>NC_044308.2:2772552-5172552 GCF_007474595.2 Lynx canadensis
GGGAAAAGAAATCCAATGTCCCTCAGAGGGGGAAGAAAGCCAGTAAGCACAACTGGTCTGCTGTCTTCAGCCACACTGTGCCTCCCTGGCTTGTTTCCCTGAGCAGAAAAGGGGCAGAGAGAGGGAGACACGGAATCCGAAGCAGGCCCCAGGCTCCAAGCTGTCAGCACAGAGCCCGACGCGGGGCTCGAACTCATGGAATGTGGTATCATGACCTGAGCTGAAGTCAGATGCCCGACTGAGCCACCCAGGCACCCCCTAAATGATCTGATTTGTCCCTCACTCCTGAAGCTGTGCACAGGATGGACTCCTGCTAAAGCATTAAACCATCCATCCCAGGCCTTCCAAAATATGCTCCTTCATTTCAGGCACTGGTCTAATCAGCAGAGCACCAATCTTTTTTTTTTTTTTTTTTTTTTTTTTTTTTTTTTTATGTTCCAGGCAACTGGGGAAAAGAAAAAGTTGGAAGACCTGAAGTTAATCATGGGAGGCACCTTCCACAAAATTTCTGCCATTAGGGAGTTATGGGAAAATAATGTCTCCCTTGCCCGTGAGTCCTCCAGTTTTAAAGCACCACGGATCATCGTTTCATTTGAAGATGCACATCTGTCACGAGCACCTGCCAAAGATCCCTGTGAAGAGGGAAACTTCCCGTAAGGTCACATTCAATCCCCAAAACACTGGAGATGTTCGCCAACGCACACACGGAAAGCTGAGGAGAGAAAACGTGCTTCAAACGAAGGAAGAGACACACTCCTCTCGTGGACGATGATGTGCGCATCACACAGGCGTCTTTATGCCCCAGCACACCGGGAGAATGCCACTTCCCACAACAGAAGTGTCGGGAATACAGGCAGAACCGGGGCCATGAGACCGTGTTTCTGAGGACATCGCCTAGAACACGGAACACTCACGGACGTGAATTTACCCCAACTATACGGCAGCCACAGGCTTCCACAGGAGATCCCACAGTCGTCCCTTTTTATATCTTAATGTATAAAATCATGTAAGATCAACCGAGATGGCTTATTTCACGGAACCACGCGATGCATTTTCTCTCCCATCTGCTGACACAGGGAACGGGTCCCAGCAGGAGAACTCAGCGTGTGCTCATGAGAAGGCTGTTACAGGAAGAGGTCATGGGTGGTTGACCCCACCGGCAAAAATGTCAAACGTGAGGTGGTTTAGGGAGGAGGGAGGAAACAGTGATCCACATGCAACCCTGAATGGCCAACAAATGAGGCTTCTTGCCGCACGGCCCATCCCGAAGTCCTCTCCAGACTCCTCCCAGCACGAAACAGGTCAGACCACACGTGGGCCTCCCCTGGCTACGCTTTACCTCACCGGCCCTGGGCTCTGCGTGTGCCCACCGACACCGCAGCTCAGCCCGTGGCCACATCCTGAACTGACATCACGGAGAGCTTCTCCGCCTTTGAAACCCTGCTGCGTGGGGAGTAAATCTAGGAACGACACGTCCACGTCGTCTTGATTCGTCCATCACTGGCATTTTCGCTCAAAAGGATGTATGAGTAGGAACCAGGATAAAGAAGCCTTGCATAAGAAAAAGGTCGACGTTCGTTTCTCGGAACCTACGTGAGGGTTCCAAACTTGGCAACTTGCTTGGAATCTGTTTACTTCACCCTGGAGGGAAGGTCAGGGACCATGGCCTCTTACTCAATCTTACTGGTCGTATGTGCCATGAATAAGGTGCGGGTCTCAGGGTCAAGAAGTTGAGTGAAAGCAGCACACCTTTGACCAGGACAGCACAGGGGACATGGGGCTAGAAGGGTGTATGAACGTCATCTTTCTAAAGATGAGGCAGCCTTGAGCATCCTTAGAAGCAGAGAGGATGAAGTTACAGGAGAGAAGACATTCCATAGGACACAAGTCCAGAGCACGGCCCTTTCGTGGTAACAGGAGAAGAGTCAGCAAAGATACTAATACCGTTACATTTTGGGGCGCCTGGGTGGCTCAGTCGGTTGAGCGTCCGACTACGGCTCAGGTCATGATCTCGTGGTCTGTGGGTTCAAGCCCCACGTCAGGTTCCGTGCTGATAGCTCAGAGCCTGGAGCCTGCTTCGGATTCTGTGTCTGTCTGTCTGTCTGTCTCTCTCTCTCTCTCAAAAATAAACAAACATTAAAACAAAAACAAACCAAACTACTACCATTACGTTTTGAGGTGTGGCCGATTTCAGCTGGCAAGCAGCTGAATCTTTTCCATTTGGGGGACCCAGCGGGTAAGGATGCCAGCTGAGGTTGAGGGAGGGGAAGGGAGGTGGGCGGGGGCCCAGAAGGAGGTTCAGATGGCCCGCTGGAGAGAACGCACGAGACCCGGCAGAGGAGAGAGGGAAGTGCCACAGCCCCGCGGACCGGCCGGGACCCCAGCCGGGATGGGAGGAAAAGGTGTAGAGCTTGCTGTGCCAAGGATCAGAGTTTTGCCAGGAGAAGTAAGACCGAAGGCCGAGGGAGCAAAGACACCGAGGACCTCGGAGAGACTGCCGGCAGAATGACAAATCCGGGCTGTCAGAGGCCGGGAGTGAACGAAGGGCACTCGTGAACATCATCAAGTCAGACAATGGGTGCCTGACCACACAGGTGAGAGCGGGAGAGAATCAGAACTGGGGGCAAGGGAGCCTTCGATCCTGAAACGTCGCCATGGGCAGTTCCAGGCAAGGCTCCAATCCAGAAAGGAGCCCCGACAGCGAGCGGGTGGAGAAGCAGGAGCCCACACTGCCGGAGACGCCACCGTCGGGCACGGTGAAGGTGAACTTGGCAGATTTGGGTAAAAAGGGACATTATGAGCCAGGCCCCAAAGTCACTAACAAGCAGGCACCGTCATCAGGAGCCGACTAGGACAAGAAAGACGAGAGCAGTCAGACGGGATGAGTCTCAAAAGAGATGGGGTGTTAAAACAAGGCTGGAAGAATTAAGCTTTGAACTAGGACCAGGGAACGAAGAGAATGGCAACCCCGCGTCTCACCCCAGAGACAGATGCGGGAGGAAGGAGCAGCGTTCACCAGAAAGAAGGACAGGCAGAGCAGTGTCCTGGGAAAACAGCCTGGAGGCAGCAGAGAGAATGGCAACGACAAGACGGCAAGGAGGCAGGGATGCCGGTTTCCCTTGGAACGTCTGCAGAGTGTAAGTTTCGGGAAGGAGAGGAGCGGAGGGAGGCTGATGGAGGGCGGTAAAGCCACAGAAACGTGCGGAAGAGACGCTGGAGGGGCCTCCATCGAGGGCAGTGACCGAGCGCAGCGGGCACGTGGTTGACGCTGGCCCCAGACATCTGTACGTAGCCCCCGCGATCCCTCATGGACGGGAGCCGCCGGCCTCGGGAGCCGCTGGCCACGGTCTGCACTGACCCGCCTCCTCCAGACCCGGGCCCAGCTGAGCGAGCTGGGGTGTAAGCATGTGGTTCCCAGGACCACTGCCCCATGCTAGCCACTCTCTCCCCGGGAAAGTTCCTGAAACTCCACGAACTCCACTCGGTACGTATGTAAAATGAGGGTAGTACGCATCTCCAGAGCCACTGTGACAATCACACAAAATCCCGTATCTGAGGCTCCCGGCCCAGGATCCCATTTTCTTACGCCTGTCACCAACGGAATGCTTCACAAAGAAAAGTGTTATCTTAAGAGGAAAATGTTTGACCTGCAGTCAAACAAGGGACAACGGAGCCCGTCCCTCCCAGCCTCAGTCCCACAACTAGGACAACCATCGGGACGTGGGTTAATGTTCACATTTCTGGAAGGAAAGGGAAGCTACTGCGCCTGAGTGAGAAGAACCTTCTGGTGCATGCTGGCCTCATGTGAATGTGGGTGGCACGAGTCCCCTCCCCTGGCCTGGTCTCTGGAGATTAAGAGCAGGTGAGCCCGCACAACGCCCTGCCTATTCTTGGCCTCCGAGCCACACGTGGCTGCCTCCTGGCTGGATCCGGAAAGTCCCACCGAACCAGGTTGTTAGCTAGCGTATGCCTCACATTACAAACAGAAAGCCTAAGAATTAAAGTCCGCTACAATTTGTTCTACATGGTGTTTAAAAAAATTTTAAGTTGCCAATAGTTTAAAAATTGGAAGATTTTACCAAAATCTCAATGCCACCTTTTCTTGAAAAAGATTCCCACAGAGCATCAGTTGCTGCGGCTGAATGGCATCCGTCCCCGCCTGGAGGTTACGGGGTAATTCACGGGTGGGTACAATTCACTCTCTAGCCCTTAATGGGCCTACCCGGATGGCCTTGCTCACGTAGAGGTGTCCGCACCAACACATCAAGAACCAGTAATACGGTGATAATCACATCTGACTGGTCCTGTAGTAAGTAGTTCATTATTTGGGGGGGAAATTTAGTTAGAGACCTCACAGCCTGCATGTGCATATATGCACACATGCACACACACACGATTACGGCTGGATTAGACGTAAAATTTGAAAACATGACATGGTAAAACTGGAGTGATTATTTCATTCGGGTGTTTCATAATGTATAGAATTTTCTATAATACACACAAATGTGAAACGTGTAAGTTTATTTAGAATTTTCTTTTTAAAGTTTATCATTCTGAGAGAGCGAGCAAGAGAGAGCATGGAGGAGGGGCAGAGACAGAGGGAGAGAGAGAGAATCCCAAGCAGGCTCTGCACCGTCAGCACAAAGCCCCACTCGGGGCTCGATCCCACAAACTATGAGATCATGACCTGAGCACAGATCAATGGTCGGAGGCTTAACCAACTGAGCCACCCAGGCACCCCAATTTATTTAGAATTTTTGAAAAGGTGAATTAGAATGAACACTTCATTTCAGAAGTTCTAGGACAGCAATAGTTATGAACCGGTATGAAGAATGGCTATAGAACAGAAATGAAAGCAAAAATGCCTTGAGACTCTTCAAAGAACAGTCCATGAATTTCAAATTATCTGACCCACTTAAAGACATCTCTCCCATCTTTATCTGAACTCTAGGCTAAACGATTCAAAGGAATTACATCCCCTTAGAATTTTTTTTTATAGAAAGTACGTTGCCAGGAGTATGTCCTAACTCTTGACCGGGTAAATGTACGATATCCCTGTGGGAAGGACACAGAGAGAGGTACAAAACAGGAAAATAACAAGGGTTAACAACATGGTCCCGACCCTTGAAGCAAACTTTGGTGACAAAGGTAAAGACAGGAGGCTCCATCTTCTTCTCAAGCAAGAATTGGGTCCCGGGAGGATGATATAGAAGGTGATGCTGTATCACCTTCTCAGAACATGCTTGGGTTTTCAACAGCATTTCTAATACATGCCTGGGTTCTGTAAGCCTATTTATTTACTTTAAACTAGAAAAATACTCTTTCGATCCAAATAAGGATTTGAAAAAATTTTGGAAAGCTGGTTAGATCAAGTGTCAGAACCAGAAAGCACTTAGAAAAGAATCTCTGTGCTAAATGTTAATTAAGAGGTTATTTGGAGGGGGCAGGAAGGGGCAGACATAGGAAACAAAAACCACCCGTGGAGTTTCTTCACCATCAGGTTTCCCTCCTCCGGGAGGAGGTCCCTCTCGGATGGCCCCACGTTCGCGGCAGGAACACCCTCTTGCAGAGAATCAGGACTGAGACGCAGATAGGAGCGTATCTCGTGTCTGAGGTGTCTGAGGGCACATGCCCCACTCTTTGTACATGTGGAGAGGAGACTGCGCACCAGCCGTCAGGTGTGACAAATGTCTATGCCAGAGCCCCTGCCAGGCAGTCACGCTCCCAGAGAGACACAACTGACACCTTACGACTCCGCACTCCCATCGGCACTAGTCAGACTAGGAGGCGGCCGTCCGACCCGCGGGCGGCCCATCCACAGGTGCCACCTGTGCCCGGGCCTGGCAGAACAGATAAGCCCGGCCACATCTTGCTCCTGAGAATGTGCGATCGGAAACACAAGAGAAAGCAGCAGTAAGCAACGGAAACAGGTTGAAAAAACAGAGTTCAGGCTGAGGGGAGTTTCTGCAGACGGGGACACTGAGAGGAGGGAAAAGCTGTGATAGAGAAAAGACTCAAAGGGTAACAGAGACAAAGACGGAGAACAAAACCCAAGGGTACCTAACGGTGGGGCTGCAGAGGGAAGATCCTTAACTTGTCCCAACGGTACCTGGGGCCGTCTGGGATCCAGAATCAACATCTGCCTTCAATTTCTATGAGCTGTCACTCCAATGAACACTCCTGGTTTTCAGTTTTCAGGAACATTTCTCCAATGTCATAGCACACACATTCTTTCAATAAGCCAACCCTCCGCAGCACATGCGGGCTTAAGCCTCGGTTCTGTGTAGTCAAGGGAGCGCATCTAAAACAGTCTGGGAGTGAGGCGCCCAAGGTCAGAGCTGAACAAAACGGAGGGCAGACCATTCAACCTCCAGGGCCCTAGAGCCGGTCTCCTCCCGCGCTAAACCAGAGAGACCAGTGCACTGGAATGGGCGAGTGGTATCGATAGAAAGTAAACTGTGATGCTTGCAAAAGGGGGTGGAGACCTGGAGACAGAATCCAGAAGCTGACCCTAGAGGAATCATCCAACAAAGAGAGACTAACGGTCTGAGTGTGGAAAAAGGCAGGCTGCAAAGCTCGTGAGGTCTATAAAAATAAGGGGAGGTGGCAAATAAACGGAGCGCTGCCCCATTGGCTGGCTCACAGAATGAGGACATACCTTTTAAAACGTGAGAGGTAGTTTTAAAAACAGAAGGCATTACTTTAAATATTAAACACGTGGAATTCACCAAGAATACCCAAGAGCTTCAAGGCTGGTTTAACACAAAAATATTTTAAAGACTGGCGTCAAAGGCAATACAGTCACACCTCCCAGAATATTCCTGGGAGTCAGTGTCAGACATAGAACACTGCGGAAGACGAACCACAGATCCATTAGGGAAATGAAACAGAACTTTATTATTTTCTTCTAATTAAAAAAATACACATTTTGTGTAAAATTTCCAAATGATACAAAAGTAAATGTTTTGAAAACTAAGTTTCACATAACGCGGATACTGGCGTTAAGGCTTCGGTACGTTGCCTTCCAGACATCTTTATCTGCACACTTGGTATTTTATTCCCAAAACACACTCCCATCTTACACATATTTACTCTGCAACTTGCTTTTGTCAACACATTTTTTCTACACGATAACATACAGATCAAACAGTGGTTTGAACATCTGCGTGCGTTTCACAGCACGGATGTATCAGTTTACTTGGCCATTTTCCAAAGGCAGACACGGAGGTTGTCGGCATTATTTTTACTAACACAGGCTTTTTGGTGAGTATTCACATATATGTCATATACTTGTATGACTACTCCTGTCACATCAGTTCTGCAAGCGTTACTGTCAAAACGACATCCCGATTTAGGGGAGAGCAAACTGTAACGAACATGGCAACCCAAGTGAGTAAGATTCTAAAGCCAGTACTGAGGCCACAGGACAGAAGAAGGATCCAGCCAGGAATGGAAGGCTACGGCCTTGCGACCCTCCTGGTGGAGAAATCCGTACGATCACCTGGGGGGACGTGGGCAGGTGTGAACTGCCAGCTCTTCACCCTCAGGACGGT
Organism: Lynx canadensis; assembly: GCF_007474595.2. Lineage (NCBI taxonomy): Eukaryota > Metazoa > Chordata > Mammalia > Carnivora > Felidae > Lynx > Lynx canadensis. The sequence goes on from NC_044308.2 coordinate 2,780,106, forward strand.
CAGAGGTCCCCAAATGCGTCCGAGTCTGGACAGCCTGACTCTGGCATCAGATCATCAGACGCCAGAAGGAAATTCGCGGAGTACAAAGCATGGAAACGGAAGCGTACACTTAATCCGGAAACAGAAAGGAGGACACTGAAGAAACAAACTATTTTTCTTTAAAACACAGATTGATTGGGGCGCCTGGGTGGCTCAGTCGGTTAAGCGGCCAACTTCGGCTCAGGTCATGATCTCGCGCGGTCCGTGAGTTCGAGCCCCTCATCAGGCTCTGTGCTGACAGCTCAGAGCCTGGAGCCTGCTTCAGATTCTGTGTCTCCCTCTCTCTGACCCTCCCCCGTTCATGCTCTGTCTCTCTCTGTCTCAAAAATAAATAAAATCATTATAAAAAAAAATTTAAAAATAAAAACACAGATTGATTTACCTTTGGCATAATGTAGGGAAATGGCACTCGACTTCATAGTGATCCCTCGAACCTGTTCGTCCTCTCTGCTGTCCATGTACCTTAACTGTAAAATGCAACATACGCATCCTTACTTCCCAGTGAAATGTTGACATTAAGACGGTCTGAGCTGGACTTTTGCTTTAAACACATCATTTTTAAACTAAAAGCCCTTCGTAGTTTGTTAACGTGGGGAGGGGGTGAGGAAGGTGAGCTGCCAAGGGAAGAGAGCGGACGCCCCGAGAGACAGCACGTTCCGCACGCATGCCGGTTCCGCACGCCCTCCCCAGCATGTAGCACGCGGGGGCCGGTCGTTCTCTCCCTGCTCCTAGGCTGTCTGACGAAGTCTGGGCAAACACTGAAACCAAAGATCTCTAGAAGCATCAGGAGCCTTCACTCCTTTTTCCATGATCAATGATAAACAAATACTGATAAACGATGATTATTTTTTTAATTTACATCTCTCCGACTGTCAGTGGGGTTGAGTATCCCAGTTTGCCACACTGGCCATGTGGCACTCCTCTTCTGGGAGTTTCCTGTTCAAGATTTTTGTCCATCTTTTTAATGGTTATGTTACAGATTTGTTCTGTTCCGGATAGAAGTTCTTTACAGTCCCTGAATATTAGACCCCTGTCAATTATGTGTTATTACTATTTTCTCCCACTTACCAGGCTTGTCTTCTCACTCTTTTTATGGTATTTCCTGATGAACAGATGTTCTTAGTTGCAATGTACTTGAGTTGATCAAACCTACATAACGGGACGTACTTCTTCGTCTCACTGACGAAACCTTCTCTTGAGGTCACAGAAGTACTCTCCTATATTCTTTTCCCAAGTTTTATAATTTTGCTTCTCACATACGACTGTTTCAATTACATGCTAATTTCTGTGTGCGGTGTTAAGGAGAAGTCCAATTTTATTTATTTTCCACGCAGATAACCAACTGTCCGAGGACAATGCGTGGAGAGGCTCGTCTCTTCCCTACAGATCGGAAATGCCAGCTCTGTGATCAACTCCACTGATCATATCCTCAACTCATTGGGGGAAGGAACTGCTCTATTTTTCTACTGCGAGTAACTTACACTCGCAGCTAGAAACAAAGATCTCTTTAATTTCACTTCCTAAGACACTATTTTCATCATGACCCTCAGACTCCAGCTGCCTTCAAGTTCTTCCGGAATCTGGCATTCTCTCCACCAGGACTTTTCCTCTCCCGGGGCCTCCAGGCAAATGCTCCCCCCGAATCGAGGACAGCACCCAAATCAGCCCCGATCCCCTTTGTCCACTGTGCTCCCCCACCTGCCGGCATCTCCCCAAACCACACACTCGTCCTCCACAGAACCTCACGCTCTGTGAGAGCTTCTACAGCTGGGCCAGCCGTCACCGGACTTGTTACAAAAACTCATTTCTGCATTTAGGACATATTACTATACAGCAACATAAAATACCTTTCTCAACATGTATATTATCTTGCTAAATAGACGAGCAGCTTCTCAGACACATAAACTGGGCTTTGCACTCTTCTGGACGTCTACGAATACATCACACCTCGGACAGCTGCTCCCTACTGAAAGGCAACAAGACTTCATCGAATGCAACTACTTACCTTGCCTGCCAAGCGGCTGGAGATGATCCCATTGCTAGATATAAGACAGTCGGCCAGAGTAGTTTTTCCTGTTAAAATAACAATAGTAATTCAAATCTATTTCTTTTCCTAAAGAGGAAGGATGATGCATCCTATCTACAGAATTAATTTCTGACCTTAAGAACTGGTTAAGCCAAGATTTCCCAGTTACCTGTACTGAGTGAAGTTAAGACATAATAAGCATTTCAAAGAGTTTGTCTGCACGGAGTGTCACCTGGAAGGACACAGACCCTAACGCTCCAGAGGGCTGGCAATCTGTAGCTCCAACCCGTGGATCTCATCACCCTCCCCCGAAAAGTCATCGAGCAACTGTTTTTTAACCGAAGCATAACCGACAGAGTAAAATGCAGACTCTTCAGTGACGAGACGAGCTACCATGCCAGCGACAAGAGTGAATGTGTGACACGCAGCATCCACGTGGCTCCTAAACTCTGTCCTACGAGAACTCGATCAAGTATCACTACATTCATCGTATGACAGCCCTAACGGCCATGCCACAAACTGAAGCTCTCGGTGGCCAGAACAACACGACGGCAGAAGACTCACGTCCGTCTCTGGACGGTACACGGCATACGACGTCACCAAGGGACAACAATATAACCTGCCACATGTCCCCAAGGATGGCCCGAGCTGGCACTTGCCAGTTAAACCGTCTTCGGGAAACACTTATGAGCAAAGCAATCCAGGAAGCTCACCCTCGCCTCCCGCGGAGGGCAAGCCTGCGGACGACATCGGCCACAGCGCAGCTACGACCGAGGCCACCCAGATCCGGACACACACCCCAGGGTCTCCTCCGGGGTAAAGTCTGGACTCGAGCACACACTGAGTTTCACGCGAGATTTTACAAAGACTACACAGTCTGAAGTGCTACAAACAGATAACTGTTTAAAGAATGCTGGGCTGAAGTGACAAACGGAGGGTCTTTTCTTTAGGACAACCAAATCCCTGGTACACTCTAAGAATTTTAGCAAAGCCACGGAATGGGTACCCATACAAACCAGAAAGCAGTCAGCAGGAGCACCGAAGAACACACGTGCCGCGTTCTCCGTGTGGCGCGTAAATACTGTGTGTTCGCACAGGCCTGGGGCGTCACTCCCCCGCCGTCCAGCGGGTACCACTCTAGGTCTGGCAGGCAGATTTCCCCGAGGACGTCAGGTGCTGAGAAAGCACCGAGTTTCAGCACTTTGGCTGTATCCCTGGGACCACACACCACTGACCTGCCACGTGCTTTAATTCACGAAGCAAATACACAGACGTGGACACACACCCACACTTCGGTCAAAGCTCAGGTCCTCGCAATGGGGGCAGCATAACTACACAAACCCGTGGGCGGGCGTCACCCACGAAGCGACCCCACCAGCCCTTTCAGCTCCCGGGCTACTCCGCTGCGGCTGTTCTGCCCACAAGCGACAGCCACCTAACGGACCTCTCTGCCTTCCATCCACACTGAACGCTCCCGCCGGACCAATCTTCCCACGGTGTTGATTACAACACCCCTGCTTTATTCTGCTCTCCCGGTGGCTCCCTGCTACCCAACGGCAAACGTTAACCACCAGACTCACGACAGGGCGCGCACCTGCCAAGGGTTCCTCGCCAGCGTCCCAGGTGACCCCCTCCGCCCCGTAAGGCAGGCACAGTCTTCCCGGTCTAGACGCTGCTGCGTGCTGACTCTCCCAAGGGCGAGGTGACTTCAAAGGCAGTTCCGACCCCGGGCTGTCTCACTCCAGGGCGGGGTGGCGCTCACCCGGATCCCAGTCCTAGGCGGCACGAAGCGCTCTGTGAGCTACGGCCCAGGCGGCCTCGTCACGTTCCCCTCTCACCCCCTCACCACCACACCCACTGCGGCTACTGCAGGAGGAAGGGGTGCAAAAGGGAGAGCACGCTTAGCAGGAAGCAACGCAATGGTGCAAGGACGGGATCTGTCAGCAGCGCACCATCATCCCCTAGCTACCTCTGCGCTGCCCGCGTCCTGCGCTTCGGTCACACGCGTTCCCTTCTCGCCTACTGACGCCGTCCCCACTTGGAACGTGCGTCCCCACCTGCCATCTTGAGTCCCCCTGCGAGGGTCACCTTTAACACCAACTACGTTGTGAAACCTCTTAACCCATCCCTGCCCTCCCAGCCCTCCAGCTGTCCGGACCTGCGGGGTCCAACCTCTGCCCCTCACCTCGTGCTGCTTCGACCCCCAGATCTCCTCCAGGCCTCCACTGCTGCCCCAGTCACAAGTTTCTGCTCTTCCCACACAGGCAGCAAAACCCCCCGAATCTAGCAGACGTTCAAGAAACACCCGACGAGTCAAGCAGAATCACATCACACAGGCTCTGAGACACTGTGTCCAGACTAGACTTTTTTAGATTACAAAGCCACTTCAAGAAAAAAAAACCAAAAAACAAAAAACGCTTATTTCAACAACAGCAACAACAAAACCTCAAGGTCTTGTTTAAAAAAAACACACAATGAGGGGCGCCTGCCTGGGTGGCTCAGTCGGTTAAGCGGCCAACTTCGGCTCAGGTCATGATCTCGCGGTCCATGAGTTCGAGCCCCGCTTCGGGCTCTGTGCTGACAGCTCAGAGCCTGGAGCCTGTTTCAGATTCTGTGTCTCCCTCTCTCTGACCCTCCCCCGTTCATGCTCTGTCTCTCTCTCTGTCTCAAAAATAAATAAACGTTAAAAAGAAAAAACACACACACACACACAATGAAATACACCCCACCAAAGAATGCTAATCACTAGTTCGCCGTGTTCATTTCAAACGCTTTTATGGCCGGCGCCGCGGACATCAACCTTCCAAAGGAATACTTTTTCGCTTCTCCGCAAGCGGCAGGCTCAACAGCCCACAGCGTCCCCTCCCCGCTCTGACACATGTGCAGACACACGCCCCTAATGACCGAAAATAAGCCGTTCGGAAAGGAGTCTTACCATGGTCGACATGAGCCAGGATGCAGATATTCCTGATGTTAGCTGTGTTTTTCTGCAGCTGGATCATCTTATCCAGACTGTTGAGCACCATGGTCCTTTCTTTCCTGGGACTAAAAATTAGGGATGTGTTACAAATGGCACATGGGCTAAACACCAAAGCCTCACTTCCCCCCCCCCCCCGCCCCGTAATGTTGGGAACTGACAAGAGTTCCCAGGTCCCTTAACCCAGGCGCCCGGTGAACGCCTGTTGAAGGGATTTGCCCGGCCAGATCCAAGTCCACTCCGAGCCTCTGAGCGAAGGCCACAGCACGCCTGTGGGACGGAGGTGGCTCACCCTTCCGGGACTGGACCGCCGCGAGGAGTCACGCAGCTCGTCGGGGCGGTGACAGCGGTGAACTGCCCAGAGGCAGACCCTACGCGGGGAATGCGCGCCTGCGGGAGGGAGGGGAGACGCGGCCACCTGTCCCTTCCGCTCCTCGGTCCTTCTCCGAGCCCCTCGTCCCAGCACCCCCGCTCGCTTTCACCCGACACCAAAGCACCGACTGTGTGACCGCCCACCCAGCCCGAACAAAGTTTCGGGTCGCACGCTCGCTGGCCCCACAGGTGCACTGGAGTCTCTCCTTGCTCTCAAAAGAAAAAGCCCCCACCCCCCACCCCGTCCACTTTCCCTTCGCCTCCCTGGGGCCCCGCGTTCGTGGTCTCCAGGATCGCGGGTCCGCGGGCTCGGGGAGGCGGCGGCCCCGGCGTGGGCGGAGGGGGGGGGAGCGCCCAAGGCTGCGGGAGGCGGCCGCTCCCAGCCACGCTAGCCCCGGCCCCCCGAGCCCCCGCCGGCCGAGGAGGACGCCGGCAGCCAACGCAGGCCCGCACTCACCAGCTGCGGCCGCCCGGCTCAGCCCCGCTCGGCCACCGGCCCCGCCACACCACGCGCGTCTCCGGCGACGACCGCCCCGCGGTCCCGGACGCGCGCGCACGCTAGGGGCGGGGCTCCCGGGCGCACGACCTCTGACCCGCGCGCGCCGGAAGCCGGCTCCGCGTCGGTCTCCCTGGCCCCGCGGTTGCCCTGACGACCGCGGGCGCCGCGGCGGGGCCGTAGCTGCAGGTGCGGAGCTGCCGGCCGGGCGGCAGCGGCCAGCCGCGAGCATGAGGAGCTGGTGTCTGTGTCAGATCTGCACCTGCGGGTAAGGAACGCGCAGCGTGGCGGCGGGCGGGGCGCGGGTGGCCGGAGCCCCTTGGTGGCCGCCCCCCGGAGATGATGGGACGTGGAAGCGGCGACCGCACTCCCCGGGTCCGCACCAGCCGGCTCCCGGGTGAAACAGTTCTGCTCTTAGACTCCCTGGCCAGGTGCACACTGAACGCCGGCCGGCTGGGCGGAGGACGCTTGCGCGGGAGCGGCGGGTCCAGAGCCTGCTAAGGGGTGCGATCAGATCCCGCTGGGAGAGTGCATGCCCCCAAAATCTTAGGGGGAAGGAAGGAATAGGAATAGGACGATCTGCAAGTCCACGAACTCTCAGCCCGCGCCACGCTTTCTTCCATCTCCAGCTTTCCATCCAAGCCTGGCTGTAGCCCCATTCCCCTCCAAGCAGTGCCCCTTGGGGATCTGACCGACCGAGATGGGAGCAGTCTCCACCCTGAAACCCAGAATTGGTCTGTGGGTCCCTGCGTGACAACCTCCCATCGCCTGTAAACACAGTCTTCTTCCGCGGAGTCACTGTTGGCCCCACGGATTCGATCACTGTTTGCTAAAGAAACATTATGAGCATGTGGATTCCACGGAATCCATGAGTGACCATGTAACAGGAAGTGAGTGGAGCGGTATAAATTAAATCTTTCTGTGTTGGGATTTGAAAGTTAGTAAATCTAAGCGGATAAATCAAGATGTTAAAAGCTCATTAAAAAAAAAAGAAAGAAAGAAAAGAAAAAATGAAAACGCAGATGTAGCCTCCAGAAAAACTAAAAAGCAGAGATGATCGTCAGAAAGTAGTTTCTAGAGACTGGAAACGTTGGGAGAACGGGCTTTTCCGGTTTCCTTTATAAGCTTTTCAGCTTGTTTTGTTACAATGTGAATGTATGCCTTGCATGAGAAATAAAACTAAGAATAATGAGAAACTCCAGAGCTTGGACTTGATTCTTGTAACTCAGCGCACCTGTATCAGAACCTCTATGCATGACCTATGTTCCCCGTCCCTGATTGTTCCAAGAGACATTCTGTGGTCCTAAATCACTTTAGGACTTTCCCGAAGCCTCCACTGTCAGCCAGTAATCTTGAATCTCTCCACTCCTCTGACTTTGAATTTTGAATAGCCCATGACACCACCTCTCCACCCTTCCGCACACTGCAATCCTTCCTGCTGTCCAGCAACCTCCATGCAAAACAGCTGATCTCTCTTATGTTCTTCCCCGGGGGTTCACGGAGTCTAGATATCCTCGCCGGTTCTGACTCATCTACAGAGTGTATGCGTTTTCTTCAACCTTACCTGGGCTTGGATTAGTAGTCCTCACACATAGCCTGGAGCCCCAAATGATATGAGACCCGAGGAGCTGATTTTTCCTTTTTGTTTGCTTGGATTTTTATGTTTGTTTTGTTAAGAACTTTATCTTTTTTTTTCTGATTATGAAATGAATATACATGAGGCATTGTATGAACATGCAAGGCAAAAAATCTAGAATATAGTGAAAATCCCTCATCATCCTAGTCCTAGAAATAATAAATGTTCTTTAAGACTTGTTTTTGCATTCTTTAGAAGGAAAGAGAAATAGAGTGTATTATACATACTGTTCCGCAACCCACTTTTTCACTGTTTACAGTCTCCGCGTCTGGCAACGGCCACGCCTTAAGATCAACCCTATTCTCTTTAACAACTACCTGCTATTAGCTTATATGATATATTGGTCAGGGCTATTAGTCATGGACAATATAATCTACTCTTGCCTAGTCGAGGCATAAAAGAATTTATTAAGGAGTATATGCAGCTCACAGAATTGTTGGAAGAACGGAAGAAACAGTTTTCAAAATAAGCTTTTCAGGAAAAATTCCCAAAAACTCTCACCTCAGAACTGGGCTGCCAAGGGAGCCACTGCCCCTGCCAATACCCAGGAAACAGCAACAGAGCGGCGGGCTTCAGAACCACTCCTTCCTGCCGAACCACCCTTTCCTGCTGAAGCTGCCAGACAGGAAGCCACCTTGCAAACCAGAAGGCTGCCTGACGCCTGCCTCCTCCAGCCTCTCTGTGCCTCTGCCACAACCCTGCAACCTCTCTCCCTGGGTAGCGCTCTCTGAGAGCATCAGCTGAGCACACCCCACAGTTGAAAGCTAAATTGTACATGGGGCCTGCCTGCCAAGAGCCTGGGAAATGTTAGCTTTTCAGCTTCTTAGTATAAGAAGACACTCCAGGGGCACCTGGGTGGCTCGGTCAGTTAAGCGTCTGACTTCACTTCAGGTCATGATCTCACCGTTGGTGAGTTCAAGCCCCGCGTCCGGCTCTCCACTGACAGCTCTGAGCCCAGAGCCTGCTTCAGATATAGCGTCTCCCTCTCTCTCTGCCCCTCTCCTGCTCGTGCTCTGTCTCTCGAAAATAAGTAAACATTAACAAAGTAAAATAAAAAAGACACTCTAAATCATTGTCAGAGGAAATACCATAATTTTTTCCACCATGAAGGATATACCATAATTTATTCATTATTTTTGTAAACACCATTGCAGAATAAACAGGTTTTTTGTGTGTTCGTGTGTATTAGTAAAGCTTCTTTTAAATTTAGAGATTGTGTGTTTATCGAAGTTCTCTGGTTAAGATGCAGTTATATAAAATATTTTTTTTTTTTATTTTTTTTTTTCAACGTTTATTTACTTTTGGGACAGAGAGAGACAGAGCATGAATGGGGGAGGGGCAGAGAGAGAGGGAGACACAGAATCGGAAACAGGCTCCAGGCTCTGAGCCATCAGCCCAGAGCCCGATGCGGGGCTCGAACTCACGGACCGCGAGATCGTGACCTGGCTGAAGTCGGACGCCTAACCGACTGCGCCACCCAGGCGCCCCTATATAAAATATTTTTGAAAGCCAAAATAATCTTTCAGTTTATTTATGTTTGCACAGGAGGCATCATTGTCCACACGGAACCACAAGGATTTATGAAAATTCTGGCACATCCTGCCCCACAACTGAATATTTGGAAAAATATCCTACATATGGCAATGTTCCTCCACCTCAGAGTCTGAAGCCCAAGCAAGAATTTCGAGCATGCCGTGGTAAAATGGAAGGAATAACGACATTTAAGTAAATATTCAGAAACTATTTGCTCTACTTTTCTCCAACTCTTCTGGGCTTAATAAAGTTGTTTTATTCTTTAAATTGAACTATTAAGTTGATTGAAGTTGAACCAACCCAAGAAGCAAGGAACCAGTTGAGTCGCAACTTGAGAAACACAGAAAAACGAGCGTTAGGTTAGAATGGCAAACAGTGAGAAGGAAAAAGGGCAACAAAAAGTTTTATTGTTTTAACCACTTAAAATCTCTTCTAACATCTGCTGCTTTCCACTGTCTCCCAACTAGAGGAATGCAGTAGCTTCCTGTATTTTCTGTATCTCTTCTAGTGTTTACATCTCTGATCTGTTTCCTATACTTTACCCTGCAGACATGACCTCTTTAAAATCCAGTTCTAGGGGCCCGGGGTGGCTCAGTCGGTTAAGCGTCCAACTTCGGCTCAGGTCGTGATCCCGCAGTCCGTGGGTTCGAGCCCCGCGTCGGGCTCTGTGCTGACAGCTCGGAGCCTGGAACCTGCTTCGGATCCTATGTCTCCCTCTCTGCCCTTCCCCCACTCACACTCTGTCACTCTCTCTCTCTCTCTCTCTCAAAAATAAACATAAAAAAATTTTTTTTAAATAAAATGCAGTTCCAATTCTATCACCTCCTTGCTTAAAATACTTACGCTTTCCCATTTTATTTAATAGCCACCAAAATCCCTTTATGATTTGGTCTGTACTTGCTTCTCTAATTTATTTTCACCGTGCTCTTTTAATGTCACATCCCACAAGACATTTTTCATTTCTTGAAAAATCTCAGGTCTCCCTTGCCACAGAGCCTTCCAGTATATTATTTCACTTGCCTGGAAATTTCCCTCCCTTTTACCCCAGTTAATGCCCACTTAGCCTGTACGTGTCAACCTAGTTATCACTCTGACACTGTACCCAATTTGCAGGCTGGGTAAAAGTCCCCTATGTAAGGCCTCAAAGCATCTTAGTTATTTATCATTAACTCCATTTCAGAGGCCCACACAGGCAGGAACTGTCTATTCTCATCTTCGCGTTCTATTTCCAGGAACCTAGTGGGAGGCCTGCTGGCACAGAGTAGACACTCCCATGTTTATTCAGTGTTGGATAGACAAAAAGAAGTCTTCCTGACCCTGGACTTTCCATTGGGACTTAGTTGGTTTTGTTTTTGTTTTTGTTTTTTTTTTAATTTATTTTTCACAGAGAGAAAGTGCAGGAGTGGGGGAGGGAGAGAGAGAGAGAGAGAGAGAGAGAGAGAGAATCCCAAGCAGGCTCCATGCTGTCAGCACAGAGCCCCCTGTGGGGCTCGATCCCACAAACTGTGAGATTCTGACCTGAGCCGAAATCCAGAATCAGACGCTCAACCGACTGAGTCACTGAGACACCCCAGACTTAGCTTTTTGTTTTGTTTTGTACCTTTGTCAGTGAGTTAATTCTTGTCTTTATTCTGTTAACGTGCACACCATAGTCAAGGCACAATCTTAGGTGTTAAGTATAAAAATCAATAAATAGAAGTTTCTGGTGTCAGGAAACACACACGTCAGATTTCTATAACTTGGGGTTTTAAAAATGCTCCGTAACCACTTTAATCTGCAGTATTACCCGTTTTCTTCTCATTTTAGAGCCCATTCTCCTTGCATAAGCCAAGGTGGAAACCTTCGAACTTTCAGGCCAGTACTCGTCCCTCTAACATTTCGGGCCGCCCTTGAGGTAGCACTGCTTTGGTGATTGCACTCGACTTCTGCAGACGTGTGGCTTGTCCACAGATTTGAAGATCTTCCATAGTCCTCAGATACGGTGTGCTTTAGAATCATCCCGAAGGGTTAAAATTGCAGATTCCAGCGTTCCACTTGAAACCACAGGTCCCAGGAATCTGCATCTTTAACCAGCACTGCTGCTCAGTCTGTTGCCACAGATTCAGTGCAGTGGGTCAAGTACTACAGCGTCCCTGAGTGTGACGTGGGCCATGAGGGACCTGGCCCCTGTGTTGCTTACAGCCTTATGAGGATAGCAGTCAAGAAACAAAAACTCGGGTAAATAAACAAGCTATAACTATTGAAAATGAGGTGAAGAAATAGAACAATTGAGAGAGAGCAAATGGGAATGTTGCTCATTTTTTTCTTCACCTTAACATTCTTCCTTGATGCCTTAATGATTCATAACGGAGATCTGAAATAAATGTCACAATATGCATATTTGTTGAATAAAGGTTTCGCATTTAACTAGTTCTAAATGTTAAAATTGGGAAAGAATGACAAGCCATATCTTTCAGTTTTTATTTATTTTGAAAGAGAGAGAGAGAGAGCAGGAGTGGGGGGAAGGACAGGGAGAGAGAGAGAGAGAGAGAGGGAGGGAGGGAGAATCCCAAGCAGGCTCCACCCCCGTCAGTGTAGCACCTGACATGGAGCTCGAACTCGGGAACTGTGAGGTTATGACCTGAGCCGAAACCAAGAGTCAGACGCTTCGCTGACTGAGCCACCCAGGCGCCCCGTGCCATACCTTCCTTTAAAAAGGCAATTGTTTCATAATTCTGGTTTTGTCAGTTGACTTGATCAAGCATCCCTTAATGGTAAAAACGAAACAAAACACAACAACCAACCAACCAACCAGAAAGACAAAAGAAAGAAAAAGAAAATGTCCCAGCTCCCAAAAGTTCCAAAGATGCCCAGGCAACTATAATTTCCGTTTTTTAAATCACCGTCTGTACACTTAGTAAAACATTGGATCTTTTCTTGGTATCTTGACTGGGAATAGCACTTCCGAGGGCCGCAGGCGAGGGGTTCAGAACCCTTCCTCAGCTCCCTCATGTTGACTGTCCACTAAGCAGCAACAGCTGATGGGCCGGCACGAACAATAAAGGGTCATTCTGTACTTCTCTGTAACACAGGACGGGACTGTAACGAGCAGATGTCTAGACTTGTCTCTAAGATTTTCGATGCTTTATACAACGTCACAGCTGCAGGACAGCTAGATGTCTGCCAGGGTAGCTAGGAAGCCCGCCCGAAGAATGACTGTAGACACGTCGTATGGGGCCAATCCGATGGCCGAGAGTGCATTTACCCACTACCACGTCTCCATAGACCGCTGCTTTGGGTTTGGAGGTATACTTTCTAACACTTAGCGAATCCACCTAGAGGAACTAAGACTTCTACGCTTTCTCTCTGTCATCTCCCTGATTCCTCCACTGCCTGATCGCATTTTAGCCCGTTCTCCTCTAGCTGGCATTTGGGAAGAGCAAAGAACAACTCAGATGTCTTGAGAGTAAGAGGTATGTGATTTCTACCACTTATCCACTAAATAATATTTACTAAGCATTTGTTAGGTGTCGGGCCCTACGCTGAGCCCCCGGCACACAGCGGTGAGCATGGGGTTCCGGCCATGATCTCTGTGCTCACAGACTCTGCAGTCCAGCGAAGGTAGCAACACATCACTGGGAAGAAGTACAAAATCGCAGCAGTGATCACGTGCGTGAAGGACAGGCCCAAGGTGACTTGAGAGCCAGAATAAAAGGTTTGACTTTATCAGGGAGAAGAGGGAGCTAAATCCCGACAGGTGTGAAGCAACTGACTGAATTAAGTAGGTAAGGAAGTGCATTCCCGGCAAAGATGGCGGGCAGGGGAGGAGAGGGGAGGGGAGAGAAGGCAATTCCTGGAGAAGGCCGCCTCCCCCTGCAGGAGGAAGCAGGTGCTGAGGCTAGCGGAGGAGGCCCCCGGCGGTTTTTGCCGTGTCCTTGGAGCCACACGAAGCCGCTGAAAGTTTCTTCTCTTGTCCACCCACCTGTTTGCATTTGGAGGGGGTGAGGGAGATACCGGTGGGAATGACCTGATCAAACTTACAAGTGAGAGGATTCCTTTGGGTGCAACGTGAGACCAGACTGGAGAGAAGCTAATAGGTTTGAACAGGGATTAGGAAAGCTTGGGCCGTTCTGGTAGCGCCACGGAGGAGGAAATGGTGGGGTCTGCGAGAGATTCGGAGGCCGCGCTGATAGGATTGCTGAGGCCTGACGGTGAGTCCTGGCTTTCCAACTGTGCAGCTTGAGTCGCCGGGATGCCTTTCGCTAAATAGGGAACAAGTGTTCAGTGTTGCTTATGGACACACACAGAAAGTAGTGATTAGTACACGATGGTTTAAACAACTAAAATGAGTGACACAGGAGAGTCCAGAAGAGAAGAAAGCAATTTTGAAGACTTGTAGTAATAATAAATAGTAGTGGCTAACGTATTGCCCTCATTGGGCACCAAGCTCTCGTAAATATATGTGCGTGCACGCCTGTACATGTGCCAGTTCTGAAATAACCCTGTGAGGTACATGGCAAGATCGGCCCATTTTATATGTCAGGAAACTGGGGCACAGGCGGGTTAACTGAGTCGTCCAAGGTCACGCATCTCATGAACGACAGAGCCGGGATTCGGACCTAGGGAGTCTGATCACGCTGGGTCTGTCACCTCCCTTCCGCACCCCACCAGCCAACCCAAGTGTCTGCAGCTCTCCTTCTGCCCCATGAGGTTACGTGATGCCCAGGGTGGCCACATCGCCACACAGCTCCCATCTGTGGCAAGGGCTTCTGGGAGGTCCAGAGATGAGGCAGAATCACATCCATACTATGAATGCGGTTTAAGGCTGAAGTCCAGAGTTCAGGTGTTAATTATCCACGTAACTGATGATTCAATAGAAAGCAGGAAGATCTTATGATCTCAGTAAGAAGAAAGCATGCCCAAATGGCTTAGTCTTCAAGTAGGACGAATAAGGATTTGGACAAAGTGGACCCAGGGGATAGATTTTAGATTCATGAAATCCGAAAATTTCCTTCTAGGTTAGAAAAAAATTCTGTTACTTAAAGAATTTACTTATGTAAGATCCAGTCAACTGAAGATCCATTGTAATGATGTTTTGAAAACCAGGATTTTTGACATATTTTTTCTTAACGTATTTAGTCACTGGATAGGACATAAAGGAATTATTTCTCTCAAGTAGTTTATCAACTGCCACCATTTTAATATCTTCTTAGACTTTTCAAATGAAAAAAAAAACCTTGAAAATTTCAATACTGCGTTGAGATAATGATTATTTCTAATTAAGAAACTGTGAGGCTATGTTTCAAATTTATATGTTTCAGATCGGATTATCGTCCTTACAAAATAGTCAAACAGCCTCGCCAGGTACCAGAAGAATATAAACCAAAACAGGGGGAGATTGATCTTGGCACTACGTACAAACGGGATTTCAATTCTTACAAAGTGCAGCCTGTGGCCATCGTCCGGCCTTTGGAGAGACAACAAGCTAAACAAGGAAAGTTGGACACTGTCCCAACCTATAAAGGTAACTTGGCATTTCAAAAATGAAGGAGCCAAAAAACCTAAACTCGCTTCTATCCAACGTCAAATCATAATTTGGTGTGTGGCCAAACTTAGCTCCCACGACTCAGGAGAACCTTTTTTGGCTTTGGTCAAAGCAGTACTGTATAGTGAAGAAAGACCATTTGCCTCATTGAGAGTAAAAAGACCTGGGTTTCTTTCCAAATGTAGCCACTTAATTCACGTTCTCTGTCTAAAAACACATACAGTTGAGCCAGGTCCCCATATGTGTGGATTCTTCTCCATAAATATAGTCCAGCCCAGCCCTGCAAATGTATTATCCCTTCCTTATGATTCTTTGAATCACATTTTTTCTCCGGCTTATACTTCGTTGTAAGAGCATAACACAGAATACATGTAACATACAAAATATACATTGACTGTGGATGTATAGGAACCTTAACTATTGTTAACTGTGGTTACCTACTGGTTTCCGGCCAACAGTAGGCCATTAGTAGTTCTGGGAGTCAACGTTATGTGCAGAGTTTTGACTGTGCAGGGGGGTCAGTGCCCCTAACCCCTGTGCTGTTCAAGGGTCAAGCGTAAAAGCAAAGGCTGCTGTATCATCCTTGTCGCATTGGGCCACGGTTACTCGGCACCGTTCCTTTCCTGCAATTCCAGAATGAGCTGAAACTCTACCGAGCGGACTGGAGTCTTTGAGAAGGTCAAGTAAAGAGCGACGCCCTTCACCACTTAAGTTCTGAGCCCACTGAAAGCAAAAGACCAGACGCAGAACCAAATATTCCCTTTCGAGTGGCAAGGGCTAGGGTGAAGAACAAGGCTTAGATCTGGGCACAGAGGCCTCCTGATACTGAACTCAGAACAAAATCGGCTTATCCATCCGGGGACAATGGTGGTGCACCGCTTAGGGAACTTACTCCTCTAAGGCTTCTAGCGGGGACAAAGTGCGATGACACCTTCTCTCTGTGGGCCGCTGACTTAGAAGAGTAAGAGGCTGGACAGTGTATGGCTAGTTTCTTTCCAAAAACCAAGTTGATTTTAAAATACTCTATTGCTTTTGGGGAACGGGGTCTTTCTTTTTAAAGCCTATCTTGTTAGTACACATTCTTTCCATATTTTTTCTTGATAACGTAATTGCGTTTTTAAGCTGATATCCTTTTCGTTAGTTACGTGATATAGCTGAATGGTATGTCCTCAGATAAAACCCCTTTGTAACAGTGATGTCACCCACAATGAAAGCAACGGTTTATAGTTTAAATGGGCAATAGCTGAAGGTCTATGTGTTCTTCAAATATCCCCCTCACCAGTTCGATGCGTAGGTAAGTGCCTGTTATCAGTACTCTAGGATCTACGTGTAGGGAGGTCGGGGGCAACGTGCTTTCTGTCTTTTAAGCTTCGATCACGTAAGATGCTACCCAAACGTTAAAACGAAGTTTTAAGACAATGTGTATGGTGAATAAGTATATTGTTATAATACAATATAGCATCTAGCGATTGCAGATCTGAATTTACTGGTATGCAGAGGAGGTCATGTGCTGCATAACAAGGTGATGTAGAAGGTACTTGATGAAAATGACTGGGTCTTTTAACAACCATGGTAAGATTTTCTTTTCTTTTTCCTACAAGATCGATGGAAAAATATCACTAATATTGATATTCCCTGAGGTTGTGACTATTACACATAACACACACACACACACACACACACACACTCACACACACACTGGTTCTAGCTTCTCATTACCTGGGTTTCCTGTAGATTTCCATACTTTCACCCCCATAAACCAATGTTGAGGATTCCTGGGGTCCCTCTGGTTTTCTCACTTCTGATCTTTCCTAGTGAGGAGAGGTTATTTTTGTATTTCCAGGCTTGGGAGCATGAGACCATAAATATTAAGGGCCGAGGCAGAACTCATCATTCTGTGTGATGATTGTATTGCAGGATTTTATAGACACCTGTTTAAGGACAGGCGTGTAGCTTGACAAGAAATCACAATAAGAGACCCTCTCGCTATTCATCGAGAATCAGACAACAGAGGAAAGACAGAAGTGGGATACGATAAAGAGAAAGGAAGAAAAAAGCCTGTAGGGTGGTGGCGAGAAGGGTAACATCTAGTTCTGGAGATGTAGTTCTATGAGACAGGCTACTCTCAGAAATGCATCTGCCCCCAGAAGCCTCACTTTAGAAGGTCATTCATATTAAAACATAGATGATGAAAATAGGCCAGTGTTTGATTTGATAAATGTTTTCAGGATTTCTCTGCTCTGTGCTAGCCACTGTAGGGAATACAGAGATCCGAATCAAACATAGTTGTTGACAAGTAGAAACTTTATGGTTGAGGAAAAAAAGCAATAGTAGCATAAAAAATTAAATAGCTTTAGTAGAAATAAATAATATGTGTTATTGGGGTGCTGGGGCAGCTCATTTGGCTGAGTGTCTGACTCTTGAACTTGTCTCAGGTCATGATCTCATGGTTCATGACTTCAAGCCCGGTGTTGGGCTCTGTGTTGACAGCACGAAGCCTGCTTGGGATTCTCTCTCTCTCTCCCCCCACCCCCTCAAAATAAATAAACTTAAAAAAATGTATGTGTTATTACTAGGGAGGAGGATAATTCACTAGAAAATTGATGGAACAACTCATGCTTCAAAAGTTTAGACTGAGCAACATCACACTTCAGGCCAGCCCAGGAATGTATCAGAGACTAGTAAGTACTGGTCTACAGGAAAGGGAAGGACATCACAAAAACTAGGGTGAAATGAGCAAAAACGCAGAAAGCCAGAAAAATACAATGGTTGTTGGGTAAACATCAGAGGAGGAAATGTGAGATTGGGGTCTAATTCTAGAAATGTAGATGGAGATCAGATTGTGAAGCCTTGATTACAGACTGAGGTGCTTAACATTTTTATCATAGCTACTAAAAGTGGGTGAGTTCTGTTTCCAGGTAGGCTATAGTAAATGGCAGACCGCATCATTTCCACTGCAACAGCTAAAGATATGTATAAACTATTTATTTATTTATTTATTTATTTATTTATTTATTTATTTATTTATTTATAAATGTTTGTTTATTCTTGAGAGAGACAGAGACAGAGTGCAAGCAGGGGAGGGGCAGAGAGCGAGGGAGACACAGAGTCCAAAGCAGGCTCCAGGCTCTGAGCTGTCAGCACAGAGCCCGACGCAGGGCTTGAACCCACAAATCTTGAGATCATGACCTGAGCCGAAGTTGGACACTTAACCGACTGAGCCACCCAGGTGCCCCTGTTACTATTATTTGTAATGTTTATTTTTGAGAGAGAGAGAGACGGAGCGCAAGCAGGGGAGGGGCAGAGAGAGACGGAGACAGAATCTGAAGCAGACTCCAAGCTCCGAGCTGTCAGCACAGAGCCCAACATGGGGCTCGAACTCACAAGTCATGAGATCATACCTGAGCTGAAGTCAGACTCAAACAATTGAGCCACCCAGGCCCCCCTATGTATAAATTTTTTAACTGGAAAAAAACCTTTTTTCAATGGCATTAGACAGCTGTGGAAGGAAAGAGCTAAAATTCCAGAGATGGTGGATGCCTTCCTAGGTGAACTAAGATGGCTGTTTACATCCCTTGGACCATTGGTCAAATCCAGGCCAAGGCTGAAGACTGGGCTTGGCATAAGCAGAAAGACTCTGCTGGGAGAAGGGAATCCGGTGGAGCGCCTGATATGTGCGCTTGATATGACAAGCTGGAGTCTATAAGTCCTCCAGACGTATGGCTGGTTTTCCTCGTGGGGTGTGTGCAGAGTGTTTCGGGGGCACGGTGGGCTAGGAGACTCGGGCAGAAAGAATCCCACAGAAGTATCCCACAGTTGTACTTTGGAGTAGGTGCTTAGGAAACAAAGTCCCACAGAATGAGGGCTCTACCACAAACACACCACAGTTCTTGTCCTTGACACACTTGTATCTAAAGGAAGACCATGTCTAACTAAAAGTGCCTCTGAGCACCAACCTAGCTCAGTTCCTGATTGGATCAAGACGATCGGCCTAACACCGAAAAAAGCAAGCTTTCTCCTGTTGAAAATAACATTGATTTCAATGTCTATGGCTTTCTTATACGTGACATCTAGCACTTGGTAAAATATGAGACCTAAGAAGAACCAGAATATATTTGGAGAGGTGGTCAAGAAATTTCCAAAACTGATGAAAGAACCAAGCCACAGATTCAAGGAGCTCAACAAATCCCCAAATAGATAAATACAAAGAATACCACAGCTCGGCAATTATCATCAAACTTCTGAAAATGAAGTGAAGATGAATTCTCAAAAGTAGCAAAACTACACATTATTCACAAAAAGAAAAATCAGAAACATACCTAACTTTTCATCTGAAGCTATGGAATCCAGAAGATAATGGGATGACATCTTTAAAGTGTTGAAAGGAAAAAAAGAACCAAGAACTTTAAACCCAATGAATCCCAGATTTTCACATCTAATGAAAATATCTTTCAAAAAATATGGCAAAATAAAAATGTTTTTGGAAAACAACAACAACAAAAAACTCAAAGAATCTGTTAGTAACAGACCCATACTACAAAAAGTAGTAAAGGAATGTCTTCGGGTGGAAGGCAAATGATTCTAGAGGGCGGCATGAAATGCACGATGATATGAAACACACAGAAAGGTTAACTATGTGGGTAAATATAAAGGAATATCGACCTCTCGAAGTCACAATAATAATTATATTATGTATTTTTATATAAATATGGAAGTAAAATATAGCACAAAATACGGCATGAGGGTTTAAATGGCATTAAACTGTTGAAAGTTTCTTCCACTGTTCTAGAAGGGGTAAAAATATCAATTTAAGTTCAAGTAGGTCCAAAAGATCCCCTAATAGGAAAAAAATGCATTTTCATTCTAAAAATATGTGAAGTTTGGGACACCTGGGTGACTCAATCGGTTAAGGGTCTGACTTTGGCCCAGGTCATCATCTCACTGCTCGTAAGTCTGAGCCCCACGTCGGGCTCTGTGCTGACAGCTCAGAGCCTGGAGCCTGCTTTGGATTGTGTGTTTCCCTCTGTCTCTCTGCCCCTCCCCACTCACACTCTGTCTCTCTCTCTCTCTCTCTCTCTCAAAAAATAAACATTAAAGCATTTTTAAAAATACGCGAAGTTATAATTAAAGTGCTAATGGAGAAAATGGAATAATAAAAATACCCTTTATCTAAAACAAGGCAGAAAATAAGGGGTAAGGGAACAAAGGACATGTGGGGACAAATCAAAAGCAAACAACAATATAGTCAACTTAAACTCAACTAGACCATTCATTACATTAAGTGTAAATGAAATAAAATTTCAATTAACACTTCAAGATTGATTTTTCAGTTTGAGCATACTAAGTTTCAGTTTACCTCTTGAAATAGGGATATCTAGTAGGAAGATGTATATGTGGGTTTGGTGTTTGAAAGGAAGTCTGGAATGGGGATTCACTTCTGGAAATCATCAGCTTCCAGGTAGTATTCAAACCATGGGACTTCTTTGATGATATACAGATTGAGAAAGAAATGCTCAGGATGGAGCTCCCTGGCTTTGTAAAAGCTGTTTCCAAGTCCTTGGTGCCATAAGATGCCACAGGGAACAGGTTCCAAAGTACCAAGGAAAAGAACTAGCGTGTGCAACTCAGGACTTTTGTCCTCAAAGAGGAACCTAGAACAGCTCATTATATAAGGAGGGGATTGGAGCTCTACATTCAAACATCGATGGTGAGGAAACACATGGATGTAAGGCTGATCAGAAGAGAGCAAGTGGCTAGAAATCAAAAGAATGAGCAGAGGAAACAGAATTTCCCTTATCTAACCAGGGCAATACCGCAGTTGCCAAAGGACCAGACTGCACTGTTAGATATGCACGGCACTACATTTGTCCTTTCTATCAGTGTCACAAGACACGAAAAATAGATTATATTAATAAATATTACGTTTTAAAGGTGTTGCTTGAACATTATCAATAAATACTCCAGAATGAACAATCAATATTCCATGCATATGAGCATAGGCATATGTATAAAAGGAAAATCAATTTTCTGCAGTTATCTGCAACCGATATCCATGGTAATGTGTGCTGTGAAGTCTTGTGTTTCGGTCTCCAAATTCTTGCTTCCCTTTTGAAAACTGAAGCTCGTTTGGCAAGGGAGAACTACCCTCTTCTATTTGGTTTCTTTTTTTTTTTTTTGAAATTAACATCTTTTTCTCGGTCATTTTGGCAGCAAGGCCGGACTACAGACCTTCAATAGCACCCTACGATTTCCTTCTAGTTTGTGAAAAAGTGTTATAATTTTATACTTGACATTGCAAACAACAGAGATTCGTTCATGGTGCCTCAAGAAAAAGAGAGTTTCCCGTGACCTGGTAGTGGAAAGCCATCGGGTACAGAGGAAGCTTGAGGGCGGAGCTACTCCCTCCCTCCCCGCCTCTCTGCCAGAGCCCCATGGGTTCTATTACAGCCTCTTCACTTCTCTGCATGCATCTGCTCTGACTGCCACTCTACTACCTGGGCTCCTCTGTCTACTTATCAATTCTGTTGCCCTACAGGTGGATTTTGAAGTCTTCGGCTTACCATAGCTCTCCAATTCTATCCACTACATGGCATCCTTGTAGATTCATCTCTCGCTTTTATCTGGCTCCATGTTTTCAAATTTGGGTTCACAAGGACAAGAATTGCTTACCCAGCTCGTCTCTTCTTGCCAGGCTGTTTTGTAGATCCCTACTAGCCTACAGATGATCTGCTCTCAGGCCAGGCATCCACTCTCATCCAAACACCAGTACTTGATGAGATGGAAGTGATCGTTTGGTCCCAAAGTTGGCCACTGTGGCAGAACTGTTTGTGAATGAGGAATTCTTCTCTCCAAAGGAGGTATCCCCATAAAAAGCATTTGAGTTTTGGCCTTTCCAATAGACACTGCATGGACTGTAGCCTAGACTCTTATATGTTATCTTGTATGACTTCTGTCTTTTATAAATTAGTCTTCAGTGTACATCTTTTTTGGGTAAAGTCAATTCCACAGTATTTCTTTTTTTTAATGTTTATTTTTGAGAGAGAGAGACAGAGACAGAGACAGAGCATGAGCAGGGGAGGGGCAGAGAGAGGAAGACACAGAGTCCAAAGCAGGCTCCAGGCTCTGAGCCGTCAGCACAGAGCCCGACGCGGGGCTTGAACTCATGAGCTGTGAGATCATGGCCTGAGCCGAAGTCGGACGTTCAACCGACTGAGCCACCCAGGCGCCCCATTTTCCACAGTATTTCTTATCTTACTACCTTCCTCATCTAGAAATAGAAAAACTAAATAACCCTCAGTTGAAATATAAGTACTTCAGTTTCCCGTCCATGGTCTAGGTAGGCTACAAGAAGCAGAATTTAGGTACTTAACGCCAAATCTCAGACTTAGCTCTGAGGTTCACTTGTAAATTCTACATACAATTTCTGACACGTTTGAAAGCACTCATTTCAGGCCTCTGGCCTCTAGATGGCCCCCTATCTTTGGGGAATGACTTGAAGTCCATTTTCTGAGAAGTTAAAGTTGAATCCAATGAACTTTCTGGGATAGTACAAGTTAGTCTGTATCTTTGCTCAGGGAGCCCTGTTCCTAAAGTATAATGGAATTGAAATTCTCTCTCCTTTGAGGAGTCCCTCCGAAACCAAGGAATAATACCCACGTCACTTTTGCCCACACATCAGGGCCTTTGCTTTCATGTTAATCCCTAGATTTTATGGTTTCCTTTAGCATTTCTTGAGTTATAGTGAAAACCCCAAGCAGTTCCTGGAAAACACAACCATAATCTCCTAAACTCTGCCTTTATCCAAAACACAGGCTTTCAAAAACTATCAACAATCCAGCTCAGATGTTCCATTCCCTTTTTGCGTATTCAGGTAAGTTTAGAAGTAGAAAGTTATATGTACTAAAGTGGGATGATAGAAGAGACAGGTGAACATGAAGAAGAGACAAACCAGGGGAACCTGAGCAACTTCATACTCGATTATTGTCCAGATTTATGAAGGAAATGAAAAGATGTTTGGCAATGAGAGAAGTAAGCGAGCCATGATTTTTAGAAGATGGTTGTTTTCTTCAGTATTTTAAGATGCTCTCTTTTTTATTTTCAAGATGATTACAGAGCTTGGGACATTCAGAAAACGGACCTTTATAAACCAGAGCAAACTTATCATCCCCCCACCGTGAAATTTGGAAATTCAACTACATTTCAGGATGATTATGTTCCTCGGGAGATACAGCCTCGGCAAAGCTTTAAACCCAGCCCTGTGATCAAACGTTCGACTGTCCCTTTTAATGGTGACACAAGTCACCGCCTTGACTATGTACCTTATCAGCTAGAATTCAAGTTTTCAAGGCCAAAAGAGGTTTACAAGCCAACCACCCAACCCTTTGAGGATCTCACAACTCACCGGTATGACTTTCAGGGACTTGTTGGCGAATGTGCAAAACTCTGCAGACCTCCATACACCAGAGTGACCCAAAATGCTCATTTTGAAGGAAGCACCGAATTCCGCGAAAGCTTTCAACCATGGGAAATCCCACCACCTGCAGTCAAGAAAACACCAGAGTATGTCCCTCCCACAGGCACCATGCAGTTAAACAGCACAAGCCATCTTGACTACGTTCCCTATCAGACCAAACGTGTTGTTCCCATCAGGCCAGTTTCTCAGAAAAGAAATAACAACGTTCTTTTTCAAGGAAAAAGCACCACAAAGGAAGATTTTCCAGCCTGGGAAAGCTGTCGTCAAGGACTTATTAAGAAGCAGCAGCAGATTCCCAACCCATCTGGAAAATTTGATGGTTGGACCACTTTCAGGTCTCACTATGTGCCACATGAGCTGAATCCAACACAGAGCTGCAAACCCGTGCATGCTCCCGTGAAGAGTTCTGCTCCATTCGATGACACAACCATGTACTGTCTAGAGTACACGCCAAAGAAACGGGAAATCTGCCCCGCTAGCTTTCCCTCTCCTCCGGGTTATGTCTTTGAAAATACAAATTCTCGAGGTCATCACTTCTTCCGCAAGATCACACCCACGGTGGAGGCCTCCTAATCGTCAAATCACGTTTGAAAGGAAGCTAACAGGATATTGGTTTTCTAAAGGCAAAGCCAATTTTTTGGTAGTGAAAATAATTGAGGGGAGAGGTAAAAGAAATCATTATAAAATTTTAAACAAGAAAATTGGAAAATTACTTATGGGAAGTGAGGACCTTAAAATCTATTTTGTATTGATCTCTCACCAAGATTGTTCTCTACTCTGCTATTCTGAAAATTGAATAACGGGCATTCCCACCTGAACTATTTTGATCCCCAACCTACCGTTTGGTCGCTTGTCTCTGATCGATTAGCCTTTATACTTATGCTTTTAATCACGACAATTACATGGTCACTCACAACCTGGTTATCATGTGTCAAGTGCACTGGGACTGTCCAGCACACCTCTGACCACGACATGTGGATTCCTCATCCGGGACGACGGTCTTCATCTCAGACTTCAGGGTGTGGACACCCTGCACCGTGGTTAGCAGTGCCAGGGGTGACTGCGCCGCTCCTCACCATGTTCAAGTTCGTAAGAGGAGCCGCCGTGTGACCAACAACGGCTCTGCGCGCGGGGAATCAAGGCTCTGAGTTCGGGTTCCAGTGACAACAGTTTCTATTTGCGTCACCCTAGGCCAGTGACGGGTGTCTCTGAGCCCCAGTGTCCCCATGTGTAAAAGGACATTTGCTCTGCTCAGCTCACAAACATCGTTTCGAGCATCAGGGCAGATGGTTCATCGAAACCCAAAAGTCAAAGTGCCAAACAAGTGTCAGAGATTGTTACGAAGTCCCTCAGTCTCTCTTTTGAACCTGTTTTCTCCTTTTCCAAACGAGGGTCATTACCTCCTCAACACTCACTTTCTGGCCGGAGGCAAGGATTGGAAAACGACCAAATTTGCTTTGAGCTTATGAGGAGTAAGCTTTCTGAGTCTTGTCCTCAATCAAGCGCCTGAGAACCCATTACAGAGCATAGAGAGCTTGGACTAGGAGAGTCACGTGGTTTGAAAGACAGTATTTGTAGGAAGGAAAACACTGTGTGTTCGAGTAGTTTTAGGAATGACCGATGGCTCTGAAGAATCTTCAAGGTAACCCCGGGTCATGACGTACCTAATTGCCATGCCTGGAGTCATGGTTCAGAAGAAGCAGCAGGCTCGGTCTAGGGCATAATTATGTCCTTCTTCTCCAGCGTGAGCTAAGTGCTAAGAAGGGAGGGAAAGAATGATGTCAGTGAGTGAAGCAGAAAGAACATATTGCATTTATAAATGCTGAAAATTTCCTAACGAATTAAACTCCTGTTTTTATTTTTTCCTTGCTGGGTGATTGCATTAGGGGAGAGTATGATTTATCACGAAGTGTAGTCTTTTGTAGCTTTAGAATTCTTTCAAACTATGTGCTTGAGAATAGGTCCACCAATGTTTGGTTAAAATGTTTATTTGAAAGTAGCTCGTGTGTATGTACGTTGGTATTGATTAGTGAAAATTATGACCTGTAGAATTCTGTATTTATGCAACATTAATAAAGCATCAATAAAATGCATTTTCATGAAGTCATTTCTGCACAAAATTTTCTCTGGAAAAGAGGCGTTTGTCATGAGCTCTTACCTAGGTTAACCTGTACATAACTAGATATTCTTACCTTTGTAATAAAAAACATGATTATATACTCAAAATGAAAAATTAGAAAATATGATAGCACTCTCATCCTGGCCCATTTTCTGATGCTGGACATGCAAATCCCTCTGTAATCTAATGGGGGTGGTCTCTTCCCTGGACAAAGGCTCCCCATAGTAAACTTAC
Organism: Lynx canadensis; assembly: GCF_007474595.2. NCBI lineage: Eukaryota > Metazoa > Chordata > Mammalia > Carnivora > Felidae > Lynx > Lynx canadensis. The sequence goes on from NC_044308.2 coordinate 2,805,535, forward strand.
CCTGGGGTTTCCCGTGGCAATGTGACTTGGGCTGAGGACACAGAGCTGAATAATGGTGTCTCCCCGTGATCTAACACCCAATATAATAGGCGTGAATAAGACATTGGAAGAGAGTACACATGGGCCACTTAGCCCGGGAATTCGGGGAAAGCTTCTTTAAGGAGAGGACAGCTGAGCTGAATCTGGAATGGTGAGCGGGAACTTGCCAGGTCAGGAAAAGCGGGACAGCGGGAACAGCATGAACGCAGGTACAGGGTGATCTCCAGAGTCTGTGCAAGAGAGAGTTCCAAATGTGCTGGTGGAAAGCTGGACTCACCTGGCCTGCCATCGCCGTAAGGTCTCCTTGAAATATGTGCTGTGCAGGGACACACACACAAACCCCATTGTAACAGCACCGGAAACCTGTAATATTTAACAGCCTGCCACATTCTAGAAGGAGTCCTCACTAGGCCAAACTTGGACGAATCCAATGAAGAAAGAAAGACAATCCAGAGAGAAGAGGCAGTGGGAAATTTCCAGCCTCACCCCATCCCATCTCCACGGGTCTCCCTGCAGATGCTTGCTGTGGAAAACGAGCCCACAGACCCAGAGACTAGAAAGAAAGGCCTTGTGGTTTGTAAGAACGGCTCGGGCAACGCTAAGAGTGAATCCTAGTGTTAAACGAGGGACTTTGATTCCTCACCAACTGCGGCCAAAAAGTCTTTAGGTGCAGACACGGTCGGCCAGTCCCTATAACCTTCTTAATGATCCCAAATCAAAGATGATTAGTCCCTCTTGTTTTCCTACCCCCACCTACTTCTAAACCTGTCTCAGGCTGTCCATTTGGGACTTCTTTCCACCCTTTCTGCCCTTGACATTGTTTTCACTATAATGCACAGGGTATAAACGATTGGGGGAGGGAGTGAGAGTTGAATTTCTATGTGATCCGCCCTGAATCCTCTAACCCCCATTTCCCAAGACGATCCAGGACTGTGAACCCATCCGGTCCGCTCCCAGACCCACAAGAAGGCTGACCCAGGCGACAAAATCAGAAAACAATACAAACAAGCCACTCACATGTCTAAGGATGCCACTGAATAATCAAATTTATTTCTGAATCACTTAAGGGTCATGAAAGAAACATTAACTCTTATGTTATAGAAACAGTAGTAAAATACAGTACACAGGAACATCGTTTGAATGGTAACAAAAGTACAAGAAAATTAGCGACTTTAAATACAAAGGTGAAGCAATTTAATAAGAAATTTTGTTAATAAGAAAAATATATGTCCCATGTCTTTATTACATACTGTACAAAATAAAATATTGCACCTTTAAGTCATATAATAAATATATACAAAGAGTATTTTACAAATGATCTTTCTTTTAATTTAAAATCCTTCAACAATCAAGGGTGATTGATTAACAACCCGCGGGCTGGTGTGTGTGCCCTTCCCCATCCCCATCCATCCCAGCCACCAAACCCTCCACGTACAGTAGTGTTTATCACCAGTGTCCGTGAGGCTGAAGTCAGAACACGAGGGCTGGTGCTCAGAATGTGGTCGAGAGACTCAGCGAGCTCGTCCACAGACACGTCCAAAGACCAAACGCACTGCTCACGTCTTTGTGATCAGGTCCAGAGCCGCCTGCTTCGGGGGATGTCGTGGCCGGCGCGCTGGGGGCAGCACACGGGTGCGGGTGGCTGGGTCGCCACGTAAGCACGGACAGCCACTGACTTGGGCTTGTGTGCCATCTAAAGCAGTAATCGGCAGGATATAAGGGAAGGGGCGCCATAACCAAATCGGCTCTCGAACTTCCATGCTAGCCCCAGACTACTTCCGCAGAAACACTTACTCCAGGTTTACCCTCCAGCCTGACACTGTCACCAACACCAGCACTGGCCCCAGTTCGAACGCAACCCAACACAACCCGTCCTGGTCCCGACCCTAACCTCAACCCCCAAAGCCAACTCCAGCCTTCACCCTACCGTAATTTCCATTCTCAGCTAACCCGATCCTAAAACTAACACGAACCCTACACTTACTCACCAAATCCTAACTCTGACCTCTAGCCCCAACTGTAACTTCTAGCCTCACCCAAATTCACTTTGGATTTACCGACAAATCAGTCTGAAGGAAAACAATGCTTTACTATAAACAAGTCTTTCCAACCACCGTGTTTCATATTTAGATCACTTTCTTACAATCTTCCTGAAACAAGAACCCTCAGGAATACTATCGTATGCATAAATTAGGTCTAATAAGGCTTTGAATTTCTGTTTGTGTGCAAGAGAATAGTGCTCAGAAGTCTCATTCACAGCTCTTAAAAGAAAGCTTTGACTGCACTTCAAAATCAGTAGAAAAGGTGAATTCCCCCTCTCCTTTGATTTCCGAGATGCCTCATTTGGTCACAGATAGAGCTCCATGGCCGTGAAGTTGGCAGCAAGGTTTCCTCTGTGGTTTCTTCCACCGGTTCTCTAAGCGTAAGGGCAAGACGCAGCTCCCCGCCCCCAGGATCCTCGGATCAGTTGGTGCGACTGCCTCTTGTTCACAGCCTGGGCTTCGGGACCCATCAAAATGCCACTAGCACCAATCACGCCATCTTAATGGCGACTGGCCAGGGCTTCCAGAGTGTAAACGCTTTATAAACCTGTTGAAACCCTAAAGCTTGGGAGAAGAGGAAGTCATCGGTTGCCGTGTGTCCCTCAAGACTTCGGGACGCCGTATGCTATTAGCCTACACGTCACAGGAGGAAGCATGCGACCACGCCCTGGGGACCTGGGCGATTTCCTGATGAGGAGGACACGGGGAGGTCTCACGTGCCATGGCACACCTGCCACGGTACGCTCGTTGGTCCCGGATGCATCGCTTCAAAGAGCTGGAATTAAAGACCGGCCGTGGGGAAAACGACAGCACAAAACGCCACCAGCGGTGAGTTTGCATCAACCTGTTTGCATGCAGAATCTAGAGTGTTTTTTGGTTTTTTTTTTTAAAAGAAATAACATGTTTTTGAACCAGCTACGTGGGGGAAAGAGCTTCTACACTTCTGGTCTCTTCTTCACAGCAGCGCTACGACCCTTCCACAGGTTTACCCTTCCAGACACGTCCAGCAGCACCTTTGTTTGTAGACATCGAGCGAACACAAGTTGAGATGCTTTACAAACATACAGTAGTGTGTGGTGTCCATGCAGGCTCCTGCAGGGAAGAAAAAACCAGATATCCGTGGAACGCAGAGCTCGTGGGCGACGCAGTTTAAATGCTGTGGTTTCTTTTTATGTTTTTATTTTATTTTTGAGAGAGAGAGAGACAGACAGCACGAGTAGGGGAGGGGCAGAGAGAGAGGGACTGAGCCACCCAGGCACCCCTTAATGGTTTTGTAGCGTTTATTCATTTTTGAGAGACAGAGAGAGAGCACGAGCAGGGGGAGGGGCAGAGAGAAAGGGAGACACACACGCACAGAATCCGAAGCAGGGTCCAGGCTCCGAGCTGTCAGCACAGAGCCCGACACAGGGTTCGAACCCTTAGGAGATCATGACCTGAGCTGAAGTCGGATGCTTAACCAACTGAGTCACCCAGGAGCCCTGAGATGTAGTTTTAAAAAAAATCCTCTGAGGGGGGCCTGGGTGGCTCAGTTGGTTGGGCATCCGACTTCAGCTCAGGTCATGGTCTCGCGGTTTGTGAGTGCGAGCCCCACATAGGGTTCTGTGCTGACAGCATGGAGTCTGCCTGGGATTCTCTCTCTCCCCCTCTCTCTCCACACCTGTCCCGCTTACACTCTCTAGCTCTCTCTCTCAAAAATAAATACACATTAAAAAAATCTTTTGAGAAAAATAAGATAAAGACAGAGAGGGAGGCAAACCATAAGAGACTCTTAAAGACAGAGAACAAAGTGGGGGCCGCTGGAGGGGAGGGGGGAGGGGGGATGGGCTAAACGGGGGATGGGCGTAGAGGAGGGCACCTGTTGGGACGAGAGCACTGGGTGTTACGGGTAAGAGATGAATCACTCTGTTCTATTCCTGGAGCCGAGACGACACTCTATGTTAACTAACTTGAGAATAAATTTTTCTTGCGCCGGAAACGGATGCAGCGCTGTGTGTCAGCTGGACCCAAATTTTAAAAAGCGGAGAAAGCCCCCACGAGGCTGGGGTTAGAGCCACGACTCTGCACCAGGCTCAGAAGCACAGTGGGCTCCCCGCTTAGCCGGCCGCGCGGCCTCGCGCCGCTCTCCGGGGCCTCGCCGCCCTCCTGGCCTCCGTCTTTCCTCTCAGTGCTTGGAACGGCAGGGGTGTGGACCCCTTGGCAACCCGATACAAGCTAGGAGCCTGCTCCCTGGCTACGTATATTTATGATTACGTTTTGCAAATTAATATAACAACTATAATATACAATAACATAAAAATATATGCCTACGTGAACATATAATCGTACAAACAGGTCAAATCTTTAAGAATCGCTGTCCCAGGGGCGCCTGGGTGGTGCAGTCGGTTAAGCGTCCGACTTCAGCCAGGTCACGATCTCGCGGTCCGTGAGTTCGAGCCCCGTGTCAGGCTCTGGGCTGACGGCTCAGAGCCTGGAGCCTGTTTCCGATTCTGTGTCTCCCTCTCTCTCTGCCCCTCCCCCGTTCATGCTCTGTCTCTCTCTGTCCCAAAAATAAATAAACGTTGAAAAAAAAAAAGAATCACTGTCCCAGCAGATGAGAGCCGCAGGCAGGAGGGGGTGCGGTGAGGCTGACAGAGGCGGGAGGAGGCAGTGGGAGCCAAGGCCGTGGACACCCAGCTGGTTCGACGGCTCTTCCCGAAAGGACACCGAGCCGTACCCGCATCCAAGGGGCTAATCTCCCAGTGCCCCAAGATGCCACCTGCACCCCGGATGGCCCGTGGGCCGTGCCACCAGCCACTGGCGAGGGAGGCGCCCCCGGGTCTGGCCGGGACAAGGCTGGGGCGCTGGCGGGCCCGACAGGGGTACGTACTATGGCAGGAAGGCCCCACACAGTGCCGCCAGGAAGCCGGTTTCTTTTTCTGCACGCAGTGTCTCTCAGCCACGGGCCAGCAGCTCCTGGTGTGGACGCAGTCGACCCTCCGGGACTGGAAGCCCCTGCCGCAGGCCGCCGTGCAGGGCCTCCAGGGGCCGGGGCGCCAGCACGCGTCACACGCCCCGGACGAGCAGTTCCCCTTCAAGGTGGGTCTGAAAGAGGGGGGGAAAAAAAAAAAGAAAAAGGAAAAAAAAACAAAAAATGGAAAATGGGAGAAGCAGGGTGTCACTTCGTGCTGAGATCAAGCCTTTTCCCGTGCCGTTATTTTCCGTGTCCTCGAGGTTCGCCCATCCGGACCCTGCTGGCCAGGAAGCCGACTTGTGTTGGGCACGGCTGGCTGATGAGCAAGGCGGTGGCCCCGTCGTGACAGCGAGAGGTGAGCACACATGTGTTTCCGCTCGCTTCTAACACCAAGTTAAGACACCCCCCCCCCCGCCCCCAAAAGACACACTGTCCCGAGAAAGCCAGAGCGGGTCAGTCTAGGCAAGGAAGTGGGGCACGGCTCACGGTCTGTATGCTTCCTCCACTTTGCTGGCAAGCTGAGTTTTGTTCATCTGAGCCCTGGAGGTATGTCCGGGCACGAGTGCGAACCTGTGCGAGCAACCTTGTCTGCTACGAGACGGCGCTCACTCTTCCATTTACAATATGGCCACACCAGGCCTCGTGCTCAGAGTTAGCAAAGACCATCTGGGGAGAGGGATCCGTCTGTGGCTCCTTACCCTTTAGGACAGAACAGAAGGTTGGTACCCTCTGGTTTTTGAGGACGTTTACCCAGAGGGCAGAGCCACCCTAGAGGGCCCGCTCTTGCTCCCCGAGCCAGGGCTCCTGGGAGGTATCTTTGCGCTACACGGGAATGTTTCCCACCCCACAGGTGACTAGAAGACAGCCCTAGCTTGGCTGAGCCGGTTCAAGAACTGTCTTTCTTCCATGAGCCTGGAGGTTTCTGGAATAAGACCTATAAACCTGAAGGCTGGAGCAATGGTGGCCATGTTGTGCCACACAGGCCAGAGAAATAGGAAAAAAAAAAATATTCAGAAGAGACAAAGAATGAAGCAGAAACACAGCAAGCGGCAGAGACAGAGGGGGAAAACCCCCAGGAACTTCTCATTTCTTGGTCACGGTCCTTCCTGTGGTCTGACGGCGTTCTCTCCCTTTGAATTCTTGAGACACGTCTGTCTGTATATTCCCATAAAAGGCTCCTGGGGCGCCTGGGTGGCTCAGTCGGTTAAGCGTCCGACTTCAGCTCAGGTCACGATCTCGCGGTCTGTGAGTTCGAGCCCCGTGTCAGGCTCTGGGCTGATGGCTCAGAGCCTGGAGCCTACTTCCGATTCTGTGTCTCCCTCTCTCTCTGCCCCTCCCCCATTCATGCTCTGTCTCTCTCTGTCTCAAAAATAGATAAACGTCAAAAAAAAAATTAAAAAAAAAAAAAGGCTCCTTACCAGGGGTGCCTGGATGGCTCAGTCTGTTAAGCACCCGACTTCAGCTCAGCTCATGGTCTCACAGTTTGGGAGTTTGAGCCCCACGTCGGGCTCTGTGCTGACGGCTTGGAGCCTGGAGCCTGCTTTGGATTCTGTGTCTCTCCCTGCCCCTCCCCTGCTCGCGCTCTGTCTATCTCTCTCAAAAGTAAATAAGCGTTTAAAGAAATGTTTTAAAACGGCTCCTTACCAGGGCACATGATCCATAAGGAGAGTAGAAACACCACTGGACATGGAAGAAGATGGAGAAAATTGTGATAACCTGATCGTCTCCAGGGGAGAGAATGTTACATGTAGTTGGAAGCAGTACTTTGATTAGCCAGGAGGGGGAGACTCCATCAAAATGTTTTTACTTAACACCATCCCCTCAAACTCTTAAGATTTTACATGGGAAGAGGAGGAGGCTATCCTATTAATTACAGGGCTTTTATTTTCCCCAGTGGTTATGAATCGTAGTTGTTTCAGACAACTGGGCATAGACCCAGCACTGCTCAGCCATACAACGCACAGATGAGCTTTTACTACTGAAAAAAGGTAGAACAAATACTCACCGAATAGGCACAAAAACATGTGTTTTAAAAGGAGACCAAACTGTTGCGCCCAAGTGCTGGGCGGTCCTGTCTTAATGAGAAATCTCCCACCTTTTCTGCATAAATCATTCCGAGCTGACTTTTGTTGTTTCAGGGGCCCGAAGGACCCAAACTGACGGGGCCAATCTCTGCTCTGATGGAAGGCAGGTCCCGGGGTGGGGAGCGGAAGGGGCGGGCAGGAGGAGCCACAGAGCCCATGACAGATGGGAGGACACGGGGAGCAAGGGACCAACACGGAAGCAGAAGTTCCGGAGGCTGGGCATTGATTGAGGACCCAGAGAAAGAACCTAAGGTTGGTCCAGCACGGAGATCCCACCTCCTCCCAGCCGGGGACAGGACTGGGGATGGGGACGGGGGGACATCTGAGCGAGGGGGACACAGTCTGGGCATGGGTGCTACACACACCTGTGCTTCCCTGTAGAAAACAGGAGAGTAGAAATGGTGCTAAAAATCGCAAAGCAACCCTGTGTTTACGAGTCCTCCTCAATGTCTCAACTTTGGAAAGCTAACAGCGCGAGAGAAAAGCACCAGGATGTAACAGCGGCCAAGCTTGGAGGAAGCAGAGATGATGGAGAAAATGAAAGGCAACTTGACCCCTCCTCACCTCCCCCCAGCTCCAGGAATTTTTCTTCTATTCTTTCTTCTAAATGCTTCCACCGTTTCGGTTCATCTCCACAACTCTTTTCCTAAAACCCTACTTTGTCACACAACCGAGCCTCCTGATAGACCCCTCCATGCCTTTGATCCTCTCTAGTACGTCTTGGCATCTTATTTTCGCTGCCATTGGTTGCAGAGCGCGTGGCGAATCTAGCACGTGTCCTGGAGGAAAGACAACGTGGCTGCAGCACCAACCTTGGGGGTGTGTGAGGTCTGGGATGAGGCGGTGAGGGCAGGGAAGAGTTGACTGTGCAGTGTTCTCTAGGCCACGTTGCATACTTTGGCCACCCTTCCTACTCAGAGCAAGGGAAGCCTCTAGCGGGACTTTAATCCCACAGCGGGGTGGGGTGTCGTGGAGGTGTGATCAGACGTGGTTCTGGAAAGGATTGCTCAGGCTGCAGTGTGGGGGCTGGGCTGGAAAGGAGCAGCAGGTGGAGGGTGACCAGTTGGACGGCCTGGCTGCCGGTAATCGTGGGAGGGATGGAAAAAAGTGGATGGGTTTACGAAAAAAATACAAAGTGCCAAAAGGCATATAAAAAGTAATCAGAAAAGTATGAATTACAGTAAGATGTGATTTTTCACCCATCAGATTGACAAAAATTTTCACAAAGACTGAAAACCTATTAAAATGTTCATGAAAAGGGGGGAACTCTCATATACTCCCGGAATAGGCAATTTTGATGGTAACTTAGTATCAGAATGAACAGCCCTGTCAATCCCATTCCATACCAAAAACTATCCTCTAAGAATACAACCCTTCATGCAGAAAGATATATGCCTACTGCAGTCCTAAAATGCCTACGGCAGTATTTGTAATAGCAAAAACAAACACACACACAAACAGAAAAAACCCCCAGACAATCAAATGTCCATCAGCAATGGAATGAGGTAATGTGAAATACAACAACGAGAAAGAACAAAGTGAATCTTACGTACTAAGATGGGGAAGAAGTATCGATAAGGAGAAAAAAACAAGTGTCAGGAAAATACATCCAGAAAGCTCAGTCCACGCAGGTAAGTGTCTGTGTTGTGTTCCTTTGAGAATGCAAAGTAAAACATCTGGGATAATTGATATCAATCTGTGTGTGGTCTCTGTCTTCTCAGCAAAAGACAGAACTAGGTTGCCTGCTGAGAAGGAGGGAGCTGTTCCAAACATTTTCCATTTGAGGAAAATAGTTCTGGCCTGAGTTGTGTTGCGGGGAATAGGAACCACAGCTGATACTATGTCGCCAAGCCTTACTGAAGGCCCAAGATGGAAAGGGAGCCAGCTTTCAAGGTCATCTCATTTTTTCCAGCAACACTCAGGGCGGAAGGAGGGAAAAGGAACCATATATGGAGCATCTTCGATGATCCAGGCTTCTTAGGTACTTTACATTAGAGCAGCTACTCAAAACCTCCCAACTGTAATTGTACACGGGCGGTAACGCTCCCTCCCGCACACGAGGAGGCCAGGTAACCCCGATCACACAACGCGAGAGTGGGAGAAGTCCAAAGTTTCTCATTCACATGCTTTCGGCTCTCTCCCCCACTCTGGGCTGGCTGGGGCTCACCTCTCTGGGACGGTAGCGGGGGGAAGGAGTCTGGGTCTCTGCGTGACCTCATGGAACAACACCTTCTACCCCAAGCCATCCACCAGCTTAGACTTCTACTAAGACGAAAGCAGAGTCCTTTCTGGTTTAAGCCCCTTAACAAGGCAAACGCCTCTGTCATTCTCTGCTAAACCACTGTGCCAAAATAGTTCAACAAAACAAAACTATCAAAATAGTTTCTAAGCGGAGGAATACAGTAAGTAGTTCACTGAAAACACGAGGAAGATTTAATCTGTGAACTTCAGTGTTATTAGGCTTTACCAACTTTGTGTACGGAAGGAAAAATATCTATTCTCACTGCTACTCTATTTTGTTCCCCTTTTTGGGGTATCGTTCTACCTGTTTAACATTCAAATGACTTGTAACTGTAACAGTACGTGATAACTGATATTTCAATATAATGCATACTGCCCAGGATGGTGGTATAGGAATCGTCAATTATGAGAAGGGAGTAGACAGGAGACATCATTCCATTCCCAGGCGGCCACAGCCACTGACCGAGGCGGGAGAGGTTTCGCGTCGCCCGAGGGCAGGGCCAGTACCTGCTTCTGTCGTCACAGCCCGAGTCAGAGCTGTTGTGGCCTTGACAAGCTGCGCGATGCTGTGGCATCCTCGCTGTGCGACCCAGGCAACGCGCAGGGCACTGTAACGAAAGCAGAGTGCAGCACGGACGACCTTGTGAGCTCAGGCATGCTGTGGTACCAAGGTCATGTGCGGAGGGGCACTGCCGGGGGAAGGTCGGCTACCGGGAACGAGCTGTCCCCAGGGGAGGTCAGGGAGGGTGGGGGTGCAGCTCTGAGGACCAGGCAGCCGTCCTTCAGGGCCAAGAAGACACCCGAGGACCTTCCACCTCCACTTTCCCCCTCCCCCGCCTGGAAACTTAGACCATCTCTGGGGAGAAGGGAAAAGAACAGGGCCAATCTGCAATCGACAGGGCTTAGGTCCTGATAGGACTGTGCTTAAAAGCATAGGCAACTGTCAAGTTTGGGTTTTCCTGCCCTGTGCAAAAGTGGAGGCTTCTGTGTTAAGGTGAGTTCAGTTATAGAAAAAAAAAAAAAGTTTTTTGACGTGCAATTCTTAAATTTTCATGTCATAATGCATATTACTTTTTCCTTATACTTTGTTTCATCCTTGAAAAGGCCTTGCCCTCATGCCGATTCTATTCCTGTTCACCTTCTCAGTCATGCCCTTTGTAGCACAAAGGTGTTTAATTTTCAGGTAGCCCAACTACATTGGCATCGTTTTCGGTATCGTACCTAAAAATCCACTTGCTAACCCAAAGCATGAAGATTCATGTCTACATTTCTTCCAAGAGCTCTGTAGTTTCAGCTCTTGAATTTAGGTCTCCGATACACTTGGAGTTAATCTCTTGCATACGGTATAAGCTAGGGGTCCAACTTCATTCTTCTGTGCGCACGGATATCCAGTTGTCTGGAACCATTTGCCAGAGAGGTTATTCTTTCTCCACTGAATGGTCTCGTCCCCTTTGTAGGAAGCCAACCGACACTGATACAGAAATTTATCTCTCGACCTTAAGCTAAAGTCTATTCTAGCAATCTCTAGGTCTATCCCCTGTCTACCCACACTGCCTGGATGACTACAGTTCTGTGCTAAGTTTTGAAACCAAGAAGTCTGAGCCCTCCAACCTTGTTCTTTTCTCAAGATGGTTTTGGCGATTCCGGGTCCTTTCTATTTCCATATGAATTTTAGGGATCAGCTCGTCAGTATCTGCAGAGAAGCCAGCTGGGAGATTTTACAGGGATTGTGTTGAATCCGTTGATCAATGTGGAAAGCGTTCTCAGCTTCACGTTAAGTATTCTGATCCATAAATATGGGATGCCTTTCCATTTATTTAGATCTTCTTTAATTTTCTTTAAAAAAAAAAAAAACCTTTGGTAGTTTAACACTAGCTTTTTAAGCAATTCTTCCCCTATGATTAATTACCTTTGAACACTGAACCCGCTTAACATGGGTCTGTGTGTGTCATACCATTACACTGTGCGACTTGGGGCTACTGTCCCGCACTGACGCTGTACTATCTCACTTACAACCGCTTCGCGGCAGCTGAAACACCACATTCAGAAGGTCTCTCCACACCTCTAGTGAGTCGATTTTCCCCAAAATTTCCTGTGCTCATTTGTTCTCCCATGTGAATGTCAAAATTATCTTAAGTTCCCCAAAAGCGTTCTGCCGTAGTCTTAGCTGAAATTATATCACATGTTTCGGCTCATTTAAGGAAGCAGACACCTTTACAGTTTAGAGGGTTCCTTTATTTGGCCTACTTTTCAACAATGTTTTCAACCGTGTCTTCTATTTCTCTTCATGGGATAATTTTCTTTATTGGTTAATTTTATGTGTCAGCTTGGCTGGGCCACGGTGTGCCCGGATATTTGGCCAAGCACGATTCTGGGTGCTTCTGGGAGGGTGTTTTTAGATGAGACGAACATTGAAATCAGTAGTCAGGGGGAAAGCAGATTGTTCCTTCTAACGTGGGTGGGAGCCACCCAATCAGTTGAAGGGCTGGAGAGAACACAAAGACTGGCCCTCCCCCCAGGTAAGAAAGAACTCGTCCTGACTCAGACTGTCTTTGAACTGGGATATCGGCTTTTTCCTGCTTCTGTACTTGAGCCGAAGCACTGGCTCTTCCTGGGTCTCTAGCCTGCTGGCCTTTGGGCTAGAATGACAACAGCAGCTGTCTGCAGCTCTTGGGACTTGTCAACCTCCATAACTGCATGAGTTAATTCCTTATAATAAATCTCTTGACACACACACACACACACACACACACACACACACACCCTCTTGGTTTGTTTCTCTGGAGGACCCTGGCTAATGCAGATATACAGATTTTGGTACTGAAATGTGGGGTGCTACTGTAACAAATATTTAAAAGTGTGGAAGCGGCTCAGGGATTGGGTGATGGGTTGAGGCTGGAAGAGTTTTGAGGTGCGGGCTAGAAAAAACTTGGTTGCCTTGAAGGGGATGTTATTAGTACAGTGAAACCTTGGATTGCGAGTAACTTGTTCTGCGGGTGTTCCGCAAGACGAGCAAACATTTCTAATACATTTTAATTTGATAAACGAGTGATGGCTTGCAATATGAGTAGGACGTGACGCAGGATATCACATGATCACAACTGAGCCCAGTGGTTCTTCTCTCTCTCCTTCTCTCTCCCTCCCTCTCTCGCTCTCTCTCGCTGCAGGATTGCGGGTGATCGTCTCCCACGTTCAGATGCTCGGTCTCAGGCTGCGGTGTTTGGCAGAGATCAGCGATTTTTCAGAATGTTGGAAGGTGCCCACAACTGGCACTGGTGTATTTTTTGTCACTTCAAAGCACCTCGGGACAGTCCTTTGCTTTTCCGACAAGAGCGAGCTTAGGAATGGTTTGCTTCATTCTAGGTCATTGGATAGGCTCCTTGTTAAACTTGCACGAAAAGAAAAGGATTCCATTGAGCCAATAGATAGCACTGATTCTGTTAGTGATCGTGAAAGTCGTGCTACACAATCACCCTCCTCTCTTGTCTCCCTCACCTCAGTGTGAAGGTTTTCAAAGGTAAGTGCAGGTTAACTTATTTTTCTTTACATTTTGTGTTTTCCTTATTATTTTGCATTATATTACAGGATTATAATCATTTTTATATGAATATTTTTGGGTTGTAGAACAAAACATCCGAGTTTCCATCATTTCTTATGGGGAAATTTGCTTTGAGATACAAGTGCTTTGGATTACAAGTGTGTTTCCAGAATGAATTGTGCTCGCAGACCAAAGCTGTACCGTACAAACATTAAGGGGGATTCTGGCGAGGTTTTAGGGGGAAGGAAGGACCACGCCTCTAGGAACCAGAGGAAAGGAGAACATCACTCTAAAGTGGCAAAACTGTGGGCAAATCGTGTTCTAGTGTTTTGTGGATGCTAGACTTTGTGGGTGATGAAATCGGATATTTCACTGGGGAGATTCCTAAGCAAAGTGCGGAACGTGCAGCCTGGCTTCCTCTTACCGCTGATATCGGAACATCAGTGGACAGACAGAAACTGAAGGAACCGTTAGGCAAAAAGGAACCACAACTGGAGGATTCCGGAAAGTGTCAGTCTATCCACACGTCGAAGGATGAGAGAATACGTTCTGGAGAGAACACGAAGGGTGTGGCCGGGCGATCGCTTTATAAGGAGGTTGGCCATGGAGTCACTCAGCCATCTCAGTGGAAGCCAGGGCTAGAGACAAGATGGCACCACCAGAGACACTGCCAGTTTGGGCCAGAGGAACATAGTTGGGACCCGGTTAAGGAAAGCTTTAGAAACTACAGATTCTACAGGATGGGATAAAGCCATTCAGCTGCCAACATGTTTCATCCTTCAGGAAGAGGGAAGAATGACCTGGATTCAGAGCTCACCAAGGCTGTCGGTCCCACTGCACACAGGGTCAAGGCTGTTCGCTCCTCACTTTCAGAGGGTGGGGCCCCCCTCTCAATTCCTGTGGGCCCGCCTGCCCCTGCCTAGTGCGTCACGGGCAGGACCACTCCAAAGAGTCACGTGGGGGAGGCTGCTGTCTAGGGCCACGGGGGCAATGCCATTGTCCTGGTGGGTCTGGAGGGTGAGTATCCAGCCAAAGAAGATTATCCTCAAGCGTTAAGATCTGATGGAATTGACCCTGATGGATTTCGGTCTTGACTGGGACCCATCACCCCTTTCTTTTTCCAGTTTCTTCCTTCCTTCCTTCCTTCCTTCCTTCCTTCCTTCCTTCCTTCCTTCCTTCCTTCCTTTCCTTTTTCTTTTCTTTTCTTTTCTTTTCCTTTTTCTTTCTTCTTTCTTTCTTTCCCTCCCTCCCTCCCTCCTTTCCTCCTTCCTTCCTTCCTTCCTTCCTTCCTTCCTTCCTTCCTTCCTTCCTTCCTTCCTTCCTGCTTGTCCCACCCCCATAGTTCAGAGGCCATAACTTGTCTGCTTTCACAGCTTCATAGCAGGAGAGGGATTCTCTCTCAGGACGACTCACTTCTCACCCATGCCTGGCGTATGCGGCATTTAGTGAGACTCTGGACTTGAACTGAGGACAGAATGGGTTAAGACTTCTAGGGATATTGGGATGGGATGGGTGTACTTTGCACGCGACAAGGACATGGATTTGGGGGCGGGGACCAGAAGGCGGAATGTTATGGACCAAACTGTGTCCCCTCAAAATGTATATGTTGAAGCTCTAACCCCCAATGTGACAGGTGCTATAGGGAGGTATTAAAGGTTTAATGGAGACGTAAGGGTGGGGCCTTAATCTCTTGGGAATATCGTCTTTATAAGAAGAGGAAGAGGCCCCAGAAATCTCTCTCTCTCTCTCTCTCTCTCTCTCTGTCTCTCTCTCTCCAGAGAAGAGGTCACATGAGGACACAGTGAGAAGGTGACTGTCTAAGCCGGAAAGAGAGGTCTCACCGAAACCAACTCTGACAGAACTCGATCTTGGATTTCCAGCGTCCAGAATTGTGAGAAGATAAACTTCTGCTCTTGAAGGCACCCAGCGCGTGGTATTCTGTTTCGGCAGCCGTAGCAGGCTAATAAGGTTCCTACACATTTCTTTAGAATTGTTTTCCCGAATATTTTTTTATTTATACTGTTGTTCCAGGTGGTATTGGGGGAGGGTTGTGAGACTTTTGTGCCCTTATTACTAATGTCCCTCTGCTCCTTTTCTTGGAGGCTGCTTGTCAGCCTGGGAGCTTATTCCTGCACAGCTGCATTCAAAGAACCCGACTGTGATTTGCCTTTGTATCAGAAGACACAGACACTCCAGCTCTAATCTTGGAGGTCAGGCACCTACATTCGTTTTAGAGATCAATCAGACCACCCGCCCCCCCAAATCGAAAATAATGCGTTAGAAGGAAAGTGATGATTCCGGTACCCTGAAAACACTAGATTCGTCCAGCTTTACCTGGCCCCCCGGTCCAACGACCCACTGGCCGCACGGGTGACTGGAGCATGGCCTTCCTCCCAGAGGCCTGTCTTTGGGAGCGCAGGCCCTCGGAGACGTCACCTGCGTGGCTCCGTTGGCTCTGGTGTGCACGCACGTCACTTGGCGACTGCGGAATCCTTCCCCACAAGACACAGAGCACTCCGACCAGGCACCTGTGAGCCACCTGGGAACAAAAACTACGGCAGCTTACGAAGGACAGGGATGTCAGACACCACAGGGAGTGTCTCGAAAAGAAAAAAAACCAATGCTAACACTGTGACCGTTTGGGGGCCATACACTTCTCTGGGGGGATGGACAGCACCACAGAGAACTCCCAGCTCTATTCCCAGCTTTTCTTTTATTCAGGGGAGCAACCGGAATTAGGAGGTGGAAACGAGGAACACAGGGGTGGGGTAGGGCCGTCTCCAAGTATACAAGAGCACTTGTATGGCTCCAGAGAGTAGAGCTAGGGCAAAATGAGGTGGAAATTAAAAAAAAAAAAAAAAAGTGGGTTTCAATTCATTGAAACCAAAGGGAAGAAAATATTTTCAAAGCACCGATGTGCTGTTTGCTCTGAGAGATTTACATGTTATCCCTATTCTTGGAGGGAAGAAACCAACGTCCAAAGGGGTAGATAACTTGGTCGTGGTCACAGAAAACTACATGCCAATGGAGCTGGGAATGGATTCTAGGTTTATCTGACCCTAAAGTTCACACTTTAATGACACAGGACACTTGGAACGGGACGTGTCTGAGATGGAGTGCTGTGTCACTAAATATGTTGAAGTTTAGCTGGTTTACCGCAGAGCACGGGTTCCTAACCTGAGCCCTGTGGCTCTCCAAGGGACCACGGGCCTGGATGGGCAAAGAATTAGATCTTCACTGTCACTGAGATATAATTTGAGTCCTCCTTCAGCTATAAGAATTTCAGCTGCAAAATACAGTAGTTTTAGCGATACCTGCGTGATTTTGTTACCGATGGAAACCACAGATATTTTTACGTGACATTACAATTGTAGCAGGCATCTCAAAATACCATGTATATTCATCACCGCTGCAAAACTAATGTACCACCAGATCTTACCATTTAGTGTATTAATGGAGAAGCAAACCTATTATTGTATCATAATTTTTAAATATTTTAGTACTGTATTTCAGCATAATTGGTTTCCTTTGTGATCAAATATATTCTGTTTTACAGATTTAAAACCCTTGCTCGGGGCGCGTGGGTGTCTCAGTGGGTTAAACATCCAACTTGGACTCAGGTTACCATCCCATAGTTCGTGAGTTCAAGCCCTGCATCGGGCTCTGTGCTGACAGCATGGAGCCTGGAACCCGCTTCAGATTCTGTGTCCCTTTCCTCTCTACCCTTCCCCCACTCATGCTCTGTCTCTCAAAAATAAACACATGTTCAAAAATCTTAAAGAAACAAACAAACAAAACCCCTCGCTCTGAGAAGGGAGCCACAGGCTTCGCCAGGCAACCCAGAGGCATCCACGGCACAGAAAGACAAAGGACCCTCGACGTGAAGGGCCCCAGAGTGGGGTGACTTCTGTCTGTCTCTTGTAGGTGTGAAAGCGTATGACTGTGTACTCTAGGGATGCGCAAAAGCTTGAGAACATTTCATAAATGAGGCTGCTGACAAATTTCTGTTCACGTTGTAAGAATCAAGGGGTGACACAACCCAGCCCCCGCGCCTTCCTGCGGCATCAGATGGCTGTTTCCTGAGGGAGCGATGACTCAGCCAAGAGACCTTCCAATGACGGGCACCGGGAGACACGTCGGCCAGGGGGCCTCCAACAGCCATGGCCCTCTGAGAACGTCCTCCCGGTGTGACCTGCCCCCCCACCTCCTCCAAGGCCCAGGTCAGCGGATCCGGCGTGGGCATTCGCACAAGGGCAACAGACTCTCTAACGTTAGCACCGCCTCCGTTTTCTCCTCAGTAAAATGAGGTTGGTAATAGTATCTGCCACATAGTTGTACTCAATAAATGCTACTGTTATTATTATTATTATTATTTTGTTTTCCTGGAGACTTTGGTGCTCTTCTCAGTTCTCTGCTAGGGACTATGTGATTCAATGAAATCATTCATTCACTTCACACATACCTGTGGAGGGTGCATAATGGGGCGGACGTTGTGCTAAGCGCTGGGATAAAGTGTCCCGCAAACAGCTGTGGATTTACTGTAGGGCAGACAGTCTAGCGGGACAATGAGACGGACTGTGGGAAGAGCGATAAAGACAGATGATAAAGAAGTAGGAGACCCAAGCAGCACGGGGCCCTGGCTGTGCTCGGAGGGGAAGGTCAGGGACGGTCTCCCTGAAAATAGACGAACGGAAACGTCTAAGTGCAAAGAGAGGGAACATCGTTCTAGGTAGCGGGAGCGGCATGTGCAAAGACTCTGAGTCAGGAGAATGGCGCATCTGAGAGCCAGGAAAATGGCATGGAGTGGAGGTCAGATAACCAGGCCGGATGAGACCAGCAGTGACACAGAGTGGCAGCCCGAGACCCAAGCATGGAGGGGCTTCTGTTCTTGGCCTCACGCCATCAGTCAGGCAGCAACTGTGTGTGTTAGACACTATTTTAAAAGATGTTAATGTCTGTTTACTTTTGAGAGAGAGAGACAGAGACAGAGGCAGACAGACTGCGAGCAGGGACAGGGCAGAGAGAGGGAGGGAGACACAGAATCCGAAGCAGGCTCCAGGCTCCCAGCTGTCAGCACAGAGCCCGACGTGGGGCTTAAACCCATGAACCACAAGATCGTGACCTGAGCTGAAGTCGGAGGCTTAACCGGCTGAGCCCGCAGGTGCCCCACGTAAAGGACTATTTTAGACGCAAGGTGAAAAAATGCATAAGACAGACATGACCCAGCGCTAGGGACTTCGGCGTCTGCCCTAAGAATGACGAGAAGTGTTTGAAGGGTTTTAAACAAAGGAGCATCACGGTGCATTTGTGTTTTCAAGACGATTCTGCTTACAGTGGGAAGAGCCCTCTGGCGGGGGGGGGACAAGAATCAGGAGGCTCCTGGAGCAGTCCACGTGAGGGGCATTGATGGCATGAGCTCCCGCACGAACCGTGGAAACGGACAAGAACAGATGCAGGTGGGAGAAAGCAGGGGGCCTGGGACACAGTCACTGAATCCAGAAGCCTAGTGGCGGAACGGGCTTGGTGGAGATCAGCAGTTGGATTTTGGACGTTCAAAAACTGCTGATTTCTGTCATCCGTTACACAGAAAGGTCATTAGTGGTCTTCACCACCAGGGTGGAATCTAAGGATGGGCACTCTGAACAGGACCTCCACGCGATCTCCGAGGCTCGACCCGCAGAACCAGCTCCACTGAGGACGAGGTAGCACTGTGGGTGCAAGGGAGCAGACCAGAGCAGCGATCAAGGGCAAAGGCTCCGAACACAGATTACCTTCTCCGTTTGAACTCTGGCCTTTGCAGCTGTGTGGCCTTGGGGCAACCTTCCCGCCTACAAAACAGGAAACTAACGAGGCGCCTGCGAAATGAGCCACACGAAGCACTTAGCGGAATGCCTGGTGCCGAGTACCAGCTAAACGCATCTCCGCGATCGCGGCGGTAAATCAAATTAGCGAGCCTTCGAACACAAGCAAAAAGCTGGTACCGGTAAGAGCGATGCCACCTACCTCGAGGGGCAGTCCCGGATGTTACAGGGCTGAAACCCAGCCAGCGGCTTCTGGAGGTGATGGCAAAGGGCCTCACTCACTTCCTGCCCGTTGGCCGTCACACACCGGGGTCTCCGAACTCGGGCTCCCAAGTGCCCGCAGCTGGCGGAACAATGTGTCCAGTTACCGAGCTCCCAAAAAGGCTCTGCAGAAAGGAAATGACATGTCACGACAGCCCGGAATGAGATATGATGATGAGGCTGGAGGGGACGCGGCCGAAGACCAGCAGGGGCTGCCGGTCTGGTTCTTTGAGGAGCACAGAGAGAGTAAACCCATCACACAGCGCATTTCATTTTCCCTCCACTGACTTATTGTAATAACTGGTGGGAGCGGTGGCCGGCGAGGGCCCCTTGGGCCACAGGCTGGAAGAGAGGCTATTGGAGACCAGCTGGACCTGCCAGAAGCATCCCAGAGAGAGGGACGAGGTGTTCTGGGCAGCGGGCTGCCTCTTCGGCATTCTCCAAGCAGAGCCAAGAGGACAGGAGGGGGGAGGTCTCCAGGGGTTTTGCTCTCACCAGTTCTGTGTCTCAAAAGTAGATCAGGCAGAGAAATGAAAGTCCATTTAGCGGGACCTTGGATTGAGCAGTAAGGTTAGAAATGCACTTCGTTCCATTCTTACTTTTCCATGAATTCTTAATCTAAACCTCAGCTTACTCCTGGAACTGCATGAATAATTTGTCACGGAGACATCTGGAAAGGTAAAAATGGGAGTTCCCTTTAGCAAAGTTGAGGCTGACCACCTCCAGGAATTGTGGCTTATTAATTTCAGTCCTCATTCCAAACGGCCTTTCCCTTCCCTTTGGACGCTCGGTAAAAAGATGAGGTACAATACGATGATGAAAGATGTGTGTGCGACCACAGAAGGTGCCAGATTTTCCTGTCACAATCACAAGTAATTGATGGCTACCAGCTGTGTCCACAGACTCCCTCACAGAGCAGAGCGATTTCTGTAACTTATTGTTTTCCAGATTTTCCTGCTGATTTTTGAATTTTTGTCTTAAGTTGCATATGGCATCATTGGCAAAACAGAACAGGACATATTTTTAGTTGGGCCTCCAGGATTACAGTTATTTAAAACAGTTTTTTAAAAATAGCTGGGTTTATGGAGAACCTCCCAGGTGACGAGTATGGAATTAGATACTTGGCCATCAATTTTTCACTTATCCTTGTGGCCATCTTGTGAATTAGATCGGTTTTATTTGCCAAAGTGGGGAAAAAAGCCAAGTGACTTTGCACAAGGTCCTTCCTCCAGAAGGAACAACCAGAAGGAAGGACCTCCACGTGTGTCTGACCCCACATCTAACTCTTTCTACTATGTCATACTTCACAAACACACCTTGGCACTTCAAGGCAGGACACGTGCATTTCTTTAAAAACGTGGGTTTTTGTTTTTGTGGGTTTTTTTTTTTTTTTTTTTTGCATTGAGGTGTAATTCACATACAATAAAATGTTCGGAAATCAGGTGTGCTGTTTTATGAGTTTTCCCAATTGTATGTACATTTGTAACTGCGATCCAAAACAAGGCATAACACGCTTCATCACCCAAAAAGTTTCCTCTTAATTTAATCAGTGTTAATGATTAATTAGGTTATTTTAATCAATTATTTTAATCTGAATTATTTTCATCAATTCCCCTCCCCCACCAGGCAATTACTAATTCATCTCCATCAGTATTCATTATTAGTGTCCCTGTTCTGGGACTTCATGCATGCAGTCTTTTGCATTTGGCTTCTTTTGCTTAGCATAACATTTCTGAGATTCACTCGTATTGATGTGCACATCAGTAGTCCCTTCTCTTTTATTGCTAAATAATATTCCAGTGTCTGAATATACCATGCTTTGTTTATCCATTCTCCTTGTGATGGTCATTATGAAGGGAAGGCTGCTATGAGCATTCTTGGCCACATTTTTTTGTGACCATGTCTTCACGTTTCTTGCATAAATATCTGTGAGCGGAATTGCTGGGTCAAAGGTAGGTGTGTGGTTAGCTTTATCAGAAACCACCAACACGGTTTTCCAGAGGGGCCGTACCAGATTACGTACTAACCACCAATGTATAAGAGTTTCGGCAGCTTCACATCCTTGCCAAAATCTGGCACTGTCGGTGTTTTTGTTTTCACTCTTCCAGTAGTGGTTTTAATTGTCATTTCCTTGTGTTTCCATGCCACTGTGTATCTTCTTTTGTGAACCGTCTGTGCAAGTGTTTTGCCCATTGTCTCTTTTGGGGGATGGGAGGGTTCATGATTATCTTGTAGGAGTTCCTTATATATTTTAGATAGGAATTCCTCATCAGACAGACGTGCTGCCAATCTTTCTTCCCAATCTATGACTTATCCATATTCTTAATGGTGTCCTTGATGACCAGATTTTAATAATCTTGATGAGGTTCCAATTGATCATTGTTTTTTGGTTTACGGTTAATGATTTTGGATACAAGAGCATTTGAAAAGATCACATTCACTCTCATGTAAGACTTCTCAATAGCTTCGTGTGTTTTAGGAATAAGCTCTAGAATTTTTTTTAATTGAAGTATAATTAACACAGTGTTACAGTAGTTTCAGGTGTACAATCTAGTGATTCAACAGTTCTGTACATTATTCAGTGCTCATCAAGATAAATGTACTCAATCTTCATCACCTATTTCACCCATCTCCTCACTCATCTCCCCTCTGGCCACCATCAGTTAGTTTTCTGTATTTAAGAGTGGTTTTTTAATCTCTTTTTTCCTTTGTTTATGTTTCTTAAATTCTATATGCGAGTGAGATCATATGGTTTTGTCTTTCTCTGACTTATTTCCCTTAGCGTTATACCCTCTAGCTCCATCCATGTTGTTGCAAGTGGTGAGATTTTGTGGTTTTTTTTTTTTTTATGGCTAATACTCCATTGTGTATATATACACCAAATCTTCTTTATCCATTCATCTACCGATGGACACTTGGATTGCTTCCCTATCTTGGCTATTGTTAAATAACGCTGCTATAAACACAGAGGTGCATATACCTTTTCAAATTAGTGTTTTCATTTTCTTTGGCTAAATACCCAATAGTGGAATTACTGGGCCATCTGGTAGTTCTATTTTTAAGCTTTTGAGAAACCTCCATAGTGTTTTCCACAGCAGCTGCACCAATTTACCAATATTCACACCAATGGTGCCCAAGGGTTCCATTTTCTCCACATCCTTGCCAACACTTGATGTTTTCTTGTCTTTTTGATTCTAGCTGTTCTGACAGGTGTGAGGTGGTATCTCATCATGGTTTTGATTTGCATTTCCCTAATAATGAGTGATGTTGAACATCTTCTCATGTGTCTGTTGGCCATTTGTATGTCTTCCTTGGAAAAATGTCTGTTCAGGTCCTCTGCCCATTTTAGGCAGACTATAGGTTATTTTGATGTTGAGCTGCCTACGTTCTTCATGTATTTTGCATATTACCCCTTATCAGGTATGTCTCCTGTTCAGTAGGCTGTCTTTTGTTTTGGTGATTGTTTCCTTCCCTGTGCAGAAGCTTTTTCTCTTGATGTAGTTCAATTTGTTTATTTTTGCTTTGGTTTCCCTTTTCTGAGAATACATATCTAGGAAAATGTTTTTATGACCAATGTCACAGATATTACTACCTGTGCTCTCTTCTAGGATTTTTATCGTTTCAGGTCTCACATTTAGATCTTTAATCCATTTTGAGTTTATTTTTGTATATGCTGTTTACATATACAGCATGTATATGTATATGTATATGTATATGTATATGTATATGTATATGTATATGTATACGTATATATAGTCCGGTTTCATTCTTTGTGTGTAAGGTACTGGCACATAAACAGACATCAGGATCAAAGGAGGACAGAATATACAATGAGGAAAAGATAGTCTCTTCAACAAATGGTGCTGGGAAAACAGGAATAAATTCTAGTCTTTACCTTGACCTTCAAAGCCCTGAATGATTTGGTCCTCAGCAACCTTCCAACTTCGTTTCATCCACCCTTTCCTCTCCCCCCCACCTGTGTCCCCATCATGTGAGTTTTCGTTGTGTTTCTTTTCTTTTTAAAGTTTTTTTTAATGTTTATTTATTTTTTGAGAGAGAAAAGAGCACGAGTTAGGGAGGGGCAGAGAGAGAGGGAGACAGAATCCGAAGCAGGCTCCAGGCTCTGAGCTGTCAGCACAGAGCCTAACGCGGGGCTTGAACTCACGAACAGCGAGATCATGACCTGATCTTATGTGTGTGTTTCCTTGTTCGTCATCTGCCTCCCTGACTAGAGCGCCAACTCCATGGGGAGCTCTTCTGTCCTGTTCACCACCAGGACAGGGCACGTTATATATTAGGTGCTCAACCAGTCTTCGTTAAATTAATAAATGAGTCTCTTTGAAACGCTGAAGTAGGGATCCACCGAAGGGCTGGCATATTCCAGTTGGTGAATACGTGGATGTGTATTTGTGTATGTGCGTGTAGGTATGTGTCCGTAGCAGGTGGTCAAACGAGACAGGCGCCATTGGTGAAGCCAATGTTGAAATATTCCAAAGGCTTCAACTGTCCCAGTGGTTTCAGACTCATGATATCCAATTTTTAAAGTAATTGATTCAAGGGAGTTCCTTAGGCTCATGTGCCCTTCTGCATGGAACCCCATCTGCCTTTGCACCTCCCGTGTCTCTGCCTGGAATGCTGTCCTTTCTCTTCCCAGGACATGCCCTGAGGCCTGCGTGAGGACTTGGTTGTCTCCTCCAGAGAGAGTTAGGGCCCCTTCCTCAGTGCTGCCAGTGGACCTGGCCATCCTTCTATTAGAGCACTTGTCACACCGCTTCAGAACACCTGTTCACGTGACTGCCTCCCTCTTCAAACTGTGAGCTTCCCAGGGGCTAGGTCCTCTCTTTTCCCCAGCCTGGCAAGAGCTTCCCGGGGGAAGAGTCCTCTCTTTCCCCTAGCGCTGGGCAGACACTTGCAGAATGCTGTAGACTGAATGTGTGTTTCTCCCCCAAACTCAGATGACAAACCCTAACATCCAATGTGATGGTCATAGGAGAGGGGGCCCACGGGAGGGGACGGGGTCGTGAGGGAGGAGCCCCCATGATTGGGACTAGAGCCCTTATAAAAAAGACCCCAGGGAGCTTATTCACTCCTCCTGCCATGGGAGGACACAGTGAAAAGATGGCTGTGAACCAGGAAGTCCTCACCAGACATCAGATCTGCGGGTGCCCTGATCTTGGACTTCCCAGCCTCCAGAACTGTAAGAAATAGATGTCTGTTGCTTATGAGCCACCCGCTCTGTGGTTTTTGTTATAGCAGCTCAAACAGACTAAGACAAATGTTGCATAAATGGATAATAGTGCATTTCCTAATGGTAGTAGTATTCCTAAAAGACGAGAAGAATATATAAATACTCCTGGAGAATGATGTCATAAATAACATGAGTAACATGAGCTGGCCTGTTTGATGGGTGGCCCAGCACTATTCTCTTCTTCCAGGCCCTTCCTGCATCCGAGAAGGTGGGAGCCTGGGAACTACATTCTTAGAATCCCTATGTACAGTTATTCTTTGGGATACTTTCTGCAAAGGAGAGGCACTCGTTCAAGATTTAAAAGGGTGAAATGATGCAGCCAGTACTGTTCCTGTAGAAACTAAAGCATGAAGTATAACAGGAGCTTCTCTGTGTCCTTCTGTGATTTACCCATTTTTGAGCTACAAGACTCTGCGATCATCAGTACTGGTCTTCTGTGCTTTTGGATTTTCTGACTTTCTTAACCCTACCTCTCTCTCTTGGCCTCCTGAAGAGTTTTGCAAGCTTGGAATACTGAGATCAGGTTCTCCTGACCGAACACCGATGCCTAACAAAGTTAGTAAGTCTAGGGAAGAATTTATAAAAAGAGAAGATTGAAGGAATCATTTCCAGAATTCCTAGCAAATCTCCCCTCTGTGAATATTTTACCAAGTTGGCCATCGTTTAGAAACTGGAAAACCAACACCTGTTTTATCACAAATAATGATGCACATTTGGGACATGAGCCCCGCGGGCTTCCTCGGGAGCGATTTCTTTTTCAAAACTGTTTCGATATGGAAGGAACAAGTTGAGCTACAGAAGCCTGAGGGCAAGGGAAAAGCCGGCCAAGTGCCTAGGAATAATTTTACTTATCAAGAAGGGCAAGATACGGAGCATCCTGTAGCTAAATCCTTTTCCTCGCACATGCCTCTCGAATGGCAAATCCTTAAGAAGTCAAAATCTCCGACCTGAAGGTAGGGCTTCTCCCGTTGGGTCACTGCTGCTGGTTTCTGTGTCAGATGCCTGGAGCCTAGGCTTTTTCTGGTCCTTGGGAAATCCACGTTTACTGTCCAACCGTCTTTGTTCTGAAAGAGAGAAAGAAGGAGCACTTGTTTACCAGTTAAACATTATCTACCTCTTACTCCAGCTTGGGTGTTCTTAAAGAAGACAGCCGCTAGGAAGTCAGCTCCTGCCGATGAAATCTTCTGTCCCGGATGCTCTGGCCCACACAGATCTGGGGGTTCTGTGGGGGTGTGTGGGGTGCTATCGGTGTTCAGTTAGAACAGCTGTGCTAAAACGTGGTGTCTGCATGTTTTCAGGGTTTATAGCCTAAGACGATGGAAAAAATGGAGTCCCCCTAATGCCGAAAGGAACTGGAAGAAGCATCTAAGAACAGCAAAACCCCTCCTCTTGAGGGACACCTCAGCAGCAGGAGAATGGGTGATGTTTTATAGGGGACTTCACATGGGGGAGATGGCCTTTCTGAAAGGCAGTGAAACTCGAGCATGAGGGCAGGGTGGCGGAGGGACGCCATGTATTGGCAATGTAAGATGTTCTCGATTCCTCAGCCAAGTCATGAGCTGCTCGGCAGGAGGAACCCCTAAGGGAAGAGGTGTGCAGGGCAGAGCTGAGGCAGCCATGCAGGTTCAGGAGTGGAGAGGAGCAGAAGTGAGGGATAAGGCTGGCGCTTCTCAGAGCATGGGGAAGGCATTCAGCAATCAGACAGGCTTGGTCAAGCCCATCAGTTGAGAATCTTCCATTCCAAGATCTTAGAAGACTACAGAGGTCTTTGGGAAGGGCCACGGGGAGGTACACCAGTGCCTTCCTGATCAGCACAGCCAGTCCAAGAGGGGTAGTATGAAGAATGCTCAAAGAGAAGGCTATAGGGGCGCCTGGGTGGCTCAGTCAGTTAAGCGTCCGACTTCAGCTAAGGCCATGATCTCATGGTCCATGAGTTTGAGACCCACGTCGGGCTCTGTGATGACAGTTCAGAACGTGGAAGCAGGTTCTCTGTCTCCATCTGCCCCTCCCCTGCTTGAATTCTATGCCTCTCAAAAATAAATAAATATTAGGAAATCTAAAAAAAAAATAAAAGAGAAGGATATATATTTGGGCTTTAGGAAAACTTTCTGTGAGTTTCTTGGGTCTCCTCATGTATGTACCAGGATTAAAAATGACTGCCGCCCCCCCCAAAAAAAAGAAAGAAAAAAAAATAAAAATGACTGCCCCAACCCTGTGCTACTGTGTCAGAGGAGTGAGTGAACATCCAAGTGCTTCGTGCCCGACAGTGGTTCCAATCCCCACATGGGCACCTCCCACCTATTATGACCCTGGACTCCTCGAACTGCCAACAAGAAAAACCATGGAGAAGGTTCTTTCCCATCATCCTCTTGGTTCAGCAGTGGAACCTATGGTAATCTCATACCACGTCCACCAATGACTCAATTCCATTCATTTATGAAACACGTATTTAGCACTTACTAAACCTGTGGTAGGTGCTGGAGCTACAGATAGGATTATCAAATGATCCCTAAAGTCCGTCTGACTGACTTCTGTGAGCAACTCTCACTTGGTTCCAGACCCTGGCAGGAGAGAGGAGTATTATTTGTTGAGTCCTAAAACCTCAACAGTTTAAATTTTTTTATTTTTATTTTATTTATTTATTTATTTATTTATTTATTTATTTATGTATTTATGTATTTATGTATTTATTTGTTTATTTATTTTTGAGACAGAGAGAGACAGAGTATGAACAGGGGAGGGTCAGAGAGAGAGGGAGACACAGAATCCGAAGCAAGCTCCAGGCCCTGAGCTGTCGGCACGGAGCCTGACGTGGGGCTCGAACCCACGGACGGCGAGATCGTGACCTGAGCCGAAGTCGGACGCTTCACTGACTGAGCCACCCAGGGTCCCCTAAATGTTTATTTATTTTTGAGGGACAGAGTGTGAGCAGAGGAGGGGAAGAGAGAGAGAGGGAGACGCAGAATCTGAAGCAGGCTCCAGGCTCTGAGCTGTCAGCACAGAGCCCGGCACGGAGCTCGGACCCACGAACCGTGAGACCATGACCTGAGCTCGAGTCGGTGCTAAACCAATGGAGCTACCCAGGCGCCCCGGATCTCAACAATTTAAAGCCCATTTTGGTGACAAGAATTCGTTGAACTCCAAATATATATTTTTAATTTATTTATTTAAACTCAAATTAGATGACATACAGTGTAGTATTTGTTTCGGGAGAAGAACCCAGTGACTCCTCGCTTCCATCCAACACCCAGTGCTCCTCCCAACAAGTGCCCTCCTCAATGCCCATCCCCCATCTAGCCCATCCCCCACCCACATCCTCTTCAGCAGCCCTCCGTTTGTTCTCTGTCTTTAAAGGTCTCTTATGGTTTGCCTCCCCCTCTGTCTGTATCTTATTTTTCCTTCCCTTACTCGGGGATCAAAAAGAATGAAATCTTGCCATTTGCAACAACGTGTATTATGCTGAGCGAAATAAGTCGGTCAGAGAAAGACAAATACCACGATTCAACTCCCATGTGGAATTTGAGAAACAAAAGAGATGAACGCAGGGGAAGGGAATGAACTCCAGATATCATCCCCGATTGTCATCCTGTGTTGACGGGCGCGTTGTGATGAGCATCTCCAAATTACAACATGCACCCAATGGTAAGGTGTCTTAAGACTCAAGTGATCCGTATTTACTGAGAACCTACTGTGCGCCCCCAGACTATATTATATCCTCAGGGCTGCAAAGATAAGATATCAGACATGGTCTCTATCATGAAAGGACCTGCAATTTAATTGAGGAAACGTAAATAAAAGAGGAAACAGTTGGAGAGCAACGTATGTTAGGACTTAATCAGATACCAAACAGTAAGACCAGACAAAAGAGGTCAAATGAAATCAGAGTCACACAGGAGACAGGAATCCCTGTGTAAGTGACAGAAGTTGGCCCTGCATCTATCCAGTGAGAAAGGCAGTGACGGACACCTCTTCCTGGGAGAGCAGCGCTCCCGGAAGCTGTACTTCCAGGGAAACCACGCGTGGGTGGGGGGTTCCATCGGATCATGGCGCAGGAAACCACACCGACTAGAACAGACCTCGCTGCTGGCCTGGAAGGGGGTCGGGTCAGCAGATGAGCAAATACACAGGCAGAACACGAAGGGTCTGGATTCTGGGCAGAAAACTGTGTGCCACGGAAGTAGCAGCAGGAAAGTGACAGCCTTCTAAGAGAAGAACTGGTAAGACAAAGTGCCAGATGCAGTGCGCAGTGTGTGAGCGGGCAGAGGCAAGGCAGGGTTACAACCACTTAACGTCCATCCCGTTTATTCCGCGACTCCAGGACGGAAGAAACCGGGCCCTGCTCTGTATGTATGACAGGAAGCACTTGAACCAGAAGCACCCGACACTT
This sequence comes from Lynx canadensis, assembly GCF_007474595.2. Classification (NCBI taxonomy): domain Eukaryota; kingdom Metazoa; phylum Chordata; class Mammalia; order Carnivora; family Felidae; genus Lynx; species Lynx canadensis. Next base: position 2,834,126 of record NC_044308.2, read on the forward strand.
ACCCAGCAGGTGGAGTGTAGATGCTGCCGTAGCTTTTCCTAGAGCATTGGTGGCTGTGCAGACATAGGTTCCTTCATTTTCAAGGGAAACGTTCTGCAACAACAGGGATCCATTGAAAAGCAAGGAAATATTGTCACTCAGAGGTCCTCCTCTCTTCAACCAAGTTATATTAGGCTGAGGGACACCTTTGGAATAAAAACAAATATGACAAAAAGCAAATTCCTTTAAGAATAGGGCCACAGAACCACAGGACAGATACTGTTAGCATTCTGACCGCACGGCAGCAAACGGGCTGAATTACATAAAGTATGAGAGATGACTATTTATTTCTAGGTCTGGAGCTCCTCCACGGCAGGGAGGGGGTCCTGTTAAAGCAAAGGGCTTTGGGCTACTGTGTACCTGACTGGCTTATGGATGCGACTCAATGGGAGCCAAAGAGGGCAGGATTGCTCTGTATCAGGAAAGGAAAGAAATGTGACGGTGAGTGGGGTGGTGGGAGAAGAGGGGTTGGTGGAGCTGGAGGTAGAGACAGAGACATTCCCAGAGGTGGGTTAACACAGAGGAGTCTCCGGAAAACAAAAATACTAATGTGAATCTTTAAGTTGTTTGCTGCACGCAGCCAACAAAATGCTCCTCCTTTAGAAAAAAAATATGAAATCTTTAGGGAGGGGCGCCTGGGTGGCTCAGTCGGTTAAGCGTCCGACTTCAGCTCATGATCTCACGGTTCATGGGATCGAGCCCCGCGTCAGGCTCTGTGCTGACGGCTCAGAGCGTGGAGCCTGCTTTGGATTCTGTGTCTCCTTCTCTCTCTGCCCCTCCCCTGCTCATATGTGTGTGTGTGTGTGTGTGTGTGTGTGTGTGTGTGTGCGCGCGCGCTCTCTCTCTCTCTCTCTGTCAAAAATAAATAAACATTTAAAAAAAAATTAAAAAAAAAAGAAAAGGTAATCTGTACAACTGTTTCTTGAAATCTCTAAGGCACATTTATGGCCTAACACACAATCATTTTTTTTTTGGCAAATGTTTTATGCATACTTGAAAAGAAAGTATGCTATTTCTTTTTAGGGTGTAAAGTTCAAATATTTACAAGAATGAAATTTTATTATCTTCTTTTAGTATGTGTCCTTATTAACCTGCTTCTCCTTGAGAGCTCATGTCCAGAAAAAGCGTTCCCATCTACTATGTTTACCACATTTTTTATGTTTTCCCCATTTTTGTTGCTATGTATTCTATCTTATCCAGCACATGACAGTTCATGTTGCCTCCACTTTACTGTGGATTTTACTTTTTTTTTTAAAATGGATGTCTTTTTATCCTTTTTTAAGGTCTTAAATCCTATCTTGTCTGATTTTACTATTATGACTCTTGGTTATTTTGTTTTCTTCTACCTAATATACTTTTGTCCAATTTTTACAACTTTCTGTACAATTCTATTCCAGCAATGTCTCGTGTAATTGTATATCATTAGGTTTTATTTGGAAACCCAATCTAAGAGTCTTTGCAGCATTAACCCTATTACCAATTTATTGTGATTACACATATGTTTAGGTTTACATTGTCATTGTTCTAGACCTTCTGATTTTATGGGCCTTTGACTTTTGCTTATCCTTTCTTTGTTCCCTTTTGTCTTGTAAAGTGGAAACTAAATGCTGTGTTTAAAGTTCTAATAATGTTACAATTTACTTAAAAAAAAAAAAAAACTAGTTGGCATTAATTTGACCAGATCTTTCAACATTACAATCACATTGATCCTTGAATCTCATAATCCCCCTTTCTGGGAATTAATGCTATCAACATACCTGCATAAAAAATGCTGTATTTATGCAGTTATATAAAAGCAAAAGATTGGAAACAAGTCACGTACCCAACAGGGACCCATTAACTAACTTGTAGTACATCAGTGTAATGAAATATTGATATATGCAAAATTACCAAAAGAACAAAAAACAGTCAACCAATAATATACCCAGCAAAAAATGTCCTTTGGAAATGAAAGAAAAATAAAGACTTTTCCAGACAAGTGAAAGTCGAGTGAGTTCATCATCATCAGACCTGCCTCATAAAAAATGCTGGAGAGTTCTGCCAGTTGAAATGAAAGGACACAAAACAAAAACACAAAAGCATATGAAAGTATAAACTCACCAGAAAAGCTAAATATATACACAAATATAGAACACTCTAATACTGTAATGGGTCTGTATAAATCACTCTTAACTCCAATATAAAAGTTAAAAGACAAAAAGAATGGTATAAGAAGGTGGTCTAGTTTCATTCTTCTGCATGTTGCTGTCCAGTTCTCCCAGCACCATTTGTTAAAGAGATGTCTTTTTTCCATTGGACATTCTTTCCTGCTTTGTCAAAGATTAGCTGGCCATACTTTTGTGGGTCCAATTCTGGAGTCTCTGTTCTATTCCATTGGTCTCTGTGTCTGTTTTTGTGCCAATACCATGCTGTCTTGATGATGACAGCTTTGTAGTAGAGGCTAAAGTCTGGGATTGTGATGCCTCCCGCTTTGGTCTTCTTCTTCAAAATTACTTTGGCTATTTGGGGCCTTTTGTGGTTCCATATGAATTTTAGGATTGCTTGTTCTAGCTTCGAGAAGAATGCTGGTGCAATTTTGATTGGGGTTGCATTGAATGTGTAGATAGCTTTGGGTAGTATTGACATTTTGACAATATTTATTCTTCCAATCCATGAGCACAGAATGTTTTTCCATTTCTTTGTATCTTCTTCAATTTCCTTCATAAGCTTTCTATAGTTTTCAGCATACAGATCTTTTACATCTTTGGTTAGGTTTATTCCTAGGTATTTTATGCTTCTTGGTGCAATTGTGAATGGGATCAGTTTCTTAATTTGTCTTTCTGTTGCTTCATTATTAGTGTATAGGAATGCAACTGATTTCTGTACATTGATTTTGTATTCTGCGGCCATGCTGAATTCATGTACCAGTTCTAGCAGACTTTTGGTGGAGTCTATCGGGTTTTCCATGTATAATATCATGTCATCTGCAAAAAGTGAAAGCTTGACTTCATCTTTGCCAATTTTGATGACTTTGATTTCCTTTTGTTGTCTGATTGCTGATGCTAGCACTTCCAACACTATGTTAAACAACAGCGGTGAGAGTGGACATCCCTGTCGTGTTCCTGATCTCAGAGGGAAAGCTCTCAGTTTTTCCCCATTGAGGATGATATTAGCTGTGGGCTTTTAATAAATGGCTTTTATGATGTTTAAGCATGTTCCTTCTATCCCGACTTTCTCGAGGGTTTTTATTAAGAAAGGATGCTGAATTTTGTCAAATGCTTTTTCTGTATTAATAGACAGGATCATATGGTTCTTATCTTTTCTTTTATTAATGTGATGTCTCACACTGATTGATTTGTGAATATTGAACCAGCCCTGCAGCCCAGGAATGAATCCCACTTGATCATGGTGAATAATTATTATTTTTTTTTAATTTTTTTTTAACATTTTATTTATTTTTGAGACAGAGAGAGACAGAGCATGAACGGGGGAGGGGCAGAGAGAGAGGGAGACGCAGAATCGGAAGTAGGCTCCAGGCTCTGAGCCATCAGCCCAGAGCCCGATGCGGGGCTCAAACTCACGGACCGTGAGATCGTGACCTGAGCCGAAGTCAGATGCTCAACCGACTGAGCCACCGAGGCGCCCCTGAATAATTATTTTTATATGCTGTTGAATGTATTAGGTGAACATAAGAATATAATAAAGATGTACTTATTCTGTGATACTCTGGGATATTTTAAATAAATAGATTATTAAAAGCAAAAGAAATAAAAGACAAAAAGAAGTAAGACTTCGAATATGAAAATTTGTTAAGAATACTCAATGTAGGGGCGCCTGGGTGGCTCAGTTGGTTAAGCAGCCGACTTCGGCTCAGGTCATGATCTCGCAGTCCGTGGGTTCGAGCCCCGCATCGGGCTCTGTGCTGACAGCTTGGAGCCTGGAGCCTGTTTCAGATTCTGTGTCCCCCTCTCTCTGACCCTCCCCCATTCATGCTCTGTCTCTCTCTGTCTCGAAAATAAACGTTAAAAAAATTTTTTTTAAAAAGAATACTCAATGTAAAAACATGTAAAGTGTGACATCAGTAACATAAAGTAGGAAGACAGAGAGGTAAAAGTGTAGAGTTTTTTGTATTAGATTGAAGTTACATTGTTATCACCTTAAAATAATCAATTGTAACTATTAGATATTTTATGTAACCCCTCATAGTAATCACACACCAAATATACCTTTAGTAGATACACAAAAGAAAAAGAAAAGAAAAATGAAAGCAAAGCATGCCAGTATTAATAAATCAGCAAATCATAAAGGAAGTTGGACATAGAGGAAAAGAGAGACAAAAGAACCACAAATAAGACAGAAAAACAATGAACAAAATGGCAATTCTAAGTCCTTACCTATCAATAATTACTTTAAATGTAAATGGATTAAACTCTTCAACCAAAAGGCACAGTGGCTGAATTGATTTAAAGAGAAGCTCTAACCATATGCTGCCTGAAAGAGACTCTCTTTAGAATTACAGATACACATTGACTGAAAGTGAAGGAATGGAAAAAGATATTCCATGTAAATGGTAACCAAATGAGAGCAGGGTGTCTGTACTTATATTAGACAACATTAAGTCAAAAACTGCTATAAGATACAAAGGTCAGTATATATTGATAACAGGGTCAATTCATCAGGAAGCTATAATAACTATAAATATTTATGCATCCAATATCAGAGCACCTAAATATACAAGGCAAACATTGACAGATCTGTAAAGAGAAATAGATAGCAATACAGTAATACTGGAGGACTTCAATATCCCACTTTCAACAATGGATAGGATTTCCAGACAGAAAATTAACAAGGAAACAGTAGACTTAAACTACACTATTAACCAAATGGACCTATCAGAAAGACACAGAATATTCCACCCAACAATAGCAGAATATACATTCTTCTCAAGTGTACATGAAACATTCTTCAAGACAGATCACATGTTAGGCCAGAATACAAGTCTTAACAAATTTAAGAAGACTGAAACCACACCAAGTATCTTTTTTAACCACACTGGAAAAAAACTAGGAATTGGTACCAGAAGGAAAATTGGAAAATTCAAACATGTAGAAATTAACCCAGATGCTCTTGAGCAACCATTGTCAAAGAAGAAATCAAAAGGGAAATTAGAAAATACCTAATATGAAAGAAAATAAACATAGGACCTAACAAAATCTGTGGGATGCAAGAAAAGCAGTAGTAGGAAGGAAGTTTATAGCAATAAATGCCTGCGTTACAAAAGAAGAAAGATCTGGGGCACCTGGGTGGCTCAGTCGGTTAAGCATCCGACTTAAGCTCAGGTCGTGATCTCGCTGTTTTTGAGTTCAAGCCCCATGTTGGACTCTGCGCTGACAGCTCAGAGCCTGGAGCCTCCTTTGGATTCTGTCTCCCTCTCTTTCTACCCCTCCCCTGTTTGCGCGTGCTCTCTCTCAATAATAAATAAACATTAAAAAATTTTTAAAAAGAAGAAATATTTCAAACAACCTAACTTTATCTTTCAAGGACCTAGAAAAAGAACAACAAACTAAACCCAACATTAGCAGAAGGAAGATTAAAAAACACAGGGGCGCCTGGGTGGCGCAGTCGGTTAAGTGTCCGACTTCAGCCAGGTCACGATCTCGCGGTCTGTGAGTTCGAGCCCCGCGTCAGGCTCTGGGCTGATGGCTCGGAGCCTGGAGCCTGTTTCCGATTCTGTGTCTCCCTCTCTCTCTGCCCCTCCCCCGTTCATGCTCTGTCTCTCTCTGTCCCAGAAATGAATAAACGTTGAAAAAAAAAAAATTAAAAAAAAAAAAAAAAAAAAAGAAAAAACACAGGCATTGGAGCACAAGTAGGCAAAATAAGGCATAGAAAACCAATAGAAAATATTAACAAAAATAAGAGTTGTTTTTGAAAAAAGAAAGTAAGCTGACAAACCCTTATCCATCATCCTTACTAAAAATAATAAAAGGGTTCAAATAAGTAAGATAAAAAATGAAAAAGGAGACATGAAAACTGATGACATAGAAACCAAAAGGATCACAAATTATTCATAATTTGAATAATTATACACCAAACCTAGAGGAAATGATACATTCATAGAAACATACAAACTACCAAGACTGAATCATGAAGAAACAGACTACTTCAACAGGTGTGAATAATGTATAAGGAAACTGAATCAGTAATCTGAGGCCTCCCAACAAACAAAAGTCCAAGACCAGATGGCTTCACTGATGAATTATACCAAACCGTTAAAGAAGATTTAACACAATCCTTCCAAATTCTTCTGAAACATTTAAGAGGAAGAAATACTCCTTTTTTAATGTTTATTTTTTATTTTTTAGTGGGGTAGAAAGAGAGGGGGACAAAGGATCTGAAGTAGGCTCTGCGCTGACAGCAGAGAACCCAATGCAGGGCTCAAACTCACAAACTGTGAGATCACGACCTGAGCCGAAGGTGGACACTCAACCAATTGAGTCACCCAGGTGCCCCTAGGAAGAAACACTTCTAAACTCATTTTATGAGGCCAACATTGCCCTGATACCAAAGGCAGACAAAACCACTACAAGAAAAGAAAACTACAGGCCAACATTCCTGATGAACACAGATGTAAAAATCTTCAAAAAAATACCAGCAAACTGAATTCAATAACACATTAAAAGGATCTTATAACATACATGCAAATTAATTAATGTGATACAGATCGTATGAACAGAATGAAGGATAAAAAACACATAATCATCTCAATAAATGCAGAAAAAGTATTCAGCAAAATCTAACACTCTTTTCATGGTAAAAAACCTCAACAAGTTAGATATTGCAGGAACTTACTTCAACATAATAAAATCCATATATGATAAGCTCATAGCTTATCACCCTTATCATATTCAATGATGAAAAAGTGAAAGCTTTTCCTCTAAGATCAGAAAGAAAAACAAATATGCCCACTCTTGAAACCTATATTCAAAATGGTTCTGGGAGTCCTACTCAGAGTACTTAGGCAAGAAGAAGAAATTAAAGGCATTGGGTCGGAAGAAAGTAAAATTATTTCTGCTTTCAGATGACATAATCTTTTATGTAAAAAATCCTAAAGACTACACACACATACACACACACACACACACACACACACACACCCCAAATAAACAAAATCAGTAAGGTTGAAGGGTACAAAATTAACATACAAAAATCAGTTGCATTTCTGTATACTAACAATGAAATATCTAAAAAGGAAATGAAGAAAGTAATCTCATTTATAATAGCATCAGAAAGAATACAAACTTAGAAATAAACTTAACATAGAAGGCGGAAGATGTACACAGAGATAAGTACAAAGCATCCATGCAAATAAGTAAAGAAGATACAAATAAATGGAAAGGCATCCCATTTTCATGGACAGGAAGACTTAATATTTAAAATGTCCATACTACACAAAGCAATCTACAGGTTCGATGCTATACCCATCAAAATTCCAATGGCATTTTTTTTTTTTTACAGAAATAGAGAAAACAATCCTAAAATTCATATGGAACCAATGAAGGCACCAAAGAGCCAAAACAATATTAAGAGAAAAAGAACAAAGCTAAAGGTATCACACTTCCTGATTTCAAAATATATCACAAAGCTATAGCAATCAAAACAGAACGGTACTGGCATTAAAAACAGGGACATAGTGGGGTGCCTGGGTGGCTCAGTCGGTTAAGCATCTGACTTCAGCTCAGGTCACGATCTCACGGTCCGTGAGTTCGAGCCCCGTGTCGGGCTCTGGGCTGATGGCTCAGAGCCTGGAACCTGCTTCCGATTCTGTGTCTCCCTCTCTCTCTGCCCCTCCCCCGTTTGTGCTCTGTCTCTCTCTGTCTCAAAAATAAACGTTAAAAAAAATAAAAAAAAAAAAACAGGGACATAGGGGTGCCTGAGGTGGCTCAGACAGTTGAGCATCTGACTTTGGCTCAGGTCATGATCTCACAGTACGTGGATTTGAGCCCCACATTGGGCTTTGCATGGCAGCAAAGAGCCTGCTTCAGATTCTGTCTCTCTCTTTTTCTGTCCCTCCCTCACCTACCCTCTCTCTCTCTCAAAAATAAATAAACATTAAAATTTTTTAAAAAACTAACAGGCACATAGACCAATGTAACAGAATAAAGAGCCCAGAATTAGACCCATGCAAATATGGCCAACTGATCACAAAAAAGGAGTATACAAGTTCAGTTTTGGAGGTGACGGATATGTGGATTACCTTGACTGGGATGATGGTTAATGGGTGTATGCATGTATCCAACCTCATCAAATTGTGTATATTAGGCATACACAATTTTTTGTATCTCAATCATACTTCAATAACACTTTTTAAAAAAATGTTCTCAACTGAAAACTGCAAGGTGTAGAATGCTGTGTTGAATAGGCTTTTACATAAAAAAGAGGAAAAAATAAGTCTTCGTGCTTGCATAGAGAATCTTTGCAAAGAGACAGAAGAATCTAACACAAGTTGATACCCTGGCACAGATGCAAAGGGAGCAGGAACAGAGGTGAGAGCCAAGACTTTTCATCATATGATGTCTGCTGAATGCCTCACCTACCTTCAAATTTTAAAAAGTTGAAAAAACTCAAACCATATCTCCTAGATCTCCAATTTTCCTTCTAGGATGAGAAAATGTGAAGTTTTCCTTCCTCTTCATCCTTTCTTCTGATAGAATATAGGATTGAAATTCTGAGCATTTTACATTTTTATTTTTCATCATATATCTTCTTTAAATTTTTTTTGAGATTTGCCATCTATTTTTTAAAAATTTTTAACGTTTATTTATATTTGAGAGAGAGGGACACAGAACATCAATATGGGGGAGGGGCAGAGAGGGACGGAGACAGAATCCGAAGCAAGCTCCAGGCTCTGAGCTGTCAGCACAGAGCCTGGCGTGGGGCTCAAACTCACGAACTACGAGATCATGACCAGAGCTGAAGTCGGACGCTTAACTGACTGAGCCACCCAGGCGCCCCATAGATTTGCAATCTATTTTTAAGTCACTAAAATAAATTCTTAAATTCTATATTTAAGTTGTTTCAATGTTTATTATGACTCCCTTAATATTGCAATGTCTCCATGATCATAATTAAGCTTCATGTCTTGCTTGACAGGGCAGGCTTTTGGGAGTATTTTTCCCACAAAGGTAGGAAGGTCAGTGGGTAGGACAGATTATGAATCCTGGAGTGTGTAGGAACGTCTTCTCTTCTCCTCACTAAGAAACAGCTCAGCTGGCCACAGAACTGGAGTGCCGTAATGCGATTTCCTCCACACTGCTCATGCCGGCCCTTGTCACGTGGGGCTTTCATAGTTTGAAGAAGTCCTAGGCAGGCCTATTTTTTTATTCCCTTTTAGGTAATCTGTTGTCATTATTTCTTTTTTTCTTTTTGGATTCCTGCAGGATTCTGTGATCTAAAATTTTCAAAAAATTTGCCAGGATACGATCAAGAGATAGTATTACTTGCTCGTCAGTTCTGCCTGGAACACTCTGAGCATTTAATCTACAAACTATAGTCACTGCTTCCATTCAGTAAAACTTTTTTTTCTCCCCTCCCTTCCTTCCTTCTCCTCCTTTTCTCTCTCTATCCCCCTCTCTCTCTCTCTCATCTATCCATCATCTATCATCTACCTATCATCTGTCTATCATCTCTGAATCTATCAATTATCTATCTATCTATCTATCTATCTATCATCTATGAATCTATCAATTATCTATACATCTATCTATCACCTATGAATCTGTCAATTATCTATTTATCTATCATCTATGTATCTATCAATCATATATCTATCTCTCTCCATCCAACCATCCATCCAACCACCCATCTACCTATCTATCTACCTATCCATCCATCTATCCATCCAGCTGTCTGTCTATCTTTAAGTCTTAAATTCTGTGTCTACTCCTTTTCCTTCTCTTGCTCAGGAACACCAATCATGTGATTATTAGTCTTTCTCTTCCATGCCCATTGCCCTAGGTATCATTGTTTTTAGCTCTCTGTTCTTTTTCTCTGCATTTTGCAAGAAATTCTGAGCTTGCCTCAGAATTTTCCTCATTTTATTTGGAGCATTTTATTTTCTGCTTCTAATGTTGGCTTTATTTGTGATTGGCTTTTAACATTCTTTCCAGCATGATTTTTATTTCTGCCTCTCTTTTAGTGGCTTTACCCCCAGCTTTACTGAGATATGATTGACACAGAACATTGTGTATGTTTAAGGTGTGCAACACATTGGTTTGATGCACCTGTAGATTGCGAAATGACTACCACCATCCCGTTCATTACCCAACACCTGCATCATGTCACAGAGTTACCATTTCTTTTTTGAGGTAAGCACATCTAAGATCTACTCTCTCAACAACTTTCAGTTAAATAAACTAACAAATTAACAGTTTTATTTTTTAAAATTTCTCTTTGATTTCCTCTTGCTTTTCCAGAATTTTGGGGGGGGGGCAAGGGGAGACATAACACTTATACTAACATTTACTTCTTTTTAAAAATTTTTAATGTTTATTTATCTTTGAGACAGAGAGAGACAGAGTGTGAGCAGGGGACAGGCAGAGAGAGCCAGAGACACAGAATCCAAAGTAGGCTCTAGGCTCCAAGCTGTCATCACAGAGCCCGACGCGGGGATCGAACTCACAAACCATGAGATCTTGACCTGAGCTGAAGTCGGACGCTTAACTGACTGAGCCACCCAGGCGTCCCTAACATTTACTTTTTTGATACAACCGACGCTCTTCGTGTGCTTCCTGATGCTCGTCCAACATCGTATTTGCGCTCAGCGTCAGCTCAGAGGCTGACCCAGATCTCTACTGGGCAGAAATTCCTCGTGGCCTCATCCAGGCCCAAATGGACATTCAGCCTCAGTGCTGTCGATGACTGATGTCTTTTACACACTTTATTCTTATTTCAAATGGTAACATTAGGCAGGGCAACTTTTCTGCCTCAAGAACACAGGAGTAAATTTGTGTTTTCCTGAAGGTCTTAGACCATACTGCTCAAAACTGGACAAGAGTAATGGCAAGAGACTATGCTAAACTATCCCCTCGGCTCTGAGATACGTGTGGGATCAATTCATTCATTCATCAACTCACCCTTCCTTTTATATATTTATTCAACTAATTTTTCTTTTTTTATTAAATTTTTTTTAATCTTTATTTTTGAGAGAGAGACAGATCGTGAGCAGGGGAGAGGCAGAGAGAGAGGGAGACACAGAACCCGAAGCAGGCTCCAGGCTCTGAGCTGTCAGCACTGAGCCTGACAAGGGGCTCGAATCCACGAACCGGGAGATCGTGACCTGAGCCGAAGTCGGACGCTCAACCGACTGAGCCACCCAGGCGCCCCTCAACTCATTTTTCTTACGTGCTTTCTATGGCCAGCACTCTCATAATCACTACCACATTAATCTCAGGCCTCTCCAGTAAGCTGTGGGGACAGTGTCTGGCAAAGCAGACATATAAATATTTGCTGAATGCATACATGAACAGGGAGTAGATCTTCTGGAAGAAAATCATTGTATCTCAAAGATACAGCTGCGTGACTTTGGTTATTCATGGCAATGTTCTCTTCCAAACAGAGAAGATAGTAAAATGCAGACTCTGTGGTAAGTCCTCACACCTTCAGACACAATTATTTTGGAATCCCTGGTAATTTAGGGAAGGTCTATACTTGCCAGGAAGCAAATAATCTTCTTAAATATTTTGATTAAAAAAGGGCAAACCATATCAAAAACCTCTTCAAACATCTCACCAGCTTCCATACACGTGAACTTAATTATTTTACTAATTAAAGGAGAGTCCTTTAAGATCCCCTATTGAGTAATTCTTAAGTGACCACACATTTTTGAAAGAGACGTGAGTTTGAAAACATAACAATTCAAGAATCTCCATTAATTGTGACATGTCCCCTACAATTAGTCTAAATAAATGGAGTTTTTCTCAAGTTATAAAGCCTCTCATGGGGAGAGACCCTGAAGAGTTTCAGATACATTGGCTTATTTGTCACGCCTCCATGGTAAGAAACGTGTAAACAACAGTGTTGTAAAGTTCTACGTGAAAGAGGTTTACTGAAGGCCTTCAGCCAGGCTAGACGAGCCATGTAGAGGTCTAACTTCAGGCAGAAGGAACAGCACGTGCCTCAGCCCTGCAGCAGCGTTCCTCACATGGAGTACCTTAACCCCACCTGGGTGCATAGATGGAAGTCAAGGTTCCATGGCCTTTTCACTAACTCTAGCTGACATTTAGAATTTCCAGCAACTATGAACATAGCCAACAAAACAAGGTGGCAGGATCTCCAACTACGCAGCTAACGGAAACCACAGGTAAACACTTTCGTGTCACGTTACGGTTGTTACAGAGCTCTCAAAATATCTCGTATGCCATTACTACTTTGAAATCATGGCAATTATTGGATCCAATGCTAGACTTGGAATTGAGCGCATCAGGAAAAAGCACTTATATCATCATATGCCACTTCTGATTTACTATTTATTTGAGATTTTGGTTAGAACTGGCTTTCTTTAGAATACCAAGTATTTTGTTTTCTGCTTTTGAGAATGCTATTCGAAGAAGCAGCCCCATAGGCTTTATCAGCCTGGAGTTCAGGGTACACTCCTACTTTGGAGGAGCAGGAAAGAACACTGTGGCTGCAGAGGTGTGACCGAGGAAGGTACATGGAGGAGACAAGGGCAGAGAAGTGGCAGGTGGGGAGGGGGCTCAGATCACAGCACTGCAGGTCATAGTGAAGATTTGGCTTTTATCCTAAAGGCTTTGAGCCTGCCTCACTTGAGTGCTCTGTCTCTCTCTAAGTAGATAAATAAACCTAAAAAAAATTGAAGATAGAACTACCCTATGATCCAATAATTCCAGTAGAGGGTATTTACCCAAACAATAGGAAAACACTAATTCCAAAGGGATACAGGCATCCCGATGTTTACAGAAGCATTATCTACAATAGCCAAATTACAGAAGTGTCCATCAATAGATGAATGGATAAAGAAGGTGTCACACACACACACACACACACACACACACACACACACACTGGAATATTACTTAGTGATCAAGAAGAATGAAATCTTGCCATTTGCAATGATGTGGACAGATATAGAGTATATTATGCTAAGTGAAATGCCAGTCAGAGAAAGACAAATACCATATGATTTCACTCATATGTGGAATTTAAGACACAAATGAACAGAGGGAAAAAAGAGGGGCGTCTGTTGGGCTCAGTCGGTTAAGCATCTGACTTCAGTTCAGGTCATGATCTCACGGTTCGTGAGTTTGAGCCCGACACTGGGTGAGCTCGAACCCTGCTTCAGGCTCCGTGCTGACAGTGCAGAGCCTGCTTGTGATTCTCTCTCTCCCTCTCTCTGCCCCTCCCCGGCTTGCACTCCATCTCTCTCCAAATAAACAAATAAATAAACTTAAAAATAAATAAATAAATTCAATAGAACCGACTACAGGCTGGAGACATTGTTTTCTTCTGTATATAATTCCAGCTGTCCTTTTTTTTTAATGTTTATTTACTTTTGAGAGAGAGAGAGAGAGAGAGCTTAAGCGGAGGAGGGGCAGAGAGAGAAGGAGACAGAGTTAGAAGCAGACTCAGGCTCCAAGCTGTCATCACAGAGCCCGACGTGGAGCTCCAACTCACAAACTGTGAGATCATGACCTGATCCGAAGTCGGACGCTTAACCGACTGAACCACCCCGGCGCCCCTCCAGCTGTCTTCTAAAGAGGGTGGAACTCTTCCTACAGGACATCTTGCAAGATTTCGATGCATGCATCTGTAGGCAAGGGCCACATAACAGGGAGAGAAGAACTTAGAGTCCCTACAGAAATCCTAGGGGTTGGGGAAAGCAGAGGAGGGGATGAGAGAGAACAGGGAGCAGAGGGGCAAGGGGATAGGATGCCTTTGCCATGATCTCTCAAGCCTCAGCCTTGCTTTAAAAGGTTGTCAAGTGCTTGGTAACAATGGAGGTCTTGCTATGAGTAGAAAGCAGTCAAGGAACTGAGTTTTGTATCCTGGTTGATGAGAGGGAGAGAGAGAGAGAGAGAGAGAGACGGAGGGAGCGGGAGGGAGAGAGAGAGAGAGAGAGGGAGGGGGAGGGAGGGAGAGAGAGAGAGAGGGAGAGAGCGAGTGCACATAGTAGGTGAGTACAAGAAGAAGCCAGAGGCAGAGGGTCCAGCCCAGTGTAAGCCCCCATAACTGCCAGAAGTCAGTTCCAGAAGGCTCCCGAATTTCCAGCCTCTGGAACTGACAGGAGTCAGAGACAACTCCATGAGCAACCTCAGAACAGCAAGGGTATGATACTGGGTTTGCACACACAGGGATATTCTCCCTGAGCCAGCAGCTTCAGATTGTAAAGCAGAACCCGGCCGGTTTTGAGATGCAAAAGGAGACACGTAGGTCTCCAGGGTGGATAAAAAAGAAACCAGCCCCCTGCAACTCAGCACCTAGAAGCGTCGTTACCCGTGTGAACACGTTCAAAGAATGGAAGAGGCAGGAGGAAACTCAGACGAGATCCTTCTGACCACTGCTCTTGACGGTCTTTCAAAATAACAAATGTGTGCTCTGTTGAAACAGCGACAGAATGTCAGAAATAGTTTAAACTTATTTACCTAACCTCAAAGACAGGCTATTCCCCTAAGACACGCAGCCCTGAGATACTTCGTGTTCTGTTTCCACAATGCTGGAATCGTTTTTGGAAGGCAAATGTGGTGGTAAAAAAAAAGTTCAGCTCCGGAGGGTTTGTAAAACACGTGTTTGCAGCAAGTCTGAACCTCTGGGTGTCTTTAAAAATAGTCACTGTTTAAAAACAAATATCCCTCGTCCTTGAAAGGCCCACGGAACATTCCACACTACAAAATCCTCGGCCTGTTCGGACGGCTCTAAAATGCTAGATTTTTATATCAATGTATCACAGATATTATACCTGTAGGGTTTTGTTCATTTCTTGATTTCCCCAAGCTACTCAACTCTTAGACAATGTTCTGGATTTTTTTCACACGTGATGACGGGAAATTTCAACTACCGTTAGTGACCTCTGGGGGGCTATGAAGAAGTTGTATTGTCAATTCATAGGATAAGAGGCAAATTGAACACAGCATAGACAAACCACAAGGGGAGACATTACTAATAGAGGAAACAGGAAAGAGCTCACCGTCCCCGTGTCAGAGACAAACACCTCAACACGACCAGCACAAATAGTACATATACTCTTCTTGAATGTGGGGCCAGTGTTCACAATGTAGTAAATATGGTAAGAAATGCTCCCATTTTGAGTTAACTGCACACTCTTCTGTTCTTTTTGGCAATATGTAATCTATGCTTTTTGGATGTAAAGGACGAGCCATCACTGATGCCATACCCAGAACTTCTGACAAATGAGAGGCTATGGCTTTTACCCATCACAAAACTCTCCTGAGTAGCTGCCGAAGCCCTTTCTCTTCTCCAACAAAATGATGTCAACGGATTGACAACACCAGGTCCCCAAGCAACTTGATCTGAGGAATTAGAAACAACGTGGGTCACGGCATCTGTCCCCATTTCCATATTCAAGCGTCTTTCCCCAGAGGCTTTTAAAATATGTTCCTTCTAACATGGAGGGAAGGTATCAACATCCCGGGCCTCTTAGGAGCCCTGCTTTGCTTGGGACTGGACAGATCTCTTTAAGTTTACCAGTCATATCCCATGAGTGCTACAGTCTACCACTGGATGCTGTCCTCCAGGGTCTCGTTTATGGGCCAGCAAAGGCCCATGAGAGTTATTCCACATAGTATCTCAAGATCGAAACCCTCCAGTGGTTCCTTGAAGAAAAAGACTCAGCACTGGTGCAAATCAAGTGCAGGATGCACACCGAAGATCCACGAGTGGTGTAAGTTACCCACTTCGATACAGAGAATTCCAGAACTACAGCTCAGATGGGGACGAACCTCGGACATTCCGGAGGCCCTTCCTGATGAACAGCAAGTTTCAACGTCTGTCAATGTAACATCCGGATGTGGATGAACAAATAGCTAGGACAAGGTCCCTAAAGGGTACACTGAAAGTACTGCTCATTTGGAAGCCACGCGCCATGACCATGAAGTTGGTCCTGCTGCTATCACCACCACCAAATTCAAACCATAAGGGGAGCTCCTCCGGGGACATCTCAAGGCTGGGCTGATTCCTCAAGGCTCCCTGTCCACCTCCCTCAAGACTCCGGCTCTTCTCTTGTTTTTCTGGGCTGCCCCCACTTTCTCTATAAAGTGGCTCCTTTCTCCCTAGGACTGGTGGGGAATAAGATTCATTTTTCCCAGCTCCACAATATGTCCTCTTCTTGGAGGATAAAGGCACGAAAGCCCTTTCAATTCATGGGTCCCAACTGCTAACAAGAGCTAGCCCCCCAGCCCTGGGGCCTCACTGTTCTCCAAACATGCCTCACTGGGTGTGATGCTAAGATTCTCTGTGGGCTCCTCTCTCCACTGGGGATCGTTATCTCTACTGGGGACTCTTCTTTACCGCTTGGAAAATTTCTGCTCATTCTTACAGATCCATCATAGGCCCTCTCTTCTCTGACTCTCCTTGATGCTGAAGCTGATGCCTCCTCTGTGGACCTTTGAACACTGAGGTCTCAGCTGTTGACACATCTGAATCCACCTTCGGAATGAGCCCAGAGCATGGACACAAGGTCCTGCCATGTAGACCACCTTCTGCTTCACTCCTTGTTACCCACTGCTTCCAAAGGATATCTCTCATTTTGCAGTAACAGTCGAGAGAAGTCCCAGGAGACTCTTTGGCCCCATTTACTGGCTAACGCATTGGTTCTTAACCTTGGACGCGCATTAGAATCACCTTGGGAAGTTAGGGGCGCCTGTGTGGCTCAGTTAGTTAAGCATCCGACTTCGGCTCAGGTCATGATCTCACAGCTCAGGAGTTCAAGCCCTGCATCAGGCTCTGTGCTGACAGCTCAGAGCCTGGAGCCTGCTTTGGATTCTGTATCTCCCTCTCTCTCTCTCTGCTCCCCACCCCACCCCCCCCCATGCTCTGTCTCTCTCTCTCTCTCTCTCTCTCTCTCAAAAATAAACAAACATTTTTAAAAATTTAAAAAACAAAGAATTGCCTTGGGAACTTGAAAAAACAAACCCATTCTCAGGCCATACTAGAGACACATTAAATCATACTCTCTGGGGTAGGGCGGGTGGGGAGGGAGGTGATTCTAGACCTGAATTGACACTATCCCTGATAATAAAATGATTTTAGTATATTATGTGTCATGAAAATGAATATATAACTGCTGTGTTATCAAGTATATAACCAGGGGGAATAAATGAAAAGATAAATGACGTAAATGAAAAGATAAGCGAAAACAGAGGGGTACCTGTGCTGGGATGTTAGCAGAGATGCTGAAATTCTGTTCAGGTCCCATGGTGTTTTCCCCACAATGACTATTTTTCCTCCATCACCAAGTCCTAAATGTCTTTTGCAGAAGATACCAAGAAGCCCTCATGCTTTTTGATTTCTAGGGGTTGAATTCCAACATGATTTTCTCTCCTTCAGTTCCCACCCGGTACGGGTCATGCGGGCTGTACTCTAGGAAGGCACAGTTGGGACGAAGGAATGCGAGCAGATGGACGGGTCGTTGGATGGCTTTCACCAGTTCCATGTGTTTTACAAATTGCAAATTTTATTAACATTAAAATTTAGATGGGCTTCATGAGTCTTCGTATCAGAAATACGGTACTGAAAAAACCATGAGGTGAAAGCTATTTCAAATCTGAAATAAGATATGATTGTGGAGAAGCTGTGTATTATTTCGGGAGCAGAAATTTGCCATGGGTCATAGGCCCTCCTCTAGCCTTCCAACCAGTGGCTCTCACACACTGCTAGCAGAACCAATTAAAAAATTTTTTTTTGATGGAGAAAGTCCAATTTATAAAACTCTAAAACATGGAGGTCCTTTAGTTAACTGTGTATTGGGGGAGAGGGTAGGCAGGATAGAAAGGTAAGAGTGGGGTCCCTGACAAGGCTCCATGAAATTGACAGCTGGCCGATCCACTGGTCTACAGATGGGGCACAGGAGAAAGGTTTTTTGCAGACAGGGAATGGATGGGCACGGGAGGAGAAATTATGTGATAAAAGGCCTTATGGGTCAGTCTGTTTTTACCGTGCGAAGAAGGGAAGGTTAACGTGGGGCTGGATGCCGGTGACGTTTTCAGGGCACAGAAACATATTGGAGGGCCAGAAGACAGAAGCGGGGTGTAGACACTTGGTGGTGAGAACGGTGCTGTTGATAACAGAACCAGACCACAAGAGCTGTGGTCTGGCGGCTTCAAGACATGGCATGACTCAGTATTTGCAGACATACATACGCCCAAGCACGAGGCTTTCAGCAGTAAGTATGAAATTTGATCGGTTCTCGAATAGCCCTTTCTGTTTTTCATTGTGCATATTCAGCTACCTTCTTCTAGCATTTCTCGCTCCTTCTGGATTGTGTAGACTCATGTTTGCTCCACATGGGAAACTGATGTGGATGAAAGATGAGAAGAAAATCATCACTCAAGAAGGATTCAGAATAGAGATTCAGCAGATCTTCAAAGAATAGAAAATGGTTTTACAAATGAGTCTTTTCAATCCACTAATCAATAACCCAAATACGAACACAAAGAGATCTGGGGCAGGTCTACCAAGGGTTAGGTGAGGGACTGGAGAGTCATTACCACGCAGCCCACAATTTGCCACATCCCTTTCCGGTTGCTGCAGTAATGGTGGGGTGTCTGGGTGGGGGCCTCCCTCAGCTGGGTGCTGACGCAACGCCGGCCGGCATCCCACCAGCAAGAGCCAGCCTCTCAGCGTACCCTCCCTGGACCCTCGCTCTCACACTGTGGGGCAGTTCCCCAGGTGACCTCAGGCCCTGCTTGTCGCCTATGCCTGAGCCTCTAACCCTTGTCCCTAAGGTGTGGCACTCCCTAATTCCTCCCTCAGGCCTTTTTTTTTGACCTCCCTCTCTCTGGTTAGCACTCTGGGATCATTCTTTTTGTCTTTTGTCTCAAGTCCAGATTCTTCTCCATCCAGTTCCCTTGGAGTCACACAGACTTGGGATTAAATCCTAGCTCATGCCCTGGTTAGGTATATAGATGGGGGCAAGCGGCTATGCTGAGGCTATTGACTCGTTAGCAAAACAAATAGAATAATATCCACTTTATAAGCTGTTCAGACTTTAGCACTTTAACACATCAATTTTTTTTTTAATTGAAAAAATTTTTTACTTCATTTTGCAAGAGACAGCACAAGCAGGGGAGGGGCAGAGAGACAGAGAGAGAGGGAGAGAGAGAATCCCAAGCAGGCTCTGCACTGTCAGGGAGCCCATGTGGGGCTCAAACTCATGAACCATGAGATCATGACCTGAGCTGAAATCAAGAGTCGGATGCTGAACCCACTGAGCCATCCAGGCGCCCCAAGTTATTCTTATTTCTGATGATGAGTTTTGATGGATTTTCAATATGCTCCTTATGAGAGGCTGTCTGTCAGCACACACTCCTCAGCTCTTTGCGTTGTAGCGTCTCTCTGTGTTCGACTCAACTGCTATGTGCCAACACTCCAGGGCTGGCCTGGGGACACCTGTGTCCCAGATCTTCAATTAATGACACATCCATTGCTAGATGCCAGATACGCCTGCTCTCCCTCTTGGATAAATCAGAACCATGGAATCTTAATTTAATACCTTCAGTCACTGGTCCAACAATCCAATCAAGGACCCTAATACAATTCCACTGATTTCAATTTATGGCTTTATGCGGTTTCCTTCCCCTCTAGCTTTTCATCTGGAAGCAGAAGGCTCTTTCTAAAACACAGATTGGCTCACGCCACTGCCCTGCTTCAAAGTTTGTCTCCCCACTGCCAGTGAAATGAAGTGCAAGGGTTTTAGCCTGATATTAAACGTCCTTCACAATCGGGTCCCCGCTTACATTTCCAGAGCTTCCCCTTCCCACTCTCCTGCACACCCTCTGTCTTAAGTCCCATGCCTCTGCCTGTGGTTTTGCAAATAAGCCAGAAGCTTTCGTGTTTCCATGCTTTTGCACATAGGCTGTTTCTTCTGATTCAAACGGCCTTCCTTTTTGTTCCAAATGGCTCGGTTGTAATGCCATCTGTTCTGTAAAAACCTCTGATCCTTTAGAAGCTTTAACTATTCTCTCCTGTAGGTGTCTGATGCACTTCATAAACGCTTAGCTGTTGGCATTTCTTGTATCATAGTTTCCTTGTCTATAAAGCTGCAGACACCAGGTATTATTCATGTCTGTACGTTAACGAACTAGATTGGGCTTAGTAGACGCCTAGTCAATGCTTGCTGAATGGATGGAAGAATGCATGGAATTTCCCGCCACCTATGACTGATTGTTTGATTGAATATGGCATTAAGAGAGGAGGGTGTTGGGAACACTTCTGAATCACAGGCAGAAGTGGAAAAAGCAAGGGGTGGCTAGCCCTTCTGAGTGGGCCAAATGGTTTTAAATACACTTACAAATAACTTTAGCTATTTCAAGAGTTGTACATGGTTTGAAAAGAGGTCAACATAATACAGAAGAGGGAGTACATCTCGAAAACCACAAGAAGCCAGAAAATGTTCAGTTCCTAAAACAGGAGCAAGCAGACGATCCGCAGGTTTTCTTTTTAAGAATTGTGAAAATTATATGCAAAACTGGGTCAGTAAATGTCTTTTTCTGGAGCGATGGTTCTCTTTCTGGAGAGGATCAAAGGGATTTGTGATTTAAAGATGTCACATCATTACCACTTAATTCCACACTATATAATATAAGCCGGTGGCTGACGGCGGAAAATAATTATCAGGGAGATGAGACTACATATAGGAATTTAACCACATAACCTGGCTGCACCACAAAAATTTTCTCAAGATCCTCCCCCGTAAAGGAAACTATGAAGCCTGGTAAAGAAGGCAGGGAATTCTGTTAGACTCGACGAAACTTTAGGGATACTCCATCGCATTTTAACCCTAAAAAAAATCCCACGATTAAGAAAACACTTCCCACGTATGTAATAGGTTTCTTCTGAAATTGGCCACGATCGCGTAGACGCGAGAAGCTATCCTTCCCCCCTACTCATGTTACGGAGCACCAAGCACCCCACCGGCACCCCCTTCCCCCGCCCCTGTCACACTGGAGGGTCCCACCACCTGCTTGTGCCTAACACTGTGAGGGGTTAATTCTGTAACTTCTGCCTATGTTCTTCCCTACCCTCTCCTGTCTAACGGTGATAAGGATGTAGGGCTTAAACCCGCATCACCGGCAGGTTTCACTTTCTAGAAGGCAATGTGTGACATGCATTCTCAGTTACAGAAATTGTCATGCTTTATGATGTGATAAAAATGTTGAATGCCCTGCGACCTAGTAATTCCAATCCTGTTCATCTGTTTAAAAAAAATAATCTTGGGGCACCTGGGTGGCTCAGTGGGTTGAGCGTCTGACTCTTGGTTTCAGCTCAGGTCATGATCTTACGGTGCGTGGATTCGAGCCCCGCGTTAGGCTCCGTGCTGATAATGCAGAGCCTGCTTGGGATTTTCCCTCTCCCTCCTTCTGCCTCTCCCCTGCTCAAGCTCTGTCTCTGTCTCTGTCTCTGTCTCTGTCTCTCTCTCTCAAAACAAATAAATAAATGTTAAAAAAAATAAAAGATAAATAAAAAACTCATCTCAACGACACAAAAAGTTATACGTACAAAAATGTTGTTCACATCACTGCACATAACCATAAAGCAGATGAGCTGCTTAAGTTTCCCTAAATAAGGGACTGGCTTAATCGTGCTACGTTCAGTGGTGCAGCAATTAAATGACACTTGGGATTTTCTTTCAGTGTCACGAGAACATTCTTTGACTTAATGAGAAAGGGTTATGGGAACGTAACAAAGTGGAAAACGATGGTTGTGTCTTTGTGATGAGATTACAGGAGTTTCTTTGCTTCTTAATACTTGGTTATGCTTTCTAATTATTCTAGAATGTGTTACTTTTTTTTTATTTTGGTAACGTTTATCTATTTTTGAGAGAGAGAGAGAGAGAGAGAGAGCGAGAGCGAGAGAGCAGGGGTGGGGCAGAGAGAGGGAGACACAGAATCCGAAGCAGGCTCCAGGCTCTGAGCTGTCAGCACAGAGCCCGACGCGGGGCTTAAACCCGGGAACCACAAGATCACGACCTGAGCTGAAGTCAGATGCTTAACCGACTGAGCCACCCAGGTGCCCCAGCATGTGTCACTTTTTATAATGAGGCCAGAAAACACAAACCAGGGGACGGGTTCAGAGCAGAAGCAGCGGCAGCCTCAGAGGCAGTGCTAGGGTTCTCACCGAGACCCTTCCGTGGACTGGATTCATTACTTTGATCAGGTCTCTCCTCTCTGGGTCTTGTTTCAAAACGTAAGGGCTGGATTCACAGACTTCCAAGGTCCCTTCATATTTAGCTCTGGAGACCAAGGCCTGACTGGTTTCCATCCAAGTTGCTTCAAATCACCCTCTGTACTAACTGTCCTCCAGTTAACTTGTTTTGCCCTAAACATCAGCTTGTAAGTAAATGAAAGATGTTTTTCAAACGATCAAATTCTGGTTTCACCAGGCCACAGATTCTTACGTTATTTGGTTCCTTCCTTTTCATCACAACCATAGCTTCTGAGTCATAATAGAGGTACACGTGTTTTCCTTGGGCTGGTGCTCTCCAGCCCAAGGAGGTCCTTGACAGGGACATCGTATCTACTTCTTTTATTCTCATTAAAAAAAAGTTGTAATTGAAATATAGTTGATATATAACATTAAGTTAGTTTCAGGTGTACATCCTGGTGTTTCAACAATTATGCACGTTAGGAGATGCTCAGGACAATAAACACATCACAGTATTATTGACTGTACTTCTCATCCCCATGAACTGAAGTGAGTACGTCTTCATCCCCTTCGCCCATGTCACCCATGCTCCCCGCCATCTCCCCTTTGGCTATTCAGAGAGAGATTTCCTTACTGGGTTCCCTCCTCCGTCTTCCAAAAACTGGGTGAGGACACTTGTTGGCACTCAGCGCTAAGCCCTACCTGGGTAGGCATCTTAGTTCAAGCATTCTTCCTATTTTTCCTCCCACTTGTCCCAGATTCCTGCAAAAGACCAGGGGTCCAGGATAGGATTTTAGGGCTGGAAGGGGTCTCGCTGGTCATATGCCCTAATCCCTTATTCTATAACTGAAAACCACGGGCCAGGGTGAGTAGGTGACAGGCCTGGATGTCTCACAGCACGGCAGAGGCAGGGCTGGGAGGGGAATCCAAAATACCAGCAGAACAGATAACCACAGGTCTAGTATGCAAAATGAGTGCATGTTCCCATTGGACGAGCTTTAGTATTTGCTTTAGTTCTTGGTTAAGCAATAAGGCCCTAGAGCCGGGCTAAATTTCCTTCCCCAAACTTTTTCCTTCTTTTCTCCCAGGAGTACCAAAAATCCTGACACTAGAGTATGTCCTTCCCATGAATATCTGTGCATTTTTGCCATATACTCATATGCTGATAAATAGCATGATTGTGCTGTAGGGTTTAAAACTTTGTAGTTCTATCATAGTGTGGGTATTATGATGACGGTTTTGATGCGATACGGTTTATAGACTATAAAAGTCACCCTTCCACGTGTTCAATTCAGTGATTTCTTTAGCATCCTCATAAAGCTGTGCAACCATCACTAACCTATCATTCCGGAACATTCTCATCCCCCCAAAGAAACGCGTGCCTGTTAGTCATCACTCCCCATTTTCCAGTCTCTGGAAAGTCATTGGCAGCCTCTTATCTGTCTCTAAGGATTTGCCTGTTCTAGACGTTTCATGGAAATGTAATTACACAATATGTGATCTCTGTGTCTGGCTTCTTTCACTTACCGTAATTTCTCCAGATCCATCCGTGTTTCAGCATGTATCAGTCCTTCATCCCTCTCTATGGTCAAAGAAAATTCCATCGGATGGATATACTCCATGTTGTTGATCCATTCGTTAGCTGACGGACATCGAAGTTACTCCTACCTGTTGCTGTCAACGCCCATGCACGAGTTTTCGTGGGGATGTGTGTTTTCACTGGTCTTGGGTGTATATACCCCTAGGGCTGGAATTTCTGGGTTTAACTTTTGGGGGAACTTCCAAAGCAGCTGCGTGATTTTAAATTCCCACCCGCGGGGCAACAGGGATCTGACCGCTCCACATTCTCCACACTTTGGGCATCTGTCTTTCTGATTACAGCCGTCACAGCGTGGACTGTGGCATCTCGTTGTGGTTTTGACTTACATCTTCGTGATGACTAATGACAACGAGCATCTTTTTATGTGCTTATTGGTCATCTGCACATTTTTGGAGAGATGTCCATTCGGATCATTTGTCCATTTTACATGGGGTTGTCTTTTTTATTGCTGAGGTACAAGAGTCCCTTTTATATTTTGGACACTCTCTTACCAAATACATGACTTGCGGACATTTTCACTCGTTCCGTGGGATGTCCCGACGCTTTCCTGAGAATGTCCTTTGCAGCTTGAAAGTTTTTCAGTTTGAAGAAACCCATTTATCTACTCGTTCCGGTTGGTACTTGCGTCCCGAGAAATTGTCGCCTAACCCAAGGTGACAAAGAATTGTGCCTGTTTTTATGCTGAGGGTTTCATAGTGTTAGCTTTTAAATTTAGGTTTTCAATTCACTGTGAGTTATGTTTTGTATATGACCTGAGGTAGGATTTCCACTACGTTTTTTCACAAGCAGATGTCCAGTAGAACTAGCCCGTTTGTGGAAAAGGTGATGCTCTCCCCCCTCGAGTCTTTTTAGTACCCTTCTTGAAAAATTATGCTTTATAATTTAAATTTCTTAAATGTTTATTTATTTTCAAGAGTGAGAGAAAGAGAAAGAGAGCATGAGCAGGGGAGGGGCAGAGAGAGAGGGAGACACAGAACCCAAAGCAGGCTCCAGACTCCGAGCTGTCAGCACAGACCCCACGCGGGGCTCGAACTCACAAACCACAAGATCCTGACCTGAGCCAAAGTCAGATGCTCAACCGACTGAGCCACCCAGGCGCCCCTTGAAAGATTACGTTTTAAAGATTTATCAATGTTGACACCAGTAGCTCTAATTTATTCATTTTACTACTGTATAGTATTCAAGGAGATGAATATATTTTCACGGACTCTTTCTCCTGCGGAGAGGGATTTAGGTTGTTTCTTTCACATTTTTTTTCCTCTCGCTTTTAATCTCTCCCTCTCCCCTTTGCTCTTTATTATTACAAACAAAGCTGCATCATACATTCTATTAACTGTGTCTCTGCCTTGATAAGAGGGCCACCCTCATAAGTAGAATTTCCAGTGTGGGGGGGCGCCTGGGTGGCTCAGTCTGTTGAGCGACCGACTTCGGCTCAGGTCGTGATCTCACGGTTCGTGGGTTCGAGCCCCGCGTTGGGCTCCGTGCTGACGGCTCAGAGCCTGGAGCCTGCTTCGGATTCTGTGTCTCCCTCTCTCTCTGCCCCTAACCCATTTGCATTCTGTCTCTGTCTCTCTCAAAAAAATAAACAAACATTAAAAAAAATTTTTTAAAAAAAGAAAAAACTTCCAGTGTGGGGTGTCACGAGGAACCTGACACACAAGAAGACGTGAGAGCAGACACTCGGCTTAGCTGCACCTTCTGATGCGCTTGATGAGAGAGAAAAACAAGCAACACAGAATGCACAGGAAATCATAAGATAAAGGATGTTGTCATTAAGCATGGAGACTAGAAGAAAAAGCTACCCAGCTATTACGATTTACGGGTCATTTTTCTCAGATGAGCTTTTCCTTTCTTACCAGAAGGTGGCAGAGAGGACACACTTTCAATTCTTGCTCCATGTTTTAGAAGAAAAGAAAAATTTTAAGAGCAAGACGAATAACTCTTGCAACTTAAAACATCTAACTTTTAAACATCCAGATTTCCGGATTTCAACAGTTAACTTTTAGGGGCGCCTGGGTGGCTCAGTCGGTTGAGTGTCCGACTTCGGCTCAGGTCACAATCTCACGGTTCGTGAGTTCGAGCCTCGTGTCGGGCTCTGTGCTGACAGCTCAGAGCCTGGAGCCTGCTTTGCATTCTGTGTCTCCCTCTCTCTCTGCCCTTCCCCTGCTCGTGCTCTGTCTCTCCCTCTCAAAATGAAGTACACATTTAAAAAAAAAAAAAAGCCTAACTTTTAAACATCCAGATTTGAGGTTCTAGTATTTCATACAGTTATTAGAAACATCACCTAAGAAAGAGCAGAGACCAGGACTTTTGATGTCTATATACATGAATTAAATAAAACATACTAGTATTTAACAAAAGACTATCAATCTGTCTGAAAGGTACGAATAGGTGAGCTCATCATAATTAGCGGAAAATATTTTAAGGGCAACTGAAAAACAAAAGGAAAATTTATACCTGCCACCGGTTCACGGAAGCAGTCTCAGTTTACAATAGGAAAATGTAATTTTGGGAAGCAGACTTCAAGTCTGTAAGTACGCTACTGCCCTCATCTGTAAAATGAGGGGCTAGACGCGACGCAGCCCAAAGTCCCTCCTTCCACTAACATGGTATATTTCCTACCGTGGAGACGAGGGTAGGAAGGTCCCATACAAACTAGTGACGGAACTGCCTGGAAAGCCCAAGTTTTCTGACCCTTCACCAACTCCCCCATCGGTCTTTAAAAAGACGGCTCTCCATAAAAGGCTCAGTTAGTATGGCTTCTGCCCTTAAGAAAACACGGTAAACTCCCTTCAGGTTTATTGGCAATGGCACATAGCTCACAAAGAGGCGGTTTTATTTGGAGAAGGAAAGGACTCCCGAGGAGTCCTGGGGTCCAGTCCACAGGGGAAGGCTGCTAGGTAAAAAAGACCAAATGGGGCAGCTCCCAGAAGGGGGAAGCAGGGAGCGGGGAGGTGGAGGGGTGCTCCCAGCACGGAGCCTCGCCCTTGCCCCAGCGGGTGCAGCAGGGAGGGGCAGAGGGGCTGCGGGGTCGGGGGCAGGTCAGCGATGGCCCACGTGCCGATGGTGCCTGGCCCAGAGAATAAAACCCCCCTGGAGCAAATGGTCTTTGCGAAAACACTTGCCACTGGACCCAGCCCCTGACTTACGACAGCAAATAATACACCACGACGACTTTTAACGGCTCATCCCCCCGGATGCCTGACTTTAAACCATTATGGAAGTAAGACATTTAGGAATAATGTTAAACGTTGAGGTTTCTCTTAATAGAAGTCAGATCTATTTTGCAGAACCTTCTGCAGGTGTAGGGCTGTAGAAACTCGAGCCGTTTGCGGCTTGGCAACTGCAAAGTTCCGTTCTGCTTTTCTCCTTGCCGAGGCCAGAGAGCGCCGGCCCATTCTGTAACCGGTGGCCGCGCTTTGCCAGAACACTCACATATTTGTGGGTGGAGTCAGTTGGGAGGCTGGAGGGAGTTTTCAAGTCTGTGTAAGGCCAAACACCGCAGGGACTTCCAGGGGGTGAAAAATAATACCTTGGGGGTTAGCAAATTTCCACTGCTTGTGGAGCCAAATATGCAGGTCTGGAAACATGGCAAGGAAGGGACCATTACAGGGAGGGAGGGAGGTGGACGCGTGTGTCCTAGGCTCCCTCCCCTCCATGCACGGTCACCGTGTTACCCAGGACAGCGCAAGGACTCCCCGGGTCACCCTGCCTATCGGGGCCGCGGCCTAGTAAGACTCATCCCGAGTGGCTGTACCTGACAAGAACCTGGAAAGAACCTGGAAGAAGCTGGAAACGAGGGAAATACGGGCGTCCTGGCAGTGACTCGATGCCCAAGCTTATGCCAAGTCATCTTAAAACAGATCTTAATTGTAAAGGGTTCACAGGTCTCCCTGAGAAACTGATCAAAGTTATTCACACTGACCCCCTCAAATGGACACGGGTGTCGTACAGAATGCTCGTCTCAGTTTGGGGATGCGTGGGCCCAGGTTAAGACTCAACAATCTGTGATTTAAAGAGCAAGAATTAAAAGACATCAAGGCAAGGTCAGACCGAAAGTGTTATTTCTATTAAGGAACGAATGAGTCAGTCGGTTAGAAAGAGGGCTCATCTGCCGGCTCAAACAAAGCGCAAGGAGCCACCGAGGCATTAGACTGGTTCACGCTCGCGTTAGGACAGTCCACAACAGACAGCGTCGGCCAGGGGACCTTGACATTCCCACCCCCAGGCCTGGCCTTGCCTAGCTGGAGGATACATCTGACAATTTCCAACAAGTCCCCTCACTGACGCTTACGCTCACCCAGCAGCCCCACGACTAGAAGCTGGCCTCCCGTGTAGGTCCCGTGTTCCGGTCTTGCCAGTGGGAACATGTCAGTGTGCCAGGGAGGCACAGTCCTCCCTGGAAACCGGTTAACGGGCATTCCGTTTTACACACCGGGCTCCTGGTTGGTCTCGCCCTTGAGAGATCTCCTGTCGGTGCCCTGGAAAAGCAGACCTCTGAGCCACTCAGGCTGAGGTCGAAGATGCCAAATTGCCAGTTGGCACCTCCCGGCAACACTGGACTGGCCGTGGGCACCCCCCAGCCCCCAACGGAAATGCCCACACTTGCCTTTCACAGGACAGCGGATTGTCACGTTTGCTTGCAGGGGTGCCTCTACGGTGCCTCCAACCACAACGGACAGATGGCCGTGCTCCCGTCTGCTGGTATTTCTCGCAATAGCCAAGATGGCAGGCGCCTCTTAATTCAAAGGGAGCGGGAAACGGTGTTAGGTTCAGGCTCTGCTCTGGGAAAGCGCGCGGCGTTGGGTAAACTGGGTTGAGCTCTTGGAGATCAGGGGCAGAATCCAGCTCTCTCTATATCCCTCATGGTGTCCCATTAGGACTTGCGCGCGCACACACACACACACACACACACACAGCCTGGGGGTGCTTAATGCACAGATGGACAGGCAGAGGGATGGATGGATGGATGAAGGCACTCAAAGAGGTACCCACAGGTGCACTGCCGCAACCATATATATGCTATGAGGCTATTCTGGTTTTATAAGCAAAATTGAGGATCAATGCCTCTCCAACAAATTCAAAGACAAGGAACTCAGAAGTTCCTAAGAAGCCAGGAAGGCGCGGCAGGGCAGGGACACTTCCCGACGCGCAGGATGAAGCACAGCTGGTCAAACACACCAGCGCTTGCGACCAGGTGACTCCTTCTCTGGAAGGAAAACTTGGGAGAAAAAAACTTGCATAAAACTTGCATGGAAAAGTAAGCAAAGACAAGGTCGCCAAGAACCAAGAACCTGCTCAAGGGCTTTTACTTCCCTGAATTTTGAGAAGCATGGACTTTTAACAGCTTCATTCCTTAACTCACTCAGGAGATACACTTTGCGCCTGAGCGGAACAAGAGGACAGGGTGCTGGCTGTTGAGATGGAAGAAGGTGCCGGTTGCCCAGGGGCCTCTCAGGAGCCTGCGAGGGTCAGGGAAGACAACAGCCCAGAGGGGGGTGTTGACAGAGCGTCCCTCTCCTGGAGAACGACCGCCACGAGTGCCTTCTCTACTCCGCCATTAGCGTGTGAGCTGCTGGAGGCGAGGGTGTGTCTGCTTCACCTGTTTTGTCACCTGTGCCTGGTGCCCTCAAGAATGGCATTTTAGTGGACTGTTTGGTCACCACGTGTTCAGGAGCCAGGGGACATGCTCTCTCAGGAACCTGGATCGTCCTGGGACGGGCTTAAGGGGAGACTTGTCAGCCACAAGGGGGACTGTCATTCCTCCCAGGAATTCCAGAACCTGGGGACAGACGCTTTCTGGGAAGAAGCTGATGCTCACAGGAGAGAACAACCCAGGAGGGTGGGGCAGAGAATCGAGGTCTGAAGGCCCTGCCTTGGGAATGTAGCCAGCGGAGGAAGTCAGGCCTTCTGCTTCAAGGAGCTTTGAAAATCAAGTGGTCCGACCTTCTCCGTGTGGAGCTATGGTGCACCTGCTACCGCGCTCAATGCCTAGCGGTCTGCGTGCTGGATTCTAATGCCTGCTACTGCTCCTCTCCTCCGCTCAGTCCCTGTGAGCCACAGATACCAGAGCCCATAGGGCAGAGGGCTGGAGGACGGGTCTCCTTCCATTTTTAATCCCAGAACAGGAGCTCGCCGCAAGGAAGCCCGGCTTACAACTTACCACCTAAGAGTGTTCCTTTACAATTGAGCACATTTTCATACTAAAACGACACTGTCTGCCTCCCGCGAAGACAAGACACTAATTTATGGTTACGACTTCCCGAAACCGTTTCTAAGGTTTGGGAGCTATGCCTTTGGAGGTCCACGGTCATCTTCAAAGGATAATTGTTCTCTTTCACTGGCTGGTGGCATTTAAAAAAATGACAAGGCCCTACTATCCACACTGCTAATTAAATTCTCATTCATTCCCAGTTCTCGGAAGGCGAGCTCAAAATGAGCCGTTTTCAAAACTTGGTCCACAAGCCGGCAGCATCCGTAAAACTTGGGACCGTGTGAAAAATATAAGCTCTTGGACCCCATCCAAGACCTACGGCGTCAGAACCTCCAGCGATGGGGGTAGGGTCCTAGAACTCTGCGTTCTGACAAACCACCTGCCCTCAGGTGCTCCTGCTGACCTTTGAGAACTGCTGCTCTACGGTTTTATGTTAAAAATGGAAAGAAAACCCCAAGCTCGGGTTTGAACAACGGGCATTACCTGCATATAACACAGAAGACCTCTCCACGTCGGAACCCAGACGATCAGCTACGGAGCATCCATACATCCCTTGTTCTTTCTTTGTCGGGTTCCGTATCTGCATTTTCCCCATTCCATCCAAGATGATCCTGCAGAACAGTTAGGAAGGGGTGCATTCATTTAATGTACCTCACGGCCCCGGGACCCCGGCACGTCGCGGGGAAAGACTATGACATCAGACTTTGGGCTGGCAAGGATCCCGCCCGTGAGACTGGAGGGTGGAAAAGGCTTCCTCGTGGGCTTGATGGAACTCAGCGGCATGGCAGCCGGATGGTGCTTGGACAGCCCGTCTTCCTGTCTCACTCTGCGTGAGTGTGGACTTTGGAGGAAGGACACAATGCTTGACCCACCACGTTTTCAGAAAGACAAACTAGCAAGCCTCAGTTGGCAGGACGTTAAACCCTCATTTTGGGCCCAAATCCTTCCTCGTGGAACCGCAGGTGTGGATTTTTCGGCTTGGATTTGCACCCCGGAAGGGAGCAGACTGTTGGTTAACGCTGCTTGGCTCTAATTGCTAGCTCACTACCGCCGTAGGAAGAAGTCAGGGGAAGCGGCAATGCTAAGGCCGCGTTATCCTGGACTTTGAGCATGCTGTTAAGAATCAGGTCTACACTCCCCCGTTCATGCTCTGTCTCTCTCTGTCCCAAAAATAAATAAACGTTGAAAAAAAAAAATTAAAAAAAAAAAAAAAAAGGGGCGCCTGGGTGGCGCAGTCGGTTAAGCGTCCGACTTCAGCCAGGTCACGATCTCGCGGTCCGCGAGTTCGAGCCCTGCGTCAGGCTCTGGGCTGATGGCTCGGAGCCTGGAGCCTGTTTCCGATTCTGTGTCTCCCTCTCTCTCTGCCCCTCCCCCGTTCATGCTCTGTCTCTCTCTGTCCCAAAAATAAATAAACGTTGAAAAAAAAAAATTTAAAAAAAAAGAATCAGGTCTACACTCGGGGCGCCTGGGTGGCGCAGTCGGTTACGCGTCTGACTTCAGCCAGGTCACGATCTCGCGGTCCGCGAGTTCGAGCCCCGCGTCGGGCTCTGGGCTGATGGCTCAGAGCCTGGAGCCTGTTTCCGATTCTGTGTCTCCCTCTCTCTCTGCCCCTCCCCCGTTCATGCTCTGTCTCTCTCTGTCTCAAAAATAAATAAACGTTAAAAAAGAATCAGGTCTACACTGCGTGAGCGCCATATGGTTTCCCAATTACTGGTACCCATAAACACCTGCAGGTAATACCACGAGGACCCAAATGGGTCAGGTGTATCCTGACCGATAAGGGGATTATTCAGGGAATGGAGAATGGTGCCTGTTCTGCTTTATTTTAATTTTTTCTTAATGACTTGAAGCTGCTTCTAGATCACCTGGATCGGTAGTCCATGAGCTGTTTTTTCCCCGCACCCTCCCACTTTCCAGATCTTAGCAATACGGGCTGTTCTGACCGATAAATGCTGCGTTTCTTCATGAGCTGAGCTGGGCCACTTCTCCATTTCCTCTCATTTCATGGTGCTTACCCTATGCTCCAGCCATAATGAACCTCTAACAGTTTCCAGAACATTCCATGATCTTTCATCACCCCGAGCTTTTGCATACGTTGTTCACCATATTCAGGGTACCCTTTCCCCACCCCCTCCTTCTGGCAAACTCCAACTTACCCACTGAATCCTGGATCAAATGTAATTTTCCCTGTAAAGCTTTCCCCAATACTCCTAGAGTTATCTCCTCCCCCTCTGGGCTCCTTCTGCTCTGGTTCATATATTTATTTGATGAAATATCTATTTCTTTCCACCAGATTGTGATCTTTTCAAGAGCAGGGACCAAATCTTATTCACAGCTGTGCATCTTCAGACACAGTGACAGTTGTACAGCAAGTTCTCAGAAGCCTCCGATGACCGAATGTATCAACGGTCACAATACAACAGCATAATGGCACACACTGTGCATCCAAATGCCTACACGCTTTCTTTCCTCTCATTGGAGAGCAGCTCTCAAAAATATAATTCCATTTCTGAGTTCTTTCAACTGAAAAGCGAGATTCCGAAAAATATATCTGAAGGTGACAGCCTTTGTTACATAAAGGGAATTAAATGCAAGTTGAGCAAATTAATCGGGTAAGTTTGAGGAAGAACATGGAAGTAAGAATGGATCTTACTAGTTTATTCTGTTAAAAACTTAAAAACTTTTGGGGCACCTGGGTGGCTCAGTCGGTTGAGCGTCCGACTTCAGCTCAGGTCACGATCTCACGGTTTGTGAATTCGAGCCCCGCGTCGGGCTCTGGGCTGATGGCTCGGAGCCTGGAGCCTGCTTCCGATTCTGTGTCTCCCTCTCACTCTGCCCCTCCCCCATTCATGCTCTGTCTCTCTCTGTCTCAAAAATAAATAAACATTAAAAAAAATTAAAAAAAAAACTTAAAAACTTTTAATAGCCATATGGAATTGCTTCCATATCAAACAGCTGATCCTTAAAGTATGCAGAAATACATTGGAGCTGGAAGTACCGTGTCAAAACCTTTCTTCCAATGACCTCCGGGAGTCTCAGGCTCAGAAGCTCGTGGTGATTCCATGTGATCAAGTCACACTACTTAAAATCAACTCAACAAACATTTACTTGAACTGGCCACGCTCTACCGCATCCCTGAAGGACATGTGTGGCCATAGGTGAATCGATCCCTTCAACTCTCTCAGCCGCTGCCTCCTTACAAGGTGTAAAATGAACCTTTTTTTTTTTTTTGCTGTGTTGACATTTTCACTGCTTAGTAAACACAGTGGTGGATACGATCCTGGCACCAGGGTATGCCATTCGTCCCTGAGCTCTTGACCAACACACACTTAACACAAAAACAAAAATGACAGTTTCCCTTAAGAATGTCTGAATGGAGGGGCGCCTGGGTGGCTCAGTCGGTTAAGCCTCCAATTTTGGGTCAGGTCATGATCTTAACAGTTCATGAATTCGAGCTCTGCACTGGGTTCTGTGCTGTCAGCTCGGAGCCTGCAGCGTGCTTTGGATTCTATGTCTCCCTCTTTCACTGCCCCTCACCCACTCATGCTTTGTCTCTCTCCCTCTCTTAAAAATAAATAAACACTAAAAAAAAATTAAAAAAAAAAAAAAGAATGTCCTGAATGGAAGCAGGGAGACTTACTAATTTTACAAAATTTCACCCCTCAAGTATGTCTATTTTTAACATTCTGTATACAAAACGGGAAGTACACACAAACACTTCTGCGTGTTTCAATTCCTAGCTAAACTAGCCACTTTTTTCATGGAACCCCATTTTTACTTAAAGAACGGCTCTCAGACAAACTGATTATTCAGACTTGAGCATGTGGCAGCTATTTTTAACAATTTAACTAAATTGAGCTGGCCAAGTCAAGGAAAACAACTGACAGTATTTGTTGGCAATGATCAAATTCGAACTTTCAGGTGAAAATTAACATTTTGGAAAATTAGTATCCTCCACTGTGAACTTGACATTTTCCCAAAACTCAAAGACTTCTCTGATGGGATGAGTAGTGATACTGCAGAAAATGTATACTTTTTACATTGTACAAGGAAACGCGTCAACATCTGAAAGACCTCTATAAACTGGTGAGCCAATATTTTCCGAATGTCTAATGTGTGATATTATATAAAATCATGTGTACGTAAAAGATCCATTAAAAGTGCAAGATAAGGGGTGCCTGGGTGCCTCAGTTGGTTGCGCGTCCAACTTCGGCTCAGGTCATGATCTCACAGTGTGTGAGTTCGAGCCCCATGTCAGGCTCTGTGCTGATGCCTCAGAGCCTGGAGCCTGCTTCGGATTTTGTCTCCTTCTCTCTCTGCCCCTCCCCCACTCGCACTTTCACTCTCTCAAAAAAATTAATGTAAAAACATTTTTTAAGTGCGAGATAAGCCATTATTCCATTGTAACACAGTAACAAAATTTCATTAATACGGTTTTAGATTCCTCAGGCAACTGACATTTAAGAAACTACCCCTTGTCCAGTTTTAGTGTAGTGTTAAAGAATAGCCACAATGGTTTGAAAAGGCTATAAAAATTTCCTTCTTTTTCCAACTAACATGTCTTTATGAGGCCAAATTTTCTCTATAAACTTTAATTAAAACAACATATCACAACAGATTTAATGGAGAAGCATTTAGGAGACTCCAGCTGTGTTTTATTAAACCAGACATTAGAGATTTGCAAAGATATGAAACAATGCCATTGTTATCAGTAATTTTTTTAAAATACTGCTTGTATTTGTGTAAAATTATTGTTTATGTGAACACATAATGGACTCCTTACTGTTATTTCTTTTATTTTTTTCCTCTGATTTTTATTTTACTTTTTAATGTTTACTTATTTTTGAGAGAGAGCATGAGTGGGGGCGGGGCAGAGAGAGAGGGGGACAGAGGGTCCGAAGCAGGCTCTGAGCTGACAACACAGAGCCCGATGTGGGGCTCAAACTCATGAACCATGAGATCATGACCTGGGCCAGAGTTGGACGCTCAACCGACTGAACCACCCATGAGCCCCCTTAAGGTTCTTTCTAAATGGATTAATAAACAGACACTTTAAATGTTTCTTTGTTTTAATTTCTAATATGGTAAATATCGATAGCTGTAACTCACATTAACAGAAACTCTCTGGGCTTCTCAGAGAAGTTTTTAAAGTTCTTTAGGTTCAAAAGGGTCCGAAGGCCAAAAGATTTGTGAACTGCTAAGCTAGTTAGTTGATCTGCAAAGTTTATTCCACTTCGAAAACTTCCTTAACGCTCTTGTGTCCAGAGTTCCGGGGCGGGGGGGGGAATGAAGAAGTTAGATTTGCTCTACCTTTTCATTCTAAGAGACAGCCTAATAATTTATTATAAAAACTTGAGTTTTACCTAGATT
Source organism: Lynx canadensis (assembly GCF_007474595.2). Classification (NCBI taxonomy): domain Eukaryota; kingdom Metazoa; phylum Chordata; class Mammalia; order Carnivora; family Felidae; genus Lynx; species Lynx canadensis. The sequence goes on from NC_044308.2 coordinate 2,869,720, forward strand.
TTTTTCTGATGTTTCACATTTTAGGCTCAACACACTAAAAGACACGATAAAAATAAAGTCTGCATTTTTAAAGTACCTTCTGGGTCTGCAAAACAATTTAACATCTGCCTTTTTGTTTCAACAATCCCCAGAGGCAGCTTGGGCTCTCTGAATGCAAATAAAGGGAAAGCAAAATGTCCCCCGTCCTGTGTACAAACAGCAAGACTTAGAGACAGTGAAGGATACAGAAATGTATCAATATCTGCCGTTCCCTGCTCTTTTACGTGAAATGAAGGAAACGTGATGTGTCTGTGCTGACGTGCGGGGTCATAATACAAAATATATGACTTAATATTGGGTTCTGAACATCTCAGAAACTTTGATCCTTATTTTTTGCAGCGATGGCAACGAATTTTATGACACAGAAAACTACTTCAGATTCTCAATCCTTCTATTAAGGCGATTCTTTGTGTGATACACAGATGCTGGAAGCGGTGACAGTGTTGAGGAGATCAGGTCCCTGGTTCCACCGGCCAAGAGTTAGTCTTGGGATTCTGTTGCTCAGTGACCTCATCAGACAACCGTTAACCCCTGCCCTGCCAACTCTTGTGAACTCCAATGAGGTGCCCTGTCTCCTAGGTAGAGAAAGGCCCCGTTGAGTTCTGCTTTGCAGTGCCTACGTAGTGCGGGGTTCCTGCAAGGGTGATTACTTTTTTGAGGCCTTCTATCGATTTTATTTCCTTTTTAGAGTTTATTTATTTTGAGAAAGAGAGAGAGCGCGAGCACACGAGCGGGGGAGGGACGGAGAGAGAGAATCCCAAGCAGACTCCGCGCCATGAGCACAGAGCCCAACGCAGGGCTCAAACTCATGAAACCCTGGTATCATTACCTGAGCCAAATCAAGAGTTGCCACAGTGCCACCAGGCGCCCCATATTGATTTTATTTTTAAACATTCGTTGCTCTGCAAAGAGAGAGTCTATACGTGCTGAACTTCAGTCTGACTCTACCCAGTCTTGTATCACCCCTACACGACAATGATCGGGATAGTACGGCTTAATTTTTAAAATTCCAGCCTGTATGTGAAAAACACATCCTAACATTTTTTTTTTTTTTAAGTTTCTTTCCTAAAGAATCCTGTTGGACACACATTCTCAGGAGAAGGAATTTGAAAACCTTTTCAAGAAAACTGGGATGCCCATTAAGAAGGTATGACAAACGGAACACTGTATTCTTTTACTTACTTTTCTGAGGGTTTTAACAACGCCCCATCCTTGGTCCATGTATATGTGGCCTGAGTGGGGGTGACGGGCTCACACAGGATGTTGATGACCTCCGTCCTTTTTGTAATGTATACTGTATTTCCAATCCTCGAGTTTACCGTTTTATTAAATGAAACCGAGGTGGGCTGCCTTTGCCTCAGGAGGACAGGTCCCTTTGGCTGGAATGTCAGCTTGCCTGAGTTTCCTGCATTCGAGCCTTGGGGCACACTTCCTGTTGTCCCCCTTAGCTGAGCTGCGGGAGGCACCCCTTCCTGGACGCCCCTCCATGGCGGATGCCCTGGCTGTGCCTTAGCGAGCTCGGCCACCAGCTGATAGATCACCTGGGACGCAAGGTCACCACTGACCTCCTCGGTTTCCATGAGCTGACTCATGTTCCTTATCAGTTCGTCAAACTGGGCGGTCTCCATGCTGTATGCTCCCTGCTTAACGGCCGCTTCAAGCTGCTTATCCTTAAACTCCCAGGAGTGGCGGTTCCCCGCAGAAGTGCCACAGTGGCCCAACAGCGCTCTCAGGAAAGGCTGGTTATCAGCTTGGCCGTTGTCCGGATAAGGCTCATTTGTGTGACCCCACAATTGCCTCATTTTCTGCCAGGTGGCGCCCAAGCTATTGGCGTCGTTGTGGTCCGTCCCAGACTGGTCCCTCACATGCCCTCCGAGGGCCGGGGGCGCCACCAGCCTGTTGTCGGCACCGATGACCTTCAGAACAATGGTTTCTCGGACAGGACCCGCGATGCACTGGTACATGCCGATGTCAGGGGCCGCGAGGCTGTGGATTTTTAGTGAGCCTGACTTGGTGATGCCGAGCCGCTTGGAGTTCTGCAGACAACGGCCATCCTTCTCCCACTGGATCAGAGATTTCTGGAATCGTCGTACTGGGCATTTAATAATCACAGACGTGTTGGGCAGCAAGTAGGCCCTGCTCCCAACGGTCAGGTTAATGCGCTTCTCCTCCCTCGTCTGAATATAGACTCTCTGGACACCGAGGATCTGGGGCCCCTGCTCACCAGGTTTTGTCTCCACCTCTGGTTTCATTTCTGCAGGGGGAAAAAAAAAGAAAGAAAAGAAAATACGAACAAACATCTCAATAATAAAAGCTTTCTGACAGCAATCTTCCAAGGCTCATACGAGTCAACGGTTGTATTTTCTTTCCTCTTTTAAAACATCTGACAGGTAGAACACAAATAACAGTATGCACAAACATGGAGTGCTGGAGCAGCAAGGAACACAAGTTTGGATGAAGGGCATGAAAACACGTAAATTATTTTGCAAAGCCCTGGTTTGGGGAGCTGTGATGTTAAACGTTTCCATTGATAAGGGGATGTCTGATATTTTGGGCCATCACCACCCCGTAGGTATGAGCCTTTGGGGAGTTAATACATGGCTTGGCCAGAGACACGTTCAGCTATGGGAGAGAAAGGGAGAGTGGAGAAGTGAGAGAAAGCATCCGAAAGATCTTAAGGTGACTATGAGGCTGGCCAATGGCAGACAACCCGAGCGGGTCTGTTAAACTAGCAGGGCCCGAAGAAGCACGTGGTCTAAGAAGAAAAGAGAGAATGGGCACTGAGTTTGGATCTCAGCTCTGCCACTCGGACAAGTCATTGGGTCTCTCTGATCCTCAATTTTCTTGCCTAGAAAACGTGGGCAGGGGGCCTGGGGGGCTCAGCCGGTTAAGTGTCTGACTTCAGCTCAGGTCATGATCTCAAGGTTCTTGAGTTCGAGCCCTGCGTTGGGCTCTGTGCTGACAGCTCAGAGGCTGGAGCCTGCTTCAGATTTTGTCTCCCTGTCTCTCTCTCTGCCCCTCCCCTGCTCATGCTCTGCCTCTCTCAAAAATAAACATTAGAAACAATTCAGAAAACGTGACTAGTGCCAGTGCCTTCATCAGAGGCGTGTGAAAGTCTGGTTGGGCATTCACACCAAATGCGTGCACAGTAGTGGGCACACAATACACTCTCACATACGACCACTGTGGCCCTGACACCTGACAATGGGAGGTGTGGCCAGAAAGCAGCAGGGCAGTGCCAGAGGGGATGAGACATAGGGCTGGCTCGAGCTTGTTCCTGGATGTGGCCTCCAGTTAATGGCCGTGAGCCAAAGAGGAGGCACCTTAGGTCTCTCCTTTGGAAGAAGAGCCCACAGAAAGGCCTCAGTGTGCCCCGGGATGGCTTGGAAGTGAGGGAGGGGTGATGTGGGGGGAAGTCTGGGGCCTCTTTGATGATGTGCTTAGGTCCACAGGCACACAGAGGATTGGGAGCACCAGGGAGTGATAGAAGAGACTGGACTCTGGTCAGAGGTATTGCTGGATTCAGGACATGGGATTAGGGGCCTCATTACCTTGAAGGATCCTGGTTAGGGGTCCTCCTGGCTGAGGCACTGGCAAGGAAACACTAGGAGAAAAGTCAGAGTAGGTCTCCACTTAGATGGCCCTCTCAGGCCTGACCCTAGTTTTCCAGAATAACTCTTGGAGTCCTCCTGGGTGGCTCATGAGCCCCGTGAGGGTCTAGCTGCTGGCTGGGCTGCGGTGGGACCAGTGCGATCAGGAAAACAACAGGGGTGGACCCACAATTTCTGTGGCAGAGGATGTCCTTGGTGAGGGACAGGCATAATGAGCTTGCATGCGAACCCCACAGAGATGGAATCAGCAGGTCAGGACTTGTCCAGGGCTCTGCCCGTGGATGATCGTCAGCTCGGGTCTAAGTGGAACTGGACGACCTGCCACGCACCCCGCCTTCCCACTGGCTACAATCTCCACAGAGGGTGTCAAGTTCACCCCAGCCACTTGAGGCACAGAGGTGTTCTTTCAGTTGGTAGCACAGAATTTTGAACATACTGTTGTTCAACCGCGATCAAAACCAGGCAAAAAAAAAAAAAATGTATGGATTCACATTTACAGCTCATCCATTATTACAGGCAGAGATGCTGTCCAAAACTCAACAATGTGCACAGCAAGGGTGCCACCAACCAGAAGCGACGGCGGCTGTAGCGCTGGAGTGGGGTCCCGCTGTCACACTACTCTCAGAGTGTCCCCTCCGTCATAGTTAGATTATGGGGAGGTCAGGTGGCTCCTGCCTGCGGAGCTCTCAAACTTTGCGGCCTGCTAGAAACATCCATTATTATTATTTTTTTTAATCTCGATGCCCTGGGACCCATCCCCAGAACTTCTGACCTATGGGGAACAGCCTGGGCCCTACGAGTTTTTTTAAGCTCTCCAGGTGCCTGAAAGGTGCAGCAAAGTTTGAGAACCACTGCCCCCACGCCTACCACTGGGTGAAACCAAGGCAGCAGAGAAAGGTGTTCCTGACCCCACTTCTTTTATTGAAGGACAATGTGATGGGATGTTGCTGGTCAAGAGGGAAGGAGAGATAAGAGGCAGCAGCCATGTTTTCTGCGCGAATCCTGCCAAAGTCTTTACGACATGCGGAGCCTTGTGGAAGAAGACTGTAGGAGGATTTCTCTCTGGCCTCAGCCTCAGGAATCATCACACTTAACTCTGAGGGATTAGTTCATGTCCTGTCCGATGATTGTAGAATGGTGTCATGGACCAGCCTACTTTTTCAAGATCGCTGTTATGGCGACAAGTTTAGAGACAAATCTGTGCTCGTGCATTAAGAGGAGAGTCCAGTTCAAGCCATAATCATGTATTAGCCTTGTCTTCCTTTCTTATTCCTTAGATGCTTCTAGTTTTACTTATCTGGTCACGTTTTATAAATACGTAACAGTGGCCTATTGTTGTCACAAGGCCGGGTATGTATATGTGTGCATGTCTGCATATATATCTGTATATCTACCTACACAGAGCTCTTACAATTATTTTAAAGGCCTATTTGAACACCCTGCCTGGTCCCTGGTCCCTTGGAGGTGGACAGTGGAAAAGAGGGATGTGCACATGGATGGCTTCAAAGTCACAACACAAACTGGGTCAAAGTCAGGGTTTTTGTCTTGTTTCGTTTTTTTAAGTAGGCTCCATGCCCAGCAAGGAGCCCAATGTGGGGCTTGAGCTCCCAACCCTGAGATTAAGGCCTGAGCTAGATCAAGAGTTGGACATTCAACCGACTGAGCCACCCAGGCACCCCTAGAGTCAGGTTTTTAAATTCAGGCACCGGAGGCGTGTGAGGAGACTGACTATTTGGGGGGTAGCCGTGCTGCTAAGGATGAGGTCATAGCTTGGAAGTTCCTGCGCTTCCTGGGACGCAGAAGGCCACGTGGAAAGGAAGCACGTCCGTGTAGCTGAATGGTGGTCTGAAGGGATGATCTGAGGCTGGTATAAACGCACACAGTACCCCGATGCTCTAGAAGCAAGCATGGACGGGGGTTCTAAGCACCTTTAGGTCCACTGGTGGCCAGATGTCCCTCAGCTGAGCCCGAGGCTTAAACTAGATGGGGCCCTGACTCCTTCTAAGACAGCCTGGGGAGCCTGTAGGTGATAGGCGGCATTCGGCCTTGGTGAGGAACCCGCCCAAGTGGCGGGTGAGCCGCGTGAGGGCCAACTGCTCCCTCTGGCTGCCTGCCAATCTGCTGGAAGGTAGGTGGTGTGGCCCCAGCCGGTCCCATCCTAACCCTGCTGTGGCAAGGGCTCACGCTGGGTACAGAGCATATTAGGAGCAGGTGTGCCTGGGGAGCGACCCGGGGTTCGGGCCCTGCCAGGCTGCCGGGTTCCACAGCCTGGACCTGCTCTCCTGTTGGGACTCCCATGAGTTCCTCTGGAGAAGTGCCTGGAGCATGACATCATCGGACATGGCGTCTGGGCAAGAACTGGTCTGGCCTTGGGCGACTGCATCCTCCTGCCCCTGGACACACCCCTGAACTACAAGTCTGGCCCAGCCTGATCAGGTACGAGCCTCACCTGCTGTGCAGAGAGTGGCTTTCTCTTCCTTCTCTAAGCTTTTCCTTGGGTGACCCTGCGGATGCAATGAGCAGCTTTGGGCTGTCTAGTCTAGCTGCTCTGGTTTGTGCACTCTATCTATCAGGTCTCGTTTATCTGGTCTAGTTGATCACATCTAGTCTATCAGGCCTATCAGTCTAGTTTATGGAGGCCTAGTGTATCAGCCCTAGTTTGTCAGTTCTAATTTATCATCTGTCTAGCCTGGACCTCTATTCACTGCTTCCCAGAAATCTCTTCCTGGTACCTCAAGTTAAAAATTTTTTTTTAATGTTTATTTATTTTTGAGAGACAGAGACAGACAGAGCATGAGCAGGGGAGGGGCAGAGAGAAAGGGAGACACAGAATCCCACGCAGGCTCCAGGCCCCAAGCTGTCAGCACAGAGACCAACACGGGGCTCAAACCCACAGAGTGCGAGTTCATGACTTGAGCCAAGGTCAGACGCTTCACCGACTAAGCCGCCCTCAAGTTTAAAACATTAGAATCTGAACTCATTATGTCTGCCTCCCATCCCATCCCAGTATCCTCCTCTTCCTGTGCTTCCTGAGTGAATGGCATCACTTTCCCCCAGTTACCCCAAGTCAGAAACCAGAAAGTCAGTGTGAGGCCTCCCTGCCCAGCGGCGTGCTGGCCCTACCTCTCACGGGCTCTCAGGTCAGCGAGCTTGTTGCTACCTGTCCCCAACTCTGCATTCAACCATATCACATCAGCAGCCGGAAGCCAACCACGATGGTAGTCCTCGCTGGGCAGAAATCAGCAAAGGTAACAAAGGGTTGCTACCCTCCCTCCTCACCACCCTCTGCCCCAGAGCCGGCCATTAAATGCGTACAAGCACTCCCCTGCCCTTGGGCCGTGGCCCCCAGCCCCAGGTACTAAGGCGGGATGTCTGTGGCATCGTGGGGCTCCGCCCTGGCACTCTCTCACCTAGAAACTGCCAGAGTCCCACCCCCAGACTCCCAGCCTGCACCCTCGTATTTATCCAATGTATCCACATAGCTGTTGGAGTAAATGAACCAAAATAAAACCTGACCGCCTCATCTCCTTCTTGGATAAAATCTAAACTTCTTAGCATAGAGTCCCAACACCCTCTACAGCTACATTCTCAAGCTTTCTCTTTTGTCATAGTCTTGAACCTATGTTCTAATCTCACGGTATTTCTTACGGTTTCCCCGGACATACAAGTCCATTTGACACCCCCTACCTTTGTCCACACTGCTCTCTTCTCCCACATTCTCCTGTGTCCTCCCCAGTGTGGGTCTGGAGAATGGACGCCCATCTTTCAGAACTCTGCCCGAGGGAGCCTCCTCCGTGAAACCTTTCCTGACCTCCCCCACCCCCCCGGTTGGCATTGGCCTTCCACATTCTATCACGGCACCCATGGCACTTTCCTGGTCTCATTTCTCTACGCAGATTTCTCTCCCACTGGACCATGAGCTCTTAATCACAAGAGAATGTGTCTTCCGCTTTGTATCATAACATCTGAGACACAGCAGCACTTGGTGAATGGCTGCATAAAGAATAGGAAATGCTGGGGGCGCCTGGGTGGCGCAGTCGGTTAAGCGTCCGACTTCAGCCAGGTCACGATCTCGCGGTCCGTGAGTTCGAGCCCCGCGTCGGGCTCTGGGCTGATGGCTCAGAGCCTGGAGCCTGTTTCCGATTCTGTGTCTCCCTCTCTCTCTGCCCCTCCCCCGTTCATGCTCTGTCTCTCTCTGTCCCAAAAATAAATAAACGTTGAAAAAAAAAAATTAAAAAAAAAAAAAAAAAAAGAATAGGAAACGCTGTCATCGTGTGTTCTATGCTAGAGTCCAAGGTGTGTGTGGGAGGCGGGAGAGCTAACAAGGCAGAGCCTTGGGAGAGGGAGAGAGGGTCTCAGGGAGAGACCCTGAGCTGCAGAGAAATGAGTGTGTTCGAGACAGCCCTTGGAAGGGATGGGTGTATACGCTGTCAGCCTGGCTGTCTCCCCCTGCCCCAACCATCCTGATCTCAGTACTTTGACAACAAATACGAATCTGTTTCACCAAAACTCAGGAACCCTAGAAACCTGGAGCCATAATTAAAAAAAAAAAAAAGTCTAAAATCAGGGCGCCTGGGTGGCTCGGTCGGCTCCGGCATCCGACTTCTGCTCAGGTCGTGATCTCGCGGTTCGTGGGTTCGAGCCCCACGTCGGGCTCTGCACTGACAGCCGGAGCCTGCTTCGGTTCCCGTCTCGCTCTCTTTCTGCCCCTCCCCAGCTCGCGCTTTCTCTCTGTCTCAAAAATAAAGAATGTCGAAATAAAATTTAAAAAGTCTAAAATCAAATACTACATTTCCGTTATGTTTCTCCCCCATTCAGATCCCTAATTAGAAGACAAGACTTCCAACGGCAACATGAAGAGAATCCGAGTCCGAGATATGGGAAAAGCATCTCTACGGGTGGGAGTCATGATAAGCACGTTGGGGGGGCCTCGATGGAGAAGTCCAGGGCTACTGTGTACCTGCCCCACACAAGCACCCTGCACCCTCCTGGGACAGAAGACACAAGTTGCTCTGTCACAACGTGTCCTGTCTTCATAGCTGTGACAGGAATTAAAGGGATGCATTAAAAGTAACTAATATTTTGAGCCTTCAGTCAGCGTCTGGCATTGCTTCTAAGCACTTTATAGGTATTACGTCTCAGAGCAATCGTACAAGGTAGATGCAATTTACTATTCCCATTTTGCAGATGAGAACATAGAGCCTGGCAGAGATTAGGTAACTTGCCTGATGTCACAGGGCCAGGCAACGGCTGGGATTGTAACTCGGGGGGTTGTATTACCTTCCAGAGAAGGTTCCACTGAGAAAGATCGTGGGGGAAGGCAGGGTTTGCGTTGGTCTTTCAGGAATAAGAAGAATGTCAGTTGCTAGATATGGCGGGAGAAAGAATTCGAGAAATGATCAAAGTCTGGAGTGGGGGGAGGCAGGGAATGTAGGGGGGACCCAGGCAGGGGTATAACCGGACCGTGTGGTGCTCCAGACATCTCTCCCACCCGCCCTCCACCCAACTGCCCATGAACATGGTCAAAATGAAGATCAACAAAACTCATTCATCCAAAGAGGATGGGTTGGGGATGCCTGGGGGGCTCAGGTGGTTGAGCATTGGACTCTTGATCATGACTCAGGTCGCAATCACGCTTCGTGGCCTCAATCCCGCATCAGGCTCTGCTCCGACAGCACAGATCCTGCTTGGGTTTCTCTCTCTCCCTTTCTCTCTGCCCCTCCCCAGCTGACACTGTCTGTCTCTCTCTCTGTCTCAAAAATAATAGTTAATGGGGTGCCTGGGTGGCTCAGTCGGTCGAGCGACCGACTTCGGCTCAGGTCATGATCTCACAGTTTGTGAGTTCGAGCCCCGAGGCGGGTTCTGTGCTGACAGCTCGGAGTCTGGAGCCTGCTAAGGATTCTGTGTCTCCCTCTCTCTCTGCCCCTCCCCTGCTCACGCTCTGTGTCTCTCTGTCTCTCAATAATAAATAAACGTCAAAAAAATTTTAAAAAAATAATAGTTAAAAAAAATAAACAAAGAGGATGGGTTTTACTTAAACTGGAGGCACCAGTTAGGATGCTTAGTGAGAGGTGGGGGCTTGAAAGGGAATAAAGATCACAGCACAGGTGGACTCGGTCTTTCTCGTCTTCAGGCCCCTTCCAATCATGCAGGGGTCGGGCCCACAAAGAAGACCACACATTTCCAATCTTGGGGGGCAGATGGGGCAGAAATGAGGTGAAGGGGGCGGAAAGTCAGAGGACACTATGGCAGATAGGCCTTGCTATTCCCCGTGGAATAAAAGACGAGTCCATCAACAGAGAAGTGGGAAATTAGGAGTTGCAGTAGTTAACAGAGAAATGGGAAACGCAGTAGTTAACAATAGCTTCTATGGTGAATGTCTAAGGAATTCTTAGGAAACACGGGGGAAAAGAAAAACACTCGATGCCCAGGTAAATCAGCATGAGCATGAAGAATGTGATGCTATTTCCTTCAGCAAATCCTAGTAGCTCAGACCGGGGAACCCAAAGCCAAACAAATATCACCTGAAAAGTAAAGCCAGAGTTGGAGTAGGTGATCGAGGCGGGGGGTGCAGAGCGAGCAAGAATACTGCAGTGAGGCTTTAACCGCTGCGCGTGATGCCCTGGAAGCTACGTCGAGGGCAGAGTTGGCGCTGAGCGCAGGGTGGCGGGCGGGCAGGGGGAAGCAGGGGAGGCGCCAGACCGCAGGGGTCCGGAGGGCCCGTGAGCCCCCGAGCGCACCTCCTGGCTCCGGGAAGAAGAGGATGCCCCATCACGGTGCAAAGGTGATGGCGGGAGCCAGGCCACGGAGGAAGCCGAGGCCCCGCTGGGGTGAGGCTGGGAGCGGGCGTTCCCCTCCCTTCTCTGCTTTCCATGCCCCATGCGTTTGGCAAGCCAGGGAATGGGGTGGGGAAAGAGAAGTATCACCGTCCTTTTGCTTGCTTTTTTTCGCTCTCTCTAAAACTTGTAATTTTACCCTGCTCTGCGCTGCACGCTCTGATAGTTTCTAAGTTCACCTGCACCACGTGGCGCGCCACATGCTGAGATGATCTTCGGGGAAGCGCCTGGACGCCTTGAAGTTCACTCTCCGCAAGGCAGCTTGCGGTCTAAGCGCACCGCCGTACGCAACTGTCCACAATCACTAAAAACCAAGTCGATAAGCACTTTGAAGGACGACCCTGTGCCCTAGGCCACAGGCATTCTTAAATTCCAGGACACGATGGAACGTGGAGTCTCAAGAGTTTGAAAATCTGTTCTCAAGGAATTCCCAAGGGAAAAAGTTAACGTTGTCTATCGATCAGCATAAAGAGGCAGCTAAGAGTGTGGACTCAGGAATCACACAGACCTGTGGTCAAACAGGCCAAGGCGTCCAACCGGCAGCTATGGGTCTTCGGTCAAGCCTCACACGTTCTCTAAGTCTTGGGTTCCTCATCTCTAAATGGGAATAATATGTGTCTCACAAATTGCTGGGGGCTGAATGGCTTAGTGCATGCGAGGAGTTCCAACCAATAAATGCTCAATTAACAGCCAAAAAGAGCCTCCACTTCTTTTTTTTAAGTTGTAACTGTTTTTTTTAAACTTTGTTTTATGAGTTTCTCCCAGAAAGTTGTGGGTAAATTTGGATTTTATATCTAAGGGGTTTTTTTCCCCTTAAGCAGCATGAACATAATAGTTAATTTCTGATTTTTTTTTTTCTTACCATAAGCTCAGGAGGGTACCTGAGGTAATTAATATTACTTAACAGGTGAGTCATTGATCACAGTGAAAAACAAAGCAAGAAACAGACCCAGAAGCTGCACAGTCCTGGTATGGCTTTCCCCCTAGCTCCGAACTCCACCTCTCCTGGGGTGGTTATTTTCATTTGCTGTAGGGCCAGCCCCCAACTCACTTGTTACCACCCATCGTCCTACCTGGAACCCACAGATGCAAGTGTAAACATTCTCTCATCTACACTGAAAATACAGAGGAATGTGACATATGCATATTAGCTTTTGGATATAATGAAGCTACCTTATTAAGTCTCGAAGCTGAGCTTATCATTTAGAATTGAAGCAGTGTTTCATGTTTTCCTTGCTGGTTTCAGATTACAGTAAGACCTTGGTTTGCGAGCATAATTCATTCCAGAAACATGCCTGTCGTCAAAAGCACTTGTATAATCAAAGCGAAACTCAAGAGCCACTGGCTCAGGTATAAATCACGTGACATTCGGCATCACGTCCTACTCGTACTGTAAGACATCGCTCGTTTATCAAGTTAACATTTATTAGAAATGTTTGCTCGTCTTGCGGAACCCTCGGAGAACAAGTTACTCACCGCGGTCCAAGGTTTTACTGTCTACACAAGAAGAGATGCTTGAATACCTAAACCTACTTAGCTGTTCCACTCTCACTAGAATGGATCCAGACGCATCCTTGGCGAAGGAAACCGGAGACTAGTTTGGCTTCACTTCTACAAGGAATACTCACGAATTAATCATTAGTGGAAGAAACCGTGGTCAAGCGAAGGAAGAAGGAAGTATAAACCCAAGCGAGGCCACAGAACAGAGGCCGTCTGTCAAGGTGGGTGGACATACTAAGGCCGGCTTGCCTTACAACTGTATCTCCTACAATTCTGAGTTCTGCTTGGTCTGCTTTAGCCACAGATCAGAAATGTGCTGCTTTACGGGAAAGGAAGCCATCGGGACGAGAGGAACAGCACGGGCACACCCAGCGGAGCGTGGCCATTCCATACTTACTACTGCAGGCAGGCATCTGGCAAGATCTTACGAGAGGGGGCCCTGGGAGATCTCTGCACATCACCTCGCTGAGGGGGACGCGCCGGCCCTTGGCGGTCAGCCTCTGACACACCTGCTTTCTTCGCTGGGTTCCAACGCCACAGCTGACGGAACACTGCAAGGAGAAGTGTGCACCGGTCACATGGAGCGTCGGCCGACGACGCGGCCAACAGCCACGTCTCCACTGGGACAACAAGAGGGGCTGTACGTGCGGCTGCCGGTTCCTGGGCGCGAACGCCTCCTCTTTTTTATTTCTCTGTTATTTAACTCAGGTATACGTGGCACAACAATGTTACATGAGCTTCAGGGGTACAACACAGCGATTGGACGAGTCGATCCGGTACTCCGTGCTCACCACGGCAAGTGCTGTCCCCTGCCGTCACCACACAATGCTCTCATGGTATCACTGACTGCATTCCCTACGCCATATTTTCATCCCCACTATTTTTTTTTTTGACTTATCTTTTATAGTATGGGAAGTTTCCTCCTCTTCTTCCTTCCTTCCTCCTGAGACGGCAATTAATTGCCAGTAATCTCCCGTCATGAGGATTTTTTGGCATTGTGATTGATATCTGACTTATTTTTTAGCTATTTATTTATAAAGTAAGATAATTGTGCTTTAAAAAAAAGATACATACCCACAACCAAGACTTCAAGAAATAAACACAAAAGGAAAGGTTTTTTTTGTTTTTTTTTTTTAAAAACCCACTCAAACTGCTTCACATAAAGTCACATTAATATTTGGGCATCCATGTGTGTATAACATTGATATTTGATAATCACTGTGTGTACATGCAATTTTAATTGAAAAATGTAATGCAGTTTCATTAGGTGTATTAGAAAAAAAGGGAACTAAAGTAGAATTAAAAGAGATGTTGAGGGACGCCTGGGTGGCTCAGTCAGGTAAGCATCTGACTCTTGATTTCAGCTCAGGTCATGATTTCATGGTTCATGGGGTCGAGCCCCCAGTCGGGTTCTGTGCTGACAGTGTGGAGCCTGCTTGGGATTCTCTCTCTTCCACTCTCTCTGCCCGTCCCCCTCTTGCACACTCTTTCAAAATAAGTAAACCTAAAAACATTTTTTTTTATAAAATTAATTTCTTAAAAAGAAAAAGGTGAATGTCTGACCTTTTTTTTTTTCACCCTGACAATCAATTCCCCAAAAGAACCCTCTAATGTTCAGAAAGAAAATTAAAAAGACAAAAATTGTAGAAACCAACAAGATATTTCGATGATTGTTTTTTTTTTTTTAATTTTTTTTTCAACATTTATTTATTTTTGGGACAGAGAGAGACAGAGCATGAACGGGGGAGGGGCAGAGAGAGAGGGAGACACGGAATCGGAAACAGGCTCCAGGCTCTGAGCCATCAGCCCAGAGCCTGACGCGGGGCTCGAACTCACGGACCGCGAGATCGTGACCTGGCTGAAGTCGGATGCTTAACCGACTGTGCCACCCAGGCGCCCCTCGATGATTGTTTTTAATGACATGTTTGGACTTAGGAGAGTATCTACTGGCTAGGAAAGATGAGGAAATAAACCCGTTCATTCCTGCCACCTCTTCCTTCCAAACCTCCAGGTAGCATTCATGATGCTGTCCAGGTAACGTCAGGGTTTCTGATATGTACATTCTGTTCCGAGATGTCATTGCTGACTGTTTTTTTTTTTTTTTTTTTTTTTTTGATGTTTATTTTTGAGAGAGAGCACGTGTGATACAGGGAGGGGCAGAGAGGGAGAGAGAACCCCAAGCAGGCTCCCCACTGTCAGTGCGGAGCCTGACGTGGGACTCAAACCCACGAACCATGAGATCATGACCTGAGCCAAAATCAAGAGTCTGACGCTTCACCGACTGAGCCACCCAGGTGCCCCATTCTCTTTCATTTCCTGTTCCATTTGTTCTGCTCTTTTCAGAAATTCCAGTGGGCTTGGGTGTGATCTCCTCTCTGTCTCCCACATCCATCACTGCCTCTGAAAACCAACTTCACATCTGTACTCTTTCTCCTATCCCTGTACGTGAGTCCTTCCAGCCTGCACACGGTATCTCGGTTTTCACTTTAATTTTGTTGTTGCTTGTAAGGTAACCTTGTATTTCTGCTCTTCTTAATTTTTCTTTTCTGTTGTTTTTCCCCCCATGAATGTTCCAGTTATCTTTTCTTCTCCTTTTGTTGACTTACCATCTCCTTTTGAGCTCAAACCTAATTTTAAAGCCACCTTCCGCCCCGGACGCCATGACTGTAATTTTCTTGGGAACACAGACTCTACTTGTTGGAACTCTACTTGTTGGAACATCCCAAAGATGTTACCACCGTTCACGTGACCGCTGCTTTCTGTTCCCTTCCCGGAGACCTGATTTCCTCCTTCACCTTCAATTCCTCGCCCCCCATCCCCCGATGGGGATGCCTAGGTTTTAGGCTGGAGTCATGAGTGCAGCTGTTTGGGAACAACAAGGGCAGGGGATGAGCAGTTTACCTCACTTGTGTATGACGCTCTGGCACCACAATTTCATTTCTGCTGCCTGCGTGCCTGTTCAGCTCTTGGCGTTCGAGTGGCTGGTGGGACTCCGAGAACCGTCTCTTCGATGACCGGCTCCCTGTGTGATAACACGGCCACCACATGCCACCTCATCTCCGGCCGCCCTCCTGGGTTGGGAGGCCTGCAATGCTGCGTGTCCTTCGGCGCCACCTGGCCCATGGTTCCACAGGGACACAAGGGCAGCTCCGGGTCTAGCCCTCGTCTGTTCTCTGTAGTCAAAGGACTGTTGAAGGGGCCTTGGAGGGCTCTCCCGCGTCCTCCCGGGGTGGGGGGGGGGGATCTACACTGCACTCGGCGCCTGAGGGATTTCTGCCAGGCTCCCTTCTCGTTTGGGGCCAGATGTTACGGTCTTTGGCAGGTGCGTTCCATGATTTACAGTTTGGGATTGTGGCCACTTCATTGTTCACTGAAGACGGAGTGTTCCCTCTCTTCCATTCTCTTTGTGGGTTTTATGTTGAGTTTCAAAGGAGGGGAATGCAATTTTCTTTTAAAATCCTTGATGGGGCACCTGGGTGGCTTGGTCGGTTAAGCGTCCGACTTCGGCTCAGATCATGATCTCACGGTCCTGAGTTCGAGCCCCGTGTCGGGCTCTGTGCTGACCGCTCAGAGCCTGGAGCCTGTTTCGGATTCTGTGTCTCCCTCTCTCTCTGCCCCTCCCCTGTTCATGCTCTGTCTCTCTCTGTCTCAAAAATAAATAAACATTAAAAAAAAATTAAAATCCTTGAGTGTCCTCTTTAACAGAAAGCCCTAAACTATTAATATTTTCAGTACAGAGAAAAGCTTTTCGTATGCTTTTGAATAAATAACTTAACACTGCCATTTGCCACGTTATGATTTGTTTGTTTTTTTTTAACCAAGTCACATCATCATCTAGGAGTCTCCCATATAATAACAAATTAACGTCAACTTTTAAATTTTGGTTCATGTAACAGTGAGTAACATCACTGCCAGTCTCCACTCATAAGCCATTTCTAATGATAAATACAGGATTATTTCCCCCTCCCCATCATGAATGGGAGGATCCTTTGCAAACCCCTGTTTGGGATGGAGGTCTGATGTGACCTCGTGTCTGCTAAGTTCAAAGTTAGGGTGCCATTAGAGAATGTTCCCAACTCAGAGAGAGAGAAAGTGAATCAGTGCAATAAGTTACAGTTCACAGAGCAGCAACCATATGCCAAAGCTTCTACTATTTATGACACAGAAATCTGGTAGATTCTTTTGGAAGAGCTCATGGGAACAACACACCCTGAGTTCTTACAACTTTGTAAGTACCTGTGACCTTTACACTTGGAGGTCACCTTGGGAGGCTAGAGAATCCTCGCCTCACATTTCCCTTCTCTTCGTTTGTTAAACATGTTGTTCCAATGTTTTCCCCTGTGAAGTGGCATTGGTGAGAAGTCTGATGTTAACCTGACTTTCTTTCCCTAGTAAGTGACTTGGCCTTTTCGCCTGGATATACAAAAAACATTTTTCTTCATCTTTAAACTCTGGCACTTTTAGCAGAAGATGTCTTGACGTTGGCGGTACTAGGTCACTTCTCCTAGGGGCGTGGTGTGCCCTTTCAATACCGCGATTTGTGTTACATGGTGATTTTCTTTATAGTTTCGTTCTGTTTTGGTTTTATTTTCTTGGAACTCTAGCAAATACTTACACGTTGGATTTTTTCCCCTCCCTTCTATCTAATATTTTTTGCTTGGATTCTTCCTATTTCTCTTTGATTATTTTCAATTCCCTCCTTTCTACCACTTCTCTTACTACACTTCTTCCTAGTTTACTCTCCATTTCGGGAACCCTCAAGTTTTCTGGTTCTCTCCTGGACCACGTTAGCTCTTTTCCTTCACACCCCGGTTATTTATTCAGCTCATTTCCGGGCTTTTCTATTTCCGATCTGTTCCTGTGTATTTCTTAATTTCTCTTAGCTCGCTTCAAAATAGTAAGTTATATTTTCATCTGCATCAAGGCCGCATTTCCATGATGTTGCTATGTTACTGACACTTTTACAGCATCTTTGTATGGGGTGTGCTGACACCCCTATTTAAATGAGATCTGTTTTTTCTGTACTTTTAGGAGAGTGTAACGGGGTGGGAGTGTTTCAGGGTCCTTACTATTCCCTCTTCTGGTGTTAAGGAGAAGTAGTCAACAGTGTGGCCACAGTTCTGAGATTCATATCTTCTGGACTCTTCCACGCCCAGGGGTCCGGGCATCCATCACTTCTGCTTTGTGTCCTGTCTCAGCTTGGATTACAATCGCAGCAGGTTCGCTGGGTATTTCTTCGCACTCTTAAGGATGTGTGTTCCCCTCGTGCTCTCCAGCCCTCTTAAGGCCCGCGTAGGTGTGCGTGATGTCCCCTGCACTCAGCCACAGCCTGGCCCTGGAGTCCTCTCCCATCACTTACTGGTCTCAGACCCCGAGGGGTCACGTATGGTTGACTTCCGTGCCTCTTATCATCTCCATGTCGGTCTAGCTGTTAAACTTACAGCTCCTGCACAGTCTCCACTATTGGGTATGGTTTGGCCTCACCCACGTATAGCACTTGTGTTAACGTGACTGTGTTTTTTTTCCTTTCCTTTATCAGTTCTCATTGTTCTGTTTTCTGCGTTGTTTTTTCAATTGAAGTATAGTTTTTTTTAATGTTTTTTTAAAATTTATTTTTGAGACAGAGAGAGACAGAGCATGAGCAAGGGAGGGGCAGAGAGAGAGGGAGACACAGAATCTGAAGCAGGCTCCAGGCTCTGAGGCATCAGCACAGAGCCCGACGCGGGGCTCGAACTCATGGACTGTGAGATCATGACCTGAGCCGAGGTCAGACGCTCAACCGACTGAGCCCCCAGGAGCCCCTAAATTGAAGTATAGTTGACACACGGTATTATATTCATTTCAGGTGTCCAACTTAGCGATTTGACAACTCTCCATGCATTAAGAAATGCTCACCACGGTATGTGGAGTCACCTCTGTCACCAGACGAAGTTATTACGACATTGTTGATGCCATTCCCTGTGCTGTGCTTCTCACCACTGTGACTTCTTTTCTTCGTGCCTGGAGGTTTGTACCTCTTCATTCCCCTCGCCATGAGGGATCTGGGGATATTAAACAGCTGTGCTGCCATTGTGGTTTTTCTTCACTATTTTCTAACTATTTTCAGAGGAACTGCCATGGACAATATATGCTGACGTGTCACAGTATTCATTTGTCCATGGCTTCAACTACCCCTTAAACGTGGATGCTTCCCCCAATTATAACCATCCTGCAGATCTCTCTTGAGCTGCAAATCTTTACTGGTGCCTTGACAGACCCTCAAACTACACACGTTTCAAAATAAACTCATTTTGTCTCCCTTTCGGGTCATCTCCCAAATGTGTTTTTCCTTCCCCAATTAACTTTAAACTTAATGCCATCTCTTATCCCTTGACCACACCCCTCTTTTCCGCTCAAATCTCACCAGTTCAGTCACCAAATCTGCCCACTCTATCTGCTAAAGAAACATCTCCCAACACTATCTACTGTTGTTCTCTGCCTGACTGCTTCCTTATTCTCATTGGTTTTATTCCAACCCATCTAACAAGGTCTCCTAGGCTCTGGTTCCTTCTCCCCCAACGAGCTGTTCACACTGCTGCCGGAACCACATGCCTGAAAGCCTTGCGTTTCACTCCCCTATTCAGAACCCTTCTCCGTGCCCTCAATGACTGCAGGGACAACCACACACACCGAGGTCCTCCCCGGGCTGGTGGCAACCTCTCCTCTCCACCTGTCTCACCTTCCTCCATTTCTTTGCTGCAACCTAATCTCAAGCCACGTAAGACCGCCAAGCTCATAACCTGTGCCTTTGTGTGCACTCTTGTCACTGCCTGGACCCCCTTTGTCTCATTTCCACCCGGCCTGCACTCAGCCTCTAAGACCCAGTTTTACACCTGCATCTTCTGCAACACTTTCCTGGGACCCACGCAGACCCAGATGTTTCCCCTCCATTCTTCACACAGTTCTGTAGATGTGAGCCCTTTACTGGCTTGTCAGTCACAATTTTTTGTATCTGCCTCATTCAACTGTGAGCTCATGAAGACCACCTTCTTGATTGTCCCAGGTCCCCAGTGCCCAGGGTAATCGATACAGCAGTGTGCGGTCAATGTCTGCTGGTGAACCGAATAGGCATGTTCAATTTAGAAGAAGCTTTTATAAATCTCTTTATTTTAGTCAACAAGTATTTACCAAGCACCAAGTGGGATACATATATGCAGAGACGGTCCTTCCCCTCTGGCGTCTACAACCTAGTCAAGAAAATAAGGCATATTCAGGAGTGTGTGTGTGTGTGTGTGTGTGTGTGTGTGTGTATTATTTAACATAAATAGAACAGAGAGAAGTGTATGGACTTGAATGCACTGGGTATATTTCAAGTGGGTCAAAATGTAAGAACAAACTACCATATTAAGTCTAAAAAGACATTACTATTCAAGTAGAAGAGTGGTGATGTACAAAATTATTAATATTAAGAAACATATAACGAATACTACATAATAAAAAGAGGAAAAGGAAGATTTTAGAATAAACCTTGTAAGCTGGAATATTCTTCTATTCATAGAAGGAATACCTAATGTATTTAGATTAATCACCTTGGATCAAGATCAAACTAATCCTGAAGGATAGGACTGATAGAATGGATTTCCATCTAGAGATAAGATATTAACTAGCTTTACCAAACACCAATTATGAAGATAAAAATAAAGAACACCTTAGAGAAGCCCAAAAGGTTCTTAAACTTTTTGAAAGAGTCCAGACATTGGAACTTCTTTCATTTCTTTTTTAATTTTTTTAATGTTTATTTATTTTTGAAAGAGAGAGAGAGACCAAGAGAGCCTGCAAGGAGGGGAGGGGCCGAGAGAGAGGGAGACACAGAATCCGAAGCAGGCTCCAGGCTCCAAGCTGTCAGCACAGAGCCCGACGCGGGGCTCGAACCCACGAACTGTGAGATCATGACCTGAGCTGAAGTCAGATGCTTAACTGAGCCACCCAGATGCCCCCAGACATTGGAACTTCTTGAGATCACTACCATCCCAAGTAACTATCAATAAGCTAAAAGTGTCTCATTAATGAGAAGTGTGTGTGTGTGTGTGTGTGTGTGTGTGTGTGTGTGTGTGTAACCCTCTCATACAGTTGTGTGCTGCTAAATGCTTCACAAGTTCTTGGGGAGACAGCACTGACTATAACGTGTGCCGACTTCTGTGCGTGAATGCTTCCACCATGGCTGATTTCAAGCTATCAACCGAGCACGAGTTAAGAGATGACAGCTGGTTCTCACAAGCTGGAATGGATGGGCCCCAACACACCACTGCTCTCATGAGTCACAGTTAATGAGTCTATTAAAAATTAGAATGCCGTATTTATAAATCCATGTGTCCAGGACATATCTTGAGCTGTTCTTTGTGAAAGTTCTCATTAAAGAGATCTCCTTTTTACTTGGCATATGGCTGTATTTCAAGAATTAACGAGCTAGCAGACGTTGGTGGCTGAACACAGGAGCTGAAGGAGTCAGAGATGATCACAAGTGTTGGAAAGGTGGTGATATACTAACAAGAGACAGAAGCAAGGTGGGGAGGCGGTTGGGAATTAAGTGGCTGTCTCTTTGCTTTCCCAGGATGAAGGCACATCCTATTTGGACACCTGCAGACACCATACTGAATAGAGGGTTAGAGACTGTTCCTGGAGATAGGGAATTATTTATAGAAGTCAGAGACGAGGTCAGGACACAGAATCAGCTCTGGAGGAAAAATGCAGTGATATGCATCAAATATCTGATCAAATGTTGAGCTTTTTGGAGACTTGGAGGAAGACAAACCAGTAGACAAGATGTAGTTAGGTAAACAGGAAAAATGAAAAAAAAAACCACCAAGAAACATCATGAAGGAGAATGATGAAGGCAGACAAAATGGTCAAACGCTCCATCAAGATATAGAGGGTACACAATGAGGAACGGTTTCTGGATTTCAGTCAAGGAACGGATTTCAGCAAGGGGTCCGCGGATCCCAGAAATCCGCCGTCTGGGAAGACTGCCCCACGCAGGAGTCAACGCTCCCTTCTTACAACTCGGAATGCAGTGTAAGAGTCGAAGGCTTCTCTCTGCCTGACGCGTGGTTCAGATCTAAAAGCCAACGAGCCAACGAACGAACGAAGCCCCAGCAGCCATGAATAGAGCTAGTGTCAGGAGAGAGGGCTGTTCCAGCTGCAGGCCGAGAGGTCTGGCTCGGAGAGAGATGGAAATGCTGGCATGGCTCCTGAGCCTTTCTGTGTCCAGGGTTAGTGGCCAGTTTCAACGCAGAAAGGCCTTATCCAGAACCACAAGATGGACGGCTGCCCCCGAGTGAGCCAGCCTGTGGCACAAGGACTGGTCTGGCAGAAACCTTCGGGGAGGGTGGCGATTTTGGCATCACTCTCTGCCAAAACAAAGCAAGTCTGAGATGAGAGGGAATGTCTACTAACGGGAGACAAGCTGAACCCCGCAGGAAACCCCACACGTGCCCCTGACTGGGCCCGCGTCTGGATGCTGGCTTTTGGTTTCAGAGCCCGAGGCCGGCTCTGCCTTCCCGGGCATGTGAGCACACCCACCCTCGCTCTCGCAGGGAAGACTTCCAGAGATGCAGCTTTGGCTGGGAGCGGGACGAGGTCTTGCCTGTGCCTGCGCTGATCTCTCGCGGTGCCCATCAGCTTGCCCTCGCCCTGCCCAGGGGTTGCCTAGGAACCTGACGAGCCTCAGGTCCCAGCCAGCTCGCGTGGGTAGCCTTCTCTCCTGTCTCCCTTTCCTCCCAGCAACAAGCCTCCCGATGAAAGATTTGCTTGTCTTCATTAGCAGGCTTGAGCTTTTCGAAAGGTCATCACTTCAACAGCACTCCGTGTTTCCCCCTGACTTTGCAAAGACTCTTGGGGAAGGGTATTTACCTGTTCAGAGCTCGCTGGGCCCCAGGACCTGTCACAGGTCTCATGGCCACTGGCCGCAAGGACACTCACTGTAGGCCAGACGGGAAAACATATGCACGCTCAGGAAGTAGCTCCCCAGGGAAATGCCATAAAACCTTGGGTCATTGTGAGTTCAAGCTGGGAAGTGCTGTGCGATTTCAGGGGCGGAAGACTTCACAGAAGAGGGAAGCTCGGGCCTGGATCCACGATTTGAGAGCGAGGACAAGAGCAAGGACCCAACGGGCAAGCACGACTGGACATAATAACGGTGTTACTTCAGTGATGCAGAACCGGGAGCAGCAAATTCACTGCTCACATCAAGAATGGACAGGAGAGGGACACATGCCCAGTCTCCACTCTAAAAGGCCGATGAGAAGAGTTTGTTCTAGAACACAAGATGGAACTGACAAGGGCTGTCTGTTCTTAGGGAAGAGGAGAAAAGAGAGAAGCAGAAAGGCGTATTTTAGAGCATGGGAGGGGTTCTAGGTCCTCCCTGGCTGCATCCAAAACACGGTGCCTGTTTTCTCCATGACCTCTGCTCACTTCCTGCCCTTCCCTTCCCGCCTTTTCCCCTCAGGTTAGGACAGCACTTGCCCAGAGAGACCATTACCCAGAGCCATTCCCACTTGGGACACAAACTCAAGGGCTGCGCAACCCTGATAAGGATGAGGGGCAGGTAGGGAAATGCTTCTCAAGCTCTGATGTGCTTTACGACACCTGGAGAGCTTGTTGAGATGCAGATTCGGATCCTGAGGGCTGGCCTGGGGGCCGGGGGTGGGGGGGGCTCAAGATTCTTCATTTCTCAGGAGCTCCCAGCTTGTCAAGAGATGCCCGCGTGGTTGGATCTGGGCACCCTTAGTGTAGCCAGGAGATGAAGCATCACACAGTGCTGAGAGCTCTCTGCACAAGTGCCCGGCCCTTCTGCCCCCTGCAGCTCTATCCCCAACCTCGTGGAGATGGTAACTGGGCCCTTGACCTCCTCCAAGGGGGAGCAGCAGGTCTTCACACCTGGGGCTCAGCTGGGTGACTGCCATCAATACTGTCTGCCCACCAGCCTCCCTAGACACCCTCCTGTCTAACACCTTAGCCCACTTCCCCCCGCCTGACCCAGTCTCAAAGGAATACTTCCACTGTATCTTGTGGACAGAGGAGGGGAAACCAAGCAAGCCAGCTTTTACAGATGAAGATCCCCAGGGCAGATTCCTACCTGTCCTTCCCCGTCGCTAGCCTCGGAAAGATGCCTCGCCTGTAGCAGCCACATCTGTCCATCCAGACCCTGACTGTAGGGTCTGGATTTTCCTGCCCCTCGTGTTTCTGACCTACAACCTAGCAATTCATGGGGGAGAGTATTGGCCACTCGTTGGCTCTGGCTCCTTGGGAGTTGGACAGAGTGAGCACGGTCGCTGGATCCTGGGGCTCCTCCCGCAGACCCTGGAGGGACGGGTTTGTTTCTTGAGCATTTTCTGAGGGTTTAGGGAAACACGTATTGACGACTGTCAGTGGCCCAGATGAGGACAATGAGTGGTAGCTTCTCAATTAAGATAGTGTTTGAATACTGGCACTTAATTGAGCTAGACCGCTAAAACAAGGAACATACAAAGCCGGAGAACAAGCAGGCAGAGGTACTGCGAGCCCACCCTAGGCCAGAAGAATGTGCGCTCTCCCTCGGGAAGATGAGAAGGGTCCACTCTGCCAGGTGCTTCTGTCCTAATCTCTCATGTTAAGCTCACGGCAACCACTGCATTTAAATAACGGGAAATGGGGCTCAGACAGCTTAAGCACGCTGAACAAGGACGCCCAGTTTCCAGGCAACAGAGCTGGGAATCCATTGTGGGTGCGTCTGGAGCAAAACCCCTCGCTCTTGCACGAAAGACGTACGCCCTCGTACGAACCTCGGATCACACAAACGTGGCCTCGGATCCTAGCTCTACCCTTGGGAAAGTCACTCAATCCAAATGCGCCTCTGTGTCCTCGTCCACAGAAATGGAGGGGACGTCTGCTTCCTGCACCGTCGTGGGATGGTACGACCAGAGGAGTGTGACAGGCTTTGAGCCCGGCACGGGATTGAGGACCCAGGGAAGCTCAGCCGGGTCAGGGACTGCCCTTTCTTATTTGTTGAGATGGAGTCTGATGTCAGAAGGCCTCTCTACCCCCACTGGAGGCCCCAGGATACGCACCCCCAAACGCATGCCGCAGAATCTTGTGGGGGAAATAATTAGAAGCTGAAACAAAAAAGGGGGTGAAAAGGAAGTAAGGTTGGGGACAGCCCTTACCTTCGACCAGTCTCCCACCGTTAAATGTGGAGGACAGTCTGTTCGGGCGCAGGACTTGTGAGAAGACGCCTTGGGTCCTTGGCACAACTCATCGGAGAGATTCAAGAAGCCGCCGTCCGTTAACAGCTGCCGGCAGGCGACTCTTCGGTTCTGAGTCCCCCCGCCACAGGTCCTGGAACACTGAGGAGACGGAAGGAGGTGGGTCGGGGCTTGAACGGCCACGGGCGTGGTGGACCGTGGGATCCCCGGTCTGCTGTACCTGCTGCCATTCCTCGATGTGCCAGCTAGGAGGGCAATCAAACTGACTGCAGGCTCGTAAAGCGTGGGGCTTCTCATCCCTGCATTCCTCGGGGGGGGCCGGGGACTCCCCCGGGTAGAGGCAGTGCACCTCCCGGGTCTGGATTCCGACACCACAGGTAGCCGAGCAGGGCCCCCAGGAGCCGGTGTGCCACCTGTATCAAAACACAAGGGACGGGGGAGTTGAAGTGGCCGGTGAGACCACGTGCAACGGTCCAAGCATCAACGATTCCAAGTTCTTCTCTGGGCGCCCAGATTTCACACTCCACGCGCAGACCCGAGACCACAGCATCCCTACCGACAGATGGCGGTTAAAATACAGACATATAATATGCACAGGCAAGAAACGCGGGGAAAGCGTTTAAAGATTTTTTACCCACTTGGGAAAGCCCAGAGGACAAAAGGAGCAGATCTCTCCCCGTTCTTAACATGCCACCATATATCAATAATAAAATCTTGGTTTTGTTTTGAATAGAGCCCCAAGGCAAGCATGATTTATATGGGTGTCAGAAGAAATTTTAAATGCTTAAAAGCACACTTCAGGAAATTTTCAGGGCACCTGGATTCATTATTTGGAATATCCCTAAGAAAATTCTTCTCTGTTAGGATTGGATTTACAACACGTACGTATAATGGGATTCCTTTCCAATAAGATCTTGGAAAAATCAGGTTTTCTCATGAAACATCTGTAAAAATGAAAACCCAGGGCAGCTGCTTTTGATACATATTTCCAAACTGCATTCAAGGAAGATTCTCTTGAATCTCAATTCACACTCCCGCTAGAAGCATGTGAGAGAGCATGGTTTCTGTCACCCACACTGGACAGCATCCCTGCCCACCTGATGGGTGAACGATTGGACGTTATAGTTATCTTAATTTGGGGATATTTAATGATCAGCGAACGCAAATTTTTAACCAGTGGAGACATATCATAAGGAAACAATTTTAAAATGCTTACAATTGACATAAAAGGATGTTTGCTCCTAGGTGGTGGGTAATAGCAAAAAAAAAAAAAAAAAAAAAAAAAAAGCCAATTTAATTAAACTTTATAAAATGGAATGAGACGATCTAAATGTTTAACAATAAAGGGTAAACTAAGTAACTGTATATTCATGCAGCACAATGCTAGCATCCATTTAAAAACAAAGTATAGTTATGGACATTGAAATAAATTCATGATACATGTTTATTAGAAAACAGGTCAAAAATACTGTATAATCATATTGTTTTATGCATTTATAAATGCATGCAGAAAAAAAGCCTGGATAATTACACATCAAAATGTTAACAGTGATGAGGTCTAAATGATAGGATTTTTATTTTCTTTATTCTTGCCAGTATTTCCCCTGATTTTCCTTAAAATAAACATTCATTGTTAGAAAAAATAAGTTAGTTCTTCGAAAAAAAAAATAGTGTTTATCTAAGGGTGACTTTCAGTTTTTCTGATTTCTAATTTTCTATAATAAATATGTTTTACTTGTGCAAATAAGAGGAAAAATACAAAATGAAAAGTATGCGAGACAAATGCAATGGGACAAAAAGATGAAAACTTTCATTTATGAAGGCAAAGCTCACAATGAAGATATAATACTCATAAAAGTATGAAGACTGAATAAAAAGTATAAATATACATATAAAGTACAGCTGTTAGATATAAGGAAAATAGAAGCATAAGTAATAAAAAATCTTAAAAGCTATAAAATACTTCTCTAAGCCCCTGGTATATCAAGAAGGCAAACTTTAAATAAGAATATAGAAAATTTAGGGACACATTTCGAAGGCTTGATGACATAGATAAATTTTGGGGAAATTACAAAAAGTTTTATTCAATATTGGGACTAGATCCTGTTAATTTTGTGGTTGAGTTTCTACAAATTTTCAAGAAACAGGAGAATTCCCATGTTATTTTAAAAGTTCCAAAGTAAAAAAGAAGATTAAAATATTCTCATGCATCACAAAGCTAGGAAAAAGCTTGAGCACAAAATCTGCAAATATACATAAAGGAAAGAGTTTTACATGTAACGATATATTCTAAATCCTAAATAAAAGAGAAGTATAAATCCCAAGTAAAAGAAGTTAATCAAAGGATTACAATACTAACAGTACATACTGTGGACTGAATGGTTGTATCCCTCCCCCAAATTATTTGAAGTCCTCAATTTTAATGTGATGGTAGTTGAGACTGGGACTTTAGGAGGTAATCAGAGTTAGATGAGGTCATGAGTGGGGGCCTCATGATGGGATCGGTGGCCTTATCAGAAGAGAAACCAGAGTTCTCTCTCTCTCTCTCTCTCTCTCTCTCTCTCTCTCTCTCTCTTTCTCTCTCTCTCTCTCTCTCTCTTTCTCTCTCTCTCTCTCTCTTTCTCTCTCTCCAACAGGAGGACACAGAAAAAAGGCAGGTGTCTTCAAGCCAGGAAGAGCGCTCTCATCAGAACTGTGCCCTTTCCAGCACCTTGATCTTAGACTTTCCAACCTCCAGAACTGTGAGAAAATAATTTTTTGCTTAATCTATCCAATCTATGACATTTTGTTATCACAGCTTGGGCTGATTAATATAGCATGTTTTTTTGACCACAGTGGAACCATATGAGACAATCCCAATACTTAGAAATAATCATCTAAATTACTCATGGATCAAAGAAGAAATCATAATGGAAATTAGACAGTATGTTTTAGGTACTTGCTAATAAAAATACAAAGTGCTAAAACCTGTGGAATGCAGCTAAAGCCATGATTAGAAGAAAATCAATAGCCTTAAACGAATATATTAAAAAGAAAGGCTTAAAATCATAACCTAAGTATCCATTTCAAAGAAGTTAAAAAAAAGAACAGTACATTAACCCCCCCCCAAAAAAAAAGTAGAAGAGAGGTACAAAATACATGAGAACAGATACGAATGGACCAGAAAACAAAAGTTACCCCTTCAAAAGACTAATAAAATTGATAAACTCATGGTGATTTAGGAAGAACAAAAAGATAATCCATAATTACCAACAAAAGGAATTTAAGAGGGGATATCAAAGGCATTAAAAATAAAGAGTACAGGGCACGTGGGTGGCTCAATCAGTTAAGTGTCTGACTTCAGCTCAGGTCACGATCTCATGATTCATGAGGTTGAGCCCCATATCAGGCTCGGCACTGACAGTGCAGAGCCTGCTTTGGATCCTCTGTCTCTCTGTCTGTCTGTCTGTCTGTCTGTCCTTTCTCTCTCCCTCTCTCAAAAATAAATAAACATTAAAAAAATAAAATAAAAATAAAGAGAATAAGTGTGTAACGGAAAACACTATATGTCAATAAATTAAAAAATTTACATAGACTGAAAATATTCCTACAAAAACCGACTTACCAAACTAACACATAAAGGGAGAGAAATATGAATAGTTCTATATCTATTAGGTTAAATTTGTAATTTAAAATACTTAAAAAGTAAGCTCAAGTGTCAGCTTCCCTGGAGAAATTCTACTAAACATTTAATGCATAAATATTCCAACCTTATATAAATTCTCCAGAAATAGAAAAAGAGGGAAAACTTCCTGACTCATTTAGGTCAATGTCACTCATAAACACAGATGTATAAATCCTAAACAAAATATTACCAATGAAATGATAAATAAATATCACATCATGACCAAGTTGGGATTATTCCTGGAAGGCAAAGTGGCTTCCATCTTGGCAAATCAATCAGTGTTTTTGATATTAACAAAACACAGGAGAGAAATCATGTGATCGTTTCAATAGAGGGTGAAAAACAGTTGATAATTGCACCAATATTCATGATTGAGAACTTTCTTAATCTGAATAAGTGCATCCAAAAAAGCAAATGGTAGTGGTGGGGGCAGCGGAGGAGAATAGAGCAAGATATCTGCATCCTTCTCTCTTTAAAAAACAAAAGGCAGTAACAGTTAATGAAAGACATAAGGCTCAAGCTAATTTCCCATACAAAATAAACATCTCAGTAGACCATAAATCAAATGGAAACAGTGCTGAAGTGAACTAAGGTTATCCAGGTTTAGTGGATGCCAGGATTGAAAACTTGCCATAACAGCTGGGAGTTCAATTTCTATGGGGAAAGTAAACACCTGGCACCACAGTGAGGGGGGTGACTGAAGCTAGGCTCGTTTCTAGAAACACAGTGGGCAAGACTCCCTGACCCATAACTGAAGGCTGAAGAAAAGCAGCCTGTGTGTGCAGTTGAAATTGATCAGCTGTCTGGGATAACATAAAAGAATGGAGATAACTGGAGCCTGGTTATTGAGCCAAACTGTCATATAATCTGGGAAGGGTTCTGCAAAATCTCACCTGGGATCAGAACCTAAAGGAAGCAATATGAGACCTGGTTCTGATCTGAGGCTCTTGGGGAGAGGTATTTATTCAGGTAAGCCAAAAACTCCAGAGAAGAACACGTAACTCCCATTCAATATGAGCTTGCAAACCAAAAGGTCCAAGGAGAAAAAAAATTAATGACATGAAAGCGAGCAGACACACTCAACAGATGACAGAATTCTCCCCTAAAGAAATAGAAATAACAATAGCACTACTTGTATAGCATGTACTATTTCCCACATTTGGTTTTAATATAATACTCACTTTATCTTTATAGTGTCTTAAAAAACTTTAATGTAACTATGTTGGGTTTTTTTTTTTTTATTCTTAGGGGCTAATAATGATCCAGGAAATAGCAGACTGATTGCATATGCTTCCTTCTGTTTCCTTCCACCCACACTCCCCAAAGTACCCACTAAAAAGAGAGCAAAGGGATAAAAGTGGTGTCAAACAAAGGCATATAACCACAAAGACAAAGAGACTATCAGAGATGCATTTGAAACATTTTGTAAGCCGGAGAGAAGATGGAAAGTGATGTTTAACTTAGCAGCCTGGAGAACTCTGAAAACTAAGCCGGTATTTGTGGGAAAGTCCAAAAGCAAGAAGCCATGAGAAGATCAGACACAACATATGTGTGTCTGGGGCATAGCTGAAGCGAAAATTCACTGAAAGTGATTCACTTAAAGTCTATATAAACCTGAAATCCTTTTGCATGTCTGAGGCATGAAGGCGATTTATTCTCCCACACCCGACAGAAGGTTGAGGGACTTACTTAAGGACTTGGCAAAGAGCAAAAAGTGGGGGACTGTACTAAGAATGAGGAATAAGTGAGGATCTACGTATTGCCAGGTGAGACCATTAGAGTTCTTCTGTCTTGGCTCAGAAAAAATACTTCCAGACTTGTATCCTTTTCCCACGCGACAAAAGGTTGGAGAAATCATCACTAGAAACATTAACCGGCTACACAAAAACAAACTCAAAATGGATGAAAGACCTAAATGTAAGACAGGAAGCCATCAAAATCCTCGAGGAGAAAGCAGGTAAAAACCTCTTTGACCTTGGCTGCAGGAACTTCTTACTCAACATGTCTCCGGAGGCAAGGGAAACAAAAGCAAAAATGAACCATTGGGACCTCATCAAAATAAAAAGCTTCTGCACAGTGAAGGAAGCAATGAGCAAAACTAAAAGGCAACTGACAGAATGGGAGAAGATACTTGCAAATGACATATCAGATAAAGCTTTAGTATCCAAAATCTATAAAGAACTTAACACCCAAAAAACAAATAATCCAGTGAAGAAATGGGCAAGAGACATGAATAGACACTTCTCCAAAGAAGACATCCAGATGGCC
The DNA here is from genome assembly GCF_007474595.2 of Lynx canadensis. NCBI lineage: Eukaryota > Metazoa > Chordata > Mammalia > Carnivora > Felidae > Lynx > Lynx canadensis. The sequence goes on from NC_044308.2 coordinate 2,899,856, forward strand.
AACCAACACATGAAAAAATACTCAACATCACTCATCATCATGAAAACACAAATCAAAATCACAATGAGACACCACCTCATACCTGTCAGAATGGCTAACATTAACAACTCTGGCAACAACAGAGGTTGGTGAGGATGCAGAGAAAGTGGATCTCTTTTGCACCACTGGTGGGAATGCAAACTGGTGTATCCACTCTGGAAAACCGTATGGAGATTCCTCAAAAAATTAAACTACCCTATGACCCAGCAATTGCATTACTAGGTATTTATCCATGCGATACAGGTGTGCTGTTTCAAAGGGACACATGCACCCCAATGTTTATAGCAGCACTATACACACACACACACGCACACACACACACAATGGAGTATTCCTCGACAATCAAAAAGAATGAAATCCTACCATTTGCAACTACGTGGATGGAACTAGTGGGTATTATGCTAAGTGAAATTAGTCAGAGAAAGACAAAAATCCTATGACTTCACTCATATGAGGACTTTAAGATACAAAACAGAGGAACATAAGGGAAGGGAAGCAAAAGTAATATAAAAACAGGGAGTGGGATAAAACATAAGAGACTCTTAAATATGGAGAACAAACAGATGGTTACTGGAGGGGTTGTGAGAGGGGGGATGGGCTAAATGGGGAAGGGGCACTAAGGAGTCTACTCTTGAAATCATTGTTGCACTATATGCTAAGTAACTTGGATGTAAATTTAAAAAATAAATAAATTAAAAGATGTTCAATAAAAAAAGAAAAAAAAGAAACATTAACTAGCTTGAGAGCAAAAATCAAATTCAGAAGGTCTCCCTATGAAGCAGCCCATCTAGATCACTCTAGAGTGAAGCCTACCACTCAACAAATTCTGTCCATATACACAGGGCTTCCAATCTGCCTTTTTTAATACATCATACTTAAATGAATAGTCAAGGAACATAAAATATTTAATTAAAACATCTAAGAAAAAAGAAACCAAAATAGGCATACAGGAGAAAACAGACAGAATGCAAGGTACAAAAGAAAACAAAACTAATATAAAATAAAAACTTCATAATTCATATTCTCAAGAAACAAAAGATACTGTATTCATGAAATGAAAACAGGATGTTGTTTAAAAAGGTACTAGGAACCTAAAGAGAACCAAAAAGACCTGTGTAAATTAAAAATAACTAAATAAAAATGTAACCAATCAATTGAGAAATAGAAGTAAAGATAACTCTCAAAAAGTAGGAACAGAAGAAATGCAAAGTTGGGTCAGTTCAGAAAGTCCAACATTATACAATGGGAGGTTCATTTAAAAAGCAGAAGAAAAGAATAACTCGAGAAAATTTCCCAAAATGGAAAGAAGTATTAGGATTTTAAAGCCCCTCCCAATTTCCCAGCACAAAAGATAACAATGAGCTACACCAAAGCATATGACATTGTTCCACTGTCTTCCAGAGGTAATAAAACAGGTCTGCCCGGATGATGAGGGATCTACGTGTCAAAGCAGTTCTCAAAGCAGCACTGGATGTTAGAACTCAGTGAATGGAGCAATGCTTCAAGAAATTGTTTGGAGGACACCTGGGCTCAGTCAGCTAAGTGTCCGACTCTGGATTTCAGCTCAGGTCATGATCTCAGAGTCCTGGCATCCAGCCTCGAGTCAGGCTCAGTATTGGGCATGGAGAATGCTTGATCTTCTCTCTCTCCCTCTCTCTCTACCCCTCCCCTAATTGCTCACACACATGTGCTCTCTTGCTCTCTCTCTCTGTGTCTCAAAAAAAAATTTTTTTGAGAGGAAGTGATATGCAACTTTGAAATCTACACCCAGGCAAAAGATTAAGGTGTAATAGAACATTTCCAGATATTCAAGAGCAAAAATTTAATCCCTAGCTTTCTTGGGAAGCTCCTGGATTTATGTGCTCCAACAAAAAATAGTGAACAGCCTAAGAAAGAGGAAAGCATGGAACATGAAGGGTGGAAAACAAAGAATCCAATGTAAAAGAGATGCAAGGAACCCTCAATATGAGAGTGAAAGGACACAAAAACTGTTTAGGAAGGAGCAACCAGTCCAATTTGGAGCAGGAAGAGGAAGTGCTCTGAGAGGGATATCCCCAAGAAAATGATGTAACAGAATACATGATGTATTTGAATGCACTGAAAGGATAGTTAAACCCTGGTAGATATTTTGAGAATAAGTTAATGATAGGATCATAGGAACTAAGAAAAAAAAATGAAGGCAATTATAAACTCCAGAGAAAACAAAAATGAAAATGCAACCATAGTAAAGTATTAAATGTTTCATTCTCCCTTTTTTAAGAACAGCTGTATTGAGATATCCTTCATATAACTTAAACTTTACCTTTTTATAATGTTGCAAAGTTCCTTTTAAGAAACAGATCCTGCCTAGTCCTGGGCCCTTTTAGATACTAAAAGCCTCACTATGGTGGAACATCTGACCATGATCCAACAGATAAGCATATGACTCGAGCTGCTTATAATGAAGTGGACATACTGTGAGATTGAGCCCCATGTGGGGCTCTGCGCTGACAGTATGGAGTCTGCTTGGGATTCTCTCTCCCTCTCTCTCTCTGCCTCTCTGCTGCTCACGCTCTATATCTCAAAATAAATAAAAAAGAGTTAATTCTAGGTTATCTCATTGGTTCTTCTTTAATGTTTATTTATTTTTGAGAGAGAGTGAGCACAAATAGGGGAGGGGCAGAGAGAAAGGGAGACATGGAATCTGAAGCAGGCTCCAGGCTCTGAGCTGTCAACACAGAGCCCAATGTGGGGCTGGAACTTACATACTGAGAGATCATGACCCTCGCCAAGGTTGGCCGCTTAACCAACTAAGGCAGCCAGGCATGCCTCTAATTGGTTCTTTTTAAGACTCACCTATTCTTACCACATTTCTGCCTATGTCTATTTTGTAATTTCCAGTTCTTCACATGGATGTTATTTACCAATTTATATCACCAAAGATCTTAGTAATACTTAAAGTCTTTTTTGGATTGTTCTGGTATCCTGATTTCTTCTGGAGTGAATTCACCTTTCAGCTGCTGATGCCAGTGACTATCTTCATTAGCATTAGATTTCTTCATGTGCTTTGGAATTTCATTTTGCAGGCTCAACGTGGAGGAAGGTTTCTCTTTCCTCATCTCCCTTTATCCTTTTCTCTGACCCTTAACCCTTCTCTGTCTACAGTTTTGCTTGTCTCCATCTAGCCCTCCAGGATCTCCAGTCTGGAACCGAGTCTTGCGTGGACAACATGGCACAAAAGCACAGCAAGGGCGCTGGGGGTCCAACCACTGAGCTAACATGTAATCTGGGCTTGTATCTTTGTGTCTGTCCTCTGTCTCCCCAAGCACACAGCCTTCACACAATGGCTTCAGGCTGTGCTCGGCAGCACCTTTTTCCTGCAAAGAAACAGTGGAGGTGGTTCCTTCTTAATCAATCAAAAGGAAGGTATTCAGTCCCTCCTCTCCATAGGCACTGAATTCTCACGTACCCCAATGGCTTTGGGGCCTCAAGCCCTCAAGAACCACAGGTCTGTTTCCACTCATCACTTCACACTTCCGTCCCTTTCCTGGCCCAGATTAGTTCTTTTCATGACTTTCCCCTGGGTATATTGTTTTAATTTCCCTGTTCTTATACAGCATCGATCATCAATCTGTATTTGGAACAGAATGTAAAATTAAAACACCATCTCCGTTGGAAACCTATTAATTAGAATGTGAGTTTAGATATAAATTTCCAGTAGCTTTCGAGGTGAGGGCAATCACCAACAGTAGATATATACATCACATTTTGATGATAATTGAGCCACATCGGTAAGTAACTAAAAGGACATTGTCTCACTATAATTCGGCTTAGATGTATAACTTATTTGCAGTGACTTTGGATATTCATCTTTCAAGAAAGTATGGAGCTAGAAGAATCCACCAGCGGCACAAGGGACTGGAAATGAAACCACTGTTATTCAAGAAATGGGTAGCGGTTTCTTCTTAACAGACAATGGGCTAAATACAGAATTTTTTCAAGCTCAAGAACTGGGTAACAAGTAGGCGGAGGAACACATCCCTCTTGCCTCTTGCTTTCTGACCTCCCTCCCTAGCAGTGCTGACTGCTGTCAGAGAAGAAAGCCTTCCTCAGATGAGTGGGACCATTATGTAACCTTGCCTGTTTCTGCAAGCTGCTGGCTCGCTCCTGGAAAGAGCAAACTCCATAAATAGCAGACACTCAGCAGTTATAGCATAGACCAGGGGGAGTAACCCCATAAGAGCAAATAAACATACAACACCCCACCTTGGAGAGTCTAGGCAAATACATCAAATGCATTTGCCTTTGGGTAAATAAAGATCCACTGACTGTCCAACCCAATCTCAGTGGTAAGTTCCACCCTGGGGTGATATTTTACTGCTATTGCCCTTGGAGTCAGTAAATATTTGTGTGGAAAATATTACGCAACACCCTGTTCCTGTTATTCCTACACCACTGGTTTCTAGAACCTAAAACATTTTTGCAAACTTACCTTTACTTTGGCACCGACCCTTTGTCTCTGCTGGGCTTTTTCCAACATAATTCTCAACGCTCGAAAAGTTTATTAAATTTGCAATTTTGAAGCGAGGAAGAGTGTTTCCCTTCACATAAAAACAGACTCTTAATTTTGCAAAGAGGCCAAGACATATCGTGTGCTCTATTATTCCTAGCTTGGAAGCTCTGTGGGCAAGACGTGGCTGGAGAAGATAACGTGCAATCATTGTTGCTGAGGCACAGCAAAGAGGGGACAGAGGCTCTCTGCACACAGGGCACACCAGCGTGCGTCCCTCAGCAGCCTTAAGAAACAAGGTCCGGACTTGTTCCTAAATCCTGCTCCGGCTCAGCGAGCAAAGAAAGAGCAGTACCGCAGACTGAGCTCAACCCTGCCGTGACCTCCTGGGCAGGTCAAGGGAAGGCTGTTGTTCTTAGAACTAAAATGAGCCCCGGGCATTTCCAACTACTCATGAGTAGACCCAAGGGTCTAGGCATAGTTCTGAAGATGTGAGTGAAAAACACAACCTGAAAGCGCCCTCTACAGTGAAAGGCTGGCACTGAAAGGACCTTGGGGGTCACAATGTGCAGCATCTCCCATCATTACTCAGATGGAGAAGCTCGGCCCGGAGGGCTAGGCACCTTCTGAAACTGCCGGAGGGGGTCGAGCGGGGGTGCCGCCCCTGACCCACCCCCGGTCCTCTCTCCACTCCTAAGAGCTCCCCTCTAACAAGGGTCTCAGATGAGGGTCCCACCTCTCATTCTATTGGACTTCATTATACCAGTGAGAAGCGATCACTTCCCCGGGGAGAGAATAAACTTGTTTCATGGTAGAAAAGGGCTCCAGACAGTGGGCCTGGCACGTGCAAAGGTCTGAAGGCATGAACAAACATGAGCGTGGGTCATGGTGAAAATTCACCATGGCTGCTGAGGAAGTTCCTCTGCATGTGTGTGCATGTGCGTGTGTGTGCACACGCCCGCAGTGAGGGTGGTAGTGATGGGAGACAGGGTTCAAACCTAAAACCAGGGTCACAAAGGACTTTATAGGCTGTAGCGGATTGGATTGCTTCCCCCTCAAAGTTGTCAAAGCTTTGAGTCCTAGTACCTGTAAATGTGACCTTATTTGGAAAGAGGGTCTTTGCCAATGATCAACTTAGATGATGTCATTAGAATGGGCCCCGATCCAATATGAGGGCTGTCCCAATAAAAAGGGGACATTTGGACAAAGAGACAAACAGGAGGAAGACAACACGGAAACACAGGGAGAACAGCATCTGTGAGCCAAGGAACGCCGGCGGCTACCAAGAGCCAGGAGAGAGACCTGGACCAGGTTCTCCCTCCCAGCCTCAGCAGGAGTCGACCCTGCCAGCACTTGATCTCAGACTCCCCAGCCTCCAGGACTGAGACAATACGTTCCTGCTGATTAAGCCCCCTAGTCCGAGGTAGTCCCAGGAGACTCCTCCATATGCCAAAGTAAAGAGTGTGGATTTTTAATCCCCAGGTGAGGAAAGGTGCTGAAGGGTTTCACCTGGGGGCTTGACACGGTCACCACGACTTAGAAAGATCTTTCAAGGTCATACACGGGCCCGTGGACCAGAGCAGGAAACACGAGAGGCAGGAGTTTATGCAGAAACTGCTGAAACAGATCACGTAAAACACAGCTGAATGAGGGCAGGGGCAGTGAGGAATGGACAGGACAAGTTTATGAGATGTGAGGAGATAAATCAGCATGAATCATGTCCGTGTCACCAGAGGAGAAATGAAACCAGAAAAGGCCACTTAACGTGAAGCCACTTTAAGAAGGACCTCAAATTTTAGGATAAATAGAATAATAGAGGGAAATGTTTGATTTGGATTTAGTCTTTAAAAATCACACTAATACGTAAGGAATCGACTTTTTACCTAACACTGAACCAAATGTAGGTGGCGACTGCGGTTGGGCAGACTCATTTGTAGAATGAAGACAGAATGGATTGTTCTGTATATTCATTTTTTCCCCCTAAAAAACTTGTACAAGGACCCACTAGGGCTGTCTTCACTTTCAGAGCAAGATCAGGAACTGGGTTGTTTTTACAACCGGTTTTTACAACAGTGGCGTCAGCCCCGCCCCCGACCCCTGTGCTGTGCAAACCCCTCCTGTTTCCATTTTCTGCTTAATTGTCCACCTGTCCACTTGTCCCCATGGCCTCACCTGCCAATGACTGGGCCTAGAAAGAAAAGACACAACTGGGTGAAGACTAACCTTATGTTGATGTGGAATGAGCGTTGAAAAAGACACAACCTTATGTTGATACGGAATGAGACTTGAAACCAGAAATAAAGCACACTCCAAATCTGGGGGGTAATATTTTCTTCTTTTTACCCTTCTCTGTTTATGGCTGTGGAGCCGTGTGCTTCGCCAAACTGCACTCACCATTTAAACCTGGTATAAATTCCAAATCACTTCGTTTCCAGAAAGACGGCTGGTGTAGAGAAAGGGGAGCTCGCGCCTGATTCCAACCTCAGGGGAAAACATGTCGGGAGAGTAAAGTTCGCTTCTTCCCCTCACTGTTTCCCCTTGTCCCTTACTCCAGCTCAGACAGACAGCCGTCCGCTTCCACCTACAGAGCCTCAGGGGAGGGATGTGTCAGGGAAGGAAAACAGAAACCCTGGCTTTTCCAAGACTGTCTGAGTCACTGGTTCCAACGGCTGAGAACCCTGGACAGGTGATTTGGATGTTGAGGGTTTATACAAATAGCATAAGTGCCATAGAAGTGGATGTGTGCTCAGAACAGCACATCCACTTGATGTGCTTGACGCTCTTGGAAAGCTCTGGACACAGTTTGCGAAGCAGGCACCCTGAGCAGGAGTTAGAGCAGACCTTCCCCAAACCCCTCCTGTACGACTCTTCTGCAATCTTGGATGGTCCTACAACGCGGGAAGCCCAGGGTGGGCAGGGGTGGGGGAGAACGGGGAAGCAGATTTCCCTGTGCTGTTTCTGGGCCTAGGTCCTAACTGCTTCCCAGTGGAGCACAGCAGAGCACAACAAGATGGCTGGAACACAAGTCAGGAAGTCCCTGGCATCTCCTCGGCCTACAACGGAAGTCAGAAATACGGTAATGGGTACAAAACACTGTGCCTGGTTCTTCGCAGGGGTGTCCTCACCGAAGATGAAGCACACACAGGGGCAGGCCCTCCTTCTGAGAGCGTGCAGGTTGGAGACGCAGATTCAGAAGGAAAGGGCCCACCCGTAGGATGGGGAGGGCTGGATTCCTAGAGTGCCCTGGCTTATTCCGTCCCTACCCCATCACCCTCAGACCATCAAGGCAGGAGTTTTTACATCACAGCCAACACATTTCATGGGATCAATATGAGAAGGGTCAAGAGAATTCCAGAATCAGACTTATTTCCTGAATAGACATAAAATACACCTGTCCTTAGGCCAGCCAGTATGGCCGGAGGAACACAATGACCTTCTTCAGTCACTTAGGGTCCTAGACGTAGCAAACTTGACTTTGGGGGCTAAAGGTGCCTCATTAGATGGGTGACATGTACCAAGAGGTGGTTCAGAGAATCTGGCAAAGAGGGAGGGGAGCTGCCTGGGAATAAGATATTACTCTTATCCCTATTTTATTGTCTAAAATATAGATATTTTGGGCAACTGAGTCTTATCATGGAAGTATGACCAAGACAACAAAGGGTTGGGAGAGAAGAAGGAAAAAACTGGGGGTTGGATCCTGGAAGTTCTTGTGCGAGAAACTAATGCTGCTGAGTCAAAATCCTCTGCAGCCAGCAACACCTGGGGAGAGCGCAACATGAGGAAAATCTACCCTCCCTTCCAAGAAACCTCCCCGGGATCTTCTACGGATTTAAGCAAGGAAGAAGATTAACTTTCAGAGTCAACCTTTCAGACCAAGGAAACCAAATAAGACAACCTCACCTATTCTTTGGGGCTTACAAGATCACACCCCACAACCTACGATCTAAGGCAAGTCAGTGGGAAGGATAATAACCAACATGGGGTGAATTCTAGGTAACGAGTAGGAGATCACTCAGTCGTTCAACAAATACAGAACGTAGGCTAGGTGACCTACCTCAGGTGCACCTACAAGCCTCTGTGCACACGTGGGGGTCTCTGCAGGAGAGGGTGTTCCCTTCGGCACAGTGTCCCAGGAGCGCAGGGCAGCACGTACCTGGGTGGGCAGGGTTCCGGGTTGCAAGCCTGGCTCATCGGAGGAGGGCGGTGGACCATATCACACAAGGTGTCACTGACTGTCTGCTGGGTCTGGGTGTGCAAGCACACGGCTATCGCTTCTTGATGGCCTGGAGGTTGGGAAGAGGAAAAAAAATGCAAGTGACTTAGAATAACTCACTGTGGGGGGAAAACAGGGTCTTGGGACTTCTTTAGCCATTGCCTTTTGAGTATATTGCTTGGCTGTGGGCTGCATTTCAGGGTGCGCATGCAGACTGGGCATCTTTCAAAGGCTTCCAGTCTTTAATATTCTCTCAGTCACCTTTTCAACTCAGCACCACTACCCTCTCCGCCCAAATATACTCACCTTGAAACATGAAAGGACGTCCCGACTCCCCATCTACCTGCAGACTTACCTGTGTTCCCAATCCGAGTCCCCCCAACCGAACCACCCAAGTGTTCTCCAAACCACACACTAGTAGTTCCCGGAGAGGGATTTTCACGTCAGCCGCGAAAGAGTGACATTTTTTCTATGTCACTGCATACGTGCTAACTTTGATGTACAATCCTTACTCCAGCATTCATTATGGTCTGAACTCCTGTTCGCTATTACTATACTTCGTGATATTGCCATTGCTGGCAGAAACAACAGTAATACCTCCCATCGGGAAAGCGCTCTGGCGTGTACGAAGTGCTTTTGCGGGCACCGTTTGGGCCCACGGGAATCTTTGGAGGTCCAAAGAATGGTATCATTATCTCCATCTCATTAATTTAATAATAAGGAAAACTGAAGCGTAGACAGAAATTAAGGCAGCAAAAAATGGTAGACTCAAAACTAAAAATTAGAGGGGTGCGTGGGGGGCTCTGTCAGTTAAACGTCCGACTTCGGCTCAGGCCATGATCTCACAGTTCGTGAGTTCAAGCCCCGCGTCGGGCTCTGTGCTGACAGCTCGGAGCCTGGAACCTGCTTTGGATTCTGTGTCTCCCTCTCTCTCTGCCCCTCACCCACTCCCCCACTCATGCTCGCTCTCTCTCTCTCTCTCTCTCTCTCTCAAAAATAAACATTAAAAAAAATCTTAGGGGCGCCTGGGTGGCTCATTAGGGGCGCCTGGTTAAGCGTCTGACTTCAGCTCAGGTCACGATCTCGTGGTCTATGGGTTTGAGCCCCGCGTCAGGCTCTGTGCTGACCGCTCAGAGCCTGGGGCCTGCTTCGGATTCTGTGTCTCCCTCTCTCTCTGCCCCTCCCCTGCTTGCAGTCTGTCTCTCTGTCTCTCAAAAATGAATAAACATTTAAAAAAGTTAGATTTCCTATCTCCTACGTGAGTGCTCTTTCTCTGTACTCCAGGGATTCCAAAATACAATACAGTCAACCGGTCAAGGCAGAGACTGTGCAAATAGGAGCCCCCACAGGCACGTTTTTCCTTTGAGGCCAGCCAGCTCTGTCTGACCCCAAAGCCCGCGTCCCAACCACTATTCTTTGTCTGCTGACACAAAAAGAATCACTGAAAAATCAGAACTGGGAACGAAATATAAATCAAAGTTTTGATGAAAAAAAAAATCAAATGAAAATTGCAACAGCAACGGACTATACTATTTGAAATATGCAAATGTATTCAGTTTCATGCAAGAATGTGTGTTCCGTTATGTTTGAAGACCGTGGTTCTCCTTCCAAATGCCATGTCTCAATTCATCCATTTTACAATATTTTACAGAATGCAGAAGAGGCCAAAAGAATATATAAAATATACATGTGTGATGTGCAGTACTTTCTGCTATGTTTTCTCCTTTCTATAGTTGTAATCTTATGTTTCCGGCCATGGCAGGATGCAGTCTTAAACCTCCAAGGATCTCCCATGAACTACTTTTTAATAAATACTGGCTAACTTGAGATACAAAGGGGACACGGCTACAAAAATGTATTTTCCAAGGGCAGCCACAAGAGTATCTTCCATCCCGCATACTCGACCTAAAGGCTTTTCATTTCAAGAGGCTTGATAAAACCTTTACCTTCAAAAGTAAACATAAAAACATATAAGTTTGCTTCACCTTTTACTTGGCAAAATTTGGGTGACAATCATGATGTGTTTAGAAGCTATAAAACAAAGTGTTGAAATCATGGTGTAATTTTCCTAACAAATCCTTTTGGAAGCATGAAGCAACACCCATCAATTCACACTTGACCTTCTACAGCGTCATGACGAGAGGGTCTTTTTGGAGCAGAAATAATATTCAAAGCCTTCGTCAAGAAATGAATTAATGATGGGGGGGGGGGGAAAGGGACTCTAAAAAGAGAAATGGAGCCAATAAATGAACTGACACATTTCCTTCTGTTGAAGGTTAGAGTGAGTTGGGCTCCTTGTTCACAAGTCTTGACTGATTCAACATGCCAAATAACATAATTCTCTCTCTCTCTCTCTCAGAAGAAGAAGAAGAAGAAGAAGAAGAAGAAGAAGAAGAAGAAGAAGAAATACCAAGAACAATGAAGAAATCTACTCACTCTCTCTCTATCCTTCTTTCTTTCTCTCTCTCTCTCTAAGAAATACCAAGAACAATGAAGAAATCTAGTCTCTCTCTCTCTCTCTCTCTCCCCCCCTCTAAGAAATACCAAGAACAATGAAGAAATCTAGTCATTCTCTCTCTCTCTCTATCCCTCTTTCTCTCTCTCTCTCCCCCTCTCCCTCTTTCTAAGAAATGCCAAGAACAATGAAGAAATCTAGTCACTCTCTCTCTAGCCCTCTTTCTTTCTTTCTCTAAGAAATACCAAGAACAATGAAGAAATCTAGTCATTCTCTCTCTCTCTCTCCCTCCCTCTTTTTTTCTCTCTCTCTTCCTCTCCCTCTTTCTAAGAAATACCAAGAACAATGAAGAAATCTATTCACTCTCTCTCTCTATCCCTCTTTCTTTCTCTTTCTCTCTCTCTCTCTAAGAAATACCAAGAACAATGAAGAAATCTAGTCAGAACCTTTCAATTACTATCCAGTATTTGATACATCAAGTTGTAAAATAAATATGAAAAAATGAATAAGAAAAGTATGTTAATTTAATAACCAAGTAGCCCTGGGCCCTAGAAATAGATGTAATATGCTCTTTTGAAGCACCAATGGAACATTAACAAAAACTGGTCCTACATCAGATTATAAGGCAAACTGCAGTGAGTTCCAAAAGCCAGAAGCAGGTAACATTCTCTGACCGCAACAGAGTCCAGCGATAAATGAATAGGAGCCAATTGACCGCTCAAATCCAACCATTAGAATTTTCCAAAAGTCAGTCCCTATATAACTGCTAGGTCAGAAAGACAGAATGGATTACACATAATCTTTGACCAGAAAGAAGAGAGGAGAGAGGCTTAAAGCAACCTGAGACCAGATGAACAACTCTTTTTTGTTTTTTAATGTATGTTTGTTTGTATTTATTTACTTAGACAGAGGGGGCGGGGAGAGAGAGAGAAGGGGAGGAAGAATGACAAGCAGGCTCTGTGCAGTCAACACAGAGCCCAACGTGGGGCTCAATCCCATGAACCATGAGATCATGACCTGAGCTGAAATCAAGAGTCGGACATTTAACCAAGTGAAACACCCAGGTGCCCCCGGATGAACCACCCAATGATAATTTCAATATTGTCATGAAAAGGATGACTTTTTCCCCCCAAGAAAACCTAAATTGAGGAATTTACTTAAAAATTAAAATCTTGAATATGACAATAAGCAGGGGGTGTGTGGGGGGGTACTGGAAATGATGTTAAAGATCCAGCCATGATGCCTCTCCCCTCAATCCCGCCCCCGGGAGGGAAAAATAAGAATGAGATTCAGACACTTGCAGGAACCAGTGCTTTCAAGCTTCTTGGATGGATAATATCCATGACATAAACTACTGAAGATGGTTGAAAGGTACAAAAGACTCCAACTCACATTTACAAAAGGACGGTAACCCTGATGTCGGGATCTATAAAAGAAAATAAATGAACACACCTCCCTCGTGTGGTGTTGCCTTGTGAGGCAACCAGGAGTGTGTGTTGTATTCCACACACAAGCCCAGGGCCATATTGAAAAGAAGAGTTAATACGTGTTTTCTTTGTGCTCTCTCAGCTGACTGGCCACTGTGAACGAGTGGATGCCACTCTAAAGTCCCAGGGAACGAGAAGGAGAGGAAGCAGAGTACGTTCTGGGCTGGGAGAAGTGTGGAGAACAGTATCATCCGTGGTGTTAAAATGCCGAGTTTTACGCACTGCAAATAGGTGGGTTCCTTTTAGCAACGACTTGAGGAGACCGCCGGTAAAGATTAAGGACTGTTGAAACCATGGGGCTGCAGGAAGGGGATCACTGGATGTCACTGGAGCCTGAGAGGAAGTGACCGAATATGTCAAGGAGAAAGTACGGCTAGGGGCCTGTCATGACTTGAAGGGACCTGAAGAGAACGAAATAGGGACCGCTAACATTTCGTGGTGGGAACACATGTCCACAGGGAGTACTCCAGTGTGAGCCCATGGTGGGCCAATTCAGCTTTCAGTCCCACATTCCCTTTCATGGGAATGCATGCTTGGACTCCCCCATGCTATGTGGACAATACTTCCGTGCATCAATAGCATTTCTATTTATTTCATCTACAGTTTGCATATATCTATGAGAAACCCTAAATCAAATACTAGCACTGTAGTCGGCAGGAAAACGAAAGAACATTACACCGTAACCTCAACCATCTATCCCTTCACTCACCAAATCATTCACACACACACACACACACACACACACACACACACACAACACGAAACAACCAGGAACTTCCTGCCCTCGGGCATACAGACCCACCATCTCACAAGCATCCTGGCCTTTTCCTTGTCTATTTCAATTAGGAGTTTGCTGGATTTCACTCCCTTCCACCTTCCCAGGAAATTTGATTACCTCTCCCTTCGCTTTTATCCGAGAGCTTTGTTGCTGCCTTGTGAATGTACCCAAGCCACTCAGTCATGAAGAAATAACACGCACCCAGCTCTCCGTCAATCCATGACGCCTTCTAGCCTTTTCCCTCTCTCTGTATTCTTTATCATAAATTTTGCCACAAAAAAATCCATTCACCTCCATTTTGTCACCTGCCACCCTTTCCTCCATTCTTGCAAATCCGACTTCTGTGTCCAACACTCCACTGAATTGACTCCGAGTCACCGATGGCCACCCATTCTCTTCCTGGAGATTGAGCCACTACCCTGGCTTCGATCCTCTCCGCACACGGAAGACTCACCAATGTATACTTCAATTCTGGATCTTTGTGCTTTGCTTCAGATTCACACACTCACAAAGCCTACTTAGCATCTCCGTTCGCAAGTCCGCAGGCACGTTAAGTCGTTGCTTCAACAAACGGAACTCATGATGTCCTCGTGCCCAGCTGGACCTCCACCGAGCACGTGTCATCTCGGAAGAGAGCCCTGGGACTCAGCTTTGACACCTCCCCTGCACTCACGCCTCCATCAACAGACTTTCACCTTCTACATATTTCTCAGAGTTATCCACTGCCCTCCACCTCTGCTGTCATTACTGCTCAAGAACAAGTCCCTGCCTGGACAAGGCAACAGCTTTGTAGACGGCCTCCCTCACATCTGCTCTTATCCCTCCCAAACCTGTTTCTTTACGATACAGCTCGACTCACCTTTCTGAGATACAGAAAAATTGGATCATGCATCCCCCGCTTTAATTCTTTGAATGGTCTCCCGCTGATCTTGGGATAAAGAGCCAAATCAGCTTTGCCCACAAGGCATTCACTGTCTGGCCCCTGCCTTCTTCTCTAGCATCACCTCACTGTCTTTCTCACTACTCCAGCCGCACCTGCCTTCTTCACTCTGGGGATGGACCATGAACCCTCCTGCCACCCACGGACTTTGTACCTGCCTTTTTTCTGCTGGGAACTCTTTCCGGGCCACCCCCTCCAACGGCCTCTTTTGCTTCAGCAATTCCCCATCTTTCATATTTAAGTTCAAGTGTAGTTGTTTTTAGGGAGGGGTTTCCCTTACTTCCCTAATTAGGTCAAGTTCCTCCTATTATATGTTTTCCTAGCACCATGCATTTATTTTGCTATAACCAGCTGTGATTTACACATGTGGGTGATTATGTGATCAGTGCATTTTCCCCACTAGACTTGAGTTCCAAAAGCAGGAACTAGTTAGAGTCACTGTCACCCAGCCAGCTGCCTACCACAAAGAAACGTGCAATAGATATCTGTAGAAATTTTGTTTTAATTTTTTTTACATTCATCTATTTTTGAGAGACAGAGCACAAGTGGGGAGGGGCAGAGAGAGAAGGAGACAGAATCCGAAGCAGGCTCCAGGCTCTGAGCTGTCAGCACAGAGCCCGACGCGGGGCTCGAACCCACGAACCGTGAGATCGTGACCTGAGCCAAAGTTGGACATTCAACCGACTGAGCCACCCGGGCGCCCCAAGAATGTTTTTAAATGAAACAACGGGGAGGTGCCTGCTAACTGTCAGGACAAAGGCGAGGTGGCAGGGCTGGCGCTGCCCACATTATTTATTATTGTTCTAGAAATTCTAGACAATGAAATAAGATTTAAAAAGCTCAAATAAGATAAATAACTATTTGAAAGGGAAAAATAAAATCATCATGAATTAGAGATGGTTATTTTACTTAAGAGAATTGGTAAGAATGAACTTAAAACCGGTAGATGCATTAAGGAGCTCAGCAATTTGGCACACCTGGGGGGCTCAGCTGGTTAAGCATCTGACTCTTGGTTTTGGCTCAGGTCACGATCTCCCAGTCTGTGAGTTTGAGCCCCACGTCAGGCTCTGTGCTGACAGTGTGGAGCCTGCTTGGGATTCTCTCTCTCTGCCCCTCCCCTGCTTGTGTTCTCTATTTCAAAATAAATAAACTTAAAAAAAAAGAAATAAAAGGGGGTTCAGCAATTTAATCAGATTTTTTAAAGAGAAAAAATGGCGGCATTATAAAAAGAACACCCTGCTGTTATTATATTATAAATTAATCATCCCCCTAACACTTATTCTATACCGTGTGCCAGGCACTGTGATTAAGAAGTTCTCCAACATCATCCTGTTACATGAGGACACAATCCCCTCATTAATCCTCATGAAGGAGGTATGGCTCTTCTCATTGTACAAAAATGAGCCTCTACAAACTTCTATAACAGCCCAAAGAGAGTGGCAGGGCTAGGGTTCAAAGTGGGGTCAGGCTTCAAAGTCAATGAATCTGCTCCTAGCCTGTGCTGTTAGAAAGTACAAAGATAAGGGCGCCTGGGTGGCTCAGTGGGTTAAGCATCCGACTTCGGCTCAGGTCATGATCCCACAGTTCGTGGGTTCGAGCCCCGCATTGGGCTCTGTGCTGACAGCCCAGAGCCCGGAGCCTGCTTCGGATTCCGTGTCTCCCTCTTTCTCGGCCCCTCCCCTGCTCACACTCTGTCTCTGTATCTGTCTGTCTCTCTCTCTCAAAAATAAACATTAAACAATTGTTTTAAAAATACAAAAGTAAAAATGAAAGGGCCTAAATGCAACAAATAACATACGATACAAAGAAAAATTCTGGTGAGGAATGTTGATGACGTACGAAATTACAAAACCTTACCAGGGGGTGTTACAAAGGCAGGCACATCTTCCGGGAGGTCTACGTATATACGCACGCACATGCACACATACTATGCTGCACGCATACGTATATACGCTGTGGAAGCTGGAAATCCAATGTCTGAATTCTTCATGTTTCCAGGAACTAAAAAAGAACTCTGTTGCCACTCCAAAATGAAAGCTGACTTAGGAAAGATTCCTAAGTACCAGCAATTACAACAAACAGATGTATTTTTATTTCTCGTATGATATGAAGATTAGTTGGAAAATACAAGTACACAGAGGATCAGGATACGATCTTTGCAGGAATCTGTCATTTGCATCTATTATTTTTTCTACCAGAAATAGGAAGCTGGAGAAACGGCTGTGTGCCTGTGGAAATGCTATCTTCCTGTGGTCTTTAGTTATGGCAGACCCACTCTCCTCGCGTGCAGGGGGAGGGTTAAAACCGACATTCTTAACCACACAGAAGTGGATTTGTAGAGGCTGAGCCTCCAAAACCACATTAAAATGGATCACCGAGAGGCAAGTGTCACTGTGTGTAGCTAGTACGGTCAAGACGATAAAGGCAAGATAACCAAAAGCTGTGCACCATCAAGTCAAGGAAGGACTGTGTGCTACTCATTTTATATCCCGATTTTGAGCCCAGAACCCAGAGCCATGAAGTCTAGCACAGAGCAGGCATGAGCTTCCCTGTCTTTATTGAGGATCCTGGTTTAAAGCATTACCCTTTACGTTTCACAGAATTTACTTATTTAAAAGCAAAATTTAAGCTTAAACCCCAAAAGTTAAAAATATTATTTTTTGCCAAATTAAAAGGCTTATTATATGCACCCATTATATGGCCAGCTCTCTCTAAAAGATGAGAACTGTTTTCTGTTTGGGACTGCATGATGGCCTCTGAGCCTTGGTTTCCCTAACTGTAAAATTTGGGTTAGTGGGTATCCAAGGTTCACTTAAATGGTATTATTCTAGGATTACACAATATAATACACTCTCACAAGGCAAAATTGCTATTTAACTGAGTATTGAAAGATTTCCAAGTTGATCTCTGTTAAAACTTGTAAAATGTGTTCCAAGTTCACAAGAGGATGCCAGACAATAAACGGGCACTCCACATCAACTATGTGCACAGTGAGCTGCACTTCTGACATGTTCAAGGTGCTCTGTCTTCTCACAGTCAGCCCAAAGGTCCACAGGGCCAATAAGGATAAACTCAATTAGCCAGGTTTTGCAAAACTTGTATTTTTTTAAGCTTGTTTATTTATTTATTTATTTTGAGAGAGAGAGAGCATGCATGCATGCATATGAACAGGGGAGGAGCAGAGAAAGAAGTGGGGGGTGAGAAAATCCCAAGCGGGCTCCACACTTGGCATAGAGACTGACATGGGGCTCGATCCCACGACCATGAGATCACAACCTGAGCCAGAACCAAGAGTAGGATGCCCAACTGACTGAGCCACCCAGGCGTCCCAAATTTGTATGTTTTAAGAGGATTCAAAGGTCATTCTACTACTCCAAGGTACATACCCAAGAAACATGAAAAAATATGTCCATATAAAAACATGTACCTGAATGACCATAGTAGGATTATTCATAACACCCAAGACATGCAAAGAATCCAAATTTCTAACTGATGAATGGATAAGCAAAATGTGGTTTATCCCTACAATGGAAGAGTATTAGTCATAAAAAGGACTGAGGTTCTGATTCATGCTACAACATGGATGGACCTCAACTGGAAACATTATACTAAGTAAAAGTCACGAAGGACCCCATATTATGTGATTCATCTTATACGAAATGTTCAGAACAGACAGAAAGTAGATCAATGGTTTCCAGGGGCTGCCACTGGCAGGGAAAATGGGGGTTTGAGGAAAAATGGGGAGTGACCTGCTTAAGGGTACAGGGTTCTGTGGGGGTAAAGTGCTGTGATGCTGATTATGAAGATGTTTGCACAACCTTGTGAATATACTAAAACCCACCAAATTGAATAAAGACTTCAAATTCATAAATTGTATGGGATGTGAATTAACATCTCAATAAAACTATTAGCAAATAAAAAAAGAAAGGCATTCCCATAGGCTCAGCCATCCTGGAGGTGCCTCCTAGAGCTACCTCAGTAGACAGCACAATAGCAGATTCTAACACCTTGGTACCAAGCTTCAAAGATGAGGTCTAGTGCCGCCTGGATGGCTCAGTCAATTAAGCGTTTGACTCTTGATTTCGGCTCAGGTCATGATCTCACGGCTCGTGAGATTGAGCCTTGCGTCGGGCTCTGTGCTGATAACATGGAGCCTGCTTGAGATTCTCTCTCTCTCTGTCTCTCCCTTCCCCGCCCCCCTCAAAATCAATCAATCAATCAATCTATCTATCAAAGATGAGGTCCAACAGACTCCGCCAACTGAATCAGAATTCGCCTGGTCATCTTTCCTTGGGCAACTCCAACTGCTCTCTTAGTTCCGAGGACCCAACATGCCATGCTTCCCCAAATCGAGGGGCCTTCCCAGTCAGGGAAAAAAACTAAACTCAAGGATAGCAGAGTACTAGATGAAATAGTAATTCTACCAAAGGCAACGTTCAAGAGTTTTGAGATTAAGAGATTTGAGGCTGTGCAAGCAACAGCAGGATTTGTTTCTGCTCTCATAATAAAAGACACAGCTCCTGGTGATACTGCAGGAACGTGCTGGTTCAGAAGTGGTAGAGATAGCTGATACTTTCCAGGAATGTCATAGGAAGTTCCAGCCATCTATAACGGCAGTTGAATGGGGGACCATTTTTGCATCTCGGCAACTACCTCTGGAGGGGTTCTCAAGACTCGTCAGGAAAGTACTAGTTCCTATTCTCTCCAAGGGCATGTTCATGTGAAGCTTTCCAAGCTATAACAAGGGTGGTGTCCAGGGTGCTGAACTCAGAGCAGGAGTTAAGTTCTGAGCAGCAGCATAGGTGTGCAGTGGACTTGGGGCTGAGACTATGTGCCCTGGAGGCAAGAGACACAGCAGCCAGTTGAGGTCCAGGTGAGTAAGAAAATCTGAACTCCTAGTCAGTTGGGTGGGCTTCTAAAAACCAGGGAGAAGCAAGTGAGAGAGCAGAGAGAATCTGGGAGCAGCCAACTGTTCTGTTCTAAATCCTACGTGCATAACTCCATATGAAAGGTAGTAACTTAGCTGAAGGCTGGGGCTAAAACATATGCCACTTCCTCTGGGTCTACTGCAGGCTGGCAATGTCAGAGAACAGGTGTCTGTGTCAGGATAGGTGGGTTTAGAGGTTGAATTAGGACAGGACAAAGACAAATACCACCAAGTCATGGAGACTGGATGGGAAGGACTGGGAATTCACTTAAGGGCCCGGAGGACAAAGAGGGAGGGGCTCAGGTACAGTGACAGGATCACGAGCTCTAATACCTGATAGGGAGCTCCAAGTAATGGGCTCAGCAGCACCAGGAGGGCTGGAGCATGCACTTGAACTAACCACCTTCTAAGGCAGTAGCTCCTGTATTCTTCTCACCATTGGCTGGGACTGAAGTCAGAGCACTTTTTTTAAAGTTCATCTATTTATCTTGAAGAGGGAAAGAGAGAAAGAGAAGAAAGAACTCATGCAGGAGGGGCAGAGAGAGAGACAGAGAGAGAGAGAGAGAGAGAGAGAGAGAGAGAAACGCAAGCAGGCTCTGCACTGTCAGTGCAGAACCCGACGTGGGGCTGGAACTCACAAACGGTGAAATCATCACCTGAGCTGAAATCAAGAGTCGGACGCTTAACTGACCGAGTCCCCCAGGCGCCCCTGAAGTCAGAGCACATTTAGCCACCAGGGTTTGCCACAAGTGCTGGAATCCAGGGTCAGGGTGTCAGGGGTCCTGGAGTCCTGATCAGATGAGTCTCCTTCACGCCGGCAGAAGAGCTAGCTTTCCAACTATTTCTACCTTTTCCTTCCAAAAAAGAGAGCCCTGGAGAATGACTATCTGAGCCCCTGCTCTCTGCTCATCAACTCTCTTTTGGATCCTGGAGGGCTTAATAATCTTGGTGCCAACTTGCACCCTGTTGAGGCCACCTGGCCATATTAGCACTTCCTAATCCTAACAGGCCCACTGGCCGTGCACATTACACACACATACGTGCACACACGTAAACCAGAGTGACCAGTGTGCTCTTCCCTGGCCTCCAGCCCAATGTGCAGGTATGAGGGTGACTCCTGACAGAGTCCCATCAGAAATGGCAATCCCAGGCCACCTCAGTTTGTAACACCGACTCACGGGCGAGACTGCCTCGACTTACCAGTTCTGCTTTCTCCTCCTTATTCCATATTAATCAGTGGCCTCTTTCCCCACCTCATTTATACATTTGCTGAGGCCAAAGGAGCATAACATTTTTTTTGGGGGGGGTGGTCAGGATATACTGCCACACTATCCTTTATCTTCCTGGAATAATCACAATGGAAAATAAAGACAGAGAAGGCAGAGTTTTCAGTTATTCGAATGACTTTACCTCCTTTAGGTTTTTCTAAGTTGCACGTTTGGCTTAGCCAAGTCAGTGGTTTCTCAAACTATTAGCAACACAAGACGCCGCTGTCCCCCCCCCACCCCCCCACCCCCCAGAGAGAATCCCATACCTCCCAAGCATGTGGCCGTGCAAGGGGTGAAGCCAGCGTACTCCCAGTGGTAGGTCATCGTGCTGTCCTCCTGGGGAGAGGCGTCGGGCTGGCGGGAGGCAGGGCTCTCGTCGCAGGGGTTGAGGAGGCAGGGCCGCTCGGTGGGCAGCTGGGGGCCCTCGCACTCTTCCTCAGGCAGCTCGGTCTCCGTCTGCGTGAACGTCAGGAGCACACGGCACTTCACCTCCCGGACCTGGACGCCCGGCCCGCACGTGGTGCTGCAGGCCGACCAGGGCTCCGGGATGAACCTACAGAAGACCCAGGAGTCCCCGTTATACACCGGCCCCGCAGGAACGACAGGCCTTCCCTGAAGGGAAGAGATAACTTCGCTCAGAGGGAATTCGGGACATTCGAAATGCCGTTTATTTTTCCTGGTGCTCAACTAGGTCATGAACAAATTGTCCAATCTTATTAGCAACAGAAAGGATTTTTCACTGGAGATCTAGTGAACGTTTGCACCCATTTTATTTATTTGTTTGCTTATTTATTTATTTATTTAGAGAGCAGGGGTGGGGCAGAGAGAGAGAGAGAGAGAGAGAGACACCCAAGTCTGACAGTGCAGAGCCTGACACAGGGCTCAAACTCACAAATCATGAGATCATGACCTGAGCCGAAATCAAGAGTCAGACACTTAACTGACTGAACCACCCAGGTGCCCCAAAAGTTTGCATCCATTTTAAAACTCAAATGCTGTGCTATCACCTTTGTATAACATCATTAAAATTAGGCTCTTCAAAAATTTGGTCATAAATAAACCATTATGTAGTGATAATTTCTAATCTGAGTTCTTTTATAATATGGAGAATTTTCATCAATATTTATTCAATGACTCTTTATCAGGCTTATCGATACTTTAACAGGTAGGACTTTATTAAACTCTCAATATTTAAGATAATAAATGTTTTCTGCAGGGTAGATGGAGCTTTCATATTCTGTCCTCAACTACACTACACTGAATTTCATCTTCTTGAAAATATCTTAGATACAATATGGCTGAATAAAGTATTTATTTCTGATTCTGAATTATTATCCACTAAATCAGAGGTTGTCAACCTATAGCCTACAGGTCAAGTCCAGCCCACCTGTTTCTCTACAGACTACAGAATGACTTTTATAGTTTTAAATGGTTGGGGGTGGAAAAGAAGGGTAATATTTTCTGAATGACACAACATTGAATTAAAGTATCCATAATTATAGTTTTATTGGAATATGGCCATGGTCACTTGCTCACTTCTTGTTCATGACTGCTTTTATGCTACATGGCAGAGCTGAGGATTTGCCACAGAGACTATTTGGCCCACAAAGCCTAAAATCTTCACTATCTGGGCCTTTGCAGAAGACGTTTACTGATTCCTGCACTGAATTGAAAAGCAGAGACTCAGCAGGGACATACTTAGTTAAGTCATCCCGAAGCAACACTTGCATTGTGAGATATTCACAAGTGACAGGCAAGGAAGAGCCCAGCGAATGTAAGTTGGGGAAACCACAGGTGCAAGAGTGCTCCACAGGTTTAATTACTGCAAAACTTTTCCAAAGACCACGATACATGAATGCATACTATAAATGCCTAAGAGGGGAATGTGGCGTGCATCATTTCCTGAGTTTAAGTGAACGTAGATCTCTGTTCATAGGATAACGTACTAAGTCACTTTAGAAAACGGCTAAGATATAGTTCCAAGGGTTCATGTTCAAAATCTCAGAATGGGTAGTAAGGGTCTCTCAGAGTCCTCCAACCTTCTCTCCCTGGACAAGACTTCATCACCTTGTCCACAATCCAATCAGCAGGAGGAAACACCATTGGGATACATAAGCCCCGTAAAGAGCCCTGCAAACAGTAAACCCTCCAAATTCTATTTACTGCATTGAAAACTTTTGGTGGAGAACTCCCTCCCCTACCCTAGGCCAGGAGAGGGCTCGCCCAACCTCCCAGCAGAGAGGAGTATTGGCATAATATTTGAACATGCTCTTTTCTCTCCTTGCTGTTTTCCCCGGTAGAACTGGAAAGAAAAAGCCTGATTAAATTTAAGACGAGGCACCGATACAATGTAATATACATACAACACAATAATATGAGGTCAATTAAAAGAAGGAGGTGTGTCTGTTATTAATTCAGAAGGAATAGTCTCCTCTTGGAGAGAGTTAAATGAAGTAAGTGTGGGATGGCTCATATACTGGGATCTTTTGTCTAAATACACACAGAAAGGCATGCATATGTATATGTAGTGTATATGTTATTTAATTAAAACATTTACAGCACACATACCTGTATATGATTTACGTACAATGTACAATGTCTCTTTTCTGGAAGCGATCGATCGCGTGTGCCAGAGTGTGGAGTGGGAGCTTCCACTTTCTGTTTATAGCTTTAAAAGTCTTGCATTTTCTAACCATGTGCATACTGTACTTTTTTTTTTAATTTTTTAACGTTTATTCATTTTTGAGATACAGAGAGACAGAGCACGAGCGGGGGAGGGGCAGAGAGAGAGGGAGACACAGAATCTGAAGCAGGCTCCAGGCTCCCAGCTGTCAGCACAGAGCCAACGCGGGGTCTTGAACTCACAGACTGTGAGATCATGACCTGAGCTGAAGTCGGACGCTTAACCAACTGAGCCACCCAGGCACCCCTGTGCACACTGTATGTTTATGGTCACCTTCTTTTCCCCTCCTCTCTCCTTAGTGATAAAAACTGAAAATTGAGATGTAGATTCTTTTCATTCACAGGGAACCCCTGTGTCTGTTGTGATTCAGAGCCCCATTAGAAGATGGGGCTGGAGGAAAGGCTCACCTCAGTTCCCAACGTGGCAAGTGATGGTCACATCCAGTGTTTTCCTAAGGTGTCCTGGACCTTTCAAGTTGGCTTTCAGAGACCCTTTTAGGGGTCCTCTTAAAAACCAGATGTGAGAACTGTCCAAATTAGCCGTGAGTGGTTTGAAAGGGAGGGGGGGAGGGAAGCTATGGCAACGGAATCTTTATGTATAAAGTAGCATGATGGTCTTTGTGGATTTTTTTCAATTTTTTATGTATTATTAGTATTGTTTACTTATTTATTTTTTAAATGTTTATTTATTTATCTCGAGAGAGACAGCACGAGAGAGTACATGCACAAGCAGGGGAGGGGCAGAGGAAGGGAGAGAGAAAATCCCAAGCCGGTTCCACACTGTCAGTGCAGAGCCCGACATGGGGCTCGATCTGATGAACCATGAGATCATGACCTGAGCTGAACTCACGAGTTGGATGCTCAACTGACTGAGCCACCCAGGTGCCTCATTATTGCTTACTGAAACAAAGATTTTTTTTTTTTTATTTGAGAGACAGAGAGCGAGCCAGCACATGAGCAGGGAGGGGACGGGGTGGGGGGAGAGACAGAGAGAGAGAGAGAGAGAGAGAGAGAATTCCAAGCAAGCTCTGTGCTGTCAGTACACAGGAGCTTGAACTCACCAAATGTGAGATTAGGACCTGAACCGGAATGCAGAGTCAGAGGCTTAACTGACTGAGCCCCCGCAGGGGCCCTGAGGGGAGCTTTTGAAGCACTTGGAGCAGGGGGAGGGAGGAACAGTCTGCAAAGGAGACCTTCTGGGGGTGATGGGAGTGTTCGGTATCCTGCCTGAGGCTGGGGCTGGGTGGCTGTTTACACCTGTTAAAACTCATCACTTTAAATAGATACCGCTTACTGTATGTAAATTCTACCTCTTCAAAATGGATTTTTTTTTAAATGGCAGTTTTTATTTTTAAGTTTATTTATTTAATTTTTTTTGAGAGAGAGAGAGAGAGAGAGAGAGAGAGAGAGAGACAGAATGCAAGCAGGGGAGGGGCAGAGAGAGAGGGAGACCAGAATCCAAAGTAGTTCCAGGCTCTGAGCTGTCAGCACAGAGCGTGACGTGAGGCTCGAACCCACAAACTGTGAGATCATGACCTGAGCTGAAGCTGGACCTTCAACTGACTGAGTCACCCAGGCACCCTGGTATTTTTTAGAGACAAAATGAGAGAAAACTGAAATAATCCGATATTGAAGATGCCTGGATTCTTCAAGTAGAGGTTCTAACACAAGACAAACAGACAAAGTGTTCAGAAATAAAACATGTTAAAAAAAAAAAAGTGCCTACAATACAGCTTGGAAAGGCACACTATCTCCCAGGAAAAAGTGACAAAAAATGATGAACATAAAAACTTAGAGTTTTAGGGGCACCTGGGTGGCTCGGTCGGTTGAGCATCCGACTTTGGCTCAGGTCATGATCTCGCGGTTCGTGAGTTCAAGCCCCGCATCAGGCTCTGTGCTGACAGCTCAGAACCTGGAGCCTGCTTCAGATTCTGTCTCTCTCTCTCTCTGACCCTCCCCCATTCATGCTCTGTCTCGCTCTGTCTCTCTCTGTCTCAAAAATAAATAAACATTACAAAAATTAAAAAAAAAACTTATGTGTTTTAGGCAGAATAATGGCCACCCCAAAGATGCCCACACCCTAGTCTCTAGAATTTATGAATATGTTATATTGCATGGCAAAAGGAATTCTGCAGATATGGTTAAGGTGATGGGTCTCAAGATAAGGAGATTATTCTAGCAGGATAATCTAATCAAGGGTCCTTAAAAACAGAAATTTCTTTGGCTGAAGTCAGAGAGATGCAGGAAAACAGCGCGAGAGATTCAGAGCACGAGAGGTACCCCAGCTGCTGCTGGCCGGGAGACGGAAGGGGCCAGGAGCCACGGAGTGCAGGCGACCCCTTGAAGTTGAGAACAACCGGCCGACAGCCAGCAAGGAAATGGGAGTTTCGAATCTACAACTGCATGGAACTGAATTCTGCCAACTACCTGAATAGGACTGGAAGCACATTCTCCCCCAGGGCCCCAGACAGGTGCTCAGGCTGAGAGACACCTCGATTTTGGCTTCGTGGGACCCAGCGCAGAGGAACCACTTCAATCTACTGGGCTCCTGACTTACAGAACTGAGATAGCAAATGTTTATTAAGCCACTAGGTGTGTGGTAAATTGCTCCTGCGGCCATAGAAAAGGAAAACACCTGGCTAAAAACTTCTTTTTAGAAACCAGGAGCTTTGAAATAGGTTGGTAAGAAAGCCGGCTATGTCAACTTACTCATTTTAAAGATGGAGAAGTCAATAGAAAAGGGATGTTGGTGATAAAAAAAAAAATACAGAAAAAGATGAAATTACAAAGGACTGATCTCCAGTTACTGGAGAAAATGAATCCAGAAAACACGCATCATCTAGAAAATTATGAGAAACAAGGAGATAACTTAAAATGGAGGCCAGAATGGGGTGCCTGGATGGCGCAGTCAGTTAAGCATCTGATTTCAGCTCAGGTCATGATCTCACGGTTCGTGGGTTCGAGCCCTGCGTTGGGCTCTGTGCTGACAGCTTAGAGCCTGGAGCCTGCTTCGGATTCTGTGTGTCTCTCTCTGCCCCTCCCCTGCTCATGCTCTCTCTCTCGCACGTGCTCTCTCTCTCTCTCAAAAATAAATAAACCTTAAGAGAAAAAAAGAAAAAAATGGAGGCCAGAACTATCAGCAATCATAATAAATTTAACTGAATTAAACTCTCCTATTAAAATACAAAGACTCTAATTTCAAAATCTATACGGGATACAAATGCAATCTCTTCAGAAATGTAAAAAGTATAAGGAATAACAAAACGAGATAAGGAAAGGTAAAAGGCACAAATTTTAGGAAAGAAGATGAAGTGGTTCTTTAATGATGACATAACTATGGAAAACAGTATAGTTCATTGAAAATTTTTAGAAAAAAAATACAAGTTCAATGAAACAGTGCCTATGTATGGGGCATCTGGGGGGCTCAGTCAATTAAGCACCTGACTCCTAATTTCAGCTCACGTCATAATCCCAGGGTTTTGAGATGAAGCCCTGAGTTGGGCTCCACATCGAGCGTGAAGCATGCTTAAAGTTCTCTCTTTCCCTCTTCTGCCCCCCCCACTTGTGTGTGCGCGCGCTCTCTCTCTCTCTCTCTCTCTCTCAAATAATAATAAAAAACAAAGTCCCTATCCATCAATCCTAAAACTACCAGGTTTCTCAAAATTCAACCAACATTTGCTGCTGGCGTTCATTGCCAGGCACCGTGCAAAGAATATTCCATTTATCATTTAATGTAATTTTCACAACAACCTTATGAACAAGTACTGTTATTTTCCTGATTTTACAGATGAAAAAGACTGAGGCTTAACACAGGAGCTTGTGAATAAAAACTCTATAAAAAAAGCACACGGCTGGTATGATTAAAACCACAAAATACTGAAGGGGTTCTGACCCCAGAGATCTGATTCACTGGACAGAACAGCACATGCCTCTGAATGGGAAGACTCAACACTAAAGATGTGCGTCCCCCGTTAATTGATTTAGCAAATGAACACAGTTCCGATCCAATTTAGGGGGAAGGAGGCTGGAAACAGACAAGACAACTCTAAGGTTTTATGGGAGGTTAGTTGAGGACTGTCATGAGCCGTTTAAAAGGAATAACAATGAGACAGCCCTCGCAGAGCCTGATAGAAAAAAGTTCTAAAAAGTTGCAGTAATTCCCGTACTCTGGCACTGACAATGGAGTGGTCCATTTACACAATGAAGGTATTGTGACCTCAACGTGCACACTAGATTATTCACTAGATGGTGCCAGGCAGCTTGTTAATTATTCGAGGGAGAATTAAGTTAGACCAACACCACATACCACACGTCAGAGTAAATTCTCCATGGGTCAAAGTTAAAGGTAAACCACGAAAACGTTAAAAATACAGCTGACCCTTGGGGCGCCTGGGGGGCTCAGTCGGTTGAGCATCCGACTTCCGCTCAGGTCATGATCTCGCAGTCCGTTGGTTCGAGCCCCGCGTCAGGCTCTGTGCTGACGGCTCAGAGCCTGGAGCCTGCTTCGGATTCTGTGTCTCCCTCTCTCTCTGCCCCTCCCCCACTCATGCTCTGTCTCTATCTCAAGAATAAATAAACATTAAAAAAAATTAAAAAGAAAATACAGCTGACCCTTGAACAACTTGGGGGTTAGGGACACTGACCCTCTCCTCATCCCCCTGCCTACAGTCAAAAATCGACATATAACTTCTCACTCCCCAAACACTTAACCAATGGACCCTTACCCTATAACATAAACAGTCAATTACACATATTTTATATGTCCTATGTATTATATACTGTCTTCTCATAATAAAGTAAGCTAGAGGAAAGAAATGCTATTAAAAAAATCATAAGGGGGGGTGCCTGAGTGCCTTAGTCAGTTAAGCATCCGGTTCTTAATTTCAGCTCAGGTCGTGATTTCATGGTCTGGGATCAAGCCCCACATTGGGCTATGTGCTGCTTTGGGATTCTCTCTCCATCTCCCTCTGTCCCTTCCCTGCTCATGCACGTGTGTGTACGCACGTGTGTTCTCTCTCTCTAAAAAAAAAAGAAAAGGAAAGAAAATCATCAGGAAAAAAATACATTTACAGTGCCACACTGCAAAAATCCACATGTAAGTCGACCCACATAGTTCAAACCCATGTTGTTCAAGAGTCAACTGTACCAGAAAATAGCATTTTTTTTTTGAAAAAAGGTAACTTCCTCATTTTGATGGAGGTGTGGGAAAGAGGGTGGGCTTCAGGACTGCTTTGGATGGCAAATCAGTACTGAATTTCGGAAATGAAATTTGACCAAAGAAATTCAATGCTTTCGATGTGCCTCCTGGCCCAGAAATTCCACCCCAACAAATGTGTCCAGTCTACACAGAGATGTGTAATTTGACATTTTCCACAGTTCCTTTTTTATCATAGTGAATGATTAGAAACAAGTTGCAGACAGCCAGAAAGATCTTTCTAAAATGTAATCATGATGGTGAACGGATAAGGAAGATACGGTGTGTGCGCACACACACACACATATATACACACATACATACACAAATGGAATATTACTCAGCCATCAAAAAGAGTGAAATCTTGTGGGGCACCTGGGTGGCTCAGTCGGTTAAGCGTCCAACTTCAGCTCAGGTCATGATCTCATGGTTCATGGGTTCAAGCCCCACATCAGGCTCTGTGCTGACAGCTCAGAGCCTGGAGCCTGCTTCGGATTCTGTGTCTCTCTGTCCCTCTTCCACTCACACTCTCTGACTCTCTCTCAAAATAAGTAAACAAATAAATGAACATAAACTGAAATAAATGAACATAAAATGAAATAAATGAAAATAAACATGAAATAAACATTAAAAAAAGAATGCAATCTTGCCATTAGCAACAACATGGATGGAACTAGAGTGTATTATGCTAAGCGAAATAAGTCAGTCAGAGAAAGACAGATACCATATGATTTCACTCATGCGTGGAATTTAAGAAACACCACCGATGAACATAGAAGGAAAGGAAAACTAAGATAAAAACAGAGAGGGAGGCAAACCATAAGTGACTCTTAAATCCAGAAAACAAACTGAAGGTTGCTCGGGGGGTGTTGGGTGGGGGGGATGGGCTAGACAGATGATGGGCATCGAGGAGGGCACTTGTTGGGACGCGCACTGGGTGTTGTATGTAAGCGATGAATCACTAAATCCTATTCCTGAAACCATTATTACACTATATGTTAACGAATCTGGATTTAAATAAAATTTAAAAATAAATAAATAAAATAGAGTGTAATCATGATGGCCTCACTTGTGAAAACCTCCCACTTTCTCCAAACGAAGTCCCAGTTCCTTAGTGAACCGAGAAGTTTTCCAAGACCTGCTTAAGCTCCCCGCTGTATCCTTGCTGCCACTACCAGCCTCTCTCCCCCACCGGCCCCTCCCCACACTCCGGACGTCAGCATCCAGGCGTGGCCAGCCGGCCTGCACACAATCCCACGTACTTGACGTGCGGCTCTTCTGATGCCCGTGTGCATCTCAAGACCATCTCAAGTTCGCGTAGGTCCTGAAGGCAGGTCCTCGGACCAACCTACGGATGCGCGCAGCTTGGAGTCAGGTCACGTAAGGCAAAACTAAAGCGCTTCCTAAAATCACGTGCCAGAGAATCACCGTCTACCACTTAACAGCCCTGAAGGGCTGGGCAATTCCCTAACCTCTTCTGTGCCTTGCTTGCTTCCCCGCTAAAGTGAGGGTAATAATTACACCTCTTCGTGGGGACACTGTTGGAATTAAGTGAGCTAACCCGCCACATAGGCACCTGGCACAAACGACGTCCTCAGTATTAGCCGTTACTGCTCTTGCGGGAAAACCAGATGTCTCAAAGAAGACATACTTTGATGGTAGCAGATACAGCTTCCACAAATGGAGAAGCGAACACAGCAGTGAGGAAAACACCCAAAGCGCTCCAAACCCGCCCTGTTTCCTTGGTTTCCGTCTATGAAAAATGGGAGAATGGGGCGACCCAGCTGCGGAAGCATCGCGAACCCCAAAGAAAGTCGCAGGCCTCCCGGGAAGGCCTTTGAGAACAAGGATAACCGTATCGACTGTCAACACGTTCTCCAGCGGAAAGCTAAGAAGGTCAAAACTGTAGTTCCCCTGGCTTAGCTTTATAAGCTGTAATTTTTATTTTCCTAATTAAAAAAAATAAATAAAGCTTTAGAACATCCACTCCCTGTGTAAATTCAGAGCCCAGGCCACGGGAAACCACAGAGGCAGAAATATTTATCTTCTCCAGGAGGGTTTGGCAGGCTTTGCTCGAGGGATCTGAAATACAGCTGCGTTCGCCTTCCCCTCCGTTGTCAACAAGGGAGCGTCCCCAAACCACAAAGGACAGTGGTTATAAAGGGATGAACTGGAAGCTGAGGTATGCTGCAGTCCTGTTTGGAAACGGAGGGAATGGACGGAGTCAGAAGTGGTGGGAGGGAGGAAACTATAAACTTCGCACCAGACAGCCAGGAACACGCCAGAACCTGCCAGCAGCGTGAATTATAAAGGAAAATTGCATAGCGACCACAGAGGGAGGGAGGGAGGGAGGGAGAGACAGAGAGAGAGAGAGGAAGTGGGGAGGAGGCCGGGAACAGGTGCGTGCAGGCTCATTCTTCCATGCTGGAGAGACACGAGTGGGGTCTTTCTGCAGGAAAGGGCACATGAGCTCTGCTCAGGGAGTCAGGGGAGGAGGGCACCACCAGCAAAGGCAGGCGGACTGATGGATAAGCAGGCTTGGAATGAATACGAGGCCCGGACCTCCTGGAGCTTCCAATAAAATGAACGGCGGTAGACCGGGGGGGGGGGGGGGGGGGGGGGGGGGGGGGGGGGGGTTCCTGGGTGACTCAGGTGGCTGCGTGTCCGACTCTTGATTTCTGCTCAGGTCATGATCTCACAGCTTGTGGGTTCGAGCCCCGCGTCGGGCTCTGTGCTGACAGCTCGGAGCCTGGAGCCTGCTTCAGATTCTGTGCCTCCCTCTCTCTCTGCCCCTCCCCTGTTTGCTCTCTCTCTCTCTCTCTCTCTCTCTCTCTCTCTCTCTCAAAAATAAATAAATAAATCAATAAATCATAAACATTAAACATAAATAAATAAAAATAAAAAATTTAGAAAAGGAGAAAATGGATGGGATTTTCAGACCTTGAAAGGGACCCTTCGGACTCTCTGATCTAGTGGTTCCCAAACTCGGATGCTCCCTCCCCAGTCACTTGGGGTGCTTGCTAAAAACGCTGGTGGCAGATTCATAGAGACGGAAAGTCGAATCGAGGTGCTGGGGGCTGGGGGGGGGGCCAGTAGGGGGATATGGGGAGTTAGCACTTAACGGGTACAGAGTGTATGTTGGGGGAGATGAAGCGGTTCCGGAGGTGGGTGGTGGGGCTGGTCACACAACGGCATCAGTGTAGTTTAAGGCCGCTAAACCGTACCCTTAGAAACGGTTAAAGAGGTAATTTTTAAGATTGAAGTGCGGCTGACATATGACATTCTAGCTGCTTCCGGAGTGCATCAGAGCGGGCTGATATTTTTACATGTTACGGAACGATGCCCACGATGGGCATCAGCACCGTCGGTCACCACGCAAAGTTACGAACGACGATGGACTCTGTTCCCTATTCATCCCCGTGGCTTGTTTATTTTATAGCTGGAAGTTTGCACCTCTTCATCCCTTTCACCTATTTTGTCATGCATGTTTTACCACACACACACCAAAAGGTATCTGGCAGAGCCGAAAACGTTCTAGTGACTAAGCCCCACCCCCAGCGTCTGCCACTCGGGGCCCAGAAATCTGCAATTACATAGCACCACAAGTGGTTCTGATGAAAGCGCGTCACCTACACTCGAATAAGAAAATTAGTACAAGGGGAGCGTGGACGTGAGTGGCAGCTTCACGAAGGCCAGGCACGACCAGCAGCTCCATGTGGCTGGAACGTCCCACTCAAGGCAAAGCAAGAAAGTGGTTAGGGATGAGGCCGGGAGCCAGGAAGGGGGATGGCCCCTGCTAAGTCTGGTTGGCCTTGTGAACGAGTGTAAATATCTGGGTGATGGGGAACCTCTGGGGTATTCGCAACATTGGAAGGAAAGAATCAGATTTGTGCCTTGGCTGGTCTAGTCCAAGAGCTGTGGAATGGGTAGGTTCGAAGGGACTGAGGGGGAAGCGAATCAGGAGGTTGTTGGAAGGGTGAGTTCAGGACCTGGAGAGGATGGTGGGAGGGAAGGGAGGGAAGGAGCTGGAATGGAGACAGATTTTGGTGGATATGACTGGCACAGCCGGTGGTTAACGACATATAAGGGAAGAACGAGAGACAGGCAAGAATGACTCCAAGCTTGCGGTTTGGGGAGCTGGACAGCAATCCCATTAGCCAAGAGAGGACACACAGAAGGAGTAGCCGTCATGATCTCGTTGTGTTCTGGGGACAGAAGAACCTGGTAGGATGTGTCACCCCAGTCTGACAACTCTATAGCCTTCCCGGCATGACAACCACACTCCCTTTTGAGTGTCTCAAATCTCTCTCTTTCCTTCGCTTACAGAATCACAGGAGATTGGAGTGGGGAGAAGGTTCCAGTAACGCTGAGCCCAATATCCTTCTTGTACAGTTGGGAGGTGCAGACATGTTAACTGACCTGTGTACGATCCTTATTACCTTGTTAATATATTTAAGGTCATCCTAGCTTCAAATAAAAACAATTAAAAATCAAACATACATATAACCGCTTCTTTCCATCAACTTGACTACCAATCTTTACTCGTTCTTCAGTCGTCAAATACCCACTTCCTTCTGACTGGGAATTCGTTTCTTAAATCTCTGCAATGTTTACTTCTCTACCCTTTCAGTGATCCTACCCTAACATTAACTGGAAAAGACTCTTGTCCATCTAAATAGTATTTCCTCAGTCCACATAGCTTCTCCTTGGCTTTCTATGAGATCTGCAACTCTCCTTAAACCCTATACTGCCTTGGTCTTTACAACTGTGGTCCTTCCTTGTGTCCCCTCCTTCCTCTTCTCATTACTCCTTCTCCTGCATTACCCACTTCTTGTGACCCCCCCCCCTTCCTCTAGATCACCAAGCTTCAGTCATGAGCCCAGAACCCCTCTCTCTTCAGTTAGTTACTCTGGGGTTATTCAGAAGAAACCACTGGGTTCACTTCCAGGCCCGACAGTAGTCCACGTGGAAAAGTTCTTTCTGCGCATGTCCTACGTGGGATGTGCCAGTTCTCTTGGCCTGCATTGCTAGAGGCATGGTGCCTTCTCATAGAGAAGTAATCCACATTCCTCAGGGGCTCACTGGGCTGGTCCCCAGTTGGAAAGGACATTGATAAATGAGCGTGTTCTGAAAACAGCAATGAGGTTGGTAAGGGATCTAAAAACAACACATGAAAACCACTGGAAAACGCTAAGAGTGATGAGCCCGGGAAAGGCTGCACTCTTGTGATCCAGCTTTCTTCAAATTTGTGAAAACCCATCACGTGGGATGGGGCATAGATGTGGGTTTTTGTGGGTTGTTTTCCTGTTTCAGAAATCTGAAATTTGAAGGAGGTATATTTAGCTCAACAGGGGCAAAAAAATCTTGCCTATAACTCCTGAGGTTCAACAGAAGGATGAGCTGTCTCTCAATGCAGGGAGCTCTGTCTGTTGCTGAAGGTGCTGAGGAAGAAAGACCTGCTCTGAGCTGGAGACCAGCCATATTGAGATCCCTTTTCCTAGAACACTCTAGGGATTGCCCCCTTGGTAAACAGGCTGTCAGCGCCACAGACTTCACGTATGTGATAGGGACTCAGCTGTCCTGTCCAATTACTCGAGTCTGTCATTGGTCCTGCTGCTCTTCTAGACTCCTAGATGAAAAATCTCAGGGTGCCTTTGCTTCCTTGCTCTCTTTAGGTCCGTACCCTCGGCTTCCGGAAGGTGTCTCTGGTTTACTCCTAATTCTCCATTTCCACTGACACCATTCCACCCCAGACTTGCCAAATCACATGTGGATAGAAGTCATTAGATTTTTAAGTAGGAATGGACCCTGGAGAGATCGAGTTCAGCCTGCTCCTTTCATAGGTAAGGAGAATGAGACGCAGAAAAATTAAAGACTTGTCTACGGTCACACAGTTCAAAGTGGCGGTTCTAGGCTCCAAGATGCAGAGTGCCATATTCTTTCCACTGCTCCTTCCCACAGCGGCTCCAGGATTTCTCCTTATAATCACGTGGGCCACCCTGATACATTTCAAGTAAATTGGTTTTATAGAGGTTGGCCATGACTTAACCATGGAATGACTGATTGATCTGTACAAGGTTGTCATGGTCCTTGGTCAAATCATACGTGTTAATCTAGATCTAGGAATTACCCCCAATCTCTTAATTGTAACAGACCACTGGGTCTGCTTTGAGTTAACACACACTGTTCTTTTATGTGCTTCTCACAGATAATGCCAAAGTAGAACTGCTGAATTGTGAAATAAAGAAGACTTCCAGCCAGCTCGAGCTCTCTAGAGTCTGAAAATTCAGGTCATTTGGATTTGAAATGTATCATTGTGTTCCAATAAGTACAAAAATTACATAGATCATGTTAACTGGCTATGCCCTGATTACACCCATAAAAGGCCCTGGACTCACGATGGTTCTTCGGTTGCTCTTCTGGGCTCTTCTAGTTCCTGGGCTTGTTTCAGCCACGGTAACTTAGCTTCCACTGGGCTTTTTTCTAAGAAAAAGGGAACACAAACAACAAGCTTAAAGCAGCTGGATACATGATCGTTATTTGCGAAAGATTTCATCGATAAAGCAGTCACGCTTTTCGAATGCAAAGTGGGGTCTTTTATCACAGGACCTGAAGCGGCTTCTGGAGTGAACCAAACATTTCTGTCGTGTATTGTTTTCATTAACACATTATCCCAGTGCAACCAGATGATCCCATAGCACAGTTGAAGATGTTCTCCAAGCGAGCATAAAAATGCCTTTTATATAAAAAAAATATATAACCTTCTATAAACCAATACTAATCTCTGTTGTTTACATATTAAAGCTCTTACTTCAACCGTATCAGCTTGCTCTCTTTTGCCACAAATCCCCCTTGCCCAAGAATAAAGAGATCGATGGAGAAAATCAAATAACGTAGATGTTTAGAAAACTGGGAGGAGGTTTTACTCAAACTTTTATTGGTGTAGTTGTCACGGGAGCTGATTGCCGATTACGCCCATCACGCGGGAGCAAGATGGGCGCTCCTTTCTGTGCTTTTAAGCCTCGTAAGACATGAAGAAAGGAACACACTAGGTTATGAAATGAGAAAGGAAATTTTGGGCTGCTTCAGGGAAATCACAGACCCTGAGGCAGTGGCTGTGAAAGAACTATCAAGTGCACAAGGCAGGAGGAAAGACTTCACCGACGACATCCTTGCACCTCGTGGGGCAACCACGTAGCTTTTCTGAAGGGCGGACACAGTAAATAAGTATTTGTGAAACGGTTGACTACAAGGCTCTATGTATGGATAATGAACTCAGAAAAATGAAGGAGAATTGTACCATCCTTTCTAAAGGACTAAGGAAGACTTCTTGGGACCAACCAGTGAGGATAATCCTTTTTCCATTTCCAGAAAGGAAATACTTGTCATAAGGGTTGGTAATACCTCACTCAAGTACATGGAAATAACCATGTATGGAAAGGAATGTGTATCCGAGAGATGATGCCAAGACTTCCTGCCCGTGGATGCTACCCATTTCTGCTCATTCCTGGGGAACAAATAGGAATAATAGAAGAAATTCAAAAAGCATCCAGAGATCTGCATTGGGAGCCGAAAGTCTTCATCTACTCCACGGTAGGCAGGCACCAGGACACGTGATAAAGATGATGTTGTCCCTCCCTCAAGAGACATACACTCCAGGGGAAGGTACGTACAAAATACTGCGGGGGAAAAAAGAATGAGAACCCTGGGAGAAATTTCCTCCTCCTCTTTCTCTTTATCCTTCTCCTTTTCTTTTCCCCTTTCTCTTTCTCCTCATCCTCCTTCTTTTTCTTCAAAGCAGGGATTCCATCAGATTATTCCGTGTCCAGCGAGAAATGTTGGTGTAAGCCCAGACAGATAGGAGCCACTCTAAACGTACTGAGTCGATAAGCACTCAGCTTCCCCCCCAGATCAATTTATCAAGTGGGTCCAGCTTCTTTACCTGGTGGACAGTCTAACTGCCATCTGTCGGTAAGACGGTTTTCCTAAGACGGTTAAGTTGAAATGTAAATCCTGCGATATTCGAATGAGAGCTGGAAAACACCCCTTGATTTAACTTTAACATGCACCACAAACTTACCTTTCGGTTTGTAGCACGGGATGGGGATGATACATTCTTCTTTGATGTGTAACTTCAGCTGTGGGTTGCAGCCACCAACGTGCTGCCCACGGTGGTTGATACACAGAACGACGCGGTAACGTAACCCTCGGCCACAAGTCACCGTGCACTTCAAAGAAGAAATGAGAAGCCAGTGAAATTCTTGTCCACGAGGAGATCCACAAAGGCATTAATGACTCAAGCCAAGGAGAGCCCCTGATCTACGTAAGTATTAAACACAAAAGACCATTAGACAAACAGTAGGTAAAGAAGGGGATAGAAGCTGGCTTTCCCTGATTCTTATGTTTCAGGGCCCCTCCCTTTGCAAGGTCTCCGTCCAGTTCTCAACCTGAGAAGTATTTCAGATGAGGCCACAGCCCAAGAAAAACTGAAATGACCCGAAAATTTTCTGTTCGATATGAAAGAGACTTGATATAGGTTTCCTCAAATTTGATTAAATTTGTAATGACATTATCCAAAACAACTTGAGAACATGGGAAAAAGCAACTTTTTTAAACTATTAGTTAAAAAATCAAATTCTGATCAGTCACACTAAAGGATTTTCTTCCCATTCTGTCTACAGAAATCGATCTTGCAAAACTGCGATCACACGAAGAGGCCATCATAGAGTATTCAGCCACAAAGCTCAGGAAAAATACTGTAGAAATACCAAGCAGTTAAAATTAATAAAAACATTCTGCAAGGCACCTGGGTGGCTCAGTCGGTTAAGTCTCCGACTTTGGCTCAGGTCAGGGTCTCACGGCTCGTGGGTTTGAGCCCCGCATCGGGCTCTGTGCTGACAGCTCGGAGCCTGGAGCCTGCTTCAGATTCTGTGTCTCCCTCTCTCTGTACCCACACCCCACCCCCCCGACCTGGCTCATGCTGTCTCACTCTCTCAAAAATAAATAGATTAAAAAAACTTTTTTAAATAAACATTTTGCTATTTTGTCTGAATTTTCATGGTTTGTGTTGTATTTTTTTCCTTGAATTATTTATTTATGATTTGGAAGGTTCTCTTACTGACAAATGGAGTATTTTCCTGTCATGAAAGTCTTGGATATCATTTCAATTTATGTACATATGTTGGGGAGTACATATGTGTATAAGTATGTGTTTTTTTTAATTAATAGACTTTATTTTTTAGGACCATTTTATGTTTAGAGAAAAACTGAGCAGACAGTCCAGAGTTCTGCTTTGCCCCCACTCACCCCCATAGTCTCCCTTATTACTGACATCTTGTGTGAGTGTGATACAATTATTACAACGGAGGAACCAATGCTGCTGTATTGTTTTAACTAAAGTTCAGAGTTCACGTTGGGGGTCATTGTCATTTTTTTAAAATTTTGCAATTGCTTTGCTTATTCTGAGTAAAAATTCACTGAGGTGCCTGATATTTGTATTTTGCATCCTTTCTTCTTCAAAGTCCAAACTGTATACACTTCGGGCATCCCCAATTCTGGGATCCATCCGAGGGAGGGGCTGAAAGTCCTAGGACATCCACTATGAACAGGTGCGGCCCGCGGGGGTTATCTTACTCATGTCCCAACGCACCTTCAGGTCAGTAGCCTCACTCCCATTCGACAGATGAGCAAATAGGCCACCACCAAAGGACCTTGCTCAAGGTCACACAGTTCCCAAGGGGCATAGCGGATCCATCCTGGAGCCTCTCGTTGCCAAAACCATGACTTTGCCACTGACACATCGAGCTCAAGGACTCTTTCTTAAGTCTGTAGATGTTTCCTACACGGTCACAGACAAGTTTCACAGGACAGGAAGGCCTTTTTTTTAACATACTCACTTCTCCAAAAAGGGAAGGTATCATCAGAGACCAAACAGACGGTTACCAGAGGGGCGGTGGGGGGAGGGGATGGATGAAATAAGGAAAAGGGAATGAGAGTGCACTTCGTCGTGATGTGGAACCAATGAACCACGATACTGTACAACTGAAACTAATATAACACTATGTTAACTCTACTGGAGTTTTTAAAAATAGGGAGTTAAAAAAAAAAGGCTATCAGGAAACCTATCTGATTTCCTCTTGCCATTGAACAAATATTCCAATGAACTGAGTGAGGTTTGAGATTAGACCCTATTTCTGGGAAATCGATTCCCCTACCCCAAGATTTATCAACTTGAAATATATGTGACTGTCAGAGGCTGTTGCATATCAGCCAAGAAAGAAACAAGAACTCTGCCCAAAGAGAAAGAAAACAGTACGATGGATGATAAGGTATAACCACACCAGGACTGGTCACTCCAAAGGAGTATTGTCTCCTCTCACATAGCACCCCCTTCCCCCCCGGGAAGCTGGACACTTACCCTAATAATGCTGTCGGTATTTACAATTTCCAGAACTCCTCTTTGGAGGAGGAATATATCCTTAATGATAACGAATTCTCGTTACTGAGAATGTATTTGATGTTTGCAAACAAATGAAAAGTATTAAGAGCTGAGAAAGGTAAATGAGATGATTTGGTTAGCAACCCCCCTTTTGATACCGTGAGTGACGATAAAGTCACAATATTGATGAGGATGTGGGGTCGTGGTATGAAAGCTCTAAAGCCAACACAAAACATATGGATGGGACTCTTCTAAGAGCTGAAAGTGAGCTCTGCAGGTTATAGAGGTAAAAATGTTGATTTCTGATGATAGATCACAGCGTGACTTTTGGCACATACGTCAGGAGTTCAAGAATGGAATGGCCTTGCTGTAAGAAAATCCGCCTCAGTTCTGTTTACTTATGTGAACAAGTTTTCCTGGTGTGCGCGTGCAAAACAAAACAGAACAAGAAACCAGCAGTAAAAACTAAGAATAAAATTATTGCGGAACCCAGGTCTGAACCCATTCTGGGAATGGACAATTTTTTAAGCCACCCACCCTCATTTTCTGGATTGATTCCAACTGAAAGAGACAGGAAACCATCAAAACCCTAGAGGAGAAAACAGGAAAAGACCTCTCTGACCTTAGCCGTAGCAATTTCTTACTTGACACATCCCCAAAGGCAAGGGAATTAAAAGCAAAAATGAACTATTGGGACCTCATGAAGATAAAAAGCTTCTGCACTGCAAAGGAAACAATCAACAAAACTAAAAGGCAACCAACAGAATGGGAAAAGATGTTTGCAAATGACATGTCGGACAAAGGGCTAGTATCCAAAATCTATAAAGAATTCACCAAACTCCACACCCGAAAAACAAATAATCCAGTAAAGAAATGGACAGAAGACATAAATAGACACTTCTCTAAAGAAGACATCCAGAAGGCCAACAGGCACATGAAAAGATGCTCAACGTGGCTCCTCACCAGGGAAACACAAATCAAAGCCACACTCAGATACCACCTCACGCCAATCAAAGTGGCTAAAATGAACAAATCAGGAGACTATAGATGCTGGAGAGGATGTGGAGAAACGGGAACCCTCTTGCACTGTTGGTGGGAATGCAAACTGGTGCAGCCGGTCTGGAAAACAGTGTGAAGGTTCCTCAAAAAATTAAACATAGATCTACCCTATGACCCAGCAATAGCACTGCTAGGAATTTACCCAAGGGATACAGGACTGCTGATGCGTAAGGGGCACTCGTACCCCTATGTTTCTAGCAGCACTTTCAACAATAGCCAAATGATGGAAAGAGCCTAAATGTCCATCAACTGACAAATGGATAAAGAAGATGTGGTTTATATACATAATGGAATACTACATGGCAATGAG
The DNA here is from genome assembly GCF_007474595.2 of Lynx canadensis. Taxonomy (NCBI): domain Eukaryota; kingdom Metazoa; phylum Chordata; class Mammalia; order Carnivora; family Felidae; genus Lynx; species Lynx canadensis. The sequence goes on from NC_044308.2 coordinate 2,940,135, forward strand.
AAAGAATGAAATATGGCCTTTTGTAGCAACGTGGATGGAACTGGAGAGTGTTATGCTAAGTGAAATAAGTCACACAGAAAAGGACAGATACCTTATGTTTTCACTCTTATGTGGATCTTGAGAAACTTAACAGAAGACCATGGGGGAGGAGAAGGAAAAAAAAAAAGTTAGGGAGGGAGCCAAACCATAAGAGACTCTTAAAGACTGAGAATAAACTGAGGGTTGATGGAGGGTGGGAGGGAGGGGAGGGTGGGTGATGGACATTGAGGAAGGCACCTGTTGGGATCAGCACTGGGTGTGGTATGGAAACTAATTTGACAATAAATTTTATATTTAAAAAATTTACTTTTTATGTGTAATAAGTGTTTACCAAAATTTGAAATATATTTATATTGTTGTGATAATAACAATCCAGGGGAGGGGGAACATTCCTAATACTTAGAGCCTATGGCTACAGGAAAATGAAATAAATTAATTTCAAATAAAATATAACGATTTCAATTGCTATACATATATTCTTGGGAAAAAGTAGAATAGCGTAATCAATAAAAGACTATGGCATAAAGGTACAGTATGCTGGGATAAATTTCTGTGGGGAGAGTGGATTCAGAACGTGAGCTCAAGGGGGAAAAATGCAAACTATCCACAAACTGTTCAAGAAGGACCTCTTTGTGTGCTTTTTAAGGGAAAGATGGCAAAGATAGAAATCATCATGGCATTTACATTCTGCTGAACACATTTTTTTGTTTAAATGCTATAACACTTTTATTTTAAAATGTCAGCATTCACATGTTAGAAATGACACTCTTTGATACTTTTTACTCAAACTTACAATCAAGACTTTTAGATGTCAATCTAAATAGAGGTGACGGGGTATTTAATTTTGAGAGCACCTTTTAGGGGGTATGTGACAAAAGGATCGATAGCCCCTAGTCAATGTTCGTTCAAATCTGAGGTTACAGTGAAAGTGTCCTGTCCTTAGGGTGCCTGGGTGGCTTAGTCGGTTACGAGTCAGACCCTTGATTTCGGCTCAGGTCTTGATCTCAGGGTCGTGAGTTCAAGCCCTGCATTGGGCTCTGCGCCGGGCAGGGAGACTGCTTAAAAAAAAACAAACAAACTAGGGGCGCCTGGGTGGCGCAGTCGGTTAAGCGTCCGACTTCAGCCAGGTCACGATCTCGCGGTCCGTGAGTTCGAGCCCCGCGTCGGGCTCTGGGCTGATGGCTCGGAGCCTGGAGCCTGCTTCCGATTCTGTGTCTCCCTCTCTCTCTGCCCCTCCCCCGTTCATGCTCTGTCTCTCTCTGTCCCAAAAATAAATAAACGTTGAAAAAAAATTAAAAAAAAAAAAAAAACAAACAAACTATATCTCAATAAATTAAGAAAATAAAATAAGATAAAAATGAAAAGCAAAGTGTCCGGTCTGGAATCTTACCTGAGACCACTCCATGGCAATCCACTTGGGGCAGTCGAACAGGTTGCAGGTCTGCATGACCTTGGGTTTGGGCGCGTACATGCACTTCCACTCCTCTACCTGTAGTATCTCTCCGTGCATGGACTCCTCCACACACACGAAGCTCCGCCTCTGAATCCCGCCCCCGCAGGACACCGAGCACGCAGTCCAAGGGTTATGTTCCCAGCTCAAAAGCGAACAAATAAAAACACATTATTTATTTGTCATTGGCTTGTCTGTTTCAAGCTTGCAAGCTCCCAGGGGAACCGCTGGGAATCCGTCTGTTTCAAGCTTGCAAACGCGACAGCGAAAAGTACTTCCGGAAGCATTCCTTGAGCTGTCTCTAGACCATCAATACTAAAGGACAGTATTACTAGAGAACAGGAGAATCTCAAAGTCGGAAACTAGTCATCCAGGTATAAAAGGGGGACTCAAATTTCTGACCAACTGCAAGGCCTGAGCTCCCTCTCTAACGGTCGGACATCCCCAGTGACGGGAGACGTGGCCGTTTGAGGCAGTGTATTCCATCCGATTCTTTGACACATCTTCCTTATGGAGTTGAAGTCTGTTTTCCTGTAGCTCCCCGTAAAGGATCTAGTATCTGTCCCTCTTATATTTTGGACTGTTGCTACAGATACTACAGTTCCTTGCAAACTACTTAGAGCAAATTACAGAGTGGAAAACGGAAACACGTAACTCACCGAGGGAGAGGTTGGAAGTGGTCGTAGGGCATGATCTCTTTAAATCCGTCGCTACAAATGAAATCATGGTGACAGTGTCATTTCTAAATCAATCGACATATTAATTTAACCCATACAGATTTGACATCCCAAAAGACAGAGCCCTTTCAGACTGAAGACGAAACATGACAAGTGCTGCGAACCCTTCCCCAAAACTTCCCACCATCTTTTTTGGTTTTCGGGAACATCCGTGGCACACGCCATCTCCAGTTACACGGAACTACAGAAACCAGTGGTATGAATTAATCAAAGGGAAGAGTGTCTCTTCATTCAGATAAACCTACTTTTCATCATCTAAGAAGGTTATTTTGGTATGTTGATGATATTAACATTTTATCATCTTAGTAGACTCTTTAGAAAGACATTTTGTTTCATAGAAGCTGTCCTTTGAAAAGGTCTCTATTCATAATTATGTTCACCTGGGATTCCAGGAAATGGGTAGTTCAGTGACAGGAAATGAAATCCACTGAGAATGCTTCCTTTTCCATTTGCACACTTCTGCCTCAGCCAGCTGGCAGCTGTCTGGGGGATTCTAGGACTTGATATTGTGGCTGTTATTTTAAGATACTGTAGGAAAGCCAGGAAACTTCCCCAGGCAGTCCAAGTCAGCAGGTACTAAATTATGCAACGGGATAGTTTATGCATCGCTTTTCTGCCTTGGCATTGAAACTTCTTACTTGCTTGAGCAATGCATTATTTATACTGAACTTAATGCAAACGCTTCGAAAGTCAGCACGGGGTAACGGGTGACCCAGTTTAAAAGTGAAAACGGTGAGTTCAAGATTTTTATGACTGGCAGATGGACAAGACATCGTACTTGGTTGGAGAGAGCTTCCCTGTTGTGTGTGTAGATGCTCACTGAGGGTCCTTACAGAGGGGTGAATATCAGGGCACATGCACGCACAGCCAGACAGGAGAGTGCGGGGCTGTGTGCGCTGGCGAGCCTCGTCCCGCTGAGCGGGGCTACGAACGCGGGTAGCTGCCACCTGCGTGTGTTCAAGGTCGCACAGTGCAAATGTCACTCTGCAAAGATGGACTGGTCTTGGTGGCGGTTGGCTGATTTCTTTTTAGAGTAAACACTAAGGGCAATGACGCAGACCTCGAAGGGCAAGGATCCATGCTGCACTCCTTTAGTTTGGGCTTGGGTTTCACATTTTCGGGGTAGTAATGGCAGTAATGGTCAGGAACTACCCTCTTCAAGCGGATATCCACACATTCGGCCGAGTTGAGCTGATAGCCTAATGGGAAAAAGAAAAGGCACCTGTGAATATCGCACTGTGTCGTTTTCCCGCGGCAGTGATCCCTTGGCACAGACTCTTCCTCCCCCAGAAGAAACTTAACTCCGTGGTTCTCATCCCTGACTATGCAGGGGAACCGCTGGGAGCTTCTAGCACACAGCAGTGCCCGGGTCCTTACACGGTCCAACTGAGGCAGAAACACTGGGTGGCTCAGTCCGGGAAATGGGTTGGTTTGTGTGCTCTAATGATCTTCAGGTTCTTCTAAGATGATGAAGATGTGTGGCCGAGAGAGAGAGAGAGAGAGAGAGACAGCGAGCACGCACAAGCAGGGGGAGGGTCAGAGAGAAGAAGAGACATAATCCCAAGCAGTCTCTGCAACATCAGTGCAGAGCCCGATGTGGGACTCGAACTCACAAACTGTGAGATCATGACCTGAGCTGAGATCAAGAGTCAGATGCTTAACCAACTGCATCACCCAGATGCCCTGTCTTAGCACTTTTAACGAGAAAGTGGCAAGGGACTCCTTTACGGAATGCTCAGACCTTGGGGCGGAAGGTCACTTGCTGGCCGGTCTCCCGAATGTCCCCACAGCCCTGTGCCATGGGCCCCCCGTTTCCCCATATTCTGTTTTTACTATTCCCATCCTGACTCCCCCAGAGACCCCTATTTCTTGTTTACATGTTCTCAAATCCACATGTGCCTCATGCGATGTTGCTTGTGTGTACCTGTTGTAACTAGATAGGTACTTTAAATCTTGTTCTATTGTCTACTTTTCTCACTCAGCACGACACTGTTAAGAGCCACCCACATGCCCCGGCCGGTGCCTCCTTCCACCGCACAATATCCTGTTGCTTGGGGACACTGCGTTTTACTTGTTTGCTGTCCGGGGGCACCTGGGGCACCTCGGATGCCAACGAGCTTCTCTAACTGGGGAAGTAAGCACTGTCCATACTGGGAGGAACAAAGCCCATCCCCTACACCGCCCCCTGCCTCAAAATCCTGCAGAGCAGAAGGGATGAAAACTCACTCTCGATTCTGTGAATTTCAAATTGCACAGTCTCTGAGGAAAGTGAGCGTTCCAAATGGATGAGTGCCGTAGATTTAAAAAACAACTCTCAAAATGATGCTTCTACTTCCTGAAAGATCTGATCCCAGGCTTCCTGTCACTACATAAGTGTCATGCTAAGTTTAAAAGGAAAAAAAAAAAAGGCAATTTTTCAAAAGCAGAATGAGCTCTTCAGGAAAAAAAAAAAAGGCTCAAAGCTAAGCTCTCAGCCTCAGCCAGTTGGTCTAAAGGTCTAAAAATACATTTAAGGGCCTGATTGCCGAGAGGAATCTGATTTTATAAACCACTAGACGGCATTCCGCAAGCCATGGCTTGGACGTACACGGCGTGGGGAAGGACAGACTGGTATGCGTTATGAAAAGCAAGGTTGAAACCGCAAGAACGAAAATCCAAATGGAGTCAATAAAATGCTACTCGGGTGCCAATATCTGCCAGAGAGTCTACAATATCAGATGGCAGGGGCAATCTATCCAGTACTTTCTCCAGACTGGTCTTCAGAGTCCCGCGTAGATGATTACAGGCAAGCCAGAAAAGCCCAGCATCCCAGTACCTTAGGGAGCAGAGAACTGACCTGCCTGATGACCCAACAACTCAGAAGTGGCATTTACACAGATCATGGCGACTTGGTTAGTAATGCAATTAAACTCTGGTAATGCTTTCCTTGTGGGTTTTATGTGTGTGTGTTTATTTCCTCCAAAACAAGTACGGAACGAGACTATACCTCCTCGAAGCAAAGGAACACCTCTGTTCTAAATGGAAACATACTTCTAGGAGACAAAAAGCATACAATTTAAGGAGAGACAATTCATTTAATTTGAGGGAGGTACAGAGATAACTGAAAGCGAAGGAAATAAGGCAGGCTGCCTTCCTATGTTATGAACCAATGTATTGAAATTCTGCCTGTGTGCAGAAAATGGCAGGCCGTAGAGGGAACCCCAAGAGAGCAGCCTCAAGTTTCCCTTCTGTTCTTACAGCCACTGCTGTCTCTGGCGGACAGTTTCCCTGCCAGGTGCTCCCATTTATGGCTCCAGCAGGGCTGTCTTTCCTTCCGCACCTGAGTATGAGGCACATCTGTTTCCCTCCCAAGAATTTAACCAACTGACTAAGCCGAGTCCCATTCCCAATGTCCCTCCCAGAGTGAAAAAGCTCCTCTTTTTTCTTATGCGCCTGAATGGGAATGTCTCTCTGAGTGATTAGGTGGGAGAGGGGGGACACTAAAAAGAAAGAGATCTTTGTCCACTTGCTGAGTAAGAATAACCCCCCCACACCGCTGCCCGCTCTTTGCTTTTATTTGGGGGTCCATGGGAGATGGTCATCTCTGGAACCATGGTCCACTTGACTCAAAGGTGGTGGGATTCTGCTTCTGGATATAAAACATGCAGGCAGGGAATCTGTGGGTATGTCCCACTCACCCTGAGAGCATTGAGTCACGTATGTATCTCATAACCCACCACCGGAGAATGCCAGGAGGGGGGGCGGCCACAACCCTGGAGATTATGCTGAATTTTTAACAAAATTCAGGTTTCTTTAGAATCGGACATAACAGGTATTTCCTGAGTACCCATTAACTGCCAGACACTCTATTAGGCTCCTTGACCTGTGTCCTCTCACTTTGTTCCCCGACAGTGCTGCAAGGGGGGTCATCCTGTTTTATGGATAAGCAGACTGAGCTTCGAAGATGGCACAGAGCTAAGCAGTGGCAAAGCCAAGAAGTGAGTCCAAGTCCCTGAACTTCAGCTCTGTGGCCACCCTGCCTCTTGACGGAAATGTCGTCATGCCATTTTTGGAGAACGAGTTTGGCCAAAATGAGTCTGAGGCCCGGGTTTGGAGAGACTCACTGAATTTATGCAGATCACGGTCTCAACTCCCAACACCGTTTTCCCTCAATCAGCTTTCAACGAGATCAAATGTGTTTTAAGAGTTTCCTTGGCGGTCACTGACGCAAGGTCGGTGACTCAAAGCCCTGAAGGAGTTTCTGCCTCGGAACAATGCTTGTAATGTTCAGCAAAATACATTTTCACCTTCGGTGGAATCGAGAAAAACCGAGGGAATGTTAGCGCTGGCAGGGACTTAAAGATGATCTCCAGCACTGTGTTTAAGTCGTATTTATTTTTGTGATCGTGTTCTATTTACGGCAGGAGATCAGTTTGCCTCCTCGAGGTAAAATTAAATTGTTTTTTTTTGTTTTTTTGTTTTTTTTTTTTTAATTTTTTTTTTTCAACATTTACTTATTTTTTGGGACAGAGAGAGACAGAGCATGAACGGGGGAGGGGCAGAGAGAGAGAGGGAGACACAGAATCGGAAGCAGGCTCCAGGCTCTGAGCCATCAGCCCAGAGCCTGACGCGGGGCTCGAACTCACGGACCGCGAGATCGTGACCTGGCTGAAGTCGGACGCTTAACCGACTGCGCCACCCAGGCGCCCCTAAATTGTTTTTGTGAATATGTTTATTTAAACATTTTTAAAGTTTATTTATTTTTTATTTATTTTGGGAAAGAGCAAGAGGGGGAGGGGCAGAGAGAGAGAGGAAAGAGAGAGAGAGCCCAAGCAGGCTCCACACTGTCAGTGCAGAGCCCAACGCGGGGCTCGAACCCACAAACCATTAGAACACGACGTGAGCTGAAGTTGGGCACTTAACCAGCTGAGCCACCCAGATGCCTCCATTTAAATTTCTTAAAACATCCATTTAAAGAAAAAACCTGAAGTAAAGAATCGTGCAGGGGTAACACAGATATGGCAAAAGCAGTGATTAATATGGCTACAGCTGATATCCAAAGATTCTTAAACTTGAATGTGTACCCTAATTTCCTGGGGGGGACTGTTGAAAAGGATTAATGGGCCCCATTCCCAGAGTTTCTCATTCAGTAGGTCCAGGGTGGGGCCCAAGAATCTGCATTTCCACCAAGTTCCCACGTGATGCTGATGCTGTTGGCCCGGGGACCCCACTTTGAGAACCACGGCTGTAGAATCATAATCTAGTGGTCTATTGCTCAAGCCACGTCTAGGAAGAAGTAACTGGGAAGACTAACTTTCTAGCTGGTTTCCAGAGCCCCATTCAACCCCTAGACCGTTTCTCTTTCCTTCTCGGCAACACAAGCTCCTTCTGGGGTCTGGGATAAGTGCTCCCCACAAAAGCACCTGCCTGCTGCTTTCACAGGGAGCCTAAATCCCAGAGGAGAGAGTCCTGAGATACAGATTCCCGGGAACCCGAAGGCGTCCCTGATACCCGAAGCCTGGAGTTTAAAGGAGGAAAGGCAGAAGTGACTGGGGACACTCAGCTGGGGGCTCAGAGGGAGCTGTTCACCAGCTGAGCAAACGGGGGTACGTCCTTTACATCTAATACGTTTCTGTTTGCTCACACATAATACAGCCACGCAAAGAGACCTTTCTTAAGACTGTTTGCAAGAATAAATGTGAAGATGAACACCCCATGGAAATGCCCAACACTGCTGCCTGGTGCTTTTAGGGGAAGTTATCCACATAAGGCCCTCTAGCAATTCAAGGAACCACGGTTCATGTGTTGGCATGAGCTCAGAACCATTTATTCTTCAATTTTAAAGTTCAGTTTATTAAAAGAGCCTTACAATGGAGGCTCTGGCAGCCTCCTTTCCTCCAGGCAGACGCTTTCTCCATATTAAACAGCCGATTTCCCGCCACCTGAGCCTGTAAATACGTGTAGCACGTGTGTGGAGCCCAGAACCTTCCTTCACTATCTGTGAAATCCTTGAACTAAGCAAGCAGCAGGCAGGAGTTTCCCCTTACCACTCAGCGGCTACCCTTTCTCCTTTTGGTAATTTACGCTAAGGCACCTACCTTGAGGGAGGACGGGGTGGAAATCTAAATGTTAGAACCAACGCGACCCCTTCACCAAGCTGCTTGGTCTGTTTTTCAGGTTTTCCGTGGAAAATTAAAAATAATGCATGCTTTACAGACACTTAAGACAAGAAACGCAAGGACACACATAAACAGGTCTCCAGCTTTTTGCTACAAGTCTGTCTAGACTGTTGCACCTGTCTCCAAGAATAAAGGCAAACACACATCCATTCACACCACTGCAGTCCAGGCTGCTGGGCAGGATGCCGCGTGATCACTCATCACCCGTCACCACACCAATGTTACAGTCAGCTTCAAAAAAACACACAGGTACGTCATTTCTAACTCTGAGCTCGGAACATTCAAGAACGAAGTCTGTGCCTCACCTCCTCCACATGTCACAGTGCAGGGGAAGAAGTCGGTTTGTCTCCACTGATGACTGATCGGCTGATAGAAGAAGAATTGGGCCACACTGTCCTTGGCCACCGTGTACCTGGTCTGGACACAGAGAACCATGGTGACGCATCTACATGCAATGGTCTAACACTTCCCACGGCTTTCCGAAGGAGATCAATGTACTTCACTGAGGTATGCAATCTCAGATCTTCAGTTCTTTCACAACCAACTCCGGCACATGAAGTTTCCAAAAATTCTAACATGTGATAACACTTCATTCGGGGTTGCCACAGAGGGGGGCTCAGAAGACCTTCAACCAGGCTCCCCAGAGTCATTTTTCCAGACAACTCCATGCATGGAAGGGAGTTCTCAAACGTGTAGGTGGCCTTTTTTTGTTTGTTCGCGTAACTTCTGTTTTTTTTTTCTACCTGATACATCTGAGTTTAATTTCCATGAGAGCAGGGGCTGAGACAGTCTGGGTTTATTTGCACCATGCCACATGCCTGGAGTTCTTACAGTTGCAATAATTCTTACACTTTCATCTTTACGCAAATCCCTCCAAAAAGGTCTTCTGGAAAGCACAACTGGAGAAACGCAAATGTACACAAATATGTGGTGTTCATACTCGAGCGTTCCAGCATCTAACGATCCAGCGATCCATCCAGAAATGCCAAAGCCCATAGGGACTTCAAGCGGGGGACCCAATAGAGGACATAATGAAAAGCCAATATTGGATGATATAATTGCTGAGAATTTCCTAGACCTTGAGAAAGACAGGTGTACTCAGTTTAAAAATGTTCTGGGCAGACATTTTTAAAAAGTACAACAACCGGGATAAAGAGAAATCTTAAAAGTTGTCAGAAAGGAAAAAAAAAATGATTAGCTATGAAACAGTGAGAATCACACTGGCATCCGATTTCTCATAGGCAATACCGGATGCAAGAAAGCAAAATCACACCTTCAAAGTGCCAAGCAACAATAACTTTTTGTCTAGAATTTTGTAACTAAACTATCAATCAACAGTCAAAGATCAATGGTCAATCTATAAGCAAGCGATGATCAAATTATCTATCAGAACCAGGGAAACAGAGATATCTTCAGACACAGAACGACTGAAACGGTACCACTTGAGACCCTCACTGGAAAAAAAAAAGGAAAAAACTATGAAAAGGTATTGAACAAAAGCGAATATAAAAGCAGGAGGGAGTAGATGCAAGAAGCAGTAATGATGAAATCAGTCAGTAAAGCTGATTCATAAACATAAGTAAGAGTTGACTAAAAGATAATATTTGGATGTATTTGATCATAAAACGGTAAAACACTCTAGCACAAGATGCTGTCGGGGAGGAGAGGTGGGGGGGAGGAGAGGTGGGGGGGAGGAGAGGTGGGGGGGAGGAGAGGTGGGGGGAGGAGAGGTGGGGGGGAGGAGAGGTGGGCGGGAGGAGAGGTGGGGGGGAAGAGAGGTGGGGGGAGGAGAGGTGGGGGGGAGGAGAGGTGGGGGGGAGGAGAGGCGGGGGGAGGAGAGGTGGGGGGAGGGAGGGCAGGATGCACAGCGTCACAGAGGCACGAAACACTTCGAAAGGGTTGTGCTCTGGCTGTGGAAGAATGGCTGGTCTCTGATGAATCCTGCCAGAGAGAGTGAGAGCTCCGCCTAAAATGTATTTCTGATGTATCTGAAGGCATCAGAGAACGACCACGCCAGTGAGCGTTTGCAGGGACAAGACCCCAGACACAAAGGAAGCCCAGAGAGGCGAGCGTGACATTGGCACCACCTCTGGCACCACATTTCTGCTCCCGGCATTTTCCATCGTGCAAGGGGTGACTGAGTGGCTGAGAAGCTGAGCAGAGCTGTCATCAGACTCACGAGTCTGAGAACAAACACTGGAGCCCGAGGCCCACCAAGCTGAGGGGGGTACCAGTAAATGCTCCACGTGCCCAACTGGGAGCCCCAGAAAGCTCTATCCTAGTAAGAAGCATGAACTGGAAGTAGGCCACTTTTCAAAGGGAATGAACGCCAGGTTCCAATTATTTCAATCGCTTGTTGGCTGAAGGTACCTGGCTGCTAACCTGTCTTCCAGAAGCAGAAATTAATCCAGTCTCAGATCGTATCTATAATCTTTCACCCACTATACACAGAAAAACTTAAAAATAGCCAGGCACACACAAAAAATAAGATTTAACAACCAACAGAAAAGGTGGAATACGCTATAAACGGAATTACAGAATATCCAAATAGTGGCATCACCAGATAGAAACTTAAACACCTAGTTATACGGCTACCAACCCCTGAAATTCTAGCTTTGGCTTCAGGTCGTGTTTCACAATACCCCATACGGTGCCAGGGTCTTAAAACCTCAGCGTTAGCACACGGCTCCCTCCTTGGGCTCTTGTTTTTTAGAAAGTCTGGACTAAGACAGGATGGTGAAAATGCTTAAGAAGTTAAGTGACAAGACAGAGAATTTCACTAGAAACAGAGAGGCCACAAAAATAAAATGGCAATTCTAGAAGAACGAGGCACAGTAACTTAAATCAGTATCGCAATGGACAGACTTGACAATGGATCAGACTGGGGCTCGGCAAATATTTTCGTAAAGAATCAGAAGGCAGACATAGTTTTCAGGCCATATAGTCCCCATTACAGTGATCTGACTTGGTTGGCACAGGGAAAAGGCAGCCACAGACAACCTGTAAACAAATGGCTGTGGCTGTGTTCCAGTAAAACTCCACTCTGCTTGCTGGTCAGGATCTGCTGACCCCTGGATTGCATACAATTAAAGAGAGAATCAGTAAACAGACACGGAAGAAGGAAGCGGAAAGTAGACATGACAGGTGAAGGTGTAAGTATAGTCCCAGAGAAAGTGAACACAGAGAATGGCATAGAAACTATATCTGCAGAGGTAATCAATGAGAATCTTCCAAAACCGATGGTAGATATCAAGCCATGGCTGTGAAGCTCTACAAACCTCAAGCAGAAGAAAGTCACTAATTACATCACAGTCAGACTGACGGAAACCAGGGGCACCCGGGAGGCTCAGTCAGTTGAGCGTCCGACTCTTGATTTCAGCTCAGGTCACGATCTCATGGTTCACAGGATCGAGCCCCACATTAGGCTCTGTGCTGACAGCATGGAATCTGCTTAGGATTCTCTCTCTCCCTTTCTCTCTGCCCCTCCCCAGCTTGTGTGTGTGCTTGCTAAATAAATAAATACATACATAAATACGTAAACAATCTTAAAAAATTGATGAAAACCAAAGAGCAAACACTGAAAAGCAGACAGGGAGAAAGACACATTACCTTCTAAGGCACAAAAATAAGACTGACAGCTGGCTTCTTAAGAGTAAGTGGAAGCCAGAAGACAATACACTAATAGAAAATAGTTTCATGATGGTAAGGTGGTCAAGTCACTAGAAGAGGTAACGACTCTAAATGTGAACGGACCTAACAACCTAGCCTCAAAGATAAATAATTTGAAATTAACAAGAATAGAAAAAAAAATTAGATAAAGGTAACAGTCACAGTGGTAGTTTTACCATATCTCTTGTGGTAACTAACAGAATGAGCAGACAAAAACCAGTAAGGTTACAATTTTTAATAAAACCATTAATAAACATGACCACATTGACGTATGGACACTGTGCCCAACAACAGGAGACCACACATCATATCTTCTAATATTTGCTATGTTCTGAGCCACAAATTAAGTTTTAACAGATTTCAAAAAAGTTGACATAATATAGAATATGTTCTTTGACTATAGTAGAATGAAGCGGTAAAGTAATAATGAGTGGGGTGCCTCGGTGGCTCAGTCCAACTCTTGATTTCGGCTCAGGTCATAATCTCAGGGTCATGAGATTGAGCCCTACGTCAGGCTTTTCACTGAGCATGGAGCCTTCTTAAGATTCTCTGTCTTTCTCTCTCTCCCTTTGCCCTCTCCCTTGTCCATGCTCATGCTCTCTAAAATAAAATAAAATAAGAATGAGATTACTGCAAAATTCCTACATACTTGGAGAGTATACTTCTAAATATTCTTTAAGTCAAGGAATATATCAATATGAAAACTACAATACAATTTGAATGATGATGGAAAAGATTTCATATCAACATTTGCATAATAAAATATAAGGAATGATTGGAGTGAAATTCATAGCCTTAAATACATGTGTTATGGGGCAAAAAAAGGATGAAAATCAATGACCTGACATCCAACTAGAAAAGATAAAAAGGTAACAGCTTATTAAATCCAGAGACAGAAGAAGGATGGAGAGAACAAAGATGAGACTGGATATTAATCATATGGAAAGGAAACTACACTAAAATGCAAATAACGTAAATGAAAAGGTGTTTCTGTGAAAAGTCTAATTAAAGTGATAGCCCTCCAAAGTGACTGATGAAGTTAAAAAGAAAGTAGGGACAAATAATCAGTCTCAGGAATGAGAAAAATGACTCACTACAGATCCTGGAGACAATGAAGAAACAGTAAGAAGATAATATGAAAAGATCTCTGCCAATAACCTTTAAAAAGTTAGTTGAACTTTGGAGATATTGTGGGTTCTCTTCCAGACCAGCAGAGCAAATATCACAGCAAAGCGAGTCAAATGAAGTAGTTGGTTTCCCAGTTATGTTTACACTACACTGTAGTCTATTAAGTGTGCTGTAGCATTACATCTAAGAAAACAATGTGTGTACTTTAGTTTAAAAATACTTTTTTGCTAAAAAATGCTAACAACCATCTGAGCTTTCAGCGGCTTGTAATCGCTGATCATAAATCACCATCACAAATATAGTAATAATAAAAAAGTTTGAAATACTGTGAGAAGTACCAAAATGTGACACAGAAACACAAAATGAGCAAATGTTGGAAAAATTGCACCTCTACACTTGTTCAACTCAGGAATGTCATAAATCTTTGTGGCAATTTGTAAAGAAAAAAAAAGAAGAAGAAGAAAAGAAAAGAAAAGAAAAGAAAAGAAAAGAAAAGAAAAGAAAAGAAGAAAAAGAAAAAAGAAAATCTACAAAGTGCAATAAAATACGGTGCACCCGTAGACAAAGTCCTTGAAATAAAACTGACACAAAAGGAAACTAAAAGTATGAATAGTTGTGTATATTTTAAAGACACTGAATGCATACTTCTAAAAATTTACTGCTTAATATCTCCAAATATTTAAAGAAGAAATGACACCAATTTTAAACAAACGATTGCAAAGAATGAAAACTGAGGAAATATTTCTAAACTTGTTTTGTAAAGCCAGTATAAATTAATACCCAAGACCTGACACGAATACAGTATTAGAAAGAAAACCTCTTCCAGAACAAAGCCACCAAAAAAATCATAAATACAATAATTTAAAATTATACCCAGTGATACATGAAAGGATAATCCTTTTTATTAATGATAAAACAATACATATAAGTAAATGCTACTAGTAAATTATACTAATGATAATAATCAAGTGAAGTTTATTACAGGAAGGTAAGATGGGTTTAACATTTAAACATCAACAGTTCACTATCTTAAAGGAAAAAATATATGATCACTTCAAAAGATGTAGAAAATGCATTTGAAAAAATTCCACACTTGTATGTGACAATGGAAGCAAATTAGAAAAAGATTTCTTTCATCAAATAAACTATCAAAACCTCAGGGCAAACATCAAACATGGTGAAGAATTACAGACCCCTTTGCCTCTGAATGAGAAGCACGACAAAATAGTTGCTGTCCCTAAATCTACTCAATATCATACCAAATGTCCTAAGTGGTACAATATAGCAAGAAAAATAAATAAAATATACACGGGTTGGAAAAGAAGAAACAAAATTATCATCATTACAGGTATCAGAATTGCGTATACCTAATCCAAAAGAATCTATAAACTATTAGAATTAATAAGTGTTAATATAGCAAGAATACAGTGCCAATATACAAAAATCAGTTAGATTCCCATAACTTTAGTACAAATAAATAGAAAATTTTAAAAATTCATTTATAATAACACAAAAATAGCAAACAACTGGGGATAACTTAGAATATATGACTTACACACTGAAAATTATGAATGTTATTGAGAGAAAAAATTTTAAATTAAATAAATGGATGGGAATACCATATTTATGGATTGGAAAAATTGGGATGGGAAAGTTTTCTGTTTTCTCCAAATTGACACATAGATTCAATGCAATTCTAATTGAAATCCAAAAGAATCTTATAAAATTTGACAGGCGTACTTAAAAATTGTTATGGAAGTGCAAGGAGTCAAGAATATCAAAGATCGTCTTTAAGAACAAAGTGGGAGGGGCACCTGGGTGACTCAGTCAGTTAAGCGTCCGACTTCAGCTCAGGTCATGATCTCACAGCTCGTGAGCTCGAGCCCCACGTCAGGCTCTGTGCTAACAGCTCAGAGCTTGGAGCCTGCTTTGGTTTCTCTGTCTCCCTCTCTCTCTTCCTCTCCCCTGCTCACGCTCTGTCTCTCTCTCTCAAAAAAGTGAATGAACATTAAAAAAAAAAATTAAAAGAACAAAGTGGGAGAACACACACTAGCAAATATCAAGACTTGTTTCAAAGCTACAGTAATTAAGTCACAATGGTACTCACAGACACATCAATGAAACACAACAGACTCCAGAAACAGACCCCCACACACATATAGTTTTGAATTTAAGACAAATGGAGAAAGGACCATCTTTTCACCTAATGGTTCTGGGTCAGTGGATAGATGTGGTAAAAGATAATGACTATAGTTCACAACATGTGCAAAAATCAATTTTAGGTGGATTACAGCTCTTAATATGACAAGTAAAACAATAAGGCTTCCAGAGAAAAACACAGAAGAATAGTTTCATAACCCTTGATCCTGAACGAGGCAAAGATTTCCTAACCAAAATACAAATGGTCCAATCATGAAGTTAAAAATCTATAGCTTGCACTACAACAAAATTAAGAGCTTCTGAACGGGAAAACTGAATGCCCTAAATACATGTAATAGAGAAAAAAGAAGTTTGAAAATAAAATGAATTAAGAATTGAGCTCCAGAAGCTAAAAATACAATACCAAAATAAATTAATGTAAAGATAAAAGAAAGAAAAATAAAAGTTTACATAAATTGAATATTTTTAACACTCTGAGTTAATCAGGAAAACTAAAATCTGGCTCTTGGCTGTCTCAGAGACAAATCTTTGGATGATCTGAATGAAATGAAAATTAGATAAGGAACCAGTGAACAAGTTTAGGAATGAAAGAGACATGGTTACAGGTACAATGGAGATGTTTTTTAATGATAAGGGAACACAGCATGATTACCTTTGAAGAGTTGGAAGACTTGGACGAACTGGATGTTTCTCTAGCAAAATACACATTTCAAACTTGGCTCAAAAACAGAACCCTAAATAAATCAATATGCCTAAGAGGGACTAAAATAGTTTTCTGAGTCCCAACCATTATCACCAAAAGAAAAAGAAAACAAAGAGGAAGAAAAAGACAGAAAAGGCATTAGACCCAGATGTTCTCCATAAAGAGATGACGCCCTTACTGGAGCAGATGCATTTAATTGCTGACCAATATCCACTTCCCCTTCCCATCCGCCAAAGGCTCACGCCTGTTCCGGTGTTCATTCCTCCCCCATGTGTCTTAGCGCCTGACTGTCCCATGTGACCATGGCGGTCACAGCTGCCTTAGCAGGTGTGGGACCCGTGAGAATGCGCCTCTCACTCGCACAACTGCAGACTGTAACGGCTCGGCAGCGCCTGTGGCAGGTCAAGGTCCCCGTGGGCTGCTCCCACCCCACGGTCCGAAGCAGGCCATTTCCTGGGAGACACTGCACCATGTGATAGAGGACTCTGGCTCAGGGCCTCCCCTGCAGCCTTGCTGAATCCCCCAGGACCACCCTTCAGTTTAAGATGCTCCCACCCAACTTTCTCTCCTTCCCTCTCTCCTCTGCTTCTGAAGTCAGATCTTCACTGCCGCCGGACAGCTCTCCTGGCCTCTCTTGGTGCCATCTTGCCTCTTCCTTGTGGGTATCCCACTCATAAACGTCTTGCACATCTAGTCCTGTCTTGGCTTCTTCTTCTTCTTCCTTCTTCTCCTTCTCCTTCTCCTTCTTCTTTGAGCAATTTTACATTTACTGAAAAACTTAGCAGAAAGTACAGCACTTCTAATAAACCCAACACACACCGGTTTCCTTATTATTAACATCTTGCATTGGTGCGGTCCATTTGTTACTATTGATGAATCAATATTGGTACATTTTTTTAAATTTTTATTTATTTTTTTACTTATTTGTTTTGAAGCCATTTCTTTTCTTTTTTTAATTTAAATTTTAGTTAGTGGGGCACTTGGGTGGCTCAGTCCGTGAAGTATGTGACTTTGGCTCAGGTCATGACCTCACAGTTCCTGAGTTCGAGCCCAGCTGACAGCTGGAGCCTGTTCGAGCTGGGCTGACAGCTTGGAGCCTGGAGCCTGCTTCAGATTCTGTGTCTCCCTCTCTCTCTCTGTTCCTCCCCTGCTCAATCTCTCTCGCTCTCAAAAATAAATAGACATCGGGGCGCCTGGGTGGCTCAGTCGGTTAAACGTCCGACTTCAGCTCAGGTCATGATCTCGCGGTCCGTGAGTTCGAGCCCCGCATCAGGCTCTGTGCTGACAGATCGGGGCCTGGAGCCTGTTTCAGATTCTGTGTCTCCCTCTCTCTGACCCTCCCCCATTCATGCTCTGTCTCTCTCTGTGTCAAATAAATAAACGTTAAAAAAAATTTTAATAAAAAAATAATAAATAAGCAAATATTAATTTTTAATAAAAAATTTTAGTTATTTAACATATAGTGCAATATTGGTTTCAAGAGGGCATCCGCTTCTTGATGAACCCAGAAGGACTAACGCCCAGGGAAAGGCTGAGAGCGAGCACATAACCCAAGTCTTGTCAACAAGACGGGTAACAGGTCTGTTGCAGAGCTCTTGAGAAAAGTTTTCCCTGCTGAGTAGGTTCACAAGAAATAAAAAACCCTCCTGAGCGTCTGGACAAGGCCTTCTCTGCACGTTAGCTTTCCAGTCTGAATGCAGGGCAATTACAAGCCGGTTCATTTGTTTAGAAGTTGACACCTAACATTGCGTCTCTTTAGGCCACGCCCTGTCATGTCAGGCGGGGAAGTGGCCCGTCTCTCAGCTGTCCTGTCCTTCAGACCGACCGCCTCCACGGTGCTTTTCCACTTGGGACGCCTGAGTCGGGAAAGGAGGGACAGCTTGGATCCGTGTGTGAAGGTCCTCATCCTGTCGCCAGGTCCTCTGGCCACTGGGAGGACGGCAGGGAGCTGCAGACCCAGTGGCCTCGGCTGTGTTGTTTCCTGGCCACGGGACGGTGGACTCCTCTGGTGACCTGCCTGGGCCACACCCTTCTTGTGCAGCAGGTTGTCAGTGGTGTGGCTGCCACTCCCACCCAGTCCCTGGCCTGGCCTCGAGCCCCTTACCTAGGACCCCATACGCTTTACTGCCTGAGCCAGGACGATTCTGAGAGTGAAAGGAAGGGCCACTGAGAATTAAGCCACAGCCACAGGCACAAACTGGGTCTTTCCTGAACAAAGTAAGAGGCACGGAAGCTCTACCTTTACCCCTCGGCCGCAGGGTCATTTTGCCCCCACTGTGTCAGCCCCTCCAAGGTTGCCCAGTCAAGGGTACAGGGAATGTCCCAGGTCCCTTCCATGCCACATGGGGGCTGAGGGAGCCTCCAGGGACCTCAACTCACACTCATGCCAATTCTGTTCCAACGGGACTCCCCCCACCCCCCCAGGTTGTTGCTGACAGAAGTAAATACCCTACGGGGCCTTCTCCTCTGGGGCTTCTAGATGAACAGTGGAGCATAAGCTCCTTTTCTGCCTTTGCTTTGAAACCCAGTTAAGATGCTTCCCTGCTCTGGACAGTGACCGCCATCATGACAGGTCTCCTGGCCTCACCTCCTCCAGCCTGTCTCTTTGCACATCCCTGCCGGACTCCCTCACGAAAGTGTACACTCTCCCGAACACGGAGTGCTGAGGACACTAAGCCCAGGGCTCAGCCTTATGGGGGAACGGGCATCCTCCCTACCCTGAAGAAGAAACACTAGGATTTAGTCTCCCGAGCTTGGTCCTTGACACGTTATGGGAGCTGAATCAGTTTATAAAAAGCCTTACTTCTCTCCATAAGCCTGACTCTCAAGACAGAAGTCTGAACTGAAGGAGGAAGAGGAGGAGGAGGAAACGAAGAAGGAGGGGGAGGACAAGAGCAGGAAGGAGATCCTACCTTAATAATAGAAAGTTGAACATCAATGCTCGTTCTCCGCATTCCTGCTAACAAACCCCAGTCACCAACCGCCACTTTCGAACCCCCAGGGCCGATTGCTCTGCTGACGAGGCACACGGTCAAGTACACAGAACAGCAATGAAGAAGTGCCTATTAACATGTGCAGAAGTACATTACTTGCGTTTCATTAAGAAAATGATTTCCTAACAATGGTAAGAAAAATAAACTCAGATTCAACCACCTTACTTGGCCACTTCAAATTAATTTCCAAAATTTACAGACTAGCTATTCATACAAAACTCTGCTTGCTTTTTCTTTCTTTCTTTCTTTCTTTCTTTCTTTCTTTCTTTCTTTCTTTCTTCCTTCCTTCCTTCCTTCCTTCCTTCCTTCCTTCCTTCCTCCCTCCCTCCCTCCCTCCCTCCCTTCCTCCTTCCTTCCTTCCTTCCTTCCTTCCTTCCTCCCTTCTTAAATGTGTGTATCCAGTTTACGCATATAATTTAGCTGTGAATTCTGGTAACTACTAGAACAGTATTTGAACTGCTTTCACCGAGAAATTTCTCTCAACAGATCACATGATGGCAAACATCAGGTGAGATTTCAAGTCTCTGCCTCTGTGGTTAACGGCAAATGCTCAGGTCGAGAGGGAATTCTGATCGATGGACATGATGAAAATAGGTAAATTTTCTTTTCTGTTGGGCACTAGTATGGGCTGAATTGGGTTCCCCCACAAAAAGATATGTGTAAGTTTTAACCCATGGTACCTCAGAATACCATCTTATTTAGAAATAAGTAGGGTCTTTGCAGATCTAGTAAAGTGAATGTGAGGTCGTTAGGGTGGGTCCAATCCAAAATGGCTGGTGTCCTCAGAGAAAGGGGAAATGTGGGTGCAGAGGCAGGCAGACATGCCCAGACAGAGAAGGCCAAGGGAGAATGCTCGAGGACACAAGCAGCTGGGGGAGGCATGAAACAGACTCTCCCTCAGCCCTCAGAAGCAATCAATCCTGCCCACACCCTGATCTTGGACGTGTAGCCTTCAGAACTGGGAGTCAACGACTATCTGTTGTCCTTCAAGCCACCCAGTTTACAAAGGTGCTCTCACAAGAGCCTCGGGAACCTAGCACAGGCACCGACCCTCACAACTGTGTCTTGCTGTGTTCTGAAATACCCGTGAATGTGCAAATTCAGTCACTGTCTGCACCACATTGCAGACACCTGCTCTTTGCAATAAAGGAGGACAGACAGTTTCAAATCTTTGCGTCCTTGGATCACGCAGAGGTGCTTTCATAACTGCCCATAAAGAAAGGAGAGACGGTGTAAAGAGAGAACATAACACGTATCTAGAGCTGAGGTTGGGGGAAACTGACGGCAGAGGCTTGCCTGGCTGAAAATGAGTGGGAAGAGATATCAGAAAACCTTTTCCCGCAGACACACAAAATATCTGAGTGGGAGAAAGATGACAGGTATCTGGAATAAAGAGGAAGGTTGCAGACCACAAGGAAGAAGAGCTTTTTTTTTCCCCTCCCTTAAGATGGATATGTTGCAAAAGAGAGGGAAGCCACCAGCACAAAGTGGTGAACCATGGAAAGAGAGGTCTTTACCAAAACCATTTCGTTTTGTTCTCATGGGCATACTCCTGAAATTGATATTCACAAACATCTACTCACAGAGGCAACTGTTCAGAAAGTTCTCCCGGAACAGATAGTGCCTACAGTACCCTCCAATCGACACGGCCTAGACATGAAGTACCTGATCAGGACTCTCTACTGCTACCTGGTGGCAGCATACACACATTCGAAAAGCGAAATACGAACACCTGAGGGGGCGCTAACACAAAATACCGTGACCCAGTAGCGCTGTGACGAAGGTCATCCATGAGAAAAAGGTCATTCGGGAAAATAAAAATACATAAATCCACTGGGAAGGAAAAAAAAAGTGTCATTTTCAAGAATGGTCCAATCATGAAAATATAGCTTCTGAAAAAGGAGAAAGACTTTTTTTTTTTTTTTTTTTTTTTTTTTTTTTTTTTTTTTTGTGTCTCACTGGTGCAGTGGATTGCTAGGCTTTACAATCTGAACAAGAGCCACAGAAGAATCTGACATCCCACCGAGGCCTTCAGAGGTTACTCGTGATGTCAGAATATAATGGTTTCTAACAGTCTGTTTATTACAAGTCCAAGAAGTAAGGTCTAATCTGTGCCCGTATGAAAGAGTGTGCCTCAGTATCCCCGGGCGCACCCATGACTGTGCTCTGTTGGCACTGAGCGGGCAGAGCCGGTCTCCTCTCTATAGCCTCGGTTGAAGTCAGATGTTCCATTTTTAGACCAGCTGCTCTCGGTTGATGGGAACGGGAAGAGATACAGCAAAACACATTGCCGCCCATCGTTGGTGACCTCATGCGCACTTTCAACTTCCCCAACTGCAGCCACACCTGATGGTATGATGAGCCGCGAAGATGTGAGCGGAACCAGAGCTCCCCCCCTTAGCGACAACACAGGCTGGGTAAAAGTACGGTGTTCTCAGAAAAAAAAAGAAGAAGAAGAAGAAGAAAGAAAAAAGGGGTAAAAAAAGAATAGAAAAAGTAACCGATGGAAAAGTATATTTCCTAGAAACCCACATTATTTGGACAAGCTTATAAGTCAGGGAAAAAACAACACCAGAGTCATACTGCTTCCTCACGGTGTCTGATTTTGCCAAATTCTCTCCCACCAAGCACACACCACATTTATGAAAGAAAATGGCCGCAGGCACGAAAATCAGGCTCCAGTTATGTGTGACTCAGACAGTTGTATGCAACACCTTCTTTGATGGATATATATATATATATATATATATATATATATATATATTTAAAAGCCTTTCCGTCAAGAGAGATTAAAAGCTTTCCAGGAGTTGAAGTTAAAGCCCAGAATTGTTTATTAAATCTGAGAAAACCAGAACCCAGAGAGGAAAACAGAAAATAGTACTAATTCAGACTGGGGCAACATGTCACTGAAATATATTCTATTAGGGGGTGAACACAGAATTTGGGCCAGAAGGTGTAAAAGAATTTTTAATTATGCAAGTGATATATGACTGTGTTCTTCTCGTTAAGAATTGTTTTAGGGGCGCCTGGGTGGCTCAGTCGGTTGAGCATCCGACTTCGGCTCAGGTCATGATCTCGCAGTCTGTGGGTTCGAGCCCCACGTCAGGCTCTGTGCTGACAGCTTAGGGCCTGGAGCCTGCTTCGGATTCTGTGTCTCCCTCTCTCTCTGCCCCTCCCCTGCTCATGTTCTCTCTCTCTCTGTCTCAAAAATAAAAATAAAAACATTTTAAAAAGTTGTATTAAAAAGAATTGTTTTAAGTATCAGAATACTGTAAATAAAGCTAAGATCACTCCCCCCAAAGCACCTATCCCTTCTAAAATAACCATCGTTTCGGGTGCAGGGCTGGTTCAACATTCGCAAATCAATCAATGTGATACATCACATTAATAAAAGAAAAGATAAGAACCATATGATCCTGTCAATCGATGCAGAAAAGGCCTTTGACAAAATTCAGCAAACTTTCTTAATAAAAACCCTCCAGAAAGTCAGGATAGAAGGAACATACTTAAAGATCATAAAAGCCATTTATGAAAAGCCCACAGCTAACATCATCCTCAACGGGGAAAAACTGAGAGCTTTTTCCCTGAGATCAGGAACACGACAGGGATGCCCACTCTCACCGCTGTTGTTTAGCACAGTGCTGGAAGTTCTAGCATCAGCAATCAGACAACAAAAGGAAATCAAAGGCATCAAAATTGGCAAAGATGAAGTCAAGCTTTCGCTTTTTGCAGATGACATGATATTATACATGGAAAACCCGATAGACTCCACCAAAAGTCTGCTAGAACGGATACATGAATTCAGCAAAGTCACAGGATACAAAATCAATGTACAGAAATCAGTGGCATTCTTATACACTAACAACGAAGCAACAGAAAGACAAATTAAGAAACTGATCCCATTCACAACTGCACCAAGAATCGTGAAATACCTAGGAATAAACCTAACCAAAGATGTAAAAGATCTGTATGCTGAAAACTATAGAAAGCTTATGAAGGATATTGAAGAAGATACAAAGAAATGGAAAAACATTCTGTGCTCATGGATTGGAAGAATAAATGTTGTCAAAATGTCAATACTACCCGAAGCTATCTACACATTCAATGCAATCCCAATCAAAATTGCACCAGCATTCTTCTCGAAACTAGAACAAGCAATCCTAAAATTCATATGGAACCACAAAAGGCCCCAAATAGCCAAAGTAATTTTGAAGAAGACCAAAGCAGGAGGCATCACAATCCCAGACTTTAGCCTCTACTACAAAGCTGTCATCATCAAGACAGCATGGTATTGGCACAAAAACAGACACATAGACCAATGGAATAGAATAGAAACCCCAGAACTAGACCCACAAACATATGGCCAACTAATCTTTGACAAAGCAGGAAAGAACATCCAATGGAAAAAAGACAGTCTCTTTAACAAATGGTGCTGGGAGAACTGGACAGCAACATGCAGAAGGTTGAAACTAGACCACTTTCTCACACCATTCACAAAAATAAACTCAAAATGGATAAAGGACCTGAATGTGAGACAGGAAACCATCAAAACCCTAGAGGAGAAAACAGGAAAAGGCCTCTCTGACCTTAGCTGTAGCAATCTCTTACTTGACACATCCCCAAAGGCAAGGGAATTAAAAGCAAAAATGAACTACTGGGACCTTATAAAGATAAAAAGCTTCTGCACAGCAAAGGAAACAACCAACAAAACTAAAAGGCAACCGACGGAATGGGAAAAGATATTTGTAAATGACATATCAGACAAAGGGCTCGTATCCAAAATCTATAAAGAGCTCACCAAACTCCACACCCGAAAAACAAATAACCCAGTGAAGAAATGGGCAGAAAACATGAATAGACACTTCTCTAAAGAAGACATCCAGATGGCCAACAGGCACATGAAAAGACGCTCAACGTCGCTCCTCATCAGGGAAGTACAAATCAAAACCACACTCAGATATCACCTCACGCCAGTCAGAGTGGCCAAAATGAACAAATCAAGAGACTATAGATGCTGGAGAGGATGTGGAGAAACAGGAACCCTCTTGCACTGTTGGTGGGAATGCAAATTGATGCAGCCACTCTGGAAAACAGTGTGGAGGTTCCTCAAAAAATTAAAAATAGACCTACCCTATGACCCAGCAATAGCACTGCTAGGAATTTACCCAAGGGATACAGGAGTGCTGATGTATAGGGGCACTTGTACCCCAATGTTTATAGCAGCACTCTCAACAATAGCCAAAGTATGGAAAGAGCCTAAATGTCCATCAACTGATGAATGGATAAAGAAATTGTGGTTTATATACACAATGGAGTACTACGTGGCAATGAGAAAGAATGAAATATGGCCCTTTGTAGCAACATGGATGGAACTGGAGAGTGTGATGCTAAGTGAAATAAGCCATACAGAGAAAGACAGATACCATATGGTTTCACTCTTATGTGGATCCTGAGAAACTTAACAGAAACCCAGGGAGGAGGGGAAGGAAAAAAAAAAAAAGAGGTAAGGGGCGCCTGGGTGGCTCAGTTGGTTGAGCGTCCAACTTCGGCTCAGGTCATGATCTCACGGTCTGTGGGTTCGAGCCCCGCATCGGGCTCTGTGCTGACAGCTCAGAGCCTGGAGCCTGCTTCCGATCCTGTGTCTCCCTCTCTCTCTGCCCCTCCCCCGCACTCACTTTGTCTCACTCTGTCTCTCAAAAATAAATAAATGTAAAAAAAAAATTAAAAAAAGAAAACTGAGACAAACTGAGGGTTGATGGGGGGTGGGAGGGAGGGGAGGGTGGGTGATGGGTATTGAGGAGGGCACCTTTTGGGATGAGCACTGGGTGTTGTATGGAAACCAATTTGACAATAAACTTCATATATTGAAAAAATAAATAAAATAACCATCGTTTCTCAGGAAACCAATTTGACAATAAATTTTATATTTAAAAAAAGAAATAAATGACAAAAACAGTAATATAAAAAAATAAAATAAAATAACCATCGTTTTTTATGTTTTCAGTTTTTTTATGTTTTCAGTATCCTCTCAAATCTTTTTTTTTAATGTTTATTTATTTTGAGAGGGGGGCGGAAAGGCAGAGAGAGAGGGACAGAGAGAACCCAAGCTGACTCTGCATTGTCAGCACACAGCCTGACGTGGGGCTTGATCTCATGAACCATGAGATCATGACCTGAGCCAAAATCAAGAGTTTGACGCTTAACCAACTGAGCCATCCAGGTGCCCCACATCCTCTCAAATCTTAAAAAAAAATGTACACACACCAACCTGTAGAAATATATGGTTTGTGTGTATGTGTTTTTTTTATGCATGGTGACAATAAAAAGTATATTTTCCATGCTGATGCTGCAACCAAACAATATCTTGAAAGGGTGACCTTTGTGGCTATTCCTTCCATTCCATCATTTTACAAGGATCTCCCGTGCAGAGATCTCCAAGATGACCTGAGAAGAACACACGTTGTCTAAGAAGGAATGAAAACAGGATTAAAAAAAGAAAAGGTGCCTATGTGTGTGCATGTGTGCATGTGTGAATGCATGTGTGTGTGGATGTGTGTGTGTGGATGTGCGCATGCATGTGTGCATGCATGTGTGTGCAGATGTGAGTGCATGTGGGTGCGTGTGTGAATGCATGTGTGTGGATGTGTGCATGCATGTGTGTGCATGCACGTGTGTGCAGATGTGCGCGTGTGTGTGAGTGTGTGTGTGCGTGTGTGCGCGTGCATGCAAGGGTGTACTTTAACTACTTGAGAATCAAATGGGAAAACCCTCAGGGGCAAAAGCAGCACAGAACTTTGGCATAACAATGCGCCCGAGAGAAAGAATAGAAGGAAAGGAACATGACAGTCATACTTCCCAAAAGCCTTTTAAAAATGCGATTGTCCAAAACTAACACGGGCTTAATGCTTTAAGGGTCTGACACAGAAGTCACTTACACATCTGTGAACAGCAAGGAGTGTCTGTGAAAGGCAACCAACATGTCTGTGAACCGACGCTCATGCCTTCAAAGTCAGGAACGCAACAGGGAGCAGTGGGGACCACGGCGCGGACAGAGTGTGCCCTGATGGGAAAGCCCCTGGTAACCTGCTGCGGCCAGTTCTTGCTAGGACCAAATGTCAACTGGGAGTTCCATCTTTCCATTTTAAAGAGAAGCATAAAAATAGCTGATATTTTTATGTTCAAGTCCTTGATTTTTAAATGTTGACCATGTACAACTCAGTCTCAAAGAAACAACACTGTGCAGCTCAACGCCTGGCTGGCCACACTGCAGGCTGAATCTGGAGCACAGGACATCGGTATGCAACCAGGAACATTCTGTGACAGATAATTATGTGGTACACGGACAGGTCTTTCGAAGGCATTGAGTGCACGGGGAAAGCCCTCCCGGGCCGTTACTTGCTTTTCTCCATTTTCGTTTGGAATGAGTTTCTGAAAAGGGTTGGGACAAAACCACCCACAGAAATGCCCTTTCTTTTCTTCATGTCTTGGGTATTTTCAATTTCATCAGAAGAATTTTCACACTGTGTTACCTTGGAAATATATTGGCCACTCTATTTCATATCCTCTGACTGAGGAAAGATGCACCCTGATTTGCCCAGAGAGGGGACAGAGGCTCAGTGTTAGAAACAAGAAGAGTTCTTAGAAGGACCCCTATGACGTGCCCAATGAGCGCATGTGATGAGATACAACTGAGGAAACAAACCAGGAAGGAAAGGGATGAGCCCCCATTTTCTCTGCAAGGAGACAGCACGCACAACACATTAGGACGTGCAGCATTGAACCGTTGACCATTTTCACGAAACTCCGCCTAGAGGTTTGAAACTGAACACAGCACAGCCAGAGTCTATAAATGCAAAAACAATCCCTCCCCTAAAATAAGTGAGGTTTGTTCCTTAACTGGTGGGGTTCAGAAGCAGAAACTAGAGGGAGACGAACAATTTTTAGGAAGCCGCTGCCAAGATGGAAAGACTCATGATACGCGCTCAGTGTAGAAACAATCACTGATGACTTCCTGGTAAACAAACGCAGCGTTTCAAAAATTCAAGATGTGAGGAGCTTCAGATGCAGGACATTTGAGAAAAGGCGCATCGTACCTTGAAAATGAAATCAGCCATCAAAGGTCCTGGGATCTTGAAGGTCTGCCTCTCCGAGCCCCTCTGAAATTCAACTGTGGTGTTTTCTACAACAAAAACTCCAGGGCTGTTAAAGCTGTGTTCTCTTTTGCTTCCTTGAAGTGTTTTTGATTCGATAACTAAAATTTAAAAACAGAAGTGAAATGAGAGAACTATCTTGAAAGCATTCGTTCTATTTCAAAAATTATTTCACTACACGTACACCAGCATAGGAAGTAGCAGGATTCTCGCACCGAGAGTCGTGACAGCGAGGCTTTTCTTTCCAGGAATTAACTTTATTTGTGCCAGCACCGCTCAGTTGAGTTCATACCTGAAGAACTGAGCCCCGAACGCCACGAGGCAGAGGTTCTTATACATTTTCTCTTTCTTTGTCTCCCATAGATGATAACACACAAACATGCAGTCTGATTAAGCGGTCTCATGTTACAAGGTCGTGAGGGATGTTGTCACATACACGTATAGCCAGGTTGCCTTGAGTTTTTGTTTTTTCCTTAGGGAGGGGACCCTACCATAATGATATCAACCCAATATCAACCTAGACACTTAGCTTACATGGACTCAGATTGGTGGGATACATATGCAAGCTTTTTAGTCGTCCACAAAGGTGTGAGGTCCAATTGGGTCTACGCAACAATTTGGAGCCATTCCCGCAATAAGGGGAAAGAGAAAACATCTCTTTCTTCCTACTTTTTCATGATGTCGCTATTATTCAAAGTAAAGATAGGTTACTCATTTGATCATCCATTGAGAAGATCTTAAGCCCAGTCTTTCATTTGGACAAAACCACCGTGAATTTTGAACTTGCTTTTTTCTTTTTTCAAGTAAACTTTTCATATTGAAATATAGATTCACAGGAAGTTGCAAAAATACTAGAGAGGTCCTATGCACCATTTTGCCCAAGGGAACAGTTACATCTTATATAATAACTACATTGCAGTATGAACACCAGGAAATCGACATCGGTAAAACGTGTGTATTCCTGTGCCATTTTATCACACATCACTGGGATGGAGACACAGCACTATATCATCACCACAAAGATCTCTCCCCCGCATGTTATCTCTTCATTCACATTTGCTTTTATATGAACAGAAGGGCTTTTAGACCTCCTACAGAAGAATGTCAACAGTTGAACCAAAACAGCATTTCTACTTTTTGTAAAGGATATTTCTTTCTGGTCTAAGGTTAAAAAAAAAAAAATTCAGGGGCACCTGGGTGGCTCGGTCGGGTGAGCATCGACTTCAGCTCAGGTCATGATCTCGCGGTCCGTGAGTTCGAGCCCCGCGTCAGGCTCTGTGCTGACAGCTCAGAGCCTGGAGCCTGTTTCAGATTCTGTGTCTCCCTCTCTCTGTCCCTTCCCTGCTCATGCTCTGTCTCTGTCTCCCAAAAATGCATAAACGCTAAAAATTTTTTTAAAATGTGTGGCCAGGGCCCGGGGTACATGCATTTCTGACCCCAGCTCTCTTTCCGTCTCTGCCTTGGGTTTTCACTGTCTTGTTTCTAAAATGTGGAGTCAGAACAGACAATATCACAGATCTTCTGCTCTGAAACCTATACTTGATTCATGCATATTCAGTGGCCCTTCGACCACCTTGAACCAAGGACACGACAGAACCCGAGCCCCAGGAAAGCTGAGAAAACACAACAAAACCGTCTGGCATCGGGGGCTGCTATCTGCACGCGGCTGTGTTTGGCTGTTTTCCTTTGATTTCTCTCTGCTCTCTGGAGCATCTGTGGGAATCCAAGAGCCCTGGACAGACTGCATAACACGCATTAGGAGACGTCCCTGATTATGCCTGACAGGCAGGCTGGGAACTTTTCTGGGAAAATTCAGAGCTCCTTGATCTACAGGAGTCATTAGCGGTCGAAGAATACTGCCGGCTACTTTCAGGCACACAAAACCCCAACCACGCTGGCCCTGATCGCTACGACCGCAGTGGATTTTTGGAAAGCGTGAGATTAAATTCATTTCCTGGTTCCAATGAAGATATAAAACTGTTACAAAGTGAGCTGTCAGAAAAACAAAGATGGGACACTAGAGATAGTAAGAAGGCCCCACACTGCATGGATTATCCCTCTGCAGTAAAGGAGGAGCAACAGCGAGCATTCTGGCAACATCAAAACACATGGCGAAACTGGACAAAATCCATCCACACAGAGGGCTTGAAGGACACGGAGCTTCTAGACAGAGGTTCAGCCTGAAATGAGTTGAGGTTAAATGCAGATAGTGTTCAGCGGCTTCCACGGCTGTGCTGGGGTTGCTTCAACACTGCGATAGCCTCTGCTAGGATCACAGCTTCCTAAGTGTCATCGGAATGCGGAGTCACAGCAGAGATGCCGGAATCTGGGAGGAAGGGGAAGGCTGGTCGGACATCCAGCCTTGAAAACCAAAGGCCAGCGTTTCTGTTAGTCTGGTCCTGGTGTTTTTTTGTTTTTTGGTTTTTTTTTTTTTGCTATCAAATCTATTCCATTACTTGGACAGTGTCCAGGACTGTTAGTGGCAAGGGCATGAGAACTTCAGGGAGCAAACCCACTCTTTTTGCCCTTTTTTCAAGGGCAGGTGAATTATCCAAACCACTCTTTCCCTCCAATGACACATATATGCTAATGAAAAAACTGTCTTTATGGCATTTTTTTCCAGAAGGTTCCCAGCTCTCCAGGTTGCAAATGCTGGCTGCATAGGTAGGACGTGGAAGGCAGGTTCTCTGATCGCTACTGTGTAGGAGTCAAAGGTGGGCGACTAAAGACAGGGGAAGGGATTTCATGAAAGTGGAGATCATGGATACAAGTGATTCAGATAATATGGACTAACAGAGCCACTGTGATGAATCCACAGGCGAGGTGGAGACCGGTGGAAAGCAACAATTCAGATGATGTGTTGACTTATAAATCCATTTTTAAGTGTTTATTAATTTTGAGCATTCTGCTGTATTTGACTGCAGCCCTATGTTGTGATGATGTACGATTCGTGGCTACTAAGAAATGCACATCGCCCTTCAGCTGATAGAGCTTTTCCGGACCCCTCCGTGGTTTCTGCAGCAAGAGGGCTTGTCCTGGGTGGAGACCAGGAAGCCCCTAAACATACCCACCACTAAAGGCAGAGGGTGTGTGCCTTCAGCCCTGCTGTCCACCGCTGACTTCTTTCTCCTCAGGCTTAAAACGGTGGGGGGTTGCAGAGAAGAGTGAAGAAAAAGATGATGTGTGGCCTCCAACAGATAAAAGTAGAATCAGAAGTCAAGATGCTTTCAAATTCCCCAGATCTTCACAGCTCAAGTCTATGATGGTGCCTTTAAATATTCTGATCCAGGGCACCTGTGTGGCTCAGCTGGCGAAGCATCTGACTTTAGGTCATGATCTCCTGGTTCGTGAGTTCCAGCCCCATGTCAGGCTCTGTGCTGACAGCTCGGAGCCTGGAGCCTGCCTCCGATTCTCTCTCTCTCTCTCTCTCTCTCTTTCTCTCTCTCTCTGCCCTTCCCCTGTTCACACTGTCTCTCTCTCAAAATAAATAAACATCTAAAAAATAATAAATAAATATTCTGATTCATTCCAGTTGTTTATCAGAGAGATATCTACAAAGATGATGGAAGCTTCTAGCTGCTTCCAGCGGAAGGGTGTGCACGGAGAAGCACCAGTCCAGGCATCTCTCTTTCAAAAGAGGTTAGCCTTCTGCTAACCATCCTCAAAAGGTCTCCTTAAATTCCAAGGCCACTAAAGTCCTGTTAGCTAAACATACTGAGCGTTCACACAGCTTTGGGAGTCAGAAATACATCAAACTTAGGTTTCGAGCAGTGCTGCATTTAGAGTACATGCGACCAGACTCACTAGTCGTTTCCTTTGGTCACTATGCATCTACGCTTGTATTTTTAGAGTCGACCCTTTAACAACACGGACTTGAACCACACAGGTCCACTGATAACAGGGATTTATTTTCAAGAAACACAGTCCCAGTACTGTCCATGTGTTTTCTCTTCCTTAAGACTTTCTTAATCACATTTTCTTTCTCTGGCTGACCTCATTGTAAGAATACTGTATATAAAACAGATAATATATAAAATATGTGTTAACTGACTATTTAAGTTGCCAGTAAGGCTTCTGCTCAACAATAGGCTGTTGGTGGTTCAATCCGGGGGGAGCCAAAAGTTTTACGCAGATCCTCCACTGTGCAGGGGTTGGTGCCCTTAACCCCCACATTGTTCAAGGTCAACTGTACATGTCTACACATGGTCAAAAATGATTCTTTTTACCAATAATGCAGGTTTTCAGTTTATGGCACCATGCCTTCTCACATTTACTGCTAGTCAAACACATTTAATGCCAAAGCTTTGCTATAATAAAATCTCCTTCCCAGGAATCCTTTTATTGCTTCCATTTTTGATGTTTTAGGGAAATGGGGGACTATGTTGGGGCCAGGCTTTGGACAGGACTGGAAATTTAGGATCTGAACACCTCTAGGCAGTAGGTAAGACAGACATTCTGTAATTAAATTCCATTCCACAGCAAAGAGACTGACATTAACATTAGTGAGTGTTCTCAGTTCTTAATGATGTAGCCTTTTGGAAGGTTGTAGTTAATGCAGATCTTCAAAGAATGATTTATTTCAGCAAAGTAAGCTTTATTTCAGGAATGTATCTTTGTTTCAAATAAAAAATTAAGAAAACAGTTGTATAAATCAAGAAAATAAAACCACTTCTATATTTAGATGTTCAGAAATGCTAACTAAATCCTTTGTAAACGAAGCCAGTTCTAATCATCAGCAGAGAACGAGAACTTTCAGAAACCCTTCCAGAGTCAATTGCAAGACTGTTCAGAAGGAGAAATGTTCCAAACAACAGCTCTGTCACCTTGGGAGAAATGGGAACATTTTTGAGCCCTGTTCTTGGAACAGTGCCAGTTTTGAGTATAAAGTTATATTTAGTATGCCAGAACATATTTGCATGTAAATGAATATTTTCCCTCAAAGTATTCATTTTTACTTATTCTGTTTACCATCTACCTATTCTGGTTTTGGAACTTACAAACCTACTTTTGCTTTTCGCAGCTGAATTTTGGGAAACCGCCTTAAGCATCATGAGAAAATTGGGCCCAGTTGCTGAAGATTTTTTAAACATCTTTTTGATACGCCATAAAATTCACATGCCATGAAATCTGCTCATTTAAACTGTAGTTTAACGATTTCAGTACATTCACAGAGTTGTGAAAACATCACCATGATCTAAGTTTAGAACATTTTTTGTCATCCCAAAGGAAATCCTATACCCACGAGCAGTCATGCCCCCATCTCCCCACAAATCTGACTCCCCCAAGCCCCAGGCAACCATCAGTCTCCTTTCTGTCTCCATAGATTTGCTTATTCTGGACATTAGACATAAATGGAATCGTATGATATGTGGCCCTTAGCATCTGGCCTTCTTTCACATGTTTTCAACGGCCATCCACGTTGTAGCACAGGTCGGTCCTTCGTTGTCTGCTACAGCAAAGTAATGTTCCACATACGCCACATTTTATTTATCCATCCATCAGGTGATGGACATTTGGGCTGGTTTCACTTTATGGTTATTATGAATCATGCTACTATTAACACTCAGCACTTTGTAGTTTTGAATCCAGAATTGTATGTCACAATGGGATCCCTCAAATGATCCTCAAAACTTGGATCTGAACGATTTTTACCTGTTTTCAAAAAACCAAGTTCACACTTGTAAGGATGAAGATTTACTCTCATCAAGAGCTCTAGGCTGTAAGCCATTTTAAAAAGAAGCTGAAAGAATGTTGTGATGCTTCCTTGCAGAGAAAGCCTTGAATAAAGTAACCATTATATGACTGTAAACATTTTGGTATTTTAGTTAAAAAATATTGGTCGCACTCTTCTGGTCATAAATCATAAAATGAAGTTAAGGGTAAAAAAAAAAAAAAAACCTTTCAAACAATTATTCACCCTTACTGCCCCAAAGACATTCTCTTGCTTCTCTGATTTAGATCATAATGTACTGCAGAATTTCTTGGGTTTTTTTCTTTTCAAGATTTTAATCTATATTACTGGTGATCTTAAACATGTTTACTTAAACATTTTGACATCACCTTTTCTCAGAGAACATTCCTGGTTTGAATGAATTCAAAATACACACACAGACACACACACACACACATTTAAAAGCTACCAAAGATGTAATATGCTTGTGGCCCAGAGAAAAATTTATAATAAAAAATCTAGGACGGCGGCTCGGAAGAAAAATGGCAAAAACTGTGTAGCACTTGGGTCCAGTGGACCTTGATTTGTGTACCTTTAAAATAGTTATAAATACTGGTTTGTACTTTTAAGGAAAGAGATTGCTGAACTCAGTAAGCTTCCTCAAGGCCAGGGAGCCAGTCTTGGCACAAACCCATTCTCCTGAGAATAAGACTGAGGAAGTCCTGCCTCTGGCCACAAGGAGACCTTGGGAAAGAAGCAAACTTTGGTATTTCCTGTTCTTTTAGGTCCTAAGAGAACAGAAGACAAAGACAGAGGAGATGCCATCTGACTTCGGCCAAAGAAACAATATAGCGGCAATCTTCTATCATTTCAAACTCAGTATTCTGGGAAATTGCTGGTTTACTCTCGCAGCCCCTGGACCCGATGTTGTGATGTGCTAGCAACAAAGCTTATACTTTTCAGCCATAATCACTGATATGGTTCTGTGTTTAAAAAAATTCTTTTTGTCCCAAACTGTTGAAATTTCTAGAAAACTCTTGAACCCCATTCTGATCTCCATGTAAAAATAGTTTATCCTCATTGTAACTCCATTTCTTCTCCCACAAGGGGATTAATTCCGACTGGTATATTTCCATGCCCTGGGGCAGGAGAACAGAAAAATTCAGGGTATTGATCATTCCCTAGTGATGGAGACGATTTCAGAGTGGTTGACAAAATCCTTGAGACGTCTGCCTACCTACCTGAGACCACAATGGAAGATTTTTGTTTTGGCTACATAAACTATCAGGAAATAAAAACATGTCAAGATTAAATTGTACTTACAAAGATGGGCCGGTCCTTTCAGTGTAATTCTTACACTTCGACTGCCTAGAGGAACAGCAATCACATTTTCTTCCCCTGGGAAAGAACACAAGACAAATACAGTAAACCTTGTGCGTGGAAGGCCTAACAACATAAGCAAGTCAGTGAAAACTGGGGGTATTTGCAAAGGGTTCTTTAACCACATTTTTGTCTTATTATCAAGCAATATCTGGAAAGCACTTACTGTGTGGAAGGCATATTAATACTACTCATAATTTTATCTAAATGCATTAAAATTTTTTTTAAGTTATTATTTATTTATTTTGAGAGAGAGAGAGGGAGAGGGAGAATCCCAAGCAGGCTCTGCACCATCAGTGTGGAGCCCAAGGCAGGGCTTGAACTCATGAACTGTGAGGTCATGACCTGATCTGAAGTCGGACACTTAACCGACTGAGCTACCCAGGCGTCCCTAAAACTTTTTTTTAATGTTTATTTATTTTTGAGGGGGAAAGAGAAAGAACACAAGCAGGGGAGGGGCAGAGAGAGAGAGGGAGACACAGAATCTGAAACAGGCTCCAGGCTCTGAGCCGTCAGCACAGAGCCCGACTCGGGGCTCGAACTCACGGACCGCGAGATCACGACCTGAGCCGAAGTTGGATGCTGAACAAACTGAGCCCCCCAGGTGCCCCTTAAATGCATTTTTAAAAGACTAAATTAAAGTTTAAAATCGATGCTACCACCTGTTCAGCCTCCATCTCCAGGCCTCGTTCAAGTGCTCTGATGGGGGGTGGTCCACACACTAGGGCCCTCGGGCTAAGCCTGGCCACACTCACTCACTTATGTCCTTTACCCACAAAGGCAGGATTGGGTGGTTGTAAGCGAGAGAGCAAGGCTCACAGGCCTAATCTCTCTACTATCTAGCCCTTCACAGAAAAAAGTCTGAAGATCCCTCGCCTAGGTAATCACCTTGTGTCTTTATCCCAGTCTTTAGAGATGTTCTTTTCTTCCATGCTGTTACACATTCTGAAATTAATTCTCATGGCTACATGATAATCTGGGCTCATGTATAAAATTTTACCCCAGCAGTCCCCCATTTGAACATTAAGTCTGTTACTCCATGATATTAGCCTGTTATCATTGATATGAATTACTTGGAGCACAGACTGTTTTTGTGTAACTTCCAGAGAACACTTTTTTTTTTTTTTTTTTTTGATAAATGCTGGGACAAAATGGTTGGATCAAAGGATGTTACTATGTTTGCTGACTTGTCTGTAAGTTTTCATTACATAAAAACACCTGTTTATTACGGAAAATTGAAAAAAATGCAAACAAGCAAGGAGATAAAACCATTTCTAATCCTGCTGCCCAGAGATTATCACCTCTAACACTTGGATAAATATTCTTTCCAGATTTTGTTTGTTTGTTCCTAATATACATAGGTGCAAAACAAAACAATGAACACTATTTAAATGTCCACTATTAAGGGGAGAGGTGAAACAAACAGTGATACACACATACTCAGGAATACTCTACACCTGATAAAAGTAAAGATAAGAAGCTATAGGACTTGATGTGGAATTAAAGCCAACATACATACTGATGACTAAGAAAGGGAAGGTAAAAAACAATATATGTGGGCAATGATTTCTTGGATAAGACACCAAAAGCACAGGCAACAAATAAAAACAAATAAATTGGACTATATCACAATTAAACTTTTGTGCGTCAGAGGATACTATGAACAAGAGTAAAAACGGAACGGGAGAAAATATTTACAAATCACATATCAGATAAGGGGTTAATATCCAGAACATATGAAGAACTTGTACAACTCAACAATGAACAACCAACCCAATGAAAAACGAGCAAAGGACTGGAACAGACATTTCTCCAAAGAGAATATACACATGGTCATTAAGTGCATAAAAACACGCTCAACGTCACTACTCTTTAGGGAAATGCAAAGCAAAACCACAATGAGATCCCACTTCATACCTATTAGGATGGCCATTATAAAAAAAAACATAAAATAAAACCAGAAAATAATCCTTAGGATGAGGAGAAATCAGAATACCATGAACCATTGGTGGGAATATAAAATGGTTCTACCACCAGAAAGAACAGTTCCTCAAAATATTATATACAGAACTACCATATGATTCACCAATTCCACGTCTGGGTTCAAACCCCAAAGAACTGAAAGCAGGGATTCAGACAGAGACTTGCATACCCGCGTTTACAAAATTATTTACAATAGTCAAAGGCGGAAGCAACCCAAGTGTCCATCCACAGATGAGTGGAAAGACACCACGTGGTAAACACATATAATGGAATAGTATTCGTCCTTAAAGGGGGCAATTCTGACACATGCTGTGTAACACGGATGAACCACAAAGATGTTATGCTACGTGAAATAAGCCAGTCACAAAAGGATAAATATTGTATAATTCCATTCATATGAGTAGTCAAGTTCACAGAGACAGAAAGGAGAATGGTGGGTGTCAGGAGTTGGGGTAGGAGACAATGGAGAGTTCTTGTTTGTTTAGTGGGTACAGACTTTCAGTTTTGCAAGATAAAAAAGGCTGGAGACAGATGGTGGTAATAATGGTTACACACCAACGTGAACGTATTTAATGCCACTGATCGATACGCTTAAAAATGATTAACATGACTGGGGAGCCTGGGTGGCTCAGTTGGTTAAGCATCCAACTTCTGCTCAGGTCATGATCTCACAGTTTGTGGGTTCAAGCCCTGCATCAGGCTCTGTGCTGATGGCTCAGAGCGTGGAGCCTGCTTCTGCTTCTGTGTCTCCCTCTCTCTCTGCCCTTCCCCCACTCACGCTCTGTCTCTGTGTCAAAAATAAGTAAACATTAAAAAAAATTAAAAAATGATTAACATGATCAATTGTAGGTTATGCATAATTTACCACATTAAAAATGTGTAAGACACAAACTCATTATAAAGTACATGTGTTTAAGTATTGCATTCTCATGTATATGTAATTTTTTTAATTTTTTAATGTTTATTTATTTTTGAGAGAGAGAGACAGAGCATGAGCAGGGGAGGGGCAGAGAGAGAGAGGGGGAGACGCAGAATCTGAAACAGTTCCAGGCTCTGAGCTGTCAGCACAGAGCCCGATGTGGGGCTCAAACCCACAAACTGTGAGATAATGACCTGAGCCAAAGTCAGACACACAACCAACTGAGCCACCCACGGGCACCCCCGTGTATATGTAACTTATAGCAATATATACATGTATATATTATAATACATTGTGTTGTATATAGGTACATGGAATAACATGGTATAAACATAATAATATGAGAATGCATGGCACTGTGCAATTGCATATCAGAAAATAACAGAGTGAGATTTTGATTATTTAATCCTTTAAATTCATGGAAGAGTTTTCACCAAACTGTTGACAGTGGTTAACTGGGGAAAGGGATGAAAGTTCCAGAAATTACTGAAGAAGACCATAGTTCTGTATTTTTTGACTTTTGTATAATGGCAATGCACTGATGAGTTACTTTTCAAATACAATATTATAAAGCTAGTAACATTTTTTACAAAAGAAGATAGAAACTGGAAAGGAAAAAAAGGACCAGGGCCAAAAAGTTTTACTGGATGAGTTTTGGAAAACCTTAAGTAAGTAGGTACGTTGCACATAAAAAGAAGACTGAGGGGCACCTGGGTGGAGTCTGTTGGGCATCTGACTTCAGCTCAGGTCATGATCTCATGGTTTGTGGGTTCGAGTCCTGCACCAGGCTCTATGCTGACAGCTTAGAGCCTGGGGCCTGCTTTAGATTCTGTGTCTCCCCCTCTCACTGTCCCTCCCTTGTTCATGCTCTGTCTCTCTCTGTCTCTCAATAATAAATAAACGTTAAAAAAAATAAAAAAAGAAGAAGATGGAAAGATTCTCAGTAATAGATAACTAAAATAACTCAGATACCCAAACCAAACACAGCACAAAAATAAACAGATGAACCAAATCTTATTTATGATCATAGATATAAAAATAAAAACTGAAACAAAGCAAATTAATTACAGATTGTATCACAAGAATTATGTATCATGACTCAAGAGAATATATGCTAAAAACCATTGATTTAACATGATAAAAACTTGTTAATATAATTGGTTATATTAAGAGATCAAAAAAGTTAAATGTTATGATCATTAAATGAGTATAAAAAGGTATCTGATGAAATTCAGCATACATCGTAAGATTCCTACTAAAGCCAGGAACAGAAGGAAGCATCCTTAATTTAATAAAGAATCAGAAGCATGAGCAGACTTAGTGGTGAAACATTAGAATCATTTCCATGTAGTCAGGAACAAAATGAGGATTATCGTCACCATTTTTTTCCATACTCTTCTGGGGATCACTTTCTTACTCAATGTAACTAGAAAACAAATAACATATAAAAATATATATTGGAAAGAAAAAATTTTAATGCCATTATTTGTAAATTGTCTAAGTAAAAATTCAAGAAGAAAAATCCATTACAGGTCAATATCCCTGAAGAATATAGATGAAAAAATTGTCAACAAAATACTAGCATACCACATTCAGCAGCACGTTAAAATGATCATTCACCAAAATCACATGGGATTTATTTTCCTAGGATGCAAGGATGGTTTGATATATAATCAATGTGATACACATCACATTAACAGAATAAACGAAAAGAATCATATGATCATCTCAATAGAAACAGAGAAAACGCATCTAACAAATTCAACATCCACTCATGATAAAAACTCTTAACAAATTAGGGACAGAAAGAACATATCTCAACATATTAAAGGCAATATATGACAAGCCCACAGCTAGCATCATATTCAGTGGTGAAAGGTTGAAAGCTTTTCCTCTAAGATCAGGAACAACACAGACATTCCCATTCTCACCACTTGTATTCAACACAGCACTGGAAGTGCTAGCTGGAGTAGTAAGGCAAGGAAGAGATAACAGGTATCACAATTGGAAAAGAAGAAGTAAAATTGTCTCTATTTGCAAGTGACATGATTTTATATAAAGACCCTTGAACAATGCAGAGATTAGGGACACCAATCACTCACGCCATCAAAAATCTGCCTATAACTTCCTCAAAAACTTAACTGCTAATAGCCTACTCTTGACCAGAAGCCTTACCAAAAACATAAACAGTTGATGAATGCATATTTTGTATGATACATGTATTATACACTACATTCTTACAATAAAGTAAGCTCAAGAAAAGAAAATATTAAGAAAATCATAGCAAGAGGAAATACATTTACAGGACTGGACTGTATTTATCAAAATAAAAATGCACATATAAGTGGACCCATGCAGTTCAAACCCATTGCTGTTCAAGTGTTAACTATCTCGAAAATCCAAAGACATGACCAAAAACATGTTGATCTAATAACAAATTCAGTAGAGTTGCAATATACAAAATTAGCATATAAAAATCAATAGCACTTCTATACACTAAAAGTAAATCTGAAAAAAAGTAAAGAAATTGATCTCATTTACCATAGCATCAAAAACAATACTTAGGAATCAATTTAACTAAGGAGGTGAAAGATCTCTACTCTGAAAACTGCGAGACCATGATGAAAGAAACTGAAGATACATATACATCTAAAGGCATCTTAAGTTCATGGGCTGGAAGAATTAGTATTGCTAAGATGTCAATACTACCAAAGGCCATCTATAGATTTGATACAATCCCTTTAAGATTCCAACAGCATTTTTTACACAAGTAGAAAAAATAGTCCTAAAATTTACATGGAACCACAAAAGACCATAAATAGCCAAAGAAATCCTGAGAAGGAAGAACATAGCAGGAGGCATCAAACTTTTGGATTTCAAAGCTAGACTTAAAAGGCTACACTTATTAAAACAGCGTGGTATATAATAACAACAACACAAACAGACCAACAAAAAGTATTAAGAGCCCAGAAATAAACCCAAGCACATACAGTCAACTAATACTTGACAATGGAGCCCAGGATACTCAACGGAGCAAAGATGGTCTCTTCAATAAACGTGTTGGAATAATGGGATTTTTACACATAAAAGAATGAAACTGGACCGACATCTTACACCATTAACAAAAATTAACCTGAAATGGGGCACCTGGGTGGCTCAGTTGGTTAAGCATCCAACTTCAGTTCAAGTCATGATCTCACAGATTGTGAGTTCGAGCCCCGCCTCAGGCTCTGTGCTGACAGCTCAGAGCCTGGGGCCTGCTTCGGATTCTGTGTCTCCCCACCTTTCTCTCTGTCCCTCCCCTGCTTGATCTCTGTCTCTCTCTCAAAAATAAAGATTATTTTTTTAATTAACCTGAAATGAATTAGAGATTTAAATGTAAGAGATTTAAATGGGAAACCAGGAAACTCCGGAAAAAAACATAGGAATAGATGCTCCTTGACATGGGTCTTGTCAACATTTTTATTGCACAAGCAATAAAATAAAATATAAACAAATGGGACTACATCAAACTAAAAAGGTTTTGCATAGCAAAAGAAACCATCATCAAAGTGAAAAGACAACCTATGGAATGGGAAATATACTTGCAAACCATATATCTGATAAGGGGTTAATATCCAAAATTTATAATGAATTCATACAACTCAATAGCAAAACAAACAAATAAAAACCCAATTTTAAAATGGGCAAAAGATATGAATAGTCATATCTCCAAAGAAGATATATGAAAGACCAATAGGTACTTGAAAAGATTCTCAACACTCCTGGCCATAAGAAAAATACAAATTAA
Organism: Lynx canadensis; assembly: GCF_007474595.2. Taxonomy (NCBI): domain Eukaryota; kingdom Metazoa; phylum Chordata; class Mammalia; order Carnivora; family Felidae; genus Lynx; species Lynx canadensis. The sequence continues at coordinate 2,981,065 of NC_044308.2, forward strand.
AACTACAATGAGCCATCGCCTCATGCCTGTCAGAATGGCCGGAATAAAAAGACAAGAGATAACAAATGCTGGCACAGATGTGGATACAAGGAAACCCTTCTGCACTGTTGGTGGGATTATAAATTGTAACACCTACCATGGAAAACAGTATGAAGGATCCTCAAAAAACTAAAACTAGAACAATTATATGATCTAGCAACTCCACTTCTGGGAATATATCCAAAGGAAATGAAAACACTAACCCAGAAAGATATCTGCACCTGCATGAGCACTGCAGCATTATTTACAAAAGTCAAACATGGAAATCAATAGATGAACAGATATAAGTCAATCTATGCCTATGTCTATGGCTATGTCTATATAAATGTATGTGTACACACACATATACACACACTGGAATATTATTCAGCCATAAAAAATGCGGAAATCCTACCATCTGCAAGAATATGGGTGGACCCTGAAGGCATAATGCTAAATGAAATAAGTCAGATGGAGAAAAAATACTGTATGATTCCACTCATATGCGGAGTCTAAAAACAAAACAAAACAAAAAACAAATCCATAGACAAAGAGATCCAACTTGTGATTACCAGAGACAGAGGGAGAGGGAAGGGGGAATTGGAAGAAAGTGATCAAAAGGTACAAGCTTCCATTTCCAAGAAATTTAAGACTAGGGATGTAATGTACAGCATGATGACGATAGCTAACCATGATATAGAACATATAGGAGAAATTTTCTCATCACAAGGAGAATTTTTTTTCCTTTTTCCTTTTCTTATTTCTTTTCTTTTTATTGTATCCATATGAGAAGATGAATGTTAGCTAAACCTCTATGGTAATCATTTCACAAAATATGTAAGTCATGTTATATGGTTCAAACCTATACAGTGATGTTTTGCCATTTACTTTTCAATAAAACTGGGGAAAAACACTATAACTCCCCCAAAATTCAGAAAGTATTGATATTAAATAAACTGTTTTCCTGCATTTTAATTAATATTTAATTATATACTATAATGATATTTTATAGCTAATATATATTATACTCATTAAAAGGTTAACATATTAATATACAATATTACATATATATACATACACACTAGTATTTATTCGTAGTCTGTCTCCTGAAAATCCAAAAAATATTAACCAACTCAGTAGCAATGAACACCCATGCATCCATATGGTGTCTCCAAATACCATTTCCCACTAAAAAGAACCAGCGCGTCTTTAAAGAAATGGTTCCGTCCAGGTCTGGGTCAGAAAATGAACTAGATAATCCTAGAACACTATGGAATAACAAAAGTATGGGAGCTCTCAAAGACATGAGTCATGTGAACCGAACTAGAATTACATGAAAGGGAGTCAACATAAGAGTATCCAACTGGGCAAAAATGTGACAATTTGAACAATAAGAATAATAACTGCAATGGAGCAGATCACATGAAATATGTCTAAATCCTTAAGCTCATACTAACACTGGAAAAAAATCACTGGTCACATTTTGAGGATGCTACAAGCCAACTCATTATTTTGAAAAATGGTAAATAAAGACAAAAGAATAATGCATTTACCATGCCTTTCCACACGAATTACACCTCAGGGAAACCAAATAGTTTATAAGGTGAAGTTTTTCTTTATAGAAGTATCCAAGCTGATAAATGAAGCACTTACATAATATTATCATTTATACATTAATTATCACTGATGGCTATAGCATCACAATAAGACAGAAAACCATGCATCATGTGCCTCCTAATATGATGTGATAGGAAATGCATAACACCAGCTTTAAACTATTCTTACCAGAACAAGCAAATACATCGGAATATGATCAAACCTTTACATCTAACTACCTATTCACACGAAATGTATAGTGCAAAGGAACATAATATACCACATCATGGAAATGTAATGAGAAAAATATAGATTATGGGAAAACCTGTTAGACAAACAAACAGTTTCCTTAACAAATAAATCTCAAGGGAAAAAATAGAAGGGTGTGCTTATAATGAAAAATGAATTAAACATAATTAAGAATAAAAAGAGAGAAGAACATACTTCTAATTAAAAAATAACGAAGAGACATAACATCCAAATGCAACATACAGACCTTATATAGAGACTAACTTGAATACGTAACCAAAAATGATGGAGTAAGGACTCTGAAAGCCACTCTTTCATGAAAATACTAGGAAAAAACTGTCAGAATTCACCGTTTCAAAATTCTGGAAAGTAACTTAAGGCTTGTAGAGCAAAGCCTGAGCTTAAATCTGAGAAAAATTGATTAAAGAAAATCCCCTGGGGCGCCTGGGTGGCGCAGTCGGTTAAGCGTCCGACTTCAGCCAGGTCACGATCTCGCTGTCCGTGAGTTCGAGCCCCGCGTCAGGCTCTGGGCTGATGGCTCGGAGCCTGGAGCCTGTTTCCGATTCTGTGTCTCCCTCTCTCTCTGCCCCTCCCCCGTTCATGCTCTGTCTCTCTCTGTCCCAAAAATAAATAAACGTTGAAAAAAAAAAAAAAAAGAAAATCCCGTGATAAGAACCACAAATTTTGTGGCATTTTCAATAGCCTGTTCCCATATTCCCCATTCTCAGCCTCTGTTGTAACCTCAAAGACCAACAGCATTATCACTGTGAAAATCAGCAGCCCAGAAGATGCCGGAAGATGCTGCAGGGGCAGAATATGGTTGGAGCTCCTTCAAAGCCCCAATTCTCAACTGTCATTGCTTGACTTGCACAGTGGTTCCCTGGAGGGCCTCACTCACAAAGCTGTCTTTATTTTATGTACCTAGGGGCCTGCCCAGTACAAACAGCCTTTTCCTGAGGGGCGCTTGTCCAAAACAATCAGAGGCAATTTGTTAACATTGAGGCTGCCCAAGGTGGTAGATAACAGCTGAAGAAAACCATAAGCTATCCAAAAAGCTTAAAGGGGAAATCTGGAGAAATAGAGATGTCCACAGGGGGCTTTGGAAAGCTCCATCGCATTCCTGGGAATCTAGAAGGCCATACATACAGGCTGGGCTATGTGCACGTCAGGGCTGTGAGTATACTCAGAAAAGACCTGAAAAGGCCCTACGTTCTCACCCCTGGCTGACCTTGAGGCTCTGCAACAGGAAAGAAGTGTAGGTTATAACAGAGTTGTCAGATGTCTGGCTGAGTGTTGAACTGTGCCTCCACACATACACAGAGCCCTTCAGCAAAGACTTGCTGATTTCAGACATTTTAAGCCTCTATCCAATCACTAGTTGACCGCTAAACCAACTGAGCACAGTCTTCAGTAGCTACATGGGACAAAGGATACAGACCTCACAAAATTGGGTCCGAGAAAATCACTAAACAAACAGTAGCCACCAAGAGTGACACACTAGGGGTGGCGTGGGGCGGGGAGAATTTGATTTCCAGATATGCAACATTATATTGAAGACGTCTAATTTTCAACAAAAAGTTACAAGACGTACAAAAAAAAATAAGAAAGTATGGCTCATACACAGGAAAAAAAAAGCAACCAATAGGAACTGTATCTAAATAAGCCCAGAGTTGGAATTTTACACAAAAACCTTAAACAAGCTATTTTAAATATGCTCAAAGAACTAAAAGAAATCATATTTAAACTGAACAAGCAAACTATAATATTTATGAGATGATCTGAAAAAAGTGAACACAGACTGGATATTTGATGATATTAAGGGATTAGTGTTAATTTTTAGATATAATAATGGCTTTGTGATTATGTTTTTAAAGAGTCTTAATTTAGGGGCGCCTGGGTGGCTCAGTCGGTTAAGCACCTGACTTCAGCTCAGGTTGTGATCTCGCCGTTCTGAGTTTGAGCCCCATACCAGGCTCTGTGCTGACAGCTTAGAGCCTGGAGCCTGCTTAGGGTTCTGTGTCTTCCTCTCTCTTTGCCCCACCCCACTCACGCTCTGTCTCTCTGTCTCTCAAAAATGAATAAACAATTTTTTTTTTTAAAGAGAGTCTTAATTTAGAAGAATAAAGGTCTAAGATTTAAACTTAATACCCTGGAAAATATATATAAAAAATAAAACAGAAATCATGATATGATTGTCAGACAAAGTTTAACTCAAGGGAAAAACACATTAAATATTTAAAGGAAAAGCACTTCATAATAATCTAGGAAATAATTCAGCTATCATGACTTTCATATGTGCTTTAGATTAATGGTACTGAAATATATGAAGCAAAATCTATAGGAACACAAGGAGAAATAGGAGAAAATGCCTATTAATAATAAGACAATAATACACAACGTGGGGCTTGAATGACAACCCTGAGAGCATGACCTGAGAAAGGACCTAGACTCGGGACACTCAACCGACTGAACCATGGAGGTGCCCCGTATCTTTCGATTCTTTAAAAAAATTTTTTTTAATGTTTATTCATTTTTGAGACAAAGACAGAGTGTTAGCAGGCGAGGGACAGAAAAAGGGAGACACAGAATCTGAAGCAGGCTCCAGACTCTGAGCTGTCAGAACAGAGCCCGATGCTGGGCTCGAACTCACAAACCAATGAGATCGTGACCTGAGCTGAAGTCAGACGCTTAACCGACTGAGCCACCCCAGGTGCCCCAAGAATTAAAATGACCAGAAGATTATGAAAAGATGCCCAACTCACTGGTAATCACAGAAATGCAAACTGAAAACAAGATACATTTCACTTATCCCATTAGTGAAAGTGAAATGCTCTCATAAATTTTAATCTGTTTGTGAAGATGATGGTAAATCCTATGGGAGGAAAAATTAGCAGTGTCTTTGAAAAATAAAAACATATCATCAAAGATACACTTGTACAAAGGTGAACAAGCATAGCAAAACCAAGAAAAAAACCTAAACGTTCATTAATACGAGTCTGGTTAAATAGATCATGGCACATCTTCCTAGGCCATCACTTTAAAAAGATAAAGCAGGAATTTGGGTAGGACGGGCGCAGGAAGATGGCGGCGTAGGAGGACGCTGGGCTCACCGCGCGTCCTGCTGATCACTTAGATTGCACCCACACCTGCCTAAATAACCCAGAAAACCGCCAGAGGATTAGCAGAACGGAGTCACCGGACCCAAGTGCCGACGAGAGGCCCACGGAAGAGGGTAGGAAGGGCGGCGAGGCGGTGCGCGCTCCACGGACTGGCGGGAGGGAGCCGGGGCGGAGGGGCGGCTCGCCGGCCAAGCAGAGCCCTCGAGTCCGGCTTGCAAAAGCGGAGGGGCCTGACGGACTGTGTTCCGACAGCAAGCGCGACTTAGCGTCTGGGAGGTCATAAGTTAACAGCTCTGCTCGGAAAGCGGGAAGGCTGGAGGACAAAGGGAGGGTGAGCTGCGGAGCCCCCGGACGACAGAGCTCAGTTTGGCGGGGAACAAAGGCGCTCGCCAGCGCCATCTCCCCCGCCCATCCCCCAGCCAAAATCCCAAAGGGAACCGGTTCTGGCCAGGGAAATTGCTCGCTCCGCGCAAACACCCAACTCTGTGCTTCTGCGGAGCCAAACCTCCGGCAGCGGATCTGACTCCCTCCGGCTGCCACAGGGCCCCTCCTGAAGTGGATCACCTAAGGAGAAGCGAGCTAAGCCTGCCCCCCCTCCCGCCGTGCACCTTGCCTTCCCACCCCAGCTAATACGCCAGATCCCCAGCATCACAAGCCTGGCAGTGTGCAAGTAGCCCAGACGGGCCACGCCACCCCACAGTGAATCCCACCCCTAGGAGAGGGGAAGAGAAGGCACACACCAGTCTGACTGTGGCCCCAGCGGTGGGCTGGGGGCAGACATCAGGACTGACTGCGGCCCCGCCCACCAACTCCAGTTATACACCACAGCACAGGGGAAGTGCCCTGCAGGTCCTCACCACACCAGGGACTATCCAAAATGACCAAGCGGAAGAATTCCCCTCAGAAGAATCTCCAGGAAATAACAACAGCTAATGAGCTGATCAAAAGGATTTAAATAATATAACAGAAAGTGAATTTAGAATAATAGTCATAAAATTAATCGCTGGGCTGGAAAACAGTATACAGGACAGCAGAGAATCTCTTGCTACAGAGATCAAGGGACTAAGGAACAGTCACGAGGAGCTGAAAAACGCTTTAAAAGAAATGCAAAACAAAATGCAACCACCACAGCTCGGATGGAAGAGGCAGAGGAGAGAATAGGTGAACTAGAAGATAAAGTTATGGAAAAAGAGGAAGCTGAGAAAAAGAGAGATAAAAAAATCCAGGAGTATGAGGGGAAAATTAGAGAACTAAGTGATACACTAAAAAGAAATAATATACGCATAATTGGTATTCCAGAGGAGGAAGAGAGAGGGAAAGGTGCTGAAGGGGTACTTGAAGAAATAATAGCTGAGAACTTCCCTGAACTGGGGAAGGAAAAAGGCATTGAAATCCAAGAGGCACAGAGAACTCCCTTCAGACGTAACTTGAATCGATCTTCTGCACGACATATCATAGTGAAACTGGCAAAATACAAGGATAAAGAGAAAATTCTGAAAGCAGCAAGGGGTAAACGTGCCCTCACATATAAAGGGAGACCTATAAGACTCGTGACTGATCTCTCTTTTGAAACTTGGCAGGCCAGAAAGAATTGGCACGAGATTTTCAGGGTGCTAGACAGCAAAAATATGCAGCCGAGAATCCTTTATCCAGCAAGTCTGTCATTTAGAATAGAAGGAGAGATAAAGGTCTTCCCAAACAAACAAAAACTGAAGGAATTTGTCACCACTAAACCAGCCCTACAAGAGATCCTAAGGGGGACCCTGTGAGACAAAGTACCAGAGACATCACTACAAGCATAAAACATACAGACATCACAATGACTCTAAACCCGTATCTTTCTATAATAACACTGAATGTAAACGGATTAAATGCGCCAACCAAAAGACATAGGGTATCAGAATGGATAAAAAAACAAGACCCATCTATTTGCTGTCTACAAGAGACTCATTTTAGACCTGAGGACACCTTTAGATTCAGAGTGAGGGGATGGAGAACTATTTATCATGCTACTGGAAGCCAAAAGAAAGCTGGAGTAGCCATACTTATATCAGACAAACTAGACTTTAAATTAAAGGCTGTAACAAGAGATGAAGAAGGACATTATATAATAGTTACAGGGTCTATCCATCAGGAAGAGCTAACAATTATAAATGTCTATGCGCCGAATACCGGAGCCCCCAAGTATATAAAACAATTACTCATAAACAGAAGCAACCTTATTGATAAGAATGTGGTAATTGCAGGGGACTTTAACACCCCACTTACAGAAATGGATAGATCATCTAGACACACGGTCAATAAAGAAACAAGGGTCCTGAATGAGACATTGGATCAGATGGACTTGACAGATATATTTAGAACTCTGCATCCCAAAGCAACAGAATATACTTTCTTCTCGAGTGCACATGGAACATTCTCCAAGATAGATCATATACTGGGTCACAAAACAGCCCTTCATAAGTTTACAAGAATTGAAATTATACCATGCATACTTTCAGACCACAATGCTATGAAGCTTGAAATCAACCACAGGAAAAAGTCTGGAAAACCTCCAAAAGCGTGGAGGTTAAAGAACACCCTACTAACGAATGAGTGGGTCAACCAGGCAATTAGAGAAGAAATCAAAAAATATATGGAGACAAACGAAAATGAAAATACAACAATCCAAACGCTTTGGGACGCAGCGAAGGCAGTCCTGAGAGGAAAATACATTGCAATCCAGGCCTATCTCAAGAAACAAGAAAAATCCCAAATACAAAATCTAACAGCACACCTAAAGGAAATAGAAGCAGAACAGCAAAGGCAGCCTAAACCCAGCAGAAGAAGAGAAATAATAAAGATCAGAGCAGAAATAAACAATATAGAATCTAAAAAAACTGTAGAGCAGATCAACGAAACCAAGAGTTGGTTTTTTGAAAAAATAAACAAAATTGACAAACCTCTAGCCAGGCTTCTCAAAAAGAAAAGGGAGATGACCCAAATAGATAAACTCATGAATGAAAATGGAATTATTACAACCAATCCCTCAGAGATACAAACAATTATCAGGGAATACTATGAAAAATTATATGCTAACAAATTGGACAACCTGGAAGAAATGGACACATTCCTGAACACCCACACTCTTCCAAAACTCAATCAGGAGGAAATAGAAAGCTTGAACAGACCCATAACCAGCGAAGAAATTGAATCGGTTATCAAAAATCTCCCAACAAATAAGAGTCCAGGACCAGATGGCTTCCCAGGGGAGTTCTACCAGACATTTAAAGCAGAGATAATACCTATCCTTCTCAAGCTATTCCAAGAAATAGAAAGGGAAGGAAAACTTCCAGACTCATTCTATGAAGCCAGTATTACTTTGATTCCTAAACCAGACAGAGACCCAGTAAAAAAAGAGAACTACAGGCCAATATCCCTGATGAATATGGATGCAAAAATTCTCAATAAGATACTAGCAAATCGAATTCAACAGCATATAAAAAGAATTATTCACCATGATCAAGTGGGATTCATTCCTGGGATGCAGGGCTGGTTCAACATTCGCAAATCAATCAACGTGATACATCACATTAACAAAAAAAAAAGAGAAGAACCATATGATCCTGTCAATCGATGCAGAAAAGGCCTTTGACAAAATCCAGCACCCTTTCTTAATAAAAACCCTTGAGAAAGTCGGGATAGAAGGAACATACTTAAAGATCATAAAAGCCATTTATGAAAAGCCCACAGCTAACATCATCCTCAACGGGGAAAAACTGAGAGCTTTTTCCCTGAGATCAGGAACACGACAGGGATGCCCACTCTCACCGCTGTTGTTTAACATAGTGCTGGAAGTTCTAGCATCAGCAATCAGACAACAAAAGGAAATCAAAGGCATCAAAATTGGCAAAGATGAAGTCAAGCTTTCGCTTTTTGCAGATGACATGATATTATACATGGAAAATCCGATAGACTCCACCAAAAGTCTGCTAGAACTGATACATGAATTCAGCAAAGTTGCAGGATACAAAATCAATGTCCAGAAATCAGTTGCATTCTTATACACTAACAATGAAGCAACAGAAAGACAAATAAAGAAACTGATCCCATTCACAATTGCACCAAGAAGCATCAAATACCTAGGAATAAATCTAACCAAAGATGTAAAGGATCTGTATGCTGAAAACTATAGAAAGCTTATGAAGGTAATTGACGAAGACTTAAAGAAATGGAAAGACATTCCCTGCTCATGGATTGGAAAAATAAATATTGTCAAAATGTCAATACTACCCAAAGCTATCTACACATTCAATGCAATCCCAATCAAAATTGCACCAGCATTCTTCTCGAAATTAGAACAAGCAATCCTAAAATTCATATGGAACCACAAAAGGCCCCGAATAGCCAAAGGAATTTTGAAGAAGAAGACCAAAGCAGGAGGCATCACAATCCCAGACTTTAGCCTCTACTACAAAGCTGTCATCATCAAGACAGCATGGTATTGGCACAAAAACAGACACACAGACCAATGGAATAGAATACAAACCCCAGAACTAGACCCACAAACGTATGGCCAACTCATCTTTGACAAAGCAGGAAAGAACATCCAATGGAAAAAAGACAGCCTCTTTAACAAATGGTGCTGGGAGAACTGGACAGCAACATGCAGAAGGTTGAAACTAGACCACTTTCTCACACCATTTACAAAAATAAACTCAAAATGGATAAAGGACCTAAATGTGAGACAGGAAACCATCAAAACCTTAGAGGAGAAAGCAGGAAAAGATCTCTCTGACCTCAGCCGTAGCAATCTCTTACTCGACACATCCCCAAAGGCAAGGGAATTAAAAGCAAAAGTGAATTACTGGGACCTTATGAAGATAAAAGCTTCTGCACAGCAAAGGAAACAACCAACAAAACTAAAAGGCAACCAACGGAATGGGAAAAGATATTTGCAAATGACATATCGGACAAAGGGCTAGTATCTAAAATCTATAAAGAGCTCACCAAACTCCACACCCGAAAAACAAATAACCCAGTGAAGAAATGGGCAGAAAACATGAATAGACACTTCTCTAAAGAAGACATCCAGATGGCCAACAGGCACATGAAAAGATGTTCAGCGTCGCTCCTTATCAGGGAAATACAAATCAAAACCACACTCAGGTATCACCTCACGCCAGTCAGAGTGGCCAAAATGAACAAATCAGGAGACTATAGATGCTGGAGAGGATGTGGAGAAACGGGAACCCTCTTGCACTGTTGGTGGGAATGCAAATTGGTGCAGCCGCTCTGGAAAGCAGTGTGGAGGTTCCTCAGAAAATTAAAATAGACCTACCCTATGACCCAGCAATAGCACTGCTAGGAATTTATCCAAGGGATACAGGAGTACTGATGCATAGGGGCACTTGTACCCCAATGTTCATAGCAGCACTCTCAACAATAGCCAAATTATGGAAAGAGCCTAAATGTCCATCAACTGATGAATGGATAAAGAAATTGTGGTATATATACACAATGGAGTACTACGTGGCAATGAGAAAAAATGAAATATGGCCCTTTGTAGCAACGTGGATGGAACTGGAGAGTGTAATGCTAAGTGAAATAAGCCATACAGAGAAAGACAGATACCATATGGTTTCACTCTTATGTGGATCCTGAGAAACTTAACAGGAACCCATGGGGGAGGGGAAGGAAAAAAAAAAAAAAAGAGGTTAGAGTGGGAGAGAGCCAAAGCATAAGAGACTGTTAAAAACTGAGAACAAACTGAGGGTTGATGGGGGGTGGGAGGGAGGGGAGGGTGGGTGATGGGTATTGAGGAGGGCACCTTTTGGGATGAGCACTGGGTGTTGTATGGAAACCAATTTGTCAATAAATTTCATAAAAAAATAAATAAATAAAAATAAGATAAAGCAGACTTTTGAGAACTAATAGGAAAAACCTCAGTGATAAAATTCAGTTGTAAAAAAAATTATATTTAATGATCGGTTCTGTATGGCTCTCAAATACATACGTGCATGAAGGTCTGTGTTATGTTATTCACGCAGGACAAACACGACTCATAATACACAACAGCCTAAGCTCATAAAGATTTTGCAAGAGTGCTCAGCCCAAGTGATGTGCCCGAATAGGTTTCTGTCAGCTCGGGGAAAGCCTTCTAATTTACATGCATTTTCAGAACAAACTTTTATTGCATATACAATGTGCTATTTGTGTACTGTACAAGATTTACAGCATCCAGGCAAAGGAAGTAAGCATGTCATGAATCAGTCACAACACCGATATGTTATCATATTATTGTGTATTCTTCTTGGGGTGCTGGGAAATTGTTGACTATGTATAACATATATTAATAACTCATGGTAACATTACTTAATATTATGGTATCATTTAATTAATTAGTTAAAACATTAAGGACTATTTCTTTCTAAAAATATGAAAAGGGACAGAAGGAGAAACTCTGGAAGGTAAGTCACCCTCTATGACCTCACAGACTCCAAAGCAATTCCATTCTTTAGGGGCTGGCACTACAGATATTCGTTATGTGTGTGCGTGCGTGCTCTAACCACCACCCACTGACTGTTACACACTCAAGTGAAACCTTTCAGACCAGAACCCGTGGCATGTGATTTTAGCCAGAAGAGCTCAAACCTGGGAACAAATGTTCTGCTGCGTAGAAGGCAACGAATCCCCAGTTGTTCACAGTACTAACCTTGGAGAGAAGCGGACATTGTAGGGCAGCCGGGACAGGGGACAGCTAGGGATGGGGGACAACCTATAATCCAGTGTTAAGGATTTAACGTCCCTAGAATTACGGGAAAAGAAACCTGTACTTCCAGTGTTAAACACCTTCTCCCAAGGGGCAATCTCCTATCATTTCTGTAACTCTCCAGGACAGCGCGATACATCTGAGGAAGTCTCGGTGATACTTTTATAGGGTTGTACCTCCCAGAAGCACCTGGAGGACTTGTTAAAGCACAGATTCCTGCCCCAGCCATTGAAATCCTGACCCAGAAGCAAAGGGTGGAACTCAAGAATGTGCCCATCTCGCTGCCTCCCAGGGGTGCCGATTCTGCACGCTTGTGAGCCCTGCTGTGCGTAGCACTGATATGGGGCGGAGAGAGGGGAGACGCCGGTCCTGATGACAGTAAGGGAGGCCTGTGCCACAGTCACAAACTTGTCAGCATGGCTTCACCTTTCCTGCAGAAATGGCAGAGCTCTACCTTTGACCAGAAATGCAGTGAGAAGTCTAGTAAGATAGAGGACTTTGAGGAGGGAGGTACCAACAGTACAATAGTACCTCCATGGCACTAGGAAAAAAAAATGTCAATGGGCTTTGTAAAAGCAGTTTCAATTAGTAGCGGACACAGGTGGCTGTGGTTTGAGAAGTGAAGCGACAATGAAAGAGCAGAGCAGAAGTATAAGCAGTTTTTCCAAAAGCTGTCAGTAAAGGTAGGTGAAAGATTAGGGTAGCAGCGAAAGATGTGGAGAATTTAAAATACCTAGATTTTTATATGTGATGCACACACAATCGTTAAAATTATACTTGCTTGACGTCACTCATCCTCAGGGAAATGCAAATTAAACCCACAGTGAGAGACGATTGTGCACCTGTCAGAACAGCGAAAATCAAAAACAAGAAATCTCAAGTACCGGGGAGGGTATGGAGAAGGAGGAACCCTCGTGAACTGTTGGTGGGAATGCAAACTGGTGCAGGCACTGTGGAAAACAGCGTGGAGGTTCCTCAAACATTAAAAATAGAATTACCATATAATTCACTAATTCCACTCCTGGGTATTTACCCAAAGGGAATGAAAACACTAATGTGAAAAGACATACGCACCCCTATGTTTACTGCGGCACTGTTTACAATAGCCAAGATATGGAAACAGCCCAAGTGTCCATTGATTGATGAATGGATAAAGAAGAGGCGATATATATACAATGGAATATTACTCAGCCATAAAAACGAATGAAATGTTGCCATTTGCAACCATGTGGATGGAGCTGGAGAGTGCCACGCTAAATGAAAAGTCAGACAGAGAAAGACAAATACCATATGATCTCATTCATATGTAAGAATTCAAGAATTCAAGAAAAACAAACGAACAAAGAAAAGAAAAAGAGACCAAAACAAACAAATAACCCAGATTCGAAAATACAGAGAACACACTGATGGCCACTGGAGGGGAGGGAGGCGGGGGGTGGGTGGGTGAACTAGGGTATGGGGACCAGGAGTGCACCTGTCGTGATGAGCACTGAGAAGTGTACAGAATTGTTGAATCGCTATATTGTACACCTGAAATATGCCACTTTGTGCTAATTATACTCGGATAAAAAATTATACTTGCATTTAAAGTGGGAGAAATCTGGGGTCTCTTTTAACCCTGATGGGAAAGGAAGAGAGGGAGGGATAGAGGAGAGAGAGGAGATCATGGGCGGCATGAGATCTCTGAGGAAGCAGAGGGGCTAGAATCCAGAACACAGATGGAGAGATTAATTAGCCCTGGAGAGAAAGACCCTTGTGCTTCCAGAACAGGAGGCAGCAAGGCATGATTGCACACAGCTGCAGGGCGAGGTCTCTTCGGGTGGTTTCTGTTCTACGGAGACGTTCTTCACAATCTTCTCCGGAGTCTAGCATACAATCAGTTTTTCTAAATGGCCCATAACTGCTTGAAAAGACAGTACATTCCCTCCAAATGCAATGTCCAGAAATACCCGTTCGTGTAACAATAATTACATTGTGTGTCAAAGTTTCTCATAGTAGTTACTTCTTCCAATTTCTTCTTACACACTTAAAGGGTTTTTTTCTTCTTTATATATTTTGACGGAACGGCATTTGTTTGCAATTTGTTTGCAATTTTGCAATTTGATTGCAATTTGTTTGCAATTTTGAAAACTGATTTTTGATTACCGATGGATCTAAAGTACTCCCCTTTGTTATTTTCTTTTTTGCCTGAAATTCTACTCGCTCTGATATAAATACGGCAATCATGCTTTGTCTGTCTGGTCTATCACAATCCTCCTGGTCAATTACCCTTCAGTCTGGAGCCACCCAGAGCTGGAGATCGTGCAGGAGGGAGGAGGCTAAGTACGGTGGGAGCAGACTGATCCTCGTGTTTCCGGGCACGCTACACACAGACCACTTAACGTGTCTTATCACAAGTCTGCAAAAGAGACCACCAATCAGATCTGACTCGGAGGCCGCTTTAACATACACCTTCTAATGGCATAGGATCCAATGGTTGAGAACGTAGCGCACGGAGGGAAGACTCCTTCTCTGTCCCATCCTACAATACGATGGCAATAGGTCCACGTCTGGGAGCACTCAGATTTGGTGGCGGTGGGGACGGCGGTGGTGGTGACAGATTACCGGTTCTGGCTGAGTATTTTCCGTGTTTGAACCATTCCAAAACGTGTTTAACATTTAAATTCAAGTTAGTTAACGTACAGTGTCGTCTTGGCTTCAAGGGTTGAACCCAGTGATCCATCGCTTGCCTGTAACACCCAGTGCTCGTCCCAACAGGTGCCCTCCTCAACGCCCATCCCCCATTTAGCCCATCCCCCCTCCCCCCTCCCCTCCAGCAACCCTCAGTTTGTTCTCTGTCTTTCAGAGTCTCTTGTGGTTTGCCTCCCTCTCTGTCTCTACCTTATTTTTGCTTCCTTTCCCCTATGTTCATCTGTCGTGTGCCTCAAATTCCACATATGAGTGAAATCGGGATATGTGTCTCTTAAATTTGGAGTAGAAGATCCTTCACACTGCTACTCACCGGGCCATTTCCCAGGGCTGCTTCTTGTCACACATTAAATGGCACCTGCATTATGTTTACTCTACAAACTATCGGGAAAGGCCATATGGATGGGGGTCAGGGTCACAGGTGCTGGAGCCACATGACCTGGGTTGGAATACCAGTGCTGCCACTTGGGACTGCTGTGTGACCTGGGGCAAGTTTCTTGCCTTCTCTGAGCCTCAGAGGCATCTGTAAAATAAGGATAATAAGCATACTTGTTTCAAGGGAGTTTTGAGGAGGTTCAATGAGGTAAGTTACGTGCAGGGCTTAGAAGAGAACCTAACCACCAGAAGGGGCTGGGTAAGGGTAAGTTATTCAAACTTCGCTGAGCACTTACTACATCCCCAGGCAGGATGCCAGGTAACTTGAGATAAATTACCTCCATTATTCTAATACAGTTACAATAAAATTTTTATTAACTTTTCTACAGTTCAGAGAACTGGATTTTTTTTTTTTTTTCAGGTTGAAATGACTTTGCCAAGATCACAGATTTCCAAGGCACTAGGGCTGAGGTCAGAACCAAAAGTTACTCTTAACTCTTCTACTGTGAGACCAAAGTATAATTGTGTAAACCCAAACTCACTCGTCAGAAGCCTGTGCAGCACAGACTTTCTGTTTCATGGGTTTCACTTGTTTTGCAATCTCGGGGCTGACCTAAGGATCCATTAAATTTGCTTCCACGGATTTCCCTCCCACACATAAGTGCTCAACCCCAGCTGTTCCATCATATTTTTTGTATGTCTCATTTCCTGCTACAGATCACAGTTCCACTAAGTAGCAAGATGTACGGGAAATAAACTGTCCACACAATATTAACTAATCAATAAACATCAGGGTCAGCCCAGAAGGACTGTAATTTATAGCAGATTGTTTATTTCACAGTGAAGTCCAACTAGAACTGCACCAACCTAAACTATCCGTTCCACGGTAATATGGGAAAAGAGAAGAAGTTTTACGTTCACTTTGACAACCTCACTCCCACTCCCCGTGTTTTTGTTTTGTTTTGTTTTGTTTTGTTATTTTCTTAATTTGGTGGGTTGGCTTTTCTGCTGGACAAAACTTTCTGTCAGGTATTTCACATGTTACTTTTCTGGATCTTGCACATTTATGTCTCCTTCTGTTCTTTTTTTTTTTTTAATGTTTATTTATTTATTTTGAGGGGTGGGGCAGAGAGAGGGGGAGACAGAGAATCCCAAGCAGGCTCTGTGCTGTCAGTGCGGAGTCCGACGTGGGGCTCGAACCCATGCACTGTGAGATCATGACCTGAGCCAAAATCAAGAGCCAGACACTTACCCAACTGGGCCACCCAGGTGCCCCTCTAGAGCTGTTTCTTTAGGCTAAAACTGACACACACGTCCCGCCCCCAGTCTCCATTCCCAAGGAACGAAGGAATGTTTTTAAAAAGGAAGAAAGGCATCCCAATAAATGCTAAGGCAGATTATAACAACAACCTTATGGAAAAATTGGAAAGAATACCTATTTTCCTTTCGAATGAGACAGCGGCCGTGAAAGCATTCTGTAAACTGAGAAATGATGGTGCTTGTGAACGCTCTCACGTACTGATCGCTGCTTGGTGTCTTTTACACTAGAAGGGGGTAGTTGTGTGACGCTGTGCAGAGCAGGGGACGATAACTTTGCAAAGTCAGGGAGTCAGGTTTGATTCAAATTCACCTGCCGCTGTGTGTGTGCAGTAGAGGGCTGTAGGAGGCAGATGACCGGAAAGTCAGCGTGTGGAGACACCAGTCTTGCAGCTGGACGACCATCCAGGCTGCCTTTTGTAGCTCGAGGTGGGACGAATGAGACATGCCAGGAGCAAAGACAGGGGAAAGTCAAACTCAGAAATCAACAACCACTTTTTAAAAGTAGAGAGGAAGGGCGACTGGGTGGCTCAGTCGGTTGGGCATCCGACTTCGGCTCAGGTCATGATCTCGCGGTCCGTGAGTTCGAGCCCCGCGTCGGGCTCTGTGCTGACAGCTCGGAGCCTGGAGCCTGCTTCCGATTCTGTGTCTCCCTCTCTCCCTGCCCCTCCCCAGCTCATGCTCTGTCTCTTTCTCAAAAATAAATCAACTTAAATAAATAAATTAATAAATAAATGTAGAGAAGGGACATGCTGGAGACTTGGCAAGAACAACCAGCTGCAGGCTGACAAACGGCCTCTCGTCCCCACACCTGCCCTGCTATGACATCCCTGGTCCTGCCGTGAGCTAACTCCATGCTCCATCACGGGAGTCTAGTATCCCTGCACCTGCACCTGAGCGTCCTCGGCCGTCAGCCCCTGTGTCTATGCACAACCATCTGCTCCCAACCTGGAGCTGCACTTCTTTCCTGGCCTCAGACGCCTTTCCCTCAAAAGAGCGTGGTGACAGGCAGGGTGCCTGCGAGTGTCCCCTCCCGTGCTCACTTCCAGGACTCACTCTGAACGGCATGCCGCGGTGGGGGCGGGGGCTACGTTACGCATAAGCAGCAGGCAACAACCTCCTGTCCAGATGCTGCCCGGCAACCTGGCATAACTTTCCCCTCTGCCCTTTATACTGCATCTAAGAAATCAAGAGTCTGGTGGGGGTTAAATGGTCATTTGCCTACTGATTCTGGTGGGATGTCGGGATGCAGGATATGTCACCCCAAATACGCCACTTTGGCATACTGATTATTTAAAAAAATTTTTTAATGTTGACTTATTTTTGAGAGAGACAGAGCGTGAGCGGGGAAGGGGTAGAGAGAGAGGGAGACACAGAATCTGAAGGAGGCTCCAGGCTCCGAGCTGTCTGCACAGAGCCCGACGCGGGGCTCGAACTCACGAGCTGTGAGATCATGACCTGAGCCGAAGTCGGACGCTCAACTGACTGAGCCACCCAGGCGCCCCGGCATACTGATTACTTTGATTTAAAGGTACTTGCGAAGTAGCAGGTGCAGGAGGGACGCTCTGCCCCTCCTCTGTCCTCTTGAATGCACAAGATAAATCTCCTGTGAGAAAGATCTCCTCCCTGGACCAGGGGGGTTAGAAGCAGCTTTCTCTCCAGAGACAGGGAACGGAGGACTGAGGAGGCTTCATGGGTAAACCTTGTAACTACTTCACCATTTACTACCACAGCCCAATCCCCTTGTCTTGTCAATGCTCCACGAATCTATCATTCCTTTGTTTAAAAGGTAGAAAAGCTTCCCGCTTTGGCCACTTCTTTGAGTCTCCTGTCTCTGTGGGGCTCCCATATGTACGCATGTAATTAAATTTCTTTTTCTCCTGTTACTCTGTCTTCTTATTACTAGGGGCTGTGAACCAAGAACCTGGAAGGGTAGAGGGAAAATGATCTTTCCTGCACTGCAGGGACGTCAGAGGCTGAAAAGCAGAGGCATTAACCAGAGGCACAGATGAGAGTCACTACCTGGAGACTCTGGCGACATGGAACTGTCCAGATTTATTCCCCCAAAACTCTAGGGTAGGGCCTGAGGGCTAGAACGCGGACCAAGTTCCCCAGAGGGTCCTGATGTGCATGCAGCAGTACGAGCCACGGGCTCTGACGGGGGGACGATGGGCAGGTTGGCTGAGGCAGCCTTTGCTTCCATTTTTGTGCTACTTGTGTTCCGACCCCATCCCTCTAGACCTCAGTGCACATTTCTTGCTCATCTGGGAAAGACCTCTCAGGAGGCTGGGGAGCACACGAACTCTGAAGTCAGACCCGCTGGGGCACTGACTTGTTTGGGGTGAGACTTTGAACAAGGCATTGCATTTCACTGAGCCCCTGGTCACTGTCCATGTTTGTCAAAGGGGAGGCTGTAAATAGTACCTACTCTGTAGGGTTATGGTGAGGAATAAACCGTATCATACATAAAACAACTCAGCACAGCACCCACAAATAAGTGTGCAGCCTATGGAGACCCCTGTTATTATTACCGTCCTGATAATTATTATTATTCTTAATGATCCCAGAGCACTCCATGGTTAGTGGATGTCAGTTCTCCTGGGTGACGCCAGGTGTGACAGGGCTTGGCCACCAATAGGCTGCTTCCACTTTCCATTCACGTGGGCAGCTGGTCTAACTGGGTTATGCAATCCTGTTCCAGGCCAGTCAACACACCCTTATAGCGAACACATCGGGTGCCAGGTACTGGGCCAGGTGTGAAAGGCCCTCGATGAGCTCACATGCCAGTGAGGGGCTCAGCGCGTACACAAAATCCCTCCCACGCAGGTCGTGATGGTAGCATGTAAAAGGTTCCCAAGCAGTGGTTCACGGGAGACTCGAGGAGACTTCAAACCAACTCACTTCCCTTGCGTATGGAAAACTTCCTGGGCCCTTCAAGAATAAACGTAAGCCACCTCTGTTGAACCTTTTCGTTAAAGCTTTGGAACATGTCTTTATATAAGATCCCGGGTCTATTTCTACGATCTCCATTCCATCCCAAGATCTGCTTTTTCTTAAAACAAGAAATAAATTACAGAAATACTTAATAGACTCCCAGAGCTAGAAGAGGTCTTGGAAATCATCTGTGCTAAGGCTCTCAGTATACAGATGAAAAAGCCAAGGGCCCTGTGGTTCTGCCTAAGATCACAGAGAGTGAGCAACCAAGCTGAGGTTATTACCCAGTCTCTGGCTTCCAGGCCAGTTCTGTTGCACAATTATTGAGTCCCACTGAAACCATAACGGAACGCCGAATCGTCTCTAGCAAAGTGCCTGTGTTTGTTAGCTCAACATGTATTGAGCTCCTAGGACATGCTTCATAAAGGCCAAACAGGAAGTAAAAAGAGAAGAGAAGAGCTTGGCAGACTGGTAGATTGGTCAGAGAAAGCTCCTTGAGGAGCTGACCCTCGAGCTCAAGGTGGAGAAAGAGGCAACCATGTTAAGAGCCAGGGGAAGTGTATGCTAGGCCCAGGGACTGGCCAGTGCAAAAGCCCGTGACAGGAAGGGCACTCGGCACTCTAGAATCTTCCAGACAGTAAGACTGGAGCCTCGTGCATGAGGGGCCAAAGGGCACACGTGACATGACACAGAGGCAGCCGTGCAAGACTCTGAAGGTCATGGAAAGGTATGCATTTTAGCCTAAGTGGGAAGGCAATCCATGGGGAGGTTTTAGGCTGGGGGATTCACGGTCAGTCTGAGCGCTCCGTGAAAAGCAGAATCGACAGCACTTCTCAACGGAGGCTGCATATCATTTTGCCCTTGCTTCTCCTCATGCAGAGGACACAGAACACACACGAACACATGCGTGACAGAGCCAGGAGCAGCGGGAAGTTCGGGCCCCAGGTGTTCAGTCTCAAGATCCATTTACCAATCCATGCCATCTCTCCTTGAATTAAATGGGGAGGGGGCGCCTGGGGGGCTCAGTCGGTTAAGCGTCTGACTCTTGATTTCAGCTCAGGTCACGGTCTCATGGTTCGGCCCCACTGACCGTGCAAGAGCCTGCTTGGGATTCTCGTTCTCCCTCTTTCTCTGCCCCTCCCCGCCTCTCTCAAAATAAATAAATGGGGGACAATATCCCATGACAACGGTGGGGGGCTAGATTGAAATATTCCTTTAACCACACACAGCTCTGGTACAGGAACACTATCGGTCAGCATCTTGCCCTGGAAAGACGAATGGGGAGGCAGAAAGAGACGATGTGAGCAGACGGTCTGTTGACCACGTCACAGCTGATGCGGTCTTCCCTGTTACGGACTGAGTTCGGTTTCTAGGTTATTTTAGGAAGCGACAGTCAAAGGGAAAATGTCCTCGTAATAAGAAGCCAGGTCCAGGATTCTATTTCCATCAGGAGATAGGATGTGCTTAACAGGATCAAGCACAGGATGTTTGGCAAGAGGGTGCGGTTATTGCCCTGACACCAAAAGTTCAGTGAAATGCTGGCGTTCCAGGTCGGCCTCGGACATCCCCGTGTCAAGAGGCTTAGATGCACCAGGTAAAAACGTACAAAGAGCCCAGACTGGACAAGCTAAGCTTATTTACTCCCCTTTAGGCCACGTGTGCCTTTATGTGGACAAGACCCAAATCATGGACAAATCTGGAAACACAACGGAGCCCCCTGAGTCCAAACCAAGACTCCAAATAGACGTGCTTGCTTCTCTGTGTACGGAGTTTCCTCTCTTTCGACACCGAGTGGCCTCTGCCTCCCTGTTCCAACTTCCAAAGCTCTCTGTGCCATCGTTAGCTGAGCGTCTCCCCTTGCCCCGCGGAACAGGAAATGTATGTGTTGGACCTGGACTGATTTCGGATTTTTCTCATAGCGAAAGTCTTGGCTCTGGGCGCTTAGACCTTGAATCTGCCTCGCTGCCTGGTGGAAATGACAGTGTGCGAGCAACCTTGAGCACTCTGTCCAGAGTGAGGCTGTGCCAATGGCGTCTCACGGCCGTGTTCCCCCCACCGCTCGGTGGGGCTCCCAAGGAAGACAGGAATGATTGCTTGGCAAGGGGAGGACGGAGGAACTTCGTGGACTCCGCAGGCCCGGAGATGCACACTTGGGGAGAGACATGGCTTCACTCCCCACATTTCTTTCACACAAAGCATGATTATAGGGAAGTGCTTCCATATGGCCCACGGAAAATCCCGGCCAAGAACGGCTTCAGCTGGCCAGTTTCAGAGCAGTAACAGACTTGAAGGGGCTGTAATGAAAGTCAAGGACGAGAAGCAGCATGTTTTCACGCAGGCAGGAATCTGCTCACTTGCCCCGCAGCCCAGGCACAAACATACAGAGCTGGGTTACATCCTGGCTGCCCCTGCCTTTAGCACGTCACCTCACCCGCCGTGCTGGACAATCTGTCCCTACATGCCGGTTGCCCTTTCTTTGTAGAAACTAATCAAAACGGTTAGATTTTTAGGGGCTTTTGACCCGGAATGTCCTGAACTGGCACAGGGGTCTGAGACATCCCCCCAAAACAAACCAGAATGGCAAATTTGGGTGTTGGGGTTACAAGTGCATTTTCCTGGAGAAAAAACTACACAATTTCCAATACAGTCTCATAGGGATCCCTAATCCACAAACCGAAATCAATGTGAGAGAGAGAGAGAGAGAGAGAGAGACAGAGAGAATCTGTTCTACCTTACCAAGAGTGAGAAACTGTACCCCATCCCATCCCTTCGCATTTCAGAGCCTCCTCGGCTCATGTCTCCAAAAGACTGGTTTCTTGACCCAATTTCACTCAGCGTCTACCCTGGTTCAATTAGAATTACCGCGATTTCTAATCACTCTTGGACCCTGACAAGATGGAGTCTCTTTCTGCTGAGACTTCCAGGCTCTTCAAAGCCAGTGCTTAACTCTAGGTGCTCCCCCAACACCCGAGCTATTATTTCCCCACTTCCAGTCCAAAAGCCGTCCTGGATTAACTCCTCCCAGTCCAGCCTGGCTCCTCACGGTCTCCCCCTGATCTGAATCTTTCCTCTCCAGCGCTACTGTCTCCTACAATTCAGTCTTCCTTGACACTTCTGACAAGGTGTCCCTCCATCCCCATCAGCAGCTTTCTTAAAAACAACACCCATGGGGCGCCTGGGTGGCTCAGTCGGTTGAGTGTCCAACTTTGGCTCAGGTCATGATCTCACAGTTTGTGGGTTTGAGGCCCGCATCGGGCTCTGTGCTGACTGCTTGCTCAGAGCCTGGAGCCCGCTTCAGATTCTGTGTCTCCTTCTCTCTCTGCCCCTTCCCCGCTCACGCTTTGTCTCACTGTTTCTCAAAAATAAATAAATGTAAAAAAAAAATTTAATTAAAAAAAAAAAAAAACAACAACAACAACACCCAGACCGACTGACTGCTGATTTGGACATCTGTTTATAAATATTCACATTTACATTTAATGTACGTGAGAGGTGTGACATCTTTTGGTACCCAAATGAGTCATATTTCTAATAAAAACACTGCCAGCATTCACTGGGCACTCTCTAGGTGCCAGACACTATTTGGAATGCTCAGCACGATTGATTTACTTAATCCTGACAGCACCTCTACAAAGGCAGTATTATTGCTGTTTCCAGTTTAAAATGAGAAAACCAAAATACACAGTAGTAAGCAACCAACCCAGGATTTAAACCCAGGCTGTCTGGCCCCCCAGAACCCAACTTCTTAGCCACTTCCCCACAGTGTCTTTCGTAGTTAGTTATGAGAGATGGTCCTTAACACCTCTGGTCCTTAGTCTCTTCATCGGTGAGGTGGGTTTGACGATATCAAAACTATCACGTAAGGGGGGTAGTGGAACTAAGTGGGACGCCATGCTTGAGGACAATTCCGGGCATTTGAAAGCACTGTATCAATATCAGTAATAACGGAATGGGTGGAAAGCTGTATCTGTGGTTTCCCAGCTCTGTAGAAGCCAGTGTGTGTGCAGGCCACAGTTCTGGGTGATGAGGCAGCCCTCCCCGGGGAGGACTTCCCTTCCTGAACAAAGGGTACTGCATTCGAGGAATGGTTTTTGCACTACCTTCTTTATTGTCTGGGTGTGGATGGGTGTGAATGTCGAACAGTGACTTTGCACTGACAGAGACGAAAGCCACACTCTAAGGATGATGATGCAGATGATGACGATGAAGGAGACAGAGACGAGTCTGGTTCCTTAAAGACACAGTGGAACGGCTTCTCCAACCTTGGCTGTCTACTGCAGACCGTCCTGTATTTGTAAGTTGGGTTTTCCATGGTATGTAGGAGAAAGCCTTCCTCACTGGTGCACCACCGCTCAAAGCCAGCTCCTTCATGACGTCCACCGGTGGGAACCTCTACGAATTCATGGTCCCCCATCTCAGGGAGCCCTCACAGAGATCACTCTAGCTTTTTACTGTCTTTGGTAAGTTCCTTCCCCTCCTTTCTTTGATGGGAACACTCTCAAGTCTCTGAGAGCCCTCGCTCTTCCAGAGCTGACTCTCACCTCTTAATGAACAGTACCAAAAAAAAAAAAAAAATCCAATATTCTAGAATACTGCTAATTCCTGTCCATGTTCCCTGCCTGTATAGTTATCCAGCTCCTGACATGGCACGGGTGTGCACCCTCCTTTTGTCCCGGGTAAATCCTCTGTCTATATAATCTCTGGTCACTTCTGTTCACTCCTCAACCCACTGCAGTCAGGCTTTGGCTTCTGTTGAAATTCATTGAGACCACTCTTGCTAAGGTCACGGGTGGTCTCTGAATTGCCAAAGAGCACATGTTGGACTCCTATTCCAGTTGGTATCACAGCAGCGGTTAACATGGTTGACCGTCACCTCCTTTTTGGAAATACTCAGTCCTTTGGCGTCCATGATACTGCTTTTGCGAAGTCCTGCATTTACCTATTCTTTCTATCTTCTCTCATTCAGGTTCCTTTAAAGTTCTTTGCTGGCTAAACGCCTTGACCTCAGGTGCTCCCCAGGATTCAATTCTTAGCCTCGGGATATATTCTATACACTCTCTTTGGGTGGACTTACCTAATTTATTTACCACCAATAAGGGGATTTTGCTACCAGACAACAATGGACTGGCATATTTCATTTTTTAGTTTTTTTTTTTAACGTTTATTCATTTTGGAGACACAGAAGATGAGTGCAGGGCAGGGGTGGGAGAGGCAGGCAGGGAGAAAGGGAGACACAGAATCCAAAGCAGGCTCCAGGCTCTGAGCTGTCAGTACAGAGCCCAATGTGGGGCTTGAACCCGTGAACTACGAGATCATGACCTGAGCCAAAGTTGGACACCCAACCGACTGAGCCACCCAGATGCCCCTGGACTGGAGTATTTCAGATCAATCCTTTAACCCCAAACAAAATACAATCAACGTCTCTTTGAAGGTACCAGAAAGATTCTGACATATTTAACACTCATGGGGCCAAATCTCCCAAGAGAAGGAAAATCCGAGGAGGTGAGCTTTATTGTCGGTATGTGACTCCTCTGCGTGAATCCCTCACCCAAGTGAACAGCGAGCATATCCACCCTTCCGCTCAGGCTGGGAGCTGGAATCAGCCTCGCTTCTTCTTTTCTCTTGTGGTCTTCATTCCAAGGATTATCGGACTCTGCAAATTCTATGTCCTAAAGATCTCTCTGGTCTGTCTCCCATCACACTTCCTTGGACTAAGGCCTCATTATCTCAAACACCCTCCATCTACAAAAAGTAGTTTTGAAGCATTTACAAAAAGCTTCCCAGATGGACTCCTTGCCTCCAGGCTCCCCTAACAGGTAGTGCAGCCTCGACATGCTGCTAAGATTATTTTATTAAAACACAAATCTAACCACGTCACTCCCCTGCCTAACTTCCACCTAAGTGACGTGTGCAGCACGACAAGGAAGGCCCTTATGATTGCCTCCTGAATGCCATCTGTCTCCTCCTTCATCCCGTCCAGTGCGGAACAGGACTCAGGCCTGAGCAACATGTTAACAGTTTCTCAAGAACGCCTAGGCTTTTCGTGAGCATCATGGCACCAACTTTGGGTTTCCCCCACCTGGAAAATCTTCCCCACCCTACACCCTTCCATGGTGTTCTCCCACCTGCAGAGAACAAGTAAAATCCCTATATCATAAGTTACATCAAAATAAATTCAAATGAATGGAAGGTTTTACGTGAGGAAAACAGAACCATAGGGGTGCTGGCAGAAAATACACAGGAATAGATTTTTTCCTTTTAAGGCAGGGTTTACAGATTACAATCTGGGGGTCAAATTCAGCCTGCCACCTATTTTTGTAAATAAGGTGTGTTTCCTCTTTTTTTTTTTTTTTTAAATTTCTGTATGCCTTGGGGGCACCTGGGTGGCTCAGTTGGTTAAGTGTCCAACTCTTGATTTTGGCTCAGGTCATGATCTCATGGTTCATGAGTTCGAGCCCCACGTCAGGCTCCGTGCTGCCAGTAGAGAGCCCGCTTGGGATTCTCTCTCTCTCTTTGTCTCTCTCAAAATAAATAAGTAAACTTAAAGTAAAAATAAAAATAAATAAAATTTCTGCATGCCTTGTATCTTCCCCTCCATTACTACCCTGTTTTGAGTTTAACTAATTTTTTATAAGCCATTTTGATTTCATTTTCATTTTTTTCTATATATTTGGATATATGCTTATATATTTCTTTTAGATGTTTAGACATTGCTTAAATACCAGACAGATGACACTTAATCTCCTGAATGTATAACAAGTCTAGTTTTTTTGATCAGAAATAAATATCTATGTCTATTATCTATATTATCTATTATACACATATAGATTTACTTAAAAATGGAAAAAGAAAAGCTTTAAAACCAAAGTGTGCTGCTTTGTTATGAATGTCTAATGTGCATTCAAAGTATTGAAAAGCAAGCCTTTTTACCAAAGGATAATGTCACTAGGACATAAGGACTGTAATTATAAGAGAAGATTTTGAGGGGCATCTGAGTGGTTCAGTCGCTTGAGCATCTGACTCTTGATTTCAGTTCAGGACGTGATCTCAGGGTTCATGAGATCCAGCCCCGTGTTGGGCTCTGTGCTGACAGCACGGAGCCTGCTTGGGATTTTCTCTCTCCCTCTCTCTCTGCCCCTCCACCACTTGTGTGTGCACGCTCTCTCTCTCTCTCTCTCTCTCTCTCTCTCTCAAATTTAAAAAAAGAAGGTTTTGCAACATAAAGGTGCTCATGGAGACTAGAAGCTAGGAAACGCTGGGGAAGACACAAAACAGTGAGCAGGTGCTCTGGGAGGAAGGCTCTGGGAGGTGGAGGGCGTGGCCCCAGGCCTGGGCTGGATGGCTGTCCCACCACGTGGGTCCAAAGCAGGAAGAACACACCCAGCAGGATCTGAGAGCAGGACATCGCTGCGGCCTCCGAAACAGTCACCGCTGAGGGGGGTGGGCGGGTTACCCCTCCAGACTTCAACAAGGTCCCCTCCAGGGGGTCTGCTTTCTGACCTGTAATAAGACGCGGGAAACCTAGGATAACAGCACCCACGATGGGGGCTGTCCAGGGCGACCAGCAATTCTTGCGCGTGGTATTCTGGGAAGGGTCCTTGCTAGTACGTTCAGGGCTGAGGTCCCTAGATGCACACCGGCCGAGCAGTCCGGCTTTAGCGTCTCTCTGGCATCAGAAGAGCGGCCTCCGCCCTCAAAGCTTTCACTTGCTTCGGCACCGGCTTGTCTGGCGGAACCTCTTCTCCGCCGGGATGCGCGCTAAGGAGGCAGGGATGTAACAGACTGGCCCGTGGGTCACCAGCCGCACCTCCTTCAAGGCGCCGCCTTCCCCACCTCCTGCAGTCAGTAACAGGTGGCAGGCCACTCGGCCTCGGGCCCTTTCCCATCACTGTCGCTTGCTGCCATGGTCGTCTTTGGGCCTTGGGGTACTTCCCGCTACGCCCAGTTTCCATGGCTGACTTCTACAGCAAGTCTAGCTTGAACTGCTACCCCTGCACATAAAGCTTTATTGGAACACAGCCATGCTCTGTGCTTCGGCCTTGTCTGGGGGTGCGGGGGGGGGGGGGCGGGCGGTGCTGCAACAGCAGTGCTAAGTAGTTGAGACAGAACATATACGCCCTGCCGAGCCCTAAAACCCTACCTGGCCCTTTACCCAAAATGCTTACTGACCCCCAAATCGTGGGATTACAAAAGGCAGACATCACTGAGATTAAAAAAAAAAAAGATGAAAATTTCTGAGGACGTAAAACTTAGAAACTATCGATCCTAAAAACACAAACAATATTGAAAGCCAAACGACAAACCGAAGCCGATATTTAAAATAGGTGTCACGGAAGTGCGTGATGGGCACGGAGGAGGGCACCTGTTGGGATGAGCACTGGGTGTTGTACAGAAACCAATGTGACAATAAATTATATTTAATATAAAAATAAAATAAAATAGGTATCACCAAAAAATTGAAAGTTAACAGGCAAGCGGTTCATACTCGTGACGTAACAAACGCTGGCGGAAAAGACCAACATCCAACCGGAAAAACGCACAGGTGACTTTTGTGGTTCATTGAAAGAGGAGAGGGTGTGGAAAGATGGGGTAAGAAATACAAGGCGGTGTTCTCTACCTTGTTAGCAAGCATGGGAGGCAAATAAAAAAATTACTACTTCATGCTTTACCTTAAAACAATGGCAAATCTTTAAAAAAAAAAAAAAAAAAAAACCTGTCTCGGTAAAGATTCAAAGAAACCGGGGGTCTCAGAGAAGTTCACCGAACCGAGAATGTGACAGACACCTTCCGGAAGAAATGGGACTTGCGGAGCACGGGTCGGAAGCGCTCTCCGCCGCCTAAGCAGCTCAGCGAGAGGAAAAGGTGTCCAGCAAGGGGCGGTGCAGCGGCGCGGGGGGTCAGACCTACTTTTCTCCGGAGAAACGTGCGCCTTGGACTGTCCCCGCACGAGCCTGCAGGTGGAGCCATTGCCGGCGCACACGCCGCAGCTGTCCTCGCGGGCGCCGCTCCCCAGGTGCCGGTCGCAGCCCACCGCCTGCGGACAGAAGCGGGCGACGGGAGCGTGAGAACGCGGGGCTGCAGCTCTAGACACTTCCAGAAGCATCCTCCCGGTGGGAGCCTTCCTGGATTCAGGAGGGGGCTCTCTTCCACGAGGACAGAGTTTGCAAACTATGCAAGCCGTAAAGCCTTGCAGGATATCGCTTGGGGGGCTGGGGAGGGGGGGGCTCTTACGCGCCCCCCATCTAATGGAAACGGGGGAACCGACGCGGCCCCTCCCTGCACATTGTTACTCATTTTTTTTAATGTATATTTTTAATTTGAGTCATAGACTTGTACGTATATAAACTGAACGGAACGCTAGAGATACTGTTTCCGCTGGGTACCCGGCTGCCCACCCCTCCCCTCTCTCCTCTGACCCTACTCTGGTCCTTTTCTCTCCTTTTCTCCCCAAAACGACTGCCATCCTGAAGTCCGCTATATCCTTCTGGGCCACCGTTTTGCTTTGAACACTTTTTTCTTTGTTCTTATCTCCATTTCCACACTATCTCAACATCAATACATACCCATCGCTCTATTGTATATCTTTACATCTCCTTCTGTTTATCGTTACTTATACCCACACCTTGGGTCCTTCCTCTGCCGTTATACCTACGTACGTATCTTTATAAACCATTTTTATTTATTTATTTTAATGTTTCTTTATTTTTGAGAGACAGAGACAGAGTGTGAGCATGGGAGAGGCAGAGAGAGCAGGGGAGACAGAATCCGAAGCGGGCCCCAGGCTGTGAGCTGTCAGCACAGAGCCCGACACTGGGCTTGAACTCAACAAACCTTGAGATCGTGACCTGAGCCGAAGTCAGAGGCTTAACCGACTGAGCCACCCAGGCGCCCCTATAAACCATTTTTAAATGCAAGAAAGGAATGAATGGGAGAGATGTCTCACCGCATATGCTTATACTGCTACCTTTTAGTCCTTACTCATAATTGTGACTTATTATTTTTGTGAGCAATTTGTGTGTGCGTGCATGTGTGGGGCTTTACCCGATTGTGAGCTTCTGTATATGAGGCAAAGGGCTATGCCACGTTTCTTTTTATTTTACAAATACATCTTCTACATAGTATGTGCCCGCTGATATTACCTAGTGAGAGATTTTATCTCTACCCTCCTTACACTCACTCAACTTTATTTGTATTTCTATACCTGGTGTTTATGCAGGGGTTCTGGAGGCAGACAGCTCCCTGCCCAGCCCCACCAATGCTTCCAAGATGCGGGATGACCAACAATTCAAACTCTCAAGAGACCCATTTTCCTCAAGAGTAACATAGGTAACATAGAGATAAGAGGGACGTCTGGGTGGCTCAGTCATTTGAACGCCCGACTTTTGATTTCGGCTCAGGTCATGATCCCCAGGGTCATGGGATCAAGCCCCATATCAGGCTCTGTGCTGAGTGTGGAGCCTGCTTGGGAATTGCTCTCTCTCCCTCTCTCTCTCTCTCTGCCCCTCCCTCTCTCTCTCTCAAGAATAAAAAAATAAAAATAAAAAATAAATGAGTAGTAATATACAAATAATAATACATACTTCACATAGGGTCTGGTAAGGATACAATGAGAAAATGTATGTACAAACTCTCAGTACAGGGATTAGAACATTTCAAAAGGCTCAATAAAAAAGGGTCCCTTCTATCATTTCTCTGATTTTCATTTCGTTTTGACTCCTGGGCATGTCGCCCACCCCCCCGCCAGCATGGGGAGCTGCTGAATCAGACACTGTATCCACGGTGTTGAAGACAAAATAAAACTGGAGGGAGTTAAAACCACATCTATGGATGATTCCTTCCAAAGTTTCGGTGCTGAAGGGAAGGAGAAAGATCAAATAAAAGTTTCAGGGAGAGGTAGGAAAAGTTCCAAGGAAGTTTAAGGAAAAGCCCATGATTAAAGATATTTTTAAATTCACAAAGGGCTGTCATGAGGCAAGGGTTTACATCTGTTCTTTGTGTTTCCAAACGGTGAAAGCTACAGGTTTAAGCCTAAGTTTAGTTCAATATCGGAAAGTTTGAGAAGCCAGGGTTCTCCAAGAACAGGTATTCAACCGGGAGCTAGGCAGGATGGGAAAACTGGTGCGGGGATTAAATTATCTGAGGAGTAGCTAACTCCAAAGGCTTTTGAGATCCTCTCATCCTGATTAGATGATTTTCTCAAGCTAATAATGAAAGAATGATGGTAATATTTGATTTTTATCGAATGCCTGCCACATGTCTGGCATCATGCCAAGCACCGTACACGTATTATTTCACTAAATCTTGACAGCAACCTGATGACTCGGGTGATGTCTTCTACCCCTATTTTCCAAATAAGGCATCTGAATGTTACTGAGGTCAACTGGCCTTTCAGTATCACACAGCTGGTAAATAGCATCATCAGGAAGAGCCTGAAAACCAGGTCGACTGATCCCAGAATCTTCACACCATGCCACACCTTCCCCATCTTTACACCGGCAGACGGACCACAAAGAACTGAGTCACACAGGCAATTATATGAATATTTACAAGTACATGTGGAACGAATTAAGGGTGATTGATTTTGGAAACGCACTTGCGTGGTTGGGATTCAATCAATGAGTAACTTGTGTTCATGCAACGTTCTCCAAGGGGAATAATTCTACCATGAAGTTATAGAAACACTGTTTCCGAGCCAAGCTCTGTCCTCACAATTCATGTCCCTGAGCACCCTGCATTTCATGAGAATGACCACCACTCTCTATCTGGTCATCCAGAAAGGGTGTGGGTTTAGGAGCTAGGATGGGCTTGTTTTGAAGAGTGTTTAGCGCCTTGTAAGATCTTAGGCAAGCAAGTACCTCCCTCAGCACTTACATTCGTTTTAGAATTTTCTTTCAAGTGACAGTTCACCCAAAACTTACAGCCAAAAAAAAAGCATGTGAAAACATCACAGAAAAAAAAAAAATACCTGAAAAGAAAGTCTGGTTGCCTTATGATTCATGGGGTATAAGTGAGAACTGCCCCTGAAAGTAAGGGACTACTGGGGCACCTGGGTGGCTCAGTCCGTTAAGCGTCCGACTTCGGTTCAGGTCATGATCTCGTGGTTTGTGAGTTCGAGCCCCGCGACGGGCTCTGTGCTGACAGCTCAGAGCCTGGAGCCTGCTTTGGATTCTGGATCTCGCTCTCTCTCTGCCCCTCCTCTGCTCACTGTCTCTCTCAAAAATTTTAAAAACAAAATTATTTTAAGAAAAAAAAAAGAAGAAAATAAGGGACTACTAAATTTGGGCTCTCAGATCTCATCCGAACCAATAATAAGCAACTTTTGAAAAACTGCCTGGGGTGTTTTCAACCTCGGTGACATCTCCTGAGGTCAAGAACTCTAATCGTAATGATTTAAAAAAAACCACTAACTGAGAAAACATATCAATAAATTAACATCTATTAAATAACCAACTTTTGTAGAGCCAGGCACCACGGGGAATAATTTAACAAGACAAGATTCATATCCTACAGTGCAGTTAATGAGACAAATTACACAAGATATCTGATTTAAACAAATATTTAAAGTATATGAGCAGCGCTTCCGCGGAGAAATTCTCCTACATAAATCATCACTTCAGCTAAGGATTATTTCACAGCTTCTGCACACGACTTCCTAACCAACTAAAAGAAGATAGTATTGGAATTAAGCGGCATTCCTCCATATGAAGCCACATCTGAATCTTTTTAGGTGAGTCTAATTTACTCTTTCAACGGCCAATTTTTTGAGTCAACTTCTGTTTGAGACCCCCGACAACTGGATTCTACCTTAGAAAAACTTCTAGATTCCTGCCTAGAAAACCAGAGTGCATGGAGCTACGGTAGTCATTAGAGATATTCTAAACTATGGGACTTCTCCTTCAGCCCATGGTACTTCCCACCCCCTTAGAAGGTGAGTGTGGTTTTGACTGTCTTGGGCCAATCAAATAGGAGTCTAAGTGCTGGTGTCACTTCTGTGAGAAGCTTTAAGGGTCAGTGAATGAGTCACATGCTCCCCTTCTTACTACTATAGTTATTATGTAACACCTGTGTTCTAATAGAGCCCCCCTCAGTCCGATCACTGGGACGTTCCAAGAGCAGAGACCCCCGTGGACCCTGTGTCAGACAGGGCGCATTAACAAGAAGTCATCTTCCATTGTTGTAAGGCACTCAGCTTCGGCGGCTGTTAGTTACTGCAGGAAAGCCTAGCCAGTGTTGTGAAGAGGAAGGTCTTCACAATTTAACCATTAATGGACACAGGAAGGTCATTAACAGCAAGGTGTTATTTCAAATTGGACATTTCACACTAAAATCCAGACTTCTAGCGGTATGTGGGTGGTTCAGTTGGTTAAGCGTCTGACGATCTCACGGTTCGTGAGTTCGAGGCCCACGTAGGGCTCTGTGCTGACAGCTCCGAACCTGGAGCCTGCTTCGGATTCTGTGTCTCCCTCTCTGTCCCTGTCTTGTTCTCTCTCAAAAATAAATAAAAACATTCAAAAAAATTTTTTTAATCCAGATTTCTGGCTCCTGTTGACAAACAGACTCTGGTGTGTTTATACGTAGCTGCCCCCTTCACAAGGAGCAATTCTCCAGGTCTCAACAGCCCTCGTGCTCAGCATGACTCCACCCGATTACTTTCTGTCTGGGACAGGTGTGGAGATACTTGAGTCTGTCTACACGTGACTGCTGTCTGCACATAAGCCCCTGTTGTGCCGGCCATCCTTTACCAGACCACATCTTATTTCCAGTTACAAACTCCAGCTATACTTTGGGCAATACAAAAAGTACAAATACCACCAGTATAGTGCGACAGTTAAGAAAACAGATTCTGGAATTCGGTGCATGGGTCCAAGTCTAGCTATCCCCATTTCTAGCTATGCAACCTGGGGAAAGTTCCTTAGCCCCCTTACACCCAGTTTCCTCGCAAACCAAGTGGGGCTAATGACTACCCGCCTCATACGTGTGACGAGCTGACACAGCCAAGTGCTTTAGACGATGCCTATCAAGAACCCAGTGAATGTTCGTGGCTATTAGTTTCACTGTAACTACAAGTGGTTTCTTCATCCACCCAGCTGTCAGGGAATTCAATAAACATGAACGGTAAGTCAGACTGGTTGGAACCAGGTCCCGTTTCCCATAAAATTCAGACCTGCAAAACGGAAGGTAATTTCACTCAGGGAGCGTAGTTGTCTCCCGCTGTCTGCGGGGCTCAGATTCCCAACAGGTTGCTCCCAGGAGCACAGTGATGTGCTCATTTAAATGAGCCCGCTGTAAACACACTCGCACAGGTTATTTGTAGTCCGTGCCAAGGAAACATCAGGGCTCAGTCTGCTTATCCTCAGGCAAGCGGCACGAATCACACACAGTTTCTTCTCTCTGGTCCTAGCTATCACTGAAGGCCACGGCCACATCGTCCAAGAAAGGGAATGCGGGTCAACTTTATCCCATTGAGGGAAAGATCTGAATTCTCCTGAGAGTGTCTCAGTCACTTCTGAAGAGACTGCATACAATCCTTTTCTTCCAAATAGCCTTGCCCAAAGAGCACTCAGCTTTCGGCAACCAGGGTATCCTGAGGAATCCGCTTCCCCATCAGCATCACAAAAACGTGATGGGAAGCACGCTTTGAAGATGAACTAATTCCGTGTCGAAAATCACATTTCTCCTGCAAGCCCCTACAAGCCTTGGAAATCACTGGAGCAAACTATGCATCTGAGACAACGAATATGAAGAGGGGGCCTTGGTCAGTGAGCCCGAGGGGGGAGGCAGGGAGAGGCAGCCTGTGCTGACTGAAGGCCTCCTGCCTGTTTCTGGGCTGGGCTCCTGGAATGTGTTTGTGAAGGAACGAGTTTAAAATAGGACCTACATCGAGAATAATACCTCCTCTTTCATACTGAAAAGACCAAGGCTCAGCTACGGTAAGCGGCCACAGTAAATGAGCACATTCTGCCACCAGCGTCGACTCCAACCGTGTCACTGAGACCCCCCTTCCCCCAAGCTGAGATCACCAGTATGTATCTGTCTGGTCCAAATGAAGCAAGCATCTCTCTGTCCTTATCTCTCTTGATATCTCTGAGGTATTGGACGCTGCTAACTTTTCTTCTTAAACACTCAACCACCCAAAACTTACAAAGAAATTCTGCCCCATCAAGTGTACCCCTTCCAAGGCTTCCTCCTAAAATGAGGCGGCCAGAACTCCGTCATTGGAAACCTGCTTCTCTTATTCAGACTCCAAGGACATACATGAGCTTTAACCCTGTGACCCACAGACTCCCAGATCTATGTTTCTCATTTGGAATTCTCTCCTAAGCTCTAAATTCATATATCACCCAATATTTTCTGTCTTGAGGAATGGCCTCATCATCTACTTCATCATCCTGTCAGAAATCCAGACATCTTGCTAAGCTTCCCTCTCATTCCCCACATCCAGTAACACACCCAGTCCGAAAAGATTCCTTCGTTAGTCTTTACAATTCGCCGTATCCTCTCCATTCAGCCTCCCTCTGGATTACCCTAAACTCCGGTTATCCCACACTTGACCTCCTGTTGTTTGGCCAGACCGTGCCCTCTCCAAATAATCTGCCATGTGGCCACTTGAGTGACCTTTCTAAAGACAATCCCAACCGAGCTACTCCTTGTAAGATTCTTCATTGACTCCTATTGTAACTTTCAGAATGTTCATGACTGGTTTCCACCGATGCCCATAACCTCAACTTTTAGCATTGTTGCACAGGTATTTTCCACCTCAACTCTACAGAATGAGTCGCTGGTCCTTAAATATACCTACTATTATTATATATCTCCAGTGCTATTCACTCTGCTTGTGATTCCCTTTCTCACCTCGGTTTACATAAGTACCGCTCAACTTTTCAAGACCTCAATGTCAAAACATTACCTTTTCCAGAGTATTCTTCAGCTCAAGCTAAATTACTTTTAATAACAATTCTTTTTAATTATGAAAGCAACACATACTCATTGTCAAAAACTTGGAGAATGAAAAAGCATAATTCTGCTGATGAGGGATTAGCTTCTCTTAGCATTTAGAGAAAGAGCCCAAAAGTGAACTGGAGGGGTAAAAAGGGGGAAGGGGGAAAAAACAGTAAAACGTGAGATAGCTAATAGAAGTAGCAGGATAGAGAGCACATGTGAGCAAATACATTAACTCAAATATGAATTCGGGAAGGCAAGGTTGAGAATTGTGGAGCCAGAAACAGAAACGAGTAGGCATAGCAGTTAGGATAACTAGTAGATCTGGGAAGAACAATACTAGTTCATGTGGAGCAGAGGAGGGGGCATCTGAATTGAAGGAATCTGTGGAATCTCCAACAATGGACTTCAAACTGAGCTAGAAATGCAGGATTGAAAATTGAGAGAGAAATAAAGGAGAGAGACCGAGATACATAAATAACCTCTAAATTTGCACGTGGATAAGACTCACTCATTCAGCAGAGGCCAGACAGCGTAGGCATTGTGGGGCGTGGCAGAAAGCACAATACATGTGATTCCTGTCCTCAAAGGACTTACATTCTGGTGTGGAAGAATGTCAGGATCAAATGATCACACAAAGAAATGTGTCCTTATGGAACAGTATCAGTGCAATTAAAAGGTATCGAAATAGAAAAGGAGGACTAATTTAGGTAGAGTAATCCCTGCGGACCTCTTAAGGAAGTGATATTAAGCTGACACCATGAAGATAATAAGAGCAGCCAGGAGCAAAGGTAGAAGGAGGTAGGGACGGCATGTGTAGGAGCTTTCTGCCCCTTTGGCAGAATTGGAAAAGCAGCACAAAAGGGAGAAGAGTGGAGTCTCTGAGCTAGAGGAAAGGTCAGTAGAAGCGTCCCAAATAAAAAAGCAAAAAGAAAAAAGACTGAAAAAATAAAAACCAGAGCATCCAAGGACTGTGGGACAACTACAAAAGGTGTGGCATGAGCATAGTGGGAATACCAGAAGGAGCAGAGAGAAAGGAATAGAAGAAGTATTTCAAGCAATAATGACTGAGAATTTCCCCCAAAGGAATGTCAGACACAAAACCATGGTTCCGGGAGGCTCAAAGCACACCCAGAAAGACAAATGCCAAAAGAAGGCTACACATAGGCATATCGTATTCAAATTGCAAAAAAAAAAAAAAATAAATCAAAGATAAAGAAAAAGTCTCGAAAGAAGCCAGAGGGAATAAAACACCTTACCTACAGAGGAGCAAAGATAAGAACTACATCTGACTTACCCTTAGAAAACATGCAAGCACGAAGACGGTGCAGGGACAGACTTCAAGTGCTGAGAGAATAAAAACACCCACCTGGAATTCTGTACCCTAGGAAATTACCCTTTAAAAGTGAAAGAGAAATAAAGACTTCCTCAGGCAAACAAAAACCGAGGGAATTTTTTTTGCTGGCAGACCTAGTTCTTCAGAGTATGAAAATGATATAGGTCAGAATACTGGATCTATATAAAGAAAGGAAGTGCATCAGAGAATGCATAAAGGCAAGTAAAATAAAAACATTAGTTTTTCTCATTCTTAATAGGTCTAAAAGACGATGGTTTATCAAAATGGTAACAGCAACAATGCGCTCAATTGTGTATGCTTGTATATGTGTGTGTGTGTGTGTGTGTGTGTGTGTATGTGTTTAAGCATTAGTGAAATGAATGATAGCAGTGATAAAAGGGATGCAGGGAGGAATCAGAATTTTTTGGTTATAGTGAAGAAGTCGAGTGTTCTTCAAAAGTAAATTTGGATTAGTTGTAAATGTATACTACAATCTATAGGGTAACTACTAAAAAAAGAATTATAACTGATGTATCACATAAGGAAAGGAAATTCAATCATAAAATGCTCATTTAAAACTGCAAAACGCATGGGGCTCCTGGGTGTTTCAGTCAGATGAGCGTCTGACTCTTGATTTCGGCTCAGGTCATGATCTCACAGTCGTGAGACTGAGCCCCACGTCGGATTCTCTCTCTGTCTCCCTCTGCCTGTCTCCCCCACTCACACACACACTCTCTCTAAAATAAAATTTAAAACAAAAACTGTAAAATGAAGAAAAACAGTGGAGGAAAAATAGAAATACAGAACAGGAGTAACAAATAGAAAACAGGAACAAACATGGTATATATTAATCCAACCATATTAATAATCACTTTAAACATCATGGATCTAAATGTACCAATTAAAAGCAAAGACTGTCAGAGTGGATCAAAAAAACAAGATCCAATTATCCAATGTCTACAAGAACCCTCTTTTGAAGACATAAATAAATTAAAAGTAAAAGGATGGCAAATGATAGGGCATTCTAGCATTAAACAAAATAAAACAGGAAAAAGAATATTAATTTCAGACAGAGCAGACTTCAGAGCAAGGGAAGTTATCAGGTTTAAGAGGGGCATTCATGTAATGATAAAAGGATCAATACTCCAATAAGACATTAACAATCCTTAATGTGTACGTGCCTAACAAGAGAATGTAAAAAAAAAAAAAAAATGAGGCAAAACTGATAGAACAGCAAGGAAAAATAGATGAATCCACTACTAGAGTAAGGAGAATTCAATACCCCTCTATTCGAAATGCACAGATCCAGCAAGGAGAAATCAGTAAAAACACAGTTGAACTCAACAGCATCATCAAAAGAACTGGATATAATTGATATCTCTTGACTATTTCTAAGAACTACAAGATACACTTTCTTCTTAATTTCACATGGAACATTCACCAAGACAGACCACATTCTGGAACGTAAAACACACCTTAACAAATCTTAAAAAAAAAATGGAATCATATACCATCTACTCTCAGACCACATTGGAATTAAACTAGAAATCAATTATCAGAAATGCAGCTGGAAAATTCCAAAATACTTGGATATTAAACAACTTACTTCTAAACAACATGAGTCAAAGGAGACATCAAGAGAAATTTTAAGGTATTTTGAGGAAAATGAAATTAATAATATTTACCAAAATATGTGGGATGCAGTAAAAGCAGTGCTTACAGGGAAATTTATAGCATTTCATGCATATATAAGAAAAAAAGAAAAATGTATAATCAGTCATCTAAGCTTCCACCTTAGGCAATTAGATGAAGAACAAATTAAATCCAAAATAATCATAAGAAGAGAAATAACAAAGACTAGGGGCAGAAATCAGTGAAATTGAAAACAGGAAATCAATAAAGAAAATCAATGAAACCAAAAGTTGGTTTTTAAAAAGATCAATAAATTCATAAATCTCTAACGAGGCTAACTAAGAAAAAAGAGAAGATACAAATTACTCTTGGAAGAAATGTAAGAGGGGACATCACTACAGATCTCATGGATATTGAAAAGATAATAAAGAGGGGTGCTTGGGTGGTGCAGTCAGTTAAGCATCCCAGTCTTGATTTCAGCTCAGGTCATGATCTCACAGTTTGTGAGTTCGAGTCCCGCATCGGGCTTTGCACTGACAGTACAGAGCCTGCTTGGGATTCTATCTCCCCCTTTCTCTGCCCCTCCCCCACTTGCTCTCTCTCTGTTTCTCTCTCAGAATAAAAAACTAAACTTGAAAAAAATTAAAAGATAATAAAGAATATTATAAACAATTCTTTGCCTACAAGTTTGTTAACCTAGATAACACGGACCAATTCCTTGAAAGACACAATCAGCCAAAACTCACACAAGGAGAAAAAGACAATCTGAATGAGTCTCTATCTATTAAAGATATTTAATCGATAATTAATAGCCTTCTAAAGCAAAAAGCACCAGACACAGATGGGTTTACTGGTGAATTCCACCAAGAATTTAAGAAAGAAATTATACCAAATCTCTACAATCTCTTCCAGAAAATAGAAGAAGAGAGAGTATTTTTTAACTTCATTCTATGTGGATAGCATTACCATGAAGGCCAAAACCAGACAAAGATGTTACAAGAAAACCACAGGCCAACATTTCTCGTGAAAATACATGTACTCCCTAACAAAAAGGCAAGCCAGGATCATGGATTTCAACATCAATGCAATGATAAGTCATTGAGGGATTTCAATCGGTGAGTGACAAGTTCTTAAAATGAAACTCTGTGTTACCTTTCAAAGCAATCACTTGGGCTGCTGTGTGGATAATGGACCTGAGGGGGACTGTGGTAGAAGCTGGGAGATCAGGAGAGAAGGCCGGTGATAGCTGAGGTCAGAGGTGACAGAGGCTTAGACTAAGAAAGAAGTCATGCAGGCAGGGATGTCAGACTCAAAAAAAGACATTGAAGGCAGAATGACAATGGAGGAGATGCGTGTGTTGGAAGAGGAGAATCAAGAATGACTCCACATTTTGCCGAGGCCAATTTCTAGATAAGCGGATGGAGGAAAGAGAAGCTACTTTGAATAGCAAGATCATGGTTCGTCTCTGTGATGTCTGAGAGGGCTGGTAGTGTCTATACTTGGTGGGTGGTTAGGCTGCTCATTTGCTGTTATTAACATTGTTTTTGTTACAAACATAATAGGGTAGATGGAATACTACACATGCATTATTTTAAAATATTTTTCCAGAGATTAAGGGAACAGCCTGGAAGCTGAGGAGGGGATAGGTGTCAGTTCCATGCATCACAGCTTTGCAAAATCTACTCTGAAAAACCTGCTGGAATGCATTCATGTTAAATTTGCAGGAGATAAATCATGCTCCCAAAGACCCAAGACAATAAATTAACTTAAAAGAATTTTTTTTAATGTTTATTTATTTTTGACAGAGAGAGAGAGAGAGAGAGAGAGCTCAGAGCATGAGCGGGGGAGGGGCAGAGAGAGAGAGGGAGACACAAAATGGGAAGCAGGCTCCAGACTCTGAGCCGTCAGCACAGAGCCTGATGTGGGGCTCGAACTCACAGACCGTGAGATCGTGACCTGAGCTGAAGTCGGACGCTCAACCGACTGAGCCATCCAGGTGCCCTGACAATAAATTAACTTGAAGAAAACAATGAGTTAAAAGGCTCTAAGAACCTACCGAGGTTACCCTTCCAAGGTAAAGGTTCTCAACATGGGATCCCTGGACCAGCATCATCAGCATCTCCCTGTGAACTTATTAGAAATGCAAATTATCAGGCTCCAGCCCAGAACTACTGGCTCAGAAACTCTGGGCAGGGGCCCAGCACCCTGTGTTTTAACAAGTTCTTCAGGGTGATTCTGACGCATTTTCTAGTTGGAGAAACCACTGACCTAGAGGAGCTGTAAGATGTCATATATTGCAATCTTTTGATTCTACATGGACAAGGTCTACACTCTTTTCAGTTAAGTACCACATAATTTAAAGGCAAGTAATCCTCTCTAAAATATTTTTTGCGTGAAAATTATCAAAGACACTATTCCACCTGCATGAACAAAAGTAAAGAAACGAGTCTCTGTCTTGAGAGTGGGCGTGGCCCCTCCTGGCAGCAGGTGTGGCTTACCTGGCAAATACCGCTGATACACATGTCCAGAGAGTCCGTGTTGCAGCGAGTTCCATCCAGTACCTTGGGTGCCAGCTCCACTACCAAGTTCTGTCCCCGTGCGTGACACTTGAGCGCACAGGGGGCAGCAGGATCGTTGTATCGTGGAAGCCATTCATAATAACGCCCCTGATACTGGACGTCATTGTAGGCGGAGCACTGCTGGGCTCTGAAGTCTTCTGCATCAGGAGGGCAGTCCTGGAAGCAGAGAAGAAAGGCCACGTGCACATCAGTCAGGGAGATAAGCCAACAGGGGGCTGAACAAGTTTCCAGGAAGTCTCACGAGCCCAGATCCCACCATGTGCCTCTCACCTTGGAGTCCCATCATCTCTTCCATTGTCCTTTCAAATTCAAGACCGAATCTATAGCCGTGGAGTTCTACTAGGAGCTCCGTGATAATGAAGACAATATTTATTCTGATCACTCTTCCACCCAGGTATTTTTTCCCCCAAATAATTAAAGCCCATCATATTTAAACGCCAAATTTTGCTCTGTTTTAACCACCTCGGGTATAAGTTTTTAAACGCGTTCCACGGTCATCTTCTTCTTGAAACAAGGGACGCATAATGCTTTTAATTCTTCTAGGTGACTCAAGGTCTTTATAGGGAACATTAATTATCATCCGTGCCCTCAAGAACCATTTCAGCATGAAGGATTACTTGGCCCTTACTTTAACTGGCCCCCCAAAGCCTTGTGTTTTGTGAGAATTTGTGTTTGTTTCTTTGTTTCTGCTTGTTGTGATTGTCGTTTAATTCACGTGCCTTTCTTCCCTTTTGGGGGGAAGGGGGCAGGGGGTGGGCAGTCACTGCTCTTCTCTAGAACCTGGTGCCTGCCTTCAACTGGATCTACGATGGAAAGATAAACACAGCCTTTTCAATTTCTGTCTACAACAACAGCAAGGAAATTCTAAGTAAATGCTCCGGGGAGCTCTCATAATAATAGTAAAAAGTGTCTGGGCAAGGCTTGATGACTCAGAAATCTTTTTACTTAATTACTAATCCCTCCCATCTGCTATTTCCAAAGCCAGATGCTGGCTGACAAAATGTTACTTTAATCTTCAAAGCTGAGCATAAACTTCCCAATTGATGGGAATTAATAAATCCTATACTAATTTCCCAATTAAAAAAGAACAGACACAGAAAGGCATTACTTTATATATTTTTTTCTTGTTACAAAAGTAATCAATGGCCCTTATAAAAACTTTTGACAAATAGTTTTTATGGAAAAAAAAACATAAATGACAAAGTTTCTTGTACCTAAATCTTTACACAAATCCTTGATGATTCCCCAGAAACAAACTTCTGGAAATAAAATTTCTGAGAAAAAGGGTGTGTTTCATGAGCTTTTCAAAATATGGCCAAATTGCCCTCCAGGAATTTCCCTCCTTATTATCACCAGGATCCATAAATTCCCTTTTTCTCTGTCTCTCTTCTCAGCTTGGATATTATCATTTTCTAAACATTTTCCAATTGTCCGTGTTCAATAGCATTTCATTGCTTGAATTTGCATTTCCTCTCATTATTTAGGTCTGATAGCTTTCATGTTTATTTGCCTTTTGTATTCATTCTTCAAACATTTCTTGTTTTCTCGCCTACATTAATCTAGTGGAATGTTTGCCTTTTTATTATTTTTAACAGATAAAACTATCAACTTTCCTAATGAGGTTATCAACTCCATCATCTTACACTGGAAATATTTTTCCCATTTGATTTTGGTTTTGGTGCTTTATAAGTCAAGAAACTCTATGTTTCATGTAGTCAGTTCTATTAATATTTCCCTCTACATCTTCTTCCCTCATTCATGAGTTCAGAAATGCTTCCCACCCCCCGCCTAAGAACAGATAAATACTGAAATGCATGTTTCTAGTTCCTTTCTAGTTTAGCAATGATATTTAACTCTTTGTTACGTCTGGAATTTCCTTTGATGGATGGTGTAAGGTAGAAACCTAACTTTATTTTTTCTACAAACAGTTATTAATAAATTATCAGGCAGGATCTTAAAATATGACTTCTTTCATTTCTCCCCTTTTTATTACTTGACTTTTGTGTCTTACGGTGTTTATGCTTTTGGCCTTCATAATCTGCTTCATAATCCTTTTTGGAAGTAGGTAGGGAATAAATAAAATATAATAAATAAACTTCCCCTGGGCTTGGTTGTATCAGTTTGCTGTGAATCATTCCAAAATCCTGGAATGTAGAGTATCCACATTTTTCTTGTTTCAGCAAGATTAAACCTTAACACAGGTCACACGGACGGAAGAGTCAAACTGAAGACTGGACGCGGTTGACCTTTCTCTCTTGAAATGTGTTTTCTAGCTGGCCCCAGCGAAGATAATCAGTTGATAAAATTATACGGCCTCCCTTCTCCCTAACCATGGCCAGTCTTCTCTGTATCTGACTCTTTGAAACCCATGCCAAAGGGTGTCAGAGAGCAGAGTGAAAATGATTTCCCTTGCATTAGGCTCACTGGTGTGGCAAGCATGCTTTAGGGACTGAAATTTCTCGCTGTCTGACCCCTGACTGCCTTCGACACCATAAACCAATGAAGTTTCCCAAAATTAACAAGGCTTAATTAACAGACAGCCTAAGATGCCAGCCTACAGTTAGTCCTTGCTGAAAGGGTGACCAGGTTCGGACAAGGGACCCAGCCTCCTTGGCCACAGCTGATTATCGGAGGCTAACACCTGGTCCAGGCCAGGAATCTGGGACGGCCACAGAAGAGCCAGAGCTGAGGACTCCCAAGGCTGTGGGGCGGGGCTAGCCGTCTCTTTCCTGAGATGCCTGCTGAAGCGAAGCCAGCCAGTTCCCGCAGCAAAGAAGAATGCACCAGACGCGAAAGAAGGAAGGCTGACGAACCAGGTATTTCACCAGGAGGACAGAACCCGGGTCTCTCACTGTCTGATTCCTGGCGCCAGGCCCTCAAGGCGTGCTGATCCCCAAATTCCAGTAAATATCCGCACGTCCATCCAGTGAATCCCATTTTTCTTGAGCTAATTAGAGTGGCCTCCGTTCCTGGCAAATGATGATCCTGATGAAGAAAGACACCCTTGTATCTGCGTCGCGCTCTCTAGTTTATCGGGGATCGTCACTGACATTCTTTCTTTACCACCACCCCTTGACGGAGGTGGGTCAGAATTATCATTTCCTTCATTTTAGAAATGGAGAAAACTGTGATCTAAGAAGTCTTCGGTCACTAGTCCAAAGACACACAGCTAGAATAGGACACGGCCGAGACTGATTCCCAACGTAACAAGCATTCCATTATGTGATACCACTTTCTGGTAATCTTGAGAGACATTGATGATTTACATTAAATGCTTCCTTTTACTTGGCATTCTTCCAGTGTCCACAGTAAGCCTGTCTGGTCGGCTTCAGCTGGGTTCCCTGCCCTGGTGTAAGACAATGTAGGGATTCTTGTGTCTTCAGTAGTTGAGCTGACCTTTAGGAAGCTTGAATGCTAAACATTCTTAGGGATTTCCCTAAGAAGCATTTCTCCCTATCAGTTAAGACAACACGTTTATTAAGTATACTTTATGGGTTTTGCATATGTTACGTGCCATGGACAACGTAAAACAATAACCCACCGTTGTCATTTAGAGAGCTTGTAATCTTGGAGATGTAGCATCCACATGCATGAAATACACTGGTGCGTTGTTTGTATTTATAGATTCATAAGTACAGCTTTGCAATGAAAGCAATAAAATTGTTGTCCAAGTGTTAAATGAAAACTCGACTGAGTGGAACAAGTAAAGAAGAGATCCTACATT
The DNA here is from genome assembly GCF_007474595.2 of Lynx canadensis. Classification (NCBI taxonomy): domain Eukaryota; kingdom Metazoa; phylum Chordata; class Mammalia; order Carnivora; family Felidae; genus Lynx; species Lynx canadensis. The sequence goes on from NC_044308.2 coordinate 3,025,322, forward strand.
GGGAAGACTTGACTCAAACAGGAGTAGGCAGCCAGACTGAAAAGCACAGAAAAGAAGAAGGAGGAGGAGGAGGACAGAGATTAGGAGGAGAAGAGGAAGAAGGAGAGGAAGGAGGACAAAACGGGTAACAACTAGCACCCATTCAAGGACCATCCTAAAGACAGAGATTTCTTCTCCCTCCTAAAGCTATGAAAATACATAAACCATTCTCATGGACAACTGAGGGAGAAATGCCAAGACAGGGAGATTACCTAAGACACACAGCATTTTTATGCGAAAGAGATAGACCATTACCTAGGGGATGATTTATATAATAGGACTGAACCAAGATTTAATTTGGATTATATATTTAGGTAATTCTTCCCAGATAACCAGTGAGTAGGGACTTAGGGGAAATGCGATTTCTGTTGTAAGCAAATTTTAAAATTTTACTTTGTCTTCATATCCAAGCTGTACTAGCTGTACTAGGAGGTAAATTTGGGGATCCTGTTATATAACTGATGCCAAAATTTCCAGCCCGGAAATAAATTACTGCGAGTGACCATTATAAAAGGCCGCAGTTAGCAAATGATGCATCATGGAAAAATGATATTTCAGATGAGATTTAAGGGATGGCATGATGTGAATGGGACAACACGCGGGAAACTACAAAAGTGACAGAGAAACGGCAGAAATACATTTAGTGGCTATGAGGGACAGGGAACGGACTTGTCCGGTGAGGGTAGAAGTGACGAGCTCAATACGGAAAAGTCTAACCAGTTTCCGGAGGTCCCTGAAAGCAAGTGAGGGGAATTAAAAGCAATAAGGATTCACGGAGGGGACTGGCACAGAAAACACGGCATTTTAGGAGGGCCGGTGTGATGGCTGACGGACGGGGGTAGGAGCCGCGACAATAGAAAGCAAAGAACACCTCTCAGGGGAAACCGCCAGGAATTAGCCATCCATAGGACCCATGGTATGAAGAGTCTCTTGAGGGTCACATCAAAGGTTGCTTTGTCTAGAAAGCCACAGGGACCCCACGGTGCAGAGTTAACCATTTCTCCCCATCTGCGCTCACAGAAAAATGCACTCATGCTTGCAAAACCACTCTCACCCCATTATGATAGACTCATTTTTAAAGGTATTTTCCCTTTGCCCTCTTCCAGCATTGCCTTTGGTACCATACACCCTGGTAAAAAAACGAGTAGTCAAATTCAAGCATTACAACTCCTTGCTGACACATATGACTTCCTTTGGAAAGTCTCCACTGGCTCTGGGATACGCCTGATAAGGAAAACTCTCTCCCGAGGCCCCAGTGGCCCTGGCTGTGAGGGTCTTTGCTGAGCACGACTGGAGGGTTATCTCTGAAGACAGCAGGTAGCTGGGATTAGGGGATGCTCCCCTAATCCTACAGGCCCTCAGCCCAAAGCACCATGGTCCCTGACGGAATGAAGCCAGGGAGAGCCGCAGAACCATAGCCTGATTTTTCAGGGAGGGGGGCGTGGTCCTCATTTCCTGGCCATGCCTCCTTTTCCTGTACACGGGGAGTGGAATCTCTCCTTCTAGGGCCTCTGATGTGTGTGCCGAATGCATTCACACTTCACAACGAAAGGATATTCGATCTTCGAGCGCCTGGAGCCTGTCGTTCTCAGATATCTTCTACTGAAGTGGGCACAAGTCAGGAACGCGGCTGTCGGGGTCCGTCCGCATCAAGCCAGATCCTCCCCTGTGCCGGGGACCCCCTGGGCCACTGAAGTGGAAAGCCCATGCCACGGAGGGCTTCATTTCCATGACTTCCCTCAGCTGCTGCTTCTCCTCGTCCTTTCTCTGCTGTTCCCTGATCTCTGTCCCTGGCCGACTGTGAATCTTCAGGAGGTCTCTCCTGCAGCTTCTGTAACGGTGTCTGAAAGGGGAATGTTCTGGCAACCGCCCCTGCCAGTCAGTCATGTGTTTGTGGGTCGGGAAAAGCAGCCATGTCTTAAACCACCGTCCGTAGTGTTATCCCATCCCCTAACAAAGCTCAAGACCTTTCAGGCTCCTTTCCAAGAGGCAGGCTGGTGTAGCAGAGTGCTTAACACTGGCACTCCAGAGCCTGGGGGTGGACTGCCTGGGGTTTAATTCAGCTCTGTGACCTTGGGAAGGTTACCTAAATCTCCTCCTGTGTATGAGTGGATATAAAAATAATACCTACTTTGTAGAGATGCTATGAGGACTATCATGGGTTTGTTCGTGGTCAGGCACTTAGAGTAATGCCTGCACTTAGGAAGTACTTAATAAGTGTGATCTATTATTATTATTATTATTATCATCATCATCATCATTATTAGTGATTTTTGCTAACAGTTAGAAAGCTTGTACACATGGATGACAAACTCTGTGGTTCTGAGGCTGAGAGCTTGAGGCTTCAGACAAGGAGGAACAGAAGTACGAGCCATCTCCGGGATGGGATGGAACAGTAGGTCCCTGGGGCTCACTGGCAGTGACCTCTGATCCTCCATGGAGTAGGCTTCCCTGATCACTGAGATGGTGAGGTCCCTCCGGTGGGAATGGGAGGTCTCGCGGCCCGATGGGATAGGCTCTCAGGCCCCAGAGCTATAGGTGTGGACATCTCTGAACCACAAGGCAAATCTCCCTCATAAGAGGGCTTCATCATGGAATCACAAAAGGCAGCTTCCTTCAGAAAAGTGGGTGATGGGCCCCATCTCCAGGGACACGGGAAGCCACTGGCTGCCGTGCCAGCATGGCCCGCCTTCAGCCGGGACACTGAATGACAGCGAGAAGCTGGGGTGCACTGATGGGAGCCCGGTTCCCTCTCTCCTGAGGTAGGTCATAGACTGGTCCCCCTCCTGCCCTCTGCACCACCCTGCGCAACACAGAGGTGGCGATTTCAAAAGGGAGAGTCTAAACCCAATTAACAAAGCAGGAGGCGGGGCACCTGAGTGGTTCGGGCAGTCAAACATCCAATTCTTGGTTTCGGCTCAGGTCACGATCTCACAGTTCATGGGATCGCGCCCCACACTGGGCTCTGCGCTGACAGCACGGAGCCTGCTTGGGATTCCGTCTCTCCCTCTCTCTGCCTCTTCCCTACTGGTGCTCTCACCGTCTCTCTCAAAATAAATAAATAAACATAAAAGAATAATAAAGCAGGAAGCAACTCCAGAAAAGATGGGACTATCTTTGTGCCCTGAGTTCATGGGGTTACTTCACTTATGGCACTTGACCTCCTTGTGACGTTTCTATGTATATTCCCAGGAACGTACTGTATATCTCTCCTGCGAAGGAACAGACTCCTTAGAGATCCCCAGCAGCTGGGGCTGCACGGACCCCCTCTGGTCTGCAGGAGGACTTGAGCACGCACGACTGCACCCCACGGCCGTGAAGGACCTGCCACAACCCCCCTTCCTTGCCTAAAAGGAATTCGGTGGAAAAACTCTGAGCTGGCGATGGCGGGCATGGAGATTAACACCACATTCTTATGAAATCTCTGTAAGGACTCCAACGCTGAGAACTACAAGGAGCAACATTCACACTGCTCTCCTCTCTGCTGGTCACCACCTTCTACACATGTATTTCTCCCCAGCCTAGAAGGTGGTAAAGGTTCCTGCAGGATCCTCCCAGAGGGGCCCTCAGTTAGAGACCACAGGGACCCCCCAAGTCCCACGGAGCCTCAGGGGCATGGGATCTTCACTCGAGTGCACCAAAGTCCTAGCCCTTGTACCTGAGATGTGGTAGGTTGTAGTAGATTACGTTGTGTGCCCACATTGTATGACCGACACTCCCAGACCCTCGTAACACTTGTGTTGAAGAAGATGCCTTCTTGGAATTCGCGAGAGCACAGAGCACACACAGACACGCACGCACGTAGAGACCCAAGAATGAAACCTCAAACTGCCACACCTTGACCTGGGCGTTTAAAATGAATTCTCCTAGGGGCGCCTAGATGGCTCAGTTGGTTGAGCACCCAACACTTGATTTCAGATCATGTCATGATCCCAGGGTTGCAGGATTGAGCCCCACATCGGCCTCTGCACTTAGTGTAGAGCCTACTTAAGATTCTCTCTCTCTCTCTCTCTCTCTCTCTCTCTCTCTCTCTCAAAAAAAAACCTAAATATAAAAAACAATTTAAAAAAATAGGCACCCAGGCAAAAGGCAGTAGACCTAACTGCCTCTTAGATAAAACCCTTAGGTTGTTAATGAATTCACGTGCTTGTATAGGAGACAATGCTAGACTGGGTTTGCACCCACGTGCCCACCTTTGTGCCGAGGTCAATCTCTCTGCCTTTGGTGCCCCAACCTGGACCTCAGCTCATTGAATTAAGCATCATGCACACGTGTGTGTTCCGATTCCTTGGACCTCTATCTGGTCGTAGGACATGTGAAATCTATTTGCCTTGTCACCCAAAATTTCTCCAAGGATATAATGGACACCAATCTGGCCGCCCAAGGCCTGAGTGATATTGGAGTTTGCCCAATAAATAAGTGCCCATGTTTCCCACTTAAATTTGAAACCAGCTGTAAGAGAAAGAAAAACACTTCTGCTTGGTCACTGATAAAAACCGCAAACATGGCTGAGCCCCGCAATCAGAAGGTCTTGCTCACACTGTGTGCCCAGGGCTGCTCCCCCAGGAAAAGTTTTGGTCTGCGGAAGACAAGCACTCAGACAGGACTTCTGTCTCACACTGGCCCAGGACAGAGAAGGGAGAGACAGGGACAAAGCCCCAGTGAGTAAAATTTTTTAAATAAATTAATCACAACCAACAGAGGAAAATGGACTTACAGAAAATCTAAATCTCACTTAGATTTCCAGATTCTCATAGTTTCCTTTTATTTCCCTTCATTTTGATTTGGGTATATATCGCTAACAAGGGAAATGTTTTAAGTGGAAATAGGATTGGTTCCTTCTGATATCTATTTTGCATTTTCAGATCTGTAAAGCAAAATGTTTGCATTTTGTTTTTAAGTGCTCAGCGTTGTAGAATAAGAGTGAGGTTTCTAAACCCATCCCTATGTGGGATTTTCTTGCATCACGTATAGAGCTCTCTTAACATATTTTGCAGTGGGCAGGACAGGTGGTTTGGAGCAGGGAAAGAAAGCAGAGACCGGTTCAAGTCTGTGCTCTTCCTTTGAGACCCTTGGAAAATAATTTTACTTCTCTCAGCCCCAGGCCCCTCATTTGCAAAAAAGAAATAACCACACCTCATCTGCCTACATCTCAGAGACTGTGTGAAGGTCCAATGACATACCGTACCTAAAAGCACTTTGAACTTTGAAGGTGTTTTACAGGTATTAGGTATTGTTTCGATGAATTCAGAAATTATTAAATACTTGCCAAATAAGTTTATACATTTGAAATGGCCTCAAAAGGTAGTAGAAATGGAAAGCACGAGATATACAAAAATCTGTTGTCAATTAAAAAATACTTAAATTTTCCACAAAGGGTACCAAGAAGCCATTAGCTTTACAGTACACATTATAATATTCTAACTTAAAACATGAACTTATTTTATTGGATTATATATTTGTGTTATAGAACTTACATGGTTGCTGCACGTCTTGTATCGAATATTCTGCCCTTCGCAATTCCTAGAGGAAAAAAGGGGACAAAGAAATGATTTCATAGAAGTGGCAAGCAGCACAAAAGAAAAAAGGGAAGGGGAGGGGAGGGGAGGGGAGGGGAGGGGAGGGGAAGGGAAGGGAAGGGAGGGGAGGGGAGGGGAGGGGAGGGGAGGGAAGGGAGAAAAAGAGAGAAAAGGAAAGAAAAGGAAAGGAAAGAAAAGGAAGGAAAGGAAAGGAAAGGAAAGGAAAGGAAAGGAAAGGAAAGGAAAGGAAAGGAAAGGAAAGGAAAGGAAAGGAAAGAAGGATGGAGAAGGAAGGGAGGGAGGGAGGGAGGGAGGGAGGGAGGGGAGGGAGGAAGGAAGGAAGAACAATAAATACAAGGTGATACCGATAAAACTTTTATCGTTCGTGTCACCTCAGAGATTCAAAGTTTAAATTCTAAGAAATAACTTTCAGAAATCAGGAGGGCAAAAAAAGTCTCATGAAAGTGTCACTTTAAAGAGAGTGAATTCTTGAGCTGAATTAATGTAAATGAAATTACTTATGTGCAGTTTTTACTCTGGGATCCATAGGACCACTGAAACGAACGTGTGTGCATACTTGAACTACGGGTAGAAGCATTTGGGCACCATGCCCCTCACTCACTGAAGCAACCTCAGTCAGCTGCGCATTCCATGACCTCCTTCTCTAATCAATACGGTGATCTCGGCGAGAAATCTGCTTGAGGCGATGCGTCCACTTCTTATTTCGACTACTGGCCTTACTAAATGGATACTACGAAATAGGGTGGGGGGGGGGGGCTTTCTCGGGAAACCAGTACCGTAGGGTCTGAAGTCACATACAGGTTTGAGAATCCTCTAGAAAGGATCACCGCGTACCGTATCCTCCCCTCCAGCCACTGGTTCTAGAACTTTGCCACTCATTCTCTGAGCAGATTTTTCCTTGGATGTTTGAAGTTCCCTGTGGCAGGAACTTTCCCCAGTCAGTGCTCGCTGGTCTATAGTTTATATTAACTCCTTAAAAGTTATCCGATCCACTAATGGCACCTCTCCCAACTTTTCAATTACGTGTTTTTACCTTTGGTATTCCTGGCCAGTTCAATGGCAGATTTGCAGCAAAGAAAGCTAACCACAGGCTTCACTCATCACCTTGTGTTAAAAGTCAACTGATACTATCTCAATTGTTTTAAAATATTTAGCCCTAGAAGAAGAGAAATCTTTACCAAGTGGATCTGATTTTTTGCTGGTATGGCTTAAATAAGAGCCTATATGAAATGATTCACAATCTGTTTCAGCAATATACAATTCATGGCACACGCTGACGATTCTATTTTTATTGATTACAAAAAGAGTAAGTGAACACTAATAACATGCCAAGAAGTATAAAGGAGGATAATCGATCTTTCCAAATCCCATCACCAAGATTTACACTCTCCATATTTTGGCCTCCAATCATCCAGTATTTCTGCATGATTTACTGACAGATGTGAAAGCATACTACTAATTCAGCTTTGTATTAGTTTTGATCTAAGATAGCAAACATTCCTCCCGCTTTACTACTAATTCTTTGAAGAAATTCTTTTAATAACTACATAAAAGTCCATTATGCAGACATTACACTTTTTATAGTTTTGAATTTTAAATTTTCTTCACTGCGGTAAAATCCACATAACACAAATTTACGTCTTAACCATTTTTAGGTCTACAACTCGGCATTAAGTATATCCATATTGTAGTACAAACATTACCTTTCATAGTTATTTATGCTGCCTCCTTTTCCCCCCTGTAGTTTTTAAATTTACATACAGTGAAATTCACTTTGGGGGGGGCGGTGTACAATTTTATGAGGTTTTACAAATCTACCCTCCCCCTGACTCATGTGCTTTTCACGTAGTGATTATTTTGTATTTTATTATGTCTCCTGATTTTTGATCCCGCTTTTCACTTTTCCTTCCTTTGCCATCCTTCTCAAACTGCCCCTTCCCCACTTATGTCTCATATCATATTCATGTTCCTTTCTGTTGCATTTGCAGAATGTACCCCTCGTGGAAGTGAGAAGGCATATGGGAGGAAGTCTGGGGGTGAAAAAAATAAAAGCATCACAGCTGCCTCCGAAAGCATTATCTACATGATAGTTAAATTTCTGAACCTGAAGGCAGACAAGGTATCCGATTAGTTGCCCCTTTTTAATGTAATTCTCATGACTTTGGGATGAGAACACCTTCCCAGATGTTACTGTAAAAGGCTGATACAGTCTTGGCATTTTGTAACACTTCCTATATCCTTTTTTTGTGTGTCTTGTCATAGGTATATGGCTCTGAAATTTATTAAACCTTCAGTGAGGCTACATCAAACTTTAAATATTCAAGAAGCACCAACTGGGAGGCTGGCGGGAAAACAGTATTAGGGTGGAGAAGGCTCTCTCTTGGTCAAGGGGAAGTGACGCCATTCTCCTGGGAGACAACAGCTATGCCAGTGGACAAGGTCATGTACTTACATAACTTATTTCATTGTGCTTTTTATGTGTGGAAAAAAAGAAGAAAATAAATTACAGAAAAAGTAAAAGGGTAATTTAAAGTACTCTGTTTATTTTGGAAAGGCCCCGAATGAGGAAAGCAGCTAATAGATTAGGGAAGTGATAACCAAAACTTTTGAACCATGCTGACTTGGAACCCTAAAAAGCTTTTAATTCTCATTTCCAGAGAGCAGGAAAATGGCAAAGATACATTTTAAGAGAGTATCTGAATTGATCTAAATACTGATATACAAAAAATGTGAAAACTTAGGAAGCATGGAGTTTTCTCTAAAAGCGTTTTGGGACTTCAAAAAAATTATCCCAGATGCATTTTTCCCAACTGCTTGACTTCAGCCATCTAAATGAAAAACAAAATTACTTTTAGAAGAAGTTTAAAACTAAAAGGAAAGAGCCTATGAGGTGAAAACAGCTGATGATTGTGTCTCAGGTCTGCTGTGTGGCCCATATAGTCATGGTCCACACCCCACGGTCCCGATTATAAGCCTAGCATCCAGGAAGCATGAACTTGTACCCCAACTGGTGAGCCTGAAAACCTACATGTGAAACATCAGTGTATCTCCACTACAAATCCCACCACAACAGCAGCAAAATGGTATGGAAAGAGCATTTTACTGCATGAATTCTCAAAATATAAAGGACCATTCCGGATTCATCCTTCTCCAGCAACTTCTTACCAGGAAGTACTATGTACCAGGATGTGGATATAAAGATTCAGAGACACTATCTCTCAATTCCCCTAACACATCAGTAGTTATATATATATATATATTTTAACCCAGTAGTTTTATATATATATTTTTTAACTCAGTAGTTTTATTTATATATATATATATATATATTTTTTTTTTTTTTTTTTTTTTTAACCCAACCATCTGGCCAACATTTTTAATGTTCTACCTAGCTCACAGTAAACTCGCTGACTGGTCTCTATTGATGTGGCTTTGGTTACAATTTAGCATGAAAATGAATCACCACTTTATGAAACAGGCATAAAATGAAATGCAAGTTATTTTAAAGTTAAGGACACTGGAGTCCTAATTCCCCAAGCAGGAACCTGCCAGCTTATTCTGGAAATAATTCCTTTGGCCTGCAGCAACTGAGCTACAGAAATATTGCTTCCAAGTTTTTAATTTCATTCTAATTATTATATGCAAGAGCTAATGGTTATCAGGAGTATATGAAAATTCAAGAACATCATTTCACAATTATGTATTTTCTATCCATTACAACATTCATAACACCCTGAAATTGGAGATTTTTGAAGCCATAAATTTATGAATATATAAAAAACATATGTTGATTCCACATGAGGATACATTAAAAACATTAATAAAATTTCCCCGGAGTTTATAGCAGGATAATTTATTACATTCATTTGATGATATATTGACTCAAACACTAGTGTCTTAAAGACTGAGAAGCATGTGTCTGAAGAATAAAAATATATTAATTTTTTAAATAGTAGTTAACTTAAATCTGTGTTCCCCATGGCTGGCAGTTGACTAGAATATCAAGTTACAAATTTCTGCAAGACAGACATTCTGGCTGGGGCACGCTTTGCAGTGCAAAAGAAATGACTGTGTATTTAAATATAATCAAAGTCTGAAAAAAAAATTATCCACAAAAAATAAATGAGCAAAAGAGCCACATTCATCCCCTTCCCTAAATCATGAATTTCAATAAGTGCCCCGATAACAACAGAGGGCACCGAAATGCTTTCAAAAGCTTTGGGATGGCTTTTTGTTTGATTTTGTATGTAACCACCTCCATATTCCTTTTCCAAGAAAAACTGACCACAGAGCTCAATATTCATGAAGACTTAACAACTCTCTAAGGCTGTTCTAGGATAAAGAGACCTGATAAGCTTTCCAAGGGAAGGAGGTTTCCTTCTCAATCACCTCGGAGTACTTTCAAAACGACAGTAAAAGTTCTTAATATGTGAGTGGGTCACGAGTGATTAGTTTGATGCTGCCTGAAAGACGGGGAGCAGGGATGAGTGAACTAGTAACAAATCCGCTGCAAATTTAATTTTTATGCAGAGAAATAACGTTGCTGTCCCCAGTTCTTATGGAAGACACGGAATGAGTGGGTGTGCCATTGGCCTGGCCCCATACCAGGAACCAAGCTGGAACAGGACATATATTGCCATGCATTTATCTTATATTTAATTCTCTCATTTAATTTTTTTTATGTTTTTCTAAAGTTTGTTTGTTGTCTTTGTTTTTGTTGTTGTTTTAAGAGATAGAGGGAGGGGCAGACAGAGAGAGAAGCAGGCTCTGTGCCATCAGCACAGAGCCCGACATGGGGCTTGAACCCACAAACTCTGAGATCATGACCTGAGCCAAAATCAAGAGTTGGGTGCTTAACCAACTGAGTCACCCAGGCGCCCCCCATTTAATTTTTTTAATATTTGATGAGGATCTTTTCTAGCCTGACCTATTTTTTTCAAATTAGATGAGCTCAGGGAATAAACAAATGTGGAGATTCTCAGGCCTAAGAGCAAGTTTCAGAATACAGGTTAAGATTTGTGCATAAATAAACTAAAAAAAAAAACAAAACAAAACATTAAAATCCTTAAAAAAATGAAAAAAAATAAGCAAGTACCACTTTGGAGATGGGCACTCAAAACATAGTAGCAATATTTAGGGTTGAACTGTTTTGTGTTCTTACAAGTATTTTATTATGAAATGTTTTAAGCCCACAATAAAAGAATGATACAAACTCATACATACACCAGCAAGCTTCATCATTTCTGAAAGTGTTCTTCAGATTTATTTATCACTTATTTATCTATCTAATCTACCTATAGTAGGTATCTATCATCCATCCATCTTATCTATCTAATCTATCTATAGTAGGCATCTATCATCTATCTATCTATCTATCTATCTATCTATCTATCTATCTATCTACCTACCTACCTACCTACCTACCTACCTACCTACCTATCTTAGTTTAAAGTAGGCTTCATGCCCAGTGTGGAGCCCAATGAGGGACTTGAATTTACAACCCTGAGATCAAGACCTGAGCTGAGATCAAGAGTCAGACGCTCAGCTGACTGAGCCACCCAGGCGTCTCTCTGGATTTATTTTTGAGAAATCTATCATTACAAATACGGGGGATGCTCTCTGCCAATCCTCCTCAACCCTATTTCCCTGCTTCCCTCTGCAGAGACAACTAAGTAAATGGTATCACAGTGTGCATAATCTTCCACAGCTTGATTTTTAAAATTTTTATAGACACTATGTTTTTGAAAATATCCACGTGGATAGATGCAACTCTAATTTATTTGTTTTTATGGTTCCATAGTAACCCAATGTATAAATACACCACCATTAATTTATCAATTCTTTTTATTTTCTATTGATCAATTTTCCTAAAGTTTTTGAAGATTCTGCAATAAGCAATCTCACACAACCACCTTAGGCATATCTGCACGTATTTCTCTGGGATATATACCTGCGTGGGACCTCCCTGTTGTGGGCATTTACAGCTTCACTGCTACTAGATATTGACAAATTGCTCTTTAAAGTGAGAATACTAATTTTCACCCCAGTTTGTAGCACAAAAAGGTTCTAGCTTTTACATATCTAGGTCAATATTCGGCATTTTATTTTATTTTATCTTAATTTATTTTGAGAGAGAGAGAGAGAGCAAGCAGGGGAGGGACAAGAAGAGAGGGAGACAGAATCCCAAGCAGGCTCCACACTGTCAGCACAGAGTCCAATGCAGGGCTTGAACTCACAAACCATGAGATCATGACCTGAGCCAAACTCAAGAATCAGATGCTTAATCAATTAAAGCCACGTAGGCACCCCAATATTTGGCATTTAAAAACTTATAAAGTTTTTTCCCAATACGAAGAACATAAAATATCTCACTTTGTATTCTTTTGCATCTTTTTGGTAATGAGGTTAATTTTGTCATTTGTTTTTGACGATGCAGAATTTCCCATTCACACCCTTTCTTCATTTTTCTACAGCTTTGGTTTCGGTTTACTGTTAAGTAGAAGTTATTTAAATATTTCAGACACTAGTCCCTTATTGGCTATATTCACTGTCAAGAGCCTCCTACTCTAGGCTTTTCTTTTGGCTTATAGTACATTTTTATGATACAGAAGTGCTTGTGTAGTTTGCTTGAATTTATCAATATTTTCCTTTGTAATTTAAACTCTTTGTATCTTAATTAAGGAATAATTCACTACCCAGAGATCATAAAGACATTCTCTGGTATTTTCTTCTAAATATTTTCAAGCTTTGCTTTTCATACGTAGACTCTAACAAACCTAGAATGTATTTTTTATGTGCATTGACATTTTCTAATATTTTCCCTTTGTATATCAATAATCATAGGTGATCCCCATATATTGAATTTCCACCCTTTCTCCACAAATTTTTAATGCCAACTCTAATATATAGCAAACTTCCATATATGCATGTTTTTGTTTCTTGCATCTCCATTTTGCTATATTTCATTACATTTTGCTATTATTTGTGCCTCGGCTACTACTGTAGTTAAATATTTTAAATTTCAGTATCGGGGCAAGTTGCTCATTCTGTTGTTTGAAAAACTGTTTTCATTACCTTTGCATTTCCATTTGATTCTTTTTTTTTAATTTTTTAAACATTTATTCATTTTTGAGAAACAGAGTGCAAACAGAAGAGAGTCAGAGAGAGAGGTAGACACAGAATCCGAAGCAGACTCCAGGCTCCGAGTTGTCAGCACAGAGCCCGACACGGAGCTTGAACCCATGAACCACAAGATCATGACCTGGGCCGAAGTCAGACGCCCAACTGACTGAGCCACCCAGGCGCCCCTCCATTTGATTCTTAGAATTGGTATTACACTTAATTTAAAGATTAATTTTAGGAGGAAAGTTGGCATTTTTATGATGTGACTTTCTATTTATGAACATATTACATCTCACCATTTATTTAGATGAGATTTTAACTTTTTCAAAAAGGTCTTGTACATCTACTGAATATTTTACAAGGTACCTTATATTTTGTTAGTAGTATAAATGGCATCTTTTTGAAATTTTGCTTTCTTGGTTCTTGCTACTGTACAAGAATACAGTTGTTATGTGTACATTAATCTTGTTTCCAGTAATGGGACCCTTATTAGTCCTATTTTTTTAATGTGGAGATATTCTTAGATGTTCTCTTAGACAATCAGGTAGTCTCTGAATCATGAGAACTTTATTTCTTCCTTTCTAATTCTTATACTAATAAGTATTTCCAATACTTTGTATTTCTTTTTCTTGCCTTATTACACTGACTAGGACCTCAAATACAATAACAAATATAAACAATGACAGCCAAGCATCCTTATTTTATACCTAATATCAGAGAAAGCATAGTAACATTTTATTCGGAAGGAGGATATCTACCATAGACCAAAAGAGCACACCTCTATTTCTACTTTGCTAAATTTTTCTTCTCAATTATTAAAAAAGTTGCATGGATTTAGATAACTGTAATTTTTCTCTTACATCATCAATGCTGTGCTTGATGGTGCTTACTCATGGCAAATGTTTCCTTTTGTATTATGTATTTTAGGATTGCAAGCTAATCTTAAATAAGGGATCTACTGATAGGAATAGGAATCCCATATGGTCTGCCTTGGTGGTCTGTCCCTCCATATCTTTTACTACTGCTAGTAGCTTCATACTATCAAGGGTTACAAGACCACTTTTCACATTAATTTCTCACCTCAAAGCTTCCACAATAATATGGGATATATTCATTAATTCAATATACCCGATATATGTAAATCAATATACATGTACCTCAAACTCTTGGAAGAACAGGTCTATTGTTCCAAAGTGGAAACTTTTTTTAATTCAGTGTTAAAACAAGAATCTAAAATTCTCTATGCTGGTATATGGCTCCCCCTTTTTTTTTGCAGGGTTGGGGGGTCCTAGTCCATCTTTTTAGTAAACATATGGACTTCAAAAGTCCTGCCTTTATATTATGGTTGGAGTTCCTACACTGTGCCTCATATACACTCAAGACCTGATCTCTTGTGAAAATGAAGGAATTAAAACTCAACAGCCTGAGTTCTGGAGACCAACAGACCCCCTCTCCATTTTCCACATAGGCACAGAATCAGGTATGCACTGACTGGTCTGGCATTCAGTTACCTCTATGTTTTTTTTGGTTCTGTTGATTTCCTTTATTTCTTGTAGGTTCACCTTCACTTTTTCATTAAAACTTTTAATGTTATGTTTTTTTCAAATCCAAGTATGATTGACATACAACATTATATCAGTTTTGGGTATACAATAGAGCGATTCAACAATTCTATACATTACTCAATGCTTACCAGGAGGAGCACATTATCTATTTTACCCATTCCCCACTCTCCTCACTTCTGGCAACCACCAATTTGTTCTCTGTACTTAAGAGTCTGTTTTGTTTTGTTTTGTTTTTGTCTTTTTCCTCTGTCATGTTTCTTAAATTCCACACATGAATGAAATATTATGCTATTTGTCTTTCTCTGATGGACATATTTCACTTAGCATTATACCCTCCTGCTCCATCCATGCTGTTGAAAATGGCAAGATTTCATTCTTTTTTATGGTTGAGTACTATTCTATTTTTATATGTACCGCATCTTTTTTAGCCACTCATCTATAGACGGACACTTGGGTGGCTTCCATATCTTAGCTATTATAAGTAATGCTGAAACAAACAGAGGAGTATTTTTAGTGTTTTCATTTTCTTTGGGTAAATCACCCAGTATGGAATTACTGGATCATATGGTAATTCTATTTTTAATTTTTTTGAGGAACATCCACACTGTTTTCTACAGTAACTGCACAGTTAGCATTCCACATCAGCCATAGAAATATTTTTCTAGATATGTCTCCTCTGGAAAGAGAAACAAAAGCAAAACTAAACTCCTGGGACCGCAAAAAAATTAAAAGCTTTTGCAAAGGAAACCATCAACAAAAAACAAAAAGGGTATCTATTTAATAAGAGAACATATTTGCAAATGATATACTCAAGAAGAGGCTTATTCCAAAAATATATAAAGAGCTTACACAACTCAATACCAAAAAAAGAAATAATCCAATTAAAAATTGGCAGAGGACCTGAATAGACATTTTTCTAGAGAAGACACACAGATGGCTGACACATTGAATAGATGCTCAACACGACTAATCATGAGGGGAATGCAAATTAAAACCACAATGAGATATCGCTCTACACCTGTCAGGATGGCTGAAATCAAAACACAAGTAGTAACAAGTGTTGGCGAGGATGTGGAGAAAAAGGAAACTTCAAGCACTGTTGGTGAGAAGGCTTTATTTTTTAAAGCAGTTTTAGGTTCACAGCAAAATTGAGGGGAAGGTTCAGAGAGGTCCCATACTCATCTCTCTGCCCCTACATAAGCATAGCTTCCCGAATATCAACATCCCCAACCAGAGTGGTACCTTCTTTACAACTGATGAATCTACAGTGACACATTATAATCACCCGAAGTCCATAGGTTATGTTATGGTTAATTCTTGAGGTTTATCCAGTAGGTTTAGGTTTGAACATAAGTATATCAACATGTATCCATCATTATGGCATCACAGAGAACATTTTCACTGCCATAAAAATCCTCTGTGCCTTGCCAATCCATCCCTTCCCCACCCCCAACACCTGACAACCACAGTCTCCATAGTTTAGCCTTTTCCACAATGTCATACAGTTAGAACCACAGTATGAAGCCTTCCAGATTGGCTGCTTGCACTTAGGAGTATGCATTTAAGGTTCCTACATGTCTTTCCATGGCTTAATAGCCCATTTCTTTTTAGCAATAAATGACATTCCATTGTCTGGATGGACCACAGTTTGTTTATCCATTCCTCTCCTGGAGAGCATTTTGGTTGCTTCCACGTTTTGGTAATTATGAATAAAGCTGCTACAGACATCCGTGTGCAGGTTTTTGAGTACCTATCAGATTTCAACTCTTTTGGTAAATACCAAGGAGTACAACTTCTGGCTAGAGTGATAAAAGTATGTCTAGTTTTGCAAGAAACTGCTAAACCACCTTCAAAGGTGGCTGCACCATTTTGCATTCCCACCAGCCACCGTGTTGTTCCTGTTGTCCCACATCCTCGCCAGCGTGTGGTGTTGTCAGTGTTTCAGATTTTAGCCACCTAAAGATGTGTAGTGGTGATTCACTGTTGCTTAATTTGCATTTCTCTGATGACATACGATGGGTGGTATTTTTCCATGTTTATTTGCCATCTGTATATCTTCTTTGGTGCAGTGCCTGTTAAGGAATTTGGCCCATTTTTCAATTAGGTTGTCCATTTTCTTATCATTGAAGAAAATCTTTTTACAGATCTTAGTATATTTCTTTTTCAGATGTGTCTTTTGCAAATATTTTCTCCCAGTCTGAGGTTTCCCTTCTCATTCTCTTGGCATTGTCTTTTGCAGAGCAGAATGTTTTAATTTCAATTGAAGTGCCTATGGTAGTGTATCTAAAGTCATTGTCATTGCCATACTGACGGTCATCCTTATATTCTCCTATGCTATCTTCTAGAATATAGTTCTGTGTTATATTTACGTATATGATGATCCATTTTGAGTTAACTTTTATGAATGATGCAAATATGTATCTAAATTCTGGTTTTTTTGTATGAAAATGTCCAGTCGTTTCACACCATATTTTGAAGAGACTATCTTTGCTCCATTGTACTGCCTTTGCTCCTTTGTCAAAGATCACTTAACTATATGTATGTGGATCTATTTCTGGGCTCTCTATCCTGTTCCACTGATCTATTTAATATTCTTTCACCAACACCATATTGTCTTGATTATGGCAGCTTTATAGTAAATCTAGACATCAGATAGTGTCAATCCTCCGACACTGTCCTTCTCCTTCAACATTTTGTTGGCTATTCTGGGTCTGCCTCTCCACATACATTTTAAAATCAGTTTGTCAATATCTTACAAAATAACTTGCTGGGATTCTGATTGGGATTGCACTGAATCTATAGACCAGGTTGGGAGGAACTGACATCTTCACATTATTAAGTCTTTCTATCCATGAACATGGAATAACTCTTCATTCGGTTTTATTATTTTTTTAAAAGATTTATATTCTATTTTACCTGGCATTTCTAGGAGTTTTTTTTTTCTAACTAAATTAAATCTTTTATTTAAAAATAAGTGTAAATCACATGCATTTGTAAGAAATAATGAAAAGAGATCCCACGTACAGTTGACCTTATTTCCCTCGATGTTAACATCTTGCAAAAGTATAGAACAATAACATAATCAGGATACTGACATTTATACAGTCAAAATATAGAACATTTGTTTTACCACAAGGATCCTTCAAGTTGTCTTTTATAACTGTAGTACTTTCTTTCTTCTCATGTTTACCTCCTCCTTAATACCTGGCAACTACTAATCTGTTCTCCGTTTCTATTTGTTGTTGTTATTGTTGTTATTTTAAGAATACTACATGGTTTGCAACATTTGGAGAATGGCTTTTTTACCTCAGCAATTTCTGTGTTAATTCATTCTGGTTGTCGCATGTATCACTGGCTCATTTGTTTTTATTGCTGCATAGTATTCCACAGTATGAAAGCACCCCACTCTAACTATTCACTCACTGAAGGGCATCTGAGTTATTTCCTCTTTTTGGATGAGTAAAGCTGCTATAAATATTCATGTACAAGTTTTTGTGTGAACACAGTATTCACTTCTCTGCTAAAAATGCCCAGGAGTACTCCTGATGGGTTGTATGTTTACTTTTTAAAGAAACTGTTTTTCACAGTGACTATACCATTTTATTTTCCCATCACCAATGTATCAGTGATATGGTTTCTCTGTATCCTTGTCAGCATCTAAAGATGTCACTATTTTTCTTAGCCAAGCTACGTATGTAATGATATCTCATTGTGGTTTTAATTTGCATTTCCCTAATAGACAGTGATGGTAAGCATCTTTTCATGTCCTTATTTGCTATACATGCATCCTCTTTGGTGAAACATCTGTTTATGTCTTTGCTCATTTTATAATTGGATTGTGTGTTTTTTTAATCATTGATTTTTAAGATTTCTTAAGTTAGATTACTAGTCCTTTGGTCAGATAGGTGGTTTGCAAATATTTTCTCTCACTGATCTGTATGTTTATCCCTCTGACAATATCACAGCTTTAATTAGTAGCTATATAATAAGACTTTACATCAGGTGGACTGAATCCTCCTACTCTGTTGTTTTTTTTTTTTCCTCCAAAATTGTTGTAGCTATTCCAGGGCCTATGCCTTCCCATATAAATTTTAGAATAATGTTGTTTTGGACTAATTATTTTAGAATAATCTACAAAAAATGCTCCTAGAATTTTGAGAGAAATTAGGTTAAACCTGTAAATCAATCTGGGGAGAACTGACATCTTTCCTATGTTGAATCTTCCAACCCATGAACATAAACTCTCCATTAGTTTAGATCTTTGGTTTCTTTCCTCAGAACTCTGCAGTGCTCAGCATACAAGTCCTGTACATATTCTGTTAGATTTACAACTAAGCATTTAACTTTTTTTTTGAGTGATTGTAAATAGTATTATATTTTTCATTTCACTTTTTATGTACTCATCACTAACAAGAAAAATAAAATAGATTATTGTATGTTTATTTGGCATCCTCTGACCTTGACAAACTCACTTTTTTAGTTCTAGGAATTATTTTGTAGATTCCTTGAGATTTTCTACATAGACAAATAAGAACAGTTTCATTTTCTTCTTTTGGACTGATAAGTCTTTTATTTTCTTCCCTTATTGTACTGGGTTGAACCAGAGGGGTGAAAATAGACTCTCTTGCCTTATTCTTGATCTTAGAGAGTCTTTTACCATCAATCATAATATACAGTATTAAGTATAATTTTTAGATACTTTTTTATCAAGTTGAGGAAGCCCCCTCCATTCCTATTTTTCTGAGAGTTCCTTATCATGAACTGGTGTTGACTTTTATCAAATACTTTTTCTGCATCAACTGATATGCTTCTATGAAGTTTTTCTTCTTTTTAAAAAAAAATTTTAACGTTCATTTATTTTTGAGAGAGAGAGAGAAAGAGAGAGAGAGAGCAGGGGAGGGGTAGAGAGAGTGAGGGAAACAGAATCTGAAGCAGGCTCCAGACTCTGAGCTGTCAGCACAGAGCCTGACATGGGGCTCAAACCCATGAACCATGAGATTGTGACCTGAGCCAAAGTCAGATGCTTAACCGACTGAACCACCTAGGCACCTTGAATGTTTCTTCATTAGCTTGATAACTAAGTTGGTTACAATGACTGACTTTCAAATACTGAACCAGCCATACATCCCTGAAATTAACCCCACTTGGTCATAGTGTATAATTTTTTTTATACATTTCTAAATATTATTTGATAGTATTTTGTTAATAATTTTTACACCTATATTTATGTGGAATATTGGTCTGTAGCTTTATTTTTTTGTATCGTCTTTACCTGGTTTTGATATCAGAGTGATACTATATTCATAAAATGAATTGGGAGGTATTCTCTCCTCTTCTGTTTTCTGGAAAAAAAATGTGTGGAATTGGTGTAAATTCCTCTTAAACACTTGGTAGAATTCATCAGTGAAACAATCTTGGCCTGGAGACTGTTTGGGGGTACATAGTTTTTACATTATGAATTCAATTTCCATAATAGCTATGGAGCTACATATTCCTTCATATTAAGGATATGTTTGGATTTCACAGACTGAAGAAAGAAAATCCAAAGACAGCAGTGGGGAATTTTTAAAAGCGATTCAATTTGCTCTGCAGAATTCACAAAAGGCTCCAGAAAAGGCACATCAGATATTTCTGGAAGTGGGATAAAGTTGGGGCCAAAAACAGTAAAACTCGTTGAAAGTCTGCCCAAGGAGCAGTTAGACTCCCAGCTCTCCTTCCTTACTTTGGCAAAATGCTGCATGTTATTATCTAAAGGCAGTAAAACAAAAAGTTTTCCAGACTGAGAGATAACTGGGTTCAATTAAGGGCAAAGGTAACCATACTGAAAACAAGGATTAAACTTAAAAATTCATCTATTTAGTACTAAGACCATAGTTTTCAGCTCCACTGGTTTCCAGACTATTGGAATCAAGAGATCCCTGTCTGGGGGCATCTGGGTGGCTCAGCCAGTTAAGGGTCCAACTCTTGGTTTTGGCTCAGGTCACGATCTCATTATTCATGAGATAAAGCCCCATATCAGGCTCTGTGCTAACAGCTTGGGATTCATGATCTCTCTCTCTCTCTCTCAAAATAATAAACATTTTTAAAAAAGATCCTTATCTGACAAGACAGACCAGCCCAAAATAAAACACCTAGAGCATCATTAGGTAATAAGATAGATTAGCCACACCCCCTACAATCAAGCTCACAATTATTTTTCTTAAATATGAACAAATAAGGATCACCGGAAATCTTACAAAAGTCTCTAACATGAACCACAATGACATACATGAAATAGAAAACAGTGATTTGGAAGGAACTAAGGCTATGTGAGAAGAAAACTTTGTCCTCAAAAAGTCTATTTATATACTCAGAAATAAAAGAAAATATATTGCATCTGGAAATCAGGGACAGAATGCTATATTCTTTTTAACTCGAGGAACAAAAAATATCTCAGAAAAAGAAAACAGAGAGAGAATATGTGTGTGTATACATATATATGTATATATATATAATATAGAACATATATTCTATATATAATATATAGAATATTCTAGAATATATATATATACGTGTGTGTGTGTGTGTGTATATATATATATATATATATACACATTTATATATACACACACATATACATATACATTTAGAATACTTGTCAAGCTGGAAAATAAGTTTAGGTAAATTTCCCAGAAAATAGGGCAAATGAACAAAGAGAAGAAAATAAAAAATCTAATATCTGAATAATAGGAGTTTCAACAAGAGAGAACAGAAAAAAATGAAGAGGAGAAATCATCAAAGAAATAATTCAAGACTGAAAGGAATAAATTTTCATAGTGAAAGAATCCAAGGTGAGTACATACAACGGACCAAAACAGACCCACATCAAGATACAGCATGATAACATTTCAGAGAACTAGGAGACAAATGCTTCTCTACACATCCAGAGAGGAGGAAAAAAGAACAGGAAATCAGAATGCCTTCGGATGTCACAATATCACCACTGTATATTGGAAGACGGTGAAGCAATGCCTTCAAGTTTCTAAGGGAAAATAATTTTTATATAATCCTATTTCTCGAAAATCATCCTTCAACTTTGAGAGTAAAATAAAGACATTTTCAAATATCCAGGGAGCTCCTGAAAAATGTACTAATTAAAAAGAAGGAGGAAGTTAAGGGGGAAAAAAGAGAGAGAAAAAGAGAGAGAAGTGATGGGGGAACAGGAGATCTAACCCAGGAGAGAGGTAGATGGCGTTCCCGGGATGACAGTACGATGAAACGCAGGACACCCTGAGCTCCTAGCTATAGAGGCAACTAGCTCAGCTTAAAAAGCTGTTAGGAACTCTCCAGGAGGGAAATCCAAGAGAAAGAAGATGAAGGAGAATGAAAATTAGAAAAATGAGTGAAAATCCGAATAACTATTTTTTTTTAATTAGTGATAAAAATGTACAAAACTAAGAAAACAAATGAGCCAATTTTGGATTCTAGAGAAAAGAAAAATACACTCTGGAAAGGAAAAATAGTCATACTATTTTACATCACTCAGCTGTGAGTAGTAGAAAGATCACAGTTGTAATAATTTACTTTATTTAGCGTTTTTTTGGGTTTTTTTTTCTTTGAGAGACAGAGAGAGTGTGAGCAAGGGAGGGGCAGAGACAGAGAGAGACACACACACACACACACACACACACACACACACACACACACAGAATCCGAAGCAGGCTCCAGGCTCTGAGCTGTCAGTTCTGAGCCTGTTGCAGAGCTTGAACCCATGAACTGTGAGATCATGACCTGAGCTGAAGTCAGACGCTCAACCGACTGAGCCACCCAGGTGCCCCCATAAGTTGTAATAATTTAAACCCTGAACAGTGGTCTAGCCAAAGATGCACATGACACTGAGACGAGGAACTAAAAGAGAGTATTTGCACGTGTGTGTGTGCATGCGAACGTACGTACATGCACAGTCCGGGAACAAGAAATGTGAAACATTGCTAAATTCCGCATCTTCTGAAATAAGAAGCTAAGAGATAATGCCCACAACTGAACAATCAAGAAGTTGCAAAAGAAGCGTTAGGAATTGAGAATAAATATAAAAATAATCAGCCGCCCCTGGGGAATCAAACAATGGCAGGAAGGGGATCAGGAGATTGTTGCTTTTCACCTCAAGCCTAGATGAGCTATTTGGCTGTTTAAACTATATTCCTGTACATCTCTGAAAAAATAAATAAACATGTATAAGCTTTTTTACAAATCTCACTGTAAAAAGTCCATATTCCCCAACACAGCTGTCAATATTCTTCACCAAATGAACCACGCTTCCCCATCCCACAGACCTGCACTATAGTCAAACAGGCTTTTTTCTAAATCAGCCCTGGGATTTATTAATTCAGTTATTTATTTGTAAAATAAAATTTACTAAATTTCCAATATATGTCAGCAGTAACACGGAACATAAAGTAAAGGGCTGAAAGAAACAATCCACACCACTTCAGTTTAGTCTCGACTGTGGAGAACAGAAAAATAAAACAACACGGTGGAAGAAACACTCTCATAAAAACACTCACAAGATCCCAAGGAAGCACAGAAGAGGTGCACATAACCCAGGAAAGGGTAGGGATTGCCAACGAATGCTTAACGGAAGAAACGAGGATTCAAAGGCGTTTTCAAGGTCGGCTATGTGTCAACCAGGAAAAGGAGAAAAAGATGCTTTAGTCAGAAAGAAGGAGCATTGACCAAAAAAATCAAAAAAGTTGATAGTGAGCTCACATTCACCCACCCATTCAGTTAGCGCTGTTTGGGTCCCAATATTATGTCAGATACTACGTTAGGCGTTGGAGTGGGGAAGTGTTTGACCCTTCCCTAAAAGGAATCCTTTTTGCCAACAATTTAAAAGGCACAAAAGACAAACATCAAAGCTACAACAAGGCATCAAAATAGACTTCCTAAATGAGGATGACCCTGAACACTAAGTATGAACTAGCCAGATATCATACTTAAAAAAAAGACAAAAGTCTGCCTGATGCGATGCAAGTGATTAAGGCAACTGATACACAAAAGGACCAGGTTTAATGTGAAGGAAAGAATGTAAGGTAAGAAATATGCCACAGGAGCATTTTAAAACTTCATTAGAAGTCAACAGATCTCTGTCTCTCTCTCTCTGTCTCTCTCTGTGTCTCTGTCTGTCTCTGTCTCTGTCTCCGTCTCTCTCTCCCTCTCTCTCTCACACACACACACACACACACACACACGCACACACACACACACACACAAATTCAAGTGGCAAGGATCTTGAAAAATCGCTCTCAAATATACAGAAAAAGAAAAAAGTGGGGCACCTGCGTGGCTTAGTTAAGCGGCCGACTTCAGCTCAGGTCACGATCTCGCGGTCCGTGAGTTCGAGCCCCACGTCGGGCTCTGTGCTGACAGCTCAGAGCCTGGAGCCTGCTTCAGATTCTGTGTCTCCCCCTCTCTCTGCCCTTCCCCTGCTCATGCTCTGTCTCTCTGTCTCTGTCTCTGTCTTTTTCTCTCTCTCTCTCAAAAATAAACATTAAAAATTTTTTTTAAAGAAAAAAGCAATGAAAAGTGATTGGTGAGAATGCAATAAAAGTGGAACACAGACAGAAACAACTGATGGTCATGAGGGCCAGGACAAAGGGGCAAGAACCAACAGTGAATGATATAATAGAAGAAAAATTTTCCTCCAATAAATAAGGATGAAAATCTGCACAAGTAGCTATTATGTGCCAAGGAGAAATGAATTTCAAAAGAGTGAGAGCTAGACACAATCTTATAAAATTCTTGACTTTATGAAGGAAAAAAAAAAAAACCCTAAGTCTTTTCTAGGCTGCCAAACAGAACAAATAGGTTATCTACAAAGACCAACAACAACAAAAACAACCAAGCTGGCCTGAGGGGTCTATGAGCAGCAACACGGACACCAAACATTATAGAAAAAGAACTCTGGGCCTTGAGAAGGGAAATTTGTGTCTTGGGTATTTTATACCCAAATAAGCCATTCACTGTTTATGTGTGAAAGCAGGAAAAAGACATTTTCAGATACATCAGGACTCGTAAAGTATAAGACCCACAGCTTTGTCCCGAAATTAAAAAGGCTATAAAGCCCTGTTGCTTGAAGTGTGGTCTATGGACAAGCAGCATTGACATCGCCTGGGAATTTGTTAGAAATGAAAGCTCTTGGGCCCCACTCCAGACCTACTGAATCAAAGTTTATATTTTAACAAGATCCCTAGGTGATTCATATGCACATTAAAATTCCAGAGGCACTGCTCAAAACACATCCCTGCCAACAAAGTGATGATTCAAAATGAAGAAACTACAAAGACGGATAATGAGCACTGAAATAATGTACGCACGCACACACAATTAAGTTTCAACAAAGGTCTGAAATATGATCATAAAAGAAAAGATATAAAGCAAAATACTGGTGCCAATACACTGAAATGTAAAATCTCAAATAATAACAACAAAACCCAAGAGGTGGAAGTGAAGAGGAAAAGCATAAAATATTCATCGTCTGTACAGGGAGAAATCAGAAAAAAACCTATTTTATTGTTGGCATTGGCACTGGTAGCTATAAAGCAATTATTAAAATATGGCTTTCAAACATCTTCAATTTCATCGGCAGCAAAATATATATACTATATATATATATATATTATATAGATATACTATATATATATAAAATATATATATATAACATATATATAATTTCCAAATTACCAGAGGTTAAATTTCAGACAAAAACATAAGAAAAAAAGAAAAAGATTTTAAATAGAAATAGTAATCTGAGCACATATATTGAATTCCTTTCCTTACAAATGCCTAGTGAAGGGGCGCCTGGGTGGCTCAGTCGGTTGAGCGTCCGACTTCAGCTCAGGTCACGATCTTGCGGTCCGGGAGTTCGAGCCCCGCGTCGGGCTCTGGGCTGACGGCTCAGAGCCTGGAGCCTGCTTCCGATTCTGTGTCTCCCTCTCTCTCTGCCCCTCCCCCGTTCATGCTCTGTCTCTCTCTGTCTCAAAAATAAATAAAATGTTAAAAAAAAAAAATTAAAAAAAAAAAAAAACAAATGCCTAGTGAAATGACCACCTTAGTACATTAATAAGTGGACATCTCTATATTATACATGGAAATTCACAGAGGCTATACACAAACCAGGAACTTCAAGATATAATGTAAGCAAGTCTGAATTAAAGGGGGTGGGGGTGCCTGGGTGGCTCATTCGGTTAAGCATCCGACTTCAACTCAGATGATGGTCTCATGGTTCATGAGTTCGAGCCCCACGTTGGGCTCTGTGCTGACAGCTCAGAGCCTAGAGCCTGGTTTAGCTTCTGTGTCTCCCTCTATCTCTGCTCCCTCCACCACTCATGCTCTCTCTCTCTCTCTCAAAAATAAATAAACATTAAAAAAATTAACAATTTAAAGGGGGTGCACAAATATACCATTCACTGTACATAAAAGTGAGGCTAAGTGAGAACCTAATTTTACCCACTAAATTAAAATGGACGATGTAGCCAGAATTCCTTGCAAATAACAGGATGGGGGTAACTAGCAAAAGACACCTAAGATCCCACTAGATGGAGGTCCCTGTGATATCTCAGTGCCTACACGGGCTAGGGTACTCTGGAAAGGTTACATAAAGTATAGGTACCACAAATACTATCTCCAAATAAAAGCAAGCCACGAAAATCATAGAAAAGAAATTCATTTAGCAGAAAGGCAATATTCCTTCCCATGAATGCCGTCCAACCACGCTTCCTGTTAATCCTTCAGTATGGAGATACTGACCCAAAGATGCAGTACATCTAGAACAGTGATTCTTACCCAGACAGAAGGGCATTTTTCCCATGGAGATCCAGAACTGAATTAACTAGGGACTTGATCACATTCTGACCAAAAATCCAGATCCCTGTTATTTGGAGTAGAGGGACTCAGAAATAAAACACACACGCACGCCTATACATATATCCTTATTTTTTAAAATTTGCTTGTTTAAATTTTTTTAATGTTTGTTTTTGAGAGAGAGAGAGCGAGAAGGGGAAGGGCAGAGAGAGAGAGGGAGACACAGAATCCGAAGCAGGCTCCAGGCTCCGAGCCGTCAGCACAGAGCCCGACACGGGGCTCGAACCCATGAACCGTGAGATCATGACCTGAGCTGAAGTCAGACGCTTAACCGACTGAGCCACCCAGGCACCCCAGATTTGTTCTTACTGTTTAAACGGAAATTTAGACCATTGATTGTTTTCAGCCAACCCTGATATGTATATTCTGATATGTATATTCTGGGCTATACACTTCCCTACAAAGATGGCTTGAGCTAACTATTCCAAAAGATTTATTTCGATAATGCTTCTTCTCCTTAGTTTCTACTTTGTCTGATACCCGTACAGCTTTACCAATTTTCTTTTAATTAGTGTCACGTTATGGCTTCTTCCTGTGCTTTTATTTACAGTCGTTGGGTGTCCTTACACTTCACGTTTGTCTCTAGTAAACAGCGTATGATATTGGTGTTTTACTTCTAACAGCCTTTATCTTTTAACTGGACTTAGTCCTTTTACATCTAATATAAACCCTGATATATTCAGGGGTTCACATCTACCACCTTGCTGTTTGTTTTCTATTTGTAACACTTGCTCTGTATTCCATCTTCTCTCCCTGAGTTTTCTTTCTTGAGTTATTTGGAATCAACCATTTTACCATTATTCTATTTCTATGACAGCTGGTTGGTAGTTATAGAATTTTTTATTAGGCTTTTAATGGTAACCCTAGAAATTACAAGATGCACCCGTGACTTTGAAATGTCAAATGTTAGTCACTTTTATGACTTCCTAGGCAATTCAAAAACATTAGAATACTTTAATTCCATTTACCCCCTTCCCAAATTTCATGGTATGGTTTCCCTGGGTTTTTTTTTTATTCTACATATGCTTAAACCCCCACAAAACATACTATTAT
Source organism: Lynx canadensis (assembly GCF_007474595.2). Classification (NCBI taxonomy): domain Eukaryota; kingdom Metazoa; phylum Chordata; class Mammalia; order Carnivora; family Felidae; genus Lynx; species Lynx canadensis. The sequence goes on from NC_044308.2 coordinate 3,052,539, forward strand.
TACTTTAAATGGTTTGTATTCATTTATATTTCTGTTCTCAATTGTCCATTTCCTCCTGAGTTTCCACTCTCCAGACGGGGTCACCTTCCTTCTACCTGAAGAACTCCCTTTAGCACAGTTCAAGTAGCAAAGAATTCTAAAGTTTTTGTTTGCCTGAAAATACCTTATTTCACCTTCACACTTGAAGGCTCTTTTCCTTCATGGGGAATTCTACTCTAATAGTTATTTTCTTTCAAGACGTTAAGCAGGTCCTTTCATTATCTTCTGATGACAATTTACAGTCACCTGATTTTTGCTCCTTTGAAGATAATGTGTGTTTTCTCTCTGACTTATTTTAAGACTTTCTTCTACTATAATGGGTTTATGTGTATTTATTCTATTTGGGGTTTTCAGGGCTGCATCAATTTGTGGCTTGATCCCTACAGAGCAGTAACTTTTTTCAGAAGTTCTGGGAAATTCTCGGCTACTAACTCTTCAAATAGTATTTGTACTCTACGCCCATTTCTTTTCCTTTAGGACTCCAATTACACATACTTTGGACTTTTTCACCTTATACCATATATCCTTTATTCTATTTTCTGTGTTTTCCCCCCTCTATAATTTAGCCAGCATAGCTTTATTCCCTCTTCTGTCATTTCTAATCTGCGGTTAAGTTCACAATTTTAGTTATCATATGCTTCTGTTCTCAAATTTCCATTTGATGCTATCTCATGGATCCCGGTTCTCTGCTAAGATCCTGTATTTTGTCATCTATTCGTACCAAACACATTTATTACAGGGTTTTTGTTTTGTCGTGTTTTTCAACACATAGATCCAACAGCTCCAGTACCTGTTTCTATTCTCTTTTTCATCTTGATCCTGTCTCATGGTAAGACTGGTAATTTTATGACATTATGGGCATGATCTATGAAAATCCATATAATCTCCAGGGTATTTTAGGGTCTTTTTTAAAGCTTCTTGGAGGCAGGTGGAATAGTGACAAATTTTGCCACTCAAATTGGGGTTGAGCTCATTCAAGACTAAGTTTTAGTCTTAGCAACATCTAGTCTAATTAGAACTGGTTTTTCCCCTTGCTTTTAGGGTACAGTTCTTCAGGGATACCAGCTTATCACTGAGGTGTCTACCAGGGCTTTGAACCCCAATTTTTATGTCCCAGGACCCTGAGACTGTCAATAAATCTGCTTACCCTCTCAGCCTCTTTGTAACTGCCTTCTGCTTGGCTTTTCTACCTCTCATTGCTTAAGAATCAGTGAATGCCTGGATGAAAAATATGGCTCAGATAAAGTCACTTTTCTGCATATTGCTTCCTTTAGGGATCTTAGAATCTCAAGTTCTGAGTCCATGACTATGTTTACTTCTCAATTTCTGCTTCCCTATTGCCCATCGCTGAGCTGTTAATACCTGCGATAGTTTATATTAGTCCAAAGTGAAGTGAGACAAATAAGAGATAAACAGTGGATTTTCAGAAAGCTGAGTGAATTCAATTTAAAGGCAGGTTTTTTAAATCTAAGAGTATGCCCTGCTTTTAGATGCTAAAATGAAAAGACCCTGATTGTAATTCTTTTTTGAAAAGGCTGTGATGGAAGACCATGGCTGCGTTGTTTGTTCGTTGTTGTTTTTGTCCTTATTTAATGAAATAAAAAATTGACAACCTATATCAATTCCAAATATGCTTCTTGTGAAATTTTACAAGTGTCTGAAATTCAAAAGTCTGAGAACCAGATTCTGAATCCTGGCCTACAGATCTACCTCCTTCTTCAATACTGGCCCGTTCTGTTTTCTCTTTTCTCTATTGTTCTCCAAGCAAAAAAAGCCTCTTTTCATTTCCTGCTCCAGCATTTTTACACATGCTGCTCCCACCCTTTGAATATTTTGTTCCATATCCCTCCCCTATAAGAACCATGAGGGCAGACTTTGTGTTAGTGTCCTTCACAATTGTTAAACTCCTTGCGTACGTCAAGATATAAAAAGGGTCTGGACAGAAGATATTTGCAAATGACACATCAATTAAAGGGTGAACATCCAAAACATATAAAAACTTACACAACACAACACCAATAAAACCCAAATAATCCAGTTAAAAATGGGCAGAAGACACGAACAGACATTTCTTCATAGAAGACATCCAGATGGCCAACAGACACGTGGAAAGACGTTCAACATCGCTCATCATCAGGGAAATGCAAATCAAAACCACAATAGATACCACCTCACACCTTTCAGAATGTCTAAAATCAACAACACAGGAAACAACAAGTGTTGGCAAGAATGTGGAGAAAAAGGAACACTTGTGCACTGTTGGTGGGAATGCAAACTGGTGCAGCCGCTGTGGAAAACAGTGTGGAGGCTCCTCAAAAAATTGTAAAAAATGTAAAATAGAACTACCATAGTATCTGGTAATTCCATGCTGGGTATTTACCCAAAGAAATGAAAATACTAATACTAATTTGAAAAGGTACATATGCACCCCTATGTTTACTGCAGTATTTAACAAAAGCCAAATTATGGAAGCAGCCCAAGTGTCCATTGAGGGATGAACAGATAAAGAAGATTTGGTACACACACACACACACACACACACACACACACACTGGAATAGTACTCATCCATCAAAAAGAATGAGATTTTTCCCATTTGGAACAGCAGGGATGGATCTAGAGGGTATGATGTTAAGTGAAATAAGTCAGTCAGAGAAAGACAAATACCATTTAAGAAACAAACCAAAACCCAGACTCTTAACTATAGAGGTGACCACCAGAGGTGGATGGGGGTTGGGGGAAATAAGTCAAGGCGATTAAGAACACACTTACCATGATGAGCACTAAGTAATGTACAGAATTGCTGAGTCCCTATACTGTACCTCTAAACGAATACAACTGTATATTAGCTAACTGGAATTTAAATAGATACGCAGACAGATAAATTTTTAAAAGGGTCTGGTGCTTGGAGCAGAAAGATCAGTGGAGGATTATAGAGTGGAAAGATTTCTGAAGCGTTGAGAAATCTGTGTAATGATCCTACCTTTCACTCTGCCCCACCAAGAAAGAGAAGGGATGAGGCCTTCAATCTGCTAACCCCAAATCAAGGGGGAGAAATATTAGGGACAGCACTTACAGAGTTCAATCTGTACCTCCGGCCGTTGGTTGGTGGCTAATCCATACCTGAGAAATTTAAGGGCAGAGAGACTGGCCGCAGCACCTGTGTACGGAGAGTAGCTGTTGCCGCACCGGCTCACTGAGCTTCGAGAGTTCATTTAGCGAAGTTGGCAAGACGGTTTCTGGTGAGCCAGACGCGGGCCGCGTGCGACACAGGCAGCATGGCGCTGTCTCAGGAACCTACCAAGATGGCCGCCGAGGGGTGAGGCTAGACATCAACAGGAAGAAGCCTGGAGGGTGCCCAGCTGTCCAAGAGCCGAAGAAGGAGCAGTATTAGCAAGACGGGGTTGTGAACACACATCTGGAGGGAACTGCTGCCAAGGCAGGCCAAGGGACTGGGGGCAAAGGGGACACGGCGTCTCAGAGAAATCCATCCAAGTGTTCACAACAGAAGCAGCCAGCTTCAAACACCTGCCAAAGCAGAGAGCACCGAGGCCCGCTCGCTACCGTCAAGGCAGACCTCTCCTCTCCTGTTGCTGTCCTCGTCCCAAATTTCCCTTCCTGGAAGGTGCAGAAAAGACAGAAGAAACTCGGCCACCTCCCTTCCTTATCTGACACGTTCAATGATCAGCTGGCCCCAGTTAGGAGAGAGAAGATGCAAATCCACACACACGGAGATAGATCAATTACCAAAATTATATTCCCAAGTCAAGGTTATTTTTTAATTAATAAAATAATCAATGAATATGTGAGCATTTTGGTTGTATGACAATACAATTAAAGTGGTCATTCATGGTCATTAATATATTCCTCCAATTGTTTTTAACAAATAAAAGTACATACTTTAAAAAAAAAAAAAAAGGACAGGGGCACCTGGGTGGCTCAGTCGGTTAAGTGTCTGACTTCGGCTCAGGTCATGAGCTCATGGCTCATGAGTTCGAGCCCTGCGTCGGGCTCTGTGCTGACAGCTCGGAGCCTGGAACCTGCTTCGGATTCTGTGTCTCCCACTCTCTCTGCCCTTCCCCTGCTCTCTCTCTCTCAAAAATAAATAAACATTTAAAAAAAATTTTTTAAAAAAGGACAAACACAAATAACCCCCACTCCTTTCCATCCAAACCCCACCAATGAATGCAAATTATTCAGACCCCCAGATTTGGAGGCCACAGAGTGGAGCCAAAGTCCTACCTTCCACACATCAGACTCTAGGCTGGAAACTTCTCCCCCAGGTGACTGAACGGCAGTGGGAAAAATCTTATCCCACACATGAGAAGTCCCTCCCTGACCCCTGCCCACAGGCCTACGGCCCTCCTACTGCAGACCTCACCGGCATCAATACGCGCCAAACAGCACATACCCTACCATCCCGGCACAGTGCACGACGCACTCAGAGTAACAGAGCCTTCGTTTCCTCCCCACGTCAACAGCACAGGGGGTGTAGGTACGCCAATCTGTCTGTGCAAGACTAATCCCTAGATTTCAGTTCTGCAACCACGCACTTAGGGTCAATGCTCTGAGCGGGAACTCAGCCTGGGGGCAGTGACACCGACAGTGCCTCCAATAGCCTTCCCCTGCTGTCCGACAGTGGACTAAGTAAGCATCCTCCTTCTCCAAGGCCACATCACAATCTCCCAATTGCCCCGCTGTGCGCTGTCTCAAGAAAACTGCAGGACGTATGTGGTCACTCTTTAATATCCCATAAGACAGCAACATCAACGAAACCCTGCTTGAGCCAGACACAGGATGTTCTCCCTGCATTTCTGATCTACACCTTGACACTATTCAGGGAACATCAAGTTACCCTTCTGCCTGACAATATCCCAAATCTGATGATGGCTGCCATAATCCTGGAGCCTTCCTTTGGTCTAGGACCAAGACATCAGGTTCCATCAACCTGGGGCTCTGTCTTCTCTGAGAGCCGAGGTGAATTCTTGGCTGGGACTTAAACTGCCCTATGAAGGGTTACCTCAAATTGTCCCAGATGCAGTGATGACCATGGGCTTCTTACAAACTTAATGTGTTTTTTTTAAGAAGCCAATCTTATATTTTAACACGTTATTTAATATAAGCATACCTACGGTGTGAAAACAGAACTCGCTTTACCTTTTTAATGGATGGGATGCTCAGAGAAAGTGAACAAGAAATGAATTAAAAGTGAAATAACTCAAGGGTGGCACCCAAAATACTCGAGCCATTATCCCTAATCTTGACAATGTGGGGCCAGTAACTTAACACACCAGGCCTTCCCTCCTGCAAAGCTTAAAGTGCCTAGTGCCCCAGGCTCCTTTGAGCTGGGGGTCTCACGTGGATGGACTATGGCCACACTCGTGAAAATGGGACCATTACTATTTAACTATGGTAACTTGAGGATAACTAATATTTACACACAGCAGATGTCACATCACCATCATAGTACCTTCCGAGGCCGGAAGCCGAGCTGTCTCGCCAGCCCCACCCTTCAAAGACCCTGACATCCCACAACCAGCCCCCACTTACCTCCCCGTCAGACACCTCCGCAGAGAGTATGATGCCCCTCCCCCACAAGTCCGGGAGCAGTCACTCCAGCTGCCCCAAGCATCCCAGTTGGTGTCTTTGTCTTCCTCGGCCCGAGCATTTCTTGAGGTCTAGAACGTGAAAAAGAAAACACAATACACTGGAGACAAATATGCTAGAAATATTCCAAAGCTTCCCCAGTTTTCCCAGAGTCTTATTCTAAGCTGTTCACAGAGACAAAGTTGCCTAAAGATGCTTTGCCTTGATGACTACATTAACACACACACACGATAGTTTTATATGGAAACTAGTGGCATGTGAGTATTTTTCCACCTTATGAAGGTTTGGTCCAGGCAGCTTCTAAGCTCAGTTTTATTTTTTTTTAATGTTTGTTTATTTTTAGAGAGAGAGAGAAAGTGTGCACGCACATGCACGCATGAGCAGGGCAGGGACAGAGAGAGGGAGAGAGAGAGAATCTCAAGCAGCCTCCACACTCAGTACAGAGCCTGATGCAGGGCTCAATCCCATGACCGTGGGATCACGACCTGAGCTGTTATCAAGGGTCGATGCTCCACCAACTGAGCTACCCAGGTGCCCCTCTAAGCTCAGTTTTAAGGTTGAAGTTTTATCATTCCAAAATTTAAATAGGTTAAATCATGTTTTATAACCTACACAGCAGGGTCACACCTTGCACCTAACACTTTCTCACCACTGAAATTCTGAGTTGCCTATCCATCAGACAGACGGGCACCAGCTCCAAGGAAATGCTTCTGCACAAGGATTCGTGGACTCTCTCTCCTGAAAAGGGCTCCATCCCAAGAAAACAAAGTAAACAAAGCCTTGGGGATCCAAGAAAACAGAGAAGGGCCCATTATGAATACATTTTGGTTTAATTAGTCTTCTGGAATTGCCATCATTGACTTATATTGGAATACTCTGGAGAAAAGAGGAGAGTTATAAGTTAAAAATATATAGACATACGTAAATGTAGCTGTGAAAAGAAATGATGTGCAATGCTCACATAAAGTTACAAAACTTTACTAAAGGGCCTACGGTAGGCTCCACAGAATAAGCGGAGAAATGTATCGTAGTCCTAAATGGATAAACTTGGTACTGTGAAATGTTAATTCTCTCCAAATTAATCTATAAATGTATAACAACTCCAATCAAAATCCCCAAGAGAACCTTCTTGGAACCCACCAAAATGATTCCAAAGTTCATCTAGTGGAATAAATGTCTATACGAGCCAAGACAAAAACTGTAAAAGAAGGGAAATTGGAGGGAAATTGCCTCAATTAAGAGTAGAGAACTGGCATAGTAATAAGCATTTGAAATCTATTAAATTAAAAAAAGGGTTGGGCGGGGGGTGAGGGAGTCCAGAAGCAGACTCAAGTAGAAGGACATAGGATGGGACCACACGTCAATGTGAAGGTATTTAAAAACAAAACAAAAACTATAGATGACTCATTCACAAAATACCCAAAAATGACTTCCAGATATATGAGAAATTTTTATTAAAAACACTCAGACTATAAAATACTAGAAATATTATAGATTAACAGTCGTAGAGACTTGACGTAGGCAAGACCATCCTAGATAGGTCAACAAAAGTAGAAACCACAAAGGAAAAGGCAGGAAGGTTTAATCACACTAAAATGCGAACACACAAGGCCTTTCCTGTCTCTTCACCTTCAGATAAAGGTGCATGTATGTGAGCACGCCCACAAAATGCATAAAGTACAAGTATACGGGCTGCAAGAAAGATAGTCACCTGCCTCTGAGAATGGAGAATGTGGGGCTAGGAGCCAATGCTGTTCACGGAAGACACAGAAGGGATGCTGACTGAATGTCTTCTATCCCCTACACCCTCATAAAAGATCTGAAGCCAATATGACAAAACCTTACATCTGATGAAGCCACGTAGTGTTATAACAGATATTAGCTGTATCTGAACTTGCAATTTTTTTTTGAAATACCTTTTTAAAAAAAAATTTTTTTTAATGGAGGGGGTAAAAGATAATCCTCAGAGCACAGTATAAGTCTCTGTCACTCTTCATACAGGTAACCAGGTACCTGCATTGAGAAAGAAGTGAGTTAATTAAAATGTTCGCCATGGCTACTTCCGGGATCAAGGACTCTGGAGGATTTTATCCTCTTTTGTTTTTATTTCTCTGCATTTTGCAAACAAAAAAACAAAAAACAAAAAAAAAAAATTTTTAAAGCAAACACTTTCAAACTTGAATTAAATGCAGGCAGTCAAACGAACAAAGAACACGTCCTGCTGACAGGCAGAAAAGTTCAAGTCAGGGGGAATTTAACAGGGAAGCCCTAAGTCACAGTCAATGAACACTTATGAAGGCAACCCTAATGCTAATAAACCACAGTGTACAGCTGAATGAGACACTGCCCAGGCTTCCTCAAGCCCTTAGGCCACATGACCTCATCCAACCAGAAAAAAATTTTTTTTAAATTAAGAGGGGGATCTGTAGAAAGGACTTTCAAAACTGAAATGAAATAATGAAGCAAGGTGGGGGGAGGGGTTCCCAATAACTTCCACCCAAGACTCACCAGTCAGTGGATTTCATGGCTTTCTGCCAAGCTACCTATTTATAGCACAGCAAGAAGCCCTACTAGAGGCAATATTTCAGGAACAGTCAAGTGAAAGGAAAGGATATATATCTGGCAACTGATCAAATCTGTCATCACGAATAAGGGCTAATTAAACCCATACTATTTACTGTTCTAATTAGATCACTGTTCAGTTCAATTTTCTACACTAAACGTCACCAAATGGAGCTGTGTCCTGTCTGTAACATAACATAAAATAAAGTTTTAATTCATAAAAAACACAGTCAGTTTAATGCATTCATCTGGACGTTTAGGTTGGTGAGTCCAAACCATTTAGGCAAGCGTTTAAAATACACACAGCTGAAATTGATTTTTCATTTTGTCACTCGATCTACCGATAGGTTGAATGTGAAAAGTTGAAAAACATCATCGTATATATTTTTAAATGAAAGTTGAGAGTTCTTTGCAATATTGTTTTAATTTGTTTTTATTCCCACCATCCCATCTGTTCGGTTTATAGTTAGAGTCCGGTTTGTTTCCATAACTTCTCCACCTTTACTTACAAGAAAAAAAAATCTGGATTCTAGAATAACTAAAATAGACATGTTATAAATGCAGGCATTTGGTTTCTCTGGTTGGGTAAGAGATTTTCCCCCTAAGAAAACAGAAAATCACATGTCAAGAGGGGTCCTTGAGTTTTTCTCCTGTCCTTGACCGTGAAGATGAAGTTGGGATTTTGCTCTGAAACCCCAGCGCCCAGCCGGCTAGCCAGTCTTCCCTGTTCACGTACTCGTTCTGACCCAGACAGCAGCAAGAGCACCCCTATCTCTACCTGGACCCCGCCGCTCCCCACTGATGCTGGGAGCATGGAGATAGCACAAACGTTCGGAAAAAAGCCCTCTTGTGGCAGGACAAAGGTCACCGGGGTCCTTCCTGGACATTTACGTCCGTGTGTTCATCCTCACAGCAACACCGAACCTCTTTCCTGGACCCCATGGCCTCCCAGAGCAGGGGACAGCGGGCCCCACCCACCTCCACACAACAGCCCTCGCCAAGTGTTCTCAAGCCATCTCGTGCCTTCAACCAGCCCAGCTCTTCCGTCGATATTTTCTCCGCACACACTTACGTTTGTACATTTTCAGTCTTAAAATGCAGAGTCCAGAATACAGCACTGTATCTGAAAACAACACAGACCAAGCACTGCCCCACTCTCCAGCTTTCTTCCAGTAAAATCTGAGTCCCTCCCTTCCTTCCCTCCTTCCTTCCTTCCTTCCTTCCTTCCTTCCTTCCTTCCCTCCCCTCTTCCTTCATTTCTTCCCTCCCTCCCTTCCTCCTTCCTTCCCTCCTCTTTCCTTCTTTTTCCTTCCTTCCCTCCCTTCATTCCTTCCCTCCTTTCTTCCTTCTTTTTCCTTCCTTCCCTCCCTTCATTCCTTCCTTTCTTCCTTCTTCTTCCTTCCTCCCCTCCTCTTTCCTTCTTTTTCCTTCCTTCCCTCCCTTCATTCCTTGCTTCCTTTCTTCCTTCTTCTTCCTTCCTCCCCTCCTCTTTCCTTCTTTTTCCTTCCTTCCCTCCCTTCCTTCCTTCCTTCCTTCCTTCCTTCCTTCCTTCCCCTCTTCCTTCATTTCTTCCCTCCCTCCCTTCCTCCTTCCTTCCCTCCTCTTTCCTTCTTTTTCCTTCCTTCCCTCCCTTCCTTCCTTCCTTCCTTTCTTCCTTCTTCTTCCTTCCTTCCCTCCTCTTTCCTTCTTTTTCCTTCCTTCCCTCCCTTCATTCCTTGCTTCCTTTCTTCCTTCTTCTTCCTTCCTTCCCTCCTCTTTCCTTCTTTTTCCTTCCTTCCCTCCCTTCATTCCTTCCTTCCTGCCTCCCTTCATCTTCCTTCTTTCCCTCCTCTTTCCTTCTTTTTCCTTCCTTCCCTCCCTTCATTCCTTCCTTCCTTTCTTCCTTCTTCTTCCTTCCTTCCCTCCTCTTTCCTTCTTTTTCCTTCCTTCCCTCCCTTCATTCCTTCCTTCCTTTCTTCCTTCTTCTTCCTTCCTCCCCTCCTCTTTCCTTCTTTTTCCTTCCTTCTCTCCCTTCATTCCTTCCTTCCTTTCTTCCTTCTTCTTCCTTCCTCACCTCCCTCCTTCCTTCCTTCTTCAGTCACACCGCTTCTTGGATCTCATCAAAGAGGCCGTATCACATAATGGTTAAAAGCTGTGCAATCTTGGACCCGTTTCTTAACCCTTGTAAAACTCATCTATAAAACGGAGATGATAACCTTCACCCCAGCAAGATTTAAATCAAATAACACATATATAACGAACCCCACATCATCTCAATAAACGTAGTAAGTGAATGTCTTGATACGCGTAAGCTGTTATCCTGCAAAAGCACATCTTTTTCAAAGCAGCCACAGCAGGGCCAGCTCTCCCCCGTTTTCACTGCTGAATTTCCTCTTGTTGCTTCTGGCCCAGGACACCGGCCTGTTGAGATCTGTTGGAATCCAGATCCTGTCACCCGTCTCTGAGCCATTTCGCTCAGCTTCGCAGCTTCCATGTTCCGCCCAAGTCCCCGATAAACGTGCTGGCCATAGCTTCCTAATCTTACAGAATTCCGCTAATGCATATTTCTGCTTTTTTTTTTTTTTAAACAGTAAGCAGACCATAATGCCAACTAAGCGGCCAAACTAATCAGCCTTGGAATCCGTGAACACAGTTTAATGTTACAGTGAAAATACGAAATAATACCAATCGCTATGATCAAATATTAGGAGGCGGAAGAAGGGGAGGGGAGGGAAGAAACCTGCCGTCAGGGGACCTAGATCAGGTGGGGCCCATGTCCCTGCGCCGAGTGTGGTGGTGAGCCTCCCGAGAGAAGGGGCATTTGTCAGCCCCAGCTCTGAGACGCAGTGACGGTAAAATCTGACTGCTGGGGAGCAGATCCATGTTTGGCCTGATGGTCACCCCAAAGAGGCAGCCTCTCCCCCCACATCTTCATACGCTGTCTTGCCTAATTATCTAAAGCCCATGTTGCGAGTACGCTACAAGCCATTGCCTGAACCCTATCTATAGGTTTTCTACCCCCAGAAAGTACTGCTTGTCTGCGCTTTCCCTGCAGTCCTTGTAACCTTCTCACAAACCCTCCAGGGGGGTACTACCAGCCCCCTCTGACAGGTGAGCAACTGTGGCCTGGAGAACCACATGTCGGGCGTCGCGGGGGGAGCCCAGGGGGAACCCCTTTCTGTTTGACCCTGGCAAGCCTGCACGTTCTTCACGGATGCCCCACTGCGTTTGTGACCAGGAACCCAATAAATCCAGCAGCCGCCTTACCGTCACTCACAGTGAGAGCACCCGCTGCGGTGGCCCTCCTGACCACGGCACTCCCCTGCGGCGGACCTGCTGCTGTGGCCCCACCTGACCACAGAGCTCCCCTGCTATTTCAGTGCAGACTCTCTTTTTTCCTCTGTGTTTTGAGCAGAACTGTGCTTCTGTTTCTCGTATTTGATCGTATCTAGGTTATTTCACGAGCGAGACACATTCTTAACATGCTCACGACCCAGACACATTTGTTAATTTCCCACACACAAACAGAGATGGAAGCTTCTGATGCTCGAAACATGGTGTCCCCAGAGGACCAGCCTGGACGGGTCACAGGGCAGCCAGGCAGCAGGTGACAGACCCTGGAGGGACGTGGTGATGCAGAATCAGCCGTCGGGCTTCGACAGCGACAGACACAGGAGCCCAGAGCGAGGAGACTGACGAAGAAGCAATGCTACCCCGTTAGGGACATGCGCTTTCCAAGGATGCACCAATTCTGCTGTTCCAAGCACCCCTTCCACCTCTGTCTTGCAACATGATTGCAAGCGTGGTCTTAATTTCATCTCTATTTTGGAACTGTAATAGAATTACAATGCTTGCCGATTTTTTTCCTTCTGCTCATCTATATTTCCCCATTTTATACAGTGAACATGTACAGTTTATGCAATAAAACACCCAATAAAAGTTCTTTTTTTTTTTTTTAAGGTGGAGGGGGAACCACTAAAAGGAAACCTATAGAAACACATCCAGAGAAGTAAACTGTGCCTTGTGCTGTTTGGTTAAAACTATCAGGCTTAGAGATCTCTTAGGAAATCATATTTTCCTACGTGAAGCTATAGCTGGGGAATATTTTTGGATGAAAAATTCAAAAGAGATATTGTTTACTCATTATATAATAGGACTGGTAAAAGCCAAGAGTATTGCAGGAATAAGTGTGTTCACAATCTCATAAAGACTCGGGGACTCCTTGCCTTTCTTGGATCTCCATGCATAAATCAAATCATAAAATATTTTCCTGACAAGTCCTTAAATCTGAGAGTTATAATGAACAGTACAGTTCTAACCAGTCTTGCAAAAATGTTAGTAATTAAACACAGATTTCACATATAAGGTCACTTATTGGAAATGCTATATTAACAGCTCCATATTAAAAACAACCCAAAATAAAGCAAGTTCCACTGGGATATTACTTCCCAGACATCAAATAAATGTTCATTCCAATGTGACCACAAAGGTTATTTAAGGAGATCTCAAATGACCCAGATTTTGTTAACAGTAAATACATTCTTTCAGGTTAATGTGACCTTAAGGTCTTTAACAACAAAAATCTTTAAAATACATAAATTAGGTAAATGACATAAAAATGCCACTCAAGCTGTCACACAGACTCAACAATTCAATTCAACCAGAATATATTAAATATGGACATATCTAAAGTGGTGTGCGAGGCACTATTGAGAAACGCTCCATAACCCTGTATCTCCCCTCTCCCTTTTCAGCCCTTTGGACCCTCTACTGAAAAATGTATCCAGTAGTCCCCCCCTTATCCATGGGGGATACGTTTTAAGACCCCAGGGGGATGCCTCAAACCACAGACAGTACTGAACCCTCGATGTACGATATTTTCCCTCTACATACATACCTATGATGAAATTTAATTTGTAAGTTAGGCACAGTAAGAAATGAATAACAATAACTCGTAACGAAATAGAATGATTATAACAATACACGGTAATAAAAGTTATGTGAATGCAGCCTCTCTCAAAATATCTTCTTGTTCTCGCTCCCCGTTTCTTCTTGTGATGATGTGAGATGACAGAATGCCTACCTGAGGAGAGGAAGGGAGGTGAAAGATGTGGGCGTGTGATGCAGTTTGGGGTGCTACTGGCCTTCTGGCGTTGGGTCAGAAGGAGGATCGTCTCCCTCAGGGTGATGCTGTGGTTGACCTCCAGTGACCGAAACCACGACTGGAGGGGGGAGACTCCTGAATATCCACAACTCATGACCCCGACAGTCAACGACCTCTGGGGTTCGGTTGACCGTTTCCAACAACGTGGCCCTGATTATTTCACCACCTTCTTCAAACCCTTCACCGATCCCTCGAGACACACGTCCTCTATCTCCTGGCTCTCCGCGCCCCGCTCTACCTCTTTCTCCAGCCCCCTTTCCACGCCTCGGGCTCACACCACATTCCAGATCCAAGCACACCAGAACTCTCATTGTTCCCCAGACACAAGCACATCTGCATCCCATGGCCAACTCCGAAGCGGTACAAAGACCCTCCTCGTCTGGCAGCCCTCTCTGCAGGAGACCAGCGAGCAGAGAGCCAGACGGGCCGTCTTCCCTGAGCCTGGGGTCAGTGCGTTCCAGGAGAGCTTCTGAGGAAGCACCTTGCTCCCTGGACGGTTCCCGCCAGCCCCAGCACCTGGGAGGCCGCGCACCACCCCCGTCCTGGGACTCCTCACCTCATCTAGCCCCTCCCCCGAGTCAGCCGGGTTCTGTGGGGTTCCACCTCCTCGTCCACACCCTCGCCCCAAACTCCTAATTTGGAAGGTGGTTGGACCTCCTGTCTCCCACAAATGTTAGGAAGACGTCCCCAATCAGGGCAGCCAAGGCTTCTCCAAGTGCAGACGAAGGAGCCCCCGCTGAGCACGTCCAGACCCGCAAGAGTGAGGCAGCCCCGAGTAGAGCAGTGTAGTCCCCTGTGTTAGGCGGGAGGACCAGGTCCCAGCGGGGACACCGAGGCCACTTTCAGGTGGGGCTCACTCGAGGAGCATCCTAAAAACCCACCGCTTACGAAGGTGTGGACGGGGCACCGGGAAACCCCAGGGCTGTTGCAGCACCCCCCTCCGCCCCGGGGGCCGGTACCGAGCCGGCTCTGTGAATGATGCCCTTCTTGTCATCTGCCTGGGCCTCGCGTGAAAGATGGGGCAAGGGCGGGCGGACGCTGGGCCCAAAGGCTGCCTGAGAGGAGCTAAGGCCTTGGTTAAGAATTACAGCCCACAAGGGGCGCCCGGGCGGCTCAGTCGGTTAAGCGTCCGACTTCGGCTCAGGTCACGATCTTGCGGTTCATGGGTTCGAGCCCCGCGTCGGGCTCTGTGCTGACGGCTCGGAGCCTGGAGCCTGCTTCGGCTTCTGTGTCTCCCCCTCTCTCTTCTCTAAAATAAACATTAAAAAATTAAAAAAAAAAAAAAAAGAATTACAGCCCACATCAACCCCACAGGGTGGGAGCTGAGGAAACAGATACACGGCTCTCCTCCCTCTTGCTAATCCCCTGTAGTCCTCACCCAACTGGCAGTCAGATCTGGCCAGGAGCCAGAGGGCGAGGGAGACCATGGATGCGGTCCCCACAGGCCTGCCTCCTGGGTGGGTGTGGCACATGGTGGCCAGCAGCAGAGAGAAGGCATGGAGAGCAGAGGGAGGCTTTCCAGCACAGTAATTTACTGACTCACTGGAACACTTTTTTAAATTTATTTTATTTATTTTGAGAGAAAGAATGCAAGCAAGGGAGGGGCAGAGAGAGAGAGAGAGAGAGAGAGAGAAGGAGAGAGAGAATCCCAAGCAGGCTCCATCCTGTCAGCACAGAGCCCGATGCAGGGGCTCGAACTCACAAACCGTGAGATCATGAGCTGAGCTGAAACCAAGAGTCGAATGCTTAACCGACCGAGCCGCCCAGGTGCCCCGACTCACTGGAATGATTTTGAACAGAGAAGAGACTTTGGCAAATGGTTGCTTTGGCAAAATTGCTCTGGTAGGGCTGGTAGGGATGTGGGGGAGGACCGTGGGAAGAGGAGACAAAATGTACTTTTCTTGGGATGAGAACTTTGAAGGTCGACTTTCTTAGACATGAAGCTTTCGGGAGCTTGAATCAATAGGACGCGTCAGCTGCCCAGCCGCAGGGAGAAAGGGGTGCCAGGGCGACTTGGGCTTCTGTACTAAGTGGCTGGTGGTACATGTGAATCTCACACGTCTCCAGGCCTCACAACCACCTTCCAACCCCACCCTTGAGGTGAGACTCTCAGTGCCCTTGTGCATAAAACATAAGCAGTGCCTGGATGACGGCTAAGATAAAGGGAGTGAACCGGTGGTCCCAGGAGGAATCTGACTGCATATCTGATTTATTTAACTGTACACTTGATCTTAGCCAAAAGGCCGAGAAGCGATGTGATTTATTTAACTGTAATTGAGTATCTTACCCAAAAAAAAAAGTACTCATTGGCTAATGTTTAAAAATATGGAGATTTTACATAAAAACCTATACTTCCGACTTCTCAGAAAAAGAAAAGAAGAAATCAATATAGGACCCACATCCCAGCATGGCAACGATTTGAACTAAGCATGGCCGTGTGGGTTTTTTTTTCCAAGTATAATCAACATACAGTGTAATAATAGTTTCAGGTGTACAATATAATGATTCGACCCTTCCATACACCACCCTCTGCTCATTACAAGTGGCTCCTTAATCCCCATCACCTATTTCACCCATCTCCCCACCCACCTCCCCTCTGGTGACTAGCAGTGTGTTCTCTGTAGTTAAGAGTCTGTTTCTTAGTATGTCCTTAGCTCTCTTTTTCCTTTGCTCCTTTGTTTCTTAAATTCCATGTATGAGTGAAATCATACGTATCTGTCTTTCGCTGACTGACTTATTTCACTAGCTCCCTCCTTGTCATTGCAAATGGCACGATTTCATTCTTTTTTATAGCTGAGTAATATGCCACGGTAATATATGGGTGACTGAGTGGCTCAGTCAGTTAAGGGTCCTACTCTTGATTTCAGCTCAGGTCATGATCTCACGGTTTGTGAGATCAAATCTCACATCAGGCTCCATGCTGACAGCATGGGGCCTGCTTCTGATTCTCTCTCTCTCCCACTCTCTCTGACCCTCCCTTCCTCATGCTCACCGTCTCTCAAAGTAAACTTAACAAAATATTCCACTGTAATATATATGCCATATCATCTTTATCCATTCATCCATATTTATTGCAACATTATTTACAATAGCCACGATATGGCCACATTTCTAAAGGGCCCATGACTTCCAATTCGCACAGACCTCATCCAGCCCCTATGAGGATTCACACTATCTTCCTGGCTCCTGGAGGCCAAATGGGGAGCTTGTTGGTGACAAGTGACTGTCGGTTTGGAGGTAATCAATAGGCATGTGTATTTATAACTGATGTCAGATTCTTTACAATCTTGCTGCAGAACAACACCACATAAGAAAGTAAGAAACAAGTAAGAAACACAAGTAAAAAGCACAGATACAAATAACTTTAAAATAAAAACAAAGGGCACTTTTTCATCTTCACTGGACAGTGAGTTCAGCACGGTGCACAGAAGCAGAATGTAAGAAGTTATTCCATGATGCTCGTTGTCTAAACTCTAACTCCCCTTGCACCTAAGGGATTTGTCTCTGGGGTAGTTATATATAAAATATTAGTGTATTTTTTATACTTTTTTTAATGTTTATTAATTTTTGAGGGAGAAAGAGAGTGAACAGGGGAGGAGCAGAGAGATAGGGAGACAGGATCAGAAGCAGGCTCCAGGCTCTGAACTGTCAGCACAGAGCCCGACACGGGGCTCAAACTCACAAGCCCGTGAGATCATGACCTGAGCTGAATTCGGATGCTTAACTGACTGAGCCACCCAGGTGCCCCCAAAATATTAGTGTATTTTAAGAGCCCAAATAAAAATTCCCAGAGTGCAGACAAACATTTTGGAAGATACTATGCTGGCACCAACACATGGGACACCATGGTCCCCAGGGAGCCCAGGAATCACCCAGGGCCACCTCTCCATCACAACCTTTGCACAATCCTAGATTGTGGATGCAAACATCTAGGTAATGTTTCTCACCATAAGTGCAATTTCCATGGCTACTGGACAAGTTAGAAAAGAACCGTAACCAGTTCCTTTCCAACTATATTAAGATACATAAATAAAAATGCCCAAATACTATGACGGCTTTGTTTTGGTTTGTTTTCGTTTTATTTTTTGTTAAAAACAAACTCCTAAATACAAATGTACTTTACGTGGAGAAAGATTTAGTAAGATGCCATCATGAGGCATGTCCAGCACAACATCCGGTAAGACTGACCAGCAAAGAACACTTAATGCTGCCAACTGTAAAAGACTGATGGACAGTCATGGTGGGCTAGGTAATGTGGATCAACATCCCACTGATGGCAACCAAAAAGGAAAAAATATTCTCTGTGAATGAAATAAAGGCATTTCAGACAAAAACAGAATCATCAGTATCAGACCAGTCTTAAAGGAAATAGTAAAAGGTGATTTTAGAGTTAAAGGAAGCCCGGAAATGCAGAAAGAAATGAAGAATCAAAATCGGAACGGCAAACATGTAAGTAAACCTAAATGGAGAGAAACTACATAAAACAGCAATTATAATGGCTTACGGGGCTTAAAATATTTATATGTAATCAGGCTACGTGATAACAATGGCGTATGCGTCACAAGAGCGGTAGGTAACAGTCTATATACTGAAAGTCAATATCATCTAGGAAGACGATAAAAGGACAAATTAACAATTGATTTTGGTAACTCAAGGATACATGTTTTAATCTCTAGCATTACCACTAAAAGAACAGAAAAGAATGATAACTTCCAAATTAATAGATGGGAAAACATACATTAAGGGCACATACTGAATCAATCCAAAAGAAAGCAAAACGGAGAGAAGAACATAGCTAAGATGAATACATTTAAAAAGCTCAGAGCAAAATGTAAGATTTAAATGCAAATATATCAACAATTGCTTTAAATCCAAATCAAATAAAATGTACCAATTAAAAGATAAAGATTATCAGGGTGAAATTTAAAATTCAGTTATATTCTCTTAATTTTTTTTAATGCTTAAATATTTTTGAGAGAGACAGAGCACGAACAGGGGAGGGGCAGAGAGAGAGAGAGACACAGAATCTGAAGCAGGATCCAGGCTCTGAGCTGTCAGCACAGAGCCCGATGCGGGGCTCAAACTCACAAACCACAAGATCATGACCTGAGCTGAAGTCAGAAGCTTAACCAACTGAGCCACGCAAGTGCCCCTCTTATATTCTTTTTTAAAAGACACATTCTTTAAACATAATGACCACAAAGATTGAAAATAAGATTGAGAAAGGAGACCCAACAAGACTACTAAACAAAATAAATTTAGTCTAATTACACAAAGCAGAGTCAACTTTAATTTTTTTTAATTTTTATTTTTTTAATGTTTATTTTTGAGAGAGAGACAGAGCATGAGTTGGGGAGGGGCAGAGAGAGAGAGAGAGAGAGAGAGAGAGAGAGAAACAGAGAATCCAAAGCAGGCTCCAGGCTCTGAGCTGTCAGCACAGAGCCCGACGCAGGGCTTGAGCTCAAGGACCACAAGATCATGACCTGAGCCGAAGTCAGATGTCGAACCAACTGAGCCACCCAGGTGCCCTGACAGAGTCAAACTTTAAGAGGAAGAGACAAACAGGGATGCTTTATGATGTTTGAAGTTTGAATTCTCTGGGATGGAAAAAAATTCTAAAAGTACCTAATAGCATAACTTCAAAATACACAAATCAAAAACTGGCAGAACTATAAAGCAAAATAGAAAAATCCATGGGGCGCCTGGGTGGCTCAGTCAGTTAAGCATCTGACTTCGGTTCAGGTCATGATCTCACGGTTCGCGGGTTCGAGCCCCCCCTCAGCCTGGAGCCTGCTTCGGACTCTGTGTCTCCCTCTCTCTCTGTCCCTCCCCTGCTCATGCTGTGTCTCTCTGTCTCTCAACAATAAATAAATTCAAAAAAAAAATTTTTTTTAAAGAAAAGAAAAATCCACAATCATGGTGGGAGATTTTAACACAAATCTCTTATTAATTTACTGAACAGATAACAAATCAGTAACAGTATAGGATACTGACACAATTCAACTACAAATGTTATGGAATTTCAACCATTCTACACATTTCTCAGGGCCTATTTCAGCCACTCCTCCACCCACCTCCCCTCTGGTAACCATCTGTTCGTTCTCCGTAATTAAGAGTCTGTTTCTTGGCTTGTCTCTTTTTTTCCTTTGTCTATTTGTTTTGTTTCTTAAGTTCCATATACGAGTGATATTATATGGTATTTTTCTTTCTCTGACTTATTTCACTTAGCATTATACCCTCTAGCTCTATCTATGTTTTTGCAAATGGTAAGATTTCATTATTTTTACAGTTGAGTAATATTCCATTGTGTGTATGTGTGTTTGTATACACCATATCTAACATTTTTCACAGAACTAGAAAAGATAATACTAAAATCTGTATGGAGCCACAAGAGACCCTCAGTAGCCAGAACAATGTTAAGAAAGAAAACTAAATCTGGAGGTATCACAATCCCAGATTTCAAGATACATTACAAAGCTACAGTAATCAGAACAGTATGGTACCAGCACAAAAACAGACACAGATTAATGGAAAAGAAGAAAGAACCCAGGAATAAACCTACAACTATATGGTCAATTAATCTCTGACAAAGGAGGAAAGAATATCTAATGGGAAAAAGGCAGTGTCTTTGACAAATTGTGTTGTGAAAACTGGACAGCAAGGTGCAAAGAATGAAACTGAACCACTTTCTTACACAAAACACAAAAATAAACTCAAAATGGATTAAAAACCTCAATGTGAGACCTGAAACCGTAAAACTCCTAGAAGACAACATAGGAAATTTTAGTTTTAAATATAGATATTTGAAAAGGAGGAAGTTGAACAAATCGACAATCTCAAATTATTTCAAGACATTAGGAAAATAGCAGCAAATAAAACTCATGGAAAGTAGAAGGAAAATAATAAGGATGAGAACAGCAATTACAAAACAGAAAACAAAAATAGAAGAAAGAGGATCAACAAATCTGAAAACTGTTTGTTACAAAGACTAATAAAATTGATAAAATTCCTTGGCAAGACTATTGAAGAAAAAAGAGAGAAAAATCACTAAACATCAATTCCAAGAATGAAATCTGGAGCATCACTACAGAGTCTGAAGGCACTTCTCCTTTTCTAGCTCCTTTAGGTGTAAGGTTATGTTGTGTATTCGGGACCTTTCTTGCTTCTTAAGATAGGCCTGAATTGCAATGTTTTTTTCCTCTTAGGGCTGCCTTTGCTGCATCCCAAAGGGCTTGGACTGCGTGTTTTCATTCTCATTTGCTTCCGTTTATTTCTTAACTTCTTCTTTAATTTCTGGGTTAACCCATTCATTCTTTAGTAGGATTTTCTTTAACCTCCATGTATTTGGGGGCTTTCCAAATTTTTTCCTGTGGCTGATTTCAAGTTTCATAGCATTGTGATCTGAAAATATGCACGGTATGATCTCAATCATTTTGCACCCATTGAGGGCTGATGTGTGACTCCAAATCTATTCTGGAGAACATTCCATGTGCACTCGAGAAGAATGTGTATTCTGCTGCTTTAGGATGAAATGTTCTGAACATATCTGTTAAGTCCATCTTGTCCAACGTGTCATTCAGAACCACTGTTTCCTTGTTGATTTTCTGCTTAGATGATCTGTTCATTTCTGTAAGTGGAGTATTAAAGTCTCCTACAATTACGGTATTATCAATAAGTTTGCTTATGATTGTGATTAACTGATTTATATTTGGGTGCTTCCAAGTTGGTGGCATAAATATTTACAATTGTTAGCTCTTCTTGATGGCCATACCCCTTAATTATGATACAATGCCCCTGTTCATCTCTTGTTACAGTCTTTGTTTCAAAATCTAGTTTGTCTGATATAAGTATGGCTATGCTGGCTTTCTTTTGATGTCCATCAGCATGATAGATAATTCTCCGTCTCTTCACTTTCAATCTGCAGGTGCTCTTGGGTCTAAAATGAGTGTCTTGTGGGCTGTGTACTAAAACAAGAGGGTAGGGGATGTTATCTGTATACTAGTATATTTCAAAATTGAGAGGCAGGCCCAGCTCCCTTGCCTTGAGATAAGACCAACTCGGCAGACTGGTCTCCAGAGCTCCCTGCAAGACGAGGCAGAGGCTGGGACTCCACCTGAAATCCTACCTCTGCTGTGCTCCTTCCCTTTTCCCTCCCCTGTCTCATTTTTCCCACTTCCTCTCGGGCTCCATTGGAAATACATCCCCCATAAGTCACTTGGACACGAATCCTCATCATCTCAGCTCTGCCTCTCAGGACCCAACCCAATAAATTTCTTAAACTACATACATGTAAACTACTGATTAAAAAAATTACTGTGACCCAAATATGACAAAACATTAGTATTAATTAATTCTGGATGGTGGGTATGTGAGTCTGTTACACTAGTCTCTGCATTTTTCTTTTTCTTTAGATTTTTTTTTCTAATTGAAAAAGGGGGTGGGGAGCACTCCTTGAAGAATGTAGATAGGGAGAAATTGTGAGATATTCATGCAGCAAAAGCAAGTCACTTGCAAGGGGAAAAGTCTGCCTTCTCCACAGCAACATTTAAAAAACAGTTTTTAATGTTTATTTATTTTTGAAAGAGAGCGAGCAACAAAGTGCAAGTGGGGAACGGGCAGAGAGAGAGGGAGACACAGAATCCGAAGCAGGCTCCAGGCTCCGAGCTGTCAGCACAGAGCCCAACTCACGGACTGGGAGATCATGATCTGAGCTGAAGTCAGATGCTTAACTGACTGAGCCACCCAGCAGGTGCCCCTCCACAGCAACATTTAATGGCAGAAGACACAGAAGTAATGCGTACAAAATTCTAAAAAATAAATAAATAAATAAACATAGTACCATGCAAGAATATATCGTACTCAGTCAAGACCTATTCAAGAATAATGGCACTTTACTGGGGCGCCTGGGTGGCTTGGTCGGTTGATCGTCTGACTTCGGCTCAGGTCATGATCTCACGGTCCGTGAGATCGAGCCCCACGTCGGGCTCTGTGCTGACAGCTCGGAGCCTGGAGCCTGTTTCGGATTCTGTGTCTCCCTCTCTCTCTGCTCCTCCCCTGTTCATGCTCTGTCTCTCTCTGTCTCAAAAATAAATAAACGTTAAAAAAAAGAAGAATGGCACTTTATCAAAATTTAAAATTTTTATGCATCCATAGACACAATTAACAGTAAAAAGATAATCCATAGAAAGGGAGGAAATATTTACAAGTTATATATCATATAAGGGACTGATATCCAGAATATATTGAGAACAACTCAACAACCAAAAAATAAACACCCAATTAAAAACTGGGTAAAGGACATGAATAGACACTTTTCCAGAGAAGACATACAGATGGCCAGTAAGCACATGAAAAGATGTTCAACATCACTAATCATTAGGGAATCGTGAAGGAAAACCAAAATGAGATACCACCCTCAGACCCACAGGATGACTGTTCATTTTTTTTACAAAACCAGAAAAAAACAAAACAAAAAAAAAGTTTTGAAGAGGATGTGGAAAAATGAGAAGCCTTGTACTTTGCTGGTGGGAATGTAAAATGGTGCAGCTCCTGTGGAAAACAGTCTGGTGGTTTCTCAAAAAATGAAATACAATTCCTGTGTCATCCAGCAATTCTATTTCTGGGTATATACCCAAAAGAACTGAAAGCAGGGACTCAAACGGATGTTTGTACTCCCATGTCCACTGCGGCATTTATTCAAAATAGCCAGAAGACAGAAACAACCCAAATGTCCAGGGACAGATGACCGGATAAATAAAGTGTGATATATCCAAACAATGCGATATTATTCAGCCTGAAAGATGAATGAAGTTCTGGCACATGCTACCACATGGATAAACCATGAAGATCATGATATTTAGTGAAAGACGCCAGACCAGAAAAAAAAAAAAAAAAGGACAAAAACAGCGTATGATTCCACTTACGAAGTACCTAGAATAGACAATTCACCGCGACAGAAAGTAGAATCGTGGTTGGCAGGGTCTGGGGAGAGGAAGGAATGGGGAATCGTTGTCTAACGCGTATAGACTTTTAGTTTCGTGAGATGAAGAAAGCTCTGGAGATGGACGGTAGGGGTGTCTGTACAACAATGTGAATGTACTTAACACCAGCGCACGCCACGCCTACAGATGGTTAAGACGGTGACTTTTATGTCACGTGTGTTTTACCACATGAAATGGAAAACAGAATGAAATAGAAAGAAGAAAAGCAACACTACCATTTTCAAATGATGAAAGCAAAAAATTCAGAAAACGGAGCCCTTCTTTAAAAAGTTGATGAAGGAGTCTAGTCAACCAGGAGAGGATTCAAAATTGTCAAGAACGGGATTGTACAAGTTGTACAAAAGGAACGACAGTGAGTCTCGAATCCACATCAATATGGAACCGTGAATCAGCATCAGGAGCCATGAAGGTTGTAGGACGGAACATATGAAATGAGCAAAAATATAACAAAAACTGGGGGGGGGTGGTGAATGGAGGAAAGTCGTAAGGAAGTCAAGTAAATATCGTCTGAAATTCCGCCACAAATTCCTTGTGTTTTTCATAATCTCATTCTAGGGACATCCCTGGGGAAATGATTTATTCTCCTGTGAAGCATTTATCCCGAGGTTATCAAGTCCTTAATTTCCTTATCATCTACTAAATTCGCAGAAATTAAATATTTCTCACTTAAAATGGCATACATCCTGTGATAGCATTTTCATAGATTTATGTCAATTTCTTGATCCCATGCAAAGTCTTCCTTGTGTAATGTGTTGAAAATGTCCAGAAACGCTATTTGCCAAATGCAAACGCTAGTTATTTCTAGAAAGTGGGATAGGGGTGATTTGTAGCTTTCTTTGCAGTTTTCTGTACTGCTGGACTTTTTTTAAAGAGCAGTCATAACATTTTTTTTTTACATGTCAATTATTCTGATAAATGAGCAAGTCCAACCTGCATCCAAAGAAGTCACCCCGCTGTGGCTTCGAAACCCAAGGCAATTCAGGGTCTCCCCGGTGAACACTTGCCAAGAAGCCGGTGTTGGGGGCTGGCATTCCTGGAAGCGGTATTTATGGAAACTGCCTCAGGGCATCTCAAGGCTGCTGGACAGAGGCCAGCAGTCAGATGCTCCAGATTATTAACTTCCAGCCCCACACATTGCAACGAATGTTCTAGAACAATGCTTCTCAAACTGGGCAGTTTTGTACCCCCCCACCACCGGTCAACGTTTGGCACTGTCTGGAGACAGCGCAAAGGGTTTTACCTACGCTCACCGCCACGGAACAAAATCGTACCCTGCGTCTGTATAATGCTTCTTCCTATTTAATGTAGGTTTGTGCTGGTTACTTTATATACTTTCTTGCCCTACATTAAGAACCACAAAATAGCCTTAAGAAGCTCTTAATTTCAACATACCTCAAACCATATTCAAAGCATTCATATTTGACAATCCGCAGTGGACTTTTCTTTCCCAGGAAAAAAGCAGCATAGATTTTCAAGTTTAATGATACCAAGTTTTTAAAAAATTCTTTTTTGACTTTTCTCAGTGATTTACTTCCATCCATGGTTAGCCATTTCACATAGAAAAACAGAGGTTTTGTGCCAACAACTCATCGAGAATATTACCCAGACCACATTTTAGGGGCACAGGCTTTAAACAAACTCCCACAAGAAATATTATTTGACAGCTACAAAAGTAAGTAATGAAAGAAGCCAGCATGTTGTTTTTATCTCATGCCTCTCCTTCTGGGATTGGCTGGCAGTCTGCAAGCTCTGGGCCACCCCTGCGTGGCATGTCACTGCGGGTAAAGAGAAACCGGAACATTCTGCACATCCCAAGACTGGACGAGTTCATGGCAAAGCCACAAATCCTTGACTAAAAATGGTAGGAGAGTCTCCCTGGTTAAATGACAATGGCCTTGTTTAGGTCACTGCTAAACGGTTGACGTTCAGGTCCACTGAGTCTTCCGGAGAGTTAGCCAGAGTTTCCACAGGTTTAGCAAACTTAAACTTCACCAAGCCTAATTTAGTCATTGCCCTAAAGAAGACTGATCTAGTAACAAGATAAAGGAAAGCACATGATTTCAAGCAGGTACTGAGTGCTCAAAGGACAAATACCCTCAGCGTGGGAAGTCAGGAGCATTTCCTGAGAAGGTGCCACTCCGGCCGAATCTTGGTGGATGAAGAGGTGTTTATGAAACCGTCGCAGTGAATATCTGAGCAAAGAGTCTCTGTAATTTGTGGGGAAGGGAGGAGATACTTGTATAAATTTGAGTGGGTTGCACATAGAGTAATCAAAGGAATATGGTCACTTGTAGAGCTCTGTATCATGTACGTGAGATTTTTATCTACCTCAAAATAGGACCTGAAATACACCAGCCACATTACAAGTGCTTGCTGTGCACACGTGTGGCTACTGCGTTAGTGCAAATGCAGAAAACTTCCATAATTACAGAAAGTTCTGCTAGACATCAATGGTATAAACGACTGTTGGAAATATGGTCACAAATCTGAAAGCAAAGCCAAAAATTTTCTTGGAAAACAAAGCGTATAGGTCAGTATGTACACACACACACACACACACACACACACACACACACACGCATGCATGATACAACCTTACATATTAAGCCAATCATTTATTTTACTTAATCATGTGTGTGATTAACTTAAAAATATCCAGTGGGATATTTTTAATTACAGAACTTAAGACTTTCAAAATCATCAGAGACCATGAATTCAAGCAAACTATGGTCTGGAGAGAAAAGTACCAAAAATAAAGAAATGTACCAAAAATTGGGCTGTACCCCCAAAATATGAACATGATAAAGGAATAAAGCAAAAAAAATAACAGAAATGAGAGTAGGCATAAACAAAAACGAGCATTTTAATTTCTGTATGTTCTGTCATGGATTCAGTTTTTTCCACAACGCTAATTTTGTCCTTTATCGGGCCATCAAAATCCTGCTATTTCATCATTTGTTTGCATACCTGTCTGAACTTTTAAGCCTTTTTCATCTCATTTTGTTATTTTCATATACTTGATGTTTTCTTCAATTTCATCTATTGCCAAAGCAAACGTAATTTAAGCCATATTTATTTCCTGCAATAAATTACCTTCTAAACATTCCTTTTTACCTCTTTTAGGATACAGTTTTAGGTCACAATACGTAAATATTTCTTTTCACATTTCTCACGTTACTGTTGTTGGTTTTCATCCACTGTACAAGGAGTGATCTGTTCCGAGCTGGTGTTTGCCCCAAAATGCTATAGGACAGGCTCTCATTCGGCGCATCGATTCTCACTTCCTATCTGGACCCTAGAGGCACATTCCTCACACCTAGCGTTGGGCGATGAATGAGGGGCAGGTTGTGTGACTCAAGACTGGAATTAACGCCAAAGAGACAATATCGCCTCTACAATTTCTCCTCTGCATTTACTAAGGATGCCGCCTCCAAGAATGAGAATTCCATGTGTACTTTTCTGTTCATACCAGTGATTTTCCTGGCAGGGCTCCTCACCTCCTGAGAAAGGACCTGAGCATGTCGGGGAAGAATCTACTTGGGAGAAATCACAAATGCCCACAGGTTCACGTTTGGCGTGGCCCCATCGGTGCTTGATTCTGCCTGGACCCGGAGCTTCCAAATACCATTCACCCGCACCAGCCAATGAGGCTCCAAGCAGAACCATGGCTGTCTCCCTGTCACTGGAGATGACTTCAAGTCCACGGTAAACCTGACTCTGCTTCTAAACTACTGGATGACTTCCAACACTTGGTTAAATCAGCATAGTGCGTTTCTTTTCTTTTTCCCATGATTACAGAATGCCAGAAACCTTAATGACCTTGACGTAAACATTCATCAGTGACTCTAAGCTTCAGTCCCACCTCGACTGATCACCTGAGTTCACCAAGCTTTCATCCCCAGCGCTCAGCTCCATTTCGTGTCCTCGGAGGAATCCTACCGGACCTCAGCCTGCGACTGGTCTCCCCGCCTTCTCTGCAGCTTTGCTTCCCAAGGTTTCAGTGACCCCGCTCAACCGTGGCCTGGAAGGAGGCCATGCTCCTTCTGATGCAGCGTCGGAAGGTCAGCAGTAGCCTAACGCTACGTCACCGTGTCAAGGTCACTCACCTCCCTTCCTCTCCTCACGTGGGCATTGGACCACTTCACATCCGCATCACAAGGGTGAGTACAGAATAAGGTAGTTTGAGAGGGAGAACGCATTCACATACCTTTTATTACAGTATATTGTTGTAATGGTTCTATTATTGGTTATTATTAATTTCCTACTGTGCCTAATTTATAAACTAGACTTCATCACAGGTATATATGTATAGGAAGAAAACATAGTATGGACAGGGCTTGGTATAAATCGCCATCCTTGGTTTCAGGTGTCCGCTGAGTCTTAGAATGTATCCCCTATAGATAAGGGAGGAGTTTACTATATACAGAAAATCATGTGGGGGCGCCTGGGTGGCTCCGTTGGTTGGGAGGCTGACTTCGGCTCAGGTCATGATCTCACAGCTCGTGAGTTCGAGCCCCGCGTTGGGCTCTTGCTGACAGCTCAGAGCCTGGAGCCTGCTTCCGATTCTGTGTCTCCCTCTCTCTCTACCCCTCCCACACTCACGCTCTGTCTCTCTGTCTTTCAAAAATAAAAATAAACATTAAAAAATTTTTTAAAAAAAGAAGAAAACCATGTGATTATCTGGTTAATGTCTGTCTCATCAACTAGATTGCAAGCTCCATAAAATCTGGTATTTGATCGAGTTGTATCCGCCAGGATATCTCCAGCATTGACATGCTGATATACGAGAGGCTCTTAATAAAAATATTTACTAAAGGAATGCATGAATTAGTAATTTAGCTAATGGGCAAACACATGCAGAGTTAATACTTTCAATAATATATGTGTAGGGATAAAAATTCATGTTTTGAGATAACGAACCAAGAAATTGAAATTTCTCCAATATAGAAAATTTTCTCTATGGACCATTTTGAAGGCAAACGGGGCCAGAGTCCTGATCAGTGAGTTTATCTTTGTTTATTGTCTTATTTTTGTCATTCTCTAAATGACCTTTTGATTCTGGTCATGACACCAAACTATGCCACAGAACCCACAAGGGAGAGAAAGAAACAGATCTTACCTAAATCCTCAACGAGTGTGGGCTCAAACTGGCTCATTTTTTTAATTGCCAGTGTAATTCTTTTTTTCACTGCTATTGAAGCAAAAGCTTAGGTGAAGACATCACATACATCTCTGTACGACCAGGAAAGCTAATTCTGTCTTCTGTGGAGTTGGGCTAAGTTACCGGATATGTTATAATTGATTAAGACACAAAACTCTCAGGCTTGTAACAGCAGATACAGGATTCAGATTCAGCTTGAGTCCGTAATCCACTGGCTTCGAAAATGTGTGCAGAAACAGAGGGAGTTGAGAGGCATTTGGATGGCTCAGTTGGTTAAGTATCCAACTCTTGATTTCAGCTCAGGTCATGATCTCATGGGTTGTGAGTTGGAGCCCCGCATTGGGCTCTGAGCTGATAGCGTGGAGCCTGCATGGGATATTCTCTCTCTCTCTCTCTCTCTCTCTCTCTCTCTCTCTCTCTCTCTCTCTCTCCCCTTCTCTCTCCCTCTCTCCTTCTCTCTGCCCCCTCCCCCTCAAAACAAATAAATACACATCTAAAGAAAAATAAATCGTGGTATTTGGAAGGCCATGAGTGTGAAGGAATCAAATAACATTCAGTATCCAAACCAAAGCTTCCAGAAGTCTGGCTCTGCACTAAACTAGCTGGTGGCATCTTTCTCAAAAACACAATTAAGGCACACAAAGTCATAGGTAACTTTAACGTAGAATCACAAGTGGTCAGAGCTGCCAAGGAACTCCCAGGCTTATCACTTTTACACGTGGTAAAACAGAGGCCCAGAGACAAGCTACACAGTGAACTGGGTGCCAGCGGGCTCGCATGAGGACTCCCGATTTCCGCCTGCAACGCGGGACTCTTCGCCAACCGCGATGCCCACCTTCAAGAACGGCTAATCTACAGCCTTTCTGCCTTTCACCTTCTGCCACGAGTATCTATCCTACATGTCTAAGCCGGATGTGTCCTCTTCAAAACAGGTTCCCATCTGTCACACTCACCTGCTGCTCAAACTATTCAGTATATTCCTAACATCTACAGGATTAACTTGAAGTCTCTGGCCCGGTAGACGAGACCTCCACCTGCTGCCTCCTGCCGACACGTCAGCATGACTTCCTGCTCTGTTCCTACTGCAGGGACAGCCAGCACCATTCAGCGATCATCACACAGGCCATGCCTGCATTCGCTTGTGCCCTCTGCCTATGGGGACGTGTGAGTGGGGCCCAGGATCCCCAGCGATGAAGCTCACTGCCTCGGCTGCAGGAGTGTGCTATCAAACAGCCATCGGCCTTTCTGGAAGAGATGTGGAAGAAAGGCGTCTCTCTAGGGTCATGCCCAGGGGCAGTCTGCAGCCGGTGACTAATCCGAGGGCAGGTCCGAGGGCCTGGCCATCTCAGTGCAATTTGCAGCAACACTAAAGGCTTCCCTCGCTGCAGAGCTCCTTGGGGGGTGGGCTGCGTTACAGCTCCACCTCTCCCCCTGCCTGTCCTCCTTCTCCTCCCCCCCTCCCTCCCATCCCCTCCTCCGTGGGCGTCGCTCCCAGGCAAACATCTCGCACGCTGGGCTCTCCTCAGAGCCTGCTCCCTGGACAACCCGGCAGGCGACGCTCCCTGCTGTAAAATGCCAGCCTCCATTCTCTTTCAACGTCTACACCCTGGGCCCCCGCTCTTCGCAAGTCCTGTAGCACATACAGACCCTGTCACTTACGTCCCATTCATAGGCACTGCCCCGTACTGCCCCGTACCTGAGGACCTCATAGGTCTGTGGTGTCAAAAGCATCCACTGTGCTTTGCACCTGCTTGTATCCTCAAGAACGAGCCCCACGCCACGTACACCGTGAAGGACCGGTGCGTGGTAACGTTGGTGGCGATAACGATGACGTTAACAAATCCTGAATGGACAACCCATTTCAACTCCAGGGCCGTTCTTCTCCCCCGACTACAGGTGCCTGAGAGCAGAGTACTGCTATCCCCACTGGTTCTGTTTTTTATTTTATTTTAATGTTTATTTATTTTTGAGAGAGAGAGAGAGAGAGAGAGAGAGAGCAGGGAGAGGCAGAGAGAGGGGGAGACACAGAATCCGAAGCAGGTTCCAGGCTCTGACTGTCAGCACAGAGCCCGACGTGGGGCTCGAACCCACGAACCGTGAGCTCATGACCTGAGCCAAACTGAGCCGCTCAACTGACTGAGCCCCCCAGGCGACGCCCCCTGGTTCTTTATAGCAGGCGCTGAAGAGAGTGCTTTTGCATCTGTATTCTGAGCCATAGCAGAGCAGGGGAGGAGAGAAAGGGAAGCAGGAGAAATGTTTAAGGGGAACGACACGGAAGGAAGGTCGTACGAGGCCTTTCTCCCAGGCCTGAAAGACTCTGGATGACACTTGAGTCGACACCTGCTGAGAGCCCGCCTCTCTGGTGCCAGTGAGTCTGCCTCCGCCACCACAAGCTGCCCTCGTCCACCTAGAATGATCCACACTCTGAAGGAGGAGCCGCCTCTCCACCCTTGAACAGCCAAGCCAAGCCGTTCCTCTTGTTTTCTTCTCACGGAAGACAACAGGTGTTCGGGAGACGAGGGTCTGTCTTTGTTGAAACAAAACCGGATCACGGTAACTCTTAACGCAGTAGACCAAAACTCACCAACGACCCGCTTCGGGCAGTGAGAGCCAAGGCCCGAATGCTGCGACACGCGAGCCCAGCCTGAAAAGGAACGTGAAGCCCCAGCCTCTGGGCAAGACTCCAAAGCTGACGCCAGCTTCCAGCAAGGTGCACTGCCACCAGCGCTCCCAGCTGGCCAGAGGCGCGGCATCCGGCCCGTGTCTCCCACGTGTGGACAGATCTGGCCGGGACAGGATAGCTCGGGGCGGGGGGATAGCTCGGGGCGGGGGGGGGGGGGGGGATGGAAAAATGTACCGAAACCACTTCTCCTTCTCTGCCAGGGCAGACACGGTCCAAAGCGGGGACACCACCACCGCCTTGAGGGGCCAAGTCATGAAATGTGGTTTCTATACTTTCTCCAAGTGAGGACAGAGGAAGTGCAAGATGAACAGAGAGGAAAGTCAAACAGGAACAGGACGCAAGGGGAGGGGGCCAAGGAAGCAGGAAACCTTGGGCACGGTCAGAACCGGCTCTCAGCTGAGGGGGACTCCGGGCACTCGCAGCAAGAGGGCCACCCGACACTTCCTTATATAATGCAGTTTCCGAATTACGCCTAGACCACGCTGTCTGGGCAGCGTCCTTTGAAACCCAATCTGACCTGTCCCTTCTGTTAGCTTTGGCCATTTGCTTGGTGTCCAAACAGAGAGAAATTCTCAGGCAGTACCAGAGTCCTTGGATCCACTCCCCGCCGCCCCCACCCCACCCCCCGCCCCCGGAAAATCTATGACAAAAATCTTTGCCTTACATCACCGGAAATTAATCATTCCATCAGAATGACAGGGAAGGAAACTTCCTATTTTGCTTCACGTTGAACAAAATGAAAAACTACTTCAAAGCTGAAATGTTACTGTGTTCACCCAAGGCTAGCTTCCTCGCGTGACCGATATTGTGAACATCACGCACATTCCCTGATGTCCTGCGTAAAATGGCCCTGGCTTACCGCGTGATAGTCAGAAGCACGGGCTAAACAGTAAAATAGACCCCTGTTGATCTACCATCACCCAAAGGCTGGTGATTTTCGCCCATCTATCCTATCTGAATCTGGACTTTGCCGTGTGTGTACAGCAAATAGAGGATTTGTGTCAGACACGACTAGTTGACCCTTAATATCCACACCTTCCTTCTTTTTTTGCTAACAGAATCCCAGGTGGCAAATCATAATCCAACATGACAGTCTCGTTCCCACTCTCCAGCGTCCCTTGCTGGGTGGCTACATGACCCCGTTCCAGGCAACAATACGTAGGAAGACATTTGTCCTGGGTGTGCTGAGCAAAGATCGCTTTTTTGATTAATGGGACGTAAGTGGTTCCGTTCCTCTTCCCTCCTTTCCTCCCAGGACCTCAGTGTGGTGCCTGCTGCTGCGATAGCCATCTTGCAGTGACAAGGGGAAGAGACAACACACCGAGTACAGAAAACAGAAAGGCAGACTGGATCTCTGATGGTGTCACTGACCTATCGTACCAGCCTTACTTAAGTAACTATTGGTATGGCATCATGTTCTTGCAGCTAAAAATACTCAAATGATATAGGGTTATCGTAGAGACTGGAAAAGATATTATATCAAAGTCATTTGGTAAAGCACCTGGCACATCCAGGTTTGTCCAACTCCAAAGCTTGCCCTCCTTCCATGACAGTAGGCTACCATAAAAATTACATTTGTCCATAGCACATACTTCCCAATGGCATAAACCAAGTCCCGCTCTATGTATTTCCATTTCATTTATTAATGCCAATAACTTTATATAATAAACAAACATACCGTTTTGACATTACAAATGGCTTCTGTAGAAAGGCGTATGTGGGAAATCTCAAGCACTGAAGTCTTGCAGACAGACCACTGATTCAAAGTTAATGCTCAGAGATCACCTTTGCTTGAGCAGCCATGAGAGAAGTATGGGGGAGTTCTTCCTCTCATATCCAGTGGAAGGGGAAAGGATTCTCCTTTACACAAGGCAAAAATGGAGAAAATCGTGGAATCTGAACTACGGAAATTTGAACAAAAATATCTTTGGTGTTCTTGGCAAATATTAAGTCATGGATGTGGTTTAATCTTTCTTATACAGCAATGCTCTGCTTTTCTAGAATGATTAGAACTAACCGTGCTACATAAATGAACTTTCCACATAAAGAAAGTTTGCCTCTTTAGGTATTATTTGCATTGAAGAAACATTTCTTGTTAGATCTATTATTGTTATAAACATCAATTATGACACTAGATTAAAATTCAGTACTTTTAATATTCTCACTCAATCTCCTCATACAACCGTTATAAGCTATCTATTGTATTTTAAAGCACAATGTTAGACTCTAGTAACTCACATCTACCTTTTATTAGTCTCCCCACCCTCCCCCAATGGCAGGCAGAGAAATTAAATTTCATAAATGTCAAACCCATTACAAACACAGATGCTTGTGCAGGGAAACCAAAAGAGTATACCACTCAAAAGGCAAGGGAAAGCATATTTTTAAAAACATCTGTTAAAGTCAAAAGAAGTAATGTCAGATTCCTCTTTTTTCTCATTTAAATTCAAGGCAAGGCAATGCTTAAACATTGGGGTGCACATGCCCCTTCAAATCAGCATTTTTGTATCCTCTGGATAAATACCTAGTAGTGCAGCTGCTAAGTCATAGGGTAGTTCTATTTTCAGCAACAGCCAGTTTATGGAGAGAGCTCAAACGTCCATCGACTGATGAGTGGATCAAGATGTGATACACACACACACACACACACACACACACACACACACACACAATGGAAGAGTACTTGGTAATCAAAAAGAATGAAATCTTGCCATTTGCAATGACATGGGTGGCAATACAATGTATTATGCTAAGTGAAATAAGTCACTCAGGGAAAGACAAATATCATGATTTCACTTATATGTGGAATTTAGGGAAAAAAAAAACAGATGAACATAGGGGAAGGGAAGGAAAAATAAAATAAGATGAAAACGAAGAGAGAGACAAACCATAAGAGACTCTTAAATATAGAGAACAAACTAAGAGTTGACAGAGGGAGGGAGACGAGGGAATGCGCTAGATGGGTGATGGGCATTAAGGAGGGCACTTGTTGGGATGAGCACCAGCTGTTATACGTCAGTGATAAATCACTAAATTCTATTCCTGAAACCAATACTACACTATATGTTAACTAACCTGAATTTAGTTAATTAATTCAAGGCAAATAGACACAATGGCAGAAGAAATAAAAAGGGAATGATTAGGTAACGAACTCTTAACAAAGGGAGCGGATGTAGATGAAGCTAACATATAAGGACAGTCGTAATAGGCCAGGAGAATTAAAGATGAACCTAAGTGCTAACAAGCAGAAAATAAAATACATCAATCTGAATCACAAAAGGAACAGGCAAATATTAAGGCTTCTTTCAGAATGCTAATGGAAAGGATCAGCAAATTAAAACAAGACAGGAAATAATACTTGTGGCCATCAAAGAACAATGTCATAACAAATAACCAGTGCTGCTGATGGTGATAGGAAGAATGTTTTCCGAGCTGAAGTCAGATCTCCACCCAGAGACTGAAGAGGTTCATTTCAGGCAACATCACTGAAAAGACACCCTCACAATAGCACATCCAGGCAAAATTTTGGCAATAAAGAGATTGAGAACTAATCTCATAAGCTTCCAGACAGGAAAAACATATATGGTTACAAGCTACGAAAAATCATAGTGGCCACGGATTATTTTATTATTTTTATCTGTTATTTTACTTTGTTATTCCCAATGTACGTTCTAATGTGAGGCTTTTTTTTTTCCATTTTCATTATTTTCCAAATAACTTATAATCGCAGATCTTATTTCCTCTTTGATCCAATAATTGCTGGCTTAAGAGACAGGCTTACATCAATTTACAAATGGCTACATCTATTTAATTTCTACTTTTGATGGGGCACCTGGGTGGCGCAGTCGGTTAAGTGTCCGACTTCAGCCAGGTCACGATCTCGCGGTCCGTGAGTTCGAGCCCCGCGTCAGGCTCTGGGCTGATGGCTCGGAGCCTGGAGCCTGTTTCAGATTCTGTGTCTCCCTCTCTCTCTGCCCCTCCCCTGTTCATGCTCTGTCTCTCTCTGTCCCAAAAATAAATAAACGTTGAAAAAAAAATTTTTTTTTTAATTTCTACTTTTGTTACACATGCCTGATTTTAACTGCATTGTGATAAGAAATGAGGTGTATGTCTCTAATATGGAAAACTTACTGACTTTTCCCTATGAACTAATACATGGTAATTTTTTGGAACTTTGCATAATTTGCTTTTTTTTTTAAGGAAAACATATTTTGTATTTGGAAAACATACAGTCCAGTATAAACCTGTTAGATTAAATGTGCTGAGTTTATTTCAATTTATATCCCCCTCCTGATTTCACCTTTCATTTCCAATAGTTTCGGAGTTTTCTTAAATTTTTAGATTGATCATAATTTCCTCAAATAATTATAGTTCTGTCTCTTTCTCTGAAGTCTTTACTTAGTGCCTTTTTTCAAATGTTTATTTTATTTTTTGACAGACAGAGCGGGGAGGGGCAGAGAGATTGGGGGCAGAGGATCTAAGGCGGGCTCTGTGCTGACAGCAGAGAGTCTGATGTGCGGCTTGAACTAACGAACCATAAGGTAATGACCTGAGCTAGAGTTGGGCGCACTTAACCAACTAAGCCACCCAGGCATCCCTTGCCTTGCCTTTTCTTAGCGCTTTGGCAGGGATTCCAAATTAATACTTAATATTATTATATGATTCTACCATCCACTTCCTCATTTCAATAGGATGTTTTAACACCAGGTATTATGCTGGTTGATAATACTAAGACATGTTCCTCATAGTCCTATTATGCTAAAAAAAAGTCTTTATTAGTATTCTATGTTGAACATTTACAACATATGGAGACAATTCTATAATCTGTTAATGATTGAATTTTTCATCTAAAATGACTGAACTTTAAACTATTCCTTCATCCCTAGGGGGAAAAAATCACACTTGGTTGTGATATATTAACCTAAAAAGAAAAAAAAAAGCCTCTAGATTCCACTAATTAATATTTTATTTAGGATTTTGGCATTTGGTTCATGAGACTAGGGTATAATTTTCCTTCTCTGGATTATCTTTGCTGTTTTGGTATCCGTAACATACTAGCCTTTTAGAAAGCTTTCTAGCTCTTTCTATGCTCTAGACAGTTTATAATAATAGGAACTACATGCTTCCTTGAATGGCTGTTAGAATTTATATGGAAAAATATCTTGGCCTGGTGTCTTTCTAAGTAAGAGACAGCCGGTCACTTTTTCAACTTCTTCTATAGTTTATGTTTTCTATTACTTATTTTATAAATTTGGGTTTTATATTAAAATTATCCGTTGTATCTAATTTTTCAACTTTGTATTAATTATACCTAGCACAGGATGTGTGGTCTGTGGAGCACAATGATAATGTATCTTCTAGATTTGGGCTCCCCATCCCCTCTCTCCTGGTGGTCGCTGGCTTCCTGGACCATGAGCCTGACCCTACGGCCCCAGTGTTCCACTTACCGCTATGTAAGAAAAAATACTATTGCCGTATACTTCTCAGCTGAAACAGAGCCACAGCACACTCTCCTTCCACCCCCTTTTCATCTGCTAATTCTAGCCTTAGGACTTCCACAGAATGCCTTCCACCACAGAATTTCTCTTGAGTGTTTTTGCAGGCTACAGTTTCCTAGGGTCTATAAGAACTCCTACTTCTAATGTTAGTAATTCCCCAGAATTTCTAGTTTGTTGGCACAACTTCTTCTTCTTTTCTGGGGTTGCCATTGAGTTCTTGTTCTTCACACATCTTTGAGGGCATTTCAAGAGATTTGCAATATGCAATAAAGTAGATGCAAAATTATTGGCCACCATCTCGATCCAAAGTGTTATGTCTTGTTTGTCCAGCAACACTTGTCGAAAAGACTGTCTTTGTTCCTTCGGACAGTCTTTCCTGCTTTGTCGAAGATGAGTTGACCATATAGTTGTGGATCCGTTTCTGGATTTTCTATTCTATCCCCATTGATCTATGGGTATGTTTTTGTGCCAGTACCATACTGTCTTAATGAGTCCAGCTTTGAAATATAGCTTGAAATCTGGAATCATGATGTCTCTAGTTTTGTTTTTCTTTGTCAGGATTGCTTTAGCTATCCAGGGTCTTTGTGGTTCCGTACACATTTTAGGATGGTTTGATCTAGCTCTGCAAAGAATGCTGGTGGTATTTTGATAGGGATTGCATTAAATGTGTAGATTGCTTTGGGTAGAATAGACATTTTAATAATGTTTGTTCCTCCTATCCATGAGCATGGAGTGTTTTTCCATTTCTTTGTGTCTTCTTCAATACCTTTTATAAGCCTTCTATGATTTTCAGAATACAGATATTTTACCTCTGTAAATAGTTAGGTTTATTCCTAGGTATCTTTTTTTTAATGTTTATTTATATTCGAGAAAGAGTGAAAGTGGGGGAGGGGTAAAGGACAGAGGATCCAAAGTGGGCTCTGTACTGAAAGCAGTGAGCCTCGTGTGGGTCTTGAACTCACAAACTGTGAGATCATGACCTGAGCCAAAGGCAGCCACTCGACCAACTGAGCCACCCAGGTGCCCCTATTCCTGGGTATCTTATTGTTTTTGGTACAACTGTAAATGGGATCAATTCCTTGATTTCTTTTTCTGCTACTTCATCATTAGTGTATAGTAATGCAACAGATTTCCGCATGTTGATTTTATATCCTGCGACTTTGCTGAATTCATGTATTAGTTCTAGCAATTGTTCGGTGGAGTCTTTTGGGTCTTCTACATAGAGTATCATGTCATCTGCAAATAGTGAAAGTTTGACTTCTTCCTTGCTGATTTGTATGCCCTTTATTTCTTTTTGTTGTCTGGTTGCTGAGGCTAAGACTTCCAGTACTGTATTAAATAGTAAAAGTGAGAGTGGGCATTCTTGTCTTATTCCTGACCATATAGGTTCTCAGTTTTTCCTCATTGAGGATGGTATTAGCTTTGGGTCTTTCATCTACGACCTTTATGAGGGTGAGGTATGTTCCAATCATCCCTACTTTGTTGAGGGTTTTTAATCAAGAATGGATGCTGTATTTTGTCAGATGCCTTTTCTGCATCTACTGACAGGATCATATGGTTGTTATCCTTTCTTTTATTAACGTGGCAACATGCAGAAGAATGAACCTGGACCACTTTCTTACAGCATACACAAAAATAAATTCAAAATGGATGAAAGACCTAAATGTGAGACAGGAAACCATCAAAATCCTAGAGAACACAGGCAGTAAGTTCTGTGACTTTGGCCAAAGCAAGGTCCTTCTAGACACATCGCCGAAGGTAAGGGAAACAAAAGCAAACATGGACTATTGGGACCTCATCAAGATAAAAATTTTCTGCACAGCAAAGGAAACAACAAAACAAAAAGGCACCCTATGGAATGGGAGAAGACATTTGCAAATGACATATCTGATGATAAAGGGTTAGCATCCCAAATCTACCAAGAACGTAACAAACTCAACACCCAAAAAACAAACAACCCAGTTAAGAAATGGACAGAAGACATGAACAGATACATTTCCAAAGAAGACATCCAGATGGCCAACAGATACATGAAAATATCCTCAACATCACTCATCATTAGGGAAATACAAATCAAAACGACAATGAGCTACCACCTCCCACCTGTCAGCATGGCTAAAATTAACCCAAGAAACGGGTGTTGGTGAGGATGTGGACAAAGGGGAACCCTCTTGCACTGCTGGTGGGAAGGCAAACTGGTACAGCCACCGTGGAAAACAGTGTGACGGTTCCTCAGAAACCTAAAAATAGAACTACCCTATGATCCAGCAATCGCACTATTAGGTATTTACCCAAAGGATATAAAAATACACATTCAAAGGGGTCCCTGCACCCCAATGTTCATAGCAGCAGTATCAACAACGGCCAAACTATGGAGAGAGCCCAAATGTCCACTAATTGATGAATGATAAAGAAGATGTGGTCTGTGCGCGTATGCGTGCGTGTGTGTGTATATATATATACACATACACAAAATGTGTGTATATATATATATATATAATGTGTATATATATATATATATATATATAATGTGTGTGTGTGTGTATATATACATATAATGGAATATATATATATATATAATGGAATATTACTCAGCCATCAAGAAGAATGAAATCTTGCCATTTGCAATGACATGGATGGACCCAAAATGTATTATGCTAAGTGAAATAAGTCAGTCAGAGAAAGACAAATAATATGATTTCACTCACATGTGGAATTTAAGATGAACATATGGGAAGGGGGGGCGGTAGAGAAGAAAGGCAAGCAAACCACAAAAGACTCTTAATGACAGAGAAAACAACTGAGGGTTGATGGAGGGATGTGGGTGGGACATGGTCTAGATGGGTGATGGGTACTCAGGAGGGCACTTGTGATGAGTACGGGATGGTGCATTTAACCGACGAATTCTACTTCTGAAACCAATAGTGCACTGTAGGTTAACTAAAATTTTTAAAAAGTGTCACTCCTTAACTTTCTTGTAAAAACTTTCTAGGCAAAGACTCCCTCAATTTTCTATAGTGTGTAGAGGTACATTAAGGTGAAGCTTCTCTTCTTGTCACCAGCAGGTCACGGCAAACCCAAACCCAATTTAATTTATGAAGTAAATTTATGAAGCAGCTGGTGTCATAAATACCGCTT
Organism: Lynx canadensis; assembly: GCF_007474595.2. NCBI lineage: Eukaryota > Metazoa > Chordata > Mammalia > Carnivora > Felidae > Lynx > Lynx canadensis. Next base: position 3,092,370 of record NC_044308.2, read on the forward strand.
AGTAGTGAAACCAACCAACCTACCTTTAGGTTGTTGAGATGCCAAAAATAAATAAAAACACATCTTAGTTTATTAAAAATCTCCCCAAAAAAGTTCTTATCAACACTTATAAGATTCTTAGTGGAAGAAGCTTCTACAACATAATTATTGAAGCTATGAATCTGGTAGGCAAGGTTAAGGAAGCCTATCACGGGAATTTATTTTTTCAAAGCCAAGTATCCTGATCTTTGTGGACTAGAGGCTACTTGCTTATAAAATCAGTAGCTTTTGCCATCTTAAAATAAACAACGGTTGGTTTTGCTCCTGAGAAACACTGTTAGTTTATTATCTTATGGACTCCGTCAATTATGTAATTGATTGGGTTTCTCTCTCCATGTCGTCTGCTAGGAAGCTCAGAATGGAACCTCCTCCCATCCTATAGCAGGTATGTGGGACGCTGTGGGGTGCATCTTTCGTGCAACTTATTCCTGGCTCAATCGTGTGCCTCTCACCTTGTCTTTGCAGCCAGTTGTGGTTTATTTATCAGAGGTTTTTGTCCTAAAGAAAGGTTTTTGGTGTTTTTTTTTTTTTTAATTTTTAACATTGTTTTATTTATTTATTTATTTATTTATTTATTTATTTATTTATTGAGAGAGCGCGAGCAGGGGAGAGGCAGAGAGAGGGAGACACAGAATCTGAAACAGGCTCCAGGCTCTGAGCTGTCAGCACAGAGCCCGATGTGGGGCTTGAACTCACAAGCTGCGAGATCATGACCTGAGCCGAAGTCACGCTCAACCGGCTGAGCCACCCAGGTGCCCTGTATTGATCAGATTTTCAAGCTCTTTATAGGCTGCCTTGTTTAAAATCAGACCAGACGTAACTTTTTAACAACAAAAACTCTTACTCTGAAACATTTGCATAACAAGGCTACTGGATAGAGTTTCACTGTCGTAAAGATGGACTGACTTGTATAACTACCAGCAGAGCTCGGAACACAGCATAATCCGAACAGAAAACCCGTAGTGGGAGTAGAGGCCCCACTGGATGGATGACCTCCTACCAGAGATGCAGTATGGAGCACGACACCTCTCGCCCACCCCGCTAGCAGAGACGGAGCCAGAAAAAAAGATGCGTCTTTCCCAAGGTGAGATGGGAATTGTTTGGGGGAGGGCTGAGCCTGATGCCCCGTGGAGTCTGAAAAGGAGACCCGCTTCTTCTTAGCTCCAACGATGACTTGTGCCTGCACGGTTTAGAGGAGAGATGTTCTAATTCCTTTATGCCTGGTGCCCATATCTAGAAACCACGGGACTATTTCCTGAGCATCCGCCCTCCCCAAGTGGTTACACCTGTACCTGAGTGGGCAGGTGTAAGTCAGCAGAGACAGCTTATCACAAGACAGGTGCGCAGGTGCTGTGATGCTGAACAGCTTCAGCTATGGGGTCGTGGGACCCCTGTATGAACAGCTCCGGGAACAGGGAGCTAGGACTCCCGTCCCTGACTTTCCCAGCTCTGCCCCAGTTACGCCCATACCAGCTTAGTGACAGCTTGAGGATGAATTTTTTTTTTTTTTTAGAAATTAACAAAACGTCATTGTTTTAAATGATTATTCTTGTGTCACTATCTATGGAATAATCTCCACCAGTTATTCTGATATCCAGATTAGCCTAATAGATGACTCCATAAAATCCTTACAATTGCCGTATTCACTCAGATCCCAAAGAGATCCCACACCCAAGAGGGGATTTTTCTGTTTTTGCACACAAACTGCAAAATACACGTCAAAGACTTTTTCCCCTTTAAGGAACCCACACAGATGCCTCGTAAATTGTTGCCGTAAAAATTACTATCTGGACTTGATGTCGTTATGAGTTCATAGTTTGTATTTTACGGTGAAACTGGTTCAAGCTGTAGAGCATTAGTATAAAATACAAAAAAAACTTAATTTTTGTTGCAGAGACTCATTATTCCCTTTATGCTAGGAGGCTCACCACACTTTCCTCCGGTCTGAATACCAGCCTTTAATTAAGCGTCCGCCTGCGATGTCTACTCCTCATGTACCATTCCAGATGTCTATCCAGCGGGAAGGAGTCCCTGGGCTGTTTTGCGGTTGATGTCGGAGTCACTCTCCTGCTTTTGCTGGGCGCTAAGCCAAGTAAATGATCTAAAGCATTCAAAATAGACGCCAAAATTAATAAATTTTTACTCATATGAAATTCAGGACCGTGCACCCTGTTTTATGAAGCATGAGTGCTGTCAACAAACTAGAGGGGATTTTTAAATAAAGTCATCCCCCTGTAAATTTAATCAACGCCGTTTCCTCCAAACAGCAAGACAGCTTCCATCAGACAAAGCTGAGCGAGCACGGCGCAATCGTTTGAAAGGTTTGCACGAAAATGGAGCACATTGCCGAGCGAATTATCTTCCAAACCTCTAGACCCACAAACCTTCTCTGGTGAGTTAAAACGACATTAAATTCCACCCGTATAATGCGCGCAGCCCACAAAAATGCCGAAAGACAATGAACTTCGCACCAGCCCCAGAACTGTAATTGCGCTTAGAGGCCGTGACTCACAGTCTCTGCTCACCCACGTGGGTGCCTAGTTCGTAGACGTCCCTGCCTCCACCCCTCGCCCCCGTGATACTCTCTATCAACACCTCTGTCACAGCATCACATTAGCACTGGTTGTGTCCACTCAGGTTCCCTGCTGGGCTGAGGACCAGTTAAGACACAGAACCTGTCTTGTTAACTCGTTTTTTCCCCTGCGAGCCGGGGCCTAGGAGGCGCTCACCTTGCTTGATTGAATGAAAGACGCCGTTCACTTCTGTTCAGGAGGGTGTAAGGAGACATTTTACATTACATTTCCCATTTCACTCTTGTGATTACACCCAGACGGTCAATTTAATGAAACGCAGAAAATGGAAATGATGTGGCGGGTTGTAATAAATGCCAGCGCAGGAATTCCTGAAGAGTGTGCTTCCCAATACAATGCGGTATTGTGCTCTTTCCAGGGGCCATCATTTCTCCAGCGCATTTTGGCGGGTTCCAATGAACTAAATGTCATTTATGACAATATCCATTACCTGCACTCACTGCCACCTGACGGGAATCACGTTCAGAGCAACACCGTCTCCGAAGCTGTCAGTTTCTAAAGAAACATACCCCTTCCCCACGAAGACAGAGAAATAGGCATGTGTGATGTTCTGATGAAAATCCAACCATACGTGAGAAGTGGGAAGATAATCTGGTACAAGTGAGGAAAAGTCAATAAATTCCATGAAATGTCAGTGGAATACAAATGATGGTTTTATGGAATATAATCAGCTGGGTAAAACAGAGCTGAACTTTGTTTACACAACTTCTAACATAGTCCGAGAAGATTTCTCGCGACCCAAACTCGTTAATAAATGTGGAAGCAATGGCCCTTTCTTATTGTTGCCCATTATTATTGAAACAGAACAGAATTTTCTGGGAAAATCCATCTCTAAGGAATAACATCAATCCCAACCTGTTCTTTTTTTTTTTTAACGTTTATTTTTGAGAAAGAGAGAGAGACAAAGAGAGACAGAGTGTGAGCAAGGGAGAGGCAGAAAAAAAGAGAGACACAGAATCCGAAGCGGGCTCCAGGCTCTGAGCTGTCGGCACAGAGCCCGACACGGGGCTCGAACTCATGAGCCATGAGATCATGACCTGAGCTGAAGTCGGACGCTTAACCGACGGAACCACCCAGGCGCCCCCAACCTGTTCTTTTGAATCCCAGTTTGACTCATGTATGTTTTGATCTGACAGAGGAAGCATCTGTTAGATAAAATACAGTGATAACTAATTTATCTGACACCAGTTGGAAAATTCGTTATTTTCCAGGTAATAGACGGTGGCTCTCCCAAATATCATTGTTAGTTTAGCTCTTTTTAAATGGAAAGGACACATAACAGCCTTTAGACAGGGATGACAATAATTCAACACCTTCTTGGTGTTCAGGATCATTTCTGGGAACACTCACTATCACAAAAGCAATGGGTAAGTTTGTTGTGTTGTTACATGTTCCCAACTGCTAAGCTTCCGAGTCCCTGAGGTTGGTTGTTCCTTTGCTGTGAAACCGTGCTACAGTTTCTTTTACCCCAGTCTCCATGCCAGCTTCCGACGGCCTTTTTCCCCTTCCTTTGTCCTTGCCACACGGAGTGACCTGGGCCCCGCTCCACGGAAGATTCTCCAGCCCATCCTTCTCAAGAGATTTACCACTGCAGGCTCTGGATGTCATTTCAGATTCAACCCTGCAGGCTTTAGGCATAGAGCTCCCGCCTAGAAAAATCCATCGTTTGGGCACATCGTGGGTGGCCAGGGCTCTTGGCCTCGTCAGCAAGCCCTCCTCCAGGCAGTCAGCACTCATAAGCAACCCGGCACCCTCTACAAAGTTCCACATCATTTTTAAACATTAGATTTTTAACTCTGGTTTTTAGACATCATAGATCTCTCAAAGAAAAAGGCTAGGACCTGTAGGTCAGGTACCAACCACACCACTAGGTGCCCTGCTCTGTCACAATTCTGTCCCTCAGAGATTAAAGCCAAACCATAGTCTTGGGTGGTCTTTTTCAAATGGAGATCCACAGGGGTACAGTATTTATTCCCAGAGAATTTTTTTTTTAATTTTTTTAATGCTTATTTATTTTTGAGAGAGAGAGAGGCAGAGCACAAGCGGGGGAGGGACAGAGAGAGAGTGGGAGACACAGAATCCAAAGCAGGCTCCAGGCTCTGAGCCGTCAGCACAGAGCCCCACGTGGGGCTTGAACTCAAACCGTGAGATCATGACCTGAGCTGAAGTTGGGCGCTTAACCGACTCAGCCACCCAGGCACCCCAATACCTTTTTTACTCACAAAAATATTCCATTAAATGATTTGATCTGAGCAACTTTAAGGAGTAAAGCAAGTTATGATTTCAAACCAACTCTTGACCAGTGTTGTATTGATAGATGAATATTCATATTGACCTTACTAAAAGGTTTCACCCAAACGTTAGAAGGAGGGGCATGGGCGCATGTGGGTTTGTGCAGGTGAAAATGAACACCTGAGTACATGCATTGTCCAAGCACGAATCCTGTAGACTTACCTGTTCTGAAAAAGGAATTTAAAAAAAAGGGCGGGGGTGGGGGGGGCTCCACAAGACAACAGAGTTTTCTCTATAAAGAAAAATGGGAAGTTAAGCTCTGTCATCATCTCTTAGTGAAGTTCCTCAAAGAAAAACTAGTAGGGAAAACAGAAAAAGGTAGACACTATTAAATAAGTATTCAGTCCTGGAGGTCAACTCCCCCATCCTTCCTGTTTGTGGAAATTGCCCCCAGCCTGCACAGGGGTTAGTCACTCCTCCGGAGTGCTCCTTCATCACCACTTAGAAAGAGTATTTATCATGTGCTCCAGATCAAAGTATTATATCCTCACTTGCAGAAAACCTGAGAAATCCACTGAAAAGGAAATTTAAAACATTCATAATTCCACCATCCAAAGACAACCACTGTTAACATTTTGAGGTGTCTCTTGATGTTTTCTTTCTGTTCATGTTATGAATAAAATTGGAGACTTGTAAGATTTTATGACCTGATCTTTTAAGTTATGGATGTAATATTAACATTCCCCATGTTATTTCAAAAGTGTAAATATAATAAAAATTTGTAATATTCCATCTTAGAGATCCCATAATTTACTCAGCCATTTCTTTACAAAGATTTGGACTGTTTCTGAGTTCCACATGTTATAAATAATGATGATATTCATGTATTTTTGCATAAAACATTTTGTTTCACTTAGAACATTCCCCTGAGAAAAGTCCCAGGAAAGGCAATTTGCTGGATCCGAAAGTAAAGATAGTTTTGAGGGTCTTGACATGTTGCAAAGCTGCTTATCGAAAGCCCTGTATTTATTTCAGTAGCACGAGACACCTAATCTCTGCCCCCGCAAACTCCACCACGGGGTTTTCATACTTTTTCTTTTCTTTAATGTTATGGGTAAAAATGCTCTTTGGTCACTGCTTGAATTTACATCGTATCGCTTATAAGTTGGATCTCTCCTTGGGATTGCTAACCACTTGCTTTCCAAACAGAAGAATGGATTCTTTTCCTTTAAAATATTCATCTACCACCTTCCATTTTTCTTGCCTAACTGAAAAAAACTTTTATTTTGTACAGTGAGCAGTTTCACATCACTTCCATGACACGTCATTTTTCTTCAATTTTTCATTTGAATGTTTTTCGACAAATACCCATTTTAAGCCTTCTAAGTAGACCAATCCATCAATACATTTCGTTTTCCCTTCATTGTGAGTTTCTTATTGTAATTTTTAGAAATTTGAGAAACATCTACTTTTATGGCCTTTTTATATTTTTATGGTTTAATTTTTATTTAACTCTTCAATCCATCTGGAATTTATTTTGGCATGTGGCAAAGGTTTAAATTAACTTTCTCTAAATAGTTAACCAATTGTTCCAATACCACTTGTTGAATATATTAAGTGCTCACATTTACTGAAAGTATTTGAGGTAAAATATTCACTTCTCCACCAGAGATTCCAGTGACATTATAACTTTTGAGATATTCTCATTTTTGTTATTTCCTACACAGTGTATCACTGTAGTTTTTATTTTCTCCTTGGTCGATAATTGCTTTAGGAGAATATCTTAAGATTTCTAAACGTTTACAGTTTGTATCTCAAAATATCTCCCCTGATGTCTATTCACATTAGGCTCAGAGAATGTGGCCTGTGTCAATTTCCTTATCTGATTTTTTTTTCTATTTCTGTGTTTCCTAAATTCTAAAATGCCACTTTTCATAGTTGTTTTTTTCTTTTTTCTTCGATTCTTGAAATCACAATGCAATACATCTCACGATCAACACAGTGAGTGAGTTCTGGGGATTCTTTTTCTCGCGAGCTCTTAGTAAATCAAAGATGTCTTAAGACTTTTACTTCATTTTTTCGTCTCTTCCGTCGCACCTCTTTCTTGAGTCCATCGGTTGGCTCTCTGCTATCTCTACAACATAGTTACAGTCTCCTTGTCATCAATTTTATCTCCCTGTCCTTTTCTTGTGTGACTGGACTACTGACACTTGTCTCCACGGCTTTGATGTCTTGCTGACTCCAGAACGCTCGGTTCCTCCTGCATCTTGATTTCACCCGAAATCATGCCTCTCCCTTTCCAGCCTTTGTCACCTCAGGCCACCCTGCCTCCCGAGAGTCTAAGCTGGTTTCACGGGGGCAACCTCTTGTAAAAAGACAAGTCAGTGTCCCATGTTTCTTAGGTTTCTGGCTGTACACCTATTTTGCAGGAAGCCAACATCTAGAGCGTTTAGAGAAGTGGAGGTCCCCTTCTCGCAAACTGCAGAACGTTTTGTAGGTTCGGGGGTATTCCTTGCTTGTATTTCTTCGAGAGGCTGATCTATCTGGATCTGGGTAATAACCGAGTGGCTGAATTAGGAGTTGGGAAGGGAGATCTCTCAAAGACCCCTGGGGCAAGGAACCTTATTCACCCAAATCCTTTACTAAGGAATGTGTGAGTCTGAATCACCAGTGTGCAGATATGGATAAGACAACATGGCCGTTGGGTCCAACACCACAAAACGCTCACGAATGGTAAGGCCTGCCAGGTGTTTAATGATATTGCTGATCAGATGAACTCTGGTTGTTTAAAGTAAGATTTCCTATGGCATGTGGCAACAGTTGGCCCTATCAGGTGTAGAGCCTAGCCACAAGATCACGCATGGCAGGCAAAACTGAACTTCAAGGCAACCTCCTACAGCGATGCTAAATAGCTCCAATCCCGGGTCCAGTCCACTTTGCTAAATTAAAGAATAAATATGCTGCATCTAAATAAATTACAACATTATGGGGAGCCTGGGTGGCTCAGTTGGTTAAACGTCCAACTTCAGCTCAGGTCACGATCCCGTAATTTGTGAGTTCGAGCCCCGTGTCAGGCTCTGTGCTGACAGCTCGGAGCCTGGAGCCTGCTTTGGATTCTGTGTCTCCCTCTTTCTATGCGCCTCCCCAGCTTGCACTCTGTCTCTGTCTCTGTCTCTCTCTCTCAAAAATAAAAACATTTAAAAAAATTTTTTTACTTAAATAAATTATAAGATTAAAAAATAAAAATATAAAAATCACTAACTAAGCTGTACAGAAATATTTTTCTATACTCATCTGAACCTGGGGAAGAACAAATGTTTTTTGCATTTATTTTGCAGGCTCTTATTCGAATATTCTACGATAAAATCTGGCAAGTTTAATGATGTCTTTTTTTTTTAACTTCAAAACTATGAGTAGAATATTGTAAGACTGAACACTGAGGAAAAAATATGCTTTTAAAACGTTTTAGCTAAAGGTTTACACTAAGTTCATGGCATTATAAATCCATGTCTTAAAATGGGCTGAATTCGGGACACTTACTTGATGTTGTAAGAACAGTATCCTGTAATGGGGCAGGAAATTCAGCTGCTTCAAGTCAGAACACAAAATAGACTCAACGTGTAAAATATGCTAATGGTAACACAGTCTCACTGCCAATAGCAGGGCATATTTTCTGTCATTAAAATATCTCAGTGCTTAACATAGCTATTCAGAGTGTAAGGCTCACTGACACATTCTAACCTTTGTAAATGCTGACAATCCAATACCTTTTGTCACCAACCCCTAAATCAATGCTTCTCAAACATGTGCTCGTGTCAGAATGTGTGAACCATCATGGGATGCTTTTACCAGGCCCAATGGAATACGAATAAAATTAAACTTTACTTTACGATACTTGCAATGTTGGACAAAACAGAGAACTATTTTCTCTCATATTTCAGTGTGACAGAGGTCAGGGGCCACACATTTAAGAAACGCCTATAGAAGAGGCAACTAATTATAAAATGTTTTGCTGCTAAATTGATTGATTTTCTTGAGAATCTGATACAGTTTAAATTGCATTGTTTAATTTTAGGTATGTGATCTAGGGCAGTGAGAAGTAAAGATGTTTTCCCTTGAGCAAGACCTGGGTTTGGTGAGGTCATTGCCTCCTCCAGACCTGCAGGCTCCTTACTAATAATGCAATGACACCACCTCATAGGAACGTTGGGTTTCATAAATAAACATAGCGTTTATTTTCTTGTTGTTTGTTCTGTAATTGCTAATTTTTTTTTACTTTTTACTCTGGACATTTTCAAGTGTAAAGATAGAAGATGGTATAAGGAACCCCAAGGGCCACTCACTCAGCCCCCCCATCAACAACCCAAAGCCAATCCTGACTCACCCACTACCCACCCTCCCCCATTATTTTGTAGCAAATACAAAACATCGCGTCATTGCATCAGTAAATATTTTCATAGGCATCTATAAAAGATACTCTTCTTTAACACGATCATGATACTGTTTTCGCAGCTTAAAAGTTAGCAACTGACAATAAAATATTAATTTTCCAATCTTCTTATATCATCAATGGTATTGTAACTCCTGTTAGTTAGTTAGTTAGTTAGTTAGTTAGTTAGTTAGTTAGTTAAAGTCAGGATCCAACTAGGGTCCACATATTGCAAATGATTGATGTATCTTTTAAGTTTCATTTGATCATTTCAGTTCCCCATCTACTCTTTTCTTTTTTTGTTGTGTTTTTTTTTTCCTTTAAAATATATTTGTTGAAGAAACTGGGCTGTTTGTGCTGTAAGGTTTCCCACTGTCTGGATATTGGTGGTTGCAGAACCATGGCTTGGTTTAACACATCTCTCTGAATGCTGGATTCCTTGTAACTGGATGTTAGATCTGGAGCCGTGATTTTCACATGCGGCGGGGGTGGGGGGGTAGGAACCACAGAGGGCAAGAGTACTTCATAGATGGTATTGTGTTTTTCATCAAGAGACACACAATGTTTAGGTGTCTCTTTTTGTGATCTCATTAGCAGGTATTGATATACTGCGCTTAGAACCATCAGTGCCTTGGCGGTTGCAAAATGATCATCTCATTCTATCATCCCTTCTTTAATAGATGGAATACTTCTGTAAAGATATATTTTCCTCGTTTACCACTGGTCACTCAGTGGTACGACTGCACCCACCAACACTGATTAATGCATTTCGCTATCATTATTAATTTAGGGAATTAAACACAGTTCATATATTTAAATCCTTTGTCGTTTTCATTCTTTTTTTTTAATGTTTATTTATTTTTGACAGAGACAGAGACAGAATGTGAATGGGTTAGGGGCAGAGAGAGAGGGACACACAGAAGCAGAAGCAGGCTCCAGGCTCTGAGCTGTCAGCACAGAGCCCGACGCGGGGCTCGAACTCACGAGCTGTGAGATCATGACCTGAGCCGAAGTCGGACGCTCAACTGACTGAGCCACCCAGGCGCCGCCATGTCGTTTTTATTCTTATTGATGCCCAGATTGTCCCATTTTATGCTCGTAAGAGCCTATGCTAAGTTGGCTCCTGAGTCCTTGTGATGAAGTTCTAGGAATCCTGATTACCAGAGTTAATTACATAATGTTTCCAGTCTCATTTTGCAGATTTCCATCCCCGAGCCCTTGTCCCATGAGTCCCAGGTCCTGCCAAGTGGGAAATGATATTTAGAGACCATAATCTGGGCACTAGGGTGCCCTTGCAGGTAAGCTGGTCATTTGGTCATTGTTTCTAAGACTTTTCAGTGAATGGAGCTAGAAAACACATCCTATTTTGTTACTTTTGTTTAATATCAAATTCCTCAGGGGTTCTTACAGATACTTACAGTTCAACTTTAGGACTATCAGGTTTTCATTTCTCTTTTACACCCATCTCTCATTTCTCCCACACCAAGAAGCTGGGCTCTCAAGAATACCAGAAATATATTGGATGATCACTTTTGCATTGTTCATTTGCTTTATCCCACAATACCCACACAGCGGTCTCAGGTAGCATTTCAAATGCTGCCACCCACAATAAGATTACCGTCGAAAGTTTTATCGTTTTTAGTTCTCTTTGTCCTTGGATATACTCACATAGAGTCAAACTTATATGTGTTAAAGTCTTGGAATAATTCTTCTCTCTGTGCGGTTAATGCCACCAACTGAAAGCACAGATTTTTCTTTAGCTTTGTTTCTTTATTTTCGATTTGTAGAGATTATAGTTTTTATTTTTTTTTTAAATTTTTTTTTCAACGTTTATTTATTTTTGGGACAGAGAGAGACAGAGCATGAACGGGGGAGGGGCAGAGAGAGAGGGAGACACAGAATCGGAAACAGGCTCCAGGCTCCGAGCCATCAGCCCAGAGCCCGACGCGGGGCTCGAACTCACGGACCGCGAGATCGTGACCTGGCTGAAGTCGGACGCTTAACCGACTGCGCCACCCAGGCGCCCTGAGATTATAGTTTTTAAATCTAATGTCATTTTACAATTTTGTAAAAACTTCTGCAGATTCCAGAGTAAAATGTCTAAGACAGATGAATAGGAAGAAGTTTAGCTCCCATCCTTCTCCTCTATACCTTATTCTCTCTCTTCCCATATATTAGCTCTTGGGTTTGTTTTGTTTTGTTTTCAACTCTCCACAAATTTCATCTCACCTTACAGGGGCCATGCTAATACTCTCTGTATTGGTAATTTAGTAGATGTGCTCCTGAAGCAAACACAGACGATTGTTTTGCAAAGTAGCTGTAACTATAACGCACACGCAGTATGCCTGTACGTGGAGGTCACTTACTGAAGGGCAACTAGAATCTTATCTGTATCTTATAATCTTCTCCAAAAAAGAAAAAGCCCCCACTTCTCTAGTCTTCAACTGGAATTGCATGAGGTACCCTGGAGACAATCCTTTCTCACATTATTATTCATCCCACACCCAGCACAGTGTCTGGCACGCTGTAGAGAGTCCCTCGATGTTTGCTGAGGGAACGTCTGAATGAGTCCCTGAATGAATAACTCTCCTTAGACTTCCTGCAGCTGCCAGCACGGACGCCAAACACGAAGGCCACAGTGCAAAGCATCATTTATCTTTTCGTGGGCACAGTGGGTTTGGGATTAGGTTTTTAAATGGAGCATGGTTGCATTTAATGCATACATTTAACACATCACTGCTCTGTTCGATACGTGTATATTTTACTGTAGTGTAAACCTAATATACAGGAGAAATTTTGAGTCCAAAACCTTGCCTTGTCCTGATCAGAAAGGAAACTCTGCTCAACCATTTTGAACTTGGCAGAATTAAAAGCCTGTCAGCATTAAATGCCAGAGGGAAGGGATCAAGAGAAGCATCATCTAAGTGGACTAGGAGTGCTGTCCTTGGTGACCTGCCGTGCGGAAAGAGCGGAGAATTAGAGGCAGAACAGCCAGTGTCCAAAAAGAGAATGATGTGACTCTCCAACCAAGCCTCTGGACTAACGGTGTTTGGAAGAAAGAAATTATTTCCTCAGTTTCAGGTAGAACAGGATTGAACACACATACACACAAGAAAGAAATCCGGATAGACTCTGTTATGACAAAGGATAATGAACATTTTTGAAGAATCTCTCTTATTCCTTAAAGAAAACTCAGAAACAAAGGGATAATCAGAATTTTGTCAAGTCTCGTCACCCCTGGAAACAGACCTTCTATTCACTCTGTGTCCACGGGAGACACAGAGAAGTCACACCGGCCTGCCCCAGAATTGCTCTCAATCCAGAAGAAGAAAGAAGATGTCCATGTAAATAGTTACAAACCCAAATGAAGCCTTGGGGTCCCAAGCAAGAATGAGCTGCTGTTCACCAAAGAGCAGGAAAAAAAAAAAAAACACTATACGCTGACGACCTCCCTGGAGACGGATGGAGGAGACAGTACCTATGGTGGGCATTGCAGGAGTCACAGATGTTCACCGATGAGCTTGGCATGCCAAGGGCCCAGCGTTGGCAAAGGTTCAAGAAGGCAGGTCCGGTTTGGTTACAGCACTGGGCACATGAGAGAAATGGGGGAGGAGCGCCTGGGTGGCTCAGTCAGTTAAGCATCTGACTCTTGATTTCCACTCAGGTCACGATCTCACATGGGATCGAGCCCTGCATCAGGCTCTGTGCTGACCGCATGGAGCCTGCTTGAGATTCTCTTTCTCTCTCTCTTGAAATAAAGTTGAAAAAAAAAAAAAAAAAAAAGAAATGAGGGACAAGAGAAGCCAGGTAGCCCAGGCCAAGCTACGTAAGGACGTCAATGTTGTTCAGGGGTTGAACTCTCAGAGGAGGGCACAAATGGGGCCCACTTAAGGTTTCTGACAAGGGATAGAACCTTCAACAAATAAATGTCCGCTATGCATTCACTCTGTGCCAGGCTGTGAGTCAGATCTGAGAGTATAATGGCGAAAAGACGCAGAAGCCCCTGCCCCTAAGGGGCTCAGAGCGTAGAGGGAGAGTCAAGGGAGGAAATTATCGCCGTGCTGGGGGCTAAGGATGAGTCATCGATGGGAGAACCTCCAAGGGGATGAGGGAAGACTGATGGAGAAAGTACTTCATTAGCTAGACCCAGCCCTGGGAAGGGAGGCGTACGTTATGTGATGTTCGTTAATTTCTACACAACTCGAATGTATTCACGTACGCAGCCACACGTTATTAACTTTCAGAAGTGGAAACCTGTCCAAAACAATTGCGCGTGTGCAGAATGACGAAGAGACTGGAATCACTTCTGGGAAGAGGCAATATTAAAGGCCATCAGTCACTGTCCAGGACTATCATTGCTGACCCCGGGGACGTGGGGCTCGGCAGAAAGTGCTCCAAACCTCAGATCCTGGACTGGGTTTCTTGGAACCGTTTGTGATGCAGCATCCCCACGGGGTTTGCTGTTTGGATAAATGAGCCACCCAGATGAGCACTGGAAGTTCAAACTGCCCAAGTGCCCTCTCGGACCACAGCCGCCTTCTCCTCTCCTCAGCCCCCGCCCCCCTACCATCCCCGCCACCACCCAGGAAGGTCACAGTCTGCTCAGGAGGCAGGAAATGCTGTAAGAAAATAATTCCTAAGATGCTAAAGGAAGGAAGCCAGCAAGCAAGCACACCAAGTCTCACCTGGGTGGGAAGGGAAGGCAAGGACGGCATCAGGGGCTCCCCTGACGACATAATGACTGAACTAGAACATAAACAAGGGCTCGCATGAATGACAGGGGAGAGACACGGGGCATAAGAGGCAGAGGGCGATGGTCCAAGAACTGGGACACTTTGTGCAATGTCTGCCATTGGAGAAGAGCCGCGAGAAAGGACACGGGGAAGCTTCGTAGGTAAAACCAGGCCCGGAAATTCACTGGGAGGCAGTGCCCAGAGGACATCCACATGGGGCATCCCTAACAGCCACATGCTTGTCCCCCACTTGCCCTTGGAATGTCCTACCAAGTACAGCAGCCAGCAGCACCCGCCCCGGGACCACAGATCCCACTTGGTAACCGTAGCCCAAGAGGGGACAGTCAAGTCCAGGCTGTGAAGGTGGAGGACCACGCGTCCAGTCTGCCTGGGCCATCTCGGTCCCAAGAAAACCGGGACAGTTGGCCGCCCTACAGAAGCTTACATAACTCATACGAAGAGCGTTATAAACAGTAACTCAATATACAGAGCAACACAACAGACACTTTCAAGAAACTTCTCTACCTGGCCCCAGGCATCCGCCTGGCACAGCCATTTTCCCACCACCCAAAAGAGCCCTCAAGAATTCCTCGGCTCGCCCCCAATCCAGATCCAAGAAAATACGGTGTGTCCACAGAATGACCCGAGCCTCGCAGAACCTTAGTCCGTCAGGAGCCTCTTTGCAAGCCATGCCTGCACTTCTGCGATGTAGGCCAGAATTGGCCCAACAAAAGGAAACATTTCCAAACTCCAAATAAGCCAATCCAAACACAATGCTTAAAATCCCTCATGATAGGGAATAAATTCCATTATTGCCTCCACATCCAGCCCTATGTCTTTTCTTGCCGGACATGGCTCGCGCGCTCTCTCTCTCTCTCTCTCTCTCCCCCCCCGGCCTGCACATAAACTCACCTCTTTTTTGTGGCTCTCTCGATCTCTGGTTTTTCTCCTTGACCAAAGAAAGAAACGAGAAGGCTCCCTCCAGCCCCCACTCCATCCTCACAGGAAGACTACCAGTACAGCTCCTTGTCCCAAGTCCCGCATTTTTCCAAGATGGCAGACACGAACGAGACCTCTGCCTTTGCCACAGCAGAATACCAGCCCCGGCATCCCCTGCAGAGGAACTCGTGTTCGGCGGCAGAGATGAGAGGTTGAGAGGTGAGCGCACTTACTTTCGTCCAAGCGGAGAGGGTGACGCAGCGGAGTTGCCTGAAGTGACCCAGTCTCACGGTGCTTGAAGACAGAGCATCTCTGAGCAGGGACCAGCCTGCTCTCAGGGAGAAGGGATGTCTGAGCACAGACAGCAAGGGCATTGTCAGGACGGGACCCGTCTCTCAGCACTCGTGACTTGTAGGGGAAGCTGCATTTGGGGCTGTCTTGACCTTTACGCCACCCATACCCACCATGTAATCTACCTGGTGAAAGTGACAAAAAATAATAATAATACACAGTACCCACCCACCCCCCTCCAAATGAGTCTAAGAAGACAGCGTTAGAAGAGGAAAGCGTCTGCATAGTTCCAAAGCCAGAGCCCGAGTCTCCAATAACAGACCCCATTCTTTCATGCTTGAGAAACAGCTGATTTGCAAAAAGCTCAATGATAATGAAATTCAGCGTTCACGTGTGCCAGAGCCGGTCAGAACAGCATGTCCCGCCGCATGCACAACATTCATGTATTTGCTCTGTGCCTCGACTGGGAACAGAGTACAAGTTATTCCAATTAACACATTCTTGTCTTCTCCTCACAGACCATGAGCTCGCTTTCTCATTAGATCGCTAAATCTTTGGAATATTTAAGGAGCATAACTGCATTTGACCAAGATTACTCACTAACAAAGGAATGAGCTATTCAAGCTCAAATGGCGTGCTGCTCTAAAACATTATCCACACAGGCCAGAAACAACACGGAAACTCTCCTATCTGGAGAATACGCGAGCGTTCATTTTGACCGGGGAAGGAGCTGACAATACCCTATACGTGCGAGGGCTGTGTCTATCTTCCTCCACCAGAAATTTCAGAAGTTGGTATACACTTCCCAAGTTACAAACTATTACATAAATAACTTGGAAATGTCAAGTGATATTTCTTGAGGCCTGCCAACAGCTGAACCACCAGGAAGCTCATCGCCAAGATATTCGTGAAAAGTTCAGAAGAAGTTCCTTCGAGAAAGACGTACTCACAGCAAACAGATTTCTTCTCCTTAGGAAAAAAAATGCATAAGTCAATAGTTGCATTAAGGAGAAGGAAAATTAGGTTTGTCGTAAGGGTTTAAGAAAAAAGACTTTTAAAAGAAGTTTGGAAATGAGACTCTACAAAGACTTCGTTATTAATATATTATTATTACTACTAGTATTAAAAATTCATTCAAACATTTCTCTCATACTTTTCCTTCCCACAGATTAGATGTAAAAATGTCTTAACTGAGCTTAAGGGCAAAGAACAGGCACTTGGCTTTGCTACCGCCTTGGCTGTGTGATCTTGGGTAAGACCCTGTTCCTCTCTGGGGCTGGGGCTCCTCACCTGAAAAAACAGAATCCCTACATGTCCTTCCCACTCT
The DNA here is from genome assembly GCF_007474595.2 of Lynx canadensis. Lineage (NCBI taxonomy): Eukaryota > Metazoa > Chordata > Mammalia > Carnivora > Felidae > Lynx > Lynx canadensis. The sequence continues at coordinate 3,108,951 of NC_044308.2, forward strand.
GACTTGCTATAATTCCAAATGCCTGTCAGGGTCACAGACCCAGCCCTCCGCCTCCCCGGCAATGGAAACAGTAGAGAAAACACAAGTTGGAGAGGCATTTTGAACTGAGAAATCATACCAACAGGCGGTCAATGGCGTCCAAGAAAGGAAAGAGTCAACTGTGACCCCATCCATAGCATCATAACACCTTAGGATTTTACAAGTACACAATTTTACAGACACAGAATGAGTCACGTGAGAGTCTGGGTTTGATTTCAGGAGCATAACTCAAATTCTTAAAAAGGACACCCGGGGGCGCCTGGGTGGCGCAGTCGGTTAAGCGTCCGACTTCAGCCAGGTCACGATCTCGCGGTCTGGGAGTTCGAGCCCCGCGTCGGGCTCTGGGCTGATGGCTCAGAGTCTGGAGCCTGTTTCCTATTCTGTGTCTCCCTCTCTCTCTGCCCCTCCCCCGTTCATGCTCTGTCTCTCTCCCCCCAAAAAAAAAAATAAATGTTGAAAAAAAATTTAAAAAAAAAAAAAAGGACACCCGTCGAAGGCAAGGCTGGGGCAGGGCAAGGGAGGTGTGCGAAGTCAGATTGTAAGAGCTAAAGGGCATAGGGAAAAGTAGCAAGAGACAGTAAGAATTTGAAAATCAACTGGTCACTGAGGGAAGTGATAGATCAGAGTGTAGGAAACAGAATTTTTAACTTAAAAAAAAATCTTGAATCCACTTAAACGTGGGCAGTGAAGAGACAAAACACACGCCAAATTAGGGGCTCCTTACCTAACTGAAGGTAGTAACTGAACCTAATTGAGAAGGTCACAGAGGAGAAGGCATGATGGGTACAAACAGGTGTACAAGGACCTCTGCAACACGAAATCAAGGCGTGTTCTGCATGGCTACCCGCTTACATCGGAATTCACCCTAGGTTAATTTTGGGGAAGTCCGAACCCACCACTAACTCAACACCCAGCCTTGTCCCGCCTGCCTGGAGTCCAAGTTACTAAAGCTTTGTTCTGCCTCTGTGTGTCTCGTCCTCGAAAGGTGGCAAGGCACACGTTACACCATCATGTATGCAGGCGAAGACCATGCAGGGACCACGGGAAAACGAACATGGGCGCTGATTCCTAAGTGTGCGTAACCTCCTTTTATCCCACGACGGTTGCCAGTAAGAGGAAGCGTATTCCAGCAAACCCACAAGGTCTGGGAAGACACACCTTCCGTATTTCCCTACACCTAACAAACGCTAAACGCACACACACACAACAACGAAAACAACAACAAAACCCCACAAAAATAAAAGACTACTTTGTGCAAGACCAAGAGTTTCGCTAACTTTTTCTTGTCAATGTAGAGTCTCCATTTTTTTTTTTTTGACGTCCACTTATTTTGAGAGAGACAAAGTGCATGTCGGGGAGGAGCAGAGAGAGAGAGAGGGAGACAGAGAGTCCGAAGCAGGCTCCAGGCTCTGAGCTGTCAGCACAGAACCTGACGCAGGACTCGAACCCACGAACTGTGAGATCATGACCCGAGCCGAAGCCGGACGCTTAGAGGACTGAGCATTCCAGGTGCCCCAAGTTTCGCTAACTTTGAAAAAAAAAAAAAAGAAATGACTTCCCACCGAGAAAGACTAGCCTGGAACAGACTTTTAAACCTGTCCCCATAATAAACTTTGGAGGCCCCAAGTTTAAAGTTTCAGTGCACTACAGGCGAGGATGGTGAGGGCTGCCTTCCTCCTTCCCAGAAGGAGACATGGGTGACGTGACTGACCACCACAACGGCCACAGAGAAAGAACAAACTGCACAATTCAAGACTCCGCTTCCTAGAACCGACCGGCCTTCAGCCGTTTGCCTGTGAACAGGTCCTCCCTGGGATCAACTCCAAAACCACCATGAGCAACGACAAAAGAATTTACCCCAGAGAATTTACCCCTTCTGGACCACAAGCCCTTCACCGAACACGGGCTAACCACCTTGTATGACCGATGCAACCAAATGTCAGGATGCTTCCATTGCAAGGATATGCTCACCAAATGGGAAGTCAGCGCCATTTTAACATCAGCTATCATGTTCCGCCCGGACTTTGAAGGAAAAATGCCGTTCCTAGTGTGATAATAATCATGTGTATAAACGCCATCGGCATAGCTAATTCTTAAGTCCTGAAGGTGCTAAGTTAAGAATGAGCTGAGGAAGCAACTCAGTGATATTAAGTCATTCCCTTGGGTCTAGTACGGTCTACTAAGGTTTAACAGCAGAAGCAGGATTGCGAGGAAAGGAGATCATTTTCTGGGTGGTTCTCTTGAAAGGAGCGGGCAGCTATATCTCAGAGGGGCCGCCTGAAATCGGAGTGCAGTAGTCTCAGTTTTTGCAAACACCCGTCTGGGGGTCCTTGAGTTGGTCACTTATACATCCAGAGCCTCTGTTTCCTTGACTCGTAAAACGAGGCGTTGAGCCAAGGTCCGCGGCAGCTGCAAAATTCTATGATTCTCTAAGTAACAGTTTACTGTGGTGCTGACAGGTCCACCTTGAGAATCGGAATGATCCAATTAGCACTCTGCAGCGTGGACTATTCTAGCTGTAGTTTAAAAAACAAAAAACAAAAAACAAAACAAAATAAACAGACAAAAAAAACCAACAATTTCAAGGTGGAAGGCACGCGGATCATGCAACACAGCCACCTTGTTTTTCAAAACAAATGGGAGAATCTGACGCTGAAATCTGACGGCAAAGATGCTGAAAACCGTTGTTAAATTACAAGCTGATTCGTAGCAGAAGCAAGACTGAGGGCTGCCTGACTACCAGCCGGTCTGCCCCGAACCACACGGTTACCCAGTTGGCTTCGGCACTGCTTTCCTGCACCCAGAAGCCGCCTCGGCCCCTGCATAATCCACAGTGCGCCTTTTATGTGACTCATTAGACGCAGCCTACATCACAGCTGTGCTTTACTGGCCTCAGGGTTATGCGTTTTCCAGACACCTCCTCTAGGAGCCATTGGAAGGGTGACCTTAAAGGTCTTCGTGCAAAGTAGGCCGGGATGAAATACTCGAAAAAGCCCTACGAGGACGGTTGAAGACGGCAACTAGCGATCTACCACCTGCCCGCTTCCCATTTTATCAAACGAGCGCTCTGTGGGTAGGACAATCCTCGGGAACCCAGTCCCAATGCTATCACTTCCAGAGTCAGGCTGCAGCCTCAAGGACAGAGCTCTCTGTGTCACTCTGGCTTCAGGCCGCTGCCCCAGCAGAAAGGGGCGTCTGCACAAATCTGCAAGTGTGACAGCACAGACACCAGCCTGGATGGCCACTCGCACCCACCCGCACCTGTTCCTAGCCAGGCGACGCCAGCAGGTGATGGGGGGCGGGGGGCGGAAGGCAGGTGACAGGTACACCAGACAACTGCCCCTCACCACCCTCCGGATGTGGGCTCGGTGAGGGAGGGACAGCCCTGAAAACCTTTTAGGGACAGCTGGGGAAATTCTGAGCCAGGAACAATGCCTCATGCCACCGAAGTCACTGTGGTGTCCCAGTACGGGACAACTTGTTCCAAAGAATACAACTTACAGGGACGTCAAAGCCTAAATTATGTCGGACCCGCCAACTTGTCAAATCCTGAGGAGCGCCTTCCACCTGCGAACCAGCTGCTGCACTCAAGCCCGAACTTGCCAGCTTTGACCACACGGAGGAGGACACCTCGGTCATAGGCCCGTCTTCTTCCACCCCATCGTGTGCCCTGAGAACACAGTGTAGCCCCATTCTGCATCTGCACCCGGCCCTGTGGGTACCAAGAGCCGCCAAATCCTCCAAAACCCTCCCCGACCGCCCGGTGAATTCAGGCCCTACCGGCTAGAACCCTCTGCATCTGGCAGAGTTGACCCACGCTGCTGCAGACAAGGTGTGAGTGACCTCAAAGACGTGCATGACCCTTAACGCCGTTAAGGCGACAACGTGAGCCGCGAGTGGAAGAGAATCACGGCGCCCAGTGCCCAGCTTGCACGCCTCCGCCAGGCACAGCCTTGTTCCGCGGTGAGCCGTCGGGAAGTCCTTGAAACACACACACACACAGCCACCCCTACCCAGTTCCCTTCTGGAAAATGGGCTTGGGAAGGAAAAAAAAAAAATCAATGTCGGCACAGTCAAAAGAAAGGAGGTAAAAGCTGAGAGAGAGAAAAAATTAATGCCTAATCAGAAAACAGTGCTCTTTGAGAAACTTAACAGAAGACCACGGGGGAGGGGAAGGTTAAAAAAAAAAAAAGTTACAGAGAGGGAGAGAGGCAAACCATAAGAGACCCTTAAGGACTAAGAGCAAACTGAGGGTAGACGGGGGGTGGGGGAGAGGGGAAATGGGTGATGGGCATTGAGGAGGGCACTTGTTGGGATGAGCACTGGGTGCTGTATGGAAACCAATTTGACAATAATTTATATTTAAAAAAACAAAAAGAAAGAAAACAGAAAACAGTGCCGTTGGACAACTTCAGAACTGAATAATAAATTTGGTGATGAGTAAAATGAACGAAGCCGTCATGTATATTTCTGATGAAAATAAGAAAAAGTGACTCAAGCCAACCTCCCCACCAGAGCAAGAGCCACACATTGCGTAGGAAATTGTATACAAGCATGGGCAGGCCAGAAGTCTCCGGATCCCTCCAGAGAGTCAAAGGCCTATTGTGTTAGCTGTGCCAAGGGGGAAAATATAATTCTTTTGAAGTTATTTTTGAGAAACCATTTCCTGCCCGTCAGCAAATGGCAAAGCCAAAGGTAAGCTCTTTTGTGAGGTTCTTACCTGGTCATCATAGCGGTAGGTGAGGAACTGCTCCCCGGTCGTATCTTCGAGGAAACTTCCCTGAGGGGAAAGTGCAAACTCAGGAAGGAAATATGCTCCAGGAGACTTCTCTGCTGCGGTCTGAAAGACAAGGTCACCTGGTTACAAACGAGGCTCCAGTGAGCACCCCCGAAAAACCGTGATTGTACCCACTAAAGTCTGTACTAAGAAAAGGGAAGTGACCTCTCTTAGTAAAGGCCAAGGTGAGACGCACCAGGTGTCTGTGTTGAGGCACTGGTAGGCTAGGATATCACACAGCTTCACCTCAAGTTGGCGCACACGGTTATTTATTCCCCGACACCTGCCCCCTCCCCACAACCCTCCAATGATTCAGCTACCGTGTGGTTAACTTGATTATTTAAAAAAAATTTTTTTAATGTTTATTTACTTTTGAGAGAAAGAGAAGGAGAGAGAGAAAGAGAGAGGTATGAGCAGGGAAGGAGCAGAGAGACGGAGACACAGAATCTAAAGCAGATTCCAGGCTCCGAGCTGTGATCACAGAGCCCGATGCAGGGTTCAAACTCACAGACCGACAGATCATGACCTGAGCTGAAGTCGGACGCTCAACTGACTGAGCCGCTCAGGCGCCCTGCGGTTAACTTGGTTATTAAGTGTTGTTGTTACAAATCCATTGTTTCTAGGACTTTCTTTCTTTTGCTTCCTTCCTCCCTTCCTGTCTTCCTTCCTTCCTTCCTGTTTTTGTTTGTTTGGTGAAGGAGTGAGAAACAAATTTTTTTCCCTACTACAAAAGAAATCCACATTCATGAAGAAACCTTTGAAGATACGGAGGAACACAAAAGAAAACAAAGATCGCCCCGTAATCCCTTCAACCTATAATAACCACGTTTAATTGTTTTGGCATATTTCCTTTGAGACTTTACTTTCTCCTAATGCTTTGTATGTTTATGTAAAAATCCAAGATGAAATAAACATGGCTCGTGCAGGAAGACTCCATTTGGTTCAAGGAAAAGCTCATACGCTGGCGACTGAAGCATTAGACATAAGCCCCCGCCGTCAGGGTTGAGGGGAGTCAGGAGGGAGAACGTCATCTCTTAGATACTATGGGTTGGGTACAACGACCCAGTGGACTTGCTACCATCACTTGTCATCACCTCCAGCCTGGGGAAGCCCAAGCGAGAAGATGCTGGAGGCTACACGGTGTCTCCCAGGATCGCTGCCTTGACTGTTGAAAATGGATGAAAGAGACACAGGAGGTGGGGAGCCCCCAGTGTGCAGCCCCATCCGATCCAAGGACACGGATCAAGGACTACGTCTCCCACAGGGGACCTCACTCCGCCTGCTTGGGCAGGAGTTAAGAATCCAAGAAAGAGGCCACAGGTGTTACTCTGAGGAAAACACTCTCTGCAAACAGGGAAGAGTGAGAAATAAAAGCACCCCTCAAATACCTCTGCTCCCCCAATGGTCACATTCTCAAACTGAAACAGGAACTCTGGTTAAAGCAAAACATCCATTTGAACACCACGCTTTAAGAAGAGAAAGCAGGGGCGCCAGGGTGGCGCCAGGTCAAGCATCTGACTCTTGGTTTCAGCTCAGGCCATGAACTCGCAGTTCGTGAACTCGAGCCTCGCGTTGGACTCTGTGCTGACGGCACAGAGTCTGCTTGGGATTCCCCCCGCCCCCGCCCTTCTTGTGTGTTCACTCACAAGCTCTCTCTCTCTCAAAATAAATAAATAAACTTTAAACAAAAGAGAGAGAGAGAAATCAGTATGTGATACCTTTGTGAAGGCACATAGAACAGATAACTCTCTCTTTTGGTTAGCCCTAGACTGTTCACAAACATTTCAAGATTTTCTTATTAAATTTCATTCACACGAGGGTTGCAGCACCAAGTCGGTGACAGGAATCTTCCCAGAGCAATGTGTCCCCACGTCCCTCTTGCTTTCCCTCAGAGTGGCTTGCTTGAGTCTGGATTACTCTAGTCTAAAGTGAGGAAAATAGGAAAATCACCTGTAAAAGTTCTGTTAAGCAGCAAAGCCTCCCTTGACACCTCAGTGTTCAGACCACTGCTGTGTTCTGGGCAGGTTTTCTCTATTATGCCAGCTTCTATGGGGAAGGCTGTGTTGCCAAAGTTATGGGGTCACTTGCAGCCTGCAGCAAAGCCAGGGTGTTAAAGGTCTGGCAGGGAAGTCTGTCCAGGCCCCGCCAGAGGTACAGACTGCATCTATCACACCCGCCCAGCCAGCGTTCTGATCACTGCTGGACATTATCTCTAAGTGGCCTGGGAAGGAAAAGGAAGAGGAGCTAATACCACAGACCCCACAGAGACAACATGGCTCTCACACATCTTAGTGCTCTTTTATGGCTCTCAACATGAAATACTAGAAAAAGCAAAAACCTCTCCAGTACTAACATTTTCACTCCTCGGTATTTATTAGCATAGGAAAAAAAATAGCTTGATTATAGCTATGACTGATTACCTTCTGCTTTCTGACCTGCTTTTCCAATCTTTCAATTTTATCAGGCTTAAAAAACAAAAGTGAGGGGTGCCTGGGTGGCTCAGTCGGCTAACTGTCCAACTTTGACTCAGGTCACAATCTCACAGTTCACAAGTTTGAGCCCCGCCTCAGGCTCTGTGCTGACAGCTCGGAGCCTGGAGCCTGCTTCAGATTCTGTGTCTCCCTCTCTCTCTGCCCCTCCCCTGCTCATAATCTGTCTCTGTCAAAAATAAATAAAGGTTAAAATTTTTTTATTTTTTTTAATTTTTTTTAATTAAAAAAAACAGTGAGATGGGAATTTTAATTAATTTTTTTAATTAAAAAAACAGTGAGATGGAAATAAAAAAGTCCATGTGGAAATAGGAGGTGAATTTAATGATACAATTTCTTACTTCTGTGTATGTTTCCTGGGAAGTCTGAATATGTGTCAAAGATCAATTATTCTCACCAAAGAAAAACACATCTAGGTAAAGCTCAGGAGAAATCTTGCATAACTGCAATAAAATGATGGATTTCATCTTAAGACAGTTCAGGTAACCTGATTACTAAAATGCCTAGCGAATAGTCCATGAGAATTAGTTGCTGTAGTTGTGATTTGCCTCTTTTGCCTTCAGTGTTCATAGAATGATAATTTTAAATGCCTAAGGAGACTTGCCATGTGTGCCTGGCACCATAGAGCAGAAGCCAGGCCCAGAACCCATGAGCAGCTATGTGTGAAGACACAGATCTAGTTACCAAAAGGGGGGGGGGGTCGTTGGGAGATGTCTGGGAGCATCACCTGAAAACAGCTCCCTGAATACAAGGGGCCCCCTACTATAGTGATTTATATTTAGTGACCTATACATTCCACATGTATTTACTGAGCACCTACTATATGCCTGGAACCATTCTAAGAGCTCTGGGTACACTGAGGAACAAGAAAGAGGAGGTCCTTGTTTTTATGGAGGTTGCCTTCTAAGGCGAAGAGACACCTAGTATGTAAACAAGTCCATAAACAAGAGGAAGAAAGTTCTACGTGCTCTAAAGGAAGCAAACAGGGTGATAGGAGAATAAAGTTGAGTTTGCAGAAAAAGAGTCAGTGAGGCTGATCCCGTGTGGACGAGGAAGAGAGCAGCTGAAGGGGAGACAAGAGAGAATGGAAGGAAGAGGCAGGACATTCAGAGCACTGTGGGCCCAGGCAAGGGGTTAGAGAACCACCAGGAGTATCTCAAAGGTTGACTGCTTCATGGAGGAGGGGTTAGAGGAGGCAGCAATGGAGCCATAAAGACCAGCTGGGAGGCGGCTGCACTAATCCAGGTGAGAAGAGATGACTCCCCGGACGAAATGATGCCAGTGGAGAAGGGAGAGCTGAATAGGTCAGAAGTAGATCCTCCAAGAGTCGCTGGTGGGTGAGAAGAAGGGAGGAATCAAAGATAATTTCTGGGGTTTTGGCCTGAGCAGCAGGCCATAGAGGAGCACCATAGATGGGCAGCCCCAGCAGGAAGAGAGGGGCAGAGAGGTGATAGCTGTGTTTGAGTCGCGTGACGTCTGAGATGCCTTCGTGGCATCCAAGTGGAGAGCTTGGGTTGGCTGTGTCATATGCAAGTCTGGAGCTCAGAAAAGCAGTCTCAGCCTGAAGCTAGAGATCTGGAAGTCATTGTTTACGTTTTCATATATACACACCTCCTGAAAGAGAAAAGAGACAAGAGGGCTTTGTCTGGGACCCTCCACAATTCTAATGTCTAGCCGTGAGTAGAGGAGGAGCCAGCCAAAGAGATTGAAACTGGTCATCATTTAGAGAGGAATAAAGGGGGAAAAAAGACAAATATTGGACCATGGATGGGTTCAGCATCAAATAGAGCAACCGACTACCTTGAACGGCCCTGGGAGACTGAATAAGATGAGACCAGAGATGGGTCCCCTGGGTCTGGCAAGAAGGAGGTCATTGTTGACCTGGACAAGAGGAGGTACAGTGAAGTTGCAGGGACCATGGAAATGGTTTGAGGAGTGGATAAGATAAGAGGAAGAAGAGACCAGAAAGGGACCCTTAGAACTGGGCAACGGCTAGAGGGAACGCGCAGGTACGGGCAGAACTGGTAAAGACGGGAGAAACCAGAGCACGTCTGTTGGGTTATGGGAATCATGCAGTGTTAAGAGGGACTGTGGAGGAGACGAGACACCGCAGGTGCCAAGTCCTTGAGAAGATAGGAGGAATGGGGTCCACGCTGTGCGTGGAGAGGCTTGGCTGTCACAAAGGCGAATTAAGTCTACCCCACGCCACACGCACTGGCGGACTCCTGACTTGGACCCTCCGTCTTCCCTGGGCTTACTCCTTAGACACCCTTCTAATGGGGCCTGAGATCACGCACCTGTCTCTATCACCCTGCTTCCCAAGTAGGCTTTCTGGCTTCAGAGCTGCTGTTTCCTGGGCCTCTCTGGAACCGTCCCACACCTGAAAGAATGCATGGCCCGCATTTTCTCCCCACCGGCCGCCTTCGCTGGCAAGGTGGGGCCGTCCCGAGCCGGGCATCCCGGAAATCTTCTGAGCTTCCTTTTGTAATACCACGACAGTCCTCCATAGCCAGAGCATTCATCGCTGTGTTTCTAGACCGTTCAAAACATCTACAGACCTTTCATAAGCTCCTTTCGTGAGCTTTCTTTTTTTCCGCTTAAGCTCAGGTTGGGTAAAACGAGGTATGTTTGCCCCACGTGTTATTCCTGCCCAGGCTTCTGCCTCTCCTGCCAGGACCACGTTGGTGCTGCATTCTGGGGGAAGTTCCCTAAGGCTGAGAACAGGGTCTCTACCACGTCTGCCGTGTCCCCACGGTAGGTGTGTGGGCAGCGGGAAGGAAAGACTGGCGGACCGCACGACCTGAGCCCCGCAGGCCAGGGTCGGCTCGCTCAGCAGCCCCAGCCCCACCTGTAGACGCTCAGCGTCCCTGGTCCCCGGGCCAAGGGGGCTCAGGGTCACTGGTCCCCGGGCCAGGCAGATCCTTCTCCACACCCACACCCGCATCCCAGTCCTTGTCACTGACAATGAAGACTACACTTGGGGCGCCTGGGGGGGCTCAGTTAAGCGTCCGGCTTCGGCTCAGGTCGTGATCTCACAGCTCGTGGGTTCGAGCCCCGCGTCAGGCTCTGTGCTGACAGCTGGGAGCCTGGAGCCTGCTTCGGATTCTGTGTCTCCCTCTCTCTCTGCCCCTCCCCCACTCACGCTCTGTCTCTCTCTCAAAAAATAAACATTCAAAAAAATTAAAAAAAAAAAAAAAAAGACTCTGCACTCGACTCCTTTTATCAAGTCCCTTACTCCTGAGGAAATTTCCAATCATTCCGGAGTTGATTCAACAGCTTTGGTACAGCCCAAGTCCTTTCCCTGGGACGGCAACAAGGCCGCACCAAGGTCACAGGGCACGGCCATGACTGCCTGACGTCTGAAGAGCTGTACTGTGTCATCCCAGGGTTATGAACGCCCAGCACTTGAAACGACCTTCTCAGTGATCTAATCCAGCCTGTCTACCTCAGAAATCCTGCCAGACGCCCTGCAGCCTCTACTTGAATGCCTTTCATGATGAGCAGCTCCCTCCCTACCAAGGCAACGGGGATGTGTCAGAATCTAGCAAGCTCACAGACGCCCAACTGGTCAGAAGAGGTCCACTGCTCCCCAGTGGAGGTATGAGGTGCCCTGGCCACCAGCACTGCCCTCTGGCCGCCCTCTCCCCCAGCCGCCCCCTGCACCTCCCCTCCAAACACACACATGCTGAGCTGGGTTCCAGAGTCTGCACACAGTGAGCATCGGAGTGCCAGCATGACAGAGTGAGAGGAACTTTAGAGATGCTTTGATCCCAGCCCGCGTCTCCGACCGTCCAACAAGGCATTCATTAGAGGCCCTCTGGAGAGAAGGCTGGGGAAGAAGGAAATCAGGCCTACCGAGCATCGCTGTCAGACAGGGTTTGTGCAGACGGTCTCATTGTGTCCTCACGTGCACCCTGCAACATGGGTGCCATTCACCTCATTTCACCCGAAGAAACCCAGACACGGGAGGGCGGGTGGTTCTGTGCAGGGGGGCACATGAGCTCCCAGCTGCCAAGGGCAAGTTCACCTCTGTTTGGCTTCCCTGCCTCCCTCTGGGGAAACCAGTCTGCGGAAGAGTGGGCCTTCCTTCGGGAGAACCGGCTGAGTTCACTGGCGGCTGCAGCACCAATATCCTCGCCCAGAAGTCAGCGGACTTCCTACGTGTCGGGGGGTGGCGGTGCGCGGCTCCTCGCGGGACGAGGTGACCCAAGATGTCAGGCCCTTAAGTAGCGAGAGTCAGAGGGAAGGCAGGGGGAGGGAAGCCGGGCCAGGAAGCGTGCAATCTTCCCAGGGCACAGATCCAGGGCCCGGAGAGAAGCTGCCAGAATGCATCATCCCCCCAGCCACTGTCCACAGCTGCCGAGTCACCAGGGACGGGGTCAGGAGGAATCCAAATGGCCCCTCCAGGGACTGTGAATCTGAGACCTGGGGACGCAGCTGTGTCCCCCCCCCCCCGTCCCCCTCCAGCTGAAGGCTCTGACTCTGGCAGGAGGGAGTGAATATGTGATGGCAAGTCAAGGACCAGATTTCAGTGTCCCAGGCCTCAGTCTGTACTCCATAAGGATGGGGAATGCCTATCAGGACTGAGCAAAAGGTCTGGCTGACATACCAGAAGGAGAGAGCGCCAGAAGAAGAGGACGTCCTACAGCACAGAATGGGGCCCCACGTGCCTCCAAAGTCAAGCAGTGACTTTTACACAGTGTGACTCCTGTTTAAGCACCTCTCCCAGCTTGTTCTGAGCACACATGTGACATGGAACATCTATCTCCCTCCGAACGCCACGCCGCTAACCTCTACAGACTCACGCTCAATGAAGGCCACCAACGTGCCACTGCGAAGCCACGACCCCGCAGTCTGAGAGCCAGACCGCACCGTTCCCCACCGTCCACATTCTCAAGACGCTCCGGCCCGTCGAGGCTTTGGATCCCAGCTCCATTGACCGACAGCCACGTCGCTGTCGCGTGGCTTTGTGTCAGCCCAAATCTCAGCAGCACGCCCTCTGTGCATCCTTCTGACTGCAACACACACGGAGCAGGAACAGGGCCGGCGCCCGGGCCCCTTACCTGTCTCCGGGCTGACAGACCCTTCATTTCAGATGTCTCCATGTTGGCCGCTTAGGGATTCAAGAAACACCTTGCCAGATGCTTCACATCCGCAGTGATACAGCCCACGAAGTAAGATGGTACACGGGAGAGCCGAGATCCCACCAGATCTTAGTAAGGTTGGGACAGAAGCGAACCCCTCGAAAGCAAAGCCCTGAGCCACTAATGCAGGACGGACGGTTCGTCAAGACACCAGCGCGTAGCAGAAAACTGGCAAGGCTCCCGTCTGGAACATCAGTGCACAGGAAGTCGATCTCTATTCATGGCAACCAAGATCTGCGGGTGTGAGCTCACTACCTGGATGGGAGGTTGGGACCACGCCTTTCAATGGTAACATTCGATGAGTCCAGAAGAGTGCCCTGCAGGTGCGGCAGCCAGAACCCCCAGACCTCGGGGACAGTCTGCAGGGACTATGTTCTCTGGAGCGGCCTGGATGGCACAGGACCTTACAGTTTGTACCTTCCAAAGCCCACGAAGGGGGAAATCAGGTTAACCAATACTATTTAAGCTCAGCATACCAACTACAGTTTCATTCCAAAAAGCACAACGTGCATTTTGTTTCTTGAACCTGAAGGTTAAAAACGAAACAAAACAAAAAGCCTTCCATTTTGTTTTTTCAAGGAGGATGTCATCATTCCAAGACTTTTCAAACTCTTAGGTGTCCCAACGCTCCCTGATTAAATATGATAATATTTACTTTGGCAGGATTGGAAAAGCGGGCTGAAAGAAAATTTGTTTTAGTGGGTTTTTTTTTTTTTGTTAGTTTTTACAAATTAATGCTAGGGACTTAAGATCTGTCTTCTCGGGGTGCCTGGGTGGCTCAGTCGGTTAAGTGGCAGACTCTTGATTTCAGCTCAGGTCATGATCTCATGGTTCTTGAGTTCAAGCCCCACGTTGGGCTCTGGGCTCACAGCGTGGAGTCGGTGTGAGATTCTCTCTCTCCCTCTCTTTCTCTGCCCCTCCCCTGCTCATGCACGTGCTCTCTCAAAATAAATAAATAAAACTTAAAAAAAAATTTAAAAAGATTTGTCTTCCCGGCTCACCAGCAACTAATTAATATGTTCTCTTAATATCGCTGGGCTGAAAGACTGGACATTTGGATAAATATCTCAGTACACCTCAGGTAAAATGCCACATAGTTTCAAACTTCAGCATCACTCTGGGTCACGTTTGCCAAAGAAATCTGAACGGCAGACCCTCCTGGATCCCTCCTGGAGCTGTGAGTGGGGAGGGGGGTGCCTTTGGGCGTGCATATTCAGAATGAGCTGCTAAACACAGAAGGTCTTTCCCTGAATTTATCACGTTAAGACTCTTGTTAGCAAACTGGAATCTGGAGCTGATAAACATCATTCACAGCACTAGTCATCCTGCCTCTAAATATGTACTCTCTAATTTTCTCTTTCTCTCCTTCCCTCCCCTCTCCCCCTACACAGACAGACACACACACACACACACACACACACACACACACACACAAAGGCGAACACACCTTAAACAGCACTGACAAAGCAGAACCAAGAGTCATGGGTGAAAAGATCGTGCTGGAACAGACTTCATCTCTGGCTCCCTAAAGGAGAAAACCTGGCAGAGGAGTCCTACTCCCTCCCCCCATCTTCCAGCCGTCTTGAGTGCTCAGAGCTGGGCTTTGTGCACGGAAGACATCCGACAATTAACTTTCTTTCCCAGTCAAAGCCACACAGGTCACCCCCTCCGCCCCCGCAGGGCCCTGCATGACTGACGCCAGAATATTCTCTGCACCACAGAAAGACCAAAATGCTCTGCCTGAATACCACGCTGGCCCTTCACAAGGGGCTATTTCAGAGCTCCACGATGACTCTCAGCCTGGAGAGGAAGGAAAGCCTCGCCCTACCAATAAACACAATCCAGATCCTCCTCTGCCGGAGCCCACCCCCAAAACAATTTTATTTAAGAGTTCATTTTTCAAGACCTTGAAGTAAGCTGACCCACTGGAATCAGCTTCAATTAGCAAAAGGTCGCATGGAAATAACTCTGCCCTAAAATACCTCAGGGGAAAAACACTGAACGTTGTGTCCCCCAAACAGGGCTCTACTGGTAAAGAAAAACACTAGGGGCGCCTGGGTGGCTCAGTCGGTTAAGCGTCCGACTCCGGCTCAGGTCATGATCTCACGGTTCGTGGGTTCGAGCCCCGCGTCAGGCTCTGCGCTGACAGCTCAGAGCCTGGAGCCTGCTTCGGATTCTGTGTCTCCCTCACTCTCTGCTCCCCCTCGCTTGTTCTCGTTCTCTCTCTCTCTCGCAAAAATAAATAAGACATTAAAAATCAGTGATGTGATGGGGCGCCTGGGTGGCTCAGTCAGTTAAGCGTCTGACTCTTGATTTTAGCTCAGGTCATGATCTCACGGTTTGTGGGTTTGAGCCCCGTATCTGTGCTGTCAGCATGGAGCCTGGAGCCTGCTTCGGCTCTGTCTCTGTCTCTCAAATATAAACGAAAACATGAAAAAAAAAATTTTTAAAGCAAAAAAAAAAAAAAACAACACCAGGTGCATGGTCATCTCAAACCTGGCTAGACTGTGAACTCGCTAACCCAGGCCGTCCCTCTCCCACCACCCCACCCCCTGGTCAGTCACCCCAGAGGTCGGCAGAGGAGGGGACCCCCAGTTTCTAAGGACCAGGAACAGCCACTGTGGGGTGAGAGTGCTACGTGGGAACGACCGTGGCAAACTGGTACTTTGGGCCACGTCCACGACCCTCCCTGCTCCGTGACGGGGCCTCGACATTCAGGAAGCAGCACCCTCAGGCCCACTTTGATCCGAAAGTGGAGGGGGTGCATTTTCCCACAGCCTCTTCACCACTCACACACACGAGTATCTCTCCGGCAGAGAGAAGGCATTTTTGCTTTTTGAATAAAGTGCAAACAAGTATTTTATTTTACCGAAGCGGCGGAGAAGGGTAATCCCCAAGCACGGTGCATCCGAGCAATTCTTGGGTCCAGGGCATTGGTTCAGACGCGCGGTCCACACTTGTTTAATAAGCACCTACTACGGACCGGGGCTGTTGTTGACACAGGGAGATCAGCAGTCAAGCGAACAGACGAGAATCCCTTTTCCCAAGGAGCTTATAGACTTAACCAGGGGAAGCAGAAAATGAACACAAGAGACAGGTAAGGTGTCCATCACGTCACGCGGGAAAAGATTCGGGGGAAAAGTACGAACCGCAGGTTCAAACGGAGTGGTCAGGGCAGGCCAAGGTCGGTCAGGGTGCCCTTGAGAAATCACTTGTTTTCATTTTCTAATTTTCCGAACTGACAAGTTGGAACCTGCCATTTTCCTTGGAGGTTTCAAACTGTCTGCATTCTCCAGGACCCTGGCAGGGATCCGCAGGGACTCGTCTGCTCCTGCCCACAGCGGCGGTGGGACCCTGGACTCCCTGGCCCCAAGTGCCACTCTGCCTCCACAGGCATCCGACTCCAGCCAGGCCAGGCCCTGGCGCTCCTCCCTGGTTGTTCCCAGGTCTCCTGCCTCCAGCAAGCCACAGCCCGGCCGGCAGCAGGCCCCAACAACAGGAGCATGGCGTAAAAGTGTGCAGAAAACAGCCCTAGAAGATGAGGGAATACTCAGCAGGCCTGGTGTCTGTCAGAGCCCATGACTGAGTATCAGCAAATCTGTGCGTATCCCTCACATATGAATTTGCATTAACTCAGTAGCCATGAAAAAAAGAAAGAAGAGAAGAGAAAAATAAAGGAAGGAAGGAAGGAAAGAAAGGGAGGAAGGAAGGAAGAGGGAGAGAGAGAAGGAGGGAGAATGAAAAGGGAAAGGAAAGGCAAGGAAAAAGGAAGGAAGGAAGGAAGGAAGGAAGGAAGGAAGGAAGGAAGGAAGGAAGGAAGAGGGAAAGAGAGAAGAAGGAGGGAGAATGAAAAGGGAAAGGAAAGGAAAGGAAAAGGAAAGGAAAGGAAAAGGAAAGGAAAGGAAAGGAAAGGAAGAAGGAAGGAAGGAAGGAAGGAAGGAAGGAAGGAAGGAAGGAAGGAAGGAAGGAAAGAAGGAAGGAAAGAAGGAAGGAAGGAAGGAACAGGGAGAGAGAGAAGGAGGGAGAATGAAAAGGGAAAGGAAAGGCAAGGAAAAAGGAAGGAAGGAAGGAAGGAAGGAAGGAAGGAAGGAAGGAAGGAAGGGAGGGAGGAAGGAAGAGGGAAAGAGAGAAGAAGGAGGGAGAATGAAAAGGGAAAGGAAAGGAAAGGAAAGGAAAGGAAAGGAAAGGAAAGAAGGAAGGAAGGAAGAAGAAGGAAGGAAAGAAGGAAGGAAAGAAATGAGGAAGAGGAAAGGAAGGAGGGAAAGGGAGAGAGAGAAGGAGGAGAATGAAAAGGGGAAACGGAAAGGAAAGGCAAGAAGAAGGAAGGATAAGGAAGGCAAGGAAGGAAGGAAGGAAGGGGGAAGAGAAGAAGAGGAGGGAGAAAGGAAAAGGGAAAGGAAGGAAAAAAATGAAAGGAAAGGAAAGGAAAGGAAGAAGGAAGGAAGGAAGGATGGAAGGAAGGAAGGGAGGGAGGGAGGGAGGGAGGAAAGAAGGAAGAGGGAAAGAGAGAAGAAGGAGGGAGAATGAAAAGGGAAAGGAAAGGGAAGGAAGGAAGAAAGGGAGGGAGGGAGGGAGGAAGGAAGGAAGAAAAGAAAGGGAAAGAAAGGGAAAGAAAAGAGCAGAAAGCATTACGAGTTCTTCCCGATTTGGCAATGAGACACCACCCAACCTGACACAGTCCAGGGACATATTCGTGTTTATTCAAGATCTTTCTCACCCCTACGGCTTTCTTTCTTTCAGGAAACAGTTCGTCTGTGTGGCTGAAATCATGCAGCCTTCCAAAATGCAGCCTTCCAAGAGAAGGAAAAGACAGAAATGTGCTGTTTGCACATACTCGGAAAAACACTTATATTCATCATAAGCCGGTTTGTTTTTCTGAGCTTAGCAAGACAGGAAGTTTTCAGCGCTAACACGTCAGCAGAGCGGCCAAGTTCGCTGTTGGGATGCTCCTGTCTTTCGGAATTCTTAAACAAGCAAGACACAGGAAGAGAGTGATTCAGAGGCAGGGTGTCTTTGGTCCGTGTGTATAAAAGGGCATCCCCCTAATTTCCATAAACTGCGTGAAAACCGGGGGGTCTGTCACATAAAATGCCAAGGACTTCTTGGAAACAAAAAGTGCTACTTTTATAAAATGAAGATGCTAACATCAACCCCAATGGTAACAAAGCCATACTGGAACCATAAATCAGGAGAAGAAAGCGTTAGGAACACATTGCCTCTCGTTACAAAAGAAAGCGAGAGACGGAGATACAAACTATAGCCTTTGATCCAAGTGAGATGTGGGTCGTGATACAGGTTTACGTGTGTAAGTTGCCACATTTCTTTTGAGGGCTGACAACATCATCATACCATTCCATATGTGTTTGACACGAAAATGGCATGTAGTTTTGAGTCCTGAATAAACACAGGATTCGTTTTACTCATGGTACTGGATACGTGGAGGATCACGTTCATACACTAGCCACACTGGGAAACACCAAACACCTGTTACAACTGGTGACAGACGGTCAAGTTTAGAAAGGGAGCCGGATTTGCAGCTGGGAGTCCGGGCTCCGGGCTCCCGCCCACCTTCACAGGAGACTGTGTGGTTCTCCACACACCCTTCTCGTCCCCAGGGCTTCCTCGCCACATCGTTAAACACGGGGACCAGCCTCGGCGAGCTCCAAAATGCCCCACGACGGGAGGAAAACCAGGCAAGAAGACGTAGGTGTAGTGATTTTGTTTCTTTACTGTTACCGTGTTTTTTATAGTATCAAAGGAGTATTGTTGGTATGAATTTAGAAAAAGTCTCCTGAGCAAAAACTGAGAGCTTTTTCCCTGAGATCAGGAACACGACAGGGATGTCCACTCTCACCGCTGTTGTTTAACGTAGTGTTGGAAGTGCTATCATCAGCAATGAGACAACAGAAGGAAATCAAAGGCATCAAAATTGGCAAAAATGAAGTCAAGCTTTTGCTTTTTGCAGATGACATGATATTATACATGGAAAATCCAATAGACTCCACCAAAAGTCTGCTAGAACTGATACATGAATTCAGCAAAGCTGCAGAATACAAAATCAATGTACAGAAATCAGTTGCATTCCTATAGACTAATAATGAAGCAACAGAAAGACAAATGAAGAAACTGATCCCATTCACAATTACACCAAGAAGCATGAAATACCTAGGAATAAACCTAACCAAAGATGTAAAAGATCTGTATGCTGAAAACTATAGAAAGCTTATGAAGGCAATTGAAGAAGATATAAAGAAATGGAAAAACATTCCATGCTCATGGGTTGGAAGAATAAATATTGTCAAAATGTCAATACTACCCAAAGCTATCTACACATTCAATGCAATCCCAATCAAAATTGCACCAGCATTCTTCTCGAAGCTAGAACAAGCAATCCTAAAATTCATATGGAACCACAAAAGGCCCCGAATAGCCAAAGTAATTTTGAAGAAGAAGACCAGAGCAGGAGGCATCACAATCCCAGACTTTAGCCTCTACTACAAAGCTGTCATCATCAAGACAGCATGGTATTGGCACAAAAACAGACACACAGACCAATGGAATAGAATAGAAACCCCAGAACTAGACCCACGAACGTATGGCCAACTCATCTTTGACAAAGCAGGAAAGAACATCTAATGGAAAAAAGACAGTCTCTTTAACAAATGGTGCTGGGAGAACTGGACAGCAACATGCAGAAGGTTGAAACTAGACCACTTTCTCACACCATTCACAAAAATAAACTCAAAATGGATAAAGGACCTGAATGTGAGACAGGAAACCATCAAAACCCTAGAGGAGAAAACAGGAAAAGACCTCTCTGACCTTAGCCGTAGCAATTTCTTACTTGACACATCCCCAAAGGCAAGGGAATTAAAAGCAAAAATGAACTATTGGGACCTCATGAAGATAAAAAACTTCTGCACAGCAAAGGAAACAATCAACAAAACTAAAAGGCAACCAACGGAATGGGAAAAGATATTTGCAAATGACATATCGGACAAAGGGCTCGTATCCAGAATCTATAAAGAGCTCACCAAACTCCACACCCGAAAAACAAATAATCCACTGAAGAAATGGGCAGAAAACATGAATGGACACTTCCCTAAAGAAGACATCCAGATGGCCAACAGGCACATGAAAAGATGCCCAACGTCGCTCCTCATCAAGGAAACACGAATCAAAACCACACTCAGGTATCACCTCATGCCAGTCAGAGTGGCCAAAATGAACAAATCAGGAGACTATAGATGCTGGAGAGGATTGGAGAAATGGGAACTCTCTTGCACTATTGGTGGGAACGCAAACTGGTGCAGCCGGTCTGGAAAACAGTGTGGAGGTTCCTCAAAAAATTAAAAACAGACCTACCCTATGACCCAGCAGTAGCACTGCTAAGAATTTACCCAAGGGATACAGAAGTACTGATGCATAGGGGCACTTGTACCCCAATGTTTATAGCAGCACTCTCAACAATAGCCAAATTATGGAAAGAGCCTAAATGTCCATCAACTGATGAATGGATAAAGAAATTGTGGTTTATATACACAACGGAGTACTACGTGGCAATGAGAAAGAATGAAATATGGCCCTTTGTAGCAACATGGATGGAACTGGAGAGTGTGATGCTAAGTGAAATAAGCCATACAGAGAAAGACAGATACCATATGGTTTCACTCTTATGTGGATCCTGAGAAACTTAACAGGAACCCATGGGGGAGGGGAAGGAAAAAAAAGAGGTTAGAGTGGGAGAGAGTCAAAGCATAAGAGACTCTTAAAAAATGAGAACAAACTGAGGGCTGATGGGGGGTGATGGGTATTGAAGAGGGCATCTTTTGGGATGAGCACTGGGTGTTGTATGAAAACGAATTTGACAATAAATTTCATATATTAAAAACAAAAAACAAAAAAGAAAAGAAAAGAAAAAGAGAAAAAAATCCCCAGCAGTCAAAGTAAAACTCTGGCATCTTTCATGGTTAAGAGTCAGTGCATTTTTCTTAAAGCAAAAGCAGGCCCAGGAGAGAACAGCACGGTGACAGCCCCCCCAGTGACTCAAAGGCCCCTCAGATGCAGCCTCACGAAGCCCGGTGTTTAAAGAAAAACCCGGAATGACACATCTTCAGGATGAAAGAGCCCATGGTGCAGACGTCAGTCCAGTCTTCCCCCCCGCCCACCACGGAGAGAGCTTGCGTAAGGTGCACTTGTGCTGTCGGAGGGAGACTCCGTTTCCTCACGTGTAAAGCGGCGGTGAAAACCTCCTACCTCCCCAACGGCTGTGACTGTTTAATGGAATCACGCAAATGGCCGTGCTCTTTAAATTGTTAAGGAGCTGCACGGTGTAGGACAGCATGAGCGTTGTCGTCACGAAGCCCCCAAAACGCGTGTTTAATGTGAGCGTTCCACGGACCTCCTCTCTGCGGGTGCCGTGCTACCATCAGAGGCCACACGAGGCACAGGGCACGTCCTCCGGGGCACCACCGCGGCCGGGTGGGGACAGGACAGGCCGCCTGAAGCCCCGTGAGGAGGGCTCCCAGGAGAGGAGCAGAACGCCACGGGAGCACGCGAGAGGGACGCGCATGAGGCCGAGGACAGAGGTCACACGGAAGGCATCCTGGAGACCAGAGCCGCCACGCTGCCACGTAAAGAACAAGGAGGAATTGGGGAAATGGAGAGAAGGAGAGGGGAGCAGAGCCTTCCAGAAGAACGCGGGCATGACGAACGGTGTGGGCAAAACAGGAGACTGGAGACAAGAGGGCAGGCTGGACGAGGGGCCGGGCACAGAACGAACGAGAAGCAAGGGAGAGCTGGAGAGGCAGGCGTGGGCTGGCAAAGGGGGTCCACTGACAGATCCAGAAGTCAGTGCTCAACCTTCGGAAGCACATGACCGACGCTGAGCAGGGAAGCGAGGCTACGACTACGGAGACGAGACAGGAGGGGGCAGACAGAAGGCCGAGAGACTAGCAGGCAGAGAACCTGCTAGAGAACCGGGGGTGGCAATGAGAACAGAGAGGGGACTGAACCACAACGTGTCTCAGAACTCAAGGAAAAAATTACGCCAATATGTTCGAAACATCAGGAGACATAAAAACATTTTAGAAAAAAAATCTAAATAATCAAGACTGACTCTTAGGGGCACCTGGGCGGCTCAGTTGGTGAAGCGCCCGACTTCGGCTCAGGTCATGATCCCGCGGTCTATGAGTTCGAGCCCCGCATCGGGCTCTGTGCTGGCAGCTTGGAGCCTGGAGCCTGCTTCGGATTCTGGGTCTCCCTCTCTCTGTGCCCTTCTCTCCCTCTCTCTCTCTCTCAGAATTAAATAAAAACTAAATACATAATAAAATAAATAAAATAAAGTAAAAATCATGTTATGAACCTAGAGTGGTAATCATTGCACAATATATGTAAGTCAAACCATTATGCTGCACATCTTAAACCTATACGGTGATGTATGTCAATCACCTCTGAATAAAACTGGAAAAACTCATGTTACGTAAGTTGCTTTATAGATATATTACCTGTATTTACTTATAGATAATAGAATAAGTTTTACGTTAGACCTGTAGTATATGCATGTTTATATTTAACACTAAATACACACAGCCTCTTATATCAGTGGGAAAGTCGTGGCTCATTCAAGAAATTCTTTAGGACAATAGGTAAATTAGGAGGAAAAAGGGCAAACTCAGATTCCTCTTCAATCAATGCACCAAAATCAATTCCATGTGGAAAAATATAATGGCTAAAATATATATGTTATATCATATCAAATACATCACATCAAACATATCTTGCCATATATATATATATATATATATATATATACACTTTTTTTTAGAATCAAGAATCATGAAAGAAAGGTCTAACAGCCATCTGAATGTCTTTCCACTGTAAATTACTTCTTTCATCTGGAATTTCTGAACGTACGTATGAAACCTGATTTAAGCATTTGTCAAAGAATGTGGCTTCCTAAAAAGACCATTTCTATTTGATGGCTGTCTGTTCATGTGCGTGGGCCATGCTTTCCTGTTTGCTTGGGTTGCAAATTTTTGTTGAAAACTAGACACTTTAAATATGATAATGTGGCATCTCTGGAAAGCTTCTCATCGGCATCTTTAGAAGTCAAACGTTTTATCAGAATACGGGTACGTCTCCGTTTGGGTCTTTTCTCATCGGCCCTGACTGTAACCCTCTAGGCTCCAGCCTTCTCCTCATTCTAGGAAGCTCTCCCCTCGAGTCCCCTCACTGTGGCCTCTTCTCCATCCTTCCCTCTCTCTCCTGCTGTGGCTGTCGTGTGGACACCAGATATCCTCGGTCGGGGTCTGCTCTCCAAGGCTCTCAGCATTTCCCTCATGGTTGACACTTGGTGGTTTTCCACTGTGTTACACAGCGTTTCGTCCCCTGGCATTTCCTTCAACTCACCCACTGCATTTTCGCTTTGAAAGCCTCAGTTATTTTTAAGTTTAAGAAAGCCATTTGGGGCTGGCGCGGAATCTCCTTAAGGACCCTGGATGGTTTTGGAATTAAATGTGGGGCCTCTGTGCTCTTGCATCCGTGATGCTGCTCGAGTCTGCTCCAAGAGGCTGCCATGCCAGCCAGGGCAAGGAGGACACACAACCGATGTCCCTGAAGGCGCCAGAGAACCAGCTGGCCACTCAGAGGTCTCCTAGGGCACAAGGAGACGTCGCCTCTGACCCTGAGCCCCCTTCTCTTCCCAGCGGGACAAAGCCCTGAGCCTGTATCCTAATGCACAGTCTGCATTAGGAGCTGGTACAGCCTGGACTCTCTTTCCAGACCAGCCTGCCCACCAGCCCCAGAATCACCCCTTTGCCAGAGGGGTGGATGGCCTTAAATGGCCTCAGAGGAGAGGGTCGCATGAACCAATTCGATCTGCTATCACCATACGATTGCATGACCTTAAATGATTCTGGTATAGCTACTGGACAGAATGAAATATGTTTAATGCCTATAAAATCTTGGTGTGAGGGAAAAATCTTTAGAAACACAACTCCAAAGGCAGAAACCATAAAAATATGTATTGAATTAATGTCAAAAGTAAAATTTTAGGTGAAATTTAAAAGCGAATACCAAAAAAAGGAGTAACCCAATTAAGAAATGGGCAGAAGACATGAATAGACACTTTTCCAAAGAAGACCTACAGATGGCCAACAGACACATGAAAAGATGTGCAACATCACTCATCATCAGGGAAATGCAAATTACAACTACAATGAGATGGCATCTCACACCTGTCAGAATGGCTAAAATTAACAACACAACACAGGAAACAACAGGTGTTGGTGAGGATGTGGAGAAAGGGGAACCCTCTTACACTGTTGATGGGAATGCAAACTGGTGCAGCCACACACACACACACAGCCCCACACACAATGAATATTACCCAGCCATCAAAAAAGAATGAAATCTTGCCATTTGCAATGGCATGGATGGAGCTAGAGAGTATAATGCTAAGTGAAATAACTCAGTCAGAGAAAGATAATTACCAATGAATTTACTCACAGGTGGAATTTAAGATACAAAAACAAGAAGAGGGGGAAAAAAAGAGAGAGGTAAACCAAGAAACAGACTCTTCACTATAGAGAACACCCTGCTGGTCCCCAGAGGGGAGGTGGGAGGGTACTTGTTGTGATGAGTATCCGGTGATGTACTGAAGTGTTGAATCACTATATTGTACACCTGAAATTGATATTACACCATATGTTAACTAACTGGGATTTAAATAAAAACTTTAAAAAAATTCCTTTCAGAAAAACTTCTAAGTGAAAAATAAAACATTAAAATATTTCAAACATAAGTAACAGGGAAAAGGTTATTAACTATTAGCTATTAATTAAAATCACTTTTAAAAATCAGTAAGAAGATGAGGAATAGCTTAATAGAAAAATGGGCAAAAACATGAATAGGAAACCCATAAAAGAAGAAATGAACATAGCTATTAAGCTTACGAATGTCACCAGCAATAAAAAATAAATTCCAAATGCTTATCGGATTGGCAAAGACTTTTTAAAATACGACCCACTGCTGGAAAGGTTCATGTCTGAAACACAATATAGCAAACTGGACTTTCAAATGTTTAAATTCAAATAAAGAACACACTGCAATCCTAACTTTAAAATGTGCACTGGGGGGACCTGGGTGGCTCAGTTGGTTAAGCGTCTAACTTCAGCTCTGGTCACGATCTCACGGTTCATGGGTTCAACCCCCGCATCAGGCTCTGTGCTGACAGCTCAGAGCCTGGAGCCTGCTTCAGATTCTGTGTCTCCCTCTCTCTCTGTCCCTCCCCCCTCTCGTGCTCTCTTTCTGTCTCTCAAAAATAAACATTAAGAAAAATGTTTTAATGTGCAGAAAAAAATTCTGCATCCCAAATACAATCTCAAAACAAATCCAAGTTTAAAAGCTAACATAGCTAG
Organism: Lynx canadensis; assembly: GCF_007474595.2. NCBI lineage: Eukaryota > Metazoa > Chordata > Mammalia > Carnivora > Felidae > Lynx > Lynx canadensis. The sequence goes on from NC_044308.2 coordinate 3,133,819, forward strand.
GGTGGCTCAGTTGGTTGAGCGTCCAACTTAGGCTCAGGTCATGATCTCACAGTTCGTGAGTTCAAGTCCCACGTCGGGCTCTGTGCTGACAGCTCGGGGCCTGGAGCCTGTTTCAGATTCTGTGTCCCCCTCTCTCTCTGCTCCTCCCCTGCTCACACTCTGTCTCTCTCTCAAAAATAAAGATTAAAAAAAAATTTTTTTTAAAGCTAACATAGCTAAACCTACAATACAAATAGGACACCGGGGAAGATAAAACACCTTAGCACATTCACGGATGCATTCCTTCAGTATTTTTGAGCAGCAGGTCTGTGCCAGGCCATGCGGGAGGCACTGAGGACACGACAGTAAGAGCCACAGACACAATTCTCCCCTCAAGAAATTTATATTCTAAAGCAATTATCATAAGAGCATTTCGGGAAAATTTTGCCAATTTTAAAATATGCTAATTATATGCCTGCTTTACCTCCCAACCTAAAAACTAACACTGGGGAGTGCTGAAACAACACTCAAAGTTACTTGCGTGTAAATATTAACTTTCCGGAACACATTTAAGTCCTAAGTAGCTAATCAGTGTGGAAAAGCAAGGGGAATGGGGCTTCTACCTACTCTAGCCCATGGAAGATCCGGCCCCACCCCGGTTATCTCCCTGCAAGGAGCAAAGGACACCGGAAATTAGCCAGTTGCGGTCGAAGTGATACAGGAGACACGGGGCACGGAATGCCGATTCCAAGGTCTTCCCGAGAAGTCCCACTGTCCGACACACCACTAGCCAGTAGGTGACACGGTAACTGAGTATCTGAAACATGACTACAGTCAACCCCCCCCTTATCTGCTCCGAGACCGCTATTTGTTTTCTATACGTACATACCTATGATGAGGTTTAATGTACAAATTAGGCCCAGTACGAGATTAACAACAAAAAACAATAATAAAATAGAACCTGGCACGATACGCTGCAATCAAAGTTATGTGACTGTGATCTCTCTCTCCAAATATCCTCCTGGTCTGTGCTAATAACCCTTCCTGTGCCGAGGTGACAGACACAATGCCTGCGAGAGCAGAAGACAAGGTGAGGCGAGGGACGCGGGCGCGTGACGTAGCGTGAGGCTGCTACTGACCTCACGACGCATCAGAAAGAGCATCATCTGCCTCAGGGCCGCAGCGGAGGCCAGGGACCTGAAACTGTGGCAAATGTGACCAGGAATAAGAGGGGGACTCGTGTATTCTGAACTGACATGGGCTGTCGGTGGAAAATAAACACCTGGTTTCAAATACTCAGGATGGAAAAAAAAGAAACAAACCCAAATCAATACATTAAGAAGTTGTGTATTGGGGCGCCTGGGTGGCTCAGTCGGTTGGGCGTCCGACTTCAACTCAGGTCACGATCTCATGGCTTGTGAGTTCGAGCCCCGTGTCAGGCTCTGTGCTGACAGCTCAGAGCCTGGAGCCTGCTTCGGATTCTGTGTCTCCTCTCTCTCTGTCCCTCCCCTGCTCATGCTCTCTCTCCCTGTCAAAAATAAATAAACGTGAAAAATAATTAAAAAAAAAAAAAAAGAAGTTGTGTATTGATTACATGTTGAAATAACACTTGGGTATTTGGGGTAAAATGAAACATACTGCGAAAACCGATCTTGTTTCTTTTCACTTATTAATGTGGCCACTAGAAAGTGTAGGGTTACCTCTGTGACTGGCATCACGTCTCTGCTGAACGACACAAGACAGGATCCTGGAGTAGTCCTTACTTCCCCGAAAGTTTTGAGGAGAAGGAAGCCCACTGACCCAAGACAGGGGGCTGTTTCTGGCGCCCCCTACTCACCAAGAGGCCGCGTTGGGGCCACGACTAAGCATGAGACCCCTGGAGGGGCTTCAGAAAGGGATAATCAGGCCCTGTTGGCATCGCAGGCTCCATGCTGAGGGGGTCTCCACCCGCGCCTCAATTATTGGCTCTGAGGAGAACGGCCATCAAACACAAACCAGCGTGAGAGCCCTACCTGCAAGATGGCACCTCAAAAGTCCCGCACGCCAATGCCAAAATGAAACCAAACAACTACATTCGACGTGGCTCTTGAGCAAGGAGCCGTAAAACAGCACGAACATCCCCACTGTGGTGGTGCGTGCTACGTAAGAACACGAAGCATCTTCCACGCCTTCCGTTCCTAGCAGCCGCATGTGAACACGACACAAACAGTGTGGCTACACCGATTTTCCTCGGCCTAGCTCACGCCCGCTGTTAGAAGCGATGCCCAGGGGTGCCTGGGTGGCTCAGTCGGTCAGGCGTCCGACTTCGGCTCAGGTCACGATCTCACGGTTCGTGGGTTCGAGCCCCGCGTCCGGCTCTGGGCTGACAGCTCGGAGCATGGAGCCTACTTCGGATTCTGTGTTTCCCGCTCTCTCTGCCCCACCCCCAGTTGTCTCTCTCTCTCTGTCTGTCTCTCTCTCAAAAAATGAATAAACATTAAAAAAAAATTTTTTTGAAACAGCTCTGTTCTGATGAAAAGTGTCTTTAAGTGTTTTAGAGGGAAGCTCGGCGTTGCGGCTCGAAGGCCTGCCTGCATCTACTCAGGGGTTCGTGACAGGTTGTAAAAGAGAGACGTCTGCTACTTGGCTTAGGGCAGAAACCCAGGCTGAGGAGATGAGGCCAGACCAGGAGGAAGGAGTAGGGCAGGGTGGTGGGGGGAAGGGGCCAGCTGCCAAAAAGAGGCTGAAAAGAGCCCATCGTGGGTTTCTATACGTCCACGGGGAAGTCACCGGGAAAGACAGTCTCATGTTCTGGGGGCCTTGCTGTCCTCAGTGAAGGAACGAGAGAGCAGGAAGGGCCAGCCACATTCCTGAAGGCCTACTGAGTCCCAGGCATGTACCAGGTGCTTGGCACAGTCTATCTAAGGTAACCTCACATCAGCCCTGCAAGGCAAGTTCACATCATTCCCCCTTTCTCAAATAAGGGTCAACACTGAGTTCTCGAAGTAAAGAGAGCTGTCTACCCTCATGGCTAATAAGCAGCAAAGCCCGCTGGAAAACGCATTCATTTCCTCTTCACAGAGCTGTACAGGATATAAAATAATTTTTCCTTGGGCAAAAAAAAATTAACGAGGCTCAGCACTGAGAGGAAAATATAGATCTGTGGCAAGGGTATCTGTGCAGCGTCGAGGCAAGAAGGGATTTCTCTAAAAAGACCCAGAAAAAAGGCAAACTATAAATGACAAGAGGGATAAATGCTTATCCACTCCTTTATTCAATTAATATTTCTGAAACTCAGCCACCGACCATATACTGCTCCAGGCACTTGGGATACATCGCCGCACAAAAGAGACCAAAACCCCTAGTCTCCAGGGATATACGTATAACGCTAGGGAGAAGCTACATTAAAATTCACACGGACACCTTCGTTCCCCACAAAAGGTGAAAATATAGGCCACTGACTGAGAAAAGACATGTGAGCGACAAAGGATTAGTGTCTAGATTACAGAGCTACAATCTACAAATAAGTGAGACCAAAACACCAGGAAAACTCATGAGCAAAAAGCATGAATAAGCAACTCTCAAGAGGAAACCCAAATGCCAGTAAATATGAAAAGGTGAGCATTTTACTAGTAATCAAGAAAATACGAATTACAACATCAAGAGGGTGCCATTTAACAACCAAGAAACTGACAAAAATGAAAAAGCCTGACCACATCAGGCTGGAGCTACTGTGGTGTGGGTATTCCTGGATTTTTGGCTAGACCATAAACAGGTGCCATGACTTTGGAGAATATAATTTGGCAGTAGCTGGTAAAGTTGAAGACATATGCATCATTTCACCCAGAAATTCCACTCCTAGGCATAGAACTTAGAGAAACTAATCTCCAAAAAGAAGATGTACAGAATTGTTCAGCAACAAAAATAAATGAATTAAAGCTACATTTCACAACATCGGTGAATCTCACTGCTCAGACTGCTAAGAAAAGCAAGCTACAGAACACTCAAGGTCTCTTTGCATTTATATTAAGCTTAAAAAGTATAAAACACCACCACATCCTTTACTTATTCAGGAAAAGTATAAAGAAAAGGAAGGGAATTATAAACTCAAAATTCAAAAGAGTCGGGGAGCCTGGGTGGCTCAGTCGGTTGAGCATCCGACTTTGGCTCAGGTCATGATCTCACGGGTGGTGAATTCAAGCCCTGTGTCGGGCTCTGGGCTGACAGCTCAGAGCCTGGAGCCTACTTTGGATTCTGTGTCTCCCTCTCTCTCTGCCCCTCCCCTGCTCACACTCTGTATCTCTCTCTCAAAAATAAATAAACATTAAAAAAAATTTTTTTTAATTCAAAGAGTCATTACCTGTGGGGACAAAAGGGAAAGAAAAAGAGATAGTCTTTGTATTGACAATATTTTATTTCCTACACTAAAAGGTGGTACGTGAGTATACACTGTATTATTACTATTTAATCCTTTCTAATTCTTAATTATTACACAGTAGAAAGATCTTAGCAAACTAAGCATCAATCTCAAAAACAACACAATACTTACAAGAAATAAGCAAGGATTCTCAGAAGATAAATCCATGCTGGTCTTGACAAGTCATAAACAGGTAAGCTTCGCTTTGAATTTCCAATCTACCAAGAAGCCCTAAGATCCGAGTACCAGCATAAAGCATGCAGCCAGGGACATAAAGTACTATTATATGAGGGAGAAACTCTAAATGTTTTCCCAAACAGCAGAATGAGAAAATACAAACAAAAGAGGTTAGAATAAACAGACTCAGGCTGTCAAAGGCTAAGCCAGGCCTTTGGGAGGTCTCATGGCCAAGGTTGCCCCATATGATTGGTTCAGTTTCATTTTTTTCGTTTTGCTTTGTTGTTAAGTTTGAGAGAGAGAAAGAGCAAGCAGAGGAAGGTCAGAGACAGACAGACAGAGAGAGAGAGAGAGAGAGAGAGAGAGAGAGAATCCCAAGCAGGCTCCACACTATGAACACAGAGCCCAATGCAGGGCTCGAACTCACAAACCGTGAGATCATGACCTGAGCCAAAGTTGGACACTTAAACGATGGAGCCACCCAGGCACCTGAGAGGCTCAAGTTTTGAAAGTATGGGGCAGATGCGTTAAAGGCCCCAGACTGGGAGGAACAAGGGACACTCTACCAAACTTGGCAAGGGCCCAGGGGCATGGCTGCATCAGACACCGGGAAGGTGGAAAGCTACATCAGGACCCATTCTATGCTTCTCACGTCATCTACTTGTCTCTCCCCAGCTCAACATGAACTTCCTCCAAAGCAGACAGCATGTCCTTAAATGAGTCCTCCCAATGTCCAAGGATCTGGCTAGACTTCAGGCCCAAAGGGAAAGCAGACACAGACCCCAAGGAATGAGTGAGAAAAGTCAAATGTGAAGTCCAATGGGAGGAAAAGACACGTATAGAAAGAATTCAGTGACAAGGCAGGACAAGAGAAAGGAGAGATTTATGGAAGCGAGAGGGTTGGGAAAGACTCTGCGATCGTCTTGAATCTTGAAAGATAGCCAGAATTAAGAACAGAGGGGCACGTGGAGAAAGGACTGAGGGGGGAGAATGAGCAGAAGAAAGTGTGAACAGGAGTTCAGCTCGGCTGAGGCATGGACACACGACCAGCCAACTATTTGGGAGAAATGGTGAGCCACATACAAAGGCAGAGTAACAACTCAACAGTTCCTCAATGACCACAAATAGAAGGTGTGAGCAACTGTCTACTTACTTTCATTCTTCCCATTGATTTCATCTTGGCTCAAAGGATGACCAGTTTTTTTGAGCCAATACCTGAAACTGATTACGTGGCCTAAGTCCAAGTGTTTCCCAGTCAACTTCTTTTTACTCCTTAACCTCTAATGAATGAGGCAACTCTGAAGGCCTACCTGGGATGTCTCCCTCCACCGCCACACCATGGAGCCTGTTTGGTCCACCTGACAATGGGCTGGGCAATGACCCAGTGAGAAAAGCGGATGGGAAGCAAATCAGAATCCATTCACATTTCTTCACGAGTTATAAACAACACATTTTTGTAACTGCAGAAATAAACAGAGCCGACTTCTAAGAAAGCAAACAGTTGTAGGAAAGTCATTGGATGACATCTGCTCTCTGATGGAAAATTTAAGGAGAACAGCATGATTCAGGCCAAGCCAAGAGAAAGCCCAATTAGTATTATTTAGACTACAGCACTATCACGCTTCCTGGTACAATAAACAAAATACTGAATCTCCCTACCCTTTCACACCAATGTTCTCCAACTAGACATCAAATGCCTCCTCCTTCCAACACATAGTAATCTATTCGGTACCTAGTGCCAACAGCAAGGATGAGCTCTACCGGTAGGCTCCTTTGGCAGACCTGACATATGTGGGGGAAGAGGGGTAAAATGGGTGGAAGAGGAAGCACAGAAAAGACGCAAAGGAAAATGTGCCCTAGAGAGTGCCAGGTAGAGTGACTCAGCCACGAGCCACTGGCACTGATGCCGTAGGTTGTCTAGTACAAAACACCAAGTGAACTAGAGAAGAGGATCTAGTCTTCATTCTGACCCTCGCCTGTCCCGAGACCTTGTTAGGTTGGTTTGGGGGCTCCATGATCTTTGGTGTTCTGTTTGTCCTATCCCTGAGGGGGTTTTGTTTTGTTTGTTTTGAGAGAGAGAGAGAGAGACAGAGACAGAGCGCATGCACGCAAGCGGGGGAGAGGGACACAAGGAGACAGATTGAATCTCAAGCAGGCTCAATCCCATGACCCTGAGATCATGACCTGAACCGAAATCAAGAGTCAGACATTCAAATGACTGAGCTATCCAGGTGCCCCTCCTATCCCTGAGTTTTTAAACACAACTGGTCTACCCCACATGATGCCAGAGACGATACAGAGAAAACTGCTACAGTGCTGAGCCCACCCCAAGAGCCAGAGGGTCAAAACATCAGCATTCAGGTAACTGACATGATCAAGTTCCCCTACCCAGAAACTGTCCCAAATGACCCAAGAAAAACAGACCTTTGGAATACCAATAGTTTTGAATAAGAGACTTGAAATGATGCTAATCATATGATACAAATTCTAAGAAATTTTTTTTTTTATCAAGTGCAGGCAGGACCAGATGAAGAAAAAGTCACTAAGGGCAGATCCTTATTTTTATTATTTTTGTTATTTTCTTAGAGAGAGAGACAGAGAGAGAAAAAGCACACACGAGTGGGGGAGAGAGACAGAGGGAGAGAGAGAAAATCTTTTTTTTTTTTTTTTTCCAGAGAGACAGTGTGTGTAGGTGCATGCAGGATAAGGGCAGAGGGAGAGAGAGAGAATCTTATGTAGGCTCTGCACTGAGCGGGGCTCAATCCCACCAACTGTGAGATCGTGACCTGAGCGAAAATCAAGAGTCGGATGTTCAACCAAGTGAGCCACCCAGGCGCCCCAGGGCAGGTTTTTAAATGTCCGTTCTTAGGGAAGTGGTGCCTAGGAACATTATGGGAGTAAGTAAACAAAATCTAGATGTGGAGGGATGACATCACTCCGAGATGTGGAGGGATGACAGCTGGGAACCATAACAAAGACAGGGGAGGCAGGAACAACTTAACTGGAAATCTCTAACCATGGCTCAAAGTCAAAGGTAGCTGGGAAAGCAAGAAGGCACACCAAAACGAGTCTGTGCTTCCAGCTCCCACAATCAGCCCTTTATGGTGCTGGATGAATAAAGTTGTGATAAAAGAAACTATATGATCAAGAACGGTATTTAAAGTATTTAACAACTAGTAAGGCACAGGCACCAGCCAATCAGATGTCAGCTGTAACTACGGCTACAGCCAGGCTGGTAGGGAGTTGCGTGACTCTTCCCAGATCCATTCCTAACAATCTTAAAGATGGATTTCTAAGGTACCCAAGCAAACAATGGGGGAACTATGGTAGAACAGATGTTTTGTTCACTAAAGACACCCAGTTTCCTTCTTGGGTCCATGGCAGGAGTCCACATTCCCATCCCCTGGAAGTCAGGTGTGGCCATGTGACTTGGATCCTGTGTCTCCCTCTCTCTCTGCCCCTCCCCCACTCATGCTCTCTGTCTCAAAACTAAATATTTTTTAAAAAGAGAGAGAGAGGGACACCTGGGTGGCTCAGTCAGTTAAGCTTCTGACTTTGGCTCAGATCATGATCTCTCTTTCATGGGTGTGAGCCCCTCATCGGGCTCTGTGCTGACAGCTCTAAGAGCCTGGAGCCTTCTTTGGATTCTGTGTCTCCCTCTCTCTCTGACCCTCACCTGCTCGTGTTCTGTCCCTCTCTGTCTTTTAAAAAAATAAAATGTTAAAAAAAATTTTTTTTAAAAGAGAGAGAAACAGAGGAAACAAGAAAAATAACAGCAGGCTAAAGTCCTAACATAACATACAATTGTAACATATCAATAAACACATTAAATGTAAATGATCGAAATACACCAAACGCACAGGTATACCAGATAAAGACTGGTAGAATGCACTAGACAGACAGACAACTCAACTATATTCTCTCTATAAGAAACGCTCTTCAGATATAACGGTATATATAGATAAGTTGAAAATTAAAGAATACTAAAGTAAAAGGAAAATTTATATTGTGCTAGTATTATGTTTAAGAGCAATTTTTACAAAGGAGAGACTACATTAATATCTGATGAACTCCAGAGCAAAGAAAATTACCAGGGACCCAGAGGAATAGTCCACCAAGCAAACACAGGAATTTTAAATGTTTATGTGCCAAACAACAGAGCTTCAAAACACATGAAGCAAAAACTGATAAAGCTGAAAGGAAAAACAGACAAATCCACAATGGGGATTTCAACACCCTTCTCTCAGTAATTGACTGAGTAACTGGCGAGGAAATGAGCAAGGATAGAGAAGAAGTAAACAATACTGTCGACCAGCCAAACGTAACTGATATTTAACGAACACTCCACCCAACAATAGCAGAATATACATTCTTTCGTCTAATGGAACGTTCACCAAGAGAGACCGCATTCTGGGACATAAAACAAACCTCAATGAAGCATACAGATTGAAAGGAAGAGATGACGTGATTATCTGTTTAATCACTTCCAATTTGCCCAACTGGAGAAGGAGGGATTCTCCTCCAGGGTTATAGGAATGGCCAGACACCTGACAGCTGACACTGGACCAATGAGACAGACAACGGATTACTAATCACATACTCATAGCCCGGGAGAAGAGGACACATCATGCCATGCAGTGGCACATGGGGGTGTCACTGGGGAACAGAATAAACAAGCAGGGACAGAGGCAGGCAGGCAGGTATTATCAAGACGTGACTGCTTGGTTCCTTATGGGGGATGTGATTGGCTTGTTTGAATAATTCTGTAGTCTGGCAAGGAACTGAAATCCACTACTCGGATCTAAGCAGGAATAGGGGCATCTGGGTGGCTCAGTCGGTTAAGCATCCAACTTCAGCTCAGGTCATGATCTCAGAGTTTGTGAGTTCGAGCCCCACATCGGGCTCTGTGCTGACAGCTCAGAGCCTGGAGCCTGCTTCAGATTCCACGTCTCCCTCTCTCTCTGCCCTTCTGCCACTCATGCTCTATCTCTCTCTCAAAAATAAAAATAAGTATTAAAAAAAAAAAAAAGCAGGAATCTTGCCTGGCCCTCTAGATAAGGAAGGTTGCTTGTCTAGGGGACCATATCTGTGGAAGCAGAGTGGGGAAGAGAACCTATAGTAAGACCATTCTAGACCCTCCCAGTTTCCCCAGATATCGACATAGCACATAATATCGGGCCTTAATTTTATACCTTACTCCACGTCATCTATTTACAGAATCCTAAGGAATACACACACGCGCGCGCACACACACACACACACACCTCCTAGAAACAATACACGAGTTTAGAAAGGTTGTAGGCTCTAAGAGCAATACCCAAAAACCAATTGTTTCCTATGCATTTGCAATTAACATGTGGATAATGAAATGCAAACCCCAATACCATTTACAACCATTCAAAAAAATAGGAACCGTGTAGGTACAAATCTAAAAAACATGTTCAGGATTTTACAAAACACTTATAAAAGAAGTCAGAATTGATGTAAATAATAAAAAGTCAGGCCATGTTCATGGATTGGAAGACTCAAGATAGTTAAGATGTTTATCCTCCCTCAAACTTATCAACAGGTTCAACATCATTCCTATCAAAATTCTAGGAAGGCTTTTTGTATATATACAAGCTTATTCAAAAATTATATGGAAATGCAAAGGTACTAGAATAGCTTAAGTAATCTTGATAAAGAAGTTAATAAGGTAGGAAAGGAGCATTGTACTCAACTTTAATACTTACTTTATAGTTACGGTAACAGAGACAATGTCATGTTGGAGGAGGGATAGACACATTGATCAATGGGACAAAATGTAGAGTCCGGAAGTAAACCCCCACAGGTATTTTCCCAATGGATTTCAGACAAAGGAGCAGAAGTAATTCATTGGAAGAAGGAAAGTTTTTTCAACGAATGACGCTGGAGCATTTGGACATCTACAGGCAAGAGTAAGTCTTACCCTTAACCTCACACCTTATACAAAAGTCAAAATGAATCACGAATTTAAACACAAAGTATAACAAAATATGAAACTTTTAGAAGAAAGCATAGGAGAAAATCTTCAGGACCTAGGGCTGGGCAGAGTTCTTAGCCATGACAACAAACACCATGATTCACAAATGAAAAAAAAAAAATACAAAACAAAACAAAATGAGGGGCACCTGGGTGGCTCAGTTGGTTAAGCATCTAACTTCGGCTCAGGTCATGATCTCACAGTTCATTAGTTCGAGCCTTGCGTCGGGCTCTGTGCTGACCGCTCAGAGCCTGGAACCTGCTTCGGATTCTGTGTCTCCCTTTCTCTCTTACCCTCCCCAACTTGTGCTCTGTCTCTGTCTCTCTAAAAAATAAATAAACATTAAAACAATTGAAAAAAGAAAGAAAAAAATGGATAAACTTGACTTCATCAAAACTGACAACTTTTGGTCTACAAAAGACCATACGTCAGAGGATTTTAAAAAATCAAGCTACAGACCAGGAAAAAATACTTGCAAACAGCAAACCCCACAGAGAGAATTCTAACATACCAGAGAAGCTACGACGTCTTCGTTATCCTGACCATTCTATCAAAGAGAAAGCAGGGAAGGATATCTGAATTCTAAATGCGGAACACAGATTAGGCCGCCCTGTGAACTTCTACTGCCAGCTCTGGTCTCCTGTTAGTTTCCACGAAGATCTCTTTCTTTCTTGACCTCATCAGGGACTGTCAGTCAATGGACTTGTTAATTGAATCTCAGAATTATGTGCTAACCCCACTGTCTTCGAATACAAAACAGAGCTCTGAGCTCAGTGAGTACATCCACATGGCAGTTACAGAAAGATGCCCATGTCCTATGTGCCACGTGCCTTTGGGAGGACAAGCTTCCTTGGCTATTCCTAGACTGGAAAAATCCGTTAACTCTCTCCAGGAAACCACTCAAGGGCTAGCCAAGGGAGAACCCTGGGAGCCAAGGCTTGCTCAAAACACCTGTGTCCTGGGGTGGGCCCCAAAGCGGATCAGCGGACGACACAGGAAACAACCAGAATGAGGTCAACAAGGACGGAGACACGTGGCCTGTCACTCCCAAGGGATTCACCAATGCCCCACTGAGGAAGGACGGGAGCCTGCATCGGCACACCGTCTGTGTCACCGTGTGCCCCTATGTGTGCGGGTGCCTATTTATTGGCTTCATCAATTAACTACATCATCAACTGTGGCTCGCTCGTTCCGCAGCCTGGGTTGGGCTCTTCCCGTTGTCTGCTAAAGTGCCAGGTCGCCAAGTACATTGCCAAGGACGTGCCAGCCACCGGCAGTCAGCAGCCCGGTACACAGCAGGCACCACCCAGGTGAACAGCGGCCTCCCACCGGGGCTGAACGGAGCCCGCCAGACCGTGGCCACCTGCCACGCCACGCATCCCTTCCCTACTCCCCGCACCAAATGCGCTCCTGGCTCTCACAATGGAAGCTGCTGATGCATCCCAGAAAGGGTTTACAGAGCCTGCAGCACAAGTGCTCTGCCCCTCGAAGCCGTGAATGGTGACGCCTGCCACATGCTGGGCCTCCCAAGGATGGGAGGGAGGGCCTGGAGGTCAGCTCACAGCCACCGGGCTTCCGCCAGGACGCAAGGCCACAAAGCCCGTCCTGAAGCACGAGGCAAAGGCCTGGCCAGGGTCTGGGAAGGTCTTCTCTCATCAGAGGACCATGAAGGAGGGAGTATTAGTAGCTAGTGTTCCACTGGCCACCGCTCCGGGGAAAGGAGGCTCTGTGTTCTAAATGCAAAGTGTGCGTTGAAAGGAATTTGTTTTAAGCAGCCACAGGGCATTGGACCCGCTTCAACCTGCCCATCACACACATTCCCCTCTTCTCTTCCCTCCCAACCCGAGCAAAGGATGAACACAAGTTATTGTTAACAGATGGGCAACCCTTCCTTGAGAAGGACAGCCATGCCCTTCACCTTCAGGCTGGCGTCTTTCCATCAGTACCTCCAACCCTCAGTCCCAGCAAACGGGTATGAATCCAAACCAATGAGCCGAACCAGACAAGCAGAAGATGTCTTCATAAGCCCTACCTTCACCCCAGCAGAAGATTCTGCCTGCTTTCTCCTTTCCAGAATCATCTGGAGTCCTGTCTCCCAGATCCCACTGAGTAACAGCAAGTTTCCTTGTAATTTTACCCACCCCTCCCCCAACTGACGGGCACTGTATTTTTGGACTTTAACATGTATGGGCCTCTTTTTTTCATAAAATTATAAAGTCATAGTTAATCCGTTTCATAGCATTGCTTAAAATATACTCCTAAATAAGCTATACCAACCCTCAGAATTCCAGGCTCTGAAAACCAAGGCGGTTGCTTCTCTCTAGATTTAAGGGTGATGAAGTTAATAAATCTTTAAAAAAATTTTTTTTTGATGGGGCACTTGGGTGGCTCAGTCGGTTAAGCGTCCGACTTCGACTCAGGTCATGATCTCACTACGGTTCACGAGTTCAAGCCCCACGTCAGGCTCTGTGCTGACAGCTAAGAGCCTGGAGCTTGCTTTGGATTCCGTGTCTCCCTCTCTCTCTGCCCCTCCCCCACTCACGGTCTACCTCTACCTCTTTCTCTCTCTCAAAAACAAACATTAAAAAAAATTTAAAAAAGAAAACGTGAATATTCCAATAATCATATAAAAATTTTAAAAAGCCTTCAGAGAATACTTTCCCAAAAAGGTTCTGTGCCCCATTTACTATCAAGTTCTTTCAAATCTTCAAGCAACAGGTTATTTCTGTGCTATTTAAACAGATCAAGAAAAGAAAAAAAAAATGATGGAAAATGCTCTAACCCATTTTTATGAAGTGAACAAAAATCTTGATATAAAAACCTGAAAAATATAATACTAACCAACATTACTTATGAATACAGATGTCGTACTTTCCAACAAAATATGTGCAAACCGAATCCAGCTGAATATTAAAAAGACAATATATCATGGCCAAGTTCAGTTAATGCCAGGAGCACAGAGATGATTCGATATTAGGGAGCTCACTGATATGATTCATTGTGTTAGTAGGTCAGAGGAGTAAAACAATATGAGCATCTAGATCATTCTGAAGAGCCCTGATAACATGCATGCTGGCAACGACACTTCTGTGTGCACACCATTGGCAACAGTTCAGCAGAAGAACCTACCACCCCGGGGAGACCAGAGCTACACTGGGTGAGGGGTAACCAGACCTGGGAGTTGTGCTAGGAGTATGCCTCACTCATCAACCCTCTCCCTCCAGCCAAATGTCAGACAGGGACAATCAATACACACAAAAGGACACAGAGTATGGGGTCTATTGACCGGGGCGGTGTTTTCTCAAACTGTAAACACAGCCCGTTAGTGGGTCATGAACTTAATTTATTAGGTCTTAACCAGCCATTTTTTTCCCCATAGGATCAAGTGGAATGGACTGGGTAAAAAAGCAAATGTCACCGTGAAGGCTTCATAGAAAGGATAATAAGCCTTGTTTCTTGAAACTTTTGTTCCAGTAATATGAACACATATATACATACATGCATTGGGTCATGATGTAAAGTATACTTCTTCCTGGCTGACTTTACATCGCAAAGTGAGACACTGCTACAATTTCCCAGTTCAGCGATATTAGTTGATGATGATGGTGTAAATGTGGTGATTAAAGCATGCTCTCCAGAGCTATCTACACTCCGTTGAAAAGCCGGGTTTTGTGTCTATCAGTTGATGAATGGATAAAGAAGATGTGATACACACACACACACACACACACACACACACACACTCACGCAAATGAATATTATTCAGCCATAAAGAATGACATCTTGCCATTTGCAATGACATGGATGGAGCTAGAGTGTATTAGGCTAAGCAAAATAAGTCAGTCAGAGAAAGACAAATACCATATGATTTCACTCATATGTGGAATTTGAGAAACAAAACAAATGAGCAAAGGGAAAAAAGAGAGAGAGAGATAAGCCACAAAACGGATTCTTAACTATAGAGAACATACTGATGGTTACCAGAGGGGAAGTGGGTGAGGGGGTGGGGGAAATAAGTGATGGGGATTAAGGAATATATCTGCCGTAAAGAGCACCGGGTGATGTATGGAATTATTGAACCACTATATTGTATACCTGAAACTAATTTAACACTGTATGTTAACTACCTGGAGTTAAAATCAAACTTTGAAAAAAAAAAGAAAATCCTGGATTTACCAGATTAGATTAGATTAACTGAAAATACTCACAGAGCATCTGGGTGGCTCAGTCAGTTGAGCGTCCAACTTTGGCTCAGGTCATGATCTCATGGTTCATGAGTTCAAGCCTCATGTCAGGCTCTGTGCTGACAGCTCACAGCCTGGAATCTGCTTCGGATTCTGTGTCTCCTTCTCTCTCTGCCCCTCCCCTGCTTGCACTCTGTCTCTGTCTCTCTCAAAAATAAACATTAAAAAAAAATTCACTCCTACCCCTCACCCCCCACTACCACACACACATTCATACACACATAATCTCTATGGGAGGAGCTTACCTGCCCACCCCAGTGATTGGGGCTTAGCTTTATAACTCACCCAGGCTTCATAGCAGGTCAAGGTACCTCCCCACTCCCTGACTATGGCTTCCACTATGTGAGTTGCTTTGGCCAATGGGATGTTAGCAAAAATGGCTCCAGTAGAAGTCACAAGAAAGACCGTTGTGCACTCGGACTTATTCCCGTGTGTGTCTGTTATCATCAAGAGAGGAACACCCCTGGCTAGCCTGCTGGTCTCACCAAGGGGGGACAAGAGACACATGGAGCAGACCCCCATTCTAAAAAATCCCCATCAGAACAGAACCCTCACAAGGTCCACAAATACAATTTTTTTTAAATAGACACATAAGCAAAATGTAGTCAATGAACACGTATCACTAGATAAATTTCTCAGAACAACAGCCACAGATAAATTATAGACAACCTGATCGCTCTTTTAAAAAGCTCAGTGGAAATATGAAAGTTTAAAGAAAACATTTAAGATGGTGGAAAAAGTGAGCTTAGAAAAAGAATGGTGAAAATAAAAAATAAAAACGTTACAAATTTGTCTTTTTTTAAGTTTATTTGTTTTTGAGAGAGAGAGAGAGAGAGAGCGAGCGAGCGCGCAAAGAAGGAGCAGAGGGAGAGAGAAAGATAAAGAATCCAAAGCAGGCTCCAGGCTCTGAGCTGTCAGTGCAGGGTCGACGCCAAAGGAACCATGAGATCATGACCTGAGCCAAAGTCGGACGCTTAACTGAATGAGCCACCCAGGTGCCCCAAAACATTACAAATTTGAAGATCGCAGTAAAAAGCCTTTCCTGCACACACAATACACGCTTATAAAGATTAAAAAAAACTATTTACATAAAAATTATATACATAATGTCCTGATGAAAATACAGGACTTCAGAACAGAGAAGAAATCACGTAGCTATCATGGCAGACAAACCAAGGCACATACAAGGGGAAAAAATCAGATTGGCCACACAGTTCTCTTCAGTAATATCCAATGCCGAAAGGCCCGGAGTCGATATTTACAAAGACCTCAGGAAAAAAGTGAGAAACGCTTTAACTCGTTGATTTTTTTCTTCTTTTTAAGATATATTAACTATATGTACGTTGGATCTTCTTTCATCAGTTTTCTATTATCACGTATTCGTTTGTTCATATTCCATTGGGTAGAACGCCTGTTGATCTGGCACATCCCCAGCTGCTTAACCCACTGTGTTCCTGTTTCTTCACGGAGTCAGCACTGCTGAAGAGCAGCACAGGGAGGAGGGAGGGGAGGACGTGAGGGATGAGCCATCCAGTGCTTCAATTCTGCTTTGCTGTCTGGCTCATCCTCTAATTAAGCTCTCTCCTTTTCTCGAGAACAGTATCTTCCTTTTACTGTCTGTGAGGTCCGTGAGGTCTAGGAGGAGCCCCTAATCCACAGCCTTTTGTTCTGGGAAGTGCGGCTCCCTCCCCCTACCTCATCCCCTTTCCCTTTCCCCTTCAGCAGACTCCCTGAGCAGAAGGTCACCTTGAACATCTAGACAAAACAAAATGTGTGTCAAGAATTTTCCCCTTCAACTCTGGGTCACTTGCCATTTTTGATGTCAAGTAAGGCCTCTTTGGGGACAATACCCACTTCTTTTTGAGCCCCATCAAGGCTCCCAATGCCACTGTCCTTACCAAAAGTTTATTAGATAGGCACAATTTGTGACAGTCACCCTTGGGGAAATCTCTGTCCTGCTCACAGTCCAAGGAGACACATGTCAGCCTCCAGGATCCTCTCTCACTCAGGTCTAGAATCCACAGAACTCAGAAAAAAATGCTTCATGGTTTGTGTTGAGAGGCCAGTTCCATTTCCTTGTTACACTGAAGATAAACTTTGTTCTTTTTGTTGTGTGCCTGTTTTGTGTAGTTTTGAGGGAAAAAATCCTTGTTACTCCCCCATTACACCAAATCCCATTTAAAACAGAATTTTTGTGCTTGGAACTTGACCAAATCCTTTGAAAGACCTCTGGATTAGTCAAAACTATAATAATGAAGACAGGTCTTGACTTAATAGATACTGAACACACCATAACGCTATAGTAAAATAGTTTGTTAAAAAATATGGTATTAGCACAGGAAGACACTGACAGATTAACTAAATATATTCCAAAATTAAAATGTTAATGTTTAAAAAAAGACTAGAAGAAGACGGACGTGCATACATTTTCTCTCAGTTACTTCCAAGCATGATGCAGAGGCAAAGTATACGACTTGAAAATTATAAATGTCAGTGTATCCAAAATATAAAAATTAATGACAAAATGGGAAAATTACTTGCAACATGTGAAAGACAGGAGGTTAATATACTTTATATATAAAGAACACTTACAAATTAACAAGAAATTCTCAGTAGAAAAATATAGGCAAAAATATGAAGATAAAATCTGTTATACTATTTCTAACGTCTTAAGGAAACCTTACACGAAACCAGTAATAAGGAGAGCCCAAAAGTATTTTTGAGAATCTCTCATTACTAAGATTTCCTTAATTAAGTCTGATATTGCTAACTTTTGCAAAGTAAGAACACACATTGATAGAAGCTTTCTGAAAGACAATTTGATCATATAAATTTAAGGTCTTAAAACTGCACATAGCTTTTGACCCCCAAATATGTCTCAACGAATACATTTTTCCAGAAATGTATTCAAAGAAAATAATCATAAATGTGAGCAAGGATGGTTCTGCTTGAGTTTTTGTAGCAGCATTATTTGTAATAGCAAAAAAACCAATCAACCTGAAGGTTCAGCAGTAAAGAATTAGTTAATAAAATATAGGACATCTAAATGATGCAGTATCATGAAGACATTAAATACTACTATAGAAAAAATATTTGAGGACATATGGAAATATTCCTCACACTGTTAAAATTTAAAAAGTTATAACCAAAATACAGTGTAATCACTTTTTAAAAGATGCTTACACATGTTAATATTCCAGGAAGAATATTAGCAATACATATATACCACAAAATCCTAATAATTGGTAGAATTAATGGTTATTTTTAGCATTTTTGTCTTTCCCTGTGTTCTCCATATTTTTTCTAATAGATATGTTTTATATTTTTAAATCAGGAAAAAATACAATGGAAATTTCAAAAGAGTGAAGAGAATTTAAAGTCCTTTAATACCATAAATGAGTTCTTATTAATAAAGTAGGCATTCTTCCTTTTTAAAAAGTATTTTCAAAATAAAAGGCTATTATATTTATAAGCGAAGGCTTGGAGAACAAATGCATTTCTTAGTATTTGACCACAATAATTTATAGCATACATTGGCTGGAGCTGTTCAGTGCTGACAAATTCCAGAAAGTAATTGCATAAAATACTTGGAGAGGAAATTGCTTTATGCTTCCATGCTATTTATGGAAATTAGCATCTTTGTAAAAATAAACTGAGAGCAATCACAATCATAAACCTTGCAATGTGGTTTTCATAAGATGTCAGCTTTGGTGCTTTCAGATCCATTAGCAACGTAGTGGGGGAACGCTGCCCACTTTTCTGTTATGAAACAATTACATAAAATTGGTTTTTTCCTCTTGTATCTTTAATCCCTTCTTTTCTCCTAGATGCTTCCCTGAGGAGTACATATATACTGAAATGCTCACTCTGCTCAGATCCTACTTCCCTCTCCAAGAGCATCACACATGTCCTTTATTCAGTGCCTCACCTTCTGCAATCGACATCTTGCCCTGAAACTATTCCTTCAGCCATCACCAACCATTTCACAAGATCAGGGTAAGTTTTCATTTTCATGTGCCCCTAAAACTTGTTCAAAACCTGAAGAAATCTCCAATTCTTCCCCCGCCCCTCTCTATCCCACACGATCACTTGTCAGGATCTATCTCATCAGGTTCTAAAATGTTTCCATACTCACCCTCTTGTCCTTGGCTAACTCCCGCCCACACACTCTCGTGAACTGAGTTGAAGGACTCATTACCAACCTGGACCGGTGCCAGCTGCCTCACGAGTACCCTCTGCTCATGTGCATCACCAGTGGTCCGAGGGAATCTTAATGGTGCCTCCCATCACCTCCTGAACACCCACAGGACTCCATGCTGCCCGCCAAAGAAAGCCCTCTTTATCAATGACTTATTCAACTTGCTCGGCAAGGCCCTGTCCGGTATGACCACAAACTGCCTTTGTTTATACCTGCTGCCACCACGTACCCTACTCTTCAAACATATGGTATCAACGGAAGCAGAGGGATGGAAGCTGATTTAAGAGGCATTTTTGAGATGGAACAAATGGAAGTTGGTGGCAGAATGGGTACAGGGCAGGGCAGCAAAGAACACATCTGTGGTGATCCCAGGATTCTGGCTCAAATGACCAAATGATGGAGAATCTAAGCACTGAGACAGAGTTGGTGGGGCAGCGGGGGAAGGGCACTGAGGACTTCCCTTTAGGAAGTATCATGTTTAAGGCCGTATCCTAGGGAGCTGACTAGTAGCTCATGGATATTGATGTGCAGTTCACGGAAGAGACAGTCAGAAGCCTCTCCGAGAGGGTGCGCCTCTTCCATTTTGGAGAAGTGTTTGAGTTTAGAAAAAAAGGGAAAAAAGGAAAGAAAAGAAAACAGAAAAGAAAGGAAAGGAAAAGGAACGAAAGGAAAGGAAAGGAAGAAAAGAAAAAGAAAAAAGAAAAGACAGGAAAAGGAACTAAAGGAAAGGAAAGGAAAGGAAAGGAAAGGAAAGGAAAGGAAAGGAAAGGAAAGGAAAAGAAAAGAAAAAAGAAAAGAAAAGCCAAAAGAGACTTACCAAACTTGTGTTTTATTTCCAACGTTTACATTTAGAAGTTAAGGTAAAATAGAAGATACCTTTTTATCTTTTGATTGTATGCAGAATCTTACTTGAAGAGAACTTTGGAAAGCCTGAATCACTCTGAGATCTGGGTCCCCTGGTGATAAGCCCCAGGCAGGAGGCTCTGGAGAGAAAACCAGAGGAGTGACTGACGGAAGATGCCTGGGGAGAGCGTATGAAGACAGAAGAGACAATGTGCAGAACTCTGGAACTGAGCAGCTTGTAAAAAGAGCCAGAGATGGGAAGGACACAGAGACAAAGAGAAAGGCATCAGGCGTCACAATGACAAATGAGGAGAGGGCTCCCCTTCGTTCTTCCCCTGGATTCTCACGGGATCTACCCAATGACTCCATCCTGCAGGTGCAGGCCTTGGGGGCAGCTTGGTAAGAAGGCGGACTCTGCCTCCAGGACAAGCTTATGTCCTTCTGCTCAGGATCTGTCGTGTCAATCAGCACAGCTTGGAATCTGCATCCCAAATCACTGTGGAGGGGGACGTCACTCAGGGAATACATGTGTGACATAAAACCCAGAGTGCTGGAAGAACTCCACCCAGAATAAAACAGGATGAAGAGAAAAAGCGCCACGAGGTGTACCAAATGTGTAGCAAAGCACATTCAACTATGGAAAAATTACTCTAAGGGATATTCAAATAAGTAAGCAAAGACGTGAGCGTAAGATGTCCATCACAGGTAGCTGATGGCAAACACAGGTGACCGAACCATCTTGGAAACAACCCAAAGGTCCAACAAAGAAACAACGTGTGTAAACAAATTATTACGGTATATCCATAAGTGCAATGAACACCGCCATTCCAAATGGAAACGCAGACATATACGTACCGACAGGGAGAAATATTCATGATATACTGACTGAAAACAATGATGTCTAACAGTGTGTTTAGCATGATCCCACTAATCAAAACATAACACGTGTATTTATATGACATCTGTGCATAGACAAAGCCTGGAAGATCGCACATGAAAACATCGATAGTTGTCTGGGTGGTAGGGGTAAGGCAGATTTTTTACTTTGATTTTCCTTTCATTATCTACCTCCGCTATTTTTCTACAACTTAAATTTTTATGCACATAACTTACCCGCTAGTGGTCAGTGCCACTCGACACAGGATGTCAAGCTATGGCAAGGAGCTCAATGGACTCATCACTGTCATTCTCTTAAGACCTCTTCTCTAGATGGGGAGTGGCCGGAAAAGTGCTCCAGAACTTGGCCGGGAAGTCCTGAAGGTGGGGGACCAGGCAGGTGAGAGTAAGAGAGATGGAAAATGGTTCTACTGGGGGGTTCCGTGGTGCCGTAAGAAGCCACTGCGAAGGGTGAGCGTAGGTATGCGTGGCTCTACAACCACTGCCCACGCAGGACCCAAGTCAGTCAAGAGCACATCGACACACCTGTCACCTCGGCTGAGTCTGCCGCCCTCCTCTCCCGGGTCAGGGGACAGGTTCTGAGGAGAAGGGGGATTTCTGCACCTGTGCTTGGATTCTGCCTTCTGATGCAACAGGGATGGGGTGAAGGCCAAACGGTCTAATTATTATGATGTAATGTCTGTGGTGAGAGAAGGGAAGAGCCACCACCATGGCCAGAGCCAACACCGAGATGAGAACCACAGACGCCGAGGCCTCCACCAAGGTGACGGCCACCCAGACAAAACTGCTGTTGAGACCCGAACCACCAAAATATCCAGAGTCTCTGAGACCACAACTCCTCTCGATTCCAGAACTGATGGAACCAGAAAGAAGGATCAAAGACCAGAAATAACACCGGAGGGGATCAGTGAGACCAGAACTGCCAAGAACCACCTGAAAGAACAACCCTTAAAACTTCAGACCAGGACCACTGAAACCCAAATCGCTGGGACCAGAACCGCCACCACGACTTGCACTAACTAGAGCTCAGTGTCTAATTTTGGAGTCAAGACATTCAATGGGACCTTTCCCAATGACCTTAAGACCTTAAGACATTGGTCTTAAGGGCCAAAGTGGTGACAAAGGGGAGGTAAGGACCTCACATTCTAAAGAGAGGGGCTAACATTAGGCATACACCTGCCGCAGAGCTCGCAGGAAGGGCAAGGCCAAGTCCTGCATCACCTCCCTACTCTCTAAGCCCGACTGAGATTCACTGAAGAAAAAGATCATTCACAGAGAACGCACAGTGGGGGGGGGGGGCCTGCAAGGCGAGACTGGCCTTCCACTCCCCAGATGTGCATCCGCTCAGACTGGCTCTGCTGATACGTCCCTGGGCCTCCCCGAGCAAGAAGTGGAGAACCGAAGGCGGCTGGCAGGACAGAGAGAGGAGGCGGCGTGGAGAAACCGATGCCTCCACCGTCTGCACGGCAAGGAAGTGTGCGTTCCCCACGGATCAAGCGGGCAACGACAAAGGGAGCTGGGAGGTCTCTCTTTAACTGAAGTGTGGCTGACACACAATGCGACGTCTGTTGCAGGTGGACGAGATGGTGATGGGGTGGGTCCGTGTGTTCTGCTAGGGAGCTGGGTTTACAATGCCTTGCGTGCCTGGACCCCACCCCACGAAGCTGCCCGCTAGGCAAGGAGAACTCAGCAGCAATGGGCACGCTGGGCCTCCTGCTTCAGGAAAGGGAGAACTGAAGAACTCACACCAGCCACCCGAGGACACGAGAGTCGCCGACAGCCCGACAGGCAGTGGCAACTACCAGAGAGAGGTGTCCAGTTACACAGAAAGCGGTCTGCTCTTCTCCCCGTCCCCCCTCCTTGTTTCCAGTGCCAGGAAGGCTGGACCCAGCAGAAGTATCCCCGAACCAGTCCTCGCCACTGGTTGAGGCGAGACGAGAAAGACCACGGCAGGACGTCACGTCACGTGCCTGGAGCCACGTGTGGAGCCTACATGAGACAGAAGGGAGGTGACGTTGAAACCAAAGCGGGGAATCCAAATTTGAAATCGGACTGGACTTTTTTTTAATGAAAAAAAAATGAAAGTAAATCTGCCCAAGACGTCACTAAGGAATGGACATGGAGGGGATGGGCCAAAGCGTGGCTGGAGCCGGCGACTGGCAGCATGTTTATACCCCCTGAGTGGGTGTAAGACCTTCCCAAAGCAGGCGGCTGCAGGGGAGCACTGGAGCGGAGGCAGCTGACTTCTCAGGGAAGACCGGGGTCCCCAAGGAGAGGACCTGGGGCGACAGGACGCGGCCGGGGCCCCTGACCCAGAAGGGCGAGGGAAACAGGAAGCTGCTCCAGAAACACTCAAGGACAAGTTAGAAAAACACAAGGCGGCCGACCTCATGCATTTGCTCTGCGATCTGTCACAACTGCTTGCGGTCAGTGAATATAAGAGGTTAAGTTTTTGCTGATTTAATAAAGGAAATCTAGTTTTTATTAAACCAGTTGGCACACCCCTGCTCCTTGTGGCTCGGCTTCGCATCTTTTAATTCCCTACCAGCCACCTAGCGGCCACACTGACAAGGCAAGGGGAGGGGCGCCCGGGCGGCTCAGTCTTGAGTCTTTAAGTGTCCGACCCTTGATTTCTGCTCAGGTCTTGATCTCACCCAGGTGAGACGGAGCTCCGGGTCGCGCCCCTGCTTAAGATTCTCTCTCCCTCTCCCCCAGTCCTTCCCTCACTCTCAATCTCTCTCTCTCAAAAAGAAAACAAAAACAAAAACAAAACAAAGAAAGGGGAGATATTGAAGAACACTCAAGGCCCCCCAAACACGACCCAAACTCTCAAGATATCCCAGAGGGGCAGCTTTGAATCAAACCCAGGCTGACCTTAGGCAGACAGCCAAGTGTCCAACCCACAAGCAGATTCTCAGGACTGACCTACCCTACACTAGAACATTCTCCCACCGCCCACATAGCGAGACTGCCCTGGCTAATCCCACTCACACCTGCCGGGAGACTCCCCTGAGAAGGTCGGCCCCACCTCCTCCCCGCCTGTACAGCACCTTCTCTCTCCGGCTGACGCCTCCTGAGTGCCCCCTACAGTACCACAGCGGCAACTGCAGGCACCCCTTAAACCCTGGTGTTCCCAGGCAACAGCCCCCGCAGAGAGCTCACGTTCATTGCACACTTATTACACGCCAGACACTGTTTTTGTTTTGTCTGCTCCTTCTCTCCACTTGCAGCGGATTAACTCCTCCAAATGGTTCTCTGAGGTAGACACCCCTCTCTACAGATGTGGAAACAGATGCGGAGAAGTCTGGGTGGACGGGTCAGGAGGTAGTGCAGCCGGGATTCCAGCGGTGGACTGCGTGGAGGGCGCTGTAGTCTGAATCCTCCTTCCACAACCTCCTGCACCCGCCGCCCCATACGTGGAAACAGCACTGCCAGAGGCGCATAGATATGGAAAAATCCAAAAGAGGTCACTGAGCGATTCAAGCTGGGCAAACGCTGCCCTTGGCCAAAGGTCAGCAGACTGCCTCAAAGCACATTTAAATTTTTTATAGGGTGCGAGAAGACAAAACGAAACGCTGTGCCTTGAAGCCTCAGCCCCATTTGCCCAGGAAGAAATATGCGAAGCTCTCACAGCCTGTTTCAGATCTGCTGACCAGACCGAAAAGTGAGTCTCTGCCATTCGCCACCACCCTACACCTCACTGACTAGAGGAACCCTAAAATCACCCTAAAAATATTTTTGTGCTGGGGCGCCTGGGTGGCTCAGTCGGTTAAGCGTCCAACTTCGGCTCAGGTCATGATCTCGCGGTCCGTGAGTTTGAGCCCCGCGTCGGGCTCTGGGCTGACGGCTCAGAGCCTGGAGCCTGTTTCCGATTCTGTGTCTCCCTCTCTCTCTGCCCCTCCCCCATTCATGCTCTGTCTCTCTCGGTCTCAAAAATAAATAAACGTTAAAAAAATTTTAAAAATATATATATTTTTGTGCTAACGAAACGTATCTATTAGAATGTGATTACGGAACAGCATCAATGACACGGGGATCACGGGGGAGAAACCGTACCTTGACAGCCAGCTTCCACGAGCCACCGCAATCGTAAGGCTAAAAGAGGCTTCGGAAACACCGTGTCCGAGAAAGTGAACTGAGACTCAGCCTGATCAATCTGTCCCACAGTGTGTCTCTTGTATTCAAGTGTGCAACCTCGTTGAAAAGACATTAAAGCCCTCCTAAAGGGCCAGGCCCTTTGCTAGACCCGGAGGGTACACAGGCCTCTGAGCCATATGCCCAAGAAGTTACACCTGAAGAGAGGGACTGCCTTGTTCCAACCCACGTGAGGTGCTGTTCTGGGCTAACAGTGGCCCTGGGGACATCACACTAAGACTCGGTCTGCACCTTTAGACCATGGGCTCCAAACTGCTAGGCGAAATCCAGGATGCAAACATATATGTCTGGCTTTCATGGCTTTAAAACCTGGGAGGTTTCCTAGGAAGTCTGAACGATCCAGCCCTCTTTAAAAAAGTAGAAGATACGGCAATTCTGGGCCTGTGTTCCCACCTGGCTCCGCTGAAGTGGGGCAGCGGCTGTTCTCACTAGATGGGGCATGAGCCATCCACTTTGTCACTGTCTCCGCCACTCCCTCCTGTCTCTCCGGCAATGCTACCTTTACTTCAGTCTGCCCTGCGGGCAAATGAGGACGCAAGGGGTGAGCTGAGCCCTCCCAGGTTAGTGGGAGAGACGGGAGCCTGAGAAAGAACCGCAAAATAGTGTGATGTGTGTTGACACAAGTAAACTCAGAACACTTACTTCGTGGCTGAGCAAAGGTCAGAAACTGGGCTCGGCCCCTTCGTTGTGCCCTGGCCTTTAGCAGCCCAGCCTCCACTGGGCACATGCAGACAGCCATTCTAGACTGAAAAGACAGGGTCCACGACAGCCCCCCAAGTCATTGCTGGTACATGGCACCCAAGCGGTCTCAGAGCCCTGCTCAGGGCTCCGCGAGGACCCAAGGGATTTGGATCATTCTTACAGCTAGGTCAACCAGACTGCCATTTGCCGGGGGTAAGGGAGAAAATGAGACTCTCTCTGGGATACGATGAACACTGCCCATACCACATCTTAGGTGATCTAGAACAGTGCTTGTGAGCAAGCAGAGGGAAGCCTGCCATCCTTCTTCCCCTGCACAGTACCTGTAGGAGGGCAGAGTGCATGACAACCATGCAGATCAGCGGCCACCAGGAGCTCTCCCACGAAGCCATCGGGTCCGGTCTCCTGGGAGTCTCTCTTGAGCCTACAAGAGAGCAAGAAGCTGGTTTCCAACCAGCTCTGTCCCCAGTGGCGGCACCCATGACTTAAGAGACCCATCAGAGGGAGGGACCCTGAACCACCCCCCCCCCCCCCCCGCCAACAATGTCTCGAAAAGGTTTGTGTAGATTCAGGATGGGGTGTCTGTTTCAAGGCACAGGCCATGGAGGGCTATCTTTAAGAGGCGTCCACATCAAGGTCAGGAGGGCCTTGGACCTGCCTCCCATGTGCAACCCACACGGCCAGTCCTCCAGAAGCTGAGACATCTCTGCACCAGCCACTTTCCAGCTCATGTGTCAACAGCAGGGTGTGGCGATTGGCTTCTGACTCAGGAAGCCAGCATGGAGCCAAGGATCAGGGCACCTGCCAGCTTCTTCGACTTCAGGCAAAAATGAATCTGAGGCCAACTAAGGCAGCCCAGCGAGGGGAAGGGACCTGCCTAAGGTCACACAGCACGATGGTGACTGTTCTCGAACACTTCGAGGCTTTTCTCCCAGGAGATGCCACCGTCCAAGCCCCAGACCTGCAGCCAGAGAGGTCTGAGAGCGGAGTTCAGGGAGGTTCAGAGCGCACGGCCTCAGCGCCGGCGGGCACACTCTGCCAAAAGTAGGTGAGGGCGAACGGGCAGAGGCCCCCTGAGCCCGGGAGGGCAGCGAGGGGGGTGGGGGGGGGCTGCAGAGTCCCCCTGACGATTTACAGGGAAATCAGTACGAGCCGAGACTGGAAAAGCCGAGGTCACACTCGCCTCGCCTCTCACTTCGCCTCGCGGGCGCCTTGGCGGAGCCGGTGTCCGGGGGCGGGTCGGTGGCTTCTCTCCATCTGGAGAAAGCATTAAGGGCCTGGCCTAATGCGATCCGCAAATGTGCTGCTGTTTCCGACCTGAGGCGGCGACTCTGGGCCGAAGGGAGGCGGCCAGTGCCGGGCCCGGGGAACAGCGCGCCCCCCTCGCCGGCTCGCACCGGCCGCCCCGCCGCACGCCCCGCCGGAGCCCGCCGCCCGGCGGAGGCTCCTCCCGCGCCCGCCCGTCCGCGCCGCCCCAGCCCGCTACCCCGCGCTCCAGGCGCTCGCGACCCGCCGACGCTCAAGGCCACCGGCTGCTGTCAGCCCGTTTTCCGCCGGGGAAGCCCCAACACGAGGACCCCCCCCCCCCGGCCTTCGCGGACAGGGGCCCCCGCCCTCAGGAGCGCCCCCATCCCCGCCCGCCGGCAGCCCCGAACGTCCCTGTCCGGGTCCTCCAGGACCCCACGGAGCGTGCCGGCCCGAGGTCTCCGGGCCGCTCCCCCCCCCCCCCGCCCCGGGACCCGCGAGGTAACCCCTCCAACCTTGCCCGGGGGCCACTGCCCCGGGTGTCCCTGCCCGCCCCCCGGGGACAGCCTCCCCTCGACCCCCGCGCGGAGCTCGCGACTCCCACCTGGCGCCGTAGAAGCTTCTGGGACGTGCGGCGCGCGCGGCGGAGAGGCGGGCCGCGGCACCTCGTGCGGAGCCCGGGACCAGGACGTTCCCCGACGCCGGCCTCCAGCCCGCGGCGCCGCCGCCGCCGCCGCGCAGTTAAATGGGGCCGGGACGGGGGCCGCCCCGCCTCTCCCGCCCCCTCCGGGCGCGCAGCGCGGCGCTGGCCCGGGGCCCAGCGGCGGAGGGCGCGCGCCGCCACCTGCACCGCCCGGCAAGTGCACCGCGCGCCCGGCCGGCCGGCCACAGCCCTGCGCGCGAGCCGGGGGGCGCCGGGGCGCGGGGGCGGCGCGTGAGGGGGCCGGGCGCGGGCCGCTCGGAGCGCGCGGGGCCTCGGCGACGGCGAGACGCGGCTGGAACGCTCCTCCGCCCGCTTCCTGGAAGCCACTCCTCGCCCTGGGCCGGCCGCCAGGCGTGGTGCCAAGAGCCGGGATTGCCGACGCCGCCACCGCCGCCGCCGCCGCCGCCGCCGCCGGCAGGCGCGCTGGGGAGAGGCGGCCGCGGCCTCGCGAGCCAAGCCCGGGGCGCCCCGCCTCGGCCGGAGCCGGGAGGAGGGCCGCCGTCGCCCCCCACCCGCCGCCGCGAGCCTCCCCGGCCCGGGCGGCCCACACGTCCCGACCTCGGGACCGACCCCGTGCCGCGGCCCGGAGCTCGCTCACCCCACCCACGGACGTCCGGCTGCGGGGTCCGCGAGCGCCCGGGTAGGGGCGCCTGCGCGCCAGGTACCGGCCGCCGCCTCGTGGGAGCCGGGCTCGGGCACAGAGCTCCGCCGCTGCCCAAGTAATGGGGTGCCAGGCCCCGGACGAGGGGTAGGGGTGGGGTGTCAGGACCGGGGACTGGGGTGACTTTCCTTGTGGGATTAAGACGAACCGTTTGTCCCCGGCTTCGGCCTGACCTCGGCGGTAGAAAGCCAGCGGCTGGGGAATTGCTTGCAAAGTCGGCCTGATGCCCCCACCTAAGTACGGCCACCCGCATCGTGTCCCTGGGTGCCCCGTGTGTGCCGGCCACTGCGCCCAGCTCCTCCTGTGCGGCTGGTCTCCACCACGGGCCCCATGGCGTTGGTTAGGATCGTTATTCCCATTTCACAGTGGGGAAGCTGAGGCCCCGGAGATTAAAAAGTTGCACATAGTGAGTTGCGAAGCCAAGTTTGGGGCTGGTAATCTCTTCCCTCTAAAGTCCCTCTGTTGTCCATCCCCAAAGCTGCTGCCTGCCTGTCTGTAGGGGGTACGTTGCAGATGGTGTTAGAGCTTTGCCAAGAGAGGTGGACCCCCTGCCTGCCTTGCTTCCCCTCCTTACCTTCCTTAGACGGGTGGCTCCTTTGGCTCTCCTGACCGTCCACCCCATGTGAAAGGGCTGGAATCTCGTGGAAAAGTGAGCAGAGGACATTCAGTGTGAAGGGGGCAGAGGGGCAGGAAGCAGGAGAAGAGTCAGTCAGTCAGCGGCAGGGGCAGGGAGGGCCGGGCTGAACCACAAAGAACGCACCTATGTACCATCAGCTCTCGTCACTTGCCATACAAAGTTCTGTTCTTAAAAAGCCACGGGAACAACGAATACTGAACCCCTGAAACACAGTTAGGTTCCTGCCAGCTTCTGGTCCCGTCTATCAACCAACCAATGCACAGCCTTAGTTTATATGTGGTTCTCATTAAAACCATTTTATTTAACATGTATTATTGATTCATCGACACTGAATCCACGGCCACCAGCGGTACAACACCTGCCTGAATGAGGCTCATGTAACACGAGGATTTTTCTCTGCAGGGCGTGTCACAGCCTGTGCTTAGCAGTTAGCCTGCGCTCCAGCATTGCTCTCGGGGGCCATTTTCAACAGCGAAATCCCCAACAAAGAAGACAAAAATATGGAAAGTGGCACTGAACAGACCGTGAAACAAGAAGGCAGAGCAGGACGCCTCCCGGTCCCATGGATCAGGCGATTCACGGGTTCCACCCCTTTGCCACATGACCACGAGAGGAGCTGCAAGCACTGATTTATGGACCCAAGTAAATCTTAGCAGGTAGGTGAATTCGCAAACGTGGAATCTGCAAATAATGAGGACCCACTGTATGCACTTCTCATTATCAGGCTATCAGTAGGAGAATAACATCTCAGAACGTTTATGGAGCACCAGGCACTTGACTTGCATTAGCTCCGTCATCCCCCTGGCCTGTGGGGTAGGTATGGTTTTTGTTCCATTTTACAAATGAGACCATGGTGGACAGGTTTAACCTCATGTTCTCAGCAGCTAGAATGTCCCATGGTTCTATTCTAAAACCAGCCCTGACGTATCGTGGAGTCTGTTGCAAAAATCACATGAATATTCAAGATGAAATAGAGAATTCGAAGAGATATTATGCCCGTGCAGCTGGGGTGAGCTGAGCCCCTGGTGCCTGCGGTTCAGGAAGGCAAGGAGAAGTTCTCTGGATCTGAAGGTGTGCTGGGAACACTTGAGCTGCTCCTCTCCTGGAACTGATGGCTCCGCAGGACTCCTGTCTCATTTTCCCTTAGGCACTCTTGATTCCTGAGCCACCCCCCGGGGAGTGCCCTGCATCAGGTGTGGAGGCCAGGGCTGAGCCTCTCTCCCTCGGGTTACATCTCCTATCAGGCCGGCCCCTCAAGAAACAGTTGGTCAGGAGTGAAAAGAAGAGAAAACATCACCGACACCCTGATGGAGAAGTTCCTCCTTGATCTGGAGGAACAGATCAAGCAATCCATCCTGTTTGTGACTCAGGCGCTGTGCGTTAGGATAACAGCCATGGAAGGTACACTCCATTCAGGGAGGGCTGGCTGGACCTCGCAGGACCCCCCATTAGGACTCTCCTTCACCACTCTGCCCAAGTGTAGACCCCAAACCTGCCCTCGGTCGCCCACCCACTCTCCCCTCCCCTGAGATCTGGCCAAAACATTTCAATAAGACATCGCCCAAGGCACAGAGGTGGGGGAGGAATGGGGAGTGGGAAGAACAGAAGAGAATGAACCCCCCAAGAAAGTCAATCGGTTGGATTAGGCCATCGGGCACAGATGCCCACCCAATCTATTTCTGGGGGTTCAGGCCTTGGACTACCCCACCTCCCCCAAGACATCTCCCACCACCTAAGGCCAAGAGCAATGTCACCAACCCTGAGAGGTCTAAGAAACCAAGTTCCGCTTTCACCTGATGATCCATATTCCAGAGTTCCTGGTTTCCATTACCAGTGACAGGATCTGCTTCCTCCCCGGGAGAGTTTTGGGGATTCCTGCCCCTACTCCCAGCTTGGCCTGCTGACCCCAACCAGACCAGCACAACAATGCAGCATTTGTATACGAGGCGTGCAGGGAGGACCTGGGAGGTTACTCCTGGCGATGCCACTGTTGGAGTATGTGTGTATTCTGTCCTGAGAGAGAGAGAGAGAGAGAGAGAGAGAGAGAGAGAGAGAGACGAAGTCACTTCAGGGCATCAATCTTGAGAGAGAATTGCTCTCACTGCCTACAGGACTTGTGAGATGGGCTCAGGAAACACACTTAAGAAGACTCTGTTGGAGGCTGGGAGGGAAGAGCTTCTGGGGACAAATCCTATGGAAATTGCAGTTGCCTACAATAGGTGCAAAGGACATGCTGTCACCCAAAGCCAGCAGGAGACAAGAGGCCAAGAGTGCTAAGTGAGCATGGTGTGTTAGGGGTGCAAGACTGCTAAGGGGGTGCTCTTACAGAAAAAAAACTGGGGTGCACCTGGATGGCTCAGTAGTTAAGCATCCGACTTCAGCCCAGGTCATGATCTCATGGTTTACAAGTTCAAGCCCTGTGTCAGGCTCTGTGCTGTCAGCTCAGAGCCTGAAGCCTGCTTCAGATTTTGTGTCTCCCTCTCTCTCTGCCCCTCCCCCATCTCAAACATAAACATTAAAATAAATATTTAAAAAACTGTAAGGGAGTAGAGAGCAGGACAGGGAAGAGGAAAGAGCAGAGAGCAAGCCTGTGCCCCAGGTACGGTCTCACCTTTGCTTGAACCTCAGGGGCCCTGGGGCAGGAGCTCCACCATAGACGTGCCTTGCCTTCTTTTTTTTTTTTTTTTTTTAATGTGTATTTATTTTTGAGACACAGAGCACAAGCGGGGGAGGGGCAGAGAGAGAGGGAGACACAGGATCCGAAGCAGGCTCCGGGCTCCGAGCTGTCAGCACAGAGCCCGACGCGGGGCTCGAACCCACGGACCGCGAGATCATGACCTGAGCCGAAGTCGGACGCTTAACCGACTGAGCCACCCGGGCACCCGAAGACGTGCCTTGTCTTAAGGCAACAGGACTGAGCTGTGGCATCTACGTGCAGTCAGGCTTTGCCTCCCCTAGAGTTGGGGGGTGCTGTAACTCCCCAGGCAGCTCCCATAAACCAGACAGCTCTCCAGAGAAGCCGTCAGGTGTGAGCCCTTGGCAGCCACATTCTCTTAAACTGAGGGATGGGCGCACCTGCCAATGATGAGGGTCTGACGGGGCATCCGCACCAACAGCATCTGCTCTACGCAGTTTCTCGGGTCTCCTTAGCCCCACGTGGGGAACATGCTCACCTACGGGCTGTAGTTTTCTGCCTGGGGCCGGGGGGGGGGGGGGGGCGGGGTGGAGTCCTTCTTTGGAAGAGAAACTTGCTTTACAAAATGTGTTCGAGTTTTCTGCCTCATAAGCAAAAAAAAAAAAAAAGCCCTCGGGAGGAGGGGGACAGGAGGCAGTCCCACTTGGTGAGGGGCGCTGTGTGCCTTGGCACAGCCTCTTTCTCGGTTTTTCCTCTCATCCTGCACAGAGATCCCCAAGGAGCGCCTCGGGCTGCCGGATCCATGATTGCGAGTCAGGAGCCGCGGCTCTGGAGGTCTGAGCCAGTCAGGATCTCTCTGTCAGGTGGGTGATGTCGGACAGACTTTTTCTAGAAAGTTTCAAATCTCTAGGGGTGTGATGAGGAGGGCTAGGGTGCCCCAAAGTGTTACAAAGGAACAGTGCTGGGGCCCTTCCCAGGGCCGGCAAACCAGGTTTCTCCGTGCCCCAAACTAAGGCCGGTTCCCATGTGGCCTCCAGGGCTAGGAAGGTGCTGGCCTGACCCGGTTTTGTGGGCATCTCATACTCTGATAATCTGCACCCACACACATACATGTATGTGCAGATAGACTCCACTGTGGAACGGGAGCAAACCGCAGGTTCCCAGGCAAGAATGGATTTGCTAGTGCCTTTGAACCATTTCACTCCGCCCTTGACAACCCTTATCTTCTCCTTAGAGGCACAGGCTGAGTGGGGAACATGGAGCTATCGTCAGGAAATCCACTACTGCGGCCCAGAATCGGCCACAAACTGGGGGGTTCTAGGCAAATCGCTTCACCTCTCTGAGCACCAGCTTTCTCCGTTATATTGTGGACAACAGGTCCTTCCACTGTCCTCTCCAGGATTGTCTTCATACTCTGCTTGTATAATAGAGCAACACCTTCCCCATCTAGAACTCCGCTGTAGCAGTCTCTGTGGGTCTAACCACAGCCAGAAAAGAAAAGGCCTCTGAACATCCCCCTGACGTCAGATTTAAGCATATCGCATACGAGCAAACACTTAGGTCTCACTCGACTATTGACTCTTTCTCTGCACATAGTTCTAGTTTTCAAGAGTAACTTAGAGCTATGAATTTGAAAGGAAAAGAAAGCCTGCTAAGAAAAGAGATATGAACAAAGTCACTACAGAAGAACTGTAAAAGGCACAAAAGAACTGAAAAAGACACCGTAGTCAGGGACCGTGTTGTTCCCCCTCAGAAGGCTCGAGAAAATCACTGTCGTGGCACCGTCCTGTGTCCACGAGTCCAGATTATTTATAAGTGCATTTGTTCATTAGCTTCTGTTTACGGACGTACGGAAGTACATGTAACGTTTTAGAAAGACATTCACTCACAAAAGGGTTCAATTTATGAAAAAGAAAACAAAACCAAGCAATATATATTCCTTTACCTCTTTGCTCTCAGCCTTCTGAAAAATTCACATCTCGAACATCACCTCTGGCAGCTCTTGGAGACCAACGTCTTATTCCAGCATTGATCGACTTGCCCCAAAAACAACAACAACAACAACAAACAAAACAGAGTGCAAAGAACTCTGTACGCACTATTGTTTAACATTGTGATAACAGTTTTCTTCCAAGTCCTCAAGATCTTTATTTCCTGGTGCCACATCCCCTGTCACTTACCTGGCCCACGAGATGAGACTTGCCTGTTTAGTCGGCTTCCTACGTGCCCCTTGCTGTGCCGGCCTGGCAATATTTGGGTTGGAAATGCCTCCGAGAAACACTTGAAAGTCTCTTTTCACATATAAGTTCAACAACAACAACAAAAAGCATTGTTTTGCAAAACACACTTAACTTTGAGATGGTGTTGATAGCCAATTAGGCATTTTTCTCCCTTCTTTACCAAGACTCAGGCCAAAACGTTCTATGGATGAGGGTGAAGAACCAGTTTCCTTCAGATCCCGCCATCCACTATGGGTCAGCTTCAAACCTAAGGAAAACTTCAGTGCAATGCAGTGAAATGCAGTGTATATTAGCCGACGACCTACTTCGTGTCAGGCATGTGCTAGGTCCTGAGAACACGATGGTGTGATAAGACATTGCCTCTTCCCCGAGGAAGCAAATGAGATACGGTGGGATACGTGTTCCCAGAGGTGTCAGAACAGGGACCTATAAAAGAATTGGGTAGGATGGCAATTAATTCAGTCATGGGGGTGTTAGAGATTTCTTAGGAGAGGTGATATTTCAGCTGAGAACTGAAGTTTAAGTGCAGGCACAGTATCTTTTGGTTTAAAATAAAAACAGGGGGGCCTGGGTGGTCCAGTTGGTTAAGCGTCCGACTCTCGATTTCAGCTCAGGTCATGATCTCAGAGTTTAGGAGACAGAGCCCCATGTCAGGCTTTGTGCTGGCGGTGCGGAGCCTGCTTGGGATTCTCTCTCTCACTCTCTCTGTCTTAAAATAAATGAACTTTAAAAAATTAAGATAAAATGAAATAAAAAAGCTACTCTCCTTCTGTGCTTCTCCTCCAATGAGAAACAATCTACTATTCCAAATAGACATTTTTAAACCATATAAATGGCTGGGGTGAGGGGTGTAGATCTAGGAAAGAATGACTCAATGCATCACATGCTCTAGGACAAACCCTATGTGACCACTCCCATCATGGTCACACATGTGATATGCCTGCACCTTCAGACTAGGAATCGTGGGAACATTGTAGAGTATCTAGGCACATTCTAGTGGGGCCCCCAATGATCCTTGTTCCTGGTGTGCACACCATTGTGTAATCCCCTCCCTGCGAGTGTGGACAGGACCTGTGAGTTCTAGCAATAGAATATGACAAAGGACTCTCTTCCTCGGTGCTGCCTGCGGAGGTGACAGCCATCTCCTGCTAGGCATCTCTCCCTTGTCTGCCAGGAGACTGCCAGGAGACTCTCCCTTGTCTGAGGTGATGACGCGAGCCAATAACAGAGACACTCGTGTGGCAAGGAGCTAAGGATCCTTAGCTTAAGGGTCCTTGTTCACCTCTTGTCTCTTTCCCAGTATGTTCTCAGTGGTATCAGCTGTGAAAGGGGCTGGATAACACATCAGATCCAGCACAACTTCTTTATATCATAGAGGAAGATGTGAAAAATCTGTGTAAATAAACATTTCCATTTGATTTGAAAATCAAATTTAAAAGGACAGAATTTATATCTCACTTCAAGGATGCCAGCTAAAAGCCAGCTTCTAGAGTACTGTTCCAGCTTTCATAATCCTGAGAAAGAGGTTCTAGCCTGGCATTCCCATGCATTCCTCCCCAAAATAGTTCTGGGCAGGAATTATTCATGAGAAGGTTTGGGTGTGAAGTAAGAATTCCAGACAAAAAGGAAAACGTGCAAAGACCCAAAGATGAACGTTCCAATTCAACAGCCACGTGCTTTGTAAAGGTTTGGCGTGGCGGACGGAACGCTGCCAGTTGGCCGAATCCCTTCTCCTACGCCTCCTTCTCGGAGGCTACGATTCCCAGCCTTCTTGCAGGGCCACGTGACTCGCTCAGGCCGGTGAAATAAGACTGGAGTTGCGGCGTATCTCTTCCTGGTCGAGGCGGTGGAAAGCTGCTGTGGCTTTGTCCGCAGGAGAAGTTGGGCAGTGAACATAGATGCTGTGTGTTGTTACGGCAGCACCACAAATGAAAAGATCCCGGGTGGCTGGTCCACGAAGGACGGCTGGCTTGGAGAGTCAACCGACCTACGCTCGATCTCACACGGACAGGAAAGCACCTTTTTCTCTTGAACCCCTGACGCCTTTTACTTATTTGTTACATCAGCATTCACCAGCCTATGCAGACTAATACATTTGGGGACCAGAGTGAAAATCGGGGATTGGCCCAAGTTAAATAGACAGACGAGTAGGTAGGGGGCGAGTTTGTGAAGGGCACATAGGCCATGCTATGGGGTTTTGGAACTCACCCTAAGCACAAGGGCTTGTTTAGTAGAACATCTGGCACAGAAATGGCACGAGAAGATTGGATCTTAGTGGTGATGGCTCTGGCTGTTATGTTCAACGATCCAAGCAAGAGCTCACGTTGGCATCACCTGGCCCAAGTGGTCGTGGAGACAGAAGGAAACAGGTGTATTTGAGAGCTGTTAGAGCTGATAAGGCTTGGCGAATGACTTCAAAGTAGGGTACCACGAAGGGACGAGTCAAGGCGAGCGCCCCGGTTTTTGACACTGGCCTTGGGTAGTGGCAGTTGTCATTCACTAACACAGAGAACATAAGAGAAGGAGCATATTGGGTGGGAAGAGGCAGCACAGAGACAATGGCTTCACTTGGAAGAGTTTGAGCCGGAAATGCCTGTGGTCTAGAATCAGGACAACCTGGGCCGGAGACTCAGGCTTGACACTTGTCAGCATATGGTTAACCCTTGAAGCCATGGAAGTTGATAGTGTGCGTGAAAACAGCTATCTGCCCATCCACCATCTGTCCATATGTCTGTTTATGGGGAAAGGAGTTTTTAAAGATCCTCTAATGTGCATATAATATGTTGTAATTCCCCTAAACAGTGAAAATATCAAGTTTTGCGTCTTTTTCACACACACACACACACACACACACACACACACACACCAAAACCAAGAAGCAATTATCTTGAACCACTTTTGACTTCTGCCTTTATCTTCATCATTCGCTCATATGGTTCAGAGGCTCAGGCCTGAAGGATGTTCTCTCAACTCCGTTCTCTTGCTTTTCCATTGAAAACATCAGCCTGCAAGACACCCAGAAGCCCCCGAATCCACCAAGGCAAGTATGACATTCAACCCTAACCTGGGTCCCTGGTTTACCATCAAAGCAAGAGTGGGACTTACTCGGCATTCCCCGTGAAATTGCTAAATGCTATTTCATTAAATATGTGCTGGAACAGTGTATTTTTATTGTTGTTTTTGAAAACCAAGAAAGAAACCAAAAGACTGCATGAAACAAATATTCCTAAATTCATGTGTGTAGTCGGGAAAATTGAGAACACAATGTCCCGTGTTCTGCAAAGTATAAATAAAGAAAATGGAAATGAAAATTTAAAATAAAAAACTGATATTGACATGAAATTTCAGGTCAGGCAGAGACTTCTGATCCAAGAAGATGATTTGAGCTCAAATTTTTTCCTCAAACCATGCATTCCCCCACTGAAGCCACTAAATGGATAGGATAAAAAAATTCTACATTAGTGCTGGAAACCGGGGAAGGAAATCATCCCCACCGCTGAGGCGCAGAGGGTTGATGAGACACAGGAGTAGCCGTAACTCTGCCAACGATGGCCCTCGTGATGCGGGAAGAGAGCCGTGCGCCATGAATGTCTTCCCTTGACTCTGCCAGGAAGGTAAGGAGACTGTTCTTGACAAGTACAGAAGAAAAAAAGCAAATGATACAGGTCGGCAATATTGCTTTCCCCGCTCTGCCTTCAAGGATGGAGTGATTCTTTCCCTGCTCGGTCAGCTGTGAGACTGCTCTTGGGCTTGGAAAAAAGCCGAAGGATTTCTACTAATAAATTATGTGGACCGACCCAGAGAAGAAAGGATCCAGGAGGAGAGACAAGGAGAGCCGTGGGCAGAGGTTGAGAGATCAGGAGAAAATGAGAGGAAAGGTTGATGTGGCGACTGGGTCTTTGGGAGAGACAGAACAGCTTTAAGAACGCTAGATGCACATTGTGTAACATGCTTCTGGATGTGCAATCCTGCTGATAGGGAGCCTCAGGCACAAGCACATGATCCGGTTTTCTTTCCAACGGTCGATTGGAAGCGGATTGGTGTCAACCCAGCGCCAGGAGGCAGGCTAGCGATGCTCTCTGCTGGCCTTCTCCGTGGGTGTCTCGTGGGAGATTCAACATCAACTGATTCTTCACCGCGTCTGGCCTGCGACATGACAAGGACAGTCTGTGTGTGTGTGTGTGTGTGTGTGTGTGTGTGTGTGTGTGTGATGGGGGGCTCTCCCCTGTGTGGTACCTTCCTAGCTGCTTCCTGCCAGCCTCCTCCTCTGCCTCCCTCTTGGCTATGTAAACCAGAGACCATGGTTTTAAAGAAATATTCGGTTCAAGGTGACCAAGATGGGTCATCTTCCCAGCGCCAACCCCCTCCATCTTTGGCCCCTCACGAGTCACTGGGCCTCGGAGAAGGGTCATTTCCTAAGTCCGAGAGACTCCAGGAGATCCAGGAGGTGGAGTCCTTGATGGCCAAGAGCAAGGCAGCCTCGCGTCCTCGTATAATTTCATCTCTCGCGGCTCCTGTGGCTTTGTGCCGACAATTACAAGCGCATCCATATAGACTGAATGAATACATGTAGACCGAAGTAGGACAGGACGGTAAGATAATAAGCATCAGCCAGCCTAAAGCCAGAAATAAGAGCTATGGCAAGGGCGCACGTTCACAGGAACCGGGGAGCAACCCCCGTCTCTCGGCCCAAAGCTTGAGCAATTAAGAGGAACGCACGGGAAGACCACAGCATCTCCGTGGTGACTGGGCATCTGTCCACTCTCTGCTGATGCGCTGCTCCCAAGAAGAGGAAGGGGGGGGGGGGTTAGCGACCCCTGCCCAGGCCCTCGGTCCCCTTTTCCAAAGTCACCGGCTGATTCCGTCGCCCTCTGGGCCCAGGACTTAGGAACTAGAGGGTGCAGACAGGGCAGCGTAGCAAAGTAGCAAAGCCGCCTATATGTGGCACAAATGCCGAAGTAGAGAAGAAGGATCCGCCACCAGCCCCAGCCCCAGCACTCCCGGGGGGTGCTTAGAGAAAGCCCCTTCCTGTCTTCAGGAGGCCATTGCTGCAGTGTTGTCACGGGCAGCACACAGTTTCTTCTGGAAGACTCTCGGGAATTTGAATGATACTACACCTGAATGAACTCCAAGGCCTCTACATTAGCTTCCCCGGAGCGGCCATACCCAATGACCTCAAGTGAGCGGCTCAAAACAACACAAAGGTGGCCTCTCACTGTCCCGGAGGGCACGCGTCGGAAACCAAGGTGTTGGCAATTCTGCGCTGTGTCCGATGGCCCTAGGGGAGAATCCTTCCTTGCCTCTTCCAGCTTCTGGTGGCATCGGGTCTTCCTCGGCTTGCCGTTGTGCCCCCCACATCTCTGCCTCTGTCTCCACGTGACCTTCTCCCTGCATCTGTCTCGTAGGGACACCAATCATTAGACTTAAGGCCCACCCCAAACCCTGGACTTTAAAAGACCCTTTCTTGCACGTAAAAGACCCTATTTCCAAGTTAAAGTCACATTCTCAGGCTCCGGGCAGTTAGGACTAGGACATACCTTTTGGTGACCATTATTCTACCCACTGTCACCACCAAGGCTTAATCTCTATATTCTGTATTCTCTGTCCCACCTGAAATTGCATCTGAACACATTGCCTGACATGGTGTGAGGGACACGGGCTGATGTGAAAACACTGCGTGTGGCCATGGCTGGGCACCGGCTTTGACCTCACCTAATGTTGGGTGTACTTCTGACCTCTCAAAACCCCCTGTATTACATTGTTGGCCTAACCAAACATATCAGAGAGAGGAGAAGCCTGGGTTATTTGCCTCTTGTCATTCCTCATACTACAGGAAAAGTCCTTTCTGCTATCGATGGGCGGGCACCTAGGGGTCAGTACTTGAGTTAAGGCGCAGAACACCTGTATCTGCCCATGCTATAGATAGGTGAGTTTTACAAGGGCAGGTCAGCGGCAACCACTTTGTCTGATGAGCTCTTTTCCTTAGATCCTTCCTAGATTGATTTCCTTGAGACAACCACAGAATCCCAGAAGCAAGAGAGTATCGTGGGTCCATCACGTGAGTGCTTGTGCTGCAGGCCGTAACTCACCTGGTTAGCAGTGCTAGACTGTGAGGGATCTGTGCTAGACTGAAAGGGATCTAGAGCATAGATATACAGAGTGAAATTCAACATTTAACGGGAATGTTGGGTTTTCAGGAAATGTGGCTGGCAAAACACAGAAGGGACAAGGTCAGGAGTAGCTGCCCAGCTCAGACCCTACAAATCAGCCCAGGAGAGGCAGAGCTGGCTGCCTGTGCGTCTGCATTTTGAGAGGGAGGAGGGGTATTGGCCATGGTTGTCATCGTTGATGTTGACCATGTATTCAGGGGAGCAACACAGCTTCTGTGAGGGTGACTTGGTAACATTTTCGGATCCACCAGCAGTCACCAGCAGCTCATGTGTTCAGCATCAGGACGCAGGCACAATATATTCATTTCCTCATGGGAATTTGCTAATCAAAGACTTTTTTTTAAGTTTGTTTATTTTCAGAGAGTGGGGGGAAGGGGCAGAGAGAGACTGAGAATCCCAAGCTGGCCCCACATCTTCAGCGTGGAGCCCAACACAGGGCTTGAACTCACGAACCATGAGATCATGACCTGAGCCAAAACCAAGAGTCTGACTGATGCTCAACCAACTGAGCCACCCAGAACCTCTACTTTTCTTAATATTTAAAATATATGTCTAGTCAGTTTCTGCTGTTGTGCCAGTGATGTAGACTTCAGTGGGAGTTTCTTCAACATTCTGGATGACTCTCGCTCAGCATATCTTCAGTGGCTCCACTCTTACGTCTATGGATGATATCACCTTGGGCAGACATTTAGAAACCTTAGGACACAACAGTCCCTGCCATTTGCCTATGTTCCCGTAGGTATGCAGCTCTAAACTACTGTTTCTTTTTCAGTAATGACCACTAGAACCTATTTGCTACAAATTTGCTCCCTATTTGCTGGGAGGTATCTTATATAGTATGCTATAATTCCAAGCCTCTTTGGTACCACCCAAGGACCAGTCCCTGATAACGACCAATGATTTGAGCATCTTTTCATGTGTTTATTGGGCATTTGTATAGCTTGTTTTGTGAAGTGTGTCTTCAAATCTTTGGGCTTCTTATTTATTATTGAATTTTGAGAATTCTTCACATATTCTGTGCATACGTCTATAGTCGAGAGATATGAATTGTGATTTTTTTCTTCCAGATACATTCTGTGAATCCTTTCACCTATGGTTTGTCTTTTTATTATTTTTTTATGCTGTCCTTAGATGAGCAGAAATGTTTAATTTTAATGAAGTCTAAGTTATCAATTTTGTCTTTTGGGCTAGTGCTTTTTGTGTCCTAAGAAATTATGCCTACCTCAAGGTTATGTTATGAAGACCTTTTCCTATGTGTTCTTGTAGAAGCTTCAAGGTCTTAGCTTTTATGGTTAGGTCTATGACCCATTTAAAACTGATTTTAATGTACGGTGTGAGGTAAGGATCAAAGTTTCTTTTACTTTGTTGAAAAGAGATTTCCTTTCCCCACTGCATTATCTCAACACCTTTGTTGAGAATACATTGACCATATATTTACAAGAGCCTATTTCTAGACGTTTTGTTCTGTTCCACTGACCTACTT
Organism: Lynx canadensis; assembly: GCF_007474595.2. Taxonomy (NCBI): domain Eukaryota; kingdom Metazoa; phylum Chordata; class Mammalia; order Carnivora; family Felidae; genus Lynx; species Lynx canadensis. The sequence continues at coordinate 3,175,182 of NC_044308.2, forward strand.
CCCCAAACTTGTGCTAATCCCATACTGTTTTGCTAACTGCATTTCCATATAATTCTAGAATCTAGAAGCTAGTTAAACAAAAAGCCTGTTGGGGTTTTGATTAGAATCGCATTGAATTTATAGATCACTTTGGGGAGAACATTTTCACAATACTGAGTATCTCTCTCCATTTATTAGGTCTTCGATTTTTATATGCAAAGCTATATAGTTCTGAGGGCCAAGGTCTTGCTTATCTTTCGCTCAGATATTTTCTAAGTATTTTGTACTTTCTGCTGCTATTACAAATGACATTGCCTTTCACTATATGATTAATTTGATATTTAATAATTGTTTCCAGTATATAGAAACATAATTGGTTTTTGTATACTATCTCAGGATCTTGACAAATTTACAGTATATATATATATATATATATATATACACATTAGTATATATACATATTCTAGACTTTTTATAGCTTCTTTAATAATTGTCTACATATTCAATCTTGTTTTCTGCAAATAAAGACAGTTGTGTTTCTTCCTTTTCAATCTTTAGTCCACTTTTTTGTTTTCCTTGCCTTATTGCACGGATATACACTCATTTTTTAAAGAAGTTATAAAGGGTATTTCTTCCACATGTCTCCCTTTTCCCTTTCGTATAGGTGTGTCTGGACCTTAACTTGAGTTTTCTTTGAGGTCTGCTCCCATCTCCGTTCCCCAGAGTTAGAGGGCAATACCTTTTCCTCATTCTCCCAGTTTCCATGAGGAGGGATTTTCACCAAGTAGCCCTAGCTAGTTGAGGAAGTGGACTGAGTTCGGGTTAGCAACTGGGCACGAGTATCATAGCCCCCCCGTCTCCCTGGAAGCTGGCCTGCAGGCAGGGAACATGCATTCTTTTTTTTTTTTTTTAATGTTTATTTATTTTTGAGAGAGAAAGAGAGAGAGAGAGAGACAGAGCATGAGCAGGGGAGGGGCAGAGAGAGAGGAAGACACAGAATCCGAAGCAGGCTCCAGGCTCCGAGCTGTCAGCACAGAACCCGATATGGGGCTCGAACCCACGGACCGCGAGATCACCACCTGAGCCGAAGTCGGACGCTGAACTGACTGAGCGGCCTGGGCGCCCGGGAACGTGCATTCTCGATTGCTGCCAGCTCTGCAGCCAGCTCGGCGTTAAAGGCTCTGTCGCCGTAAGAGGAGGTAAGGACAGTCCACCTCCCCCCAGACCAGGTGTGTCTGACTCCTTCGGGGCTCAGCAGGTGCTTTGCTCTCGTCCTCAGCTACATCTTGTGACACGGCCTTTACAATGCAAATTGCATACTGGTTCTCCTCTGCTTTCCCCCTTGACTAACGCCCCAGCTTCTGTAGAACTCAGAAGGGGAAGAGGGGAGCCATCTACTGGAGCCTCACAAGAGCCCCCCAGTCTACAGCTCTCAGGTAGCTGCAATTCCTATTTCCCAAACAAGAGGCCAAAGCACAGTACAGGCATTGAGAATGGCTCTGGACTTCTCCTTCTGTGTGATACATTTCAAATATGGCAGCTGGAAAAGAAAAGTTGATGGGGTACAAAAAGCTCCTTTGTGAGTGTATGTGGGAAAATGCACGGTCGGAGAGGCGGTGTGGGCAGGGGTGAGGAGCACAGGAGAGGCAAGGAGACTCCCTAGGTTAGGAGCCCAGCTGTGGCATTTCATAAAGACTGTGTGACTATGGACAGATTACCTAGCCTGGCCACATCTCAGTTCTTTTATCTGCAAAACGGACTGTTATGAAAATTAAGTGACTTCATTCATTTAAATGCTTAGAGTAGCACCTGGCCCATAGTAAGCACTCAATAAAAGCCGTTACCATTATTTTATTACAGACACTATAGGTACAACTGTTTTTAGAGAAGGTGTGGGGGAGAGGGACTGGTAGGAAAAGAAAGGAGGAAAAGTATCCTGGATGTTGGGAATTTTCTGATGTACGACGGACTCAGAAGACTGAGAAATCTGCTTTTGGTCACCTTAGACCAACCTGGCCTCTGCAAAAGGCTTGGGTGAGCACTTCAGTGAGTCGTGGGGTTCAGTGAATAATCTGAGTTCAAACTCTGCCTCTCACACCACTGTTGTTTGATCCTGGGCAAGCCATCCAATGAGCCTCCTTCTCTGCAGGAGAAAGGATACCTGCCCCCTCCCCCAGGACAGCTGTGGCCGCCCCTGGATCAAAGTACGTGACGAGTGCATACCCCGGGTGAGGCCAGGGGCTGGTTCTCTGAAACTATGCAATCTTGTTACTGGCACTCAACCCAACTCCCCATTCTGCTCCTTCCAGAGCATTCCAACGGGACCTGCTTGAAAAACCTACCCGATATTTGGCAGCCGCAGAAGCTTGTGTTAGGTTCTATTATAAATAAACTTGACAGTGCATGGAAAAGTCCCGTATCCCTGAACTGGAAGGAGGGTGTGCTGTGTTTGAATCAGGGGGACAGTGAAAGCCCCCTCTCAGACCTGCGGACTTAGTCTGGAAGAAGCATGCACGCATCCACACTGCGCCCCCCGCCCCCCCCCCCCGCCGGCGCCCCCCGGTCAGCCACGGGGCACAGGGGGAGTTTACAGCTGGACCGCCACGCTTGAAAGCCAATTCGACATTAAGAAGAACCACGGCCTTTTGCCAACATGGTGTGTCATATTTATTGGGCTATTCACAGGTCAGCTAAAACAGGAGGAAAGGAAAGACCAGATGACATCAGTAACGTCAGGAAACAAAATATTTAGCATTTCTTAAGTTTCAAATTTTGCATTCCGTTGCAGCTGAGGAATATAGGCAATTCATTAACATAACTGCAATGGGTGTGGTTTATTCTTAGCAACGAGAAGCACGGACATTTATTCAACCGAAGACTTTTAGAACACTACGCGAAAAAGGAAAGTATATTTTCATGTAGCTAAGACAAGAAAATCATTTATACAAATTAAATTGATACAAAATACATTATAAAGAGAACACACATACAAAAGTCATTAAGTGGGTCAAAGAGCAAGGATGTCACAGAACGCCACACGGAGAGAACACTGGTGTGAATTCATTTCAGTTATGAAAGTAGGTCCAAAGTTTGAGTTACACATTTACTGAGGTAAAGGCACGATCACTTCAACATAATTAATGGGGAAGAATCCAGATTCCCCATGGAGCATTCCCTCATACCAGTTTTCATCTATCTGATTGGTTAATGTAATGATGTCTCCTTCTTTAAATCCTAGTTCTCCTTGGTTCTCTGGCTCAAAATCATAGAGACCACGACAGCAGGGCTGGTCCATGGGAACGTTAGAACCTGTCCACGTCATACGGAGACAAAAAGTACAGGTTAATGGGACACATGATCTTTGGAGAAGGGGGAAGGTGGAGATCTGGAGGGGTCATGAACACCAGGTCATCTGCCTTCTTCCCCAAAAGGCTGGCTCAGCCCGGCCCACCGATGCTGCGCTCTTGGGGTCTGTCCCGGCTGCCCCTCACTAGATGACGCCCTCGCAGACCTCCTGGGCCCACGGCTTCTCCCCTGGGTACCCCCATCCAGAGGAGCCAGGCCCGGCCTACCTTCCTGAAGCAGCTCCTTGGTTCTGCCTGGAGCCCGAGGGAGACACAGAACTACAAGTCCCAACCCCTGCCCTCTGGGAGCTTATGGTTTCTTTGTGAAGATCGGACAATACACGTGCGACATTTGAAGGACAAAGATGAGGTCGTGAGTCACTTATAGCTCAGAAGCTCAGAGAAGGAAGCAGAAAAGGCCCGTGTGGTCGGGACATCTTCTCGGAGCTGGTGACCGGGACACGGAATGAGGCAGGATGTGATGATGGAGAGAACAGGTAGACTTTTCACAGACCAGCCTGACGTGCTGGGCTGATTATAGGAAGTTCTCAGAATAATGGTTTTCAAATAGTTATTTTTTAATTTCTAAACTAAAACATGGCAATGGTAAGAAAGGAAGAAGAAAAGGAGGGAGGGAGAATATGCAAAATCGAGGAAAGTCAGCTGTAACCCACTAACCCAGAAATAACCAATGCGAGATTTAACGTTTTGGTGGAGAAGCTTCCAGATGTGTTTATGAATATATTTGCATATGTATTTACATAAATATGTTCATGAAAGAACATTCCTATACATATTATTGTGACTTTTTCTCCAGATTACTTTTAATTGCTGAGCAGTTGTCAACTATATCAGTATGACATGATTTTTTTTAATGTTTATTTATTTTTGAGAGAAAGAGAGAAAGACAGAGTGTGAGCTGGGGAGGGGCAGAGAGAGAGGGAGACACAGAATCCCAAGCAAGCTCCAGGCTCTGAGCTGTCAGCACAGAGCCCGACGCGGGGCTCAAACCCACGAACCATGAGATGACGACATGAGCCGAAGTTGGGATGCTCAACCGACTGAGCCACCCAGGTGTCCCGATTTTTTTGTTTTGTTTTTTTTTTTTTAATTTTTTTAGCATTTATTCATTTTTGAAAGGCAGAGAGACAGAGCGTGAATGGGGGAGGGGGAGAGAGAGAAGCTCTGACAGTGGGGCCTGGACATCAGGGACGCAGAATCTGAAGCAGGTTCCAGGCTCTGAGCTGTTATTAGCACAGAGCCCGACGCGGGACTCAAACCCATGAACCAGGAGATCATGACCTGAGCCGAAGTTGGACGCTCAACCAACTGGCTTAACCAACCACCCAGGCGCCCCAATGACATGACTTCTTTAACTAACCTCCTATTGCTGGATAGTTAAGGTCCTTCCTTCCCTCCCTCCTTCCTTCCTCTTTCCCCCTTTCTTCAATTTATTTATCTATTGTTTTTTGGTCTTAAAAGTTTTAGGAGCCCCCTTTTATACTATACTATACTATACTAATTACTATACTTTGTCATTTTGCTGTGAGCATTATTCCCAGTGTATCATGCTTTCTTCAATCTGTTCTGGAATGTGTCCTGAGGGTGGGGCAGGGAAGGGGGTCTGTTTGGTTTTGGCATACATACAGGTCAAGTTCATCAACCTTTGTATCCCAGGTTCCTCCTCCACGTTCGTATGTACATATTCAACTAAATTAATCCCAGCAATGATTTAACTTTTTCACGTGAAAATGTTTACTCTTAACTCCACTGAATTTTGGCTAATAGAGGTGTTATTTACTTTTAACAATGCTCAAGGGTTATCTCAACACAACTTATTAAATGATCCTTTCGTCCTCTACTGACTTCAAATATTACTTTTACCTTTACCATATATTTAATTATCACGTGCACTTGGGTGTATTTCAGGATTTTCTATTTTTTTCCCATTGATCGATTTAGGCACCTGCAGCGACGCATCATTTTAGATGTTGTGGCTTTCAAGTAAACGTTAATTACTAATAAGGTAAATTCCTCATCACTTTCTAATCTTTCAAAATCTCCTATTCTCATGAAATCATTCAACCAGGCAAACTTAAGTATCAATGTATTGAGTGTTGTCCCCCCAATAAAAATCCCACTTTGGGGGCACCTGGCTGGCTCAGTCGGTACGGCATGTGGCTCTCGATCTAAGGGTCATGAGTCAGGCCCCACGCTGGGCAGAGAGATTACTTTTTAAGGACTGCATTTTGATTGCAACTGGATGTTTTTTTAAGTATTAAGACTAGTTTTAGGAGGTTTTCTAATGAGCGATGATCTGTGTTCCCTGAAAGAACCACTTACACGTGTGTTAAACTTCCATCCGACAGAGAGACCGGGTTTGTTAACTATCTAAGGTTTTCGCATCTCTATTCAAAAGCGAGATTACTCTCATTTTACATTCTGGTCAGGTTTTGGTATCAGAACATGCCAGAAACTTGTTTTCTATTCTCCAAAATATTCAGTCTTGAATGTTTGAAAACGTTTGCCCCCAGTGATCTAGGCTAATGGGTTTCTGAACATAGAATGCTTTCTTGGATAGTTTGTGACAGTAACATAAGAGGGTCCACAAAGGAGGTGTATGGCCCCACTCCAGGGCACGACAGCCTCTAACGGGACGCGTGGCCTCAGCCAGTCTCATGATTCCCTGTGGAGGAGCTGAGGCAAGGGGGTGAGCAGGAGCGGAGAGGTTGCCCCGGCCAAGGGAGGTGACGCCTGACCAGAGGGTCAAGCTCACGGACCACTGGTGGACGCAGAGCAGATGTGACTGTCCCCGTGAAGAACGAGCTGGAAGGGAGCTGAGCCCCACCCTGGGAAAACCACGCGCCCCGTGTACATGGTAACCACCCCGTGGACAGAGACCACCGCCAGAAGACAGAGCAGGCCATCCAGAAGGAGACCAGGGAGGACTCCACACCATCGACAGCCGACTCCTCACGGCTTCCTTTTGTCACGGGAGCAGAGGGAGGTCTGCAAAGGCGGGAGGCAGTGTCCCAGGACAAGACCACACCGGATGCACAGTCTGTGTCCTTTCACAAGAGCTTGACCCCTGCACGTGACGGAAATATCTGCCTAGATCGTCTCACTTCTGCCACTCTCTTTCATGCTTTCTGTTTTGATTTCCTTTTTTCCATAATCAGGAAACAGTTTCCTTTCTCTAACTTCAACTGAGAGTCGAGGCAAGTTCTGCCTCGACTGTGTTCCTTCCTCACCGACTCTTTTATGTCCACAAAAAGAGAATAGAGATTTGGGTACTTCTGTGTCTGGCCAAATGATCAGCCCCTCTATCCCAGGCAGCAAATTCACCGTGCGCTGCCCGTTTCTCTGGCTGGCGGCGCGGCCCTCCTTCAGCAGGACCCCACTGCCTTCCTGTTACCGCGGCTCTCGATACGGCGGCACGTTAGGACGCCCACAGCCCCTCTGAACCCCAGGCCGATTAAGTCAGAAGCTCTGACAGCGGGGCCTGGACATCAGGGCTTCTTAAAACTTCTCAAGGATTCCAATGTCCAAGGGAGGCTGCAAATCATCAGCCTAATGGCCCTCCCCCCTCCCTCTGCTTTTGTCAGCCAGAGCTTGGGAGCGTCATGGCGTTTCAGCCGGCGGGGAAAGGGAAAGCGGTCAAGGTAGGGAACGGGATCCTCTTCTCCCTCCCCAGATAGGAAGCTCCTTCCCAGGTGGTGACTTACACGTAGACCAGCCTTTTAGCATCTGGATGCACCCGCACTACGGTCTCTAGAACGTACTTGATGTTTCTAGCTTTCTGATGGCTCCTTCCGTGACAGACCTCCATGCCACCCCAACTTTTGTCACAATGATGGCGGTGGGAGGATTTCAATGTGGAGGCCCGGCTCATCGTCTTGAATTTGAACAGGATGACATGCAATTACTTCAAAGCACTGGGAAACGGAGTGTTTGGCCTGCAGAACTTTTCATTCTCCTCTGGAAGCGCAAAGCCTGGCTGGTGAGCTGGGGCACCGAAAATCTATGGCAACTTGGGCCGTTGAGTCACAGTCAACTTTATTGATGGATACGTGCTTTAATGTGGTCTGTGAAGGTGATTACCGTCCTCTTAGCATTTCCAGCACTCTACCAGTGCAATAAAGAGGGAGCCGGAGGCAGCTGCCAAACCACACGGTAGGCTCGGGAAGCACTTCCTTGAACACGAAACGTCAGCGCCAGAAAGGTATTTTGGTGGTCCTCCCATGGACCCTTCTCTTTGTGAAGGAGAGACAGTGATGCCTCTAAGAGGTGACAACAGCCTGGCCCCGGGGCTAATGGCAGCGCCAGGGCCAGACGCCAGGGCTCCAGACCCCAGCCTGTGACCTACCTGACGGACGTCACCTCCTACGTGATCCAGGACGCTACTCAGGGTTGCCAAGCCATTTTATGAGCTACCACCCTGACCACGGGTCTAAGTGTATGTATTTTTTCCTCCCATTTACTCTGCAAGCTACCTGCAACAACTAAAATAAATGCTAAACTGCAGGCACACGCCGACCCCGACCACCAGCTGCATGTGTAGACGTGTGCGCTCCCAGCACACACACCGAACACATCGGGGGAAAGACACATTACTCACTTCTCACCTCATTTATTCTAGGCAAGGGGCCGTTGCCACGCTGCCCACTTAGATTTTCTAAGAGCTGGAGAGCGACCAGCACTCCTATCACACTCCATCAGCAGATGAGCCCCAAACAGGGCGTCTCTGCTGAGACCACTGAGTGGAGAGACCCCTGGACACCAGTTCCCTGACTCAGGTGAGGCCTGAACACCTGGCTCTCTCCGGCCAGCTCCACGCCGCCCCCGGCCCCGAACACACTTCCGGCAGTGTGGGCACCAGGTAAATCCACACCTTCAGGCTAGAGCTGGGCTGGCCGTCCTGATTGACACAAGCAGCAGACGATATTCTGGAGGATCATCCCACGCACTTGTCATGCTGGCTCGCGGGCCCTTAATCCAAGGGGCGGTGGCCTCCCTAACTTGATGGAAAGGGGAGAGCCCGCACGTGGACAGTGCAGTCGATGTGGCAAGTTCTAAGCTGCAAAATAATGCCACTTCAGCTATGAAACAGCGGGCAACGGCTTTCACGCCGGTGCCAGGTAGGCTTTTCTGAGATTTAAGAGGCAGAGAGAGAGACACCGACAGCCAGATAGGCTGACTCCTGGGGTCCAAGGAACCAGGATGTGAAGGACTCAGAGCAAGGAGATCCTATTACAAGCCGCGAAGAGGGAAGGGCTGTTCCCTGCCACCCAGAGGGGATACACAAGCTCTTTCTAGAGGCCGGAGAGAGAAGAGGCTGGGCAAGAAGGCTGAAATGCTCCCCAGATTCCATCCAGGGCAGGCGGTGGTGGTCTCGGGCCCCACTTCCCACTGGGATTCTGGGAGAAGGCGGGCCCCCCAAGTGCTCTAGCCCCACAGGGGGTGGGGGGCCAAACAGTGGTAACGGTGGGGTGGTGTAATTAAGCCACCTCTGGCTCCCTGTGACCCGCGAACGAATCTCAAGTCCCCCCGGAAGCAAGGAGGTGCTGGGGGGGCAGCTGGACCGGGCGCGGCCTGGGGGTGGGCACACAGGATGCAGAGACCCCACAAGGCAGAGCTGGAGGCTTGGACCACAGAGCCAGGCCCGGGCCTGTAGCGATAAGTCATCTCAACAGTGCGAGCAGGTCAGGCCCAGACAGGCTCCTCGCCGGCCACCACGATGTCCAGTGACCTTCCCCTGGCATCCGGGCCACATCTTGGGGTCGAGACGTGGGGAGAAGAGGGCCGGTGAGGAAAACCAAGAGCCCTGACAGGGACTTAAAGTGAATTCAAGTCCTAAATTGACCAAGTAATAAGTGGATAGTCTACTTTCTATTGAAAGAGACCGAGTTACCTTGAAATGGCAAGATTATGTTTTTTTCCACCATTAGAAGAGATGGAAAAAAGATTAATTTTTTTTTTTTTTTTTTTTTTGGCCAACAGTAGAAATGGAAAAAAGATTAACTTGTTTCCGCCACTGGTCTAAATGGAGGCAAGTTCAGTTCACTTAAAGAGAAATAAAAGTTTCTGCCCACCTAAGTGATAATGTATGAATTTTCCCTCTCCACAAAAGAGGAGTCAGAATCACCAGGGCTGGAGCCCAAAGGCCCGGGCAGAACAGACCACGTTTCCTCAGTGGGGTCTCCCAAACGGGACCAGCCACAAACGTCCGCAAGGTGCCCGAATGCCCAACTTCCCACAGTCAGAAGCCGGCACCTTTGCTGAAACCTTCGCGTGAGAAAAGATGGGTCGTACCCAGCGTCCCATCCTCGGGGACGACGTGTGCCTTTTGTCCCCTGGAGTCCGGCAACTGGTGCTCCTCGACCACGCCCACCTGCCGGCTGTCCCGCACGCAGCAGTGGCCCCGGACCCTCGGGGAGGTGCTCTCGCATAACTCGCCGGCCGATGTGCACGCGTGTGCTGCACAGCAGGCAGCTGACCCCCCAGCCCCCCACCGTCCAGCCTTCCCCCCACCCCCGCCCTGGCCCAGTGGCCTGTGTTTATTTTCTCTTACTCCTGAGACCTGGCTTAACGTAACATGAGAGCAGAGGTGGGAAAAACACAGTCTTCCTTGTTAAAGCCCTGAAACAAAGATTATTTTAACAGAGAAAAGGAATATCCCTGTTAAATATTTATTATTCCTGTCCTGATCCACACCATTAGGAGAAAAAGAAACAAAGGAGGCTGGAACACAAGAGCTTCAAGGTGGCTGGTCAGTAAGTACCCTATCGGCAGCACACGACAGCTAGGGAGCTCCTGTTCTCTCTAAAATAAGTTTCCCTCCCTCTAGGCAATAATTTGGCCCAGTTCCTAACAATATTGGGTCCCCCCCCCTTATTATTTTAACAACGGTAAAATTCCAGGGAGTGCCCTTCCCCCAGCCAGCCCTTCGTGCCCCCAAGTCCCTGCCGCAGAGGGCGACTCACGCAGAGGTGCCCAGCACATCTTACTCCAGTGGTGGTTCCCTGGTCCTCAGCCCCAGTCGGCGACAGGGGTGACACGTGTTTACCACGGGCCAGGGCAATATCCCGAGTGCCTCGCTGGTACCAGTGGGCCCACTTTGGTTCCGTTACTTCCCCCAGTGGGATGGAGGGAGAAACCAAGGCATACAGAGGTTCAACACGGCGCGCCTCCATCTGGGTCCAGAGCCCACCCTCGATCCGAAAGTCATTAGCTGGTGGGTCCATCCCCACCTAATTTCTGAGCCAACCCCAAGCTGGGGTGCGGGGAGGGCGGGGTCCGTCCGTTGGGCTCGGTGAGCCCACGTGTCCTCGGCCTGGCGCGCTCGGGGGAGCTCCGAGGCCCCGGGATGCCCTCTGGGGAGCGGTCCCCCCTAAACCCCTCCCTGGTCCTCCGAGGCCCACCCAGGTCCCACCTCGCCTTGCCAGTCATGCTCAAAGGACGTCCTTTGGGTACTTACTCTCTGTCCCGCTTGCCTCCGCCTGAGCCTCTGCTTCTAAGTGAGCAGCTCAGGCTTCAGTTAAAAAACAAAACAAACACTGGCATCCACCGCAGGGGGCAGATCAGCCACCAGAGTGGACGTGGTGTCAGATGTCCCTGGCATTCTGCAGCCGGGCCTGCTCACGTGCCAGGATCTGCCGGCCTGTCGTCAAGGACCGTGTCTCTGCCCCTGCCGCTGACGGCGGTGGAGGGGGACGGGGAGCGAGCGGTCAGCGGGGCGGGGGGCATCCTTCTCTCCGCGGCACGAAAACATCGCCATCTTGGGCCGCATTTAAACTTGGGTTGTGGGGCGCCTGGGTGGCGCAGTCGGTGAAGCGTCCGACTTCAGCCAGGTCATGATCTCACAGTCCGTGGGTTCGAGCCCCGCATCGGGCTCTGGGCTGATGGCCCAGAGCCTGGAGCCTGTTTCCGATTCTGTGTCTCCCTCTCTCTCTGCCCCTCCCCCGTTCATGCTCTGTCTCGCTCTGTCCCAAAAATAAATAAAAAACGTTGAAAAAAAAAAAATTAAAAAAAAATAAATAAAATAAATAAATAAACTTGGGTTGTTTTCAGACCCTCAGAGGCCCCCACTGCTCTGTCCTCTGCTGGCCCCGACTCTGGGGATCCCGTTACCCAGAACCCCCCCCCCCCGCAGAGCACCCCAACTAACTGCAAGGCAAGCTACGACCCCACCCCGCAACTCCTATAGTTTGGAGGGGAAAGGGGAGGGAGAGAGAAGTGATTCGCACACCGGCTGCCTACTGGCGAACGATCCATCTACCAGAAGCTACTGACCTGAGGAGGGTTCTTTGTCTTTTAGCAAATGCCCCAGACTTCTGTGCCTTTGGAGTGTTTTGTTCCTGCTTTTTTTTTTAGTCTTTCTCTTGCCTCCCTTGTGGTCGGGCCGCGACCCGTCACTGTCCTGCCGTGAGTGGGCCTTCCCGAAGCTGTCCCTTGGCCTCTCTAATCTGCTGCTTCCAGTCTGCTGTAGGCTAGGAAATCAGAGGACCATTAGGTGACATCAACAGCCACTGGGTCGTGGGCTCTTACTCTGCAGCCCTACGCATGCCCAGCACCTCGATTTATACAAGCTTCAAATAAGCCTGTGCGGTCAGGGTGCTAATTCCCATCCTTTTGAGGGTGAAACCGAGACCCAGAGGCATGGGGTGAGAGCCAGGGTCTGGGCACTTCTGTGGCTCCGGAGCCCATCTGACAGTGAGGACTGCAGGGGACACCCATCGCAGCCGGGCGGGCTCAGCTTCTGCCGCCTTCCTGGTCTTACGTCTGGAAGCTCAGAGGTGTTTCCGTACCACCAACACTACTGGTGGGGCCGCTAAGGGGCAGAGAGGGAGTTTCCTGTCAATGGGCGGAGTTAACCCAAGCAGGAATGGGGGACCCTGTACCCCCTCTGGGGGGCTTCAGCTGCACACCAGGACCTCCCTGAGATGTGGCTGTGCCCCCACCGTCAGACGATGGGGTAGCTCAGCTCTTGACGGGCTGGGACGCATGACCGGTTTCAAACTTTCAAGTTTATTTCCAGTTCAGACTCGTTCTCAGGCACTCCGGGACAGACACCACACTCAACCCAGGAGATGCCACCTCTTTTGAATTAGAATGAGCATATTTGGTGCAAGTTTTAATTTCTTTTTCTTTTAATCAGTCTAAAATCTCAAGCACTTGTAGAAAAATTCCTTGGAAGCTAAACACTTTCCCTTTAGCTGACCCAGACACAGCAGAATTATGATAAATACCATAAAACTTACTTTGTTTAGCATCTCTAAAACACTATTTTTGGGGCGCCTGGGTGGCTCAGTCGACTGAATGTCCGGCTTCAGCTTAGGTCATGATCTTACAGCTCGTAGGTTCGAGCCCCGCATCGGGCTCTGTGCCGACGGCTCGGAGCCTGGAGCCTGCTTCGGATTCTGTGTCTCCCTCTCTCTCTGCCCCCCGCCCACTCACACTCTGTCTCTCTCTCTCCCTCAAAAGATAAGATAAACATTAAAAATATAAATAAATAAAATAAAATCCTATTTTTGTCCGCTGGTAATAAATTAGACAGGGACTTCAGATCCCTGGTTTCTAGCTCTGGATTAGGTCACCTCTGGGCCCTGACTTTCACCTTTAATCTGTGGTTAATGCTACGGACTGAATGTCCAACAAATGCATATGCTGAAGCCTAGTCCCCAGTGCGGTGGTAAGTGGAGGTGGGACTCTGGGGAGGTGATTAGGTCGCGACGGTGGACCCGCAGGAATGGGACCGAGCCACCATGTCGGGACACAACAAGAAGACAGCCGTCTGCAAACCAGGCAGCGGACCCTCACCGGCCACGGAAACTGCTGGCACCTTGACCTCGGACCTCCAGCCTCTAGTGCTGTGGGAAATAAGTGTGTTGGTTAAGCCCATGGTCTGTGGTGTTCTGTGACAGATGCCCAGCTAGCTAAGACAAATCTACTGAAGTCTATGAACTGTCTTTCTAGAAATAAGACATCTGTGTTCATCCACGGGAGATGTGACTTGTTGAAACTGCTGGTCAGTGGAACTCAAGCTTCATGATTCTACTCTCGTCTATAAAAATGAGCATGTGTGATTTCTTTTACCCTTAATACCAGTCCTCCCCAGCTGATGAAGACTGCAACACCCCGGTGTGACCAGTAAGGTGTGTGCCCTCCACCCTGCACAGCCTTGCTTGTCCCGAGATGTAATTTCGAAAGTTGAGGCCCCCGTACTTATGGAAGCTTCCTGGGAGGTGGCCCTCTGTGACAACCAGGCCTGGGAGGTGACCCTCTGTGACCATCAGGCCCAGCGTCTGTGGGTCCCCTTCGCCACTCCGAGTGAAGGGAAAGCAGAAAACAAACGGTGGCCTTAATCACAGGTGGCTTCCTGGCCGCCGGCACGGGGCCAAGCCTGCAGATGTGTTTCCTTTGCTCTGCTCCTCGCTTTGTATAGTGTGGATTAGATGCCAACACTCAAAAATCAGGAGATTGATTGGGGCGCCTGGGTGGCTCAGTCAGTTGGGCGTCCGACTTCGGCTCAGGTCACGATCTTGCGGTCCGTGAGTTCGAGCCCCGCGTCAGGCTCTGTGCTGACAGCTCAGAGCCTGGAGCCTGTTTCAGATTCTATGTCTCCCTCTTCCTCTGACCCTCCCCTGTTCATGCTCTGTCTCAAAAATAAGTAAATGTTAAAAAAAATTTTTTTTTTTTTAAAAATCAGGAGATTGCCAGAAATATATGATTTCTGGCTTCTCTTGAAAAAATCAGAAAGGCTGGCTATTCTGGGCCCACAGCCCCGGGCACCAAGCAGTGGCTGCTGCCCACTGGCGTCCCTGTGACTAGACTTGCCTCCCCCCTTTGTGCACCTGTCCTGGAGGTCCGGTGTCAGCCACTTATCACCAGCCTGGCACTGTTTTCTTACGCTTTCCCTGCGTGTCTCGTCCTCATAATCTGGCATTAGAATTTGCACCTGGGGCCACACCCACTGGATAATTCCAGGGGGCGTCAGACAGGACTCCGAGGTACTGTCCCCTGGATTTGTGCTATACGGGTGCCCTATGTGTCACCCGGGACACAATCCACTTCAACACTTTTTTTTTTTTTTTTTTTAGTGTAAGTACCAGGGTGCCCAGGTAGCTCAGTTGGGTGTCTGACTCTTGATTTCAGCTCAGGTCATGAGGTCACGATCTCATGGTTCATGGGATCAAGCCCCACATCGGGCTCTGTGCTCACAGCACAGAGCTGCTTGGGATTCTCTCTCTCTCTCTCTTTCTCTCTCTCTCTCTCTCTGCCTCTCTCTGTCCCTCCCCAGCTTGCTCACCAGCTCTCTCTCTCAAAATAAATAAACATTTAAAAATATATAAGTACCTATATTAATATTTAGATAATGACATTTTAAAATTTAGCTTAAACACCTTGCAAAATATCGACATTTTTAAATATGCAGCATTTGAGATAATAGAATCGTATCACCATGTCAGCCAAGTAGTATTAAACTTGCCACAACTAAGTTACAAGTTACATCTTACAGCTTTTGGAAACCTCTTTTCATAGACTTTTTCGAAGAATTACAGGAAACCATTCCCTGCAGGGAGAGAGCCTTTCCCTCTAAAGCTTCCTTCGGAGGAAAAATAAGAGAAGGGCTTTTCTCCTTTCTCGAATCAATGGCTGCTGATCAACAATAAGAATCATGGTTCAATTTCACCTTTTTAAAGAAATATTTTTTAAACACAGAACATACAAAAATGTTCAGTCTGTACACTTCTCAAGTTTTTAAGAATGTTAGGTGCTCATAAAAGATAATTACTACAGCCACAGAGTGAGCTGGGAAAGAAACTTGGAAGGTGTTATGGCCAATCATTTTACTCAGGAACAAGGTCAAATCAGCCCAGAGATGTTAAGAAACTCACCCAAAGTCACACAGCTCATGGATCTGAGCTACGATACAGGAGTCCTGCACTTCCTTGTTTATTTCTCTCCTGTCAATAGCACTGACTGACCCACCGCTGATAGTATACAGAAACGGATGTGTGGGGAGGGCAACGAGCAAGGAAATTGTGG
This sequence comes from Lynx canadensis, assembly GCF_007474595.2. Lineage (NCBI taxonomy): Eukaryota > Metazoa > Chordata > Mammalia > Carnivora > Felidae > Lynx > Lynx canadensis. The sequence goes on from NC_044308.2 coordinate 3,190,553, forward strand.
GAGGGAAAGAAGAAAAAGTAAAAACCAACCTGCCCACGAAGCAATCACCACTGTCGCTGTTAAGTGACATTTTAATTTCCTCTTTGGAAATTTAGGTTAAAAAAAAAAAAAAGCATATATTTCTATTTGCAAAGTGCTCGTCTTCTTCGAGTTTCAAGCCTCACACTTTACTTTGGAAGAAATGTTTATTTTCTAACGTAATCCCAGAGATTCTGCCCCAACAGGGGGAACGACTCAGACTCGAGACAGGATTTCCGAGCCCCTCTGAGAAGCGTCAAGAACTTTATAAAAGTCTCCTTTATACCTGAAGGGAGTTGGACTGTCTTCACATAGGCCCTTTGAGAGATTTATTCTGCCTTGCTCTGAAACGCCTACGGCATGCACTCGCAGCCCACACTTGTTCACTGATCTCAGCCCATCTCAGGCCGGAGCATATTAACCCTAAATCGTGAATATATAAAGTGGCACCCTCTTTAAGAACCCAAGTGGGAGGGGGAACCCTCCACACATAATCGAGTTGATAAAAAACGTAAACTATACCTTGTCTTTTTTTTTTTTTATGTTTTACTTATTTTTGAGAGAGAGAGAAAGAGCATGAGCCAGGGAGGGGCAGAGAGAGAGGGAGACACAGAATCGGAAGCAGGCTCCAGGCTCCGAGCTGTCAGCACAGAGCCCGACGTGGGGGCTCGAACTCACGGACCGTGAGCTCATGACCTGAACCAAAGTCAGACGCTAAACCGACCGAGCCACCCAGGCACCCCTGTTCTTACCTTTATGTTAAAGAGAACTTCGAAGAAAAAAACAACAAACTGAAGAAAGTATACCCAACAGATAGGACAGCCAAGTATTACTGTAACTTAGAGGGTTCTTAAATTTTTTTTAATGCTTTTTTTTTTGAGAGAGAGAGAAAGAGAGAGAGAGAGAGAGAGAGCGCACAAGTTGGGGAGGGGCAGAGAAAGAGGGAGAAGGCAGAGCCCGAAGCAGGCTCCAGGCTCCGAGCCGTCAGCACAGAGCCTGACGCGGGGCTCGAGTTCGGGAACCGCGAGATCACGACCTGAGCCGAAGTCAGACGCTCAACCGACGGAGCCACACAGGCGCCCCTATACTTTGTAACGCACTAAGTGACAACGTGGGGCCCGGTAAAAATGAGCCAGGAAGATACTTGAGCACAGGTTACAAACTCCTACACTATTTTCTGCAAAACCCAGGGTTTTCTGGGAACAACCCAGGCACACGTTTCAGCCTGGAGACTTTTCTTGGCCCCCTCGTGTCTTTGGGGACCCAGGGGCAGCACATGCCGGTGAAGCGTCGTGACCCTGCACTCACGGACTCGGCCAGGCGGTGCTTTCTCCAAGCCAGGGCGACAGCGGGGCTCTGCAATTCATCATCTCAACATGTGACTTCCACCACCATCCCCCTCCCCCTTCTCCATTCCTGGCTCATTCTATTCATTCTCTTAAGCAGCGAGAAATGATGTTATCGAAGATTCCATCTCAGTCCCTCGATGGATTGTGCCTAACTGACCTGCACCCTTTTCATCTCCCTCTTTTCCTTTAGAAAGAAACGATGGAGAAAATGTTCTTGGAATTCGTTCCTGGCAGAGTCCTGCGAGCTTCGCTTTAAATTGTTAGTGAAATGCTTGACATTTTTCCTTCACTTTATAAACATTATGTGCAAATCATCCAGAATCCTGATGGAAAGTAATTTCCCATTGATACAGGCTATAAAATGCCATTTTCTTTTGAAACCGTGCCCCAGAAACAAACAGTACAGGACCCCCTTACACTCGCAGATTCCACCCACACATCACCCAAGCCCGATGCTGGAGTCGGGGGCCCAGGCTCCTGCCAGGGGCGATTTCGGAGAGGCAGCCTGGGAAGGCACAGGCACGCGTCGAACGGTGGCACTCGGAGCCTGCAGCACCCGAGAATCCGGCGGCTGGACCCGGAGCCTTCCAGAGACTATCTCTTGCACATCTGTGGTCTGGTCTCTGGCCGACCACTGCCCTTCTAACAACTGAATCTGCCCAGGGGCCTAGCTACTGGCCAAGAAGGAGGGGACGAAAGCACTGACATGCACAGTCTGGCCGAGAAAGCCAGGGAACTCGCTGTCCTATCCGCGTTTTCTTCTTCCAGGTCAGATGCATACGACCAACTCCCTGTGCGACCACCTGCTGGCTGCAGCGTCCCTGCGATCAAGAATCTTGGAAATAAATCATCCCCAATGCTCTTGGACGTTTTAAACGTTGCCCTGGATTCCTTCTTTTTTTTTTTTTTTTAATTTTTTTTTTCAACGTTTTTATTTATTTTTGGGACAGAGAGAGACAGAGCATGAACGGGGGAGGGGCAGAGAGAGAGGGAGACACAGAATCGGAAACAGGCTCCAGGCTCTGAGCCATCAGCCCAGAGCCCGACGCGGGGCTCGAACTCCCGGACCGCGAGATCGTGACCTGGCTGAAGTCGGACGCTTAACCGACTGCGCCACCCAGGCGCCCCCTGGATTCCTTCTTAATGATATAAAGTGAAATATCTGTGAGGGAAAGTGCCTAGCACCGCTACTTACTGGCTCTGTGGCCTTGAGAAAAATCTCACTTAACCCCTCTGAGCCTCCACTTACGCATCTGCAAAATGTGCATAATGACAATCTAAGAAATGTGTATGAAGTATTTCGTACACTACCTGACCCACAATAAGTACTCAGGAAGTGTAACTGCTATGTTGTTATATTATTATTTGTTACTCTCTTATTTTCTACTATTACCACTTCCTAAATGTTGTCACGGTCATGAAATGAGTTCTGTATGTAAAGCATCAAATAATGATACCTGGCATATTTCTGGCACTCCAATGCTACGTCCTTATGGCCTTAAGTGATGCTTTAGTTAAAATCCACCTTCACTATCACAGAGTACAGTGCTTTTCACACTGTCAGTCTGAGAGGTCCAGTTAGCATCCTCCAGGTAGGCGAGGACACCCCCTCCCAAAGGAGAGCTGACTTTTCTCTCCTAGCAAATGAGAGCATGGCATCCTGGGAGCTGGCCCCTGGCTCCTGCTAACTGGGCTTCCCTCAGACACAATACGGTGCAGGGGGCGGGGAGGGGGGTGATGGGCAGCCTGGGGTCGGACTCACTTTCAAAGTTTTTAGTTTTTTACATCCCGCTTCTTTTCAAACAGAAATTGTGAAGTGGCTTATAATAATATACATATTCAGAATCTAGTGTTTCTGGACCAGAAGTAGAGAAGCAGAGCCACAAACACTAGGGAAACAATATATTGTCATCCAAACGGGAGAACTTCCGAGAGTAAAAGCGGGGCGTTATAACAAACTGAACTAGAGTGACGGAGATGGGACTGTCTTGGGACAGTTTACGGGGACTGTCCCAAGCGAATGAGGGTACAGGGCTGCCGTGGCCCAAGGGGAGGAGAAGCACGTGAGCCAGATGCAGTCGCATTAATGGTCCCCATGATCCTCTCCTCACACCCGGCACTGAGCTTCCTGGAGGTTTATCCAAATGTTCTTATTTGAATGTTCTTTTTTTTTTTTTTTTAATTTTTTTTTCAACGTTTTATTTTATTTTTGGGACAGAGAGAGACACAGCATGAACGGGCGAGGGGCAGAGAGAGAGGGAGACACAGAATCGGAAACAGGCTCCAGGCTCTGAGCCATCAGCCCAGAGCCCGACGTGGGGCTCGAACTCACGGACCGCGAGATCGTGACCTGGCTGAAGTCGGACGCTTAACCGACTGCGCCATCCAGGCGCCCCTGAATGTTCTTATCAAAACACAACTGAAAGAGTATCTTGGAAAGAAAGGAAACTGTTGTCCATGATCCTACTACCATCTAACCTGGTCTTCACAGATACCGATTTGCAGAACTGCAATCGCAGGGTACTTACAAGTTTGCGTCTCTTTTCCACTCAATTTTCAGACCATACACAGGTTTATGCATCTACATAATGTCCACAGTAATAAGTCTAAGTAGCTGCAAAACAACCCCTCTGATGTACTGTTGCCCTATTACGGACAAATATATATAAATGAATGCTGGCCATTAGGTTATTTTCACTTATAACTTTTTATTTCTCTAGACAGTGGTGCATCAGAATGGGGAACATGCTGTTGCTTAAATTATTTCCTCAGGACACATGTCCGGGCATGAAGCCACTGAGAACGCATAAACATTTTTATTAATTTTGATAGATACCGCTAAATTGATTTCCCAGTGAGTCACCCCAGGGGTCGACGGATGATAGCCTGCGGGCCAAATAACGTTTTAATGGAACACAGCCTTGCCCATTCATTTCCACGCTGTCTACGGCCGCTCCCCACTGTAACCAAGTCACGTGGTTACAACAGAGCCCGTACGGCCCACGAAGCCTAAAGTATTTACCACTCGGCCCCCGACGGAAGACATCTGCCAGCTCTCGCTTACCTTAACGCGCCTTCCCACAAGCCGCGTGGGCACGGACGCGGGACCACACTCTCACAGAAATGAATCATGTGGGACCTACAGGGAGGTCAGCGAGACAGAACAGACGTCTTCTTCCACAACAAGTGTGTGGTCGGTGAGCGTGGTACGAGCCACGAGCTAACCATGAAACCCACTCTTCCCTTCTTCCCAGGAATATCAATACAGGTAGGATGTGACTCTCCCCGCACCCCCCCCCCCGCCCCCAACTCAGCCTCTGCAGCCATGTGAGGCCATCAGGCTCCGCTCCTGCCAGACTGGGAGTGGAAGAGACGTGAGCCATGTGGGGCTCGTTTCCGAAAGGGGAATCTCTGGCCTGGGCTCCCAGTCTGAATTTCTACCTTTTTTGAACACCTGCTTCCTGGAGTGTCCACACGACAGCAACTACTACCTAACTGACACAACACGGTGCCAGAAGTGGGGTCTTGCCACCACGAGACTTGTGGTGCCGACCCTGTGGGCAGGAGGCGATGAGGAAGACGCGGGTATTACAGGCGTGAAGCCACGACCTCGCCGGGTCGTGGCAAAGTGTTTGGTGACACTTTGGCCTATGACCAGTCGGAGAGCATATCACGTGCCAGCAGCTCGAAAGAAAAAAGATGGACAAAATAGAACGCTAGTGCGTGTTCGCCGCTCCGTGGTGCTGCCACAAATTGCTGTAAGAGAGACAACAAGAACTGCCCAGTTTGCAAGCAAAAGTAAGAGGGAGGAGAGAAAAGAGCCGAGGTTGGATTGCCGTGCGTTAGAAAAGCTAACTGCTTGGGGCGCCTGGGTGGCGCAGTCGGTTAAGCGTCCGACTTCAGCCAGGTCACGATCTCGCGGTCCGTGAGTTCGAGCCCCGCGTCGGGCTCTGGGCTGATGGCTCGGAGCCTGGAGCCTGTTTCCGATTCTGTGTCTCCCTCTCTCTCTGCCCCTCCCCCGTTCATGCTCTGTCTCTCTCTGTCCCAAAAATAAATAAACGTTGAAAAAAAAAAAAAAAAAAGAAAAGCTAACTGCTTGATGAGCAAGGTGTTATCCCAAATCACTCTGAGACTTCTCTAAACCAAATGAAGGATCCAGTTCTGCGGCAAGGATTAAGTTAAAAGTATTGCCTCCCCACTCCCAGTCCCCTGTTGACTCAGACAGCCTCAAGGTAACCTTCACAGGTTAAGAAAGGCTAAAGAGCAGCCGGCGGAACGGGAGAAGACATCTGCAAACGACACGTGTGATAAAGGGTTAGTATCCAAAATCTAGCTAGCACTTACCAAACTCAAGACCCAAAAAACAAATAATCCGGTGAAAAACTGGGCTCATAAGTAGATGCTTTTCCAAAGACACCCAGAGAGCTAACAGACACGTGAAAATATGCTCAACATCACTCATCAACAGGGGACTACAAATCAAAACCACACTCAGATACCACCTCACACAGGTCAGAGTGGCTAAAATGAACAAATCAGGAGACTATAGAGGCTGGAGAGGATGTGGAGAAACGGGAACCCTCTCGTGCAAACTGGTGCAGCCGCTCTGGAGAACAGGGTGGAGGTTCCTCAAAAAATTAAAAATACAACTACCCTCTGACCCGGCAAGTGCACTACTAGGTATTTATCCAAGGGATACAGGTGTGCTGGCTTGAAGGAGCACATGCACCCCAATGTTTAGAGCAGCACTCTCAACAATAGCCAAGGTATGGAAAGAGCCCAAATGTCCATTGACAAACGAATGGATAAAGATGTGGTAAATGTATACAATGTAAATATTACTCGGCAATCCAAAAGAATGAAATCTGGCCGTCTGCGACAACGTGGATGGAACTGGAGTGTATTATCCTAAGTAAAATAAGTCAGAGAAATTTGATTTAACAAATATCGTATGATCTCACTCCTATGTGGAATTTAAGAGACACAACAGATAAACACAGGGAAAGGGAAGGAAAACTAAGGTAAAAACAGAGAGGGAGGCAAACCGTAAGAGACTCTTAAATACAGAGACCAGACTGGGGGTTGCTGGAGGGGAGGGGGGGGAGGGGCTAGATGGGGGATGGGCTGAGGAGGGCGCTTGCTGGGAGGAGCACTGGGTGTTGGATGGGAGTGAGGAATCACTGGGTTCTGCTCCTGAAACCGGTGCTGCAGTGCTCAATCAATCAATAACTTGAATTTAAATTAAAAAGAAAAAGGCTCGACAAGAAGAGGAGGAAAGAAGGTGGCCCGAAGAGCTACGTCTAGGACAAGGCCGCGGGGGTGGTCACCGGCCCGGAGGCAGAGTTTCCGGAGGCAGCAAGCGTGAAAGGAAGAGAGCAGGTGGAACCTGAACACGTCTGCATCTCTTGAAGCCTGAAGGGCCCCCGCAGACCCCTAAGCACAGGAAGCGCAACTCTGCAAGGGGGCGGGCTCCTCAGTCCGCTTCCGACGTGAAGTGCGGGTGTGGACTGATACGAAGGACCCCGGAGAGGGCAGATCTCGGGACCACAGGGCCCGGGCCAAGGGAGGTCCCCTGCTCCTTCCCGAGAGCAGGACCAGCGTCTGATCAAGGGACCTCTGCCACGGCCACGCGACGGGGTGCTGGCAACGCCTGTCCCCCCGCGTCCCTCAGGGACCAGTGTCTGCCGCATGTCTCCATGGGAACCGGGTGGCAGTCCAGCCAGAGACCGCACTCCCGGCTCCGCCACCGCCCTCGGGCGTCCGACCCAGGTCTCCTCCCGGGACCACAGGTGTGTGTGTCACTCCCGCCTCGCGGGCTCGAGAGGCAGTGTCTAGCCTGTTCCTTCTCCCCTGCCTGGTGGCTGGCGTGGCAACGGCCAGGACGGTGCGGAAGCCACGCAGTGAGGCTGGCGGAGAGGCCATCAGCCCAGCCCGGTGGGGGGGGGGGGGGGGGAGGGGGCTCCGCGGACGACGCGAACACAGCCCATCTAAGAGTGTTCTCCCGGGCTGCTGCATCAGTGAGAAGACCCCGTTTTCTTGAGCACCGGCTGCACTTTGGGGTCCTTTTTTTTTTAACAAAATGAAACAAAACAAGAAGACCAACTGGTGTCAAGAAGTGAGAGAAGGATGCTTTTCTTACGGTGTCACGGTCCTTTAGGCCTGCACCACTCAGCACCTAGAGCCGCGCCAGGCAACAAGCAGCAGAGAGACGCGTCTAGGGGGACGTGTGGCACCGCACAACCCGAGAGAGGCCTGCGCTGATACAGCAGACTGAGTACAGGCTGCAGCCTGGCTTTAATGCCGAATCGCCAGCAATTACAAAGTAGGTATGTTTTAAGTTTCCAAGTGAAGTTCAGAGACAAGACTGAACACCACTGGCAGACCAAAAATGACGAAGAACACGAGGGATATTTTGAGAGTGGGAAAGTGGCGGATGGAAGAAATTAAACTCAAAATGGTTCCCAAACAGGGATGCTCCAGACTGGGCCCCGAAGACGCCCAAAGAGCAGCGTCCGTGCCTACTGGAAGCTGGGTGACCGGCTGGCCTTCTGGGAAAAGAGCGGCCAGGGGAGTCCCCCCCTCCATTCTGGGTTTGTACCAAGCACCTGGGGGCCGAGGCATCTGCCCCCAGGAAGGAGTAGTGAGCGCAGGGACCTGAACACAAAGTCGGGGCAGTGCCCTGAGAGTGCGAACACCCACAAAACCCGAAACCAGTGCACCTCACTCAGTAGACCCAGCAGGCACAGACACAGCACTATGGGCAAACCGACATGAAATCCCACATAAAAAGCTGCGCACAGAGGCACGAACATCCAGTGCGGGATGAGAGACAGCTTTGTAAAATAGATACCAGATGCCAAGAAACGTACAAAGAGATGAGAATTAACAGAGACATCACATGCAGACTTGTAAAAGCTTAATTCATATTCTCAAAGGGATATGAAGAATCTAATTACTTGTAAAATTCAATCTTAAAATTAAAAAATTAGAATATTGGGGTGATAAGCAGAATAATAACCATTTCACCCCCAGCCCATAAGATGTCTACATCCTAATCCCCCAGGACCTGTAGATTTCTTCCTGACACGGCAGAAGGGAATTTGAGGATGTGATTACAGGTCTGGAGACAGAAAGATAACTCTGAATTATGAGGGCGAGTCCAATTTTATCACAACGTAATCACCCGTAAGGGTTCTTCTAAGAGGAAGGCGGGAGGGTCAGAGTCAGAGAAGGAGATATATCTTCAATGGAAGCAGAAGTCAGACAGTTTTGAAGATCGTAAACTGCCGGCTTTGAACATAAAAAAGGGACCACAAGCCAAGGCTACAAGACAGCCTCTAGAAGGTGGAAGAGACAATGGATTCTCCCCCAGAGCCAGGAACACCGACACCTTGATTTAAGACTTCTGACCTCCAGAACTGTAAGACTGTAAGACCGAGAATAAATGTGTGTTACTTCAAGCCATACAACGTGTGGTAATTTGTTACCAGCAGGAAGCTAATTCACTTGGAAAAAGAAATTCAGTAGATGGGCTAAATAAATGAATGGGTACAGAACAGTCAAAGAAACAAAACATAAAAGGTGAAATCTCCCCAGAGGACAGAGTGAAAACAACACGGATAGAGAAAGCAAGAAGAAAACGATGAGCCAAAGAGGAAGAGCCAGAAGTTTCAACATCTAATAGGATTTTAAAAAGGAAAACTCAAGAGACAATAGAGAAGAATATTTAAAGCATTAACGATTTTTTCCCGTCATTAAAAACAATATGAATAATCACATTTAAAGGGTCAATGAGAACTAAGGGCGAGTAGGGGAATATAACCGATCTTCCCGTAATTTTGCTAGAATTGCCGGGAGGAAAAGACAGCTTCACAACTAGGGTCAGGCATCCAATACCCCTCACCTGAAAATTAATAGAAAAGAATAGACAAAATATCCATAAGGACACAGGAGACTTGAACTACGTTATCAGGCAACGTGACCTAATTGACATTTGTAGAACACTCTACCCAACACGAATAGAATCCACTTGCATTTCAAGTCAAGAACATTTACCAGGATGGATTCTATTCTGGGCCATAAAGCAAGTCTCAAAAAATGTTAAAGGGTACAGTTCACACGGACTACGTCATCGACCAAAATGGAATTAATTAGAAATCTAAAACAGAAAGGTATCTGGAGAATCCTCCAAATGTAGGGAAGTAAACCATGGGTTAAAGATGATATCAAACATGAAACTAGAAAGTACTCCAAAGAGGACGAAAATGAAGACAACATACCAAGAGCTACGGGTTACCGCTAACGGTGGTACTTCGAGGGAAAGACCATCACTAAACACACAGATTAGGAAGGAAGAAAGGACGCAGTGACCTCAGCTTCTACCTCAAGAAATTACATGAAGAAGAGCAAATGAAATCCAAAAGAGAAGAAATAACAAAGATCGAAGTGGAACTCAGTGAGCTAGAAAACAGTAAGCAAGAGGGGCGCCTGGGTGGCGCAGTCGGTTAAGCGTCCGACTTCAGCCAGGTCGCGATCTCGCGGTCCGTGAGTTCGAGCCCCGCGTCAGGCTCTGGGCTGATGGCTCAGAGCCTGGAGCCTCTTTCCGATTCTGTGTCTCCCTCTCTCTCTGCCCTTCCCCCGTTCATGCTCTGTCTCTCTCTGTCCCAAAAATAAATAAACGTTGAAAAAAAAATTTTTTTTAAATAAATAAATAAATAAATAAAAAAGAAAACAGTAAGCAAGAGAGAAATCAATGCAACAGAAAACGGGTTCTTTGAGAACAGCAATAAAACTGAGGCATCAATAGACAGGTTGATCAAGGAAAAAAAGAGAGAAGATACAAATTTTCTGTCAGAAACGAGAGCAGTGGGATCACTAAAAACTCTATAGAGCTTACAAGGAAAATACGGGAATATATGAACAACTTTATGCCAATAAATCTGGCAACTTAGATGAAATGGACGAATACCCTGAAAGACACAAACTACCAGAGCTCACTCCAGAAGAAACAGATGCCCTCAATAGCCTGAGATCTATAAGGAAATTTAATTTGTGGTTAAAAAAAACTTCTGCACAGGGAAACATTTATTTAAAGAGTAACTTTACAGTGAAAGCTGAGAAACACTGGGTTGGCCAGGGGGTCAACGACAGCATCGATTACAATTAACATCAATAGTAATAAATAATTCGTGTTGATGGAATATTCCCCGAGAATGGCACCTGGCCTCTGTGGTGTGGCCCTGACTCCACATCCAAATCCCCAGTCTCATCCTGAAAAAAAACGAGACAAATCTCAACTGAGGAACATTCTACAGAATATCTGAACACTACTCCCCCAAACTGCCAAGCTCATTAAACACAAAGACAGTCTTAGAAACTGTCACAGTCAAGAGTCTAAGCAGACATGATGACTAAATACAATGCAGTGTCCTGGAGGAGATCTTGGAACAGAAAAAGGACATTAGGTAAAAACTAAGGAAATGTGAATAAAGTACAGACTTTAGTTAATGATGCATCAATACAGTCTCACTGGATTACCACACTAGTAAGGTGTTAATAATAAGGGGAGAAAAACATCAAGGGAAACAGTTACGGGTATATAAGAATAGTGTACTATCTCTGCAACTTTTCTATAAACCCATAACTATTCTAAAATTAAGTTGACTTTAAAAAAAGAAAAACAACCTTTCTCACAAAGGGTTTATCCCATGAATATAAGACCGCTTTAATTAATTTAACCGAAGTCACCATGCTAACAAACTAAAATAAAAACATATTATCATCTCCACAGACGCCAAAAAAGGCATTTGACAAAATCTAAAATTCATTCCTGATAAAAACTCCCAGCAAACTATGCCTGGAAGGGAATTAAATCTGAAAAAAAGACATCTATGAAAAATCTACAGCTAACATCATACTTAATTAGGAGATGCCAAATGCCACTCCTCTCATATCAAGAACAAGGCAAGCATGTCCACTCCAACTCCCCTAGTCAGCATGATACCAGAGGTTCTAGCAAGTGCAAAAAAGGCAAGAAAAACAAATAAAAGCCATCCTGACATCCAGCAAAATTGCCTTTATTTGTGGATGACGTGATCATCTTTATAGAAAAACTACAGGGTTTACAAAAAAGCTGCTGGAACTAATAAGTGAATTTAGCAACATGGCAGGAAACGAGACCAATCCACAAAAACCAACTGTACACCTATACACTAGCAAGAAGAAGTTAAAACCTGAAATTTTATTTAAATGCTATTTACAATCATATGAAATTTTTGAAGTATTGAGAGATTGATTTAAAAATGTACCAGACCTATCTGCTGAAAATAGTAAAACATGGCTGGAGAAATTAAGAAAACTTAAATAAGTGGAAAATAAAGCAGGCTGTGTTCAAGACTGGAAAGGCCCATGTTGTTAAGTTGTAAATTCCCCCTAAATCGATGTACAGGTTCAACCTCAACCAATTCAAAACCTGAGCATGCTTTGTTTTGTAAAAATGAAAACGCGGATGCTAAAATTCACATGGAAATGCTACTAGAACAGCCCAACCACTTTGAAAGAGAAGCCACGCTAGAGAATTAACACCGCCCTACTTCAAGACTTACGATGAAGCCAGAGCGAGCAAGACAACAGAAATCTGAATGACAATGGAAATGTAACGATAGAACACTATGTGATACTGCTGTGAATATTATTTTCATGTTCATGACGTTATAAATGGTTGTTATAGGATATGAAAATCAAAGTCGTATCTAAGGCTCCAGAACTATTTAAAAAACAAAAATGGATGCCCATGAGACCGCCACGTAGAACTTGCAAACACACAAACCAAACCAGAAGAGATGGGAAACCAGTTTTCACAACTCTTGACCCCAAACTCATCTATGCTATAGATGGGTCAGGAGATGGAGATGAGAAAGGGTTTTTAGAGAAATTTCTGGAGAGCTTGAAGGAGGGGGATGTCTTATGTTTTTCTTATTTCACAACAAGTCATGGGAGAGAGATTTTTTTCTTTTTAGAGAGAGTGTGAGCAGGGGAAAGGGGCAGAGGAAGGGGAGGGAGGGAGGGAGACAGAGAGGAAGAGAGGGGAGAGAGAGAGAGAGAGAGAGAGAGAGAGAGAGAGAGAGAGAGAGAGAGAATCCCAAGCAGGCTCCATGCTCAGTGTGGAGCCCAACGCAGGGCTCAATCCCATGACCTTACGATCATGACCTGAGCCAAAATCAAGAGTTGGGACGCTCAACCAACTGAGCTACCAGGTACCCCGAGGGAGAGAGACATTTAAAAAGACTTGTAAGAGAGCTGGAAATACGCTCCCTGGGGCTTTAAGAACAGAAGTGGTAGACGGAAAAAGAGAGAAGAGGCCAACTACAACCCCTTTCCTGACACCAATCTTCACACTTATAACAGGCCAGAGCTTGAGAAGGGGAAGCCCAGCTTCAAATCCAGATGGCACGGTGACTATTACATGAGGCAGCGCTCTGAGTGCTGCGTGTGCCTGCATTCACACACTCAAGTGAGTCACCCAAGAGCAGCCAGAAATGTCACGGGCCCGCCCGTGTTTCCCTCAAGCAGCAGAGGCCACCACACTGAACACAACAACGAGGCGCAGAGGGGAGGCACCGTAAGAGTTCTGCATGATCAAAGTGATGGTTCTACAATGAAAATGGTGATTATGAGTAGTAACCTGGAAGGAGGAAGGAGGAAGTGGGACGGGGAAGTGTATGGGAGGCCGAGGACAGGGAGCAAAGAGCTCATCTGCCGTATCAGGAAACCACAGATATTATCCCAAACCAAAAAAAATCAAGAACTAATAGCATATTATTTAGAACAATGGAGCTAAATACCCAACAAAGAGCTGAAGGTGCTTTCCTCCGAGAACAGGAAATGAAGATGGGGAGAGGGCATAAAGGGAGACAGCTGCTTTTCATTAAAGGCCTTGTAGCACCATTTTCCTTTTAGGACTATATACACATATTAGTCCCATCATTTTTATTTTTTAATTGAAAAAAAAAAATCTGAAAGGATAGTGATAGCATTGGAAGAAAATCCAGACCGTGTAGCTCCCACGGGCAGATGTGCTGCAGGGAAGTTTGAAATTCATGGGCGAATGAGACTTCAACTTCAGTGTCATACAAAAATTAACTCAAAGTGGACCATGGACTGAAACGTGCAAGTGTGAAACTTTGGGGAAAAAGCACAGAAGAACATCTTTAGGATCTTGGGCTAGTCAAAGGATTCTTAAGACTTCACACCAAAAGCATAATCCTAAAAGGAAGAAATGAGAAATTGGACTGCACCAAAATTAAAAACTTTTGATCTATCAAAAACCCTATTAAGAGAATAAAAGGCTACAGAGTGAAAGAAAATATTTTCAAACCACGTATTTGTCAAAGGACTTGTGTTTACAATATATAAAGAACTCTAAAAACACAACTCTGGGGCACCTGGCCCCAGTAGGAATAGCATGTGACTCTTGATCTTGGGGTCGTGAGTTTGAGGCCCAAGTTGGGCACAGAGATCACTTAAATAAAACTAAAAAAACGAGAACACAAAACACAAAAAACGAAACACACACACATACACAACAACAAACTACAGAAAAAAAGCTATCAATATCCCCATATGTAAGGGATTCTTATGAATAATAAGACAAAGTAAATGACCTAAAAGAAAAAACAAATAAATTACACGAACAGACAATTCAGACATGAGAAAATACAAATGGCAAACTAAAATACAGAGAGGAAGAAAATGTTCAACTTCCCTATTTACGACAAGGAAGATAGAATACAATTTTTTACCCATGAATGGTTGGCAAAAATGGAAGTCGAATGATGTGGGTGTGGGGCAACAGGCATTACTACGTCAAAAGTACTGTGCCCATTCTGAAAGGTAATTTGGCAATAGCTACTATCACTTCTAATTTGCATTCTCTGTAACTCAGGATTCCACTTCCAAGAAAGACTTGCCATGAGCACATGGAGGCAGATGAAAGTATACTGTTTTTAGCAAATAATTGGAAACAACCTTAGCGTCCACTAATAGGGAAATGGTAACATATAACGGAAAACTATGAAGCCGTTAAAAAATTGTGGGACAGAGATAGATCTATGCGTATGACACGGAAATAACTCCAAGAGATAGCGATGCATTTACAAAAGCAAGATGCAGAAGAATACACCTAGTAAGATCTTGTATTTGAGAAACAGAAAATAATCTAAAACTGTGCGTATATACTGCGGGTGTATGCGTATACGTGCACATGAACAGGACAGTGCTCATACCAAATTGTTAACAGCAGCTACATCTAGGGAAGGGACAGGGATGGAGGGGGTGACCAAAAGACCTCCAGCATGACTTACACCACCTGAATGTTGTTTTTCTCTGTTGGATCCTTTCAGCCAAGAATATATATGTGTCATTTATCTAATTAAAAAATAATGATGCAGCACTTAAGACAGTGCCTAGCTTATAGCAGGAGCTCAACAAATGTTCACACTTTTCTAAAAACTAGGGAAATATTTTGAAAGAGTTAAAAATGTAAAGACAGAGGACAATGTAGCACGAAGGTTCCACGGCCAAGGTTTTAACGTATTAGAAGGCAGTAAGTGATGGAATTCTTCCTGGTGCTGGTTTTCGAAACTTGACAGAAGTATCCAAAACCAGGAAGCAGGAAAAGGAGCACTGATGGGGTGGGAAAGGGGATTCACCCAACAGCCAAAGAAAAAAGTCAGGGTCAAATACAGGGTCACACCAAATACAGCAACAAGCAGTAAGCAAAAGCTTCGGGCAGCACCTCCTCGAAGAGCACACTTAGCAACACACAATGGTCATCTTACCTGTTGTCCTCGCTGACGAGGTGGTGGACACCCCATTGAGTTCACTAGGACTCCTCTTTATGGGCCGGGGCTTATATTCTCGTCTGGGAACGCTGGATGCGGCCGATATTCTGAAATATGCATTTTGAGACCGGTCAGACTTCTGAGGGAGAAGCCCGAGTCTCCAGACATACAGTTGCTCTGCCTTGAGGAGCCTACAGACTTGGGTGACGGGTGGCAGTCGTGACGGGGGTGGTTTTTACGCACTGATTCGTGAGTAGCTCAAAGTGATAGGTGTAGGTGCCCAGTGGAGTTTTTCAACTACGTATCTGCAAGAGCGTGTCTCTCGTAAGAGTCTCTGAGGCATCGGTCAGGCGCCAGGGTTACACTGGACACTCCACAGCGTTGGCTGCCTTTTCTCTCCTTCTGCTCATACAGAGAGAGGATTGCGCAAACAGGCTCACGTGAGCGCTGCGCGCACGCCCCGCCTACCGAATTGGATGCTTCAGAGACCACCCCACCTTGTGTCTTCCCTCTAGAATTCTGGCACTGATTTAAGCAAACATCCCTCCCAGTTCTCCCATTATCATAATCTCATACAAAAACAATATTCTGTTACAAAACCCGGTCAAGAAAAAGGGTAGATTTGTTAACCCATTACTTTAATTAATAGGGTCACTGGGCACACGACGTATGATACTACTAATTTTCAGAGAAGTATAGAACACAGCATCATTAAAGGCTAAGAGAAACAGCAGTCTTTCTTTTGATCATTCAGAAGGTTATTTTGGACTCTTTCAACGCCTCTAAGAGTCAGTAGTATGAACTTGGCCTCACATCTGTACTGGTGAGGTAAAAACACATCTTTTTACATATTTTCTGAGTATCGTGTCACACTTCTCCACATCCCTAGATGTTGGCAAGGAGGTATGAGCCATCGCCATCCCCAGCTTAAGTTCCCAAATCAGCCATGAAGCCAGGACGGTTCTGTAGGGTGAGCAACTGTGTCTGGGTGCCCTGAACACAGGACACAGAAAAGGGCTTTAGAAACACGAAAAGGGAGAAAGCCTGCCAGACCGCTCTTCCCGGCTCTGTCCCATTGGCCAGAGCCCCGTATTCTCTCAGTGCTATCCCACACCCAAGCATGGAAGCCAGCCAAAGAAAATTCAAAACAGGATGGTGTGGTGGGAAGGAGCAGACGAAGGGACAGACAGAGGGATTGATTCTGATGGGGTCCAACCCTGCAGCCCGGGCTTGTAACGAACACAAAGGCTCTCACCGCATCTGTAGCTTGCTCTGTAGCTCCTGCAGAATCTCTGTGGACTGTTTGTGATAGTCTAAAGCCGCCTCTATAAACACAGCCAACTGGCTGACTTGTTCTACCTGCAGCGAAAGTGGAAAATCATTCCAAAGCCTATGTAGTGTTCAGAGAGAAGGGATACCAGCAACAGAGAGCCAGCTTTGCAGGGAAGCCCTGTGTCCTCCCCGGCTCTGGTCCATTTCATTTCATTTCATTTTTATCTCG
This sequence comes from Lynx canadensis, assembly GCF_007474595.2. Classification (NCBI taxonomy): domain Eukaryota; kingdom Metazoa; phylum Chordata; class Mammalia; order Carnivora; family Felidae; genus Lynx; species Lynx canadensis. The sequence goes on from NC_044308.2 coordinate 3,207,262, forward strand.
GAGCCCTGCATAATAATCACCCAGGTCACGGTATAAAGCTATATATTCTGGAAAACCATGTTCAAATTTATTTGTGATTAAAACTTGATTTAACTTGATAAAAGCTTGTTTTTTCCAATTAGATGATACTCCCAGGAGATCTTTGCGCTCTAATGTTCATGGATCTGAAAACAGAGAGATAAAGCTTTTCCAATTACAAGTGAGACCAACATTTAGTAAATGAACTGCTTTCTTAGTGAAATGTCTCTACGGGCATTTTCTAGCTAAGTCAAATCAAGAAACTAAGTAAATGAAACTGTTCTCACGTAAGAAGCGAAATCAGCGACAAGTGTGCACCCGGGCAAAGGCTTGCCTGCTCCCTAGATTTTTTTGTTTGTTTGTTTGTTTGTTTGTTTGTTTGTTTGTTTTTGCCATCAGCACAAAATCATCGCCCTGAAACACACAGCAAGAAGGAATGAACCATACAGCCTCTGGCATCTCTCGTTCCCATGAATCACGACATTCATGAAGTTAGTGACCAAAATACAGTGGATGTCAAAAAAACGAAGTCACGTAAGAAAGCCCAGAAGACCTGGGGAGGCATGAATCGAGGAAGAGACTTCTCCTGTGGGGCCTGGGAGCTTCCCTGCTTCCCCAACGTGTCTGAGCAGCTGCTATGCAAAAGCAGGGTTCCTTAGGCTGATGTTGGCCAGCCTCAGAGGCAGGACCTCTGGGTTGAGGTGATGAGGACCCCAGCACGAGTCCCATGAACTCCAGAGAAGGACACACACCGAAATCAATCCCCCTCTTCCAAAGATTCCCCAAAGCCTAATGATGTATCACCTCCATGTCCCAAGTAGCTCTGGGGCAAAGTCTGCCCTGCTCATTCACCCCAACATACTCACCCCATAAAACCAGCCATGGATTCATTCACCTTCAAAGACCCCAGCTGTTCCCATCTGTTGTTCCAGACCATGCTTCAGCTGCCTATTCGTTCACTTTCCTTACCCGCGCCCAGCACTTTAAACATGGGTTCAAATGCACACTTGAGCCATCCGTTCCGCTTGTGCCCCACTGTGATCAGCATCTGAACGAGGAAATCTGGCTGTGTTACACTGACCATACCACGCCCTGTGGCTAGAAAAGCAACAAGCCAGGCCTTAAATTTCCCCAAACTCAAAAAACAAAACAAAGACAGCCGGGCCCCTACAAAATCCTACGGATCTCTTAAGTTTCACCTCTTTGGCTTTGACGTTTAAACAAGTCCAGTGCCTCGGTCTAACTCGACCACAGAACGCGCGGCAGAAGGAACTCTCCTCCCGATGGTGGGAGAGCTGCGATCTGGGTCAAATCTGGGCCACACCTCCCCGTCTTCAGTAAAGTTAGTTTCTATTTTAATCCCCACTTTGAAATATGTTTGACGTTTCTCATTTTCAAAGGAACAGCGGAAGAGCTAAGTGAATATTCCTCGAAACGTATCGGGGGGGTGGGGAGCAGGGAGGTGCAGACGGAAAGACTACCAGCTGTCCCGTCTGGCTGGCTAAAAGAGGTTGGGCGATCTAGAGGTGCCTTTGGAACTATTCATTCTCTGGCTGACTCCGGGAAGGAAGAGAACCCCAAGGCCCCTCAGAACCCGGGAGGGACCGCAGTGCGGTACGGCACCTGCTCAACACAACTCCTGCAGAGCTGGGACTCCGCTGCAAAGTCTCAGGCTGACAGCGAAGCCACGCGGTATCACAAGGGGACCATCTGCCCCTTTATGCCAGAACAGGGAGGATTCCAGGCCACAAGCGGAAAGGTGTTTTGCGGGTGGCCTCTGCCTCCCGTCCCCAGCTGGAATCAAACACCAGGACAGGCAGAAACATGGCAGCGATAAAGCCAGGCCCTGCGAGGGCCTGTCCAGAAGGTAGAGCGTTTCTTCCACGGGCCACACCACTCCATCTGTTGACTCGGGGAAGGTCACTGGGATGAGAAAAGAGGCTTCATTCCGCTTCCGCTGAGACCGGTGCCACCCCTTTGCTGGCGCCACCTTGCGAGTAAGGTGCGACCTCATCCCGTGGAAGGGTTCGCAGGACACACGCAGGGGAGAACCGCCAGACAGCTGACTCCCGTCTCAGAGTAAACTGCCCTGGCCGTCCAGATGGGGGCACATGTGAGGCACCTGAGGCAGGAAACTCGACCAGACTTCCCAGTAAGCTGACAGTGAGGGAGGAGGAGGCCACACGAGCAACCAGGGGAACCAGAACAGAACCAGGAAGAGCTTGTGGTGGACAGGAAAATGGCCTTGAACCAGGGTCTTGAACTAGGGGATTAGCTGGATTATCTGGGTGGGCCCGGTGTCATCACAGGGTCCTAGAAGAAGGCAGCAGGGGGGGTCAAAGAAGGTGATCGGAGGAAGAGAGTAAGAGGTGTGAAGATGCCAAACGGTGGGCTTTGAAGGAGAAGCAGGTGACTCTGGCGGGTAGAAAAGGCAAAGACATGGCTGCTTCCCTTACACCCTCCAGGCAGAACTCAGCCCTGCCAATATCGTGACGTGAGGACTTCTGACCTCCCGTCTGGAAGGCGGTAGATCTGTGTTGTTTGAAGGCACACGTGTGCGGTGATTTGCTACAAGAGGAAGAGGAAACTGCTACTTCTGAGCTGCTTTAGTCTCCTCTCAAAAGAAGCAAAACCTAGCAATGGAAATAGCCCTGGTCAGGGTCCCCTGTTCACGGGGGATGGGAGCCGCTGCCTTGAGACTTACAGGAACCCAACTCCGTGGGGAACGTGCCCGCGTGGCTGAGCCTGGGGACTTCACGGCTGACTCCACCCCGCGCCGTGGTTCCTCGCTCTCTTCCCAGGGGCGAGAGGCCGTGCATCGACTGGGTGTCGCCCGTGGGTGCACTCTACCTCAAAACCCTCTTTTTTGCTGCAAACCAGTGGCCGGTTATAAGCCAATGAGGCTGCTGGGGGTTCTGAGCCGTGGCGATGGAGGCAGAGTGTAGATGTCCCCATACTACTGTGCACTGGGAATACAGGGGTTCCCGGGCGGGGCGGGGCAGGGTGGTGGAAACCTGAATGGGCTCTGAGCCACTGGCTGGCCAGTGGGCCAAGGGCAAAGGATTAGGGCTGGACCCAAAGGAAGAAGGGCTCAAAGGCTTACAGACTGTAATAAGGGCAGCTCTCTATCTCGGGGTGGGGGGGGGGCGGTGGTATGGAAGCAGGGCTGTGAACTGTCCTCCTCAGAATCTTCAGAAGTCAGTTGCCAGGACTGGTCAGCAGCCAGGTAGGTGGGCCGAGAGGCACGTTCTGAGGGCCACAGCACGAGGAGAGATAATGGGCATGAGTAGGTAATGCCCTGCGCCCAGATCTCTGGAGTCTGCAGCGTGCTTGGCATGCCTGAATGAGGGAAAGGCACCTGTTCTGGAACGTGACAAGCCGTCCCCTTTCATGACCGAAATGGTACGTTTCCAAGGGAGGCCAACTTCGATAGGAATCGCTATCATCAAAGTGACTTCTTGCTCTGTCGTCTCAAAGACCTCCACTCTTTCTGGATTCCTCGGAGAAGCTGAAGGAGTCTGATCACAAACAGATGCCCTTTCCAATGGGGCAAGAGCTTTATTCAGAGTTTCTGAGAAAGTCTGAGCAAGCCAATGACGGCGATAGCCTACATAACAGCCTCTTATACTTCTATTCCCCACTTCATATTTCCAAAGGGTGTCTTGCCTGCACTCGTTCACGTCGGGCCCGATACCTGTAGGTCGAAGCGACTCTCCAGGGGCAAACAGCTGAGCAGAAGTGAGACCAGAACCAGATTTCAGGTCGTCCATTCCTGGCTGGGAGCTTTCTTTCAGCGAGTCCGGAATTTCCACATGGCACCCGTCCCTTGAAATGACAGCAATAACGATGATGCTGTGGACAAGCTCTGTGGCCAAACAAGTTTGAGAGACTTCCCAGAGTATCCTGCCTTAGCAAGCTCGTAGAGATTAATTTTTCACATTACCATATAAAGACTCTGAAAAGTCTGGTGACAAAGAAGGCTGCGAATTTTGTCTCCGCTATGGTCCGCCAAACTCATCTGACCACAGAGACGTTATCAGCACAACCCACTACCTCCTATGGGATGAGCAGACACAGGTATGAGGGGTGAAGTAGCAAGGTTGGACGTGGGGTTGATGACCCAGAGAGAGCAGGAAGTCAGGGTCCTGAGGGCTGCAGACCCGCTGGGCCTGGCCTGGTTGTAGAGAGGGGCCAAGGACGGGGCCAAGAGCTCCACGTACGTACGCCTCCTCCCTCCATGCACTGGTTTCCCCGTCTTCCCCCACCAAGTCGCCCGCTGTTGATCCCCAAACACAACCACCTCCGCATTAGCATGGCAGGTCCAAGGGCTGAACTGGGGAAGATTTTCCACGCCTCGTCTCATCAAAGGGACTGCCCAGACACACGGACACGGAAAAGGACAGGGCGGTCCCCTTCTGGGTCTGCCCGCTGGTGCCCCACGAACAGAAGGAAGGCAGCCTTCTGGGGCTCACACGGTCAGTAACTTGCGGGTTTCCTCAACTATAACCCTGGGAAAGGGAAAGGCAAAAGCAGGGGTGTTGTCACACAGGGCACGCCCCTAGGACCCCATACGCTCTACCGTGAGCGCTCAAGAAATGGCCCCCTTGCCACTGTCGGCATCGCCATCACCAGCCACCTCTTGGGCACTACCACCGCCACTCCCGCAAGAGTCAGCAACCAGAGCACCCGGCTCACCGCCGCGGCTAAAGGCGGCCATGCGCAGGAGGGCAGAGAAGGGGAAGGAGCCCAGTCCCAAGGCGGCGGGACAGTCCCCAGCTGCCGAGGAGTTCGGTCTCCTCCCACTTCCGCGGCTGGTTTCCAGGAGCTCTTGTCAAAGGACAGGCCAGAAGGCGCAAGGCCGTCCCCGAAATGAGCCAGCACAGCCCGTCGGCAGAGGTGTGGACCCAGCCCTGAGCTGAGGGAGCAGCACGTCTGATGCACGAGACTCAACTTCAGAGTTCAAATCCGCCACAAACAGGCACAGGACCGGAAGGGCAACGCTGGCAACGGCCTGGTAAGGATGACGTGCACCTGACATGCCGCACTTCAAACCCACTTTCTCAACACGTCAAAGAATCAAATGCAGCAATCGGAGACAAAACCAAAATCGCCTGCTGCCTGGGGACAATCTCAAGAGGCAAGTTCTACTTTTAAGGGAAAATAAATAAACAAGGAAAACAGCCAACTGTGTAGACCTCTTCCCACTTCCTGTAAGATGTAAGCGCCCTGATAAAACATTAAAAGGAGAAACATAATAGAGGGTGCTTTTCAGCACACAGGTTTAATGGACGCGGGGATTTTCAAACTGTTATCTCCGCGACTAATGTCTTGCTAATACCGAACATACTAATCCGCCCCCCATGTCACCACGGCAAATAAAAAAGATGCTCCATACGTTCTGTCTGACTTGACTCAAAAGCGCAAGACCTTGATGTACCTTTTGATAAACTATTGTAAGTAGAACATGGTTTTGCAGATAAATAAATCCTCTGACTTGTCTCCACGGGTTTGAAAGTTCAGCAAATGGGGCCCAAAGCTAAGGCTGGGCCAAAACGGCTCAGGGCATCAGCAAGGCCAGCGTCAGGGCAGGGACGCCACACAGAAGCAGGTGGAAAAAAGCAGTAACGACAAACGCCCAAGGACTCGTCAGTGAGGCAAAGAAGGGAGGCCTTCGGCCTTCGTGGTGCCCCGGTGGGGATCGCCATGCCCCTCAGGGACGCCGAATCTAACTTCACTTGAACAAATAAAATAAAAGCTGGTGGTGGCAATTACAGCACAACAGGGTATTCGCGTCTCTGAGGGATGTGTGTCCAGACCTTCATCATTCCTGAGTCCACAGGCACCGCTATGGTACAGCTGAACAACGCAGGTCACGCTTTTATAGCCTGCATGTTCGCGATGACAAGTCAGGGCACCGCAGAGCCTCTCCTCCTCACACACCTGCCTCACAGTGTGCTTCTCTCAGTCTTATAGCAAAAGCGCACGTTACGCATGACGCGGGGCCCGCGTTCCACTGCAAAGTCACAATGCTATGGCCTCAAACACAAAGGCCGGTCTGCTATGCAAGTCCCCAAACCATCCCCCTCCCCGGGGCTACCTGGAGCATGTCTCCGGAACAGTCCTGGGATAAACAGGCCCTCTTGAGATCTGAGGTCTGAGTTGGGACTTGCCAAATGTCTGAAGCTATTTCTGAGGCAGGACATAATGGTTATGGAAAATTCTGGAAGCTCTCGTAAACTAAGGCTCCAGAGCTTCTCAACATGTTGATCCTACTCATATGGTCAATGTTTTCATTCACATTAAAGTCTCCTGGTTGGTTTAAATACTTACATCATTTTCTAAAAAATTAAACATGCTTCTTTCAGCCAACTCCTTTGACTCTTCAAATTTTTCTACCGCTTGTCTGACTTCTTCGTCTGGTATCTTACCTACTCGCTTCTTTTTATAATCATAATCCAGGCGGCGGCCTTCCAGCTTTTTCAGGTGGTGCTGAACAAGACAAAGGAGTCTTTCAGAGAACTGTACACTCAAAAGACAGGGCAAAGAAACTTTTGTCATTTCCATGATCACAGCCACTGCTTTCGGGTGACCTAAATTCTAGGGGCAGGGACGCATCTTACACGTCTGTGTGTCTCCAGCATCCACTAGAGGCTACCCTTACTGACGGTCCTCAAGGCATGGGGAATGGTTAGACGGATGGACGGATGGATGGACGGACAGGTGGGTGGAGGAAAGGGTGGGTGAATGGATGCATGGATAAATGGACGGCAGAATGAATACCTATATGAACATAAAGACACAGTATCAGCACTCAGATTCCATTTCCCAAAGTTGTCTATAGGGCCCCTCACTTCAGTTCTCTAATAAAACATCCAGATAATTTCCAGCCAATTAACTCTGCCAAAAACAAGCATGTTTCCTTTGGCACAACTGTCAAGTCCTTGCCAAAAAGGAGATTATAAAAGCACAAATTTCTAGTAGCCCCTAGAATACTTAGGCGTCTCCCATAAAGTTCCCAAACAATTACAGAACAAGTTGAATAAATACCACCAGTGAACTTGTACACACTGAGAAACAGACACTCACAACCTCTGGAACGGTGAAATTTCTTAAAAAAAAAAAAAAAGAAAAGAAAAAAAGAAAAAAAAAAAAGAATCTCTAACAAAATGTAACAACTGTAACTATCAGACGTGTGCATTCACGGAAGGGGCTGCCTTGTGTGGTAGTAAGTTCCCCCATCACAGTTTGTATTCCAGCAGAGGGATCCCATGTCAGAAAAACTGTCGGCAGGACAGCTGTATGGGGCAAGGCATTACGCCTACAATCCTTGGAAAACAGGTATCTGACATCAAACGTACACACAAGAACAGGCCATCCCGGCGAAGTATGCAGGTAACATCACTTAGCACTTCAGTGAATGAAACACACTGGTTCCACTTCCATAATGAAGAGGGGAAGAGAGCATATGGGATAAAAACCCAGAAGCATCTTTCCTATGTGCTCCGTGACTCTGGGCAGATCTGTGACTCCCTCTGTGCCTCCGTGTGTGGCTGTAAAACAGGGGTGACGGCTGCTGACGGGCCAAGAACCGAACCCACAAAACCCCTTACAGGTAGAAGTCAGCCGTGTGTTAAATGGGCAGGTTCCCCACTCCTGAGGTCTGAGACGCAGCAGCACAGTCGAGACTATGAATGGCTTCTGAGTAGCAGACTCTTAACTCTCGATCGTTCTAGGATTTAAGTGTAGCTTTATAGCGTTTCTGTATCAGATGGCAGCTGAGTAACGAGGAAGCCATTCAGAGACTATTTTGCTGCTTGGGGAATGCCAACACTTAAGTACAGGTGGATTTTGCACACAAGTCCGACCCACGTTTGTGTCCACGGCCGGCTCTGAAGCAGGTCAAACGGAAGACCTACGTTGTGGGGCGGACTTGTGGTTTTCCTCAAGGACGACAGCACGAGAAGAAATGGCGTATTACGTCTTTCAACAAAGGGGGCATTTGGTTTTAAGGTTCTGCGTTTGGAAAGGCTGTTCTGGTCCCCCCTGTCCCCAGGACACCCCTCCTTCTCTAGAGTCATCTGTTCTTTAGTAATTTGGAAGCACGAATGCCATGCTGGACATCGTGGCCACAAAAGTGGACGAGGCAGGATCCTTACCCCCGAGGCGCTTAGTGCCATCACGCGGGGAGTGCAGGAGCCCCTGATTTTGTCAGGGGAGGGCAGGGGCTTCCCAAAGGGAAGAGCGTCTGAGATCCGAGAGGTGACATGACTTAGCCAGGAGGAGAGGGGAGGGGGAGAAAGGCCAGGAACAGAGGGACAGAACACAGCAAAACACCCCAGGGGGCTAAAGGTAACAGTAGGAAGGGGCCGAGGTCAGGCCCCAAAGGGCAGGAGAGGCCAGAGAATCGGGCCCCAGAGGGCAGGAGAGGCTGGAGTGGATCTTCAGTCCCCCTCCCCTGCGGGCAGCTGCCGACAGTCTGCGTCTCAGGAAGCCTGCTCTGGGTGTGGTGCCGGGAGTCACGGGCTGCTGTGTGGATGTGTCCAGATGTTAACTGAGAGGAGGTGACAGGAAGGAAGGGAATGCAGATTCAGGAGAGAGGACAATGGATGTGGCAACAGACTCCGGTGTCCAGTGGAGGACAGACCGCGGAGGTCAGGAAGGACACTGCTTTCCCTGACATGGATGGGACAGAGACCACGAGTAAGGGGCTGAGGGGGGCATTCTGGAGGGGGGGGGCAGCAGAATGTTCTTGGGAGTCCCTGAATGGTTGCTTTCGTTTTTCATTCAACCTTCCTGAATTCCAGGCATCCAGGACTCTCCGTTTGGGAAACCTAGAACAGGGGCCCCAGCATCTGCCTTTCTAATGTGATGCTGATGCTGACGGTCCAGAGGCCACCCCATGAGATGCACCGTGCCCAGAGAAAGGAGAGGGAGGAAAGCGGACGGGGCACCTGGGTGGCTCACTCGGTAAGGCGTCTGACTCGATTTCAGTTCAAGTCATGATCTCAGGGTTCGTGAGATCCAGCCCTGTGTTGGGCTCTGTGCTGACAGCACGGAGCCTGCTTGGGATTCTCTGTCTCTCCCTCTCTCTCTGCCCCTCATCCCCCCAACCCCCAAATAAACATTAAAAAGAAAGAAAGAAAGAAAGAAAGAAAGAAAGAAAGAAAGAAAGAAAGAAAGAAAGAAAGAAAGAAAGAAAGAAGGAAGGAAGGAAGGAAGGAAGGAAGGAAGGAAGGAAGGAAGGAAGAAAGGGGGTATGCCAAGTTTCAAATGACTTCCCAGCTGGCTTGGACTTGCATTCAGATCACTCTTGAAGATACCTGGGGGCAGGTCCTCGGGGCAGCTGGCTGCCCCGCCAGCGTAAAGTCAACACAGGCTGCCCCGCCAGAGTAGAAGTCCGGTGAGGCAGGAATCTCAACGCTGTTTGTGCACATACGCACAAACACCACTAAGCAAGAGGCACATGATCACCTACAGGTCCCTGAGAGCTCACATGTACGCTCTGGAAGGCCACTTCTAACAGTTTTCCAAACATGAAACGTCAATTCCTGTTTATTGGTTTCCTTGAGAAGCAGCACAAAATAATCACTACTGGTGCCAAGTATCAAAAGATATGACTGACACAGTTGTGATTTTCATTATCAAAAATCCACTACAAAGTGATGGGATCATTTTGTTACGTGAGAAGTGGCTGTGGAAATGCGCTCCTTTATCCTGGCTTCTAGCCGGCTTTAATAAGATAGAGAACAGGGGTGCCTGGGTGGCTCTGTCGGTTAAGCGTCCGACTTCGGCTCAGGTCATGATCTCACAGCTCGTGGGTTCAAGCCCCACGTCGGGCTCTGTGCTGACAGCTCAGAGCCTGGAGCCTGTTTCAGATTCTGTGTCTCTCTCCCTCTCTGCATTTTCCCCATTCATGTTCTCTCTCTCTCTCTCTCTCTTCCTCTCTCTCTCAAAAATATATAAAAACCCTAAAAAAGTAAAAAAAAAAAAAAAAAATAAGATACAGAATAAAAAGCTAAGAGGTCCCGGGTCTCTTTCCCAGTGAGCCAGGTAAATAGGAGTTATTTTTTTCACCACCCACAAGACGATGCTTTCACGGAATCCCTACAGAAACACTCTGATGGTTTTAAATATGAACTTCACTTTAAGTAGCAACAGGTAAGAGTTAGAGCCCGCAAGACTTACCCCAATCTCTTTCAAATCTTTGTCTTGTAGTAACTGAAGCGGATCAATAAAAGTTTGCTTTACGTTAATGTCAAGAGAGTCTTTTACCTCAGCCATGAGCTTCATGGATTCACCGACTTCTATTAATGCACTACCTTGAATAGAAAATACAAATTAAAAAAGGGTCTTCAGCAGGGTCCTCGAGGTTAGCGGTGATATTGACTTCATTCTTTCCCAAACGTTTGTGGAGGGCCATGGAAACAAGCGAATCACCCTGACACTGCTGAATCCTGACTCAGAAAAAAAAAATTTTTTTTCTGAACGTCTTATTTTCTGTATTTTCCTACGTTTGTAGCCTCCGCTACAAAATAAAGGTAGGAGGCTCAGACAGACTGAAGCATTTACCCTTTTGGCCACTAGATGGGGATAAAGCTCCTTTTTCAAACTGGTGACAGGCACACTGCTTTTCGAAGGTCTGTGTCGCACCCCATCAGTTTACCAGAGACCTACAATAACTAGTACCTGCTTTTGCTAACTGGAAGAAATCCAAAGAGGATTTCTGTGTTCACCAAAAAAGAAAAAAAAAGGCGAAAATGAGAAAACATTCAGCCCCTGTTTTGCAGTGAGCCACTAGAGGCAGCCTGGACCCCAAGTAGTGAGAACTGAACTGTGTACAGAACATTGGCATCAGCCCCCCCGTCCCGGCAGCTTTGAACTGCGTCCGTGAGCATCTGCGCTTTGCCTCGATTTTATTCTGTGCACGCATTAGTAAGATGTATCCTAAGATATCAAAAAAGTGTAAGAGAGCCTGTTTTGGGGGGTCTGGTCATGCTCAAAACATTTTTCACATAAATTAACGGTAATTTCTTCTTTGTTTTACGCCGTTTCGGTTTACAAAAGGCTTTACAATGGCAATGCTCTACTTTCGGAGAGCAGGGAAATCTGTAGTTTTGTGAACTGGCACCTAGGGCTCCTTAGAAGCTGGAGAACAAAATCGCTCTTTGTAAACTCTAAAAAGGATTCATTCATCAGGGCTAAGTGTCAGGCAATAAGGATTGCAATAGAAATAAGGGAACAAAACCTCTTGTCAGCTTCTAGCTCCTAGACCTTGAGGTCAGTCCCCAGAGCCTTCAGATGGTTCCGAGGCTCCTCACCCTTTCTGATGTCAAAGAAAGCCTGGCCGTGTCACATGGGACGGCCTTTCAGCGGGATGGGCAAGGCCTGCTCTTGCGATGAGGCCCAAGCCAGCCGCGCTTGGCCTTGGGGGCTGTGACCGGCAGGTGTTGCTGGCCTTGGGGGCTGTGACCGGCAGGTGTTGCTGGCCTGCACTCTGACATCTCAGTGTCCGCTGACCCGCGGTAATGTGCAAGCAGGAGTCCTGGTAGCGGAGCAGACCGAGAGGCCGTTTCTCTAAGAGGCATCTCTGGGACATGAGGCACCAGAGCAAACTATTTTTCCTGTTTGGGAGTCTTCCAAATCGACCTCGTGAAAATGTAGTTTGGGGTCTCTCAACTCCCAGGCTAGAAAAAGACCTTAGGGGCCAGCCCAAGAATTCGCATTTCTAGCAAATTCTGACCTTCAAGATGTCACACCTACTGGTCCAGCCACGCATAGTTTATTCACCTGTAACACAGCAATAGCGATGAAGCCTCACCTCCCTTTCTTTTTCTTTTTCTTTTTTTTTTTTTAAGAAATGAACTAGAAAACTAGAAGTAGAAATTTAGTTACGCTAAATTACCACTGGTCACAACTCCACTGGTAGCTTCACCCCTCCTAAGTTTCCTTAACTCCCTCTCCATTGTCAGGTTCTAAATCATCCCAAGGTAAAGAGGAGACATCCCTTCCTAGCCCGGGGACTCTTTCCTGCCCAACTGGATAGAAACGGAGGGCACTGTTTCTGACCCTCGGCCACCACTGCCCAAGCCACAGAGTGTCAAATTTGGCTTTGACAGAAACATCTCCATGTATTGTTTACAGTAAGATAACCAAGGGAGATTTTAGTTAAGCATATTGAAATATACTTTTAAATTACGATTCTTAAAATACGACACTGGAGCAAAAACAAGGTACAGACCAAGAAAACAGGAGAAAAAAAAAAAAGATCAGAAACAAACTTAAAATATAAAAATTTAGTCTGTAACAAAACGTTTCTCTCCAGAGGGGAAAGGCTGAACTTTTCAATGGAGTATTAGGACAACCAGCTACTTACTTGGGAGAAAACAAAATTAGGACCCTACTGCACAGTATCTGCCCGTTAAAATCAGGAGCTTGGAAACTTAAAGGGAAGAAAAGGAAACATGTTTCGAAAGAAAAGTATGAATAAACATTGACACGATTTGTGGGGGTGGGTGGGTGGAAAAGTTTTTCTAAAGAAAGCAACAGGGCCATAAACCATAAAGGAAGAGTTAGGAGTCCCACTATATGAAAACCAAAAGCTCCTCCGTTTCAGTGGCCTCCGTCCACAAGGTCAGAAGGCGAATGCCTACGTGGGGCGTAACTTCATTAACATATAAGGCAGACCAAGAGCAAATGTCCTAACCGTTGAAAGAGCTCGTCAACCAGTAAGGGGGGGAAATGAACGTATTAATGAAAAAATAGGCAAAAGATACAAATATACATTTCACAAAAATGATGACAAACAGGAAAGAAATTTACCTTACACATAATCCAAAAGGTGAAGTTAACACAGCACTAAGAGATCAATTTTATACGCTATGTATCAAAGTACCTGTGATTCAGAAGTAAGCTAAAAAAGTAATTCCCACAATCAATAACTGTGCTGGGAAACATACTCTCACATACTCCTGGCGAGAGTATCAAACTGGCACACCCCTTCTGGAGGGTCCTTTGGGAATATGGTTCAAAAATCTGAAAAAAACACGCATATTCTCAACCCAACAATTTCACTACCAGGGATTTCAATCCACGAACATAATCTTGGATATCCCTAAAGATTATGAAGATGGTTGTTATAAATGCTGTGTAAAATTTTTTTACATACAGAAAAAAGTATCTAAATATCCAATAACTAGGGTTGACTGAACAAAGTCTGCCATGACACACGGGTTATTTATTATACTGCCGTTAAAAACAGTATCATAGAAGATTAATCATTTTATGACACGGATCTTGATTCAGTCGATAGAAATAAGCAAGTTACAAAAGGGTATAAAGGTAGAGATACCATAACTCCATTTTAATTTTGTAAAGGTGTACGTGACTATGGATGAGAATAAACCTTGTGAAGGTGTACGTGACTAGGGATGAGAATACACAAAGGGCTGTGAAGGTGTACGTGACTAGGGATGAGAATAAACGTTGTGAAGGTGTACGTGACTAGGGATGAGAATACACAAAGGGCTGTGAAGGTGTATGTGACTAGGGATGAGAATAAACGTTGTGAAGGTGTATGTGACTAGGGATGAGAATACACAAAGGGCTGTGAAGGTGTACATGACTAGGGATGAGAATACACAAAAGGTCCATCACCAGATACGTGATTGTGGGTGATGTCAGCACTCCCTTTCTTGTATTTCACTAGCTTATATTTTCTAAGCCTTCTGCAACGAACGTGTATTACTTGGGTGATATAAAAATAATAATAATAAAGCTTGTTAACATGAAGGTATTGTGGGGTGCTTGGGTGGCTCAGTCAGTTGAGTGTCCGACTCTTGATTTCAGCTTGGATCATGATCTCATGCGTCGTGGGTTCAAGCCCCACATCGGGCTCTCTGCTGTCAACACAGAGCCTGCTTGGGTTTCCCTTTCTCTCTCTCCTTCTCTCTCTGCCCCTCCCCCTTCCCTGCCCCCTCCCCCGGGGCAAAATGATCCCAGGTGATCTGTGAACAGTCACCGAAGGTGCAGCCTCCCCCCTTTGCCTCTCCCCCTCCCCCCCAACACACAAAGAGCTCCCAGGCAATCTTCGAACAGTCACCCAAGGTGGAGCCTCCTCTCTTTGCCCCTCCCCTTCCCTCCCCCCTTCCCTCCCCCTTCATTCACACACACACACACACACACACACTCACACACACACTCATACAAAGCGCTCCAGGCGATCTGCAAACACTCACCGAAGGTGGAGCCTTCCCCGAGCTCCCTCCCGTACTTGAGCATACAGTCGCCCAGCAAGCCTTCCGTCTGCGGGTACCCGGTGGTCTTCACCTGTCCCCGGATCTTCGACACAGTGTTCAGCATCCCTAGCTTAGCTCTGTATGCTTAAAAACATTGTCATTTGTAATTCCTTAAAATGACAAGGCGGAGTGACAGGTACATCGCATTTAACAAATGACGGCGAAACTGAGGTCACCCCGGTGGGCAAAACGTGGGACACCTGGAGCATCTGAAAGGGACTGTGTGACCTCTTTCACCTCTCACGTGATTTTCCAGATTCTTTTTCCAAGTGGCCGGGCGGTGGGGGGAAGAGGGGGTTGCTAAGCAAGGGAAAATGGAAACGACGCACACGCCGTTGACTCCGAACATCAGAAGTGTCCCCGCTGCACAGGGACACACGAGCAGGGCCTGCAACACGCACGCCCAGAGCCAGATGCCAGTACCGGGGAGGCGATCCTTCCCGGGGACCAACAGAACACCAAGGACGGCATCGCTGAGGTGGATGTTTCAAACCACCAAAAGGCCCCTGTCACCCTCCCTGTCCCAAGAATTTATTCGGACTGATTATATTCAATATCCTGAAGAAGGGCTTTGGCGCACTCCTGTTGAGGAAGCAGAGCCAACGGGAGGAGACGAACTCCTGCTGAGTGAACAGGAGTCTGTGTTGATGCTTTCAGGTCCCCTGCCCCGAGGGAAAGGACGGGCGGCCACTGCTTCTCAACTTCTCTTCCCCGACTCAGGCCGTCAGTGCTTACTGATCCCGGCTCTGTGTGACACACAGTGCTAACTCCTCCGGCTCCAGAGGGACCCAGGACAGCGGCTGCCCTACAGGAGCACAGAGCTAGTGGCTGCGGGACAGAATATACGAGATGCACCGGGCAAATAAAGCGTGGTGTGACCATAACAATATGCTGAATACAGATAGCAAGATGTGCCTACAAAGTGCAGATATCATGTCAACAGTATAGAAGGAGGGATGTTTATGGTACAGAACCAACAGATAAAGAGGAGGCCAGTCTGACCTAAGCTGAAATTAAAACAGGATGAATCGGGGGGCGCCCGGGGGGGGGGGGGGGGGCGCAGGCGTTAAGCATCTGACTTCGGCTCAGGTCATGACCTCATGGTTCGTGAGTCCAAGTCCCCCATCAGGGAAGCACGAGCCTGCTTTAAGTGAACCTCGCTTCTCTCTCTCTTCCTCTCTCTGCCCCTCGCTCACTTGTGCCCCCCCCCCAAAACAAAACAAAACAAAACAAAACCAGGATGAATCAGGAGAGATCTATGGGAAAATACGACTATGAACTGAATACCAAGCTAAGAACCTGGGCTTTTATTCCCCAGGCTAGAGAGCGAATCACGTACCAGCTTGTGGCGTCTGTGATAACTCCAGGAAGTAAAGAGGTACGCTTTCATTTTCTTCTACTTTAATAATCACACTTGTTTTCATGTGTTCTAGGCCAGTGCCTCTCAAACTCTTAAGGTGCCTACAAATCACCCGAGGATCCTGTTAAAACGCCAAGTCTGGTTCAGTCTGTTTGGGATGAGCTCAAGGCTCTGCGTTTCCCAGTCTCTCGGGTGAGGCTGAGGCTGCTAGTTTGCGGACCACACTTTGAGGAGCAAGGCTTCAGACACTTCTGGTGCCAGCCTGTTTGAATCTTGCCTGCCTCAGCTTCAAAGCAGTTTTCTTCCTGGTCCCTGTGCTCCAATAGCCACACGCAAACGTGGCTCTTCCTTCCCAGTTCCAGGGTGGGGACTGGGAGGTGGCAGGCATGTGGCTGACATCCACTAAACTGGCAACGGCCAGAGGCCTCTGTCCTTGCTGGCCAACCCCGCTCCTACCCCATTCCAACGTCAGCTCTTTGAGGATGGGATCTGGGTCCCAGGAACCGGGAAAGCCCCTCTGCCAAGAGGAAGCCCTCGCTAAATCTGTGCTGATTTATCGGGAAAAGGAACTTACATAGCTCATCTCAGACACTGAGAAGGCCAGAGAAGAGAGGCAGGAGTGCGGCCCTTGAAATTACAAACCTCTACACAGTTCCAAAGAATTCTATACCCGCCAACCTCCCTGGACGCAGTTTTTATAAAATTTATGTTTTGAAATTGTTCCTGTCTAGATTTTCAGGTGGTTGGGTCTGTAGGGGAGTCCTAACGCCCAAGGGAGTCACAACGACTCTCTGCAAATAATACGTTCCTAAAAAAGAAGGCAGTTTGGGAAATTTGCAGAATTCAAGGCTTGGGTGCCCTGCCCCCTGTTGGTTTCTGTCATTTACAACCCAGGAAAAACCCATCAAGGGATGCTGCTTCACAACCACGGAATTAAGAACCTTCTGTCGAGAAGCTGATGCAACAAGGGACCTTTTCATGCTGCTTTTCCTGCCTCATTTCTTTAGCATCTGAGCTACAAAGTGAAATTACAATTTCAATTATACCTTTAGAGCAGGATGACAGATTTTTTTTCTAAAAGAGGAGATGCCTGATTAAGAAAACATACCAAACATTCAGTGGGTCTCTGAGGCATCTCCTAAAATGTGTCTTTATTGAGCAGCGCCTTGCTGCTAAGACCAAGTCTCTATCCACATGATGTCACCATAGACCACGGGATTATCTGCTTTGTTTCTCATCAGCTAGGACTCCCTGAAACTACCTTCGGTCGCTGGCGGCTTGACTTTAAAAAACTGAAATTCATTATTTGGACACAGAAAACACTGTTTCTAAGTTATGTCAGCCATATGCCAAGCAAACATGGGTTGTTAGTCTATGACAGTGAATGAACAATAGACTATGTCGAGACATTTTCTAACTTTACCTGGATTTGGCTGAAGATACTCTGTGGCTTTCGAAAGAATTTCTGCAACAGCTTTATTGGTAACATCTATTTTCTTTAAAAAAAAAACAACAACAACACACACACACAAACATAAAAATGTTGGTAAATGACAAACAACAAATTCACAGGAAAACAGAGGTAATATGCGTTAATTTAATATGTATAATACTATTAACAGATTTTAATCCAAATGAATTTCAACATTTTGGGGGAGAAGAAGTTATTTTTCTCACTATGATTTCGGGACAGCTCTTCCTCCCCATGATGTTGGAGAACATTCATTTCATTTTCTTTTTAACATACAATGAGCGGTCATGTATTATTTACAAAACTCAGACGAGTTACTATGCTCCACTCGATTACTGGACATACCTGAAGGCCTCTCCAGCCAACACCAGGCATGTCTCAGCCCAACTTTCCTTATTTGCTGGGCGTACTTGAGTGTCTCTGCTTATAAGGACTCCTAATAGCAATTCACATTAGAAACCACGGCAGAAAACCAACAACGAAAGAATCATTCTCCCTAACATTACCACTCACAATCGACACCCAAGTGTCCTGTGGGCAGATGTTAATATCAAAGGTTTTCTATGTTGAGACTGAATCTTTCCCCCCACAAAACCATTTCTGGACACTGGCTACTGGTTAGCCCAACACCGAATGTGAGAATATACAATCAAGTTAAACAGGCACGTTTCAATAGCTTCATTTCATACCATCACAGCCTGAAAGAAAATATAAAGGAGAAGGAGATCCCATTCATAAGAGCAACATAAAAATACACAACAATAAGGGATAAATATAAGGAGAAAATGTACAACATCTATCTGAAGAGCCATGTTCCTACACGGGAAAGTTTAACTGTGCAAAGATGTAAGTCCTCCCCCAAATCAACATGTAAAATTAATTCAAATCTTATGTTCCTTTTAATTTTTTCTGCTTTGGTTACAATTTGGCAAATTAATATTAAACTTAGGTTCACGCCTCATACTACAGACTGGATCACAAATACAGACCTAAAAACAGTCTACAAAGGCACTAAATTACACAGAAGAATATTCCAAAATACAGGGGTGGGAAGAATCTTCTAGGCACAACACAAAACCCAAAATTCTGACCCTGTAAAATTAAAGACTGAACAGCGAATAGATGTAATAACACCAAGTTTGACAAAAGTGGCAAAATGAAACAGAAAGGAAACTGTATGAAGGACCCATGCTTAGCATCCATGATACTCAAAACTCCCATTTAAGAAAAAAAGCAGCAAATAAAACAACCCAATTGGAAAGGACAAGAATATAAACTGGCAAGAAAACAAACGGGGAAAAATACAAGTTCAAACAGTTGACAAAATATCCAGAAAGACTGTAAATCAAAAAGGAGATACTTTCCACTCAACAGATTGACAAAAAAAATATTTTTTTATTAATCCGACCCAATATTAGGTGTCATACAGGTATGGAGGGATGGGCGCTTTCACACACACTGTGAGTGCAAAACGGATCAAGGGACAAGAACCTATTAATGGGCAGACCTCCAGGGACCTAGCGTCTGGAAACACACCAGCCAATTGCAATGACGTAAAAGGATGTCAGGCCATTCTATGTCTATTAAAAACTGAAACCAACTTGAATTATAAGCGATAAGAGACTGGCTGGGTAAACTGTGAGACATCCAAATAAAGGAATTCTCTTGAATCACAAGATAAAAAAAAAAAAAAAAAAAAAAAAAAAAAGGGAAGCTCCATATGTACTGGGAAGATGCCCACAGCACACTGTCAAGGAAAGAAAGCAAGTTGTAGAGTGATTTATAATACAAGAAATTCATTTTTGTAATTCAAAAATCTATGATCTGGTCAGGGTCAGAAGCTTCCAACCAAGTGAGCTCAACCAGCCTGAAAATGGATTTGTTCCCATTAGCCGAGAGCCTAAATTTGGGGCCCCAGGAAGGTTTAAAAAGACAGCACGTAAATGATGAAGAAACGAATCACACCTGTATTACTGATGCACACACACCAGCTGTGCGTACGTGCACCGGGCCTTGTAGCGAGTTTTGTAAGCTCTGAACTCTCTTCAGTGTGTTCGATTGTTTACGAAGATTTTTGAAATGTTTAAGAGAATATGATCACCCAAACGTTTGTATTATTACAGTCTCGAGAAATTTAAGTGCTCTGGAAAACGCTTTTCTAAATCTGATGTGACGTTGGGGTGAGTTCCATGCATCGCATTTGTGATTCTAATTTGCAATGTCTAAGGGAATTTGCTTAATTATGTAACTGGAGAGAAATATTTAAGGATTTAACCTGTTAAGCCTGTGACTTAATGGAAACTAACACGAAGATTAACTGAAAGTGATTTTTATGTTGAAGTTACTAAATTTATAAATAAGATTCGTAAGTCCAGCTTAAGCTTAAGAAAAACTAGGTTTTAGATTGATGACTTTCCACAGTTATAGAAATTCGGCAGTAATTAAGTGTTCCTTTCCATGTATCCAACCCTCTTCAGACATGAAAAGGTACCAGGAAGCCAGGAGCCATCTCTGAAGGGTGACAGTGAGATCTGGGGCAGGGGTACTTTCTACTTGAGATCCTTCTCTCTTTGGGGGCAAAAAAAAAAAAAAAAAAAAAAAGCCAAGGAACAAATGGACAAAAACTAACAGCCTGATGTGCCCACCCACTAACCACTTTGACAAACATGGGCAATCAAGACGAACACTGGAAAAATAATCCATGTGGTTTAAAAAATGAATGAATGAGTGAATGAGTGAATGAATGAATGAATGAATAGAAACTTCCCTTCCAGAATAACTGAGAATGTCGGGGGGGTCGTTCAAGCTGACAAAATGCCACGTGACGGCTTCTGCAAACCATCGTGACAGACAGGTGGGAGTACAGAGGTAAAAATTATTTTTGTGATGTCTACCTGGTGTGAAGGCATCTCTGTGGCTGATTAAATCTGGAATTCCCTTCAAATGTTGGTGCCCCAAATCCTCCGCCACGGACTATCCCGGACCTCAGCCTCAGCTAGAGGGCTGCTAGCAATGCTGGTTTATTGTTAAATTTTTTTTAAAAAGAATCCATAGCTGTCATTATCTCCTTCTTACTCCTTATGTAATGTGTTTGTGCTCCTTAGTCACACTTGGTAGAGGTGGCTTTTTGAAAACAAAATAGTGCCTGGTTTTGTCGTTATTGTTTCCTATTTTATTGATCTCTACAATTCTGTCCTTCCACCCAGAGTGATTTCATTTGCTGTTATTTTCCTAGCTTCCTGGCTTAAATGATTTATTCATTTCCTTCAAACATATATTTTCTATTAAATGTACGTAAGATGTAGCCATATACCGCAGGTTCTAACATACAGAATTTGGTCTCTCATGACCAAATAAACTTTGATTTTACTTGTCATTTCCTCTTTCAACTAAGAATAATCACATGTTTTTCAATTTGCAAACATCCAGAATTGGGAAAGTATACCTTCCTTGTAATTTTTTTAGTTTTTCTGGAGCCTAATGTATGATTGACTATTTTAATTGTTCTAAATGGACTTAAAAAGAATATAGATTCTCAACTTGAGGTCTGTATCTATTTATAAACAAAGTTATTAATCATATTTTGTACTAATCATCTATGAGCCAATCTACTATTGTCAACTTACTCTGTTATTTTATGAGAGGTGTGCGAAATCTTCTACTCTGGACTTTGTCAATTTTCCATGTATTTTGGACAACTTTTTACCTTACGTATTTAGATGCCATGTTATATGGTGCATAATGATTCATAACCATTACAATTTCCTGATAGACTGCATGACTGCATCTTTTTATTAACTTTTTTATAACCTTTTCCACTTAGTGTTTTTTGCATCAAATTTTACTTTGACATTACTATTCGTCCTCTACTTCTGTGTGCTTAGGATTTGTCAAGAAATATCTCCATTCCTTTGTCATTTCCATGTCATGTTTTAGGTGGATCTGATATCATCTAACTCATCTCTTCCAGAAAGTCCTTAAAACTTCTGGTCACATGTTAGATATTTCCCTGCTTTTCATTGCTGTAAGGAAATAAATAGATATTACTTTTATATTTCTT
Source organism: Lynx canadensis (assembly GCF_007474595.2). Lineage (NCBI taxonomy): Eukaryota > Metazoa > Chordata > Mammalia > Carnivora > Felidae > Lynx > Lynx canadensis. The sequence continues at coordinate 3,228,465 of NC_044308.2, forward strand.
CTGTCATTCATTGGGGCTTTAGGAGGGAAAGGAAGTAAACAAGAGAGATCTCAGTCCATCAACTGAAACTGAAATTGCTAAAATGTGTTTATAAATTTAACATTTAAACTGAATCATTTTCTTAGTAATAAAGTTACCTATAATATCTTTACATACCAAGGGATTTTTAAAAGTCATTTCAGGTAGGCCAACGATGTTAAACTATTTCCATGTTTTTCAGTTTTTAGAAATTATGTTTTTCAAAAGCAAAACAAAACGTGCTTTTTCCTCTCAAGGTGCTAACACTTCTAGAAACTTAGCAGTGCTCATCCAGAAAGTAAGGAGCTTCCTGGAAGACAGTCTGGCCAGGGCCAGGTATCCGGAGGATAGGAACCTCCCAAGCCACAGCCTGGGCTTGGACTTCTTCCCCTGTACCTGCTGATAGCTCTACAACCTTCAATCTCCTGTATCCTTGACGTTACACTTGAAGGTAGATGTTCCGCTTTCTCTCTGCCCTCTCTCATCTGGGGAGTCTAATTATTAAAACAAGGCTACGGTTAAAGGGCCCAAGACGAAGGGGAAGGAAACTGAGGAAGCTGAACTATCAGTGGTCCCAGTTCTACCTCCACCCGAGCTATTCCACACAGCTGACCAGGAAACAGGTTAAAGGACACAGACTCTACAGTCTTCCTTTGGAGACTGTTACAATCATTTCTATGACAAGCTCATCATACTTCCTAGGTGCTTTCATATTTTTCATTAATTTTTAGGCATAATTATCCCCAAATCCATGTAAGGCAAGCAGGGCACACATTATCCACCTGTGTCACTGGTCAGAAAAGAGGAAAAAGCTTATCCAAGTTCACGCTGCCAGTTCTCAGAACCCAGATCAATGTTATTTGTTATACAGCTACTACAACACATGGGAACAGAGTCAGAATCTGGTACACCACATGGGTGTATCAATCTTTATGTATTTGAATGGTCTCATCCCAGAAATATATTTTGATTTTCTAGGATAGATCATCAAAATCATCACAATTACTACGGTCTTTTCCTTGCAATAATGGTTTGCCAAAATTGACCGTCTTTTGAGCATTCCGACTTTTGTCCACTAGAGGGCACCAACTACCCATATCCCATCGCCACCTTAGCGGGTCTTTACATCCCTGGCTACCGCTCTAATATCCTTTACAGTATCAGTACATCTCATATCACAGTGAAAATCAAGTTTGTAATACAGTTGACATTAACAGCGTGCTCTCTTACCCTCTCCATGTCAAGAAATTCGTCATCTAGTTTCGTTCCTTCAACGCCACTTATTTTTTCGCTAAATAGCTGCAGAAATAAACAAAGTAATTGCGTTGTATGATAATTTGTTACCACAATTTCTGACTCAAATTATTACCAGCAAAACCAACAACAACAACAACAAAACTTCCATTCAGCTCATTGCATTTTATTTTTTTACCAAGTCCTTTAAGAAAATCGTTGGAAGGAGTAACCCTATCAAAGGACATGGGAAGATACACGTTTTTCACCTGCGCAACAGGTATTAATTATGCAACTACTGTATGTAAAGCACACGGAAGGTGCTCCAGCAGAAACACAGATAAATAAGATCCTTATCATCCGGGAACCCAGAGCGCGGCAGAAGAGTTAATAAACACACACTCGATTACAATATAAGGGAGGAAAAATACGAGCAAAATAGTGCTGGATACAAATGATTGTCAACATACCAAGTAATAGACATTTCAGTGGTTCAGAGACATGATTCTGAGAGCCTGCAGTGGAGGGGAGGTGGGGAGACACCCAGGACCCACCCAGGACCTGTTTCCTACAAGGCTTGGCATTTGAGCTGCCCATTTAAGGATAAGGGACATTTCCACAGGCAACACCGAAGGAGCCTTGCTTACAGCATGAGACATCTTAGAAAACCCCCCCCGGGGACAGCAACGTGTAGGATGGGGTTTTGCCACCTTGCCACTCTGATATTTAGACCAGATAATCCTTTGTTGTGGGAGGCTGTCCTGTGCCCTGTAGGATGTTGAACATCATCCCTGGCCTCCACCCACTAAACGTCAGTAGCGCACAGGCACCCACACGCTGACAACCGCAAAAGGTCTCTGGACGCTTAGGAGTCACTGCGCGGGGCAAACGCGTCCTTCGCCTTAACTATAATGAATAGCGATCGAGGGAGAATGGGGGGAAATAAAAGCTGAAAGGGAGAGAGGCCAGATCACACAAATTCTCAAATGCCAAGCTAACAGGTCTGGCTGAGAAGCCCCTGAAGATCCCTGATCAAACACGGTGTAGAGAAACCTTCAGCAAAGCAGCTCTGGCTGCAGAGTGGGTTGCATCAGAGAACACGGAAGAGGACTGGAAGGGGCAAGTACATCGTTTTCTTTAGAAAATCGCATCAACATAATTTGTTTACATGTTTAAAATATTTATGTGTGGGATGCCTGGGTGGCTCCGTCGGTTGGGCGTCCGACTTCGGCTCAGGTCATGATCTCACGGTTCATGGGTTCGAGCCCCGCGTCGGGCTCTGTGCTGACGGCTCGGAGCCTGGAGCCTGCTTCGGATTCTGTGTCTCCCACTCTCTCTCTCTCTCTCTCTCTCTCTCTCTCTCTCTCTCTCTCTCTCTCTCTGCCCTCCCCCACTCACGCTCTGTCTCTCTCTCAAAAATACAATAAACATTAAAAAATAAATAAAATAAAATACTTATATGAACATAAAAACCAGTGGTAAGGGGGGGCGGTTAGCATCAATTAATAAAAAAAAAATTGCAGGTTCTTTTAAATGTAAGTGACTTTCTGCTACTATTACCACAACTATTGCAAACACAGTCAATAGGAGGAATCCAGGTGTAGAGAATCTAACTTAAATGTGAGGTGAGAGAATTGAGAGGAGACGGGGGAGATGACTAGAGTGGCCACGATTCTTTATCTCTTTGTCGCTAGATCTCTGTAGTTCCTCCTGGCCAGAGCTGGAGTCTGTCTACCCTCGAGCGATTCCGGGCCGGACTTGATGCTTGTTTTGAACCACAGACGGAAGCCCAGGCCTTAGCAGACTCTGCATGCTTTCAGTCATTTTCTTGAAACCCTGCTGCCGCCAAGTGAATTCAGGCCTGGGCTGATTTGCTGGGTGGTGAGAGATACGTGGCCCAAACACCCCCATCAGGACAACCAGTCACTCTCCAGGACCAGAGGCCCTGGTTGACCTGCAAGGGACTGCAGGCACATGAGAAAGCCCCCGGCCTAATCCGCTCACCCGTGGAAACATGAGTGGAATAAATGGTGGTGGTCTGACGCTAAACACTGGAATGCTTTGTTACTCGACAGAAGCTGGCTGACACACTAGACAACAGTTCTGGTTTTTCAGGCTCTGTCTAGAAGTCAGAGACGACTGTCCTAAGGCCTCCATACAAGGTATAAGCTTCAACAGGAACAACTGGTAATCCCACTGCTATACACAAAGGTCTTTACATGGAAGTATCCATCAGTTAGGTCCCCCAAATATCTTTTTGTTCAATAGTGAAATCATTTTGGGGCGCCTGGGTGGCTCAGTCGGTTAAGCGTCCGACTTCGGCTCAGGTCATGATCTCACGATTCGTGAGCTCCAGCCCCACATCGGGCTCTGTGCTGACAGCTCGGAGCCCGGAGCCTGCTTCGGTTCTGTGTCTCCTTCTCTCTCTACCCCTCCCTTACTCGCACACTGTCTCTCCCTCAAAAATAAATAAACATTAAAAAATAGTGAAATCATTTCTTTTTTTAATTTTTTTAATGTTTATTTTTTGAGAGAGAAGAGAGAGAGAGACGGAGTGTGAGTAGGGGAGGGGCAGAGAGAGAGGGAGACAGAGAATCTCTGAGCCGTCAGCACAGAGCCCTACACGGGGCTCGAACTCAAACTCACAAACCGTGAGATCACAACCTGAGCCAAAATAGGATGTGAAATAATTTAAAATATTAGTTCTTAATTTTGGAGGTGATATTCTGAGAATCTAATGAAAATTATACAACCACACCCCGGGGGGGGGGGGGGGACACTCATTTTGTTGCATGGTAAATTGCAAAAATGGCCACAATGCCTTGCCGCTCCTCCCACTAGGACACACAGTCTATTTTTCTCCCCAGGGACTAGCTTTGATCAATAGAACAGAATGCAAGCAACACTGTGAGAGTACTGAGTTCAGGTCTTATAATTACTTTATAGCTACAAAGTATCTGTGTAGACACTTTACCCTCTGAGGTCCACTGTAACCATCCCCACATGAATTAGCCTGAGCTACCATGTTGGAGGATGAATGCCCACTCTGAGCAGAGATGACCCTCCAAGGTGACTCATCTCAGAGCACCAGGCCTTGAGCTCACCCGGCAGCTCACCACCAACATATGAGTAAGCAGCTGGGCTCAGTAAGCCCTGCAGCCCAGTGAGCCCCGCCCAAAGTACCAACCCACAAAATTGTGAATCAATGGTTTTTCATTGTAAGTCGCTATGGTTTAAGGTGGTTTGTTACATAGCAAAAAATTGATTCAGTTGCCTGTAATTTCTAACGGCTACTGAAACCCTCTGCAGAAGCCCACGTGTAAGATCCCTGTTTTAAAATACCCGTTTGGAAGTGGCGCCTAGGTGTCTCAGTCAGTTAAGCATCCAGCTTCAGCTCAGGTTGATCTCGCGGTTCGTGAGTTCGAGCCCTGTGCTGGGTTCTGTGCTGATGGTGCAGAGCCTGGAGCCTGCCTCGGATTCTGTCTCCCTCTCTCTCTGCCCCTCCCCCGCTCATATGGTGTGTGTGTCTGTCTCTCTCTCTCAAAAATAAGTAAACATAATAAGTGGGGCGCCTGGGTGGCTCAGTCAGTTAAGCGTCTGACTTCAGCTCAGGTCATGATCTCACGGTCTGTGAGTTCGAGCCCCGCGTCGGGCTCTGTGATGACAGCTCAGAGCCTGGAGCCTGTTTCAGACTCTGTGTCTCCCTCTCTCTCTGCCCCTCCCCTGCTCATGCTCTGTCTCTCTGTCTCAAAAATAAACATTAAAAAAATTTTTTTTCAAATAAGTAAACAATTTTAAATTTTTTTTAAAGAGAAAAAACATCCTCCCCAATAAAAATTAATCCCAGAAATCTAAATTCCAAGGCACATGACTAAATACAAGACCAAGTAAGAAAGCCAACAAAATCACAGACTGCAACATGAATTACTTCTGGTGAAAATAACCTTCTGAAACAATAGGACAGAAACTTTATATGTATGCTTAGGATATTATCAATATGATAAATGAAGGAATAACCTCTATGAATAAAAGGCAAATAATTACACAAAATGGACATTTTTTAATTGCTATTAAAATTTAGAAACCTTGGAAATAAAACACACACAAAAATGAAAATGAAAAATCCAATAATTGGAATCAACTCCAGACTGGGCACAATTGGAAAAAGAGCCAGTAAACTAGAAAATATTACTAAGGAATATACTGAAAGAACAAAAATATTTAAAGGAAAAAAGAGGGTTTTTTTTTTTTTAATATGAAATATCAGTTAAACGGTTTAGAGGATGAGCTATAACTGACAGGCACTCCAGAAAAAAGGACAGAATATAGGGAACTCAGTATTTTAAGAGTTAATAGCTCTGTTTTTTGGGGGGTTTTTTTTTGGGGGGTGTTCTTGTATACAACTGAGGGAAGGTATGAGCCCACAGTTTGGAAGTACATTCAAGTGCTAAGCAAGGTATTAATTCACGTGTTGAGATTTCAAGAATAAAAAATCCTAAAACTCCCACAGGAGAATAAAACCACAAGAAAATTAACAGCAAATTTCTCTTCAGCAACAGCAGATACCAGAGATCAATCAGTTTCAAAGGTGTTTAGAAATGTGAAAAATCCAGAATTTTGTGTCTCCCTCAACTGTTACTTAAAACAAATATATAAAAACAAATATATGAGTTTAAAAAAGGGTAAAATTACAACCTTAAGTAATAACAAGATGGGAAGGAGGGTGTTGAGTGGATACTCTGAGCACTGGAGTGTTTCTCCCGTGTTCAGGCGAAGGTGGGAAATGGACAAACTTGAACATTGCTGAAATAATAGAGAAGAATTGTCTGGGTTACATAATTAATGGTGACGACTAAAAGTATAAAACAATAATGCACGTATGTGTTATGTATGCTAGGCATGTTACAACACAGCACGCACGCTAGCACACTGGTGGAAAATCGAGTTTTTCCAATCCAGGCAAACAAAATAAAACAAAACAAGAAAAAAAAAAGGTTGGCAAAGCGGGGGTGGGGGGAGAAGAACGAAAGGGATGACAAATGGAAACCACAATATAAGACAGTAATAAGTCCACATACATCAGTAATTATTATCTACGTAAATGATGAAATTGAAAATGTTAAAGGATGAATTGACAGAGTGGATTTTTTTTTTAATTTTTTTTCTTTTTGTTTTTTTTTAGTAATCTCTACAGCCAATGTAGTGCTCAAACTCACAACCCCAAGATCAAGGGTCACATGCTTTTCTGAGTGAGCCAGCCGGGCACCCCCGGGCACCCCCAGAGTAGATTTTTTAAATCCAACTACATGTAGCTTCTAAGAGAGACACCTAAAATAAAACTGGAAATAAGGAGATAAATTACACCTACTAGGGAAATACTGATTTTAAAAAAAGCTGATAACAATAGCATCAGACAAAAAAGACTTTAAGGCAAAACATCAGTAGGGATAGAGAATTGATCTAATAATAGAAGGGACATTCCACCAAAATTCTGTTATAATAATGATGCACCCAACAGCACACCTTCAAAAAACTAGTAATACAGAAACTGAGAGAAAACAGTGAAGTCCACAATCATAGATTTCACCACCACTCTACCAGAAAACTGACAGATCGGGGGTGCCCGGGTGGCTCAGTACGTTGAGTGTCAGACTTCGGTTCAGGTCATGATCTCACAGTTCATGGGTTCAAGCCCCACATCAGGCTTTGTGCTGACAGCTCAGAGCCTGGAACTCACTTCGGATTCTGTGTCTCCCTCTCTCTCTCTGCCCCTCCCCTGCTTGTGCTCTCTCTCTCTGTCTCAAATATAAACATTAAAAAAAAAAAAAGGAAGCCCTAGAAGAAATTTCAAACACTATTTAATTTAACAATGAAAATCGTATCCATCAAAACCTGTGTGGGAAGACAGCAAAGTCAGTACTTAGAAATCAGCATATCACTTTAAATTCATTAAAACAAAAAAACCACTTCAGCTTAACATCTCAAACTGACACGCTGCCATTCAATCCAATTCAACAGATATCTGACAGTCCACTGACTACATCCATGCGGTAGAGATACGAAGATCACTCTCCAGGCCAGAGCTCACGGGCCACTGAGAAGCAGAAGCCGATGGCCAGAACACAACGAGGGAAGTAGCCTCCTTTAACACAGATGCGGAATTTGCTATTAGAACTCAGACAGAGGAGGCAAGGCACATGGACGAGAAGGTGCCAAGAACAGAGCCTAGAAGGATATATGGTGTGCACCCCAGGAGACCAGAGAAGGGGTGGCATTTCTGGCAGAGAGAACAGCATCAGACACAAGACATGAGGGCATTCGGGAAACAGCAATCAACAAGGGTAACTGATACGAAAGACTGACCCCAGGAGAACACGAACGCACAATCACGCAGGCCGTGGAGACGCTCAAGCAGGTGAGTGGTACGAACAGGTCCGCCTTTCATCCGGGAAGATCATGCCAGTGGCCCACAGGAGAAGGGCACTGCAGAGCCACCAGAGGGCGGACGGGGAGATTCCATGTGGGGATCACAAGGGATGCCCACACGAAGGGGCAGACTAGACAGACGAGGGAAGAGTGTCAAAATTCGACTCCGAAACTCTCCCAACTACCTTCTTCAACTTCAAACACCAACGGCCCTCACCTATTCAGCGTCCCCATCACAAACGTCGCGTCTGACCCAGGCTCGCCAGATAGAAGCTGCAAATTTAAAATACAGTCGTGTGGCCAGGTCAGTGTGGCCCGTGTAGTCTTGCCCCAGTGAAAAAGATCATGCCGGAAACGAGGCCTGTCTCACGGTGCCTCCGTGCAACAGAGAGAACCCTCACTGGCCCTCTACTTCTGGGTAGCCTCTAATTTCATCGATGATCGGAAAACAAAAGGCGTTTTCAGAGACTGCAACAGCACTGATGTAAAAGAAGTGTATTTGGGAAGCACAAAGCCTTCGCATTTGGTTTTTCAGCTAGATGCGCTGGGGTTTTAGTGGTAAATGTCAACAAAGCCTTGGCCGCCTTCTTGTGCAAATGTCTGTTTTCAAAGAAACCTTGGCTTCTCCATCTTCTTCCCTTTAATGAAGCAAGAAATTAAACAGCAAGAAAGCCAGAACCTAGGAGAAAATGTAAAAAAGCAAATTTATACCCCAGGATAAATTAGAAACTTCTCCAGGACAGTACTTTCTAGTTTGTGGGCCACAAAACACTGGCTGCGCACAGCAAAAGAAGAACTCCTTGGTCATGTTAGTTTGGAAATGCTGGGATAAACAGAACTGGCAGATTTCTGTACCAAAACATTTTTCACAGACTTTAAAATGAAAATGGCATCATGGATTTCCATGGAGGGGAGGGGCATATAAGAGGTAGCATTCTCCACCTTCGTTTGGTCACGGGAGATGTCTCTTACAAGGAAAAATCTCAGAGAAGGTTTCTGAGAAATCTACTTTGAGAAGCCCTGCACCAAAATGTCACCCTGTCCTCTAGCTCCCTTTATTTTTTCTTTCAAACAATTAGCAGTCATGCTCTGAATTTATCAGCTTGGAAAATATGGCATTACTCAATGACGAACTGTTATTTGTAAGTTTAATATCAGGGGAAGATGAGAAAAGGGTATACGCGAGCTCTCTGTACTGGTTTTGTAACTTTTCTGAGTCTAAGTTATTTCAAAATTAATTCTTTTTTTAATCTCTGAAGGTTTCAGACAGCAAACAAGGCAGTCAGGATCTGATGAAGAAAAATGCACTGGGAAGAGTCAGACATTTACAGCTGCTTTTTCCTTCTGGAAAAATTTCTGCCTTACAACACAGAACATACAAGCTGAGCAGAAAGCACCAGCCTAGAACTTGCAGAAGTCTCCCTAGGCTGGGGAGAGGAAAACTGGAGTGCACTGTAACCAAGGAAACCAAGACATTAAGAGGCCAAAATCCCAGGACCATAAAGAAGTGAACACGACAGTTTACATGCAACTTCCTTTAGAGGTTTCTGACAATTCCTAGGCTGCACATATGCGAGGCAGGATGCTAAGATACCAGTGTGAGGAGGCTGCTAGAAGGCTAAACATCTAAGCAGAGATTTCTGCAGAATCACAGTGATCAAGAGACAAAACTGGAGTTCAGGACTGCCTTTCCCCTTGTTATCTGTCAGAATAAAACTAAATCCGCCCTGGGGGGAGACATCACCTAAATTGCTGCCAAGTCTTTGCACACAGGTATCTGGCATTAAAACAATAATTTAAGAAACCCATCTGGTATACCAGGTGACTCCACAACAACAACAAAATCTGAAACTAAATTTTCTTTATGTTTTTTTGATGTAACCTCTGTGCCCAACATGGGGCTTGAGCCCACAACCCCAAGATCAAGCATCACATGCTCTACCAACTGAGCCAGCCAGATGCCCCTTAAACTAAGTTTAAAAATAGATGACAATGTAAAATACCACTGCAAAACATTTCAAGAGAACAAATGAAAACTGTAGTTGAAGAATTCAATAACTGAAGTTCAGAGTTCCACAGCAAACTTTAATAACAATTAGATGCTGACAAAGAGAGCACGTGTGCACTGGAAGATAAACCACTGGAAAGTATCTAAATTGAAACATAAAGAGAAAGACGATTAAAAACACCAAAAAAATATTATAAACATAGAACACACAGTGGAAACACCTAACATATGGGTATTTTTGATTTCCAGAATGAGAGGACAGAATAATTGAGAAGATGCAATATTTGAAGAGAAGATGGGCAAGAATTACTCAATATATGTTGTCAAAAGACATCAAGCTCCAAATTAAAGCTCTTCTATGACTCTCAGGCAGGATAAATATGAAGAAAAACATACCCCGAACAAGTCTTTTACCAAAGACCAAAGACAGGAAAACTTAATAAAAAAAAAAAAAAAAAGTGCACCAAAAAAGCAACAAAAAGATTGTGAGCTGACAATGGTCACACAGCGCGGCCACAAGACAATGAAATCACATCCTTTCATGTTGATGGAAATCATCTGCCAACTTAAAATGCCATTCTTGGCGAATATACCCTTCATAAATGAAGGCAAAATTCTAAAAACATTCAGACAAGAGGGTGCCTGGGTGGCTCAGTCAGTTGGGCGTCCGACTATGCCTCAGATCACGATCTTGTGGTTTGTGAGTTCGAGCCCCGCATCGGGCTGTGTGCCGACAGCTCGAAGCCTGGAGCCTGCTTCGGATTCTGTGTCTCCCTCTCTCTCTGCCCCTCTCTGCTCACACTCTGTCTCTGTCTTTCTCTCTCAAAAATAAACGTTTAAAAAAACCTTAACAAAATAATAATAAATAAAAATATTCAGACAAAAGTGAGACAATTTCTCATTGGCAGACCCAGACACACACCAAAAGAAGCACTCAAGGGAGTTCTTCAAATAAAAGAAAAATATCCCTGATGGAAACAAGGAAATAAGGCAAGAAATGAAGAGAACCAGAAAGATGAATCTATATGAATACTGAAAACTTAAAACAATTATCTTGTGAGGTTTTAAATATATCTAAAATTTTAAAACATGAAAACAATGACACAAAAGCCACCACTAAAGAGGTAGAGATAAATTGTTACTGGGTCTTTTACTGCTTGGAAGTTTTAAGGTGCTAAGTTAAGAAAGACTCCACCACATAAAAAATGCATGTTGTAATCTCTAGGGTTGCTTTTAAATAATCATAAATATATAACAGGCAAGACACTAGAGAACAAAATGGAATAATAAAAATGATTAATTCAAAAGAAAGTTTAAAAAAGGAGAAATGAAGACACAAGAATAAACGGGACAAATAAAAAAATAGATTTAATGCAAAAATGTCAGTAATTACTTTAAATGTATATGGACTAAATATTTCAAGTAAAAAATAAAAAGCATCAGCCAAGATCACAAAATACTAAACTATACTATTTTCTGCCAATAAGAGATGCACATTAAATATAATGACACAATAAGAAAATAAAGAGATGGACTATATCAAACACTAACATCTACAACAAAAAAACTGAGAAACTCATACTAACATATAAAATATACTTTTAGACAAAAAACATTATTACTAGAATAAAGAAGGACATTAAAACATGATAAAAAGTAGGGGTGCCTGGGTGGCTCAGTCGGTTAAACGTCCAACTTCGGCTCAGGTCATGATCTCGCGGTCCATGAGTTCAAGCCCCATGTCGGGCTCTGTGCTGACAGCTCAGAGCCTGGAGCCTGCTTTGGATTCTGTGTCTCCCTCTCTCTCTGCCCCTCCCCCACTTGTGCTCTGTCTCTTTCTCTCAAAAATAAATAACAAATATTAAAAAAATTTTTTAAATGATACAAGGTCAATCCAAAATTAAGAAATAAGAATCCTAAATCTGTATGCATTTAATCGCATAGCTTCAATGTATAAAGGAAAACCTTACAAAACTAAAACTATAAATAAATGATTCCAAATATTTTAATTTTTCTATACATCTCTCTGCAACCCATAAAACACACAAAAAAACCACCAGTTAGATTGACTCGACTTGAACAATTTAATTTACATATGGAGAATACTACAGCAAACAGGGCAGAATAAAGGTGGTTTTCTTTTCTTTTTTTCTTAAAGTTTATTTATTTATCTTGAGAGGGGAGGAGGGTGGTTGACACAAGGCTCGAACCCATGAACTGTGAGACCATGACCCGAGCTGAAATCAAGAGTCAGATGCCCACCAGATTGAGCCACCCAGGTGCCCCGATGATGATGGTTTTCAAAAGTAGACACGGCACATTTGCCAAAAGAGACCATACTCTGAGTCATGAAGCACATCTCCAACAATGTCAAAGACGAAAATCATTCGGAGTATGATCTCTGGCCACAGTGAAATTAACACAGAAATCAATACCTGAAAAACTTCCGAAATTATTTGAAAATTAAACATGTCAAAATTAACTGAATCAAATATGAAGTCACCTTGAAGGTTAGAAAATATTTATAAGTGAGTAATACCAAATATAGAGATGTATTTAAGACTGTGGGATGTAGCTAAAGCTGTTTCTATTTTTTTCTTAAATGTTTATTTATTTTTGAGAATGAGAACATCCATGCGTGTGCATGAAGTGGGGGGGGGGGGCGCAGAGAGACAGAGAGAGAGACAGAGAGAGAGACAGAGAGAGAATCTTAAGCAGGCTCCACACTGTCAGCACAGAGTCCAACTCAGGGGTCAAACTCATGAACTATGAGATCATGACCTGAGCCAAAATCAAGAGCCAGACACTTACCCAACTGAGCCACCCAGGTGCCCCTCTAGAGCTATTTCTTAGGAGGAGATCTTATAGCTCTAAAGCACCAGTTCTCAAACTCTTTCATTTCAGGATCCCATGATATTCTTAAAAATAATTTAAGACCCCTACCTTACACCATATATCAAAAACAATTCCTTGTTGACCTTAAATGCAAAAGGTAAGACTTGAAAGATTCTGTAAGATAACATTACCTTGGGACAGGAGACAGCTTGACCAATTCCCAAACGCTAACTATAAAGAAAAGCCGGATATATCAGACTCCGTTCAAGACTGAGAGAGTGAAAAATCAAATCACTGAGTAGAAAAAGATATTTTCCATAAATCTACCTGACAAAGAATCACATTCAGATATTAAAAAGAACTCCTATGGGTCCCTAAGAGGAAGGCAGCATACTCCTGTTTTTTAGCATGGGCAAAAAAAAAAAAAAAGCCTTGTGGAAGCAACTTCACAAAGGGGGGGGGGGGGGGGGCGGGTATCCAAACAGGCAACAGGCCTACGAAAACATTTTCGTCTCACGATCATCCATGAAAATGCAAGTTAAACCACAAGAAGATGACATTTCATGGTTACCGGAGTAACTAAAATTATTTTAAAACAACAATAATACAAGTTTTTCCAAGGGTTAACGGGGCAACCGGAAGGAACACTCCTACGCCATTGGAGGGAGTTTACATCGGTATCGCGACTTGGGAAAATGGTCTACTGTAGTCTACTATAACTGAATATATAAAAAGCCATACTCTTATGACTCAGTAATTCCATTCCTAGGTAAAGGCCCGAAAGAAACACCTTATAAGTAACCAAAATTCAGATACAAGCAGTATTACTCACAATAACCCAAAACCACCTAAATGATGGCAGAGTGAATAGATCACAGCTACTTCTAGAAATGCAATACTGTATCGCAATTAAAAAGGAGAAAGTACTCCTTCCGCGTGCGACACATAGGTAGATTTCAGACGGAACACGGAACACTCTCATGGAACACTCTCGTGCCGTGTGATTCTGATTATGAAACGTTCAGAAATAAAAGGGGACATCCTGTATCATTCCATTCATATAAAATTTAAACACAGAAAAGGCTGATTCGTGGTAATAAGAGTGTAGCAGTTACCTTTAAGTTATGATAAAAGAGGGCTCCCTGGGGTGCTAGTAATATTCTGTGTCTAGAACTGGTTACATGAATGTGCTCACTTTGTCACAACAGAACAAGTGGCACCCACAGGACCTGTCACTTCCCTGCATGTGTTTTTATTTCAGGAGAAAATGTTGAAGCACACCCTCCCGTGAACCCTGCATTCGGTGTTCTCAATGCGTGCACCCATCACACTTCCCATGATTTATTTGTCTCTAAGGAAGCTTAACAAACAATGCTGGCCTGTTTCCTGCTCTTGCATCTGACCAGTAGAAATAACATTCACATCTGACTATCCGCATCTGGAAGTCTCTGCTCAGTCAAATCATGACTTAACCATACAGAACCTAATAATCTATATTCAAAAGAACAAAAAAAGCCCCAGGGGCTATTATATGGTGACTGTGTCCTCTGTACCCTAAATGCTGCTACTTCAGATTTAATTATTAGGGCAGCATAATAAATTCATTCATCTCGCCAAGGGGAAGGAGGCAGAGAAAATACATACAGGAAGGAACTATCAGACATGGAATCAAGATCGTGGACTGAATACATACATCTTCCACTCCACTGTACCAAATACCTTTTCTTTTTTTATTTTTTTTTTTAACGTTTATTCCTTTTTGAGAGACAGAGACAGAGCATGAGTAGGGGAGGGGCAGAGAGAGAGGGAGACACAGAATCTGAAGCAGGCTCCAGGCTGAGCTGTCAGCAGAGCCTGACGCGGGGCTCGAACTCACGAACCGCGAGATCATGACCTAATCCAAAGTCGGACGCTTAACTGACTGAGCCACCCAGGCGCCCCTGTACCAAATACCTTTAAATGAACTTGTAAACATACAGAAAGAGAGAGAGGCATCTGACACATACATAACAGGGCTGAGAAACAAAAACGGTACCAGCAGTAGGTCATAAATGGTGACAAATGCCCAGAAGACAGACAGCAGATGGGACCAGAGAGCTTAGGAAGCAACAGGGCAATACTTACGACCTAGACACCTGCTCCCAAGCCCCAAAGCCCATGCAGTCATCTCCCCTTCTCTGAAGGGGTACATTCCAAGACCCCCAGTGGATGCCTGAAACCACAGACAGTACCAAAACCTATATATGTTACTCTTTTTCCTATACGTATATACCTACAGTAAAATGTAATTCATAAGCTAGGCACAGTAAGAGATTAACAACAACTAATAATAAGACAGAACAGGTACACTAAGCTGTAATGAAAGTTATGTGAATGTGGTTTCTCTGTCTCAAAGTATCTCACTGTTCTGTACTCACCCTTCTTGTGATGACGTGAGAGGATACAATGCCTACATGATGAGATCAAGGGAGGTGAATGACGTAGGCACTTGACACAGCATCAGGCTACTAGTGACCCGCTCACAATATGTCAGAAGGAGGATCACCAGCTTGAGGACCATGGCTGACCATGGATAAATGAAACAGCGGGTAACTGAAATTACGGAGGGCAAACCACGGGTAACTGAAACCACAGGAAGTAAAACGACAGATGGGGGCAGGGAGGGGGACTACTGTACAGAGAAATTCCAACTCTAAATAACGTAAACATGAAAAGAAGAGAGGGAGCCCCTGGGAGATCAGCAAGAGACACGATAAAAGAACTCTATAGGAAGCAATAAGGATCAATGGAGCCCCTCCAGCCCCATCTCTGTGCCCACCTCTATACGCGAGGGCAGGATCTGAAGTTACACCATCCTGGCTCAAACTGCTAACTAGAGAGGTAACTCCAGGCAACTTAGGGAAGCTCTCTGTGTCTCCAGTTCCTTATCTGCAAGATACGGATAAAATAATAATAGTAACGATCTCATAAGGGTTAATGCACGGGAAGCATCTGACATTGTTAAGTCTTCTTAAACATGAACCATTAATATTACCACTGAGAAAACAGGCAGCTAGGGTGTTTGTCCTGAACCTGCAACCTAAAGAGAGCGGACTGCTCTAATCGTTGGGCCCCAAAGTGGGTATAAAGACCTGAGAGATGCAAGACATCCTTCCAAACATCCCAACAGATACCAGGGGAAACATGGAGAGGCAGTACTGCCCAAGAATAGAACAACTCCATTTCCAGGGTAAAACCTTTTCTCCAGCCTTCTTGTCTGCTGTCCTGTGGCCCTCACTCTAGCATGAAGCCCACTGGTTGCCACACCCACCCAACACTCAGTTCTTCCACTGTCTGCCAATATACAAATAGACAAAACTTAAGCCAACTACCTAAGTGTTGGACAGTGTCCCTCATTCTTATCAACCAATGGCCAGGAATCATGGAAATTTAAGGAAAACTAGAAGCATGAGGGGAAGTGTCAAAGAGGAAAGTTTATGACCCAAAGGAAGCAGAGATGATCAAGGTGCAGAGGGGAACTTCTAAAACTTCTCATTAACACCCACAGAGATATTTGAGAAGTTGCTGTATACATAAAACAAGAAAAGGCTCCAATGAAAAAAGGAGCTATTAAAATGGGGTAAAAAAAAAAAACCCTCAAAAAAAAAAGGGTGAGCACAGAACAGACAAAGCTGAAATATGAATTGCTTATTGGGAAGACAGAGTCAAGGAAATGTGTCCCAGAATCTACAGCAAAACCCAACAAGAGATGGGAAGGGGAAAGAAGTTTCGCTCGACCCCTCTTAGCTGTGTGCCCAGGACCACCCCCCTTCTGGGCATCCCACCCATTCTATCAGGAAGGCCTGCTGTCCTCGGGCCAGGCTTGACTTTGGGCTCCCTACAGAAGCTGATTCTACATTTTGGACCCACCATGGGGAAAGGGGTTCTGACTGGAATAAATGGTCCCAGTAAGTTCAGAGGCTGACCCTGTCAGCTCCACACCTAGAAATTGGAGGCTATCACTAAGAGCAGAGTGTACCAGAATCTCTTCTACTCATTTTCTGTACACCCTCGCTTTTTCTCAGAAGAGACAGCTATGATTTGGCCAACGAGAAAGTCTGCATTCTGTTGGGCAGAATTTCCTCCAAGATGAAGACATATAAATGGAGGACTTCTCTATTTCCAGCACTGATGCCGGTTTCCATCCATTTTTATATTTCTTTTGCCATTTTCAATTAGGATTGATGGATGAGATTGACATTTTTTCCCCATAAATGTCATTATGTTTCTTTAAAAGTTTGCTCACATGTACCCAATCCAATGATCATTAGCTACAGGGCTCTAGGAGTCTGACCTTTTCAAAAGTTGGATTCTAGCCTGTATTCTGTGTTTGATCCCTTTCAGAGCAAAACGTGATCTTGCAGGATTTCCTTTGTAAAAGACCCTGCATGGTTAAGGCAGAGTCTTTCAGGAATGTAATTAATCAAGAAGGCTGCTCTCTTTCTGGGGCCCTGTGCGTGGGGTCCAGACCACAGACAGGCCCACTTTGGAGCCCAGAGTTCCACTGGGACTTCGGGAGGAAGTTACTCTTTTTGCTTTTTTCCTTTCTTTTGATTTGTTCTGTTATGAACCCTTTGCATTGACCTAAGTAGGCGAAGACCTCATGAGGACAGGATCAAATAGCTCTTGAGGGGAGTTACAAAAGATCAGATGAGATAATACGTTTTGAACCACATGAAACAGTCTGGCTGGAAAAAAGGTATTTCATTCTTATCAAGCCACCTGGGTCATCCTAGGAAAATTTCACCACCTTCAAAAGGAGGTAGGAAGTTGATGCTGAGAATGTTTTATTCCTAACGCTCACCAATAAATGTTGGTCTAAAGAGAGTTCTGGCACAAATGATACACCTGTGTGTTTCTTTTAATAAGTAGGAACCCCTTGTTTTGAATTTTAAAATTGCATAACTAGGCCCTGACCTATGATAGCGCTCTTTTATGTAGATGGCATTTTGTAAAATTAAAACAATAATGAGAAATACAAAATGTAAAACATTATCAAGTATTATTGAAATCTGACTTATGTACAAGAATTAAGGGGGCAAAAGTCCCCCTACTCCCAGGTATAATCACTGTTAACAGCAGGGATAGTTTTTCCCACCTCTTACCTAATTTAAACACACACACACACACACACACACACACACACACACACACACACACACACATTTCTGTTTACAAAAGTAACAATAAGTTATACATGTTTATTTATAACCACCCCAAAGAAGAGACCTTCGCATTCTGGAATTCATTCAACAGAAAACGCTGGAGTGCCCTCTAGGCACCAAGCTACATACAATATTTGGAGGTCAATCTATTCCCTCCTCAATACTTTGGAGATGTTGCGAGCTATAGTATTTTCTGGCACTTAATGTTACTGAGGAAAGACTAAGGGAAGGATTTTTTCTGATACTCGTGTTTAGAACTCTTTATCCTGGAAAAAAAATTAATTTCTTTTTATAAAGTCAAGTGGCTTTTCCCCGTTGGTTTTTCTTAGTCTTCATGGAGCCCCTGCGAGTTGCATTAGCAGGTCAACTAATTTATGGATTTTTTAAAAACCCAGAGACAGAAGAAAAGGTCCAGAGTCCCTTGTCCTGTGCCAACATGAGGAAGAGAGAAGAGATACTGCTGTTCTGGGAAGTAACCGAACCCCCAAACTCAGGGCAGATCAAAGGTCAGCACACCCTGGGGCCAGAAGAGGGGCCGGTGGTATTAAAGGGACCCTCCTTGGCACCTGGGTGGCTCAGTCGTCGGTTAAGCGTCCGACTTCGGCTCCGGTCATGATATCCTGGTTCATGACTTCAATCCCCACGTCAGGCTCTGTGCTGACAGCTCAGAGCCTGGAGCCTGCTTCGGATTCTGTGTGTGTGTGTGTGTCTCTCTGCGCCTCTCCCACTCGCACTCCATCTCTCTCAAACATAAATAAACATAAAAAAAAATATTTTTAAGGGACCCTCCCTGTGAGGATCTTGAAAAAGCGGGCTAGTGCCACCAGCATTAAAAAAGTGCATTCCTGGCAGGGGTCAAGCAAACACCAACCAGAGAGGCCCAAGAGTGAAGCAAGTCTGCTCTGAGCACCCATCAGGGACCCACAAGAGGCATGTGCATCGTCCACAACACCCA
Organism: Lynx canadensis; assembly: GCF_007474595.2. Taxonomy (NCBI): domain Eukaryota; kingdom Metazoa; phylum Chordata; class Mammalia; order Carnivora; family Felidae; genus Lynx; species Lynx canadensis. The sequence continues at coordinate 3,247,144 of NC_044308.2, forward strand.
GAAGCTCCCCCGCCCCACTGTCCCCTTCTCCCACCGCACATTCCAAATCCTGGGGGCCAGCAGCTCTGGGGAAGGAGGCTCAGAGAGAAAAACGGGGGCGCACCCTCCCGGATGGCAATGGACCGGCTGAGGTCGGCCCCGGCCGGGCTAGGGGAGAAGCCCCGCTCCAGGCACCCTTCGGGCTGCGATGCTCGCAGGGGCCTGCAAGATCTCTCGGCCAGGCTGACCCCGTGTGCCACGCGTAAGCAGCGGCCTTCACAGGGGAACACGTGGAGGCTGGGGGTGGACAGCTTTAGGGGGATACACGTCCACACCTGCAACCTGTGTGCACTCCTTCCTGGGCCGCTGAGGCCCCCGGAAAAGGTGAAGCAAAGGACAGGCTCCCCCGACCCCCATCTCACGGCGGACGGCCCAGGCTGTGAAAACCAACCGTGGCTCTTCAACGTCTCCCGCTCCCCGGAATCAACGTTCACCGTCCTCACGCCTTTCGCGTCCTACCACGGAACCGTGCACCGTTTCCCTGCATTCCCCGCACGCTGCCAGTCTAGCCCTTACTTCTCAGAACCGCTTCTTCGGGAGCCTTCACGCGGATCATCCCCGTCTTCCTACGGGCCGGTCCCGTCCCCGCCCGCCAGGGCCAGCACCGCGCTGCCGGCCGCCCGCTCGGTTCCATCCGTCGCCGGTGCCCGCGGCGCCCGGGCTTCGCTCCAGGTGGCAATGCGCCCAGGCCAGGAGGAGGATCGCTAGGCGGCAGGTGCCGTCCCGGCCCCCCGCTCTCCCAGCATCCCTCGCGACCACAGCTAATCACGTGACCCGATAGGGCCAATGAGACCCGAGCGGACGTGCGCTGGCGGGGGGGCGGGGGGGGCGGTTCCGGGAAACTCTGGTGTAAACGTGAGCTGTTGCGGTGACACTCCCTCTTCCTTCTTCCGGCCTTGAGTGTGAGCCCTGGTGTCCGAGGCTGCAGCAGCCAGTAGGGACTACAAGGAAAAGGCTTTAAGAAGTGCAGCCGTGGTATCATTAAGCGGCTGAACACACACACCAGCAGCCGCCCGCCTCTGGACTTGGCGTTATCTGAATAAAATGAACCCAGATCTGTACGTGGTTGGGGTTACTTGCAGCCAAACTTGTTCCTAATCGGTACAGTTTACAATCTGGCTCCAGTTAAACTGTTCTCTTCAGGGATCTTCTCATTTCTAAATCCCCCAAATAAATCTCAGCGCTTCGCTTACATGGCCTGCCTTCATTCGGACCCTACTGACCTTCTTTGTTGGAAAGTCTCCCTTTTCTTGGCCTCCGTGGCCTAAGTGTTCTCCCCTTACTCCCCAGACACTCTTTAAGTACTTTCGTGATTTTGTGTTACTCGACGGTGATTACAGCCTCGGCCTTCCCTCTCTCTCTTGCCCTACAGGATCTCCCCAGGTATTTCAACCCATTCCCATGGATTTACCCATCTAGATCAGCCTATATATGCTGCTGACTTGGAAATCTGTATCTCCAGCCCAAACTTCTTTCCTAAACTTCAATTCTTTTCACACCCCAAGTGTCTGCCAGACATTTTCTCTGGATATTCCAAAGACACCTCAAACACACAATTTAAAAATTAACAGACTCATCATTCTGTTCTTCAAATTGACTTCTTGGCCCATATCCCTTTCTCAACTGGTGGAACCACCATTCGCACAGTTGATAAAGTCTGGAATCTGATAAAGTTGTCACAGACTTTACAGAAACTCTAAGGGACTCCCAGAAAAACGAGCGTGCGTGTGTGTGCGTGCACGCATGTGTCTCATAGAAATGAAAGTGAGCAGCTGCCGAAATGCTACCAATCTGTCTTCCCTCTCACTTGTCCCACGCTTTCTCCCCCCAACCCTGCCGCTTAATCAGCCACCAATTCCGTTTCTTTCTCTCCATCCCCTTGAATGCATCCTCGGTCAGGCCACCATCACCTCACCCCCAAACTATTCTAACAGCCTCCTAAGCGGGCTCCTCCATTTCCCCTCCACCAGCTGCCAGTGAGATATCCAAAACACCAACCAGGTAATGTCACCCCCCAGACGGATTCAGTGGCCCCTGTTGCCTTTAAAAGAAAACCCATACTCCTAAACACACCATACCATGACCTCCGTGATCTGGCCGCCACCCACCTCTCTCCAGTCTCATTCACTGCCACTGCCCATAAGCACCCCACACTCCTCCATTCCTAAACTCTGAGCCACATAGAAGCACCCTGTTCTTTTTAAGTTTGAGAGAGAACGAGAGAGAGGGCACAAGCGAAGAAGGGGAAGAGGGAGAGAGAGAGAGAGGGAGAGAGAGAGAGAGAGAGAGAGAGAGAGAGGGAGGGAGAGAGAGAGAGAGGGAGAGAGAGAGAGAATCCCAAGCAGGCTCTACACCACCAGCTGCAGAGCCTGATTCAGGGCTCAAATTCATGAACCGCAAGAGGACGACCTGAGCCAAAGTCGGACAGTCAACCGACCGAGCCACCCTGGCGCCCCAAAGTAGCCTGCTGTTTCCTGCCTTTGTACGTGCTGCTTCCATTATCCACAAGCCTTTTCCCACCCAGCGAACCTTCAAGGCTCAGCTCAAGTGTCACTGCCATGTGTGGCCTGCCTCCTGATAAGACAGGGAAAACTAAAGGGACCCCATGAAAACCTGCTTTTGTTTCTCCTTTTCCTGCTCTGTTCTTGCTAGGACTATGCCCCTGCCACACACATGCCGCATAGAACAGATATGGATGTCCTCCTCATAAAGGTCACGGAGCTTCTTTGCAGTCCTCCAGCACAATAGGTAACATATAAGGAGTGACCGGGCAGAGTCATCATGAACTTCATGACGACTCTTGGTTTTCCAAGACCACCGACTCACCAAGACCCCTGGTTCCAGGGCACAAGTGACTTACGGAGGACATCTTTGTTCGTGGATGCCTGAGAAGGACCACGTCCTCAATAAAAACTCCAGAGCCCACACAAAGATGACACTCCTTCTTCTGGTCTTTCTGAGTCTCCCGGATGCCCTGTCTATATCTACACTCTCTCTATGACTTCAATAACCTGTCCTCACTTCCCCTCAGCTCACACTTTATTTCTATCCTGTGCAAAGCCAAGAACCCTCTTGGCTGGTCCTGAGGGCCCAGGGCTCTTGGACTGAACCAGCTTGCATCACTGAGACCTAGCTGGGGGCCCCTCCTGTGGGTCCCCTTAATACAATAAGGGCTCCCTATGACCCAGCAATTGCACTACTAGGTGTTTATCCAAAGGATACAAAAATGCTGATTCGAAGGGAGCACATGCACCCCAATGTTTATAGCAGCACTATCAACAATAGCCAAATTGTGGAAAGAGCCCAAATGTCCAACAAGTGACGAATGGATAAAGAAAATGTGGTATATACACAATGGAATACTACTCGGCGATCAAAAAGAATGAGATCTTGCCATTTCAACAATGTGGATGGAACCAGAGTGTATTGTGCTAAGTGAAATAAGTCAGAGAAAGACAAATATATGACTTCACTCATATGTGGAATTTAAGAAACAAAACAGATAAACGCAGGGGAAGGGAAGGAAAAATAAGATAAAAACAGAGAGGGAGGCAAACAGAACAAACAGAGGGTTGCTGGAGGGGAGGTGGGTAGGGGGATGAGCTAGCTGGGGGATGGGCATTAAGGAGGGCAACTGTCAGGAGGAGTACCGGGTGTTAAAAACTTTTTAATGTTTATTTTTTTAGAGAGAAAGACACAGAGCGCAAGTGGGGGAGAGGCAGAGAGAGAGGGAGACCCAGAATCCGAAGCAGGTTCCAGGCTCCGAGCTGTCAGCAGAGACCCCAATGCGGGGCTCAAACTCACGAACTGCGAGATCATGACCTGAACCGAAGTCAGACGCTTAACCGACTGGGCCATTCAGGCGCCCCACTGGGCATTATATGTAAGTGACGAATCACTAAATTCTACTCCTGAAACTATTATTACACTATATGTTAACTAACTTGGATTTAAACAAACCAAAACCAAAATACAGTTAGTGCTAACGCAGCCCTTATCACCCCACGCAGCAGTTTATGACGTGCTAGCCTCTCGCAATGGCCTCTGAGATCCCTGGAAACAAGACTGTGCCTGCCTAATTCGTCATGGTGTCCCCACCACCAGAAGAGTGCATACCACACAGGTCTGTCCTGACTCCTGACCACAGACCACTGCCCCAAAATGCACTCAAGGGCACGTTAACGATATTGTTTGAATTTCTATTAGTGACACTTGTCTCCAATTAAAGTCCAGGGAAATCGGGCCCTGAATGATAGCAAGGAAATAACCGTAAGATCTCTAAAACATGTGGTCTCCTGGCCTGGAGACCTTCAGTGAAGTTAAAAAGATTATTAAAAAAAAAAAAAAAAAAAAAAAAAAAAAAAAATCTCATCACAGAGTTGCTAGATGGTAATAAGAGAAAATCATGACTATTCACTAAAGGAAAGCAAACCTATCATTTTAGTAAACTTTAGTAAAAAAAAGAAAAAAGCATAGAATTAGTAATTTATGATTTTATCTGCATACATGAGTTATATGGGATGTAATCCCAAAAAGCTTTTTGAAAAATTCCTCCTATGAAAAGAAAACAGCTGAACAGAAATAACCACTGAAAGGCACGTATTTACACAATTTCTCTTTGGACATGGGAAGAGACATCCCTCGTAACGGAACGACAAAGAATACAGAACCCAGATTTTTTTTACAGAAAACGGCCAGTAGGTAAGCAACTTGGATGTGTTGCAGCTTTGGGGAGAAAAAGCTGATTCACCTACCACCTTGCAAACGAAAGCCTCTGGGGCCACAGAGGCCCTACAGAGCTCCCGACCGGTGCGTGTGACCCACTGGCACCTTCCCCTGCCTCACTCCCCGAGACTCTCAGAAAAGCCAGGCTTGGGGCACGTGGGTGGCTCAGTCAGTGAAGCATTGGACTTTGGCTCAGCTCATGATCTCAACGGTTCGTGAGTTTGAGCCCCGTGAGTTGGGCCCTGGGCGGGCAATGCAGCACCTGCTTGGGATTCTCTCTCTCTCTCTCTCTCTCTCTCTCTCTCGAAAATAAACAAACATTAAAAAAAAAATAGGCCGACTTAAGTATAGCTTCCCAACAGGCAGAGAAGACATCATCTGTGTAGTATGATCACTTTCTATGGCCTTGGTCACGCCCTCTGACCTCTGCTGTTTGGTTACATTGAACACTGCTGGGCACCAACTCTGGCCTTCCCGGTTCACTGCCGGAGGGTTTTGGTGATCTCTGGGGGCCGCTGTTGCTTTTGCCAGCATGTGGCTCTCGTAGCCGGGAAGACAATCTTTTCGGACTTCACAGTCAGCTGTTTTTGGAGATTTGAGGCCAGTGAGGGATGAGAAGAATGATGGCAAAAACAAAACACAGGCCATCCCAGATGCATAAATTAAGGCTGGGTCTGCACCTAGTGAGGAAGGCCAGAACATCTCCAGGATTTCGTAGAAGTCTCCCCAAAACTGAGGATGTGAACTCATTCCTAACTCCAAACTTTGGGTTAGGAAACAGCGCTGTCTGGAATGGCTTGGGATCCACACCCATCACAGGGCACCCTCAGTTAGGGTCCTACCATGTGCCATTCGGGACCTTCCTTCCCAACTCTATTCCAACATGTTCTGCCACTCTCCTGGGCACCCACCCCACACCTCTCAGCAAACCCTCCCATAAGCCCTGACCTTCCAAACTCCTCCAAGGACGGGCACCTTAAAATACTCCTTTGTTTGGGGGGGGGCGCCTGGATGGCTCGGTCAGTTGAGCGTCGGACCCTTGGTTTTGGCTGAGCTCATGACTTCACGGTTCATGAGATCAAGCCCCACATCAGGCTCCGCGTTGACAGCCTGGAGCCTGCTTGAGATTTTCTCTCTCCCTCTCTCTCTGCCCCTCCCCCGCTCCTGGGCGTGCAAACGCTCTATAAATAAATACATAAGTATATACATAAATAAATAAATACTCATTTGTTTTCATGATGTCACCTTAGCCCAAGGCTACAGGGCTAAAATCAAGTGAACTGTCATTGATATAGTAGCAAAGAAACAGTAACAATAAAATGTATGGTCGGTCTATTTTGAGATGCTGATAAGAGAAAAGGAAAGGTAGAAATGAATACTGCATTCTCTTCCTTCCTATGAAAACTTCCGCGGCCTTGCTCAACATTTCACAACTGTACTTCCTCTCCAGGATGTGTCCCTGAATTGCATGTAAACCCGGTTTTCATCATTCAAAACACATTTTAAATTCACTTTAGAGGCTTAAAAGTGTCATCGAAGAATCCTTTGCTAAAAAAAATGAAAGGGTGTTAATGGTGCAAAAATCGCCCTTCTATTTGTCATATAAATTCATATGTGGGTATATCCGCTTCTCTTAAAATGCTGAACATCTCTTATGATTGAGGGGAAAAGGTAATTAGTTAAGCTCTGTAAAAAATAGTTTTTCGGGGCACCTGGGTGGCTCAGTCGGTTAAGCGTCAGACTTTGGCTCAGGTCATGATCTCATGGTTCGTGAGTTCGAGCCCCGCGTCGGGCTCTGAGCTGACAGCTCAGAGCCTGGAGCCTGCTTCGGATTCTGTATCTCCCCCTCTCTCTGACCCTCCCCCGTTCATGCTCTGCTCTCTCTGTCTCAAAAATAAATAAACATTAAAAAAAATTTTTTTTTAAAAAGAAAATGCTGGGGGTCCTGCAAGGTTGGGTTTCAACTTTCCCCTCACCTCTTCTCACACTCCTGGAAACTTCTGCACACTCTCAAAGGTTCACTTACCACCAAGCACCCAAATTAGCAGCTCCAGCCCCAAATCACTCTCCTGAGATCCAGATGCACACACCCAGCTGGCTCCTGGATGTCCAAGCCGACATGCCCCAGACCCCTCATCCCCCCTTCCACCCGGCATCTGTTCTCCCTGCCCCCTTGTGCCCAGACAGCTCCAGACCCACACAGACCCAGGGGGCTGGGAGAGGACCCAGAACAAGACCTCAGATGTCGTGACCTGTCGCTCTGACCTGGAAAAGGCACAAAAATCTCAAACCAATCCAACTTGCCTTTGGGAAATGATCGGACGCAACTGTTGCCCCCGAGCCCCCCTTGCTGACCACGGGAGACCAGCCTCAGTGCGGACACGGCCCCTGCCAGGAGCCACTACTTGGTGCGCACACACCAGAGAGCTGGCCACCACCCCAAAACGACCCCCAGGCCACATGCTCTGGAACCAGCAATCGAAGCGCACTACGGCCTTCGTGTTGAGGCAGGACGACGACCTCGTCTCCGCTCCAGCCCCACCCTCTGCGTCTGCTTGGTGGCTCTGGGACGGGACTCCAAAATCTGCATCGCTCGGGCTTCTGGTTATGTTCCAACAGCGGAAACAAAGGCAGAGGGAAGAAAAGGGTGCTGTCGCTGCGTCCTGCCTCCACCCTTCCGGGAGCTCAGGCACCTGGTGTCCCAGCTCAAACCATCCCTGCAGGCGGGCACGGCCCAGGACAGCCTCTCCTCTCCTCTCCTCTGACCGCATGGGGCTTTTAGTACCGCCCCTTCCTTCTGCCCCGCACCCCTGCAGGCAGTACCCTCTTCCTTGAGTTCCTACCCTCTAGATGATTCCAGCTTCCATGCTGGTTCCTTCAGCCCCCAACCCCCATTTGAGCAGAAACCCCTCGTACGTGAAATACTCAGCGTGGTTCCTACAGCCTACCTGCTCCGTGAGTTATGATACACGATCTCTTTCGCTCGATCGTCTGTTTACTCCCGCTACAGATTTCATGTCTTACTCACAAAACCTCACTTTCCACTGCAGAAGTCTGGACATTTGGTTACCATCTATTCTGCCAAGGAGACTGGTTTTCAGACTGGAAAGGGAAGAACCAGTATCGGTAACAAGGAACTAAAACCTCAGAAAGAGGCCAGCCGGACAGGCAGCTAATTCTGGGCCCCACACTCCCCATGACTCAACTTTCAGATTCTCAAGTCAACTTTATACGGAACATTTAACAGGTGAAGAGAAATGAGGGCCTGTCTTAAATGGTGGCTTTTTCTCTGGGTGGACACCAACACATTTGAAGATCTGATGAAGAAGACGACTCCTCCCCTCCTGACCCTCTCTCTTTGGTACCCCCCCTCCCCCCACCATCCACAGAGCCCCGTCAGCCCCACCTCCGCAGGGTACACCACCGCCTGAGAGACCGTGGACAGACAGACGGCACAGATTCGGAGCGGCCAGCTGTCCTGTGGCCCACAACTTTGTTTTCTTTAAGTTCAAAACTAGGTAAAAGGAACCATAGTATTTGGGGGTCCCCACTTAGGTTGTACAACTATAAATAAAAGCAGTCAGTGACCGCTACTGAAGGCAGGATGGGAGCTACTTTTAGGGGGAATGAGGAGGCTATAAATAGAAGGAGTACAGAGTACATTTTCTGGGGGGTGCTTGTAATGTTCTATTTCTGATTTCTGACTATTCAATTTATAATAATCCAAAGGTCTGCACGCGTGTGTTTTATACTCTAAAAACATAGCATAGGGGGGAAAAAAAACTACTAAAGAAACAATACCCAGGTCAAGACATGGAACACCAACAGCAACCCAGAAGGTCCCCACGCACCCCTTTGAGGTACAACCATCTCCCCCCCCCCCAAGATTGCCACTCTCCTGACTTTTACCCGCGAAGTGGACACTAGCAAATACGACAGTTCGCCTCAGTCTGTTTTGATCTGTTTACAAATGGGAATCGATTTAATGTTTGCATTTGGGTTTGAAAACTGCTCTTGACGGATCAATGAATTACCGTGATGCATACGCTTCTTCCAACATAGTATCTCTGTAGAGAATTAAACGTGGTCCCACTGGAACGACGATAGCGTGCTAGAACCTCACAAGTGTGTGCGAGGTCACGTCGAGAGCATCCATTTAGACTCCGCAAATAAAATAAATGCAAAGTTGGGTTGGCAGTTTTATTTGCATTTAATTCGAAACAACTTTGGACTCCATAGTTGCCTTAAAGCCGTAAGTTCACACTCACTTTTATGTTTACACATATTTAAGTAACAACATTCGTAACAAAACTAAAGTTAACTCAACACAAGGAATTCCTTATAAGCCGGGTCCCTCCTTCACACGGGTTTGAGAAACCCTGCCTGGGAATCAGCTTTCGCTCTGCCACCTCCCCTTCCCCACGTCGTCCCCAGGGGCCACAATTGCCACCAAAAGCCAGGCCCCCTCAAGCAAAACACCTGCCAAATAAACCACATCATTTCCGTGTGGTGATGTCAGGCTCTCTGCCTGTTGACTCTGAAATTCATTCCAGTTCCATGTGTCATACAGGTGATCAAAGCTGGGGACCGAATTAAGGCACAGGGAGTAAGTGAAGTGTGAGAACAGTGTATTTGAAATGCTAACGATGATTATCCAAGCTCAGGCTCCTGTTTAGGTGTCCTCCTGGCTTAATTATGATCCCATGGAGAAAAGCCCTCACCCAGTATACTTGTTTTCTACAGCTGCTATAAAACATTACCACAATTTAGCAGCTTAAACCAGCACAAATGAATTTCCTTCCAGTCCTAAAGGTCAGAAGTCTGAATGTGTCTCCCAGAGCGAAAATCAAGGTGTCCACACCTCTCGTTCCTTCTGGAGGCTCCAGGTGACGATCCCTCTCCCCGCCTTTTCTAGCTTCTAGAAGCCACCGCATCCCTTGGCCCCTGGCCCCTGAATCACATCACCCCAACCTCTTGTTTCCATCTTCACATTACCTTCTCCTCTGTTCTTCCAGTGTTTTGTAACGACCCTGTGACTACATCAGACCCCCGACCAGGTCATCTGGGATAATCGCCCCATCTCTCAAGATTTGATTTAATTAAATTTAATTACTTTGATTTCATTTAATCGCGTCTGCAAAATTCCCCTGCCATATACAGTAACATTCACAGGTTCCAGGGATTAGGACGCGGACATTTTAGGGGCTCACACCCAGGTAGCAGAGGTCTGACCTAAGACAGGGTCACAAGAGGCACAAACACAACAAGAGGCACAAACAGATGTTCAACTACTGTGGTAGCAGAAATGTGTGTGGTCTTCCTCCCAGGTTTCTGCAGAGAGCTCTGAAAACCTTCAGAATTTCTTGAGCGATAGGAGCATCTTTGGTCATTCATTCATAAGGACTGCCTCTAGAGCAACACCAGAGTTTATGCCAATGAAGGACTTAGGGTGGGGGCCTTGGGACGGGACTGGTCACCAGAAAGCTCAAGTGATCAGACGGCTGGAACTTTTAGTCCAAATCCCAATCTCCAGGGGAGGGGAGAATCAGTTGCCAAAATGCCAATGATGTGATCAGTGGAGCCTGCTTAATGAAGCCTCCATAGTAACACAAAAGGACAGGGTTCGGAGAGCTTCTGGGTTGATGAACACGTGGAGATTTGGGGACAGTGGCTCTCTAAGAGAGCACGGAAGCTCCTCTCCTCTCCCCATATACCTTGTCCCAAGTATCTCTGCCATCTGGCCGTTCCAGAGTGACATCCTTCCAGAACGAGCTGGTGATCTAGTGAGTACAAAGTTTCTCTGAGTTCTGTGAGCCGCTCTAGCAGGTCGATGAGCCCAAGAAGGGGGTGTGGGAACCTCCTAGGTACAGCTGGTAAGTCAGGAGCACAGGTGACAGCCTGGACTTGCAGTTGGTGGCAGAAGTAGGAGCGAGGGGGCGGTCACGTGGGCTGAGCCCTTGCCCCGTGGGGTCTGAGACTGTCTGCAGGTAGACCGCGTCAGAATTGAGTTCACTGCTTCGTGATGTTGGAAAAACTATCTTAATTACAATGCACTACCGTAGATTAAAAACAACAACAACAACAACCACCATTTTTACAAGTGCCACATTCTTTCTAACTGGAAAACAATTCAAAGAATTCTCTTTTGCTTTTTTATTTATTTATTTATTTATTTATTTATTTACTTACTTACTTACTTACTTACTTACTTAGCTGAGGGCGAGGAAGAGAGAGAGAATCCCAAGCAGGTTCCACCTCCAGATGGAGCCCCCCGCAAAGGGGCTCGATCTCACCGCGGCGAGATCGTGACCCGAGCCCAAATCAAGAGTCCGATGCAAAATCGACAGAGCCACCCGGGCGCCCCTCTCTTTTGCTTCACTAAAACAATTTTTATTTTTCAACGTTTATTTTTTTTATTTTTGGGACAGAGAGAGACAGAGCATGAACGGGCGAGGGGCAGAGAGAGAGGGAGACACAGAATCGGAAACAGGCTCCAGGCTCTGAGCCGTCAGCCCAGAGCCTGACGCGGGGCTCGAACTCACGGACCGCGAGATCGTGACCTGGCTGAAGTCGGACGCTTAACCGACTGCGCCACCCAGGCGCCCCTAAAACAATTTTTAAAAATAGTTTTTTTTAAAATAAACGTCTGGCTTACAGGGAAGCTGCGAGACTCCTACAGAGAGCTCCCCCGTGCTACAGAGCTCTCCAATACCCTTCACCAATTCCCAAATGTCACTTCATGTCCTTTTAGTCCCCAAGCCCCTCTGTCTCCTTCCCTCTCTCTCTTCCCTAAGCCATTTTGAGCACATAGGCAGACGTGATGCCCCCTTCGCCCCTAAACATACCCCCGTGCACTTTAGCTTTTAAAAGAGTTTGCTGGGCTGAAATGTCGGTGGGAAAACTTTTCCAAGGGAAATAGTCTCTTCAGGTCCCAACATTCAAAGAAGATGAGCCATCGTTCTGGAAAGTGGAGGATCACACCTCACTGTATCACAGAAAAGTCATTTTTCCCATTATTTCATCCCACGCCCTGGGTCCCCAGACCTCTCATGAGCAGGTCCCTGCAGTGCACCGTCTCCCTCCACTACCAGGAGCTCAGCAAAGCCGCCTACGAACACCACAGAAGGAACGACGACGGAAAACAACCCTCAGGGATGGGTTGTTTCACATTATTTTCTCTACGTGCGAATCCTAAGTAAACTGAAACCCCCTCTGGGATGAGAGCTATTCCACCATGTCTACAGCGCTCTGTACTTCCTGTCCGTCTCATAACCATCCACGTACGATGACGATCACCCCTTCTGATCCTTACTCATTTACCGTTTCTGCTCTTGGTCACTTTGGGGATGAAGTGGAAAAACTTCCAGTTGGCAAAGATTCATCGTGCCCTGGGTTGAGTGGGAGGCAGAAATCAACACAGGGTCAGCATACACTGGAAGAGACAGACGTGCAAACCCCAAAGAGCACAGCGACAGGAAGTCACGTCTAGGGCAGAGGGTGAGGGAAGCGCTCTGGGCGGGAGCAGGATAGCCATTAGGCCCTGGAGACTGAGCGCCATTTGGGGAGGCTGAGAGGAGGGGGAAGGGAATTCCCAGTGAAGGGAAAGCATGAGCCAACGCACCACGGGATGCAGGTGCCGCGTGTCTAGGCACAGAAGGTGACACACCCGATGTGGCTCAACAATGGAGGGCTTGGGTAGATCAGGAAAGCTGTGACGCCATGTTGTATTACTTGACCGTCTTTATTCCACAGTCACAATCGCTCTCTCAGAAAAAGAAATGTCCTTCCCATCACCAAGTAATTAACACCCTGTAAGGTTTTTCACGTTTATTTATTTCGTGAGAGACAGAGACAGCACAAGTGGGGGAGGGACAGAGTGAGAGGGACAGAGAGAATCCCAAGCAGGCTCCGTGCTACCAACGCAGAGCCTGACATGGGGCTCGAACTTACAAAACCGCAAGATCATGGAAACCAACAGCCGGACGCTTAACCGACTGAGCCACCCACATGCCTCACACCCTACAAGTTTAAAATTCAAAACCTTGACCTAGTCGTATCTCAGTTAAACAACTTCTCCAAGTTCCCTCCAACTGCATGCCTCTGAACTCTGCTGGGATTAAGGGACCACCGGGAGGAGGCGGGCCAAGGAAGACATCACAAACACGCCCCTCGAAGAGAGACAGACACACGACAGGAAAAGCACAACTTCTGTGTACTGCGGACTCTACCTCATCACACGGCCATTGAGACCTGACTGGAGAGAAAGGGCACGTGGATGTGTCGTAAGGCCCGGTGGTGTCTAAGTTTTTCTAAAGAGGACTGTTTTCACATTGCTCTGGAAGGAAGAAAGACACAATCTTTTTGTTCTTATCTATTTATTTTTTTTAACATTTATTTACTCTTGAGAGAGAAAGAGGCAGAGTGTGAGTAGGGGAGGGGCAGAGAGAGAGGGAGACACAGAATCGGAAGCGGGCTCCAGGCTCTGAGCTGTCAGCCCAGAGCCCGACGCGGGGCTCGAACTCACAAACCGTGAGATCGTGACCAGAGCCAAAGTCGGACGCTTAACCGACTGAGCCACTCAGGCACCCCAGACACAATCTTTTTAAAGATGCTGCTGGTGGCTCCTTCGTGTAGGTAATGAGTATTCTCTAAGGGTTCATGCAGAAGGACACCGTGTCTGGAGGGAGCTCGTGGGGAGAGAAACGGAGCAGGGTGACAGCCAGACAGAAGCGGGGGAGCAGGAGGATTGCGGGGTGTGCGTGTGAGAGGGAGAGAGAGAGAGAGAGGCGTGAAGGTCAGGGAGGAGACGGCCAAGGTCAGGGAGAAGACGGCCAGCACAGGACCACAGTTTGCCTGCCCTCACGGGAACGGAGAGACAGAAGACCTTCCTAATTCCAATCTGCAGGTTTTGAAAACCGAACCGAAGCAGCTTCCATCAGAACCAGAAGCAGCTTTGCTGACATCGGGGACAAGAAAAGCACCACGCTTTCACGCTCTGTGTGCTGCTGGAAGTAAATTTTTTGGAACCTAAATTCCCAGAAGCCTTCTTTTTTTTTTTTTTTTTTTTAACGTTTATTTATTTTTGAGACAGAGAGAGACAGAGCATTAACAGGGGAGGGGCAGAGAGAGAGGGAGACACAGAATCTGAAACAGGCTCCAGGCTCTGAGCTGTCAGCACAGAGCCCGACGCGGGGCTCGAACTGACGAACCATGAGATCGTGACCTCAGCCAAAGTCAGACGCTTAACCGACTGAGCCACCCAGGTGCCCCTCCCAGAAGCCTTCTGACTCCAAGAGTCAGGGGACCTCAGAGAAGGCAAGAAATTAGATTCATATTAAATAAACAGAGAATTGTTAAGAAAGCAAAGATTAAATACATTTTACCCAAGGTGGGTTTTTTGGTTGTTTTTGTCTGTACTTTGTCTGCAAAGTAGTCCTTTGCAGAGCCAGGGAGAGGATTAACCGACTGCTTCCCTCTTTTCCCTTTGGCTGATGGGAAGCTCAACATCAAATCTGAGGATCAACGATAGCAACTCTGTTGACCTCTTTACAGATGTGTTTACATATACATCGACTCCCACAGACCCCCACGAGCCTTGACTTTACCACGATGTATTTATAGTTTCCCTGATCATGATTCATCATTCTAGTTAACATTTTACTTTTTAAATTTCTTACAAGCTCCTTCAAATCCTACGTGGGACAGAGAATATAAACAAAAATAACTTTTGAGTCCAAATTATAAAATTTTGCTAAAACCATTCGCTGAGAGGTGATAGCTGAGGCAAACGTAAGGCCTTTTTATGTAATAACCAAACTGCAAAGCAAAAATCATTTTATGCCACCATATTAGGTAGTAGGGCCCGAACTCGTATGAAGAAAAGCTATTTTTTTCCCTGAAAGATATAATATAGCGGGCCATCAGCTTAATTTACAATTCACAGAGCTTCTAAACAATAAGAGGCACTTTTCTTTCCCATGAACAAAGACGTTTTATTCATATGTGAATAAAGCAAAGATTCTTTCTATTCTATCTACATGAAGCGATTCTGCATTTCTATACAAAATGAGGTATTTTTGCACCAGGCAGAGCCATATTACTGAACTGCTGTGCATTGTGGATGAAGCTGTCTGATTGCACATGCATTAACAACAAAAAGCACTTTGTACTACCAAAGAAGAAAAGAAATCCTTAAGCCTTCCATGACACTCTCTTCTGTCTTTCCCTCAACATAAGGCCAATTGGCGAACCCATACGTCATATGCATTCACTTCGAGCCTAGCACGGGGCATGCCCCAGAAGGGTGGAGAAAGCGTGTGTGGGCCCACAGCAAAAGGACCAAGGCAAAGAAACTCCACCCCAAATGTTTCTAGGCTGTTCTTGGTTGAGTATCTTCCAAGGGTGTGAAATAAAATTGGAGGTGAGGGCGGAAAGTGTGAGCTCCCCAAAGTGATGGTGAGCTCCTCTAAGACGGTGAAAACTAGTTTCTACTCATTCTAGGGTTAAACCCCTGAATTATTCATATTTCTTGGTAATCTCAGAGGCATTATAAAAACAGCATTTCCTTTAAAGAAGTTGGCCCTCTTTCCTTCTCCGAAAGATTAAATCGTCTTCTTAAAGTGTAAATACGGTTCTTAAGCTTAACAGGCACCAGCATGGACCCAACCTGTTGGATTTAACAGAAACTAACCTTTATCACACGAACAAAACTGGATTTGAAATAGGGCGTCCTAACTTACAAACAAAGTTCTTCATTACTCCCACTCTTGAGCAACAAATTACCGAGCCGTTCGGAGCTTCTGGGTGAATTGCTCGAGACAAGTGAGATGGCAGAAAGTAAACACTAATTTAAAGCTGATATCCAGGGATCATCTGGTGGCAAAACACGGACTTCAGAGTAAGTCCTTGGCATCCCAGCACATGCAGGGGACGCCTCCTGCTTCCTGGCCTCCAACGCCTGTCGAGCTCCCTTCCCTACTTTTCCCCATGCGAGACAAGGCTCGAGCACGACGCCCTGTTCCACAGACAACCCTGCTACCCTCACTCTTCTGTTCCACCTCTTTCCTTAAAAAAATGTGTATTTCTTGGGGCACCTGGGAGGCTCAGTCAGTTGAGCATCTGGTTCTTGATTTCGGTTCAGGTCACGATCTCACAGTTCATGGGACTGAGCCCCATGATGGGCCCTGCGCTGACAGCACAGAGACTGCTTGGGATTCTCTCTCCCCCTCTCTCTGCCCCTCCCCGGCTCACCCTCTCCCTTTCTCTCTCAGAATCAATCAATAAAAACTTTACAAAGAAAAATGTATATTTTTTAAATGTGTGGGCTTTTTTATTTTTTTTTTAACTGAGTTGAATCCTCAGCAGCCTTTTTTTTTTTTTAAGTTTATTTATTTTTGAGACAGAGAGAGACAGAGCATGAACAGGGGAGGGGCAGAGAGAGAAGGAGACACAGAATCGAAAGCAGGCTCCAGGCTCCGAGCCATCAGCCCAGAGCCTGACGCGGGGCTCAAACTCACGGACTGCGAGATCACGACCTGAGCTGAAGTTGGACGCTTAACTGACTGAGCCACCCAGGCGCCCCTGTGTGGGCTTTTTTTAAAAAAAAATTTTTTAATGTTTATTTCTGAGACAGAGAGAGACAGAGCACGAGTGGGGGAGGGGCAGAGAGAAAGGGAGACACAGAATCCGAAGCAGGCTCCAGGCTCCCAGCTGTCATCACAGAGCCCGACGCAGGGCTCGAACTCACAAACCGTGAGATCACGACCTCAGCCGAAGTCGGCCGCTCAACCGACTGAGCCACCCAGGCTCCCCTAATGTGTGGGCATTTTTAAAGCATACTAAAATACTCCATGCGTATAAAAAATCAAAGTGTTCATTCTATAAAGGCCCCCCAAGTGCTTGATTCACAGAACATCCTGGGCCTTTGCAACAGCAGCCTCCTAACAGCTTCCTGGCTTCTACCTTTGCCCCAGTAAAGTCTATTTTCATGGAGCAACCAGAATGATCTTTTTGAGAGAGAGAGATGAGAGGGCGCAAGTGAGCAAGGGGCAGAGACAGAGAGAGAGAGAGAACTGAGGCTCACCTGGGACTCGTGTTTTACCAGAAGCAGGGCTCATGCTCACCTGGTGTAGGACTTGAACTTGCGAACTGTGAGATCACGACCTGAGCCGAAGTCAGATGCTTAACGACTGAGCCACCCACATACCCCAGAATGATCTTTTTAAAATGTCAATCTACTGTGTTCCTGCAATATTCCAGAAGCCTCCCCTTACCACTCGGTGTGAAATCAGAGTCTTTAAAGTGAGCCCCACATGAAGAGTCCCCCATATCCTCCCAGACCACCCTCCTTCCCGTCACCGGTCTCCTCCAGCGGCTCTCATTCCTGGTCCTCAAACTCCTTGGGTACGCGCCTGCCCCAAGGCCTTCACTCAGGCTGTTCCCTCTGCCTAGGGCACCCTTCCGGCAGATACCTGCACAGCCAACTTCCTCCCTCCAAGTCTTTGTTCAGACCTCACCTTGTCAATGGGACCTACGCTGACCACCCTATCTTAAATACGACTGCCCCACAGTTGCCTCTAACGCTCCTATCCATCTTCCCTCCGTTTTCTTTTTGTCCACAGTCCTTATCGCTTTTGAACTTACCACACAATACACTCATCTGTCTTGTTCACAGATACATTCCGAGCACCTAAAACAGTCCTGGTATACAGTGGGTACTCAATAAATACGCTTCAAATGAATGAATGGATGAATGAATACCTAGATATCCAAGATGAGTCACACACACACAAAAATAAAATCAATAAAGGTCATTTGTTAAAAAATAATATATATACAGGTGGGGCACCTGGGTGGCTCAGTCGGTTAAGCATTCACCTTCGGCTCAGGTCATGATCTCAGGGGTGGCGGGTTCAAGCCCCACGTCGGGTTCTGTGCTGACAGCTCAGAGCCCGGAGCCTGCTCTGGATTCTGTGTCTCTGTGTCTCTATGGCCCTCCCCTTCTCGTGCTCTCTCTCTCAAAAAATAAACATGAAAAAATTAAAAATAAGTAAATAAATAAACTTTAAATTAATAATAATAATATGCACAAAAATAGATTTTAAAATATTACCAATAACCAGTCAGGAAAACATTGCTTTAAACAGAATCGTTTATACAAATAAAACCTACTATGGCAAACAGGTAAGGGCAGAGCTGGGGTGGTGCCCAGCGTCTCAGCCAGTTCTCAGAACCCCTTGGTCTTGGTGGGAGAAGGGGTTGGAAAGCCACGCATTAGCAAACACTCAGAAGAGGGGCGCCTGGGTGGCCCAGTCGGTTAAGCGTCCGACTTCAGCTCAGGTCATGATCTCACGGTCCGTGAGTTCAAGCCCCGTGTCGGGCTCTGTGCTGACAGCTCAGAGCCTGGTGCCTGCTTCGGATTCTGTGTTTCTCTCTCTCTCTCTGACCCTCCCCGGTTCATGCTCTGTCTCTCTCTGTCTCAAGGATAAACAAACATTAAAAAAAAAGAAAACACTCAGAAGAAAAGGGGCTATTCACGCCAGCAGCAGAAAATACTAAGAATACTGAAGAATACTTAGAATACTGAAGAAGACTTTGCCAGACCCATGTTGAAATAAAACCTGCAAGATTTTCTACCGAGGGACATAAAAGAATTTGAAAGTAAATGGTGATTCATGCTACATTCATAAGCAGGAAGATTCAAAATCCCCAACAAGTCCGTTTTCCCACAGATACATCTATAACAACCCCAATAATTCTGATGTTAATATTTTGAGAAAATGGACAAAAGGATCCTAGGACTCTTCTTGAAAATAAGTATGTAAAAAAAAAAAAAAAAGTCAGAAATGCTGCAGAACAACACCAAGGAATAGGAACAGGTTTTACTAGAGATGTACCATAGAGCTACAGTAATTTTAAAAAGCAGAGAGTGCCTAAGTCAGCAAAAGTGACACCAAACAAAACAGAAACTTCAGAAATAAAGCCAATACATCCAGGATGCAATTTTACAATACAAGTAGCATTTAAGATTGGTAGCAAGAGGTCATATTAGTCTATAACCTCACTAACCATGTTCATGACCCTGGAGGAAAAAAAAAAAAACAAAAAAAAAAACAACATTGCCATCAACCCAGCGTCAAAAAGATTCCTGGTGAACTAATGGTGTAAACATTTTTTAAATGAAACTACAAAAATAAAACCACCATACACAGGTAAATATTTGTGTAATCCTGTAATCTGAGCAGAAAGGCCTTTCTAAATATAATTTCAAAATCAGAAACTATAATGGGAAAGACTAATAAAATTGAGCACAAAAAATCCTACTACATTAAAATAAAAAAATGTTTTTATCAAAAGACATCATTGTCTTTAGAGAGTGAAAAGGCAAGCTATGGAGTAGGAAAAGATACGCACAACATACAACAGAAGGAACTAGTATCTAGTATCTATAAAGAACTGCCACATATGAGAAAAAGACGGCCAACTTTAAAACGGACAAAATAGTTGAACAAGCAGGTCACGAAAAAGAAAATTCAAGTGGCCACCACATAAACGATAGAGTTTATAACCTCTTGGTTTCCACGGAAATGTACATTGCAATCCCAATGAGTCATCAATACATGATGGGCAAAAATCTGAAAGTCTCACAATACCAAGTGTGGCCAAGGACACGAAACGATGGGAACTCTCGTATCCTGAAGGTGGAAGGGTGCATTAGAATAATCTGGCATTATCTGGGAAAGTTAGAGGAAAGATGAAGGCGCCCACACCCTTCAGCCCAGCGATTGTACCACCAGGAAAACCTGTGAAATGTGCCATGGGAAATGTGTCCAGAATATTCACCGCCACACTGTTAATAACAGCCCACCAAACTGGAAAACAATGTAAATGAACATCAACGGGAGAAAAGATACCTAAATACGGTGAATTTCTCGGCTGCAGATAAAATAATTTTAAAAAATAATGAAACTACGTGGATAAACATATATGCATAATATTGAAGACCCAATTAAAAAATATAGTATGAGGGGCACCTGGGTGGCTCAAACAACCAACTCTTGATTTCGGCTCAGGCCACGATCTCACGGTTCATGAGACCAAGCCCTGCATTGGGCTCTGCACTGACAGCATGGAGTCTGCTTGAGAATCTCTCTCGCTCTCAGTCTCCCTCTCTCTCTGCCTCTCTGTCCCTCCCCTGCTCTTGCATACTCTCTCTCAAACTAAATAAACATTACATTACTACACACACACACACACACACACACACACACACACACACACATAGTATGTCCCATGCATAAAAATTAAAAGTTGTATGCCACACTAAACTGTATTGTTTACACATACACATAGCTGGTAAAACTATAAGCCAGGAAATCATTAGTATAAAAAGTCAGAATAGTTGTATTTGTTATCCATCGCTATGTAACATTACTCCAAAACTCAGCAACTTAACACTGAAAATGGTTATTACCTCACAAAGTTTCTGAGGCTCAGGAATCCAGAAGCATCCTAGCTGGGGGGTTCTGGCTCTGGTCTCGTGAGGTTGCAACACATAGCAACATCCTAATTCATCACCTGACACCACACTCAACTTTGATTATCAGCAAAACATTGGAAACAAAGTTACTATCCAACAATAAGAAACTGCTTCAATAAATTATAGGACATCCCTATTACACAGCCACTAAAAATTACAATGTGGATCTGTACTTATCAGGGTATAAATATGGTCACAACGTGTTAGGTGAGAGAAAAAAAACAGGCTTAAAACTGGTATATGTTATTTTTATATTTTCACAAACAAATGTAAACGTAATCATACGGAATATACACCAAATATGAAGATTAACATCAATGCATGGTAATGAGATGCGGATGCCTTTTTTCTTCTTTTCTCCTTGTGTTTTATAATTTTTCTTCAATGAACAAGATATGTGTGAAATACATGATTAATTTAAAAACTAAAAGATCCAAAATGCTGCACACAGAAAAATCAAGAGGTATGAAGTTGTCACCTACAGGTTTGAAAATTTCAGCGCCCCATCACATGTTAGAGAGGGTCACATTTTTTAAGTACGTGTATTTAACCGCAGCCCACTGATCGAAGCAGTGGGATCTCACACAACCTTGGCTCCCTCACAGCCCCTGACATTGAGGCCCAATCCCAGGGGATTCTCGTTATTCTCAGCAGTCATGTTCTACAACGTCAGCTCCAACCCTAATTAGTGAATACCGGGCCATTGCTCCTAGTGGAAATAGAGGTTAGGTTCCTGCCAGCCTCCAGTCACAGAAGCCTCTGATAATGCATATTGGGAGCTCATCCGAATTGGCTTAGGACTTCAACGGGTGAACAGGCAAACAACATGAACGAGTTATACCAGGAGAAAGACAATTAGCAAGTCAACCTGTAAGAGAACTTCAGGCCCAGTCGTTCACACACGTTCATTCATGTATAGGTCACCTCCAGTGTGCAGAGCCCTGTGCTCCAGGAGACAAAGCAGGAAGGGTTAAGCCCCGGTCCTGAGCAGGGAAGGAGACAGAGGTATGGAGAAGAAAAATCAACCCCAACTGAATTCAGGAAGCAGGTGTGGCTGAACACAGAGGTCATGGCTTCACCCTCTCCCCTACCGGTTTATACCTAGATTCCCGATAATAGCAGCTGTTAGAGACCTCACTCACCCTGGGCACCAGAACCACCTCTGAGGCAGCACCACGACCTGTCTAGGGTCATCACATGCCCTATAAAGGCTCTACAACCTTAGCTCTGCAATTCTGATCTGTTTTCCACTTCGGCACACTGGTGAAAGAGATGTCTCCTACCCGGGAGAAGGTCATCCTGAAACAGTAAATTAGACTCTAGGAGAGACAGCTACAACTTAGACACATAGTTGTCACTCCATCTAAAAAGTTAACCACATCTGGTGATGATGTTAATTCATTCTACAGATGAGAAATTTATACTATTCTTAGAGAGGAATTTTGTCTCTATAGGAGTTGTCTGCATGTGAAATACTGCAATTAACATGATTTATAAAACCCCTATTTTTCTAATGAGTCATTGGGTTTCCTTCCTCTCCTACAAACTGTCCAGAAAGAGGCTGCTAAGTCTTAAATGCAAAATAGATCCCCACATGTCCAGGATGAGTAATTGAGATCTTGCACTCAAATAAGAAAATGAGTAAACTGACCTTTGAATGTCTCTTCCCCTTGTGACCAATAGTCCTACTCTGAATACCACCTCTAACTGTTCCAAGAATATTCAACGGGATCAAGATTAGCAAAATTAAATTTTTTTAATTTGTAGGTCAGGAGGAGAAAACAATTATTAGGTCAAAAAGTACTCTTATGATGCACTTTACAAATATGAAGTTAGAATTTATCTCAAGATATGAACTATATCCTTTATAACTTGGGTTGCTTACACTGTTAGGTTTCATAGAATGTAAAACTACAGGGTTTTTTTTTTTCAGAAAATAATTTCATTTTTTATCTTAAATTTATTTATTTAAATTCAAGTTAGTTAACATACAATGTAGTATTGGTTTTGGGAGTAGAACCCAGTGATTCATCGCTTACACACGATGCCCTGTGCTCATCCCAACAGGTGCCCTCCTCAATGTCCATCATCCATCTATCCCATCCGCCCTCACCTCCCCTCTGGCAACCCTCAGTTTGTTCTCCATCATGAAGAGTCTCCTATGGTTTGCTTCCCTCTCTGTTTTTATTTTATTTTTCCTTCTCTTCCCTTATGTTCATCTATTGTGTTTCTTAACATATGAGTGAAATCTGACATTTGTCTTTCTCCGCCTGACTTATTCCACTTAGCCTAATACATTCTAACTCCATCCACATTGCAAATATTTATATTTATACACACTCACACACACACACACACACACACACACACACCTTCTTTATCCATTCATCAATTTCAAATTATTCAATTTACTTTCACAAACTTCATAAAATTGTTAACTGTGCCACAACAGAGTAAAAAACTGTTGGCTTTCAAAGAACTGCAGAGCTCCTGCCTGTTTCTGATCGGCATATAACAATTTCAGAACATCGAAAAACAAATCAGATGAAAACAACAAAAAAGGTAACATTTTCTCGTCATTGACTGCATTAACCAGTCGCCCAGAGAGCTAAGTTTCAGAGACAGCGAGAAGGCAAAGGGAAATATTCTGAAATTCATGACTATTAACTTTTACCAAAGTGTATCTCTTAGCTTGTGTCTTCCAGAAAGCAGAGCCTGAGGCAAGGGTTAAGTTTATTTGAGAGGCACAAACGCAGGACTGTGAGATTGAGGAAGAAGGGAGAGAGTCACCAGGGAAGATACTAGGGGGTCTGCAGTGCAGTAGGTGATGGTGCTGGGCGTCTCCCAGATAAGCCGGGAAGAGGCAGCAGGCCACTGGGCAGGTGTATTATCCACCTGGTGCTTGAGACTTTCCCAGGAATGAGACTTTCCCAGGTGTACCTCAGAGTAGCCCACAGGAGGGAGAAAGAAAGGAAAATTTATTTGTGCAGCTCCCTCTGAGCGTGTCCCATTGGTTAAGGCTCGTCACAGGAAGCCAAGGACCCAACCTTTTTGGTTTCACCATCCAGCCCTTATTAGCAGCCACTCAGGAAGCAGGCCCCGTGTTCTGCAGTGTGGCATTTCACCCACGACCAAACGTGGAGGGAGATTTGGCATTTGATAGAGCTCAGCCTGTGGGCCCAAAGGCCACGCTGGCCCAGGGCTTCACCTGCGAACACCAGCCTGCTTTGAGAGCTCTGCAGGGGGCCTGCCAAGGCAGCAGTCAGGTGCTCGGAAGGAGAGGGTCAAAAGGAGCCAGCAAGGGACGGAATCTCATGAGATGCTTGAGGTCTGTGTTTCAAAAAGAATAAGACTCTGTCCGACTGTTTCATTTATTTTTAAAAATTTTTAATGTTTATTTTTGAGACAGACAGAGTGAGAGCAGGGGAGGGGCAGAGAGAGAGGGAGACACAGAATCCGAAGCAGGCTCAGAGCCCGACGCGGGGCTCAAACCCACGAACCATGAGATCATGACCTGAGCCCGAGTTGGACGCTTAACTGACTGAGCCACCCAGGCACCCCTGTCCTATTGTTTTAATGTTGTCGGCAATCACACTCAGCAAGTTCTGCCTCGTTCGCTCACGTGTGTGTACGTAATGAGGAGCTACCACGATCCAGCCCAGTCTGTACTAGGTTCCAGCGAAACAATGAGACAATCCCACTCCTCACAGAGATCCAAGTCTACTCAAGGAATGAGTAGACTCAAGGAATGACGTCATTCCTAGACAAATGTGGATTGAAAGCCTAGCAGGTGCTCTAGACACTGCTCTGGGCCCAGAGATGCGGTGATTAAGAATCAATAAAACGACCACAGAATAAACAATGAGAATGATACTGATCATAAACCTGAGCAAACGATCGCCAGTGTTGTAACTAGTGTTACTGCAACCTGAGTAACAAAAATGAAACCCCATCAGTATTCAGGGCTTTAGGTGCAAACAAATACACGGCAACTATACGACACAACAGGGCCTGGGCACAGAATGGGGAGATCTGAGAAAACTTCTAGAAAATGAAATTAAGAATCCAAGAGCCCAGCAAGTCCCTGATAATTTAGAAGATGTGTCATTTAAGGAAAAGGTAACCGTTGGCTGAAAATTGACATATAAAATTGGACAAGATCCCACTGACAGGAACAGGGTGGGGAAGCCCCGTTGACTGTTGATATTGACTTGACACCAGTAAGGGGCGCCCACTGCAAAGATGCCAGCTTCGATAATCCTTCTAGAAGGAAACCCCACAATCTCTGGCCAGATCCCCCCAGTCTCCAACTGGTAGCATGGAGCTTGACTGCATTTGGGTTCAAAATGCAGGGGGCCACAACTGGGATAAAGAAATCCCTGGTGGAGGGGCGCCTGGGTGGCTCAGTCGGTTGGGCGTCTGACTTTGGCTCAGGCCATGATCTCATGGTTTGTGAGTTCCCACGTCGGGCTCTGTGCTGACAGCTCAGGACCTGGAGCCTGCTTCGGATTCTGCGTCTCCCTCTCTCTCTGTTCCTGCTCTGTCTCTCTCTCTCTCTCAAACATAAATAAAATATTTTTTTAAAAGAAAGAAATCTTGGGGCGCCTGGGTGGCGCAGTCGGTTAAGCGTCCGACTTCAGCCAGGTCACGATCTCGCGGTCCGTGAGTTCGAGCCCCGCGTCAGGCTCTGGGCTGATGGCTCGGAGCCTGGAGCCTGTTTCCGATTCTGTGTCTCCCTCTCTCTGCTCCTCCCCCGTTCATGCTCTGTCTCTCTCTGTCCCAAAAATAAATAAACGTTGAAAAAAAAAAAAAAAAAAAAAAAAGAAAGAAATCTCTAGTGTGAATGCTTCTGAATTGGATATAATGATTAGTAAGGTACAATAATAGTAATAATGTTTGTAGGCATTTTTATATGTGTATGTGTGTCTACCTTTTACGGAGTTTTAAGCCTTATGAAAGTTACACACACTGAACTTGTAGCTATACTGTAAAATGTTTAAATTAACCAATGGAACATATAAATGGTGTTAATTGTTTGAATGGCTTAATTGGTTAAATTTATAAATTGCGCATTATTCAAAGAGCAAATAAAATGAGTGCTTTTCTTTTTAACACAAATATTACTAGGTTTACAAATGCATTTACAACATTTGTAAGCTGTTTTTAAAAGTTTAACGTACCATCAGTTTTTACATTGATGACATTAATGAATCAAACACTGGATAAAATACCAGACAGCATAAATCTCCCTTTCTGAACCTTCAGACATTAAAAACCAAGGGACAAGAAAGTCACAGCTCCTGGATCACAACAGGCCAGGTGTGTCCATGTATACACATGTATGTGCTGTAAGAACACTGGCAATGGAGCAGCCAACTTTCCCCAGTGGGTGACGGAGGGGGGCAGAAAACAGAGGCAAAAATGACAAAAACAGTAGGTGATGCTTCCAGAAGTTCCTGAAAGGAGAGAAGACAATCACCAGGCAGACAATGAAGGGAGATGAAGGGAAGCATCTATCAGTAGAGAGAAGAGCATGGATATGGTCCAAAGTGGTAACTCAACCCAACCGCAAGTGGTTCTGGATGACCAGAGCTGGGTCAGCAGATGCAGGTAGAGGGTGGGCAAGTCCTGGAAGCAATGGGAAGGGTAGAGGTTTACCCTGAGAGGCCACTGGAGGATTTTTAGTGGTGTATTGCATAACTGGTGTTTTCAGAAGATCCTTCTGGAAGCATAGGGAAGGAAGATGGTCTGGAGAAGAAGAAAACACAGCAAAGTATATAAGCCATGTAGGTGACAGTCAGCGAGGCAGTAATGGGTACGGAGAGGGGTTAACAGATCTTAGAATACTTAGGAAGTAAAATCTACAGCATGCGGGGGAGGGGGACAGTGTGGAGAAATGCGGGTGTGGAGTGGGTGCCCCACACAGTGCCAAGTAAATAAGGACAATCAACAAATGTCGAATGATGAATAGAATCATGGCGACAATAACAAAACACGGCATCACTACACACTGAGACCTTTGCCAAGAGGTCTGCCTTTATTACCTAATTTCATCTTTACATGCATCCTCTGAGGCAGGTTAATGTTTACTGTCCTTATTTTGTAGATGAGGAAATCAAGACACAAGGAGGTTATATTACTTGCCTGAGCTCACCCAGCCACTCAAGAGAGAAGGAAGGATTGAAACCTGGGTAATCAAGCTTCCAAAGGGGAACAACAGTTGCATGGTTTCTAGAACTGGAATGATGAAAAGGGTTGTGTGGGGGGAGAATAAGAAAGCACAATTTTGGACAGTTTGAGATGTGCGTGGGGCTCCCAGGCAGAGATGTTTAGGAAGGCTGTCTATAGGTCAGGAGAAATGTCAGGAGGCATACAGATTTGGGAATTATCAGAAGGAGGTCACATGGATCACCTTGACAGTAGGCGGGATCACCCACGGGAGAGGACAGAGGGCCAGGAGCCAACTCCTAGTGATCATGGAGGTTAAAGAGATGGACGGAGAAAGAGGAACCACAAAATGTAGTGGACAGGGCTGTAAGAGTCTAGCCGGCAGGGTGGTGCAGTGGGAACCACGGCAGAAGGTGTTTCAAGGAGGAAGTCGTCAACGTGCACAATAAAGCAAACAAGATAAAGACACAAATGACTGCTGGGTTCTCTTAGGGGGACAGTGGTGAGCGTAACCGAGGCATTTCTCCAGCGAGAATGGAAGGAAAGGTAGACTGCATTGGGCTGATGGTGACAATAAGGTAAGGAAGGGGAACCAATGGTGGAGACCCACTTTGTAAAAGTCTGGCATGAAGAAAGAAGTGAGCTGGGAGGGGCTGGAGGGAGACCAAGTCAAGCAAGGGTTGACTAAGGGTTGTGCAGTAGAGGGTGAAGATGAGGAGGAGAGGCTAGGACTGATGACCAGAGGTATCGGGGCTATAGGGGGTCAGGAAGAGCCACCACGGAGAGCGGAAGAGGGAGCCATTCGGGGGCATAATAAGGATTAGTGACTCATCCTGAAGTTGAAGCCACACGTTCGGGACCTCAGCACGGTCACAAGATTCTCTCCGGCACTGTTTAGCAGCCCCTGGCAAGAGGGCACACAGATGTCAGGCTGCTCCAAGGCTCAAGAGTTGCAGGAAGCATGAAAGGGGATGCAGGGAGGGGTTTGCAGGGGTGTGGGGGGGGGGGGGTCTGCCCCGCGTGGCAGTTAAGCAGGCAGGAGAGGAAGAGAAGCCATGAGGTACCCAGCTCTGGGGAAAGAGCTCCAGGAAAAGAGCAGGGGCCGTCATGCTGCTGAGATAAATCAGAAATGGCAAGCTGAGTGGAACTTTCCTATTGACTGGAATCACAGCTAAGGTCAAAGCTGAAGATCAAAGGCTGACAATATCCCCCATTCGGAGCATTACCAACCAGCTTCCAGCCACAAGCAGAGCCTCCACACCACACTCACCAAGCAATGCCAGCCCCGGCCCCATCCCCGACAACTGCCCCACCTCCCACCCAAACACTCCACAAATCAATCTAGAGAGAGGACACACAAGAGGAAGGGGGCGGCCGGCCTTGTGGGGAGAAGGGCCCTTCAGGGTGAGAGCAACAAGGAACAGCTGAGCAAGACAAGCTGGGTTCAAGTCCCAGAACTGCGACTCATAAGCTGGGTGACCTAGGACATTACACGTCCACTCTGGTCCTCAGACTTCTCGTCGATCAAATGGAGGTAAGAACGCCTACTCGGTATGGTTGTCACAATGATTAGATCGATTACGCTATGTAAGTGTTAGCTGACTGTCCTATTTCTTCCCCTTCTCGTGGGAACCTGATGGAAACACCTTCCACTCCCCAAAGCCAGTCAGGAGAGCACCCCAGGAAAACCACGTGCAAAGACAGCAGATGCCTTCAAAGAAGGAGTACCGTTCCCTGTGGTCCTCAGAGGGTATGAGAGAAGATTCCAGGAGTTCCCTTGACTCCGCAAGAAGGCACAAGGCAGAGAGCAGCAGAAGGGGGGCCATGGGGCTCTCCAGGTAGTTTCAGGGATGAGTGATGGGACATGAAACCAGAGAAGAGGGGGGATTATACACCACTGGTGGGACCAAGGGGAGAAGACACAGCTATCACTCTGGAGGAGGGGGCCGTCAGCAATTGAGGAAATAGGGCAAAGCCACTCACCCAGGGCAAGGCCAGGGACCCTGCACCCACACCATCCCAGGTGGGAGACACTGGGAACTCGGCCTCCCCAGCTGTGCCCCTGCACCCAGCACCAGAAAGCCCGACCACGGCCCCTCGTCCACCTTAGCAGCTGGGAGCCTGCCTCTAACCAGGCTAAGCCACAACTACAGAAATGAAAAATGTCTTAAAACTTGAGCATTGCAGGAAAGCTACGGCTCTGTCCATGGTATCCGCAGGGTCCCTCCATAGAAGCAAAGAAGAATTCACTTCAGCACAGAGGAAACCAGCGATGGACAAAGATAAAGCTGCTTTCTACTTACGTACAGAGCTGAGACCTCTCCGTAAATAAGACAAACATAAAAGACCTTCAGCCTCCATGTGTGTTCTCCGTGGCCACCCTCAACGCACCTGCTCCAGTGACCAAGCCCATCAGAAACCAGCCCCACGGGGCACTGGCACCAACCCGTCCAGGCGCTGAGTGCTACCATTCTGTTTGCTCCCCGAAGCACAGACTACCTGTGGCAAGCCCTGGGCAGCAGACCCACCACTTGATCCATGTGCTCGGTCCTCAAGATCGGACCTCTGCTTCAGTTTCCTGATTGTGCTATTTCATTCTGGAAAAGTCCAGGCCACTTGGCTAATACCCCGGCTGCAACCCTCGCTTTCTCCACCTCTGGGGTTTCCATCCTGTCTCTTAGAATCGTGGTGCCACACCCCCCTTTTCTGTCCCTCCCCCATGACTCTCCTGGAGTACTGCCAAGTGAAACTCATCACATCCTCCTGGACATCCCATTGGAGTTACTGACCGCCACTTTAAAGGAGAAGCCCTACAACCTGGCCTGACCCCCCCAGGCCCTAGACCCACACCCAACCACCTACCCTGTCAGCTCTGGCATATAACAGTCAAGACCGCGTGCATCACGGGGGGAGAGGGCCCTGCAGATTGGAAAGTAGACATAACAGGACCGGAGAGATGGGTTGATTTTAGTTTTTTTATTGTTTTATTTTTGAGAGAGAGACAGAGTACAAGCAGGGGAGGGGTTGGGGGGAGGGGCGCAGAATCCGAAGCAGGCTCCAGGCTCCGAGCTGTCAGCACAGAGCCCAAGGGCAGGGCTTGAACCCATGAACCACGAGATCGTGACCTGGGCCAAAGTCGGACGCCCAACCGACTAAGCCACCCAGGCGCCCCAGGAATAGGTTGATTTTCGAGCAGAAGCTCATAGGAAGGGATTTAAGATTTCAGAATAAAGCAGGTCTGAGTGGTGCCACAGTCTCTATTCTGGCTACAGAAATGCAGCGGGGGAAGAGCATTGCCAGTGTGAGAAGGGCCTAGAACAGAGATGCTGGGAGCTCATGAGCCCCCGTCCTGCTCAAGCCAAAGCCGCTGTGTCATGACGCCAAGACTGGAAGAGCATAAACTTGCCACAGAGGAGGGGGGGCCACAAGCGTGTTCCCACACTTCCATCCTCACATTTTATGCTGGAAAATTTTGCACGTATCACCAAAGCAGACAGACCAGCGTGATGAACCGCCACGGAGCCATCGCTCAGCTTCAACAACTGTTCGAAATGGTCTTTATTTCACCAGCTCCCCCCGTACCCCTCCCTCCACCACTGGATTATTCCAGCGCAAATCCCAATACTTGCAAATCCTTCAGTCCGTATCTCCAAGAGGTAAGTACTCTTTTTTCAGCATCAGCAGAAATAACTTTCACACCTAAAATAATTCAACCATAATTCCTTAATATCATCTGACATCCGGGTTGGCGTCCATATTTCCCCTTTTGTACAGATGGTCTGTTTAATTTGGGGTGCAGATGAGGTCTGCAGGTTGCACTGGATTGATATGCCTCTGTCCTAGTTTGGTTCCCGTGGAAAACGGCCCCGAGGCAATGACTTAGGTTGCAAACAGTCCATTTGGGAGGGGACACCAGCAAAACTGGTGGGAGAATAGGGACATGAGCCAGGGAGGGAAAGGAGGCCGACAAAGGGTGTGTGCCACAGGGACAAATGGAGCACAGCTCCTCTGGACAGGTCCGGGAGTAAGCGTGGGGCGCCCCTGAGGGTGTCCCAACCCCGGGAGGGGGGGGAAGGACACTGGGGTATTTGTCTACCTCCCTGTCCATCATGGGCTGAGGCTGAGGGACGTTAACTCTCCAGGCCATTAATTCTCTGGTGCTCTGCTCTGCTTGCCAGGCATGCTCTGCCAGGCTGGAGAACAGCCCTCAGGCAGAGGGTCGCCATGTCCCCAGCCAGCAGGCCCCCAGGCCGTCCAGGTGCAGAGTGGGGGGAGCACCAGCTGCATGAGCCCAAGTCCTGCAAGTCGACTTCCCCTCCATCTCCCTCCCCGTCTGGCTCTTTGCTACTCACTTACTGAAGACATGTGTCCTCTATCCTTTATCATTTCCACACTCTACATTTGGCAGATTGCACCCCCAGACTGGCGTCGTTTCCATGCGTCCCCTTGCATATTTACCGTAAACTGAATAATTACAAGGTCGATCAGACCCTGATTCTAACTTCTGACGAGGAAACCTATAGGTGATGCTGCCTCCCTCCAACCGCGCCAGGAAGGTCCTCGAACAATTAAATGTCATCTCGCTTGAGACGAGCTTGCCTCCTGTTTCATTGGTTGGTTGGGTTGGTTCATTCGACATATTCGCAAGCAGGCCAACCACCTCCCCGTGCTGGAAGCCAGGCAAATCCAATGTGAACAAATCAGGCCCGGCGTCATCCAGATGCCTTGCGGGCGGACTTCGAGCAGGTGTCCTCGTGACTTGGCGCACTCACCTGAAGGTGTCTTTATTCTCTCGCTCCTGAGAGCACCTTTCAAACATCAAGCTCCTTGTGAGATCAATTCACACCCCAGAGCCGTGCAAGCACCGTACGTATTTCTCACTTTGAATCTGGGACGTGTGAATCCGTTTACACCGTCGCTTCCACAAATTCCGAAGCACAGAGGCAGTCCGAGCCTCTCAATCTTATCTACAGTATTTCACAAGGAGAGTCTGCCCGGCGGATTGCAACGCCACAGAGTGCGCACTAAAGAAACAGACTAAGGCTCTTGAAGGAATGCAAACGTTAAATTCAGAGAATGATCTGGTCCAATGCGGTGCTTCATGCAACCCCGACAAGGGAAAGATCCGGAATATCCACAGCCACTGAGGTCTGGGAAGGATCTTCACTCTACTTTGGTTAACGATCCAACGTCATTTCCACCTGCCTCCAGGTCACTCATCCAAGAAACACCTACTAAAGTGTTGATGACCTTAGGAACCATGCTGACCTCCGGTGGGACAGTTTTTCTTGACCTCCCCGATGAGGCCAACGCCTTCAACGTCACCCCAGACCAACAGCGTTCCAGTCTCCACGTCTTAAAGCCATTAGAGACACTGATCTGTTTTCACTCAAAACACTCTGACCCCAAAGGTGTGGGTTTTTCCTCCAATCATTTCTCCACATTCCAACACCAACTAGTGTCCTACAATTCCATCCAGTTCTGACAGTAATGGCCTAGAGTTAGCATCTGACTCCACGGTTGGAGGGCTCAGCCCCCCACTTCAGACACCAGTCCCAGGTACCGGGGTACCCATGCTTCAGCCCGAGCTGGCTACGTATAAGTTGGGAGTTCCCAAAGTCTCTTCCTCAGGTATGATAATTCTAGAATGGCTCACAGATCTCAGGAAGGCACTTTACTATTACTAACTAGTTTACTCTAAGGGATACACTTTAGGAACAGCCCGATTGAAAAGATGCGTGGGGCGGAAGCATCCATGCCCTCTGTGGGCAGACCACTCCACCCTCGATGTGTTCCCCAACCTAGAAGCTCTCCAAACATCTTCATTTCAGGATTTTTATGGAGGCTTCATCAGGTAGGCATGATTGATTAAATTGTGGTCCACGGGTGATTGACTCCATCTCCAGCCCCTCTGTCCCCCTCCCCGCCAAAGTCAAAGGTAGGGCTCAAGGCCCCCGACCATGTCATCACACCGTGGTCTTTCTGGCAACCGGCCCCACCTCAAGCTATCTGGGGGTTCCCAGCCCCCGCTCACCAAGTGCGTATAAAAGACACTTGTCACTCAGGAAATTCCAAGGGTTTTAGGAGCTGTGTGTCAGGAACCAGGGACAAAGATCAAACACTTCCTCATTTTATTTTATTGTAGACACTCTGGGTGTTGCTTATCTTCTACAGAACGTCCAATGACGTCACGTCACAGAGAAGCCTTGCTATACAAAACACAGCCCCTTCCCAGGCGCAGCGGGGCTCATTCTAGACAAGCGCCACGGCCCTTGCCATCTTCTCCCAGCACTCCCCTCACACCGTAATTGCCCACTTCCGGTTTTGTCTCCTGACAGCCACACGGCGACCTCTCAAGGGCAGGTACCACCTCTCGCTCTCCTCGGTCTCCAGCGGGCCTGGGCCCCAGCACACTAAGTTCTCGCTCTGTCATCACTCCCTGCTAATGTAGGGCTGCCCCCGTTCACCACACAGGCCTGCAGGGACAGGTGCACCCCCGTGACGGGGCGGGTTAACCATTCCAGACCACCACAATATCACCAATACGGTGACACAGCGGGTCAAACGCGAATTTTGGTTTCCCGGCGCAGATAAAAGTTATGTTTACGCGATCCTGTGGTTTATTAAGTGCCCAACGGCATTATATCTGAAAAACCAACGTACGAAACTTAATTAAAAGACACTTCTTGCTAAAACAAAAACAAAAACAAAAAACAAAAACTACATCACCTGAGCTTTCGGCAAGTCATAATCGCTAATCACCGATTACCAAAACAACTAACGATGGGAAGGTATGTAGTATTACAAGAATTACTAGACACTGACAGAGACAGGAAGTGAGAGGAGGTGCCACAGCCTTGCTCACGCCGTGGTGGCCGCAAACCTTCGATCTGGAAGACACACGACGCCTGTGCGGCAGAATGAGGCAGAGCACGGGAAAGTGAGGTGTGCCCGCGGGTCCATTCTCCTTTCAGTGCTTCTGGGCCGACGAGATGGGTTCTGGAAGGGTATGCATCTTCCCCAACACCTCCCGCAACCTCTGGCCATCCATTCGTGACCCGGCGGCAGGCCCAGCCGTTCTCACGTTATCCCGGTGGGGATGTCGTCTGATTCAAGGGAGTCCTTCACAATTATGACACTGCCCTTCCGGGAAGATGGTCGTCTTAACATGAAAACTCCTGGCTAAGTTGTAATTAAAGGCAAACAAATTCCAGAGGCCGGTACTGCTCTTGAAGAGAGCTCGGTCTGTTTGCCGAGATATTTGGGTGCCAGCCCCCCTAGAGAGACACCCAGGGGCACTCGTATACACAGATACCTTAGGCAGAACTGGGTTAGTCAGCACATTACTTCTGGGCTGAGGGAGTGACCACTAGCTTCCTGTTTGCCTCCAGAGCACCGTCCCCTTCCTCACTATGCCTATGGATATTTCAGAACCTATAAATTACGTTCTCTACCCAATACATTTACCAGGAAAAACAAAAACAAAAAAACCTGTTATCCACAACAGACTCCCTGAAAGATATCCTTGGCTTCCTCTCCATGTGGAGACCGAACCAGCCTGATGACTGGCCGGGGTCCTTCTAGACTTTGTCCACCAGTGACCAGTATGTTAACAGTCACCCAGGGGACACCCGGGTGGTTCATTCGGTTAAACGTACGGCTCTTCGTTTCAGCTCAGGTCACGATCTCACGGTTTCGTGAGTTCGAGCCCTGCTAGTCTAGCTCTGCGCTGACAGTGCGGAACCTGCTTGGGATTCTCTCTCTCTTTCTCTTTCTGCCCCTTCCCTGCTCACACTGTCTCTTTCTCTCTCAAAATAAATAAACTTAAAAAATTAAAAAAAAAAAAAGGAAAAGAGTCACCCAGGACGTATGCAGAGCAAAGGAGCCGCTAAGGAAGGTCCTCTGAAGATAACAGCAACACAAGAAGCATGCAGTGGTCACCAGCGGGCATGTGTTTACATAACAGCACAGTGGACAGGAGGCAGCCTAGACCCACAGAGAAGGGCAGGCCAGATATCAAGCGGGGAGACCTCCGGAAGGCCCGACCTTGTCCTTCTCCCAGAGGTTGCTTCTCACACAAGGCCATCAGTCTCAGCAGACTCCGTAATCTCAGCAGACGGTGAACCACACAATCATGTCCCCAGTGATCCCATCCCCACCGCCCGTCAAGAAATGCCCAAGCCACAGAGACACGGTTCAGTTCCCTTTGATCTGTCTGTCCAGCTCGCTAGCTCTCCCTCTCGTGGCTTCAGACAATTCCCACCAGATTCCACTGACGACGGGAATAAATGTGCCCCACAGGCTGTTCTCTCTCAAACAGGCCTAACTCCCTGCTTGAGTTCGCCTGGAAAGGGTATTTTGAGAGGTGGAGACCCAGAGGGGTGAAGGCACTCACCCAAGAACACACAGCAATGGCATCTACCACTGTTGTGCCCCAGGGCCAGAGTCATTCCACATTAAAGGAGCCTTGTTGTGTTTCTGACTGCGGGAGAACTGCAAACTGCAACACCTGAGGTTGCCCTGGGCCATCAAACGCCAGCTAAGGCCCGGGTGAGAGGAAAGCGGGCACTGACTTGGGGAGGGGGCGGTTAGGAAAAGGCCTCAGCCCATCACAGGAAGCGGGAGTCATCCTGGAAACCAGGAACGTGGCAGAGACGGACAAATGCAGGTAACAGCAGTGGACCCTGGATGGTGGAAATCTGAGGGGGTCTTTTGCCTTCTCCTTTCAGCTTTGCTGTGTGCTTCAATTTTCTTCACGCATAAGTACGGATCGTCACAATCAGAGAAAGTAGACCGATGAGCCTGATTCCCGGAGACCCGCCTCAGAAAGCCAGCCTCAGCTCCCGGGAGTCATACAGGACGTAACGTGTGCCTGGAGAACGGTTTCGGGAGGAAAAGAAGCACTTCCTAAGCCCCGAAACAGACCAGCGACCGACTCAGCACCCGCCTACCAGCACAGACAATGCCGGACGGTCAGGGCCCCCCCGCTCATCCCTGCCACAGGGCATTACAGCCTCAGAGCTCGGCAGGACCTCTGTCAAGAAGCCGCCACGGTCCGTCTGGGTTAGGGGAAGCAGGTGACCAACAGTGCCAGGATGCTCACGATGTCCTCGCGAAAACGAATGAAAGTTTGGAGAGAACCGGGTAGCAACAGGTCCGGAAAAGGTAAGAATCCAAAAACACGTGGCAAAACCAGAAGGTCTTCTACTCATGGGAAGGAATACGGGGATCCAGTCACTGACCACGCACACCAGCCACCAAACCCGAAGTGGCTGCCGTGTGCAGCTGAGCACGTGGCACTGTGGCCACACGGGCCGGCCTCCTCCATCGCAGGTACTGTATGTAGGTTTGTGTGCGCTGTGGCCCATGGCAAAGACCCGCTCTAACAAATTCAGCCCAGCGTGACCGTGTCCGCCCCACCCCCTCGTGCCAGTAAAGGGTCTTGAGGTCTAATTCACAAAAAGAGCACCACTTGGGTCAGCATCCTACCTCGCCGGCTGCCCGCTACACAGAAGTCCCAAGGGATTCGATCCAAGCCACACCCCCAGGCCAACACCGCTGGGAACCACCTTCCAATGAGGCTGAGCCCCTGTCTCGTCAATAACTCGTACCCCTCGTCCATCCTGAATCTACTGCTCTTGTGGAGGGAGCAGCATGGAGGGAGGTGACCAGGCCGGCTGCGTTCCTGGGCGGGCGTGGGGCCTCCGCACCGGAAGGAGCGCCTGCAAGCAGGTGGAAATCTTCACGGCAGGAAAGACCCATCCGGTCCCGCACAGCCCACATCCATGTTATCACTTGTCAGAAAACAGACGGTGAGAGAAACCATGTCAGCCAGGAAGACCTGCCCGTGCCGTGCCGCAGACCAGAACGGTCCCATTGGAGACCCCGGCCTGTGGCCTGTCAGTGAGGACAGGGAGGTGCGGTGAGCCAACAGTGTGTCACGTTCCCGAGCCGACACTGGGCCTATTCACGGGTAAGTAATACAAGCACAAGTCTGAGGCCTGTGACCAGAATCTGAAGCATAGGAGGACAAAAATAGCCCTCGAGGACTGAGGAGCAAAGGCCCCCTTGCACAAAGCTTTACTGCAGCATTTGCTCCGGGTCCACGGCAAGGAAACAAGGACGCGCTCCCCAAACACGGGCCCCGGACAAA
This sequence comes from Lynx canadensis, assembly GCF_007474595.2. Classification (NCBI taxonomy): domain Eukaryota; kingdom Metazoa; phylum Chordata; class Mammalia; order Carnivora; family Felidae; genus Lynx; species Lynx canadensis. Next base: position 3,283,767 of record NC_044308.2, read on the forward strand.
ATAGAAGGCTCAAGTCTGTCAAACAGAATGAGGGGAGGAAAGCAGAGATGGCAGAGAAAATGAAAACACTGTCGTCAAAAGAGCAGGAAATGTGATGCCAAGGAGCACGCTGAAAAGCAGATGATGGAAACTATTAGACCAGGGTGAAAGGTGGGACGGCTGGCCTGGTCATTTCCATTTAAGTGAGGTCACCGGGAAAAAAGAAAAACAAAAAAAAAAAAAAAAAAAAGGAAAGAAGAAGGAAAGACTGGATCGAGAGTAAAAGAGAGAGAGAGAGGAAAGAAGGAGAGAGGAAGAAAGGAAGCGAAAGAAGGACGGGAGGGAGGAGGAAAGGAAGGAAGGGAGGTGGGAAGGAAGGAAGGAAAGAAGGAAGGGAAGAGGGAAGGAAGGAAGGAGGGAAGGAAGGAAGGGAGGGAGGAAGGAAGGAGGGAAGGAAAGAGGGAAGGAAGGAAAGAAGGAAGGGAGGAGGGAAGGAAGGAAGGAGGGAAGGAAGAAAGGAAGGAAGGAAGGAAGGAAGGAAGGAAGGAAGGAAGGAGGGAAGGAAGGAGGGAGGAAGGAAGGAGGGAAGGAAGAAAGGAAGGAAGAAAGAAGGAGGAGGGAAGGATTGAATGAAAGAAGGAAGGAGGGAAGGACTATGAATGAAAGAAGGAAGGAGGGAAGGAAGGAAGGAGGGAAGAAAGAAGGGAGGAAGAAGGAAGGAAGGAAGGGAGGGGGAAGGGGGGGAGGGAAGAAGCAAGAAGGAAGGAAGGAAGGTAGGAAGGAAGGAAAGAAAGAAAGAAAGAAAGGGAAAGGAAGAAAGGAAGGAAGGAAGGAAGGAAGGAAGGAAGGAAGGAAGGAAGGAAGGAAGGAAGGAAGGAAGGAAGGGAGGAAGGAAGGGAGGAAGGAAGGAAAGAAGGAAGGGAGGAGGAAGAAAGAAATCAAGTGAAGGGAACTCTTCTGGATCATGAGATTTAAGAATGACCCAGCGATTCCACTCGTAGGCGTTATACCCAAAGAACTGAAAAGGTACTCAAACATTTACACATCGTACATTCGAGTACTGTTGTGTCCTGAATGTTTCTGTCCGCACCCAAACTCACACCTAAAAGCACTAATCCCCAAATGATGGTATTTGGAGGTGGAGCCTTGGAGAGATAATTACACTGAGATAAAGTCATGAGGGTGAGACACCCCCCCCCCAAGATGGGACTGGTATTCTCATATGATGCAGAGAGTCCAGAGCTCTATCTCTCCTCCGTCCGAAGACACGGAAGATGACGAACAGTACAGGCTTTCACCAGGAACTGAGTCTTGCACTTCCAGCCAGGGACGTTTAAGCCATCGGGTCGACAGGTATTTTGTTACGCGGCCCAAGCTGACTAAGCCAGTGGCACCAAGAAGTGGGGTGTTGCTGTAACAAATACCTAGAGACGTGCAAGCACGTTTGGAACTGGGCGGGTCGAGGCTCAAGGAGTCTGAGGTGCCCACTGGAAATGCGGGCGTACGGGCGATTCTGGTAAGAGCTCAGAAAGAAAGATGGTTGGTTCTTTCTTCTTACAGCTACAGAAATAACCATGAACAAAATGTCGACAGAAATAGCGAGAGTAAAGGCCACTCTGGGAGAGGCCTCAGATGGAAAGAAGAAACATGTTAGTGGGCAGTGGGCACAGGCGGGTCCTTGACGGAAAGTGGTAGGAAATGGGGCTGAAACTACGTTCCAGGGTTTTGTAGAAGGCAGCCCGCGTAAGCGAAGAAAAGCAGATTCTTGGCTGACATTTCTACACAAAATATTGAACGAGCAGCTTGGTTTCTCCTGACTGCTTATGGTTAAAATGGGAGGGGAGAGAAATTGATTGAAGAACGCATTGTTAAGCAAAAAGGAACCAGAACCTAAAGATTTGGGCAATTCTCAGCCTATCCATACTGAAAAAAGAAAAGAGAAGAGAAGAAAAAGAAAAGAAGCAGAAAAAGAAAGGAACAGAAAGAGAAAAGAAAAAGCTCGTTCTGAGAGCTCACTAGCTGGTGTGGCTGAAGAGCCATTTAATTAGGAGATCAGCGTGGGTGTGAACCAGGAACCGAGTCAGCACCCAGCAGGAGCACTGCCAATTGGAAACAAAGTGGGGTAAGGTCAAAATGAAGGGGCTTCTTAGATCCTACGGGACTGGACCATAGGGCTCTTTAGCTGTGAACATGCACTGGTCTGCAAGCCAACCCAAGAATGATTCCAAAGGCAATTCAGAGTGATGAGGGCTGGGTGCTCAGTTTCAACGTGGGGTGGGATGGTGGGGGGAGTCCCCGGAGCCTTGGGGGCACAGCTCTAACTGACAGAGGGGTGGAGGGAGATGGGGCCACCCTGGGGTCCTGAAGGTGGGATCAGCACCCAAGTGGCTTCCAAAGACAGAGCACTTAACCGAAGAGACTTATTTTTAAGGCTTAAGATATAATGGTATTTGCCTCGCTAGGTTTGGGACATGCTTGGGACCCATCACCCCCTCCCTCCTCCTGATCTCGTCCTTTGGGAATCTCTCTTCTGTGTCACTTCATAACTGGAAGCACACAACGCGCCTGGTTTCAGAGGCTCACAGCTGGAAAGGAATTCTGCGCCAAGATAACCTCGTATCTGGAGTCTCACCCACACCTGATTTGGAGGATATTTACGTGAGACTTTGGACTTTATAGACTGTTGACGATGCAATGAAGCCTTCTGGGGCTGTTGTGATGGCATGAATGGATTCTGCATACCAAAGGGGCACGAGTTTTAAGGCACAAGGGAGCTGAATGCTACAGACTGAATGTTTTGCATCTCGCCCCAAATTTGTATGCAGAAGCACCAGTCCCCAGTGTGATGGTATCTGGAGGTGGAACTTTGGGGAAGTAATCGGGTTTATACGAGGTCATGAGGGTGGGGCCTCCTCATGGGATTAGTGCCCTTAGAGGAAGAGGAAACCAGAGCTCGGCTCTTCACCATGTGGGACACGGCAAGAAGGAAAGGGGTACTCACCAGAAACCAGACCTGCTGGCACCATGGGTGTCCCAGCCTCTAGAAACTGTAAGAAATTAAATGTTCTTGAAACCATTCAGGGGGTGCCTGGGTGACTCAGTCAACTAAGCATCTGACTTCAGCTCAGGTCATGATCTGGCGGTCCGTGAGTTTGAGCCCCACGTCGGGCTCTGCTGACGGCTCAGAGCCTGGAGCCTGCTTCCGATCGTGTCTCCCTCTCTTACTGCCAATCCCGGTTCATGCGCTCTCGCTCTCTCTTCTCTCCTCTCTCTCTCTCTCTCAAACTAAATATTAGGGCGCCCTGGGTGGGCTCAGTCGGTTAGACATCCAACTTCAGCCCAGGTCACGATCTCGCGGTCCGTGAGTTCGAGCCCGCGTTGGGCTCTGGGCGGACGGCTCAGAGCCTGGAGCATGTTTCCGATTCTGTGTCTCCCCCTCTCTCTGCCCCTCCCCCGTTCGTGCTCTGTCTCTCTCTGTCTCAAAATAAATAAACGTTAAAAAAAAAACAAAAAAAACTAAACATTAAACAAAATTAAAAAGGCGGATCCTGTCACCCCTGCTTCCCACCTTCCCGCTCAAAACAAAAATTATAAAAAAAGAAAACCATCCAGTCTCCATGGCATCTAGCTCCAGCAGCCCAAGCTAACAAAGAAAAGGATCCACAGTAGCACTACTCATGATGGCCCAAGGTGGAAAAAACCCAAATGTCCGTCAATAAGTAAACGGATAAACGAACGTACATACATACCATGGAATACTGTGCAGGCATAAAAAGGAAATCAAGCCCTGATGCGACGTGCCATGAGCTTCAAAATATCACGGCAAATAAAAGCAGACACAAGAGGTCACGTATTGGAAAATTCCACTTATGTGAAATATCTAGGATAGGCAAATCCATAAGGAAAGCAAGCGGATCAGTGGTCACCGGGGACCAGGGGCAGGAAGGGCTTGGAGGGTAACGGCATTCGGGGGCACGCAGCTGAATCTTGGAGTGAACTGCTCGGGAACCAGACAGAACACAACCCTGTGAAGGTAGTGAATGCCAGCGAATTGTGCCACGTGAATCTCACCCCGGACTCTTTCAAAGAGAGAGATTTAAAGAGGCACGACGACTGGACACAATACGCGGTCCTGGATTAGACTGCCGTGTGTTCAGGCCCGCTAGAAAAGACGTTTGGGGACACGAAGGGAGGTCTGAATGCAGGCTGGGCGTCGGATGATACGAAGAAGCAATGTAGGTATGATCACGGCGCAGTTAAGCAGAAAAGATGCCCTAACGTCTGAGACGTGCAGTCTGGACGGTTTGGGAATGAAATGTTACGATGTTTGTTAAAATAGCTCAGGAAACAAAAAAGGCAGTGAAGCCAAGATGGCAAAGTGTTAATGGTGTAATTGTATGTGACGGGGCCGAGGTATATCGACCCAGGGATTCTAGCGTTTTCTCTGGAAAGGCAAAGGACCCCGAAGCAGCCAACACAATACTGAAGGAGGAGAACAAAGTTGGAGGACTGACAGTATCCGACTTTATTTTTTATTTACTTATTTATTTAAAAAAAATTTTTTTTTAACATTTATTCATTTTTGAGAGAGAGACAGAGCATGAGCAGGGGAGGGGCAGAGAGGGAGAGGGAGACACAGAATCCGAAACAGGCTCGGGCTCTGAGCCGTCAGCGCAGAGCCCGAGGCGGGGCTCGAACCCACTGACTGTGAGATCATGACCTGAGCCCAAGTCAGACGCTTAACTGACTGAGCCCCCCCAGGCACCCCAGTATCCGACTTTAAAAATTTACTATGGGAGCGCCTCAAATAAACAAACATTGGGGCGCCTGGGTGGCTCAGTCGGTTGGGCGGTCTGACTTCGGCTCAGGTCATGATCTCACAGTCCGTGAGTTCAAGCCCCGTGTCGGGCTCTGTGCTGACAGCTCGGAGCCCGGAGCCTGCTTCGGATTCTGTGTGTCACTCTCTTCCTCTCTGCCCCTCCCCGGCTCATCTCTGTCTCTCTCAAAAATAAATAAACATTAAAAAAAAATAAACAAACATTAAAAAAAACCAAACACTTAAAGATTTACTATAAAGGTAACTTGTAAAAGAAGAAAAGCACGTCTATGAAATCAGTATACGAAATCCAAACACTGTAACGTGTTTTTTTACATCGATCATCATGGCGAAATTTAAAGAAGGAAATAACAGAACCCAGGTTAGCAAGGGTATGTGCCAAACGAGGCCCTCTCAAACATCACGAAGTGACGAGATGCACTAGAATCATCTTTTTGGTTTGCTGACACATTGGAAATGACTGTCCCCTCTTTAATGTCCTATTCTTTTTTTTTTTTTTATTAACGTTTATTTATTTTGAGACAGAGAGAGACAGAGCATGAACGGGGGAGGGGCAGAGAGAGAGGGAGACACAGAATCGGAAGCAGGCTCCAGGCTCTGAGCCATCAGCCCAGAGCCCGATGCAGGGCTCGAACTCACGGACCGCGAGATCGTGACCTGAGCTGAAGTCAGACGCTTAACCGACTGAGCCACCCAGGCTCCCCTGTCCTATTCTTTTAATAAGAAAAGCGACTGCTTCCCCCCTCCAGACCCCAGCACCCCTCCAGGGGCTCCCCCAACCCCGACCCCGGCACCCCTCCCGGGGGCTCCCCCACCCCGGACTCTGGCACCCCTCCAAGGGTTCTCCGCACCCTGGATTCCAGCGCCCCGCCAGGGGCTCCCCCCCGGCGACCCAGCACCCCTCCGGGGGGGTTCCCCCACCCCAGACCCCAGAGCCTTTCCAAGGGCAAGTGTTGTCTCTCAGACAGATGGTCTCAGGTAGAAAACAGCAACTCTGAGAGCACACTCCTGCCAGACAGATTTGGCAAGGACAGCTTTCTTTCCTTGCGCATATTTCAAACCACAGATTTCTCTGCAAGAGTCGAAGGAGGTTATTTACTTCAGAAAAAAAAAACGATCAACCCCTGAGTCTCCCAGAACCTTCCAGCACACAGCTCTAGGATATGACGTTCTGCTGTCAGAACTGCACTATTGTGCTCTTTCAAATGTGTGATTCAAGAAAAATGTTGCACTGTTCTCTTTTTACAGCCTGAGATTTCTGTTCTTAGAAAATATGCTTGCCTGGTTGAATGGAACTCAACAAATTAAGCCATTTCTCAAATGAACTATATCAAAGGTGGTCAAATACAGCTTCCACCTGTGGGGCAAAACGGACCAGTTAATGGAAATCCAATGCCCACCTAATGTCCTAGTGTCATTGTCGCCTCGGTCAGGAGCCAAAGTCAGCTGTTGAAAGGTCATTTCAGTGTGTTTCAACTCTCTGTGGTAGGAATTAGTTCCCTTAATCCACACAGAACAAGCAAATAAACAGGCACCACGAAAGGCAGTATGTCCTAGTGACTATCTCTTCTTTTTTATTTTAATATTTATTTGAGAGAGAGAGAGAGAGAGAGAGAAAGAATCCCAAGCAGGCTCCATGCTGCCAGCACAGAGCCCAATGTGGGGCTCAATCCCATGAACTGTGGGACATAACCAAGGTCAAATCAAGGGTCAGACGCTTAACCAACTGAGCCACCCAGGTGCCCCAGATACACACTTCTAAGGTAGGCTCTATTTCATGCAACATGAGGGGCCCCACAAATGCCAACTGTGTGTTTTGAAAAAGCTGCATAAGCTCTGTGTGCCTCAGTTTTCCCATCTGTCAAACGGGGGCGGTGGCATCTTTATAGAGTTGCTATAACTTGATGAGGATAAAGCCTGGAATGTATGCCCAATACATGGTTGTTATTTCAGTATTAGATCAGTGATTAAAACGGAGTGGGTCCCTAATTGCTACAATGGTGTAGATATGTGGATTTATATTGACAAACTCCAGAGGAACAGAAAGATAAAAATGGGAGCGTAAGGGTGATAGGATAAAGAGGCTTTTTTTTTTTTACCTTACATTTTTCTCATTGGTGTTGCAATAGTGTTAAAATAAAATTGGAGAAATTATTTAGATGTCCAAGGAAACAGCTAAAAACTAGTTTTTCCCTCAGAGGATTTTCATCTTACATCACAATGAACGTGGCCAATTTAATTACACCGACAAACAACCCAGAGAAACCTGGAGAAAATCACGCGATAATACAAGCTAATATTTCATTAGCAATTACTATATGGCAAGCATTCTACCAAGCGCCTTGAACATATCCATTCAATTAGTTCTCTTCACAAGTCTAGGAAGGAGGTTACTGTTACCGCCTCCCATTTTACAGATGAAAAAACCAAGGCACAATCAACAGCATACCAAGATCAGATGCTGGGAGAGGCACATTCCGCCTCCCAGGCAGAGGGCTGTGCCATGCGCGCCCTGCCCACGGTCCCAGGACTCGCTTCTAGATGCTCCAGACTGTTTGCTGCAGGCACCTGAATTTTTTTAACTTTTTAAAAAATGTTTACTTTGAGAGAAATACAGACAGTGCGAGCGGGGGAGGGGCAGAGAGGAGACAGAGGGAGAGAGAGAAAATCCCAAGCAGGGCTCCCCACGCTGTCAGCACAGAGCCCAATGCGGGGCTCGATCTCAGGAACCGCGAGATCGTGACCTGAGCCGAAACCAAGAGTTGGTCGCGTCACTGACCAAGCCACCCAGGCGCCCCTAAAACACCTGCAACTTTTCGGCTGGCTTTCGTTGGGCTTTCTCCCAGCTCTCGTGAACGGCATCAGCCCACGTGGCGGGCAAACTGGCAATGCTCCCACGTGCAGCCCTCGGCCAACGGTGGCCAGGGCAGGTCGGGGATCGACGCCCCCAGCCTCCTCCGTCTGGCTGGGTACCTCTCCGGTGGCTTCCACGCCGTCTCTGGGAGTCCCCTCCCCAGCAGGACCGAGCCCAGGCGCCCTCACAGGCAACTAACTTGGTGGCTTCCTACTGGCTTCCATTTATCCCTGTGGTCTCTCCTCCCCACTCTCCCGCTGGCTTTCCTGGGATCACCTCAAAACCAACAACAACCAAAAAAAAAAAAAAAAAAAAAAAAAACACGACCTCTCCAGAAATGTTGGTCTCAAGGTCTGCCTTTGGGGACCTCCAAACCAAGAGAAACCACAGACACAGTCCAGCGATATACTACCCCGACACCCCCCCCCAAATTCTCTAACCATCAGGCTACACTGCCTACGATTTAAGTGAAGCAACAGGGAGTGCTCCTTCAGTGTCGATCTCAAATGTGCTCACCTTTGAAGGACCCCAAAAGTATGCACCTAGCCCTTAAATCGTAAACTGGTGAGTGCGGGACTCAATACACGCAGTATGAAACATATGGCATCGTGGAGGGCTTGGGAGGAGCTGAGAGCCCGAGTCATCACCCAAGGAGGTCTTCTGCTCCCCAAGAACCCAGAAGAGGGTTCTCGCGGGGGATAAGGAGCTGCGAGGGTGACTCTTGGGCAAACTTCGCTTGAAGGAGCAGAGTTTGGTTTTCTGTCCCCAGGCAAGAGAACAGCAGAGAAAGCTCACAGCTGGTGTCATGGCATGTGTATCACGTGCGAGCCCTGTGTTCATCGCTCCACGTGCACTAGGTCACTAGGTCACCTCTAAGCAAGTCCTCCCGGCCGGAGCTGCTATTCACCCCATTGTACAGAGAAGGAGACTGAGGCTTGCGGAAGGGAAGTGACTGGTCTAAGGTTGGGACAGCTACTAAGTGGCTGAGCTGGAAGGCCCAGCAGGTCTCCCTGACTCTGAACCAAATTCGTCACCAATAGGTTATACAACTCCCCGCCCCAGTGATCATTATCAGAAAATCACCTCCCATTGAACCGTGTATTGTACGCAAAGCACTTTAGATAAGTAATGACTGGGCCTCACCACAGCCTACCAGTTAGAATGACAACAGATACAATGTAAGCTTCACACACACATCGGCCCTACCAAGTATCACCTGCCTTTTACAGGCAAGAAGACTGAGGCACGAGGAAACATTTCCCCAGCAGGTGCTGGTGCAGAGAGCAGGGAGGCTGTGCTCTCCCTCGCTGGCTGGGCCGCTACGCTCTTCATACAGTGTGCAGAGGGATGCGGCTTCCTCCCCTGCGGTCCCTGCTCAGAGTCAGGGCTCAGGGGGGGCTCCGGTGTGATCTGCCTCTCCTGCCAGCTCACAGGGAAACCCCCGGCGGGCCTCCCATCAGCTCTGCCCCTTCCATAACCTGCAAGTTCTCCCAAGTCTTGTCTCAGAGCAAACCTCTCCTCACCATGCCCCATTAGCTGTAGTTAAATGCCTTGGCCTCTCCTCCCCGCTTACCCTCGGAACCAGACAGTCTAACCCACCTCCTACCCCTACTCTCAGGGCCCCCCCCCCAAAAGCCCCCTAAGAGCTCGAAGTGAGCAATCATTAGTCTTATCAAAGAAAAAACATCATGGATTAATCCTCCTTTTTTACCTAAGTCTACGGGGCTTTCGTTCTGAGAAGTAAATTAAATAAATCCAATAATATTTGTTTCCCTAACAATCTGTGCTGGCCTCCTGATATTACTACAATCCTCGTTTTGATGACAAGCTCCAAAAAATTCTTTCAATTATGGCAATTTTAGCTGGCTTCCATCTCCAAAGAACCCCCCCCAAGTCTCCCAAGGAGAATAATACACCATATTTCTTTAAAATATGCATGTCTGGCAACTCAAAAGGGTACCATCTGGTCACATAATTTCTGGCAATGAGGTTTCTGAAAAGCCTATGGAACATACATGATCCACTCTTGCTGCAACGGAAGCCAGAAATTCCACTGCTATTGTACAAAGCAACTGAGGTTAGCTGAGGCAAAGACTGGCCACGGTCCCTGCGAGGAGATACAGCGTTCAACTCCCTTAGAACACAGCTCACCCATTAAATACACATATTTAATCAAAGTCGTGCTAGAGAAGAAAGAGAAACATGGAAATGACCATCCCTCTCGAGAATCATTTTTGAGCCCTAGAAGTCAGGAGAGAGCAAGAAAAGCAAAATTGGGTCTCTTCCAAAACGAAGCAAAGGAGGAGCAAAGAAAGTCGGAATAATTAAAACAGAAGGAAATGATGGCAGTGGCGGGAGCCCGGCCAGGGGAGCAAGCGTGGTCTCCCTGTACGAGGAATCGCAACGAGCTGCACGACAAAATGCCAAACAGCCTGTAACCAGAAGACACGTTGAGGTCCCTGCTTCCCCGTCCCAGTATACTGTGGTCATTCTTCTCCAGCGCCGTAAACTTTGGGGGAGAGGTGCGTAAACACCAGGGGAGGCATTAGCACAGGTGACTCTGGGCCCCGGAGTCTCCTGAATTGCCACAGTAAGTATATATTTCAGAGCGAAGCCCCTTCCCAGGTCGCCGGGATGAATCGGAATTGCTAAGTGCTTGGAGAGCCTCCAAAAAAAAAACAAAAACAAAAAAAAAAACGCACAGCCCCATTGCAGATGCACAGCCCAACTGCAGATGCGGACACAATGTTTTTAATGCTCTGGCCAGGTGTTCAGAACATGCTACCAGCAGACGCACATTCCCCAGACTTAACGGTTTGGAGCCAAGGTTGGCAAGCTTTTGCTGCAAAGGGCCAGACAGTAATAATTCAGGCACTCTGCTGCGGGCTGTCACTAGTCACAACTATCCCACCCTGCCATGAGAGGGCAAAAGTGGCCACAGGCAACACGCATGCAAGGAGCGTGGCCGTGTGCAATAAAACTTTATTTGTGGGCCTGAAGTCCGGACTGCATGTAATTATCGTGGGTCGCAGAATACTGTTTGCTTTTTATTTTCTTCGGCCGTGACAAAAATATAAAAATCATTCCTTAGTTCACAATCTGTCCAAAAAAATAGGTGATGGGCTGTACTGAGCCCACAGGGTCTAAAGAGACAGCATCTATTTCAAATGAAGGATGAAGACAACAGCTTTGAATTTACGCAGATATTAAAAATCACGAGGAAGAGGGTGGAGGACAGCAATGGATTTATCTCATATGATGGTGACAAATATTGTCCTGTCTTGGAATCACACGGGCCTGACCTTGAGTGCCCGCAAGGACCACTTTCCAGCTGCGTGACCTTGAACAAGTTTTAAACTTGCCCAGCCTTCATTCCTTCCTGTGTAAAAGGGAGATAACAAAAGTACCTTTTTGACAGAGTTACAGTAGCGATGAAGTGAGATCCTGCCCTCTAAAAATACTTTGCCAGCACCCAGCCCCTCTGCAAAGAAAAGCCAGTCTCAATGAGCATTACAATAATACTCATGCGATGATGGATTGGTCGACCTGCAAATCGTTTTTCCTGGATACGAAGGTAAGATTTTAGCAATCCCGACTCCTATGTATAAAGCCAAAACTCCAAACAAAGTAGATGGCCAGAGGTCAACACAAAACTAACACAATACAAGGGTGTTTTGGTTTGGTACAACACCTCAGTAATCCAGCTCTCGGGAATCTAGAAACCTCAGATTTCTGGAAAAGTTGTGAGCTCGAACTCGTGGAAAAGAATGCACACATAAGTAAATCATTTATTCACTCAGCCAGCACCTCCGAAGAATTCTGTGTGAGAGCAGTTTACGGTATCTAGAACGGGGGCCCCAACAAGTAACCAAAATAATTTCAACACAATAAACATGGCATTATGGAGCAGAGCTGCGTGCCTCAGGGCTCGGGGAGCGTAAAGGCAAGCAAGGGCTCTGGAGACGCAAGAAGAGTATGAGGAAGCGGGCCAGGTGAAAGTATGCAGGCTACAAAGATGGGAGTGGAATGTTCCAGACGGAAGTAACGGAGAAGAGACGGATGGCGTTTTCTGCGGGTCTATAATCACTGTGTGTGTGTGTGTGTGTGTGTGTGTGGTCAGGGTAGGGTGGAGGGGGTTGATGGATGCCAGCTTCGAAGCCAGGAACACCCAAGGAACAAGAAGAAAAGAGGCAAGGAAAACACACACGTAGAACACACCTCCCAGGCATGTGCAGGTAAGTGGGAACACAACGGCCATCAGCCAAAGCAGCAGGCTCACGGACGCCCTGTCGTATCGCTCGCTCACTGAACATGCCCTACACGCTCCTTACGTAGCTCCTGGGAACCTTGCCACAGACAATAAAATGCATATAAATGATTCAATTTTTCACTTAACCCATTATTTTAGTTAGCTTAGTTATTTGAGAGAGACAGAGACAGACACAGAGAGAGAGAGAATCCCAAGCAGGCTCAGCACTGTCAGCACAAGCCCGACGTGGGGCTCGATCTCATGAACCGTGAGATCATGACCTGAGCCGAAATCAAGAGTGGGATGCTCAAACAACTGAGCCACCAGGAGCCCTTAACCTGTTACCTTTAAAAATTATGACGGCAGGGGCACCTGCGTGGCTCAGTCAGTTAAGCATCTGACTTCGGCTCAGGTCATGATCTCACGGTTCATGGGTCAAGCCCCACGTCGGGTTCTGTGCTGACAGCTCAGAGCCTGGAGCCTGCTCGGATTCTGTATCTCCTCTCTCTCTGCCCCCTAACCTGCTCCCATTCTGTGTGTCTCTCTCTCTTCAAAAACAAATATTAAAAAGGTTTTTTTTAATAAATAAACAAAAAAATTATGACGGCAAACAAAAATACTGCAAACCTTTTCTCCTATCCCACAGAAGAACGCGTTTATCGGGCCTGCGCCTTAATTCATCCATTCTTAAGAGGTCGTATTCTTACACGGAGAGAAGCAGCACACGCGGAGGCCTTCATAGGTGCTGAGTTCAAGCCCCTGCTCAAAGATGAGACAGCTCTGTGGGCCTGAGAACACGCCTCCGCCTCTCTGGGCTCCTCACTCATCTGGTAGGCGGACGAGACCCCGGGGCAGACGTGGGGACGCAGGGAGGAAGGATGGTCCAGGCGCGCGTGGAACGGATATTGGTTAACATAGTGAAACTAGCAACACTCGAAACAGGTTGCTGTGAACCTTATGTATGTGTGTTGAGTACCTACCTAGAGTCCGTGCAAACAAAAATCGCTCAATAAACAGACCTCTGAGAGAGGGTCTCATTATTCCCTTCCAGGGATGAGGGCTTCAACCCCCCAGGGGAGTTAAGTTACTCTCCCCTGAAGTCACACTTCCCAGCAAACAGGGGAAACCCGTTCCCTCCGCCCCCAAATCCACCCTCTTTGGGGGCTCCCTGCTAGCTGCCCTCTGGCCACCCCCCTCACGGGGTTCCCAGGCTGGGGGGCCAGAAGCTCCTCCCATTTTGGCATAACCGCTACTCAAGGGCAGACCCCCCCCACACCCACAACACACACACCCGGCCTCTGCACGTCCAAGCTTTTCCACCAACATCAACATAGACTCTGCCCTGGAAGGTAGCCCCCAAATGCTGTAGCATGTAGTTGAATGAAAGGCACAATTAAAATACTGATGAAAATGGCCACCAAGGGGGGAAAAAGGCAAGAAAAGAGAAATTCCTTTATTTTCCTAATCGCACACACTCCCGCTACTACGCCGGCAAAGCAAAGCTGGGTCTCCCCACACTGTCCCCAAAGCTGGGTCTACCCCCGCCGTCCCCAGGACAGGATTGCCACTGCTGAAAAGCAAGAGAAATAAAAGAAGTGAATTCTTGGCTCTTGAGCTTCCAAGGGCCCAAACCCTCGTTATTATGCCCAAAACCATGGAATTTTATATGCTATTTACCGTCCAAATTTTCTCTATGCTAACTGTACAACATCACTCATGGCCAGATGTCATTCCATCATGTTGAGAAATTAGCCCTTAATGAGACATGATCGTGTGTTTAGATTTGGAAAAAGCATTTGGTCTAAGAGTTATCAATTTGAATAGTGGGATCCAATGATGGATAAAGTTCAAGGCTGTTGGTCAACTTTTTTAAATTGTTTTTTCACGTTTTATTTTTTGAGAGACAGAGAGAGACAGCGTTGAGCAGGGCAAAGAGAGAGGGAGACACAGAATGCAAAGCAGGCTCCAGGCTCCGAGCTGTCAGCACAGAGCCGGATGTGGGGCTCGAACTCACAAGCTGTGAGATCATGACCTGAGCCGAAGTCGGACGCTCAACGGATGAGCACACCCGGGGCCCCAGCTGGTTAACTTTTTTAAAACAAATTTTAGGAGTCACACAACATGTATGAACCACTGTTCTGAGATACCCGGCTTTTACGTACGACATGCTAATGCTTCAACGAGGACACCACCACGAGGGGGGCTTATCTGCCTTAGAACATTCTAGAAAACTACCTTTTCTCGCATCCTCTTCTCAAAATATTCCAAATAGTCACTCCAAGCAAGGCACTAGCTCCTCCTCATCTCTTGCCAGCGTCTGCACAGCCGCGTGAGGGCTGCCCGCTCGTTGCGGAGCCTGCCTTCTGCTACCCTGCCCACTCAGCACTGTCAATGTGTACCACGAACCGACAGCTCTCTGCCCTTGCACCTGATCATTCCACAGTCCCAACACTATGCCAGCCAAGCTCCTTTGGAGAGCCTGACGCGACAGCACACAGGGCCAAATGCTGAGTTCCAGCTCCATCCAGTACGCCTTCCAACGAAACTTTCCAGGAACATCCCCAGACAAAAAGCCAAGAGCTGCCTTGACAGAAACCACGTTTAGCTCCTAAGCAAGTCCCGGCAATGGCACGGGCAACCAGGAATCACCCCTTCTCCTAGTCAAACAAGAAAAAAGCCGACCTGTAGAGGAAACCTTCAAGCAACATACGCTGGTCTAAGACCTTTAAGGAAAAGTTGCCAACCGTTTGGCAATAGACCAAATTAATTCAACACACATGATTTTCCTTTTGACCTGCACGGCTTTTTAAATTTTTAAATTGCCAAGATTTTAAAAGTAGGACATTTATACAAAATCTGGATTCTTGGGGAGGCTGTGGGGCTCAGTCGGTTGAGCGTCCGACGGTCCGTGAGTTCGAGCCCCGCGTCGGGCTCTGTGCTGACGGCTCGGAGCCTGGAGCCTGCTTCGGATTCTGTGTCTCTCTCTCTCTCTCTCTCTGCCCCTCCCCTGCTCCCACTGTCTTTCTCTCTCTCAAAAATAAATAAATAAACATTTAAAAAATGTTTAGATAAAACCGTGCTATCCCAGCTCTATTCCAAACACACAGAAAGAACCAGGACCCTGCCAACATCCACACCAGTATAGGGTGAGTGGGAAGCCTCGACCTTTGCCAGGCTATAATGAGGTGACCAAACCCTCACCCCATCCTTAACTCTGGGGTCATGCCACATAAGACCAAGTAGAGAGCTGGGACGTTCATCTCCACCAGGGAGTAACAGCTCCCACTTTGCTCTCACCTTTGGTGTCAGTGGACTATGAAGGGAGCCTCGACTTCCCCAAGGGGTAATGAGGTGCCCCATCCCTCCCTGCTGGGAGAGTAGAGAGTTAGGACTTTCACCACCGTCCAGTGGTAATGAGGCCACCCACTCTCACGGCATTAGCTGAGGCCACTTGGGGAGCAGTCACAAGGCCCTTCTACCTGTCCCAGCCAGGAAGGTATCAGTGAGAGGCCCCGTGGGGAGCCAGAACTCCAACTCCTGCTCAACAGGAAGGAGGAGCTCTCACACTGAGTATCAAGAGTCTGAGTGGGGAACCAGGGTATCCACCCCCACTCAGAAGTACCAAGGCAGTGCCGTCATCTTCCCCTGCTGGAGCAGTGGAAAAGAAAGCCAGTAGCAACAGACAATTTAAATAAGACCTAGGCGCATAAAATAATACTTAAAATGCGCAGGTTTCAATGTAAAAAATCACCATTGTGCCAAGAACCAATAAGATTTCAAACGGAGTAAGAAAAGACGATCGATAGATGTCACCACCAAGATGACAGAACAATCAAAATTATGTGAGAAAGGTATTAAAAGAGCCAATAAGCAATTAAGACAGTGCTTGAAACTAATGAAAAAAACGGAAAGTCTCAGCAAAGAAATTGAAAGTTCCAGCAGGGGCGCCTGGGTGGCTCAGTCAGTTAAGTGTCCCGACTGGATTTCAGCTCAGGTCCTGGCTCGCAGTTTGGTGAGTTCAAGCCTCAGGTCGGGCTCAGTGCCAGCATCACAGAGCCTGCTGAGATTCTCTCTCTCCTCCTCTATCTGCCCCCTCCCCCACTCACGCATCTCTGTCTCTCTCAAAATAAATGGTTTTAGCAAAAGAAACAGATAAAGAACAAAACAGAAATTGTAGAACTGAAAAAACACCTAACTAAAATAAAAAGATTCAACCTCAACTCAACCACAGAGTGAGGGGAAAGATTGATCAGTGACCTGTAAGGTAGAACAACAGAAATTACCCAATCTGAACAAAAGAGCGGAAATAAACTGGGGGTGGGGGGAGGTAGAAATAGAGCTCAGGGGAAGGTGGGCTATCACAAAAGATCTAACATTCCATGTCATCAGAATCCCAAAAGGAGAGAGGAAAGAGGGCAGAGCTGAAAAACAACAAAACAAATAAAACACACACCTACTAGAAGAAATAAGGGCTGAAAACTTCCAAATTTGGCAAAAGACATAAACCTACAGATTCAAGAAGCTCACCGAACCCCAAGCAGGATAAAGCAAAAGAAACCCACTCTAAGACACAACATGGTCAAACTTCTAAAAACCACAAGAGAAAGAATTCTAAAAGCATTGAGAAAGAAATGACACCTAATGTATAGAAGAAAAAACATTCAAATTATAGATTTCTCATCAAAAATCACAGAGGTCAGAAGAAAGTGGCACAATTTTCAGGGCTGGACACAAAAAGGAGCTGTCAACCAGGAATCCTATAACCAGAGTAATATTCTTCAGGAATGAAGGGGAAATCAAGACATCCTCAGATGAATAAAAACTAAGAGAATTTGTTGCCAGCAGACCTATCCTAAAAGAATGGCTACAGGAATTTCTCGAAACAGAAAGGAAATGATAAAAGTAACCCTAGAACATCAAGAAGGAGGGAAGAACATAGTAAGCAAAAATATGAGTAATTAGAATAGGCTCTCCTCTTGAGTTTTCTAAATTACAATTGACGATTAAGCAATCACCTGATGTCATTACTCACAACAATTAAAATCATAATCACAGGACACTGTCTGATGTGCGTCCCAACATACACAGGAAATAGTCAACACAGGAGGAAACATTTAACACAATATATTACAAATGGAGGAGGATAATGGGACATAAAGGAGCTAAGTCTACGTTTCACTAAAACTGGTTAAAATGATGACACCAGGAGACGATAAATATGTAGACAGAATATGATACCAAGAGCAGCCACTGAAACGCTATACAAAGAGATACACTCAAACAAACTATTAAAGTTGACTCTTGAACACGGGCTTGAACGGCAAGGGGTCTACTTACATGCAGATCTTGAGGCAAAAGCCACAGAACCGTTTACTGAGGAACTGTCCACCCCACTCTCCATGGGACCTAAACAAAGAGACTGAGCAGAGGTCGGTCCTGCTGCCCTAAGGTAGGGGGACCTGGTGGAGGCCGTTAACAGCTCCCCCGTGGATCTAGAACCGGGCATGGCTACAGGTCCCCTGGTGTGCTGAGGGGGTGATTGGGTCCAGAAGGTTCCCCTGGCCTTCCTGCCACCAGAGTTCTGCACACACTTGGGCTCCAGGGCTGTACGGGGAAGCCACACACCTCAGCCCCTCCCCATCAGGTGCAGACCCCTCCCACCAGCCATGTCACCTTCCCCAGGCTGGCACATTCACGCATGCCCGTAGCGCCAGCGGCCACAAGCCAGTGGTACACCTCCAGGCAGATGGGACTCCTGTATTGTACGCCCAGCCCTATGATGCGGCCCCAGGGGCCACCAAGGGCTGCAACTGCCTAGCTGAGGCCACTAAGCTGTGAAAGACCAGCATCCTGGGATCGCACCTGTCCCTGCTACCACTGTGTACCTCTCTCCCCTACCTGTACACATTTTTTTTCAGTGAATACAAATACAGTCCTATAAACGTATTTTCTCTTCTCATGATTTTCTTCATAACATTTTTTCTCTAGGTTATTTTATTGGTAAAACCCCAGTGTATAATACATTTAACATACAAATTATACGTTAATCGACTTATGTTATTGGTAAGGCTTCTGGTAAACAGCAAGCTATCGGTAATTGAGTTTTAGGGGAGTCAAAACTTATATGCAGATTTTCAACTGTGAGGATACCCCTAACCCCAGCATATTCAAGGGTCAACTGTATATAAATCAGAATGAAATTCTAAAATCTTCAAGTAACACAAAGGAAGGCAGGGGGGAAAAGGCAAGAAATAAAAGACAGAACAAACAAAAAAACAAAACAATTAAATGGTATCCTTTAGCCCTAACATATAAATAATTACATTAAATGTAAATGGTCTAAATACACCAATAAAAGACAGACTGGAAGACGGGATTAAAAGCATGGCCCTGGTTCAGATTCTGTGTCTCCCACTCTCTCTGCCCCTCCCCTGTTGGTGCTCTGTCTCTCGCGCTCAAAAATAAATGAACATTTAAAAAAAAAGCATGGCCTAATTATATGGTGTCTGCAAGAAACATTTCAAATATCGCAGTATAGGCAGGTTGAAAGTAAAAGGATGGAAAAAATTTGTATCATGCAAACATTAATCAAAAGAAAGCAGAAATGGCTACATTAATAGCGGATAAAAGAAACTTCAGGGCAAAGAATATTACCAGAGACAGAGAGGACATTTTATAGTGACAATCAATTTAAAGGGTAAATCCACCCAAAAGGCACAGCAACCCTAAATGTGTACATATCAAATAGTGGAGATGCAAATTATACAAAGCAAAAACCGAGGGCAGTGAAAGAGGAAAAAGACAAATCTACACTTCTGTGCAAGGAGACTTCTCTCAACAATTAGTAGAACTTGAAAGAAAATCAATAAGGATATAGAAGAATTCAACACTATTGACCAAGGGATCTAATCAATATTTAGAATACTCCACCCAACAAGAGCAGATACATGTCATTTTCAAGTGCCCACAGAACATACACTAAGAGGGACCATATCCTGGGCCAGAAAATAAACCTCAAAAAATTTTTAAAAGTTGAAATCCCAGAGTGCATTCTCTAATGACAATGGAATCAAACTAGGAATCAATAACAGGAATGTAACAGGAAAATGCCAAGCACTTAGGAACTAAAAAGCACGATTCTAAATAACCAACGGATTGAAGGGAAGGTCTCAAGGGAAATCAAAAGTATACTGACTGGGGCGCCTGGATGGCTCAGTCAGCTAAGCATCCAACTCTTGATTTCAGCTCAGGTCATGATCTCACGGTTCCGTCGAGTTCAAGCCCCGTGTCAGGCTCTGTGCTATCACCTTGGGATTCTCTCTCTCTCCGTCTCTCTCTGGCCCTCCCCCACTTGCTCTCTACCTCTCTCTCTCAAAAGAAATAAAAAGTAAACTTAAAGTACGCTGAATTGCATGAAAGTTAAAATACAACATGCCAAAGCTAGTGAGATATAGCTAATGCCGTGCCGAGGGGGAAATATGGAGCACCGATGCATGTTAGAAAAGAGGGAAAAATCTCAAAATCAATGACTCGATTTCCCTCAAGAACACAGAAAAATAAAATAAATAACAAAATAAGCCAAAGCAAGCAGAGGAAGGAAATAAGTCAAAATCAACGAAATGGAGAACAGCCAAACAATGGAGAAAACAAAACAAAGACCTGGTTCTTTGAAGAGATCAATAAAACTGACAAACTTCTGGTAGAAAAAGAGAGAGGATACTACCAATGTTAGTATTACTAGGGACCCTTCAGACATCAAAATTATAATACGAGAGGGGCACCCAGGTGGCTCGGTCGGTTAAACCTCTGACTTCGGTTCTGGTCATGATCTCATGGTTCCTGAGTTCCGGCCCCACGTCAGGCTCTGTGCTGATGCCTCAGAGACTGGAACCTGCTTCAGATTCTGTGTCTCCCTCTCTCTCTCCCCTCCCCTGCTCATGCTCTCTCTCTCTCTCTCTCAAAATAAACATTAAAATACGAGAACACTGACTCTCCACACATAAAACTGATAACCTAAATAAAACAGACCAACTCCTTGAAAAACACAAACTAATAAAACCCCCAAATGAGAAATTTCTAATCCCAGATGGTTTCACTAGAAAATTCTACCAAAAGTCTAAAAAAAACATTAACACCGATTCTACACAGTGTCCTCTAGACAACAGAACAGGAGAGAATACTTCCCAATTCAGTAACTTTATTAAGCCAGTGCCTGATACAAAACTACACAGACAGGGGCTCCCGGCTGGCTCAGTACAGCATGCAACTCTTGATCTCATGGTCATGGGTTCGAGCCCCACCTTGGGCATAGGGCCTACTTAATTAAAAAAAAAAAAAAAAAAAAAAAATATCTATATAATATATTATATATATACACACAGTACCAAAAAATACCAAATACCAATATCCCTCTTGAATACAGACCCAAAAATTCCATGACAAAATATGAGCAAATAAATCTTGTATTCCTCTAAATGTATTTTATGTATGAAAAAGAAATATACACAATGACCAGGTGCATTTTATTCCAAGGATGCAGAGTTGGTTCAGTTTTCAGAAGTCAATTAATGTAATCCAGATTACAGAATTATGCTGACATAAACCCAATCCCAAAAAGTTACAGACCACATGGTTCCATTTATTTCACCCCCAACATGACAAATTTAAAGTAAGGAGAAGAAATTAATGGTTGCCGGGGATTAAGGGGAGTGAGAGGAGGAGGGAAGTGGGTTTGGCCATCATCTTCAAAGTGACAGATCTGTTCTGCAGCCTGACTGTATCAGGGTAAGTAGCTTGCTTATAATCTGTGCTATAGTTTTGCAAATGTCACCTAGGGAGGAAACAAACCTGTAAAGGTACAGGGGCATTATTTCTCATGACTGCTTATAAACATGTAACCATCTCAAAATAAAAGTTTAAAAATAACGGGATTATAATGAAAACCAATCATACTGAATACAACTGTCAAAACATTAAAATATTTGTAATGCGTGTTTTAAAAAAAACAACAACAAACCCAGGTGATGTGATAGGAAAGGTATATTACCTATTTGAATCAGGTGGTCAGGGAAGAATCATGTGATGAGGCAGACCGGTAATCTGTGCTGTGATCTCAGTGACAAGGAGATGCCTTGCAAAGACAAAAGGAAAGGCATGCCAGGTTGAGGAAACAGCTACCCACAGAAGCACCAAGATCAGAAGAACCTCAGCGCATTAAGGGAACGGAGAGGTCAGCGCGTCTGAGCGTCGGCAGGAGAGGGAAGCAGGAGGCCAAGTGATGTGTGTGGCTTCACAGGCCAGAGGAGGAAGTCTGGGTTTTATTCTAAATGCAACTGGAAGCCGCTGAAGGACTAAAGATTTGCAAGAAGCAGAATGATATGGTGTGAGACACAATTTAAAAAGAGCGTCCTGACCACGGTGGGTAGGATTGCAGCCGGTAGGAATAAAGGTCTGGGAGCTGGGCGGGAGGCTCCAGCCAGGAAGGCTGGAGGCCATGGCCAGGACCAGGAGGAGAGAGTGGCAGCGGAGATACGAGAAAGATGAATGGACTAGGGTATATTCTGAACACAGAACCAAGAGAAAGGACTTTCGGATAAACTTCCTTTCAAAGGGGGGAAAGAAAAATAATCAAAGAGGACTCTCAGTTTGCCTTTTGTTCTACTTGAGCAGCTGAGCACACACGCACTGGCGTGGTTTACTGAGAGAGAGACCGCCAGCAGAACAAGTTGGGGTGGAGAAAATTAAGGGTTCAAGTGCGGATATCTTAAGCTCGACAGCCTTTTAAATATGCAAGGAGGGGGAGGTGATGTAGGTGGTGAGACGTGTGAGTTTGCCAGGAGTCGTATTCAGAAGGAGCATCTGGACGAGAATGCAATTTACAGAGTGATCGGCATCTAGATTGCCTATACATCCGAGGGGCTGGATAAAACACGTTGGCAGAGTGGAGGCTGAGGAAAAGGAGAGGTGCCCCAGCCAGAGCCCTGGGGCCCTCGGGCATGTCCAGAGGGGGATGAGAATAGCAGTGGAGACTGGAAGATGAGGCCAGAGGAAAATCATCTCATCCAGCCGGGAGCAACAACAGCTTCTGCCAGGACAAATGCTCTGCGCAGGCAAAGAGAGCGTCAGCGGTAGAGAAAGATTTACCCAGGCCAGGGGGCAAGGCGCTGCCATCTGATGGACTAGAAAGAAAGCCGGAAGGAACAACACGGGCCCGGGAAGGTCACTGCCGCTGGTGTGGTGATAAAAACACGTGGGGAAGACCCTGGGAATTGCATGGGAAGGCAAGTTTCACAGAACTAGAAGGGTTAGAATTGCAATAAAACCTCCCTAATCCCATCCCCAGTGCTTCCCCCAGACCCTTTCCCCAACTCAACACTTTCCTGGGTTTCTACTGAAAACAAAATCCAACTGTCCACGTTTTGTTGATGTAGAATCTTCAGGATACATTTGTCTATTATTTAGCCAAATGGAGTAGTGTTTATTTACCAGCAGTTTTGTTTCCTGGGTAAAGTATGCCAAGGGGCGCCTGGGTGGCTCAGTCTGTTGAGCACCCAGCTTCGGCTCAGGTCATGATATCACAGTTCATGAGTTCAAGCCCACATCAGGCTCTGTGCTGATAGCTCAGAGCCTGGAGCCTGCTTCGGATTCTGTGTCTCCCTCTCTCTCTGCCCCTCCCCTGTTCATGCTCTGTCTCTCTCTGTCTCAAAAATAAATAAAAACATTAAAAAAAATAAAAAATAAAATATGCCAATAACAGTTCCCCCAAATACACAAGATCCCCCCCCCCCGCCACCAAAACACACACACTTAACTTTGAGAAATGTAATTTACATTCAATTTGTTTATAAAGCTAAAAAATTAATCTGAAAAAAACAGCCAAAATAGATCCCTGCTTGCAAGTGCCTTTTTAAACCAAATTCCAAGTAAGATCCTAAATTACGTTTATTTTAGAAGGAAAAAAGTCACCAGAGGTAAGAAATGTTTGGATTATATTGTCTAAAAAAATCAAAATCAATTTGGCTTGGACATCTATTCTAGCACCCTGACTTAAAAAAAAAAAAAACTGCAAAAATTTGTAGATGAATTTATCAAGCGGTCTATGTGGAAAGGAGCAAGAATGTTTTAGCTCAATATATTTTCTGATGCATCTAAGAGAAAAAATAAATCATATGGATTTTGTAAAGTGCATTTTTATCTTTCTCTCTAATGAGACAGTGAAACAAGAGACATTCATTGCCTCCCTGGAGATTCTCATAATTTACAAAGACTATCCTTCTCTGAAGGGTTTACCCATAAATGGCCAATATGTGCAGTCAGTTGTCAAACGAAAACTGTCTAGGCCCCTTATGACCGCTCATCATTTTTCTGGTTAATGCATTAAAAGAGAAAGGGGGGAGTTACCCCCAAAACACTGTGTTGCATCCACACATTCCCTCTTGTTGCTGGGTCACAGGACAAAGGTTAAAGGGCACCACCACATAAGGGCAAGAAGAAGTAAATTCATCACCATCCAGGGTCATCGCTATAAGGTTAATCTGAGGAGAGAAGCAGCAAAAGAGGAAAGATAAACTACTCTCTAGGGGGCATCTGGGTGGCTCAGCTGGTTAAGCGTCCAACTTGGGCTCAGGTCATGATCTCACGATCCAGAGTTCAAGCCCCGCATCCGGCTCTGTGCTGACAGCTCAGAGTCTGGAGCCTGCTTCGGATTCTGTGTCTCCCTTTCTCTCTGCCCCTCCCCCCCAAATTAAATAAACATTAAAAAAAAAAACTGCTCTCTAGACTTTCCTTGGATGAGGAACAAGTCTTCTGAAGTCCAGAAAGAGAAAGAATATGGCTATTCGCACAGTGTCTGGGCCAGAAGAAGTACAGGTGTGGCCTGAACATCCTGCACCAACAATAACCACTGTCAGGAAAACTACCATGAAATAAGCATAACTGATACAAGTCAATCAGGAGTAACACTAATGCAAGGACTCTAAGCTGCATTTTTATTAATCAGGCACCATGCTTAATAAGAAACCATAAGGCCATCCCTAAGCAATTTGTATTTTTTCTCTAATAACTCAGTCTATACCCCTACCAGTAGAAGGGCAAATTAAAAAATCCTTCCAACAGGAAAAATGTATTTAATTCTGAACTAGGGACACTTGGGTTCTAAGTCCCAAGTGCTGAAGAAAACAATTAACTACATTTTGTGATCAACTCGACTTGAACTCTTGCCATTTATTTCTCCTTCTTCCCTGTTGGTCTCCATGTGTTGCCAAAATGATGCATAATCCCTGGGGTTTACAGTTCTTAATTCTCTGTAAAATGAGGGGAATTTTTCTCCCCCGGAGATAGGTGAGGCACCGAGAAGGAAGGATCAGTTCATCGGCAGGCTATATGTTATTTTACCTTGCCTATTGTTGAGTAAAATCATCTCCATTCACCACGGTCCTTCTTCTCTTACTTGTAAAATATCCACTTTATCATCTTTCTCTGACATACTTTACGTGAATTAAGAATTTCATAACTGGGAGGTATTTATTGAGATGCAATTCACATACGATACACGTCACTCGTTGGAAGTATGCAATTGCATGGTTTTGGAATAGTCACAGAGCTGCGCAAACAAAACTGCCATCAATTTTAGAAAAGAGACATAGCTTCCAAATCCTCTAATCCAAGGTACAGACAAAACGAAGGTTTAGATGGGTTAAGTCACGTTCCCAAGGTCACAGAGCTGGTCAGTGGCAGAGTCGGGCCTGGATCCCTGGGAATTATCAAGCCACTGACATCATCTGGGACTCCTTTCCCTTGCCCTGGGAATGTTCTATACGAATTAAAACCTGCTGTTACGACGCTGCCTGAGATGAATGTCTGGCATGTTTTAATGTCGTGCTCCGTCTTATATTAAACCCAGTGTAATTTCTCCACGAAATCTGTCCCATTGCAAGATTTCTTAGAAAGACTTCTAGAACAGCTAAAAATGTATCTACTGGGCACTCTGACCACAAAATGTGGTTTTTATAAAGCACACAGAGAATCTGTGATGCCTTTCTTTTCAGATAAATGCACAAAAGATCTCAGCTCATGCCAAAAAAAAAAAAAAAAAGCCTAAATTAGACCCACTCTCATTTTATTAATGGACTGCTTACAGGGGGTGAAACTAAACGACCTCATCGCTAGCATGACATTTCTCCAATGCCAATAACTTGCTAAGATTTCAACCATTCACTCTGGCTAGTGGTCAGAAACCAACTTGAGGGACACCTGAGCGGCTCAGTCAGTTTAAGCGTCCGACTCTTGATTTCGGCTCAGGTCATGATCTCATGGTTGGTGAGATCGAGCCCTGCATCAGGCTCTGCACTGACAGTGCAGAGCCTGCTTGGAATGCTCTCTCTCTCTCTCTCCCTCTCTGCTCCTCCCTCCCTCCCTCTCTCTCTCTTTCAAAATAAATAAACTTAAAAAAAAAACAAAAACAAAACCAACTTGAATCATCCTAGGGCTTATGTCTCCATCATCTCTGAGATGCGCTCCTATGAAGTTCATACCAAATAAATGAAAATCTTCAAAAAAGGAGGCCAGTTCCTTGCCAGAGCTAAGGAAGGCAGTGAAGGAGGCACAGCCTGAGACTACTCTGGCCCTGGTCTGCCCACAGGGACACCCAGCCTTCCCGCTGCCTAGGCTGAGAGCTTGCTTTAGCTCTTAGCTCACAGCAGCACCTGTTGAAAGGTCCTGCCTTTAAATGCCCCCCCCCCCCGCCGGTTTCCATGACATTCTTCTCCCTCCTGCCTTCCACCAGCTCTTTCCTTCCTGTGCTCCTCCACCCCAAAAGTTTCCTTTATTCAATAAATATTTATTGAGTGGCCACTGTTAAACACTGTCCCTAAATGTGGCTGCTCCCTAGAGTCTATAGTTAGCTCATCCCGCACTGACTTTCTTGTACTTCCATGTTTCCATGTTCATTTAGGGCTTACAACCCCAAAAGTCTAGTTCCAATCTTGACTTCATGCCCTGAGCCCCAGATCAGGACATGCACTTGCCCCCAGGCCAGTGACATCTCAACGTCACACAGACCCCTCAAAGGGCCCATGGCCAGCCAGGAATACACCATCTCCCCAGACACCCAGCTGACCCCTCCCCTAGGGCTCCTTATCCCCCTGAACAGCACCACTGTTCACCCAGTGTCCCCGACCTGAATTAGCGCATCGCCCAGTTTCTTCATGGGAGGGGTGTGAGGGGACAGCAGTGCCCTCAGCCTGGGACTGAGGCTAGAAGGAGAGAACGCTCTAATTTCAGCTGCTTGTCAATCTGTGGGAGGAGCAGGATGAGATCTCCTCATAAATGTGGGTCGTGAATGAAATGTGTCTACCTTGGTGCTTGCCAAACTGGGGGCCTGGAGGGGACGGAGGGACAGAGCAACAGACCCAGGGCTGCAGGTGGGGGACAGGTTCTACGATCTGAGCTCTCTCGGGGCCGGAGGGGACCGCAATCTTGGAATTCAAATGTGCTTGTCAACACACACACACGCACGCACACACAGCAATTTCGTGCCTCCCCGCCAACCCCCACCGCTTGTTTTCTTGTTTCCCTGTCTCCTCGGCTCAGAGCGCCCTTCCCCCTCCCCTCCCACACCCACCCCCAACCACAATTCCTGCTCGTGCTTAATTCGCAAACCACGCGTCTCCTCCTCCGGGAAGCTTTCCCGGACGCCCCCGCCGCGCTGTCTGCCGCGCTCTGCGCGCGGAGGTGCGTCTCACGCTGTTTGTTTACGGGCCTGCCCGCGTCTCCGCGCCAGACCGCCGCTCTCCGGGGGCAGGAGCCGGGCGGGCGCCGCCAGGACGGCGCGCGGGCGAGGCACCGCCATGGGGAGCCCCGGAGCGCGGCGCGGTCCGCCGGGGTCCACCTCCAGGAGCGCGCGGGGCCCAGCATCGCCGGACCCACCGCGAGGCTGCAGGACGCACCCCGGGGGACTCCCAACCTCCAGGTAGGCGACCGGCGGCGCCCGGGCGCCCCGGCCCAGCGCGGGTCGGGGGGGGGGGGGGGGGGGGGCCGGCGCAGAGCGCAGCGCGCAGGCCTCCGGACGCCTCCTCTCCCGCGCGCGAGCCCCTTCGGCCCGCCACCTCTGCTGCCCCCGGTCCCCGGAAGCCCTCCGAGTGACAGCCGGAGGGCCGCGGGGGGCGGCGGCGGGGGGAGCAGGCGGCCCCCACTGCACGTCCGCGCCCCCAACAGAAGCCCCGAAGCCTCGGGGGACCTCAGCCCCGGGTTCCCCCCGCTCCCGCCCTCCCCCGTGCCTCCCTACCTGGCTGGCTTTGTGGAACTGCTTCTTCAGCCCCGCCACCGACATCGCGACTGCGCCCGGCCGGGGCCGGGGGTGGGGGCGGTCTCCGGGCTCGTCCGGTCAGCGCGGCCGCGACGCGCTGAGGGAGCGGGCGCCGGGGCCGGTCCCCGCGCGGCTGGGCTCCGCCGGGCCCGCCTCCCACGGCCAGGGCCACGGCCACCGCCGCTGTCACACTCGCACACACGCGCGCACGCAGATGGCAACACGGCGTTCCAAAGCCCCTGCGCAGCCCATTGGCCGAGCCGAGGCGGTATGCAAATGAGGCCGCCGGGGCCGCCCACGCCTCATTGTTGCGTGGAGACCCGGGGGCCGGGCCACCGGGAAGCGGGGCCCGGGGCTGGGGGGCTGGGCGTGCGGAGCTCCCGGGTGCGTGGGGGGGCAGGCCCACGCGGGGCCTCTTGCGGGGTGGAGGCTGTACCGCGGCCACGGGTGCGGGGAGAGGGTTCACCTCTCCGCGCTTTTGGGACTTGGTGCGAAGCCTGCTTTTGCTCGCGGGCAACATCGCCTCCCTCAGGCGCAATTTGGGTAGGGACGCTCCCAGGTCAGCTTAGGGGGACAGAGATGCGACCGGACGGCGGACCTGCGGCAGGAGGGCGGCGGGGCTGTTTCTTCTTTTCCGCACACATGACTCTGGCCAACAGGGGGGGCAACACTTGGGTAATTTGCTAATAAATGTGGTGCTCGCCTCTACGGAGCGCCAAGCCCACTGTCAACTGCAGAAGAGCGCCTGTCTCCAGGGAGCTGTGAACAGCGCGCTCCGTACCCTCCCTCGGGAGTGCAGCGCACGCGGGACCCATCCCCCTCCGTGATTCCTACCAGTTGTGTCGTCGGTTACTGAGCGTCATTTTGCACAGCTGAGGCCCAGTCTGCGGCCTGCAGCGTCCTGTGGGTTCTTGCGCCTGAGCTGCCCCCCCAACAGGCCGGCGTCTGAGCTGAGCCCTGCCTCCAAAGGACCCCCGGGGGCTCCCAAGACGTGCAACCCACTCTTAGCCATGCTTAGCACTGAATGAAACAGACATCTTCCCCCTCCAGGCTCCACCTAAGAAAAAGGAGTTCCTCTTCTCTGAACCCTCAACAGGCCCCACCTGGGATGACCAAGAGCCATGGTGTGCCCAGGACCCTCCTGGTTTACACCTGCTGTGCCCTGGCGTTCGCTGTGGGCGTCCTGCGCTTCTCCAGAAAAAGTCCTTTGCCATTAGCTCTCGACTCCCTTATCCCTGACATCATGCCAGTGAGGATTAGTGGGTAATGTTTCCTCGCTTTCCCTTAGAGGGTGTGGACAGGAGTGAGCAGAAGCATCCTTTCTCTGATACGGGAGAAAATGAACTTAGTGCGGGAGATAAAGGTGGCCATCCCAAGGATTACTTAGTATGACTTAGGTAAGTGCCGTAGGCTTCACTGGCCTACGGCCACAGACAAGTAACATAGCAGGATCAGAATAATATAGCAAGGTGATCTGTCTAGGCAGCGGGTTGAACCCCACTCAACAGTAGGCTCCACCCACTGAGGCAAAGGCAGCTGGGGGCAGGGACTGGAGTCGGGGTCCCCTTTGTCCTGGGCTACTTCAGGACTGCCTGGGAGCATGCTCATCTGCCCTTTTTCTCCGTGACCCCGAATGGTTTAAATAACACAGATTTGAAGGAATTTACCTTAACCCAATCCAACTCTGGCCGTTTGGGAAGGGAGTGATTTTTTAAAACAACTTTTTGGCATTTCTTCCACTGCTGATAGTATATTCATTTCCTACTCCAGTTAATGTTGGTAATTTATCTCTTAATTTCATCAGGTATAGAGCTGTACATCATATTCTCATAATGTTTCAACGTCAGAATCTTTCATGTACATGTTTTCCTTTGTAAAAGTGTTTGCGATCTTAAGTTTTCAGTAACTTAGGCTCATGAGAGGGTTTGCCAGTTTTATTGGTCTCTTAAAATGGTTCTTGAGTTGACTCATCATTGCCATAGATTTTTGTTCTCTCATTAATTCCTTTTTTTATATAGTGTTTCCTTCTGTTTTGCTCAGGACGTTACGGTTATTAACAACAGAAACTGGTCCTGATTAGTGTAAGCTGGAAAGGAATGTATTGGAGAAGGATATCAGGTGGCCCAGAGATTTAGAGGGGCCTAGGGGACCGGGTCGGGGAATGAGCAGGAATGAGGAATCTGGGTGGTCAGATCCCCGGCAAACCCAGTGGGGACGTTTGTTGGGAGGTGCTGGCTCGGCCACTAAATGCTGGCTGTGGCTACCAGAATGAAGGCTAAGCTCCTCCCTGCTTCTTTTGGGCGCTCACTGGAGACTCAGAGTTCCAGGGGGCAGCATCTGATTGGCTAAGTCTCGATGATATACATACTCGGCTCTAGATGTCCAAAACGTACACCATGGTGGAACTCCCTAATATAGGAAGCAGCTTCACAGGCTAGGCAGCCGAAACAACGATCTAAAAACCAACAATAACACAAATGCCCACTAACCTTTCTTTGGGGACCTGTCACCTCTTCAGTTGACCATGTGGTTTGCTCGTTTTTATTCTTTCCTGTCTTGATAATCAGCACATACAAAGCTACAGATTTTCTCCCTGCGTATGGCTTTGGCTTCATACCTTGTTTTCATCATGTGGTACAGTTCTGATTGTTTTCTAAATAGACTTGTGATTGCATCTTTAATGTCCTCTTTGGTCTAAATGTTCAGGACTTTTTTTTTTTTTTTAATCCTTTCTAGGTGGGGGCACCGGGGTGGCTCTGTCAGTTAAGTGTTCACCTTCTGCTCAGGTCACAGTCCCGCGGATCGTGGATTTGAGCCCCGCGTCGGGCTCTGTGCTGATGGCTCGGAGCCTGGAGCCTGCTTCGGATTCTGTGTCTCCCTCTCTCTCTGCCCCTTCCCCACTCACTGTGCCTCCCTCTCTCTCAAAAATAAATATTAGAATTTTTTTAATCTCTCTCTCTCATAAATATTCGAATTTTTTAAATCTCTCTCAAAAATAAATATTAAAAATTTTTTTAAATCTTTTCTAGGTGGTTTGATTTCTTTTATTCATTGTGTATTCTAGGCTCGTACAGTTGTCAAATAACATATCTTAAAGTGTTTTTTTTTTGCATAGCCTATTACGTTAAATGTTATATGTTATAAATGTACCATAGAAGTTTGAAATAATGTGTATTCTGTTTTTGTGGTATAGTTTTTCTGTTTATCCATAACAGGGCACACCTTCCACTGAAGCTCCTAGCTCAGGGGGAGATTTCAAACTCATACTAGCTGGAGTCACACTGGCCAGTTCAAGGCTTAGTCTTTATGTCACCTTCCAATGACCCAAGGGCCACAGCTCCTCAACCTGTTTAGGGAGGCGTAAACAAACATCTTGGGCTATTTGGTGGCGTTGCCTGTGTGGGAGTAGGAGAGCTTTGAGGCACAGATAAGCATCTCTCTAAACTGAAGAATCTTGGGGCATTCGGTGGTCTTCACGCGTCAGCGACAAGAGGGATGCCGTGGCTGTCTCTGGCAGTCTGGATAGATGGCCCATGTTGTGGCACAGGTGTTCTCCTGTTCCTTTTCTTGTGGTCCTTGCTTCCCACGCCCCCTGTACCTTCCCTGGTGCACAGAGTGCTGTGCTGGGATGCACTGACCTTTCTCTCTCTCGTGCTTAGACCCGCTTCTGAGTCCAGTATTTGCAACCTTTGTATCTGGTCCTGTGGTGAACGACCATCCTGCGTGGATGGGAGCAGGAGAGCTCTGGGTAGGGGCAGAGGGGGAGGGGGCGTAGTGATTGTCTAAAGCAGGATAACGTATCCCAGTGTGTAGCCCATAAATCAGGTCTTCTGGACTTACCGTTCAAATGATCTGTATCCTGATTAGTGGTTTCTTCACTTCTGGAAGACCGAGGGCCATTGTCTGCAGTCTCCGATTAGGATTGTGTCTGTTGTGCCTTATGTTTGGGAGTTGAGCTTTGAATGGTTTTCAGTGCTATGGTAGTCTGTCGGTGTGTATAACTGTTGTGTCTTCCTTGTGGGTTGGAATTTTATCCATAGAAAGTAACCTATTTTCCATTTATGACTTTTTGCTTCCATTGTACTTTGTCATATATCAATTTTTGTATTACTTTTTGTTTATATGTGTTTCGTCTGTTTTAACTGGTCCTCTTTTTGTCCTCTTTTTTCACAGCTTTATTAAGGTATAATTGATCTATGACATTGTGTATACGTAAGACATACAATGTGATTATTTGGTACGTGTATATATTATGAAATGATCACCACAATGACATTAGTAAACACTTCCATCACCTCATATAATTATCTTTTTTTTTTTTTAATGGTGAGAACATTTAAGACCTACTCTCTTAACACCTTTCAAGTATGGGTCCTTTGACCTTTCAGCCTGTTTCAAGAATGTGTTCTCTTTTTAATGCTTTTATTTATTTTTGAGAAAGACAGAGAGAGAGAGAGAGAATGAGCAGGGGAGGGGCAGAGAGAGAGGGAGACACAGAATCCAAAGCAAGTTCCAGGCCCTGAGCTGTCAGCACAGAGACTGACGTGGAACTCGAACCCACGAACCGCGAGATCGTGACCTGAGCCAAAGTTGGCCGCTTAACCGACTGAGCCGCAGGTGCCCCTGGGCATGTGTTCTTATAAACAATAAAATTTAATTTTGCTTCTGGGCCAAAATAAGTATTTGCCTTTTGTTATAAAGATTTCAAGCATTCACATTTATTATGAAAAGGATATATTTGGTCTCGGTTTTGTCAGTTTATGGCTTGTTATCCGGGTTTCTTTCCCCCCCCCACTTCAAATAGTTGCTTCTATCACTAGTATCTGTTTTACTTCTTCTTCCCCTTTGTTTTTGGAAACTATACACCCAGTTTCACTCAACCAGTGGTTACCATTGTTCTATAAAATATTTGAACTTACAGTCTCGGTCAACATCAATAATCAAACGTTATGTCAAAGTCATAGCGTGATGACCATGAGCCGGGGCACCTGGACTGTGTCTTGCTCATTCCACCTTCAACTCAGACTGGCTCCCGCAACGACCCCAGCCATCTGAGAAGTCTCCAGCAGAGACTGGGGTCCAGTTCCCTTCGTGGGAAACAGAACACCAACCCACTGAAGACTGGGCTGCAAGGTGTTGGTTCCAAGTCAGGGAGGCAAAGCTGCGTAGGAGACAATTTGGACAGAATTTTGAGATGGACGCATTGTGAAATTATTTTAAATCCAAAGTAAAAGCTTCCGTAAGTATGTATATTCCATCATATGGTAACACCTAAAGAAAAATTGGAGACTACGGGAAAGTAAAGGGGAGGCAAATTTACCTTCGGAATCACTGTTGAAGCAAGTACTCTCAATACTTTGGCACCTTTTTCCTTTACAGTCGATTTCCGACACAAAATGTAAACATGCTGTCACAACTGTGCAAACTACCTTATTTTCTTCTTTGTTCTCTTAATTACACGAGCAACTTTTTATTCTGCCTAGTCTTCACGCATTTTCGTGACAGCTGAATAACCGATTGTGTAGACGTATCATTAAATTTTATTATTTTCTGTCACTACTCAGTTTAAAAGTTTTCCCCCCAAATTTTTCATCTAAATGCCACGTTAAACATCTTTTTCCATATTAGTATTTCTCTCTGTATTTAGGGATAGTTCCTTAGAATGGATTCCCAGATATAAAATTAGTGCATGAAAGACTGGAACAGTTCTAAGTGCAAATTGATAACATACTGCTCCCTAATCCAAGGTCATTGAGAGGAGAGTCTTGTAAAATTAGGGGGGGGAGGGAGGGAACAAAGAAGTGTGGATTTTTATCTTCCATTTGCCTTGAACTTTATGTTTTTAAACGTATGGCCTGATGCAAGCCCCAGACTGCACTTCTAGGCAGAACTTGGAGAGATGACTTCAAATCCTGATGTTTTAAATAATCCTCAAGGGGCGCCTGGGGGACTCAGTTGGTTTAGCATCCGACTTCGGCTTAGGTCACGATCTCACAGTTCATGGGTTCGGGTCCCACATCAGGCTCTGTGCTATCAGCTCAGAGCCTGGATCCTGCTTCAGATTCTATGTCTCCCCCTCTCTGGGCCCCTCCCCCACTCACACTTTGTCTCTCTCTCTCTCTCTCTCTCTCTCTCTCAAAAATAAATAAACATTAAATAATCCTCAGATCTTAGGCTAACCATGACCTCTCTCGATCTCCACATTGCTCTCTCTCTCTCTTTTTCCCTAAAGAAAGCGCTCACCCGTTCACCCTTCCAGAGAGGCATCCTGGATTACTGAGCGGCTTTGGGCCACTCTACGGAGTTTGTTCATTAGGTCACGTATTGGGATTAACCAGACCTAGAAGCATCCTTGCCCCAGTCTACCACCACCCCCACCTACCTGGCTGCAGCAGGATGTTGAGAGCATGAATACTGTTTTTGCTCTCCTCGTAACTTCATAGGCCTTTTATTTCGCACATCTGGGAAAGATATGTGCCCGTCGATGAGGTAACGGCAGACATGATGAATCCCACATGTCGAACATGGCAATTTGCCTTGAACTTGCAAGATCACAACTGGGGACAAACGTATAGATTTTCTTCACTTATTTTACAGAAAGCTAATGGACAGCCAACTGATCAGTCAAGAAAAGGCCGAAGAAATCTTTTCATTTTTAAATGTAGAGTGGGGGAGCGGGGGAACCCAAAGTGTTTTCATTTCTGCAAAAATGAAACTGGGTGAAGGGCACCTTCTCAACAATGAAAGCAAATATAATTACCTAGTGAATCAATGCATATCAGTCCTCTCCAATACATTACTCCATTATTCTGGGTTCTGTGCACATTCAGTTAGAATTCTGGGTCATGCGGCTCTTCTAGTTAGCCTTTGTTAATTACGTAGATGCCATTTTCATGTTCACACTTAACCCCAGAGGACTGATTTGTCCCTTCTAATAAAGGATTGTTCAGTTTGCGCCTGGGGCCGGGGAATGGGAGCCGCGGCTTTTGTAAACTACTCCTGCCACCTTGTGGTGCTCCTGAGAAGTGGCAAAGTCAATCTTCGGGAGCCGTGAGCATGGTGGCCAGTGAACGGTTCCATACCTGCCAGTTCCTTGTATTTCAGAGCTTTTAGGAAGCACACTCCTACCTCTCCAGTCAGGTCACAGCAGCCCATCTGGATGGCATTAAATGTAAACATGTGCTACAGCTTGGTTACCTTGAGGTTCCAGATCACATCCGGGACTTCCGTGAATTAGAAATCTCTTAAGGGTCTCACTGTATGAGTCTCAAGAACTGTTTCAGGGCTCCTGGGTGGCTCAGTCGGTTAAGCGTCCAACTCTTGATTTTGGCTCAGGCCATGATCTCACGGTTTGTGAGCCCCGCACCGGGCTCTGCGCTGACCGTGTGGGGCCTGCTTGGGGTTCTCTCCCAATCTGTGTCAAAAAATAAATAAATAAATAAACTTAAAAAAAAAAAAGACAATCACTGAGATAGCGAGTGTGCAGCAAGGAAAGTGTTTCTTCTAAAGGCGGCCAGACAAGGACACGGGGGGAGGGGGGAAGCCTCAAATCCTCCTCCCAAAGGAGGAGAGTCGAGTCGGGGAAGGAAAAGGCAAATGCAAAAGGTCTGGGTAAATAGTTGCAGCTGCACTTGTTAGGCAAGAGCTGTGATTAGTCGTGTTAACCCTGTGATTACTGCTTTCACACTAGCCTCTCGGAGCTGCTCAATACACATAACCATTCGTGTCAGGAACAAATATGATTCTGAGGAGGGAAACTGAGGATGTAGACCAGCAAGAAGTTGGGGTGGTGGTCAGGGAAGGGTTGTGGGAAGTGGATGGCCCCGAGAGCCAAGGACACGGTGAGGTGTCGCTGCGTAGCCGAGGTGACGGGAGCTGTTCCATGGAACGGTGTGGACACACTCTGCAGCCAGAGCCTGGACGGCCCGCGGAGTGGGGAGCACAGGAAGCCTGGAGGTGGGGAGTTCCCATCTGGTTGTGACCTTGTCCCTGACTAGCTCTTTAAGGGGACCATGAGGTTGATCACAATGCTCTCACAGGTGTTGCAGAAGTTTTGTTGAATACGGGAGACATTTTCCTCAGGATCATTATCACTCATGGCTTGATTCCTCTCCTGGTCACTGCTCGGGCTGTGTAGAAGTGCGGACACCCTCACCGGCCAGGGGGATCCTGGCCCTAGACCTCATCAGTCCAGGCTCGCTTGTGTTCCCTACCTGTCTCTACTCCAGGGGGAAAAAAAAACACATTCCTTTTATAAAATGTGCTGAATGAATACATTAAAGCCACCAATTCTCAAGACTCAGCAATAATAGTGATAGAACTGTAGATCACTGATTTATTCTAGGAAAACCCAAAGAGAGGACGCATTCAATCTTTTTTTAACATTTATTTATTTTTGAGAAAGAGTGCGAGTAGGGAAGGGGAAGAGAGAGAGGGAGACACAGAATCCAAAGCAGGCTCCAGGCTCTGAGCTGTCAGCACAGAGCCCGATGGGGCTCGAACCCACGGACCGTGAGATCATGACCTGAGCCGAGGTCAGATGCTTAACCGACTGAGCCACCCAGGTGCCCCCACAGATATTCAATCTTAAGACTATCTGTGGGTGCCTGGCTGGCTCAGTTGGAGGGGTGTGTGACTCTTAATCTCAGGGTCATGAGTTCGAGCCCCGTGTTGGGTATAGAGATTAATTAAACAAATAAAACTTAAAAAAAAAAAAAAGAAAAGAATGTTTTCTGGGCTATTAAAAAGTACTTTTGTCCACCTATTTTCCTGTGAGCCCCCGTTTTCTGGGGAAAAGTCAATCCCCAGGTTGACTTCCTATTTCTATTGGGGTTTCTATTCCTATTTTTGCTGCTCTTGCGTTAAGAGATCGTGGTTCCCTGTAAGCGTAGGATTGGCTGTGTTTACAGATACAGCATGCACTCAGCATCTGGCATTTCAAGAATCTGCCACTTGTGCTATATGTGCCTCTAATCATAAAAGAAAGGTTCATACAGCATCTATCCCTGGATTGATTTGTTATTTTTGTTAGTCCTTTGCTATTGTCATTATGGTCTATAGGGGGCAGTAGGAACCTCAGAGTGAAACAGCAGAACGTGAAGCTCCGAATGGTCAAACACGAGATTCCCTGGCTGTCTAAAGCAGTGCTCCTCCGTCTTCAAGGTGCGCGCACGTCCCCTGGGAATCTGGTTAGCATGCGGGCTGATTCCCTGGGTCTGCAGGAGCCCAAGATTCTGCATTTCTAACGAACTCCCAGGCAATGCCAGCGCTACAGGGCCAGGGACCACACTTTGACTTGCAAGGCTGTAAATGACAGTCTTGTAGGGCCAGGGTGCAGTGTTCTTTACATACATTTGTCATGTGAATCGTGAACTTGCACGGCCAACAGATCCTGTGTTTGATGAACTGGCTGGATTGAGAACAACTGAGTTTCAGCAGTGTCTTCTCCCTTGACCTTGGGGGTGCCATTTTCTTCTTTGTGGCTCGGCGACGCTGTTGGTAAACTTTAGAGGCTAATGTTATTTGTCATCCCCTTGTAGGTGTAGAATGCTGAGCCTGATTTTGCCAGATTTTACCCTAAGAGTGGAATGTGCCCTCATCCCTGAAGCTTGGAACTGGTGGCCTTCAGTCACCTGCCGTGGCAGACGCCCTAGGCGGCCCCTACACGTGCCGGGGGGAAAGAAGTGAGATATGTGTGGTCTCCAATTCAGGGAGTAGAGACCCACTCAGAGAGAGAACTGTCCCCCAACAAGATGCAATTGATCCACCTCTCAAGCTTTGGCCTTGGAGAGAATCAGGACTTGGATGTATTTGAATATCCTTGCTCTGAGATCACTCGGGCTTATTCATTTAACATACATTTATTGAGCACCTGCTGTATACCTGGCCTTATGCTGGGGGCTGAGCCAGTAGAGATGAATCGGAATCTGTCTTGTGGGGGCTGATATTTGAAACGCGTGGGCAGGTTTCCACGAAGAGTCCCATACAGTCTTAAGAAAAGCCAGAGTCTACTCGCACTGTTGGTGGGAATGCAAACTGGTGCAGCCGCTCTGGAAAACAGAGTGGAGGTTCCCCCCAAAATTAACAACAGATCTACCCTATGACCCAGCAATAGCACTGCTAGGAATTTACCCAAAGGATATAGGAGTGCTGATGCATAGAGGCACTTGTACCCCAATGTTTATAGCAGCACTCTCAACAATAGCCAAATTATGGAAAGAGCCTAAATGCCCATCAACTGACGAATGGATAAAGAAGATGTGGTTTATATACACAATGGAATACTACTTGGCAATGAGAAAGAGTGAAATCCTGCCATTTGTAGCAACGTGGATGGAACTGGAGGGTATTATGCTGAGTGAAATAAGTCAGGCAGAGAAAGACAGATACCATATGTTTTCACTCATGTGGATCTTGAGAAACTCAACAGAAGACCAGGGGGAAGGGGAAGGGGGAAAAAAGTTACAGAGAGGGAAGGAGGCAGACCATAAGAGACTCTTAAATACTGAGAACAAACTGAGGGTCGGTGGGGGGGTGGGAGGGAGGGGAAAGTGGGTGATGGGCATTGAGGAGGGCACTGAGTTGGGATGAGCACTGGGTGTTGTATGGAAACCAATTTGACAATAAATTTTATAGAGAGAGAGAGATAGAAAAGCCAGAGTCTAGGGAGCTGGCTGATGGGTGTCCCTACCGCAGACCCCTTGGGGTGTTTCCCCTGAGCAGGGTAACTCAGGAATATTCACGTGGTATCACATGGTGTGTATTTGGAGTCTGGGTTATTTTATGCACTAATGTGACCCTTATCTCATTGTGTTGAGTTGTGGCTTCATTCTCCTATGAAACTCGGAGCTGGAATTTTAAAAAAGTCTTAGTAAGTCTGAGTAAGCATGTGTCAATACTGGCACTATCCCATCCTTGGGACTTGCACCTTGCATACTGCTGTGCACCCACCTGCCACCCATCCTTCTCACGGACTGTGAGCTCGCCTGGAGCAAGCTTCTGGAAGAAGCGTGTCTTTCTACCCTTACACACATGCCCACCCACACCCACTCTGACTAGCCAAGAACCCACCAAACTCTGTTATTCCACAACATTGGAGAAGTAAGTGAATGACTCAAGATGTGACCTGTGGTTTTGAAGAACAGGAAGGCGTTGACCTCAGAGTTCATTTGGGTTTAGGCAAACCTGATCTATGCTGTTAGAAATCGGGGTGCTGGCTCCCCTTGGGAGTAGCAGTCCTGGCTGGAAAGACCCATGAGGCTTCTGGGGGCTGCTGATGTCGGATTTCTCATTCTCGGTGCAGGGCACGTAAGAGGGTGTGTGCTGTGAGAAAACGTTAAGCTGTCCTCCTAAAATATATGGGCACTTTCTAGATGCAAAAAAAAAAAAAATGCATGAAGTTCATAACTTTGAAAGGTTTTGACTACATATAGCAGCAATTTTAAAAGCAGAAATGAAATCATAATGCTTAAGTCAATGACGATGAACAAATGCCCTGAATTCTCTCCTTGGCAGACCCAATGCTTCTGCTTAAAAACAAAACAAATCACCAATTACCTAATCCTGGCCACCCCCATGCAACACATTTAAGGCTAAAAACTTCAAAAACGGCCCGTCTTCTCTCTGTTTTCCATTCTGCGTTGCCCTCCCCCCACAGACACTCGTTGGATGATCTCACCTGATTTTTATATAGAAAATTGAGTCCATGTGGTGTTAGCTCCCTCCAGCCCCCCTCGTCTCCACCTGAATGCGATCCGATCCCGGGAAGCCCCGTTTTCCCCCGTCTTTCCCCCTGAGCCTGGGGGCAAGGAGCCCATCTCCTCTCTGCCTTTCTGCATCTAACTTCCCGAAAGGTCAGCCCCTCCCCACAGACAGCAAATTCAGGATCTCCCAGACCTGCCCTCTCCCCCCCCAACTCCCACTCACTCCCAAGGCTTTTAAATTCGGGCAAATAACTTGAACTCCCTTCACACCCCTCTGGGACATTGGCGGGACCCTCCCCAGAGATCTGTGAGGCCACTTTTTCTATAGTCTTGACAGTTTGATTTTTTTGCCTTGCATTTGCTAGTCTTCCAGACATCTATGGGACCTAATTTTAAGTGCTTTTGAAAGTTTGGATGCTCAGCTCTTGAAAACACTTTAATTAAATGGACCGAAACACTTGAGTTTTCTGAGTACCTAGAACCTTCTTAGCTCTCTAAACGGGGCACTTTTGTTATGCAGCCTTGCGAGGTGGAGGTCCAAGCCTGGCCTTTCCGTCCTCCACAAGAGCGAGATAAAGCATCCAGCAGGGAAGCTCCAGGCACCACTCGATCCGGTTCCCCAACTGCTGGAGGGCCCCCCAGAAGCCCAATTAGCCCAAAAGCCAAAGCATCAATTCCCTAATGATAAATTTCCCCGAAATGTATAGTCGTATATCTGGTGTGGTTCACATATGATGAAGTAGCCTCTGCTCTCAGGACTTCCTCTATCCCCGACGGCATCTGTGCATTCCCATGGTTACCTAACCTGGGGAGGGGAGTGTAAGCTTGCTTCCACAGCTGGACACCTTGTCCAGGGCACAACCTGCACAACTGTCCATGGAACCCTTGCCCACTCTCTGGGAGGTATTTGGGGTAACTTTTGACAGCTTTCTGCTTCCTCTGCATTTTTTTAATTATTTTTTTGAAATTTTATTATTTAAATTTTGTTATTAATTTTTTAAATTTTAATTAGAGCATAGTTAACATACAGTGTAATTCGAGTATAGTGATTCAATAGTTCCATACATCACCAAGTGTTCATCACAACAAGTGCACGCCTTCGTCCCCTCACCTATTTCACCCGTCTCCCCACCCCCTTCCCTCTGGTGTGCTCTATAGTGAAGAGTCTGTTTACACATCTGTCTCTCTCTTTTTTCCCTTTGTTCATTTGTGTTCCTCAAATTCCACATATGAGTGAAATCATGGTATTTGTCTTTCTCTGACTGACTGACTTCCCTTGGCATAATACTCGCCCGGTCCATCCATGTTGCTGCAAATGGCAAGATTTCATTCTTTGTTTTGGCTGAGTAATATTCCATTGCATGTATACACCACATCTTCTTTATCCGTTCATCTACTGATGGACACTTGGGCTGCCTCCCTATCTTGACTGTTGAAATAATGCTGCTCTGAACATACGGGTGCATATATCCTTTTGAATTAGTGCTTTTGTGTACTTTAGGTAAATACCCAGTAGTGAAATCATTGGATCATAACGTGGTTCTATTTTAACTTTTTGAGGAATCTCCATACTGTTTTCCAGAGTGGCTACACCAGTTGGTAATCCCGCTAACAGTGCAAGAGGGTTCCTTTTTCTCCGCATCCTCGTCAACACTTGTATTTTGTGTTTTTCAATTTTTTTTAATGTTTAATTATTTTTGAGAGAGAGAGAGAGAGAGAGAGAGCGAGCGAGCACGAGCGGGGGAGGAGCAGAGAGAGAGAGAGAGAGACACAGAATCTGAAACAGGCTCCAGGCTCTGAGCGGTCAGCACAGAGCCTGACACGGGGCTCGAACTCACAAACCGTGAGATCGTGACCTGAGCCAAAGCCGGACACTCAACCGACTGAGCCACCCAGGCGCCCCTGTATTTTGTGTTTTTGATTTTAGCTATTCTGACAGGTGTGAGGTGATATCTTATTGTAGGTTTGATTTGCATTTTCCGGATGATGACTCAACTTGAGCATCTTTTCATGTGTCTGTTGGAAATCTGTATGTCTTCTTTGGGAAAATGTCTGTCCATGTCTTCTGCCATTTTGTATTTGGATTATTTGCCCTTTGGGTGTTGAGTTATATAAATTCTTTATATATTTTGGATGCTAAGCTTTTATTGGATATGTCATTTGCAAACATCATCTCCCATTCAGTAGGTTGCCTTTTAGTTTTGTTGGCTGTTTCCTTTGCTGTGCAGAAGCTTTTTATTTTGATGAGGTCCCAATAGTTTACTTTTGTTTGTTTCTCTTGCCTCAGGAGACCTATCTAGAAAAATGTGGCCAATGTCAGAGAAATTACTGCCTGTGCTCTCTTCTAGGATTTTTATGGTTTCAGGTCTCCAATTTAGGTCTTTAATCCATTCTGAGTTTATTTTTGTATATTGTGTAAGAAAGTGGTCCAGTTTCATTCTTTCGCATGTAGCTATCCATTTTGCCCAACACCCTTTGTTGAAAAGTCTGTATTTTTTTTCCATTGCATATTCTTTCCTGCTTTGTCAAAGACTAATTGACCGTATAATCATGGGTTTGTTTCTGGGCCTTCTATCCTGTTCTGTTGATCTGTGCATCTATTTTTTTTTTTTTTTTTGCCAATACCATAGTGTTTTGATTATGACAGCTTTGTAATATGTCTTGAAATCTGGTATCATAATACCTCCAGCTTTGTTTTTCTTTTTCAAGATTATTTTGGCTACTCAGGGTCCTTTGTGGTTTCATACAAATTTTAGGATTATTTGTTCTAGTTCTGTGAAAAATGTTGTTGGTATTTTGATAGGTATTCCATTTAAATCTGTAGATTGTGTTGGGTAGTATGGACATTTTAACAATATGTGGCCTTCCAGTGCGTGAGCATGGAATATCTTTCCATTAGTTTGTGTCTTCAATTCCTTTCATCAGTATTTTATAGTTTTCAGTGTACAAGTCTTTTACCTTCTTGGTTAACAATATTTTATTGGTTAATAATATTTTATTATTTTTGGTGCAGTTGTAATTGGGATTGCTTTCTAAATTTCTTTCTATGGCTTCATTATGAGTTTATAGAAATGCAACGTATTTCTGTACAATGATTTTGTATTCAGCAACCTTACTGAACTCATGATCAGTTCTAATACTTTTTTGATGGAGTCTCCAGGGTTCTCCATACAGAGTGTCATGTCGTCTGAAAATAGTGAAAGTTTTACTTCTTCCTTATCAATTTGGATGCCTTTTGTTCCTTTTTTTGTTTCTTATTGCTGTGGCTAGGACTTCAGTACTATGTTGAGTAAAAGTGGTAACAGTGGACATCTTTGTCTTGTTCCTGACCTTACGGGGAAAGCTCTCAGTTTTTCACCATTGAGTATGATGTTAGGATAGGCTTTTCATATATGGTCTTTATTATGTTGAGTTATGTTCCCTCTACACCTACTTTGTTGAGGGTTTTTATCATGAATGGATGTTGTACTCTGCCAAATGCTTTTTCTTCATCTATTGAAATGATCATATGGTTTTTACCCTTCCTCTTACTGATGCAATGTATCACATGGATTGATTTGCAAACATTGAACCACTCTTGCCCTCCCAGGAGTAAATCCCACTTGATCATGGTGAATGATTTTTTTAATGTGTTGTTGGATTCAGTCGCCTAATATTTTATTGAGGATTCTTGCATTTATATTCATCAGAGATATTGGC
This sequence comes from Lynx canadensis, assembly GCF_007474595.2. Lineage (NCBI taxonomy): Eukaryota > Metazoa > Chordata > Mammalia > Carnivora > Felidae > Lynx > Lynx canadensis. The sequence continues at coordinate 3,326,391 of NC_044308.2, forward strand.
CTGTAGTTCCCTTTTTTTGTAGTGTCTTTATCTGGTTTTGGTATCAGGGTAAGGCATGCCTCACAGAATGAATTTGGAAATTTTCCTTTCTCTTCTTTTTTTTGGAATAGTTTGAGAAGAAAAAATATTAACTCTTCTTTAAATGTTTGGAAGAATTCACCTGGAAAGCCATCTGGTCCTGGACTTTAGTGTGTTGGGAGTTTTTGATGACTGATTCAATTTCATTGCTGGTAATCACTGTGTTCACATTTCCTATTTCATCCTTATTCAGTTTTGGGAGGTTGTATGTTTCTAAGAACTTATCCATTTCTTCTAGGTTATCGAGTTTTTTGGCATATAATTTTTCATAGTATTTACTTATTGTATTTCTGTGGTGTTGGCTGTTATCTTTCCCCTTCCATTTCTGATTTTTTTTGATGAGTCTGGCTAAAGGTTTATCCATTTTGTTGATCTTTCCAAAGAACCAGCTCCTGGTTTCATCTGTTCTATTGGTTTTTTTGGTTTTTTTTTTTTTTTCTATTTCATTTATTTATGCTCTAATATTTATTATTTCCTCCCTTCTACTGATTTGGGGCTTTGTTTGTTCTTTTTCTAGCTCCTTTAGATGTAAGTTTAGGTTGTTTATTTGAGGTTTTACTTGCTTCTTAAGGTAGGCCTGTGTTGCTGTAAACTTCCCTCTTAGAACAGCTTTTGCTGCATCCCAAAATGGGTTTTGGACCACTTTGTTTTCATTGTCATTTGTCTGCATGTGTGTTTTGATTTCCTCTTTGATTTCTTGGTTGACCCATTCATTGTTTAGTAGCATAGTATTTAACCTCTATGTATTGGTGTTCTTTTCAGATTTTTCCTTGTGTGATTTCTAATTTCAGAGTGTTGTAATCAGAAAAGATGCATGGTATGACTTTGATCTTTTTGAATTTGTTGAGGCTTGTTTTGTGGCCTAATATGTGATTTTTTTGGAGAATGCTCCATGTGCATTTGAGAAGAATGTGCATTCTGATGTTTTAGTATGGAATGTTCTGAATATATCTGTTAAATGCATCTGGTCCAGTATGTCATTCAAAGCTACTCTTTCCTTGTCGATTTTCTGTTTGGATGATCTGTCCATTAATGTAAGTAGGTGGTAAAGTCCACTGCCATTATTGTAATACTATCAATCACTTTCTTTATGTTTATTATTAACTATTTCAAGTATTTGTGTGCTTTCCAGTTGGAGACATAAATATTTACCATCTTGTTGGATTATCCCCTTAATGATTATATAGTGTCTTTCTGTGTTCTTGTTACAGCCTTTGTTTTAAAGGCTATTTTATCCAATATAAGTATTGCTACCTCAGCTGTCTTTTTTACTTCCATTTGCATGATAAATGCTTTTCCATTCCTTCACTTTATTTTTTTTTATTTTTTTAAAAATGTTCTTACTTATTTTTGAGAGACAGAGAGAGAGAGAGAGAGAGAGAGACTGAGCGGGGAAGGGACAGAAAGAGGGGGAGACACAGAATCCGAAGCAGGCTCCAGGCTCTGAGCTGTCAGCACAGAGCTCCACACGGGGCTCGAACCCACGAGCCATGAGATCATGACCTGAGCCAAAGTCGGATGCTTAACCGACTGAGCCACCCAGGTGCCCTCTATTCCTTCACTTTCGATCTGCAGGTATCTTTAGGTCTGAAAGGGGTCTTTTGTGGGCAGCATACAGATGGGTCTTGTTTTTTCATCTGTTCCGTCACTCTGTGTCTTTTGATTGGAATGTTTACTCCATTTACACTGAAAGTAATTATCGATAGGTATGTATTTATTGCCATTTTGTTACTTGTTTTATGGTTGTTTTTGTAGTTCTTATCTGTTCCTTTCTTGCTCTCTCATGATTATTTGGCTTTCTTTAGTGATAGACTTGGATTCCTTTCTCTTTATGTTTTGCATATCTGTTACTGGTTTTTTATTTGTGGTTACCATTAGGTTTGTATACAACATCTTATTCACATAGCCGTCTATATTAAGTTTTTGGTTGCTTAAGGTGGAACCCATTCTTTACTCCTCTCTTCCCCCACATTTGAGGTATAAAGTGTCGTACTTTACAACCTTTTATTTTGTGAGTCCCTTGACTGATTTTTACGGCTTTTATGTTTCCTACTTTTCTTACTCCTGTTTATGGTCTTTGCTTTCCACTCAGAATCCCCCTTCACATTTCTTGTTGGACTGGTTTAGTGGGCATGAACTCTTAAGTTTTGTTTGGGAAACTCTTTTGTCTGTCTTTCTATCTTAAATGATAGCCTTCCCGCGTACAGTATTCTTGGCTGCAGTCTTTTTCCTTTCAGTACTGTGAATGCCACTGCCTCTGGTCTGCCAAGTGTCTGCTGAAAAATCCCTTGATAGGGGCGCCTGGGTGGCTCAGTTGGTTAAGCATCCGACTCTTGGTTTCAGCTCAGGTCATGATCTCACAGTTTGTGGGATCAAGCCCTGCGTCAGGCTCTGTGGTGACAGTGCAGAGCCTGCCTGAGATTCTCTCTCTCCCTCTCTGCCCCTCCCCTGCTTGTTTTCTCTCTCTCAAAATAAGCAAATAAACTTTAAAAAATCCGTCGATAGCCTTATGGGGTTCTCTTATTTATAACTGTTTTCTTTCCTCTTGCTGCTTTTAAAATTCTCTTTATTACTACTTTTTGCCATTCGAATTACTGTGTGTGTTGGTGTGGATCTCCTTGGGTTGATTTTGTGAGGGGATCGCCGTGCCTTCTGAATCTGGATATCTTTCCTTCCCCGGACTTGGGGATTTTTCCATCTATTATTTCTTCAAATAAACTTTCTCTCTTTTCTTCTGGGATACCTATAATTTAAATGTTCTTACACCCGATGGAGTCACTGAGTTCCCTAAGTCTATTCTCATTTTGCATAACTTTTTTCTCTCACCTACTCAGTTTGATTAATTTCCATTACTCTGTCCTCCGGGTCATCAATCTGTTCTTCTGCTTCCTCTAGTCTCTTATTTATTCCACCTAGCATAGTTTTTATTTCATTTATTGTGTTCTTCATCTCTGACAGGTTCCTTTTAATCTCTTTGTTAAGGACCTCACTGATGTCCTCTTTTCTCAAGTCCAGTGAGTATCCTTATGACCGTTACTTTGAATTCTCTATCAGGCATATTACTTATCTCCATTTCTCTTATGTCTCTTGCTGTGGTTGTCCTGTTCCTTCATTTGGGACATATTCTGTGTCTCCTCTTTTCGTCTAACTCTACTTTCGATCATATCAGTGACTAGGTCTTAACCATTCCTTCTAAGGATTCTTCAACTTTACTTTCATGTTCCTAGTGCATATTTAACAAATTGACAGAAATCTTAGATACCCAAAGTATCAGATTTATCTTTTGGGAGTGTCTTAATTCTACTTTACTGTTTAAATACGAGTTTTATAGAACCTGGTACACCATAGGGAATTATTAAGTAAATTATAGCATATGGAGGATTTATGCCAAGTTAGTGAGGCCTGCCCAATGGTTAAAATGAAAAGAAGGAAGAGTCATAAGTATATTAAGCTCCACTAAACTTTGTTTTTAAAGCTAAAAAAAAATGGGGCACTTGGGTGGCTCAGTTGGTTGAGTGTCTGACTTCAGCTCAGGTCATGACCTCGGTTCATGAGTTCAAGCCCCAAATCAGACTTGCTGCTGTCAGTGCAGAGCCTGGACCCTACTTAGGATTCTGTGTCTCCCTCTCTTTCTGCTCTGCCCCTCCCCCCTTGTGTGCTCGCTCTCTCTCTCTCAAAAAATAAATTAAAAGTAAACATTTAAAAAACAAAAGTAAAAAGCTAAAGAAACATAAATGAATTGGGGATCACAAAATACTGATCAGTACTTCCAAAATTATTTGTACAAATTTAAGAAATGTTTTTGTGGGATTTTTTTTTTTTTTTTTGTCCTCTGTTCTCTCTAAAGCCTGCGCCTTCCAAAAGGAGGATAACTGAGAAGAGTGTTCATAATATAACCCAAGTCTGGGGAAAAGGCAGACACGCTTCAGGATAATAAAATACAGGAGATATGCCAACAGCACAAGGTAGCTGACATTTTTGAGATAATCCACCTGGAGACCAGATGACCATAATGGCCTTTTTCCATCCCACCAGCAGGATCTGAGGCTCCCCCCACCCTGTCTCCAGCAGCGGGTCTGGGAAAACCAGAGACGTTTACTCCAAAGGCCCCACGTACACCAAGGCCATGCATGGCCAGAGCAGCCACGTTAGGGAGATGAGGGATAAAAGGACAGGGGATGGGGGGTGGGGATGCTAGGTGGCCAGGAGGAGTTCCAAAGGGATCTGTTTCCGCTCATGCGCAGAGCTGGATTTTTGCAGACTGAGAACAAGTGTGGAAGAGATCCCGAGCAGACAACTAGGCGTGATTGCCTGTAGGGTTGCTCTAAAACGCTAGGAACAAGAACTGCTACTCTTGAATGGTCTGTGCGGATGAACCAAGTAGATTTGTCCCCACCACCCCTTTGGATGCCAAACAGATTGATTCTATCACCTGAACATGAGGTTAAGAATTAATGGAAGGAGGCTTTCGGCTGAGCAAGGCATTTATCTCCACCTCCTCCCAAAGTCTTACCAAAGGACACTAAGTAAGAGAATGAGAAGAGACAACAGACCAGAGACGTCAAATCGAGTTTGGAGAAAGTGCATAAATGGCACTGACTTGGCCGAGCTGTGAAAGCAGGACTCTGACTACTGGCAGAGGAGACAAAACTGGTAAAACCCCGATTCCCAGTACAGAAGCCTGGGAAGTTTCAGGAACCGAGGCACAAGCACCCTCACAGAGAGAGAACAGCAGGGTTCGTGGCACACGCAGAAAGCAGAACTGGGGTGAAGCTTGAATAAAGAGGAGCTGGGCGTCCGGATTCCAAGCCCAGCCCACACAGCTGCGGGAATGACCCTGCCTGTCTTTGCAGGAGACAGAAGACTTCGTCTCCGGGGAGGCTGGACCAGAGAAATGCTGGCTGAGCGTGAAGTGAACGTCAGCTGACTGTGCAGGGAGACCGCCACCCCACTCAGTCCCGCGAATGCCAGCCCCCCGAAGGGCTGGCTCAAAGGGAAAACCATGCAGCCGATGGGTTAGGAGACATGTTTGACTACACAGAGCAGTCGTTCTTTTAGAATGCTTGGGGATGGGGCTGCCCCGGGGGGGCTCAGTCGGTGAAGCATCCGACTTCGGCGCAGGGCATGATCTCAGGGCTCGTGAGTTCGAGCCCCGCGTCGGGCTCTGTGCTGACAGCTCGGAGCCTGGAGCCTGCTTCCGATTCTGTGTCTCCCTCTCTCTGCCCCTCCCCTACTTGTGCTCGCTCTCTCTCTCTCTCTCTCTCTCTCTCTCAAAAATAAATAAAAACATTTAAAAAAAGAATGCTTGGGAATGGATCAGTGATAAGTAATTGCTGTAAAACTAAGTCAGCAAAAAAATAAGGCAATGAATAAAAATGGTGTAACAAGGGAAGTAAATTCACAATATGGCGCATGGTCTCTGTGAACATTTGCATAACCATAATGATGACAATACAAAATATTAACTTGACCCAAAAAACCTGTGCTATAAGTAAATTGGCAAGATGGGGACAGGGGATGTATGGTTGTCTCGAAAACATAACAGAATTTCAAAAGTAAGAAGTCAATAGGTGACTTCTTAAAATTTTTTCAAATCACAATTAGTAATATAAATGTGTTGTATAGAAATAGCAAAGTTTAAAGAGAAAGAAAGAGAAGGCTAAAAGACTTTAAAGCATTTCCAGTGAGCAGTGGAGATGGGAAACAGAAACTGAGGTTCCGGAAGCTGGGGCAGGACAACTGCTTACTTTCCTTTAAGTCATGGAGTATCGTTTGACTTCTAAAATTATGTACACATCTTGCTTTAGTGAGAATTAAATGACATTTTTAGAAAGAGTTTGTTGGACATTCTTTAGAATTAGGTGTGTGTGTGCTCTTGGTTGGGAGAGGATTAGACCACCCCTCTGCTCCCCCAATCACCAGCAGGTGCGAGGATTTCTTCGGCATAGACGAGAGGAATTTGAAGAGACCCCAACGTGAAGCTAGCCTAGCAGCTGACCAGTAAGACTGATTTCCGTTGTCAGCTGCTCCAGCCTTCCTTCCAACCTAAAGACCATGGGTGTCCAGGGTCATGGAACTATGGTGCAGTACGCTGACCCGCCCATTTGAATTCCATAAGACTGAGTCCAGATGTACCTGCCTTGGTACCAGCAGTAAAAGTGGCCCCAGCCCAAGGGATAATGATAACCTGTGCAGCAATTTCTAAAAGGGCACCTGGTTTGGGAATGGATATGTCAACTGGGGACTGGGATCACACCTGATTTTGCAACATAGGAGATGCTTTGCAGACCTCCCGGAGGATATGCCTGGGGAGGTGGCCCATAGAAACTATGGGTATCCCTTCATCGTGTGATGAATCACAAATGTCCTTAAAGGCATCCAGAATGGTGAGTCCTTTCCAGAAGGTTTTCATTTTACTTGCCCAGGTCCAGCAGAGGAATCACGGTCTATGGGAGCTGTAGCCTTACGAAATATATTTATCCAATAACAAGACTTGAAACTCAAAATTACTCCTTGATCCGTGGGCTACAGAATGGATGTTGTGTTACAGCCACGAAACATCTCCATCAGAACTCTTGGGTGACCAGATAGAGGCATCGCCAATAAACAGTAGTACCTTGAGAGGAATCTTTTTTTCCCCGAGCAGCAGGCCTCAACAGTGGGCTTAAAACATTCAGGAAACCACATCATAAACAGACGTGCTTTCAGGGTGCCGGGGTGGCTCAGTCAGTTGAGCGTCTGACCTCGGCTCTGGTCGTGATCTCACCATTTGTGAGTTGGAGCCCCACATCGGGCTCTGTGCTGACAGCTCAGAGCCTGGAGCCTGCTTCAGATTCTGTGTCTCCCTCTCTCTCTCTGCCCCCCCCCTCAAAAATAAACATTAAAAAATTAAAAAAAAAAACAAACAGATGTGCTGTCATCCAGACTTTGTTGTTCCCTTGACAGAGTCCAGGCAGAGTAGGTTGAGCATAATTCTTAAAGGCCCTAGGGTTTTCATTTTCAGAATGGCATATGAGCACAGGCTTCGACTTAAAGCCAGCAGCTGCATTAGCCCCTACCAACGGAGTCAACCTGTCCTTTGAAGCTTTGAAGCCGGACATTGACTTCTCTCCAGCTCTGAAGGTCCTAGATGGCATCTTCTTCTGATAAGGCTGTTTCATCCACATCGACAACCTGTTGTTTAGTGAAGTCGCCTCCATTAACGATCGCATCTGGAGCTTCTGGAGAACTTCCTGCAGCTTCTACATCAGCACTCGCTGCTTCGCCTTGTAGTTTTATATTATGGGGACGGTGTCTTCCCTTAAACCTCATGGACCAACCTCTGCTAGCTTCCAGCCTGTCTTCTGTGGCTTCCCCACCTGTCTCAGCCTTCACGGAAGTGAAGAGAGTCAGGGCCTTGCTCTGGATTAGGCTTCAGCGTAAGGGAAGGTTGTGGCTGGTTTGATCTCCTGTCCAGACCTCTAAGACTTCCTCCACATCAGCAAAGAGGCTGTTTCCCTTACCACGTGTGTGTTCACTGGAGTAGCACTTTTAATGTCCTCCAAGAACTTTTCCTTTGCATTTACGACCTGCCTGTTTGGGGCAAGAGGCCTAGGTTTTGGCTTATCTCGGCTTTCAGTACGCCTTCCTCACTGAGCTTAATCGTTTCCGGCTTTTGATTTAAAGTGAAAGACGGGTGACTCTTCCTTTCCCTTGGACATGTAGAGGCCGCTTTGGGTTATCAACTGGCCCCATTTCGACACTGTTGTGTCTCAGGGATCAGGGAGACTGGAGGACGGGGGAGAGCGGGGCGGGTCAGGGGGGACAACTAGTGGACAGAGCAGTCAGAACACACAAAACGTTGCATGACATCAGAGATGACTGATCACCATGACAAATATAATAATAATGACAAAGTTTGAAGTAGTGTGAGAATTACCAAAACGTGACCCAGAGACACAAAATGAGCAAATGCTGCTGAAAAACAATGGCGCCAATAGACTTGCTCGACCCAGGGTTGCCACAGAGCTTCGATTTGTAAAGAATGCGGTATCTGCGAAGCCCGAAAAAGCAAAGCACACTAAAACAAGGCGTGCCTGTATGGTGCCCTGAAGTCACCAAGAGAGTACTTCTCACCTATTCTTGCCACGAAAACGTACAGTTGATCCTTGAACAACATGGGTTTGAACTACAACGGGTTCACTCATATGGGTTTTTTTTTTTTCCCCAATAAATACAGTACAGTGCTGTATGTGTATTTTCTGTTCCTTACAACCTTTTTTAAGTAGGCTCCACACACAGCATGGAGCCCAATGAGCGGCTTGAACTCACGACCTTGAGGCCAAGACCAAGCTGAAATCAAGCGTCAGATGCTTCACCGACTGAGCCGTCCTGTCGCCCCTCCTTACGATTTTCTTAATAACATTTTCTTTAGCCTCCTTTGCTGCAAGATGACGGTATATGAGGCGTGTAACACACAAAATATGTGTTAACCAACTGTTTATGTTATCAGTTGGGTTTCCAGTCAACAGTAAGCTATTACTAGTGAAGTTTTGGGGAGCGAAAAATTATATTCAGGTTTTCAACAATATGGAGGCTCGGTACCCCTAACCCCTGTGCTGTGCAGGGGTCAACTGTAACAGTAAGCCTGAAAAGAATAAAACTATAATAAAAATAAAAGGAAAGAAAAGAAAATAGGAAATAGATCAGAGGAAGAGAACGCTGAAAAGAAGGCTCGGGACCGGGTTGAGGAGTCCGTCACCCTCAATGTAGTAAAATCTTAGAGCGTTGTTCATGTGGGAGCATTTGGATCTGGTGTCACCTGATCTGGGGGAGTCCGGCAGTGCAGGCTCTTTGGCAGGTAGTGCTTCAATGAGAGAGTTTGATCTGTGGAAAATAGTGAACTAAAACTTGGGCTTAGACTCTGAACTTGAAGAGATGAAAGTCTGGATGTGCGTTGAAACACCGTTGGAAGAGGCTGTTACTGAAATCTGCAGTGCTGTGGGCCAGTCACCCTCGTGGTTGATCGCGTGGCCCTTGCCCTTGGGCTGCGGCGGTACAACGCTGTGACCATGGGGAGGGTACAGGCTCACGTGCCTCTGAGGCTGTGATGTCCCACCAAGAGCGAGTGGAGGGCCGGCACTGGTTTCATAGGGCTCGCTCAGACGTGCAGCCGCTCCCAGTAGACTCAGGGACACGGTGCAGATCCCCCCCCCCCTTCTAGATGGAACGGCAAATCTGGCATCTAGAAACCATTGTGAATTTTCTCAGAGACGGCACATTTCTTTCCCTGCGCTGTGTCAATGCCCCGCTCCCCTAGAAATCCCTCAAGCCCGGCTTTTCCCCATTTCGGGTACTTCCTGTCGTCTCCCTGAGAGAGGCGCGAGCAAGTAAGACAGGTGACCTTTCTGTTAAGGATGCTCAACGTGCATGTGGGCCATGCTGGAAATGCCAATGTTCACGGACCCCAATTAGCGTGCCCCCCTCCCAGGAACACACATGATCACCTCTCAGGCTTGGGGAGAAGATCCATTCGCTCCTGTGAGGTTTTTTTGCCTCCCCTCCCTGCCCCCAGCAACGGTGGCCCCCTGGTTTCCCAGGGCAACTAGAGGAAACTGTTGGCCTGCACGGTCTAGGACCACCAGTGTTTAAGTCACCTCATTTTCTCCCTTAACGTTCCTCCGTTTCTACACTGTACATCCTGATAGGGTCCAGTCGAGTCAGTTGGGGTGAGTTAGCTGGGCAGGGAAGAGCCCCTGTAAGAGCAACAACCATTGGCTTCCAGAGAAAATACCGGACCTCTCTCAGGAAAAGGAGAGGCCAACTTCAAATGTGTCTTGTCTTTCGGATTATGGCACGTGGTCCCTTTCACTCCAAGTATTCCCCTTTTAAGGCCCCTCAAGATAACCCTGTACCAGTCAATGGTGGAGCCTTTGCTTTGTCCTGATGGTTCTTCCATCCCTGAAAGCTGATTAGATAAGAGAGGATACTCATCTTTTCCTCTTCAGGATGCCCTCCAGGGATAGGGCCAGAGATTGGGAAGAGCCTCCCAGACAGAAGTAAGAGCATGGGCAGAGGCCCTGTGGCTGAGGAGAGGGCACAGGCCTGAAAGAAAGCCAGGGTGCTGGGCCACGTCTGAAGTCAGAGGAAGTGTGATGTGAAATGAGGCTGGAGCCATAGGTGAGGCAAGACCGCACGCGGTCTTGTGGGTGCTGTTAAAGATCCGGGTCTGAATCCTGAAAATAGAGAGGAATTGACATTTTTCAAAGCAGTGAGCAGATGAGCGGCCTGATACATTGGCTGCATTGGTGGGGTTGCCGTGGCATGGATGACAGCTCAGAGGGGCACCGATCGGGAGGCAGTTCTTCAGACATGGGGCCCTGGGGGACGAGCCGGAAGTGAATGGACTCCAGAGACATCCTCGGGCAACAGAGACCTGACTGGATGACAGACTGAGTGAGGGAAGGAGGTTTCGGCAATGACCCTCTAGCCTTTGAGGCTACAAGAGCTTGGCTTCTCTCCTCAAACTGCCTCTTCTGGAACAGGCACATTCCCGGAGGGGGGTGGGGGGGAGGCAGCCTCTAATGCTGAGCTCACATTCGGGGTTTTCTTTGCCTCCAAGATCTCGCCGCTGCCATTCTTCACTACTTACCGTGGGTCTCTGGTGCGTGGGACGCTGGGTGGGAGCTGAGAGACAAGGAAGTGATAACTGGCACAACGCCAACATCTAGAAAAATTACACCATTGTCATTGTCGCTATCCATTAATAGCTCAGCACAACCCTACTGTATATCTCTCTTGCCTCTTTTGGCCTCATACACTTCAAATACCTCTTAATATGCGCTGATCGTGTTTTGTTGTTTTGTTTTCATTTAATACAGACGTACTAAGTAGTTACTATATGTCAGCACCAGCTGAAGATAAAACCGTGAACAAAACAGATCCAAATCTTCACATTCTCTTGGGGAGAGACAGACAAGAAACTCATGAACATTTTCATCGGCCAACCTCGAAAACTCCCGACACGAAATACCTCCGTGTGCCCCCAGGATTCATTCATTCACTGATTCATTCATTCATGCAGATCCCTATGCATTTGTAATCCAATCCTTTTGGTTAAAGGAGAAGATCATTGGGATACTTCTCATCCTTGGCGTTTTAGGCATTAAAAGCTGAATAAACAAATAAATAGATCTTCCACCCTCCGTGGACAAATTCTTGACGGGATGGATCATCTGTAGAAAATATTTTCACTGGCAGTCAAAACCGGTCGATAATAAAACAACTCGCACACCGTTCCATGACACATTTAATCTCCTCTCCAAAATGTTATCCCGTTTGGAAATCCGACCTTCAGGAGCAATCGTTTGTGTATTATTAATTTTTTTTTAATGCTTATTTATTTTTGAGACAGAGAGAGACAGAGCATGAATGGGGGAGGGTCAGAGAGAGAGGGAGACACAGAATCTGAAACAGGCTCTGAGCCATCAGCACAGAGCCCGACGCGGGGCTCGAACTCACGGACCGCGAGATCGTGACCTGAGCCGAAGTCGGACGCTCAACCGACTGAGCCACCCAGGGGCCCCTATTAATTTTTGAAAAAAGGTGTATAGTTTTGTCATGAACAGATTCAAATCTGAGGTGGTGAAGTTCCTTGGTGGGTATTTGGTGACCTTCCGGATTAACTGCCTCCTGCTGGGAAACATCCCCTCCGTGATCTGGGCTGGTGGATGACGCCGATCTTGTGCTGTTGTGTTCTCTAGAGAGAATAGAAAAGTAAGTCAGTCTTTCCTCAAGCATGCTTGATAGAAATGTACTTTTTTCAGTATCGATAGTTTAGGAACAGCCTGCATCAGCTTTAGAGCCTCGTGTTAACGCTCCATCTGGAATCACACACCACTGTCTTCAGTGAGGGTCTGGATGTTGCTGGGTGTTGGGTGGGGGGACACAGAGGCGGCCTCCTAGCAGGAAGCAGCCTGCCCTGGGGGTGCGGCACGTGTGGAGGAGGGAGCCCGGCTCAGGCAGCACCCTGAGGGGAGATGTGCTGTGCTGACTGTTTTCTTTCCTTTGTCCTGGAGGGGAACCTGCAGATCCTGGGCTGGGGGGGCCCCAGCAAGTGAGGGGCATTAACTTGAGCATCAGCTCACCGCTGCCACCACAGAGGAGAAGCGCTGACCTCCCTGTCCCCCGAAGGCCTTCTGATTGTTCCCCAAACTCTGCTTTGCCCTCATAGGGTGTGGACATCGTTCGAAGGACGTCACTCGTAAGCAGGAGTTTTAGAAATGAGGCAGCCTCTGGGGATAAACGTCCAGTCCCCTCCCAAGGGACAACTTTAGAGGCGGCAGTCACGAAAGCTCTATTTTTAAGCACACAATTTCATGGACACTGCATGGCACGTAGAGACATTTTCATCTCCTTTCATCAACTACATCACTTCTTTCGAACGTGAAATAGCTTTTGAAACAGGGATGGCTGTGGTCAGAATCAATAGTTTTCCCCGAACTGAGCCTACTTCAGAGAACAGCACATCTTGGCCAGTTTTGCTTGGATCTCACAGTCCCAGACAGCAGGCAGGAGGGCAACTAATGATTTTCCAGTCTGGGTCCTCGAACCCTGCCTCTTCTACTCCTGACGTGATAGGATCTGTGTTCTGGGCCACACTTGCTTTGATGGAAAACTAAAGAAATTTGACAGGTTGTTAACTATATACTCGTTTGAGGTTCCCCTCCCCCAGATTCCTGGACAGAAACAAACAGACACTGGAAAGTTTAGAGCTACTTTTTTCAAAGGTTATTCCTAGGGTGAGCTTGGGAATAGGAAGGTGGAAGGAGAAGCATGTATCCCAGAAGAAGGGAAACTGAGGCCCCAAGAGGCTTACTTGCTTCAGCCACATCTCTGACCTCCTCCGTCTGGTATTCCCAGACCCCAGCTATAACCATCTTCCGACATTCTCTGCCTTCTTATTTTTATTTACCTTTCTCGCTCAAACCCGAAGCAATAATTTCTCTTTAATTGTATGGTTTAAACAATGAGCAAAGCTTCTGCCCATTTCTTCACGGAATTATTTGTTTTTTGGGTGTGGAGTTTGGTGAGCTCTTTATAGGTTTTGGATACTAGCCCTTTATCCGATACGTCATTTGCAAATATCTTTTCCCATTCCGTCGGTTGCCTTTCGTTTTGTTGATTGTTTCCTTTGCAGTGCAGAAGCTTTTTATCACAGAAGCCCATGGAGGAAGGGAAGGGGGAAAAGTTACAGAGAGGGAGGGAGGCAAACCATAAGAGACTCTTCAATACTGAGAACAAACTGAGGGTTGATGGGGGTTGGGGGAGAGGGGAGAGTGGGTGATGGGCATGAAGGAGGGCACCTGTTGGGATGAGCACTGAGTGTTGTATGGAAACCGATTTGACAACAAATTATATTGAATAAAAAATAAACAACGAACAAAGCAAAGCTCCAATGACAAACTGGGAAAATATTTGCAATTTGTGTCACAAACAGTGGCCTTCTTTGACGAACTTTGCCAAAAATTCTACATACTAACAATACCCAAGTAGAAATATACTAAGAAAAAAAAATACCGTTAGTAGCAGCCACTGACCCCTTGGAGTGCCAGAGAGAGGCTGGGGTGTACATATAGGTGGGAAGAGTCAATGTGCTACGCTTTGTCACCGGACCCTTGTTACGATCCAAATTGTGTCCCTAAAATTCTTATATTGAAGTGCTAAATCCCGGGACCTCAGAACATGAGTGTCGCAGGCGGTAGAGTCTCTAAGGAAGTAATTAAGTTATAGTGAAGTGATTAGGTTGGGCCCTACTGTGATTGACACGTGTCCTTAGAGGAAGAGGAAATTTGGACATAGGCATGCACAAAAGGATGTGCACGTGAAGCCACAGGGATAAGGCGACCGCCTACAAAGCAAGGGGAAGGCTCCAGAAGAAACCAACCCTGTCTACACCTTGATCTTGGACTTCCAGCTTCCAGGACTGTGAGAAAATAATTCCTGCTGGTGATGCCCCAGCCTGTGGTACCTTGTCATGGTGGCCCTAGCAAACTCATTCAGCCCTGAAGTCGCTCTGTGCCCAGAGGATCATGGAAGATTCTGTCTCGTCTTCTGTCTTCATGATTCTCCCTATTGTTGGCTTCCTTCTCTCAGCCCAGCTTCCCGAAGGAGCTGGAAACATGATCACTGGCAGGCTTGGGGCCCCACCAAAGGGCTCTGATTCACCCCAATGTATGTCAGGTCTCCATCAACCGACCAGTCACTTGAGGCCAGGAGGACGGTGTAGAATGATTGGTGCAGGAGGCGTCAATGCTCGCATTCAACCATAGGTGCTACCTGCCATGGTCACTGCCTTCCAAAGTGTCACCCTGAGCTGTTCACCACTGGATGACAGATGAGGCAGACACTGACCAGTGGGCTCTGAAAATTTAGAAGGATGCTGGAGCCTCTTGGGCTCCTGGGTGGCTCAGTTGGTTAAGCATCCGACTTTGGCTCAGGTCATGATCTCGCGGTTCATGAGTTTGAGCTCCACATCGGGCTCTGTGCTGACAGCTCAGAGCCTGGAGGCTGCTTCAGATTCTGTGTCTCCCTCTCTCTGTCCCTTCCCCTCCTCAAAAATGAATACACGTTTAAAAAAGAAGGAGGAAGAGCCTGGACCCTCTTTTAAAACCTACATGCTCCTGGTAGTGGTTACACATTGAATTCATTGTTGACATGCTGTTAATTTCTTGGTTGCTTCCTTTATTTAGTTTGTAGATGAATTGAGCAGAGAGTCCTAGAGATTGTGGGAAAGTCAGACAATAGTTCTGAGCAGGAAGTGAGGGGCAAGAAATGAGTTTCACAGATTTAAACCTCCTGCCGGGGCTGCCTCTGGGTTCCGAGAAAAGAGCTTTTCCTGCGAAATTTAGACTCGACGTACACAGGGGCACGTCTCATTCAGATGATACCCAATCTCGGGGTCCTAGGTTTGTGGAAGAAAATTCACAAGTTCTTTGTAATTATCCTTCTCTTGTTGCTGTGATGTAACCGTGTTCCCCGGAAGAAAAAGTC
Source organism: Lynx canadensis (assembly GCF_007474595.2). Taxonomy (NCBI): domain Eukaryota; kingdom Metazoa; phylum Chordata; class Mammalia; order Carnivora; family Felidae; genus Lynx; species Lynx canadensis. Next base: position 3,341,499 of record NC_044308.2, read on the forward strand.
AGAGAAACGTCATGAAACTTCAACTTCTGTTTTCCACCAGCAATTCAGAATTGGGTGCAAAAGTGCTGTCTTCCCAGACCATTGGCTCTTACAGGTTTCTCAGTTTCAAAGTTTTACTTGTAACTAGTTGCAGCCAAACTTCACACGGAGGGCTTCTCCTTCTCCTCTGGCCCTGGCCAGAGCTGAGTGCCAGTGGGATTTGGTGGTGTTTCTAGAAATGTCTCCATGGATTCCCCCATACGCCCCTGAATCTGCTTGGCTTGTTGAAAATACAGATTCGTGAGGCACCTGGGTGGTTCAGTCGGTTGAGCGTCTGACTTCAGCTCAGGTCATGATCTCACTACGGTTCACAAGTTCGAGCCCTGTGTCGGACTCTGTGCTGACAGCTCGGAGCCTGGAGCCTGCTTCGGATTCTGTGCCTTCCTCTCTCTCTCTGCCTATCCCTCCACTTTTGCGCACTCTCACTCTCTCTCTCTCAAAATAATAAACATTTTTTTAATTATAAAAGCATTTTAACAGCAGCTGCACACCATTATTTTTGCAAACCTCAGTTTTGAGAACTTCACTGAAGTAGAGGTTTGTGCCTTCAGAGTGGGCACCTGGGTGCAGCTAGCAAGGGGGGGGGGCATTCTTGATAGCAGAATAGCAATCAAGAGCAGCAGTTTTCCAACTTGGTCAATCTGGAAAGTTTTACTGACAAGCCCTTATCTCATGCCCCGATGTTGGCCGTTCCGCACTCCCTTTCCTGGTGGCCTAGTGTCCCTACTGAAAAGCTCAGCCTGACTCCTATACCCCAGAATGCAGACTTGAGGTAGGAAGTCCGCAGGCTCCCCTCCTCCCCTGGATAAGGGTGTAGAGTAGGGTCACCAGGACGAGGCATTTCCAGCAACCTTGGCTCCGCCTCCAATATGTGATCCAGCCCAGATGGCCCGCTGCTTTGTCCCTGTGTTTAGTGTCACTGCGAGTGCTTTGGGGGACTGAGGCCCTCGCCCCGGTTGCTGGTTGTTTCTGGAGCATTTCTGGGCACTCTGCTTGGTTGCCCATTCTCTTCAGATGCCAGCCAACCAGCCTCATCACAGGTGTCTGTCAGGTGCCAAAGCTAGCATACTGTAGGGTTACAAGGATGGATGGATGGACGGACAGACGGACAGACAGATTGTCCCTTCCCTTTCTTCCGGCCCCTTCTCCTACCAAGTAAAGAGGTAGCATTGATCTCGGGTGACGTCATAAGATCACAGGGCTGTCTTGATTGTGCCACCACCCCTGGGCGGCCTCCGGGAAACAGCTTCCATTTAGAGTATGCTGGGTAACTTGAGACCCCCCAGCGCATGCATCCAGATAACTGAGATAATGCCCGTCAGCCCCCAAACCCGAGGTATTCTTTTGGGTGGTCTACAAGGGCCCATATTCAATAATCAATCAGCTCCCTCTGCTTCACTTTGATACTCCGAACATAGCCTTGCTCAGAGGCTCATTAAACTGCCAGATTGAAACGTTAGATCCAGCCACCTGAAAAAAAAAAAAAAATCACTCCAGTTGCAAACATTAAGCATAGGAAGGAGACCAAAAACACACTTACTCAATACAGCCCCGTCTCGGCTTCCCCGTCTGTAAAAGTAGGCCCGGTCCCCAGATCCCTCAGGATGAACCAGCAGCTCCCGTTGCCAGGAAAGTGCTCCAACGGCATCGGGTGAGCCGTACAAATGAGAGGTAATTTGACAGGCGAGCCAGCAGCTAATGCACTTAAAAGCCCAGAAGCAAGCCCGGGCTGGGTCATAGTGGCCCGAACGCCACCAGGGATTCCCCAAGTCCAATTTCCAGGCCTGACGGCCGTGGTGCTCCACATCCACTGGCTAATTAAGGCATATGGCGGAGACAGAAGCTGACAGAGAAGCTCGCCCCGGCCTTGGTCTAGATTTATGGAGAAGAGAAGTTGCCAAGAAGGCGAGTCAGACACCAGCGGGGCTTCCCCCAGGATGAGGAGGTCCCAGGGGCGTCAGGACTGTGAGATTCAAAGTGAGAATATAGACCAGTGCTGAGCTGTGCGGAGAGACAGGAGGTCGGGGCTGAGAGCCAGGTCTCCGTTTTGCTAACTGTGGGGTCCGGGTGCACTTTACCGTTCGAATCCTTCGTTTCTTCATCTGTAAGATAGACCGCTAATAGTACCCATCCCAAAGGGTTGTGAAAAGGAAATGTAGAATGGCAGTATTGGGCCTGGCACAGAATGAGTGCCCAATAAATAGTAGCTATTTTTATATTATGTTATAGTATTGGTATTCTCTGCTCCAGGGAAATATCCCCACAGGTGCCCGGCCCTGGGAAGTCAAAGTCTCCTTATCTTTCAGACCCAAAGACAGACTTGCCTCAAATGGGATACAAGCCCCTTTGAGGAAGATATAGTTACAGGGGGTGTATCTGCCTATGGCGGCTACTGTTTCCGTCAACTTCCTCAAATAACCGGTCACTTCAGCCAGAACGTACGCAATTTCTCTCTCCCCCCGCCGAGCGCATTCCGTCACATTAGCATTTGCCCCATTTCTACCCATTTGTTTCCCACCAGTGCTACATGCTACGCGTAAACTGCGATGCCTGCAAGTTCAGAGGAAGCTGTGCCTGTCTCCCGATCATCCCTACTGCCCACTCTTCCCAGAATCAGCTTGTATACATAATATCCCTCCTTCCAAGCCAGGCAGACAGGTGCTAGCAGCTGGAATTAGTTTTCAGCTCAGTAGAAGAAGATTAAAGGAACCCCACTGAGTAGAACCATCCGCCCTATGCACAAATGCATGCGTACGTGCGCACATACCTTGTGAGAGAGAAATACAAAGGGTCACCGTCTAAATCAAGTCCACTCCAAGTCCAAACATCGGAAGACACCTTACTGTCAAGACTTTAATCCCTCCCAAAATTAACCTGTAAATTAATTCCAGTCAAAATCCCAAAGGACGATTTTTGTTGAAACACTGATTTTGGTTGAAAAATGATGAGTTAATTGTAAATTATATATGGAAGTGCAAAGGGCCGGAGAATGGTCAGAGCAATCTTGAAAAAAGAAGAACAAAGACACTACCTGATTTCAAAATGTATTATAAAGCCCTGGTGATCAAGAGAATATGGTATCTGCGTAGGACTAAATAAGTTAATGGGAGAGAATAGAATCCAGTAATAGGTCTGCACATATAAAGCCAATTGATTTTCAGCTGAGCCACCCAGGCAATTCTGTGGAGAGAAAGAAAGTTCTTCAATAAATGGAGTTGAACGACTGGACAATCAGGCAGGGGGAAAAAAAACATGAACTTTGACCTCTTAGGCATACCACACACAAAAATTAATTTGAGGTGGATTTATAGATAGAAACATAAAAAAGCTAAGAGTATGAAGCTTCTAGAATAAAAGCAAGCTAGGCAAAGATTTCTTATAAAGGACACAAAAGGTACTAACATTAAAAAAAAGATTTTGATAAACCAGATGAGAATCAAGATATTCTTCTTAGCAAATGACACCATTGAGAAAATGAGAAAGAGAACCACAGACTGGAGGAATATAATCACAATACACATATGTGACCCCCAAAACTGTATTTAGACAATATGGAGAACTACACAGCTATAATAGAAAGACAAAGCACTCTGTTTAAAATGGGCAAAACGTTGGGGCGCCTGGGTGGCGCAGTCGGTTAAGCGTCCGACTTCAGCCAGGTCACGATCTCGCGGTCCGTGAGTTCGAGCCCCGCGTCGGGCTCTGGGCTGATGGCTCAGAGCCTGGAGCCTGTTTCCGATTCTGTGTCTCCCTCTCTCTCTGCCCCTCCCCCATTCATGCTCTGTCTCTCTCTGTCCCAAAAATAAATAAACGTTGAAAAAAAAAATTTTTAAAAAAATAAAAATAAAAAAAAATAAATAAATAAAATAAAATGGGCAAAACGCTTGAACAGGTATTTCACAAAAGAAGGTCTACAGGTGACCAATAAGCCTAAGAAAAGATGTTCATCATCACCTGTCATCAGGGAGGTGGGTGTTCAGACCATAATGAGACACCCTCTTATATCCACCAGAATGGCCACAATTAAAGCAAACTATTTACACTAAGTATTGGCAAGCATGTGGAGCTGCTGGAATTCTCTCCCACAGTGCCGGTAGGGATACACAAAGAAATGACTACTTTGAAAATGGTGTGGCCACCTCTCACAAAGTTAAGCACACAACTGTCGTAAGACATGCAGGGTATTAAGAAAAATGAAAACATTTTTCCTCAAGGAGACTTGTAGAAGAATGTTTATGGCGACTTTATTCGTAATAGCCCAAAACAACCAGTGTCCATCAAGAGGAGTAAAGATAAGCAAAGAGTAATATATTCACACTACGGGCTCCTTTTTAGCAATCCCAACTTATTTGTAACAACTGAAACATGCCACAACGTGTACGAATGAATAAGTTCATTTATACATGAATTTGAGATTCCTGGGTGAATCTCAAAAATAAAAAAAGTTGTGTAAAAGAAGCCAAACACTTATCACATTTATCACAATTTTTTTTTCTAACATTTCTGTGAAATTCAAGACTAGGCAAAGTTCATCTGTGGTGATAAAATTCAGGACAGTAATTGCCTTTGGGGCATAGGGTTTACTAAAAGGGGTCATGGGGGAACTTTCTGGGCCAATGGAAATATCTTTTGTCTTGATCATAATGAGAGTTCCATAGGTATACACACTGATCAAATCTCATCGAACTGTGTACTTAAGATCTACGCATTTTACTGTGTGTAAATTTTACCTAACAAAGTGAAAGACCTTTAAACACATATTCCATTCTAGTTAGTGGGTTCGCTTTTTCGCAGTGGGGTATGTTAGTAATTCAGAAGCCACTTTCTGTGTATTCTAGGCTGGAACAAATAAGTAAATTTTTTGAGGATTATGGAAGCCAGATCTCTCACTGTTGAAGAAGGGAGTTAAAAATATGGAAAAAGAAAGACTACAATAAATCTTAATAATGTTGTTATGGAGAGGTATTGTATGAATGGTTTACGATATATGGCTTTTAATTTACACAGTGATATATAAATAGAAATATGTATGTGTGTGTATTTCCTAGCCCTGACAGCCGAGAGGGCCTAGAAGCCATGATACCAGTAGCAATGAACCCACCCAGTGCCCAGATCTGATGTCTAAATACTGCTCTTCCCGAAAGGATAATGGCTTTTTGGAGAAAGGGCTGATTCCAGGGATAGGGAAGGGAAAGTATGATATGAACCTGAAAAGTCTTGTCCCACTAGAAGATATAGATGTGTTCGAGCAATGGTGGGAACATGTCTACAGCACACAGAGCCTGAGCCTACCTGAAGAGGCTGCCACTGGCCAAATCTCAAACCATTTGGGAATCAAATAAAATAATCATGAGGAAACAATGTCATCCCAGTGAATGAATTCTAACCCCCTGAATAAAGTCAGAATCCACTAGTCCACTCTGATGTAAGTAAATATATACAGACGCTCTTCCCTACACGTGGGAAAAATAATGTAAGAATAACTTTAAAGTCACCAGTGGATGCTAGAATTGATGAATAACAGGATATTTACATAATGTCAAAGGAGCTGCCATAAATTGCATATTAATTACAATTAATTATAAAATCGCATATTAAATGCAGAGAAGAAACCTAGTGGACACCTTAACCGACTGAGCAAATTCACATCACCAACACTGGGACAAACTGACATCCTGTCCCTCCTCCTATGACACACAGACAGTGACCCAAGTCACTACTGTCACCATATCTGCCAAAAACTAAAAACCCAAATCTAATCATGAGGAAACACTGAACAGACTCAAATGGGGGGGGGGGCATTCCATAAAATCACTGACCTGTATTCTCGAAAAACATCAAAATCAAAAAAGGCGAAAACAAAACCAAAGACTGAGGAACCCTTCCAGATTGAAAAGGCTAAAATTTCACAACTAAATGCAAAAAAAAAAAAAAAAAAATTGATTCTGGACCAGAAAAAAATAGCTGTAACGGATATAATTGGGACAATTGAACACATTGAATATGGACCCTATATTGACAATACTGTATCCGTGTTAACTTCCCAATTAGGATCATTACACTGTGATTACGTAAGAGAATGTCCTAGTTCGTAGGAAATACACACTCAAGTATTCAGGGATAAGGGGGCTGTCCTCATCAGTTTGGGCTGCCATAGTAGAAAACTATACGGTGGGCGACTTAAAAGCAACAGAAATTTATTTCTCACAGTTCTGGATGCTGGAAAGTCCAAGAAAGGCACCAGCAGAGTTGGTGTCTGGGGAGGACCTCTTAGTACATATATGGCCGTCCTTCCACTGTGTCCTCACACGACAGAAGGGGCAAGGGAACTCTCTGGAGCTCATTTCTAAGGGCACTAACCCCATTCACGAAGGTTCCACCCTCATCACCTCATCCCTTCCCAAAGGCCCCACCACCTAATGCCATCAAAGTGGGGATTAGGCTTCAGCATATGAATTTGGGGGGGGGGGGGGGGCACAGACACTGAGTTTATCACAGAGGCCAATGTCTGTTATTTATTTTCAAATGGTTCAAGTAATAATATACATAAAGATATGGCACACACACATATGTATACACACACACAGAGAATGATAAGGAAGACAATGGGGCAATATACAAGCAATTGATAAATCTGGGTAAAGGATACAGTTCTTGGTCCAATTTTTGCAAACTTTTCAAGTTTGAAATTGTATCAAAATTAAGTTTTAAGAGTTAGTTATTTTGATTCTGTATTCTTTTGAACTACACAGCAAGAATGAATGTATTTTTATTCCTTTCCCGTACCTCAAAATTCATGGGGAAAAAAAATAGAGAAAAGATGTAATCTTTGATGGGTCAACGCTGTCCAAATCTGCGAAATCTAGATGGAGACAGGAAATCATGCTGAGAGCCAGAACATGCTTCTCCAGTGGGTATTTTGGGAAGCAGAATCTGAGACAGAGTGGAGAGTTCAGGACCCTTCCTAGGGTTATCAACACCTCTTGAAGAGAGGGGAGGAAAGCAGGATTGGGCAAAGAAAGAAAATGAACCATAATGCTCTCTTGACAAAAGCCTCAGTCCTTCCCATGGGGATCCCTAGAGCCCAGATGGCCCTTTCCAGATGTTCCAAGTTCAGATGAGGAGGCTGGCCCTTTATGTCCCTGCATCAACAGTCATTGAATGAGCTCCAAGGAAGGAGATGGAACAAGAGAAGTCAGAAAAAAGAGAAAAGTTGATACAAGCCTCCAAGAGAGACCCAGTTCAGAATCCTTTGTGACAACAAACTTGGAAAGATGTGGTGTACTTCTTCTGAGCTTAACAGGAAAGTGAGGATGAGTCACTTTTGAGTAAGGAAAGCAAGAAAATGAGACAGCTCATTCATGGGCATCTAAAAACTTGAAATAGGAGTTTAGACAAAATCCTCTGTAGCTCCCAGTCCTGGTTTATTGTGTGATGTGTGAGCACGGATGAGTTTCTTTCACGTACTGCAGAAGACACGGTAAAGAGCTAGGTAGCGCAGTAAAAGCAGACCCCCTGATGTCTGTTGGTGGAAGAGTATGCCCAGGTGGGGCTCCTGAGCCCAACGCCACAACAGTGAGCCTTTCCAGCACCGTGGCCCCGCCTGCCACCCATCCTGGAATCTGGACCGTGCAATAGCTGGCCCTCCAAACTTCCCATCTGCCTTTGAACCTGGACCCAAGGGACTTGAGGTGGCCCACATGACTGACAAGCAACATTCTTTATGGTTTCTTCTTTTTCTTTTTAATTTTTTTAATGTTTTTTTTTTTTTTTGAGAGACAGAGACAGTGTGAGCAGGGAAGGGGCAGAGAGAAAGAAAGGGAGACACAGAATCCGAAGCAGGTTCCAGGCTCCGAGCTGTCAGCACAGAGCCCAACACGGGGCTCAAACCCACGAACTGCGAGATCGTGACCTGAGCCGAAGTTGGACGCTTAACAGACTGAGCCACCCAGGTGCCCCTTTAATAGTTTCTTAATACCATATTGTCTCTATTACTTTACTGTGTACTCAAGATTCTCCAAATCAACTTTTGTAGCAACAAAAAGTGAAAAGTGTGACTGGAATAAACTACAAACCAAGTAATTTAACTGCAGGGACTGCCCGGGGTTTGAAGTCTTTGCCTCTTGCTTGGTCCTGAAATTTTACGGCATGAATGCAGCTTTCCTCCCTCATCCTTAGTAGGGTCCAACTTCATATTGTCAGATACACATCCTATTTCAAGGAATCATGGATTATTGTCCCTTTTTAAATTTTGCATGCATTTTTTTTCCTCTTTGACCAGGGTTTCTCAGCCTTGACATCATTGACATTTGGGGCTGGATAATTCATTGTGGCAGAGAATGGAAGAATCATCCATTGTACAATGTTGAGCGGCATCCCTGGCTTCTACCAGAAGCCCACCACCCCCCAGTTGTGACAACCATAAATCCCTCTACATAGAGCCAGACGTCCCCTTGGGGCAGAAGTGCCTCTGGTTGAGAAACACTGTCTTGAACCGAAACCTTACAAAAGATTTCAAATGTTTCATAACTGCTACTCTTTACAGCCAGTCTGTTTACTCCTAGTTCAAGGCTTTTGTAAAAAAGCTGGGTATGGGGCGCCTGGGTGGCTCAGTTGGTTAAGCCACCAACTCATATTTTGGCTTAAACCATGATCTCACAGTCGTGGGATCAAGCCCCGCATCGGGCTCTGTGCTGACAGCTTGGAGCCTGCTTGGGATTTTCTCTTTGCCTCTCTCTCACTGCCCTGCCTTGCTCTCTCTCCCTAGCTCTCCCTCTCAAAATAAATAAGTAAACTTAAAAAAAAAAAAAAGCTGGGCGAGGTGTAATCCCAACATTCACCTGTCTCCTCTGGCATCCGTCCACTTCCCTTTGTTTGCAGATTGCAATGCTTCATTGATCCCTTCTTTCATAGATTCCATCATCCATTCATATTTTGACTCCAAGAGACGTATGTGTGCTCAAGTCATGTCCACTGCATCTAATGGTCTCGGTAATTTAAAAGCTTCCTGCTAGCAGGCATTTCCCATTACTGACTGTGGTCTTCTGGAAAAAGCGTGTTGTTTTCACATGAGTATGGCTGGGTCTCCCGCCCCATTTCAAAGCCTCAGGTGTTGTCTACAAACAGAACAGTTGAACGTGACGAGTCTGTATTCGTCGTTTGTGATTTTAGTCCCACGGAGATGCTCACTGGACAGTTGTTCATGATGTGGCTGCTGGAAGTGGACTTCTGGACTAGGGATAGTGGGAAGACTGTTGTCCCATCTCTGTCCCCTCACTTCCATTCTGAATGGGTTTTCTTTTTCAAATCGTTGGGACACTTCTTAATTTCAGACCGGTTTTGTGGTTCTGGCAATGTTTGAAAGTCTACATTGCATTTTGCTCTTGGCCAACCATTTCTTCTTTCCTTGGAATAATTTTGCAAGGTGGAAATGCTTCCATGTGGTGGCAGTTTGTCCCCTCAATTCTGCCCAGAGAAGAAAAATGAATATATGCCCAGCAGCTACTTTGCCTGGGACCCTACGTGAGCTCAGCAAAGGCCTTCCCTCCCTCAGGGTCAACTGCTCCTCTCTCGGTTTCTTCTACCAAAACCCCATGGCACGTTGTATATGTTACAGTCTTAGCAGCCAGGCCACACCTCTGAGCATTCTGTGGTTCTCTCTCTAGAAAACTGTTCAACTCATGTGCCATTTACTCATTTACTCAAGTATGTCATTCGTCCAAGTAGGTTGCTGAGTACGGGAAATGAAGACGTGTGCGTAAACAGCTAAGGCACAGGGTATGAGATGGCACGCATGTCAGGCCAGATGCAGCAGTTAAATGTCACGAGGGTTCACTTGCCTGAGGTTGCTCTTATCTTGGGGGGTCCTGAAATATTTCTTAGTGTGAGCACCTGTCCTCATGGAATATTAAGGCACAGTTTAGTGTCTTTGGCTGGCATTGAACAGTATTCATGGTGCATGTTGCTTAATGAATAGTTTCTTGTGGCGTAAAGACTGTCCCTCTGCAGGAGCGCCCGGGTGGCTCGGTCGGTTGAGCATCCGACTTCGGCTCAGGTCATGATCTTGTGGTTTGTGAGTTCAAGCCCTGCGTCGGGCTCTGTGCTGACAGCTCGGAGCCTGGAGCCTGCTTGGATTCTGTGTCTCCCTCGCTCTCTGCCCCTCCCCCACGTTAAAAAAATTTTTTTAATAAAATAAAATACTGTCCCCGTGCAGGCCCAGGAGGCGTACCGGTCTGGATGAACTGCCTGTCCCGCTGCAAGGCCTGTCTCCACCTCGCGGCAGCTTGCCGGGGGCATTAGCAGCACACGACGGCCATAAAACACAAAGCAAGTTTCATCAGAGATGCCGCCCTCTCCATTTTTTTTATTTTTATTTTTATTTTTTAACATTTATTTATTTTTGAGAGACAGGGAGAGACAGAGCAGGAGCAGGGGAGGGGCAGAGAGAGAGGGAGACGCAGAATCCGAAGCAGGCTCCAGGCCCTGAGCTGTCAGCACAGAGCCCGATGCGGGGCTCGAACTCACAGACCGTGAGATCATGACCTGACCTGAAGTCGGACGTTCAACTGACTGAGCCACCCAGGCGCCCCTCATCCTCTCCATTTTTCTCCTCCAGTGGAGTCTTTCCCTTCCCACCCTCATTAGAGAAACCCACCACCGGTCAGCTCAAGTGCTGAAGACGTTTAGCCGTGGTATGAGGGGACTCAGGAGGCCCAGCCCGGGCATCTCCTCTAGGAGCACAGTGGCCCTCCTTCGGCCCCGACACGGGGTTCGGATTCTTCCACTCTTCAGGGAAAGGCCACAGGGTCTTTGAGGACCACTCTGGAGTCAAGTGTGGTGTTTTCGTTTAGTGGGTTCCCTGTGACGGAAAACGCTGACTGTCCCCTATTACCCCTTCTCTCCTTCCTTTCAATGACAGAACTTCATGCGTGTGGACCGAACACTTGACCGCACAGCTGGGGACGGCCTCCCCAGCCCACCCCCCCGTAGCTCGGTGCACCGGGTTCCACGTATCAGATGGCGGGTCTGGGAGGCACCTCCGGGGCTCACCGTGGACACTTCTCTCCATCCCCAGGTTCTGTGGGGTTTACCTCAGTTTCTCCCAAAGACACCATCCGCTCTCTTCAGCTCCCCCGTCACACCTCTGCTCCAGGGCCCCGTGATTCTTCCCCTAAACCCCATCGACAGCCTCCTCACCGCACCCCCTTTGCCCGCCAGTGACCCCGAACCCGGTGTCCACACAGGAGCAGTGTGCCTGTCAAAAGTCGAGCCGTCTCCACCACGTCAGCCACTGTGACACGCTCCTTGGAGGACGACTAACGCCTTTGGGCCCCCGAGCCCGACGCGCCTCTCCAGCCCGGGCTCGCACACACGGCCCCTGCCGTGCTCTGGGCCCCCCGGGCTCACGTGTCCTCCTCTCCAGGTCCCCCTGCCTGGAATGACCGCCCCTTCCCTTTCCAGCTTGGGCACCTCCCTGGAGAAGCGTTCCCTGACCGTCTAGAAGGGACGCATCCTCCGTCAAAGGCTCTGACTGGGCCAGATGCTACCTGTACCTGGCAGGTGCCTCAGAGCACTTGTCACTGTTGGAGCTTTACGGTTACTTATGTGGCTTTTTATTAATTCCTCCCTCCTCCAGAGGACAGTAACGTGCACTAGAACAGGGACCGGGTCCGGATTCCTCACCTGCAGCGCCCAGCTCAGTGTTAGCAGGCTGCCTGCCCCCCGGGGGTGGACCCCCTTGCCCCCGCCCCCCCCCGCACTGCTTCGGACCGGCAGGGTCTGTCACCCGGGCCGAAGGAACCGGGCTGGGGCTTGTTTGGACTCGCATCAGCCAGAACCGGGAGGCCGTGGGTATGAGGAGCGGGGTCTGGGGTGTGTTGTAGAAGCAGAGAAACGGGACTTTCTGCGGACGTGGACGAGGCAGGACGGAGAAGGAGAGGAACCAAGACCTGTCACTCCCACGAGATGCCTCAAGCCCGTGTCCTCATCTCGAGGCTTACGCTCCGCTTCCGGATTGTTCTGCCAGCCGCGTTTCTCCGCTTCGTCTCCCTGCCTTCCGCGTCCCCTCCCCGACGCCGGGCTGTGGCCACGACGGACAGTGTGCCGTCCCCCGGACTCCCCACGTGCCCTCCGCCTGCCGCGCCCCATCCTTCGTCCGACTGGCACTGACGCTTCGTTGCCACCAGAAGCTGCCTCTTTAGAGAAGAGGAGGCTGGCTGTCGTCCTGCGTCCTGTCACCCCGACCGTGCTGTCACCGACACCTCGCATTGCCGTTTCCTTCCTTATTTCCATCTCCTCCGCGTGGGGGCGGGGGGCGGTGTCTTCCTCACTGCCACACTCCCCAAACCCAGCACAGTCAACCCTGACATGCAGTAAACATTCGGTACGCACTGAATACGTACAGAAATAACAAGACGATTAGAGAAGCTTGGAGCAACCGTAGCCGACCTTCTCGAGGCCGCCGGATGATAAGTGGGGAGCTAGGACTCAGATCTGTGTGAGCAAAGAATATAGACTGTTTTCTCGCTCTGCCTCCCAGAAGTGACAGTGATGGGTGAGGGAGAGAAGGTCTAGGAAAGCGGTTCGATTGGTCTGTCCCTTTCCAGAAATGACACCGAGGGGCCAGCACGGCCCTTCCCTGGCCACGTGCAGCAGTCTTGAGTTGGAGTGGAGGAAATGAGTGGGTATGTCAGACGTAGAATCTCAAGACATCTCTGGCTTCAAGGGCCCTTCTAGATAATTCAACCAGCCTCTGGTTCACCACCTGCCTCTCATCCCGGCACTTCTTTTGTGTGTGTGTGTGTGTGTGTGTATTTATTTTTGAGAGAGAAATAAAGAGAGAGAGAGTACAAGCAGGGAGGGGCACAGCAAGAGAAGGAGACACAGATCCGAAGCAGGCTCCAGGCTCCGAGCTGTCAGCACAGAGCCTGACACGGGGCTCGAACTCACGAACCGTGAGATCGTGATCTGAGCCGAAGTCGGACACTCAACCGACTGAGCCCCCCCCAGGGACTCCTTTCATCCTGGCACTCCTTGACCACATCCATTGGCACAGCCTCCTTGTTGAGCTCTCATTGCCCTTTTGAAAGAAAACAGTCTGACAGAATTGTTAGAAAAGACTAACTTTCATCCTATTGTAGACATCCATGCGGCAATAAGATTTTTTATTTATTTATTTTTTTTTCAACGTTTATTTATTTTTGGGACAGAGAGAGACAGAGCATGAACGGGGGAGGGGCAGAGAGAGAGGGAGACACAGAATCGGAAACAGGCTCCAGGCTCCGAGCCGTCAGCCCAGAGCCCGACGCGGGGCTCGAACCCACGGACTGCGAGATCGTGACCCGGCTGAAGTCGGACGCTTAACCGACTGCGCCACCCAGGCGCCCCTTTTTTTTTTTAATTTTTTTTTTCAAAGATTTTTAAAAATCAATACGTGTGAGCGAATATTATAGTTACCTTTATTTGCAAGGCTGGTTTAAAACCCGTGGATACATATGCCTATTGGTGTTTGACTGTGGAAGTGTTTTCCCGTTAGATATTTTAAAACAGTCCCGTTAGAGACCGTCTGGCCTAAGAACTTTCACAGATGATGCTTTACTTCTAAGCGGATGCCTGAAAAGTCATCCCAGGACTTTTGCTGTATTGCTGCTGTTGAAAGCTGCTAGCTGGCTGTGTTGTCTCTGTCTTGTGAAAAAATGTGGGGTTTTGTTTTAAAATTAGATCCTAGGGTTAATTTCAAGACTATGCCAAGTGTATGTACCAAATCCACTCATTCCGTCGGACCTATAGGAGTACATCTGGTCTGTGTTCCCCTCGCCCGGCTCCTGATGGTGGCATATGTCCGATCCCTTTGATTAGAGAGAAGGGTTTGTTAGGATGTCATGTACAGTATATCAAAGGAGACCAGGCACCCGTCTGCAAGTCAGATGACAAAACGGGGCGATCAGGATGGGTCGGGCTCAGCGCATGTCGTAAAGAGTCGGCTCAGGGGAATGAGTCCTAATTTGGGAAAGCGCTCGTGAGTACTGGTTTTGGTAATCATCACACACGAGTCCCAGGGTCTGTCACGGTCAGCGAGGCAAAATAAATTTCCCAAATATCCTTCTCCCCCTAGCTCAGAATTCCAACCAAACCGTCGAACCAGCATGGCAAGGGAGATTCCGCAACATTTGGCAATAATTTGCCGCAGCGGGATTTGCCCAGCTGCGCAGTCAATAAGTCCAGATTAAGAAAGCACCTTACCTTTAATCAAAGCATGAGGAGGAGTTTTTGTTTCTGAACAGGAAGGCTGCCGGGGAACATCATTTCCTTTTTTTATTGGAATCAAAATATACATTGTTTTCTGTGTTCTTGGTAACCTGTAGAGGAATTGACTTCCACCGGGGACCATCACGTGCAGTTTCTCTATCTGAGACGTAGGCTCTCCATCTTGGTTTTGAGATGCTGGGGACAGAAATGGCACGGTCCGCCTGGAGTTACCTCCCAGACCTCGAAGCTCTGGCTACGTTGAGTGCGGGATAAGCCAGCAGCACCGGCTCCCTGTGGAACCTTGTCACAACGCAGGACCTCAGGCCCCACCCCAGACCTACTGGATCACAACCCACATTTTAACCTCATGGTTCAGTCACGTGAGATGTTGAATTCTTTTCTTTTCTCAGCCCGATTGTTTTTAACAGAGAAAATTATGTCAAACGGCAAAAATCTAGTAGTCCCTCTACACAAAGAAACAGAACAGATTCCCTACTTCCTTCCTTTGTTCTTTTTTTTTTTAATGTGGATTTTTCCCAGCTTCGTTACATGTGCTTGGCGAATAAAAATTAGGTAGCTGTGCGTGTCGCAAATCACCTGAAACTTACGCAGCGTGGTGGCAGTTGTAGCTCAGTAAAGCTGGGGATAATTGTATTCCATATAGATTTCCTCAACATCTTTAATCCTTTTCTTCCTCCACGCAACAATTATTGAGAACCGACTGTGTAGAAATAAACCAAATCCAAATAACACAAGCAAAAGTCTATTCTGAACCCGCTGTAGAGCGGGAGTCCATCCCCCCAGAAGCAGGACATCCGATGTGGTCGGTTAGGGGTCATATCTGGCTGGCTCTGGTTGGTCCTAAGTTGGAAACAAAGACAAAATGTAAGGAAGCTCTTAGTTATTCGTGAAGTCTGGCCATTCGGGGCTGATTGTGAAAGAGCTTAGCTTCCTGGATTGCTGCTAGAGACAGCAGTCTGGCCTCCTGCATGTCTGGCTTCTAGCAGCTTCCTAGACTAATTACTGCAGATAGAATGATTGGTTTCCTGGGTACGTTGCTGCAGGATGGAAGTCACAGTTCTGTTTTTTTATACTTGGTCTCATCATTGTCTGTGTGCACACGGTCTCAGGTATATCCCAGGTGCTTGGTGCTGGCATACAGAGCCGTATAAAAGTGATGTCTGCTCTCAGGGAGCCTACTGTCTAGTCGTTACCATCGTTATTAATATAGAAAGGTTCTTTTTTGCAATAAGACATGAAAAAGAAATGGGGAGCAAAGATTGGAAAAGAAGTTTACCCATGTCATTATTTTCATGTGGCTTCATTGCCGTCTTCGGTATTAGCCTCTGGGGCAAGACGTGCTTTTAGGCCAGTGGGTTGATAGGGGAGGGCAAGAAGTAACTTATTTTATTGCTGAAATTGTAGTGACGAGAATATTACAAAGACCTGTCTGTGTGGCACCCACAAGGCCAGGTGAAACGTGACCATCAGGAGTAATTGTAGTCTCTGAATGAACCCCATTCTGTGCTCCCCAAACTGGCTCTGGGAGAGGAACTGCATCCCATCCATAGACATGGACAAGACATGTCAGAAGCGGGGCTACTGCTCGAGGAACCCACAAGATCACCCCAAGGCAAGCATCTTCAAGATCTCCCCCCTCCTCTTTTAGGGTCTCATTACTATGCCTCCTTTGCCACGGGTGCTGGTGTAAGACACAGCCCCAAGAGTTGCCTTCTTAAGGCAGAACCCTGATAAAAGCGTGGAAGGAAGGACAGTTAACTCGTTTTCCTCCTAGTCCCTGAAAAATCAGTATCTCCCCGGCTCCTCTGCTCAGAAGAAAGAAGGGCCAATGAAAATGGGGAGCTGCCTTTGTTCTCTGACGGTCCAGAAGGTAGAGATGCGAGAAGGTTGAGGCAGCCATATTCCGCATGAGAAGGGACCATGTCGCAGCTGACCTACCACAGCATGAGCTGTCCCAGCAGTGATGTGCTTTCCACCCATGAGACGGAAAGCTGAGTAACTCCTTGCCAAAGATGGCGGCAATACTAGGGAGAATGGGGTGGACTGTGTGGTAATGTCCGCAAGTCCACCCCTTACCCACACCCCACGGTGTAGCACGTGTGATATGAGTGCTCCAAGAGCGAGTTCTTTTTGGTCTAAGCCAACCAGGACAATCACACATCCTTTGTCATTATGATTGCCTGAACTACTCAGTCCATAGCACTCTCCCATGAGCTTGTGACCCAATTTAGTTCTCTGGACCATGAGATGAAGCACTTCCAAAAAACAAAAATGCTCACCTTTCCAAGAGCACTGTAGGCAAGGACACTCTCTGATCTTCTGGAGGGCATGGTGTGCACCTGTGAAGTCAGGAACTGTCATCATGAGGGAGACCAGCTTTAGAATGAAGCTTTCAGAGAGGGTGAAGTCAAGAGCATAAAGATAGCAAAAATTAGCATCCTTAAGTTCCTCACTAAGCTGCTGGATCAAACCAACCCTGAAGCCCACCCAACTACTTCTGGGCTTCCAGTTATAAAAGCCAATAAAACCCTTTATTGTTTGGCCTACTTTCAGTTGGGTTTTCTGTGTTTCAACCTGGAACAGAACTTATACAGAGGGGGTTCCTTTCCTTATGCAGAGGGGGTTCCTTTCCTGGAAGAGAAGCAGGCCAAGTTGACTTTTGAGTATGAGTAGGATATTTCATACTTCCAAACATTTCTCAGACAAGATAAACATCCCCGTCAAAGACTACTGCTGAGCAAACAAATCACATACTTAACTTTAAATTCAAGAAGCTAAAACAGAGAACCCAGACTCTCTGGGCTTAGGAGTGCTTCCTTCTCAAATACTGTAAAGGGACTGAATGGAGTCTGGGGGACGGAGAAAAAGAGGGAGAGGCTTGGCTAAGGCCTGCGATATTCAAGACTTAACAATACGTTAATTTGCCCAGTATTTGACACGGCCGGGGCAGTGCCCTGTTTGCTTATAAATTTGGTTTTGTTTGCTAGCAGCAGCCCCGATGCTTCTCGGGCACATCAGCATCCCAGCCATAAATGATGATTAAGGTTTCAGAAGGCTTAGGCTCTACCTTTTCCCTAAAACTTAAAATGACCTCCCCCCTCTGCCGGCAGCCTCCCCCCTCGTGTGTGTGCTTTGCACACCAGGCTCTGCGTCAGAGCCCTGCAGCCGACTGAAACACTGTAAACTCTGGGGGTCCGACATAACTATTCTTAAAATAAATAAAGCCGAGGGAAGACGTGAGCGTCCACAGGGATATTTCCCCCTCTAGGTCTTGGTTCTTTTATCTTCTCTGGCTGAGAGGAGGAGCCCATTCCTGAACCTGAGCTTGGACCTACGTGTGCCTGTTAGGATTCCAGAAACACCAGGTCGTGTTTCCTCCAGAGCAGGGGCAGGAGAGAGGGGCTGTCGTTTCTCTTGCGAAGAGGAGGTCACGGGCTGTGGGAGTCCTGGGATTATCAGCCGGCCTCACGGTAGGGGAGGTGTCCAGAGAGGTTCAGGAACCTGCTCCTTCTCAAGTCTGCGTTTGCAAACACGGGTGGGGGTGGGGCTGCCCTTCCTCTGAGCTGGGAGGGCTGCCCCAAGCTGAGGCCAGGAGGTGGCAGCGAGCCCCCAGTCACACTTCGCTGCCAGACAGTCCCCAGGCTGCCACGCAGCCTCAGACAGTGGCTGTTAGGGTGTTTCTCATGAGTTCGTGACGGGCTGCCCCTGGCACCCTAGGCAGAGGCCGGACCTTCCTCCTAAAAGCGCGCTTTCAGCCAAACCTTAGCCTCGCCCCTTCTCTCCCTCTGCTATTCCCCAGGGGAAGCGTTCCGGAATGTAATGGCTTAGCATGATGCTTAGCATACTTTTAAGGTCTCAAAAATGCCAGGCGCTGTTGCTGCTATGGGCCCGCCCTTGCCAGCTGTGCAAACACAAAGCCTTTAAAGATCACCAAGAATCCACTTCCACATTGATGGGTTTTCCCAGACAGGCAGCCCTGACTCAGGTCAGTCGTCTTCAGCGCCCGCCCTCCACCTCTCTTCAGTCCCCCCCCCCACCTCTCCCACTGGCAAAATGCAGACTGGCAAAGGGGGGCCCAGAGACAGTGATGTCAACCAGCCCCTTTCGAGGTTTCTGTACTGTTCCCACCCCCTAGCCGTCGACCCTGTCTCCACCTCGTGACTCTGATGATGGGCAACTGCCCTTTGTCTCTCCACAGCACCCCCTGAGTGCCTACTCCCTTATGTAAGGTTCTGTTCAGGGGTCACCCCTTGTTCTCCTCCCCCGGCCGCCGCTGTCCCCAGAACAGCGGCTGACCCTAGCGCCAGCCCCTCCCTCTGCCGTGGGACCAGATGACCTGTGAGAACTCTGTCGCCTACTGACAGATGCGAGGCAGGACCCGCGACGAGGGCAAGGGTCTCCCCCCACCTCCAGTTCCCTCGAGGGACCCTGGGACGCCTTTGGTTTGGCCTCTTGGCCCCAGGAAACATCTCCCAAGTAGTTGTGTTAATAGAGGACTGAAGAGGCCCAGATGATCCAACATCGTGAATCATGGGGAGACGGCCTGTGTGTTGCTGGTGGTGGTGACTGAGGGTGCCCTGGAAAATAGCTTCAGACATAACGTCGGAGGCTTGAACTGTTGTCTCGGGGTTTCCCATCTCAGATCCCCCATCACCTCCCAAGCAGGGGGTGGAGGAAGGGGAGTGGGCATTGATCCTTGGGTTCTAAGAGATCTTCACCTGCATTTCGTTACAGAAGTTGATTTAGGACCCCAGAGCCTTAAACGGGGAAAATACTCTCAATATGTGTCCTACAGGTGGGTTGGGGTGGGGAGGGCGATGGATAAATAATACTCCTTTTTTTTTTTTCCCTCTCCCAAATATGGAACCAATTGATAAATAGAAGACATGTGAAACAGATGGGTGGAGATTTAACCCATCGGCTTTGTAATTAACGAGCTGATTGGAAAATGCGTCTTGAGACGCCTGGCCAAAAGGGCTCACCAGCCCTGGCTACGTACGTGCCCCTCCGTGTTGCCCCTGGACAGGCGTCGGGACAGCGCACGTGGGGAAAGTTCAGGTCAGTAATCGACGTATACTCACCCAGGATGGCAGCCTGGCACCTGTCCCAGGTAGAGGGAAGGAGAGTAACGGGCTTTTGAAAGATTGGTTCCTCCAAATGTGAACCAGCGTATGTCAGCCTCTTTTTGATCCAGTAACTCGGTCCATCCCTATGAAGAGAGTAAGGATCAGAATTAGAGGCAAGAAGTTCCTGCACTAGAAAACATGACAACAAGGGAATGGATGGTCTTCCCCAAACGTGGATGAAAGCCAGGTTTGCTTTAGACCCTGACATCCCTCCTCCCCCCACAGAGAATCATCATGACTCTTCCGATAAGAGTTCTTAGCATTTTGGGGCACCTGGGGGCTCCGTCGGTTAAGCATCCAACTTCAGCTCAGGTCATGATCTCTCGCGGTCCGTGAGTTCGAGTCCCGCGTTGGGCTCCGGGCTGACAGCTCGGAGCCTGGAGCCTGCTTCCGGTTCTGCGTCTCCCTCTGTCTCTGTCCCTCCCCCACTTGTGTGTGCTCTCTCTCTCTTTCTCTCTCTCAAAATTAAACCAACATTTTTAAAAAATTTAACAGTTAACATTTTGGAAGTCAGGAGAGTCTGTGGACAGATGAGGTCATGTGGCATCATATACGGGTACAAGTCACGGGGCCGACAGCTGCAGTCACTAATGACACTACTGGACAGGGAGATCACCTCCTCGTCCCACACCTTGCAAATCCGACTCATGACTCCTGACCACGGCTTGGGGCAGCCGTGGGCTGAGCCTGGTGGGGGGTCCCGGACAGTCCTGTGTCTGCGTCTGCCTGGAGGCCTCTCCCGGCATGTCACTAAACGTGGAGGGAACACTGGGACATACCCTGCCCTCGCCTGGATCCTGCCTGTTGATTCCTCCTCACCTTCGGTCTTAGGTCCTTAGCTCATTGGCCGTTTTCTCAGGAAGGCTCTCCCCCTGCGCCCCCACCCCCGCTGCTCAAGCCTTGACTGGCCACTCCCACAGAGCCACGTTCCCGTCCTTTGGGATATCTGCTTGGGATGTGGTTTTGTGCTTGTTGGCGATGCAATCCTTTGGTCAATGTCTGTTGGCCCCAACAGACCATCAGCTTCGGGAGGATGGAGATTGTGTCTGTTTTCGCCTCCTGCTGGATCCCCAGCACCGTGGCTGGCACATAGGAGGGGCTCCAGTATTTGGGGAATAAATGAAAAAGGGAATGATTTTCCTACCACACCAGAGAACAAAGATTAAAGCCGCGGTAATCCGCGCTCCCCACGTGCTAACGCACAGCAAGACTGAAAAGAGTCACACACGAGAGTGAGTGGTCAGGAACTTGAACTCTCAAGGCACTGCCCGGGAGTCCAGTCACACTTTTCCGCCATTATTAGCAGTGTGACTTTGGACAAACTACGTAACCTGGCTTCCGGTTTCTTTTGCTGTTATCTGGGGATAAGAGGACCAGCTCCACAAAGTTGTTGTGAGGACGGACCACACGTATAGTGGCTAAAACAGTGCCTGGCACACGGTGAGGACTCAGCAAACGTTGGCGATTGTTTTTCCTCAAGGAGGGAAGGTTGGTGGGTACAGAAGTTGAGAAAGATCCAACGGGGCTTATATTGTTTCTTGAGCTAGAAGGGAAGGTTATCTTGGCGATGGGGTGGAGGAGGAAGGAGATGGGGGTGTGAAATGGCTGTTATGGGATTGGGAGTGGGAGGCGGCCTGACTGCAAGGCAGAGCTGGGGCCCAGCTGAGGCTGGACACTGTGGACACGGGACAGCACCAACCAGCGGAATCAAGCAACTTCCCATCAGCCCTCGGCAGCCAGAGGAGGTGTGGGAAGACGGAGGTTGGGCCGGTCCAGGACTGTGGTTTTGTAGGGTGGAAATCTCAGAGTTAAAAGCAGGGCAGAGGCAGAATATCGCCAACGAACAGAACCTGGTACCTGTAGGAATTTAGTGTGTGATAAAAGTGACAGTTCCAATAAGAAAGGAAAAGATTACTCCATAAACACTACTGGGGGCCATTGGGTAACTCTTTGGGGAAAAGGCAAAGTTAGATTTTTGCCTAATATATCCAAATAGGGGTGCCTGGGTGGCTCAGTCGGTTGAGCCTCCGACTTTGGTTCAGGTCACGATCTCACGGTTCATGGGTTTGAGCCCCGCGTCGGGCTCTGTGCTGACAGCTCAGAGCCTGGACCCTGCTTCAGATTCTGTGTCTCCCTCTCTCTCTGCCCCTCCCCTGTTCATGCTCTGTCTCTCCCTGTCTCAAAAATAAATAAAACGTTAGAAAAAATTTAAAAAATAATAATGTATCCAAATAAATTGTAAATAAATCAGAGGGGAATGCAGAAGACAGTGAGGTAAGAAGGAGGAGGAAAACCAAAGAAACTTGAGGTGACAATGTATGTGATCTTGGCAAGGGGAAGGCTTTCCCAAGCCCAGCAACCAAGTCAGAAGCCATCAATGAGAAGATTAATATGGGCAGAGGAAATGTAAAGCCTCTCTCTAAGCCAGAAAGCTTTATGAAAATTAATTCTCTGAGTTCACACTGGGGAAAGGATTTGCAATATCACTGAGGAAAAAAGGAGTTGTGTCTTCAAAATGAGTGTCCTGGATTTGAGTCCACAAGAGAGGAAGGCACAGAGAAAAACAGACAAGGACCTATGCGTAGGCATTTACTGAGGAAGAAATGCAAATATAACAAACATGAAAAACCAAGAAAATATTAATCCTGTCTTAAATCTTTGGAAAGAAAAGAAAAGAAAAGAGTGCTCCATCAATAAAGTCGGGAAAATTGGCCAATGTTTTGAAAAAGTAAAGTTAATTAGCTCCTCAGTTTAATTCGGACATCAAAATAAATGCAAGAGGAATTAAAAATATAAAAGTAAATAAGAAAATTATAAATGAGGGAGTATAGAAAATTATGTTTTTTATATTGTTGATAAGGAGAAAACCCTTCTTGGTGTAACACCAAAGTTGACAGTTTTGACTACATTAACATTTAAGATTTACATAAGACCAAAAAATCCAAATTAAAAGAGAAACAGGATTGGGGCACCTGGCTGGCTCAGTCGGTTAAGCGTCCGGCTTCGGCTCAGGTCATGATCTCGCAGTCCGTGGGTTCGAGCCCCGCGTCGGGCTCTGGGCTGACAGCTGGGAGCCTGGAGCCTGCTTCGAATTCTGTGTCTCCCTCTCTCTCTGCCCCTCCCCTGCTCCCACTCTGTCTCTGTCTCTCTCTTTCTCTCTTTCAAAAACAAATAAAGATTTTTAAAAAGAGAAAGAAAAGACAAAGAGGGATGAAGTCTATATAGCATGACAAGCAAAAGCCTAATATTAATATCCTATAAAGAGCTCCTAAAGGTTGGTAAGGAAAAGGTGAACACACCAAGTAGAGAATGCCCAATGTCTGGGACGTAATAAGCATCCAGTAATAAAATAATTTATGTAAACAGGCAAATTTCATAGGAAGAAATGAAAATAGTCAAAAGATGCTCTGATTGCCCTTACTAAAAATCAAAGAAATGGGTAAACAGCTAAAAATGACCACTTTCTACTTGCAAGTTGACAAAGATTATAAAAGATGGATAATACCCATTTGCGGGGTGCGGGGGGGGAGGCCCGGAGGGGATTGTGGGGGAGGCTGGGGAGCTATAGACATTCTCCAGCTTTGTAGGTGGGAATGTAAATTGAAACAACCTTTCTGGAAGACAACTCGCCAATGTGTATCAAAGCCTTAAAAATGTGCATACCACCTGCCCAGCAAGTATCTTCCTAGGAATTCATCCTCAGAATGAGGGTGTGTGTGTGTGTGTGTGTGTGTGTGTGTGTGTGTGTGTGTGTGTGTGTAGATTTCTCTGGCTGGCCAACACAGCTTTTAATTGTACGGCTCATGGTTGTAGGCCGCCTTAGTGGCCAATAGGAGAATTGGTTACACAATTTCTGTCAGGCTTATAGGAAAGGCATGCTGAAGTGACATTAGAAAATAATGTCAAAGAGGGGCGCCTGGGTGGCGCAGTCGGTTAAGCGTCCGACTTCAGCCAGGTCACGATCTCGCGGTCCGTGAGTTCGAGCCCCACGTCAGGCTCAGGGCTGATGGCTCAGAGCCTGGAGCCTGTTTCCAGTTCTGTCTCCTTCTCTCTCCGCCCCTCTCCCACTCATGCTCTGTCTCTTCCTCTCAAAAGTAAATAAACGTTAAAAAAAATGAAAAAAAAAAAAAAGAAAAGAATGTCAAAGAGCGTTTGTTGACACGAGAAGCGACTCATAGTGTACTTTTAAGGGGATAGAGTGAATCACAACGCGGTGTGTTTACGTAACACGGAAAGTGAAGAGTATTTACCTGTGGAGAAACGCTTCCAAGTAACCTTTGTTGTCCTCTCCTGGTTCCTCTGTATCGTCCACATGTCCTTCACGAGCAAATACTGAGTTGTAATCCGAAGACACGCAGCGAGTGGTATTCTATTGGGGGACAAATGAGAACTGTAAGGACTAAAACCCCATCTGCTTAAATATTCCGATTCTCTCCGATCTCTCCGGCCTGTGGACACAAACGTGGGCACGCCATCAGAGGTCATTCTGTGTCAGTGTCTCGTGACCCATCTCGGGCCACTCTTGGCCGCCTGGAAGCCCCGCTAGGTTATTTCCGGAAGGGGGGGAGGGTGTGACAGATGCTCACCGTCCTGTCCGCCCTCCTCCTCTTGCCGCTACGAATCCACTTGAGGGCGCCTGTGACTGATTCTGTGACCGGAGGGACCTGTCTGGACAGGACGCCCGCCCATCCGAGGACTCTGCGTCCCGGGAGTGCAAACAGCAGGCCCTCGTGAGGCCCGGGCGCCTGGTGTCCTCACACGCCGAGCCCCTTCCAGAGTGAACAGCGGCCTCTCTCTCCTGTTCTGGTCACGTTTTGAGAGCTGGGCCCCCTTGTCCCCCGGCGTCTCCACCCACGCACGCAAACAGCCCCTCCACTTCTGCCTTCGGTCCTGCTTTCGGGGAACCTCACGCCGAGTCCTGGCCCAGCCCAGCCACCACGGCCTGCTGCTTCTGAGGCCATCTCCCCCCTCCTCGCAGCGGACACTGGGGTGGGTTCGCGGGTTCGCGGGGTTCGCGGAGCGTGTGGCAAAGTGCACGCCTGGGCTCGCGTCCCAGCCGGGAAAGGTTTCTGTCACCGTCATCTGACTAGGATTCACCCGATCGTGTACCTTGTCGCTTAGGTCTCAGTTTCCCCAGAGACCCGGGATCCCACACCACCCACCGTGCTAAGTACCGGGAGGGTGCAATCACGATGGGGCTCGGTGGGTCTGCTGCTCAGGAAAGCGGGCTTGTCTGGTGCACAGAACACCGGCCACGGAACAGGCCCGCCCCCTTGGCTCTGCTTTCTGCCGTGGACGGTGGACCCTGTCCTGTCTCCAGCCTCGATGAGGCCCGGAGGCCAGGATCCAGCGCTGCCTGGCAATGAATGCCCGAGGTGGTTGGTGAGTCCGGGAGCCCACGGATGGGGTGGAGGGCGGGACCGTCTCCACTCAGTGTTTGGGGGACAGGAAATTCCTACCGGCAGGGTGACCTCATGCTGACGGGGCTGGGGAGCGTCTGCCCGGGGCTTAGTCTGGGAGAGGCACAGTGGCCTGTCCCGGGACGTGCCGAGGCCACCGCCTGCAGGTTCTTCCCAGGAGGATGCATCCTGGAGGCTTAATGTCCTTGCGGACTCCGGAGCCTGGATCGGGCATGCAGGCCGCTGCCCATCCAAACCCTTCCTGCGTCCCCTCCTGTGAGGTTGGGCCCTCTTGCGGTGCCTTGGGAAACCCAGACACCGCCCCCCACCCCCCGCCATGTGGCTGCAAAACCAGCTCCTTCCACTGGAGCCTGGGTTCGGTGGGCCTGCTCACTCCGGACCCCTGGACGGGGCTACAGGGGTGTTGGAGGCAGGGGGTGGAGGTGGGAGGTGAGAAGGGTGGCCTGGCAGGAAAATTAGGCTCAGGACTGCCCTATTTAGAACAGGGGGGAACTTGGGGCGCCTGGGTGGCTCAGCCAGTTAAGTGTCCAACTTTGGTTCAGGTCATGATCTCGCGGTTCGCGGGTTCGAGCCCCGCATCGGGCTCTGTGCTGGCAGCTTGGAGCCTGGAGCCTGCTTCCGATTCTGTGTCTCCCTCGCTCTCTGCCCCTCCCCTGCTCATGCTGTCTCTTTCTCTCTCCCTCAAAAATAAAATAAACATTACAAAAATTAAAATTAAAAAAAAGTAGAACAGGAGGAGCACCGATGCCTGTCCGGTCACACCTGGGCGGCCCTGGGCACATGTCGGTGGCTCAGCTCACCCCCAGCCCTGCCCTGGACCCGTAACTCTGGAATCAGCAATCAGGACATGCCCAGCGTGGGAACGTCCCTTCCGCGAAAAGCGGGGCGAGAAGCGGGCAGACCGTGGCAGGGACTCCTGGGCCAGGGCCAAGGGCGGGGTTGGACGCTCCGGGCGGAGGTGGCTCGGCCTGAGACACGCCATCACTGGTGGAGCCCACGGCTCCCGGCCCTGGAGTCGTCCTCCTCGGCGGGAACAGGGGCTCCTGGGAGAGGCAGAGACTCTGAGCTCCGTGCCCCCTGCCTCTGGCTGTCAAGCCACGAGCGGCATGGAGAGGTGGGTGACCTCAGCGCTCACGGACGGAGCCCTCTGCCGTGTGCACCTCCCTCTCCGCACCCCCAGGGAGGTGCACCGGGTGCATTGGATGGTGTGACCCAGAGCCAAGAGCTTGGGGGGTCAGCTACCCCGTGGGGACTTGCATTCCTTGTCTGCGGTCTCTCCTGAAGACGCGTGGCGAGAATGTACCTGACAGTCAGGCTGCAGACGGACGGATGTCTTGGTGGAATGACCATCGGGGCCGTCTCTGGTCCAGGTCTGGGGGGTTTGCAAGCAGCCCCTCATCTCACCCAGTCCTGAAGGGCAAATTCTCACCCCCAACGCGGGGGGGGGGGTGGGGGGTGGGAAATGGGTGCGCTCCAGAACGGAGGTGATCTGATCCTCAAGAGGGACGGTGGAAGGGGACCTGATGTCATAGGGAAAGGCAGCAGCTGCACCCCGTGCCCTCCCGGGGAGCTCAGTGGACGACTCATGATCACAGACAGCAGCTAGAGAAGGAGCCCTGTGGAGGGTGGCAGTTCGGCCGGGGCGGGGTGGTTCTTTTAAGCCTCCAGCTTTTGTCCCTTTGGTACTTGCTTTTACTGAAGGTCCTTCAGCCACTTAGCCTGAGTGATGAACTTAGAAGATACAAGTCTTAGGAGATACACGACAGGTTGACAGTAAACACTGTGAGTGTCCCAGCGTTGAGGGGAAATGGGGAAACAGGGCAGTAGAAACCTGGGCACGGTGCCTGGAGAAAGCCTGAGCCCACACCCCCCCTGGGCTGTCAGCTTGCCGAGGGGCGGGGATCTTTATCTGCTTTTCTGTCTCCAGCACCTAAAATAGTGCCCGGCACGCAGAAGACACCCAGCACATATTTGCTGAGTGAATGATGCAGGGAGGTGCGCCTCGTGGCAGAGCACCCCTTTTGCTGGGAACCAGTCCTGATTCAGCCCAGGTCTCCGCTGGCGTCACTCAGCCCCCTCGGTCATGACTGAGGCTCCACCGGTGGCTGCCGCGTAACAGGAATGGCAGGTGTCGGGGAGGACACTGTGAATCAGACAGGATCTCTGCGCCCCCGGGGCCACTCCCAGTCCAGGGTGGGAAACAGACAAGAAGAGAGACAGGTGTCATCAGTGGGGTGATTGTTTGCGGAGAGGATGCGTGTGCATGTGCAGGGCGGACACAAGTGACAGGGACTGGGTGAGCCCGAGGAGATTCCGCTCAGTGCTGAGGAGCAGGACTTTTCGAGTTCCAGGCAGATCCGGGCTTGAATCCCAGCCCCACCCTGGAATAACTTAATCTAAGCTTCCGTTTCTTGTCTCCCTAATGGACATGATCCCCCCCCCCCGTAGTTTCGTGCGAGGATAAAATTGAGGTAATTCATGCCAAATGCTCAGCCCAGGGTCAGATATGCAGTAAAGGCTAGTGATGGGATTATTCCTATTAAGGTTTTGAAAAGGAAGTAACCGGGGCACCTGGGCGGCTTAGTTGGTTGAGCATCTCACTCTTCATTTCGGCTCAGGTCATGAGCTCATGATTCGTGAGATAGAGCCCCGCATCAGGTTCTGCTGACGGTGAAGAGCCTGCCTGGGATTCAATCTCTCTCTCTCTCTCTCTCTCTCTCTCTCTCTCTCTCTCTCTCTCTGCCCCTCTCCTCCTCTCTCTCTTCTCAAAATAAATAAATAAACATAAAAAAGGAGGTGACCTTTGAGCTGGGGTTTAAAGGAAGGGCCAGAAAAGAAAGGGTAGCTCCAGGTGAGACCGAGTGAACTTATAGTAACTAAGTGTGCCTCTCGAGGGGAGTAAAGATGAAAGAACACATTCGTGACCTCAGCTTGCCCAGGAAGGAACTAGAAAATATCTGATGAGAAAGGTAGGGTAGGGTTTGGTGGGCAATGGGGGACATTTGGAATGGCCGCCTTGGGGGTGGGTGTAAGAGCTGCTGGGATGTGTCAGGAATCCAGTTATGAGGCTGAACATCTAGTATTTCAATGGGCCGGTCAGCAAGGCTCCAGCCGGGAGTGAGAACCGAGGAGGCTCGACTGGAATTGGCATGGGTCAGGAGGTGGTGAAGAAGAAGAAGAAGATAGGACCAAGAGACCGAGGGAACTCCTGAGTGTGTCATTAAAGAGACTGACCCATGATTCCAGGACCTGGCTAGCACAGAGCCCGCCATGTGGACGTTATCCCATGAACAGTCGTCGAATTCATGAGTGAAGGAGGCAATGCCTGAAATGAGCCTGTGTTCCGGCTTCATGAAGAAAACAACTGAAGGCAGAAACAGGGGTCTGGTCATTGCCTGTTCAACCAATTTACTCAACCTATTGACTACTGATAAAAGGATGCTCGTGGGTCCTTGACCTCAGGGCAAGCACCATGGTTGGCCTGAACCATTTAGAGCAATTCTATTCTCTTCTGTTTTGGTCAATGAGACAGAAAGGAACTCTGGACCACAGCCCTTTTCTGCCAAAAGATGTAGCTTTCTCTCCCTGCCCCTCTCCTTCCACCTTGAGCCACTGGTGTCAAAATATAATATCTGGAGCCACCGCAGTCCCGTTTGCAACCCCAAGGAGACAGGCAATGGCTAAAAAGCCAACATGTTGAGAATGACAGAGTATGGCTAGTATGCTTAGCTCCAGACTTCTTGTTAAGGAACAGTAAACGCCATTTTGGATGAAGCCATTTGTGGTTTATTGTTACTTGCAGCTGCGCACATCGTAGCGGGCACAATGGGCAGGGCCGCCATTTGCACAGCTCGCATTGTGGTCTAGTGGAAATGCCCCAGGGGTCATGTAGTGTGGCCTCTAGTCAGCTGGGGAGGGTTGGTAGCCTGGGAAACGGGTCTGGAGGTCTTGAGGACTTGGAAAAGTGGGTAGATAGGACCTGAAAAGACAAAAAGACAATTCTTGAAGCGCCTGTGTTCCCAGGATTCTCTTCCCATGGGACTTCCGCCCCCACCCCCCACACCCCTGTGCTTCTCCTCCACAGACCACCTGCAGGTTCTGCTGCTTCAGCCAGCAGGAACTGAAGCCCCTCTCCACCACCATCCCTCACCCCAGCCCCCTTTGCCTAGACCCTGCGGTCTTCAGTGGTCATTCTCTTAGAGTCTCCATCACTTGGCTTTAGGGGAGTACCTCCATTCTCCCCCCTTCCACATGGAGAAGGGGAGGAATAGCCCATACATTACAACCCCCTTGAGGCCAGAAACCTTCTCATGGCCCTTTCTGTTGGGGGTGGGAGAGCAAGTGAGTCTCTGAAAGTGGGATTGGTCCTTGCACCTCCCAGCAAGCCTTGCTGATAATGGCCACTCTCCCTGGAAGACCTTGGATCCTCTCGAGATTCAGCTGCTGACTTCACTGTGATTCCAAGACAACAGGAAAATCCCTCTCTCATCCTGTTACTGCCTGATTAGTCATCCACTGTCCCTGCATTCACATCCACAGTGGCAACACGTTGAGCCTTCTCTTGCTCACGGATTGGAAACTTCTCAAGTTGGAGGTGCAACTATGCTGTATTTTCTGAGTCTTTAAGTAGTTCAGGCCAAACTTCTCTTTGTGTGTGTGTGTGTGTGTGTGTATCTATATGTATATGTATATGTATATCTATATCTATATCTATATCTAATCTATATCTGTTTTGGGGTCCCTTGAGTACTTTAGAAAACTGATGCCTTGTTGGTCGCTTTAGCCCAACTATTGAACTGTTGCTGACTCGTGTCTGTGTGTGTGTGTGCGTGTGTGTGTGTGTGTGTGTGTGTGTGTGTGTGTAATGGAAAAGTACTTTTTGATTGTCTTAACTTTGTGAGGACTAAACACTCCAGGGAGCCTAGACCAGCCCAGATGAATGATGTAGTTCCAGTAGGAGCAGCTGAGATCCCAACCACAGAGCAATTCTCCTAAGAGCACCCAGACGTCACTCACTCCTTCTAGAAAGCTTCTAGAATGCTACTTTGCTGGCACAGGGTGGGCCAGCATTACATCATCAGGACCCAGCACAGTGACGGGCGCCCAATAGGTCCTCAACAATTATTTAAGGAATGGATGAATACTGATATCAAGTTCATTTAGCAGGGTCAGAATTTGTGGTTAAATTTAGTTAAGAATCTTTGTTTTTTCTAGGGAGTTTGTGAATGATGGCTGATAGTGTTGTAGACAGTGCATGCTTTGAGAAAGATAGATACAGATTAATTATTTAAGTCCATAGAAAGAACTACAAGCAAGGCAGGTAGGGCAGGACTTGGAAAGCATCTTAAGGACAGTTAGGTGCAAAGTGGGATTGGTGACCTGGAGTGGGCGATTTCGGGACACAGGTGAGAGGAGGTCAAATCACTGAGGTTTAAGGGATGAATGAGGGAACAAATGGAGAGAATCCAGGATAGGCAGTTCTTTAAAGAAGCTTGGTTATGAAGGAGGCAGGATTTCTCAGGGGATTTTTTTGACTTCGCCTTCCCCCCCCTCCCAGTACCAGGAAGAACAGAAATAAAATCAGCTTATCAAAGCACACCCTGAAGAAACAACAGATGTTGGTGAGGAAGGAGAAAGGGAAGCCCTCCTGCACAGTTGGTGGGAATGCAAACTGGTGCAGCCATTCTGGAAAAGAGTATGGAGGGTCCTCAAAATAAAAATAGGGGCGCCTGGGTGGCTCAGTTGGTTAAGTGTCCAACTTCGGCGCAGGTCATGATCTCATGATTCATGGGTTTGAGCCCCCCGTCAGGCTCTGGGCTGACAGCTCGGGGCCTGGAGCCTGCTTCAGATTCTGTGTGCGTGTGTCTCTGCCACCCCTCCCCCCCACCACCACTCGCTCTCTGTCTCTCTCTCTCAAAATAAACATTAGAAAAAAAAATTTTTAATGCAATAAAATCCAAGTCTTTTGACAGCCTTCTCTTTCCCATCTGTAAACAGCCCCACTGACCACTGTCTCAAAAACACAAGGCAATGGGCGTCTGGGTGGCTCAGTCGGTTGGGCGGCCGACTTCGGCTCAGGTCACGATCTCGCGGTCCGTGAGTTCGAGCCCCGCGTCGGGCTCGGTGCTGACGGCTCAGAGCCTGGAGCCTGTTTCGGATTCTGTGTCTCCCTCTCTCTCTGACCCCTCCCCCGTTCATGCTCTGTCTCTCTCTGTCTCAAAAATAAATAAACGTTAAAAAAAATAATAAAAAACAAAACACAAGGCAAATAGCACTTGGCCTCTTCGTCCGTGGGTCCCTTGAGACTCCGGTGATGGTTACAGAGAAAAGAATGTGTATAACATACTACATATGCTTGAGGAGGGTCCCCAGAGCTCCAGAAGCCCACAGTACTGTGTCGTGAATCTCAGGTCTAGATCTCTACCTCGGGGCTGGATGGCCGGCTAGGATCCATGACTCCAGAACAACTCAAGAAAGAGGGTGTCTCGGGCCCTGTTTCCAGGGGCATCTTACTACACACTGCCTGGGAGACTCCTGAGGAACCCCTTCACTGCTTGACCAAAAAGACTAGGAAAGCTCTATAAATTTTCATAAATTACTCTGCTTTCCACTTGAGAAAATCCAGAGGGGTTCCACATGGGAGAGAAATGTTTGGGAATTCCTTCCCAGCGGGCACAGGTGTGCTGTGGCTCATCCCTCCTCTGCCCCCATCTTGGCAAGGGGAGTGGAGATGACGGAGGATTCCCTCCAGCCCTTCCAGACCCTTCCAGACCCTTCCAGCAGCCAGGGTGCTGAATGCTCTGCACAGCATCTGCTCTTCTGGCGAAGGGAGGCTCCCTGGCCGACCAGGTTCTGGAGTCCGGGCTGTGGTCCTGGGCAGCTGCACACCTCCCAGCTGGAGGCTCCACAGGTCCTGAGTCCAGTATGCTGGCACCCCCCCACTCCAGAGAAGGGGGTGTGGGCACCCTAAGCCACACGTTCACTGAATGTTTGTGAGGCTGTGGATTGTGCAGCTCCGCTTGAATTCCAGAATGAGTGAGGCTGAGGGTGGCCCAGCAGATGAGTGTTGTTGACCTGAACATTTCTGCTCCCCACCCCACCCCCCCAGTGGTTCTTCTCTGTCCTCTCTTCAAGCTAAATCTTCCTGGTCTTTGGATCAGTGGCTTCACATCTGGCAGTGAAAGCCACCTGGTAACATCTCCGATTAGAATATGTTTTCACCCATGACCAGTAAAGAAATGGAATTAGTAATCAAAAATCTCCCAAAAAACAAGAGTCCAGGACCAGATGGCTTTCCAGGAGAATGCTACCCAAACATTTAAAGAAGGGTTAACACCTATTCTCTCGAAGCTCTTCCAAAAAATAGAAATGGAAGGAAAACTTCCAAACTCATTCTGTGAAGCCAGCATTACCTTGATACCAAAACCAGACAGAGACCCCACTAGAAACGAGAACCAGAGACCAATTTCCCTGATGAACATGGATGTAAAAATCCTCAACAAGATATTAACCAACAGGATCCAACAATACATTAAAAGAATTACCACAACCAAGTAGGATTTATACCTGGGATGCAGGGCTGGTTCAATACCCACAAAACAACCAATATGATTCATCACAGCAGTAAAAGAAAGGATAAGAACCATATGATCCTCTTAGTAGATGCAGAGAAAGCATTTGACAAAATGCAGCATCCTTCTTGATAAAATCTTCAAGAAAGTAGGGATAGAAGGTGCGTACTTCAAGATCATAAAAGCCATGTATGAATGACCCAACACTAATATCATCCTCAATGAGAAAAAACAGAGCTTTCCCCCTAAGCTAAGGTCAGGAACAAGACAGGGATAGCCACTCTTATTCAAGCCACTGTTGAAGCCACTGTTATTCAACACAGTATTGGAAGTCTTCACCTCAGCAATCAGACAACACAAAGAAATAAAAGACATCCAGATCGGCCAGGAGGAGGTCAAACTTTCACTCTTCGCAGATGACATGATACTCTATATGGAAAACCCAAAAGATTCCACCAAGAAACTGCTAGAACTAATCCATGAATTCAGCAAAGTTGCAGGATATAAAATCAATGCACAGAAATCGGTTGCATTCCTATACACCAAGAATGAAGCAAAAGAAAGAGAAATCAAGGAAACGATCCCATTTACAGTTGCACCAAAAACCACAAAATACCTAGGAATAAATCTAACCAAAGAGGTGAAAAATCTATACACTGAAAACTATAGAAAGCATATGAAAGAAATTGAAGAAGACACAAAAAAATGGAAAAATATTCCATACTCCTGGATAGGAAGAACAAATGTTGTTAAAATGTTGATACTACCCAAAGCAATCTACATATTCAATACCATACCTATAAAAATAACACCAGCATTCTTTATAGAGCTCGAACAACAATCCTAAAATTTGTATGGAACCAGAAAAGACCCCGAATAGCCAAAGCAGTCTTGAAAAAGAAAACCAAAGCAGGAGGCATCACAATCCCAGACTTCAAGCTGTATTACAAAGCTGTCCTCATCAAGACAGTATGGTACTGACACAAAAACAGACACTCAGATCAATGGAACAGAATAGAGAACCCATAAATGGACTCACAGACGTATGGCCACCTAATATTTGACACAGCAGGAAAGAATATCCAATGGAATCAAGACAGTCTCTTCAGCAAATGGTGCTGGGAAAACTGGACAGCGACATGCAGAAGAATGAACCTGGACCACTTTCTTACACCAGACACAAAAATAAACTCAAAATGGATGAAAGACCTAAATGTAAGACTGGAAACCATCAAAACCCTTGAGGAGAAAGCAGGCAAAAACTTCTTTGACCTTGGCCTCAGCAACTTCTTACTCAACACGTCTCCGGAAGCAAGGGAAACAAAAGCAAAAATGAACTACTGGGACCTCATCAAAATAAAAAGCTGCTGCACAGCGAAGGAAACAATCAGCAAAACTAAAAGGCAACCGACAGAATGGGAGAAGATATTTGCAACGACCTGTCAGATAAGGGGTTAGTATCCAAAATCTATAGAGAACTTATTAAACTCAACACCCCCAAAAAAACAAATAATCCAGTGAAGAAATGGGCAAAAAACAGGAATTGACACTTCTCCAAAGAAGACATCCAGATGGTGAACAGACACATGAAAAAATGCTCAACATGACTCATCATCAGGGAAATACAAATCAAAACCTCAATGAGATACCACCTTACCCCTGTCAGAATGGCTCACATTAACAACTCAGGCAACAACAGATGTTGGCGAGGATGCGGAGAAAGAGGATCCCTTTTGCACTGCTGGTGGGAATGCAAACTGGTGCAGCCACTCTGGAAAAACAGTATGGATATTCCTTAAATATTAAAATAGAACTACCCTACAACCAGCAGTTGCACTACTCGGTATTTAGCCAAGGGATACAGGTGTGCTGTTTCTAAGGGGCACATGAACCCCAATGTTTATAGCAGCACTATCAACAATAGCCAAGGTTTGGAAGAGCCTAAATGTCCATCAATGGATGAATGGATAAAGAAAATGTGGTGTATACAATGGAGTATTACTCCGCAAGTGAAAAGAATGAAATCTTGCCATTTGCAACTACGTGGATGAACTGGAGGGTGTTATGCTAAATGAAATTAGTCAGAGAAAGACAAAAATCATATGACTTCACTCATATGAGGACTTTAAGACACAGAACAGATGAACATAAGGGAAGGGAAGCAGAAATAATATAAAAACAAGGATGGGGACAAAACCTAAGAGACTCTTAAATATAGAGAACAAACAGAGGGTTACTGGAGAGGGTGTGGGAGGGGGGATGGGCTAAATGGGGAAGGGGCACTAAGAAATCTACTCCTGAAATCATTGTTGCACCATATGCTAACTTGGATGTAAATTAAAAATAAATAAATTATTAATTAAAAAAATAAAAATAAAATATCTTCTGCCCAAAAAAAAAAAAAAAAAGTATATATTTTGAAGGTGCCTGGGTGGCTTAGTCCGTTAAGTGTCTGACTTCGGCTCAGGTCATGATCTCACGGCTTGTGGGTTCGAGCCCCACATCAGGCTCCCTGCTGTCAGCACAGAATCCACTTGGGATCCTCTGCCCCCCTCTCTCTCTGCGCCTCCACCGTGCATGCACTCTCACTGTCTCTCTCTCTCTCTTTCTCAAAACTAAACATTAAAAAAAAAAAGATGCAAGAACTGAGTCCTAGCTCTGCCCCCGAGTAGGTGTCCCTGGAAGTGACTTCCCCCCTCGCAGGTGTAATCGCCTCGGATGTTGGATGAACGTGCCAGCATCTAGCTCGAGGAGGCAGGCGCAGTGAGATGCCCTCCTCCAGGCAACTTGACAAGGGCACTACATGGAAGCGATTTCTCTGGAAGACGGGAGGGGCTTTGTGAGCGCCGTGGGACCACACACGAGGCTGGCCTGGGCACGCTGGGCTGGCGAGGCAGGGGCGAGGCAGGGGTGAGGCAGGGGCGGTGCGGTGCAGGCCGGCCGTGTGCTTCTGCACGGGGAGCGGTAGATAGCTCCCCTCGGCCGGGTCCCTGTGTGGTGTGTGCAGCGGTGAGGCAGACGGAGGGGGAGAAACCCCACCTCCATCGCGGAGAACTGTCTGGAATGCAACAAGGTCTGGGACTCTGGAGGGACGGCGGTGGTGTCATTGTGGAACGTGCACCCAGTCGAAGCCGGGACAGGCCCGGCGCGGTGACGAGGCCTCTGAGTCAGACAGAGCCCGGCTGGGATCCCAGCCTGACCACCTCTTGGAGGAGGGACATTGCAGGCCACCTTCCTCCTGGAGGAGTGAGAACAAGAGCCCGCCCCCTCGGGGGATGGCAGGGGAGGGCCCTGCCGAAGAGGCGCCTCACACACGCATCCCGGTCAGACGACATTAGGTCAGGGATCCCGTGGGTCAGGAAAGCAGAGGTCGTGGCCATTTAAGGAACCGTTTCTTCGACGCAGGAAGTCCTGGCGATAGGATTTGAACAGCCCGCAAGTGAGGACAAAGATGGGAGGCCTGTAAGGGAAGGTCTCTCGTTAGCTCAGGGGTCAAAAGCCCAGGTACCCCAGATGGAACGGGGTCACCCATCCAGGGAAAAATCGAACAGCCTTCATTTCCGCTTCCGCACCCGGCTGCCGTCCCCTCTCCTCCCCTTGTTCAGAGGCTTATTCTGCGTCTACGCTTGCCGTCCATACACCCTACTACTCCGTTCCTCCATGACCACCTATGAGCCGCTCACCCCCCTTCCACTGAGGCTGCCCTTGCCTGGGTTGGCGGGGGGGGGGGGGGTGCCCAGGGACCCTCTAAGTGCTCTATTCAACAACCTCCCCATAGTTCTTACCTTGCTGAGATCTGGAAGCCTCTCCAGTCCGTTCAGAAAACTTTTTTTCATATACCTGCTCGATTTAGGGCACAGAGAAATGCTAGAGTGACGGTCACATAGTTAACCACTTTCTCTTTGATTTCCTGGTTTTTACAGTACTTTTCTCTCTTCCTCCTGTACCGTCTGCTGGCTCACCTTCCCCAATCGCTATTTTCTTTTGTAATTTTTTAACGTTTTTTATTTATTTTTGAGAGAGAGTGTGCGAGCGGTGGAAGGGCAGAGAGACACAGAATCGGAAGCGGGCTCCAGGCTCCGAGCTGTCGGCACAGAGCCCGAAGCGGGGCTCGAACCCACGAGCCGTGAGATCATGACCTGAGCCGAAGTCAGATGCTTCAGCGACTGAGCCACCCAGGAACCAACCACCCCCATCACTGTTTAGGCCTGTTTCACATGGTCTGGGAGGCCCCCGCATGGGAGGTCACCGTCAGGCTACTCCCTGCCTTCTGTCCGTACTGTCTCTCCTTCCTGCCCCCCCCCCTTCCACCCAGGGCTCTCACTGCTGGCCTCACTGTCTGGAACATGCTTCTTCCCTCCGAATCTGGCTGCCACTACTCGCCCTCCCCGGCCCCCCAAGTCACCTGTCTGCACTGTTACAAATACAGACTTCTCGGGACCTTGCTTGGACGTCCTGAATCAGAATCTTGGGGGGATGTCCCGGAGTCGTACATTTTTACGAAGCTCCCTAGACGATTATGATGCACTCTCACACTGAGAAGGAACAAAAAAATGAGAGGGTCTATTCTAGACGCATTACAAGCAATAGCTGGCCAGGATTTAATGATGGTCTGGATATGGAAGGTGGGAGAGGGAAGAAAGCAAAGCCCTCTGGAATGTGAAACGGAAAGTGGCATCCCAGTGAACTGCAGAAACCCTGACCTGGTTTTCGTGCGTGAGCTAGATAATTCAGTTGTCACACCTTCAGTTTGACACATTAAGGAGACCCCAGTAGGAAATGAGTAAACCCATTGCGGCGGCATTTTTCTGAAAGTCACTATTTGTTTCAGTTCACAGCCATCTTCTGTTCTCCTCTACCTAACGAGGACACCCGAGTTGTCAACCCAGAGGAAGGGATAAGACAAATGATCTTGAAGTCGGTGGGTCTTGGGACAGTGTTAACTCCCAAAAGGGAGACGTAGCTAGAGTCAAAGCGTGAGCTGAAAAAGACACTATTTAATTGGAGCTCAAACTTATCAGCACATCTCCTTCTCTGTTTTCCAGAACAAGGATCCTAATTTATGTTTTTGAGTTGCAGGGGGAATAGTTATCCCTAAACTCCCGCCTCCCACTTGCCAAACACATTGAAGCCTCCTCGGAGAATCTTTGGAAACTAGTCTCTTCTATCAGCACAGCTTACTTGTGCCTTCAAACACCACAACACAGTGTATCGATAAATTCTTTCTCTACAGAACCCGTGCTGTGATCACTCTTGAGATGCAGGGCCGTAGTAAAAAGAGAAAACGTGTTTCCTCGTCGTTCATGCTGTAAAGTCAGTCCATTGAGATCTGAGCTCGGAAATTACAGTCCAGTCTTAACATGGTCTAGCAACACAGAAAACGATCCCCGAACTCAAGTTGCGCCGTTGCTGACGAGAATGACAGGCGTGCAAGTGACAAATGAACCACTGGCGATTGGAGATAACTCTATTGTGCGTAGCAAACCAACAGAGTGTTTTCTGCTAACATGTGTATTTCAGGACCCCATGCTTTTGTAGATAGGAAAGTATTTAAATTTGCTGTCACATTCCTTTATAGCATTAAATCAGCAAAGCCCAGGCTTCTGCCATGACGGGAGCCAAATGTTATTTTCTAAGGAAAAGATCTGCGGGATCAGGGAAGTGTCAGGCAATTCATCAGGAGGAAAGACAAGATGCCAAGCCCTTAATGCTTGAGGGCATATTAGGTACTTAACCCTTTCCAAAAAATAGGAAGTTTTATTATTTTTTTTTTAATGGGGAAAACATTTCTGAATTCAGACTTTCTTCTCTACGTAAAAAGCATTTGAGTCCTAAATTGTTTATTTAACATCTAGAGACAGATCTTGAGAGCCAGTAATCGGGTGAGGCAACTCCCTTCGCAGATGGGAAGCAGGGCGGGGAGCCCTGAGACCAGGTCAGTGGCAGAGCCTGGGATATGTCTCCTGGCCCCAAGGTCCCTCCACCACATGAGGACACCACGCACAGCCCCGCACTTCTGTGCACACTTTTACACCAAAGCAGTGCTTCTAATTCAGGAGACTTCTAGTGAACACCATCATAGTTAATTATACATCATGTGCCCAAATCCTGGAATAAATTATAGATGGTACCTGTTACTATGCTCAATCTAAAATTTTTAATTTTTTAAGTTTTTTTTTAGTTTATTTATTTTAAGAGACAGAGAGAGAAGAAAAGTGCAAGTAGGGGAGGGGCAGAGTGTAAGAGGTGAGAGTGAGAATCCCAAGCAGGCTCTGCTCTGTCAGCACAGACCCCGACGCGGGGCTCAAACCCACGAACCGTGAGATCACTATCTGAGCCGAAGTCGGACGCTTTAAAGCCCCCGAGGCGTTCCGCCAGTGAGCAATTTGCGTTTTGAAATTTTCAGTTGTGGGGGGGGGGGGATGGGTATATGCTGTTGTCACAACAGAGGCTGGGTTCAGTTCGGGAAAGGTTCATGAAGGACTTTCTGTATGTAGTCCCCCCCCTCCATTTGAGGATGACGGAGGGAGGCAGAGGAAAAGCACGGAACCAGCCTTCAAGGAGTTCACCGTCCAGCAAGAAGTCAGCCGGCCCAGCCAGATACTTACTGCAGTGGGTTAAGTATGAATAGGACCGAGGGAGTGGTGTGCTGGAGGCCGCTGGCCAGAGCCCATGTCTTGCTAGCAAGTCTCATCCCAGTTCTGCCTTCTGAATCTTCCACTGATAGCTTGAAACTGACAAAGGCTCCAAAAGCGGGTTCTGGAGAGCCGATCGTTAAACACTTTACTGGTGCGGCACTAGATAGACAGTATCCCGGAAGAGATGGGTTTTGAAGGATGAATAGGAGTTTGGTGGAGGGAGGATCGGGAGGAAGAAAAGTCATCTAGCCAGAAGGGATACACGAATAGGGGCATTTCGTGTTTAGGAAATACAAGCGGATCAGTGGCTCTCAAACCGTAACGTGCATCAGAATCACCTGGAGAGCTGATGAAAACAGGTTTGCTGCTGGGTCCTGCCCCCAGAGTTCTGCTTCAATGAATCTGGCGTAAGGCCCAAGGAGTTGCGTTTCTAACAAGTTCTCAGGTGATACTGATCCTGCTTGCTGGTCGGGAACAGAAGTAGATGACAGAACGCCCTGTACATGCAAAACCTTGGATTTTCTCTAGCTCCCCACCTTTCAGAGTGTGCTCTGGGGGCCAACAGCATCAACATTACCCGAGAGCATGTTCTCAAAGCCACCCCAGACCTGTTGAATCAGGGTCTGCAGTTTAACAAGATCTTAGGTGACACGTATGCATATAAGTTTGGTAAGCGGTGTAGCCTACAGGCTCTCAGCCCTGGCCCTGAGTTAGAAGTACCTGGGGAGATTTCAAAAATACCTATGCCCAGGCCCTACCTCCAGAGACTTTGATTGAACAGATTTAGGGTGAGACTAGGCCTGGGTGTACTTTAAAAGCTCTCCAAGGGGTTCTCATGTGCAGCTGTGGCTGGAAGCCAGTGCTCGGAGCCATAAGCTCCAGGTAGGAGAAGGGCTCCTTGTCAGGGCACCTGCTGTGAACATTCCATGGTGAAAGTTTGAAACAGCAGCCAAAAAGCTACAAAGTCTCGCTGCTGAGAGCCGCTGGGGCAGGGACAGACAAGGTTGCTCTCTTGCTTGCCCCCAGACCTGCCTCCCTCCCACCCCTCCCTCTTCCTTCTGCTTGCCTTTGACTTCTCATTCTGTCTTTACTTTCTCTTTCTCACTGCTCCAAAGATATATGATCTTAGCTAACATTAAAAAAAAAAAAAAAGACTCTCCCCATGAGCATATCGTTGCTGTATACAAAGTAC
Organism: Lynx canadensis; assembly: GCF_007474595.2. NCBI lineage: Eukaryota > Metazoa > Chordata > Mammalia > Carnivora > Felidae > Lynx > Lynx canadensis. Next base: position 3,381,753 of record NC_044308.2, read on the forward strand.
TTTAACATAGAATCTCACTAGAGAGTATGAAAAGGAGAAAGCTTAAAGGCCCTTAGATCTATCTTAGAAGTCCCTGGGCCCCGATCCGTCATTTAAGCAACAGGTGAATCGAATGGTTTGGATTTTTCTCTCTCTAAGTCAAAACCCATACCAGCTGGTAATTGAGACGCTGTCTATTTGCATACGGCCCTTTGGCTGGCCGTCCTCCCCTGCAGCACCTTAGAACTTGACCCTACACAGAAAAAGTGAGCTTCTCACTCTGTTGCATGGGACACATGTATGCAGCGTGTGTTCTGAGAACACACTTTAGCATGTACACACTAGATTATGTAGTCTTCTGGGACAGTTTGGCCGGTCCAAACGGCTTTGCCAACTAATAAAAGCCATTAGCGCTGAACTTCAAAAGCATTAGGCTAAATGAGAGAACACAGGCACAAAAGAGCATCTCGTGTATGCCTCCATTTGTACGAAATGCCCATAGAGATAGAAGGTAAATTAGCTGTTACCTGAGGTTAGGGAGGGGGGTGGCAAGTACTGAAAATGGGGGGTTTGTGCTGGGGGGGGTGGTAGAAATGTTCTACAGTTAGATTATGGTTACGGTTGTACACTTCTATAAATATGCCCCCACACCATTGAATTGTCCCGTAAAATGGATGAATTCCACGGTCGGTAAGTCATACTTGAGTAAAGCTCCTTAAAAAGCAACACCATCAGCCAACTATTAGCATTAGGCATTTCCCCACCTTCAAATACGCTTTATCCACCCTCCTCCCCTTCGGTGAAGAGGAGAGAGCGGAGGAGACAGATGTTAATACAGACGGACCCGTGTAAGAAAACACTATGTTTACGTTGCCTGTGGTTTGAGAGCATTTTTATCTGCCTTAAAAGTACCTCGAGGTTTAGCAAGGCAAGGAGAGGAGGGAAGGGGAGAAAAAGAGGCAAGTTTAAAAAGAAAAGAGAGAAAAGCTATCGCATGTTGTTAAAAACAGCCGCCGGGGTAGCTCCCGGGGGGGGGGGGGGGGGGGGGGGGGCTGGCTGGCTGGCTGGCCGAGGCAGAGCTCCGGGAAAGGGTTAACCCCGCGGGCGCCGACATCTGGCGGGAGCGAGGGCGTTGGCACAGCCCGGTCCGCCCGTACCAGTCTGTGCAGGGGAACTGTCCCGCCTGCTGATTTATCATTCCCTAATGTCACGGGGATGGGATGTTGAAATTGTGGCTAGAATGTGAAATACGAAAAACATGAAGATTATGATTTAGCGTCTGGGGAAGATCAGCGTTAGCTGGAGAACAGCTTGTAAATGGGAGGCATCCTTGGCCAAGTGCCTGTGGTTTTCAGGACTCTGGGCACTCGGGGGAAGCAAGCTCGGGGAACCTTCTAGAACACACAGAGGCAAGGCTGGAATTCAGGAGGGCACCGTGATAGAGAAGGTGCCGGCATTCGCCGGGAGGACCAAAGCAAAATTTTAATTAAACAGAGACCTGATGTTGAAGGATAAATAAAACCATGTGGGGTGTAAACAGTTTAAATCAGTGATTCAAATGACACCTGTGGATGTCTAGACATGAGGTGCGTCCTGATAATTTGTAGTCTCAGAAAAGAGCAGATGAGTGGGATAATATCCCCAAATTTTGCTCATTAAAAGAAATAATAGCTTGACGTTTAAGGACGTGCTAAATAAGGGACCTAGGGAGGAGAATGGTTTTAACAGTTACACGTGGAGGGAAAGGTGAGTTAGCAAAAGAAACGCAAAATTACGTGTGTGTGTGTGTGCGCGCGCGCGCACGCGCGCGCACGTGCATGTGTGTTGCAGATGGTTGCCGTGGATGTCTTTGTACCTGAGAAAAGTTATTTGGAAAGATAGAACAATGACTGAAGGAATGAAATAAAGGTCATGTAATAAAGAGCCTAAAATTCCTCCCTCCCCCCCAAAAAAAAAACCCCAAAACACTGCATGGTTGTAAATCTTGCGTTGAAAATACAGACGATCCCCACCGTGTGTGGTTTCTTTCTTCCCGACTAGATTTTACATACCGTGTTAGGGTTTTTCCGCGTTTCTGCTTGTCAGCATGCCCCCCCCCCGCCCCGTTTACAGGGAAAAATGCAGTTTCCACTTTGTTCGTTGGTTAAAGAAATGAGCGTTGACAACCTTCCCCCTCAGTGCTTAGGGTTTGTGTTAATTACTTCCTGTCATACCCAATGTGTCTACATTGTGGATTTTAAGAATTGGCCCCGAGACATGGGCGTGCTGCATGGACGACTAAGACTTCACTGTTCATTCATTTGTTCGCTCATCTGTTCATTCACCCAGGAAAAGCACTGCCCCAGGCACACTGTATGGAAATAGGCGTGTCGGACCCTGCCTTCAGAAAGCACCCAGTCTGCCCAATGGGCTGACATCGAAAACATGTGGGGGGGGGGGTGGGGTGTGTGGTGGGGGGGAGGGATTGTTCTGAACCCATTTTGCAACAACGGTTGGAGAACATGACTATTAAGGAGTACTTTTTCTGTCCGGCAACGTTGGGCAGTGGGACTCCGCCCAGAAGTCAGAACTTCAGACGACTGAGGGTAATCAGCCTTCGGAACCAATTAAGAAACTATGAGAAGAATGTTTGCTGGGAATCACCCTACGTACGACACAGGGCTCGCTCCCCTGCCGTCCTTGACCTCACTCGGTGATGCCGACCCTCAGCTCCCTCCTTGGCACAGGGAGCCGGGAGCCTGTGATGTTTTGGTCTGTTAGTTGTACAGCACAGTTTTACTGCTTCGGCCGTGTGATTTGAAGAAGACTGTGCTTTCCGTACAGTCCTTGCACGCCTCTGCAGCGGAAGGCGGTGTCCCCTGTGGCAACATCTGCAGGGTGTGACGATTTGGGACCCCTTGGGACTCCTGCTTTCACAGTGGAACCCAAGGTCCCCACACATAGTCCCAGAAGGAGGCTCTGCAAAGCTCTTGGGCATTTCCAGGGCATGAACCATGCCCTTGTGACCTTTTTTTGTTATTTTTTCTTTCCTTTTTCTCTGGTTTTTTTTATCCTCTTTTCTTGTACCCTTTTTCTTTCTTTCTTTCTTTCTTTCTTTCTTTCTTTCCTTCCTTCCTTCCTTCCTTCCTTCCTTCCTTCCTTCCTTCCTTCCTTCTTTCTTTCTTTCTTTCCTTCTTTCTTTCCTTCTTTCTTTCTTTCTTTCTTTCTTTCTTTCTGCTTGTTTTTGTTTTCAGTCATCGTCTGGACGATTGAGGTTCCCTAAATCTTCTAGGTGAGTGGAGTGTAATTGCATTTACACACCTGCCCGTCGTGCTGGTATTTCTGTGGCAGAGGGAACTTTCCCTGTCGTGTAGCCCAGACTTCCAGAACGACGGCACAAAACACACGGTGTGTTTCTCTGCATCGCCTGAGTTCATTTTGTCCCTAAAACTGGTATCAGGGAATTCGGCAAATGTGTGTGAGCGCCTGCTCTGTTCCAGACCCTGAGTCGGGTGCTGGAGGAACAGAGAGGAAGCCCCTGTTCTTGCCAGGGTGGGGCTTGCCAGTGTATGCAGCTCCCTGGGAGAATGTCCTCACTGAGCCCGCCGGCTCCATTACTCTCGCTCACGGGTGTGTGTGTTTTTCCTAGATGGGACCTAAACCCCACCGTCCCGTGAATACAGAAAACGCTCTCAGTGTTGCCCCCTATTCACATACTCCCCAGATATTTTACGATCAAAGAGCGGCTGTTGTTTTCGATCCCAGATGTAATGCATGCTTATCGTAGGAAATTTGGAGAATACAGACAAGGATAAAGAAGGAACATAAACCGGTGTGAGTTGCCCCGCTTTGGAGGCAGCCACTGGCGACATTCTGGGCTGTTTCCCTCCGGTCTGTGTTCCACAAATACTTCCTGAGACCCTGTGCCAGGCACGGTGCTGGGGGCTAGGCCAGTGAAGGATTCTGTGCTCCCTGACTGAAGTCACAGATGGAGAGAGAGGGGGACCCTTGTCCAGTGTGGTGGCCTGAAGTCACATAGGGAAGGCACCTGACCTCGGGCACCTCCTCAGGCCCTGGGTATAGCAGACGGTTTCCGGCGGGAGAGATGTTTAAGGCGAGACCTGCAGCATCGAGGGCAGCTGTGCATGATGGGGAGGGAGGTAGTCCTGGGGGGGGGAGGCGTGAGTGAAATGTGGGTGTAGAAGGTGGAGGCAGAGGTTCAGGGCCCCCAGGAGGAGGGGTGGTAAGCCAGGCCCTGCCGTGCACTGTTCTGTAGCTAAAAGATTGGGTCCCGCTTCTGTTTCTGTTTTCGGATTTAATTCTATAGCATGATCGTGTTTCACATTTTTATCAACTATTTCAATGGATCTATAATATTCCCCCAATTGATGAGGCATCATTTACTTTATTTAAAAGGAGAAAGAGAGGGGCACCTGGGTGGTTCAGTCAGTCGAGCGTCTGGCTGTGGACTTCGGCTCAAGTCATGATCTCATGGTTGTGAGATCCAGCCACATCTTGGGCTCTGCTGACAGCCCGGGACCTGCTTGGGATTCTCTCCCTGTCTGTCTGTCTGTCTCTCTCTCTCTCTCTCTCTCTTTCTTCCTCTGCCCCTCTCCCTCTCTCTAAAAAAAATAAAAAATAAAATAAAATAAAATAAAATAAAATAAAATAAAATAAAATAAAATAAAATAAAAGGAGATGGGGGCCTGGGTGGCTCAGTCAGTTGGGCGTCTGACTTCGGCTCAAGTCACGATCTCACGGATCGTGGGTTCGAGCCCCACGTTGGGCTCTGTGCTGCCAGCTCAGAGCCTGGAGCCTGCTTCACATTCTCTGTCTCCCTCTCTCTCTGCCAGCTCGTGCTCTATTGCTCTCTCTTTCTCTCTCTCAAAAATAAATAAAAACATTAAAAAAAAAATTTTTTAAAGGAGAGAGAGGGGGCTTGTTTTTCTGTCCTGCACATTCTTCTCTCTTCGTAGTTCTCCAGGGCCTTGGGAGAGTGGCAAACGGGAAGATTCTAAGCAGGGCAGATGGATTAACGTTCTTTTATTCCAAATCAGAATTCGAACCGACGACCAGAACCCACCACCTGACTTCCGGCCGCAGAGGTCAGACTCCCTTCCAGAAGTAGGATCCACATGGTTCTTGTTTCCTCCTCCAAACAGGCCACCCAAGCATCCAGACAAAGATAAACTCACAGACCCTGTTTCTAGGCAGCAACCGGTCCCTATTTCCTTCCTCCGCTCGGCTCCGAGCACGCCTACCTCCCTTCCCCTCCTCCGAAGAAACAGAAGATCAAGATCAGTTGATAGTATAGCACCCTTTCAGTAAAGAAAAGCTTTTTAGCAGGAAAAAAAAAAAAAATCTCAGTTCAAAAATAATGTACGAAGAAACGCTCTCCTTCATCCTCCTTAACCCCAAAGAAGGAAAAAAGCACAGATTCCTACGTGGCTTTATTCAACAGGTGCTTTGTTGTTAGGCTACCCTCTGAGATTAGAGTAGAGGCTGACATTGTGAAGGGACACGGATGTGGAGGAGAAAGCAGAAAAAAGCAGGGAAAATTTAAGGACCCTGGAGCGGAAGGAGGTGGTGAGGCCGGAGCACCGTGACAGGGTGGGAGAATGTTGGGTCCACGAACAGAAGACATTGTCTCCCCTGTCCCTCTGCGCTCTCTGGGCACGGCCACGCGTAGCTCGACAGAGATTGTTTCTGCCCACTCGGAAACCCACCAGCCCCCTCTGCAGACCGGGTGGGCTTGGTGCTGGGGAAGGGGGATGTGTCACTTTCAATTCATCCAGCCTCTTACTTCCTTTGGTCTTGGAGGCCCTGAGGGTCGGTAACCTGGTTAGGAAGGCCGCCCCTGGGGACCATTGAAATACTAAAAGCACACATGAGTGGAGTGGTGTTTCTGTGCGTGCCATTTCTGTCCAGCTCATTGATTTTCCTTCCGTGGATCGTTCTTAAAAAGTATCTTCAGATGGAGTGCTGTCACGCGCACGGACGTCAGGATTAATGCTGCATCGGACCCTGCAGGCTCTCAGAAAAGTAAGGTTACCTTTAGACTCCAGGATTGATTTCTTCTGCCCCGGGGGAACCGGTTGGAACTCTTGGAGCTACGAGTGCTAGAAACCCCAACTCAAGCTGGCTCGAGCAGAAAGGGGATTTGTTGGCCTGTGCTAACTGGACAGTCCTGGCGTAGTTGGGCTCAGTGGTGAGCTGACCGTCAAGCAGGCAGGGTCCAAACGCTGTGTTTGACTCAGCCCGGCTCCGTTCTCGAGGTGTGCTGACTTTGTTCTCAGACGGGGTCTCCTGCGGGGGGGGGGGGGTCAGAAGACATGTACTGCAGCCCTCGGGAAAGAGAGAACTGAAGACGCTTGTGTCCACCCTGGGAGCCAGGGGAAGGTGGGGAGGGAGGCCCACCCAAACCACAGACAGAGTAGGCCAGGCAGAGCCCCCATCGAAAGAGCAAGGTACCGGACTTCTTACTTAATCTAAGAAAGGTAAAGAGTCCCACCCCCCAAACATCACTGGACCTCAAACCTAACTTTTGATAGGACCCATTTACCCGACTTGATAGAAAAACTCACAGACTAGAAGGGCTGGAAAGCAACCCGAGTCATCTAGTTTGACCCTCTTTCTTTGGGCGGGATCAATTCCAGATCCTTCCAGGCGGATGAAAGTGTGTAAATGTTTCCAGTGAAAGAATCAAGTCGTGGGCCCGAGCCTCTAATGATCCTAAACCTTAGCCTGGCCCCCTCGCCCCTCCTTCTGTCCAGGCCGTCAGCAGAGGATGAAATGGATTCTATTTTCATTTTCTCCGGGATAAATTCTGTTCTTTCCTGCTTCTAAGGCTTCAAATTCCACTGTAACATTTGAGATTCACATTGTTTTATTGTTATGTCATCCGACTTCCTTCCTATGTTTTCTTTCATCTTAATTCAGGTTTTGTGTCTTGAAGGCATTCCTGAATTTTATAGAGAGAATAAAGCGGATGCCATGTGAGATGTATTATTTTTTTTTTTTTTGCCGCGAATATTTTTTCAGAAGTGAGTCCTTCCCCGCCACCTCCTACAAGTTCCTTGACCTCTCTGAGCCTCTATTTGCCCATCCATAAAATGGGGAGAGCGACACTAAGAAGTCTCATAGGGCTTTTTTTTGATATTTATTTTTGAGAGAGAGAGAGAAACAGAGTGTGAGTTGGTGGGGGGGAGGGTCAGAAAGAGAGAGACACAGAATCGGAAGCAGGCTCCAGACTCTGAGCTGTCAGCACAGAGCCTGATGCGGGGCTCGAACCCCTGAACCGTGAGATCATGACCTGAGCGGAAGTCGGATGCTTAACCAGGCGCCCCCATAGGGTTTTTCTTGAGGACTAAAACACTTAGAATGTTGTATCTGGCATTTAGTAACTTGTAACAAGTGTTAGCTGCCGCTGCTAGAATTATTATTGTTACGATCATCTTTACTTTCTTGTTTTTTTATTTTATTTAAATCCATAGTAATTAACGTATAGTATCATAATGATTTCAGGAGTAGCATCACCTTCCTTATTTTATAGATTCTTCGTAGACTCTCCTCTGCTTTGGGTATTTCTCACCCTTGCACAGAGTTTTCTTCAGACCTGTTTCCCCTCTTCCCACGAAACATAAACCAAACCTGGTGTTTGGTGATTCCAGAATACTCCCTCCCGTCCCCTTGGCCTCAGTATTGCCATTTGACGTGGTGTGCTGTTTGATCTTAGAACAGGGGCCCAGCCGCCAGAGTATATGGAGGGAGAGAGAGGAGGGATTCTTGAAACTGCATGTTTCTGCTACCAGATTCTCCACCGGGACCCTGGGCTCCGTGCATAGACAGCCCTCCCTTCCTGCCGTCACTGTGAGCCTCTCTGCTCGGTGGCCCCCCAACCCTGGGCCTGGGCTGGCAGCTTCCACAGCACCCCCTGTCTCCGGGGGCCTGAGGCGGAGCAAGGCCACCTTATACTCCCTCTTCTAGCTCAGCAGCTCATTTGCCTCTGGGGGGGCCGCTCCTGGGACATTTGCTGTACCTTTCACCGCCCCCCCTACACACCCCTCCCCATCCCCCAAGCCTCCAGCTTTGTGCTGCTTCTGAGCCTGGGCTCCCCCCTGGGTCTTCCTCTCCCTCCACCTTTTACCCCTTTAAACTAGAAGACATTTCACGAGGTCCAGGACCTGCCCCCCTTCTCCCCCGAAGTTTTGCTCCTGTATCGGGAAACTCGGTTGGTTACAGGGTGAACTTTTCATTTTGTACCATTTATTCTCAACCTAACAGAAACCCCTTGAGACTTTTTGATACTCGTTTGGCACCCTGTACCCAGCTACGAGCATGAATCCAGACTCCTCCCCCCCCCCATTTTTATGGCTCTTCCATAATTTTCCAGTTGTGAAGAGGGGCCGTGTTACCCGTAAAGCTGAGGGTGCCGTGTTTTGCTTGTTCAACCCGAAATCTTTCTGAAGTATTTCAGCTTTGCAACGCAACCTGTCTTCCCTGCTTGAGATGGGAGAGAGAGGGCGGTATTTAATATTTCTTGCAAAATGTTTCAAATATCGGAGCCTCAGTAAAATGCTGTTTCTGGCACCACCCGGGGGAAATGGGGAAGCAGGGGTGAGAGAAAGCCTCCCGGGGGAAAAAAAAAAAAGAGCCCAGGAGGGCGAAATGTGAGTGGTTTCTCCGCAGCGATGCAGGGTCTGAGCAAGTCAGGGCTTCTGTGCAAAGCCACCATCAAGGGCTCGGACTTGCCCGCCCCGTGGGCCCAAGCCCGCTGCAGCCACACCACTCTACTGTGCACAGACTCCAAAGGAAACCCATGAGCAGAGAGGAGGTCAAGGGTATGGTGGACGGCTGCTTCCGAGAGGCAGAGCCAGAATCTTCCTCACTGACAAGGGTGGAGCCCCAGCGGGTAAACCAACCTGACCAGCTGTCCGTGTGCAAGCCCGTGGCCGGCCAACGGAAGCGTGTCTCTGCAGGGCTGTTTACGGCTGCTCCCCAGCCTGAATGAGGATGCCCGTGGTCACCAAGCCAGGTTTGCCTGTCCTGTGCAGCCTCCTGGGGACTGGGGGTTGGGAGGGGCCGGCTGTGACTCTGTCCGCACCTCGTCACCTTCCTTTCTCCTACAAGGCCCACTCGGCCAGCCAGTCTCGCATATGCTTTTTGAGGTCAAGAGGCTTGCTCTAGGGGGCACGTGACTGGGATGGGCCTTCACAGTGTCACTCAGGACCCAAGAAAAGACAAGCCCCTCCTGACTTAGAGCAGATGAAGACAGATGGCCACACCTTACCCGCCTCAGGCTGGCCATGCCTGTTTGGGGGAGGCGGGCGCTGGAGGGGAGGAATGTTTGCTGAGGCTGTGATATATGGGAACTTCCAAAGGACAAGGTTGGAGCTCTGATTCCTTTGTTAACTAACAGGGTGGCTCTGGGGACTTTCTTTCCCCCTCCAGGCTACTGTCTCCTGCAGAGTGAAATGGGGACTGGACGAGACCATTTCCACGGCCCTCTATGGCTCTAACACACTGAGATAGTACAGCATAAACCCAGACCGTGGGTCCCTAAAAGTCACTGTGCCAAAGGAGAGAGGGAAAGCAGGGAACCCCAAAAGTTCTCTTTCTCCTCCTAGGGCCGTAGCACAATGCCTAGATGTGAGATACCTCTCTTCTCCCTTGCGGGAGGTGCCCGGTAGAGGGAGCATCCCCTTTGTGGTGCTGGGAAGGATCACAGGGCTGGACCTCAGTATGGAGTTTTAGGATCTCTTCGTGCTGGCAGGAACCCTGAGGTTTACTGAAATTCAGGAACCATCCCTCACCTGCCACTGTGTGACAGGTACCGTGAGGAAGACCAGGGAAGTAGAAAATCCAATCTCCACCCTCAAGGCTTTTTCTAGCTAATCTGAGCTTCTGTTAGTCGCTCAACCCTCTTGTTTTCTCTTGTTTACTTCCAGGCCTTTGCACACGCAGTGCCCTCGGCCTGAAATGTGCGTGCTCTCTCTCTGTCTCTCGTTTTAACTTCTTTATTTTGAGAGAGAGAGAGAGAGAGAGAGAGAGCAAGTGACGAAGGGGCAGAGAGAGAGGGAGAGAGAGAGAATCCCAAGCAGGCTCCATGCTGTCAGTGTGGAGGGGCTTAAGCTCATGAACCATGAGATCATGACCTGAGCTGAAATCAAGAGTCAGACACTTAACTGACTGAGCCATCCAGGTGCTCCTGAAATGCTCTCTTTATCCCCATGTTGCTAAGACTGCTGTGAACAGTTGTGCAGGTTGCAGAATGCATAATTCTAGATTAACAGAGGTGTGAGTGGTACCCTTAGAAATATGCAGTGCACAACCTATACAACTGTACAGCATGGCTTTGGCTGTCATCTCCACCCCATTTCTCCTGCCTGGGGGTAGCTCATAGTCATCTCAGTTTTTGGCTTCATCATTATGTTTTCTTCTTTCTTTCTGTCCTTCCTCCTTTCCTACTTCCCTCCCTTTCCTCCGGTCCCTCATATTTGTTGAGCACCTACCATACATCAGGACCTGGGCTAGGAGCTGGACATACAGGTGTAAAACAGATGGGGTCCCTACCCAGGTGGCGCTTACTTTCTTACGGAGCATTTATGTTGTTCTTCCTCTGTCTTCCCGGGCTGCAGCCATGATTGCATCTGGTGCCTACTGATGGACTGATGATGGCTCTGACTTGGGGACCTTTTGCTCTAGAACGCAGGGAGCCTGAGGAGGGCCGAAGGGGCTGAGGAGACCAACCTGAAGCAGACTGGGCCACAGTGCCACTCCCCCCAGCTTCCTGTCCTTGGGAGCACCCTGGGGCCTTTGTGAGGCTCATTAGTGAGGCAGCGATTACTATGAGGCCCAGAGCATGACTTTCCTCCTGCCAGGGAGGCCGCAAAGTTCCAGAACGTCCCAGGGAGGAATGAAGCACCACCCAGGCCTGCCTCCCGGGGCTGCAAAACAATCCTTAATGAGTCCTCTCCAGGGGAGGGTGAAGTCACCTGCAAGGAGGCAGCTAAGCCTCAGGTGTTCTCCAGGAGGCTTAAAATAGCCGGGCTCCCTCCACAAACACCTTCCAACACTGTTTAGGATGGCGAATGCCAAGAAACTAATGAATCCGAGCTTAGTGAATTAATTGTTGATGAAATAATATGCATAGTGTGCTTCCTGTTTGTCAGTCTCTACAGAAATTAATTAGCCCCGCTTGGCAGCAAAAGCAGGATCAAATTTTCAACTTAATTTATGAATTTGGCCAAATTGTCTATGGGAAGCCTTGCCTGGAGGACCTTCCGTGGCTGCTTCGTGTCCAGACAGGCCTTGCCTTTCGTAGAAGACATGACTGCTTTAAGAGAGCCCCAAAGAGAACGGGGAAGGGGGTGGGGGGAGGGAAGGGGAGGGGAGAGGAGAGGCTCACACTCTGATTGTGAGGCTCCAAGCAGGCTCCGCGTTCCCACGTCCCGCCTCAGCCCTCCCCGGCAGCCGGCCGTGAGCCCCGGGAAGGTCTGCAGGCTGCGCGGGGGGGCCGATGGCTCAGCAACGAGGCTGACTTTCAGGCAGGGCCTGACTGTGCATTTAATTCTTCTGAGTTGAGCTGTGTGCACTGATTCCAATTGCAGGATGACGTGAGAGAAAAGTACTATGCGAAGTGTATTTTTTTTTTTTTTGGACTATTGTAAAATAGGAGAGCAGATAGCTTACATCTTGGGCCTGTGAATTAGCCCCTGGGTCCCAGAGGCCCCAGGACGGAGCCCAGAGGGACTCCGCTCTTGTCACCCTGTGGGGCAGGCTCTGACCGCAGAGAGCGCCTGCAAGAATCCCAACCAGCACCCCCCCCCCCCCCCCGGCCGGGGCAGCTGAGAATCGGATGTAAATCTGCAAGCGGGGCACCCCACAGAGCGCCCGTCTCTGAACCGTGTCGGGGAGACCAAGAGGATGCGTGTCTGTCTGGGTGCGGACATGCTTCTGTTCCTAAAACACCCACTTTCTTCTGGAGAGCCTGTGGACCACAACATGTTCGAGGAGGATCAGGGGATGTGTTCTAACCTGAAGCGAAAACTTCAGCGTCGGCGGTCAAGAAAGGACCAGAGTGCCCTCGGTCATTTCCACTGCTCAGAACGAGTCAGTAGTTCACGGCACAGCTGAGCGCCTATTCTGGGCGTTGGGGATGATGGCAGGGAACCAGGTCCCCAAGGCCACGCTCCCGCGAAGCTCATTGTCTGTGATGAACACCAGACACAAGCTATCAGCATCCGGATTCTGATTCTGTTCAAAGGTAGACCTGTTGACATTCGGTCATGGGCCACGGGGCTGAATTCTGGGTTCTAAATGGGTTTCTGTTTTTAAAACAAAACGCACGTTGCCTAGCAGGCCCGGGCACGCTTGTCTCCCTTTCGTGCGTGGCCACTTAAATCCGTCCACATCTGTACCGACGCTCTCCGGTGCGGTCCAGGCGGGCCGTGATCTCCGAAAGGCGGCCAGAATTAGCAACCGTTTCGAGACCCGTTAAGCCGGGGAAGGAAGCCTTTTGCCCACGGCACTGGCCGTTTGTAGGTGTCCCCTGGGAGGCACACCCTTGTGGGTTTGATTCTTGACCGAGAAGCACGTCGGATTGGGCCACACGGAAGGACTCCCCTGTGTACCGAGCCCTCTAGCTGCTCCGGTCAGAAAAAGCGTGTTCAGGGGCGCGTGTTGGAGGCCAAGCTAGCGCCTGCCTCCTGCCCTGGGGGGTTCGCAGCTGCAGCCCGACTGCCCTTCCCTTTGGGAATCTGCGATGTTACTACCAGCTCACTCTGTGACCTCAGGCTGTGTCTGCCCTTCGTTCTCCAACGGCCAGGTATATGAATCCACAGGCTTCCTCAGCTAGCCCCGTGGGAGAAGGTAAATTGCGTCAGCAGAGGTGTGCGCAGGGACAGCTCCGGCCCAAGTGTCCCGGCAAAGCGCCGGGATGTGCTGAGGAACCAAAGCACCGTCTTCCTCTGGCCCGCCCCCCCCCCCCCCAGCTCAACGGAGGCACTGTTTCCCAACAGGTGCTTTGCTTTTCTCTTCCCCGGCCTTCACCCACCCAGGGCCCGTCTCCTGAACCACTCCCCCCGCCCCCGCCCCTTCTCAAACTAAATGCCTCCCAGGCCCGGCTCACCCGCTAGCCCACTTTGATGGAACTGCCCTCGCCGCTCTCGAGACGCGGCCATTTGGGTGATGTGTCACCTACGAGTTTCCGCGTCCCCAAGGAGTCCCCGTGCGTCCTTAATCTTTTCGTGTCCGCTGTCTTCTTCACACTGAAGACAGGCTCCGTGTGTGCCCGTTCCGTGTCGGTCCCACCCTGGGAACATTTGAGGACAAATTATTGTTTATAGACTCTGGTGAGATTTAAGGAAAGAGGTCTTAATGTTAAGTCCGATTGTGCTGAATATCTGAATTTTCTCTTTCCCGAAAGCAAATGAGCGGTTATTCCCCTTGGGCCCCATTGCCCAGAAATGTGATTTGGTAAGGTCTCTCCGTCTTTCCTCTCCCTCTTTCTTTCTGCCGCATATATATTATCCAACACAGGAAATGGAGACCATGGGTTGACAGCAAGAATCAGGGAGACCAGGGGTCAAATCCCAGCAGGGAGACCCTGCACCAAGTTCAGGTGGCTCGGTCGTGGACCAGAAATAATAGTATCTGTCTTGCCTGCCTGCAGGGTGGCTGTGACAGGTGAATGAGATGACGTAGGTGCACCTGCTTTCAAAGGGTCACCCCAGTGTGTTCACTGTGCCCAATTCTCCAAGCTGCACGGTACCTGTGTGTATCTATCACACATCTATCTATAAAACTCCTTATAAGTTAACGCTCTGTACAGACATGGCCAGCGGTATCGTTATTAAACTGTTCGTTGAGGAAAAAGATGAAAGAACGCAGTCAAGTTGGCCGTGAGTCGTTAACACGGTCTTGAATAGATGTTGAGTTCATGTGGGACCTGGCCGTGTCGGTGCCCAGGGACGACTCCACGTTGTGTTAATTATTCCTTCATAATCTCGGTGTTTTCATGCTACCGTGGCCAAATACAAGAGATCCACCTTTCGGTAATCTGCAGACTTGCACTGGAAGTAGAGCTTAGGAGCTCTCCGTGGGGAAGTAGGTGGTCTGGTGCAAGTGATTTCTCTCCCTCATACAGATTTTATCTTGAGATAATGGCTGGGATATAGGAACAATTATAGTTGCTCGGGTTTGTCCCTTTACCGCTGGATACCCGGTGCCTTGTAGAGTGCCTGAACAGCTGCCCCATTTGTTTGAGAAGGAGGGTGTTCGTGGGATGTGGTGCTAACAGGGGGACTGTCCAGGGAAACCTGGGGGGATTAGTCACCCTGCGGGCACATAGAAGACATTCATGTATTTGTGCATAGAAGGAAGGCAGGCAAGGAAATCGGGAAAAAATTTTGGTGCCACAAAACCCTCTTTTCCTTTAAATTTTCTAAAAATAGACCTACACGTACATATTATAAACATTTTAATATTCATATTTGAAAGCCACTCCTCTTCACTTTCAACACCACCATGGGATAAAATGGCCCCATACCAAGCGGCCAGTACTTGTCAAACATTGCACCTGCTAGGGGCGCCTGGGTGGCTCAGTCGGTTAAGCGGCCGACTTCGGCTCAGGTCATGATCTTGCGGTCCGTGAGTTTGAGCCCCGCGTCGGGCTCTGTGCTGACCGCTCAGAGCCTGGAGCCTGTTTCAGATTCTGTGTCTCCCTCTCTCTCTGACCCTCCCCCGTTCATGCCCTGTCTCAAAAATAAATAAACGTTAAAAAAAAAAATTAAAAAAAAAAAAAAAACATTGCACCTGCTAGGACCACGGACAGATGGAAAGATGTCATTGGATGTCATTAGACCACATCATCCCAATTCTTTCCTCTCGACTGAAGGATTTCATTCTGAGAAAGCCCTGTAAAGTGGGGAGAAGGTACCGTGCAAATCTCATTATAGCCTGTATCACAGCACAACTGGATTCCAAACGCAGAATTGCGACGGATGTGGTTTTCCAGGCCAAAGGCACGTAGGCCTGGAGGAGACCCTGGAGATCCCGCTAGCCCCTTCTGTTACCAGTGGGAGCAGTTAGGGACGGGGCCAGTCTGGGACCACCCTCCTGACTTCCTGTGTAGCAAGCATCTCACATCTCCCTGTTGACTTTCCCTTTTATTTTCACTGCTATTGGCCTTCTTGCCTTCAGCCGAGGGTTTTTTTTTTTTTGTACTGTTTATTGAGAGAGAAAGAGACAGAGCATGAGTGGGGGAGGGGCAGAGAGAGAAGGAGACACAGAATCTGAAGCAGGCTCCAGGCTCTGAGCTGTCAGCGCAGAGCCCGACGCGGGGCTCGCACTCACGAACTGTGAGACCCTGACCTGAGCTGAAGTTGGACGCTTGACTGATTCCGCCACCCAGGGGCCCCTGAGGGCGTTTTTGATCAAACTGAAACCATGTATCAGGTGTAAGGATTCCACGTGGCTGCAGGCATGTGTTCCTACCTCCAGTCCAAACCTGGTCGCTCCTACGTCACTCTGCCCCCCAGAACTCTCCTCAAAATTAGGTACCGTCTAGGTCTACTGAGGGTGGCTGAGAATAAACAGTACAAGAGCGTTTTTACCCACTAATCTCCATTCACCAGCATTTTTATTTATCTGAACGTCGGGGTAAACGCTGAAGAACGAGACCTTCCAAACTGGCTGCCACCTGAACTTCGTCTCAGCGTGACTGTGGGAACAGAAGCGCGTTGCAACGGAGGGGATGTAGGGAATAAGGACGCAAAGACCAGACCACTGACGTAGAAAACTTACCTAGTCTCGCAAAAAAGAGACAGTAAACTCAAAGTAACGTAAGTAATGCACTAACGGACACCGCCATGCCCTGCGATGGACTGAATGTCTGTGTCCCCCCAAAGGCGTGCGCTGAAGCCCAGTGTGACAGTATGTGGGGGCGGGGCCTTTGGGAGGTGAGTAGGTTTAGATGAGGTCGTGAGGATGCAGCTCCCCCCCCTTGAAATTTGCCTTCTGGAAGAAGGAAAAGAGAAACAGAGCTCTCTCCCCACCTTGTGTGGGCTCAACAGGAAGGCAGCAGTCTGCAAGCGGGAAGGAGACCCTTCGCCAGATGCCGAGCCCTGCCAGACCTTGGCCTCAGGGAGTGTGAATCTCGGACCTTGGCCTCCAGGAGTGTGAATCTCGGATCTTGGCCTCCAGAAGTGTGAATCTCGGAACTTCGGCCTCCAGGAGTGTGAATCTTGGACCCTCAGCCTCCAAGAGTATGAATTTCAGACTTTCGGCCTCTGGGAGTGTGAATCTCGGACCTTGGCCTCCAGGAGTGTGAATTTGGACCTTGGCCTCCAGAAGTATGAATCTCGGATCTTGGCCTCCAGGAGTGTGAATCTCAGACCTTCAGCCTCCAGGAGTGTGAATCTCGGACCTTGGCCTCCAGGAGTATGAATTTGGACCTTGGCCTACGGAAGTGTGAATCTCGGATCTTGGCCTCCAGGAGTGTGAATGTCAGACCTTCGGCCTCCAGGAGTGTGAATCTCGGACCTTGGCCGCCAGGAGTGTGAATCTCGGACCTTCGGCCTCCAGGAGTGTGAATCTCGAACCTTCGGCCTTCGGAGGCGTGAATCTCGAGCCTTGGCCTCCAGGAGTGTGAATCTCAAACCTTGGCCTCTGGAAGTGTGAATTTCGGACCTTCAGCCTCCAGAAGTGTGAATCTTGGACCCTCAGCCTCCAGGAATGTGAATCTCGGACCTTGGCCTCTGGAAGTATGAATCTCGGACCTTGGCCTCCAGGAGTGTGAATCTCGGACCTTCAGCCTCCAGGAGTGTGAATCTTGGACCTTGGCCTCCAGGAGTGTGAATCTCGGACCTTGGCCTCCAGGAGTGTGAATCTCGGATCTTGGCCTCCAGGAGTGTGAATCTCAGACCTTCAGCCTCCAGGAGTGTGAATCTTAGACCTTCGCCTCCAGGAGTGTGAATCTCGGACCTTGGCCTCTGGAAGTGTGAATCTTGGACCCTCAGCCTCCAGGAGTGTGAATCTCGACCTTGGCCTCCAGGAGTGTGAATCTCGGATCTTGGCCTCCAGGACTGTGAATCTCAGACCTTCAGCCTCCAGGAGTGTGAATCTCGGACCTTGGCCTCCAGGAGTGTGAATTTGGACCTTGGCCTCCAGGAGTGTGAATCTCGGACCTTGGCCTCCAGGAGTGTGAATCTCGGATCTTGGCCTCCAGGAGTGTGAATCTCAGACCTTCAGCCTCCAGGAGTGTGAATCTCGGACCTTGGCCTCCAGGAGTGTGAATCTCAGACCTTCAGCCTCCAGGAGTGTGAATCTCGGACCTTGGCCTCCAGGAGTGTGAATTTGGACCTTGGCCTCCAGGAGTGTGAATCTCGGACCTTGGCCTCCAGGAGTGTGAATCTCGGATCTTGGCCTCCAGGAGTGTGAATCTCAGACCTTCAGCCTCCAGGAGTGTGAATCTCGGACCTTGGCCTCCAGGAGTGTGAATCTCAGACCTTCAGCCTCCAGGAGTGTGAATCTTAGACTTTCGCCTCCAGGAGTGTGAATCTCGGACCTTGGCCTCTGGAAGTGTGAATCTTGGACCCTCAGCCTCCAGGAGTGTGAATCTCGACCTTGGCCTCCAGGAGTGTGAATCTCGGATCTTGGCCTCCAGGAGTGTGAATCTCAGACCTTCAGCCTCCAGGAGTGTGAATCTCGGACCTTGGCCTCCAGGAGTGTGAATCTCAGACCTTCAGCCTCCAGGAGTGTGAATCTCGGACCTTGGCCTCCAGGAGTGTGAATCTCGGACCTTGGCCTCCAGGAGTGTGAATCTCGGATCTTGGCCTCCAGGAGTGTGAATCTCGGACCTTCAGCCTCCAGGAGTGTGAATCTCGGACCTTGGCCTCCAGGAGTGTGAATTTGGACCTTGGCCTCCAGGAGTGTGAATCTCGGACCTTGGCCTCCAGGAGTGTGAATCTCGGACCTTGGCCTCCGGGAGTGTGAATCTCAGATCTTGGCCTCCAGAAGTGTGAATCTCAGACCTGGGCCTCCACAATTGTTTAAGTCACCCAGTCTGTGGTACTGTGCTGTGGTACCTTAACAGAGGAGACTTCCAACCCCACACACAACATTCTGGCCTCTCAGTGCCTTGACCTCTTGTTTCCTGTGACCTTGAACTCCATGCCTAAACCACCCACTGCTGTGGCCACACCTTGGGCCCGTGACTCTCAGCCCTGACTGCATTTCAGACTCAGCTGGGAAGCCTGGACTTCACCACAACCCATTAGAATCAGAATATTCCAGGGGCACCTGGGTGGCTCAGTCGGTTGAGGTCTAACTATGGCTCAGGTCATGATCTCGTGGTTTGTGAGTTTGAGCCCCACATCAGGCTCTGTGCTGACAGCCCAAAGCCTGGAGCCTGCTTCAGATTCTGTGTCTCCCTCTCTCTCTGCCCCTCCCCCACTCACACTCTGTCTCTCTGTCTCAAAAATAAACATTAAAAAAATTTTAAAAAGAAAAAAAGAATATTCCTCAAGGGGGACCTGGATCGAGAAGTGTCCTAGGGGATTCCACCAGGCAGCTGCGACCCAGAACCCCTGGGCTCAACACAGTGAAGCACACTCAAAACAATAAAAAGACAACCTCATAGAAGAATGGGCAGAGCACATAGAACAGGTAGAAACAGAAGAAATGCAGATGGCTAATAAATGTGTGGCGAAATGTTTAACCTCGCTAGTGATCAGGGAAATGTAAAGATTTTTCTTTAAAGATTACTATTTTGGCAAAGATCAAAAAGACTGATAATACCTAGTGTTAGTAAAAGTGGAGGGCACATTCTCATAAAATCTGCCACGTATCCTGAGATCCAGAAATGTCATTTCTGGTTATCTGTCCTATAGAAACGATCACATAAGTAGGAAAGTATTTACACTCAAGTACATAAAGCTGGTCTCACAGCACAATATGCAATAGTGTGAAAGTCCAGTCGTTACTGAGTAGTTCAGTAATTGTGGTACGTCTATATATATGGAAAACTATCCAGCTATTAAAAGAGTGGGGAAGATATAAGTATTGACGTGGAAAAATATGTTTCTATACACACACATATTGATCATGTGGAGGAAATAAAGCAAATTTCAGAATAATATATGATATATTCTCATTCTTGTTGGAAAAAAAAAAAAACTGTTCAGGGCGCCTGGGTGGCTCAGTTGGTTAAGCGTCCGACTTCAGCTCAGGTCATGATCTCACATTTCGAGCCCCGAATCAGGCTCTGTGCTGATAGCTCGGAGCCTGGAGCCTGCTTCAGATTCTGTGTCTCCCTCGCTCTCTGCCCTTCCCCCGCTCGCACTGTGTCTCCATATCAAAAATAAATAAATGTTAAAAAAATATTTTTAAAAAATTTTTTAAATAAAAAAAACTGTTCTCAGTACACATAGGGGTATATTTATATGTGCATAGAAGACTGCCTTAAAGATCTTTGAACAGTAATTACCCTTAGGGAATTGGAAAGGAGAGTGGGGACTTTTGCATTTTCCTTTATATTTTGTGGCTGTTTTTACAATAAACACATCTGCACTGTTTTTGTCATGTAAATAGTCTGGTGTGAGTTCAGACAGAAGCTGCATAAAGAAAAGCCTTCTGTGCCAGAAAGTTGGGGCTGTTTCAGGGCCATCTCTTTACCATCATTTACACTTAAAAAAAAAAAAAAAAAAAGTCTTTTCAGGGAATCTTACCGCTAGGAATATTTTGGGAAAGAGACTGGTTTCTTCATGTTCTTGTTTAGAATGAACTCTCCTGGGATTTAGAAGAGATTGCTATGTGGGTGATTCATTGCTGGTGTAGAAGTTCCCAACCTGGCTGTTCTGCTGTCGATGTTCCTGTCACGTGGATGTTAGGAGACTCTTACTGCGGTCAGAGAATGAGAGGGAAAATAAAATTATGAATGTAGCCAGAGCCGGGGTAGGACGCATGCATGTCACAGAGCTGGAGACTCGTGTTCTAAGTGTACCGGTTCCCTGTGTCAGAGAGCAGAGACGATGCTAGGGTAGCACGTAAGTTTCATGTCACAAACACCTAGCATCCGACGACTGTGATGTTTGGGAGTAAGGTTGTGAAGCGTCTGAGGCCACACTGTGGCTCAGCTGGAAAGTCCTCAAGATCAACCGGTGACGTCTGCCAGGACGCAGGGAGGGAGAATGGAGACACACGTAGTACAATGCCAACAGGAAAGAAGCGAGAATTAAGCATGACAAAAGTTTGTCAGTAGGGTGAAGACTGTGGTGTCTTTTTCTTTCCAGTTTTTCTCCTTGAAGAACAAACAAATAAATTGTGTTCTGCTATCCTAATGCTGATTTAGAGTTGCCAAGAGTAACCGAAGGACTTCTCTGTGACCACCCAATCCAGTGTAATGGTGTAGATAGGCGTATGGTTGAGTTCTTGAAAACAGTGATCTGAGTTAACATTTAATTCCGGGTCTCTTCATAAAGAGTTACTCGGAAATTCTCATTAACCGACGGATGAAAATGTCCATGGCTCCCTGTGCCAACTTTAAGCAATAAATATTTATTTTTCCTGAGTCCAAATTGCAAAGGAAAGGGTAGGAATGGTTTCCCCCAGAGAGGAGGGGATGGTCGTCTGGAATAGGTACAGGAGGTGCCCTGCTCAAGAAAACATTTTCCATATGCTCTCCACCAATTAGATTAATCTGGATGACAATTCAAAAGCCCTTAGCGTCAAACCTCATTGCAGTCAATCCCTGCTGATGTCAGCACCTGGAGAAGAGGAATTTTGTTGGGCAAAGAAGAGAGGCTTCAGCCTATCCTTGTGGCCGCATCGGCCACCACTTTCCCGCGTTGGCCTTGGGTGTGAAGTGTGCCTCGCTCGCCGCTCCTGGACTTACCATAAACTCCTTGATGTAGTCACAGGCTTCCGTGTCCTGGCATGAGCTCCTTATCTGCCTAGAATCCCCTCTATTTCTCTACTGACCATTCCTACTTCACTCACCTTCTCAGCTAAGTCTGCCCTGATTCCTCCAGGTGTGAAGGACCGTAAGAAAGCAAAACACTCACCTTGTTTTCCCCTAACTTCTTCCACTGTTTCCCAGCTACTTTCTTGACGCCTCTGTTACATCGTCATCACAACTGGATTAGCATGAGTAGCTGTGTGCGAAGAATATTTACCATCCCTGCCCTCCTGCCTGGAGGGCAAGCCTGTCCCTGGCAAGAGCCTGTCTCCACCCTTGTCTCCTCTGTGCACCTACACCTGTTTCTTCCTTATTATACTAGGAGGGGACTAGTGCAATACCCGTAGAGTTTCTTGTAAAGTCGGGTGGAGGGGGGGACTCTAAAGTATATCCTCAGCAAATGCAGGGGGCCAGCTAGGGTTTGGTTTCTCTGTAATCGAAGAAATCACCAGGGAAACATATTGACAGATTTAACTAAGCAAAGAAAAAAAAAATAAACACCTTGGTAAATAAAATAGCGTGGATTTTAAAAGAAAGCCATTTGAGGGGCGCCTGGGTGGCTCAGTCCGTTAAGCATCAACTTCGGCTCAGGTCGTGATCTCATGGTTCGTGAGTTCGAGCGCCACATCAGGTTCTGTGCTGACAGCTCAGAGCCTGGATTCCGTGTCTCCCTCTCTCTCTGCCCCTCCCCTGCTCACACTCTGTCTGTCTCTCAAAAATAAATAAACATTAAAAAAAAACAAAACACTTAAAGCAACTCAGCTTGAGTACATAGCTATTAAAGTTAGGATTGCATAAGCTGCTATGGTATCTTTATGAAGTGATGTTGAGTGAAAAAATATATAGGTTAGGACACTGTAGGTAGAATTTATGCACAAGTACAGATTATAAGCATACATATTCAAAAATAAGAATTAAAATAGCAGCGTGTTGGGAGCATGAGACTGTGGGTAATTGATTGCTTTTCTTTGTTACTATTCGTTCTGTAATGAATAAAACTGGGGAGGAGGAACCCAAAGCGAAAAATCAGTTATCAGTTATCACGCCCGAGATTTAGGCTCTTAGTTGAACGATGTCAAGATGGCACTGTTTCCCACGTGGGGTCAGCTTCCTCTTAATCTTTTGAATCTCATATCCTCATATTTGTTTCCAAAAGATAAAAACTCTCTGAAAAAGGAGGTCTCCTTCCAGCAATATGTGGTTGTTGCCCACCGACCTTCCATCGACATCAGCCAGATAAATACTAAGAAGATACAACCTCTCTGGAGTCACCCAAGAGCTGTGCAGGCAGCCGAGCTGGGGGGTGGCGTGGGAGGTGGAGTGGAGGTGGGGCAGGATCCTGGTGAGAAGAGAAGCAAGCACACTTTTCCCCCATGAGGCATCTGTCACCTGGAAGGCAGCCGCCGGGGAGCTGTGAGCAGAGCAGAAAGCTGGGGCAGGGCAGGGCAGCTGGGAAGGTGAGCAGAACCTTTAGCAGCCTCACGGGGCTGGCCAGGAACAAATGTTCAGGGCCCACTAAGGAGGACAGGCTGTGGTCAGCATCCAGGCTTTCATCCGGGGCTCCTGGAGGACTGGAGCTCTAGGAATAAGGAAGAACCAGGGATAGACCAGCACTCATCAGCCCTAAAGCCAGCCCAGCTTTGCCTCATGGTAAGGGATATCAACATGCTTCTGGTAGTAACTGATGATGAGCGGACAGAAGATATGATGTGGAAAGAACTGGACAAAGTTGATCTTGTTATACACAACACAACACAATGTACACATTACCTATTACATGCAGAGGGCACACTCTTTTTTAAGTATACCTGGGAACATTTACCAAAACTGACCATATTCTGTTGGGTCAAAAATTAACTCTCAACAAATTTCAAGGTTTTTAAATTATACGGGATATGTTGTAAGATCACAGTAAAAGTACCTATACATCAGTAACACAAATATAGCTTTTAAAAAAATCCCCCAAATATGGGGCACCTGGGTGGCTCACTTGGTTAAGCTTCCGACTTCGGTTCACATCCTGATCTCACAGTCTGTGAGTTTGAGCCCCGCATGGGGCTCTGTGCTGACAGCTCGGAGGCTGGGGCCTGCTTCGGATTCTGTGTCTCCCTCTCTCTCTCTTCCTTCCCCACTCATGCTCTCTCTCGGTCTCTCAAAAATAAATGTTAAAAAAAATTTTTTTAATCCCCTAAATGTTTGGAAATTAAGTAGTATACTTCTAAATGACCCATAGGTCAGAGAAGAAATAGCAATAGCAATTGTAAAATATTTTGAATTAAATGATAAGTCACATCTGACATCACAGTGCATGGGATGCCAGTAATGCTAGGTTCAGAAGGGAATTGATAGCTTTACATGCACCTATTAGGAGAGCAGGAGGTCAGTTATTTGAGTATTTATTGTGGGAAGCTGGAGAACTAAATTATGGAAAGAATTCAGATAAGAGCACAAATTAGTAAAATAAGGATTTGAAGGACAGTTGAGAGTGCCAGTGGAGCCCAAAGTTGAGTCCGCACAAAGAACAACAAAACCGATAAACCCTCGGCAATATTCATCAAGGAGAAAAGAGAAAAGGCACAAATAACCAATATTGGGAATGAAAAAGGGTACATCACTACAGTCCCCACAGGCATGAAAATTCTCAACAAAGATACCTCTTAATCGAAAGATATATAATAAAAATGCTAAAATTTAAAACATTTTCAATAGCAATAAAAATGGTAGGACTACTGGAAGATTTTAACAGCTTTTGTCCTATTCTAAGGTGGAACCTGACATAGGTAAGTTTTCGTTTTATCTCATTAACCCTGACTTGATCAAATATTCAATACAGTTCTCACAGCATATTCTGTCTGGTAAACGTAGAATTTCCGCAGTTAGATTTTAGAGAAAATAGAAAATCTCCAGAATTATTCAATACAAGAGCCTGATACTCTCAAGAGAGGCTCTTACCTGGACCTCAACTGTAAGGTGGCTGTGCCTGAAAATATTTAAGAGAAACTTAAATAATTTTTTATTGTTTTTTAATATTTATTTTTTATTTATTTTTATTTTATCTTTATTTATTTATTTATTTTTATTTTAATATTTATTTTAAGTTTTCTTAATGTTTATTCCTTTTTGAAAGACAGAGACCAAGCGCAAGCAGGGGTGGGGTAGAAAGAGAGGGAGACACAGAATCCGAAGCAGGCTCCAGGCTCCGAGCTGTCAGCACAGAGCCCCACGCAGGGCCCGAACTCACGAATCACAAGATCATGACCTGAGCCGACATCGTACACTTAACCGACTGAGCCACCCAGGCACCCGTATCTTTTAATATTCTTTGTTCAATATTATTATTAAATAATATTTAAGAGAAACTTCCACTATCATCAATTAAAATGTCAGTACAACCTTTTAATTTTTTGTATGTATTTCTGGTGATATAGCCCAAGTGGCATTAAATCTTTACTGTGCTGTGTGACTAACTTTGAACACCCCTGCAATTAGAACACAAAAGGAAACCCAGTTTAGATTTACAACCATTTAAAGAGCACTTGTCATGGATTATGTTTCCAAGTTCTTGTTAACCACCTTGTGACATTATGAATTACAACCCATTATCACACTGTTAATCTAAGTGTTTACTGTGCTGAGACAGTGAAGTATTTTCGATCAGTAACCATCCCTTGACTATTTTCAGATCTCACCTTTTGAGTGCAAAGGACTGGACTTGCTCCTGTCTAGCTCTGTGCTTTTCTGTGTAGGGGGCCTGTTCTGAAGGAAACAATAAATAAACTGAGATAAAACAGATGAACAGTATGATGTATTCATGTCACCTGCCCTAGAGCAAGAACCTGGCAAGGAGGTTTTGCTTCTAACACGTAATTCACTTAGCTTTGCATGTCATTGACTTGTGACCTTGGGTAAGTCTCCTCTTCTGGGCCTCAGTTTCCCCATCTGAGAACTGACAGTGATGGTCCAGGTGATCTCTTAGGGAGGAGCCTACCTGAGCTACACATCAGGACACATCTTCTGTTCATGCAGGAAGCAGCAGGGACTCGGTCACTAGAGCTGGCCCCACGGACAAGGGGCTCCCAAAGGTACTTTGTTGGGACTTATGTGGACAGATTGGGGGATTGAGAATGATGAGTCAAGTAGGTGCGGAGAGGATCAGCTTGTCCCACAGTCTGAAGGGACAACTGTATAAGTCAAGGTTCTCCAGAGACACAGAAGATGTGTATGTGTTTATATATATAGAGAGAGAGAGAGCGAGAGCGAGAGAGAGAGAGAGAGAGAGAGATTTTAGGGAATTGGCTCACGCAATTATGGAGGCCAACACGTCCAAAATCTGCAGGGTTGGCCAGCAGGCCGGAGACTCGAGGAAGAGCCACTGCTATAGTTCAAGTCCAAAAGTCCGTCTGCTGGCAGAATTACTTCTTGCTCAGGGGAGGCTAATCTTTGTTTTGTTGAGGCTTTCAACTGATTGGATGAGGTCCACCCACATCATAGAGGGAAATACGTTTTACTCAAAGCCCACTGATTTAACCATTATTCTCATCCAGAAACATCCTCACAGAACCATCCAGAATGATGTCTGAAAAAATACCATGGCACCATGACCCAGCCTAACTGACACATGAAATTAACCCCTTGTCAACTTGGCATACACATCTCATTAAATCCTACTTAATCTCTCTCTCTCTGTCTCCTTCTCTCCCTCCCTCTCTCTGCCCCTCCTTTGCGCTCTCTCTCTCTCTCTCTCTCTCTCAAAAGTAAATAAATAAACTTAAAAGGATTAAAAAAATAATCTCTGAATAAAGACAATAACAAGGTCACCCTTATGCCTATCATAATATAACTATCCTTCATTCAACCAAAATCACACTAACCCTTGGGGGCACCTGGGTGACTCAGTCAGTTTCAGGTCATTATTTTGCTGTTGGTGAGTTCAAGCCCCACATCAGGCTCACTCCTATCAGCATAAAGCCCACTTCCTCTGCCCCCCCCCCCGCCCCTCCCCTGCTTGCTCTCAAAAATAAATAAACATAAAGAAAGAACTAACCCTTTCCCCAGA
The DNA here is from genome assembly GCF_007474595.2 of Lynx canadensis. NCBI lineage: Eukaryota > Metazoa > Chordata > Mammalia > Carnivora > Felidae > Lynx > Lynx canadensis. The sequence goes on from NC_044308.2 coordinate 3,407,723, forward strand.
AGAGGGCACAAACTCTTTGAGTGATGTTTACTCTTCTTCTTGATATCTTATATCGTAAATACTGTGATGTAAAGTTAGCAAGACTTAACTTACACAATGTTTTATGTCAATTATATCTGAATAAGACTGGGAAAAATTGTTAATACTTAAATACTATCCTATACAGTCAATATATCCATCTTATGTTACATGATACACACACACTCCTATTCATAACAGAATAGGAAAGAAATACTCATTTCTGTCACTGGTTACATGGTCATAGCTGGTAGTTATATATAACACCTTCTTCCTCTACCCATTGCATATGCCTTTGCAAGCACCTCTGTCGGTCATGGTTTTTTATCTGGTGGGAAGACTCAACCCTTCATTTGCGAAGGGTCTGGGCCATAGTAGTGACGCTTGGGTAAATGGTGCCTTTCGTATTTCCATCCCTTGCTTCCTGGACCCGTGAATCCTGGCCAGGGGAGAAACACCACCATATATTGCGCACTGATTCAGAGGCTATCTAGCCTTCTGGAGAACCTGGCCCACGGCCTCCAAGGTACTGCCACCATGCTGATGCTCTACCCGAGTCTTAGAAAGGCCTTTCCACTGTCTCCCAGCCACCTCGGGATGGTGGGGGACGTGACAAAACCAGTGAATTTCACGAGCGTGAGCCATTACCATACTTCATTCGCTATGAAGTGAGTTTCTTGTTCAGAAACCATGCCGCGTGAAATACCACGACGGTGGATGAGGCATCCTGTGAGTCCACAGATGGTAATTTTGGCGGAAGTGTTGCCTGCGAGGAAGGCAGATCTGTCTCCAGAGCGAGCATCTATTCCGGTGAACAGAACGCTCCTGTCTGCAAGATGATGTTCAAACCCTTGACAAGGACCACCCTATTCCAGCTCCTGCTTACTTCTCCATCCTCACCTGGCATTTCTGCCCCTCCCCCCAGATTCCCTGCCGGAGCCCCCAGAGATCCTTCCTCTGTCCTGACTTTGCCATGGATCTTAACGAGCCTGGGCCTTCATCCATCCACTCATTGATCCATTCATTCATGCGTTCATTCCATCATTAAGGATCCCCTGGTGGGCAGGACAACGGTCTTTGCAGAGAAGATGTGCTGAATAAGTTAACACATTAATGAGTGATGGCCGGCAGGATAGGAAATATACAGGGTACTTGGACAGCCAATACACGGGGTCCAGGAAGACTCCCTGAGAAGGAGACGTTTAAACCGAAATCAGACGAACACACGGGTATCAGCCAGGTGAAGAAGTCAGAGGAGTGTTCTGCCAGAGGGGACAGGATGTGTGAAACCCCGGGGGGGGCAAGAGTGCTGTGACAAAGCTCCAGAAACCAAAACAAGAAAACAAGTGCAGCATAACCCGGTGGAAATTGCCCGGGGAGGGAGAGGGTGACTGAGGCTGGGGAGGTATGGATGGATTGCAGAGACATCTCGTAGGAGCAGTACAAGAACTTGTGAATAATTGGCTGTGGAGGGTTGGCGGGTGGGGTGTGCAGGAACGTCTCCATGTTCGTGGCTAAGGCAACCAGGCGGAAAGTATTGCTGGCCACAGAGATGTTCGCTGTTTCCTCCAGAGCCTGGGGAGGAGAGCATTTGTTGACCAGGTCAACGAGAAAATGGGAAAATGAAAGAATAGTTTGGGAGGAAGATGAGTTGACGTGTCAGGTTGTGGTGGGCGGAAGGCAGCTGCAGGGGGCATCCGGGTGGAGGATGTCCAGCGGGTCATTGCACGTGCAGGCACGAGCTCCAGAAAGAGGTTCGGCCAGAGAGAGGTCCAGCGCCGCCCGCCCCGCATGGTGGGAATAACAGGGTCTCCTCTGCCTCCAGTCCCTGTGGATGGTCAAGTCAGGGAAACTGCAGTGGCCTGGCTTCCGTCTGGCCCTGCCTCTGCCTGTGTGACCTTGGGTGCACCACTGAGCCTTGGGTTTTCATGCACAGCATGGGGTGGACACTCCCTCTGTCCTCAGGTCACCGTGAAGCCATATGTATCTAGTGTAAAGGGCTCAAAATGTCAGCCATCACTGGCACTGTCCCACAGTGTCCTTAGTCCTGTCATTTCTGAGTCCTTTGGGGAAGTGCCACTTGGAGTTCCTTTTCCCTCGGCCCAACCGGATGCCCCACGTGTCACTCTCACCACCTGTCTGTGCCTTCTCCCTCACATAACTAGACCGGAAACATGGCACCATCCACGTTGGCTTCATGTTGGTATCCTCCACAGCACCAAAGACGTTCAAAGCCCAGGTTTGGTTTTGTTTTAATTTGAGAGAGAGAGAGAGAGAGAGAGAGAGAGAGAGAGCACACGAGCCAGGGAGAGGGGCAGAGAGAGAGAGAATCCCAGGCAGGCTCCGTGGTCAGTGCAGGGCCCAACGCCGGGCTCCATTCCGTGACCGTGGGATCGTGACCTGAGCCAAAATTAACACGCAGACACTCAACCGACTGAGCCACCCAGGCTCCCCAGAGCTCAGGTTCTAAAGCCAGTAAGAACTAGTTTCAAACACCCACCTTGTAGCTGGGTGACCCTGGGAGCTCATTTAACCCCTCTGAACCTTGGTCTCCCTGTCTGTAAAGTGAGAATACTGGCAGTGCCTGCCTCACAGGCCTGCAGGAAGGAACAGAGAAGGCTGTGGGAAGGCAGTTTATCAGGGAATCTCAACTCACGGGGGTGAGTAAACAAGGAATTGTTTTATTTATCTAAAGCTCGCCATTAGGCATGTTCTGTCAAACCCTCCTTTCCTGTCGGGGAGTAGCAGCCATGATGGTATGTCATTCCAGTTCTATAACTTCTTGGCTATTTTTGGTTCATCCTCTTTTTTTGGTTGTGATTGCTTCCAACGGTCTTATTTATTTTTTAAGATTCAGTGTTGTTCAGTGAAAAACTGTGGAGCCTGGAGCCAGCTGCCAGGGTTGAATCCAGCTCTGCACTTAACGAGCTGAGCGCCTTGGGCAAGTTACTTCACCTCTCTGTGCCCCCTAGTTTCCTCATCTGTTAAATGGGGATGATGATGGTAGCTGCCTCTCAGGAAGGAGTACTGCCAGGGGTAAGTGAGTCGCTACAATTAAAGCTCTCAAAGGAGAGTGCCAAGCTCGCAAAGGAAACGTGGTGTAAGTTTGGCTATTATTATACCCAGCCCAGAGTTCCTCTCCTTCTGCGGGGCCAGTGGTTGTGTCTGCTGGCTGTTCCGGTGATCTCTCTCATCCTCCTTCGTTCTCGTTCCGGCTTTTCACGACAAAGCCGGCGTTGGGGCCTAGAGGAAGAAGTGGAAGACAGCTGTCATCTCCCTTGGCCCAGCAAGGGGGACATAATTCCCACCCAGCAACGCTGTACTCTACGTGGCCTTGATGCTGGCCGGTGGTGCCTTCAGGAGGCCCCAGAGGAGGGCTCCCTTCCGGGCAGCCCCCCTCCCATGGTCCCAGCTCACAGCATCCTGCTGCAGAGCCGACGCTCCCCTCGGTGTGGTCACGGGCTCCCAAACACACGTACCCTCAGCAGGCCAACTCTTAGACCCGTGGGCACATGTAGAATCAATCTCATGTTCCAGCTGGGGTGGAAACTCCAGATCAGGGGCCAACAGATGGGGGGGTGGGTCCTGCCCTCGGTCTCCACCCACAGCTCCCAACACGCAGCTGCCCCCAGCGTTGCTCCTACACACCCCGGGCACCGCGGTGACAGGCTGGGTCAGGGCGCCCATTGGTCCCTGCGTGAGCCAGGAGTGCACCGAACCCCCACCCCACCAGTGTGACAGAGGTTTCCCCGAGCCTCCTTCCCCCACTTCAAAGACAGAAGTTTCTCCATTCCCCGCTCCCCGGGCACACCTGCAGGGCCTGGCGGTCGCTATAGCCATTGTTGGGGGGTTGCGGCTGGGGGAAGTGGGGGTGATGCTCACGCTTCCTGCCACAGTGTTTCCCCCAGCAGCCCCAGGCCATGGTTCTCTAACCGAGAATGCGGGCCCCTTGATCCCTCCATTTCCTACCTGCAACTTGGCTTACCAATTCAGGCACATGATACCCAACACCGTCCTGTGATGCATCATGATGAATATAAAATAAAAGGGGGGGGGGTATTACACATTGCTTTTGAAGTATATTTGGGGGAGCCTGGGTGGCTCAGCCGGTTGAGCGTCCGACGTCAGCTCAGGTCATGATCTCGCAGTCTGTGAGTTCGAGCCCCACATCCGGCTCTGTGCCGACAGCTCAGAGCCTGGAGCCTGCTTCGGATTCTGTGACTCCCTCTCTCTCTGCCCCTCGCCCACTCTCTCTCTCTCTCTCTCTCTCTCTCAAAAAGTAAATAGACATTAAAAAAAATTTTTTTTAGTTTTAAGTGTATTTGAATAAGTGAGTGAACAAAAAACATTTAAAAAAGCATACTACAAACCAATATTATAAATACAGTAATAAATTGGCAGTAACTAATAGAATACCAATGAGATATGAAAATACGAGAAATCTAATTGTTTTGTGAATATTTAAATAAAGCCCTTTCTCTGTTATTAAATTAGAATGAGCCGTGGCTTGGAGCTGGGGCTCTTGTGCTCAAGATGCCGGTGACTCCATACATGTCAACCCAATGCTTAACTTTTTCTGTGGCTCAGGTATTGTTTCAAAACCTCCACAAATACTCCGTGAAGGCTCATGGATCTTGTGAGGAAAGAATTATTATTGCCATCAAGGCTGTGTTCCAGCTGAGGAAACCTGGGCCCGGTTTCTTACTGGAGAAACTTAGCAACGTCACGTAGCTGGTAGGTGCCAGAGCCTGAGTTTAAACCCACGGAAGCTAGGAAAAAGGAAAAGGAGGAGAAGAAGAAAAAGAAAAACCCACGGAAGCTGGCTCCGGAGGTCATGCCCTTCGCCACGGCATTATTCTTCGCGGGCAGCACTCCCGTGAGCATTCAGCTTCCAGAATAGGCCTTTGCCATTTTTATTCCCCATTCGGGGACAGGTGGTGGCACCAGACCCAGGAGGGCAGAGCCTCTGAGCTCCGCAGCAAACAGTGCCCCCAGGCCAGAGCGACAAGGCCACAGCTCTCCCTGGGCAAACCCGGTTCAGCAGACGTAGGATGGTTTCCTTCCAAGAACATCTCTCCTGTCCATGTCCTTGTCAGTTTTCCCATCAGGAAAATGGGCATGTGTAATATGCACCCGTGGCAATAGCCGCAAGAACTAATTAGCGCCTGAAATGTGTGTCAAGATCCCCGGCGAGAGGTGCTGTAATAGGGGCAAAGGATTCTCGCATGAGTTCCAGTTTTGCCTCCTGTGGCCCGGTCCTCCCTGGGCGGGAGGTGGTGCCCCGTCTTGTTGAGATCTGATCTCTAAATGCAACTGTGTGTTTTCTTTCATCCAAATGACTGTGCTCATCTCGGGAGCAGCCTTTAATTTTCTTCTTGGAACCGAGGACCATCCTTACTTACAGCAACAAAAGGTCCCTGGGACGGTGAGGTAAGATTTGAATTAAGATACCTTGGCATCCTTCACTCCCCGGCAATTAACGGGCAGCAGGTTTTCAGCAGCACTCACTCTCCTGAGAGCGCCCTTTGTCTCAGGACTGCCTGTCTGTCCTGTTGTCCGTCGTCCCGATGCAGCAGCCCCCCCGCCGGCGGCCGGCTCTCTGCAAGGTGCCAGGCAGGTGCACGGCGTGGCGGGGACCTCCGAGGGCCCAGCCCGATGGGGAAGCCATGTGGCTCTCAGACCCCCGTCTGCGTGGCGAACATCACATACGGCCGGGCCCCGGTGACTCCGAGGGGCTGGCTGTCCAGGCGGCCCGTTCTCCCCGTGTCTTCCTCGCCCTTCACCTGCCTCTGGGCCACCGTTGTTCATTCTCAGCATCCCTCTCCGGAGAAGAGAGAAAAGGAGAGAAGAGCCAACCTTTGCTTGTCCGTTTGGCTCCTCGTCAGCGACTCTGGTAAATGTGTAATCTGATGGAACCATGGTCCAAGATGAGAATTTGGACTCCTTCCCTCTCTCTCTGCCCCTTGCCAGGCATGTGAACTCCTGTTGAGGCTTCAAGTCCCAGCCTTCCCCAAGGCCCCCGGGCAAAGTGAGAAGTTAGTCACTCCCTCCCTGGCTGCCAGAGCCCGTCTCCAGCACTGAGGAGCACTCAGCACACCGTGTGGCGCGGGATCACCAGGCCCCGTCTGTCGGCCGGTGCAGGGCGGGGGCGGGGAGGGGCGGGGAGGGGGGCTGCCGGCCTTCCTAGAGCTCCAGCCCCACACGTCTGGGCCCCGGCCTGGGCACGTGACTGGGGGTGAGAAATGTGTGCCGCGTGGCGCAAATAAACCCGAGTAGACCTGCTTTGCCATTTCCCCAGAAAATCAGGAGTTAATGCTTTGAGGGGGTTTTTGTCTGGAGTTTTCCCGGGGCTCATTTGCTCGTGGTTTTTAAGAAAACAGTGTCATGGGGCGCCTGGGTGGCACAGTCGGTTAAGCGTCCGACTTCAGCCAGGTCACGATCTCGCGGTCCGTGGGTTCGAGCCCCGCATCGGGCTCTGGGCTGATGGCTCAGAGCCTGGAGCCTGTTTCCGATTCTGTGTCTCCCTCTCTCTCTCTGCCCCTCCCCCATTCATGCTCTGTCTCTCTCTGTCCCAAAAATAAATAAAAGTTGAAAAAAAAAATTAAAAAAAAAAAAAGAAAACAGTGTCACAGAATTTCTAGAGATGGGAAGTCCTTGATCCTTCTCATTGGCTTGACAGATGTCTGTTGACTCTCCGTGATGTTGCTAGTGCTGTTTTAGGTGCTGGAGAAGTGGCCACAGAAAAACCCCCTGCCCTTGGGACGCTCACATTCTGGACACGATATTCTTCTCCCCCATAATTTCCTGCTCACTATTCGCCTCTCTAGTCCTTTTCCCTAAAGGCAATGAGCCATCTAAACCGTGTCCAGCAGATAAGCAGAAATGCCCAGGGTGGCCCGCTTAAGTCCCTGCCGTTCCGTGAGAAGCTTTTTAGGAGACTAGATGTCGGAGGGAGGCGGTGACCTGGGAGCACAGAGGCAGGTGGCGGGACAGGGAAGGTCGGTCACCTCCTGGAGCACAGTGGCAGCCAAAGATGGCCTCGGGAGGTCGTCGTGATGTCTGGTTCTGAGCGGGGAGGCAGCACAGCAGACTGGCCCAGTCCTCTTCTGCCTGAGCCAGGGCTTTAAGGGGAAGGACGCGGAGTTTATCTAAAGTGCTGTGAATTCCCACAGCCTCGGGCAGACCCATATTCCAACGTAAGCACAAAAACAAATTCTAAAGCCAAGTAAATGACTGGGGATGAGCCACAGGTATGTATTATCACGACCATTGCTTTTCCCGGAGAATTCTCCCTGCGAGGGGAGGGGATCCACCCCACAGGCGTGATGTTCCGTCAGCTTTTCAGCAACCGCTTTCGGTGCCTGGAACTGAAACGGGGCCTGGCAGATAGGTCGGTTTGCACAGGCCAGAAGGGTTCACTTCCCTGCAGGAAGGGGGTGTGCTGTGGACGAGGGGGGCCCTCTGGCCTTGCCGTCCTGAGGGTCAGCTTTTCAGCAACCAGAGCCATGATTGTAAAGGGAGATCTTTGTGTGGACAGGAAGGCAATAGTTTTTGGATGAGCTGACGTGATGATTGAAGTCCTTTTGGCTTTCCTGGTGTCTGGGTGGAAAGAGAACAGGTGTGTGCCTTTGCCAAAAATGACAGCCCACGAGGACTATGGATGCCCCGGGAACAGAGTCCTTCTGTGCCGGCCGTGAATTCCTCAGAGGCTGGGAGGTCTGCGGGTGAAAGCCGTGGGGGGGCGGGTGCAGATCTCTCCAAGACCTGGTTTCTAAGCAGTTGGTGGGAACAAGCGTTGAGAAATGTTTCTACATCTGCCCAGCCATGTTCGCCCACGAGGACTACATACCGTGACTTCTGTTTCAGAACAGTATCCCCCGCTGCTGGCCAACTGAGGGGTTGTGGGCACACAGAGGCTTTCCTGACGAGGCCTTCTGGCTTCGTCCAGAGTGTCTGTGGCCTTGCCCTTTGTCCACCTCTCTCTGAGTGACATCGTATGTGGTTCCCTGTTTCTTCCCGAGGAATGTTTGTGTGTGTGTGTGTGTGTGTGTGTGTGTATGCACACGTGTGCCTGTGCGAGAGTGCACGCATGTTTAACCCTCTTTCGTGAGAGCAGGCAGGGCTCTTGCAAAGGCTTTCGCAGTGAGTGTAGAACATTTGGAGAAACTCCACATTTGGGGCGGGCTGTAGACGGGCCGGGCCGGTGGGAGCCCTGAAGCCTCGCCGGGGGACCAGGGCAGGGGTGTTGCGGGCAGCCTGGGCCCCCAGCCAGACCAGGCGGGAGAGACAACCTGGCGATGGGACATTTTTTCCCCAAAACAGCCTGCATGCGGCTGCATTCGAGACTGCTCAAAGTGGCCCGGAGTCGGCAGTCCGCGCTGGGGCACCCGGGGGTGCTGGTCCCGTCCGCCCACCGGTGGAAGTCCCCGGCACGCTGCTGGGTGTAGGAAAGGGCGTTTCTGCCACTCGGTGCCGTTCGAGCGTGGATGTGGCAGCCAGCCTCGGAATCAAGCTGACACGCGTCCCACGGCATGACAACTGCAGCGTGAGGTTCTCAGGAAGGGCTGAGTGTGTGCATGAGGTCACTGAGCTCTGTTACCGTCTGACCAGCCTCAGCCTGCGTCCCGGTGACACACATCTGCTGACTGGACGGATCGGGGCCTCGCGCTGTAGGCTGACTGGTGGGCCATGCTTGAAAGACTCCTGGCGTGTGCCCCTGCCTGCATTTTTTCACTCTTGACCGAACACATATGCTCCGCACAATCAGGACAGTGTTAGCATGCGGGGCCGAGGCGGCTTCCTACACATCTGGCCGGGGCGGGCTGAATCACTTCCCCCCGGGAGGGTGGCTCCCAGCTCCGTGACATCTGGCGAGTGGCAGGAAGTGTCTGGATTCATCCCAGGATGATTTTTATCTCCACATGCTTTTCCAATTTCATCAGGGCCTCCGTGCTACATTCCAAGTGACATGTCCACATTCGCCACGGACAAGAATGACAGATGGGGAAAAATCATCTTTGACCCTTGAAAGTCGGTCATGTTTTATGAGGTAAGAGCTTGGGCACAGAAGGTATCGTAGGAGGGAGCCCAGGGATGGCTTGAAATATGGAAGTTACGCATGTTTTAGCTTTTGGACATAGAAGTCCCCTTCCCAAACTACCGGCGTATCCAAGCATTTAAAAGTTTAATTTCTCTTCTGCGTTGAGGCATAACTTACACCGACCAAAAGGCACAGATCTGAAGCATACACCGTGGTGACTTTTTAATTTTCACACATGCACGTGCCCCCCAGTGCCACCACGGAGGCCGAGGGTGTAGGACCTTCCCAGCTCTCCAGAAGGTTCCCTTGTACCCCTCCCTGTCACCAGCCCACCCGTGAAGGTCCCCCCCCCCCCCCCCGTTCCGGTCTCTCTGTCACCACGGAGTAGTGAAAAGGGCCCTTTTCTTTTCGGGGTCTTGCCGCTTAACAAACATCTCAGCATACGCAAACGACAGCAGTTTTGTGAATTGCCACAAAGGTGCCCGGGAGGGCCAAGTCGAGGCTCAGATCAAAGGATCTCGTGCCGCCCGTGTGTCACCGCACACAGGGGTCCTCCTGGACCCGATGTTCCACGACGGAGGAAGAAGTGCTCCCGGAGGAAAACTTTGTCTTTGGCCCTGGGGGAGAATTCGCGGTTTGCTCTCGTTTCAGAAAAAACCAAGGGGATCTTGCAGCTAAGCTCCTGCCCTTGCGAATGTAGAGCCACACGCTACACACGTTCTCCCCTCTGCGAGGGACAGCCAGGCCGCAGGCCCAGAGCCCCGGCTCTCTTCCTCGCTGGGCCTCTCCTGGGCCTTGCTCCCGTCCAGGAATGAGGCCCTCGTTGTAGCTTGCTCCTCTCCAGAGAAAACGCTTAGTCAGACCCAAAGCAAGTCGCTGCAGGACTCAAACTGTCCTCAGGAAATACCAGGAGAAAAGGCCGCAGGAGAGAGGATTAAGCCCTTCTGAGTATTCCAGAACCCCGTATCTCAGTTCAGCAGCCGTTGTCATTAGGCGGGTGGACGTGTCCTTTCGCCTGACCCGTCGTCCTCTGCCAGAAGCAGCCACAGCCACACAGCTGTTTTGCTTAGAGCAGGGGTGGGGGGTGGGGGAGGCCCACTGGGAACGTGGGTTCTTGAACGAGCGCCTCCCTTAGCTTCTGTAACTCTAGTGTGAGGAGTTGCGTTCCCTCACGCTCCCCCAAGGGCCCCCCTGGGCGTTTGGCCACGCTGATGACAGGAGGCCCTTCAACGGCCCCCCGAGAAGAGGCTCCTTCCGAGAGCGCTCCGAGCCGAGGGCACGTCTGATGGGTCACCGCTCCCTCGCTCACAGGGCTTGGGCGAGGTGGGGCTCGGCGGATAACTTTGAAAACCCCAGGTAGGAGGGCGATAGAGTGCTTTCCACGCGAGGAGGGTGGACTTTTCCCTCTTGGTGGCCAAGTTCGCTGTCTAGTTTATGCCGATTGCCAGCACAACGACTTTGCACGGACTCAACAGTGTTTTGAGAGCCGGTCTTGAGGCGGAACTAGAAGACATTCCCCAGGGAGAACACCCGAATCATGGGACCCTCACTGTCTGGCCGGAGCAGCCCGTGCGGCCCAGCCCTTCCGCGCGATGGACTCTAGTCGCTGGGGTGCAGTCCACCTTGTCCGGAAATATACTGAGAAGGCTTTTTTTCAGGACTTTAAAGACAGTATGAAGAATTATACTGTGTTCGGTCTTTTTGCGTCTTGGGCTGGTCTCATCCAGGCACCTCACGTTACTGAGAATTGAACTTATCGTACAAAATGCGCCATGCACAGCTTCCGGAACCATCGCCAGGTGTGTGCGTGCGTGTGTTACCGTGACGCGATGCCCTACCACATTGGGGCTCCGATGTCCGCGTCCGCTTCTGCACGCTGAGGCCCTCAGCTCTGTGTGGAAAGGCCTCTCACACACTGTTTGAACCCCTTCTTTGGTCCTCGTCTGGGACTTACGTCAGCCCGGTGTCCTTTTCCACGTCCTGTGCCGTCTTCAACACAGATTAGACGGGGAGGTCCCCCCTTCCTGGTTGTTGTTCCCGTATCAATAGCGATGGCTGCATCTCTGCACCCACGGCCGCTCAGAGCTCACGCAGGAAGCACATCGTCGTGAACACAATTCACATGGCTCCGGGTAGCCCTCCCCCGCTGGCAATGGCACACGCCGTGAGTTCTGCACACACAGTGCGGACGCCCCTGCACGGCTCTAGCAGTGCCTTATCTTTGTGCCATGCACACCTTGTCCAGAAGCTCGTTCCGTTCAGCAGTCTGCCTCTCTGACCGCCACTGCAGCCAAGAGGGTTGGGTTGTTTTTTTGTGGGTTTGTTTTTTTTTTTTTTTTTCGGTGAAGGGAAGAATGTCTCCCCCACCGTGCAGATATCATCATCCATTTCAGCGAGCTCCCTGTGGCAAGGCCTGGCCAGGAATTTGCTGCTTAGTTATTTTACAGCCACTGCATGGCTGGGGATTGCTTTGTCTGGAGCCGTCCCTTACCCACCTGCACCCCCGGTGGCCGGGAACCGTGACTCAGACACGCAAGCGATGTTCAGTGGACGAACAGATGAACTTGGCATCTTTCAGACCTACCCATCTCTGATAAAGTAAGCTTTGGTTCAAAAGGAAGCTGCATCTGATTTAAGGTTTCTTTACAGGAGGAAACAAAATGGCTTGCGTGCATTTTAACGACGGAGAAGCGGCGGGGGGGGAGCGGAGAGGGGAGGCGGGCACTGGAATGAAGAAATGTTTCCCACCCTTGAGATTCTTCAAATCATTTTTAATGAGGTGGGTGATCTATAAATAATGTCAACTTCTGTGACTCTTCTCCTCCCGTTTCCTCCCCCTGAAATGTCCTTTCATCCACCCCATCCCCAACTCTGAGTATCTAATTATGTCTATTATCCAAGACCCACACTCCAAGAAGCCCCCCTTAATCTCCCTGACTCCCTTCATTAAAGTATCTCTGTGGCTTTTACGGAGTTCTGCCCTGCCCTGCAGCCACGTGGCTCCTTGCCCAATCCCCTTAATCTGTGCCACGTAGAAAACTCCTGGAGAGTAGGACCAGGCTCTCCCCCAAGAGATCTTTTTTTAATTAAGGTATCATTGACATACAGCATTATCAAGAGTTTTGCACACGGTAGGCAGCGTGAATGTGCAGGAATGAACAGTCCCAATGGAAACCCTTTTGTGATTCAGAAGTAATTCAAACTAGCTTTTGGGAACACGGATTCCGATTATTCCTCTTTTGCGTATCCAAAAATTAAGATATGGAAAGTCATCTGCCTATCTACTTGTCAATCTTTAGACATATCCATCATAAAACCTATCTTTACATGTTCGTAGTTGGACTATTTATAATAGCCAAAGGCTGGAAACCATCCAGATGCCCATCACAAACAGAATGGATAATACACTGTAGGATTTCACACAATAGAATACTACAGGGCAATTATAATGAGCAATCCACAACTATAGACAATGATTTGGGCATAGCTCATTAACACGATGTTGAGTAAAAGGAGTCAGACAAAAAAATATATAATTTCATGTATGTTAGGTACAGTAACAGGCAACCCTTGTCTTTGCTGTTAGAGGTCAAGATAGTAACTTCCCTTGGGAGCATAAGGACTGGAAGGGGACATGAGATGTGGCTCCAGGGTGCTGACAATAAACCGCTTCTTGAGTTAGGTGCTGATTGCACAGGTTTTCAGTTTGTACAGAGATTTATTGAGTTTTATGCCTATGACACGGGTACCTTTCTCTGCTACATGTACTGTCCCTGGAGAGCTCTTGGCCTGGATCCTTCTTTCCATGTCAAGAATCAAAAGGTATCAGGATTCAAGTTCTGCTACAATGTAGTGTGTTAGTTTATCTATTGCTGTGTAACAAATTACCGTCCCCCCCCAAAAAAGAAAACCTTAGTGGTTTTAAAGAGCAGACATTTATTATCTCTGAGCTTCTGTAGGTCAGAAGTCGAGGAACAATTTAGCCAGGCAGTCCTACTCAGATTCTCTCAGGAGGTTGCAGCAAGCTGTTGGCAGGGGCTGCCGTCACCTGAAGGCTTTCCTAAGTCTGTAGGATTCACGTCCAGTATGACTTATGCCTGTGGGAAGGAGGCCTAAGTTCCTCACCATGTGAGTCTCTCCAGTGGACTGCTTGAGTGTCCTCACAATATGGCGGCTGGCGTCCTCCAGAGCCGGTGAGAAGGAGCGGAAGGAACAGCCTCAGTGTTTCTTATCACTTAGTCTCAGAAGTCCCACATCATCTTTCCTACCATATCTGTTCATCAGAAACAAGTCATTAAGTCCAGCCCACACTCAAGGGGAGGGGAATTAAAGTCCACCTCTTGAAGGAGAAGTATCACAGTATATCCTCTTGTGGATATATCTTTAAAACCATCAGAGTCCCCCTCCAAACCACAAATTATTTACATCCTTCCCATATGTAAAAAGTCCGTCATCCCCTTCCAAGGCCACCAGAATTCTCACCCATTTGAACATCAGCTCAAAGCCCAGAATCTCATTGTCTGAATCAAGTTCAGAGGCAGCTGAAGCTCCTTGGGCAGAGTTCTTTCAGTGCAGCTCCTTACATACACTTCCCCTCACTATGAACTAAAGATACACGTTATCTGCACCAAACCACCCCCCCCAAACATATGATGACAGGACAGGCACAGAGTAACCACCATAGATGCACCTGTTCAAAAGGGGGTAAGAAACCGAGAGGTACACCAAAGCCACTGGCTGGTAGCAGTCCTGAAATCCAGCTGGGCAAATGTTGGAAGTTCCTTGTCTAGGATTCAGTCCCATATCTGCTCAGGAGTGATTCTCATGGCTCTCATTTCCACGTCTGAGTTTTTCTTCCTTTTCCATGAAAGGTGACCTGTGTTTGCAGCTGCATAATTTTGCTTGCTTCTCACCAATAGAATTCTGGGAGTCCAAAGACTTCTTTTCATTTTGTACTATCTCTTTCCCTTTCAGTCCAAATGTGATTTTTTTTTAAGCCAAAGTGAACCTGAGACACAGGCTCTGAGGTGAATGTGCTGCCCTATTTCAAACAAGCGTGTGGCCGCCATATCCAACCAATCTCTCTCAACGTGCCCATGAAAACATAGGGAAGTATATCTTTTTTAATTCTCATTGCTGAAAACGAAGACACCCTTGCTTCAAGAAACAGACAGAATCTTGGAGAAACTGATACTAAACAATAAGGTGGACAGAGCAAAAACGTTATAAACGTACTGTTGTTTTTAGTTCGTGGAATGATCTTGTTTCGGGTCTCAAAACAGAGACCAACAGAAGAAGAAAAGAAAGGATGATATCTGTAGCTTCCTTATCATTGCCAGAAAACCAGGCCACTAGCCTTCTGCCTTTTGGGCACTATGCCTGCCCCACCCCACCCCACCCAGTATAACTTTCTCTACACAGAGAAGGCAGGCAAATGGGTGACACACACTGGCTATCCTGAGATGTGGTCTCCACAAGTGAGGCAATGGAGACACAAGAACCCTGGTCGCAGTGCATTCTGGGAATTGTAGTTTTTGTGCTCGATAGCAACTCAGAGTATCAAAGAAAGAGCCCAAGAACAGAGAAATTACAGTGGGCCCCCAACACCAGCTAAAACAGACGATCTTCTAAATAACACACAATCGAATACAAAGGTGAACATCTTTTTCTTGAAGACAATCTACATTTCGAAAAAATATATAATAATCTGGATCTAATACCCCAGACTGGATTTAGAAACAAGAGAAACAGAGGAGAGGAAAATTTAAGTATCAGGTAACTATTGACCCTAACAATGAAAGAAGATGGATGAAAGATTTCGGAACTTTAACAGCTTATGAAAGTTGAACCTGGATACATGTTCCAAAACACTAGTGACTTTGGCCAGAGGAATTAATACACCCAGAAAAGCCAAGAAAGTGTTTAAGAAGTGTAATAAGGTATGCTAGTGGTTCTCAAACAAGTAGGCGTCAGAATCACGTGAAAAACTTGCTAAAACAGTTTGCTAAGCCCCACCCCCAAGGGGCTATAATTCCAGCGGGTCTGGGTGAGACCTGAAAATTGGCATTTTGAACAAGTTCCCAGGTGATGCTGAGTGCCTGAGGACTATAAGAACCACTGAGGTACTAGAAAACGTGTTATAAAATTACAACAACTGATGAATGGATAAAGAAAATGCATATCTGTACGATGAAAACTATAAAAAAGGAACAAAACACTGATTCATCCTAGCACATAGATGAACCTTGGGAACATGACGCTGAATGAAAGGAGTCAGACACAAAAGGCCACATAGCGTATGGTTTCCTTTCTACAAAATATCCACAGACAGGCAAATCCACAGAGACGAAAAGCAGATTCACGGTTTTCGAGGGTTGGGATAAGGAGGAAAGCAGAGCAATGGGTACAGGGTTTCTATCGCGGGGTGGTGATGAAAACGTTTAGAAATTAGACAGCGGTGATAGTCACGTGACCTTGTAAAGATACTAAAACCCAACTGAATTCTGCATTTTAAAATGGTGAATTATATGGTCTAGATCTCAGTTTTGAAATATAACCAGGGGCACCTGGGTGGCTCAGTCGGCTAAGCGTCCAAATTTGGCTCAGGTCACGATCTCACGGTTTGTGAGTTCGAGCCCCACGTCAGGCTCTGTGCTGACAGCTCAGAGCCTGGACCCTACTTCAGATTCTGTGTCTCCCTCTCTCTTTGTCCCTCCCCTGCTCAGGCTCTGTTCCTCTTTCTCTCTCAAAAAATGCATAAACATTAAACAACAAAAGATTTCAAAATCAGAAAGGAGCTGTGCGTGAAACAGTAAGAGTCGTATCGAAAGACTGTTACATGAAATGCTCTTCAGCCATTAAAAAATGTTGTTGTTGGGCGCCTGGGTGGCGCAGTCGGTTAAGCGTCCGACTTCAGCCAGGTCACGATCTCGCGGTCCAGGAGTTCGAGCCCCGCGTCGGGCTCTGGGCTGATGGCTTGGAGCCTGGAGCCTGTTTCCGATTCTGTGTCTCCCTCTCTCTCTGCCCCTCCCCCGTTCATGCTCTGTCTCTCTCTGTCCCAAAAATAAATAAACGTTGAAAAAAAAAATGTTGTTGTAGAATTAATATTTACTGCCATGGAAAAATGCTCATGCTATACTCTCAAATGGAAAATACAGGTTACAAAATTATATATATACTGAGCCAACATTTTGGGTGTTTTTTTTTTTTTTTTTACGCTGTGTATGTGATGTAGAAGATCCAAAAAGTCATACACCTGGCGTTCCAGAAGGTGTCTAGGTGAGGAGCATAGATGGGGGATTTTTTTCTTTCAAGCTGTTTTTTTCTGCAAGCGCTTTGCAGTGCTCGTGTAAAAAGGAAACAATTTTCACTTTTGAAAGCAATGTGACGTACAATTGAGGGGGACACTCCATTCTCTCCGATGACACTCTGATGGACAGGAAATGGAAACCAGGGGCCATGCGTCCACTGAAGGACGAGGCAGAGATGCCTTAGGGGCCCCTCTCTTTCTGCCGGATTCCTACCACGGAAGTACAGGATTCTGCTAACCAGAGGTGCTCTGCTCTTGAGGCCACTTGCTAACTTCAGGGAGACGGTGCTTCTTGAAGAGTACCCTGTGTTCTTGGAGAAATCTTTATTTCCCTAAATATTTCCTGTGGGAGAGAAGTCAGAGACCCCAGATCACTGGGAAGGTAAGGACATCAGACTTGAACACCTTAGCGGGTCACCTTCACTAGCGAGAATGGTTACCGTCGTTCAACACTTCCTACTTGCCAGGCTCCAAGCCAAGTGTTTTCCACGTATTAACTCATTTAATCTTCCCGGCAACCCAATGCTCTAGGTACTATTATTATCCCCATGTTAGAATGAGAACCTGAGGCACCCAGAGATGAGGTAACTTGCCCAAGCTCACAGTGTTCAAATCTAAACATTCTGCCTGTAGAGTCTTTATAAGACTTTTTAACAATAGCTTTATACATCCAGGGGCCCCAGGGGGGAGGGGGGCTCAGTCGGGTGAGCGTCTGACTTCGGCTCAGACCTCGATCTCACCGTTGGTGGGTTCGAGCCCCACATCGGGCTCCGTGCTGACAGCTGAGAGCCTGGAGCCTGCTTTGGATGTTGTGTCTCCCTCTCTCTCTGCCTCTCCCTGCTCGCTCGCTGTCTCTCTCTCTCTCAAAAATAAACATTAAAAAATGTTTTTTAATATTGAAAAAAAACAGTAAGTTTATGCTTCTGGGTCCAAACAAACTTCTTGCTGCTGTCATTTGGGAAAGTTTCTTTACCTCCCCACGAGGCTCTGATGTCTCTTCCAGAGAGGATCAGAGTAATCGTAGACGCATTTTGCATCATCTCACATCCACCCACTCTGGATCCCGGAGAGGCAGGGTTCCTTGGACCCCCTAGGCCCTTCCCTGCTCCCCAATCCCGTTGCCCCATGGGTTCAAGATGGAGGGGGGGGGCAACCATTGGGCTGTTGGCATGATGGATCCTCATAACACCTTATCCTCAGGGGGTTCAGGACTTGTAAGTCACGTCCCGGGTCCCTCCTGCCGGCTGTGACATGCCGGGCACACCAAGAGCCGGATCCTGTTTGAAATCCCGAGGCGTGGGCAGTGCTCTGGAACTTTCAGGGTTTTTTCTGAATTTTCAGGAAGTTATTTTATCCCGTGACAAATGGGGCCGGGAGCATGGGAGGAGTCCACCTGGAGTGCATGGAATAAGGGAGCACGTTGTCTCTAGAGAAATTCAAAACAATAACAGAACTAGACCTGCTCATTTGTCTGTTTTTGAAGGATGGTTGACACAAAGTCTATCTATTTTTTATCATCTCCATGCACCAGCAATTCCAAACAATTTCAGTGATAAAGGACCCCAATCTGGGTCTCTCCCACCAGCCCCCCCCAAACACACACACCTGGGCATACTGCATACCAGCTTTCATTCCCAGCTTTCTGCCATTTTATTTGTGAGTCATCAACCCCCAATGCCCTCCCTCTTCACTGGGGTTCTTTGTCCCCCAAGTGGTGGGTGAGGAGGGTGGGTGAGGGAAATGGGTGATGGGAGAGGGGGAGGGGACTGGCCTTTAAAGGCTGTGTCTGCCCTGTCCGCCGCTGCGAAGGCATCTGGGACACCGGAGCTGGGGAACCAGGCATGGGGCCCAACTTCGACTTTCCCTTGAGGGCAGACATTGTCCCCAACTTGGAGTCAGGCTCATGCTGGGAAAGGGCGTGCCTCTGAGACCCAGCCCTGATGTCCCAGCTTCTGCAAGACATTCCCTGTGCCCCAAGGCAGGGTTAGTCACTTCCTTCTGGAGGAACTTCTGTACACCCCTTTGTTAGAGCACTGAGCTCGCTGGCTTGTGCGCTTAGATCACCCCACTCTGCGGAGAGCTACCTGAGGGCAGGCGCTTCCTAGTTCGTCTCTGTCCCCCCAGTTCTAACAGAGGGACGGACACAGAGCAGAGGCTCAAAACTGCTCAGTGACACCGAGAAGAGAATCACACGCTGTCTTCCTCTTTCCCCGTGAAACCTGTCCGCCTCGGGTCTGCAATAAATACGGGCTAGGGTGAGGCCGTCGTTCATTCATTTGTTCCGCGTGTGCTGGTTTATTCTTATGCAATTATCATTACGGTAAAGTGACGTTTGTTTTTCTTTACAGTCCTTGACCTGAGCGAGTTCATTTGTGAAAGGCGTTAAACGGCAGAGCTGACAGAGGGATGGCAACTCCGTGCAAAGCGGGGACGGTTCTGGAAGGAGATTCAGACATTCCACACGGGAAGCTAGCGCGGTCCGTTCGCTCTGTGGCGTCTACGGAGACCTGCTGAAGGAACGGAACCTGCCGATGTGCAGAAGGGCCGAACCTCCTGGGAAGGGCTGCGTCCCAGCCACCCCACCGAGGCTGGCCGCCATCAGGGCCCGGTCGGGGCCTCGACGTAGTAAGGGAAGTACTTACTAATAACGGGTGGGGATGGGCTGGGAGGAAAACGTGATAGGACTCGTCCAGCCTTGTCCAGGCCACACCCAGTTTAGTCAACGACTTCTGAACCCGGAGAAGGTAAAGGAACACAGTGGAGCTTGGACCGAGGGCTTTGAAATAAAAATCTCAACGCACTCCTGCGAGTGTGGCCCAATCCCGTTCTCTTCCAGAAGAGAAATGCCCCATGTGGCCAGGCTGGTCCTGAAAAGGAGCCCCGTCCTGCAGACACCTGACTGTTCTACTGGAGGAACAGCCTGCCGGCCCGATCTGCTTCCTCCCCTTGAAACAGAGGAACCGGGACTGGCTGACCCGCTAGAGCTGTGTCAGCAGGAATCAGAGGGAATCCGTTTTCTGCCAGGACGGAACTGAACCTCCACAGGCGTGCGCTGCGGCGGCATTTAAAAATACGTTTTCTAGGCGCCTGAAATGTAAACGCAGGTAAAATAAATAAAAGCCAATTAACAATAGCATCTGGGGAGACACCGCTTGGGGAAAAAGAGAGGGGAACGTAGGGGAAATCCTTGGGAAGTACACAGCCGATGGCTTCCTGAGGCCCGGCTTTGACATCTTCTGAGAACCTTCCGCGGCCTCGCAGGCAATGTTAGCACAGGTGGGGTTTGCAAACCCGTATTCACGGCCCACAGCTGTGTTTCGTTGGCTTCAGTGGCGTGTTTGTTTTCTAAAAGTGGAAAATCTGCAAATAGGACGTGTGCTTTCCAGTTTACCGCGGTCCTCACTGCTCCCAATTGTCTTACACAATTGTCACCTGGCCTGCCAGGCCTCTGTGGCCATGATGCCCTGGACTCCAGTTCTCAACCTTGGCTGCCCGTTGGAATAATGCAAGCGGGCTTTGGAAAATACCCGTATTTGGGTCCCACCCCACCCCCCCCCCCAGAGATTCTGATTTAATTTACCTGGAGTACAGCCTGGAGGGCAGTTTCTAACACTTCCCAGGTGATTCTAATGTGCAGCAAAATTTGAGAACCGCCGCTCTTGGGGAAGCAGAGTGGCTGGAGAGCTCTGACCCAGGGCATTTTCCACCAGGTACTGTTTATCCCCAGATTGACTGGTCTCCTTTACCTAGAGCTGGGCCTCCTGGTCATAGAACCACCAACCTCACCCAGACCCTTGAATCTGACCTTCTCTGAAAGGGGTCCAGGCCAGACTCCCCAAAGGATCCCTCACGACTAGGAAGATAACGATCTCTTTCGAAATGATGAATTTAGGGCCACTCTTCCAGAGCTTCTAATACTTGGCGACTTAAGCACAGACACATTCGGAACCAGTCAGCCCGTATTAGGCACGAAGCACTTTCTCGTTGGATTTCTCATCTCGGATTGATAACGACATCGTGGAGAAGGCATTGCTCTCCCGTCACAGGTGGGAGAAGGGTGACACCCAGCCCTGGTGCTGTAAAAGCTCTGCTTTGTAACTCCGGCTGCAGCTGAACTTATTTTAATAAACATCCAGTGTCTGCTGTGCAGTCTGTGGAGGGCTGTATTCCAGAACAGCCCGAACAACTGATGACAGCCAGAATTTACTCTGATTGGGTCAGCCCGTGCCATGTTGGTTTGTAAACATTGGCATTTAGAATCAGTGGACTCGTATTAGGCACCAGGCACTCTGTCTTGTCCTTGCTGTTGTTAGATCCACAACAAAGGGGATTAAGAGGTGGCCCCGGTGCTTGAAGGCTCAGGCCTCGAGGGGGAATTCAGCACTGAAGTCCTTCCAATAGGATAGTTGCGCGAAGAAGACGTACGCGTAAGCGGAGTCTGAGACAGCAGCAAGAGGGACGCGTATACTTCTATCTGCAAACACCAAGGAAGGCTTGGGCAGAGCAAGAGGTATTTAGACCTGCATCTGGAAGGACGAGTAGGAGTCTCCCCGGCAGAGGAGGAGGTGAGTGGGTGGAGGTCCTTGCTGAGCAAAGGCACAAAGGCATACCACTGCCCAGCATGTTTGGAAAACTCGGCTTTGAGTCAGGAAAAGAATTCCAGATTCCCTTGAAAGTTAGTTTACCCTGCTTATCTAGAAACCTAATGGTTCCGAATGGCGTTAACTATATTTTTCAGTGTTGGGCCCATCCAGGTGGGCTGCGGGTGAGTCCCCCAGCTGCAAAGACAGAGCTCCCTGCTGTAACATCCTCTTATGTGACCCAGCTCCTTTCCTTCTCAAATAACATTCCAGAATTCTAAAAGCGACCCTTATCTCCAGCAGAAAGTAATCTCGTTTTCTCTCTCACTGTATGCAGTCACAGGCACACTGATGTTGCTGATTACTTTCCGCTGGCCAATTCCAATAGCAGCATGATTTTACAAATCACAGGAGAAGATGGCAATCAGAGAAAAGGAGCACATGATATAAACACTAATACTTTAGATATTTGCTTTAACTCGTCTTGGGACAGTTCTAGCCTACGTCATGCCACTAATCAGTACATTCACATTGCTGTCTATGATTCCTCTTTGCCAGGTCATTTAAAATCCACACTCTACCCCTTACCCTGGACATCCCTTCCTTAATGCTGTTGAATTCAGAAATTATGGATTTTTTAAAGTATTTATTTATTTTTTGAGAGAGAGACAGAGTGCGAGCAGGGGAGGGGCAGAGAGAGAGGGAGACACAGAATCCGAGGCAGGCTCCAGGCTCCGAGCTGTCAGCACAGAGCCCGACGCGGGATTCAAACCCACAAACAGTGAGATCGTGACCTGAGCTGAAGTCGGGTGCTTAACCGACTGAGCCACCCAGGCGCCCCAGAAATTACGGATTTTTGTATTCAAACTCCGAGAGTTATCTAAAGGCTTTTATTTGATGTAATTAATAAGGCTCTACCTTCTCAAGTGAATGCGTCATCAGACGTAACATTACCTTGTCCAAAGTGCGCAGGAGCCTGAGTTCTCCTTTCCACGTGCGTGTGTGTTAGCCTGGAGTAACGTACATGACTTTGATATTCTTCAATACAGTCAAGCTGCAAGGTCTGTACAAGATTAATTACAAACTTAGGGGCCCGGGGTAGGTCAGCCCTTCATTATCATTAATGAACCTTCTTCATCTGCACTAAGAGACCTCTAATTGGGTTTATTTCTTACAGTGGGCACGTAAGTATCCTTCAGAAGTTTACTTTGCCAACCTATATTGTGGGATAAACCTGCTAATCCGTGCAACCTTGGACGATCCGCTGAGAATAAGTAAATTTCATGACATGAGCTGGTTGAGGAAGCCACAATGAAAACCCACTACATCACAACATAGACTTGGTTCATTAATCTGTAAGTAGAACCTGGCCTTAATTATTCATGATAATAGCCCTTAATATACTAGTTCGCTGCGGCATATTTTGTATCAGTAATGGAGGTCTCTGTCCTTTACGAACTTACGACAAGTCTCTGCTATTAAATCTTCACTGAGAGGCGGGCTACGAGCCTGACCAGGGATTTCATGGGAATGTCATGTTCGAAGCGTAATAATCAGGCTTTACTGTTCTGAAGAGACTTTCATCCTAAGGATCTCAAAGCACTTTATGAGCCTTCATTAGTGCCAGGAATACCCCGAAGGCACCATGGTTTTACTATCTGTGTTTTATAGGTGAAGAAACAAGACCCGGGCTGGTAAAGTGACTTGCCCAAGGTCACAAGACAGATTAGCCAGACATCTTACAGGGTTTCTTCAGAAGAAACCATTTGTGTGTCATTTCAGCTAAAGGACCTTGGCCGTGACTCGCAGTGTTTGGATGCCCCCCCCCCACACCCACTCTGACACAGTTGAGGCACGTAACAGGCCCTCGGTGCCTGTCGGCTGAAGGGAGGGATAATGCTGGTGCTTCCGATTCAGAATCCCTTATGAGCTACCCAAACCCCTTTGCTCACAGTTTCTCTCCCCCCGAGTATCCCAAACGTGTCGCTGCTGTCACTGTCACATTTGCACTAAGAAAGGGTTTGCAGGGTTCGGCTCTGAGGAAGAGGAACAGAGGGATTTCCACCTCCCATATTCTAGGATGTTAACAAAAGACCTTTGCTCGATCGAGTTAGGCTCTGCCGTTGTGTTGGAGAGTTCTAGATAATTAGGTGGTAGATTCTCCTTATAACTCCAGCAATTCTTTCTAGACCCTCGAGCTTCAAGAAAACCCGAGAAACAGCTTTTAAAATACATATATACATATATATATTTTTTTATTGCTAGTGCCACGTAGGCTATGGATCCCGCTCGGAGGTCGCTGGGGGTGGATCTTTCTGTTTGGCTTCCAATGTGTGTATTTGATCCCAGCTCAGATTTACATTTAAGACATGTTGAGAGTGTGCACTCCCAGGTTGTGCGGAATGCCAGGAAACGGGATCATTCCACCAGGCGTTAGCTTTCAGCTCTGTCCTTTGTGACAGATTCCAGAGCGTCTCCACCTTAAGGCAGGCGGGTCACCAGGCCGCTTCCGTGACCCCCCCCTAACCTGTACCAGGCTGCCGGCAAGCACTCCTGTCAGCATTGTTTACTCTGGCAAGACTGATGGCGTCCAGGTGGATTTCCCAACCCCCGCGCCTCCTCCCCCGGCCCGCTTCTCCCCTGCCGCCCGCAGCCGCGGCTGGCCGCGTGGTGCACTGTGCAAACCGTGCAAATCTGCAGTTTGCGGGAAGCGGCATTTCTCCCTAGTTGAACCACTGGCGTGGCTTCTGAGGACAGGAGGGCCGCCCCCGCCTCCCCCGGTGCCCCTGGCCGCCACACCAGCCCCAGAGGGTGCCCTCTGGCCTTGGCGAAAGTGTGCCTCTGTGCTTGCTCCTGCCCTCGCTTCTCCCTGGGTAGAATCGCCCGCCTGGGAGGGCCGTGCTGTTGGGCAGATCACCCCGGGAAGCATCTGGAGGGCCTGCTGGGGAGATGCCCAGAATGCCAGGCGCAGATGGAAGTGTGCGGGAACTGGCCTTGGGGCCCGAGGGAAGCAGGTGGCCCCCTGGTGCAGAGCAGCCTGGGGTCCCGCAGCTCCCTGGGCGGGCCACAGCCCCCGAGTCAGGACTCACTCTCAGGATGACGGTTAGGCACTGAGAAGTGTGGTCAGTCTCCAGGACATGGCGCTCAGCACTAGGGACCCACGCGTGAGTAAGGCTCATTCACGGGACGGAGGGGCAGAGTTAAAAGATAAGAAAGCAAACGCTGAAATAACATGTTACAGAATCCAGAAAGGGAGCTGAGGGGGTGCTTGAAGGAACAAAAGGGACCAGGACATGGGGGGGGGGCAGGGAGGGAGGGTATTCCTGGCAGGAGAAATGCCATAAGCAGAGGTGTGTCCACGGAACCGTGGCCGAGGGACGTGGCTGGTGTAGGGTTCACACGTGGGGGCTGGCGATGGAAGAGGGAGGCCGAAGGGTCAGGGTGGGGCCAGGAGAAGAAGGCCTGCAGGGCCAGGCAGGGGCGGTATGCAGCAGGCAAAAAGGAAACGTTCTGGAAGGATTAGCCAGGAAGGTGGCAGGGTGCCATGATCCAGGTAGTGTTCTAGAAAATTAATCTGGTATCCACGTGTACGTGGAAAGAGACTGAAAACAGGAAGCCAGTTGATGGTAGTAACCCACGCGGGATTTGATAAGGCCTGCTTCACCTGGTCACAGTCTAGAGCCTTCTTCAGCCTGTCCCCCCCACCCCTTTTCACGGTTGACTTCGCATCCCTCAAGTCTGGGCTTAAATGCCACTTCTTCTGGGGACACCTCCCTGACTGACCCCAGAGTTTTGGGGGTCCGTCAAAACCCACTTGCTTTGTCATAATTACCTCATTGCGTTTTGTGTGTGGTTGAAACAACAACAAATACCACATAACAATCATGCGAAGAATAGTCGCCATTTTGTGCAAATGGCACCACCATTCATCTCCAAAACTCTTTTATCTTGTAAAACTAAACCTCTGTATCCGTCAACAGCTCTCCTCTTCCCTCTCCCCCACCCCCTGGCGACCACCCTTCCCCTTTCTTTGTCGAAATTTGACTACTCTTAGGTACCCCATATAATAAGTAGAATCATACAGTGTTTGCCTTCTAGTATTTACTATTCAAATACTGGTTATTTCACTTAGTGTAATGTCCTCAAGATTCATCCATGTGATAGCACATGACGGGATTTTTATCCTTTTTTTTTTTTTTAAGACCTTATTTATTTATTTTGAGAGACACAGAAAGTGCAAGCAGGGGAGGGGCAGAGAGAGAGGGAGAGAGAGAATCCCACGCAGGCTCTGTGCTGCCAGTGCAGATCCCGACCTGGGGCCCAAACTCACAAAATGAGAGATCGTGACCTGAGTTGAAACCAAGAGTCAGACACTTAACTGCGTAAGCCACCCAGGCACTCCTAGGATTTCCATCGTTTTTAAGGTGAAATAGTATTTCGTTCCATAAATATCCATAAGGGAGATATCTATATATCTATAGGGAGAGAGAGAGATACCATATTTTGTTTACCCATTCATCCGTTCATGAACACTTGACTTTTTGTGTTTAAATAAAATGGACTCTGATAGAAGAAAATAAAACAGAACAAAATAAAAATATGGGAGTGCATTCTTGTAATAAGGGTATGGATTGGGACAAGAGTCACTTATCAGAGCTCCTATATAACAAGATGGGAAACAAAATTTATATCATATCCCCAGATTTGAGGAACATGAAAAAATCCCTCCTTTGTCTTGGACATAACAGCGCAAGTGTCCGGGTGGGTATTAATGACTTTATGCGTCTGACTTTTCTCACGTGAAACCGGCAGAATGAGCGAATGAGCAAGTTCTCCGAGCCACAGTCTCCCCGGCATTCCCCATTCTGTGGCACTCTCTGGGTGGGAATACACGTGGGCGGGCTGAGTAGCTGTCACCTGCTAGGTGCATGATCCTAGAGGCTTCCCCAGAACCAGGATGCAGTCCTGGCCCCTGGAGTCTGGATTTGGCTCCTGATAGGAGCCCTGAGCCCTTTCCCTCTCAATGCCCTTCCGTTTTGTGCTCCTAGCACCAAATATTAAACCCTGCACAGGAGTCCTCCCTTCCGGGCGGGACAATGGGGAGCTAAGACAGCCATCTGAAAAGTTTATACCCTGCAGCTACAAAGCGTGAGGGGGCACATACCTGTGTCTGTACTCCCACACACGCACCCCGGGGACAAAGAAGCAAAGGAGAGAGGTTGCAGCGATACTTTGGTGACTGTGGGATGGAAAGGAGAGGATATGGGGGTAACCATCATCTCAGATCTTCTCCCTAGTCATCAGCAGGGACATCACCGCCGCCCCCACCATGTTATCGCTTTGTTGTGGCTATTACACAGATGTTTAATGAGGCAAGTGTGCGCTGAGGTCCAGAGCCCCTGCTGACCTATGTCTGGTGCACTTGATTGTCCCCAGGCCCCGGTACTGCCCTTGAGCCAGAGCACAAAGTCATCAATAAATACCTCTGTCTGGGAGAACCAACCGAATCTGTATAAACAAGACCTGTGAGCTGGAAATAGCTTACACTGGGAGTTGTTTAGTAGAACGTCCACGTCCCTTGCCATAAATCTACAGTCCAGAGATCCATAAGGCATTTAGGGTGTGGTTGGGACGATAACGTGTCATGTGGTTATGCTGCTTTTCAATATAGGTGATAAAAATAGAAATTCAAAATGAAAGAACCATATCGAACACTTGCATGTCGTAAGTGAACTTTAAAATTGTTCCTGGTGGAGCACGTGGGTGGCTCAGTCGGTTAAGCGTCCGGCTCCTGGTTTTGGCTCAGGTCATGATCTCACGGTTTGTGGGTTCGAGTCTCGCATCGGGCTCCACACTGACAGTGCAGAGCCTGCTAGGGATCCACTGTCTGCACCTCCCCCATGTGCTCTCTTGGTCTCTCTCTCTCTCAAAATAAATAAATAAACTTGTAATTAATTAATTAATTAATTAATTAATTTGTTCCTGGAAGTCAGAATGCCTTATTAAGATGTAGAGACACTGAAGATGTGAATGCGTACCGAACTTCCAATGTAAATCATACATTTGGAAGCAGGACTCAGTCAAAATTGGGTTCGCACTTTGAGTTCCTCTCTACCTCTGCAGGTGACAATGAGATAAAATGTAAAAACAGAATACTAGAAACATGTAGCCAAGCTTAGAATGCGTGGGTGGCTCAGTCAGTTTAACATCCGACTCTTGATTTCGGCTCAGGTCATGATCTCATGCTTTTTGAGTTGGAGCCCCACATCGGGCTCGGTGCTGACAATGCAGAGCCTGCTTGGGATTCTCTCTCTCTCTCTCTCTCTCTCTCTCTCTCTCTCTCTCTCTGCCCTTACTCCACTTGCATGTGTGCTCTCTCTCTCAAATAAATAAGCTTTATAAATACATACATACATACATACATAATAAAAATATATAGCCAAGCTCAAAAAAGAAAAGAAATACTTCCATGGACTATAAATTTATCAAAAATACTAGTTTACAAGCGGTAAGCAGAGTTGACGGGTTCAGAAGTACTCCATGAGAGACAGGAAACCAAAACCCACGATTACTGCAAAACAGCGCAGATTCAAACCCTGAGCAATGAGGTGGCTTCTCTCAGGCCCTGGATACCAGGTGGGATGTCTCCCACCTCCAGAGATACGTGGCTTTTTAAGAGCCAGGGGGCCAGGTGACAGTCGTAGCGTATTTGTTTTATCCAAAATGTGTTTATTGGAGTGGTTTCCCACCCACTCTGGTTCAGGGTGCTTTTAGTGCTGCTCCCGTCTGAAGGAGCATCCTTCTGTAAGCCTGCCTTCCTTCCTGCTGGTGGTGCATGTCTCAAGACGGTGGTGGTTTCATAGCCTCCCGGGCTCTTCACATCCATGGAGTAGGAGTTGGGGCCCTGCACTAGACGCTCCTTCCTTCCACTTCCTCTTCTCCTCTCCTGGGGACGTGTGGAAGAGGTCCTGCACGAGGGGCACGTTCTCATGGGGAGCTCGTCACCACCCGAAAGGCCATATTTGTTTTTCTTCAGCCTTCTTTAATGGGTAAGGGAGTCCCATGTTGATCTCACTTTTTATACAGTGATCCTAGATCTGGTCATGACTCTTGCATGTTTTAAGTTTTAAGTCAACGGTGAGTAGGTGAATTCATTCCAGCTGACATGACCGTGAGAAAGCTGCCTGGAAATGACTTTAAATGACTATCTGAGGGTCTTCCAAGGGGTAAATGAAGAATCCATACAAGCATTTAAAAAAGCTATGACACAGAATAGGTAGAAATGAAACAAGAACAGGGGACTATGAAAAAGAACTTATAATAAATTTTAGAATTGAAAACTATAATCACTAGGGTAAAAAAACATGCCTCTGTGTTGGGCACAAAAAGAAAAGTAGCAAATTGAGAGGTAGCACCAGGAATTTACACAGAAGTGAGCACAGCAAAGTAAAGATAGATAACAGAGAGATCAGAACCCAGGTGATGGAGAGAGAGGTTCCAGCAGGTTCCAGGATAGGCCTAATGGTAGTCTGGAGGAAGAGCCTATAGTAAATGAGGTAGAATAATAGTTGGAAATGTTGGACGAGAATTTTTCCTCATATCGAAAGAATAAACATACCGAATACTGAGCCGGATAACTAAAAAATAAGTCCTCCCTAGACCCATCGTTAGGAAGCTGCAGAAAACCAAGGATAAAAAGGAAAAAAAGATCAAAGCTACGCCAGAGGCAAGACCTATTCTTGCAGCAGAATGTTAGACCAACAGGGGTCACTCACTCACTCAGCGGTCTCAGAAGCCGAGAGATTTCTCGTAGGAAAACATGGTCCATGTGCTGAAAGGGAAAAAAAAAAAAACAAACCACCATTCAAAATTCTTCACACAGCTAAACTATCATTGGCAAGTAAGACCAAACTACAATCTTTTAAGGTCTGCAAAGTCTCAGAGTATTCGCCGTTCACAGATCCTCACGGAAAAGACTACCAAAGGACTTACTTCAGCAAGAAGAAAAGTGAACACCAGGGGCTAGAATGGTGTGTGAACAAAGAAAGCTCTAACTAGGGAGACCATATATTGGTAGATACACTTGTGGACCGTAAATTTGGGCGAGAAGTTACCTCGAAGATGCTTCAGATAAGGAGGAAATGTGGAAACATGAGCCAAGACAAAGAAAGAATTCACCAGTGTGAATAAGAAACTCCTTAGTCTGCTCGAGATCTTTGTTCAACCATCCGGCAGAGGAGGGATCAGTGATCTGCACCTACTGATTGATTTATACTCCAGTCTTCTTCCAAGAAAGACTTAGGTTAGCTAACCTGAAGCTATTCCTGGTCTATCCTTCGTTTTCAGATCCGGGAGCTTCCCAAGGGAGTCGTTGGCAGTCTTTCGGTTGAACCCTTGGCGCCAATCCCAGGGAGAGCTCTCCATGTTCAAATGAATCATGGCATGTGGGGTTTTTTTTAGCAATCCAGTCCCTCTAGTCTTCCAGACAGACACACTAAAGACTTCTAGAAAAACGCAAAGGAGCATGGGACCTGCAAAAACTTCTGTGGCGCTAAGGAACGTGTAAGACCCCAAAGGAAAATCTTGTTCCTCAAATAAATTAACCTGAAGATAAAACTGTTTTCTGTTTCCAGTGAGATAAAGGAATTCATTATATCAATAAACAGGTCAGCATAAAAAGAGAATGCAACAAAATTATACCCATAATAGCTGAAAGCGGGTCTTCATTAAAAGCAATAAAAGCTGGGGCACCTGGGTGGTTCAGTCGGTTAAGCATCTGGCTTTTTTTTTTTTTTTATGTTTATCTTTGAGAGAGAGAGACAGAATGTGAGTGGGCAGGGTGTAGAGAGAGAGGGAGACACAGAATCCGAAGCAGGCTCCAGGCTCCGAGCTGTCTGCACAGAGCCCGATGGGGGGCTCAAACCCACGAACCGTGAGATCGTGACCTGAGCTGAAGTCGGACACTCAACCGACTGAGCCACCCAGATGCCCCAATATGAAATATTTTAAATGAGGCAAAAGAAGACAATAGATAAGAACAGGACACCGACCTGACAGCCAAACTGTGAATGGAACGTTCTTAATAAAGAAGGAACAGCTGGTTAAGAATAGGTTATAAAAGTTCCCAGAATTTGGTGGGGGGGGGGGGGGGGGGGGTTGGGGGGAGGGGATTGAACTTGGATATCAGGAGGATTTACCATATCCCAGATAAGATCAGTTAAAAGGAAACAGGATTAACACATATCCTCATGCGTTCTTAAACCTCAAGGGGAGAAAATGTACATTTAATCAGATCATCAGCTGGAGAAGGGAAAAGGTCAAAGGGGTTAAAATCAAGCTTGCTTTATACATCTCTTCTGAAATGGCCCATGTTAAAAGAGAAAGGAGACACACATATAGTCCACTAAGATGTAGCTCCGACCCACGAGGATTTCATTTCTCGTCACGGGTCGTTCACATCTACGGGAAATAGACATTTTTAAGATTTGCAGAGACTTGAAAAGATTAGTAAGCTTGGTGCTGCTTATGAAGATATTCTTCAAGAGTGTTCAAATCACTGTGGTCAAAATTAGTGAGACAATTATTCATTGCCAAGTGACAATGGAAAAAAAATAGTGATTGTTATTGAAGTTAAGTGACGGAGTGAAGTTTAAAACTCTACGTTAGGTTTTTACCATCGACGGGGACAAAGTGTTACTGGTGTCTAAGTAACGGATACAGATATTGGACCAAAAGAATAAAAAACATCTTAAGGGGCGCCTGGGTGGCGCAGTCGGTTAAGCGTCCGACTTCAGCCAGGTCACGATCTCGCGGTCCGTGAGTTCGAGCCCCGCGTCGGGCTCTGGGCTGATGGCTCGGAGCCCGGAGCCTGTTTCCGATTCTGTGTCTCCCTCTCTCTCTGCCCCTCCCCCGTTCATGCTCTGTCTCTCTCTGTCCCAAAAATAAATAAACTTTAAAAAAAAAAAAAACATCTTAAAAGGATAAAAAGCAGGCATTTTGTGTTGCAGTGTGCAGCTTCTCGGAGGGCTCCCACAGAGCCCTCCTCCAGGGTTTCAGGTCTCTGTGAACTCTCTTATGGTGCAGTGTAAGTTGGGCCTGGTGACGCTCTTCGAACAAAGTACAGCAGAAGCGATGCACTGTCACTTCCAAGGTTCGGTGACGGAAAGACTCTGGTTTCCATCTTGCTTACCATCTCCTGCTTCCTCTGCTCCGTCCCCTGCTTGCTCTGAGCAAAGTCCCACCATGTTGTGAGCGGCCCTGTGGTTAGACCCATGTGGCAAGAAACTGAGCTCGCTGGCAAACAGCCAGCCGGGACCTGCTGCCTGCCGACAGCCACGTGAGTGAGCTTGGAAGTGGATCTTTATTATTATTATTATTATTATTATAGTTTTTTTAATGTTTATTTTTGAGACAGAGAGAGAGCATGAGTGGGGGATGGGCAGAGAGAGAGGGAGACCCAGAATCCGAAGCGGGCTCCAGGCTCTTGGTTCTGTCAGCACCAGAGCCCAACGTGGGGCTCGAATCCACGAACCGTGAGATCGTGACCTGAGCTGAAGTCAGACGCTCAACCGACCGAGTCCCCCAGGTGCCCCGGAAGTGGATCTTTTGAGGCCTGCCAACAGCCACATGGGTGAACTTGAAAGCAAATCCTTCCCCGGTTAAGTTGACTGCAGTGTCACTAGAGACTCTGAGCCAGAGGACCCAGCTAAGCCACGTCCTGAGACTAAAAGTTCGTTGCCTTCAGCACCTACGTTTTAGGTTAATTTGTTACGCGGCAATATATACCTATCATCTGATTAGATTTTTGAGTTTAGAAGAACAGAAAAAGGAAGAAAAGAAGAGAAAAGCCCTCAGAAGGGCTTAATGTTTCTTTTTTTCCATGAAGGGGAGTCAGAAGATACCAGCTTTGATGGAGGACAGAAGTTTACATGATTCAAGAAAATTATTAGTAGGGTGGACAATATAGTGATGGACTTCCAAACAGCCAAAAGTAAACAGGGCCCCATCATATATCAGCATAACAAACAGAAAAGAAACACTAAGAAAGTAGGAAATGAGATCTGTAAAGGCAGAATGAGGGTAACATTTAGATCGGGTACTATTTTCAAGAACCAAGAGTCTCAGGTTGGTTTAAGAAAAGAGAATCCAACAATACTGACTTATTCCATAAACAAGCATCTATTGGGCACCTCCGGGGATACCTGGTGAGCCAGGCGGACTCCATGTAAACAGGCAATTGCAACGCAGAGTTGAAAGTGCAAACCACCAGAAGAGTACAGGACGTGAGAGTTGGTTGATGTGACTCTTTCCACCTTGGTATTGTTAACCGTTTCTGTTTGGAACTATCCACATTCTCCTCCAAGTGGCCTTCCAAGATTCCCAACCCCTAACCCCTAACACACATACACACACAGGACTGCAATGAAAATTTTTAATTCACTGTTATTAGTTGTGACAGATTAAACAGAGTATGCAACAAAGAAGAATTAGAGAATAGAGACTATGGCTAATGCAATGTTAAGGTAGAATTAGTAGATGAAATTTCAGAAGCAGAAACATCATTTCTGACAAAGCCCTCACAGTAGATTCAAGCAAGTAAGAATTACACCGGCCATAATCTCTGGTCATAGGGTCGCAAAGTGAGAAATCATCAGTTAAAGAAAAAAAAAAAAAAAAAAAAAAAAAAAAAAAGCCATCGATTAACTGGAAAACCTTATATAATATCTGGCTCAAAGGAAAATAGTGTAAGAAGAGATGGTTTAGAAAAAATGGTTATGGAAACGTTACACAAGAAGACAGAAAGTGAGAGTAAAGATAAACATTGAACTTACAGAAGGAAATTCATTTCTTTTAAGAATTTAGCATTCAACTAAACCTTCCAAAATTAAAATGAAAAAGAAGTCCCATGGGGTGCCTAAGTGACTCAGTCAGTTAAGCATCCAACTCTTGATTTCAGCTCAGGTCATAATCTCACAGTTTGTGAGATTGAGCCCCACATCAGGCTCCTCAAAGACAGCACAGAGCCTGCTTGGGTTTCTCTCTCTCTCTTTTTGTTTCTCTCTCTGCCCCCACTCAGGTGCATGCACCTGCACTCGCTCTCTCTGTCTCTCTCAAAAATAAATAAACTCGGGGCGCCTGGGTGGCTCAGTCGGTTGGGTGACCGACTTCGGCTCAGGTCATGATCTCACAGTCCGTGAGTTCGAGCGCTGCGTCGGGCTCTGTGCTGACAGCTCGGAGCCTGGAGCCTGTTTCAGGTTCTGTGTCTCCCTCTCTCTCTGACCCTCCCCCGTTCATGCTCTGTCTCTCTATGTCTCAAAAATAAATAAACGTCAAATAAAAAAAAAATTAAAAAAAATAAATAAACTTAAAAAAGAAATTCTAGGGAAAATGAGAGGAAGGAAATAATAAAGCTGAAAGGAGCTGATCCTTTGAAGAAACAAATAACATCAACAAGATAGTAGCAAATCCAATTAAGAGGAGGGGGGAAGCAAAATTAGAATTGAGAAAATCACCATAACAAGAGCGATAACATATTTTTAAGTTTTACGTAATTGTACAAATCTCTGTGCTTTTGAATTTTAAAATAGCAGTTAGATGGACGTTGCTCCCTAAGTGAATTATTGAAATCAAAGAAACAAGACACTTAGATGAATACGAATAGGAAAAATATTGTAAAAACAAAATCTCAACCCCTGTCACCAGGTATCAGGAGTAAGTGAATATAAAGGCGGATCCTATCAAATCTTAGAAAAGCAGATCGTTTCTGTGTTAGAAAATTTTTTTATTTTTCATTTTTTTAAGTAGCCTCCCCACCCAGCGCGGAGCCCAGGTTGGGGCTCAAACTCACGACCCTGAGATCAAGATCTGAGCTGAGATCAAGAGTTGGACGCCTAACCAACTGAGCCACCCAGGTGCCCCAGAAAACCTCTTTGATGGCCCTGGGAAAACGGGAAGCTACCAGGTGATTGCACGAAAGAAATGTGCCCGTGGAGTCCAGACTTCTTTGATTTCCATGCTGTAGGCCAATTTCCCTTATACAAAAACCTAAGATGGGATAGAATGCCATGGGACACTGAACTCTGCAATTCGGTCCCTCAATAGCCACTTATCGAGTGCCTATAACTGAGCGCAGGTGGTACCCCCAAGCACCGTGCTAAACCCCGAGAAATATTACATGAGTAAGATATGATCCTTGCCATCCAGGAGCTCCCAGGGTATTCTCAGAGTGCAGCAAGGAGTGGGGACATCTAGCCCAGCATGGAAAGGGAAAACGGGGTTCCCAGCAAAGACTCCTCAGAGGACAGTGTGCTTGAGCTAAGTCTCAAAGAACCAGAAGGGAGGTGTGGGGAGCGATGTTCCAGCTGAGCGTGTGAGGCCATCCCACGTTGCCTTAGAACTATGCCTCCTGTCTCTCGTGTTGTATTCAGCGGGTTGAAACCAAACGAGGCAGTGTGAATCATACAAAAAGCAAGTGGCTGTGGACAGAACCCGAGGAGCATGAAAAGGGCAGGTGGGGGAGGAGCCCACGGAGGCCGTGGAAACTACCAGGCAAGAGAGGAACAGAGAGAGCCAAGAATCCGGGGCGCACGGCGTGCAGGGAGACTGCAGTCCGCAGAGACCAGTGGGTACGAGGGAGGCAGGTAACACACGCAACTAGATCAGAAACCAAGGATGGAGAGAGACAGCAAGTGTGGACGAGGGGGAAAAGCTTGGACAAGGAGAGAAAGTGGAGGAGGAGTGAGATCAAGGGAGTATTCTGGTTTTTGCTTCCAAGGTTGTCTCAGATATTTGCTGCTGCATACCAAACCACTCTAAAACTTTGTTTTTTAATTTTTTTTCATGTTTGTTTTTGAAGGAGAGAGAGAGCGCAAGCGGGGGGAGGGGCAGAGAGAGGGGGAGACACAGAATCCAAGGCAGGCTCCAGGCTCTGAGCCGTCAGCGCAGACCCCGACGCGGGGCTCGAACTCACGCACTGTGAGATCATGACCTGAGCCGAAGTCGGATGCTTAACCGACTGAGCCACCCAGACGCCCCTAAAACTTATGACTTAAAACGAGGATTTGTTATTTCTCAGGCTTCTGTGATTAAATGTGGGAGCTCTCCTGCTGGTCTCCCCTTTGGTCACTCTTGGGGCTGTATGCAGCTGGTGGGTCATCTGCTTGGGAGGGTTGGGACACTCGGCTTCTCCACGTGGTCTCAGGACCTCTCTCCCGGAGTGGTCGCTCCTACACCAGGGCCTCTTCCACGTGAGCATTCTCTTCAGCAGGACAGTCTGGACGTCTTACAACACGGTGGCTGGGCTCCAAAAGGGAATCAGCCAAGAGAGATAAGCTCAGTATGCACGCACTTACCAAGGCTCTGCTTGTACCCCACCTGCTAATGACCTTTTAGGCAAGGCAAATTACATGGTCAAGCCTAGGGTCCACCTGGGAGGGGACTACCCAAGGGTGTGCATACAGAGAGACCTGGGGATCTATGAACACAATCGTCCGCTGGCAGGGTGGTTTTTGTCCCTTAATATGGGAGAGAGTTAAAAATGTTTATAGCCAGAGCCCAAACTAATTGAAAGGGAGACATTGAAGATACAGTAGGGATTCTTACTAATGGGGTCCCGGAGGGTGCGTTCGGTGGGGGCAGGGAGAGGAGCACCATCATCTGAGACTGGGGGAAGAGAGATTAAAAGCAGGTATGGGTATGTTTTGGTTAAATCGCTGAGGGGAGTTAAAGGGGGAGTTGCCCATGGAAAACGTGGCACCAGGGTAGAGACACGTGGCCCCAGGGTACCATCTATGGTAACACCAACTCCACCGCCACCTTGCTCCTTCATCCACACTCATGTTGAAGCTGAGGAGGCCGACCGTAGTATTGATCCAAGTTGGGAATTTGGCTGTGGGGTGTCACGGGAGGATAGTGACCCCAGAGAATTGAGGGTTACCGGAGAGAGTCATCTGGAGATCTCGATAGGTTCAAAATACGCTCCAGGGTGACTGGAGATGTGAGAGAGAAGGTGAAGCCCGAGGAGGTCCAAGAATCGTAGGGCTGGATTACGGACGGGCAGACCACATGAACATTGAAATCCAGGAATCAGCGAAGGTCCGGGCGGGGTGTAAAGGTCTCAGCCGGTCCCCGGGGGCAGCAGGGAACCCAGCCCTGCCGAGGGGCTGTTCGTGAGAGCAGAGACTATGTCTGCGGTGTCCTCGGGCATCACTGGGGCGACGGGCACATCTAAGGCACTCAGTCGTCATAGCTTTGGTGGAATAAACAACGGACTTGCATCCCCAGTTTACGGATGAGAAAACCGAGGCTCCGAAAGGCGAAATGTGCTGCTCAAAGGTACAGCCTGTGTTCGGCCAGCCAGAGTTTCCTTCGTCCTTATAAAACCACACTGGGTGTGAATTTCCTCCTCAGGCCTCCCAGAGGCAGCCCATGGCTTGATTACCTCAAAACTATTTAAATGGCATTTGTCATTCTTTGGGTGCTGGGATGGAATATCCTGAAGTCAAATGAATAAAGGGAGTGGTAAAAAAAAAAAAAAAAAAAAAAAAAACCCTGCCTTGAGGGATTTACTCACTTATTGGAAATACATCACATGTATTTTCAAGGCACAGCTAAGGAAGCTGGTCCCGTAACCGTATCCTCGCCAGCTTGCCAACGTCCCGTTGTTCTCTCTTCTTCCGCCATTGGGGTCTCATCTTTGTTAAGACTCAGAAAAATGAGGGGCGCCTGGGTGGCGCAGTCGGTTAAGCGTCCGACTTCAGCCAGGTCACGATCTCGCGGTCCGGGAGTTCGAGCCCCGCGTCGGGCTCTGGGCTGATGGCTCGGAGCCTGGAGCCTGTTTCCGATTCTGTGTCTCCCTCTCTCTCTGCCCCTCCCCCGTTCATGCTCTGTCTCTGTCTGTCCCAAAAATAAATAAAAACGTTGAAAAAAAAAAAAAAAGACTCAGAAAAATGAGAGAAACGCGCACGCAATGGCTGTCCGCCTATGGTCACCGTAGATTTTTTTTTTTTTTTCCACAGACTCTGTAGGACTAAAGAAATTAGTTAGCCTTCAGCTGAGCAGGTCTGAGGCTCTTAAGGCCTTCCTATTTTCCTTCAAGAAAAATGAAAACATCTCCCCAAAGGCTATCGTCCGTTATGGAATCCAACTTAAGAAGGAGGGTGGTGACATACTCCTCTTTCCCACCGGACCAAAATTTCAAAGCTTCCAATGTGTGGTAAATCTAACCAGAGATAAAGATTTGCAGGTGTTTCTTGCATGAAAGCAAGAAGGGCAGATGTATCTGGAACGTGCTTCTAACCAAATGGGACATCTGCAATCCATTAGGGGTGTCCCGAAAAGAGAAAGTGAGAGGTGAGGTTCAAGCAGAAAGCCCGCTCGGCAGAAACGCAAGCGTGAGGATGTGTGTGGACCTTCCCGTCAGGATCTGAGGACACAGAGGCTCTGAGAAAAGGTCACCTTGCCAGGGGCGAGCGCGCATCTCTCCCCAACACCCGAGTTCCTCTTCTTTCTCTCCTTCTATCGAGCCATCTTTGAAATGTCAGGGCCTTCGCTCTCCCCAAGTACACCTACACGTTTTAGTGTTTAAGACTTGGCAGGCACCTCAGATAAAGAGAACATTCCCCGCTTCGAGCGTGCAGACTTTGCTTTCCCAGCCCTCATGAAGGACGACCCGTGTCCTGACTCGGCTTCTCACACTCCAAAGGAACAAAGGAGAACTGTCACCACGGGCATTACTCGCGGGTTACTCACTGGCTGTTATGCGCCCTGTTTCAGACTCCCAGGAAAACCACTAGCTTTTATGAAAGCGTGTATAGCAGAAGCCGGTTGCAAAAGACCCGTGGCCGTGAAAATGATTTGAGGGTGTGTGATTCCAGAATGGTCATCAAGAAGGTCACTGGATTTTGTTCCTACATAGGATCTCTGCCCAGGGCTCGCTTTTGGCCCCTTGTTCTCGGCCCTACATTGAACTTCAGGGAGTGGGCCCCAATTGAGCGTGACCTATAACAGGTGCTCCTTAAATGGGTTCCTTCAGTGAGCATACCAGGTCCGTTCCCTGCGTCGTGGCTCTTACTTGCTCACTGGCCTTTTGATAAACCATTAGTGACGGGGCCTTCTGTTAATTACTAAACTCCTGGTGACAGACAAAAAAAAAAAAAAAAAAAAACGGCCTGTTGAAACTTGTGTTGTAATTTGAGGATTAGAAGCCACACCTCTGGGAAACGTCAGTATCAAAGCTGATTCGGTGTCAAAGACAAGGTGTTAGAAGCCACGGGTTGACAAAGTGGATTTCCAAGTGCAGTTAGCAATTACGTTTGTAGAAGTCCTCAATTATGCCATTTACAAGAAGGTACTTTTAAGCAGCTACAAGTCAGGAATGTGTTTTTAAATCTCTTCATTTATACACGGATGGGTAAAGCCCACGTTTATGGAGCATCTGCTGCTACAGAAGTGTTAGCTGCACTGAAAATCAGCAGACCCTACTCCCCAAAGTCCAGGAAGACGAGTCTTTTCAAGAATTAAAATATGTGGTCCGTGCGTTGCTGGAAAATACTTACGATCAAGGAGAAGACCATGACTACAGCATCGGTGTGCTCTGACTAGAAGAATCTCCTCACTTGGCCCAGGGTTTGTGGATCACCAACGTCATCTAAAAGGAAAAGAACGAAGACTGTTATCACAGAGGGTACTTGGTATTTCATTCACCCTTCGGCCCAAACTATTCTTCTGGTAAAACTGAATTAAGTTTCTATATCCATTGAAAAGCTTTCTACTGGAAAAAACAAACAAATGAAAATCTCAAATTGGCTTAAAATGATAACAGTGATTTAATTATTCACAAATTGAAAAGGCCAAAGGCTTCAGGCATGGTTTGATCAGGGCTTCAGGTGACTCCACCCACAATTTCCCTCAACTCTGCTCAACTCCATGTGTCAGTGCTGTTCCCTTCTGATTTTCCTTTATTGTGACAAGATGTTGCCAGCAACGACAGGGACCACGTGGTTTTTGAGGGTTTTTTTCTTCAAGACTATAGGAAAAGAAGAACTTGGCTTCTCATGACCATCAGACAAAAGTCCTGAGCTCTGAGCTGATTGGGCCATTCTGGAGCCAATCCCTGTGGCCAGAAAAACACCTGGGTGCTGATTGGTTTACACATGTTACCTACACCAGTCACCTGTGGGATTGAGGTGGGGTACCCACCCGGAGGATGTGACTGCTACCTGCTAGGGGAGAAATGAAATGGAGATTGAAAAGGCAATTCTAGCATAGACAGAGTCTGCTACGGTCCTTTTTCATCCACAGAGTCTGGATCACTAACTGATTTTTGTTCAATATCAGATACAAGCTCTGTAAAGAGAAATCTATTTCCTCTATAAACTTGCTAAGTCAGATATTTAAAGATGGCTTTCCTTTTTCAAACACATAACAGAATGGGTTGACTCTGCGTTTGTTTTTTCGTAGCTCTCTTTGCCCCGAAGAATGCACTGAAAACCCCAAAGAAACGTTTTTTAAAGTTGGGTATAAGTGAATAATTGAGAATTATTTTAAATCTGCCCTTAGATAGCCCATCGTCCCTAACCCTTTCTTCTCAACTTCCAAAAGCAACATGAAGCTGATTTGGAATTCTCTGCTATGAGAATAGCCCAAATAGTCTCTCCTTCAGTTTGGATAAGGGGTTACTAAATGTGCAGAAGATGCCATGTTCCAAGGTATAATGAGTCTTAGAACTTTTCTTCTGATGCACATTCACGAGCCTCTGGAAAACTTATCAAAGTAGTGCCTGTCCTGTCCTTGTAAAACTCACCCCAGATTCATCAACTCAGTATGCAAAGTGCAGGGCTTTTCAATAACTAAGCATCTCCTCTACACTTCAGTTAGAAATAGAGCCCCTTAGGCGCCTGGGTGGCTCAGCTGGGTAGGCGTACGACTCTTGTTTTCAGCTCAAGTCACGGTCTCACGGTTCATGGGTCCGAGCCCCTCATCGGGCTCTGCACTGACAGCTCAGAGCCTCCGTGGGATTTTCTCTCTCTCTCTCTCTTCTCTCTCTTTCTCTCTGTGTCTCTGTCTCTCAAAATAAATGAATAAACTTAAAAAAAAATTAGAAATAGAGCCCCTTAAGTTCAGAGATTGAGTAGTAAAAAAATTGGAGGAGTAAATAAAGTGTCCAGGGAGGAGTCTGCCTGTGATAGTTGCCTCCCGCCGCCTTGGTGAGGGGAGAATGAGCTGTTTAGAGAGCAGGTCACAGACTTCGTATGACTGCGATTAGGCCACGGAGGACAGGCTAGCTTCACCCACCCCAGACGTATCAAAACAGCGGTAGCCAAATCCGCCACATTTTCCCTGAGCCTTACACTTGGAAGAACCATCATCAGAAGCTTTCCACTTGTCCGTGTCGGAGATGAGTACCCTCTCCTGATCGCAGAGGGTGCCCCGATGCCCTCAAGTTGCAAACCCCAGGCACGTGCGTCCAGGGAAGCCGCTGGGTAGAATCAGGCCTGGGTTTGTGTTGAGTTTGGAATTTACGATTGTTATTTATCACTCTTCCCCACGGACATCGCCTCCTTGAGACTTGGCAGTCTTGTCTATCAAAAGCCAAAAGCGCATTCCTCTCTGTGCTAGCGGGACCTGCAGCCCTTTCCGGTCCCTTCAACCCCTCACCTTGTGTGAAAGGTGAAGGAGGGGGGGTCACTTCTCTGCCACCAAAACGCCGTGCCACGTTTGGAATGGCTTCCTGTCTCTCTCTCGATAGGGAGAGCCCGGGGACTGGAGGAGGGAGCTTGCGACATCTGAGCCAGACCTGTGGCGGGCCGGCCTGCCCCCCAGCAGGCAGCTTGGCCCGAATGCTGCTTAGTCAGGCTCCCAGGCAGAGCTGAGCTGCGGATGTGCCCGGACCTGCCGCCACCAGGTGTCTGCGTCTGGGCTGGGAGGTGACGGCACAACTGTGACTCCTGCCTCCTGCTGTTTCCCAACAGTGTCCCCAGAGGAATGTGGAGGACCCAGGCCAGGCCACCTCGGGAAGGCTGACAGAGCCGCAGTTCTCTGGCCGCGCTGCAACGTCAAAAGACTTTGTGTGACCCTCACGCGGTCCTGCCCGCACCCCCAGGGCTGGCTCCGCCCCCGAACCAGAGTGGGCTCGGGTCTGAAGCAGCTTCCGCGCCTGGCTCCTGTAATATGCAGTTTCCAGCATTCATTCCCAAACCTTCGTAGCTAAAGGTGTTTCTTTTCTCTTTAATACAACGATCCCATGATTAAAAATGCCTTTTGGGGGGGGGGGGGCGCCCGGGTGGCTCAGTGGGTTAAGCATCCGACTTCGGCTCAGCTCGTGATCTCACAGTTCACGGGTTCCAGCCCCGCATCGGGCTCTGTGCTGACAGCTGGGAGCCTGGAGCCTGCATCGGATCCTGTGTCTCCCTCTCTCTCTGTACCTCCCCTGCTCACGTTCTGTCTCTCTTTCAAAAAATAAACATTTTTAAAAATGCCTTTTTTTAATTTAAAAAAAAATCTTTTTTTCAAATTCGTTTGTCGCCGCTGGGGAAAGTTTTCTTGTGAGAATTAGCTTCCCAAGGAGAAAGCTATCCTGCATTTAACAGAATTATTAACAACTACAGCAAGCCTTCCCAGAGTGTAAATGTTGGAAAAGCTTATTAGCCCGTTAGCGGACTTTGCTAGGCAACACAAAAAGGTCATTACTAATCTCTGTGTGGCTGTTGACAATTCAATGTGCAGTTCAGACAGGCTGCGAGCCGTTTCCCCTCAAGAGTGATACACACGCCACAGAAGTTTATTGCACACCTACTATGTGCTAAGCCCAGGCCTCAAGAAGACATCACCGCATGGAACAGTAGGTGCAGATGAACAGCACGTCGGCCAGGTTCAGCCTGCAAACGTATTTTGCGTGACTCACACCGTATCTATCAAAAAATTTGAATTTGTTGCCAACTTTTAAATATCAGAATATTTCCACCTTCTCTTGAAAACTCAGGAAACCTGGCAAAGACGGCACCGGGTCTCGGTTCACACGGCCCCGCACCTGCCCTGCCTCCCTCCGACTTACCCTGCCTGGCGCCCCAACACTAGTTCGTATTTCTCAGGATACAGGGTCTCAGCACACCCACACGCAGGGACAGACCAACCCGAGACGGCTCCACAAGAACGGGCCACAGGGATTTTCTGGTTTTGTGTCTTCTCAACTTTACCTCTTTTTAAATTTTTTTAATGTTTATTTATTTTGAGAGACAGAGCATGAAGGGGGGAGGGGCAGAGAGAGAGAATCCCAAGCGTGCTCTGTGCTGTCAGCGCAGAGCCCCACAAGGGGCTCGAACCCACAAAACCGTGAGACTGTGACCTCGGAGCCGAGATCAAGAGTCGGATGCTTAACCGACTGAGCCACCCAGGCGCCCCAACTTTTCCTCTTTTTAATAAAGATTTTTTTTTTTAAATCCCTGGTAATGTAAAGTGAGGGGAGACATTCTGTTTTGAGTCGGGACCTACTGATTCCCTGCAGGCCGGTCAGGTTTGTCATATTTGAAGAGACGCGTCCGCTGAGCCTGATGGTGTGCGTTGGGAGAAGTAGACTGTTTTGAGGTTTTCGAATTACGTATTGCCAAAAATCCTCCTTGTGTTTTTAACCAGAAATAAACGGGTTGATCCTACTATTTGTTGCCAGTGGAAGTTTTTACTAAAATCAATGTAATTCAGTTGGAACCAACACAAAGATGCTGACCAAAACGTTTCCACTGGGCAGATTAAAAGTACTTACATGGGCCACGGCCTGGGACTTAGACATTTTGGGATATTTGTAATAAGCATATATGGCCATTCAGTAATACCGCAAACGAGGACTCCTCTGGTAACAAATTTAAATTAATTCGAAAGCCAGCTTTATGTGCAGCAGAAAGGAAGGGAAGAGAGCAGCGTTTGTAGAACAGAGACATCCTATGTAGCCCCCACCAATCTGGCCAGGGACAGGGTTTCATACCTACTTTTACGGACAAGGACAGTGAGGCCAAGGAAACTGACTTCCTCGGCTGGTTTCCAATTGCTGGGAACTGGCTACACCTGGGTCATCCCCACCCCAAACCCTGAGCTTTGCCGGCTACAGCAGCTCACAGCGCGGAGGCCACAGAGGTGAGCAAGGACCAAAGAAGTTAAGACGAGGACGTATCCCAGCCAGGCTAGAGAACGCCAGAAGCACGGTAAGAGAGGCAGATACAAGCGGTGCAGGGAAGGGTTGGCGGGTGGGGGGCAGGCTTCTGAGGGGCAGTGCCGCTTGAGGAAGGCCTTGAAGGATGCGCTGTGTGGCGACAGGCAGAGAGGAGCAAGAAGGCCTAAATGCTGAACCCTGGTGGGGACGGGGGAGTCCGCAGAAGAATGGAAGGTGAGCAGTCTAGGTGTGGAATTCACCAAGCGAAGCTTCTTGCTACAGTTAGCCAACGGGAGAAAGCACGAATCTTCCCAGTACCTGTAAGGCAGGTGACCTCAGACCCACTAGGAAGGGCACCTAGGTGGCCAGAAGGCCAGGTATGTGTGTCCAGCCTCCGGAGAGGCAGCAGGGCCCTCGGGACACCCAGGAGCCCAGGG
Source organism: Lynx canadensis (assembly GCF_007474595.2). NCBI lineage: Eukaryota > Metazoa > Chordata > Mammalia > Carnivora > Felidae > Lynx > Lynx canadensis. The sequence goes on from NC_044308.2 coordinate 3,451,248, forward strand.
ACCCACGCCTTCTTCCACATACGCCCCCGTTTGCTCCTTTCCTTCCTCTTCCCCCTCAGGGGTCTGCGCCTTTCGGAGCCAGAACCTGGCACCCTCTGTCCACCTGACAGCAACTTGCTTTTCCCGTTCATCTCACGTCTTCTCCCCCCACCTGAGATCGAGGATGGGTTTTGTTTCCCCCCGCCCAAGGACTGACCCCAGCAGCAAGGTAGGTAAAATACAGGGCCCCCCCCCCACCCCGCTCCCCGCGCCCCGCGCCCAGCTTTTAGAGAATCTTTTAGGGAACTGAAATGGGAGAGGAGAGAAGGCCCGATCCCCCTCGGGTTCTGTGTCGTCCTGGTCAGGGCCCCGCTTCAGCAGCTGTGGGCCATCTCTGTCAGCAGCTTGGGGTGAAGCCTTCTCCACTCGGGCCCAGGAAGCCGGTTCTCCCAAAGGCTCCTCCCTCTCTCTGTCCCTGGGGGCCAAGCTCCTGTTTGGCGTTCCGGGACATTTCACTTCACTTTATCCTTAGCGCCCAATAGGAGAGGTGAAACTAGAATTCCATTTTACAGTGGAAGGAACCGAGGCTCAGAGAGCAAAGTCACTTGTCCCGGGGCCGTGGTAAAGCCGGGGCTGTAACGCGGGGCACGAAAGCAAGAGGGGAGAGGGGTGTTTCTTGAGTTCCTGGAGCCTCCTGGGGACCCCGTCTCTCCACCTCCCGGGCCACGCACCCACACTTCCTCTGGAAGTAAACTTTCTGGTGGCGAGGGTGGCGCAGCCCTCTTCTTGGCCGCGGTGGGACCCCGAGGGCGCCCCGGGGTAGGTAGGGCGGCAGAATCATCCCCCGAGACGGGAGCCAGAGAACTTCAGAGCGTTGCGCCCTTCCCCGGGAGAGGCAAACACGGACACGTCTGGGTCTCCGCCGACAAGTGCCTTCAAGCCCGGCGGGGGCAGACACCTCCGCGCCGGCCGCCGGCGAGGTCTCCGCCGTCTGCGGGGGCACGGCCCGCGCCTCAGCTGCGCCCAGTTAGAGCGGCCGCGGGCGGCCGGGGCGGGAGGCGCTTCCCGGGCGGCGCGGCGGCGCCCGCGGCCTCGGGCGACGCGGCGGCCCGGCGAGGGGGGGTGGGGAGGCGGGGCGGGGCGGCGGGGGCACCCCCCGGGGCGCCAGGGGGCGGGCGTGCGGGCACACGCGGTGCGCGGCGGGCGGGGGCGGCCACCGCGCCGCGCGGCCGGGGCGCCCGGGGAGCCGCCCACTTCGCCGCAGCGGGCCCCGACGGCCGAAGCTTGGATGCGGCGGCGCCCGCCGAGCCGGGGCGGACGCGGGGCGGCCCGGGCCGGGGACGCGCGCCGGTAGCCCCGGCGCTGCAGCGGCCGCAGGATGGCCGAGGTAAGCGCGGCTCCCTCCCCGGGCGCGGGGGGCCCCTCGGCGCGCGGGGCGGGGCGGCCGGGGTGGAGGGGGGGGGGGCGCCCCTCGGCCGGGCTCAGTCGGCACAGCCGGGGACGCGCCCGGGGCCACCTCCCGAGGGCCACCTGCGCGGCGGCGCGGCCCGGCCCGCGGGAGCGTCTCCGGGGCGCCGGGGACCCGTCGCCGCCCGACGTCCCCGAGCCGCAGGCGCGCGCGCGGACCGGGCGGGTTCCCGGGGCGGCCTGGGCGCGTCCGGGGCGCGGTGTCCGCGCGAGCCCCGGGGGCGCCCGCCGGCCGGGACTCGGGGCCCGGGCGGCCGCGGCGAGCGAGCCTGCCCCGCGCGGCCCCTCGGCGCCCCCGCCGCGAGGCCGAGGCCGAGGCCGTTCGCACGCGCCGGAACAGCCGCTGTTCGCCACGGGCCGTCTTCCTCCCCGGGTTTTGTTTCTCGAGAACTGGGCGCGCGGGAACCTCGGGTCGGTGTGAGACGTGCGGGCCCGGGGGCGCCCGATCTTTCGTGAGGCCCCGCGAAGCGCGCCGCGGACGGGTCGCTCCGACAGCTCCGGGGACGCCAGGGCGCGGAGGGGGTGCGGCCGCCGGGCTGCAGGCGCGAGGGCCGGGGCCGCGGAGCCGGCGGGCAGGAGCCGGGGCGGGACGGCGGCCGGCCCCGCGGAGGCGCTGATTTGCCCGCGCGCCCCGAGCCGGGACTCGGGCAGGTGGGGGGACAGCGCCGGGTCGGCTCCCGGGGGGCAGGGGCGCGCGCGCGCGGGCGGGGAGGCGGGCGGGGGGCGCCGCCTGTCCCCTGCCCCCTCGGGCGCCCCTGCCCCCGCCAGACCCCAGCCCCGCCGCCGGCCGCCTGGCTTTGCGTCGGCCCCTACGGATTTGTCAGCCAGATGTGACAAGATTGCGGAGAGGCGAGGGAAGGAGGAGATCTGATGTTAATCAGTGCATAGCTCGGAGCCAAACTTTCTCAAATGCGGTGTAGAAACATGCTCTTCTCATTTAAGGCATCTCTTTGTGGCCGTGGGGCTGCCACCGGTCGCCGTTTGACAGTTAAATGGAATGCCAACTAGCAGCCTTAATTGTTGGAGTAAAATTTTGTGTGTGTGTGTGTTGGGGGGCGGGGGGTTGGAGAGGTGAGTGTCAGACACTCTAAGGTTCAGTTATGTCCCCCTAGGTTTATGGCCGTGTTCACCGCAGCTCTGCTGAAGACAGGGCATTTAAAGCGGGCCAGACGCCTGGTCGCAGCCAGGCCTCTGCTGTTAACACTTAAGGGGCCTAAAAAAAGGCCCCAGTGGTATCCTGGGAATCCCTGTCAGTGAGTGTGAGTGTGTGCGTGTGTGTGCGCGCGCGCGCGCGTGCTGGGGAAAACATGTGTTCCTGCATCCGCTGGGCCCACACAGCAGATGTAGCAACAAATTTTTTGTTTTTTAATATATTCTCATCAGAGTGACAAAGATTTTTTATTTGACAGTAAGTGAATTGAAAAATAGTGTTGGGCAGATTATCTTTCTCCTTTTTTTCTGGTGCCTTTTCATTCTTTGCTTCTCCTTTTAATTTGCTGTTAGAGCTCATGGGATCTTTTCAGAAGATCCCTTAGACTCTTGGCTTGCACTTAGATGCTTACGTGTTAAAACTTCTGCTCAGTGATAAACACACCGGCTTCTCAAATTGTCCCTTCCGGAACACGTTGATATATATTATTAAAACCTCATTTAAAGTGTAATATGTCAAAATAAAATTTTCGGATGTCGTGTGAAAAAAAAAACCACATTACTTCAAACGTTAGCAATTGGTCAGGATTCTGATTTTTGCTTTAAATGGGTGTGAACAGATAGACACCATTTTTGCTCTGGTAAATATTGTTGATAACTTTATCTTTTCCGGCGTACCTAAAAGAGTAACATGTGAGTCATCATTTGATTTTTTATCTGATAGGTTTGCTAACTTTAATTTCACCGAGAAAGTATTACTATTTGAACTCAACTGTTGGTTGAACGTGTTCCTGTTCTAGTTCAATGCCGAGAAAAGGTGGTGAAATCTTCTCTGAGTTCAAGCGCGGCTCATGCTTTGGGAACTCATAATTATGTTCAGACACCTGCATAATTTCATTTGGAAAATCATCCGTACCTGTAAATGCTGTTCCATTCAGAATAGCAAGGATTTAGCTAGAGGCCCCTCCTCCAGTCAGAAAGTGGTAAGTTGGGAGGGGTTATTTGGCCCTTGATCCCTGCTAAGATGAGAAACAATCATGTTTGCTCTGGTAATAATTCACATCAGAAATGTTAACCAACATGAAATAATTCCTGTGGAAGCGTGAGGTTTGCATAGAGCGTTATTTTTATTTGTTTATTGTTACAACTCTCTCGCGCAGCCGTTAGGCCGGCCTCGCAGGCCCATGTTCTGTGTCTGAGAACCCTCAGCTTGGAAAGGAGGATCCACCCCATTGGGTGAGAAAAGCCATAGAGATTTCCCTGCAGAACAAATCATAATTGTTCTTTAAGCATACCGTTATCATTTATGAATGCCTAGGGATACACATAAACATCGTGAAAGTTCAGTTTGTCGGTAAGATTAAATTGCTGCATGTGGGGTGAGGGGCAGAAGTGTCTTTTAGCCTTTGTATATGGCTTTAGAAGCTATTTTGACAGTGGCCATTAAGCAAGTGCCTTGCCCTGAAGCTTCCGCAAGGTAAATTACTTGCAGGAGGAGGGAGCTTTACCCCCGGGTGAGTTTTCACCTCTACAGATGGCATTTAGAGTCAGTTTTGCCAGAAACAGCCCTGTTCAAGGAGACCTAGAAATACCCCAGGTTAGATGAAACCTCATTGCCGAGCCACACTTTTTTGTTTTTTTTTTTTTTTTTTTGATAACTAAGACCAAGATTTAGAGAGCCAGTATATTTTTTAATTACCTTCCTCCAAATACCCTAATGCAGATTTTTATTGTTATTTATTTATTTGCCTCTTTTATTTTTGATACCGTATCTGTGAGATGTTAAAGATAACTGGGTTCTGCGCGGAAGAGACATCTGGAAAGTTTTGTGGGGTTTTTTTTTTTCCTTTTAAATTGGTTTCCACCTGAAAACCTTATCTTCTGTTATCTTGTCATCCTTTGAAGCCCTTTCTCCTAATTCTGGAAATCCTAAGTTCCCGGTGTAGCCCCCTTTCTCTGCATGGACACGTGCCTATTTTTATCCCCCAAAACCAAAAACAGAAAACAGTGGGTCAAAACAAAGAGCAGACCCGCTCTGCCATGCTCCGATCTGGGGCCTTCTCAAACTTTGGGTGTTGCAGGGAAAAGGGCCACCGCCATTCTTGTCCACGCCTGAACTCATTATTTAAAAACCAGCCTAGCAAATCATAGGAGAAGTTTGCCTTGGGGGGATGATCTCACAGGGCTAGCGTGAGGGCAAAGAGAGACGGAGGGATAAAATGTTGTCAAGGCCAGCTCCAAACAACCTATGTGGAAGGAAATGACTGTCTCCGTGAAGGTAAACTTTTCATTCAGGCTACTTTTTCTTGCATCTGGTTGTGTGAGTTTGTCTCCTCTTACAGACTCTCCCTTGAAGGATCCTTCCATACACCCAAACAAACATCACAAGTAGTTTCTATCTCTGCGCCAGCCTCCAGAAGCACTGGCCTGGTTCCGTAGCCCTCTGATGGTTTCTCGCGTTACTCGTTATGAAGATAAAATTTTTATACGGACAACTCGAGCGCTTCGTGATTCCCCAGGCTGGATTTTAAGGCAGTGACAAGAACGGTAATTTGCAAACTCTGGCCTTTTCTTTTTCGAAATTTCATTTTGAAAAATCTAAGGTCGCTTTTTGTTTCTTTTTTTTTTTTAACACTCAGTTCTGAAAATCGAGTTCTCGTTAAGCCCTTAAAAGAAGTGTCTGCAAAATTTTACTTAGAAATGTTCACCCTTTCATTGTTATCTTGCAATGGATGTGAAGTTGCAATGCTTGTAGAACTGGCTACGTTCGTTAAAATTATCCTGAAGTATAAATGTCCTTTTTCTGTGTTGGTTTTTATGTGTTTTCCCCCAGAGCTGTCTCTTGAGTTCAAAAGTTCCCTACACCTATAACGTCCCTCTGTTTTTTGTTACCAAAGGTTTCTGAAGATTGCCTCTGAGGTCCTCCCAAATTTAGGTTATAAAGGGGGGGAAATGTGTACATATCCTTTTATTTCCATATAGTTTGTTGTTGTTGTTGCTAGGTGTTTTTTTTTTTTAATGAAGAAATAATTGGTTAGGTTCATAAAGTAACATTTGCATATCTTTCTACTTTTTATATTTTCTGTTTTCAGAACTAATAATTTTAAGAAAAAAGGGCACAGCTGTTAGATGATTTTGGCACAGAGTTTATACTTTGATTTAAAGAGATCAAAAGAACGAGTATTTTCCCCACCATCCTCTTTGAAGACGAGCAGCACGAGAAGGGGGCAAGGGTGTCGCGCGTGCTTTTTCCTCACAGGTAGACTTGGCCCAGCATCTGTACCTGCTCCCTCCCAGCTGCCCCTTCCTCTGCCAGACCCTTCCAGACCCTTCTCCCAGCCCCGAGCCCCGGGCTCTGTTCTTTTCATCCCCCTGCTTGCAGTGAGAAAGCAGATTCTGTCCGGTGGGTCTTTGGTGGGGGTTTTGTATTTGCAAATGATGCCTCCTGGTTTCTGAGGCTTCCCGGGTCCCTTTTTACAACTGTGCTCATGGGAAAGGGGGTGTCTCCTTGCGGCTGGGAATCCCGATGGCTCCACGAAGCCAACAGGCCTGGCTGCCGGTCTGGACAGCACACGCTCAGCTCACCTGCTGTTGCCTTTCGAGGTGTGCTCTCGTGCCCTGGGGACAGAAGCCTCTACTCTGTGGCCTGGCCTCCTGGGTTTCACACTCATGTACGGAATGAGCCTAGGACCATGGCATTTCCTGCATGAGGTGAGGAGGGCACACCTGCTGCCTCGCGGGGGAAGCCTCCCCTGGCCTCATGCAGCACCTATAAAAGTTAACATAACTCTTGGGGCGCCTGGGTGGCTCAGTCGGTTGAGCGTCTGACTTCGGCTCAGGTCATGATCTCTCGGTCCTTGAGTTCGAGCCCCGTGTCGGGCTCTGTGCTGACAGCTCAGAGCCTGGAGCCTGTTTCGGATTCTGTGTCTCCCTCTCTCTGACCCTCCCCCGTTCATGCTCTGTCTCTCTCCCTCTCTCTCTCAAAAATAAATAAAACAGGGGCACCTGGGTGGCTCAGTCGGTTGCGCGTCCGACTTCGGCTCAGGTCATGATCTCACGGTCCGTGAGTTCGAGCCCTGTGTCGGGCTCTGTGCTGACAGCTCAGAGCCTGGAGCCTGCTTCGGATTCTTTGTCTCCCTCTCTCTCTGCCCCTCCCCACTCACGCTATCTCTCTCTGTCTCTCTCTCTCTCTCTCCCAAAAATAAATAAACATTCAAAAAAATAAAAATTAAAAAAAGTTAGCATAACTCTTGAAGGTCAGTACATGTTCTTTTTTTTTTTTTTAATGTTTTTACTTATTTTGAAAGAGAGAAGAGAGAAGAGGGGGAGAGAGAGAATCCCAAGCAGGCTCTGCACTGTCAACGCAGAGCCCCCCGTGGGGCTCAGTCCCACAAACCAGGTGATCGTGAACTGAGCCGAAATCAAGAGTTAGTCGCTTCACTGACTGAGCTACCCAGGCGCCCCAAGTATTGGTGTCTCCTTACCAGGATCCAAGTGAGGTCCATATGTTGTCTCTCTTAATCTGTAGGTTTACACTTCACTTTTTGCTTGCAATGTATCTGTTGAAAAAGCTGGGTCATTTATTCTACACAATGCCCCCCAGTCTGAATTAGTGACTGCTTCCTTGTGGTATTGTTTACATTATGGTTGTTCCTCTGTCCCCTGCATTTTCTGTGCACTAGAGTTGACCAAGGGGCTTGATCTGATTCAGATCCGAACTTTTTTATTTCTTTTATTGTTTTTAATGTTTCTTTTGAGGGAGAGAGACAGAGTGCAACCAGGGGAGGGGCAGAGAGAGAGGGAGACCCAGCATCGGAAGCGGGCTCCAGGCTCTGAGCTGTCAGCACAGAGCCCCACACGGGGCTCAAACTCACAAAACGTGAGATCATGACCCGAGCCGAAGTCGGACACTTAACCGACTGAGCCATCCAGGCGCCCCAGATCTGAACTTTTTTCATAAGAACACCCCATCTGCAGTAGAACGTATCTTTCCAATCAGAGGCAACTGACCTGGTTGTCAACTTTTACATTTGGAATGGTGGAATGGTAGTATTCTAATTCTTCATTTATTTATTCACTAGATACTTCTATAAAGGGAATCTCTGTCTCGTCAGTGGTTTGCACAATTTGTATAAAAAAGGATGTATACTTGGGACACCTAAGTGGCTCAGTCGGTTGAGTTTCCAACTTTTTTTTTAGTTTTTTTTTTTTTTTTTTTAACATTTATTTATTTTTGAGACAGAGAGAGACAGAGCATGAACAGGGGAGGGGTGGAGAGAGAGGGAGACCCAGAATCTGAAACAGGCTCCAGGCTCTGAGCTCTCAGCACAGAGCCCGACGTGGGGCTCGAACTCACGGACCGTGAGATCATGACCTGAGCCGAAGTCGGCCGCTTAACCGACTGAGCCACCCAGGCGCCCCGAGTTTCCAACTCTTGATTTCAGCTCAAGTCGTGATCTCACAATTCGTGGGATCAAGTCCTGTGTCAGACTCTATGCTGACAGCGTGGAGCCTCCTTGGGGTTCTCTCCCCACTCCCCTCTTTCTGTCCCTCCTCAGCTCACAAGTGCTGTCTCTCTCTCAAAATAAATAAACAATTTTTTACAAAGGATGTATACTTGGGGCGCCTGGGTGGCTCAGGCAGTTGAGCATCTGACTTTGGCTCAGGTTATGATCTCACAGTTTGTGGGTTCGAGCCCCACGTCAGGCTCTGCGCTGACAGCTCGGAGCCCGGAGCCTGCTTCCGGTTTCTGTGTCTCCCTCTCTCTGCCCCTCCCCTCTCTCTCAAAAATACATAAACATTAAAAAAAAATTTTTTTTAAGGATTTATACTTGATCTGTCCCTTTGTTTACCAGGTTTGGGGACAATTAATTGGTTCCCTAGCATTCCCTAAAGGCAGCTAATGATTTTTTTCATTTGTCTTTAGTATCTCTTGACTTTCTAGATTTGAATATAGTGAATGAATCATGTGAGGTTTTGACAAATTCAAAAACTTTATTCTCTGCTGTCATTGACCAGTCGAGCTGTAGAATTTTATTCCCTGATGAACACATACACCCCCTAGGACAGACACTGGGAGTTCCTCAGCTTTGTATCCCCGGGAGGCTTCTTGTAATTATCAGTACGTAGTAGATGCTTTAAAAACAAATGAGAACCACCACCGCCAACAAAAGCAATTTGTTAAATAAATTTGTATCACTTCGTTAACTACTCGTGCGGAAAGATGGCATGAACGTCTGGTCTTGTGTCTCTCCCTAGGTGGGCTTCCGTCCAATGCTGCCAGCTGCCTCCTACGAGAAGCCCACCTGGCCTTTCTCTTCTCTTCCTCCCAGTTGTCCTTGTTGCCCGTCTGGCAAATGATGATACTGCGTTCAGAATCCTAGTTGTGCCTCTGCAAGTTGGTGTATGTAATGAAAACAGTGGAAAAGTTAAAAATTGAAAGAAGTTAGAGAAAAAATGGGAGGAGAAGAGGTAGGGAGCAAAAAAAAAAAAAAAAAAAGGCAAATTCTCCTAAAAGAAGCAGCACAGAATGTATCTAAGAAGTAGAGACCTCCCCCCACCCCTCCTTGAATGATGCAATTTCCGGAACCCCGAAGGCCGTCTCTGCAACCACAGAGAGAATGGGGTGACAATTTTGCTGTAAGTGAAGAGAAACCAGGTCCCCTCCCCATAAGCTGAGGGTGGTCCAGCTGCCTTAGGAGGTGTTTCGTGTTATAGATCCTGACTGGCACGGTTTGATCTGCACCAGACTCTTCTGAGACTCAAACATATTAACAATCGTCTGCATCAGCATTTAAAACCGCGGCTTGGAAAAACTTGAAATAGTTTTATTCTAAAGCTTAATGACTTCAAAAGTGATTTGTGATTTAGCAGATTGGGTCCTTTGGCTTTTTATGATCCTTATCACCGAGAATCTGGCACAGCCTTGGAATCTCACACTTAAGAGAGGGCAGCAGGCTCTAAACTTGGCCTTGGTGATTTCTCCTAGTTAGGCATTTTTACACGATTTTTATGTGGCCCTCTCCATCGCCAGCAGACAGCCTGTGTATAAATTAGGAACTACTTTTGGCTGCTAGTAAAGGCTCCCAAATAACAGTCGCCATCCTTCCTGAGCCGCCGTCCCCCAGGGCATGACCGCAGAGTTGCCTCATGGTCACAAAATGGCATCTCGAGTCCAACCATCATATTCTTATCCCAGGATGGAAGGAGGAGGACAGCAAAGAAGTGTCCCAGCTGACTCAGCTCCCATTTACAAGGGGTTTTCTGTAAAGCTCCACCTGGTAACTCCTACTTGGATACCATCGGCCAGTACTTCATCACCTGGCCCCCAGCAGAGACTCAGAAGGGAAGATGAGACGAAAGACTATGGGGGTGGGCATCTGTAATTCGGAAGCACAGTGCCGCTGCCGTCTCGATTCATTCATTACTCTCTCAGATAACACCAGTGCAGGGCTTACGAAGGATCCGGCCCCCTGCTAGCGGCTGGGTGTTGTTGGTTTGGGGTTTCAGCTGGTCCCTTGCCTCTTTTTGGAGCGATTCGTTGTGCAGCAACTTTTATGGAGGGTTTTGTAATAGGTATTTTTGGTAGCTCTGTCAGTGGAGTCAGACCACCAGAGCCCAGAGGACCCACGAACCTTGCTGTGATTCAACGCTCTGGTTGTACCGATCGGTCTCTGCGATTCTTACCTGTGTGTCCTCATTAATATGGCTGATAGAACTCCAGGGTGGGCAGAAACAGATAGCCAGCCCGTTTCCGTCAGAGTCCAAGGCATGGAGCTGAAGGTTTTGTGGTTTAATGGGAAGTAAGACCTAAGTCACCTGAAGCCACCAGTACCCTTTACCACCTCCCCGGGGAAAGAGGCTCATTGTGGCGAGGGGCGAGGCGTGCAGGCTCCCCACCTCTGCCTCCGGAAGTAATCATTTCAACAGGCAGATCACACTCATTTCATGTCTGTTTTCAAAGGATTACTGAGAACAAACTCCAGAGTCCTCGGCCTGCCCCTCGAGGTCCTCTGCAGAATGCTTCCTGCCACCTCTGTGACCCACAGTTCCTACCATCAGCCTTACTCACTCCGTCTACATAGGTCCTGGCTCCTTTTCTGTTCCTGAGCACTCAGCCTCTTTTGTGCCTCAGGGCCTTTGCCCTTGTCATGCCCTCTGCCCTAAAACCTTTCCTCCCTCTCCAGGTCTTCACTGGCTCCTAGCCATCCCTAGATTCTGTTCAGATGTCACCACTTCAAAAATCTTCAGTGATGACCTTATCTCAAAGGCACTTACTGGGGCGCCTGGGTGGCTCCGTTGGCTGAGTGTCTGACTCTTGGTTTCGGCTCAGGTCACGATCCCAGGGTCGTGGGATCCAGCCGGCCCCACGGCGGGCTCCACGCTAAGTGGAGCCTGCTTGGGATTCTCTTTCCCTCTTCCTCTCACCCTTGCTCACTTCCTCTCTCTCTCTCAAAAAAATAATAGTTCTTAAAAATATTGAAAAGGCACTTATACCCCATCCCGCCATGCCACCCAGTAAAACTGCTAGCATCGTTCTGTGTCGTTTTTTCATGGCACTAGCTTCCTGGGAAGTGGTGCTGATTATTTACTTGTTTATTTTCTGTCTCCTCGGGATTAGGCCCCTGGAGGGCAGGGACCTCGTCCATCTTATTCAACACTTTGACCCCCAGAGTTTCGAACAAACAGTTCCTGGCTCATTAATGTTCAGTAACCACTTATTCATTTATTATGAAGTCTCTTGAGAGTGTGAAACTTTGGTGTCCTCACTGCAGGCTGATAATGCCTCACTCTCCGAGTTGCCGTAGGCATTAGATGAAACCGTAAGTGTAAGCGCGGTTTGCACCGAATATGGATGTTTCAAGGTATACCCTGCCTCCAGTGTCCAGATTGGAGACGACCTTGATAGCCTGCAAGTTCCTTGGCTCCCTCAGCCTTAGGATGGGGATAGTATTACCTACCTCCCAGGGAGGTTGGAAGAAAGAAACGAGACAGTACACGAGCATGCTTCGTGCAATACCTCGCACGCAGTTAAGTGCTCAGGAAAGCTCACCAACCGTGCGACTTTGGGAAAATCACTGACCTTCCGTATAAATATAAGTTTCCTGAGAATAATCCCCTCCCCACGACGACGTAGGGAGGGTTACGTGAGAACACCTATTAAGTCACACTACCACGCGGAGGGCAGACGCCGGAAGGACACCTCGCCTCACCGTTGGCCTCAGAAGCATCTGGTAGAACTTTCCGTGATGATGGGTGCGTTGTGTATCTCCACCATCCAGTGTGGTGGCCGCTAAACCACATGCGTCTGCTGAGCGCCCGAAACGTGGCTGGCGTCACCAAAGAATTGAACTTTTGATTCTGTCTTATTATAATTAGCGTAAGTAGCCACATTTAAATTTGGCCATTTGAACGACTTAGACGGTAGCGAGCGGCCACCGTATCGGACAGGGCAGAGTGAGGACCGGGAGCCGACGCAGCTGCCCGGCCGGTACGCAGTTCGATCCTGCGTCTAAGCTGCTTCACAGACGGCTCCCCTCAAAGAGGCAACCCCGTGGACCTGGAAACCCCGAAGAGTCTTGCTGAAATTGTGTGTAATTTTCTTCCTTCCTCTTCCCGTCTCTCCCTGAGACTCTCCCCGCTGAAGTCCTTATCTTGAGAGATAGGAAAACGTCTGCATGTACAGGAGATAAGTCGGCTTTGAAGCGGAGGGACACTCGTTATTCTCCAGCTCCGTCGTTCAAACCCCCTCGGAGGCCTGCACCGTCCAGCGATGGATGTCCGTGCGGGTACCCGCTGCTGCTGGCGATTCAAGGCAGCCTGTCCTGACCGGACGCCTGGTCCCCAAACTGGACGCAGAGCAGGGAAAGGAGGGAGGGACAGACAGACCCTCACACAGAACCTAAAAACGAGGTCCCAGCTTTCCATCCCGACACTGCAGGTAACCACTCGTCTGTCACGTGCCAGGGGCATCGGTGATGTCTGGAGCACAAGTGACAGTTACGGACAAGCACGCCAGAACCTCGGATGTTGATTGGTGGCACATCAAAGTGTCTAGTAACAATTCGGAAATAGTGTGATTAAAATGAGCGCATAAAGGGGCGCCTGGGTGGCTCCGTTGGTGGAGCATGAAACTCTTGACCTCGGGGTCAAGCCCCACGTTGAGTGTGGAGATTACTTAAAAAATAAAATAAATTAGGGGCACCTGGGTGGCTCAGTCGGTTAAGAGTCCGACGTCAGCTCAGGTCAAGATCTCACGTTTCGTGAGTTCGAGCCCCGCGTCGGGCTCTGTGCTGACAGCTCAGAGCCTGGAGCCTGTTTCAGATTCTGTGTCTCCCTCTCTCTGACCCTCCCCCGTTCATGCTCTTTCTCTGTCTCTCAAAGATAAACAAACGTTAAAAAAATTTTTTTTAAATGAGTTCATAAAAAACAATCATTGTGTCTTGATGAGTTCAGAATGTTGTAAAACATCTGCTTTATGTTTCCGAAGAATGGAACGAGTATTAGGATTCCTAAGGAAAGGATGTACATTTTAAGAGTTTTCCGTATTGATTTGCATGAGTACTTTTCATCCTGTAATTAGAATTTTCGGGTTTGATTTCATTTTAGAAGTGTTAATTTGTCTTTAAATAATGGTGCTATAATTTTTGCCACATTGTGGGAATTCCGATATGAGTGGGAAAACCCTGGGCCCTTAATATCAGAAGTTTTCTTAAGGCACTGTAATTAGCTTTTTTTTAGTTCATAAATAATTCCTCTGAGATTTATCTCCATGGATGTATAATGAGCTTTATTAAGCCTTATTCAAATAGGTTCATATAGAGCCACATGAATATTTCTTATAAAACAGCATTCATGGGGCGCCTGGGTGGCTCAGCTGGTTGAGCGTCTGACTGTGGCTTGGGTCATGATCCCATGGTCTGTGAGTTCGGGCTTCACGTCGGGCTCTGTGCTGACAGCTCAGAGCCTGGAACCTGTTTCAGGTTCTGTCTCTCCCTCTGTCTCTGCCCCTCCCCTGCTCATGCTCGCTCTCTCTCTCTCTCTCCTTCCCTCCCTCCCTCCCTCCCTCCCTCCCTCTCAAAATACATAAACATTTTTAAAAAACAGCATTCATACATTGGGTTTATGTCCCAATAGGTGCAAATCTATTCCTAAACTAGAAGCTGCTAAAAGCGAATAGTCAGGATAGGTTAGTGGGTCTTGACCGCAGTCTGGAAAGATTTGGGGTTTTCGCAACCGTAAGAGGGAGACGCGTTTCTGTGGCATCGGTGGGCAGAGACTGGGGACACAGCAGTCATTCCACAGCACACAGGACAGCCACCGCCACCAAGAATTATTGGACTGAAAATGTCAATAATGCTGAAGTTGAAAAACCCTGAGTCAGATGTCAAGAGATACAGAAAAAGTGAGTTTGAATCTCAGGCTATGAAATGTGCCTGGAGTTGTTCCGTCTGAAGTTTCATCGTGCTGGGCCCGAGGTAGGATCACCCAGAGTTTCCTGAGGCTTTGCCTGAGTGAGAGCCTTTTAAGCAGAATCTTCAGGAAGGAGAGGAAGTATGTGCTGTAGCGCGTCTTTTTTCTCTGATTGGAGCAGTGTCCTACTTTCTGCATCAATGAATGTGAATTTTCTGTGTAAGCTTTCAGCATCTTGCTGGCAAAGAATGAATGGCCTCTTGAGGGACAGGATCCCCAAATAAGAATTTTTCTGCTTTTAAAAATCCTTCGAGGGGCACCTGGGTGGCTCAGTCCGTTAAGCGTCCGACTTAGGCTCAGGTCACCATCTCGTGGTTTGTGGGTTCGGGCCCTGTGTTGGGCTCTGTGCTGACAGCTCGGAGCCTGGAACCTGCTTTAGATTCTATGTCTCCCTCTCTCTGTGCCCCTCCCCTGCTCGTGCTCGGTCTCTCTCCGTCTCTCAAAAATAAAGAAATGTAAAAACAAAACAAAACTTCCTTTGAAACAGCCCTGTCGATGGGAAGGTAGGTTGTGAAATATTGCAGAGGCTTAGTGCGGAATATGTTGGTAGCTGTGGAGAATACAGATGGCTGCTTCCTTGGTCAGCTGGCGTTCAGAGCCGCAGGGACGTTTGAGGATCCGGACAGCATATTAGGTGTGCTGCAGACAAAACTAAGGGTGCCTTTCCAGTTCTTGGGACGGTGTGTAACAGGCATTAAACCGGTCCTCATTTTTCTCCTCCCGGTCGAGATAACTATGTAATTACGTGTATAGGAATATAGACGTATGCGTCTGTGTATTTAACACATCCGTTTACATGTATAGGAGTAGAATCTCTGTAGCCAGAAGGTGAAATAATTTCTGGCTCTAAAGCAGTATTTCTCAATCTTTTTGTCATTACTCCACGTATACCTGAGGAGACTAGATTTTTTATTTTCCTAATTGTGCCCCCCCCCCCGCCCACCCAGGGAAGTTTTAGTATTATACCACATTCCGGTGTTCTGTTTATGTATGTGTTTCTGTGCTTTACATATATACCTCCTCCCCCCGAGGCCAGTGTTCACCGCCTCGGGATGGTATCACCCCGGAGGAGAAGGCACGGATTATTACCGTAAGAGGACGTTGTGATCACAGGGAGTTCTCTGTAGGATATTGGATGGCTTTACAAAGAGCAAACGTGTTTTCTGTTTTCCGATAGCCTCTGGGAAGGATCAGGTAACGCACTGCTGTGGGCCGTGTACCTCCGTTATGAACAGCCCTGTTCCTTCGCCTGAGAAGCTCTTGTCTGATTGATCTGCTCGGGCCCATTGTAATCCAAAGGGAGTCATAGATAACAGTCAAATCAGGGAGATTTTTAACCTGTATTTAAGCCAGCTCACTGATTTTTTAAAAAATCTTATTTTGGGAGTGCCTGGGTGGCTCAGTCCGTTGAGCTTCTGCTCAGGTCATGATCTCCTGGTTTGTGGGTTCGAGCCCGGCGTCGGGCTCTGTGCTGACATCTCAGAGCCTGGAGCCTGCTTCGGATTCCGTGTCTCCCTCTCTCTCTGCCCTTCCCCCACTGGTGCATGCGTGCGCGCGCGCTCTCTCTCTCTCTCTCTCTCTTAAATGTTTATTTTTGAGACTCTCTCTCTTAAATGTTTATTTATTTTTGAGAGAGACAGAGTGCAAGCGGGGGAGGTATAGAGAGACAGAGGGAGACACAGAATCCGAAGCAGGCTCCAGGCTCCGAGCTGTCAGCACAGAGCCCGACGCGGGGCTCAACCTCATGGACCGCGAGATCATGACCCGAGCTGAAGTCGGACGCCCAACCGCCTGAGCCACCCAGGCACCTCTAAAAAAAATTTTTAATACAAAAATAAGACTTTATTTTTTAGAACACTTACAGGTTCACAGCAAAATTGAAAGTACAGAGATTTCCCATATACCCCCTGGCCCCGCACATGGACAGTGACCCCCTCCTTATCCACATCCCCCACCGGAGGGTACATTTGTGACAATTGATGAACCCACTTTGACATGTCATTATCACCCAGAGACCACAGTTTATGTTAGAATCCACTCTTGGTGGTGTACCCCCTCTGGGTTCAGGCAAGAGTATAATGACGCATATCCGTCATTATAGTATATCGCACGGAGTATTGTCATTGCCCAAATATCCTCCGTGTCCTGCCTGTTCACAGCCCCCTGCCCTCACCTAACCCCGGTCAAGCACGGAGCTTTTTACTGCCTCCATAGTTTCGCCTTTTCCAGAAGGTTCATGTAGCTGGAATCACATAGTGGGTGGCCTCTTCAGACTGCCTTCTCTCCCTTAGCAATATGTATTTAAGGTTCCTCTGTGTGTCTTCGTGGCTTGATACAACTTGTGTCTTTTTAGCACTGAACAACATTCCGTTGTCTGGATGGACCGTAGTTCACTTATCCATTCACCCCCTGAAGGACATCTTGGTGTTTCCAAGTCTTGGCAGTGATGACTAAAGCTGCTGTAAAACATCCACGTGCAGGTTTTCGTGTGGATGTACGCTTTCAGCTCCAGGGAACAGAATTTCTGGGTCAGACGGTGAGGGTACGTTTGGCTTGGTAGGAAGCCACCAGACCGTCTTCCAGAGTGGCTGCACCATTTTGCATTCCCACCAGCAGTGAGTGAGCGTCTCTGTTGCTCTCCTCGTGAGCATCTGGTATTGTCAGTGTTCTGGACTTTGGCCATTCTAATGGGAGTGTAGTGGCCTCGTTTCTTCAGTAATATTTTTATTAAGACAATTTACTTACCATAAAATTTACCCTTATAAAGTATACAATGGAGTGGTTCCACTATGTTCCCCAGAGATGTGCAAGCATCACTACTATGTAATTTTAGAACATCTCCTTCACCTTGAAAAAGCAACTTGGCCAAAATTAAAAAAAAAAAAATTTTTTTTTCAATGTTTATTTTTGAGAGAGAGAGAGAGAGCATGAGTGGGGGGGGGGGTGGTGGGCAGAGAGAGAGAGGGAGACATAGAATCTGAAGCAGGTTCCAGGCTCCGAGCTGTCCGCAGAGAACCCGATACAGGGCTTGAACTCACAAACCGAGATTGTGACCTGAGCCAAAGTCAGGCACTCAACCGACTGAGCCACCCAGGCTCCCCATCGCTGGTCAAAATTTAAAACATCTGTGCTTCAAAGAACACCATGAGGGACGTGAGAAGATAATCCACGGGTGGGAGGAAATATTTGCAAGTCATAACCTGTTCAGGGACTTGTACCAAGAGTATATAAAGAACTCTTACAACTCAATACTAAAAGACAACCCAATTGAAAAATGAGCAAAGGATCCGAATAGACGTGTCCCTAGGGAGGATCTACAACTAAATGGGCAATGAGCTGCTGAAAAGATGCTGAATGGCATTAGCCGTCAAGGAAATACGAATTAAAACCACAGTAAGAGACTACTTCATACCCAGTGGGATGGCTGTTACAGAAAAAGACAGACAACAAGTGTTGGGGTTGTGGAGACATCGGATCCCTCATACATCACTGGTGGGGATACAGAGTGGTGCGGCCACTTTGAAAAACCACTTGACAGCTTCTTAAAAAGTTAAGCAGAATTACTACATGGTAACCCAGCAATTCCACTCCTAGGAATGTACCCGGAAGAAATAGAAGTGAATACGTATGTCCACCGTCAAGTTATATGCAGGATTCCTTCTGGGGGTGATGGAGACGTTCCGAAATCAGATCATGATGTTGGCACAACTGTGCACGTGCTAGAAATCACAGATTTTGCATTCTAAGTGGGTGAATTGTAGAATTCTGTCTCAAAGCTGTGTTTTGGGGCGCCTGGGTGGCTCGGTCCGTTGAGCGTCCCACTTCGGCTAAGGTCATGATCTCACGGTACGTGGGTTCGAGCCCCCCGTCAGGCTCTGTGCTGACAGCTCAGAACCTGGAGCCTGCTTCAGATTCTGTGTCTCCCTCTCTCTCTGCCCCTCCCCCGCTCATGCCCTGTCTCTCTCTGTCTCAAAAATAAATAAAAACATTAACAAAAAAAAATTGTAATTTAAAAAAAAAAAAGCTATTTTTAAAAAGATCAGAATAGGGGTGACTGGGTGGCTCCATCAGTTAAGCTTCTGACTCTTGATATCAGCTTGGGTCATGATGTCACGATTCATGAGATCGAGCCCCACGTCAGGCTCTTTGCTGACATCACAGAGTCTGCTTGGGATTCTCTCCCTCCCTCTCTCTCTGCCCCTTCCCCTCTCTCTCTCTCAAAATAAATAAATAAACTTTTAAAAACATATAAAATAAAATAAATAAAAAGACGAGAACAAGCAAAAAGAATAATATCTCCCCCCCCACCCCAGCCACCCATTAACCATCCCTCCTCCCCACCTGCACAGCCCCTGGTAACGTCAGGAGATTGGCCTCATCTTGATATTTCGTGTAAATGGAATCCTGCAACCTGTGACGTTTTGTCCTTGGTTTGTTCCACTTAGCATCTTTCCCTGTGTGCTGTAGCACCCGGCAGCACCTTGTTCCTTTCCATGGCCTAATAATACTCCATCGTGTACCCATTCATCAGTTGACGGACATTGGGGTTGTCTCTGCTTTTGGGCCACTATAAGTATTATGATGCTGTGAACATTCAGGCACCAGGTTTTATGTGGGCCTGTCTTTTCATTTCTCTTGGGCATGTGCCTAGGGGTGGGACTGCTGGGTCATATGGGAACCCCGTGTTTCACTTCCGGAAGAACCGTCAGACTGCTTTCCAAAGTGGCTGTACCGTTTCTACAATCCCGGCAGCAACTGATTTTTAAGTGAAGTCTAGATATACACTCTTTACGCTGAGCTTCCCGAGTCCTGGGATGGAGTCTACCCTTCCCTGTCCCCATACGGCACCACATAGCCCCTCAATTGGAAGATGGAGGAACCCCCCAAATGCACACACGCGCTCCCCAGGTTCAGGGCTCTCCGGAATCGTGCGGATTCCGCCCAGCAGCTATTCCCCGGAGCCTCCGTGTCGGGACTCCTGTGAGAGCTTTCTCTCTTTAGTAATGCGTTATATTCTTCAGGCCTCTATCCCCTTTTGAGGAATTCATCTTAGAAATATATGGGAAGCTTGTTCTTAATACTAGAACTTAGCTGACAAGAACCTCCCTGTCTTCTCTTTCAGCCGTGTGTCTGCACACCGGGCACCCCCACCGTGCTCCCCACTGCACACCGGGCACCCCCACACACGCGCAGCACTTGAACTTGCAGCTGGGCGTGTGCACAGGGCTGTGAGCCACACAGCCCAGAGGGTAGAATCAGGGAGTCGTCCTCAGTGTGGTTGGCCACATCGTGTCCACCATCTGGGTGGACTTTTAGCCTCTCCCACACGTTGGGGGCTAACCACGTCCACATTTGGACAATTCTCCATTCAGATCACACTCTTTCAGATCATCCAGGGCGGCCCCTGCGTCACCGTCCGGGGCGACTGCTTTGGTCAACATAGAGACTGGCGAAAACAGGACTGTTCACCCCTCCCGTGCTCTTAGTAACAAGCAAGGTGTCCCCTCCCAGCCCGCGCTCTCCTCTCACGGAACTGGTTCCCGGCCCATTGTCGCAGGCAGAGCAGCTGGTGACGTGTTCCCCGCCTCCTGGGCCGCTGCTCGTCTTCCCGGGGCACCGCGTACCCGCCTGGGTCTGGGACACGGCGGGCACACGCTGCTCGGCGCATGTCACTGAACGGAGGACCGACCGCGTGGTGTTCGGCAAAGCCCTGCGTGGGTCACTCACGCTCCCCGTGGGCCTGTGTTCTCTCCCGCAGGCCATCGGCTGCACTCTCAACTGTAGCTGCCAGAGTTTCAAGCCGGGGAAGATCAACCACCGCCAGTGTGAGCAGTGCAGACACGGATGGGTGGCCCACGGTAACTATGTGTCCTCTTCCCGTGGCCTGTCGTGCCCCCTCGGAATAACCTAGAGCGGTTTGGGAACGGCTAATGTTAAATGCCTTCCCAGACGGCAAACCCTTGTGTGTGGCCCCGATCTCTGGCTAACAGGCCAGGAGCTTTGCGTACGATCCCTTTGAACCTGAACAACCCTGCGCGAGGGGTGTGCTGGGTCATTCTGCAGCGACAGCAGCTCATGCAACGGCCTCCAGGGTTGCCAGATACAACCCAGAATGCTCGGTTAAGTGTGAATTTCAGAGACACAACAACTTAAGCTTAACTGTGTCCCCGTGAATATTTTTCGTATAAACGTATCCCACTCAGTCACTGTTTACGTGAAATCCACGTTCGTGTGTAACTGGGCGTCCTGTATTTCAGTTTGCCAAACCCCAGAACCCCACACCAGCCCTGTGCAGCTGGTGAGTACTTGCAACGCGACTGGTGTGGCTGAAGGACTCCATTTCCAGTTTGGTTGAATTTAATGAATGAAATAGTTGAATAAGGTAAAAATAATTCAGTAAAGTTAAACACGTAATAAATTTAAGCAGCCGTGCGTGCCTGATGACCGTCACGTTGGACGGCATAGATTTCGGTGGCTTAAATCGGCAGAGCCTGATGACTTGCACGACAAGGCAGAGCCTGATGACAGACGAGGGCACGAACCCAGATCCGTCAGATCTTCACCGGCAGACCCTGTTCTTCCTGATTTTTCTGTCTTTTGATTATGCACCTGCTGCATTTGTCTTCACTCCTTGTCCTTGCATCTGTCCTATGTGGGGCTATTTCTTACTCCTTAGGGATGCCACAGGGAAGAAAAAAGAATCTCAAGCCGGGCCGTTTTATTTTAGAAGTTCTTGTGAATAATTTAGAGCCTGATAGCTCTTAAGATGGTTAATCAAAGGCGCCTATGTGGCTCAGTCGGTTAAGTGTCCAGCTCTTAATTTCGGCTCCGGTCATTATCTCATAGTTCGTGAGTTTGAGCCCCACGTCGGGCTCCATGCTAACAGCACAGAGCCTGCTTGGGATTCTCTCCCTCCCTCTTTCTCTCTGCCCCTCCCCTGCTCACGCACTCTCTCTCTCCCTCAAAATAACTTAAAAAAAAAAAAAAAAAAAGATTGTTAACATTTGCATATTACTGTTTTTTTCTGTTGGAACACATACCTGAGAGCTCACACTAGCCTACCACCTTCTCCGTGTTTCTCTTAGAAGTAGGATCTTTACAAATGGACTTTCTTTTCTTCAATTTGATTTTTCAGCTCTAAGCAAGCTGAGGATCCCTCCCGTGTATCCCACAAGCCAGGTGGAGATTGTCCAGTCCAATGTGGTGTTTGACATCAGCAGCCTCATGCTATACGGGACCCAGGCCATCCCTGTTCGCCTGAAAATCCTACTGGACCGGCTCTTCAGTGTGTTGAAGCAAGATGAGGTGCTCCAGATTCTCCATGCCCTGGACTGGACCCTTCAGGATTATATCCGTGGATATGTGCTACAGGTATGGTGAGCGTGGCCATGGTTCTCCTGGAACGTCGTCTCGAATCCATGTTCCAGTAAATGATGGAACCCGGTCGCCTGTAGTGCTCCAGTCATTGGTGGGCATCATTCCCTTAAATATTTTTCCTGGGGTGCCTGGGTGGCTCAGTTGGTTAAGCATCTGACATCTGACTCTTGGTTTCAGCTCAGGTCACGATCTCATGGTTTCGGGAGTTCAAGCCCACGCTGGGCTCTGCACTGACAGTGTGGAGTCTGCTCGGGATTCTCTGTTCTCTTCCTCTGTCTCTGCCCCTCCCCTGCTCATGCTGTCTCTGTCCCTCCCAAAATAAAAAATAATGATAATAAACTTAAAAAAATCTTTTTAAAAATTTTTTCTAACGGCTTAAGCCCCCACCTCCTTTTCTGGGGAAAACACAGTGCTTTCCCCCAGATACCCGTGAAACTTCCGGACGTGGGAGCAATTGCATGTTCTGGGACTCAGATTCCACCGAGCCGGCCCTCCTGCAATGAAGCGCTTGCCCCACGTTACTGTCCCCAAGCCACCTACTGACGCGAGGCCCTGCCTGTGCCAGATTTTACTGAGGGTGTGGGTGGGGGAGAATGGGAGTTCCAGAACCACACGGCGGACAGTTACGGCTTCATGCTGCCCCACTTCTGGTCTTCCTTCCCGGGCTCCACCCTCCTGGGATGTGTCCGCCTTCCGGCTCCCGCTCGTTCTCTCGCTCCTGGACTCCCTTCCGGCCCCCGCACGTGTTCTCATCTCTCGGCTGTGCCGTGCCCTCCTCCCCTTCTTCCTTTCCGTTATTTTGCAGAGTAGTCTTACCTCCTCCTCGACCAGGTCGTGGAGGTAGGCCTCACGTGTCACATCTGCAAGCAAAGGACATCTTTCCTGGTACGAATGGTAGCATTTCTCTGACATCTGACACAGCTGCAGCTTTTTTCTTGCTTTGACATTTTCTTGCTTTGACATCCACACTAGGAAATGTCACAATTTCCCTGAAACGGACATTCGCTTCAGTCTCCTCCAGGTAGGCCGTGTCATTAACACGAACACTTACAACCATTTATCGACCTGGACCTTCTTCTGGTAAAATCTCACAAGGCAGGTCAATTATCCCCATTTTCCAGCTGAAAAGCCAGAGGCTCCAAGTGCCTCTGAATCGTGGCCAAAGCCACTCAGGTCATACGTGGCCAACCCAGGATTTGAGCCCGTTTCTTTCTAACCCCGACGCCCACAATATTCCTCTGAAGGCATATTTGCTCACCTTGGATGCAGGACCCCCAGCAGGCTCAAAGCAACCTTTTATGTAGAGTAGCATTATGATCTTACATTATGACATAGATCAATATTTAATGATCCTAATAATCTTGCTTTCTAGTGTTAGGATTAAAAATATGGAATCAATTACCTTGAACCTCTAGTACATCAAAAATTTATGATGTTACATCCCTCATCATCTTCAGAACTCTTACATGCATTGTGAAAGATCTCAGTAGGCCATCAAATACATGTTCTGTGATAAAATATTTATTGTAGTTTTGGGAAAAGTTAGGCCTTGCTAGAGTTTGAAAGATCTCCAACACTCCAGTGTAATTAAATCTCTGCTCTGCAAACACGGCCAGTGGATCAATACAGGTTCATTTGCTTTCTGATGTGAGTTGCTTGGGAAGATTATTAAACTCGCAGCAAAATAAATACTTGAGCTGTGCTAGGCCTGATTGCTCTGTCTATACTTTTTAGATAAAGAAGTTACTGTTGTTCAAATGATACATATTTTAATTTTGGGCGGGGGGGGGGGGGGAATTATAATGCCTAATGCCAGACAACCAATTGGTTTGAAGTAAGATGGAAAATAATCACTTAATTTCCCTTAGGCTTGAGTAATATAATTTTATTTCTCTCTTCTGGACCACCGCTTATAATTGGTGCAGGTTATTTTCTTCACAGAGTCTCTGGCCTAGGAGAGTAGTGTGAGTGGGGGGGGAGGGGGGGCGGACTCCGCGAGCCCCGTGCTCGTCCGGGGGGGGGGGCGTTTCGTTTTCGTTTTCCAGTATGCGCCAGGGCGCCCTGCGGTGCTCGTGGGGGCCCTGACCGCGTGACTCCTTCTAGAGAAGAAGGCGAGGAGCAGTAAGATTAATTGCGCTTTTTAATTCCGGCTCAGGATGCGTCAGGAAAGGTGCTGGACCACTGGAGCATCATGACCAGCGAGGAGGAGGTGGCCACCTTGCAGCAGTTCCTTCGTTTTGGGGAGACCAAGTCCATCGTGGAGCTCATGGCAATTCAGGAGAAAGAAGAGCGGTCCGTCATCATCCCGCCGTCCACGGCGAACGTGGACATCAGGGCCTTCATCGAGAGCTGCAGCCACAGGGGTGCCGGCCTCGCCGCTCCTGCGGACAAGGGGAACCCCAGCAGCCTGCACCCCTTTGAGAACCTCATCAACAACATGACCTTCATGCTGCCTTTCCAGTTCTTCAACCCTGTGCCTCCCACACTCGTAGGGTCCCTGCCCGAGCAGTACGTGCTGGAGCAGGGTCAGGACCAAAGTCAGGACCCCAAGCAGGACATCCACGGACCCTTCCCCGGCAGTGGCTTCGTGACCTCCAGCTCCACACCATTTCAGGTGGAAAGAGAGCAGTGTCTAAACTGCCCGGATCCGGTGACGAAAAAGGAAGACAACGCCCATCTGAGTGACTCCAGCCCGTACAACATCGTCACGAAGCTCGAAAGGACACAGCTGTCCCCCGAGGCCAAAGCGAAGCCCGAGAGGACCAGCCTGGGCGCGAAGAAGGGCCGGGTGTTCTGCACGGCCTGTGAGAAGACCTTCTACGACAAGGGCACGCTCAAGATCCACTACAACGCCGTCCACCTGAAGATCAAGCACAAGTGCACCATCGAGGGCTGTAACATGGTCTTCAGCTCCCTCAGGAGCCGGAACCGCCACAGCGCCAACCCCAACCCCCGGCTGCACATGCCCATGAACAGGAACAACAGGGACAAAGACCTGCGCAGCAGCCTGAACCTGGCCGCCTCGGACGGCTATGAACGCCCGGCCTTCACGGTGAGCTCTGCCGACTACAGGCCCCTGGCCGGCTTCGGTGCGGGGGAGGCTTCCGGGGGCCAGCCGGCCTTCCCCAGCCTTGGGCAAAACGGGGTGCTTTTCCCCAACCTAAAGACGGTCCAGCCGGTCCTGCCTTTCTACCGCAGCCCGGCCACTCCGGCCGAGCTGGCGAACACGCCCGGGGTGCTGCCTTCTCTGCCTCTCCTGTCCTCTTCCATCCCGGAACAGCTGGTGTCGAACGAGGGGCCGCTTGATGCCCTTCCCAAGAAGAAATCCCGGAAGTCCAGTATGCCCATCAAAATCGAGAAGGAGACCGTGGGAATCGCCAACGAGAAGAGGCAGGCGCTCAGCTCGGATGAAGACGTGCCCCCGCGGGTGGCCCGCGGGGATGAGCCGGAGGCCTGCAGTCCTCAGTCGGACAGAGCCCCCGGGGACCAGGACACGCAGTCAGGAGGAGAGATGGGCTGCCGCGGAGACTCGGGGATGAAGGCCGGCGGAGCCATCAGCAGAAGCCCCGAGCAGGCCCCGCAGCGCACGGAGAGCGAGGCTAAGCAGGAGCCCGCGGTGCCGAGGGGGCCGGACGACGGCGGCCGTGAGCTTCACCTCACACCCGGGACGGAGCCCTGCGTGCCCTTTCCGGACTACATCAGACTGCAGCAGCACCTGCTGGCCGGCGGGCTCTTGGGCGCTCTGTCCAGCAGAGGGATGGCTTTTCCTTGTTTCGAAGAGTCTAAAGAGCCGGACGTCGCGGGTCAGCGTGCACTCGGCCGGCAGAAGGAAGAAAACCGCTTCCAGTGCGACGTCTGCAAGAAGACCTTTAAGAACGCCTGCGGCGTGAAAATGCACCACAAGAACATGCACGCCAGGGAAACCCACGTGTGCACAGTGGAAGGTTGTAACGCCACCTTCCCCTCGCGCAGGAGCAGAGACAGGTAAGACACCCGTCGGTAATCGTGTCTCCCAAGGCACTGATTCTTAAGCTCTACAATGCGTCTGAGTCACCTAGACACACATACTTCTGAGCCCTGCCTGTTGAATTTCTGCTTCAGCAGGTCAGGAGGCGGTGGGGGGGGGCGGGGGGGGGGGAGGGGGGGGAGGCCCGAGAGTTTGCATTTCTGAGTTCCCAGGGGATTACCGCTCCTGCTGTTCCAGGGACCACGGTTTGAGAAACACTGTTCTACGGATCCGCATTCCCGAATTCTCAGTTCCAAATCTAAACACCCTTGGCCACAAAACCTGATCTGAAATGACATGAGCCTGTTGCTAATCTTATTTTTTTTTAATCTCCCTACGCGTGGATTTTCTTATTCTGTGTTCCATGCAGAAATACTAATGGATTCATTATGGGGACATGAACAAAATATTACAGTGTATGCAATGATTCTGCCTTTCTAAAGTCTAAGCCACTCTGAATTCAGAAACACATCTGGCCCAAAGGGTTGGGGGTAAGGAATCGTGAGCTGGTCTCACATGAGGCAGTGGTGGGGAGGGGCGTTACAATCCTCAGTGTAACTTCCCCCAAACTTGTCTGCTTTTCATTTTATGATATGAAGCCCACCAGATGAAATATTTTCTTTTATGTCTATTTAACCAGCTACGTTCAAAAAAAAGAATAGCTGCTTGATTGAAGGTTTTTAAATTATTTTTTTCAGTTTATTTATTTTGAGAGAGGGAGGGCACTCAGCGGCGGGGAAGGGGCAGACAGAGAGGGAGAGAGAGAACCCCAAGCGACACGGGGCTCGATCGAAGTCGTGAACCGTGAGATCATGACCTGAGCCGAAATCAAGAGTCTGACGCTTCACCGACTGAGCCACCAGGCACCCTGAAGATTTTTTAATCATTAAGATATCAAAGAACAAAGACACTTAGCAGGTTCCTTCGGGGTTTGTGATGTTGGTTGAAAAGCGAGAGTCACTGGGTACTGGGTGTTGTGAGGCACAACACAGCGTCAACCTGTTTGCAAAGCGCCCAGGTACAGAGCGCCTCTCATCACTCCGGGACACAGCACGGGCATTGCTGCCTTGTGTGTGCTTTTCTTCGGGAACTTGAGTCCCATAACCACCCCTCGGGCCACCTCCCTCCCCAGCCTGTGAAGGGAAGCTTGTGCGTAACCAGGAGGTGACCCCAGGAGGCTTTAAGGAAAAGACTAGCTCTCTGATGAAATGCCATATGATAAATGCTAGAGGGTTCGCAGAATATTAACCGTGTTGCATTTGCTCAGACAAGCCTGACTTGAAGCAATTCAGCATCCCCGCTAGCTACCTTCGTCCAAAGCGTAACACCTGATTTCCTGAAGAGGGGGAAGGTACAGGTACTGCCCACAAGTTCCGGGAGCGGGCTCGTAAGAACATACTCGCCTGGAGCGAGGGGAAGAGAGCAAGGGTGGTAGGAGTTAAAATTCCTGTTTTCTCTCGCTGGCATGTTGAACCAAACCACCAGGATCCCCTGACTGGAGAACGTGCCCTTTTCCTTCATCCTCCAACAGGAGGCTTTGTTCATGACAAGGCTGTTCTGTTGAAGAAGAGATAGCTCTATCAGGCAGATTATCCTTGATATTTATGACAGCGTTCTGGCCCACAGCGCCCACCAAATTAGAAGGCCCCCTCCCCCACCACGGGAAGGCATCTTGAATTCTAAATTTCAACTCGTGATTTTAGTGGTCTGGAACTAGGAAGGCATTTTGCCTAGAGTCTGATTAAAATGGCACGTTTTCTCTCATTTTTTTAATGTTTATTTATTTATTTGGAGAGAGAGTGAGAGAGCGAGCGGAGGGGAGGGTCAGACAGAGAGAGAGAGAGAGAGAGAGAGAGAGAGAGAGAGAGAGACCCAAGCGGGCTCCACACTGTCAGTGCAGAGACTGATGCGGGCTCGATCTCACACACCATGGGATCATGACCCGAGCCAAAATCAAGAGCTGGACGTTTAAATGACTGAGCCACTCGGGAGCCCCCGAAGTGGCACCATTTTAAAAGGAGCTTTGTGGGCAGGCCTGGGGCCACCCCCCTCTTCTGGGGGTCAGAGATGAGAACTCTGTTGTCAGGATGATTTTCTTCCCTTCTTAGAGCCACTGCCAGCAGCAGTCACTAGGGTCCCTCAGGACGGGACTGTAATAGCACCCTAGATGCTTCTTCAGCCAAGTGTGTGTGTGTGTGTGTGTGTGTGTGTGTGTATACATATATATATATATATATGTATATATATATATATATATACACATATATATATACATATTCAAGAACCTTCTGTCAGGTGCTGTGGACACAGTCACTGCTCACAAAGGCCCGCGGAGGAGACAGACCAGTAAATAGGCAATTTCAGCTGAATGTGGTGCCCGCTATCATGTGAGAGATACAGACTGCTGTGGGCACATAGTGGAGGTACCTACTGGACTCTGAGAAGTTAGGGAAAGCTTCCTGGAAGAAGGGGCATGACTAAAGCAGCAGCTCTCAGTCGGTTTGGTCTCAGAACCCCTTCACAAATTCTTAAAACCTGAGGGCCCTCAAGAGCCGTCAGTTGGGTGGTCTAGTTGGGTTTATAAGTATCAGTGTTTACTGCATTAGAGATTAAAACTGAAAAAAAAATCAATATTTCATCCCTTAAAGTAATACACATAGCATTTAATGAAAAATAAGCCCGTTTTCCAAAACAAAAGCTCAACGAGAAGACTGGTTTTGTTTTTACGTTTCTGCAAATCTCTGTAACCTCTGGCTTAGCAGAAAATAGCTGCCTTCTTACATCAGCTTCTGCATTCAACCTGTTCTAAGACCGCACGTCACGTAGCCCCCGGAAAACCACAGTACGCTCGGGAAGGGACGACAGTGAAAAAGACAAATCATGTCATCACAGATCATGTCTTCGTGTCCTTATGAAATGAGTTTCGACTTCAGGGTACCCCTGAATGGGTCTCACGACCACTAGGGGTGCCCAGACCACACTTTGAGAACCACTAGTCTACGGAGGCAGAAACCGGGGAGGACGAGGGAGGAGGATAGGGATGGAAGTGTCGGGGAAGACACGCACGCACGCGTGCACGCACACACACGTGTACGCACACAGCCAGCAGGCACAACATTAGCAATCCTGGAAGCAGGAAGCTGGCACACGGGCCAGTGGGTTTTGCGTTTGTGGTAGTGACTGGTTTAAGGGCACATGGCACCCCAGGAAGGCTTAACGAGCAGGTTGGAGGATCCCATACGTTCACTCTCGGTGTTCCTGGGGGTGCTCAGGCTGACAGCTTGGCCTCATCACGGCAGGGACCTTCCCGTGCAAAGTTCCAGCGAGCGTGTCTGTCTGACTTTTTTCTAACCACTCTCGCGTCCCGGGACGTACGTGTCAATCTAATGTCTGGTTTTCTGCCGACACATACCTGCCCCTTCAGCCCAGCATGCTGACATAATCACAGGGCAGCAGTGCAGTTGGCAAGGCGATCCGAGACTGCGGTGCTGAGGACGTCCAGAAAAAGAACGTGCGAGGGATACGAGGGAGGAGTCGAAGAGCAGATTTTACACTTTCCTTGAAATGGGATGCAATTTCCACCCATTTCCCCACCACCCCCACCACCACGTCTTTGGAGGTTTCGAAGAGAAAATTCAGTTCCTAGCTATTTGCGGAGGGGACCGTGCGTTTTTCCCAGCGTGGGCCTGGCACACGTTCTCGTCTGTCCTGGTGGGGGAGGCTCTTTTCCACTTGGAACCATTTTCCTGTCACCTGTAAGATGGTACCCCTTGCAGTCAGGACTGTTTTCTGCCAGCCAGAAGTTAGCAGGGGATCTGTGAGCGAGGCCACCATTGATTGACAAGTTATGTCTAAATGATATTGTGTGAGTAAGCATGTGTCATAAATGGATACTCATTGTCTGCCCTTCAGGAATAATCATTGGGTAGAAGGCTGGTAGTGTGTTCAATGCTGTACTTGCAAAACTCCTGTCTGGCTTATAGTGAAACGTTGCAAATATGAACCGAACTTAGCGTTCTCTCCCTCCCTCCCTCCCTCCCTCCCTCCGTCTGTCTGTCTGTCTGTCTGTCTCTCTCTCTCTCTCTCTCTCTCTGGCTAGAACACACAATTTCTAGCCAATCAGGTTTGCTCACCTGTGTGAGCACTTGACAGGTGTGTTAATGCCATAGACCATGATGCAAGCCACCCAGGAAATTGGAAATTTTCTAGTGGGCACGTTAAGAAAGTATGAGAAGCTCAGGTGACGTGAGCTTTAACAATGTATTTTGTTTCACTCGGTCTATCCGAAATCTTGTCATTTCTGTGTATGTCGCAGCCACGTTTCAGGGCCTCCGTGGTCACGAATGAGCAAGCTATCGTACCGGACAGTACAGCTCTAGAAGATATTTCTTGGTTTCTTTGAAATAAAGCCCTCCACGTGGGGTGCCTGGTGGTTCAGTCAGTTAAGCCTCTGACTTCAGCTCAGGTCATGATCTTGCGGTCCGTGAGTTCAAGCCCCACGTCGGGCTCTGTGCTGACAGCTCGGAGCCTGGAGCCTGCTTCGGATTCTGTGTCTCCCTCTCTCTGCCCTTCCCCTGCTTGTGCTCTGTCTCTCTCTGTCTCCCAAAAATAAATAAACACTAAAAAAAAGGTTGCTCAAGGGGCACTTGGATGGCTCAGTCGGTTAAGCAACCGACTCTCGGTTTCAGCTCAGGTCACGATCTTAAGGTTTGTGAGTTCAAGCCCCATGTCAGGCTCTGTGCTGACAGATCGGAGCCTGGAGCCTGCTTTGGATTCTGTGTGTATGTGTGTGTGTGTCTCTCTCTCTGCCCCTCCCCTGCTTGTGCTCTGTCTCTCTCTGTCTCTCAAAAATAAATAAACCTTAAAAAAAAAAATTTTTTTTTGAAACAAAGTGCTCCACTTAATTCCTTATTGGGACCAGTTTTCTCTGGGGTACCCTGGTTGCAGGGTCCCAGGTGACTTGACCTGATCAAAGTAGTCTAGGCATTCTCTCTAGATGAGGTCCAGGAAGGTCCGTGTCCATCACGAAGTTAAGAAGTTAAGAAGGACTGCGTATTCCCAGACTCCAGACTATCCGCTTTCCTCCTCAATGCTAACTTCTGACGGGTGGTGGACAGCCTTGGGCCAGCATCCACTAGACCTGCATTTCACCCCTCTCCCCTTATCGTCGCTTCTTCCGTGCCACGAGCGTTTTGCGGTATCCAGCTCGTGTCTCCACTTGGAATGTTGACTGTTCTTACAACAGCCCGACCTATTGCTAACCATATGTTCCCTCTTGTAGACACAGTTCAAACCTAAGTCTCCACCAAAAAGTGTTGAGCCAAGAGGCACTGGAGAGCACCGAAGACCATTTCCATGCAGCCTACCTTCTGAAGGATGTGGCCAAGGAGACCTATCGGGATGTGGCTTTCACCCAGCAGGCCCCCCAGACATCTGTCATCTTCAAGGGAACGAGTCGGATGAGCAGTCTGGTTTACCCAATAACCCAAGTCCACAGTGCCGGCCTGGAGAGCTACAGCTCTGGTCCGCCGAGCGAGGGCACCATCTTGGATTTGAGTACTACCTCGAGCATGAAGTCTGAGAACAGCAGCCATTCCTCTTGGGACTCAGACGGGGCGAGCGAGGAAGGCACCGTGCTCATGGAGGACAGTGATGAGGACTGTAACGGGCCGAGCCTTGTCCCCGGGGAAGATGAGTACCCCATCTGTGTCCTGATGGAGAAGGCCGACCAGAGCCTTGCCAGCCTGCCTTCTGGGCTGCCCATAACTTGTCACCTCTGCCAAAAGACGTACAGTAACAAAGGGACCTTCAGGGCTCACTACAAAACCGTGCATCTCCGCCAGCTCCACAAATGCAAAGTTCCGGGCTGCAACACCATGTTCTCATCTGTCCGCAGCCGGAACAGACACAGCCAGAATCCCAACCTGCACAAGAGCCTGGCCGCCTCCCCGGGTCACCTGCAGTAACAAGAGGGCGGAGCAGGTGTGCGAGGACACGTGTGCGGATCAGAACTCAGGAATAAGGTAGTCCAAAGAATCGTCTCTGGTTTTGTTTAACACCACTTGGGGCAAGCCAGGCAAAAAGGCTTTGAGTTGACTTCACCGTCTTGCTGCAGCAGGATGCGCAAAAAACCAGCCTCGGAGGAAGTCAGCACTGGGGCCGTGCTAAGGCCCTGTTCTCTGTCGTGGCCCAAGAGGCTTTTCCCTGACCTGGCAAAAACTGGCAGAAACACCGTTTTCCCCACGTTTGTTTACACGCTCCCTGGGAGGGCTCCAGGCCTGCAGGTTGGCAACAGGGACCCAGGACCTGGGGGCAGCCTGATGTCAGCCTTGCACGAGTGTTAAGGGTCAGCTGAGTGTCCCGGGGAAGCAGGCTGCCGCCACGGGTGAGGGGCCAGCCCCAAAGTGCACATTTTTCGGTTCCTGCTTTAGTGAGTCTGCCATCCAGACTCCGGTTTGGGGAAAATGACTTTTTGAGACTATGCCTCCGTTTGGAGTGGAGAATTGCTTTTTTTTTTTTTTTTTTTTTTTTTTTTTTTTCTTTTTCCCCTCCCCCTTCAGGGGTCTCACAGACCTCCAGTTCTTAGAGGAAGCAGATTGGTTTCAACACAGAGGAATGTGGATGTCGTTCCCAAGGATGTCCGTTCTTGCTGTGTCGTGTGCGTTCAGGAAGCTCGGGGGCGGGGGGTGGATTTCATGCACTTAAACATCGCGGTCTTCAATTTAATTTAAAGTAATTTTGATAATATTTAACTTGTGTTTGTTACGTGAGTAGTCGGGGTGAGTGCAGACGCGTCACGGTGTGACCCCTGGGTCCCTGCTCCGGGGCAGAAGGAGTATGTCGGCCTGAACTTCAAAGCCGCTGCCCGTGGTCTTGCGGTGAACCTCGGAGTCTGGTCCGTTCTGGTCCTCCGTGGAAGGAGTGCAGGCGTGACTGTGGCAGGACCCGTTGTAAATACTCGGCCAGAGCGCTTAGAGAATACGGTTCTGATGGTTGTGGTGCATTTTTGGTATCACTGGGTCCCTCGGTCCTCACCCTTTTATAAACATGTAAGGTTAGGATGAACTTTCCGATTTACCCGGTAGGAGAAAAATAGGGCGTTAACTGCCATACTGTACGTCTTAATATTTAACTTATTCTGAAATGTGTTCCACACCCTTGTACACACGTGCTATTGTAGAAAGGAAGCTTAATCAGTTCCTATGAAAAGAGACCATCTCTTGAAATTTGACATTCACGGTACTCGGCAAGCCCGTGGCAGGGAAAGAAATTGACTTGGTATTAAGACTTCAGGTTAACTGTCTTTTAAGCTTACCGTTGATTTAAGTAATGAAAAACATCCTCAGAGAAAAGCGGGGGTTACAAGAGAGAGATTATTCCTCCTGCACAAGGGTGAAAAAAAAAAAAAGCCAACAACCTGTTACGGATTGTTTCAACATTTTTAAAAAATAAATATGACAACACTTGGTCTCTACGTAAAGTGAAACGTATCTTTCCACCGTTTTGTCACCCAGCTGTTTATTATTCCAGTTTCCCCAAAGTGGAACCAATTTGTATACAAATGAGTTTTCTATGATTTAATAAAAATATATGCCACATGTTTTTGTTTAAAAAGGCAAACATTTGTAAGGCTGGTTTTGTCATATGGACGCCGTGTTGTACACGTGCTGCGGTCATTCGCACACACACACGCACACACACAATGTATTTTACAGAACCGAAAACCCAGGGCAGGCGGGCAGACAGGTGCTAGCATCAGTAACTACGGCCACATCCAAACAGGAGTTGCAGGTATTAATGAGTTCCAAAGAAAGAGCAGTGGTTACTTCCCGGGGAAGAGGGGCTGGGTGTCAGTTTATTATTTCTTTAATGTTTATTTTTGAGAGAGAGAGCATGAGCAGGAGAGGGGCAGAGAGACAGGGAGAGGGGATCCGAAGCGGGCTCCATGCTGACAGCAGAGATCCCGATGTGGGGCTCGAACTCACAAACTGCAAAATCACGACCTGAGCCGAAGTAGGACACTCAACTGACTGAGCCACCCAGGCGCCCAGGTATCAATTTTTTATTAAGGAAAATACAAAAATGGGGCACTTGGGTGGCTCAGTCGGTTGAGCGTCTGACTTCAGCTCACATCGTGATGTCACAGTTCACGAGTTCGGGCCCCGCGTCGGGCTCTGTGCTGACGGCTCGGAGCCTGGAGCCTGCTTGGGATTCTGTGTCTGCTTCTCTCTCTGACCCTCCCCCATTCATGCTCTGTCTCTCTCTGTCCCCAAAATAAATAAACTTAAAAAAAAATTTTTTTTTAAATAATAATAACTCTTAACAGCCAGGGCTCAAAGTAGAATGAATTGCAGCTTTTCTTTCTTAAACGTGCAGAGTTGTTGTGTTTTTTTTGAGTCAGGTTTTTGTAATTAATCTCTTCACCTCCTCACCTCTTTTATCTGCCCTTCCAGCAGATAAAAGCATGCTCCCCTCTCCCTTCTGCCCCCCCTGTCGGGGGAGGGCTCCACGTCCCTGCTTCAGGGGGATCAAGAGGAGGGAGCCACCAGCGGGTGTGTGGGTCCCAGCTCAGAACCCTCCGGTAGCAGCTAGTATAAAATCCAGAGACTCTCTCGAGGCCAGCAGGGTCCTGAAACGTCTTCCCACGCCTGCGACTTCTCCATCCTTCCCGCTCACCTTGCGTTACAACCTCTGTGGGCTTTGTCTTCCCTCGTGGTCGCCCTTCTGAACCTCCACTTTGCAGGATGCCACCCCACGACTCATCGTGGCTACGGTAGCCGACTTCACTTCCTGCCCTCAGAGAACTGGTGGGAACCCCCCACCAGCACCGCCCCCCCACCCCCGACCCCTGGTCAGCTTGTCTGCCTTCTCGCCTGTCCTCACATGGTCTCGTCTGGCCAGACTCTGCTGCCACACTCAGCCCCACGTGGCCTTGCCGAGGCTTCTGAGTTCCCCGAGCGCAGCCTTTCTGATCTTCTCCACTGGCGCCCAAAGCGGATACCGAAAGGACTAAATGTGCGAGGGTGTTACGAAGAGAGACCGTACTGTCGGAGAGGAAACGGGAGGGAGCCGGGGAGGCTGGGGGAGCCAGCAGACAGCATACAGGTCTGACCTCCTAGTGAAGGAGAGAAGGAGGGAAGGTTGAGTGAAAGAATCCGAGAGACTGCCGTGTGGTCTGGGGAAGGTTGGGGCAAGGCCCCTGGGGGCGGTCTCTAACCCAGGTCAGCCATCAGAGCAGTCGCCCCTCTCCCAGGAGTGGGTTCCCTGGGAGTCGTATCCCTGCTACCCTCAGTCTGGCTGCGAGCAGCCCGTGGGAAGTGTGGCCTCCGTGCAAATGTGGCCATGGGTTCAGAGCACAGTACCTGGAGCCCTTGGCCAAGTCCTGTGTTTATCTGAAGCCCCTGGGTCCTGTTCAAGGTGGATTCAAGCCTGCATTTTTCTCCGAACTTAAGAGTGGCGTCCACGTTCGTTTGGAAGGCCGATGCCCTCACTCAGCCCTCCGGCTGTCTCAACGATGGGGCCCCCTCACCTCTTCCCTTGCCCATCCATTATCAAATATCCTTTCTACTGCTTCCGTCCCACTAGCCTAGAACTCTTGCAAATCCCTCTCATCTTGGGGCACGTGGATGACTCAGGAGGTTGAGCGTCCGACTTCTGCTCAGGTCATGCTCTCCCGAGTAGTGAGTTCGAGCCCCGCCTCGGGCTCTGTGCCAGCAGCGTGGAGCCTCCTCTGGATCTTCTGTCCCCCTCTCTCTGCACCGCCCTGCTTACGCTGTCTCAAAAATGAACATTTTTTTTTTAATGTTTATTTACTTTTAAGAGAGAGACAGAGCATGAGTGGGGGAGGAGCAGAGAGAGAGGGAGACACAGAATCCGAAGCGGGCTCCAGGCTCCGAGCTGTCAGCACAGAGCCCGTCGCGGGGCTCGAACCCACGAACCGTGAGATCACGACCTGAGCCGAACTCGGACGCTTAACCGACTGAGCCGCCCCGACGCCCCCAAAATAAACATTTTTTTTTAATCTCTCTCATCTTAACAATTGAAAGAAAGAAAACATAGCTTTCTAGAGCCCTGACCCCGTCCGGTGGCCCTTCCTCCTCCCTTGGCTTTGTACAGCCGAGGTGCTTACAATAGATCTGCCTCTCCCCTAATCACTGCGTTTCTTTCTTACCCTGACAATGGCCCCGCCCTCACCAAGCTTCCAGCGACGCCCAGACGGCCGCATCCAAAGGACACCTTTGGTGTCCCCTCGTCCCCCTCTGGCCTTTTCTGTCCTCACACTCATGCTCTCTGCAATCTCTCGTTCATCCCTGTGACTACCAACTGCTATCTGTCGGCTGACGCCTCTGAGTCTACACCTCCGGAGTTGCCCTCGTGACTAGCAGATGCCCGCTGGGTGTCGCAGAATAATCCACAGCACCCCCATCCAGCTCAGCTGGGGCTCAACCCAGTTTGTCGTCCTCCACACCACCGGTCGTCTTCCCCCTTGCGTTTCCTCGGGGTGAGGGAGCGGTGGCCAACCCACACCAAAACCCCAGGGACACCACCACCTGTGGTCGAGAACGTGGCTCTTCAAGTCTGACTGTCCTCGGCTGTTCCACACGCCAGCCGGGCGACTTGGGCCACCTCACAGCTTCTCTGGGTCTCCGTGTTCTGGTCCAGATGATGAGGACAGAAAGAGCCTCTCCTTCAGCGGAGCCTCATGAGGCTCGAGGGCGTGGAGCACGTGAGCGCCGCCTCGTAAGGGCTCCGCAAACCTTGCCGTAACCATCCTGTTCGTCACCGTCGTCCTCGTCGCTGTTAGCCTCATGACTACTCCAGACTTGCCCTTCTCCTCACGCCCGGCGGCGGCCATCCGTCACCAAATTCCAACAAACCCGCCTACCGGAAAATGCCCTCCGACCCTTCCCCTTCCTCGTGCCGGTCGGTCAGTATCCGTTCAACAGGGCGGCCCTCTGCTTCCTCCTCCTCCTTTCCCGAGACCTTCCGGGGCCTCCTGCGGCTGCTGCTTTCTCCAGCCCACCTTCCCACGGCAGCCCCAGGGAGCTCTCCCAACAGCACAGAGCGGACTGTCCCTCCTCCTCCAGGTGCTTCCTGCTGCCCTCGTGAGGGTGGGGTCCCCCCAGGCCGGCCCCGGCCAGGCTGACCCCCGCGGTCGCCCCACAGACCCCGGCTTGTCGGTCCCCAAGGCCCTGCCTGTGTCGCTTTGCCTCCAGGAACCACCCTGCCAGTCTCTGACCCCAAACCCTCTGTCCTCCCCTGAGACTCAGCTCGGGTGCCCTCTCGTCCAGGAAGCCCCTTGTGACCTCCCCCTCCTTCCCTCCCAGGGCGGAGTAAAGCCAGCCCTCTGGGCCCCCCTGTGTTGTCAGGGTTTGCTCACGGATTTGCCTTGCGCCACCCCCACCCCTCACCGAGGGGCCTCCGGCTGTCAGTCACCAGATGGACCGAGAACCCACCTACTGTGCGTCAGGCATCGCCGGGCACACTCTGCTACATGCCGTGGACGCAGGGCTCGCTCTTGTGGAATTTAGAATAAGGAAGACAGATACCAAGTCAACAAATAAATGAAAACTTATGCAAGCTTAGTTCCCAGAAGAGAGGTCTCTCTGTCCAGTGTCTCCGGCTAGCACCCGTCCCGGCTAGGCCCGAGGGCACAGGGTTGTGACCTCCCGTGACCTCACCTCCTCAAGGTTGGGACTCCGGGTCTCCCTTCCCAGGCGTGCGGCTACATAAATGTAACTCAGCTGTCAGCTGCGGGCACATCCCTAAACCGCCAGCCTCGTGGGGTCATCCTTCTGTTTACGTTCAAATTAAATAACATGAGCCTTCCCTCCTCCCCGCCCCCGCCTTTCAGAAGACTGACCTCAGCAATCACTTTCCCCATCAGCCTTTGAACGTAAGAAAAGCAGACACGAGCCTCCCGGGTCCTGAGAGCATACTTTCAAATCAACACGACTTCAGCGGACAGATGAACGAACACTGGCCGTTTGGCCCTAAACACGGGGATCTGATATTACTGACTCCTGCGACCAAGCTCTCAAGCCCCATTTACTGCCTAACCTAGCAGAGGGTCAGAGACCAGGGAGGGGCCACACGTATGGCTTTTTGGGCCTAGCTTGGGGTGTTTTTCCTAAGTGGCTAATCGTCCCACACCCAGATTTTGTCTGATTTCTCAAAATCGCCCTCGATTAGGAAAACTGATACATCACTGCTTGTTTTTCTTTTTTTCCTTTTTTTATTGAGATGAAATTTGCACAGCATAAACTTTATTTCAAGTGTGGAATTCAGGGGTGCCTGAGCGGCTCAGTCAGTTGAGTGTCCAACCTCAGCTCGGGTTGGCATCACATGGTTCGAAAGTTCGAGCCCCACATCGGGCTTTGTGCGAATAGCACAGAGCCTGCTTCGGATTCTCTGTCTCCCCCTCTCTGTGCCCCTCCCCTGCTAGCGTTCTCTGTCTCTCTCTCTCAAGAACACAAATAAACATTTAAAAAAATTAAAAATAAAATAATAAAGTGTACAATTCAGAGGCATTTAGTACGCTCACTATGCCGTCCACCTCTGTCCAGTCCAGAACATTCCGACCACCCCAAAATAAAACCCTGTACCCAGTTAACAGTCACTCTCCGTCAGTCTGCTAACTAATCTACCTTCTGCCTCTACGGATCTGCACGGACATGTCATATAAATGGAATCGCACGCGACGTGGTCCTTTGTATCTGGCTTCTTTCACTTGGCATGACGTTCTCAAGTTTCATCCATGCTGTCGCATACATCGCTGCTTCTTATGGCCAAAGAAGAATCCATGGTGTGGAGTTACCACATCCGTTTTAGTTTGTCTTCCTACCCATCAGTTGATGCACATGTGGGTTGTCCCCACCTTGGGGTTGTCACAAATGATGCTGCTGTGGACACGGGCGTACGAGTTTCTGTTTGGACGCGTGTTGTCTGTTCACGTGGGTCTGTGTCTAAGGCTGGAAGTGTTGGGTCTTACGGTAAGTGTGTTTGACACCAGCCTGTTTTCTAAGGTCACTGATTCTTTTTTTTTTATTTTAGAGAGAGGGGAGAGGGGCAGAGGGAGAGAGAGAGAGAGAGAGAGAGAGAGAGAATCCCAAACAGGCTTCATGCTCATCACGGAGCCCAAAGTGGGGCTCAGTCCCACGACCCTGGGATCATGACCTGAGCCAAGATCAAGAGTCAGATGCTCAACAGACTGAGCCACCCAGGCACCCCATAAGGTCGCTGATTCTTTTGTTTTTAATGTGAATTTATTTTTGAGAGAGAGAGAGCATGAGTGGGGGGGAGGGGCACAGAGACACAGAATCGGAAGCAGGCTCCAGGCTCTGAGCTGTCAGCACAGAGCCCGATGCGGGACTCGAACTCACAAACTGTAAGATTGTGACTTGAACCGAAGTCGGACGCTCAGCTGACTGAGCCACCCAGGCACCCTATAAGGGCACTGATTCATCAGCACGGTTGCACGTTGGAATCATCTGGGCATCTTTTATTTTTTTTTATTTTTTTGGTTTTTTTTAATTTTTTTATTTTTTTCAATATATGAAATTTATTGTCAAATTGGTTTCCATACAACACCCAGTGCTCATCCCAAAAGGTGCCCTCCTCAATACCCATCACTCTGGGCATCTTTTAAAGTACTGCTTCCTAGTCCCTCCCTCAGATGGTCTGGGATCATCGGTCTGCTCTGTGGCCTGTGCACGGAGAGTTTCGAAGCTCCCCAGGGGTTTCTTCCAGCCCAGGTTGAGGATTTCAGACACAGGGACTCACAGATAACATCATTAATCAATAGCTTGCCCTCTCAAGTCAGTGTCTTCAGACCTGCTTGATTATGAGAATGTTCTGGGGCACTCTTTGAAAATACAGATTCCCAGGGGCGCCTGGGTGGCTCAGTCACTTAAGTGTCCGACTCTTGATTTCGGCTCAGGCTGTGATCTTGCGGCTCATGGGTTCCAGCCCTGTGTCAGGTTCCTCACTGACCGTGTGGAGCCCGCTTGGGATTTCTCTCTCTCGCTCTGTCTCTCTGTCTCTATCTGTCTCTCTCTCTCTCCCTCCCTCCCTCTGCTGTTTTCCTGCTTGCTCACTCTAAGATAAGTAAATAAACATTAAAAAAAAATAAAATACAGATTCCCAGACCCTTCCTCTGGAGATGTCCTCAGTACTTAGTGGGCCCCAGGGGGTGGAGGGGGAGAGCCTGGGAATCTGAAGTTTCAACAGACACTTCGGGTGTCTTGTGATCTGGCAAGTTTGGGAACCAGTATCTTGGATTCTTCCCCAAATGTGGGCCCCCCACCAGCTCCAGCTGGAGCTTGTAAGAAATGCACGTTCTAACTATTACTAAATCAGAACCTGCCTTTTAACAGTTCTGCAGTGATTGTAAACACACTAATATCTTAGAAGTACGGTGTTAGAGTACTTAATCTCAAGCAGTGTCATCTGTAGGTAAGAGGTTCTCAAACTTGAGCAGCATTAGATCGTCTGAAAGGCTCATTAAAGCACAGGCTGTTCTTGGAGCCTCCGATTCAGCAGGTCTGACGCAGGCCACGTGTCACAAGTCCCCAGGTGATGCTAATGCACTTGGTCTGAGAACCACACTTTGAGAATCCCAGATCTAGCATCTGGACTAGGGTTTCTCAGACTTGGCACTCGTCATGTTTTGAGCCAGATAATTCTTTCTTGGGTAGAAAGCTGCCCTCTGATTGTAGGGTGGTTAGCTGCTTCTCTGACCTCTACCTGCTAGGTTCCAGGAGCACCCCCAAAATTGCGGCAGCTAATTATGTCTCCGTGCATCGCCAGATACGCCCTGGTGGGCTGGGTGACCAAATTGAGAACCACTGGTCTAGAACATACCTAAAGGGGAGGGGTCCTGCCACTCATCCCATTCAAGAGGAGAGCAGACTTGGTCCCTAGCTTGGGCAAGCTCTCTCAGACTCTCCTCCCAGATCCCGGGGGGATCTGGGGCCTGCGACCCCATGAGGCAATACCCTTGAACCAGGATTTCCTCGCCTGGGGAAATGATATCCCTTTCCCGGCTCCCTGGCTACAACAGAAGCGTCTGGAACTCTCAACACCAGGTGTGAAGTCCTGATCAGGTAGCCCAGTCCCTGTCGCCCTCCCCTCCTCACCCGTAGCCCCTTCTTTGCCAGAAATCTTTGGCTAGTCCTAAAAACCAGATTTTCCAAGAAATGTTAAAAGTGGCCACAGTACAAGCAAAATACATAAGGAACTGAATGTCTGTTGGTCACCTGATGCTTTTAAAGCTACACCCTAGGAATCTGTGCAGTTGGTGAGCTTTAATTAGTGTGAATTGTTATACTTTCTTTATGTTCTTTGCAGAGGGCCGGGAATATTGGGCGGTAAGGGAGAAGACCATTTTTTAAAAGCTTCTGGGTTCTCCAACCTTCCTGCAAGTTGGTTCGCATTTCATATTGTTGGGGAATAGTGCCCTCTGCTGGAATTTTCTGGTTATTGCGATGGCGGCTGAGTCCCGTCAGGCCAGGCAAGCGTGTTTGGAAATTCCCCTGGTGAGCGGACCTTGTCTTCCAGCTCCAAGGCTGGCTGAAATGAAGATGTGTTTCCTGAATGTTCTTAAGCCCGCGTCCTGGAGTTGAGTGCCTGAGCCTGGGACACTGGTTAGGGCCTAGGACACTCGTCAGGGTCGGGTTCACACAGACCTCTCCCCCCCTCCGACACTCCCCAGCTTAGCCCTCCTGGAACAGGGTCCCCGTGACTCCCCAACCAGCCCATGCGTGGAGAAGTGATGTGCTAGGAGGCACATGTGTGGGGCCCCCTGGGCTCCTGGCTCCTCCTTCCTCCACTGCATACCCCCAGCTGCAGCACCTTAAACGTCTCTCTCTTTCTTCATCTGTAAAACGGTGGTTTCAGATTGTACTCTGGGGTGACCCCAGGGACCTCATAGAAGCCTCACAGGCCAAAGGGAACATGAGAAGCAGCCCGGCGGGCAAGTACCGTCACCAGAGTCCCTCCCACTTCTACCTGGTTGTATATATTGGGGCTTAGTATTTTGTTTTGTGTTCTGCTGAGAGAGAGAGAGAGAGAGAGAAAGACTTTCTTCTTTGAAAATCATGACAGTAGGTGATCTCTCAAGTCCTTCCAGCACTTTCTCTGACTCCTGCCCTATGGACATTTGTGAGGAGACGTGTCCCAGTGTCACACCGCATGCCACCCAGCCCCGCTTTTCAAGCCGGATTAAAGAGAATCGTAAGGGCTGAGGGTGACCTCCTTCTTAAACAGCACCCAGCCCAAAGTAAGAGCTCAGTGTGTGTGATAATGGCCCCCCCTGAAGCCAGTTTTGTAGCAGCAAGCTCCATACCTTGTCATATTCCAGAGTCATTGTCCGTCCTCTAAGAGGACACTGTGTTTGGTCGGTAAAAACAAGCTCACCGGAATTGGTCCGTAAGGTTTGGTGACTTGGTTCCTTGGCTCACCCCGTTGTACATTTTCTAAAGTTTCACATTTAAAATGTAAGTCTGAGGCAATGGTTGATGCTGAATACCAGACCCTGTGAAGTTTGGTTTAAATGCTATAAAGGTCTTTATAGATATTTATACCTTTATCTCTGTTTTTTATATATATATATATATATATATTTTGGGGGGCGGGCATCTGGGTGGTTTAGTTGGTGTCTGACTCTTGATCTCAGCTCAGCTCTTGGTCTCAGGTTCGTGAGTTCCAGCCCCACATTGGGCTCCACTCTGGGCATGAAGCCTATTTAAAAAAAAAAAAAAAATATATATATATATATATATATATATATATATATATACATACATATATATATATGATGTATATATAATATAAAATATATATATTTATATTTTTAAGTAGGCTTTTATATATATATTATTTTTATATAACTTTATATTTATATTTGTTGTAGACTTTGGGTCTGGAGTTCTCTCTCGTCCAGCAAGAGAGCAAGACGCAGGATTGAAAATGTGAGAGAGGCTAATGTCCGGGAGGAGACAAGAGCCCCGAATAAGCGT
Source organism: Lynx canadensis (assembly GCF_007474595.2). Lineage (NCBI taxonomy): Eukaryota > Metazoa > Chordata > Mammalia > Carnivora > Felidae > Lynx > Lynx canadensis. The sequence continues at coordinate 3,493,716 of NC_044308.2, forward strand.
CCTTGCTCCGTTTTTATTAGGATGGGAAGGCTTACAAACGTGATGGTTGTACACAAAGAGACGATGAAACTGTGAACATTAACTCATGGGCGTGGGAGAAAGGGGGCTTTGGAGATATGTGGTGTTAGCGGTTTGGGTTAACACAAAACAAAATCCTGGAGCTGGGCGAAAGGTCGTTTACAGCAGACGTGAGGCCCCACCTCTGTTTACCTAAACTGGCCTAGGGGACAAGAAAGACAGAGCATGCTACCTCAGCGTCAACAAGGCATCTTTCTTTTGTTAATTAGCTCCATTCTGGGCAACTTTGCTGAGGTCCATAACCCTATTTACCTGCTTACGCAATTTGGTCCTTGCTTCCTGTGAAAGCAGCTTTCTGCTGTTGTCCTGTACCTTTGTCCTATGGGGGAGGGGGGGGCCTTTGCCTCATTTACCTGATATTTACCTAATCTTGTTTACCCAAACTTGGGTGTGTTCATTCTGTGGCTTTCTTTTTTTTTTTTTTTTTTTTTTTTTATCTTTGGGACAGAGAGAGACAGAGCATGAACGGGGGAGGGGCAGAGAGAGAGGGAGACACAGAATCGGAAACAGGCTCCAGGCTCTGAGCCATCAGCCCAGAGCCCGACGCGGGGCTCGAACTCACGGACCGCGAGATCGTGACCTGGCTGAAGTCGGACGCCCAACCGACTGCGCCACCCAGGCGCCCCCATTCTGTGGCTTTCTAATTCTTTATGCCTCGTTAACCCATCGGTGCAGCCTCAGGGAATTCGAACCTTATTCCCCACGTATATATACAGGGACGCCTGGGTGACTCCGTTGGTTAAGCATCTGACTCTTGATTTTGGCTCAGGTCATGATCTCAGGGTTCATGAGGTCGAGCCCCACATCAGGCTCTGCTGGCAGTGAGGAGCCTGCCTGGGATTCTCTCTCTCTCCCTTTCTGCTCCTACCCCACTCACTCTCACTCTCTCCCTCTCTCTCTCTCTCAAAATAAATAAATTTTAAAAACAGAAAATATCAAAAATATTTTATTTTTTGGAAAATAAAAACTATATGTATTTAAGGTGTACAATACAATGTTTTGATGTATGTATACATTGTGAAATGATTTCCACAATCAAACTAATTAACATATCCATCTCCTTGCGTGTCAGTTTTCTGTGTGTATATGATGAGAACACTCGATATCTACTCTCCTCGTGAGTTTCAGATGTATAATACATTATCATTAACCACCATCACCATGCTTTACATTAGACCCCCAGAATTTATAACTGTAAGTCTGTGCCCTTTGATCAGAATCTCCCTCTCCTCCCCCAACTCCAGTCTTCTGGAAAACACCATTCTCCTCTCTGTTACTGTGAGTTCACCTTTTTCTTTTTTCTGTTCATAGATTTCATGGAGAAGTGAGCCCATAAAGCATCCATCTTTCTGTGTCTGGCTTATTTCACTTTGTCCTTCAGGCCCATCCAGGTTGTTGCAAATGACAGGACTTACTGCCTTTTTGAGGCTGAATAATATTCCATTGTGTGTGTATATACACCATATCTTCTTTATCCATTCATCTGTCAGTGGGCGCTTGGGTTGTTTCCCAAGTTGATGGCTACTGTGAGTGATGCTGCAGTGAACATGAGATAGTGATTCTGTTTCCCTCAGATCTATACCCAGAAGAGAGAGCACTGGATGGGAGGGTGGTTCTAGTTTTAATTTTTTGAGGAACCTCCATGCTGTTTTCCGGAGTGGCTGCACCAGTTTGCGTTCCCACCAACAGTGCACAAGATTTCCTTTTCTCCACATCCTCGCCAATGCTTGTTATCTTGTGAGTCTTTGATAATCACCATCCTAACAGGTCTGAGGTGATCTCTCACTGTGGTTTTGACTTGCATTTCCCGAATGATGAGTGATGGTGAGCATCTTTTCACATGTCTGTTGGCCATCTGGATGTCTTCTCTGGAAAAAGGTTCAGCTCCTTGGCTCCTCTTTGAACCAGGTTTTTCGTTTGTTTGTTTGTTGCCATTGAATTGGAGTTCCTGAGATTTTTTTGGATGTTAACCCCTTAGCAGACAGATGGTTTGCAAATATTTTCTCCCATTCCATACGGGGCCTTTTAATTTTGTTGATTCCCTTTGCTGTGCTGAATCTCACTGGTTTATTTTTGCTTTTGTTTCCTGTGCTTTTGGTATCAATTCCAAAAAAATCACTGCCAAAACCAATGTCAAGCACATTTTATCCTGTGCTTTGTTCTAGGAGTTTAATGGTTTCAGACCTCTCACTTAAGTGTTTAATCCATTGTGAATTTGCATATTGTGTAAGAGTCTAATTTCATCCTTTTGTGCGTGGCTATCTGGTTTTCCCAACAGTATTTATTGAAAAGACTGTCTTTTCCCCAATGTATATTCTCGGCACCTTTGTCAAAAATTAGTTAACTGTATATGTGTGGGTTGATTTCTGGCCTCTCTCTTCTATTCCGTTGGTCTATGTGTCTGTTTTTTTTTTTTTTTTTTTAACGTTTATTTATTTTTGAGACAGAGAGAAACAGAGCATGAACGGGGGAGGGGCAGAGAGAGAGGGAGACACAGAATCGGAAGCAGGCTCCAGGCTCTGAGCCATCAGCCCAGAGCCCGACGCGGCGCTCGAACTCACGGACCGCGAGATCGTGACCTGAGCTGAAGTCGGACGCTTAACCGACTGAGCCACCCAGGCGCCCCTATGTGTCTGTTTTTATGCCAGTACCATGTGGTTTTTATTACTCTAGCTTTGTAATAAGTCAGGAAGTGTGATGCCCCAGCTTTTTTATTCTTGCTCAAGATTACTTTAGCTATTTGGGGTCTTTTACAAATTTTAGGATCGTTTTTCTCTCTCTGTGAAAAGTGCCATTGGAATTTTGATGGGGACTGCATTGAATCTCGAGATCACTTTGGGTAATATGGACATTTGAACAATAATAATTCTTCCATGAACACAGGATATCTGTCTCTATATTTCAAAGTCATGTGCTTCTAAAGCTGTTGCTTAATCATCCATTTTAGGCATTAACTATTTTCTTCCTGCTATGGAAAAATGGAGACTTAAGTCTGTTGTGTTTATAAACAGATAATTTTTTTTGCTTTTTTAATATTTTTATTTATTTTTTAAAAAAATTTTAACGTTTTATTTATTTTTGAGACAGAGAGAGACAGAGAATGAGCAGGGGAGGGGCAGAGAGAGAGGGAGACACAGATTCCGAAGCAGGCTCCAGCCTCTGAGCTGTCAGCACAGAACCCGACACAGGGCTCGAACTCACAAACCGCGAGATCATGACCTGAGCCGAAGTCGGACGCCCAACCAACTGAGCCACCCAGGCACCCCTATTTTTTATTTATTTTTGAGAGAGAGAGAGAGAGAGAGAGAGAGAGAACGAGCACGAGTGGGGGAGGAGCAGAGAGAGAGGGAGACACAGAATCTGAAGCAGGCCCTAGGCTCCAAGCTGTCAGTACTGAGCCCAATGCAGAGCTTGAACCCACAAGCTGTGATATCATGACCTGAGCCCAAGTTGGACGCTTAACCCACTGAGCCACCCAGGTGCCCCAACAAATAACTTTTTTAAAGTTATCACCATATCTATTGAAATTCTTTAATTGAATCCATAGTAGCTGCTGGGAAAAATCCAACTGTCTTAGTCATGAAAGACCCAAACCTCAGTGTTAAATACCTGAGAGGCTTTCAGGCAAAACAAAACAAAACAAAACAGCAACTCAGAGGTAAACTAACCCATCACCACTCTTTCATTGTTATTGATAAACTATATTGATTAATTATAATGCCTGTGTTTTTGCAAAGCACCGTATAATTTTCAAGAGCAGGTAACACAGTTCATTTTCACAACATCCCCGTAAGGGCCACAGAGGCAGCTCCATTTTACAGGTAAAGACGTGCACAGAGCCGTAGGGGCCTGAGGCCACGGAGCTGGGACAGCCCTTGGCCAGGTGCCCCCCCCCCCCACCCCTACCCCACAGGACCTGTGGCCTGGGAAGGAAGGACACAGGCGAGCGTTCTCAACAACCTGCTGTCCTTACTTCCAGATCCCGTCTTTCCTGTCCCCTCCTCCACTCTGACCTCCCTCTTCCTGACCAGCGCGCTGAGGCTTGCTTGAGTCTCTAGATCGGCGACTTCCACGGCCCGGTGGTCAGGGGCATGCCAGCCACCGGGTGCCCTTACTTAGTTCCACATCCACTGCCTGCAGCTCAGACCCCACTGGGCTCCCGGAAGCTTCTCGGGTGAGGGCTCTTGGGGCTGCTGCTGGACTGGCCTGAGGTCAGCATCGGAGGGACGGGGTAGGGAACAACGGTGCCGCACGATGCTTGGGTAAGAAATGGATACATACAGAGAGAGTCAGGGCAGCACAGCTCTTACTTTCTCAGCGCAAGCCACCAGAGTAGAGACCTGAGAATATAGTCGTGTGAACTCTTCTCAAATACTGGGGTTCTTTTCTGAATGCGAAAGTAATACAAACTCAGGGGGGGTTGGGGGCAGGGGGTTGGAAACACACAAAAAAGACAAAGATAGAGGAAAGATCACATACAATGCTACCACCCTGCCAACATTCTTTCATCTGTTTCCTTTCTCCGGTTAAACGGGGCGGGGTGGCGGGGGGTGGGGGGGCGGCAGAGAGTGTTTAAGCATTTACTTTTCATTGTTATCTAAGTAATATGTATTTTGGCTATCATGTTTCTATTATTTTGGATAACACGGTATGTATTTAGCTCCATGTTTCAAAGGAGTAATTCTTGAGATGCGTGGTTTCCAACTGCCCTATGGTTCTTTCCCCCTTTGCTTTTGCTGTTCCCTTTGCCCAAAACCTGGACGAGTTTGCTTGCAACGAGTTCTCCTCTGAATGGGGCTGGCTTCGTGCTGCGGAATAGGCGGAGATGAGAGAGGCTGGGTGGCGGAGGAAATGGTCTGTAATTTTACCGTATAATGTGGGTGCCCTGCAGTGCTTAGGAATGCTTTAGAGCCTACAACAGAAAATCCAAAAACAAAAACCAACTAGTGTCAAACAAACGGAATGTATTCCAAATAACGAGGAATCTAGGCACAAGTAATTGCTGGTATTTGGTCAGGGGCCCAGACTGGTCAGGGCCATCGTCCGTGCAAGCTGCTTGACTTCTCCCTCCGTGTTCTCGGGGAACAGTGAGGCTGCTGTGGCTCCAGGCATCACCTGAACTGAAGGTAGGAAAAAGGAGTAGAGGAGTGGCACTAATTATGTGTTTTTCTGTATTATCAAGAAAAGCAAATGTTTTCCCAGAAGGCCCTAGCAGAAACCTACTTGTCTAGCCTAGATAGAATCATGTCACCGGCCACACTGAGCAGCAGGGGAGAAGAGAAAGCAAATATTCAAGCTCCCCTTGCCTCTACAGTGGGGGTGGCAAAAAAGAGAAACTTTGGAACTGTCTGTTGAGTTAGCCAAATAGCAGTGGCTCCCCCAGTATTTCCTATGTCTTGGGAATAAGTCTCGCCTCCTATTTCACTTTCCGAGTGGGTGGTTGGCTCAGAGGCTGAGTCACTCTTCCCGGTGCCGTGGCTCCTGTCCTCATCCTTCTTGGCAAATTACAAAATAGTGCAGTTATGTGTGCCTAGCTTAGAGGATTAGCAATTGTACTACGTAGTTTTAAAGCCTACCCAGCACCAAGTGAACGAGGGCTCCACAAAAATCCGTGCCAAAACAAAACAAAGCAAAACAAAAAACACCGCCCTCAAAAACAAAAGCAAAAACAAAAAACTATGGCCTGAAGACAACACAAATGCAAGTACAAGCAAGACCGTAAGACAGAAACAGCAGCCATTTTCCTGCCAGCAATGAATTTTCATTACAAACTAGAGACTACAGCAATCTCATCGGATCTACCAAAAGTCAGTCCAAAAAAAAAGAGCCAGGTTTTATCAAGAAAATTATTTGGAGAGTGAGTTTTATATCAGTCAAGATGTACTATTAATAAATAAAAATGAGTTGGTTTTAAGTATTTAGCCCATGTCTATCTCATCAGATTAAAACTTACACCTCAATCTGTTTTATCATTTATATGACTCATGAATATATCATTGTCTGTATATAAGCTCTAGGGTAATATATTTTCAGGTTCATCTAGTTTATTCTGATAATAGATTGCCATCAAAAAATTTTTGGAGGGGCGCCTGGGTGGCGCAGTCGGTTAAGCGTCCGACTTCAGCCAGGTCACGATCTCGCGGTCCGTGAGTTCGAGCCTCGCGTCAGGCTCTGGGCTGATGGCTCAGAGCCTGGAGCCTGTTTCCGATTCTGTGTCTCGCTCTCTCTCTGCCCCTCCCCCGTTCATGCTCTGTCTCTCTCTGTCCCAAAAATAAATAAACGTTGAAAAAGAAAAAAAAATTTAAAAAAATTTTTTTTTGGAGAAGACTCTCCCAAGCAATGGACTTTCAGGGCTCTGACTTCCTTCCTATCAATGAGGGTTCTCGGTCATTAAGTACAGAACTCACTGCAGCGATTTTAATCAGAAAAGGAACTTATCAAGGGACATTAAGTAGCTCACAGAACCTTTAGGTGAGTTCATCAGATTTCAGAGCTACCCAGCCAGAAGCAATGTTTGCCCGTCCCCACGGCAGGACTCACCCAGCAAAGACCTTTTTTCTGCTGCCTCTGAAAACCATGCACCGGCTGAACCTGTGGTCGCTGGGTCCAGATGCCCTGAAACTCTGCCACAGCACACCCAGAGCCAGACCCCTCCCAGCCACCCTTCCAGAAAACGGAATCCGCTGCTTTGCCCTGGGCTCTCTTCATGCCTGATGCAGAGCCTGAATTATATTCTTTTCGGCGAGCTTTGAGAGAGGGAGTAGTAGGAGGTGGGGGGAAATGACTTTCTTTTCATAGTCATTTTACGGTAATGTTAATAGTGATTCTATTACATTTTAAGTAATTCTCCTATTTTGGCATTTTGGTTTTTCATTTGAGTACAGTGGACACACAATGTTATATCAGTTGCAGGTATACAGCTTGGTGAGTTGACAAGTTCACACATGATGGCGTGTTCGCCACAGGTATAGCTCTATCTGTCCCGTTAACAGCGTTATTACAATGGCTGTATTCCTGATGCTCGCTTTTTATTCCCGTGACTTATCCATCCCGCAACTGGAGGCCTGTGTCTTCCTCGCCCCTTTGCCCATTTTGGCCAACCTTCCCACCGCCCTCCGCTCTGGCAGCCATCAGTTTGTTCTCTGTATTTTTAATTCTGATTCTGCTTTTTGTTTGTTTATTCATGAAAAAAAATATATTGTTTTAAGTAAACTCTACCCCTAACATGGGGCTGGAACTCACAACCCCGAGATCAAGAGTCCTACACTCTGCTGCCTGAGCTAGCCAGGTGCCCCTGTTTATTTTTTATTTTTATTTTTAGATTCCATTTACGCATGGAATAGAATGGTATTGGTCTTTCTCTGGCTTATTTCACTCAGAATAATACCCTCTAGGTCCATCCATATTGTCACAGACGGCAAGAGGTCATTCTTCTTCATGGCTGTGCAGTGTTCCATTGTGTATATATATGCCACATTTTCCTTATCTATTCGTCTACTGATGGGCACTTAGATTGCTTCCATATCTTGGCTATTGTAAATAATGCTGCAATTAACATAGGGGTGCATGTATCTTTTTGAATTAGTGTCCTCATTTTCCCTGGGTCAATGCCCAATAGTGGAATTATTGGATCACATGGTAGTTCTATTTTTAATTTTTGGAGCGACTTCTATACTGTTTTCCACCATGGTTGTACCAATCTACATTCCCGCCAACAGTGCACAAGGGTTTCTTTTTCTCCGCATCCTTAACAATACTTGTTGTTTCTTGGGTTTTTGATTTTAGCCATTCTGACTGGTGTAAGGGGATATCTCACTGTGGTTTTGATCTGCATTTCCCTGATGATAAGTGATATTGAGCATTTTTTTTCACGTGTCTCTTGGCCATCTGGATGTCTTCTTTGGAAAAATGTCTATTCAGGTCCTCTGCCCATTTTGAATTAGATTATTTGGTTTTTGATGTTGTATTTTATACATTCCTTATATAATTTGGATATTAACCCATTATCAGATATGTCATTTGCAAATACCTTCCCCCATTCCCTCGGTTGTCTTTTGTTTTGTTGATTTCCTTTGTTGTGCAAATTTCTTAATTTTGATGTAGTCCCAATAGTTTATTGTTGCTTTTATTTCTCTTACCTTAGGAGATTTATCTAGAAAAATGTTGCTATGGCTGAGGTCAGAGAAATTACTGCCTCTGTTTTCTCCTAGGACTTTTATGGTTTCAGGTCTCACATGTAGGTCTTTAATATATTTTGAGTTTATTTTTGTGTGTGGTGTTAAAAAGTAGTTCAGTTTCATTCTTTTGCATGTAGCTGTCCAGTTTTCCCAACACTGTCAAAAAGATCGCCTTTTCCCCAATGTATATTCTTGCCTCCTTTGTCATAGATTAATTGACCACATATGTGTGGGTTTATTTCTGGGGTCTCTATCCTGTTCCATTGAACTGTGTGTCTGTTTTTGTGCCAGTACTGTAGTGTTTTGATTACTGTACTGTTTGATTACCGCTCTGTAGTATAGTTTGAAATCTAGAGTTATGATACCTCCAGCTTTGTTCTTCTTTCTCATGATTGCTTTGGCTATTTGAGGTCTTCTGTGGTTCCACACAAATTTTAGTATTATTTGTTCTATTTTTGTGAAACATGCTGTTTGGTATTTTGATAGGGATTGCACTGAATCTGTAGATTGCTTTGGGTAGTATAGACATTTTGACAATATTAATTCTTCCAATCCATGAGCATGGTATATCTTTCCATTTGTTTGTGTCTTCTTCAATTTCTTTCATCAGTGGTCTATAGTTTTCAGAATACAGGTATTCCACCATTTTGGTTAAGTTTATTCCTAGGGTTTTTATTATTTTTGGTGCAGTTGTAAATGGTGCTTTTTTTTTTTTTTTAATTTCTCTTCCTGCAACTTCATTGTTAATGTATAGAAACGCTACCAATTTTTGGATATTAATTTTGTATCCTGCCACTTTACTGAATTCATTCATTACTTCTAGCAGTTTTTTGGTGGAATCTTTAGGATTTTTTATGTATATTCTCATGTTGTGTACAAATAGTGATATTTTAACTTCTTCTTTACCAATACTGATGTCTCTTATTTCTTTTGCTTCTCTGATTGCAGTGGCTAGGACTTCTAGTCCTATATTGAATAAAAGTGAGAATGGACATCCTTGTTTTGTTCCTTACCTTAGAGGGAAAGCTCTCAGTTTTTCACCATTAAGGATGATGTTAGTTGTGAGTTTTTCATATATGGCCTTTATTGTGTTGAGGTATTTTTCCTCTAGCCCCATTTTGTTGAGAGTTTTTATCATGAGCAGGTGTTGTATTTTGTCACGTGCTTTCCCTGCATCTATTGAGACAATCATATGATTTTTATCCTTTGTTTTGCTGATGTGGTGTTTGAATATTAAATCATTCCTTTCATCCCAGGAATTAAATCCCACCTGATCATGGTAAATGATATTTTTTATGTATTTCTGTATGTGTTTTGCTAATATTTTATTGAGGATTTTAATCTATGTTCATCAGGGATATTGGCCTGTAGTTTTCTTTCTTTTTTTTTTTCTTTTTTTTTCTTTTTGATTTTTTGTGGTTTCTTTGTCTGGTTTTGGTATCAGGGTAACGCTGGCCTTATAGAATGTACTTGGAAGCTTTCCTTCATCTTTTATCTTTTGTAATAATTTGAGGAGAACAGGTATTAACTCTTCTTTAAGTGTCTGGTATTGATCATATATGAATCCATCTGGTCCTGAACTTTGATTTTTTGGCAGTTTTTTTTATTACCAATTCCATTTGGTTACTTGTAAATTGGTATTTTCAGATTTTCTGTTTCTTTCTGGTTGTTTTGGGGGATTATATGATTCTGGGAATTTATCCATTTCTTGTAGGTTGTCCAATTTGTTGGCATATAATTTTTCATAGTAATCTCATAATCCTTTATATTTCAGTGGTATCAGCTGCTACTTCTCTCTCATTTCTAATTTTACTTATTTGGGTCCTTTCTCTTGATGGGTCTGGCTAAGGGCTTGTCAATTTTGTTCAATTTTTCAAAGAATCAGCTTTTAGTTTTATTGATTTTTTTTTCTATTCTTTTAGTCTTTACATCATTTTTTCATTTCTAATCTTTATTATTTCCTTCTTATACTCACCTTTATACTGGGCTTTGTTTGTTCTCCTTTTTCTAGTTCCTTTAGGTGTGAGGTTAGATACTTTATTTCAGCAATTTTGGTGATTTAAATATGCACTTTCTTTACTCCTTCTTGATGAATCTGGCCAGAAATCTGTGTTATTTTTTTCCTTCAACTTGTTTATCAATAACATGGTTTCATTTTTCTATTCACTAAAACCATACTTTATCCTTATTAAAGGATATTCCTTATTCCTGCCTCTCTTGGGCTTGTTTTCTATTTTCATGAGTTGAATGCTCAATTCTTTATTCTCTCACCAAGAATCTTCCTTGTATTATGGAGGTTTTGAAATGTTATGCCATTGTTATTTATTACTATTATTATTATTATCGTTATTATTATTATTATTTTCTGTGTACTTTGACTTTAACTTTTATTTTGTCTTGATCCAAGATTTAATAAAAAGTGTTTTTATTTCTAAGTTTTATAAGATTTTTTTTTGTTTAATCTTGGGTTTTTACTCTCTTACTTTATTATATCATGATAAGATAGTGTGACCTATGCATTTTCAGCTTTGAAAAATTAATTGGAGTTTTCAGTGTAGCCTAATATACAATCAGTTTTTGTAGATATTCCAAAGACATTGGAAAAATTCAGCCTAATAGAATATTTTTAAATTTCTAAGTGGAAGGATCTTTTACATTCTTTAATTAATTTTTAGTTCCATTAACAGAGAGTACTATTAGTAATTTTCTACCTTATGGAGTTTAATATTTTCTTTGTGACCTTATGTATGACCAGTTTTTGCTAATGACTCATGTGTGCTTGAGAAGATGTATTTCTCATAATCAGGGTGTAAATCTTTTATACATGCATAAAATCTACCTTATGGGTTATACTGTTTAAGTCATTATTCTTGCTCTTTTTTTCACCATTTGATCTGTCTTGTACTTATAGTGGTATGTTAAAATCTCCTATTATTAGTGTATCTCTATCTGTATCTCCTTGCCTCTCCATAGTTTCTCATTCTGTAGGTGGTTGCTGTGTTATTTGGTGCATGGCTATTCATTATCATATCTTAACTATAAGGTGTGGTTTTAACATCTTTATTTGGTATGCTTAATGCTTTTTGACTTGAATACTACCTTGTCGGATACCAATATCACAATTCCAGCTTTCTTTTTGTTTCCATTTACCTGATTTATTTTGCCTTTCTTTTCTGAAAATCTATCGGCTTTATGAGCCAACTTGAAAATCCTTTTATTAGGTGAGTTAAGTCCACTAACAGTTATTAGTATGGTTTATATGTTTGGCCTCAATTCTGTCTTATTACTTTATAATTACTACATATGTGTATTTATTGTGTTTCTTTCTGTATTTGATGTTTTCTTTATTCTAATTTTTACATTTTGTTTTGATATTTAGGAAGGTTTTCCAAGTCATAGAATATTTGTTTAGTTGTTGCCTTTATAGTTAAACCCTTTACAATAATCTCTGTCCTGTATTTTTTACTCATTTGGTTTGTCAGTTTTGAAAAGTGACTTCTCTGACTTCTCCGTAGCGCCTCTACAACAATCCATAAACTTAGTTTACTGTCCCCTTTGTATATTTTTCTTCCACCCCTTCCCTCTTCTTTTAGTCTTAGAGCTATAATTAAATACATTAAATGAATGTGAATTTGTAGTATTCTTTGTCTTCTAGTATGCTTAAGGCATAGGTTAAAGATGGTTTTATTTGTTCTTCTTTTTCTTGTGGTTGTGTATGGTGTTTTGGAGGAAATGTGGGAAGATACAAATTTAGGGGGCCACCAGCATCCAGGAATACCTGGAAATTCTCTTGCGCTTTGAGAGCCCAAAACAAAATGTCTCCTCCAAACGTGTTTTTCTGGTTCATGAGCACTTTACTAGCCTCCTTTCAAGTCACAGAATATTGCTTATTTGTGTGTGCACGTGTATTTATTCAGACCTGGATGCCGAGAGCTCCAGTCATGCCTGCATTTGCCCCACCATTTTTCTTCGATCATTGCATGCATGCCTCGAGTACTGATCACATTCTTCCTTCATATCTTAAGGTCAAGAACTTGTTATGGTTCTATGATCAAGTCCCTCAAAGGGAGCAGGGAGGGGGCCAGAGCTGTGGGCAAAGGTCTCTATCTTCGCTATATCTAGTAGAAATTCTGCACCATGAACCAAGGTCCTTAAATGTTACTGATATTTATAGACAAGAAGGTACTGGGTTGAGTGTTACCTATGTGTCTTTTAGCCCACACTGAAACACTGAATGTTTCCTTCTACCTTAAAAAAAAAAGAAAAGAAAAGAAAGGAAAGGAGAAGAAAAGAAAAGAAAAGAAAAGAAAAGAAAAGAAAAGAAACCTAGGAAATATTCTTAGATTTAAGAATGCACAGCTCAAGCTGCTCTCTTGGAAAGGGAATTACAAATTAATTCCTGGTGTTCTTGACCATGTTCCAGCTCACTGTGACTTCGAGAAATTAATTTATTGTCATGTGACTGTCCTCTTCCATAGAAAGGGATAAAACAATGTCCAGTGTTTTTTTTTTCCCCTTGTTTATTTTCGTTGGGATTTAGATAGGAGTAAGTTGGCTTTACTCAAATTTGCCATTTAGCCCTGAAATCTTATATAGAGATATTATACGTTTACAGCACCATTTAAATACGATGTTGAGAAAAAGTGTATAGTGTCATTCTGGACAGATGTGAATAGCTCATTACCTGCCCACATGTGTGTCCAGAGACAAGACATGAATCTTCAAGAAAGTGTACCCTTGGGGCGCCTGGGTGGCTCAGTCAGTTGAGTGTCCAACTTCAGCTCAGGGCATAATCTCACGGTTTGTGAGTCGGCATTTGAGAGGGGCCTAAATCCTGGCGGGGGAGGGAGGGTTGGTACAGGAGAAGTGAACAGAACGGGGGAGTGAAGGGAGGGAACCCTCAAACAAAGGGCAGTTAGGGAAGAGAGAAAATGCACAAAGCTGGTAACGGCATCTGGTATGGTCCGTGTGAGTTATAATGGTGCTTTATTCTCGTCATTAGCTGATGTAAGTTCCCTGCTTTCTCTGATAGCTTGGAAGAAATTTTGATCTTCCCAAAGCTGTGAGTTCAGTTATTGACTCATCACTGGTAATTGTTGCCATCCTCTTGAATGGATAAAATGCCATCTACTGCATCAACCTGTATTAAAGACTACAGGTATTTACCTCAGAAGCTTTGGGCTTCTCGAAAGTACCGTTGGCTCATGAAATCCATTTTACACATCTGAAGATAATTTGTCCATTTCTGGTTACCCATTTTCTCAACACCACCCGTTCAGAAAATACTGGCCTGTACTGTTATGGTTAACTTTATGTGACAGCTTGGCTGGGCCACAGTGTCCAGATATTTGATCGACTATTATTCTGTGTATTTCTGGGAAGGTTTTTTTGGATGAGATTAACATTTTTTTAAATTTTTATTATTTAAGTATACTTGACATATGTTGTATTAGTTTCAGGTTCCCAAAATTTTGATTCAACAGTTCTATATACACAACGCTCATCAAGATAAGTGGAGTCAGGACCTATCACCGGATGACATTGTTACATGTTATTGACTATATTCCCTATGCTGTACTTTTCATCTCCGTGATTTATTTCATAACTGGAGCTTTGTACCTCTTTATCCCCTTCCTTTATTTTACCTGTCCACCCAACTGCCTCACCTCTGGCAAGACTAGTTTATTTTATGTATTTATGAGTTTGTTTATTTGCTATATGTGTGTATATATACACACACAATCACACACACACATACACATACACACACACACACACACACACACACACACCACATCTTCTTCATCCATTTACTTACTGTTGGACACTTGGGCTACTCCCATATCTTGGCCATTGCAAATGGTACTGCGATAAACAATAAACATAGAGGTGCATGTATCTTTTTGAATTTGTGTTTTCGTTTCCTTTGGGTAAATATCCAGCAGTATAATTACTGGATCATAGGGTATTTCTACTTTTAATTTTTAATTTTTATTTTTATTTTATTTTTAATTTTTAATTTCCATACTGTTTTCCACAGCAGCTGCACCAGTTTGCATTCCCACCAGCAGTGCAAGCGGGTTCCCCTTTCTCCACATCCTCGTCAGCACCTGTTTTTCTCATGTTGTTGATTTTAGCCATTCTGACGGATGTGAGGTGGTATCTCGCCGTGGTTTTGATTTGCATTTCCCTGATGATAAGTGATGTTGAGCGTTTTTTTTCATGTGTCTGGTGGCCATCTGGATGTCTTTTTGGAAAAATGTCTATTCAGGTCCTCTGCCTATTTTTACTTAGATTATTTGTTTTCTGATGTTGGATTTTATAAGTTATTTTTTATATATAAAAAATTTTGTAATGTTTATTTATCTTTGACAGAGAGAGAGAGAGAGAGAGAGAGACAGAGAATGAGTCAGGGAGGGGCAGAGAGGGGGACACAGAATCCAAAGCAGGCTCCAGGCTCTGAGCTGTCAGCACAGAGCCTGATGCAGGGCTCAAACTCACAGACCGTGAGATCTTGACCTGAGCCGAAGTCAGAGGCTCAACTGACTGAGCCACCCAGGCGCCCCTATAAGTTCTTTATACGTGTTTTATATTAGCCCCTTATCAGATATATCATTTGCAAATATTTTCTCCTGCTCAATAGGTAGCCTTTTTGTTTTGTTGATGATTTCCACTGCTGTGCAAAAGGCTTTTATTTTGATGTCGTCCCAATAGTTTATTTTTGCTCTTGTTTCCCTTGCCTTAGGAGACATATTCATAAATCTGTTGCTAAGACCAAGTCCAAGAGATGACTGCCTATGTTTTCTTTTAGGGGTCTTGTGGTTTCAGTCTCACATTTAGGTCTTTAATCCATTTTGAGTTTATTTTTGTATATGGTGTAACATTAACATTTAACATTTAAATTGGCCTTTGAGTAAAGCAGATTACCGTCCATAATATGGGTGGACCTCATCCAATCAGGTGAAGGCCTTCATAGAGCAAAGACTGACCTCTCTTGAAAAGGAGGGAATTCTGCCAGCAGACTGCCTTTGGCCTCCACCTGCAACTCTCCCCTGAGTCTCCAGCCTGCCACCCTACCCCATCAGATACATACATGCTATTTGGTTCTATTTCTTTGGAGAACTCTGACTGGTACAAGTACTTAGGTAATTTCTTCAGGAGGATGAACAAGTATAATAATGATGGTTCGGGCCATTCACAAAGGATGGACTGACACTCCCTAGAAAAATGATTCCAGACCTTTGAACAAGTGAAAAGTCCTTATGGGCAACAGAGGTACCCTAGGGGGAAAAAAGGAATACCTGACAATAAATGTGTTGTGTCCTCAAAGTTAAAGAACATGAAATGTCTAAAAGAAAAGGTTAAAACGTCTAAATATAATTCAATAGACTAAGAATAATAGGAAGATTTCAGAGCCAAAGAAGGAAACTGAAGAGCAAAAAACAGGGTCTGTATGGAACATATTCATAAATAAGAATAAAATTCAAAGGGGTGCCTGGGGGTTCAGCCGATTAAGCGTCTGACTCTTGATTTCAGAAGCTCAGGTCATGATCTCACAGTTTGTGAGTTTGAGTTCCATGCTGGACTCTGCACTGACAACATGGAGACTGCTTGGGATTCTCTCCCCCTCCCAAAAATAAATAAACAAAAAAAAGAATAAAATTTACGGAAGATAATGAATTACAAACACACACACACACACACACACACACACACACACACAAATTCCACAGAAAGGAAAAAGACAAATAAATGAAAGCAATTAGAGAAAAAATGAAGAGTATGAAAGAAACACACAGATAAATGATATTCCTAAATAAAGAGTAAACAAATGGGGGCGCCTGGGTGGCTCAGTCAAGCGTCCGACTTTGGCTCAGGTCATGATCTCGTGGTTCATGGGTTCGAACAGCGTGTCAGGCTCTGTGCTGACAGTTCAGAGCCTGGATCCTGCTTCGGATTCTGTGTCTCCTTCTCTGTCTCTGACCCTGCCCCAATCCTGCTCTGTCTCTCTCTGTCTCTCAAAAATAAATAAACATTAAAAAAATAACAAGGGAAAATGGGAAGGAAAAAATAACATATATATACAGATGTATAGGCATATATCAAGCAAGGAAAAATATGTGTAGCTACTCTACCCCATGTCTGTAACCAGTACTCAAGTGGCAGCTATCAATAGCCATATGTACCTACATTGCTATGCATTTCAGGCCCCTTTATCCTCAGCCAGTATCTCAGCACATCCAGATTCTTTGGGGTTCACCCAAGCCTTCATTCCTGAAAGGTCTAATCCCCATTGGTCTTCATTTAGTTTATATTTTCCTTCTTTCTATTGGACATGAAAGAGGTGGCCTCAAGAAGCCACTGAGTTCCATTGTATCTTAGCAACTCAGTTCCTCAACATAATTGATACCATTCCAGCCACTAAAATAAACTTCCTTCTTTGCCCATTGACTGAGTGGCACATAGAGTTTAAACGGCCAATGGAAGTCCCAAGTTACAAATCATGGATGTAAATCCATTATGTTCCCTGGTGGAAACATTCCTCCCTTGGAAATTAAGACCTTGAAACCAGCAGAAACCTATCAGGGATAGGAAGCAAAAATTCTGCAGACAGATTATTAGGGAATGCTCCCACTTCTCCCCTTTGATTCCCAGACCTGAGTGTCCTAGAGTATGGACAAAGCAGCACATGTACTGATCACTGATCTAAAAAGAAAAAAAAAAAAATCCTGAAGGACATACCCCAACCTTTCAGAGCGTTGTCTTCCAACTTACAGTTGTCTTCCAATTTACAGCTGTCTTCAGTGGGCCATTCCCCTGTTCCCCAGGCCAGCTGTTTCTGAGTGTGGGGGTACATGGTAAGACCAGTGATCATGAGATCTTGAGCCCATTGTGACTCTTCATTTGCTGTGAAAGGAGTTGTTTGGTCAGAATGATGTATGAAGTACTTTTATGGTGAGTAAAGCATTCCATAAATCCAGGCAGGGTGGTATTATCAGAAGCATTGCAGACAGAAAAGGTAAATCTGTATCTATAATAAGTGATTATTCTGATGAGAACAAATCAGTACTCACTCTATGTTCGGGTATCATCGCTGGCCTGTGCTCTCGGCAAGTTAGTAACATCTAGTGAGGGAGACGCGTACGTTATTGAGCCCAGCCCTGCCATCAGGGCCACGTCGAACATGTCCCATTGAGCAAGCACTGAGGTTGCTGGGGAAAGAGACTGGCTAACCTCCTCAAATCATGTCCTCTTTTCTAGTTACTTCTTTTATGGTAGACGCCCTTTGATGAGCAACCACATGAGACACAAATATCCTTACTCTGTGCCCCTTCAGTAAGGTTCATCTCCTACCCTACGACCCAGCAATTGCACTACTAGGTATTTATCCCAAGGATGCAAGTGTGCTGTTTCGAAGGAGCACGTGCACCCCAGTGTTTATAGCAGCGCTATTAACAATAGCCAAAATATGGAAAGAGCCCAAATGTCCATCAATGGATGAATGGATAAAGAAGATGTGGTGTATATATATATATATATATATATGTACGATGGAGTATTACTCGGCAATCAAAAAGAATGAAATCTTGCCATTTGCAACTACGTGGATGGAACTAGAATGTATTATGCTAAGCGACAATTAGTCAGAGAAAGACAAATATCATATGACCTCTCTCATATGTGGAATTTAAGATACAAAACAGATGAACATAGGGAAGGGAAGCAACAATAATATAGAAACAGGGAGGCGACAAAACATAAGAGACTCTTAAATTCATAGGACAAACTGAGGGTTGCTGGAGGGGTCCTGGGAGGGGGGATGGGCTAAATGGGCAAGGGGCATTAAGGAGGACACTTGTTGGGATGAGCACTGGGTGTTATATGTAAGGGATGAATCACTAAATTCTACTCCTGAAACTGTTATTGCACTATATGCTAACGTGGATGTAAATTAAAATACATACATACATACAAAAAGGTTCATCTCTATATCTTTATATCTTTTCCTTAGATCTCCTTTTCTCTCATTTTCCAATCTTGTTCTTTCCAAGTTCCTGACCAGCTGGCCAACTCATTAACCCTGACCCACGGATCAACGGAGATTCTTGCCCTTAGGCATTTCACCTGACTGAGTTGCCAACAGAAGGGACCACTTGAAGTTCTGCTAGGTGAGAGAATTTTTCTTCAGTACTCTTAAGAGTACTTTTAATTGAGGTTGCAATACTACAGCAGTCAGCTTCCTGTTGGTGCCAGTATCTTGTGAAGAATCTATCAGATCTGAGTTTTTCTTCCGCGGCCAACTGGTAATAAGGAAATCACCACTAAATTTTAGGTATTCATAGTGGAAGAGAAAGCAGTGAAGCAAGAGTGGGCATCATACGAGTCTGAGACAACTGCTCGTGTGGTTGATTTGTGCCTTCAGGATTTGCTTAACCTTGATCTCTACTACACGGTGTCTATTGAATTAACCTTGATCTCTACTACATGGTTTCTGTTGAATTATGAATTGCTCCTGTGCATGATCAACTTTATGGCTCAGTGAGCCAAATAACACCCAGTTCATGAGTGGGGAACTCAGATTACATGGCCACTCAATGTCCCGTGGTTAAACATTCTGGCTCTACCAGAACCCAGGAGGAGCTGGTCCTCAAACTGGAGACTGGAAGCATGACTTTGCTTCTAAATCCCAGTATTCTCCTTTACGGCTTTCCAAAGACTTCATTCTTTTTGTGCCATAGACCTTCCAAGTACATCTGGGTCATAAGACCCAAGTGTCAAAGCAGCTTACGCTGCAGTTTAGACAGGCAGCGGAGTCTTTTCTTGTTGGAGTCCCCTTCGGAAGTGACAGGGTATGCTATGAAAGGGTATGCCACACTCAAATGTGGCATATGTGACTTCCAAGAGGCAAATCAAGCACTTTGTCTTTTATAATGGTGGGCAGTGTAAGAGAGAGTAATGTATCAGTCCCTTTAGAAGGGATATCTCAACATGCTTTAGACCCATGAACTTCCAAAAACCATTCTTAAGCCCATCTCTGAAATCTTGTAGTTCTTATTTCCCACCTTCTGACACACATGCATCTAAATAAGACATCAAAGATACCTGTTACCTCCTGTTTATGAACCAGCCGTCATTATACCATTAGTGTAGTAGGTTAATTTTGATTATCTATAGGATGTCAAGACAACCAAGATCCCTACTGATTAGATGATGGTAGAGAGCATGAGGGGCAAATGTACCACTCTCTCTCTACTAGGTGAAAGTAAACTGCTTCAAGAGATCTTGCAAACTGATACGGAAGGAGAAGCATTTGCCGTATCAATAGCTGTGTACTAAGTAGAAGGAGCTGAGTGAGTTGATTTGCCCCAGGAAAAATACCATATTTGCAACCACCGTGACTCCTTGTGAGCCCAGTGTGACTCTGTGAGCAAGTTCAGTTCGTATCTCCACCTGATTAAGTTTATGATAATCAACTGTCACCCTCCAAGATCCAACCACCTCTGTCCATGCCAACTAGGCGAGGGAAACAGACATGCAGTAGAATTAACCTCCCTGTAGCTTTTAAATCTTTGAAGTGGCCCTGACCTCAGAAATTCCTCCAGATATGTTTTTGGTTTACGTCCTGGTAGGGGAGGAAGGTTCTTGGCTCCTCCTATCATAGTAGCCCTCACAGAGATCAGGGGGCCAATGTAGGAGTCTTGCAGTTGCTAAATACAAAGATTTCAAATCCACGTTAAAGAACTATGGATTATTTTGTTAATCTCAGAATGTATTAATGAACAAAACCTAACTCGTGTATCTAAAATACAACATCTCTGAAAGGTTGAAAGGCAAAGTATGGACACAGGCATAGCAGGAAAATGAAAACAAAGAAAACAGTGCTTAGCACCTAAGTTATGATCTCTAAATATCTTTACCCGCTCAAGAGAGTCAGAACTTCTTAGAGGAATGACTGACTCCACATATGGGGCAAAAAACTAAATCTGGGATATCTCGTCATATCAGGAAGCAAGGGACATACCAAAGACTTCTATGGTTGTCATGTCAAAAGGACTCATAATGTAATTTGAGGAGCACCCACAGTCCGGAGCTGAGACGACTTGAACATCAATAAAAATGACGATTTCCAATGAACTGCAGTACATCAAATATTTTTAAATTTTTTTTAATGTTCACTTATTTTTGAGAGAGACAGAGACAGAATGGGAGCAGGGGAGGGGCAGAGAGAGAGGGAGACAGAATCTGAAGCAGGCTCCAGGCTCCGAGCCATCAGCACAGAGCCCGACGCGGGGCTCGAATTCACGGACCGTGAGATCATGACCTGAGCCAAAGTTGGACGCTCAACTGACTGAGCTACCCAGGCGCCCCAGACATCAAATATTTTTAAATCTATGAGTTCATAGTAACACTACAAAATAGAAAAAAAAAAGAAAAGAAAAGAAAGGGAGGCATTCATGGATTACCTTTGGTGAATGCTGGAAAACCAACTCATTATTTTGAAAATTTAAGTAAACAGAACTGACTTTCCCATGTGAGCTGTACCCCGAAGTAACTGAATAGTTGATTAGAAGGTCTCTTCTTAGAGAAATAATCCAGTTAATAAATGAAGGAGAAATTATAGGATACGATGTTGCACCATTTTTGAACCCAGTGTGAATAAGTGGATCTTTTGAAAATGAGATATTAGCAAAATGAGAAAGTAGACATCGTGTGGTGACTGATGGAAGTATATAACACCACCAGCCAGATTCTTGCAGAAATGTTGAACCTGAATCTGATCAAGCCCCTAGATCTAAATACCATTTTGAAGGGAATACAAGAGCTTGAGGAACACATTAAAACCAGGGGGGAGAACTCTTCAAAATCAAGCCTCCGGGAAATTCTACAGAGGAAGAAAACTCTGGTGTCTCTGACAAATATATTACAAGGAAAAGAAAGAGGTGCAGCAGAAAACCCGTAGCTTAAAACACAATTGCAATATACGGGCTTTATCTGATTCATGGTTTGGAGAAACCATAAAAAATTAGGAAGCCATTAGGTGAGTTTGAATGCTATGATGTTTTTTCATAGTGATATTAGAGAATTCCTGTTGATTTTTAAAAGAATGATAATCATACTATGGTTATTTTTACAGTGTCCTTATCTTTTGGAGATACACATTGAGATATTTACAGGTAAAGTCATATAAGATCAGCTTCAAAATAAACCAGGGATAGGGGGAGTTTTCAGACTTTACACAAGACTGGCCATCAGTTAATAATTGGAACTGGGTAATGGATACAATGTGGGTCCATTATACTATTTTGTCATGCTTTTGCCCATGTTTGAAAATTTCCATAATCAAAAGTTTTGAAGATTTAATAAAAATAATACCAGGGTAACAATTTAAAATCAGACGGTTAGATTAAGTGAAAAAGTAGTTTAGAATGTTAAAATGTTATGGCAGTTGTGAATCTTTTTGCAATAAATAAACTCCGTAATACAAAACTGCAAAAAAAAAAAAAAAAAAGAAGAAGAAGAAGAAGAAGAAGAAATTGGCAAAAGCATAATAGCAGTAAAAGACTCTAATTCATTTCTCTGAGCAAATGACAGATACAACAGACACAAAAATAGATAGGGCTATAAAAGTTCTGAATTATATAATCAATAAGGTTGCATTCCGTATCCTGAGCACAGTGAACACTTTCAAGTACCAACAGAACATTTATAAAAATCAATCCTTTGTCATGCCATAAAGGAAACCTACATAAATTCAAAAAAGTAGAATAAAATCGGACCCCATTCTATTTTAGTAATGCAATCAAGCTAGAAATTAATTTAAAAAAAACTAAGATCTCAGGAGTACTGATGCATAAGGGCACTTGTACCCCAATGTTTATAGCAGCACTCTCAACAATAGCCAAATGATGGAAAGAGCCTAAATGTCCATCAACTGATGAATGGATAAAGAAATTGTGGTATATATACACAATGGAATACTATGTGGCAATGAGAAAAAATGAAATATGGCCTTTTGTAGCAACGTGGATGGAACTGGAGAGTGTAATGCTAAGTGAAATAAGCCATACAGAGAAAGACAGATACCATATGGTTTCACTCTTATGTGGATCCTGAGAAACTTAACAGGAACCCATGGGGGAGGGGAAGGAAAAAAAAAAAAGAGGTTAGAGTGGGAGAGAGCCAAAGCATAAGAGACTGTTAAAAACTGAGAACAAACTGAGGGTTGATGGGGGTGGGAGGGAGGGGAGGGTGGGTGATGGGTATTGAGGAGGGCACCTTTTGGGATGAGCACTGGGTGTTGTATGGAAACCAATTTGACAATAAACTTCATATATTGAAAAAAAATAAGATCTCAAATACTCTCCTACATTGCTGGTGGGAATGTCAAGCGGTGTAGCCCCTTGGCGAGATAGCTTGGCAGTTTCTTCGTAAGTTAAACATACATTTATCATATGGCCCAAACATCTCACCCCTGCATATTTATCAAAGAAAAAAGACAGAAAGCACATGTCAATACGAAGATTTGTACACAAGTGTTTATAGAAGCTTTGTATGTAATAGCCAAATACTAGACACCCACCTAATGCCCTTCGGTAATTGAATGGATCAACAAGTTGTGGTTTATTCATACAATGGGATAGTACTCAGCAATGCAGAAAACAAACTATGGATACAGGGGACAATGTGAATGAATCTCAAAATAGTTATGCTGAGGAAGAGAAGGCAGACATAAAAGAGTACCTACTATACAGTTCCATTTGGATGGAATTCTAGAAAATGCAAATTCATCTGTAAGTGACAGAAAGCACATCAGTGGTCACTTGGGGGAAGTAATGATTACAAAGGGGCAAGGGAGAACTTTTGAGAGTTACAGGTATGTCCATTATCTCGATCGCATTGATGCTTTTGTGATTACACTCATTTGTCAAAACGTACCAAGTTGTGGGGCACCTGGGTGGCTCATTCAGTTAAGTGTCCAACTCTTGATTTTGGCTCACGTCTTGATCTCACAGTTTCATGAGTTCGAGCCCCAGAGCCCCACGTCAGGCTCTGTACTGACCCTGTGGATCCTACTTGGGTTTCTCCCTCTCTCTCTGCCCCTCCCCAACTGGTGCTGTCTGTCTCTCTCTAAATAAATAAATAAACTTAAAAACAAAAACAAAAACAAAAAAAATCTTACCAAGTTGTGCACCTTAAAGACATGCAGTTTACCGTATATCAGTTTTACTTCAGTTTTTTTTAATTCTAGGAATAAACTTGGGGCACCTGGGTGGCTCAGTCAGTTAAGCATCCAACTTCAGCTCAGGTCATGATCTCACACTCCATGAGTTTGAGCCCCGCGTCGGGCTCTGTGCTGACAGCTCAGAGCCTGGAGCCTGCTTCGGATTCTGTGTCCCTCTCTCTCTGCTCCTCCCCTGCTCATTCTCTGTCTCTCTCTGTCTCAAAAATAAATAAAAACATTAAAAAATTTTTTAAAAAAGAAAGAAATAAAAAATCCTAGGAATAAACCTAATAAGAAATATGTAGGACCTAAATGAAGAAGATCTTAAAAGTCTATCAAAAAACATAAAATAGGGGTGCTTGGGTGGCTCAGTTGGTTAAGTGGCCGACTTCAGCTCAGGTCATGATCTCGCAGTTCATGAGTTCAAGCCCCACATCGGGCTCTGTGCCTGCTTTGGATTCTGTGTCTCCCTCTCTCTCTCTGCCCCTCCCCTGCTCACACTCTGTCTCTCTCTCTCTCTCTCTCAGAAATAAACATGAAAAAAATTTTTTAAAAAACCATAAAATAGATGTGAATTAATGGAAAGGCAGACTTTTCTCATGGGGATACTCGATTTCATAAATCTGGTGCAGGAAAAATATCAAGGGATATTGATTCACTTACTTAATTATTTGAAGTTGAAAACTGATTCCAAGATCGTTCTAGAGAAATGAAACCCATAGAAAATATCCAGGCTATCCAGAAATAGAAGAGTAACATTGGCACAGGAATAAACAAAACAATGGAAGAGAATTGAGAATACAGAAATAAACCCCAAAATAGGTGTCTGGGATGTGATAAAGATGGCATTTCAGATCAGTGGGGAGAGGATTATTTAATAATTGAAATTGTATAATGGGCTAATATTGTGAAGTAGAGAGACTGTGTTTCTCTTTTCTCTGTCTTTGTCCCCCCCCACACACAATATGTACTCCCCCACCCAAAAAAAGTTTGATTATTAAATCAAAAATTTTAATGTAAATGAAATCATCAAAGTACTAAAACAAAGCAACGGTAAACATTTTATAACTGTGGAAGGAAAAAAACCTCTAATAAGTTTAAAACAAAATCTAAAAGGCATAGAGGGAAACATTGGCCAATCAAACCACAATAAAAATTTAAAACTCCCGTAATGGGAAATATAGTGAAAAAAAAAAACAAAAACAAAAACAAATTATAAACTGTGAAAACGTCATGCAGTACCTACGACCAGCAAAGGGCTGATTTCCTTGCTGTAACTCTTTTTATATTAGTAAGATGAAGATAACCTGATGGAAATAAAGAAATTAAATGAGCAAGTGAAAGAAGAAAGAAGATAAGTAGCCATCCAACGTGCAAAAAAGGCCAACTCATATTGAAATAGAGCAAATGTGAATGAAAGCATCGTTTTGGTTACCTATTGCTATGTGACAAATCACCCAATCTGGGGTGACTGAATGCAACTATAGATGTTTATTATCTCTGGTATTTTTGTGGGTGGGGACTCGGAGCTCCTAAGCTGGGAGATTCTGTCTGCGGTCTTTCTAAGTTTGCCATCCAGATGCTCCCTGGCGCCTCAGTCATGGGGAGGCATGAATGGAGCCGGAGGGGCCATTTGCAAAAGGTGGCTTATTCACCTGACTAGCAAGATTGTCCCCAGGCGGGCATTTCCGCCGTGCTGTGTGAGTGTTCCCACAATGTGGTGACTGACTTCCCTAGACAAGCAATCCAAGGGAGCGAAGCAGAAGCTACAGGGACATGTATGACCAGCCTTGGCAGTCAGGCATGCCACTTCAACTGGTCCCCTGGGGCCGGCTTCGTGGGCGCGCATCCTGCGCAGTCACACAGGATCCGCATTCACAAGAGCCCTGCAGTCGGTTTGAAGCTCTTCTATGGCCGTATTAATATTCTTTTTTTAAATTTTCTTAATGTTTATTTATTTTTGAGAGACAGAGCGTGAACAGGGGAGGGGCAGAGAGAGGGCGACACAGAATCAGAAGCAGGCTCAGGCTCCGAGCCATCAGCACGGAGCCCGATGCGGGGCTTGAACCCACAAACAACGAGATCATGACCTGAGCTGAAGTCGGACGCTTAACCAACTGAGCCACCCAGGCATGTCGCCATATTGATATTCTTAATCACTTTATGTTTGGATTGTTGTAAGTGCGGTCCATGGGAGCAATGGAGACTCCACGGGAGCAGAGGAGATACATGTACGTGGGTGCACCACTACTCTTTGCCAACCCTTTGCGTGTAGTGTCAGCAATGTACAGAATTTTGGTGGGGATTCAGTGAGACTCAAAGCAAGGACAAGGTGGGGACGCCTGGGTGGCTCAGTCAGTTAAGCATCAGACTTTTGATCTCACGGTTTGTGGGTTCCAGCCCTGCCTCAGACAGCGTGGAGCCTGCTTGGGATTCTCTCTCTTCCTCTCTCTGACCCTCCCCAGCTTGTGTGTGCTCTCTCTGGCTCGCTCTCTCTCTCTCTCTCTCAAAAAGAATAAATAAACTTAAAAAAAAAAAGGCAGGGACAAGGTCAATATGTTTAGGAAACCACAGCTTCCAGAGTGCTGGTAGAATGTGCATTTATTGAGAAATGAAATATAAAAAGAGTTAAGTTAATTTTGTACATCATTTCCACTGCTCTGGTAAGAAAAACATACGTATGCATATACCAGCTGTGTAACATGAACTGTGTGATCTGGGTGATTCCACATGTGAGTTAAGTGCTCTGATATTTGCCTTTAAAACTGGCATTGCACATACAAAGATGAATGGTAAAATTTAGTAAGATTTTAACATTTTGATTTTTCTTTACTTAAGATGACATAAATTTAGCAAATAAAAAAACACCTTGAGAACTGCAGAAGAAAGACAAAAACCTTTATTTATAGTACCTTTAGTCCCTTTATCAGCACTTTTTCCTGCTTTTTGAAAAAAGCATTTTTATTTTTTACCAAGCCCTGCAAATTTTGAAGCCAGCCACAGTCACACAGAGCAAACTCAGTGTGAGAGGAAACTCAGGTGCGCATACCGGGAGGTTGGAATGATCCGAGGCCATCTTGGAGGCTGGTTACCACGCACATCAGTGGGTTTACCACCTCTGAGGTTGGCAAATACCTAAAGATGGGTGTGGATGAGTGTGTTAAGAAACAGGTGTGTTGCAGTTGGGAGGGTCCACTGGTAAACTTTTGGAGGTAATGTTGATGAAAAATTCAAATGCGTGTATAGCTGAACCTTGAACAACACGGGTTTGAACCGTGCCGGCTCACTTATACACGCAGTTTTTTCGATAAATACGGCATTGTAAATGTATTCTCTCTTCCTTTTGGTTTTCTTAATAACGTTTCTTTTTCTGTAGCTTACTTTATTGTAAAAATGCAGTATAGGATACATGTAACATGCAAAATATGTGTTCATCAACTGTCTATGTTATCAGTAAGGCCTTCAGGCAACAGCAGACTATTCACAGTTAAGTCTTGGGGAAGTCAAATGCTACACATAGATTTCGACTGCGCAGGGGCTGGCATCCTTAACCTCTGCATTGTTCAAGGGTCAGCTCTACCTGTAACCCAGTTAATTTATTTTTAGGAATTTTGTTCAAGAGCACTCCCATAATGATGGAGACATATATGCACAATGATATTCATGGCAGCGTTGTTAGTGAAAATTTGGAGACAGTGTAAAGATACATCTTTATCTCCAGACAGGAAGAGTTACCTACAGTTGACTGTTAGATGAGACAAGCAAGTTGTAGACCAGTACGTTTCGGAGGATACTGTTCTTGATTTTTGTAACTAGAAGATGTTAATAGTGAACTAGAGAGTGAGACTGGATAAGGAATTAGTGGATGGGATGGGAGGCGGGGGATTTTACTTTTATGTATTTCTTTGCATGTTATAAATAACACAAAGATATTATTCTACGTGTTTAACTAAATTTTAAAATCTGTTTTTTATTCTCTTCCAAGGTGTTAATGATATCTTCCCATTACACAATCTAAAAAAAAAAGGGGGGGGGGTCATCAGATCATTAATTCACATGTTGAAGTCATGTCTAATTGCTGATCAGAACAAGGCCAAAAATAGAGACCAGGTACATATCACCAGAGCCTGTCCCCTGATTGCCAGGAATCCACTAATCAATACTCTTTTGATAAGATTACTTTTTAATCATGTCCAATTTATTGCTTTGGTATCCAAGCACATCACGTTTCTTTTTAAAGTTTATTTATTTTGAGAGAGAGAGAGAGAGAGAGCGTGCAGGGGAGAGGCAGAGAGAGAAGGAGCGCGAGAATCCCAAGCAGGCTCCACACTGTCAGTGCAAAGCCCCACGAGGGGCTTGATCTCACAAACCGTGAAGTCACGACTGAGCCAAAACCAAGAGTCGGGGTGTTTAACCAACTGAGCCACTGGTGGCCCACATCAAGTGACATTAGACACATGATGCCTTCAGCATTCTCCTAAGAGCAGGTGTGGCATACCTTTTCGAAAAAGAAAGTCTTCCGTCCAGATGGCTCACAGACATGTGAGAAGATGCTCGACAACAGTCACATCAGGGAAACACAAATCAAAACCACAATGAGATGCCACCTCACACCTGTCAGAATGGCTACCAGTCACCACTCAGGAAATAACACGCGTTGGCGAGGACGCGGAGAGAGAGGCTCTCTTTTGCATTGTTGGTGGCAATGCCACCTGGTGCAGCCATTCTGGAAAGCAGTATGGAGGTTCCTCTAGAAACTAAGTATAGGAGCACCTGGGCGGCTCAGTCGATTGAGCGTCTGACTTCGGCTCAGGTCATGATCTCCCGGTTCGTGAGATCGAGCCCCGCGTCAGGCTCTGTGCTGACAGCTCGGAGGCTGGAACCTGCTTTGGATTCTGGGTCTCCCTCAATCTCTGCCCCTCCCTGACTCACTCTCTGTCTCTCAGAAATAAATAAACATTAAAGAATTAAAACAAAAAAAAACACTACTGGATGGAGGGCTCTCTTCACTTCTCATGCTAATAGCCACCTTTTTGTTTTTTTAAGATCCAGTTCAGTTGACTCTAATGTGTCCATTGCAAATGTCGCTTAAAGCTCCCCCTGGGTCTCATCTCCCTGACGAGAGTCATATTGTAAAATGGAGGCAGCAGGACAGGTCTGCTCCCGTGCCCACCTCTTCCCGGTGACTTCCCTCCAGGCAGGAGAAAGGATAGAAAACTGGGCTCTTCCACGCACAAACGTCTCTTAGTTCATTGCCCAGTGGCTTGGTGTGGACAACGGGGGCGGGGCGCGTACTGGTGCCGTCAGGAGACGCAGCCACATCTTCCGTTGGTGGAATCCTGCTGCATTCCTTGGATGTCGGCACCGTTTCATTCCTCTTGCAAGTGGTCCCTGCGGGATTCGGGCTCCCTATGTCCTCCGCTGTCTGTGGCAACCTGTGGGCCCTTGGGTTTCTATGGGATCTCTCTTCGTCTGTTTGGGCTACTGGCAAGTAGGGGAAGTGGTCCCGGCCCCCTCTCGGTCTGACCATCCTGTACTCACTTCTCCAACCCTCGTTTCCCTTGCCCTGGCAGCACAAGCGGAGTGAGTACGCAAGCACACAATCTGGAGTGCGAGCCTCAGTCTCCCCCTCTTACCGCCTTCCCCGAATTCTGGGAATGATTCTCCTGGGGCCCCCCTGACTCGGGTTAGAAGACGTGAGCGAGAGCTTCTTCACAAACACTGCACTGCCCTACAGGGTAGCTTCCTGATCCTGCCTGCCCATCCCTTGTGGAGAGGAAACCTGTGTGCTGAGGTTTCCCAACATTTCCCCAACTCTGCTCCCTGGAGCCCCGGTCCCACGAGTTCTCCCAAGAATAAAGGACCTCGCGGGTGAATCTGTTGGGGATGAGCTACATAGTTTGTCCCGCTTGTGAAGATTCCCTGTTTTGTTGGATTTACGGCTCTTGGGTTAGATTCTCGAACATAATTAGAAGCTCTAAGAATCCCCAGTCAAGATGGCTTAACCGTGAATTAACTTAGCATTTACCAATCTTACAGGATCATGAAATTCTTTTTGCCCTATACTTATTACTACCGTACCAGCCACAGATCCAGGCAACAGGGATCCTTGTTCCTAGGCCTTGCCTGTCACAAACAGTGCTCAGGACTCAGAGCAAAGCTTCTGCCCGTCAGTTTCCCTGCGACCTTAAAACCAAAGGTGACTAGGGGCGCCTGGCTGGCGCAGTCGGTTAAGCGTCCGACTTCAGCCAGGTCACCATCTCGCGGTCCGTGAGTTCGAGCCCCGCGTCGGGCTCTGGGCTGATGGCTCGGAGCCTGGAGCCTGTTTCCGATTCTGTGTCTCCCTCTCTGCCCCTCCCCCGTTCATGCTCTGTCTCTCTCTGTCCCAAAAATAAATAAACGTTGAAAAAAAAAAATTTAAAAAAAAAAAACAAAAAAAACCAAAGGTGACTAAGTCAAAACACAGACGTTTGTGGGCAGCCCTGCTGTGGGGGTGGGGAGGGGATGGTCAGCACTGGGAGTTGGGTCTCAACAGCTGAGGGGGAGCAGGGCTTAGGAGAGAGAAGAGAAAAATAAATTTGTCAAATCTTCTCTGATAGCTTGAATACAATGCATTTTTGCATAACAAAATATCTTTTCCAGGTGGGACTCAGCTTCCTGTTTTTCCTTTCTTTGTATTCCCATTCATTGTCTAGTGTTAGCATAGTACCAGCCAATAATTGCACAGGGGGGCTGAAGAACATTTTGCAACACTAAACAATTAAAACTAATCGTAAATGTACATACACCTACATTTAACACTATGTGATACCAGTTCTTCACCTTGGCCCAAAGTAGACATGTTATTTGTGGATGGCAACTAGTTTTATTTCCTGAAAATATAAAGTTTAATTAAAGTTCCAATTAATGGAGTGCCTGGTGGCTCAGCCCGACTCTGAATCTCAGCTCATGTCTTGATCTCCGGGTCGTGAGCTCAAGCCCTGCATTGGGGCTCTGCGCTGGGCATGAAGCCTACTTATAAATTCATTAATTAATTTAAAAGTTCAAATTAAAACATTTTGGTTTTATACAAATAATGTGAGTCATATCAAAAATTGTGGAGGGCTGCTTTTACTGGGGCGCCTGAGCCCGTTGGGCGCCCAGCTCTTGATTTTGGCTCAGGTCACGATCTTACGGTTCATGGGTGGGAGCCCCGCATCAGGTTCTGCACCTGCTTGGGATTCTCTCTCTCTCCTTCTCTTTCTCTGCCCCTCTCCTACTCAAGTGCATGCTCTCTCTCTCTCTCCCTCTCTGAAAATTAATAAACTTAAACAAATTAAAAATAGACCTACCATATGATCTAGTCATTCCACTTGTGGGTATTTATCTGAAGGAGGTAAAGTTATTCTCTCGAAGAGATATTTGCACTCCCACGTTCACTGAAGCGTTATTCACAGTAGGCAAGATACGCAAATTACCTAAGTGCCCATCAACAGATGGATGGATAAAGAAATGTGGGGTGTGTGTGTGTGGTGTATACCCAATAGACTATAATTCAACCACCAGAAGGAGGGAAGTTCTGCCCTTTGCAGTAACATGGATCAAACTTTAAGGCATTCTGTTAAGTGAAATAAATCAGGCAGAGACAAGCAAATACTGTATGATCTCACTTATACGTGGAATCTAAAAACAGCTGAAGTCACAAAACAGAAAGTACATTGGCAGTTGCCCAGGGACGGGGGAGGGTGGGGAATGGGTGATGGTGGTCAAAGGGTACAACCTTTGTTTTTAAATTTTTTTTTAATGTTTATTTATTTTTGAAAGAGAGAGAGTGAGCGGAGGAGGGGCAGAGAGGGAGGGGAGACACAGAATGTGAAGCAGGCTCCAGGCTCTGAGCTGTCAGCACAGAGCCCGACACGGGGGTTGAACTCATGAACCGCAAGATCATCATGACCTGAGCTGAAGTCAGACGCTTAACCAACTGAGCCACCCAGACGCCCTCAAAGGGTACAACCTTTTAGTTACAAGATGACTCAGTTCTGGAAGTCTAACGTACAACACGGTGACCATAGTTAACAATACCGATTATGTACTCGAAAGCGGCTAAGAGAGTAAATCTTAAAAGTTCCTACCACACACGAGAAGATGCTAACTCCATGAGGTGATGGATGTGTTAACTAATCTTGTGGTGGTGATCATTTCACAACATATATGTATTTCAAGTCTTCCTGTTATGTACCAAAACTTTCACATTATGTGTCAATTATATCTCAATAAAGCTGGAAAAAAATTGTCAATGGCGCTAGCAATTAATAAAGAGAAGAGTGCATAAGCCAGATTTTTGGCCCCAGATCCAGAAGTGTTCTTTATGCCGTATGTGGCATATTATTTGAATTTGATATCAGATGCAGCCTCATCTGTTCTGACAGAGACATTGTCTGAAACAGTTCAAAGGTTATACATGATATTGAAGGACATCAGAATATGCCATCTTAAAATGTGCCTCTTTGACATAAGGATTGTTTTGAGCTGAAGGCAATAAGGCAGCAAATGCAAAAAAATAAATAAATAAAATAAAACAAAGAAACAAAACAAAAAACCCAACTTTTTGCCCTCCCCCTATCTTCCTAAAAGTAAGACATAGATTTGTGAAGATAGTCCCACCCCCACCCTCCCGTATCAGGGGAACCGTTCTTAATACTGAAGACAGAAAGTCAGCACCAAGGTGCTGTGCACAAACATATTTTGCTAAAATAATCATTATCTTCCCTTAGTTCCCCCATATCCTCACCTTCCCACAATTGACCATCTCTGGGAACCTATAAACCCCTTTTCCTCTGTCTTGTCTCTTCTCCACATTCATCACCCTTTTAAGTCCCGGGCGTAACCACTTCTTTGCGGTCTTAATTGGTTTTCTATGAAGGCCTCCATACATATAAAAATTTAAATATTAACATGAAGTAAAATGTGTGTGCCTTTATTAGCTTCGTTTTGAGGCCCCAGTAACAGATAAGACAAAGATAAGACATTCTTGATGAAAATATACCAAATTTGACCCTAAAGCCATTCTGGGAGGCTAACTAGTAATCGAACTGAATGTTGTTAAGGCAATTAGATTTAATAGAGATGAGATATGAAATGCCCAAAAAGAGTTCAATGAAATAAATGAAAATTCTCGAATGAAAAAATGAGTCATGGTATTCATTGGGCATTAAAAATAATTTTGAATTTGAGCTATCTACCGTTATTTGGCATTAACTATTGCTAGCTACTAAAATTGTTAGCAAAAGCTTAATCGGAAAAAAAACGATTTCACTTTTTTTTTTAATTTTTTTTTAACATTTATTTATTTTTGAGATAGAGAGACAGAGCATGAACGGGGGAGGGGCAGAGAGAGAGGGAGACACAGAATCGGAAACAGGCTCCAGGCTCCGAGCCATCAGCCCAGAGCCCGACACGGGGCTCCAACTCACGGACCGTTGAGATCGTGACCTGAGCTGAAGTCGGACGCTTAACCTACTGAGCCACCCAGGCGCCCCCGATTTCACTTTTAAAAAGGATTAGAATCTTTTAATTTTCGAGAAAATATTCTTGAGAATTGCAGATGAAATACACAACAATGGGTACAAGTCCAATAAAATATTAGGATATCAGAACAGGGAAACAATAGGGGCGCCTGGATGGCTTAGTCAGTTGGGCGTCCAACTTCAGCTCAGGTCGTGATCTCTCAGTTTATGAGTTCGGGCCCCGCGTCGGGCTCTGTGCTGACAGCTTGGAGCCTGGAGCCTGCTTCGGATTCTGTGTTTCCCTCTCTCTGATCCTCCTCTGTTCACACTTTGTCTCTCTCTCTCAAAAATAAATTAATATTTAAAAAATTTTAAAAAAGGAATATGGAAACAAGAGTGTGCATGATTCTGAAGGAGAAGGTTTACTTACAAAATGATTCTAATACTAATTTCTATGGAGGCCACTTTCTGATAAAAGTATGTCAATTAAAGAGAAATTTGAGACAAGCCGGATACTGCTATTTTTTGTTTTCTCTGGAATATCTCAACATTGAAAAATATCTTGTAAGAACTTAAGAAATACCGTGAGTGGGGCGCCTGGGTGGCTCAGTCGGTTAAGAAACTGACTTAGGCTCAGGTCACGATCTCACGGTTCATGGGTTCAACCCCTGCGTCGGGCTCTGTGCTGACAGCTGGGGGGAGCCTGGAACCTGCTTTGGATTCTGTGTCTCCCTCCCTCTGCCCCTCCCCCCCCTTGTGCGCGCTCTCTCTCTCTCTCTCTCTCAAAAATAAATAAAATGTAAAAAAAAATTGTTTTTAAAAAGAAAAAAAAGAAGTACCATGAGTATCCAGATGTTCCTTTAGGAGATAATAAACATCATGATATAAATATTAATAACATATGAGGAAATTAAAATATTTTAAAATGTTTATTTATTTTCAAAGCAGGGGAGGGACAGAGAGAGAGGGAGACAGACAATCCCAAGCAGGCTCTACATTGTCAACGCAGAGCCCAATGCGGGGCTTGCCCTCATGAACCGTGAGATCATGACCTGAGCCAACATCAAGAGTCAGATGCTTAACTGACTGCGCCACCCAGGCACTCTGAAATTAAAATATTTTAATAAAAATTCTGTAATTGGGGCATCTGGGTGGCTCAGTTAAGCGTCTGACTCCAGCTTAGGTCATGATCTCATGGTTTATGGGCTCAAGCCCTGCATCAGGCTCTGTGCTGATGGCTCCCTCTCTGTGTGTGTCTCCCTCTCTGCGTCTGTGTCTCCCTCTCTGTCTGCCTCTCCCCCACCCCCACTCTGTCTTTCTGTAAGTAAACATTTAAAAAACTTTTTTTATTCTGTAATAATGACCATTTTATATGTGGAGCCCCATTGCTGCTTATCATGATATACATGGCATGTGAAATTCTCGGTTTATTTCCAAATCCAGATATTGCTTTGAGAATGTTATTGCCAATTACAGTTTTGCGGCAGACCTGCATTTCTCCCAATGGAAATAACTTTTCAAAACCACCCAAGAACGACAGTTATATATCACAGACATTAGTAATAATTATGTTCATCATCTTTGTTTTTTGTCATCTTTTAATCACATGAAGACAATACAGACTTACACATTTTTCAGTATTATCATTTCGAAGGTACATTTATTTGCCAAAGTAGATGAGCAGAACACATCTTATCTAATAGTATGTTAGCATGATTTATAAGTTTTAAATATTTTCATTTGATACGTGGCCTCAGTTTATGTTCTTGTCTGGGGTCTCACAATGCTAGGAGCAAACCTGCTTAGGAATGTCCTAAAGGGCAGTTTTCTGCAGAACATTCGTTGGGGACGAGTTGATGTGTCGACATTGGAGGTCCTAAGTACTATTTCTGAATTCTTCCCGTGTCACTCTC
Source organism: Lynx canadensis (assembly GCF_007474595.2). Lineage (NCBI taxonomy): Eukaryota > Metazoa > Chordata > Mammalia > Carnivora > Felidae > Lynx > Lynx canadensis. The sequence goes on from NC_044308.2 coordinate 3,528,592, forward strand.
TTTCACTGCCAACTTCCTTTACTATTATTTTTCTCTCCATCAAACATTGCTTCCTCCACAGTCATTAGTTTTCCTGACTCATTCACTGACTTTTCTTTCCTAATGGCCATCATTAGCCTCAAAGCCTTTTGGTCCTATGGTGAGTTCCTGGACAAATGATGTTCTGCAAAATGATGCTCTTAATTCAGTGTTCTGCATCATCAACCAAGATTCCGTGGTCGTGGCACCTTTCAGCCCCACGGGAATTGTACGAGTTGCATAGATCACCATTTTGGTTTTGGTACCCATGGCAGACATTGCTAACTGATCACAGAATCTTGATCCTGGGTGAAGTTTCAGAATGCATTCTCTCCTACACAGTGTTCTAGGAAGCCATTAGAGTTGGCACCATTTAGAGTTGACACAGTTAGTGAAACCTGTCAGCCACATCTGGTATAGAGCTGAGTCCGCTCATATGATAGGTCTAGGGCATCCAGAAGTGAATGAAATCATTTCTCCCCTTAAGAAGTTCAAGGGGGAGAATTTACAGAATTTTACCCACTTATTGGTAAGTGGCCCTTAATGATTTAGAAATCTATATACCTTCTAAGAATTACCTTCAGTTCTTGAAGTCTCTTTGAAAACTAGAAATCCCCTTCATCCTTTAGGAATTTGTTCAAAGAAAGCAGCATTGGACATAAAAGCTCTTAAATGGAGTTGATTTCAGAATTTTTAGCCGTGGCCCAAAAACCCAAGCCTCATTTTTATTTTGAAATTAACTTTATCCAAATACAGAAATTATAAAGATGTAGAAAAAAAAAAAAAAACGCGTACAGCGTGATTGTCACAAGGTGAACAGAGTTGTGCGAACGCTTCCCCAGATGGAGAAAAAGAACATAACCAGCGCCCAAAAATCGCCTGTGCCCCTTTCCAACAATTATTTGCATCTTTCTTCCTAAAGGTAATCGCTTGTCCCAAATTCTAACAGCAAAGATACATTCTGAATTTTTTGTAAATGAAATCACACAGTGTCGATTCTTCCATAGGTCTGGCTTCTTTTGTTCTACGCGGTAAGATTAATTCATTCCATGTTTCTGCACGTGAGAGTAGTTTCTTCATTCTTATGAAGTATTCCATTATATGACCATTCCACAGTTTATCCGTTCTAGTGCTGATGGACAACTGGACTGTTTCTAGGTTTTGACAATTTTGAAGAATGCTTCTAAGAAAATTCTTGTGCGTGACTTTTGTTGCACATATGTTCACATTTATATATTTAGAGGAGTCTTTTTTTTCTCTTAAACTTGAGTGGATCATATCTTCGACTTTAGTAAGATAAATTGTTTTCCAAATGGGTTGCACCAATTAGTACTTCTGCTAGCAGTGTTTGGAAGCTTCAGTTACTCCACATCCTTGGTAACACTTGGTATTGTTAGTACTTTTAATTTAAGCCTTGTGGCAGGGTTGTGTTATTTCATTGTTACTGTAATTTGCATTTCCCTGATAAGTAAGGATTTGAGAAGCTTTTCATTAGTTTCTTTGCCGTATGTCCAAAACCTTTTGTAAAGTGCCTGTTCAAGTTTTTTAACTGTCTTTCTTTTGGATTGTTGCTTTTTCTTACTGATTAACAGATCTTTTTATGTTCTAGATATAAGCCGCTTGATGATTACATGTCTTGTAAATATTTTCTCACACTCTATAGTTTGTCTTTTTACTGGCTTAATGGAGTCTCAATTTCTAATTTTAGTGTACTTCAATTACTCAATTCTTTATGTTTATTCAGGGATTTGGAAGGGGGTATCCTATTTTAAAAAGTTTTGCCTTTCCCGCATTCATTACTTTATTCTTCTGCTTTTCGCATTTAAAACCACAATATACCTGGAATTGATTTTTGCATATATCTTAAGATAAAAGTCAATATATTTTATTGACTCAGCACTCTTTATGTAAAAGGCAGAACTTTCCCCAAAGTGTATCTTTTTCATAAGTCAAATATCCATATATATGTGGGCTGGTTTCTCTTGTGTTTTTGTCTCATTGTTTATTTATCTGTCTTGGTGCTATAAGTTTACTGCCTTAAACACTTTACCTTGATGAATATTCATATCTGGTAAAGTAAGTCCTCCAACTTTGTTCTTTTTTAGTGTCGTGTTTGGCTATTTTTGCCTCTTTGCATTTCATATGTTTTGAAATCAGCTTGTCATTTTCCACACACACACAAAAGATGTTGTTGGGATTTTAATTTGGTTTACTTGAGACCCATAGATCAGTTTGGGGAGGATCAACACATTTATAACATTGAGTCTTCCAATCTAAGAAAATAATATCTCTCTCCATTTTATTTAGTCTTCTTTAATTTCTCTAAATAATGTTTAATAGTTTTCTGTGTAAATCATTAGATTTATTCCATATAGTTGATGTTTTCTTTATGCTATTGCAAATGGTATCATTTCTAAAATTTCATTTTCTATTGTTTATTGATTTATTTTTTTATTTTTGAAAGAAAGAGCACACACGAGCAGAGGAGAGGGGCAGAGGGAGACAGAATCTCAACCAGGCTCCATACTCAGCACGGAGCCCAATGCGGGACTTGATCCCACAACCCTGGAATCATGACCTGAGGCGAAATCAAGAGTCAGACACTCCACCGACTGAGCCACCCAGGTGCCCCTAAAACTTCATTTTCTAATTGTTTATTGCTGGTATACAGAAATGCAATGATGTTTTTTTCTATATTGACCTTTCGTGCAGTGACATTGCTGAATTCCCTTAGTCTAATAGTGTATTGATAAGATTCATTTAGACTTTCTACGTACATAATTATGTCATCTGCAAATAATAGTTTTAGTTTTTGCATTGTTTTCTTTTATTAATTTTTTTAACATTTATTTATTTTGAGAGAAAGAGAGACAGAGTGTGAGTGAAGAGGGGCAGAGAGAGGGAGACACATAATCAGAAGCAGGCTCCAGGCTCTGGGCTGTCGGCACAGAGCCTGACACAGGGCTCGAACTCTCAGACCGTGAGATCATGGCCTGAGCTGAAGTCAGACACTCAACCAACTGAGACACCCAGACGCCACATATTTTTTGCATTTTCATCCTACCTTATTCCATAGGATAAGAATCTTGAAAAGAAGTAATAACAAATATCCTTGCCTTACTCACAATCCTAGGGAAATTTTTCAATATTTCACTATTAAGTAGGAAGTTTGTTGTAAGTTTTTGATAGATACCCTTTATTCCATTAAGAAGATTCATATCTATTTCTAGTTTGCTATTTAAAAAAATGCATGTTGAATTTTATCAGTTTTCCTGCATCTCTTTAAAGGATCGTGTGGGGTGCCTGGGTGTCTCAGTCAGTTAAAGGTCCAACTTCAGCTCAGGTCATGACCTCGAGGTCCATGAGTTCGAGCCCCTTGTTGGGTTCTGTGCAGAGCCTGGAGCCTGCTTCAGATTCTGTCTCCCTCTCTCTCTGCCCCTCCCCTGCTTAAACTTTGTCTCTCTCTCAAAAATAAATAAACATTTAAAAAAGTTCTTTAAAGGATCATGTGATTTTTCTCCTTGCATGTATTAATGTTGTGAATGACATTGATTCTCAGATGTTAAACAATCTGTATTCTAGACTAGATTCAAATTTGTCATGATATATTATTCTTTTTGTATATACCAGGATTTGATTTGCTGATATTTTGGTTGAGATTTTTTTCATCTATAAGAGAGACTGGTATGTGTTTTTCGTCTTTTGTATTGTACTTGTCAGGTTTTAGTATAAAGATTGTGTTGGGGGGTGCCTGGCTGGCTCAGGCAGTACAACATGTGACTCTTGATCTCAAGGTTGTAAGTCTGAGCCCCCACGTTGGGTGTAGATTTTACTTAAAAATAAAATATTGAAGAAGAAAAGAAGATTGTGTTGGCCTCATAAGACAAGTTGGGAAGGCTTCTCTCTTTTTCTGTTCTCTGAGTTTGTGTGAGATTGGCACTCTTTCTTCCTAAAATGTTTGGTATGATATACCAGTGAAGACATCTGGGCTTATAATTTTCTTGGGGGGAAGATTTTACTTACAGATGAAATGTCTCTCTTTGGTAGATTTAGGACTATTCACATTTCTCTTTCTTCTTGTGTCTTCCTAGGACATTGTCAGTTTCATCTAAATTTTCAAATGTATTGGCATAAAATTGTCCACCGTGTACTTATTCCTATTTTGATATCTGTAGAATTTGAAACAGTGTCCCCTTTTTCATTCCTCGTATTTGTTTTTTTTTGTGTGTGCTTTCCCTATTTCTTTTGATCAGTCTTGACAGAGGCTTATTCATTTTATTAGTCCTTTTAGAAAACCAGGCTTTGGCTATGAGGATCCCCTCTATGATGTATTTTTATAGCTTATTATTTCTGCTCTCTGTTATTCTCTTCCTTCTCTCTTTTTTTAGGGAAGGGTATTCTGTTATTTTTCTAAGTTCTTGAGATAGATGCATAAACATTGCTTTTTATCCTTTTTTCTTAATATATGTATTTAAGACTTTCTAAACAACTTTCACTTCATCTTACAATCTTAGATACATTGTGTTTCTGGTATTATTCAGTTCAAAATATATTTTTATTTCCATTGTGAGTTCTTCCTTGACTCATAGGTTATTTAAAATTAGGCAACAAAAATATTGTCTAATTTCCAAACATTTGGGGAATTTCCTAGTTTCTTCTTTGCTGTTGATTTCTAGCTTAATTCTACTGTGGTCAGAGAATAAACCATGCCTAATTTTAATCCTTTGAAAGCTATTGGGGCTAACTCTATGAGCCAACATATGGTCGACTTTGGTAAATGTTCCATGTGTGTTTAAAAATGCTGTGATTTGGGGCGCCTGGGTGGCTCAGTCGGTCGAGCGGCCGACTTCGGCTCAGGTCACGATCTCGCTGTCCGTGAGTTCGAGCCCCGCATCGGGCTCTGTGGTGACAGCTCAGAGCCTGGAGCCTGTTTCAGATTCTCTGTCTCCCTCTCTCTGACCCTCCCCCGTTCATGCTCTGTCTCTCTCTGTCTCAAAAATAAATAAACGTTAAAAAAAATTTTTAAAAATGCTGTGATTCTACAGATATTTGGTGCCGTGTTACAACAAGATTATGTTTGTTACTTCTGTTATTCAAACCATCTATCTTCTTACTGATTTTTTTTTTTTTGTCTACTAGTTCTATTGGCTCCCAAGAAAACTGTGTTGAAATCTCCCACCATAATTGTGGATTTGTCTATTCTTTTAATTCTGTCAGCTTTTGGCTTTATATATTTTTGTGTTATTAGTGTTATAAATTAAGCATTTTATTTCTTTCTGGTGAGTTGCCCTTTTAATTTTATATTTTTTAAAGTAGGCTTTATGCCCGGCCCAGAGCCCAACACGGGGCTTGAACTCACAACCCTGAGATCAAGACCTGAGCTGAGATTAAGAGTTGGATGCTTAACCAATGAGCCACCCAGGTGCCCCGACCTTTTTATTTTAATGTAATGTCTCTTTATGGCAGTATTTTTCAGTTGTGGCACTATTGACATTTTGGGCAAAATAGTTCTTTGTTAGGGGGATGGCGTGCCATCCTGTGTCTTGTAGGATATTTCAGCATCCTTGTTCTGTAGCAACCCCACCCCAAGTAGCAGCCCCACCCCAAGCTGTGACAATCAAAACTATCTCTAGACATTGCCAAATGTCCACTGGGGGGCAAAATCGCTCCTTGTTGAGAACCACTGATCTACGGCAAGGCTCTGTGCCTTAAAGTCTATTTTGTCTGATTGTTAGTAAAGATAGTTTCTATCGGTATTTGCAATAGAAAATCTTTTACGTCCAACCTTTCAATATCCCTAGTTAAGAGGCACCTCTTGAGGTGCCTGGGTGCCTGACTCCTGATCTCGGTTCAGGTCACAACCTCACAGTGCGTGGGTTCGAGCCCCGTGTAGGGCTCTGTGCTGTCAGCACAGAGTCTGCTTGGGATTCTCTTTCCCTCTTTTCCTGCTCCTACCCCCTTGTGCTCGCTCGCTCTCTCAAAATAATAAAATAACTTTATTTAAAAAGAAAACGATGTGTCTCTCATAAGCAGCATTAGGTTGACTGTCTTTTTAATACAGTCTGACAATCTTTTAATTGTGATTGGAGTTATTTGTCACTTTTACCTTTAATATGATCACAGATGTGTTTGGGTTTAAATATGCTATATGGGGGCAGCCGGGTAGCTCAGTCAGTTGAGCATCCTCCTTTGGCTCAGGTCATGATCTTGTTGTTCATGAGTTCGAATCCCACTTCAGGCTTGCTACTGTCAGTGTGGAGCCTGCTTTGGATCCTCTGTCTCACTCTCTCTGCACCCCCCTGCTCGTGCTCTCTCTCTCAAAAATAAATAACACATTTAAAAATAAATATGCTATGTGATTTATTTCATATTTAATCCATGTTCTGTGTTTTTTGTTATATCCATGTTCTGTTATTTCCATGTTCTTTTTTTTTTCTCCCCTTTCTTACTTTCTTGGGTTCTGTATTATTTTATTATTTTCTTATTCATCCCATTAGTTGAGCATCCTTTTATTATTTTTCTTTTAGCTGTTTAGAGGTCACAACATGTATCTCTAACCTATGAAAATGTAATGTGCGGACGTGTACCAATTTCTGTGTCGTTCCATTAAAACCTTCTGTATGAGGACAGTAGACCTTTCTATTCCATTTACCCCAATCTCACATCGTGTGAATTTTTATTTCTCCATAAATAGGACCAAAGCAATTCATCATTTCTTAACTTTATATAGTCAATGTTTATTTAAACTTGAATATTCATGTTTTTCATTGTTCTTCATTTCTTTCTGCCTCTCCCGCCTCCATCTGGGATTATTTTCTTATTGCCTGACCAACTCCCTTTGGTCTTTCATTTAGTGAGATCTACAATTGCTGAGTTCTCTAGGTTTATACCTGCCTAACAGTTGTCTTTCTCTTTATTTAAAGGCCGTTGGCTTGGCGTGGGATTTCAGGTTGTGGTTCTTTTCTTTCTGTTGGTAAATCAGTCATCAGTCTTTTGGCTACACCTTCGAAGAGAATGTGTTTTTCTGCTTCTCTTTGTCTATGGGTTTCAACAATTTTACTACGATGTTCTTGGGTGAGGTTTTGTTTATCAGCATTGGCACTCAAAATACTTTTTAACCCATCGCATAATAGTTTTCATTAGTTTGAGAAAATTCGTGGCCATTGTGGCTCCAAATAATTGCTTTTACCCCATTCTCTTTATTATCTCACCCTCTGGGACTCCATATTACACTTTCCAATTGTAACACACAGATAGGAAACACCTTACAAATACGAACCAACAGAAAGCTGGTGTGACTATACTATGGTATTTTTCTGTTTTTCCCTTTTCTCTCTCTGGGCTTCAGTCTGCATATTTTCCCTTTTGATTTATCTTCCAGATCACTAGCTCTCTTTAGCTGTATCTAATCTACTATCACTCTCCACTTTAGTTATCTGTTGCTACGTAACAACCTATCCCAAAGTTTTGTGTCTTAAAACCGCTGCTGCCATTTATTTGCACATGATGCTGCAATTTAGGCAAGGTTCAATAGGGCCAGTATGTCCCTGGGCCATGTGACGTGGACTAGGCTAGCTTAATTGGGGCTTGGGGATCCACAATGACTTCGCTCACATGTCTGGCACTTCAGTGAGGGGGACCGGAAGAGTTGGGGGCTGGTTGGATCTCCCTCTCTCTCTCTCTCTCTCTCTCTCTCTCCATTTTTTCCATTCTCTAGGGCCTGTCTCTCTTCACGTGCTCCTCCCCTTCCATACCATCAGGGTATCTGTAATTATTGCACGGTAGGTCGGAACCGCCAACAGGGTGAAAATGGGAGGTGCTGTATGTCTTGATGCCTAGGCCTAGAACTAGCAAGGCATCATTTCTCCCACATCCTTCAGTCCACAAAGTAGCCCATCAGATGGTTGAACTTAGCTGCCGTACTCTCCCCAAACTCCTGCAACATCACTTCATCCGGCATGGTATTGACTCCTTCACCATCGTCCCTATTCTCCATGGCCCCTGGACCTCAGAGAGTGGTGGGCGCATAGCGCTCCCCAGCAAATGTTTTTTTTTTTCAATAAATGAAGAAATGAATGCAAGCTGCTGATGCAGTGTTTTCTTCAGCAGCGTCTGTGCTAATATTGGAACTATACTAGCCAAAATGGTAGCCAAGTCTGCAAAGTTAAGGTAAAAGTCTTTAAGGTCTTCTACATCCCCTACAAAAACCTAGTAATTCATTAACATTCTCCAGTTTGCTCCTCGACCCAGAACAGGACAGTGAAGGGGTGAGAATGAGAGAAATCTCAATGGAAACAGCCTTTGGGCTCTGAGTATCAGGGAGAATTCCCAGGACCGGAAACAATCTTCCATTCTTTCTGCAGATAAGACCCCAGGTGGCTCAAGTAGTGTCTTCAGAGACCATCACCATGCTTCTGGGATCATTATCGGGGTGCTCTCTTCTCCCCTCTTTGGTGATCTGAGTACATTTGTTGCTGTTATACCCAGCTGTGATGACTGCCCCCAACCGTTGACCCATACCCTGTCCTATCATGGCCCATGTTGACTTTATGGTTCCTTCTGCCAACCTAGAATTGCCCGATGCTCACACCGAGGTGGGTGTTCTCTCTCTCACCACAAGTAGTACATTACAGTCCTTTCCCTGACTCTCAAGAAGGTGTCAATATCTTACAGCCCCTTCTCTTTCAAGGAATGGCGAGACCAGTTCCTCTGGGACCAGGTCAGAGGACATTTGAAAGGTGCCTCTAGTGGCAAAAGTAATAGAAATGAACTCTGATGCAAAGTTCAGGGAGCTCCCGGGGACAAACTGATGTGTGTGTGTGCGTGTGTGTGTCTGTGTGTGTGTGTGTGTGTGTGTGTGTGTGTGTGAGAATACCAAATTTTCCCGACTCCCTTTCCACAAATCTTTCCACTGCACCATGTTAACAACAAAAACAAAGGTAAGACTATCGACTAATGTTGAATGAGTACTTACTATTTGCCAGGCATTGATTGTGCTAGGTGCTTTATATGTATCATCACATACATAATTTGGGGAGGAGGGATTGATTTTAGGCAAATGAAGCATCATAGAGTGGGTGAATGGGGGGAGGGGAGGCCATTTGAAGGAACTATTAGAATTTTGTAAAGAACCTGAGTAAAGATATGAAAGGAGAAGGTGAAAACTGGTCAGGGTAGCAGGAGGCACAGTCAGTGAGGCGTCCGACACTTATCTAGGCTCAGATCATGATCTTACAGTTCGTGTGTCCCAGCCCCACATTGGGCTCTGAGCTGATGGTGGTGAAGCCTGTCTGGGATTCTGTCTCTCCTCCTCTCTGCCCCTCCCACGCTTATTTTCTCTCTCTCTCTCTCTCTCTCTCTCTCTCTCTCTCTGCCTCAAAATAAATAAATAAGCTCTTAAAAAAATTTTAAAGAAAAGAAAACCGGACAGGGTCAGCCAAACATGTGGATGTGTGTGAGAGGGAAGAGGAGTGGCAAAAAGGCCAGAGCGCCAAGGGCAGGGCGAAGTAGGAACCCGGAGGGATTTTAGGATAATAAAATCAAAAGTGATCAAAGGAAGTTATTATAACCATTTGTGAACGGAGTTCTTTCCAAGTTTCAGAAGTAAAATTAATGTGTTCTATTTTGACATAACGAAGAGACCGAGACCGGCTCTTGGGGCCAAACTAAAATAAAGCACATCAGAGTCTTAATGGCCTTCCTGGTGTCTCTAAAGGGTTACTCATTATCTGTTAAATATTTGAATAGAGCATTGTTCTGGTATCGCCACAGGAACGGTCCTTTGCATAAAAGCAGAGGAACCAGTCTGAAAGCCCTGTCTGCAGTGAAAGCCACAGGGCAGTGCATCAACCCCAGCAGCGCTGTGTTGACAAGGTGGTCTGCATTCAGCCTGGACGTGGAGACGCGGACGGGCTCTCAGCCAGGCACATTAGGAGGTTCCTGAGGACCAGCCAGGGGATCACGGGGGATGCCCTGTGCGTCTGTTATGAAGGCTGACTTGGTTAGGGCATGGGAGGCAGGCACGTGACGTGTGCTGAGCGGTGAGACCAGGCTCAGACGAAACCCTGAAACCAATGCCCAGCTGGGAGGCATCTCCTGGCCCCACGAGTGACGCGCCCCCCTCGGACTCTGTCTTCAACCTCTCCGTTGACTGCTTCTCCACGTTGTAAGCTCCTCTGTTTCCCCGATCTTTTAAAAAGCAGCCAGTCACGACAGGACAGCTCACCCTTCCTGCGTTCTTGCTCGTCCCCCTCCATTGCCTGGAAAGAGGGGTCTACACTGGCTGCCTCCACGCGCGCGCATCTCACTTGCCTCTTGGGCCGCTGTTGCTCCCTGGTTTCTTCCCCTCCACCATGTCAGTGAAGCAGTTCCCACCAACGTCACCAAAGACTTCTCGGTCACCAGATTCGATGCGTCCGTCTCGTGTCTTATTCCACTTGACCTTCCTGTGGGCATCCGTCTGGAAGGATCCCTCCTTTTAGACATTCTTTGATTTTTTTGGTTTCCCCAGCACTCCACTCCTCTTTCTTTGTTTTCCTGCGTGACCCTTAAAGGTCAGTGTTACCAGGCTCCATTCTTGGCCACTGCTTTTCTGATTGGACACAGTCTCCCGGGAACCTCCCTCAGGGTTTCAACCACCACTGGTATCATGGTATCATTGAAATCTCTATATTCTGTCTTGACCACCTTCTCTAAGCTGTATATTCAGCTGTCCGCTAAGCATCCCTTTCCAGACGCCCCACGGAAATTTCGACACACAAAACCACTTATAATCTCATCCCCAAATTGCCCTTTCTTCATGGATTTCCTCATCTGAGTGCCAAAACTAATCACCCTGTTGCTTAACCCAGAAACCAGGGAAGGGTTTCTGACTTGGTTCCTCCTCCCTAGTTACCACCCAGTGAGTCAGCAAGCCCTGTCACAGCCCCTCTGTCTCCTGGTGACAGCACCCACCACCACAGCTAAGCTCCTGCCTCCAGACCCTTAGCCTCAAATCCACCTCCGCGCTGGCCACCAGAGTAATTCGTCTGGACCCAAACCAGGATCATGTCCCTTCTCTGCTCAAAGTCTCCCTGTGGTTTCCAACTGACAACCTTCCGTTCTCATTCCTTTCCTCTCCCCTATTTCCACCCTAGGCCCACAGGGACGCTGGACCACAGGGGGCAGGCAGCCAACAGCCCGGGCTTCGAAGCTAGTCAGAGGGATTGAGTTTTGACATAAGATGACATAGGAACCGTTCACAGGTTCACGGACGGCGCATGATGGCATGATGACAGATACACACGACAGGCGGTACAAGCGGGAGACGCATTAGCAGACTGCTATGGACTGAATGTTTGTGGCCTCCCTAAATTCATATGCGAAATCCTAACGTCAAATGTATCTGGAAGTGAAGGCTTTGGGAGGGGATGAGGTCATGGGGTGGAGCCCTCATGAATGGGATTAGTGTCCTTACAACAGGGACCCCGGGGAGCCCCCGTGCCCTCTTCCCACTCCTACCTGTGGAAGGACACAGGGTAAACACTGCGGAAAACACTGTCCTCTATGAACCAGGAAGCCGGTCCTCACCAAAAAAAACCAGAACTGCCTTGTTCTTGGGCCTCCCAGCCTCCAGAACGGCGAGAAATAAACTTTCCGTTGTTTTTAAGTCACCCCGTCTGTGGTATTTTGTTATAGAAGCCTGAACCGGCTGATGCTGGCTATCATAACGGAGACCAAAGGACCTAGACTAGTTTTGTACAGTGAGAAAACAAGACAGGTGAGCCTGTAGGAGCTATGAGGAAGGGGTCATATCTGAAAAGGAAAATCACCAGGTGCAAGTGGTAAGGAAATGCATTAGGGGGTCATGTCAAGCACTAGTAACAACATAATCATCAGAAAGTCTAGAGACTTTAGAGCTCCATTATTGGAAGCCCAGCACTAGGAACAGGAGCAAGGGTTGGTATTCCACACACACACACACACACACACACACACACACACACACACACAGTTCTACAAGGCAAGTGAGGGAGGCAGACGCTGATAGAAAGAAATAGCTGCTATCAAAGGGGGGAGGGCAGGAGAGCTCAGAAGACGGGACAGACGCACACAAGAACTGTTCTTGTGACAAGATGAAGGCCACAGAAAGTCGGTTACACTCAGGAGCTGCGCCCGCTGACTTCCCAAAGGTGGGCTTCAGGATGCTGTAAAGAAGTAGCGGTCATCATTAGACAGATTCAACACACGTTGTCCAAAACGTTGGCAGGATTGGAAACGAGTGACCTGCCAGAGTTCAGTCCCTTCCACAAAACTGCAGGCCTGTAAGGATCCACGCAAGGAGAAGCACAAGCTTTTGTGGACTTTGGAGGCGCGCGGGTCCGCGTTCGAATCCCGACTGTGCCGCTCGGCCCAGGACGGCACCTCCCGCGACCCCGGCTCCAGAGCCCGCCCTAGGTGGGTCACAACCCATTGTCAAGGGCAGACCTGGGGCGAGAACCGGACAAGATCGCCGACTCCGGAGCGGTGCTCTTTCCAAGCAGCCTGGGTGATGCTCGGGGCAGCGGGTCCCCTCCGCAGTCGTCCCCCAGGCCTGGAGCGCCTTTGTGCCCCACTCACCGGAGAGCATCCGCAGCAGTGGCCGCGGGGGGCGGCCGGGCGGGGGCGGGGAGGGGGGGGGAGCGCCCCCCAGGGTGGCGCTGGCCGGCGGGGAGGGGGGCGGCCAGGTGGTGATTGGCTGGGCTGCGCCAGGCAGCTCCGGGCCCAGAACAAAAGAGAGCGGGCGGCGGGCGTCCTCCGGAGTAGGCGCTCCCGCCCGCCCCGCGCGGGCTTCGGTGCTGGGGGAGGACGCGCCCACCGCCCGCCCGCCCGCCGAGCAGCCGGGCTGGCGCGCTCGGTTTCTGGGCGAAAGCCGGCCGTGTACCTAGGAATTAACCGGCCGGCGCGGGAGGGGAGGGGAGCGGGAAGCGGGGCGGGGGGGGATGCTGAGCGCGCGCGAGAACAATAATAAGATCGTGTTTGCGGTCGCTGCCCGAGGAGGAATTCGGAGGAGGCGCGAGGCCCGGCGCTCGCGCCGCGCCCGGGAGCCCGGGAGGGAGGCCGGCGGCGGCGGCGGCGGCGGCGGCGGCGGCGGCGGCGGTGGCGGCATGAGGCAGGCGACGCGGCGCCTGTGAGCAGCGCGCGGCGGCGGCGGGGACCTCGGCGCGGGCGAGAGCCGAGCGGCCGGGGGCTCCCCTCCCCCGCTGCCGGGCCGTGATTTGCCGGGCCTGCTGCGCCCCCCGCCCACCCCTCGCCTCAGCCGCCGCCTCGCCGCTTCCCCTCGTCGGAGCGGCCGCTCGTCCGCCCGCCCGCTCGAGGCCCGCGGGGAGCGCGGCGCAGTCCGTCGGCCCGCGGGGGGGCGGCCTCCCGGCATCTTCGCGGCGACCAAGGACGACCGGGGGAGGAAGCGGCCGGGATGGCGCGTCCGCGGCCCCGCGAGTACAAGGCGGGCGACCTGGTCTTCGCCAAGATGAAGGGCTACCCGCACTGGCCGGCCCGGGTGAGTACGGCGGCCGCGGGCGGGCCCGCCCGCCCACCATTTTCCCCTTCATGATGGCGCGCCCGCCCCCCCCCCCCCCCGTCCCCATCCGCCTCGGCCCGGAGCCCGGAGCCCGGCGCCCGGCGCCCGGAGGGAGCCCGGCGCCCCGAGCCGGCCGCGGCCGGGGCCGGAGGCGCGGGCGGCGCTGCGCACGGAGGACGTGCCCGGGCCGGAGGCGAGGGTTCCGGGCCGCGCCCGCTCCCCGCGAGGGCGGCCATCCTTCCGCCCACTTTCGAAGGCGGCTCCGGCCCGGGCAGGCCCGCCGCCGGGGCTTGGGAGCCCGCGCCGCCGGGCGGCGGGCCTGGGCGGCAGGCACCGCTGCGGGCAGGGTCGCGGGTGGGAAGCCGGGTCCCGGGCGAACGTCGGGGCACGTAGGGGAGCGTAATGCAAATGGCTGGCGGCGGGCCGGCGGGGGCCGCGCGGCCGGGGATCCTGGAAAGGGGCCGTGGCCGTCCCGAGGCCAGCGGGAGCCTCTTGGCAGCCGTTCATCCATCCCTCGGCGCATCCTTCGCCATCCAGACTTGTTGAGTCTTCCCTGCGCGCGATTCCGGGTTCCCCGCGGGCCCCATCATTGTCCTGGGGTACGTGCATCCCCGCTGCCCATCGTTCTCCCGAGCCCACCCGGAGGAGCTGCGGGGGGAGGGGGGCTCGCCGCTTGGCCCCGGCGGCTGGGTCCAGGAAGCTCCTCGTGCCTTTTCACCTCCATATTTGTTTTAGGTCGGATCCCAGACCTTCTCCTTGGCCTTCCACTACAGTCCACAATAGCTCTCTCTTTCCTATCTAGCAAGGCTGTCGCCGGGCTCTTTTCTCTAGAAAGCATCTGCGTGTAATGCACAGCATTCGATTTTTTTTTTTTTTTCTTAAGCAGGCCTTTTGGGGAAGAGATCAACACTACCGTGTGTGCTTTGTGTTTTAAAAATAAATCGCTTTTGCTTCTAATTCTGATCATACTTGGTAGTTAGTTGTTTGAAATAAATACAGTGAAAAGGAGGGTCAAGGCATCTTGGAGGCTTGTTGGTATCTTTGGGGAACAGAGGTAGATGTGGGGAAATACTGGCATAAATAAGAGTGTGAGCTCTAAAATGTTGTATTACAGTAAAGTGCAGATAGCTAGACCAAGAAAGAAAAAAAAAAAAAAAACCCACCCATTCACAAAAGGAAGTGACATCACGGGTGGCCAGGCTGAAATTAGCGAAGTTGAAGTAATGGATGGTTATAACCACTTTTTTTTGTATTTAGTTTGACATGATTGTGAAATGGAGAGAACACTGTGCCAGGAATTGGGGGCCTTGGTATTTGGTCTTTGTGGGCTAATCATTTCAACTGAATATCCATTTCTGCAACTCTAAAATGATCATCTGTAGGATTCCTTCCAATACTGACAACCTCAGATCTCAAATGAGGTTCAGGTTCCATTAGGCTGTGAAAATCACTCTTCTCCACATGTGAACTGTAGGTTGGCCTCAACCTCACGGTAGGATAACTGGTTACTTTTCATACTGAAGTGCCATCCTGCTTAAAGGGGCAAGATTTGTGACTTCAGGCATCCTTTAGGGAATCTCTGAGTATATTTATCAAGAAATAAACAGCTATAGGGTTCATTGGTATACACATGGTCAAAAGTGAATTAAAGATTATCATCACCAGTTGGTCGGTTCCTTGTAATCCAGTGGCTTCCTTGAATCTTACCTTTGGTAAATATCTTCTGAGAGTCAAAAAGAAAATACTTAAAGTTTCCTTAACAAGTTGCTTTCATAGGTTGGCCACCTGTAGTAATTTTGAAACAAAAACGTGCTGCAGAAGTGGTCGTAGTTGTATATCTAATCCACATAAAATTCCTAGAATTTGTAATTCCAAAACAAGGCAAAATGAAAAGTGAAATGAGGAAACAAAGTCAGTTGGGTTGTTAGGTATAGTAAATACAGGAAAGAAAAATCTAAGTCTCTTCACATTTAACATAAACTTAAGGGAAGGACCTAAGTCTTTCTTTTTTTTAATTAAAAAAGTATTATTTTATAGTGAGTGGCATGTTATCATTTCCAAGGGAAGGTAAGGGTTAGAAAAAGATATTTGAGTCCCTACTCTGTTCGTTACTGTGCTGTATGCTTCACATATGTTCTCATTTTATTTCTTCTCCAGTTCTGTGAGGCATTATCCCCACTTACACCCAGTCATAGCTTGTAGATGATGTTATAAAGTACTCACTGGAAAAAAACTCTACTTATTTGAATTCTGTCGCTTGCTATGAAGACCAGTCATGTGGGGATTAAAGTCTATATGGCCCCAAGCGATCAGACGATCAGACGATCAGACGTAGGAGGCAGAATGTGGGGGAGACAGATTTCGGTTCAGACCGTAGGGAGTTTTCTATCGGAGGTGGTCCATGCTTGGATGGAGAACCAGCTGCTGTGCTGCAGTGAAGACGTTTGGTTCTAGGCAGCCCCTTGTGAGAATGTGGGCCAAGAGGATTCAGGCATCTAGGAAAATGGTCAGGTTAGATTTAGTTTTGGGCTGGGTTTCATACTCTCTGACCTTAGGCGTGTTCTGTAATCTTTCTAAGTTTTAGTTTGCGAAATAGACATAATTCAGCCCTCACGGATTTAACGTATGTAAAAGCATCAAGCAGTGGTGGTTGAATGTTCCTGCCTTTTTTTCCTTTTTGAATTTCTAGCTTGAATTTCTAGCCTGTATCACTATACTGTTTTTAATTTTCAACTTAGGAGTAGATTGATTCTTTTTTCCACCATTTTATCATGAGTAATTTCAAACACACAGAAAAGTTAAAAGAATCGTACACCCTTCTCTCCGTCACCCAAATTCTATAAGTAGCATTTACTGTACTTGCTTTATCATGTTATTCATATATCCATCCCTCTATCCATATAGCAGTCCATCTTATTTTAATGCATTTTAAAGTAAGTTGCCAACATCAGTATAATTTACTCCTAGACACTTCAGCATGAATTATCGTTAACTAGAGGTCAATATTTTTTTAGATCCTGTTTTTTTTTGGTTTTTTTTTTTGGCCTTTTGAGGTAAAATTTACATAAACTGAAACATACTTAAATGTACCAGTGAGTTTGACAAATACGTACACTGGTATAGTCCAAACCTCTTGCAAGATACAGCAGAGTATCAGTACCGATGAAAGTTCCCTCATTTCCTCTTCCCAGTTAATTCCTGTCTTCCTCCCAGTTCAGATGTGTTAACATTCAGTAGCCAGCTAGCTGTTTCTAATGGAGTATACTTGATTAAATATGACTTAAAAATTACAAGTTCATTTGTACCCAAGGATTAACTAGCTTAATATTAAAAATACACTAAAACGAGTCTCTGAACCCTTTTGATTGTGTACCCTATTGGTAAAAAAAATTTGTGTAAACTTACTTTAAATCATAGGGGCGCCTGGGTGGCTCAGTCGGTTGAGCGTCCAACTTCACCTCAGGTCATGATCTCGCAGTTGACAAGTTCGCGTCCCGCGTCAGACCGCTCCGGAGCCTGGAGCCTGGAGCCTGCTTCTGATTCTGTGACTCTCTCTCTGCCTCTCCCCCGCTCATGCTCTGTCTCTGTCTCAAAAATGAAGATGAATAAATAAACACTTAAAAAAATTATGTATACATGTACTTTGTACTATTCTGTACATTGTGAAACAAATACAAGAGAATCTGAAGGGAGTGACAAATGATATAAATAATTTATGTTTTAAAATTCTTATTAGCGGGGTGCCTGGGTGGCGCAGTCGGTTAAGCGTCCGACTTCGGCTCAGGTCATGATCTCACGGTTGGTGAGTTCGGGCCCCGCATCAGTTTCTGTGCTGACAGCTCAGAGCCTGGAGCCTGTTTCAGATTCTGTGTCTCTCTCTGTCTCTGACCCTCCCCGTTCATGCTCTGTCTCTCTCTGTCTCAAAAATAAATAAACGTTAAAAATTTTTAAATTCTTATTAGCAAAATATTAAGAGTAATAGATTGTTTATATTTTTAAAAATATTAATGTTATTTTTTGCCTGTTTCATGGGAGATCTGACTAGCTAGTCACAGTTTTTATCATCTAAAGAGATTTTCTATAACAGAACTGTCAGCTTGGCCATTTCCTTGTTTGCTTATGCTTACGTTATTAGTACTCTCTTATAGGACTCCTTTTAGCCACTTGTTCATTTGGCAAGAGTTCAGTTAGAAGTGAATATTCCATAATTTTGCTCAACCAGGCACTCTCAAATGGCAGTAAACCACAGTAGGCCCAAAGTGAATAAATACAACCATCTGAAAAAGGACACCAGTGTCAACTTATGTATTAAATATTAGTAAAACTTACTTTTTAGGGAAAAGAATAAGAAACTAAAATAGAAGTTGCACTATTTTCTTCTCACACCTCCCCAGCCCCCATCATCTTGTACGTTCCCTGAGATATGAGCACTCTGCCTATGTTACCCCTGCTCTAAAAAATAGAAATACAAAACAAAACAAAAAGGTCTCAAAACTCTTGTGTTTCAACGAAAGAACTTTTTTAAATTTAAAAACTTTATAGGAGTACTCTCTGGCATTGCTAATCAGAGAGTGAATTGATATGATCACTTTAGAGAGCTGGCCTGGTCGTCTGTAGTTAAACACACCCCTAGCTTGTAATTTAGCAGTCTGGTCTAGGCATATATCCAGGAAAAATGAGTGTTTGTGTCTACCAAAAGATTTGTACAAGAATGCTCGTACATGGCAGCTTTATCCATAATAGCAGGAGATTGAAAACAACCCAGGTGTCCGTCAACAGGAGAACGGATCAGCAGAATTGTAGTATATTCGTGCAGTGGAGTACTACTCAGCAGTAAAAAGGAACAAACTACTGATGCCCACAAAAATATGGATGTATTTCAAGATTTTGAGGTTGAGTGAAGAAAGCCAACACCAGAGCGCACATTCTGTATGCTAACCATGACGATCAAAACGGGCACAATTGATCAGTGGTGATTAGTTCACGGTGGGTGGAGGAGGAAGCCCTGAAGGTGTTCTGTATCTTGATCTGACTGGTGGGTACCCAGAAGTGTGCATGTGTAAAAATATATCAAGCTGTCCATTTAAGATTTGTGCACCAGACTGTATATGTTATACCTCAGTTTAAAAATGCGTACTTTGTATGAAGTGGGGAGAAAGAATCTAATACTCCAAACTTCTTCACGGATTGAATTTCACCATTCTTGGCTTTCAGTGAGAAGTTTTTTCCCTTTAAGACTTCAGTGCTACCGATTTGCATCTTCCTGTTCCCTTTTGACTATTTTAGAAACTGCATTTACTACTTCACAGCTTTTCTTTACATTTCTTTTTAGTTCTGGTTTCTGCCTCTGTCTTTTGTTTATATGTTAGAGTCTTTCCGTTCCTTTCATATTAAATCTTTGCTCCTCTTATTTCTCATCTAGCTCTCAACCTCTCACTTGATAAAACTTAAGAATACAGCATTTGACCTACCATTCTATGACATCTTGAAGAGCTAAATGCTTAGTGAGCTTTTATTGAGCACCTACTGTGTGTATGACACTGTGCCTAGGTATAGTTTTTCATTTTTCTACCAACAGATTAAATTTGCAGCAACTTAAAAATATTATAATTAAATAATTAGTGTTTCTATGCCTTGTATTAATCCTTAGTTTCTGATCCGTTGCACTTTCCGTTTTTTATCTTTGACAATAAACTGTGAGCCTTTATTTTTGGACACCAGGCTACGTCGCTTCAGGGAATCACTTGAGACTTAAACTTTTTTTAATCTCAACATAAAGTAAGATGTTTACACTTTCCATTTCTTTGGCGTGAGTCCAAACGAGTCCGTCATTGTTTCATTCCTCAGGTAGAGTGACACAGATTCAGTCAGCCTTTTCCCCAGGGACTGTATTCGTGTTGCAAGGACCTGGCAAATTGTCTCCTTTTCTTCTGCTTAACTCTGGGAGCAGATAGGCAGCTTAAACTCTCAATACGAACGTGTACCTTTTCCATTGCTCCCATTTCACCCAGGTGAATCTGTATTTCTGGCACATCCCCTTTGGAATGCCCTAATGACTACTGTTTTCCCCATGATTTGTAAAATGTTAATTCTCTGAAGTCAGGTTTCTACTATATGAGATTGTATTTGATTCTTTTGGAAAAGGATTGATGGTTTAAAATTATATATGACTATTGAAAATGTCTATTAGCATAAGAAGAACATTGTAGGCTTGTAAATAGGGTAAATATAATAGGGGAAGAGCCCAAATGCTCCTTTTTATTGGAAAAAGTTATCTTCGATTGCAGAAGATTGCCCAGATACTCAGTCAGAAGCTAGTCTACTTGATAGTTATTAGTCAGTCCATTGCAAAATGGCTTTTTATCCTTTAGAACCTTGCTACCGGAAGTATGGTCTGTGGCCAGGATAGGTGACAGTGACAAGATAGTGCAGAAATTGAGAGTAAGAGTTTAGAAACTTTTTTTTTTTTTTAAGTTTATTTAGTTTTGAGAGAGAAAGGGAGTGCAGGCGGGGAAGGGGCAGAGAGAGGGAGAGACAGAATCCCAAGCAGGCTCTGTGCTGTCAGCGCAAGCCCGTTGTAGGACTTGAACTCACAAACCATGAGATCAGACCTGAGCTGAGATCCAGAGTTGGACTCTTAACTGACTAAGCCACCCAGGCACCCCTAGAAACTTTGTAAAGCAATCTGATAGAGTAACTTTATGCTAGTGAATCTAATTTTATTTTTTTTAAGTTTATTTATTTATTTTGAGAGAGAGAGAGCGCGCGCATGTGAGTGGGGGAGAGGGAGAGAGAATCCCAAGCAGGCGCTACACTGTCAGCTCAGAGCCCGACATAGGACTTAAACCTACCAGCTTTGTGAGATCATGACCTGAACCAAAACCAAGAGTCGGATGCTTAAGTGACTGAGCCACCCAGGCACCCCTTGTGAATCTTATTTTTAAAATGAGGCTTGTATTTTATATGCCTTTAATTTTATCTTTCTAATAATTAGTCTTTCATGTATTTTATAAAAATGCCCATCTGTAACAAATTAGAAATTAAAAACAAACAAAAAAATGCTGTTTTTTCCACCACAAATGGAGTACTGACTATAGAGAACCCTTAAAGGTCAGTAGAGTTCCTTGCATCTAAAACTATCTGCTCATACTGTGAACTGATTTTTAAAGATTTTATATTTAAGTAATCTCTACCCAATGAGGCACTTGAACTCACAACCCCAGGATCAGGAGTCACATACTCCTGACTGAGCCAGCCAGGCCCCGCTGCTTATACTGTAAATTGTTTAACCTATCTTTAACCGTTTAAAAGAGAGAATGGATTAACCTTTATGTTATAAATACCTCATGTCTGCAAAAAAATGTTATTACATAAGTAATAATGTTCATTGTAGAAAGATTAATATCCCTCTACCTAGTAACAAGCATCATGAATATGCACCTACATGTGTAAGTACATAATTTTTATAATACATTCAGTTTTGCAGCCTTTTATCCCCACTTAAACACTGTATCTTAGATGTCCTTCAGTGGCAGTGAATGTATTTCTATAACCTTACCTGTAATAGCCATCTGGTAATTGATGGTACAGACCTATTTGTTATAAATTATAACCGTATTTACCATATAACCATATATAACTTCCTATTATACTGATATTTAGGTTATTTCCAGTTTTTTATACTGTAAAATAATACCCTGAGACACATGCTTTTAGCTAAACCGTTAGTTACTTCTTCAGGATTGGTATCCGGGAATCACATTTCTTAGTCAAAGGGCACGTGCATGTTTTAAAACTTTGGATTTATATTGTCACATTGCCCTCCAGAAAAGTTTTAACCATCTTAACCAGTAGCAGAATAAGAAAATACCTGTTTTCTCACATATTCATTAAAAGGAGATGATTTAAAATTTTAAAAATGTTTGTCAACCTAATAAATACAGATATTTAATAGAATTAATTTCCTCGTTGACAATTGAGGCAGAATATATATGTCATATATGACATATATCAAATCATGTATCTTATATGTCTTGATTACAAATTAGGATGAATATATGATAACACTACTCTAAGGTAGATAGTCCCATAAGAAAACCAAGACTTAAGAAATTCACCTAAGGTTATATACACTGAGTGAAGTGTGTTAATCCTAGACCATTAAGAATGCCACAGGAACATAAGAAATGTGATAACAGGGGCTCCTGGGTGGCTCATTCAGTTAGGTGTCTGGCTCTTGGTTTTGGCTTAGGTCATGATCCCAGCGTCCTGTGATCCAGCCCCACATCGGGCTCTGTGCTGACAGCACAGAACCTGCTTGGGATTCTCTGTGTCCCTTCTCTCTCTACCCCTCCCACACACACGCTCTCTCTGAAAATAAATAAAAATAAACTTTAAAAAAATGTGGAAACAGATGAGGTGAAGGAACTGAAGAAGCATTTGGCACTGTGTAAGAAGACTATGTATATTATATATGTTACGTATGTGTATATGTATACGTATGTGTGTGTGTATATGTATATGTATGTATTATAAGCTACTGGGAGGCCAGCACTCTCAAGTCAGAAAACGTTTATTGTGACATTTGTTATTATTTTTCTCTGGTCTGTGTCTTTGAAAGCCCTTTGACACGAGGCAGTATAAAAGTAAATAAGATATCCGTTATGCATATAAAGAAAGCAGAGCCCATTAAAATCCATTCTGAATGAATAGCATAGTGTTGACTTTAGTTTTAGGTTCTAAAACCTTTATGTGTGATGGAACACATAGACTTTGAAGAGCAGGTATAACGAGAGTTACTGGTTCAGTAGAGCCAAGAAGCTAAATCATAAGGACTACTACTAGCCTGTGTAGCTTTTTGCCAGTTTACTGCATTCTTAATCCCTATAACAGCATTTTCCTGTGTTATTTCACTGCCCTTCATAATATGTAATTGCTTCTCAGCTATGGTAGTAAGTGAATTTTTCTATTATATCTTTTTACCACTAGGAATTTGCTGCAGTTAGGTAAATAGCTGTATGGTCACAGAGAGCTACATAGAGGTAAAAAGAATGAAGTAATCTAAAATTGGTGAGCTCAAGCCTTTAGAAGGATCCTCCAGATACCTGAACAAGATTTCCTACGATATTGGGAAGAACAATGAAGCCAAGAGTTAAAAGACAACATAGTTCATTCCACCACTGTCTTGATTTGTCAGGTTTGGGCATCTTTTACTACAACCTCGTTGTAAAATGGGGAGGATGATAATTCTTACTCTCTTTCCCTTTTTTTCCTTGGAATCAAATATTGAAATGTGCATGAAATAGTGTTTGCTAGTTAAGGATCATAGATGATACATCTGTTCTGTCTAACTTGTAACCAAAGAAATTCAGTGAAATATTTGTGTTTATCAAATTCTTACTCACTTTCCCTTCTTTTTCCCTAGTAATCATGTGTTAAAATGTACATGAAAGAAGTGTTTGCTAGTGTAGTACCCAACAATCACCTACCAGGAACACCAAACTCCTTACTGTACAATGCTAGAAACCTAGTAAAGTCTCAGCAAATGCTTTTGTGGGTGGGTGGGTTGGTGGGTGGGTGTCTTTCAGTAGTTTCCTCGTGGCTTCATAATTTTGAGTTAGCTCTAGGCTCTAGTCATTGTAGGGACTTGTCATTGTTACCCCTTATTCAGATTCCTGAGTATGATGGCCATTTCTAGAGGTTCCAAATAGTTTCAGTATTTGGGGGCAAACTAAGTTGGACTATGTGGCATACAAAAAAGGCCTCTGAATAAACTACTCAGTCCACTAGATCACTGAAATGCGAGCTCTGAGTGGATTCTCTAAGTCTGATTATAGTCTGTAAGGCCACCCAGAAGTGGAGGTTATCTGGTTTTCAAAGTATAGGAGAGTCCATGGTAACAACAAAGTTACCTCCATGGGGACTGGAAAATTCTTGATAGCATAGCATTAACTTCTAGGTTTTTATTGCAAAATGTATTTAAGATGAGAGCTGTTAGAAGTGCTGGGTATGTTAGGTTCAGAGGTGGTAAGCAATGTAAAAAAGAGTGTCACAGAAGATTCGAAAATTTTTATGTAGGAAAAAATGTCAAAAAATAAATTCATCGCTTTAGATCTCTTCTTCCTTTTTCTTTATCACTGAAATAGAACTTTTATGCTAAGGGCATCTTTAACTTAGGAGGAAATGCTTATTCACAGGGAGCGGTATGACAGATTCTTGGTTCATTTTTTTTTTTAGAATTAGCATATGTTGAGTGAATTGAAAATTAATTCCCTCTAGACCTCTGTTTGACTTTCAAAATGAGACCAGCTATTTTCAAACAAGGCATATAACTGTTCTTATTTCCTTCCTCGAACTGTGATGTGAGGATTAAGTCAATAATTTCGAAAATATTTAGATCTTAGCAGTGAGTCATCATTGTTGCTTGATTCTGATGCAGTCTAGTCTGATGGCTTTCAGCCCCCCCCCTTTTTTTTTTTTTACTATAGCCCATAAATACTAATTTCATACACACACATATATATACGTACACACACACCAGAAAAAAGTTTTCACCGAGTCATATTATATGTGATGCATTCTGATATTTTTATATTTTTATTTTGTGTAAAATCAGGTTGTAACTCACTAAATCACTTTCACTACCTATAGTTTGAAAAAAGCACTGATCTGGTCTGTTAGGCCAAAGGGAAATTGATCTGTGTGAGTTTTGCTTGTGTGTATGGATTTTGGAGACGAGTTAGCAGTCCTGAGCTTTTTATTCTGCTGTAGCCACAGTCTTACATGAAAATCACATGGACGTAAGAAAAGAAAGTTACGTTATTTTAGGTCATTTAACCATCCAGGCCAGTTTTTCCCTTGATCTCAAAAGGCTTGGTATATAAATATAGTGTTTCTACTCTCATCATCCTTCTAATCTTTAAACTGCACATGGATCTACAACTTTGTTGAAGCTAATTATAGCTTCATATATATGCCTTCTTAAGGATATTAAGCTCCATGTATTTCTTAACTATCCAGCTACAGAACAGTGTTTGACTACGTGGTGTTCCCTGGATGATAGTATTGAAGCTCTGGGGGTTTCTTGAGTTTGTGAGGCTAGCCTGGAGGTATCAGGCTATCCAGGACTGAGGATGAAGGGCTTTTGTTAATTCCAGAAGACTTGTACTTGGGGGGGAGGGGGTAGTTTCTGAAGTGGGTGTAAAGTCATGGGACTAACACGTTTCTAATGGTTCTGTATTTCTTTTTCTTTAGTTTTTTTAAATGTATGTTTATTTTTGAGAGAGACAGCTTGAGCGAGGAGGGGCAGAAAGAGGGAGACACAATCTGAAGCAGATTCCAGGCTCTGAACTGTCAGCACAAAGCCCGATGTGGGGCTTGAATTCACAAACCGTGAGATCGTGACCCGACCCACCTACTGAGCCACCCAGGCACCCCTATATTTCCTTTTTAAATCATTTTGTCTAATCAAAAAGAGACTTCTTGCTATTACTAGATACAGCAGCCTCAGTAGAGAGAGAACCTAGTATTGAGGATAGTAAGGCATTCTTCAGTTTCTGTAAAAGATACCTTTCTGAAAAGATACAGTAAGCACAGTTTTAGATCTCACATCTGGCTGATTGACTCACACAAAACAAGTACACTTCTATGAGAGAAGAACCCCACTGTACTAAATGGAACTTATCTTGGAACAGAAAGGGTACGATTGGGTTAATCTTCATGTTATGCCAGGTATTCAAGAGCTCTGGTTGTTGTCCAGCTCAGTCCCTCTGTCACTGCTGTGGTCTGCTGGCTCTACCTTGTGGGAGGCCAGGTGGAGGGAAGAGACAGAGCCTTTGCTAGAGTTATGAAGTATGGTGGTTTCCACTGTTTGTTTTTAATAAGTTCCTTGTCTGGGGCAAAGATTATTTGACTCCCAGGGATCAGGTAACCCAGAACAAACATGTCCCTTGTTTTTCTGTTGTCACAAGAGCAAATTACAGAGGTAGAGCAGTTTACCAGGAGTGGGCAGTTGGAGAAGTTTGCCGAAGTGAAATGGAGGTGACGGTGACCGAGGACTCCTCCTTTGTCAGTGAAAATTGTTTCTCATTCAGTGTTACTGTAAACTCTGGAAGCCTTTGACCTCCCCATTTCCTCTTGGTCTGTCCACTGCCTCTGGGCTTCCCTTCCTTCTTACATGAAGGAACCCACATGATCACTTGAACTGCTCTCCCCCTTTTACTCTGATACATTCATTCTAGAAGCCCCTTCCTGGCTGGCCATTCTTCTCGCCTGCCTTTTCTGCTCCAGCAAATGGTCTCCTGCAAGCAACTGGCCGTAATCACAAAGACTTGCAGCCTGGGCCTGCCCCACCCCCCCCCTCCCCCCCCCCCCCCCCCCCCCGCCCCCGATTGCTTTCATCTGGGCCCCCAGTGCTGCTCATGGTTCTTCTCGCTGGTGGCGAGATACTTTCATTGTCCTCTTCCAGCTCAGATTCTTTCCCCTCATTTTCAGCAAATTCTCTCACTTTCAGGTTTCACGTGTTCCTTTTCAGGGTGAAGTAGAAGAGCAAGAGTCTTGTGGGTAGGTGAAGCCACATCTGAGTAGATGAGTAACCTCGAGTAGGCTACCTAATCCCTCCGGCCTCGATGGACTCATCTGTAAAATGGGCACAATAACAACTTTTTCGTATCATTTCGAGGATTCTGAACATAAACAGCCTGGAGTTTAACATGATTAAAAAATCGTTTCCCTCCCCTTCACCTCTTCCCTGTGCTGCTTATTAAGACCCTCCTCTTGCTTGACTCCTCCCTTTTCCTTCTTTCATCAACATTCAGTAAATATTTTTTGAATCTTTGCTATATCCCAAGTGCTCTAACAGGTGCTAGGGTTGACCTAAACAGCGTCTTCCCCTTGACGAATTCTTTCTCCTCAGACCAGAAATGGTCCTCTTACTGTCTCATTCTTCCCCCTCCCCCAAAGGTCACCCTGATGTGCTGATCCAGAGAGCACTCCGTCCTTACTTTGCCTCGGTGGAATTTAATACTGCCTTTCAAAAAATACTCTTCCGAGGGGCACCTGGGTGGCTCAGTCGGTTAAGCGTCCGACTTTGGCTCAGGTCATGATCTCGCGGTCCGTGAGTTCGAGCCCCGCGTCGGGCTCTGTGCTGACGGCTCGGAGCCTGGAGCCCGTTTCAGATTCTGTGTCTCCCTCTCTCTCTGACCCTCCCCCGTTCATGCTCTGTCTCTCTCTGTCTCAAAAACAAACAAACATTAAAAAAATTAAAAATAAAAATAAAAAATGCTCTTCCTTTGTTTGGCTTCCCTCATGTATTGCTTTTCTTGAAAGGTTCTTCTACTTCTCTGTGCCTTTGTAGGGTCTTTTTCGACTTCAAGCCACCATCTTCAGAATAATATCTTCTAGACCTCTGTTGCAGGCCCTGACTCAAATCCACACCTCCGTTTTCTGACTAATAGCCCTGGTACCACAAGTTCGTGGTCAGAACTAATCTAGTCACCCGTCCCTACCTAAATATTTCTTTTTCTTTTAATGTTTATTTATTTTTGAGGAAGGGAGGGAGACAGAGAGAGAGAACGAGCAGGGGAGGGCAGAGAGAGGGGGACAGAGGATCTGAAGTGGACTCTGCACTGACAGCAGTGAGCCGGATGTGGGCCTCAAACTCACCAACTGCGAGATCGTGTCTTGAGCCAAAGTCAGATGCTCAACCGACTGAGCCACCCAGGCGCCCCTCAAGTTTTCCTATTTTAGTAAAAAATTGCTATCCGGCCAGTCACCCCCCAAAACAAAGACCTCAGATTATCCCAGGTGCTCTTTTTTCTTTAATTCCCACATCTTACTTGGTCACCTAATGATGTCAAGATGGACTAAGGTTCAAGTAGAGAGAAGTGCGGTGAAATTGGACTCCTCACACGGCGCAAGGCAAAGTAGGGGTGCTACATGCCTTAGAACCTGAGACATATTCGTGTTGTAATAAACAGGATGTAATTTCAACAAAGCAATAGGACATTAAATTAATATTATTAATTTGGATTTTATTGAGGTCCTTTTATTTCTGCTTGATATACAAATTAATCTTGGTTTTACAGTATATGGTTATGAGTACAATTGTTACCTTTGTGCATGTTTCAGAACATTATCATAAAATTTTATGGGGGTCTGCAAGATTTTGTTCCCTTTAAAAATAATTATAGTTGACCCTTGAACAACAAGGGGACAGGGACTAGGGGCACCAACCCCCACAGTCAAAAATCCAAGTATAAATTTTTTTTTAAGTTTATTTATTTCGACAAAGAAAGAGGGTGAGCACAGGAGGGAGAGGGAGAGAGAGGGAGGGAGAGAGAGAGAGAGAGAGAGAGAGAGAGAATCCCAAGCAGCCTTTGCACTGTCAGCACGGAGCCCCACATAGGACTTAAACCCACAAATGGTGAGATTGTGACCTGAGCCGAAACCTGGAGTCGGATGTTCAACTGACTCAGCCACCCAGGCACCCCCAGGTATAACTTTTGACTTTCTAAAAACCTAACTACAAATAGCCTACTGTGGACCACAGGCCTTATGAATAACATAAATAGTTGATTAGCACATATATATGTTTATTATAATAAAGTAAGCTAGAGAAAGACAATATTGTTAGGAAAATCATAAGGAAGAAAAAATATATTTACGATACTATATTTTTTTGAAAAAAATTCAGGTATATGTGGTCCCGTGTAGTTCAAACTTAAGATGCCATAGGTTAAGGGGCCTCAACAAACTAGAATGAATTCTTGACCATGAGGGATCTAGAAATAAAGACATATAAGGAAATAATAAGAGATGTGAATGTTTTGTAAAAGAAGGAAAGATGTACATAGCGATAGTAATTTTCAAATATTTAAGGGACTCCGACGAAAGAAGAAATAGGAAGTATAGGAGAGCAGAAAGAGCATGTGCTCTGGAGCTAAGGATATAAGGGTTCAAATGATGCTCTGCCACTTACCTGTGTGACCTTGGGCAAATTACCTAATCTCCCTTAGCCTCTTTTCTTCTTCTCTAAAGTGGAATTAGTGTTATCTACCCCCACAAAGTTATTGAGAGAACTTATTTAAAGGTACCTAACACATGGCTGAACCTAAACAAATACTACTTTATTCTGTCCTCTGATAGTTTTTACAACTAGAGTTAGGGGACAGATTTTTTTAAAATAATTTATTGTCATGTTAGCTAACATAGAGTGTATACAGGGTAGTCTTGGCTTCAGGAGTAGATTCCCATGATTCATCACTTACATACAATGTCCAGTGCTCATCCCAACAAGTGCCCTCCTCAATGCCCATCACCCATTTTCCACGCCCCCTCAGCCCCTGACCCCCATCAATCCTCAGTTTGTATCTAAGAGTCTCTTATGGTTTGCCTCCCTCTCTGTAACTTATTTTTTCCTTCCCTTCCACTATGGTTTTCTGTCAAGTTTCTTGAATTCCACGTATGAGTGAAAACATATGATACCTTTTTCTGACTGGCTTATTTCACTTAGCATAATACCTTCCAGTTGCATCCACGTTGTTGCAAATGGCAGAATTTCATTCTTTCTCATTGCCAAGTAGTATTCCATTGTGTATATATACACCACATCTTCTTTATTCATTCATCAGTTGGTGGACATTTGGGCTGTTTCCATAATTTGGCTATTGTTGATAGCGCTGCTATAAACATTGGGGTGCATGTGCCCTTACGAGTCAGCACTCCTGTATCCTTTGGATAAATTCCTACTAGTGCTGGGGACCCAGCTATTGTTGGGTCATAGGGTAATTCTATTTTTAATTTTTTGAGGAACCTCCACACTTTTCCAGAGTGGCTGCATTCCCACCAACAGTGGGAATTCCAGTTTGCATTCCCACCAACAGTGCAAGAGGGTAGGGGACAGAAATTTTGAGGGAACCGATTTAAGTGGGCTTATTTTTTTTTTTTTATTTTTTAAATTTTTAACATTTTTATTTATTTTTGAGACAGAGAGAGACAGAGCATGAATGGGGAAGGGGCAGAGAGAGAAGGAGACACAGAATTGGAAGCAGGCTCCAGGCTCTGAGCCATCAGCCCAGAGCCCGACGCGGGGCTCGAACTCACGGACCGTGAGATTGTGACCTGAGCCGAAGTCGGATGCTTAACCGACTGAGCCACCCAGGCGCCCCAAGTGGGCTTATTTTAAGGAAGAAGAATTAAATGAAAGTCTTAGCATTAATTGTTGAGAGCTTGTATGCCATTTCTTCTTATATACCATCACAATAACCCTGTGCTGTTGATGTTCATAACCCCCGCCCCCTGTCTTTACATGTGAAAAAACTTTCTGAACTTGAGAAAGATTTTAAATATCTTAAAAATTGCCCAATTACAGTAAATGATAAACCTGATACTGGGCTCCACAGCCTGTATTCTAAACCATTCCAGTACATTGTGTGGTTTATCTCTGGTAATGGATGTTTATTCATCCATTCATTGAACAGCTATTTATCGGACACATCCTCTACTCCAGGCGGAGTTTATAGTGCAGAACGTGACCCAGAGGTCGAAGGGGATAGGGAGTGCTGGCAGTGGTACAGAGGAAGCAAGGGTCTTGCTGGGTCGTATAGCGAGTGTTCGGGGAAAGCCTCTCTCGTAGGACAGCATTTGAACTCAGAGATCTGAAGGAGAGGGAGCCCTGTGGATATTGTGGGGAAAGCATTTTAGGCAGAGAAGAGCAAGTTTCTCAGAAGTAATCTTTTTATTAAGAATAAGTATTTTGGGGGCGCCTGGGTGGTTCATTCGGTTGGGCCGCTGACTTTGGCTCAGGTCATGCACTCCGTGAGTTCGAGCCCCACATCGGGCTCTGTGCTGCCAGCTCAGAGCCTGGAGCCTGCTTCGGATTCTGTGTCTCCTTCTCTCTCTGCCCCTCTGCCTCTCATGCTCTCTCTCTGTCTCTCTCAAAAATAAATAAACATTAAAAAATTTTTAATAAAAAATAAAGAATAAGTATTCTTAACCATTTTCACTTAGTTGTTTTTCTAGATTGACTTTAGCAATACGTTGAATGAATTTCAAGAGAAATCTCAATGGAATTTTAGTTTGAAGTGAATTAAATTGTAAATTAATACAAGGAGAAATGACGCTTTTACCAATATTGAAACATTCCAGCCAGAAATATGGAATGTTTCTATTTTTTTTTTCTGTCTAGTAGAGTTTTGAGGTTTTCTTCCTAAAGGAACCACACTTCTTAAAAAAATTACTGGGTGTCATTTGCTGTTGCTGATGCTTTTATAAACTGAATTTTAGTTGCTCAGAATAAGAACCTTGGCATCATCCTTGACTTAACAGTTTTTTTTACTCCCCATACCTAGTGTGCTGGCAAACCCCGTTCATTCCAACTTCAGAGTACAAGCAGATTGCAAACCCTTCCACCGCCACCATCCTTGTCTATACGGCTATTGTCTCTTTACTGTTCTAGTAGATTTCTAGCTGCTCTCCCTCTCCACCCCTGCCCTCTGAAAGTCTCTTCTCAGCGGTACAGCAAGGGCAACCGTCATCCCGTTAACGTAGAGGGTCGACCAGCCTCCTCCCTTCCTTGATATAGCCCAGCCCCAGCCTCCTCCCTGTTCCTTACACCCGGGTCACAGTGCTGCCTCAGGGGCTCTGTCCCGGCTCCCTCCTCCGGGCATCGCCCAGACCCCCTCCAGTCTGTTCGGGCCTGCCTCTTCCAATGAGAGATTTTAAACCATCCTGTTGACAATTACAACCCTGTCCTTGACTCATTTTGTACAGCTCCTTTTTCATATTCTTACATACTAAATAATTTACTTATTTATTAGAGTTATTTGCTGTTTTATTTTCCCCCTTGAGGGCAGGGATTTTTGCCTCTTGTTTGTTGGTGTATCCTTAACACTTAGAACAGTGACTGGCTCACAAAAAACATTTAGTAAATATTTGTAGAAGGACTGAATTCAGTCTTTTTCTTTTATATTTTCAAATCTGGTCTCTGGTGATAACATGCCAAGGCTTTTTTTTTTTCACTTATTTGTCATCCTGCTATACTTTAATTCTGTTTTTCTAGTGATATACTTTTTCATAAATCATATGCAAATTATGATTCTTTTGTCTTTTCTGTTGCAATATTTGTTTGTTGGAAAGTGGGGTAGGAGTTATCTTAATATATTAACTAGAACTTCCAGAACAGTGTTAAGCACTGGAGGCAATTGACATCCTTGCCTCCTTCCTGATTTTTAGGAATATATCTTGTTTTATTACTGTATTTGGATTTGGCTGTCTTCATTATGTTGAAATATTCTTTCATTCTTGTTTTTTAAATAATTTTTATTAAGAAGTTAAATTTTGGGGTGCCTGAGTGGCTCAAAGTGTTAAGCCTCCAGCTCTTGATTTCAACTCGGGTCATGATCTCATGGTTCATGAGTTCGAGCCCTACGTCAGGCTCTATGCTGATAGCACAGAGCCTGCTTGAGAATAAACTTTTTTTTTTAAGTTAAATTTTGCCAACCGTCTTTTTGCCATCTGTTGTAATAATCATATAAGTTTTCTTTTTTAGCCTTTGTATTAATTATATAAGTAGATTAAATATTAAATTATACTTGCATACTTGGAATATACCTTACTTTGTCTCAGTATAGAAACATATCTGTGTGTGTGTGTGTGTGTGTGTGTGTGTGTGTTTTAAGATGTAATTCAGGTGCCATAAAATTCATCCTTTTAAATTGTGCAATTCAGTGGTTTTTATTATATTCACAAGTTTTGGTACAGCCGTTAACATTAATTCCAGAACATTTCATCACCCCAAAAGGAAAGAAACCCTGTATTCATTAAGCAGTCACTCCCCACCCACCCAGACCCCGACAATCACAAATCTACTTTGTCTCTATGAATGTGTTCATTCTGGACATTTTATTTAAATGAAATCATAGGGGCACATGGACGGCTTAGTTTTGGTTAAGTGTCCAGCTCTTGATTTCAGCTCAGGTCATGATCTCACGATTCACGGGATTGAGCCCCACGTCGGGCTCTGCAATGACACTACCAAGCCTGGTGGGACTCTCTTTCTCGCCTCTTTCTGCCTCTCTCTCTCCGTCTCCCCCAAAATAAATTAAACTTAAATAAATACATAAATAAATAAATGGAATCCTAGACTGTGTGGCCTTTTGTGTCTGGCCTTTCACTTAGCATTATGTTTATTCGTATTTCATCTGTGTATAACAAGTGTCAGCACTTCATCCCTTTTTATAGCTGAATAACATTCCACTGGGTGGGTATTTCACATTTTTTAAAATCGCTCATCAGTTGATGGGTATTTGGATTGTTTCCGCTTCTGGCTGTTATGAATAATGCCACAGTGAACATTTGTGTACAATTTTTTATGTGGACTTCATGTTTTCAATCTCTTGGGTATACACCTAGGAATGGAATTGCTGGGTCATATCATTACTCTGTGTTTAACCCTTTGAAAAACTGCTGGACTCTTTTCTAATGCCGCTTTACTACTTTACATTCCCAACAGTCTAAATGCTCTGTCTAGAACCTCTAGTACAATGTTGACTAGAAGCGATGGCGGGTGAACATCCTGGTCGTGTTCCTGATCTTACGTGGAAATTTTTCAGTCTTTCACCATTAAGTATGATGTTAGCTGAGGTTTTTTTTTTTTGTTTTTTTTTTGTTTTTTTTTTTTTGTTTTTTTATTGATGCCCTTTATCAGCTTGAGGTTGTTTCCTTCTATTCCCACTTGGTTGAATGTTTTTATCATGAAAGGATGTCGGAGTTTTTCAGATGTTTTTCCTGTGTCTAATGTGATTGTCATGTGGTCTTTGTCTTTTGTTCTATTAATATGGTATATTATATTGATTGATTTTGATATGTTGAATCTACCTTGCATTCCCAAAATAGTCTCTTGGTCATGGTGCACATTTCTTTTAAAAACCAAACTAGTTTTAGTAAATAATTTTAAGGTCATTTCCTTCCCTATTCCAGCTTTCCCAATCTGCCAACACACATGGTGGTACACATGAAACTGAATACAGATTAACCTTTTTCACAGGTTGTTTTGTGAATGCAAAACCCAATAATAGTCTAAACCTATTAATCTTAAAAGTGTCCTCTTTTATCAGTTGTCTCTCCTTGTCAGTGAATCAGTGTCTGCCTTGTTCCCCTCTGTTCAATATGCTTTCCCTTTTGCAAATAATGTCTTTGCAAGTTGTTTTCCATTTTGGTCTCCTTATTTATTTCCTTCACTTCTTTAGTGATTTGGCTTCTTTGTTTTATAGTGTTCTATTATGTTGGAGCAGGTTCTAGTTTTAGCCAATATGATTATTTTCCTTACTTTCACTTTTTTCCTTGTATTCTGAAATTCTTTCCATAAATGGCATCCAAGTCCTTTGGGTATTTGGGGGTTTTTTTTGGTTTCTGAAGTATAGTTAGCATGCGGTGTTATATTAGTTTCAGGTGTATGGCAGCAATTCACCAATCTTATACATTATGCTGTCAACACAGAGCCTGCTTCAGATCCTCTGTCCCTCCCCACTCTTGCTCTCTCAAAAATAAATAAACATTTATTTATTTGTCTGTTTGTTTATTTATTGAGCAGCAGGCACAAGTTTATTAGAATATAAGATCAGAAAGGAAGAATAGTATGAAAGCTCTCAAATTAAATAAACATTTTAAAAAGTTGAAAAAAAATGTAGTTACCATCTGTCACCATACAATGTTATTACAATATTATTGACTCTATTCCCCTGTACTTTCATCTCTGTGATGTATTTATTTGATAATTGGAAATTTGTATCTCTTAATTCCCTTCATCTATCCCCCAGATCCTTCCCCTCATGCAACCACCAGTTCTCTGTATTTAAGATGGTTTCTGTTTTGTTTGTTTTGTTTTTTAGATTCCACATGTAAGTGAAATACTGCACTTGTCTCTCTCTGACTTATTTTACTTAACATAATACCCTCTAGGTCCATCTGTGTTGTTGCAAATAGCAAGATTTCATTTTTATGGCTGAGTAATAATCGTATATGTATACCACATCCTCTTCATCCATCCACCTATTAGTGGACACTTAGGTTGCTTCAGTAACTTGGCTATTATATAGTAAGTAATGCTTCAGTAAACACAAGGGTGCATATATCTTATTGAATTAGCGTTTTCATTGTATTTGGGTAAATTCTCCATAGTATAATTACTGGAATCATAGGGTATGTCTACTTTTTTTTTTTTTAAGAGAAGAGAGAGTGAGTGGGGGAGAGGGGCAGAGGGAGAGAGAATCTTAAGCAGGCTGCATGCTCAGCACAGAGCCTAACGTGGGGCTCAACCCTGGGATCGTGACCTGAGCCTAAATCAAGAGTCGAACGCCCAACCGACTGGGCTACCCAGGCACCCTGGGTCTTTCTATTTTTAATTTTTTGAGGAACCTCCATACTGTTTTCTCACAGTGATTATACCAATTTGCATTCCCACCAACAGTGTACAAGGGTTCCCTTTTCTCAACATCCTTACCAACACCTGTTATTTCTTGCCTTTTTGACACTAGCCATTCTAGCAGGTATGAGGTCATAGTTCATTGTGCTTTTG
The DNA here is from genome assembly GCF_007474595.2 of Lynx canadensis. Lineage (NCBI taxonomy): Eukaryota > Metazoa > Chordata > Mammalia > Carnivora > Felidae > Lynx > Lynx canadensis. Next base: position 3,563,721 of record NC_044308.2, read on the forward strand.
ATTTGCATTTCCCTAATGATTAGTGATGTTAAGCATCTTTTCATGTGTTTGTTGGCCATCTGTATGTCTTCTTTGGAAAGAGGTCTATTCATGTCCCCTGCTGACTTTTTAATTGGGAAAATATATATATAATATATATATATATATATTATATATATATATAATAAATAAATATATATATGCTATTGAGTTGTAGACTCTCTTTATGTATTTTTGGATATTGATGTTTTATTGTATATATCATTTCCAAATATCTACTCCCATTTAGTAGGTTGCCTTTTTATTTTGTTGATGGTTTCCTTCTCTGTGTGAAAGCTTTTTATTTTGGTGTGGTCCCAGTAGTTTATTTTTGCTTTTGTTTCCCTTGACTAAGGAGACATATCTAGGGAAATGTTGCTAAGGTCAATGTTCAAGAGATGACTGCCTGTGTTTTCTTTTAGGAGTTTCATGGTTTCAGTCTCACATTTAGGTCTTTAATCCATTTTGAGTTTATTTTTGTGTCTGGTATGAGAAAGTGGTCCAGTTTCATGTAACTGTCCAGTTTTCCCAGCACCATTTATTGAAGAGACTGTCTTTTATCCATTGTAAACTCTTGCTTCCTTTATCATAGATTAAAACCCATATAAGCATGGGTTTATTTCTGGGCTCCCTATTCTGTTTCACTGATCTGTGTGTCTATTTTAGTGCCAGTACCATACTGTTTTGCTTACTGTAGCTTTATAATATATCTTGAAATCCGGAATTGTGATATCTCCAGCTTTGTTCTTTTTCAAGATTGCTTTGGCTATTTGGGGTCTCTTGTTCCATACAAATTTTGGGATTATTCTAGTTCTGTGAAATGCCACTGATAATTTTGGTCAGGATTCATTGAATCTGTAAATTGCTTGGGTGGTATGGACATTTTAACAATATTAATTATTTCTGTCTGTGAACACAGTATATCTTCCCATTTGTGTTGTCTTCAATTTTTTTTAATCAGTGTTTTATAGTTTTCAGAGTATACAGGTCTTTTCACTTCCTTGGTTAAATTTATTTCCAAGTATTCTTTTTAGTGCAATTGTAGATAAGACTGTTAATCTTTCTTTCTGCTACATCATTATTAGTATATGGAAACGCAACAGATTTCAGTATATTTTGTACCCTACAACTTTACTGAATTCATTTATTCTAGTAGTTTCTTTAATTTTTGTTTTAAGTTTTATTTATTTCTTAAAGAGACAGAATGAGCAAGCAGGGGAGGGGCAGAGAAGGAGGGAGAGAGAATCTCAAGCAGGCTCCACACTGTCAGCACAGAGCCCAACATTGGAGGCTCGAATTCACACACTGAGATCGTGACCTGAGCTGAAACCAAGAGCCAGATGCTTAACCAACTGAGCCACCCAGGCGCCCCTATTCTACTAGTTTTTTGATGGAGTCTTTAGGGTTTTCTATATATGATACCATGTCATCTGCAGATAATGACAATTTTACTTATTCCTTAACCAATTTGGATACCTTTTATTCTTTTTCTTGTCTGATTGCTGCAGCTAGGACATCTAGTACTGTGTGACTAGAAGTGGTGAGCATGGACATCCTGGACTCATTCCTGATCTTAAGAGGAAAAGCTCTGTTTTTCACCATTAGGTATTCTATTAGTTGTGGGTTTGTCACATGACCTTTATGTTGAGGTATGTTCCCTCTAAAGCCACTTTGTTGACAGTTTTAGCATGAATAAAATGTTTGATTTTGTCAAATGCTTTTTCTGTATTGAGATGATATAGTTTTTATCCTCCATTTAAAAAAAATTTTTTTTACTGTTTATTTCTTTTTGAGAGAGAGATAGAGTGCAGGTTGGGGAGGGGCAGAGAGAGAGGGAGACGCAGAATCCGAAGCAGGCTCCAGGCTCTGAGCTGTCAGCACAGAGCCCAACACGGGGCTTGAACTCATGAACCGTGAGATCATGACCTTAGCAGAAGTCGGACACTCAACCGACTGAGCCACCCGGGCACCCCTATCCTTCATTTTGTTAATGTAATGGATCACATTGCAGTTACTGAACCATCCCGGCATTCCTGGGATAAATCCCACTTGATTGTGGTGAATGATCCTTTTAAAATACTATTGAATTCAGTTTGCTAATATCTTGTTGGGGGTTTTTATATCTGTATTCATCAAGGATGTTGGCCTATAGTGAGGTTTTTTGTTGTTTGTGTTTTTGTAATGACTTTGTCTGGTTTTAATATCATGGTAATACTGGCTTCGTGGAATGAATTTGGAAGCTTTCCTTTCTCTTCTATTTTTCAGAATAGTTTGAGAAGAAAAAATATTAGTTCTTCTTTAAATGTTTGGTAGAATTAAGCTGTGGAAGCCATCTGGTCCTGGACTTGGTGTTTGTTGGGAGTTTTTTTTGATTACCAAGTCAATTTGGTTACTAGTAATTGGTCTATGAAGTTTGTCTGTCTTCCTGATTCAGGTTTGGCAGATTGTGTGTTTCTAGGAAGTTACCCATTTCTTCCAGATTATTCAGTTCGTTGGCATATAATTTTCATTGTAGTCTCTTATAATCCTTTGTATTTTAGTAGATTGTTGCTTCTCTTTCGTTTCTGATTTTATTTGAGTCCTCTCTTTTTCTTGAGGAGTCTGGTGGCTAAAAGTTTGTTGATTTTGTTTATCTTTTCAAAGAACCGGTTCTTGGTTTCATTGATCTGTTCTTGTTGTTGTTAATCTCTATATAGTTTATTTCTGCTCTGATCTTTATTATTTCCTTCCTTCTACTGCGGGCTTTGGTTATTCTTCTTTTTCTAGTACTTTAGGTGTGTGGTTGGATTGTTTGAGATTTTTCTTGTTTCTTCAGGTAGGCTTTCATCACTATAATATCCCTCTTAGAACTGCTTTTGCTACATCCCAAAGATTTTGGATTGTTGTGTTTTCATCTGTTTCCCTGTATTTTTTTATTTCACCTTTGATTTCTTCACTTACCCATTGGTCGTTTAGTAGCATATTGTTTAGCCTCCACATGTTTGGGGTTTTCTTTTTTTTTCCTTGTAATTGATTTCTAGTTTTGTACCATTGTGGTTAAGAAAGATGCTTGATAGGATTTCAATATGTTCTGAAATTTATTGAGACTTGTTTTGTGGTCTAACACATGATCTCTCCTGGAGAATGTTCCATGTGCACTTGAAAAGAGTTGGTGCTTAACTGCCTGAGCCACCCAAGTGCCCCTCTCCCAGGCTTTTTAAAAGTCCTTTGCGCTATGCCTTATGATTGTCCAAAGCCCTTTTTTCTGGTAGTCTACCACATCTGCGTTCCTCAAATGTTTTTTCCATTAAAGAAAAATGTATGTAAATAATGAGTATTAAGTAAGGCCAGAGTAGAGAGTACATAGACATTCCCAACCAGCAAGCAGAATCAGTGTTACGAAAAATAGCCAAACAGAAAACAGACTTCGTGGAACATACCTAAAAAGCAAAAGAAGTGGTTAGAGATAAATATAAGGAAAGAGATGATAAGTAAGCATCAAATCTATTTCAGAAAAAGTCAGTTGCAAATAACATGAACTCTAGAAGAAGATAGGACAGACAGTTCAAAACTGATTATCAGAATTATAATGAAATGTTCTAGACTTTAATAGGGAAAAAAAAACTTCTAACACTAGAAATAGATAAGGCTTGCCACGTTTTGGGTTCCAAGACATACATTGGTCAAAGTCTTACGTCTTGTATTAAAATTCTGTATGCTTCCAATCAAGGAATGGGGACAAACAGTTGAGATTCACAATAAACTATATTGAGATTTTGATTGGATTTGGATTATATCTATGGATTAATATAGGGAGAATTGGTATCTAATAATATTGAGGTTTCTAAAACGTGAATGTGGTCTATTTTTCCATTATTTGGGCTTGCTTAAATGTTTTTTTTTTTTTATTTTTTTATTTTTGGGACAGAGAGAGACAGAGCATGAACGGGGGAGGGGCAGAGAGAGAGGGAGACACAGAACCGGAAACAGGCTCCAGGCTCTGAGCCATCAGCCCAGAGCCCAACGCGGGGCTCGAACTCACGGACCGCGAGATCGTGACCCGGCTGAAGTCGGACGCCTAACCGACTGCGCCACCCAGGCGCCCCAAAATGTTTTTAAATTGTTTTATAATTTTCTTTTTTTTTTTTAATTTTTGTTTTCAACATTTATTTATTTTTGAGAGACCGAAAAAGAGCACGAGCAGAGGAGGGGCAGAGAGAAAGGGAGACACAGAATCTGAAGCAGATTCCAGGCTCCGAGCTGTCAGCACAGAGCTGATGCGGGGCTCGAACTCACAAACTGAGATCATGACCTGAGCCGAAGTCAGATGCTTAACCAACCGAACCACCCAAGCACCCCTTTATAATTTTCTATGCACATCTTTTTAAATATATCCTTAAGTATCTTATACTTTCTACTGCTGTTATAAATGTGTGTGTTTGTTTGTAAATAATGTTTTCTTTTTGTTGCTCTTCTTTAAAATGTATATAGAAGGGTGGAAAGCCAAGACAGGGTGTTTCTGAATCGGAATAACATGATGGATTTAGCCTACCAAATATCAAAATGTAGAATTCTTCAAAAAGTAGTTAGTAGTAGACAAAGTTTGTGTCAGGGAGAGATGCATTAAACAGTAGAACAGAAAGGTTACTTAGAAACTGGTCCACAGATTATGGAACCACGATATGTGACGAGGGTGGCATTGCAGTTAGAGGAAGGGGATGTGGAGAGACTATTATGATTTAAATATTAGATCTGTATTTCACACAGTATACAAAATCATTTCTACATAGATGAAAGAGTGAAAAGCTTTTAGGGCATATGGGGAAATATATTATGTCCCTGGAATGGGAAGAATTTCCCGTGAAGACACAGAAGGGGCTATCCATGAAAGTAAAGATTAATAACTTTGAGTATATTAAAGTCAAGTACTCTGTTCAACAACAACAAAATAATCCTCTGATGAACTTGAAAATATAAGTCACACACTGGGAGAAGATCCTTGCTACACACAGAACCAATAAAGCTTTAGCATACAGAATGAATCAGTCAGAAAAAGACAAACAGCCTGATAGAAGAATGGGCAAAATGACATGAATAACCATTTCACAGAAGAAATACCTAAGGCCTACAAATTTATGAAAAGATGTTCAACTTTATTAGTAATTAGGGAAATGCAAATTAAGATCATACTGAGATTACCAAAAATTAAGAGATTTGCCAGATCATATATTGGAGAGGATGTGAATCAACAGGAATTCTTGTATACCACCGAGAGAATATAAATTGGTCCAACCACTTTGAAAAACAATTCAACTTTATGATGTGAAGTTGAATTTCGTGTATTTTTTGACTCAGCATTTCTAATCCTAGTTGTGTACCCTGGAGAAACTTAACCATGTATACCAGCAGACGTGGACAGTAATATTCACACTAACACGATTTGTAATGGCAAAAAGAAACGTGGAAAAAACCCAAATGTCCTTTAACTAAGAATGGAATATGAAGTTAGGGTATGTTGACATAAAAATATACAACATTAAAACCTAATGAACTACAGCTATACATTGGTTGTTTTCAGGGCAGACAGGCTAGCTTTACAATGATTCATGTCAAAAAGTAGATAATAAAACAATATTTTACTCATTCTTTTTTTAAGAAAAAATTGCTGCATTCCTGTTTTATGCCAGACAGCACTCTGGGTGCTAAGGACTTAGCAGTGAAAGAGGTGGACAAGTTTTCTGTCCTCATGAAGCTTACATTTTAGTTTAAGGGCGACAGATGGATAAATAAGCAAAACAATATGTAATTTAACGTAATCATAAGAGCTGTGGAAAAAGTTGAAGCAAAGTAAAAGGATAGCATATGATTTGATGGGTGTGTGTGTGTCTGTCTGTCTGTCTGTCTGTCTTTGCAGCTCAAGGGAGGGTTTTTTCAAAATGTAACATTTGGGAAGAGTTGAACATCCTGTGGAAGAGAGTGTTACAACTTTCTGGAGGGGAAAGTAGGAAGGAGCTTGGCATTTACAAGGAAGAGCAAGAAGGCAGATGAGTTCTGATAGGGAATGAGCTGGGACAAGGGGGAGTGGGCAGGAGAGAGAGTTCCAGGGGTAGACAAATTCATACTGTGTAGGGTCTCAGTTTTAGTAATAAGTATAGGCTTTTTAAAAATATGGAAAGTCATTGGAGAATTTTGAGCAGAATGACATAATCTGACTTATGTTTAGGGTCTGAAGAACTGATTGTTGGGGGCAGAGGTGGAGGGCTTGGGGGAAGGATGCAGAAGGCCCAGTTAGGAGGCTTTTGTGGAAGTGCAGGCATTCAGTGAGGGTGGGGTGGACCAAGGGGACAGTGGCGAATCCAGAAGGAGGTGGTTAGTTAGTTCAGTGATATATTTGGGGGGTGTAATTGAAAGGACTTAGTGATAGATGGGGGAGATCTCTATGAAGAGGGAGTCTCCACTGGGAGCAGCTGGGTGGGCGGTGATGCCATTTACATGGGGAATGAAACATGAGCGGGTGGGGCCCTGAGACTAAGAGTTTGTTCTTAGACCTCTTGAATTTGGAATGCCCGTGAGCCGCTCAGGCACATGACCCTGACGCTCTCAGAAGGGAGGTCTGGAGCTCAGGGGTAGAAATAGGAGACTCATCCACGTGCACGTGTACATGGCATTCAAAAGCTTGGAAGGGAGCACCGAGGGAGTGAGTGTAGCAGAGAAGGGAGGCTGTGGAGGGAGGCGGTGAGGGGGGAAGTGCCAGGGGCTGTGCTGTGCTTTCGGGAACTGTAGAAGATGTTTCAGTAGGCATGTTATGTAATGGCAACATACGTTTGCAGTAGAGATTACAGATCCCAGGTCAGTGTATTTTGAGAGAACAGTAAAAAGACTTCTGTAGAGAAATGCAGAAATCAGATGAAGAGGCACTTCAGTGAAGGGTAGATCCTAATGGCCCGTACACCTATGAAAACATGCTTAACCTCACCATTAATCAGGGAAATGCCAATTTAAAAGAGCAGTAATACCTGATGCTGTCAAATATTGGAAGGGAGGTCATTTTCATACCTTAGGGGAAATGTGAATGATTACAGCCTTTTTTGAAAGCAGTCTGGCAATCTCTATTAAAATGAAAAATCTATGATCCAACAGTCTCACTCCTAGAAATCTGTCTCCTGGAAATAGGAACACCAGTGCATAAAAATCTAAGTATGTTTATTATAGCCTTTTTTAAAGGGAAAAAACAGGGCATCTGTGTGCATCTGATTCTTGATTTCAGCTCAGGTCATGATCTCAAGGTTGTAGGATTGCCCCGCATCACATCGGGCTCTGTATTGGGCATGGAGCCTGCTTGGGATTCTCTCTGCCCTCCCCCTGAGAGAGAGGGAGAGCGAGAGGGGTCTGAAGAACTGATTGTTGAAGAACTTTCTCTCTATCTCTCTCTCTCTCACACAATAAATAAACATTTAAAAAAAAAAATAAAGGGCAGGGGCGCCTGGGTGGCTCAGTCAGTTAAGCATCCGACTTCAGCTCAGGTCATGATCTCACGGTCTGTGAGTTCGAGCCCCGCGTCGGGCTCTGTGCTGACAGCTCAGAGCCTGGAGCCTGCTTTGGATTCTGTGTCTCCCTCCCTCGCTCTCTGCCCCTCCCCTACTCACACTCTGTTTCTCTCGCTCTCTCAAAAATAAATAAACATTAAAAAAAATTTTTTAATAAATAAAAATAAAGGGCAAAGACACTAAAAGTAGAGTCAATACCCATCTTTCATGGAAAACTTGATTAAATTGTAGGTTGTCTAATTATTGGATTGTTATGCAGCCAGTTGACGTCAAGGACCTTTCACGATGCAGAGAATTTTATAAAATACAATTGTGCATGTGTGTGCTGTGTGAAACACCATAGTCCCCGTCATTCTGCCTGTGTATATAAAACTTTTGTAGATGATTATATATATAAAGGTAAGTTTTTGTGGTTTTGGTTTTTTTTTTTAGAGGGAGAGAGTAGGGGAAGGGTGGTGTGGGGGGACAGAAGATCTGAAGCAGGCTCTGTGCTGACAGCAGAGAACCTGATGTGGGACTCGAACTTGTGAAACCATGAGATCATGACCTGAGCCAAAGTCGGACACTTAACTGACTGAACCACCCGGGCACCCCGAGAAAAGCATAGTTCTTAAATAACAATTGCCTGAGAATAAGTAAATCTGGGGAAGGTTGTTGGAGGTAAGCCTCTACTCACTCAGTCAATAAACAAACATACATCTCTGTTTAAAAGAAAAAGGATCCCAAGATAAAACAGCTTCTGTGATACTTCCCATTTATGTAAAATATTTGTGCCTATATATAAAAGACATGAGAAATCATCACTAAAATTATAATCCTAAGGTATAATTAGCTTTTTAAGGTATAATTTAACTTTTTAAAATAAAATGCTAGATTGGAATATACTTGTCACTATTGTTTTTTTCTCCTTTCAGTGCTGGTTTAAATGGAGAATCTTGAAATTGACAAGATAAATTCCATTTTCAAAAGAATAATTTTTTAATTTTTTTTAATGTTTATTTTTGAGAGAGAGAACATGAGCAGGAGAGGAACAGAGAGGGAGACACAATCTGAAGCAGGCTCCAGGCTCTGAGCTGTCAGCACAGAGCCCAACACAGGACTCAAACCCATGAACCGTGAGATCACGACCTGAGCCAAAGTTGGATGCTTAGCTGGCTGAACCACCCAGGCACCCCTCTAAAGAATAGTTTTATGTGTACAAGATTATTACCATTTTATGCTCTTTGTTAACTTCTATTTCAGTATCCATTTTCCTTTTGCTTTCTTAGCTTTCAGTCTTTAACCAGCAGTTTGTTCTGGGTATAAAGTAAAAATAAAAATTAGAACAGATTAGCAGGCAAACCCACAAGTAGCTAGCTGTATTCAGTTGAGTGATGAACCTGACTGCATATCTGAACCATGAACAGAGTGATCTAATATTTACTATCGTGTACATATTTGCTCAGGAGGTACAGAGGGCCTTATACCGTTCAATATTAGAAAATATATTTACTGATTTTTTTAGTATTGATTTTTTTAATAATATGTATTGTATGCTTTTTTTTAATTATTATTTGAGTATAGTTGACACACAATGTTACATTAGTTTCAGGTACATGACACAGTGATTTGACAACTCTGTATGTTATGCTGTGCCCACCACAAGTATAGCTATATCTATCACCATACAGCACCATTACAATAGCATTGACTATATTCCCTTTTATTCCGATGACTTACTCATTTCATAACTATAAGCTTGGACCTCCTGCTCCCCTGAACCTGTTTTGCCCATCCCCTAATTTCCCTCCCCTCTGGCGGCCATCTGTGTGTTTTCTGTATTTATCAGTCTGATTTTGCTATTTATTCATTTGTTTTTTAGATTTCACAAGTAAGTGAAATCATATGGTATTTGTCTTTCTCTGACTTATTTCACTTAGCATAATACCCTCTAAGTCCATCCATGTTGTCTCAAATGACAAGATCTCATCCTTTTTACGGCTTAATAATATTCCATTGTAAAAATACAGTATCTTCTTTACCCATTCATCTATTGGTGGACACTTGGGTTGCTTCTGTATCTTGGCTGTTGTAAATAATGCTGCAGTAAACATGGGCGCATATATCTTATTGAATTAATGTTTTCATTTTGGGGGGTAAATAGTAGTGGAATTACTAAATCATTTGGTAGTTCTGTTTTTAATTTTTTGAAGAATCTCCATACCGTTTTTCACAGCGATTGTACCAATTTACATTCCCACCAACAATGAGCAGGGTTCTTTTTTCCTGACATCCTTGCTGGCGCTTGTTATTCTGGCCATTCTGACAGGTTTAAGTGTATTTATTGATTTTTAAACTGAAATTAACACAGACATCATGATTGCCATTAACTGTGTGAACTTCTCAGCATCCATGAGAGCCTCTGGGTTAGGAAACTACCATTTACAGAAGGTGGGATCTAGCCTGGCTGATTTTCTCTTGTCTTTGTTTCGCGTGTTACTTGGTGTTCACCTCGACCTGTCGCCCACCTTTGTTCTTTCCCTGTGATTTAGCTGCTGTGTCTTCATTCCTCATTTTACTTGTTTGAAGCTTTGTTTTGCTTCTACTCTGTGTTCAAAGCCATTATGTGATGCTAGATTGTTCCTGTCCCTCTGGATAAGATCCTGTATCTGTTCTGGTCATTCTCTGCTAATGAAAAGCCCCCAAATCAGTTCTAGTCATAAAAGCAGACCAAGTTCAATAATTAATATGGTCAGTTAATAATTTAAAAGTCCAAACTGTCTTTAAAGCCAAAATTTCTCCCTTCCAAAGAAGCTTATAACTCCTGAAGTAGGTTGGCCTACTGCAGTGGGAAGGAAAGGTCAACTAATTTTTCTGACTTTACTACCATACTGACTGCTCTTCTAGCATTCTTCAACCCTCTAGTGATGAGGTGGGGAAGAAGGTGGCAAGAAAGATTTTAGTGGAACTTACTATAACTGTTGTGAGCTGGTGCTGATTGCTAGCTGGATTTTGCACCTGTTAGAGCTGATTGTTTTGCTCATGAGCGCTTTTGTAGCTCCTTCAGAGTCACCCAGTATTAATTACCTTTAGCCACATAACAAATTTCTTCATAACTTAACAGCTTAAAACAACACACACTTATTATCACAATTTCTGTGGATCAGGAATCTAGGCAAGGCTTACCTGGACCCTCTACGTCTGTGTCTCTCACAAGATCACAGTCATCCTAAGGCGTGTCTAAGGGATAGATTCGCTTCCAAACTCACTCCAGTAGTTGTTGGCAGGATTCAGTTTCTCAAGCATTAATGACCTAATGGCCTCATTTCTTCATGAGCTGTTGGCTAGAGCCCTCCCTTAGTACCTTGCCACATGGACCTCTCCATAGAGCAACTCGTAATAATAGCGGCTGGCTTCCAGAGCAAAAGGGCAAGAGTCCAAGAGATGGAAGTGACAGTCCTTTGTAACCCAATCTTGAAAATGACACCCTACCACTTTTGCCATATTCCGTTCATTGGAAGTAAGTAACTAGATATAGCCCACGCTCAAGAAGAGGGCGGTACACGGACCATGAATACCAGGAAATCAGGATTGTTGGGAGCCATTTTAGAAGCAGTCTGCCACCCCGTCACCAGTATTCTTGGGATTATCTCATCTTCACTTCTCTTGATAAAGGCAAATGTATCTGTCTTCTGAGTAGTCACTTATAACTCCCTCCCCCTTGGACATCTTTCTTCTCTGGTCCCCTCACCTCCAGGTGGCCCTCTTGAACAGGATTTAAGACGACCTCCATCTCTAGCTAATGGTCCATGGAAAACATGCACCCTTTACCACCAGAAACTTGGGAGTGCAGGCCAATCACAGCATAGTCACCACCCATTTCAGTCTGCCACCAGAGCAACTAACCAGAAAACCTGTACTTTCTCAAGATTTCTCAGTTTTGAGTCAATCACTGGTCTTCTAGGACTCCCTAGGTCTAGAAGACATGTCCCACGCTCTCCATGTGGTCTTGTTGAAGCTTCTTTTCCTAGGTCAAGGTGGGGAAAGGAGGTCCTTTTCTGAACTCTCCTTATCTCTAACCTTTTTTTTTTGCTAGAGCTAAGGTTTACGAGCCATTTTGACAACATTCTTGGATCCTCAGCTGAAACTGACACTCAGGTAGTTCCATATTGACATCCTGTTTCATCTGCTGTTTGCCTTTTTCCTAATCCTTTGAAGGCATTTGCCTTGGGTGGTTGCCTACAGTCATTGCAACAAGAAAAATAATTACCAATTTATTAAATCAAACAGTGGAACATAAGAGAGAAGAGATGGGAGAAAGATGAATAAATAATGAGAAAGGGAAGGGAGGAAGATGGGGGAAAGCACTAAATACCTTATTTTGTTTCAGATTAGAATAAATAGATAAATATTGTCTTCATGTTATTGTGTAATTATTATTGTTTTAATGGTGTTCTTGAAATGTTTGAGACACTTGTAGAATTAAAATTATGAAATTTGAGTTTAATTCATAGAATAAAGGTAAACATGAAGAGAGAAAAGAGGCATATAAAAAGCCAGACATACTGGAAGCATAAATGTTCTCCATTTAGATCCATAAATAAAATCCAACAATAATAATGTTTGTAAGAGGCTGACCTAACACAAAATAGTGGGAGGTAAAAATTACTCCAAAATCGGAAAGATCTATTTATCAGACTGAATAAAACAGATGGAGAGATGGCAGTAATTTATATCAGACAAAATAGAATTTAAGGGGAAAAAAAGCATAGTGCATATCATTTTATATTGACAACATAAAGGCCAATGAAATTGACATCAGAAATAAAAGATGTGCCCAAATTGGCGTAAGTCTTGTGAATTGGATTCACAAGTATCCAAATTTAGTTCCACGTGATCATCTTTCTGAGTTTTTTGGTGGAGGAAGCAGGGTTTGGAAGATCTGCATAAAGCAGTAAATTCTCTTTCTATTAAAATGTACTTTATAAATTTTGTGTATAATTAAAGAAGTTTTGCTGGTGGAGGACCAGCTAAGACTCCTTGCTAAGGAAATGGGAAAGGCAAGGCCAAAGTTATGCAAATATAGTTTCCTAGGAATTCAAACCAGGTGTAGAGCTGGAGACTGGTGGGAAAAGGTGCTCTTTGTATCCAATCAGACAAGGTCCCCATGGTTGAGTTTAAACGAGAAGTCATCCTCTACGGATGTAGAAGAGTCCAGTAAGTTTAACTGTCCACGTGTTCTTTACCTAATACAGATTCCATTCTGCAGGTTTTTTTTTTTAATCAGACATTCTGGGACAGGCCCTAAGCATTAGTATTTTCATTGATTTACTTTTTAAAAATAGTTAACGTTTTTCTTTTTAATTTCAGGAGAAATACAGTTTTGTGACACTACCATTCCTCCTACCCTGATGTAGCATTGTACCCTTCCTAACATTTTCTTAGGCTTAAATAAGCACATGCGCATGCAGACACGTGCGCGGGCACACACACGCATATACACACACACGCTCAGAGTTTGATGCAGTTAACATTTTTTAATTTGCAGCTTGCTCTTTTCACTTGCCCTTGACATACTGCTGGCTTTCCAAGTCAATACACATAGATGTTGGCTATGGATATGCCATAGTATAGCTGCGCCATAATTCAGTTAATCGTCTCTTCGCCGATGGCCCGTTAGTTGTTTCTTCTTTTGGCAGGAGAACTTCAGTGAACATCTTGGTTTGTTTATCTTTACATGCTCGTGCTCTTATTTCTATAGAATAGATTGGTTCCTAAAAGTAGAATTGTTAGGCTGTGTGGTATGTATGTTTTTAATTTTATAATGTATGCGATCATATCCGCTTCTTAAATGTTTGTAGCAATTTACATTTCATTTATGTAATCGTGTATGTGGGTGCTGGTTTCCCTACACTCACTGTTAAGCACATTTCTAGCTTAAGAAAATAATTCATTAAAACCGCAAAAGTAATAACAAGGGAAAACAGGAGAAAATTTTTTTGTAGTCTTAGAATAGGAAAGTACTTTAAAAGCAAGATACAAAACCATAAGCCACAAAGAAAAAGATGAATAGCTCTTATGATATAAAAATGAAGAAATTTCTCCTGGCCAAAAAGCCATTGCAAATGAAATTAAGACAAATGACAAATGGGTGAAAACATTTGGAGCATATGATAGAAAAAGAGATGAGACATATAGAGAGATATAGACAAAATGAGCTTTTGTAGATCGATAACAAAAGCCCATAACCCAGTGGAAAAATGAGTACTGGGCGTGAAAAAGCACTGTGTAGAAAATATAGTATGTATGAAAAGATGTCCAACATCATCTCTAATTAAGAAGTGCAGGGGCGCCTGGGTGGTTCAGTCAGTTAAGCGTCCGACTTCAGCTCGGGTCACGATGTCGCGGTCCGCGAGCTCGAGCCCCGCGTCGGGCTCTGGGCTGATGGCTCAGAGCCTGGAGCCTGCTTCCGATTCTGTGTCTCCCTTTCTCTCTGCCCCTCCTCCGTTCATGCTGTGTCTCTCTCTGTCTCAAAAATAAATAAACGTTAAAAAAAAAAAAAAAGAAGTGCAAATTAAAACAAAACATTTTTCACATAGCAAATTGAGAAAAAAAAAAATATATATATATGTATATTTCTAATACCCATGAATAGTGAAGTTACGGGGATATAGAAACTCACATATTATTGGTGGAAGTGTGACTGGCACGATCTCTGTAATTGGCAGTTTGGTGATTTTAAAAATTCTTTCTGAATTGTTTTTAGCTAAAGTACGTACATAGTTTTAACAAAAAACTTTTACTTACAGCGGAATACAAGTCTCCTGTCTCCTCTTCACTTATTGACTAGACACAGTCCACTGACTTTCTAGCTTAAGAGACCAGGATGTAACCAACTTGTTATATTACCCTCATATTCCCTCCCTTCCCCTACTATTTTTACCAAAATGTTATTATGAAAATTTTGAAACATACAGAAGAAGTTGGAATGTAAAGTGAATCCCATATACCCACTTCTGGGACCCTACAGTTAACATTTTGCTGGGTTTGTTTACCACACTTCTGTCCTTCCAACAGTCTCTCTCCATCCATCCATCCATCCATCCATCTTATTTCTCATGTATTTTAAGTTAATTTGCATATGTTATTTCATCCTAAGCACTTCAGCATATGTATACTTAACTAGAATTTAAAATTTATTTACATTTTTGAGATAAAGTTTGCATACAGTGAATGCATAAATCTTGTGTTTCACAGGATGAGTTCTGACAAACATATACATCTGTGTAACACAACCCGCATCAATATATGAAATATTACCATCACCCCAGAAAATTTTCTCCTGCGTCTTCGCGTCTTCCCATTCACTCACCACACCCACCTTCCCCCAGAAGTTACCACTGTTTAGACATCTTTTCACTGTAAATTAGCTTTTCCTTTTCTAGCACTTCATATAAATGGAATCATACAGTATCCCAGTATTACTCTTTTATGTGAGATTCTGTCATTTAGCATGTTTTTGAGATTAGTCCATGTTGTTGTCTGACTAGAACTTCATTCCTTCCCGTTGTTGGATAGTATTCCCTTGTGTGAACCTTGAATACACCACACACAGCCCGCTCAGCCGCTCTCGTGCTGATGAGCACCGGGGCTGTTTTCACACTTGGGCTACTATGAATAAAGCTCTGTGTGCATCTTTGTATAGATCTTTCTGTGGACATGTGCTTTCATGTTTTTTGAGTCCGTGCAGAGAGGATGTGACAGTTTCGTACGTTAAAAGACCATCACAGTAGATACCCCTTCATACCTCCTAGAAAGGCTGGCCGTACCAACGACGGCTAGGATGTAGAACGTCTGAGCTCTCTTATGTTGTGTGAGGGAATATAAAATGATATGATAACCACTTTGGAAAATAGTCTGGCAGTTTCTTACATTTAAGGTTAAACATTTACCTGTGCTATTACCCTGTAATCCTGTTCCTGGGATTATCCAAGAGAAGTAAAACCATAGATCAAAAAAAAAAAAAAAAAAAAGCAAGAATATTTATAGCAGTTTTATTCACGGTAACCAAAACTGGAAACAATACAAATGTCCAAAAACAGAAACAACAACAACAAATGTCCATCCGTACATCTATAGGAGAATGGGTGCAGTGGAATATTACTTGGCCATGTGTACGACTGAACTACTTCTATAACATGAATTCAATTCATTTCAAAAACTGAGCAATAGAAGCTAATACCCAGACTTCTTACCTTTTTTTTTTTTTTTTTTTTTTTTTAAATTTTGAATTCAGGAACCAGCAGAGCTGATCTGTGGGGACGTAAATCAGGATAGTGGTTGCCTGTGGTGGGTGGGAAGTAACTGGTAGGGAGGATGAAGGAACTTTCTGAGATGACTTAAATGTTATATACTTGATTAGGTTAGTTATCTGGGTATATGATGTATCAACTTCTCGTGAAAAGTGAAAATAAACCCTAAAAGCAAGTGTATTTTGTACCTCTTCAAAATTGAAGTGTGGGGACAGTTGCTTAGAAGACCATGGGGACTAAAGGAGAGTTGAGGGAACGTGCCAGAATTTTAGGCATTTCCATTTAAAACATGATTTCTGGGGGTGCCTGGGTGGCTCAGTCGGTTGAGCGGCCCACTTCGGCTCAGGTCATGATCTCGCGGTTGAGGAGTTCGAGCCCCATGTCGGGCTCTGTGCTGACAGCTCAGGGCCTGGAGCCCGCTTCGGATTCTGTGTCTCCCTCTCGGCCCCTCCCCTGCTCATGCTCTCTCTCTATCTCAAAAATAAATATAAACATTAAAAAAAGTTTTTTGTAAACATGATTTCTGAAATTGAAAAAAGAGGACGTGGATGTTTAAGTGGAGATCTTCCATGACAGTCACAAACCAAATCCCTCGCTTTTTACCCTTCAACCTGAGCTTCTCCCCTTGTCAGAGACTGGCTCTCCCTAAGGTGCCCTGTGAGGGCAGAGGGTGGATTGGATGACTGCCCACACGTGCTCCTTCTCCAGAAGCCATAACAGAAAACACTAATGAGGGCCCTCAAGAAGTCATCTGGCCTGTCCCCTACAGAGAGCCCATCACAAATAAAAACACTGCGTTCTAAGTGTATCTTCTCAGAATTATTTATAATTCTTTTAAAGATAAAACTGTCAAGGTTCTGAAAGTTTCATCGCGTGGAAAACAAAATGTCTTTATGAAATAGCTCTATCAAGTAATAGGTGATGATTTTTATGTATTTAAAGATATTAGGGACCGATTTCCTAGAGATTTTTCATTCTTTTTTTTTTAAGTTTGTGTATTTATTTTATTTAAAAAAAATTTTTTTTAACGTTTATTTTTTTTTGAGACAGAGAGAGACAGAGCATGAACGGGGGGAGGGCCAGAGAGAGAGGGAGACACAGAATCTGAAACAGGCTCCAGGCTCTGAGCCATCAGCACAGAGCCTGACGCGGGACTTGAACTCACGAACCGCGAGATCATGACCTGAGCTGAAGTCGGACGTTTAAACGACTGAGCCACCCAGGCGCCCCTGTGTATTTATTTTGAGAGAGAATGAGCGAGACAAGAAGGGGAGGAGTGAAGAGCGCAAGAATTCCTAGCAGGCTCTGCACCGTCAGCACGGGATGTGACGCGGGGCTCAACATGAACTGTGAGATTGTGACTGGAGCTGCAACCAAAAGCCAGACACCCAACAGACCGAGCCACCCAAGAGCCCCTACAGATTTTTCAAATTGTTATTTTGGAAGCTATGTCCATATAGTCGTGTTTGTGGTTCTTTTAACAAAGTGTCATTTTCAAATATTAAGTTGATGAGTAACCTATTTATTAAGCCAAATATAGTCACATTTAGAAAATTCTTTCCCCTTTATCTTGTGCACATTTCCTTGTTTCATAATGTGCTTCCCTTTTCTTAGCCTGCAGTAAATTTGTTGACTCATTTGTAGACCTCTCTATCTAAAGCCATTTTTGTAACATCATCATGCAAGCTTTTTTTTTCCTGTGTAATTTAACTTCACTTTATACACTTTTATACCCCAAATAGTCTTTTTTTTCTCTCCCTGTTCTTTTCAGCTAGCCCCCCAAATCTTTCTTTTTTTAATTTTTTTATTATCTTTTTTTTTTAATTTTTTGAGTCAGATGCTTAACTAAGTCACCCAGGCGCCCCTGTTTCTGTATTTTTTTTTTAAGTTTATTATTTTGAGAGAGAGAGCACGCATGAGCAGGGGAGAGGCAGAGAGAGGGAGAGAGAGAGAGAATGCCAGGCAGGTTCTGTGCTGACAGAACAGAGCCTGACATGGGGTTCCAACTCACGAAACCAAGAGATCATGACCTGAGCCAAAACTAAGAGTCAGATGCTCAACCAACTGAGCCACCCAGGTGCTCCTAGCCCCCCAAATTGTTCTTGTTGGCATAGTCGAATAGACAAGTTTGCTTGTCACATTTTTTTTCTTAAGCGTAGAGACTCCTTTATACCATAACCTTGAAATAATTTTCCTTAGTAATCTGTTATCGAAAGCGTTCCATGATGTACTTTGTCTTCCGTGTCATAGTTGAGGTCACTGATTTCCTCCATGAGCAAGTGTAGGCTTCTTCAGGTCCTAAGTCAGTAAGGAAACCTTGGAACTCAAGGGATATCTGTTATGCACCTGCCGTGTGTCGGTCACTGCTTTAGGCAGTAGGGCTACTGTGGTGAAGACGCAGGTTTCCCCAGCACAGACATTATATTCTAATGTGAAGAGGCCAACAAAATACTCAGTGTCAGGAAAGTGCTAAGAATAAAAATAAAGCAGAATAAGGGAACAGAGGAGGACAGGGGAAGAGGTGCTATTTTTAATTGGGTTGTAAGGGAAGGCTCTCTGATGAGGTACTACCTGAGCAGAGATTTGAACAAAGTACGGGAATGGGCCATGAGCATTTCTAAGAGCAAGGGCATTGCCGAAGGAGGGCACTTGGGTGTCTGTGCCTACCCTCTGGCTCTCAGCACTTCTCACCCTCCACTCCTCCTCACCCCCAACCACCAGGTGGACTGCAGTGAAACCATGAAGCTGCCACCATGTGGGACCCCTGACCCCCAGTATTCCGATCAGATTCCCCTGATGTTGGTGCCTGTTTTCATCCTCTATTCGCCCTGTTGCTGAGAGGGAGTGGTTATGGGAATGGCTCGACACTCAACACTGGACAGATGAGATAGACCCCCGCTTATTTGTTACATGAACTCACACCCGCGTGGCCCAGAGGAAGAGGTGATACCACATGCCGCCCAGAGCCACTTGGGGTTTGCATTGAGGAACAGAGTGGACAGCCAGGGGGCCGAGAGAGGTGGGCTTTGTAGCATTGAGAGCGTGGGGCCCCCACAGAACAATGTGGTTGGCTTGTTCGAATCATTCAGAGCACTGGCAATACTGAGCTTCTGATCTCCTACCACAGTCGGAGCCAAAAGAATTTGTTTCCCAGTGAACACTTCAATCTCAGCAACGTCATGAGACTTCTCAGAGATGTGACCACTTAATTAGGAGAGGAACTTAGATATCTGAGAATAATGAATAATGGCTTAAAGTAATAATATAATGTTTCAAAATCACACAGAAGATGGTAGCCCACTTTTTTTGAGGACCAAAACTCTTCATTCAGCAAGGAACTTTTGTTTGTTCAAAAACAAATTTAAGGATATGACAGCACAAAGTCTTGGGAGTTATTCTAATGAAGTATGGCAGATTATTCTGAGGCTAGGGAATAACCTTTTTTACCACATCTTGTTAGGAACAGACAGGATACTCCAAGACCAATTTGTTATTTTAACAGAGAAAACCAAATTTTGGTATTGTATTAATAAATATCTGACCTTAATGGATTTGTAAGCTCACCCTTTTTAATCTTATGAATAAATAATCAAAACTGAGCCAGCTGTACCAAAAAGACAAAAAATAACAAGTGTGGGCAAGGATGTAGAAAAAGGGGAACACTCACACCCTGTTCTGAGCATGTAAACTGGTGCAGTCTCTAAGGAAAACAGTAAGGAGTTTCCTCAAAAAATTAAAAATAGAAATACTATGCAAACAGGCAGTTCCACTTCTGGGTATTTATCCAAAGAAAATGAAAATGCCAATTTGGAGAGATATAAGCACCCCTATATATTACAGCCTTATTTATAATAACCAAGATATGGAAGTAACCCAAGTGTTCATCGATAGATGAATGGATAAAGAAGATGTGGGATCTGTATACAGTGGAATATTACCTAAGGAAAAAGGATGAAACCTTGCCATTTGTGATAACATGGCTGGGTCTAGAGGGTATTATTATAAGTGAAGTAAGTCAGAGAAAGGCAAATACTGTATGATTTGACTTGTATGTGGGACCTAAAAAACACAAAACCGGAAACTTGTAAAATGAACCAAACAGACGCATAGATATAGGGAACTGTTGGCTACGAGAACAGGCAGGAGTTGGAGATGGGACAGGCAAAGTAGGTGAGGAGGATTGAGAGGCACAAACTTAGTGACCGTCACAGGATATAGAGTGCAGCATAGGGAATACAGTCGCCAATGTCATGGTCACTTCATATGATGACAGATGACGACCACTCACCGTGGGGACCATCTTATAATGTATAAAAATGTTGAATGGTTGTGATGTACACATGAAACTAACAGGATATTATATGTCAGTTATAATTCAGTTGATAAAAACCAAACATCCAACTTTGGCAACATTTTAATATTTCACTGCATAAACTTTTAGACCACTTGCAGTTACACAGTCCAAGGCAAGTAAATTTCCCTTTCCACAAACCTATAACTTTCAGCATTCATCTGGGCCTTGTCCTTAATCTTCTCCCACATGTGGGAACAACCTAAATACTTGAGTTCAAGTACAAAATTAATCTTTTCCCATTAGTAAACGAAAACACCTCCTGTTACCTCACCTACCTGGTTATACTTCTGTGCCAGTGTTGTTCTCTGTAGAGTCTCAATCTCCATATTAATTATAATTTACCCAGAGTGACATCTGTTTTACAGAGAGCCAGATACTTGAGGAATTACTGTCCCATACAAGTGTTTTAGCAAACGATCAAAGCTCATGGACAATCATAATGCACATATCCTTCCTGTGTCTTAGATCTTAGAGTAGCAGACTTAATCCCTACTTGTAATCCCTATTTGTATATGACACAAAACCACACACGGCTCCCAGTGCTTCAGTATTCTGTTCTATGTGGAAATTATTCAAGGATGCAAAGATTATCCTTTAATTCAATTTAATACTAGCCCAGCATCTTAAAGTTAAGTATTGGAAATTATGTTTAATCTAATATACCACAGAATATAATAGCTGTTGGTTTAGAAAAGTTTGTCAGAAATATAATTCGTTTATATTTATATTTTCCTTAACCATTAACATTATATGGAAGCAACATTAGCTTATCAGTAGACCTGTTTAAGAAGTCCCAATGTAATTAGTGTCTTCATGAGGAAACAAACCCAAATTTTACTTAAAAAATAAAACATATACTTATATTACATTCTATAAGGATTAAATTCAGACAGAATTGTTTTTACAACAGAATTATCAACCAGTCTGATTTGTTCGAGGATTCACTTTGATTGCTTAAATTTGGATTTTTTTTTTTTTTTTTTTTTGAGAGAGCTGGGGAGAGGGAGAGAGAATCTTAAGCAGGCTCCGTGCCCAGCAGGGAGCCCAATGCAGGGCCTGATGTCACAGCCATGAGATCATGACCTGAGCCAGAATCAAGAGTTGGACACTTAAACAACTGAGCCACCCAGGCACCCCTAAATTTGGTTTGTTTTTGTTTTGTTTTGTTTTTAATGTTTCTGTTTATTTTTGAGAGAGAGACAGAACGTGAGCAGGGAAGGGGCAGAGAGACAGGGAGACACAGAATCTGAAGCAGGCTCCAGACTCAAGGCTGTTAGCACAGAGCCTGATGTGGGGCTCAAACTCACAAGCCATGAGATCATGACCTGAGCCAAAGTCGGATGCTTAACTGACTGAGCCACCCAGGCGCCCCATGGTTTTTTATGTATAACTGCCTCTGACCTGTCAGTTTCCGTGAGAAGGATTTTTTTTTTCTTAGAAGGCCACCACATTTAATATAATATGGTATTCCTTTAATAAAAAATAGGAATTTTGCTATTTTGTACATTTTAAAGCATTAAGAAAGCAATCATGCATTGGTACATTTTTGCAATCACATTGCAAAAATCCTGCAGACATAATGAGACTCCTGTTAAGCACAAGAAATGAAGGCAGTCCATCCACAGGAACCACAGCAAGAGGGGGAATGTCTTATAATGTATTTCAGAATCAGCTGGAGGTTTCTTAAAACATTGACTCTTGGGTTTAACTCCCAAAGTATCTAAGTCAATTGGTCAGAATTCTGGACTCAGAACTAGTATTTCTGATGAGTCCCCATGTAACGGCTGATGGTGATGGTGCAGGGATGAAACTCTGAGGACACGTTTTCTAGGAAATACAAGGTTGCCTCCCTCCTGCCCCGAGTGCATAGGGCTGTGGATTTATAAACTTCAAGGGATTACAGGCTTGGTTTCTAACTGACATCCCCTGAGTGTCTCTGCAATGAGCAAAGCAGACAAATCAATGAAGGACATTAACAAAAAGGCTACCGTATTGAAAGTATTGTACATTCACTGTTTTAATTCCTGAGGATTCTTATGTACCTTTATATTTTTATAAGTCATATTACTATCTGTAAACCAATAGAAACAGATCTTTTAAGAAAATTATACCCAATTTGTTAAGACCCTTTCCAGAAGTAGAAAAATGTTTCAAAATCACAGGAGGAGTAAACACTCTGTCAAGTAAGAACACAGAGAGCTTCTGGCTTCAGGTCTGAAACTTCAGCTACAGGTTAAAGGTAACATAAAATACACACATTCACTGATCTCGGTCTCAAAAGGACTCTTCTTCTGTCCAAAGGAAGCAAGACATTCTACAGACTAAAAGACTAACATACCAGATTCTTTGCCACGTCACACCCAAAAGACAGTAGGTCACCCTCGTCCTGTAATGGGGGATAACACATTGGCTGTGTGCAAACCAGAATCCTAACAAACGTAGCTGAGAACTGGGAACAAAAGTAAAAATACAAAGTCAGGAAAGCAAACAGTAAAACAAAACAAAACAGAAACTGAAAGTAAAATTCTGTTGCCACTTGGTATTCACAGTAGGAGCCAAAAAACAGTGCCTGGGAGGTGCACTTTTTAATTGGTTCAGGAAGGTGTATCTACTTGAACAACTTGTTATTCCAAAAATGCCAAAGTACGATTTTCAAAAAAGTTAAAAACAAGACCCTCGGGGCACCTGGGTGACTCAGTCGGTTGTGTTCGATCTTGGTTTTGGCTCAGGTCATGATATCAGGGTCATGAGCTCGAGCCCCCCCGTCGGACTCTGGGCTGACTGACAGTGACTGACAGCGTGGATCCTGCTGGAGATTCTAGCTCCCTCCCCTTCCCCCACTTGTGTGCACACTCTCTTGTGCTCCCTCTCAAAAATGAACAGGCAGGAAAAAAAAAAAAAAAACAAGACTCAATACAAGTCAGCCTACTTAACACCTTTATAGGGGAACCAACATGGTTGTCAGACCAGTTCCTAGATCGTTGACAATATTTATTACAAGGGCCACATTCAAGTACTCCAAAGGGGCCGGCTAAAAGGTATGAATGAGGAACGCAGGCATTGACACTCTCTAGAGTGTGGCGGAAGTGTAACATACTTGGTCTCAAGGTGGCATCTGTTGAACATCTTGGCTAATCGTTTCCTTGTAGGAATGCTTGCTCATCCCTATCTGTAATATTTTTTTTCACACAAGCTGTTCTGGATTTTAATGTGAATCTTCCTGTTTTAAAGTGTTGGTAACTAATTCAGTTGGGAAAAAAACAAAAAAAAACACCGTTCGAGCCAAACAAAATATATCTTCAGGCCAGAGATGGCCTGAGGGCCGTCGCTGTGCAGCCTCTGCAATAGATGTTACTCATGTAACATTATAGCAAAGAAAAAGTTCATCCAAAAGCTGTATTGACAGAAAGTTTTAAAAGATTTCTTTTTAAACTGTTTACTTGCAGTTTTTTTCTAAGTGTGAAAAAAAAACCCAACATGACGTGACAGTGTTTTGTCACCTGGTCACCATGCATTTCCATTTTAAGTTCTATCCTTGGTCCACTTAAAGTACAGTTACTCATTTTCTGGCGATCTGTTTCACAATGGTGTGAATATCGTTAACACTACTGAACTGTATATTTGAAAATGGTTAAGATGGAAAATTTTATGTCGTGTTTTTTACCGTACATACGCACAGAGACACACATTATTGAACGTTTAGTGAATTTATTCAAATGAAATTATTCATTTTAAATTGTCTTTGGAGGGTCGTATTGAATGTAACAGGAAAGCCTGGAGACCAGGAGGTACTTTGAAAGACCTGTAATGGCCTTGTTAAAAGATCATGAGAACTTGTTTAGGGAACAACACTTACTAATGGGAATAGTGATCAATTTGAGAGACATTCCTGGAGCTGAATTGGGAGTATTTGGTAAAAAACTGAATATGGGGCTTGAGGAAATAATAAAAAGATTAAGGTTTCTTTCCTGGTAACAGACTATGCCAATAATTAAGTTAGAAAACAAAACTAGATTCAAGGGAAATTAGTTCAGTTTTAGACAAGCCATGGGATTTCAAGATTGAAGGAGACCCAGAGGTCACCAAGTGCAACCATCCCATTTTACAGATGTGAAAGTCAAGGCCCCAGGAGAGGAAATGATGCCTTCGATAGCACAGTTTAAAATCAGAAGCAGGACTTTACGAGTTCTAGACTCAAAGTTCATCTTTCCCCAGTACACAGAGTGTCTGCTCTGACACATGGTTCGTTCAGTTCAGAGACGAACTTGTGGGGTGACCCCCAGGCTGCTGCCACATGTGAGTGAAGGAGGCCCGCAGATCTCTTCCAGACATGGGGTATCAGGCCTGGTCTCTTGCTCTCTGAACTCCAGTGTGCCTCTCCTCTTTGTAGCCTTTTCTTTAGTTTGAGCTGCTTGTAGGACCTGGAAATAGAAATGGTTTGTAGACATTGGTAATTTCATGCCTGCAGTTCAACATAATCCTGTCAGAATTATGGGAATTCAAAGGAAAGGTTGGGGCTACAGATGGAGATTTGCAAGTTTCCGTTTCTTGAAACATTGTAAGGAATTATGAATATGTAACTATATAATAGCCTAAAGAATTTGGACTTTATCTTATTAGAGGTTCTCAACCTTAACCGTACATAAGAATCAGTAGGTCTGGGGGTGGGGGGGACTAAAGTAACATTATTCTTTTTTTATGTTTGTTTATTTTTGAGAGAGAGACAGACAGAGTGCGGGTGGGGGAGGGCAGAGAGAGAGGGAGACACAGAATCTGAAGCAGGCTCCAAGACCCTAAGCTGTCAGCACAGAGCTCGACATGGGGCTCGGACCCACAAACTGTGAGATCATGACCTGAGCCAAAGTCAGACACTTAACCAACTCAGCCACCCAGGCACCCTAAGTATCATTTTTTTAAAGTTCCAAAGGTTTCATGTGCACAGTTAAGGATGCTTTAAGCAATGTGAAACCATAGAAGGATTTGAAGCAGGGATGTGAGATAATCAAATGTGCATTTTAAATGTAATTCCAGCTTAAACGAGTGGAGAGAGACTTGGAATAGTCCAGGAAAGAGATGGTAATTGTTAATGACTGTATAATATTTCACTGAGTTAATTTTCCATAATAATTCTCTGCCTTACAGCATGTATGTTTCTAGGTGTAGTGTGTGCGTGTGTGTAAATTCACCGTCCTCTCCAAAAAGTGCCATCTTTTTGTTTGTTGTTGTTGTTATTCTTTTTAACTATTTTGCTAGGACAGATTCCCAGAAGTAATGCTGTTGAGTCAGAAGAAATGAGTAGTTTGGGCTCCTGGTGATGTATTACCATAATGGTTATAATCAATTTACAGTGTTACTGTCCATGTGGTGGGCCAAATACGAACTTTAGAATCACTTATAAGGTTCAAAAGAAGAAAAATTATTGGGATTTTGATTAGAATAATTTTATTTTGAAATTAGCAAAAAAATTATCAGAACAATATTTTGTTTATGCTATTTTACATGATTTAACTGAATATTTAAAAACTAAATTTATCTTTAACAGATTGATGAACTCCCAGAGGGAGCTGTGAAGCCTCCAGCAAACAAATATCCTATCTTCTTTTTTGGCACCCATGAAACGTAAGTCAACAAAACAACCTGAAATTTCAGCACCTCTAATTTGGCTCTACGAGGCTACGTTGTTTATACCTGGTCTTATTAAAATGAGCACAATTATATAAATTCGGCAAGGTTAATAATGTATTTTTCTTAATGTGAAGATTTTTCATTCATTTTACTTTCGAATGTTATTTCTGTGTAAATGTTGGACATTACCCAGAATCTCCTTTGGGACACCTGTAAGTCCTTGGGTGGTCTCCTTCCCACTCCCAGTAATTTCTTTTGTTGCTCTTGTATATTTCCCTTCTGGAGAGACTTCCTTCATTCATATTTCATACAACAAACTTAGGTTCTCTCAGGCCCTTTCAATTTGTTGAACCCTGAAGCAAACATACCAACTTAATAAGGTTTTTAAATTGTGTTGGTTCGAGTACAGCCTAAACTGCTGGATAAACGGAGCTGAAAATACAGCGTCTTAGATAGCAGAAATTTCTTTCTTTGCTTTGAAACAATCCAGAGGTAGGCAGGTAGCTCAGGGTGTGTAGACTGCTCTGCTCTGGGGACCCAGGTTCCTTCTGTCACTTTGTCCTGCCATCGCCTGGGGTGTTGCCTTGTCTGCTATTTAAAAACAAATGAAAACTGGGTCAGCAGCACCTGTACGTCTTCCAGGTAGAGGGGAGTGGAGGGTGGTTAGAAAACATGAAGAACAGGACACTTGTGCGTAAGGAAGTGACAAGGAAGTTGCATAGGTCACTTACACTTGCACGCACAGCTGTGGCAAAAACCTGGTCCTGTGACCACGTGTTGCCATCGGGAAATGGGAAGCATAGCGTCTAGCTTAGGCAACTGCAATAGGGAAGAAAATTGGAAGGAATAATTCATCATTGAAAGAAGGAAGCTGGTTACTAGATACCAGGAGATGATGGTCAGTCTCGACACACTAAAAACGTGTGTGGTCCGTCACACAAGGACACAAGTGGAATAGGGATTGTATGTGTGGAGGAAGCTAAAAACTGTCATGAGGGGCACCCGGGTGGCTCGGTTGGTTGAGCATCCGACTCTTGGTTTCGGCTCAGGTCATGATCTCACAGTTCATGGGTTCGAGCCCCCTGTCTAGCTCTGCGCTGCCAGTGTAGAGCCTGCTTGGGATCTCTCTGTCTCTGTCTCTGTCTCTCTCTCTCTCTGCCTCTCTCTGCCCCTCCCCTGCTTGCTCTGTCTCTTCTCAAAATAAATAAATAAAACTTAAAAATGTTTTCTAAAAAAGAATACCTGTCATGAAATCTTACAAATCTCCAAATTCAGGGTCATCCCTTGTGCTTGTGTTCATTTGAATGCAGTAGGGCCAGGCGGGAACTTTTTCTTAGCTTGCTGCCTCTGCCAGTCTGGTACCTTGTTCATGCTCGCCTCGAAAGAGAGCTAGCCAGGGGAGAGGGGGCCCTTAGGACGTATTTATTTCTTGTCTTCGTGTGAGAAATAGTTGCGTTTCTTTCAAGAAGTTAGTTTTATCCTTTTTTTGTTTTTATCTAGTAGTCACTGTGCAATACCCAGCGTACCATGATTTCCTCCTTAGAGAGGTTGCTAGAAAGCTTAGAAGTAAATGCTTTATCTATAATAAGCACAGAGGGCTTCGCGCTACGTATTTTGACATCCGCCTCATTCCTGTCTCCATTTTGCATCTATACCATTACTTTGCTTTTTCTCTGAGACCTGTTTCCAAATGATTTGATCGTATTTCTGGGACCTGGCAGGGTTTAAGAAACGAGCTTATCCCTCTTTGTTATATAGGACAAATCAACCGTTTACTAACATTGTGTGGTCGCTTCTCTTAGTAAACATTTTCTGGGCATTCTTTAAAGCACTATAAATAAAGAGCTTACCACCTGGTGTGCAGCTGGTGAGGGTAGCAGTCATCCCAGTGAACCGTGTGAAGGGTTTCCCGGAACCGATTCTTAACGCATCGCTAATCTAAGTCAACGGCATCCTTCCGAGGCTCTGTTCAGTAAAAGTAGTTCTACCAAGGAGCGATATAATATAGTCCATATGTTCGTTTTTTACTGGTTAGATTATACAGAGGTAGGTTTCGAAACATCTAGAGGAAAACTAACTTCAAAAAAACCTGCCAGGACTTTGTTTCAGCAGAGCATTTATTAGGGATCGGGTGTCCCTGAACCTGAGATTATACGCCCTGGCAAGTACCTAATGTTCAGCCCGTCTGTGGAGGCAGAGTACACGTGGGTGTTGCTCGCTCCTGTAGACACGGTGCTCAGCACAGCGCCTGGCCAGTGGGAAGTGCTTAAAATAATAGCTGTTGGATGAATAAAATTCACTAAATGAAACAAAGGTGAGGAACTTCACAAGAAAGCTGTGCGCAGGCCAGCCAAGCACCCCTAAGCAGACTAGAATTTTCCTCAGAACATGGCCTGGAATTTATTCTAACGCCCAGACAGTTAGGTAATTGGATCCCCAAATTCTTCGGTTGCATATAACTTAACCCCAGTAGGTTTAGTCTGGACAATTTTCAAGACAGCCTTGGCCAGGAGAAAAAAAAAAAAAATAATAACATCCTTAGAGCATGGAACTTTGAACAATTTTGTTTTCTGGCCTACCCTTTAAGGTTTGTAAAACATGCAGGAAAATTAACCAACTGGGAGGAGATTTGATTTGTGGAATTATCTGTCTATATTCTAGGAAAAAACATCGTGTATCAACAAATAAGTAGTTGTTTCAGAACAGTTCACTCGGGGTTCTTCTTTCTGGCAACAGCTGGCGTGGCCAGTCGCACATTAACCCTGCCTCCCGTGGCAGCACAGAAATACAGGCAGGCCCTGGCGAGCACCAGTAGCTGACGCGAACCTCGGGCAGCTTAGCCCGCAGTTAGCTCCTGTACGTGGCGTCAGAGGCCGGAGAAAAGTCAAAAGCCATGGTCTAACAATGCAGGACACGTTTCTCTAAAAGGAGTATCGACAAAGTCCATTTCTTTCTCCTGTTCAGTTTGTCAAGCAGGACACTGACATCCTGTGATTAAAATGTCCAGTGACCTGCAAAATTATGTCTGGATTCAGTGAGATAGAGTCATGTTGACCAAGCTGTCAAAGGTCAAGGAGGTTTTGGTGGTCGGGGGCAGAAAGCTTCCTTGGGTGTTTTTATCAACTTGGAAACTTCGATCAGCTAGGCAGTGAGGAATCAGAACGAAGCCCCAGTCAGAGAGTGGAATTTATAGCACTCAACAGTAACCTATTAAATAACAGTCTCAAAGTTTCCAACATCTCTGCAGATAATTTCCAAACATATACCTCCAGCTCGGACCTTTCCCCTGAGTGCCAGAATCGCCTCTCCGGCTCCCTACACTTGACCTCCTCACTTGGATGTCAGACCGGGGTTTCAAACTTAACATCGAAATCTGAGCTTTTCACCCTCAAATCTTGTTCTCTCAAAAATCTTTCATTCCAGGGGCACCTGGGCGGCTCAGTCGGTTGAGCGTCCGACTTGGGCTCAGGTCATGATCTCGCGGTCTGTGGGTTCGAGCCCCGCGTCCGGCTCTGTGCTGACCGCTCGGGGCCTGGAGCCTGCTTCGGATCCTGTGTCTCCCTCTCTCTCTGCCGCACCCCTGCTCACTCTCTTGTCTCTCTCTCTCTCTCTCTCTGTCTCTCTCAAAAATAAACATAAAAAAATTTTTTTTATATATAAAAAAAAATCTTTCATTTCAGTAAACGCCAGATCTGTTCTTCTCATTTCTCAGTCTACAACCTTGGAGATAACCTCAGTTCTCCATCCCTCCCACGTGCCATCTCCAGCCCCTTGACAAATCGTGTTAGCCCTTTCCTGACAGTGAATTCGGAATCCCGCGCCTTCCCACCGACCGCACGGCTTACGCCCTGGCCCACGTCACCGGCATTACCTCAGTGGCCCGATTTGCCTCCCTGCTTCCGCCCCAGTGCCCTCTCCTTCGGTCGGTTCTCAGCGCGGTGGCCAAAGGGATCCTGTTAGAACACAAGCTGTCACTTCTCTTCTCAGACCTTTCGTGGTTTCTCGTCTGACCCTGAGCCTCCATAGCGGCCTTCGAGGCCCACCCGATCTGTGTCCCGACGCAGCCCCCTCAACGACCTCCCCTCGCCCTGCCCTCCCGGCTCCCCTCATCCCAGTCACCACGCTGCCGGCCTGTTTCGTAAACTCAGCGGGCGCCTCCCACGTCGGGACCTTCCGGGCCGCGCCCCGCCCTGCGTCCGCGCCGCTCTCCCCCGGGTGACGGGCGGCTCGTTTCCTCGCTTGCGTCGATCGCCGCCTTGTCCGCGAGGCCGCCCGTGACCTCAGTGCCCGGGGTTGTAAAGTCCACCCCCGGACTCGCCACCCCTTCCCTGCTTGGTTTCTTTTAAGAGCACGCGGTACCGTGGTTTTTCCCTTCCGATTTTGGCCGAACCCCCGCTCGCGCCGCCAGACCGCGTGCTCCCTGAGCTGGGGGCGTTCGTCTGTTCCCCCCGGAAGCCGCAACACCGCGGTGGTGCCTGACCGGTTCGAGGCGTCCGCTCAGGTCTGTCTCACGGCTGGGCACGTGAGCCTTAGTTTGGAATGGAAGATTCTTGCGTGGCAGCCGGGATGCGGGCCTCCGCCGTCTCATTCGCCGGGTTGACGTCACGGGTGGTCGTGCCGAAGACGCTGGTGTGAACGCTCCGAGCTGTTAGCCAGCCGCGGGATTTATTCTAACTGACTTTCTTTTTATGGCCGTGATTCGTCTAAGGTAGGGTTGAAATTGTGTAACATTGTATCTGTTTGTACTTCTGATTTTTTTTCTTGTTTACTGCCTCGTTAAACACCAATGTGATTTTTTAATTTACAGAAAGAACAGTGAATAATTTGCTAATGTGGTATATAGATTAGCATAAATAAGGCTTAGTTTAACATGATGATGTAAGTGGTCAAAGGGGACATCTTTAAAACTACCTTTGTGGGGCGCCTGGGTGGCTCAGTCAGTTAAGCTTCCGACTTGGGCTCAGGTGGTGATCTCACGGTCTGTGGGTTCCAGCCCCGCGTCGGGGCTCTGTGCGGACAGCTCGGAGCCCGGAGCCTGCTTCGGATTCTGTGTCTCCCTCTCTCTGTCCCTCCCCTGCTCATGCTCTGTCTCTCAAAAATAAATAAACTTTAAAGGTTTAAAACTACCTTTGTAACCAAAAGCCAGTTTTAAAACAAAAATAATTTGGTAATTTAAAAGTAAGATCAGGGGCGTCTGGGGGGCCCAGTGGGTTGAGCTTCCAGCTTCAGCTCAGGTCATATTATCACGGCTTGTGACTTCGAGCCCCACGTCAGGCCCTGTGCTGACAGTTCAGAGCCCGGAACCTGATTCTGATTCTGTGTCTCCTTCTCTCTCCCCCTCCCCCACTTGTGCTCTCTCTCTGTCTCTCAAAAATAAATAAACGTAAAAAAAATTTTTTTAAAGTAAGATCAAAGCACAGTCTAGAGTTGCTGGTTTATGTAGCCAGCTATCTATTTTTTCTGCTTTGAAGTGTATGTGTAAAACATTTTGTGCTACGTGCCTAACTCAGAGGGTTTATTATACTTTTAACTTGTTTACTAAAATATGCTCTGACACCTTTGTTGATACTGATATTAAAAATATTGTACCTTTGAAGGTCAAATGTATCCTATTTCTAAAATATCTCTGCAGTGCATTTTTAGGTCCCAAAGACCTTTTTCCATATAAGGAATACAAAGACAAGTTTGGAAAGTCAAACAAACGGAAAGGATTTAATGAAGGATTGTGGGAAATAGAGAATAACCCAGGAGTGAAGTTCACTGGATACCAGGTAATGGTTTGCTTCGTTGTTACATCTCATTTCTTTGGTTTTAACTCTCTTTGGGGTCTTTGTTATATGTCCTCTTATACTAGTAGTTACTCTCCATCTATTTGAAATCAGAATTTAGCTCCGGTAATATTTTGGGTTAAATGCAATTCTGTTACTCAAGGGGGTTCAAGTCAAGTGGTCACTGGAAAATTGAGGTTGACAGTCCTTTATTTGGCCATCTTAAGAGTAAGCTGAACCCTTTTAGATTAAAATAGAATGTTTTTTTCACAGTGTCCGTGAAAATTTTTCAAAAATGTAATTAGCTAATATCTTGTTATTTCGTAGGCAATTCAGCAACAGAGCTCCTCGGAAACGGAGGGAGAAGGTGGAAATACTGCAGATGCGAGCAGTGAGGAGGAAGGGGATAGAGTGGAAGAGGATGGAAAAGGCAAAAGAAAGAATGAAAAAGCGGGCTCTAAACGGAAAAAGTCCTACACTTCGAAGGTGCCTGAGAACCGTTTCCGTTGTTATTAATGTTATATGCACATTCATTAGATGATCTTTAATTCCTCCATTGGGCACATAGAAATATACTAGCTCCGTGGAGCCTCTGCCTCTAGGGACAGTAATACAGCCAAGGGGATAGGACAGGTGACCTTACACGTGAGGGCAGCTGGCTGTGGACCCTTCAAGGCCGACGTGGCACTGAAAATACTGCCGCTCAGCTGGAGAAGGTCTGTTCTTCAGCCAAGGGGACAAGAGCAGGTGTGCCTCCTACGGTCACCTCCAAATGAGCTCTGAAGACTTTAGGAATATAGGAGACTCAGTACGATTGAGGACAAGTCTAGGTAAATATAAAGATACACCCTTAATCTGTCTTTCTGCTCTAAGGAATGTACACATAATACATATAAATGAAGAGAGGACTCTGAAGGAAACCAGTGGTAGGAGAACGTTCTTTAGATAGAGGGCGAGGCCTTTCTGAAGAGAAGAGGCAGAGTTCATACTGAGGCCCGAAGAAAGAGCTGGGGGTGGGGGAAGGGGGCGTGTGTGACAGAGCAGCCCAGATGTGACGCAGGAAGAGTCTGGCCTGGCCTGAATTGGAAGAAGACCAGCGTGGTTGGGGGTCATGACCCAGAGGGAGAGGCAGGCAAAGGCTCAGTCATGGAGACTTGTGCGCCACCTTAAGGAATTTGGATTTATTCCCAGTGTGACGGTAATAGGAGTGACGTGATCCTAGATTTACAAATTGAAAGTCTAGGTTTTTCACAGTAATCCAGACATACAGTTGAACAAACTATGACATTGTAAAAACTGTTCACCTTTAGAAACTGGAAGTAAGATAGATAGATCTTTGAAAACCAGAGATTGGCACAAGTTTCACTATAACTGGTCTGTCACACCATTGAATAAATTACTTCCATTTAGATTCTGGTATTTAGTAGCTGGACACCAGACTTGGGAAACTCCTTAAGAACCAAGTCCCAAGACTTTATTCGATGATCAGCATTTTCTTTTACAATCTGTAAAGTCTACCCCACAGGCATACAGGTAAAAATGTATGAATACATATTACTTTGCACCTAATGAAAAACATGGTATTTGCCTTGGATGGGGATACAGTTTGCAAATCACAAAAAAATAATTAGAATTTTCCTTGTCAGACCATACCTTCCATTGCATTTTTAAGCTGAGTTTTTTTTTAGCATTTTGAATTTCACTTAAACACCCAATCGAATTGATTTTTTTAAAATTTATGATTGCCCGCTGAGCTGTGCAATGTATTGTACCACCCTCCATTATCTAAGCTACCTGACGTAGTAGCAGCGTTTAATAGTGTGGATATGGGGCTTTTGAGTGTCATTATTTTATTGCTTGTTGTGGTGCCCAGAAGTAATGGGGCTCATGCCTAGTGCGGGTAGGTGATTTAAAGCAGTGAAGGGGTAAAGACATACTTTACTTACTGCGGTTTCTCTGTGTTCAATTAAGGGATCATCTTTTTTTGCTTTTCCTTCCAGATCACAACTTTCACAAGCACTTAAGAACCGTGACTTTCTTTTCACTTTTTACTGTTTTATTTATTGTCAAAAGAATTATGCACAAACACAAAGACTTTGGAAGAACATAAATGGTTTTTCATTTTCAGTATTAACTGAGAACCTAGCACAGTGGTTCTCAAACTTCCACCTGCGTCAGAACCATGTGGAGGGCTTGTTAAAGCACACACTGCCCAGCCTCACCCCCTGAATTTCTGTTTCAGTAGGTCTTGGGTGTGGGGTCTGAGAGTTAAAGTTTTAGGTAAGGCTGATGGCTCTGATCTGGGAACCACATTTAGAGAAGCACTTACCTGACGTAACCTCCTTGTTGTCCTTGACTTCCCAAATGTTTCCTTTTTTCCGAATATGGTGATCTTTTCTTACCCCTATTTCTTAAAGTTGAATAATCTTCCTTTACCACTGAAAAGCAGTGGTTCACAGTGAAAAGCAGATTTGAACATAATTGAAGATTTATGTGTATCTCTTTGGCAGTAAGTACATGGATGATTCATATATGAGCCATCACAGATCCTGGAAAATTATAGGTCAAAATATTTTGCATGCACATTACCGCATAAAGTAGGGCAAATCAGAGAGCCTCACAGCAGAGTAAACTGGTGATGGTGCTAAACTACTAGTAATCTTAAGTTAAAAAACCAAAGGTGGCAACAGTTGGACACAACCAATTCAGGAGCACAGTGATGAAACAGATAAAGGGTCCCTCCCCACAATTACAGGAATTGCCCTGATCTGAATTTGCAGCACAGTAAGAGCTTTTCAGGGTTACCAAATACAGCCGGGGGGCCAGGTTTCTTAGAATGCTGACTGTGGCTCGACAGCAAAACTTGAGGAAAGGCCTGATTCTGGTCTCTGTAATGCCAAATTATAAGGCGTATAAATTCACTCGTGGGGTTACTCATAAGTATCCTTTGTAAGCATTAGAAATTTTAGGGAGTTGTGAATGATTACCTCTAAGAACTGTAGGTCAGAGATTATTATTTGAGAATTACTACATAAAGCAATTACTCTATTTCGATAGTTATACTGTATTTACTAGGAAAACAAAAAATATTCTGCTTTTTATGTTGTCCTACTTGATCTTAGCTTTAACGGTAGACACTCCACGTTTGGATTATTAAATCTCTGCTTTTCCTTCGTGTGAAAAGTAAAGATGACCTCATTTTAAGCTGACATTTCGGGCTTAGTTGGTAGTTTCAGTTAAGTAAAGCAGAAGCAATGTAATTATGTGCTCTATCACAGAGCTAGGAGATACTTTCTCTTTGGGAGTTGTATTTAAAATATTGATTGTCTAAGGAATCTCCAATTTGCTAATTCATTTCTGGAAGACCAAAGGTGACTTGGCCAAACCGGTTTTTCCTCAGCTCTTATTTGCCAGGTGCTTAAAGACTCTTAAAAGTCCTCAAAAAGGACATGTTAGTGAAATGCTACGTTTTACTTTCTTAAAGATGCACAGTGGGGCCAGCTTTTGATCCTTTTAATGCTATTCTGCAAAGCAGCTTTGGCTATAAACTATAATTGTATTTTCGTTTTCCTTAAGCTCATCTTGATTTCAAAATCACGGTGATAAAAAAGCAGGGGGGGGTGGGAGGCTAGTTCCCTTGGGTTCTTAAATAACTGTCTGCAATTTAAAAGAGTAAAGTAGTTTATATTACGTGGATCCTGTCAACCAAACAGCTTCAGCAGATTTCTTAACATGAATACTCCTGTATCATGTGAGATAGTCCACCTCACTCTGTGGACCTGAGTTTCTACTGTAAAACGACAAGGAAGGACAGGACGGCCTTACGGTGCCTTCTCACTCTTAGCCTCCTAAGGTGGTGTCCATCCAGCTACTGTTTATTCACGAATAGTGTCCTGGGTACACGAACCTTTATGTACTGCTTTTAACATGGCACCGCTGGAAGGGACTAACAGGTCATGTAGTTCACCTCTACTTCCTTCTCCAGCTTGTTACCCTGAGGCCCAGCGAGGCGAAACGATTCGCCCGGGCCACCTCGCCCAGCCTCGGCACGCCGCCTGGTTGCACTCGTATATCCGGTGGCGGGGCCACAAAGACTGGCCGCGGGTCAGCCGCTTCGGCAGCTCTTACTTGCCCTTGTGCGTCAGGATTTGTCCCTTTGACTCTAACTTCTAACTTGTCCAAACGTTTAGAAATCCTCTAAACAGTCCCGGAAGTCTCCAGGAGATGAAGATGACAAGGACTGCAAAGAAGAGGAGAACAAAAGCAGCTCCGAGGGTGGAGACGCCGGCAACGACACAAGAAACACAACTTCAGACTTGCAGAAAACCAGTGAAGGGGTAAGGACGGCGTGTAACCTCCCTGCCCTTCTAACCTAGAAGATGCTAGAGATCAGCAGTGCTTCACAGTCACTGGTAAACACTGTCCTAGTAGATGGAGAAAGATTCTCAGCCTGATACGTGGATGTGCACGCAGCTCCTGGATGAATGATTAGCTGCGTAGAGTCTGAGAACAAAAGAGAGCCAGGTGGGAAGTGCACCTGCCTGTCAGTGTGGAACTCTGTGAACAGTTCATTCTTTTTTAAACTAACTTGAGCAGCTTGAGTCTTTTCTTTTCTTTTTAGTGTTTATTGACTTACTTTGGGGGAGAGAGAGAGAACACTTGTGCACAAGCAGGGGAGGGGCAGAGAGAGAATCCCAAGCAGGTTCTGCCACTGTCAGCGCAGAGCCCGACTTGGGGCTTGATCTCATGACTGTGAGATCATGACCTGAGCCAAAATCAAGAGCCAGGCACTTAACCGACTGAGCCACCCAGGTGTCCCAACTTGGGAGTCTTTTAAAAAGTAAGATGTGAAATACTGAAGTTATGAAATGCCATCTCAGAATTTTACAGTTAGATTTATTTTATTATAAGATGAATGGCATGTCCAAAATAGGAGATTTCATGCCGCTGTTTCTTTCCTAAAAGCAGTTTGTTTGTACTTTAATATACCCACAGGGCTTTAAGTATTTAAGGATTCAAACAACACGTGAACATTGGTATTTGAAGTACTGAAGGGGAAGACTTGTCCACTTTGAATTTTTGTTAACTCTTTTTTAAAGTATAGTTGCCATAGAATATTGTGTTCGTTCCAGGTGCACAACAGTGAGTCCACATGTGTAGGCATTAGTGAGTGTTCGCTGTGATGGGCCTGGGTACTGTCTGTCATCAGACAAAGTTGCTACCATATTCCTGACTCTCTTCCCTGTGCTGTACTTTATACCCTCGTGACTTACTTGTGTTACAACTGGGAGTTTGTACATCTTAGTCCCCTTCTCCCGTGTCACCCGTTTCACCCACTCCTCAGCCCCTCCTCCTGGTGGTAGACAAAGTGTGCCTCCTGTATCTGGGACTCTTTTGTTATGTTTGTTCGTTTGTTTTGTTTTTTTTAGATTCCACGTAAGTGACATCATATGGCATTTGTCTTTCTCTTTCTGGCGTATCTCACTTAGCGTAATATACTCTAGGTCCATCCATGATGTCACCGGTGGCAAGCTTTCATTCTTTTTTATGCCTGCGTAATATTCGTGTGTGTGTGTGTGTGTGTGTGTGTGTGTGTGTGTGTCCACGTACACACCATATCTTTGTCCGTTCATCTGTCAGTGGACACTTGGGTTGTTTCTATATCTTGGCTATTGTCAATAATGCTTCAGTTAACATAAGGTTGCATGTTTCTCTTTCAAGTGCTGCTTTCATTTTCTTCGGGTAAATACCCAGAAGTGGAATTACTGGTAAATCTGACTTTTTGAAGAACCTCCATACTGTTTTTCAGAGCGGCCGCACCAGTTTACATTCCCACCAACCGTGCACGAGGGTTCCCTTTTTTGCACATCTTGTAACACTGGTTACTTCTTACCTTTTTGAGTCTAGCCGCTTCGGACAGGTGTGAGGTGGTTGCTCGTTGTGGTTCTGATTGGCATTTCCCTGACAATGAGTGGTGCTGAGCATCTCTTCACGGGACTGTTGGCCGTCTGCGTGTCTTCCGTCCTAATTTCCGTTAACCTGTCAGGTGGCGGGCAAGTCCGCCTTCGTAAAAGTGTTATTAGCAAAGGCACATTTTGCCCCTGGTCCTCTTCTGTTAGTCTTTTCTCTTTCAAGACTAATTGGACAGCGGCAAATCACTTTGAAACAATAATCCACAAAATACATTCTGGTTGTTCTTCTGTTAGATTCTGGTTTCAGCCGAGTTCTCGACTATTCTTGTCAGTACTGTTTACCTCTCAAGTCCTCCTTCATCCAGTTTTCCAAAATTAGTCCCCGGTTACGATTCTAACGGCTCCCTTATCCCTCTCAGCCACTCAGCTTTACTCCTGCCTCTGAGGATCTTTCTTCTTTTCACCTCTTCAGTAGAGAGTCCTGTCATCACCTTTGCCAGCAGCCCTCCTGGGAACCATCCCTAACAGTCACCGAGGGCCTGAGTACCTGACTCTTGGTTTTCTTTTTATCCCACTTGCCGTCCCCACCCCAGGTGGCTTCAGTATGCATACAGCAAACCCCCCACAACTTGTCTCTCCCGTGACCAAACTCACTTCTGGCTGCCCTTCCTGTGACAGAGGTAAAGACGGTTTACACCTGTACCACTCAGACTGCGATCTATGGACAGATCGCATCAACAGCACCCGGCAGCTTGTTAGAAATGCAGAAGCCCAGGCCCACGCCCAGGCCTTCTGAGTCAGAATCTGTTTTAACCAATTCCCCAGGTCATTTATATGCACATTAAAGTCTGAGAGGCATTAATCTGCACCTTTCTGTTACCAGGCTCCAGAGTGTCGTCTCCTCGTCCTTCCTCCGAGGCCAACCCAGTCATCCTGTACCTTTCTCTTCTTTCTCCTGCCTAGAAACAGTATCAGGCCTCCCTTAACCTCAAACATACCTCCCTTTCCCCACCTACCCTGTTCTTTTCACTTTTCTCTTCATGTCTGAACTTCCTAAAGGAGTTCTCCTTCCTCCCAGCATCCACTTCCTCACCTGCACACACCCGCCTTACTCCATTACACCCGAGGTGCTTCTTCACCATTTCAGTACGACTGCCCTTGTAGAGGTCCCTGCCGATCCTCTCCTCACAGGAAGGGCAGTCCAGGGTCTTTTCTCGTCTTTATTTTACCTCTGCAGCATTTAGTGCCGTTACCCCTTTCTCCTCTGGACTTTGCTTCCAGGCCACCTACTGCTTCCACAACCAGCTCTTCTCGGTCCCTCTGCAGAGCTCCTTCCTTGGCACACTACTCTTCTGAAAGCTTCCCCGCGTCCATCTTACCCACTCTCGTGGTTTCAGCTGTTTTCGATGTATTACTGATGACTTCCCACTGTACCTCCTGCATTGTAGATCCATTTTTCTAACCATTTATGAAACCCATTTCTACTTGAACATCTTGAAAGCACTTCTGGAAACACTTGCCATTAGCAGTAGCGACAGCAGCAGAGTCAGAGTCGTAATGGCTCACAGTTTACTCTGTGCCCCAGATTGTGCTAAATGCTGTCTATGCATTGTCTCATTTAATCCCCACACAAATCCCAGGATGTAGGTGGAGGTCTTATCCGTTGTGTACCTGGGGAAACTGAGGCTGGAAAGATTGGCCCAGGGTCACATAGCTGGTAAGAGCCTGAATGTAGAACAAGAGCCTGAGATCCATTCATTTTTTCACTCGTTCATTTAAATTGAAGTGCAGTTGACACACAATATTACACTCGTTTCAGGTGCACAACATAGTGATTTGACAAGGCTACCTTATGCTGTGCTCACCACACAGTGCTGTCACAGTGTCATTGACTGTTCCCTGTCCTGTACCATGTCCCATGACTTACTCCATAATTGGAGGCCTGTATCTCCCACTCCCCTTCACTCATTTTGCCCCTCCCCTGACCCTCCTCCCTGGCAACCTTCAGTTTGTTCTCTGTATTCATGGGTCTGGTTCTGTTTTTTAGATTCCACATGTAAGTGAAATCACGATATTTGTCTTTCTTTGACTTATTGCACTTAGTACAATACATCCTAGTTCCATCCACATTGTCGCAAATGGCAAAATCTCTTTTTATGGCTGCGTAATACCCCATTGTATATATACACCACCTGTATCCATCCATCTGTCGGTAGACACTTGGTTTGCTTCCATAACTTGGCTGTTATAAATAATGCTGCAATATAGACAAGAGTGCATATGTCTTTTTGAATTAGTGTTTTCATTGTCTTTGCTAGTGGAATTATTGCATCATACAGTTTTTCTACTTTTAATTTTTTGAGGAACCTCCATACTGTTTTCCACAGTGGCTGCACCAATTTACATTCCCACCAACAGTGCGCAAAGGTTCCTTTTTCTCCACAACCACACCAACACTTCCTGTTCTTGTTCTTTTGATATTAGTCATTCTAACTAGTGTCACGTGATCTCATTTTGGTTTGCTTGCATTTCTCTGATGACTAGTGATGTTGAACCTTTTTTCATGTGTCTGTTATCCATCTGGCTGGATGTCTTCTTTGGAAAAATGTCTATTCAAGTCCTCTGTCCATTTTTTAATAGGAGCTATTGTTTTGGTTTCGAGTTGTATGAGATAGAAAGAAAGAAAGAAAGAAAGAAAGAAAGAAAGAAAGAAAGAAAGAAAGAAAGAAAGAAAGAAAGATAGATATTATATATGAGATATATAGATATATATGATATTAACCCCTTATCAGATGTATCATTTGCAGATATCTTCTCCCATTCCGTAGGTTGCCTTTTCATTTTGTTGAACAAAAGCTTTTTATTTTGGTCTAGTCTCAATAGTTTATTTTTCCTTTTGTTTCCTTTGCCTGAGGAGACACATCTAGAAAAATGTTGCTACACCTGATGTCCAAGAGGTGACTGCCTGTGTTTTCCTTTAGGAGTTTCATGGCTTCCTGTCTCACATTTAGGTCTTTAATCGCCTTTGGGTTTATTTTTGTGTATGCTATAAGAAAGTGGTCCAGTTTCATTCTTTTGAAGGTAGCTGTTCAGTTTTCCCAGCAACCTTTATTGAGACTGTCTTTTCCCTCTTGTATATTCTTGCCTCCTTTGTCAAAGATTAATTGACCATATAACTATGGGTTTATTTCTGGGCTATCTGTTCTGTTCCATTGATATACGTATCTGGTTTTGTGCCGGTACCATACACTTTGATTAACGTAGTTTTGTAGTATATCTTGGAAGTCTGGGATTGTGGTGCCTCCAGCTTTGTTCTTTCTTAAGATTGCTTTGGCTCTTTGGGGTCTTTTGTGGTTCCATAGAAATTTTAGTATTTATTTGTTCTAGTTCTCTAAAAAATGCTTTGGTATTTGAGTAGGGATTGCATTGAATCTGTGGATTGCTCTGGGTAGTGTGGACATTTAAAAAAACATTTTTTTAATGTTTATTTTGGGGAGACAGAGAGACAGAGCACAAGCGGGGGAGGAGCAGAGCGAGAGGGAGACACAGAATCCGAAACAGGCTTCCAGGCGCCGAGCTGTCAGCACAGAGCCCGACGCGGAGCTCGAACCCACAAAGCTCAGGATCATGACCTGGGCTGAGGTTGGATGCCCAACCGACTGAGCTACCCAGGCACCCCTGGGTAGTGGGGACATTTTGACAGTATTTGTTCTTCTAGTCAGTGAGCATGGGATATCTTCCCATTTGTTTGTGTCTTCTTCAGTTTTTTTCATCGGTGTTTTATTATCTTCAGAGTATAGGTCTATCACCTCTGTGGTTAAGTTTATTTCTAGGTCTTATTCTTTCTGGTGCAACTATAAATGGAATTATTTCCTTCATCTCTCTTTCTGCTACTTTGTTATTACTATGTAGAAACAACAAATTTCTCTGTTAAACTTGTATCTTACAAGTTTACTGAATTCATTTATTCTAATAGTTTCTTGGTGGAGTCTTTAGGGTTTTCTATCTGTTATATCATGTCATCTGCATATAATGACAGATTTACTTCAATTTGGATGTGTTTGGGTTTTTTTTCTTGCTATGGCTAGGATGTCACTAGTACGTTAAATAAAAATGGCAAGAATGGACATCCTTGACTTATTCCTGATCTTAGGAGGAAAGCTCTCAGGTTTTCACCAGTGACTATGATGTTAGCTGTGGGTTTTTCATAGATGGCCTTTATTTTGTTGAGTTATCTTCCCTTCATACCCACTCTGTTAAACGTCAGATCCTTTTATTTTTAACCCATTTTTAATAATATATTTGTTTTATACAAAAGAATATATATGTAATATATGTAAAGTAATAAACATAGTATTCCAGTGAATACCAGTGACCCTCCCACTCAACCCCAAAACTAAAACAGAATCATAACTTATATCTAATTACATATTCTTCCCTTGCCCCATCTTCTTCCTACCCAGAGATAAGCACTAGTGTTGTATTTATTATTTCCTTTCATTTTCAGGATTTTAACTCCTATCTAACATATAGGTATATATTTCAATAATATATTCCTTAGCTTCTCTCATTTTTGAGATTTTTCTTCCCTTTGAGACCGATGCTTTTATGATCACTATTTTACATATGTGGAGATCGGGTACAGAGAAGTTAAGCAGTTTCCCCGTCGTGCCGCTGATGGATAGACTGAGTCAAGAGTCCGTGCTCTTAATCCCCGCGCCATACTGCCAATCATTTGAGATTTTGAGGAAAAATGGTGGCATTTACGTACTAGCATGCTTCCAAGAGCCCTTCACGTGGTCGTGTATAGAAAGGTTTATTCAGGGGCGCCTGGGTGGCGCAGTCGGTTAAACGTCCGAGTTCGGCTCAGGTCACGATCTCGCGGTCCGTGAGTTCGAGCCCCGCGTCGGGCTCTGGGCTGATGGCTCAGAGCCTGGAGCCTGTTTCTGATTCTGTGTCTCCCTCTCTCTCTGCCCCTCCTCCGTTCATGCTCTGTCTCTCTCTGTCCCAAAAATAAATAAACGTTGAAAAAAAAAATTTAAAAAAAAAAAAAAAAAAAGAAAGGTTTATTCATCTTTCATGGCAGCATAATACTCAGTTTTGTGACTTTCATGTGTTGCTGGGCGCAGCCTCCTGCTTGCCTCCTGGTGCACATAGGCAAGAGGTCCCTGAGGGTATACAAACCCAAACTGGACACGGCAGCTCGTGAGTTCGGGTCTTTAACTCTACAAGATAATGCCAAGTTACGTTCTTAGGTGTTTGGACCGGTTTACGCACCCACCTTCAATGCACAAGTTCCCTGTGATGTCACTGTGTCACTGTCAAACTTGAAAGTTTTGCTCGTACAGTGAGTATAAATGATAGTCTCCACGCAGTTCTTTGACTAGTAGTGAGGTTGAGTTTCTTTTCAGATTTACCTACCACCCATGTTTTCTTCTGCCGTGCGGTGCTGGATTTTGCATTTTTGCCCATTTTCCTGTGGGATTTTTTGCGTTATTGATCGGTAGGACTCGCTCCTTCACATATTCTGGACTCTAATAGGGTTGGTCATGTGCATTGTAGGTGCCTTCTCCACATCTGTGGCTTGTCTGATTTCTTATATACCTTTAGGTGAACAGACTTTCTCTGTTGTAGTCAAATGTCTCAAACTTGTCTTTTTGTGGTTAGCATTTTTCTCTTGTTTACGAAGCCTGTCCCTTTCCCAAGATCAGAAAGGTGTGCTCCTGTATTTCCTTTTTTAAATCATGAAGTTTTATTTTTAACATGCTACTGTTTAGTCCATCTGGAAGTGATTTGGGCACAGTACGAGGTAAGGTCCTGTTGCCTTTTTCCCACAGCGTCACCATTTGAACCATACCATGTATGAAGCTGTCCCTCCTTTCCTCTCTGGTCTCAGTGTCCTCTGTCATGTAGGCATGGCTCTCTGTCTGGGTTCTGTGTTCAGTTCCCTTGGTCAGTACCATGCTTTTCATAGTGATAGCAGCTTTATAATGAGTGCTGATGTCTCGTGGGGCCAGCAGACTAATCTTAAACTTCTTTTCAAGTATGTAATAGTCACAGTCCAAGATAGAAAAGCAAAAAGGGTTTTTTTTCTC
This sequence comes from Lynx canadensis, assembly GCF_007474595.2. Taxonomy (NCBI): domain Eukaryota; kingdom Metazoa; phylum Chordata; class Mammalia; order Carnivora; family Felidae; genus Lynx; species Lynx canadensis. Next base: position 3,607,310 of record NC_044308.2, read on the forward strand.
GATGGGAGAATTTACAGCACACGTTCTGGTAAGAGTGAGTCAAATGAGGAATGATCGCACAATGATCACGTAGGAAAGAGCTGCGCAAGCAGTGCTCCTCGGAAGACAAGGCACAGGACCTAGTGCATGTGCGGGGGGGCTGCCCTGCTTCCCCCACTGCAGGGGGGAGGCAGGTAAGCGGGCACTAGGGGTGAGAGCTTGGAAGAGTCCTCACCTGACCGCGTCCGTTTTCTTAGGAAGCAAGGTCAGCATCTGCGAGAGGTAACGGGAAGAAGTGTTGGAATTTCGAGAGGCAGGAAATGGGACCGAGTAGGCACTTGGAAGAGGTGGAGTCCAGCTACAAAGAGAGCTGGAGACACCAGTGGTTGCCGCTGACAGGCAGCTGGTGCTGGTGTTTGCACGGACAGTTCATCCTGTGAGCACCGTTCACAACACAGTCCCCTTGACTCCTGCCTGTAAGAGGCCAAAGAAGCCCCAAGTTCTTCTGACAACCTAAAATGCTTCCATAATTTTGCCCCCCAGAACGGTGACTTCAAACCATATTTGCAGATACAGTGTCCCCCCTTATCCGCAGGAGACATATTCCAAGACCCCCCATGGATGCCTGAAACTGTGGATGACACGAACCCGGCGTATGCTGTTTTTTCCTACATGCGCGCACCTAAGATACAGCTTAACGTATCAGTTAGGCATAGTGAGAGGTTAATAACGGTAACTCAGAATAAAATAGAACAGTTGTAGCAAAATACTGTAATAAAAGTTAAGTGAACGTGATCCCCCTCAAAATATCTTCCTGGGCGGCACTCACCCTTCCTGCTCGATGAAGGATGAGATAAAGTGAAGGCTACTGCTTCCTGACCACACTTGACCAAAGAAGGCAAAACCGCCCATCGGGGGCGGGGGGGGGGGCTGCTGCACTCCCAGTGGTTGAGAGCCGCCTGCCCTGAGAAATAGCCATGGGGGTGAGTGAGGTAGGGCGCAGAACGAGCTCTCTGGAGGGGAGAGCCGAGGAACTGAGGGGTCAGAGTTTTGGAAAGACCGTCTACATGGAGAGACATCCCCAGTGATTACAATATGGAATGATGGTGAGGCAGAGCTGAAATCTGTAGGGAGTGACCCCAGGGGTCCGGAGGTGACTGCAGGCAGGAGAGGGGGTGGTTCACAGCATGGACGTTCAAGGTGAGGAGGGTTGGGTGAACACCGCCTCCACCGCCGGGCCAGCAGTGCAAGAGCTGTGGCTGAGAAAAGAGGTCACAGGAGAAGCAGCAGCACGATCCCCAGGGAGAACCTTTCTTGTGAACAAGTTGGGGGGCAGAATACCTGAGAAACGCTTGTGGGGAATATGGAGATTTGCTGGTGGCTGTGATGTCCAAGGGGCCTAGTGGAAGAGACTGCGGAACCTGGGTGGGAGCAGGAGAGCGTAAGGGACGAAGTCATAGGGGCGCCTGGGTGGCTCAGTCGGCGAAGCGTCCGACTTTGGCTCAGGTCACCATCTCACGGTTCATGGGTTCGAGCCCCGCGTGTGTCCTTCAGATCCTGTGTCCCGCTTTCTCTGCCCCTCCCTCACTCATGCTCTCGCTCTCTCTGTCTCTCAAAAGTAAATAAAAACATTAGAGAGAGAGAGAGATGAGGTCATAGACTAACATGTACTAACCCGACCAGATGAGAGCCTAGGAAGTGACATGCTCAGGAGCCCATCTGTGGTCACTGAGACAAGCCTAAGGACAGAAGGATAAAAGGCTTGATAGTCTCGAGGCGTGGGGCTGTTGAGGTCACACGTATTGGTAAGGGTTCTTACTAGGAACCCGCAGAGTTCTGGCCCCCCCCCCCCCCCAGGCTCCGTCCTCACTGCTGCCAGGGGAAGCACAAGGCAGAAAAGGGCTCACGTGGAGCGTCCCTTGTCGATTCGTGCGGCACGACGTAGAGGTTACTAATCTTCACGACCCGGGTACCGTGCACTGATTGGCTCGGGGCTGCTGTATTGTTTATCTCCACGTAACAAATTACCTCAAAACTTAGGGCTTCAAGTAGCATTTATTGTCTGGCATTTTCCCCTGGATGAGGACTCCAGGCAGGCACAATTTGTTGAGTCCCTCGTCTCAGGGTCTCTCCAAGGCTGCGATTAAGGTATTAGCAGCCGCTCAAATCCTTTTGAGGCTCAGTTGGGGGTTGGTCCCCTTCCAAGTTCACTCAAGTAGTTGTTGGCAGGACTTAGGTCCTCACTAACTTTGGCCAGAGGCCCACTAGGTTCCCTGACACATTTGCCTCTCTATAGGGCAGCTCCTACGTGACAGGTAGCTTCATCAGCAAGAGAGAGAGAGAGAGAGCTTGCAAGACAGAAGCAGGGGAGGGGGTCACACAAGGGTATGAGGACCAGGAAGCAGGACTCATTGCAGTGCCAGAAAGTTGCCCATCCCCAAACTAACCACAGATAACAAAGAGATTGAAACTGGCTTGGACCAGTCAGGCTCTACCCCCCTTTCCCCCCCGCTGGAGCTAGAGTCAGGTCCTCGAATCACAAGGCCACACAGAGTAGCAGGGAAGGGCAGAGGATAGAGTAAATATTGGGAGGACACCTGCCACGGTCACCATAACCACCATGTCCATGCTTTTCTTCTTCGGGCTCTGGACCCGCTTTCTTTAGCAGAGGGCCAGCTACTCTTGCCCTCGAGATCGAGTCCAGACTCCTTACTGCAGCACGCAGTGGCCTTCGCACTCTGGCCCCAGTTTATCTTTCCGGCTTCATCTCTCACCATTTACTCTCGTTTCTTCAAAGCCAGGGGTTCGCCAAACTTTTTGGTCTCAGGACCCCCTTAATACTCTTGTAAGCAATTGAGGGCCCCAAGAGTTTTTGTTACAACCATGGATATTTATTGAATCAGGAATAAAAACAAATTTTAAAATGTTAATTTAAAAAATTTATTCATTATAAAAAATATTCATTATTTAACATAAATAACACATTTTTATGAAAAAGAACATGTTTCAGAAAGCGTTTTGTTTTGAGAAAAATGACATGGTTTTACATTTTCTTTTTTAGTTTTTATTTAATTTTTAGTAATCTCTATACCCATGGGGCTCAAACTCATGGCCCTGAGATCAACAGTTGCACACTCTACCGAGTGTGCCCCCCACGTTGTTTTACATTTTTAAAAATTTCTTTGTTTGGCTTAATAGAAAGGGCTCTTACATCTGTCTCTGTACTCAGTCTCTTGCAATATGTTGTTTTAGTTGAGGTATGTGAAGGAGCTGTGGCCTCACACACACCTGTAGTTGAAAGCGGAGATACGAGTGAGTATCTTAATAGTTTCTCCAGATCATTGCGAATATTCTTTGGTATTAGACCAGCTCTGTAAGTGGTAGTTTCTTAAAGGTTAGTTGCAATGTGGAATCTGAACTTTTCTGTATTCTGTTAGTTTAAAATCCATTGGACAGTCTGGCACTTTGAATGACTTTTACCCATTTGGAAAATGCTGGTTTCCTGCATTATTTGGGTCTTCCAAATATTTCATCATGAAGTATTTTTAATCACATTTTTTAATATTTATTAATTTTGAGAGAGAGAGTGAGCGTGCGCACGAACTGGGGAGGGGCAGAGAGGGAGGGAGAGAGAGATTCCCAAGTGGTCTCCACACTGTCATCTCAGAGCCCTACTCAGGGCTCAAACTCACAGCCCATGAGATCATGACCTGAGCCGAAATCAAGAGTCAGATGCTCAACTGACTAAGCTACCCAGGCGCCCACAATCACGTTTTTAAATATCAAGTATATCTTGTCAGAAAAACCTTCACTGGGAAATTTTGATCATGGAGGATGTAAGTTTTCCAGAATTCTAAGTTTCACTTGAGAGCTTGAATGTTATTGTTGGCAACAAATACTGCCACTTGTCTTCCTTGATGTAATAGGCTCATTTCATTTATTTCTGACAGAGTGTCTGAATAACCATAGTTTATCTGCCATCATTTTTTCAAGTGAAAATGGTGCTCTAGGGAAAGATCCTATGACTTACACTGTCTCCTAACTTCTGCTGTGTTTGGGCTGTCCTTCAGTTTTGCCTCCACCCTGCAGCCTCTTAATGTGCCTCCAATTCAGATGCCTCAAGAGAGAATCTGATTGGAGTAGTCAGCCATTGTCTGCTGAGGGTGGCTTGGCACAGAGCACGGCAGCCAGCACATAAGGAACCACTTCCGGCTGCTTCCTCGGAGGAGACTTCCTGTCTAGTCAACACCCCGAGCTCCATGCCCAGAACGTATATCATTATGATTAGCAAGATTTTTTTTTTTTTTTGAGAGAGAGCGAGAGAGTGAGCGTGCACAAGTGGGGAGGGGTGGGTAATGGGGAGAGGGAGAGAGAGAATCTTAAGCAGGCTCCATGCCCAGCACAGAGCCAGACATGGGGCTTGATCCTAGGACCCTGAGATCATGAACTGAGCTGGAATCAAGAATTGGACACTTAAGCCCACTGAGCCACCACCCAGGCGCTCTAGCAAGATACTTTTTTGATGCACAGATGCAAATAGAGTGATTATGGTATGAGAAATTTTTAAACATGGATTCATAATTTGCTTTTAAGCACTTATTGACAGCACCATGTTAAAAGACCAAAAAATTCCCCAGGTCCTTAAAGTTGTGCTTATATTCTGGTACCACTGCTACTTTGTTTCGGGCATGAATTCTATTCTGATGCTGCTGTGGGACCATCTGTTCCAAAAATGTTTTTCAATGTGGATTGAGTAGTTGTTACTATGAATTTTCTACCAATGTAAACATAGATTTTATTGCTTTTCACATTGACATTAATAAAAAGACACTGTTAAATAAATGTCTTCGGTTAACAATTTTTCATTGCTTAAAATGGGTGTCTTCCTCCTTCACAAAGGAGGAAAATCCTCCAAAGGCTATAAGTATAATGTATCTGGTATTTTTGTCAATGAATAATTAGGAGTCACCAGTCCCGGTATTTTGCAAGTTCACAGATTTTAAGTAGACTTTTATTATTTTTTTAAAGTTGGCTGTCTCCTTCTGGTAGGAGCAGAGCAGGCCAAGAGAAATAGATGTCTGGCATCTTGAGGCTTAGTACCTTTTCCTCTTGACTGATACGTGGTATAACGAACACATAGATTTCGGCTGTATACTTGAGAACATACCCATGAGTGAGCGCACTCCTTGCTCACAAGCAAGTTTGTTCACTCAGTGAAGGAAAAAGAATGGAAGCAATGTGTTTTAGGAAGAAATATTGGGGCCTGAGTTCCCTCTTTCGTTCATCCCTTGAGAGCATTACGAGGGGGTTAATGTATTTGGGTTAATGATGAAGAAAACAAAAATAGCCTCCCTATGAGGAAATGTAACCTGACACAATTTAAAGTAGGACCCAGATTGAAACATCATTCTTTTAGGAAGTGGAAATATTTTGTCACACAGATGTGCCATCTAAATTTTAAAAGAAATCTCGACTTCCTTTCTCTTCATATGTCTCGATTTTGTTAACACTCGTTATTTCTTCCAGCCGCATGTCCCAAGTAATTAAGTTATAATACATGATAATTTGCATACATTCCAAATGCTTTTTAAATTTGAAGCAGCTTACCTTTCTAACACTACAGTCCTCACAAAGATGGGTTATCTCAATTTCTCCATGGACTTTACCCCAGCAATACACATTGTCCTGAGTTGTATAGAGTGCACACTACTCTGGGCCCTGCCAAACAGTAGACAACGTGTGTTGTTTCCTTTTTTAGCGGGGCACTAAACATGCCCCAGCGCTTCCTCCAGGTTATCGAACTGACAGGTAGTAGGAAGCAAAGCCTCACGGGCTATTCCTGCTAAGTATTATTTCCACTGCAGTACAGATGAAAATCTCAGAAAATCCCAGCTATATACTTTATAGGTATAGATCGCTTTTATTGTTAATATCCTAAGTCATCTAAAGGCTTGTTTTCTTTCTTTTTTTTTTTTTACAGACCTAACTACCATAATGAATGCTGCATATTAAGAGAAACCACAAGAAGGTTATACATTTGGTTGTCTAATAATCTTGGATTTGATATGAACCAACACATACTCCTTGTTGTCATTGACAGAACCCCAGTTTGTATGTACATTATTCACACTCCTCTCTGTTGTGTTTGGGGGAAAAAAAAGACATTTTAGCCTTTTTTAAGGTTATTTAATTTCATGTTATTTGGTTGCATGAAGTTGCCCTTAACCACTAAGGATTATCAAGATTTTTGCACAAACTTCTACATGCCTAGGATCCTTTTATCAAGGCGGCTGTGTTCATCATTCTCCTGCCTTGACTCCACTATCACCAGAGGCTCAGTTAAAGATAAATTAGCATTTTCTTAAAACGACCACTCCACATAATGCTTAAGGGATTTCTTCTCTGTGACAGAACCCAGGAACCAGTTCCTAAACACATAACGTTGGCATATTGAAGATAAAATTGAAATTGTCCTTCAGTTTTGAGGCCATGTGTAAAGTTTAACCATATTGTAAAATATCTATTCCGTATTAGAAATAGCTAGTCAACAGCTTATACTTCTCAAAACTCATACTGTTATGTACACAAACTCAGTTTTTATATGTGAAGTTAGTGAGTCCTTTTGTGTTATTCCAAAATAAAGGCAATGATTTATTTTTTCCCAATGCCAATACAATTTGAGCTAATCACTCAAGGTGGATACTTTACATTTTAAAGCTGGAATCAGCAGTAGCCCTATGGGAAACCAGACAAAGCATTGACTTTTAAATGAACCATTGTTTTCTTTTGGAGCTAGAATTAGAATAGTTGATACTCATCCACAAACCATTATTATGTGTACATTATTGTTGCTATTGTGATAATAGAGAATTTTATTTATTTTTATGCCAGCTTATATTGTGAGAGCTCATTTAGTCAATTTGGGTTTTATCAATCCTGTTATGCTTGTCCTTGGACCATCTTTCGCGTATTCGAGGTTTGTAGTTGAAAAGTTTACTGTAAAAAAAAAAAATCAAAAACAAAAAATGTATTGTTTTTACAGAATAAATTTATTGGAATGTGTACTGGGAGTAAGATTTGAGGTTGTAAACAACTAAGTTAGTGTAATTTGGCTTTATATATGTAATGTGAGGTATTAATGTAATTCGTATATTAAAGCAAAAATTGTTAACAGCAAGTTGACAAGAGAATCAAGTGCAGGTGAGGGTTTTCTTTTTTTTTTTTTCCTTTTTTTTTCTTTTTTTTGAACATCGGGGTTTTAGGTTTTTTGTAAACATGGGGGAGGGAGAGGAATGGCTACATGATGGCTTGCACGTCTCAGATACTAACTGTTTACCAGCTCAGTGGACCCTAAATGCGCACACTTGACATTATCCATGCGTTGACTTGGACTCTGTTTTCTTTTTGTTTTCTTATTTTGGTGAAGAGCTAAATAAATAACATGAAGAGAAAATGTGAGAAGTTCTAAGAGCCCAGGGCCATTGACGATGGTGGTGGTGATGGGATTACGATTATGGCAGCCAAGGGTATGAAAGCACCAGTCTACCTACCCCTCTAAGGCTCTGAGAAGGCGGCTAGTATTTCTGGTTTGTTTCTCTCATGTAGCAAATTGTAATTTTTCTCTATACTCATCATTCCAGATATGAAAAGTTCATTAAAAGATACTAGGGATGCCAATCCAGTTCTTTTTCCTTGAAGAGTACTTTTTAACTTTGAATACTTTACTTTAATTGTAAATTAGTGAAATTTAATCAGTTCCTCAAAAGTCCTGTTCATTGCTCACACTAAAGCATAAGGAGAATGTAGCTGACATTTTGAATTGGAACATGTAACTGACAGATTTTTAGAATAAAAATCCTAAAGACTACAAAACTGCTTTTGGAAAAAAAATACAAAATGTTTCAAATTCGTTAAGATTTGTTTTCATAAAAGGCCAAAAATAATTTATTAAGATTATACACAGAAATACAGTAGAAATATTTCCAGTCACCAATAAAACAGGTATTCATTAAGGGTACTGATAAAGTCACCGATCCCTCCTTAGCCATTTAGACTCACAAAAAATTTTTTATTAAAAGCAGTGTTTATAACAGCAGTGAATAATACACTTTCCTTGGGAAAACATTTGTCAAATAACATTTTAAAATAATGTGATAATTTGCTTTTTATATTGAGGTTGATAATGATGCATATATATCTTATATGCAAAAAGTATTTCTCCTGAATGTATCTGCTGTTCTAAATTCCTTAATATGCACAGGCCATATTCACTTCTGAATAGTTTCATTTTCGTGCTCACTATTGTAGGAGCTACATTGTATATGTTTACAGTTATATTTAATATGTGCAGACAGAATATTGAAATAGATGGTCAAGTTACTCACAAATAATTTTGAATAGATTTCTTTAAACTGTTTCTCAACTTCACTTATCCTTCAAGAGAAGAAAATTTACCCACACGATACCATGTGAGAGCTCACACATACAGTGCGGAGCCTGAATTTACATATTTTTAAGTATTGCTGTATGGGAAGGGAGTAAAATGGGACAGATCAGTACCAGGAATAAAAGTCAGTCATCTAGAGAGGAAGAAATAATACTTTTATTCAACTTTTTCATCTGCCTTTGTTTTTATAAAGAACTCTGGTTTGTAGATACAACGATAGGCCAAGAGCTGAGGAAGAACTCCATATGCTATGTTTAATGCTAGAAAGAGGCTTTTCGCTTCTTCAGGGACTCTGTAGACATAAGCGGTTCTAGCATGAAGAGAAGCACCGATGTGAGAAAACTGAGCCTGTTGCATTTAAAAAAAAGGGGGGAGGTCAGCATGAGCTCTGTGTTCAGTCGGATTCACAACGTGTTCTGGACGATTCATTCAGACCATGTTTCCTGTGCCCTCAAAACCAGTACTTTCAAACAATCGACAGTCTTCAGGATTTCACTGAATTCAGGACAGTCTTAATGTAACTACTCAAATAAAGTATACCTTCCTTAGCTTGGCTTTATCATGCCATGCAGTGCCCCTTACCAAACATTAGTGGCTTAATTTAAAAGAAAAACTGAAAAAATCTCCGTTTTTTGTTTTTTGGTTTTTTTCCCCCTGATTTGCATTCTGGAGATCCTAAACACTCAGGCACTCAGTTGTGGCTTACTAAGTGTGTTTGGCAAAAATGAAGGAAGTACAGAGCTTAGAAAGCAAAAATATTTTTATATAGCCATTTAAAGAGAAGCAATGGGGACCTCAGCTTCATTAATCAGTCTTTTCACCTATTCCTTGGAACAAGAGCCCAAAGCCCTTCATTACATGTTTTTTGTTTACTTCTTCACGTTTTTGTTGCTTATGCAACTTTAAAAACTACTAAGGGTTGTTTCGTCGGTAAGGTTGTTACCAACGTGGGTGAGGGTAGGATTATGGTCGCTCTTCATAAAATGGCATGTGTACATGCAGGCGACCTCTTCATACCAAGTTCTCCTTTATTTAGTACAGCTTGTCACCATCACCTGAGACCAGTTTCCCATTTGTACTTAAGTACTTGTTCATAACATACATTCAGAATGTATCTTGTTTGATACTTTTCATAAGCACAGGGAAAAACGATTAGAAAAGGCCTCTGTGTGAGGATTTCCTCAGCATTCTCATGTCCTTACAGAACACAACCCTGCAGTGTGTGTTTTCATATCTTACTGAAATCCACGCTGTACGTGAATAAAGGACTGGAAATCTAAATATAAGAAGTGATGAATTATTAGTTCATCAGGATCAAAGTGGAAAGAAGTCACAGAATCCAAGAATGAAAAACTAAATAATTCGCTTTAAATACATACAAGCTATCTTACATTTCCTTCCGTACGAAACCAGATTATTCTGCGAAGTGGTTAACAGACAAAATTTGGCTTTTCCATGACAAGTAAAGGATGAGCTCTCACAAGTGGCACTTGTATGGATTTGTGTCCATCGCAGGTATTTTAACAGATTGCTGCTACGTCCTGGGACCTCTGGTACAGTCTCGCTACTCTCTGGAGATAAGCGGTCAGTGTGATGTGTCGCGAGGACCACAGAAATAGCCTGTGTACGCCCTCCGCCTCGTGCTCCACGAGGCTCGGCAAGGGCTCTGCCCTCAAGCACGCGTCCCCCAGAGCAGGTGCCGAGCAGAGCCCAGCAGATGGGAAGCGTCCCATCTCTGGGCTCTGAAGACAAGACCTGGAGAGTCCGGGGCCTTCGAGAGGCTGCCCAGGGGGCTGCTCTTGTACAGTCCTGGGAACACGGAGCAGGAGCGTGGCCCCTGTCGTTAACCCTACTTTTCCCTAGAGCCTCTTCTGAACAGCAGTGATTTTCTGAATTAATATAACCAAACTTCTGGACTAGGGGCCAGGTTTGAACCTTGATTTTCAAAAATGTGGGTTTGGTGTCTCTATAGACACATGTACTACGTGACAAAAGTCACCACGTTCGGGGAAGGTGCCAACCGTTCTTTGAGAGACTGAGCGATACGAGCAGTCGTACCTACTTGCACAGGGGAACCTGCACCAAGTCAGTGATTCCGTAGGCTCTCTTCCTGCACTGACCAGTGCAGTTAATACCTCATTTTCAAAATCAGCAAAAATCATTGGCAGCATTCCAAAATGGTCATGTCCTTAGAGTAGACTGTAAGCCCACCGGGCAGGTACTGTGTCTAATGTTTTGTGTGGCGCCTCTCGCATTGTTAGAGCTCAATAAACGTTAATCAATAATGGTCTTGTGACTGTCAAAATACAAACAGCTTCCGCAAAGCATTTCTCTATTTTTATACCTATTTCCGTAGGCCTCCTTTCTCCAGAATCCTCTAACAAGGGCCCGAGCCCAGAGCCCAGTGTCGTGCAGTTTCTAATGGGTGTGTTGCTGGTGGCCACGCCTTCCCGCTGAGTGAGCACCCAGCCACAGCTTCCTCCCCACGCACGCGGTGTCCAGTGCCCGGCTTCTGAAGTTTCAGAGAAACCTCAGCCTCCCCTGAGGACAGTTTCCTTCCTAAGCACGGGGCTGCTAAGGGCCTGCATGGTGTCTCGTGGGTCCTGTTCCCGCCGGCACACAAGGCCTCCTGACGGCAGGGCTCAGAGCTCAGCCGGGCACCTGGTGCTGGGTCGGTGGCTCAGTTGGCCTGGGGCTGCTGAACCGTCACCCAGGGTGACAGGTACAACCTGTAGAGCCCAGAAATGTCTGCAGAATTCAGTGATGTGAGGTAGAGTCTCTCATCATCTTTCTTACCATTCTAAATCTGTTTTCACCTCAAATGAATTTAAAAGATCTGCTTTGAGTTTTTTTTTTTTTTTAAGAAATGGATGATTGGGATGGAAAATGAGGCAATAAAGGCAAAGAACGGTTACATTTTAATAGCTCTCTTTTCTTATATTTATAGAGACAGCCTGGAAAGGATGACTAAAAAATCACAATCTCGGTTCCAGAAGGAAGAGCTGAAAGTATTATGTGTCCACATGAGTGTCACAGGCCAAAACTAATGTGAACATTGGGGCAACAGCCAGGCTGTTTGGCCGATACAGCAGAAGTAGCTAATCCAGAACTATGTTATTTAGCACAGTCCAGTGGTTAAGAATTCTGAATCTGGAACCATACAGACTGCCCAGTCCCAGCTGTACCACAAGCCAGCAGTATGACCCTGGGTTAGGTATGTAACCTCTCTGGCTTCCTCATCTGTAAAAGTAGGATAATAAGGGCACATTGTCGTGCCGGTGCAATGAGTTGATCTTTGTGAAGTGCTTAGGAGAGTGGCAGGTGAATTCCCTGCCTATGACCTGGGATTCTGCTTGGCTGAGAATTCAGGTGGGCTCTTCGTTTTCAGATCCCCTTGCTGACCTTCTGACAATTTTAAGTCTGTCTCCACCAAAGGATAATCATGTGAAGACTTTAAACCCAAAGTCTAACCTCAATACTAATTAAAGGTGTATCGTGATGAATTACACTGGAAGCAAATTATTAAATAGGACTTGGATTAGTATCCCAGCTATCCACATGCTTCCTAAATCTTTTAGATATTTCCTAAAGGTTTCCATAAGGGGGGGGGGGGACAAAATTCGCCTCCAGCAGAGTCAACTCTACAACCATATTATCCACAGATAAGCTTCCAGACCCTCATGTGAGGAGGTCCGTGGCACCCGCACGGCCAGGGAGTCTGCGCAACAAGCCGGAAGGGCCTGGCTGACTGAAGCAGGGCTGTTGTGTTTCCATGGGTGTTGCTGGGTGCATGACAGGCTCCCTGCCAGGCCTGCCGTGAGTCTGTCCCAGGGCTTCCTCCCAGCATCCTTGATGCTTAGGTAATGTCCACACATTACCGTTTAGGTACCAACATCCACACGTGGCCACAGATTAATGAATGAATCTTCTGAGCAGCACAAGGCATTTCTAGACTCCCACTGGGAATCTTCTACCAATAAGAGGAGGAGCACCAAAAATCTGCAGCTCATTCTGTGCCAGGCACCGTTCTGAGCCTCTTACATGTATTATTACCTCACGTGATCCTCAGCAGCTCTATGACAAAGGTCCTGTATGATCCTAACTTTACAGAAGAGGAAACCGAGGTAGCCAAGGTCACGAGCCCATCAGTGACAGGCTGAGCAATGAGCCAGTCTGTCTCCAGAGCTCATGCTCTTAACCATCTTGACTATATTGGCTCTGATTGTTTTCTTTTAATTTCCAGTGATATTTTAGCAGAGAACAATTGTTCAGTTGCTAGAAAGTACCAATATGTAAGTGGGTCTGAGCAGCCTATTTCAAACTAGATTTGCAACTTTAATCCTACGTAAGAATTTTATATGAAGAGACACTTGGGTTCTGAATAAGTCCCCACTGGAACTCTTTGGTGTAAAAAATGTGTCGTGGTTTGATTTGATTTTGTTTTCTTTTACTTTCTGATGGATATTTCAATTTCTGAAGGCAGGAGATTTGGCAGATTCCTCCATGATCTGAAGGCAGGGGCTCAATAACTAACATGTTTTCCACTGACTTGTACTGACCTAGGAATTTTTCAAAGATTTGTTTTCCTTATTAAATCACATAGACTCCTGGGAGTTCACTAGGCCTTTCAAGAAATGCAGGTTTTGATCAAGTTAGGGGGTTGGGAATGCACAAAACCCCTAAATGAGGAATGGCCGTTTTAGCAAGCTAGGGATGTTAGTCCGGGTTATGGAGGGTGTTTTCTGTGATGAATGTGTCACCCTCCCAAGGCGAGAATTAATTTCATGAGCAAGTATTGGCCAGGTAGGAAACAAATCACGTAACAGATTCAGCGTTCTCATCGCGTGCACTGTTGTGTTATGATTTGTAACTTTTCCTTAGGCTGAGCTCTCTGAATATGTAAATACTAAAGCCAAGCCAAGAGTCATGGAGATGTCAGACACAGCAGTTCTCGGATGACAGCATTCCACTGGGTTGGGAAAAACATCCTTCTGACATTGACAGGATCCAGTCTGTAGCCTCCAGCTGCCTTGTCCAAGTGGGCAGTGACGGATGAGCCCAAGGGCTCCTGCGAGGCCTGGGGGTCTGGCTGAAGCTGCTGACTGCGGCCCGGGGCTCTGCCATCCACACCGCCCTTCCCAGAACCACCCGGCTGGAGTCGCGGGTGCCTCTCTGCAAGCTTAGCCCTCCCCAGCAGGTACAACCCAGGGTTAGCCCTAGTGCCCCAGGTTCAAGCACCCACTTGCCCCCAAGGTATGACCTTCCCAAGCCTCTTGACTGCTGACTGCCCACGTGACTGGGCCTTGACCTACTTTTCCTGCCTCGTCCTCCACTTGTCTCCCGAGACTTGACTGGGTCCTACACCTGGCCTCCCTCCTGTCAGCCTCCTAGATGATGACACCCTGTGTTCCTGCGGCGGGGGGCAGACCAAGCAAGGCACAGGACACGCAGAGGAAACCCGATCGTGTCCAACCCTGAGCAAGCTGATGATCCTCGAAGAGAGGGGGCCGGTAAGAGTGAGCTGAGCGGGAGCCCTCTCCGGGAGAGCTCAGGAGAACGCAGCCAAGAAAATCCAGGCCAGGGCTCACTCTGCCCTCTGGCCTGCTGCACCCCTGCCCAGCCTGACAGCCCACAGAGCCCGCTCACGTGTGACCGCCCCCCCCCCCCCCCCCCCCCCCCCCCCGAGGCTCTCCGGCGCCTCCGTGCCCATATGAAATGAAGTCTTGCCTTGTGCTCACTGCTTGAGCCATGCCACTACTATGGCTCGCTGCTTGCAGGAGAAGAGAGAGAACAGTAGAGAAGAAGATGGGCTTTGGGGTCAGACAGGATTCCGTGCCCCTATTCCCCTATTCTGCCTGCCGTTTAGTAACTGTGACCCAGGCGAGTAACAAGCTGTCCTCAGCCTCAGCTCTCTTAGCTTTTAAGAAATCTGCAGGGAGGATGCTGTGTGTTCACTGCACTGTTCCAGGGCACGGGCACACGGGAGTGCTGTGGGTTCACTGCACGGTTCCAGGGCACGGGCACACGGGAAGACCACCTCTGCTTCCGTTGCAGCCGAGGTGGTGCTCATCTTTGCACAAGCAAGAAATAAAGCTTTAGTGTGTTAAGCCACTGAGTATTTGCTACCCCGGCAGAGCGCACAGCCTGTCCCTACCCAAGTAGGTAAGTAGAGCACAGCCTGCTTTGCCTCACCCAAGTTAGAGGAGAGCTCAGACCAGTGCAGGGCAGTGGGCTGGAACTCACTGGGGTTTGAGGGTTACTCTGGAGACAGGACTAATGACCTAGTGATGGGCTAGACGGTAGGGGTGAGGGAACGGGAAGGAGCTGCTGAAAGGGGGGAGGATCTGTTTGCAGGCCGCGGTGGGGAGAGAGAGGGTGTAGGAGGGTCAGGAGTCCTGTTTTATTTAAACACTAACTCCGAGATAGCCGCGTGAAAACACGGAGTTTGGGATTAGGTATAGGAGTCTGGGGACAGCTGGAGCTAAAGACAGAAAATTGGAAGTCAGCTTATAGTCAGTATTGAAAGATACGGAAATAAAGACCTCTTCAGAGGTCTGCTAAGAGGGTAAATCTTGGTTCTCCTCCCCTTCAGTCCTCCAAGGAGAGACAGGAACCCTTGCTCTGGGTGCTGCGTCAGCTGTTTTGATACTAATATTCTAATTCTGTAATTAAGAATTACCTCAGGGGTGTCTGGGTGGCTCAGTCTGTTAAGGGTCCAACTTCAGCTCAGGTCATGATCTCGCAGTTGATTCGTGGGTTTTAGGAAAATTTTTTTAAAGACCTCAGACTGGAAGGATTTAGCCCAAAGGATCAACCCATAAATACTGTAGCTGTTTTTCCACCCTGGAAATTCTAAAGTGTTCTTTTGCCATCCCAGTTACTATAACCAGGAGCATAATTAACCATACGTGCTGACAGTTTCCACATGAACCTCATTCTTAGGCCGGCTTGAAAAGAGCGAGATGCAGAGAATGATTTTAAAAAGATGAATTCATTTGTTACTGTTTTTATTTATAGTAAGGGGGGGGAGATAAAATCATTTAATAATTTTCTTCCTTGTTCCTAAGATCAGTTTGTTTTGCTAGTTATCTTGTAAAAATGTGCTTTGTATAATAATACAATTTCCTAGATAAATTTATTCCAGTTCAATGAAATAAGCATTCACTCTAGGGCAGGGACTTGGCTAAGTCGCAAGAGGAAAGAATGGAACTTTCTCCAAACCCATTTCCCTGGTTCGGGATACCGTCATGTAACAGAATTCTGAAATCTTAACTTTAGATAGGCATCTTAAAGATAACAGCTCTCCAGTATTTTTGTTCAGAGCCTGGGGAAGGGTCCTGGAAGGCTGTGGTGGCACCTGCTGGGTATGTGACCTTGGACAAATCATGTAACCTCGCTGGGCCTCAGTTTCCTCATCTGTATAACTGGATGGCACAGCAACCATCACGTATCTAGTTACTGTGAGATTTAAATAAAATGCACGTGCAGAAACGTCTTCCAAAGAACCGTAAAACGAAAGGGGATGTGTCTAGTAACTATTTCCTACCCCTTAAACACCAAGCAGAGATGTTTTGCAGATACTCAACAATGACAGCCAAATCCCCAGCGAACTTTCTTAATAGGGCGTATTTTGGGTACCTGGGCTAGACCTCCAGCATGTATCAGTGTCACGTCAGGCATCCAGGAGCATCCCGGAACCACTAAGCCGTAAAGCGCAACCACAAAGTACGGGACAGAATAGAACAGGTATGCCAGCATCTGGATTGGACAGAGAAAGAACACCGTCAGCAGAGTAACAGTTAACCGCACACGACGAAAAGCACAAGAGATTGAACATTTCTAATTCCCATCTCCTACGTGGATCCACACGCTCCCATTCTTTTTTTTTTTTTTTCTTTTTAATGTTTGTTCATTTTTGAGAGGAAGAGAGAGAGTGGAGGAGGGGCAGAGAGAGGAGACACAGGATCCGAAGCAGGTTTCAGGCTCTGAGCTGTCAGCACAGAGCCCGATGCGGGGCTTGAACCCACGAACTGTGAGATCATGACCTGAACCCAAGTCGGATATTTAACCGACTGAGCCACTCAGGTGCCCCCACATGTCCCCATTCTTCAAGAAAGAAAATTAACAGAAAAATCTGAGGCTTGGGGCGCCTGGGTGGCTCAGTCGGTTAAAGCATCCAACTTCAGCTCAGGTCATGATCTCACAGTCTGTGAGTTCGAGCCCCGCGTCGGGCTTCGTGCTGACAGCTCAGAGCCTGGAGCCTGCTTCAGATTCTGTGTCTCCCTCTCTCTCTCTGCCCCTCCCCTGCTCGTGCTCTGTCTCTCTCTGTCTCAAAAATAAATAAAAACATTAAAAAAGTTTTTTCTTTTAAAAAGAAAAAGAAAAATCTGAGGCTTCATAACTACTTGACCTGGATTTTAGGATAAGCAGCAGGATCCTTTAGATAGGGCTCTTGAAATTGTGTATAAAATCGGCAGAGCTCAGCCGGGCAATCCAAAGCAATCTGAGAAGAAAAACGAATTAATTATAAAGTCATACATCTGATTCTTATGGTTTGCTGATAAGGCTAAACATTCCAAGTACAGCCACAAGCTGTTCAACAAAAACTGTGTGTTGTAGAAGGTCATCAGTAAAAGGGAAAGAAAACAAAGTCCACAGATCTACTCTAAGGATGTGAAGGAGAGTTAGGAGAGGAGCAGGAAATGGCTAATGCTCTGTTCTTGCTACCTTCTGAGGACTCGGCTTAAGGATCTAGACTTCAGCAGCCAAAGCACAGCTCACGCTGGATTACCAGTTTCACTTCCTGGAAATCACTAGCCCACTCTTAAGAAAAGCCCATTCGTGTTCACACCAAATTCGTCTTACTGTGCTTTGCAGTATTCTAAAAATAGCATCCTCCTCCCTCCAGCAAGTGCCTCAGAGTATATGGCCTTTAGGGGCAGTAAAGGATAAGGATTTGAAAGCAGAGTCCTGTGTGAAACCACATCGTGTGTCCACTTTGAAAGGAAACACAGAACAAAGTGTCTGGCACATTACGGGGTCCCCTCTGAGTCACTGCCCTCATGCATCACCCCTCCCGTCCGCAGCCATAAATGTTGTCCCACCTAGATCACATCCATGGACACAGACCAGTGGCAGAGTTGGTAAAAATGGACCCCAATTTAAAAGCCCGTCTGCCTAAGCCCCGCCCACCGAGTATGCAAACACCCACATGCACACATTTTTCTCCTGTGTGAGAACAGCTGGGGCTCGTTTTGTTGTTCCTGTGTTTCTTTTAACTTTGGGAACGACAGCAAACTAACTAAAGAGCAGTTTTGGGGGTGCCTGGCTGGCTCAGTCGGTAGAGTTTGCGACTGTTGATCTAGGGGTCGTGAGTTCACGCCCCACATTGGGCATGGAGATTACTGCAGAAAAAAAACAAAAGTTTAACTGCTCTGTGGTCTGAGTAAAGTCTACGGCCTTGCTTCTTTGCATTTCTTCCCTGGGCCACTCCTCCCGTCAGCCGACGCTACTGCAGGAAATTTCTGCTCTCCTGATAGAGACAGCCTCTCGCGCTGATCCCAGCCAGCAGCACAGGGCATTTAGTTCAAGGACCCCAAGACAGTGAATCAGCTACAGCATCTCACACTCGGCTCCCCAACTGTTGTGCAATGCCAGCAGCCTTAGGACAGTAACTGCCATTGACGATGCGTATAATTATCCGTATCATTCCGGCCACTTTTATTTATTTCTGCTAAAAACAAATCACGAAACTGGGGCATCGCCAAGGATCATCTATTGATAAAAAGAGTAACACCAACCGTTTCCTGAACACTTACCACGTATAGGGCCCTCTGTACGTGGTTTGATGTCTATGATCTTATTTAATCTTCAACCCAATACCATTAGGTAGGTACTGTTATTTTATAGCGAAAGGAACTGAGGTCAAAGACCCTGAGTCATTTTCCGAAGGCCATACAGCAGGTAAATAGCCAAGATTCTAACTCCTTCTTCTAGGGACCTTCCTCAGTCCCTGAGAACACAGCCTTACCGGACTCTTCAGGTATCACCCTTCCCAAAGACATTTACGTCAGAATCAGAAACATTCAAACCAAAAGAATGAAACTCTAATGGCTAATTTTTCAGGCACCCTAAAACGGGGGAAGGAAGAGACCCCTGGGTGGGGCTTGATCCAGGGACCCGAAGGAGGTGGCGTCCAGGGACGAGGCAGGGGCCACCCTGGAGGGAGGAAGGCCTGGGGGTGACCCCCACAGGTGGGAGTGGCAGCAAGCAGAGCCAGGCCTCCAGGCTCTAGAAAGTCTGATTAAATATGTATTTCTCTCTCTTTTTTTAATGTTACTTTGATCTGTTACACTTACCAAGCCTCTGAACAGACAGAATCCAGTTGCCAGGAGGAGACACACGACCAGCATTAAATCAAATGGTCTTCTCAGCAGGTCCTTTGCTTGCACTTCTTGAACGACCTAAAATAGAGTTTGTAACCCATGAGCAGGCCCAAAGCGCCAAGAAAGAGTCTGAGGTCTACTGAAGCAGGAGGGCTGAGATGCTGGACGGGGAGGGATTCATATCCTAAACCACTAGGCACGTAAGTTAGGAAAATCATGTTCCCCCTCTCAGCTTCCAGATTTCTCATCTGTGAAATGAGGAGATTGGGCCAGGTCACCTTGAAGGTTCCTTCGAACTCTAGGAGACCTTAAAGTTTTCTTGAGATAGCAGTTTTGTGATTATCATTATATGAGATACCCTCATTTTAAAAGTAAGGTAAACCATAAACCCATCACACTATAGAGTCACTATATTTTTCCCTATATACGTATACATATATGTAAATTTATGTATATATATACCTATATATATACAGATATACATACACACACCGCATTTATACTTTACAAAATTATGACTTTACGTATAAATAATTTGACAAAATTTGAGTGTTCTTTTGACCCTCAACATCTACCTATATTATAAGCACTTTGCCACATTATTAAAAACTCTCCTAAAACTTTTAAAATCATGTGGAAAAAACATATTGTAGCCATTCTCTCACGGGTGGATATTTATGCATTTTCACCGTTAATGTGATGTTGAACAATTCTGTACATAAGTCTTAGCATCTCTCTGATGATTTTCTGAGGGTAGGGCCTTAGACGCGGAATTTAAGGGGTTAAATATTCCAAGGCTGAGAAACACTGCCAAATTGCTCTGCGGAGCGATTCTGAATTTATTCCTCTCAGCACTGTGTGACCGTGTCCATTTCTCCCTGGCCACCACTGTGTTTTAACATTTAAAAAACGATCGTGAACAGTTGTATGTGTCTTACGACGTGAACACTCCATTGAGGCACTGACATGGAGACTTTAAAAGCAGCAGAGCCCAAGGCTATGGTTACTGTTTGCTTTTTCTTTTTGGCTACCCCCTGGTTCCTCAAAAGGATGTAAGGGTGCAGAAGCCAGCAGTGCCCCAACCTGAGTTTACTCAGCAGGTGTCTACTTGTTTACAAATGAAGTGTTTGCAAATTACAATGGATGTTAATGAATTCTACGTAAATCTTACAGTAAAATGAGTATGAGTAATCATGGTCTGATTATCTCTGGTAATTCATATTTTCATATATCATTTTGCTTAAAGAATCTTGCCTGAGGATCTAATACCTATAAAAAGGAAGAGAAACTCAGAAAGACGTTACTACCTTAGAAATGAAGACCTTAACAGAGTACCCCCCCCCCCCCCCCCCACCGCCCCCAGCCAGTACTGTTTCACTCCGACCACCTTGGCTGTGAATGGAAGGGAGGGGTCTCAGAAGACGTCCTGGAGCCAGTCTCCATGTGCCTGGATCTCTTGGTAAATCACACCCTGTGGCTGTGTGTGCTACCTTGAATACCAGCATCTCTCCAGCCTCCCCTTGGGACAGTACATGCACTGGCATCTCTGACAGAGGGGCCCAGATGCTCAAATGCCAGGCCATAAAGAGCCTCAGACAAACCACACACGCCATGCACTAATGCAGAATCTGATGGGAACAGCCAGTACAGACCAGCAGCACGGCCTGGCCCACTGAAGCAGATGTCTGAAGCAGACAGAAACACCCTCCCTGCCACTGTAACTAAGGCGTGACCAATGCACAGAATCGACACAGTCAAACCAGCTGCCCCAGATGCTCCCGTCCACGGAGGCGTGGTTCAGTGCGATCACCAGGAGATGTGAGTGAGCCCTGTGCGCTTGGGAACAGGTTACAGTTAACGTAATAAAATCACCTTTGAGGGATAATTATAATTTTCTGACGGCTGATTATAGATTCTGAAACCAGCCCAGACAGGAAGACAAGTGTATGGTATGCTTAAGAAGAAAGCAGGGCAAATGCGTGTTCCATACTTCCCTATTTAAAAGAAAGAAAGAAAAAGTCAAAAGTTTGCCACAAGCACGTGTAAACACAAGCAACATTTAGGATACCGCCCCACCTCAAGCCGTCTAAAATTGTGCTGGGGACCAGGTAATATTCTTAAATGAGACACACACACAAAAAAACAAACAAAAAAACAGGTCAAATTAAAACTATCAGGTGCTTTTTAACAGGCACATTCTATCCACTGTATTTTTAAAGTATATTTAATATAATGCCCTGATTTCTTGCACATGTAAATTACCTTTTACATTAGCTTTTGAGAGCCTTCATTTTTAAATGTATTTATCGAATGTATCGAGTTACATATAATACACAAAGCTGTAGGAAGCATTTGCACACTGCCTATAGTCGCAAACACAATACTCACCCCCTCTAGATCCTATATGTCAGGAAGCCCTGATACAGCATTGTCTAATTGTTCAGTGTCTACTTCCAAAAATTGCTCAAGAGCCATTTCTTAAAAAGTGAGATTAAGGAGGGGAAAAGGAAGAATTCTGCCAAACAGTGTTGTGATAAGCTTGGAATTTCTTGATGCTGTTACAACCAAGATACCTCCTCTATTTAAGAACACTCCCCATTGTTTCAGAAAAAGGAAAGTGAATTTTAAGATAAAGTTTCTTACCCACAATGTTTCCTGGCACAAAAACAACAATGCTCATGATAATAGATCCAACCCAGTAGAGGCCAATGGTTCTATAGCTTTCCCTGTAATGAAAAAATCTTGGCTTAGTGCACTTGTCTTAGAACACCCATTAGCAAAAGATGATCCGTATTATTAGCGGTATCCTAACTAGTAAAGTCTGTGAACCGAAACTTACTGAATCGATAGTTAAAAATCAACTCTCGGGGACCCTGGTGATCAAACTTCATTTCCACCTGTGATCTATACCATAGAACCCTCTTTGTGTCCTTTTGAATAGGAATTTCGCTTGCAACACTGGTCGTCTGTTAATCTACAGCACGGTCAATCACTGTCAAAGGAAGTGCCTCATTTTTGACGGTTTTGTAAGAAGTTCCCAGCAGGAAAGGAAAAAAGAAAGTTCACAAAAAGAAAGGAAATGGACCCATATTTTAAATCACTGTAAGTATGAGTAATGGGATGGTAAGTGGACTTTTCATGGTGTCAGAATTTTGGCCAGAGCTCTAGAGACAAAGATAATATGTAACCCCTCCCCCGTGTTCAAAAGGAGCCACCAGACACCCCTGACCTTACCCGGCAGTGTGGACAAAAAGCTCTTTCAGCCGATAACCCTGACAGCCCACCTCCACAAGGGGCTATGAGGAATCAAAAGGAGATTATCTGAAGGGAAACAGGTGGCCGATACTGTGTTTTCTGCCTGCCCCACCTCCCAAGCCAAGTGCAGCAGATTCACAATGACTGGGATCGTCAGCAGGACAATCTTCTTCCCCAGCAGGATGCTAACTGAGCCGAAGAAACTCGCCCACTCCTGGCAGCCTCCGAGCAGAGCCCAGGCATTCTCTGAAATACGTGACGTGGTCCCTGGAACTTGGGTACCTTTCATGATGGGAGAAGCCAATGCCTAGAAAAGTCCAAAACTTAGCGGGAGCTGTCCCTGAGTTCATGACTGAGGCAGCAGGGGCATGGGGCAAGAATGCACCATTTTCTCTAACCTGGAGCCAAGGGGAGGCCCAGGAACCTAGCTGGGCTTGAAGAGATCCTACCCCAAAGGGTATGCGATCTAGGTTACAGGGACCCCAACGGAAAGAAGCTGCGGGTGTACCACCAATGGCAGAGGAGTCCCACACATTCAGCCACAGAGAGCTCTGCTCGCTTGGATTTGCAACGCCCAGGTTCCTGTGGAAGGGTCTCCCGAGAGGCCACACGTGCTCCACGTGACAGACCTAGCATATCCTAACGGAGGGCATCAATCCCCAGAAAACTAAGTGTCACTTAAGACCCTGCCCCTCTTCCTTTAGCTCCACGTGTACGTACACACACATTCCCGGAGAGGCCAGCTGCACGGCGACTCGAGAAAGAACAAAACGAGAGGCCATACGCCCTGACCTCAGTGCAGAGCCCCACGCCTCAGGGCCACACGGGAACCGGAGGTGGAGGAAAGACAGAGCTTCGAACCAAAATGAGATGGAAGTTTAAAACCAGAACGGACTGGGCTTTCACTCCAGCAAATGAGACGGTCCTTAGAACACAGTCAGTAACTTGAGCGGTCTGCCCAAGCTTGTCACCACGGCAGGGGACGATCCAGAGGGCCATGTTCAAAAGGCAGCGATGCCAAGAAAACAAAGCCACGTCTAACCTGTGTCCAAGGAGCGTATGTTCATGTCCGTGTATGCCTGTCTGTGTATTTGCCCCCACATCTGTGTTTTCCTTCCGTACCCGCGTACCGGTTGCTAAGGCAAAGGCACACACAGCAGACGGACCGACTTACTCCCATGCTATGGCTGCCACCATCACCAGATACATCAAATAATGAGCAGAGCCATCCCAGTAGCAGATCATGTGCCCGTACGCCGTGTTCAGATACGGTTCACCCTAAGGAGAGATTAAGAAATGAGTCTACTTTACATACGACTCGGACATCTCCACACAGAACTCCAGACCTGCGTTTCAAGTCAAATGAAGCAGCAGAACCAGCTTGTGTCTGTCTGCTAACTTGAAACTATGCAGAATCCTGTACAATTACAAATTGGTAGGCACATGAAAACACAGCTTTACCCTGGAGCCCCCAAAACTGGAGCCTGCCGCGGGATGGCCCTGAAGAATGCCCAGCCAGCATCTGACCGGCTGGGCCAATGCCCGTGGATGGCGATACAAGACAGACAGCCTCATGGGCAATCCGCTAATGCACTGAGGCCAAGTCAAAAATGAGACTCAGGGCGCTTGGCTCTGGCCAGAGGACGGTGGCCAGAGGAGACCCTGCTCACCAGAGCCACCGGCCGACCTTCCCGATTCACCTACGTGCTCATCCCCAGGCTTGCACGAGTGAGGACGAGGAAGGCACTTCTGCCCCCCCACACATGGACAGACAGACGGGCACCCAACCGCCCTATGGGACAGACCACGATTGACTCCATTTTACAGATGAAACGGAGCGCCAAGGGTTTGTGAGACCGCCCTAAGGTCACACAGTTGACATCTAGCACAGAGCATACTGTCAAGAAAAGCCATACTTCTCCTGAGGATTTTTTCATTTTACAGCCATGAGATCCCCTGACGAGCGACATGTCGTGCTCCCAGAAGGCTACCACAAGATCACTGTCCGATTTGCATGGGTTTTTCGTTTCCTTCTGAGTCTCGTGTTCCTTTCTTCTCTCTCCCACGTCCATGCCATCCCGCCTTGTTTCCGGCCTGTCTTCCTAAGATGCCCTCAGTCCTTTCTGCGGCCAGAACGGTCAGATCAGCCAGCCAGGAGGGGCCCCTCTGAAGCGTGGTGTGCCCGGGGCAGGGCCTGCCCGGTCCTCTCTCCCCGCAAGCGAGATGGAATGAGAACTAGCGAGGAGGCAGAAATAACACAGCAGCTGGACTTCTGTGCCCACGCCTGACGCGCATCTTTTCTCCCTGACATGCTTCGACTGAACAATCCAATCTGATTTCATGACTTTAATTGTTCATGCCTACACATCGGGCTCTCGGAGCCGGTGCTGGCTCCCCTGGTGGCTTCATGGGCACTTTTTTTTCTTAATTAAAAAAAAATTTTCTTAAGGTTTATTCATTTTACAGAGACAGAACACGAGGGGAGGAGGGGCAGAGAGAGAGGGAGACACAGAATCCGAAGCAGGCTCCAGGCTCCCAGCTGTCAGCACAGAGCCTGACGCGGGGCTCGAACCCACAAACCGCGAGATCGTGACCTCAGCTGAAGTCAGAGGCTTAACCGACTGAGCCCCCAGGTGCCCCAGGACATTGGTAACTAGATGCCCCACGGGCCCTTCCGAGTTTTCACGCATCAGCTTCTGCCCTCAATTGAGCCTCAACTGGCTTCTCTTTTTTTTCTTTATTTATTTTGAGAGACACGGAGAGAGCGAGCCAGCAGGGGGTGGGGCAGAGAGAGAGAGAGAATCCCAAGCATGCTCCTCCCTGTCGGCACAGAGCCCGACGCGGGGCTCGATCTCACAAACTGCGAGATACGGTCTGAGCGGAGATCAAGAGGCTGATGCTCAATTGAGCGCCCCTCCCCCTCCCCCTCCCCGCCCCCACCCCCGTCCCTGTGCCCCCCGAGGCCTCTATCTTTTTTTTTTTTTTTTTTTTCAACGTTTATTTATTTTTGGGACAGACAGAGACAGAGCATGAACGGGGGAGGCGCAGAGAGAGAGGGAGACACAGAATCGGAAACAGGCTCCAGGCTCTGAGCCATCAGCCCAGAGCCCGACGCGGGGCTCGAACTCACGGACCGCGAGATCGTGACCTGGCTGAAGTCGGACGCTCAACCGACTGCGCCACCCAGGCGCCCCCCGAGGCCTCTATCTTAAGGATGACACCACCCTGCCTGCCCAGCTCAAAGCCGCAGGGTCCTGTTTCCACCCCTCTCTCTCCTATGCAGTGTGTGGGCACGTCCTTTCATTTCTGTTTATGAGGTCACCGCGGGCCCCCCTCCCTCCGGTTCAAACCCTCCCTGCCCCTCACTGAGCCGTTCCCAAACGGTCCCTCTAGCTGCGTTCCAAAGCCTTCCAGAGCAAGCTTCCGCCTGCGGGACCAGGCCTGCCTCCTGTATCTGGCAGCTGGGTGCCCAGAACCTGGCCCTGCCGCCCTTCCCACAGGGACACCAGCCCACCTTCTCACACCCTGTCTGCCTCAGGGCTCGCCACCCTCGGCAGCTCGACCTCCGGGCCCTCTCAGCAGCCACTTTCTCCCCAAAACCTGCCCCCTCTGGACCCAGTGGCCCCAGGCTCCCCAGGCTTCCCTTCGGTGTCTCAGCCTGTCCCTTCGCAGTTCGCTTCAGGGGGCTCTTCTGGCCGCGGCCTCCCACGTTCCACCCTCCGGCATCTCCTCTCTCCCCACTTGTTCCGAGCAGGCTCCCACTGAGATGGCCCCCAAACCTCTCCGCCAGGAATGTTCCTCAGCGCTCAAGCCCTGCCAACCAGAACATCTGCCAGGATGTCCCTCAACCACCCAAAACTCCACACGTCCCCAGATGAACTCAGCATCATCCCTGCAAACCTGCACCCCAGGCTGACTGTGGGGAAACACCTGCTGTTTCTCACCTCCAAGCTTTCACTCAAGCTGTCCCTTCCCCTCGGAATGCCCTCCACCCCCGCCCCCACCCCAGTCCATCTGGAAAATGTTTATCATCCACTGTCATCGCCATTTAAAAAAATGCTAGGGGCTCCTGGGTGGCTCAGTCAGTTAAGCGTCCGACTTAGGCTCATGATCTCACGGTCCATGGGTTCGGGCCCCCCATCGGGCTCTGTGCTGAGATCAGAGCGCGGAGCCTGCTTCGGATCCTGTGTCTCCCTCTCTCTCCGCCCCTCCCGCCGCTCATGCTTGGTCTCTCAAAAATAAACATTAAATTTTTTTTTAAAAAAATGCTAGAGCCGTATCACAAATTCGATGGGGACTCCCCTGACTGCTTCCGGACTTAGTTCTTCCTCTGTGCACAGGTAACACCTTGTTTTACTGCCTTTTGCTTCATTGTGCATCGCAGACACTGAGTTGTTTGTCTTGTGTTTTTTGTTTTTTGTTTTTTTACGAATTAAAGCTCTGTGGCCACCCTCCATCAGGCAAGTCTCATGGGGCCATTTTTCCAACCGCATTTGCTCACTTTGTGTCTCTGTGTCACATTTTAGTAATTCCGGCAATATTTCAAACTTTGTCATTCCTGGCAGAGTTGCTATGGTGATCTGTGACCGGTGATCTTTGCTGTTACTATTGTGACTGTTCTGAGGCCCCACGAACCGCACCCACACAAGACGGTGAACTTAGCAACTGCTGGGTGTGTTTGACCGCTGCACCTCCCCGCACAGCATCTTCCTTTCCTCGGCAAACGTCACTGTCGTCTTATCCTAGGAAACGGCCACGGCCACCCCCGCCTTCAGCGACCACCGCCCTGATCAGTCAGCAGCCACCAACATGGAGGCAAAGACCCTCCACCAGCAGAAGATGACTCACCGAGTCCTTCGACAGTGGTTGGCAGTTTTTGCAATAAAGCATTTTAATATTAAGGTATGTATGCTTTTTGGACCTAATGCTATTGCACACTTAACGGACTACAGTGTAGTGTAAACATAACTTTTTTCTAGTGTTTATTTATTTATTTTGGGGAGACAGAGTGCAAGCAGGGGAGGGACAGAGAGGGAGACACAGAATCCGAAGCAGGCTCCGGGCTCCGAGCTGTCAGCACAGAGCCCGACGCGGGGCTTGAACCCACGAGCTGTGAGGTCGTGACCCGAGCCGAGGTCGGATGCTTATCTGACTGAGCCACCGGGCGCCCCATAAACATAACTTTCACATGCACTGGGAAACCAAAACATTCATGTGAGGTGCTCTGTCATGATATTTGCTTTAACGCAACAGTCTGGGACCGAACCCGTGATATCTCATAGGTGTGCCCATACGGTGTGCCCAGTGTGTGCCTCCATCACTGCTCCTAGGACAGCTAGGACTTGTCTCCACTTGAGACCGCTCCTGGCAGGAGAAAGCAGGTCTCGTGACCCCACAGTCTACTCCGGCTACTGTCTTTAGAAGTAAATTCCTCCGGTTCGCCCCTCTGGGCTTAATAACACCTGCATACTTCCAAAAGCAGGAGGCAGGATGTCTTACTTTCCCATCACCCCCAACTCATCCTCGGGTCCCGCTCACTCCAAAGACTCCGGTTCTCTGAAGTTCGTCCCTCCTCCCTACCTCCTGTGCTTGGCCACCCGCCTGCCCTCACTGGCCCTGCAAATGCCTCCCCTTCGAGCCCATCCTTCCTAGAGCTGACTGCATCGCTCCCTGGCTCAAAATCTTCCCTCGAATGTGAGATAAAGTCCAAACTCCCTTAGCTTGCAGACGAAGCTCTCCATTATTTGAAACACAGACGAAGGCGAAACTTTCAGCTCTGCTCCTTCCTTATTTCCTGTGTGACCTTGAGCAAGTGACCTAAGCTCTCTGGGGCCGGATTCATCCACCATAACACAGGGAGGAGGATTAGGTGTCTCAAGTGCCGGGCAGCACTAGCACATGACGACGGGGAGGGAAGGATGGTCATCGCAATCAAGTGGCTTCCGTAAGTGCCGTGGTGGTCGCCACTTTCCACGTGTAAGACCAGCCTGAGCTTTTGGCCGTAGTAATGGTTTCACAGTAACAGACACCAAACACTGAATTCACTTGGAGGATCTCATTCCTGGAGAAGGGGAGTGGAGCGGGTGTGAGGGAACAGGTGTACGACCAAACTCTGGAGAGAAGTGCCCCCCGCTTTGCACGTGAGTAAACCCGCTGTGTCCGTGGCAGTGAGCGATGCCACGGACCGTGCCTGCTTACACCAAACGGAGGGATTTCGTCTCTGAGCCACACGGCTGAGGCTGCTGACCGTTTGGCGTAAGGCTTACGGTTGCTAAGCGATGCCATACCTCTCTCAAGTAGTGTGTCACAAACCCGTCAATGATTCCGTCCTGTTCCAGTGCTATGATGAGGTTCACCACACTGGTAAATCCGAACACTGCATACACTAGAGCAAAGAAAGCGAGAGTTTCCTTTTTAATTAAAAAAACATTTTTTTTGTAAGTAACCTCTACCCCCAACCTGGGGCTCAAACCCACAACCCTGAGATCAAGAGTCGCACGCTCCACTGACTGAGCCAGCCAGGTGCCCCGAGAAAGCAGTAGTTTAAAAAGCAGTGGGTCAGGAGGGGGCGCCTGGGTGGCTCAGTCAGTTAAGCATCTGACTCTTGATTTTGGCTCAGGTCACGATCTCATGGTTGTGGGTTCGAGCCCTGCATCCGGGCTCTCTGCTGACAGTGCAGAGCCTGCTTGGGGTTCTGTCTCTCCCTCGCTCTCTGACCATCCCCCGCCCCTAAAAAATAAATAAATAAACATTAAATTAAAAAAACAAAAAGCAGTAGGTCAGGAGACAATGACTAAGAGCTTGGCATTCACCAGTAACAGTGACTTGTTTTTAATGTGACTGTGGACACTCACCATGGGCTAACAGAAGGTCCCTCCTGCACACACATTGGTACCTTTGCCTGTGTCACTGCCCAAGTGCCCTGTCCAAGGAGACACCCGCCAGGGGGACAGAATGACAAACTCACCCGCTAACTGTCCCACAGGATTCTACCAGGCCCCCCCATCCGTCCTCCGCTCCCTACAAGTGGCTGCCCAGGACCCCATCTGCACAGAGGGAACAAAACCAGTAACCAGTGGCCAAGAATAGAGGTGACCACGAGGTGGGTATATTTACAATAATGACTCAGGGGCACCTGGGTGGCTCAGTCAGTTAAGTGTCCGACTCCAGCTCAGGTCATGATCTCATGGTTCATGGGTTCGAGCCCCACATCGGGCTCTGCTGACAGCTCGGAGCCTGGAGCCTGCTTCAGATTCTGTGTCTCCCTCTCTCTCTCTCTGCCCTTCCGCTGCTTGTCTTCTGTCTCTTTCTCTCTCAAAAATAAATAAACATTGGAAAATAAAAAAAATAAAACAGAAGCCATGAAAAAGTAAGTGGGGAGGAGAGCGGCAGAGGTTAATTCACAGAGAGGGGAAGCTGGCCTTGCCGAGTCTGCAGCCGGGGCCGCGGGGTTCACATTCTCACTGGGAGCGGAAGGCCCACGGCTGCCCTGCCGTGCACACCCTGCCTCCCTGTGCCTCCCAGGCCTGTGGTCCAGGCCTGGTAGTCTGGGATCGGCCATCAGTGATCGGTCACCATATGTCTCCCAGGAAAGGAAGCATTTAGCGTCTGATCACTGGACAGTTCCACCCTCGCTGAAGCTGACAGGAGCATCAGATGCTGGGTCACAGGTGGTAAGCACCCGCCCTGAGGCTTCCGTGTGCTCAAGGCTGTGACAGAGACAAGGAGAGAGGGCCGAGGGTGTGGGAGCAAGGGTGCTCAACCCTGGGGAGTCGGGACAGACACAAGTCAGCTAAGTATGGGCACCACAGAGTGGCGGGGGGCCGGCGGGGGGAAGATGGCAGCAGGAGACCTGTCTAGAAAGGTGGACCAGGGCCAGAGCAAAGGCAGGTAGTGTGGGGCAGGAGAAGATGTGGGCCCTGAACTGGGACAGGTCCAGCTAATCTACTGACTGGCTATCCAATCTTAGGCAAGTTGCATCATTTACCTAAACTTCACAGTTTTTCAAAAAAAATTTTTAATGTTTATTTTAGAGAGAGAGAAAGAAAGAGAGAGAGAGAGACAAAGTGCGAGTGGCGAAGGGGCAGAGAAAGAGTGAGACGCAGAATCCAAAGCAGGCTCCAGGCTCCAAGCTGTCAGTGCAGAGCCCAACATGGGGCTCGAACTCACGAACCGTGAGATCATGACCTGAGCCGAAGTCGGACGCTTAACCGACTGAGCCACCCAGGCGCCCCTCAACTTTAGGGTTTTTTACACGCAAGCTGGGAGAAATTAGTTACTCCCGATTCTTCTTTGCCTCCCCACCTTTGCCAAGATCCACTGTGGGCAGAGAATATGCCCCATGCCATTGGTGATACACTCAGCCACATGACTTGCTGTGGCCAGTGGAACGTGTGGCCAGTGGAACTGACAATGGCCAACTCCAAGTCTCCTCTGCCAGGAGGAGGGCACACCTTGGGGAGCTACTGGTCCAAGAGCAAGGAGACACATGACACAGCCCTGAATCTGACCCACAGCCTAAAGCACAGCATTCTGGCCAACCCGTGAGCAAGGAAAATAGATGTTTATAGCCAAGACATGGAAACACCCTACGTGTCCATTGATGGATGAATGGATAAAGAAGATACACAGACACAATGGAATCTTGGCCATAAAAAAAAGAAGGAAATCCTGCCATTGGCAACAACATAAATGGATTTCGAGGGCATTGTCCTAAGTGAAATAAGTTATCCGGAGAAAGACAAATACCGTATGACCTCACATGCGGAATCTAGGAAAGCTGAGTTCTCAGAAACAGAGCTTGGAACGGTGGTTGCCAGGGGCTGGTGAGTGGGGGAAACGGGGAGATGCCGGCCAAACAAACTTCCGGGTGTAAGACGAGTGAGTTGCGGTATCCGATTTGCCACGTGGTGACCGTGGTCGACGACACCGCGCCGCATGCTTCACGTTCCCACCGCGCACCAGAGACGGGTGATTACGGGAGGAGAAGGACCTTACTGAAGGCAAGCGACCTGGTCGTGGTCACCATCTCCCAGCGTATGCGCGCATCGCGTCATACGAGCCTCCGTCTCACAGTCGCACAAGGTCACCTGTCAGTTGCATCTCAGCGAAGCAGGGGGAGTATGGAAAGCGCGTGCCGCTGCTACAGGGAGCTGGGGCCTGGGGGGTGTCTGACACGCAGCCTGGCTACAGCAGACGCTGAATGAGTAAACGCCCAGCAAAGTTCCCGGCAGGGGAAGCGCTTGAAGGCGGTAACGGCTCGGGCCACAAAGGTCACGGGCTTTGGGGTCAATGCCGGTCTCAGGATGCGACCGTGACCTTGTTTCTCAGCTTCTTAATCTGTAACTGGAGGGTATTTGTTGTAAGCATTAAATAAAACACTCCTGGGGCACCTGGGTGGCTCAGTCGGTTGGATGTCCGACTTCAGCTCAGGTCATGATCTCGCGGTCCGTGAGTTTGAGCCCCGTGTCGGGCTCTGTGCTGACAGCTCAGAGCCTGGAGCCTGTTTCAGATTCTGTGTCTCCCTCTCTCTGACCCTCCCCCGTTCATGCTCTGTCTCTCTCTGTCTCAAAAATGAATAAATGTTAAAAAAAAAATTTTTTTAATAAATAAATAAAACACTCCTGCTGCAGTGGCCACGACCAGGCACACTTTTTTTTTTTTTTAAGGTTTATTTATTTTTGAGACAGAGAGAGACAGAGCATGAACGGCAGAGGGTCAGAGAGAGGGAGACACAGAATCTGAAACAGGCTCCAGGCTCTGAGCTGTCAGCACAGAGCCCGATGCGGGGCTCGAACTCACAGACCACCAAGATCACGACCTGAGCCGAAGTCGGACGCTTAACCGACTGAGCCACCCAGGTGCCCCCAGGCACACTCTTAAGTGCTTAATCAGTGGTGTTTTTATTTATTTAATGCACGTGTGTATTTTTCAGGCACTGTTGTAAGTATTTTACAAATACTGTTTAATGTTTGCACCGGCCCTCCGTGGTAAGTGCTGTTAGTTTCCTCATTATACAAACGTGCAGACCGAGCCACTGTACTTGCACAGCTAAGTTCCACACCAGGTGAGGCTGTTTGCCAGAGGGCCAGAGGTGCAGGAAGGAGAGTGGAGATCAGAGGTCAGAGCACGGCTGGGGTTGGGGCGAGGAACAGAGGGGCATCCTGCCTGGCTGGCCCTGGCAGTGACCTTCCGCCCTGATCTCAGCTGGGAAAGGGTGGGGTCCACAGCCCGGAGGAGGCGTTAGTTTGGAGGGGAGGAGGGAGGACTGTGTGGCCCTGAACTACTCCTACGCTTCCTACCACATTACCAGCGGGCTCAGGGCATTGGAGGCAGACTTCTTGTTCACAGAAGAAACATAACGCAGGCAAAAGTCAAGTGTTGTGCTGTTGAGTGGACCCCAACAGTTCCCGTCCCACGGGCCCACGGACACGTACCATAGAACAGCGGGTCCCGGGGTGGTTTTCTTTTGACGAGGACACGAGCCAGCAGGGCTACCAGGAGCAGGATGAGGGCAGCAACCCCTACGATTGTCCAGGAACTGCAACAACCGGAGCAGGGAGGTGGTCACTTATCGAAATAAATACATGAGTGCGTGGAATTTCCTGGCTGTTGATCGCGTTTGCTCCCACCTCTGCCTCTGCCTACAGCTCTAGTGCTGTGGGCTTCCTGACGTCTTTCTGCAGCACGTTGGCCCCTCCCCGGCCACCCGTGCGACTTTCAGGGACCGGAGCCACCAGGTTCTCACTCGTCCCATCCTGCCCACCTGCATAGCGCCCTCCCCCCATCCTATCCCATCCCCCCCCCCCCCCCCCGCAGATGGCCTCTGCCTACCGGCCTCCCCAAACCCTGCTCCCCGGGGACGGACGTGCCTAACCACCGAATCCCGCCACCTCCCTCAGGGCCGGCCGGAAACCCTCAGACTGAGCTCCAGGGAGCCACGGGAGTCACAACCGCACGGACCTTTCAGGAGGACAAGGAAGGAGGGCCGGGTGGAAGCGTGTGGCCCGACCTGCGGCCAGAGTGAAGCCAGCTCCCCACACCCAAGGCCAGCAAGCCGGCGTCCACCCCACAGCCGGGAGCTGAGGTGAGGCGAGGCCGGGCACAGGGAAAGGGCACGGCGCCGGGGATGCCAGAAGCCAAGCCGCCTTCCCCGCAGGGCAGCACTAGGGCGTGAGGCTGGGCCCAGTCACCGGTCAAGGCCCCTGCACTCTGGCCCCTACGCAGCCACTGCCCAACTGTGTTCGTGAACTAATTTTAAACCTATTAAGGATAAAATGTATCATGCAGCCCTATGTACCAGGCACGGTGGATGCATGGAGGAGGTCCCTGTCTCCACGGAGGGTCCCATCTGAATGAGCTCTGAGCTCTCTCGGCCAGGAGGTCACCTCTAGTCCTACACACAGATGCTCTCTCTCACCTCCAGCACCAACTGGGCTTGCAGTTATAGACAAAGTGTTGCCTGGCCCTCTCTTATAGCCTGCTACACCAGCGCCCCCTCAACAGCCCTCGAGAGCTCCCACAGGCACCACTCCTCAGCTGAAATCCCTCCACACTACTCCAGCCCAACAGGAGAACTGCTGGGTAACCTTTGCCATTGCCCCTGAGACTTCTGGAAAGTACCTTCCTCAGTCACAGGCTCCACAACCCAATAAGACCTACCAGTAACGGAAGGACAAACTCCTGCTGAAGTTCGCTCCACACACCTGTAGCTGGAATGGGTGTTAGGCACCAGTCAGAAATCTGCCCCCAATGTAAGAGAGGTCAGTCGGGAAGTGGGAAGTGATCCATCCAACCTTCAGGTAGATGGGCCCCAAGGAGACTGGTTGCAGGGGCAGGAGAGCGGTATCCTCAGCACCTGGCCCCAGGCCCCACAAAGAGTCAGGGAATGGACACTGGGCATCAGCATAAGCCAACCTTGACCTGCAGAATCTGAATACTTTGGAGTGGGGCATGAGAATATGACACAAAGTCTGCCTGGGGACTTCTGCTAGGGTATACAAGAATTGATAAATAGATGAGGGAGGGAAAGGGGGAGAGTAAGCCAGGAAAGAGAAATAAATGGATGGATGGATGGATGGATGGATGAATGGATGGTGGATGGTGGTGAATGAATGGATGATGGATGGTGGATGATGGATGATGAATGAATGGGTGGATGGATGAATGGATGGTGGATGGTGAATGAATGGGTGGATAGGTGGGTGGATGGATGGATGAATGGATGATGGATGGTGGATGGTGGTGAATGAATGGATCATGGATGGTGGATGATGGATGGTGAATGAATGTGTGGATGGATGATGGATGAATGGATGGTGGATGGTGGATGGTGTATGAATGGGTGGATGGGTGGATGGTCAGATGGATGGATTACAGATGGTGGATGGATGCATGGATGGCACACTTCTATGATAAGAATGAGGACGAATGTCAATGTCCAGGCAAGAAATTGAAATAGGAAGTCTCTAGGGGTGCCCATCAGTGGCTGTTCCAGGCTCCTCCTGTAGGGATGAGCAAAAGGAAGAGAGGACAGAAGAGGAAGCTGATGTGGGTCAGGAACATGATACTGAACTGAAGCATCCCGTGAAGAGGGAAGAGGTTAGATGTGCTATATAAGCCGACGGGCATTTTAATCACAGCCTGAGTCAGGTGGTGGCCAGAAAGTAACCCCCATTCCTGCTCCTACCAAGGACCTATGCCTACAGCCGGCAAGATCACGCAACTGGTGCTCTTCTACAGTATGAGAGAGCTGTGTAAACTGGTTCCCGTGTCCCCTCACACTCGCCACCTGGGGGAGGAGCAAAGCACGAAGAGAAACTGAGGCAGCAGATCCTGTGTGCATCCCGGTCGCAGCCCAGTGCAGAACCGAGCAGGGACTTAGGGGGAGAGGGAGATGGGGTAAGGGCTGAGACTCACCCCAGGGTGAAAAAGTTGCTAGTCATGGGTCTTGGAATGGGGGGCATTACAAGGTGTCCACGAAAGGACACCTACACACACAAAGGGGACATGTATGGGTGAGTATGAGCAGAGAGAGAAAGTGTGCATGCGTGTGTGTGTGTGTGTGTGTGTGTGTATGAGACAGAGAGAGACAGAGAGAGAGAGACATCCCAACTCTTCCCTGACTCCTTAACCTGACTTGCTTTTTCTGTTTTTCAGGCTTTCGTAAAAGGTTTGGTGGGAAGGAAGCTTCAACTAATCCAACTATTTCAAACCTAACTGAATGTCTGCTATGCACAAGGCCCTGTGCTGGGCAAGACAATACTCAGGTGAGCTATATGGTCTGGGAAGGTGAGTTTGGCCACAGGAAAGTAACTCTGGTGGGAAAAGTGCAATCCAAGGGGGCCGGGTGGAGGGAAAGATCACATCTACTGGGAGGGAGGGTCTGGAAAAGTTAGAGGAGGCATTTGGCATTTTACCCCAGGCCATAGAGTCCTGGTGCAGCTTCAAAAGTCAGGTCAGGGAGGAAGGCCTCCAGTCAGAGGGAAATGCATGAGGAAGGGCAAGGAAGTAGGAAGTTAAGGAGCATCCAAGGGCTGGGCCAGGGGAGCTCCAGCAGGCCAGTGCCCGGGGAACTGCAGGGAGGAAACAGATGTTAACCCAGCCCTGGGGTCACTGTGGCTGTGGAAGGGGATGGTGGCAGGGTGGGTGGTGGAGAAAGAAGAGAGAGGAGTCAGAGGCCACTGGAATTTTAACCTACAGGGGGAAGGGAAGAATGCCTGGAAGCAGTTATTCAGAACTCTGCAGGGCTTAGCAATGTGCTCAATAATATACAGCAATACATAATTCAGTGTGTGCTCAGTAAATGCCATCGCCATCCTGCCAGTGGCTGAGGCCAAAATCTCAGAGTCATCCTCAAATCCTCTCCAGGACATGCAGTCTCTCAGTAAGCTGCCCCGCCTCCCTCCAGAATACCCCCACACCCAGCCACATCCCCCCACCCCGCCCTGAAAGGCTCTGTCCCCACATCCTCCGGTGGCCACCTCCTGCACCTCAAGTCTCCTCCTCCAGGAAACCTTCCCTGACCACCAGTCCCCTTCCCAGGCACTCGGGTTGCCCCATTTTACTTACTGATGTCTGTCTCAACACTCGTGTCCCCCACCTTTCCTGGCTTGTCTATAGCCATATCCCCAATTCTTGGAACAGAGTCGCACGCAGCCTATGGACTCAATAAATGTTTGCTGAACTGCGCATAATGCCATTGTAGGAACGCAGGGTCCCCCGTGCACTGTATTCACAGACTCGTGACATTCGCTGCCCAGAGCTGCTGCTTGCAGGAGTTGCACCCCAAGACTGGGTCAGACCAAGGGCAGTCGATGCCGGTGCCTGCGGAGTGCTCAGTATGGATGTGTGAGGCTGTCGGCAAGTGGTGGCCCCAGGAGAGGGGCAGAGGCAGAGACAGAGACACAGAAGGGGAGAAGGAAGTCCCCGCCCTGTGGGCAGACACTTATCCGCAGCCTGAAGGTCTGGAGGGGGGTTGCAGCTACAGACTGATGCAATTTCCTTAGCACCAACTGCTGTGGGAAACATAACAGGTTAACTTCCTCGTCCCCACACACAGCGGGGGGACATCAGCAGGCACAGAGGCCTGGCACCGGTCCCACTGCCCGGCCGGGCCCGCAGCTGCCTGGTGCACAGTTGCTCAGCCAGGGACCCCTCGCACAAGCCCGAGGCCGGCGTTGGGCTCCACCCATTTCCTTAGCCTCCAACGGCCCTGCCTCTCGCCCCTGAGCTGTCTGTCCTGCACAGCGCCTCTTCGCGAACAGGTCTCTTCGGATCCTGACAACAGGGATACAAAGAGAGGCCATTTGACAGACCGGAAAACTGAGGCCAGCCCCCGCCCCACCCCGCCCCGGGGCAGTGCCAAAGCCACGCCTAGAACCCAGGTCTTTGCCCGCTGGTCCCGGGCTATTTCTGCTAGTCATTCACAACAGTTTCTAAAATTAATAAGAAATGAGAAGCATGTGTGCGTCCGTACGTGGAAACGCTCACCGCACGAGCCGGGGGAACACGGCCGCGCTCGTGGTGGTCGCTGCTGCACCGCCCGGGACCCCTGCCCCCGGGCTCCCCAAGGGCAGGGGCATCGCCTCGTTGACCTCTGTCTCCCCGTTGCCCGCACCGCGCGGGCGCCCGGCACTTGGCTCCAGGGCTGCGCCGCAGGTCCCGGACGCCCGCCCGCCCGAGCCGCACCCCCACCGGCCCCCCAGGGCCGCGCGCCCCCACCCCCACCCCGCGCCTCCCCTCCCCTGCCCGGCCCCCGCCGGGTGCGGCTCGGGCCCCCTCGGAAAAGTTGCCGCTCGGCCGCCCCCCTCCCCCGTGCCCCGGCGCCGACCCCCGCCGCGCGCGCCCGCTCACTCGTGCTGGGCCGCCAGGTGGTTGAAGACGTAGGTGACCGGGATGGCCGAGAGGGACAGCACGAAGACCCCGGTGGCCGCAGAGGCACTCATCGCCGCCGCCGCGCCGCTCGCCCTTCAGCGCATCCCGCGCGGCGCCCCGCCCCAGCTTCCGGCAGCGCCCGCGCCCCCAGTCCGTGCCCTTCGGGGCGTCCCGCGCCGCGCCCTCAGCAGCGCCCCCTCGGCGAGCCGGCCCGCAGCCGCCCCGGAGCGCAGCGCGGCGCCGCCCTGCAGTCCCGGGAGGGGGCGCTGCTGAGGGCCGCGGGGGTTCGGCCGCCAGCGGGGGGCGGCGCCGAGGGGGGGCGGAGACAGCCCCCTGCCCGGACAGGTGCGGGGGGGGGGGGTGGGCGGGGATCTGCGGGAGGGCGGCGGCCCGGGAGGGGTGGGGGGTGGGCGCACGGCCGGGGGCTGGTCGTCGACGACCTGGAGAGGCTCCGGCAGAGCGGAGGGGGGTGGAGCCAGACCCGGGTGGGGGGGGGGGTGTCCACGTGGGGAGCCCTAGGGCCGGGACGGAGGGACGGATGATCCCGAAGGCTTGGATCTTCTGGGCCGGCAGCGGACAGGGGGCAGAATGCGAATATCCCTTTCAAGCCCTGGCTGCTCCCTCAGCTTGCTGTTGACCTTGGCCAAGTTACTCAAGTCCTGTGTCTTTTCCCTTCCCTGACAATGGGGGTAACCCGGGGCGGTGTGGTTGTGGGAGCAACCGAGCTGGTGTGCGTCGGCCACGGCCGGCTCCCGCCGTTCCCGTTCTGGGGGTTGAAACGGACACAGGGAGAAATGCTATGATTTAAGACACGAGAGCACCATTCGTTTCTATCCCCGGTAGCGTTCCTGGAGGCCAGGTCACCCCGGACAGCCTGTGCTGGGCCCTGCATGGGTACAAGGACTGGGAGACAAGGACGCTGCTCAGACCTGCTCAGACGGCTGTCAGATGCCCATTGGTTACAGAGAAGGGAGCCGAGTATTGCCCTGGCTGCTTGACCATGTTGGTGACCAGGTCTCAGAAAGCCCCTCCACCCCGGGACTGAACCTGGATTAGTCTACTGTCCCGGAAAGGGAAGGAAAGTAGGTTCAAACAGAGTGCAGGTCAAACAACCCAGAGAGGTGGCATGTACTTAGCGTAGGAAGGGTACCACTGCCAGCGACCTGATGACATCACTCAGCTCAGTTTAGAGACGAGGAAAATGAGCCACAGAGAGGCTGTGACCTACCTGCTCTGGGCCACTCAACTTTTCCCAAGCTGGCTCTCCTAATCCCCTATCCTGGCGCTTCCTGGAGGCTTCTCCAACTCTGAGGACAGAATGAGAAAATCTTGGCCCAAATTGTGACACACCCAAAGTTCTCCCAAGAGATGTCCTCACCTGTGACCTGGATGTCACTCCCCTTAAACTCTGTCTTCCTCCAGGGACGCCCGGGTGGCTCAGTGGGTTGAGTGTCTGACTTCAGCTCAGGTCATGATCTCACCGTTCGTGGGTTTGAGCCTCACGTCAGGCTCTGTGCTGACAGTTCGGAGCTTGGAGCCTGTTTCGGATTCTGTGTCTCCCTCTCTCTCTCTGCCCCTCCCATGCTCATGCTCTCTCTCTCTCTCTCTCTCTCTCTCTCTCTCTCTCTCTCTCTCTTTCTCTCTCTCTCTCTCAAAAATAAATAAACATTAAAAAACAAGCAAAATACCTCTGACTTCCTTCGGACAACAGATAGCTCCTCTAAAGCCCCCTTCTGTCCTCCCACCCAACCCCTGAGGCCAGTCCAGCCCCTCGATCACTGCCCAAACCTGACTGGGTCAGTTTTGCCTTCTCTGCACACCCTGAACCCCTCCGGCTGCCCTGGGTCCTTCCCCTCAACCAAGGCACATACACAACTATGTCCCAATGTACAAGGATGCTCTCTGGGCCAGAGGTTCCTCCCCTTTGCCACCTACTCTCTCTCCTTTCTCATCTACACTTGTGTTTTTTTAATGTTTACTCATTTTTGAGAGAGAGTGGGGGAGGGGCAGAGAGACGGGGACACAGAATCCCAAGCAGGCTCCTCGCTGACGGTAGAGAACCTGACACGGGGCTCGAACTCACAAACTGCAAGATCATGACCTGAGCCGAAGTCAGTGGCCTAACGGACTAAGCCACACAGGCGCCCCTCCGTGCTTGGTTTTAATACCTTTGTCTATGCTGAGAGATCCCGAATTACCATCCCTAGGACTGACTCCTCCCCTCAGTGCTGCCACAGAGGCGTCCCACAGGCACCTCACAGCTCTCTCTCATCTGGTGGCATCACCACAAACCTGGTCGTCCAAGCCGGACCCCTGGGAGTCCACCTGAGTTCTGGCCAATCCCAAATCCCTCTGGTTGCAGCAAACGCCTGTCAGGTCTGTCTGCCCCTCCCCATCTGCACGCCTACTCCCTACTGCCTGTTCAGGTCTGTTCTGTCTCCCATGTCCCCCCCCCCACCCCCTCGTCTCTCTGCCTCTGATCCCACCGGCTCTAGAAGGCCTCATCTGACCACCCTCCTGCTTCCCTTACCCTCTCCGTCAAGCTTCGCTTCCTTCACGTCACTCTTACTATCCAAAATTATCTCGCTTACATGTCTGCCTTCTGTTCTGTGTCCCTCTCTCCAGTATGATGTACGCTCCTTAAAGATAAATCAGGAAATTATCTGTCTTGCTTACAGTTCTATTCCCATCATTCAGATTAACAGAGGAGGTACAGGGTGGGTACTCAAGAAATCTTTGCTCAGGGGATGAATGTTCAGATCGTCATTGTCTGATGGAAATAGAATGTGAGCCACATGTATAACCTAATTTTGGAGGTTTTTTTTTTTTTTTTTTTAGGTAAACTCTACCAAGCATGGGGCTTGTGTTTATGGCCCCAGGATCAAGAGTGGCATCCTCTCCCAACCGACCCAGTCAGGGGCCCCTGTAACCTTAAACCTTCCAGTAGTCACATTACAAAAGCAAATAGAGGGGCGCCTGGGTGGCTCAGTTGGTTGAGCATCCAACTCTTGATTTGGCTCAGGTCGTGATCTCATGGTTCGTGGGTTTGAGCCCCATATCGGGCTGTGCGCTGATGGCACAGAGCCTGCTTGGGATTCCTTCTTTCTGTCTCTGCTCCTCCCTCCATGGGCACGCTCTCTGTGTCTGCCTCTCTCTCTCTCTCGAAATAAAGAAACATTTTTTAAAAAGTAAAAAGACATACGTGAAATTCACTGTGGAATGATATATTTGATTTAAGCTACCATGTCCGAAGGTGATTGTTTCAATAGGTCACAGATGTCAAAGATACCAAAATATTTGACCTTTTTGTATACCTTGAAATTTTATGTGTTTCGCTTACCCTATATTCCGTTTCAGACCAGCCACCTTTCAAGGACTCAGCAGCCACAAGCACCAGTGGCATCTGTATTGGACTTACCCCTCCTGTCATGCTGACCCGGATTCAGTTGCGCTCTCTGCTGGCTGCTGTTAAGAATGGGTGTGGCAGTTACATCACTAATAAGCTTGTTCAAATGTCCTGAGGGACTCTACCGTGTTTCCAGCGTCGTTCTAAGACGTGGTCACACAAAGATGAATTACAAGTACATCTTGCCCGAGAAGACCACCGTCTGGCGTGAGAACGAGCTATGTAAACAGTTACCGTACAAGGCGTAAAAGATCTATGTACAGATTGCCGTAGGGACCAACAGTTCCGTCTGGAGGAACCAAGAAAAGCTTCAGAGAGGAGGTGAGGCTTTAGACCAGACTTGACGAACCAGTAGAAGCTGGCCAAGCAGACAAGGAATAGGTGGGGCTTCCCAGGCAATGAGGACAGCACGTGTCCAAGGCAGAAATGTGTGGGAGCATCTTGGTGAACTTCAAGCCATTTGCTCTGGTTGAAGATACTGGGATGTCACGCACGAGGGGGCTGGCAGGAAGAGAAGACAGACAGGTGACCAGGGCCTCGATCTCAGAAGACCTCAAGTGCAGGGAGCATTTAAGATTTGAGTGGGAGGGGAGCCTGGGTGGCTCAGTGGGTTAAGCGTCCGACTTTGGCTCAGGTCCAACTTCAGCTCAGGTCACGATCTCATGGGGTTTCGGGCCCTGAATCAGGCTCTGTGCTGACAGCTCAGAGCCTGGAGCCTGCTTCCGATTCTGTGTCTCCCTCGCCCTCTGCCCCTCCCCCGCTTGCACTTGCTCTCTTTTTCTCAAAAATAAATAAACGTTAAAAAAATTTTTTTTTAAAGATTTATGAGTGGGAAAGAGTAGCATCTTTTTTTTAAATGATGTTTTTATTTATGTTTGAGGGAGAGAGAGACAGCACAAGCCGGAGAGGGGCACGGAGAGAGGGAGACACAGAATCGGAAGCAGGCTCCAGGCTCTAAATTGTCAGTGCAGAGCCTGACACTGGGATCGAACCCACAAACCATGAGATCATGACCAGAGCTGAAATCGGACTTTTAATCGACTGAGCCACCCGGGCGTCCCAAGAGTAGCATCTTTAAAGCCCTGCCCGGCAGCTGGTGTGGACCATGGTTTAGGAGGAGAGACAGGAGGCAGGAAGGCTAATTAGGAATAATGACAATTGTCCCAGCAAGAGATGACAAGGACCAGAACCAATGCAATGTGAGGGAAGAAAAGGCAGATGAGAAAGATCTGGATAGGAATTCTAAGGGGAGAAAGTCGGGAGGCAGGGGCTGAGCACGGGTTTGGTTTGGGACACGCTGGGTTGCCAGTGCCCGTGGCCCGTGGGGTTCCCAGGAGGAGCTGTCCCATAGGCAACTGGGGATACTGGTCTATGGCAGCCAGAGAGGCAAAAGCGCAGATTCAGATTTGGGGAACCTGAGCCTAGAGGTGTGGCTGAATATCAAGGAAATGAATTCATTGTCCCAGGAGGAGGGGAGGGTCTAAGAGAACACTAACAGACGCCATCAGAGAGGGGTTGGTGAGCACCTGCCACCAGCAGGGCAGCCCAAAGGCATCTGAACACCATGGCGGAAGCATCCAACATCCCAACCCTGAGAGCTCTTCCCTCAGAATCTGTAAGAGACTCAAGGGCCACAACAAAGCTTTGGACACTGTGATAACCATATTGGGGATTAGGATTTTGTTGACAACAATTTCTCTTAATGCCGAAATGACGAGTGGTGAACAGGTTCCCCCAGGAATATAATCTCATTCCACAACACTACAGTATTCTGTAGACTCCAAAGTGCCGTTGACCCTTGAACGAGGCAGGGGTTAGGGGCGCCGACCCCCCGTGCCGTCAAAATTCTGCATCTCGGGGTGCCTGGGTGGCTCAGTTGGTTAAGCGTCTGACTCTTGGTTTTGGCTCAGTTCATGATCTCACCGTTCGGTGTGTTTGAGCCCTGCA
Source organism: Lynx canadensis (assembly GCF_007474595.2). Taxonomy (NCBI): domain Eukaryota; kingdom Metazoa; phylum Chordata; class Mammalia; order Carnivora; family Felidae; genus Lynx; species Lynx canadensis. The sequence continues at coordinate 3,650,103 of NC_044308.2, forward strand.
CTGGCAGTGCGGATCCTGCTTGGGATTCTCTCTTTCCCTCTCTCTCTGCCCCTTCCCCAATCATCCTGTCTCTGTCTCTCTCAAAAATACATAAAAAAAAAAAACTCTGCATGTAACTTTTCACTCCCTAGAAACATAATACTGATAGCCTACTGTTGACTGGCAGACTAATACATAAATGGCTGATTAATATGTATTTTGTATGTTGCATATATTATACCATAAAGCTTACAAGAAACTAAGAGAAAAGAAAACATTAAGAAAATCATAAGGAAGAGAAAATGCAGTCACAGGACTGGACTGTATTTATCAAAAAACAAATACACGTGTAACTGGACCCATGCGGTCCAAACCCATGTCTTTCAAGGGCTCACGTGGATTTGCGTGGACATTAACTCTCTTATCTTCACAGCAGATGTCTGAAGAACATAGAGCCCTTTATGGATGGGGAAACTGAGGCTCAAAGAGGCGAGATGATGTGCCCAAAGTCAAAAGAGAGAGTGAACCTGAATCCAGATTTTCTCTCAGTCACTATACCCGGGATGCCACGGCTGACCACGCACCACGTTGGGCGCCTTAGAAATGGCGGATGATTTCGCCACTTGACTCGCGCAGGAAGCTCAGGTCTGGAGTTCTACTCCATGCCCATCAGTAAGTATTAAATTCCTATCTTGAAAGAGGGTTGGACATGACTGAAAAGGTATTCAGACAGTAAAGTTGTTTGGTTTTTTATTTGGTGGTGGTGGTGGTGGTGGTGGTGGTGTGTGTGTGTGTGTGTGTGTGTGTGTGTTTTAGGAACATCCATCTTGCAAGCCATGAAGATAATACTGTAGCTGTGAAATTTGACCCCAAGCTTCCTGCAAGCAAAAATAGACACATGGAGGTGAGCCCACTGACCGTTCTCTGATGAGAAAGACACAGGTTTTTGTCACATTGATTCAAAATAATTGACTAATGAGGAATTAAATCGAAGCCCCCCTCCCCAATCCGGTGTCTGCCGTGGAGGGGAAGTGAAAGCAGAACAGGGGGAACTTGGGCAGGTAGGAACTGAGAATGTGCGGACAGGGGCTGGGGGGACACAGAGTAACACTCTCCTACAAGGGCAGTGTAGACGTCAGCCCGCAGGCCACTCGAACCCCAGCCCCAGAGCTTTCCCTTGTCACATGCTGCAGTTTCCCCCCTTCTAAATCCTTCCGATAAAAGTTGTGTTTGTGTTTTTATGCACAGTTGCACACTCGAGATGAATGTGCCAGGGGTAATCAAACAGACCTATCTGTGGGGTGAATAGGGACAGTGACCGGACAGTGACCAGGGTAAGGCTGGTGTGCCTTAGTGGGTAGATCGTTAGAATCCTGTCTGGAGCAGGGACCAGACAGTGCTGAGTCCACTCAGAGAAACTCTAAGTTACATTAAGCACCAGGTTTCTCTTCGGTAACCATGAGCGCCCTGTTAAGGGCTGCAGTTAGTAACACAGATATTTTGGGGTGACGGTTGCTGTCTGTCCAGCCCCTAACAGGGTGCCCGCCATGGAGCAGATGCCCGATAAATGTTAACCGAAGAGAAAACAGGGGAGAGGAGGAACGGAAGGTGGGGCTTAAAAAAGAAAAGATGAAGAGAGAGTAAAGGGACAGGGTAGGATGGAAATCTGTAGGAAAATGGCAAGAAAATAAGACGAAAGGAGAGAGAAAGTAAGGCGTAAAACGTTGGTCCAGAAGTCTAGCAGTCGCCAGATGAGGTCTGTACTATTGCCCTGGGTTTCCTAGCAACCAAAGCAAGGAAGGAAACATACTATTACAACATTCACAGGATCTATAGGATAACAACAGATCGTTGTTCAGAATGGCTCCCCTGGCCCCTCCTGAAGGGAACACCGTGTCACACGGTGTGCCCTTGGTGACACTCCTACAATAAATATAGAATCAAATCCTGAACGGTTACGTCTCAGCTCACCCTGGGTGCGGGTGGTTGGCGTGGCACCAGACCCGCTCAATACACTCCAGGAGCCACAAGAATTCCACACAGATCAGCAACTCTCCGAAGCTTTGGCTTGGTTCAGCGATAAATTCTACAATATTGGGGGGCAGGAGGGAAAGTACCTTCCCGACAGGCACACCGTGGCTCCCAGTCCAAGGCCGGGGCAGAGGTCAGCAGTGGTCACTAAGCTCTCTTCCGGAGGGAATGCGCCTCACAGCCCTTCTCAACGGGGCACCCCCGGAGGGATCTTGTCACCTGCCAGCCTGACTCTGTCCGCCAGCTCTGATCAGGGGGTATTCAGGCATATCCTTCAGGCGATGCTCTAGGAATGGTATTTCGTATAATAATGTTTCAGTCCAACGAGGCAGCAGGGAGTTTGAAATTGCAGGGGCTGGCCGGAAAGAAGACATATTCTCTGTTGGTAAGGACAGAACATTGTGGTTTGACGGGCAAACAAACGGAGGTCGGCTTGACATTCTTGCACGAAAGGGCTGAGCACTTGGGCGAAGACTCAATCCTAACCCAAGGTTGCTGCGGTATTCTCGCTGTTCCTGAGGGACACCAAACAGACCTCACTCTTGTGTTAGGGTTTGGGTTAGAGAGAACTGACCGGAGGGGAGATTGGGGGGTTTCCATAACAGTGACTTTTTGACTTTCCCTCTAGATGCCTTTTGTTCTTTAAAGGATTTCTTTTTTAAAAAAATTTTTAATGTTTATTATTTATTTTTGAGATAGAGAGATAGAGAACATGAGCCAGGCAGGGGCAGAGAGAGAGGGAGACCCAGAATCCGAAGCAGGCGCCAGGCTCCCAGCTGTCAGCACAGAGCCTGACGCGGGGCTTGAACCCATTAACCGTGAGATCATGACCTGAGCCGAGGTCAGATGCTTAACAGACTGAGCCACCCAGGCGCCCCTAGGTGCCTCTTGAACCTCTAATTCAAGAGGCAACATAACAGGCAACATAAGAATAGTTAATATAGAATATAGAATATAAGAATAGTTAATATAATTAATTGTCATATATATATGAGGGACCACATGTATGTACAGGTGGGGGAGGGGCAGAGAGAGAGAGAGAGACGGAGTGACCGAGAGAGAGAGAGAATCTGAAGCAGGCTCCACACTCATCATGGAGCCCAATGCTGGGCCCGATCCCACAACCCTGGGATCATGACCTGAGCCGAAATCAACAGCCAGATACTCAACCGACTGAGCGCCCCCAGGCACCCCAAACAGTGCACACTTATATTTCTAAAAAAGGAGAAATAGAGGCACCTGGGTTGCTCGGTCGACTGAGCGTCCGACTTCAGCTCAGGTCATAATCTCATGGTTCGTGGCTTCGAGCCCCACATCAGGCTCTGTGCTCAGAGCCTGGAGCCCGCTTCGGATTCTGTGTCTCCCTCTCTCTTTCTGCCCCTCCCCCACTCACAGACTCTCTCCCTTCTCTCTCTTTCTCTCTCTCTCTCTCTCTCTCTCTCTCTCTCTCTCTCAGAAATTAATAGACATTAAAAAAATTTTTTTAAGAATAAATAATACAGTGCCTGAAACAGGAAAGGGTACTCCTAGTTGACCAGGAATTTGAAAGAAACATAGAAGATTGTGGTGGCTGGGGCGCCTGGGTGGCTTAGTCGGTTAAGCCTCAGCTTCAGCTCAGGTCATGATCTCACTGTTCATGGGTTCGAGCCCCACGTCGGGCTCTGTGCTGACAGCTCAGAGCCTGGAGCCTGCTTTGGAGCCTCTGTGTCTCCCTCTCACTCTCTTCCTTCCCCACTCATGCTCTCTCTCTGTCTCTCAAAAATAAATAAATGTTAAAAAATGCTTTGGGGCGCCTGGGTGGCACAGTTGGTTAAGCGTCCGACTTCAGCCAGGTCACGATCTCACGGTCCGTGAGTTCGAGCCCCGCGTCAGGCTCTGGGCTGATGGCTCGGAGCCTGGAGCCTGTTTCCGATTCTGTGTCTCCCTCTCTCTCTGCCCCTCCCCCGTTCATGCTCTGTCTCTCTCTGTCCCAAAAATAAATAAAAAACGTTGAAAAAAAATAAATTAAAAAAAAAAAATGCTGGGGCGCCTGGGTGGCTCAGTCGGTTAAGTGTCCGACTTCGGCTCAGGTCATGATCTCGCGGTCCGGTCCGTGAGTTCGAGCCCCGCGTCGGGCTCTGTGCTGACCGCTCAGAGCCTGGAGCCTGTTTCAGATTCTGTGTCTCCTTCTCTCTCTGACCCTCCCCCATTCATGCTCTGTCTCTCTCTGTCTCAAAAATAAATAAACGTTAAAAAAAAATGTTAAAAAAAAAAAAGAGAAGAAGATTGTGGTGGCTTTTACGTTGGGGGCCCCTTGAACCACACTTCCCCTTATTCAGGCCCTTTTGTAGACCGCTGCCACACTGACTCTGGACCTGGCATGTGGCTGGCTTGCTTTGGCCAATGGGACCTTAGGTAGCATCATTTGAAACAGAACCTTATAAGAGCTTGCACGTTAGAGCTTGTGCTCTTGAGATGCTTTCTTGGAAGCCAGCCACCATGCAGTGAGGAGGCCCAAGCAGCCACATGGACAGGCTGACATGGAAAAGAACCAAGGGCCCTGGCAGACAGCCTGAGCTGAGATCCCAGGCGCTAGCCAACACCAACAGGGAAGAAGGTTGGTTTGGACTTCCCTGACATCCCAACATCAACACCTCACAAAGCAAAACAAACAAACAAAACAAAACAAAAAAAACAACTGCATGGTCAACCCACGGAATCATAAAAAAAACCAACACATTTTGGGGGGCGCCTGGGCATCTCAGTTAAGTGTCCAGTCCTTGATGTCAGCTCAGGTCATGATCTCATGGCTCGTGAGACTGAGCCCCACAACGAGCTCTGTGCTGACAGTGTGGAGCCTGCTTGGGATTCTCTGTCTCTCTCTGCCCCTCCCCTGCACACACACATGCACGCATTCTCTCTCTCTCTCTCTCTCAAAAGAAATAAACATTAAAAAAATAATAACAACACATTTTTGGTGTTTTAAGCCACTGGAGTTTGAGGTGTTTTGTCATGTATCAGCAGATACCCGAAAAACGGAAACCTGGGAAGGAGATGGAGGAAATGTAAGCCTTACACACCAGATTCCTCCTGAGGGAGACAAGGTGCAGGCCCGAGTTCACAGCAAATAAATGCGAACCGGAGGAGACATCGGATGGGCGTTCAGGGACAGCACTGAGAACCACGCAGAGAGTCGGACACGAACACGGAAGGGCCAGGAGCAAGGGTGTCCCTGTGCAGCGTTAACCAGGAAGCCTGCTCTCCCAGGCAGGTGGGCGATCCGCACGGAGAATGTCTGAGGCAGGTTGACAATGAAGCCGAACCCACTGGGACCACTGTGAGGGTCTGTAACTTGACTACTTGCTTCCTGTCCTGATACCTGAAAAGGTTTCTCTGTTCTGGATCGCCCTCAGACGGCTCTGTCAGCCAAGGGAGAGGCCGGACAGGGACCCACCAACATGCAAAGACGCTCATGAAAGCTTCCCACGTAAGGAACATAGCTCTCGTTCACATCTCTAAGCAGGAAAGCAAAGTTGTAGGTATGTTAGGAAAACCAATAGCATGAAAGAGACGGCTCAAGTTGAACCAAGAGAAAAGATGATCTTGGAGGAAACAGAGACAGTTTAGGAAAGAACAGAGAACTTTATAAAAGTGCAGTTAATGTCCTTAGAGATGGGGCAGCTGAGAAAAGGGAGGAAGGGGCTATCAGAAAAATACAAAGGACCTGAAAATAGTCTTGGAAATTAAAAATGGGATTGCAATAGGAAAAATTCAATTAATGGGCTGAGTAATAATTTGGACACAGGTAAAGACCGGTCAGTGAATATAGAATCATGGAATCTTAAAGAATGTAGAGCAAGGGGAAAAAAAAAAAAAAAGAGGCAGAAAATATAAGATCGTGGAGAAGGACCCAAGAGGTCCAGTGTCTGTCCAATTAGGAAAGACTAGAGAAAGTAGAGAGAGAAAATAACCAGAGAAGTAACAACAATATTTTCTTAAGTTCAAGAAATACATGACTATTCCAGACTGAGAAGGCCCACTGAGCAAAATTAAAGAAAAAAGACTAACCTCCCCCCACCAAACTCTCCCAACCTCCCTTACCTTGATTTGCTCGCTTCCTTTTCCCAGAACACTTTCCATCTGCTACCCTACTATACAGCTTTCTTAGTCATTACACATATGATTGTTTTAAGTTTATTTATTTATTCTGAGAGAGAGAGAGAGAGTGAATGCATAGGGAAGGGGCAGAGAGAGGGGGGGGGCGGGAGAGAGAATCCCAAGCAGGCTCCATGCTGTCAGAGCAGAGCCCGACATGGAGCTCAACCCACGAACCGCAAGATCATGACCTGAAATCAAGAGTCGGACCCTCAACCGACTGAGCCACCCAGGTGCCCCCATTATGCTTATTATTTATGACCTGTCTCTCCTTGCTAAATTATAAGCTCCAGGAGGACAGGAGTCTTTGCCTGATTTGTTCATTGGTCAGTGAAGCCAGGCACCTGACATCCAGTACGCGTGAGTAAATATTTGTGTTGAGTTGAATTAATTTTTTTAAAATTTTTAAATATTTATTTCTTTTCGAGAGAGAGACAGAACACAAGTGGGGGAGGGGCAGAGAGAGAGGGAGACACAGAATCCGAAGCAGGCTCCAGGCTCCGAGCTGTCAGCACAGAGCCCGACGTGGGGCTCAAACTCATGAACCTTGAGATCATGCGCTGAAGTCGGACACTTAACTGAATGAGTCACCCAGGCACCCCTGAATTAAATTTAATGTTTATTCATTTTTTGACACACACACACACACACACACACACACACACACACACACACACACAGAAGAGTGAGGGAGGAGCAGAGAGAGAGGGAGACATAGACTCCCGGAAGCAGGTTCCGGGCTCTGAGTTGTCAGCAGAGAGCCTGACACGGGGCTCAAATTCACAAACCATAAATAAGATCATGACCTGAGCTGAAGTCGGATGCTCAGCCGATTGAGTCTCCCAGGTGCCCCTAAGCTTTACATTTTAGAACCAGCTCCAAGCACTGGAGAGCTAGCTGAACGCCTATGCAATCAAATTTAAAACTCATCCATTCGAGGGGCGCCTGGGTGGCTCAGTTGGTTGAGTGTCCAACTTCAACTCAGGTCATGATCTCACAGTTCATGATCTCTCTCTGCCCCTCCCCTGCTCGTGCTCTGTCTCTCTCTCTCTCAAAAATAAACAAAAATTAAAAAAAAAAACTTCACCCACTCAATGCACACTTATTTATTGACTGAATACAGTGTGCTACACTGTGGTTATAAACTGGAAAGTGTGAATAAGTTACCAACCCATTCACCATCTACAGGCGACTCAGCCATGTAAGCAAACTTTCACAAAGTTGTACCTGAGAAGGACAAAAATAATATATTTCAAAGGTGTCCAGGGGAGAGACTGCTTAATTTAGCCAGGGAGGCAGCCAAGTCAGAGGAAGTGCTCCCAGAAGGACCAGGGCAGAGAGAGCAACTCAGAAAGAGGTTCCCTAGAACATATAGAGTGGAACAGAGACGAAAATACCATCGTACAACGTGGGAGCTACCAGCCACCTCTGGGGGCAGAGGAACTCGTGACGATTTCAAGCTGGACAGGGAGGGACACGTTCAGGTTGGCCATTTCGGAAGCTTGCCCTGATAGGTGTGGAGAGACGGAGGTGTAGGGATAAGACAGGAGGCAGAGGGAGGAGAGGAGCCGCGATCTAAGCCAAAAAAATGAAGGCGTCTTGAACCAAGGCAGAGACGGTGACAAGTAGAAAGGAGAAGCTAATTAGGAATGAACTTGTGACTACTTGGATGTGAAGGGCGTGGACCAGAGAAGAGTTTAGGAACAGCAGCTGGGGCTCCTGGGTGGCTCAGTCAGTTAAACGTCCGACTCTTGGTTTCAGCTCAAGTCATGATTCGTGGTTCCTGGAATCGAGCCCCGCATCGGGCTCTGTGCTGACAGTACAGGGCCTGCTTGGGATTCTCTCTCTCTCTCTGCCCCTCCCTCACTTGCTCGTGCACTCTCTCTCAAAAGAAAAAAAGGAAAAAGAAAATGGAATGGCAGCTGGCTGGGGAGAAGGAAACGAAGAGGGAACCAGGAGGCTGAGATACATCGAAACCTATGGTGGTTTTTCTCTAAGGCTTGGAGACGGTCCTCCTCCCTTGTGCTGATTGCTGCACAAATAAAACCAAGTTTTATAACTAGGAAAGAAAGAAAGAAGAAAAAATGGTTGGGTAGTAGTTGTAAGAAATATAGGATGTATTTTTTTTTAATTTTTTTAACATTTTCATTTATGTTTGAGAGATATAGACAGAGTGCAAGCGGGGAGGGGCAGGGAGAGAGGGAGACACAGAATCCGAAGCAGGCTCCAGGCTCTGAGCTATAAGCACAGAGCCCAACGAGGGGCTTGAGCTCATGATCTATGACCTGAGCCGAAACCAAGAGTCAGACACTTAACTGATTGAGCCACCCAGGCACCCCCTGTCTTTCTAATCCCCATCTTGAGCACAGTGGCTTTTCAGCCTTAAGCGGGTCGACACACAGCCCTTTCTTGGCTTTTTTTTTTTTAAGTTTATTTATTTATTTACAGAGAGAGAGAGAGAGAGAGACAGCACAAGCAGGGTAGGGGCAGAGAAAGAGAGAGAGATTCCCACGCAGGCTCTGCACTGTCAGCACAGAGCCCAATGCGGGGCTCAAACTCACAAACGGTGAGATAATGACCTGAGCTGAAATCAAGAGTCGGACACTCAACCGACTGAGTCACCCAGGCGCCCCTGGGTTTTTATCGTGAACTGGACGGCAAAATCCTCCCTGAGGGCCCGCTCCCAGGCTTCTCCCATCTCACTGGCCAAACTGGTTGCGCGCTCACTTCAGAAGCCATGGCTACCAGGGCAAATGGCAAGACTCGAACCAGTTTTAGTTTTCTTCTGAGGCCTGGGGACCAGTCCTCCTTCCTTACAAGGAGCTATTTTATTTGGGCAGCCCCTACAGGTGTTGCTGCCCAAATAAAATCAGCTCTTACAGACTAGAAAGAGGAGATAAGAGGTAGGTAGTGGCCTTAAGTCAAGTTTCCTGCCTTCAAGACCCTGGAGGAGGGGGGACAAAAAGACAAAAAGAAATGACCCAGGTCAGCTCCCTCCTAAATCCCTCTTGCTGGCATTTACCGTGAGAAAGAAAACACAAAGGCCTTATCTCTGCGAGGCACTTGCCAGGATCTAACAGGTCTGTTTAAGTTCTTTGTGGAAGGCACTCCTGAAATGCAGGATTCCGTGGGGCCTACCCGCCCTCCGCCCCCCACTCTGGGAAAACATGAGCATCAGCTGTGTAATTACCAGAGTATAAAATGAAGCTGTTTCCTGCCCCCTTTTTGGAAGCGGTGTCCCACGCGCAGCACTCAAGGACCTCTTATGTTCGTTCTGGGCCAGGATGCACCCGTACGTGATGAGGAAGGACCTGGAGCTACGCTGGACGCCCCAGACTTCAGGTCTCCCATCTCAAAGCCTCGTGTATCTCTTGAGTTACGAGAAAAGGCCAATACGGGATAACATCTCTGATTTCTTGTGAGCCTGATGGAAGGATCTCGCGTTTGGGGTTATTTAAGGTGGGTAAATTGCTATGTTATTATCCTTATTTGACAGATGAAGAAGTGACAGCTTAGCGCGGCTGAAATACTGCCCACACTCACCCAGTGAGGCATGAGCAGACCAGGACAGGGACCCCGGCTCGGGGACTTCCTGCCAGAGCAGGTTGCGGGCTGGTTGGTAGAGCCATTCCCTGAGACAGGTGTGAACCCTCGGCTTCCCTCGTTCCCGAACACGGTTTTACGACATACAGAACACACTTCTGTTGCTTTCTGATATCAGTTGATCTATTGAGGCCAAAGGCTAAAGTCCAACAGCCAGACATTCTTTCCACTTTGACAAATGCCAGGGTTGCAGCTGATTTCTTTTTTCTTTTCTTTTTTTAGCCAGGTAGCGGCAATTTATTTATTTATTTTTTTAATTTTATTTTTTTAGATTTACATCCAAATTAGATAGCCTGTAGGGCAACAGTGATTTCAGGAGTAAATTCTTTAGTGCCCCTTCCCCATTTAGCCCATCCCCCCCCTCCCACAACCCCTCCAGTAACCCTCAGTTTGTTCTCTAGATTTATGAGTCTCTTCTGTTTTGTCCCCCTCCCTGTTTTTATATTATTTTTGTTTTCCTTCCCTTATGTTCATCTGTTTTGTCTCGTAAAGTCCTCCTATGAGTGAAGTCATATGATTTTTGTCTTCCTCTGACTAATTTCGCTTAGCATTATACCCTCCAGTTCCATCCATGTAGTTGCAAATGGCAAGATTTCATTCTTTTTGATTGCCTCATAATACTTCATTATATATATATATATACACACACACACACACACACACACACACACCATATCTTCTTTATCCATCCATCCATCCATCCATCCATCCATCGATGGACATTTGGGCTCTTTCCATACTTTGGCTATTGTTGATAGTAGCAGCAATTTATCTTATAAGGTCTTGAAGGAGGTTCCAGGGAAGATGTCCTCAGCTCAGTTCAATGTGCTTGGGGGAGTCCAGGAGGCAATTTCTAGTAGACGTTTGAATATCCGAAACAAATGTTACCCTAAGAAGAACGATCAGGATGAAGACAGAGACAGGGGGATCACCAGCACGGTGGCTCCCAGAAATCATGGGAACGGATGAGGCCATGCAGACAGTGTGTTTGGAGGGGAGAAAAGAAAGGAGCACCAAGGATGAAGCCCTGAGTAGAACCAACGCTTACGGCTGAGGACAGACGAGGAGCTCATCATGCAAGAAACTGGAAAGGAAAGGTATGAAAAAAAAATCACGCAAGTGCATCACAAAACGCAAGCAAAGGGGGTGGTCACCTGTCACGTCCACAAGGTCAGATGAGACGACAGGAAGGACTCACTGGGCTTGGCGGTGAGGAGATGACCAGTCAATAGCCTCGAGGTGCTCAGTGGAGCACTGGCCAAAGCCACACTGTTGCTTAGGGAGTGGCCGGAGATAAAGAAGTGAAGATTCTGTGATAGAAAGGAGGAAGAAGGGGGGACACTTCCAGGCTGACAAGGGCTGAGGACATTTTTTTTCTGTTAGGGGGCATACTTATGTATTTGTGGTTACCAGGAAGAAATGGAGCCCGTAGAAATGGAGACATTCAAGTCACCAGAAAGGAAAGAGAGAAAGAGTACAGCCAGGTAGTAAGGGAATGAACTGGAGAGCAAAGGCGGAGAAATCAGCCCTGTAAAGGAGGGCAGCTTCTGAGGCCGATGGGGGGATAACAGGCAACCTACTTGTAATGGGCTTCATCTCGTCGCTGGGACTTGAGTAGCGATGGGCAAAGTTAAAGGAAATGTGTTCACATAATCAGCCTGCTCTATATTTACCTCCCTGGAACCAGAGGGGCAGTGTGTTCTAGCGATGTGGACTCTGAAACCCAGCCTGCTGTTTTGAATTTCAGTTTTGGCCCTCACATGCTTTTTTGTGGAAGGTCACATTTAGATCGCCGTGGCAGTCTCAGCAACTGCTCGGTCTCCGTGGCTTCTTTCAAAGCCTCAGAACAAGTGGGGCAGATAATTCCAGCTCCTGAATGTCCTTGGAGCCCTAATACTATTTTTATGAACATGACAACAGCTTTGATAATGGGGCATAAACTGGACTAATTTTGGCTACGTATCTTGTTCTTGATTGCATCAAAATAGTATACGAGACAGCCGACGAGGAGGGTACAACAGGACAGTCAAAACAGATTAAAAAGGGAAAGAAGTCACAACTGTGACAAAAATTTGAAAGCTGTTTAGCCTCCACAGTAATTACAGGAATGTAAATACCATTTGAAAAATGAGCTACCTACCATCTATTAAATAAGCAAAACCAAAAGTCAAATTGTCAAATCCGTGGGGGGTAGACTTGAGGTAAATAGTAATACAGAAATTGCCAGTGAACATTTCAATTGGTTCATTTCTTTGAATAATTGCTAACATTTACTGAGTGCTGACTCCACATCAGGCACTGCTCTAATGTGTATTCCTCCATCTAACCTTCGCCTAACTCTCCGAGGTAGATTATGTCCCTGTTGTCATCTCCATTTTCCAAGTAAGGAAACTGGGGCACAGAATGGTTAAACAAATTGTCCAAGGTCATGAAGCAAGGAAGTGACCGAGCCGTGGTTCAAACCAAGCAGATGGATCTCAACTCCCTTGTTCTTAACGAATACTCTATACCAGCAGGACCCCACTACATTCTTAAAGATTGTTGAGCCTTTCATGATAAAAACACTCAACGAACACAAAGCTAATATACCCAATAATAAAAGACTAAGTACACTACCCGTAAGATCAGGAACGAGACAAGGATGCCTACTTTCACCGCTGCTAGTCAACAACACTGGACAGGAAGTCCTAGCCAGAGCAATAATGCAGCAAAAAGAAATAAAGGCATCCAAAGTGGAAAGGAGGAAGTAAAAGTACCTTTGCTGATAACATCATATGTAGAATATCCCAAAGAAGAGACACACAGACACACAACTGTTAGAGCGAGTTAATGAATTCAGCAAAGTCGGCAGACACAAGATCAAGGCTCAGAAATCAGTTGTATTTCTATATACTAGTGATGAACATTAGGAAGATAAAATTTAAAAAAATTCCAGTTATAATAGCATCAGAAAGAATAAAATACTTAGGAATAAATTTAGCTCTGTTGGTATATGACTTGTGCACTGAAAACCACAAAACATTGCTGAAAGAAAATAAAGACCTAGGGGCGCCTGGGTGGCGCAGTCGGTTAAGCGTCCGACTTCGGCCGGGTCACGATCTCGCGGTCCGTGAGTACGAGCCCCGCGTCGGGCTCTGGGCTGATGGCTCAGAGCCTGGAGCCTGTTTCCGATTCTGTGTCTCCCTCTCTCTCTGCCCCTCCCCCGTTCATGCTCTGTCTCTCTCTGTCCCAAAAATAAATAAACGTTGAAAAAAAATTTTAAGAAAATAAAGACCTAAATACATGGCAAGGTATTCTGTGTTCATGGATTTCAAGACTTAATACTGTTAAGATGGCAATAATCCACAGATTCGATGAAGTCTCTAAGAAAATTACAATGATCTTTTTTTGCAGAAATTGACAAGGTGATGGTAAAATTGATAAGGAATTACAAGGGGCCCTGGATAGCCAAAATAATTGAAAAGGAAAAACAAAGCTGGAGGACTCACATTTCCCAATTTCAAAGCTTACTGCAAAGCTACAGGAACCAAGACACTATGGTACTGGGATGAGCACAGGTATATAGACTAGACCACTGGAATAGTATTGAGAGTCCAGAAATAAGTTCAAAAATCTTCGGTCAATTGACTTTCAACAAAAGTGCCAAGACCAGTCAATGGAGAAAAGAATTGTTTCTTTAATAAAGGATGCAGGGACAACTGGATATCCACATGCAAAAGAATGAAGTTAGACCTCCGCTTCATACAATGTACAAAAAGTAACTCTGGGGCACCTGGGTGGGCTCAGTCAGTTAAGCATCCGACTTCAGCTCTGGTCATGATCTCAAGGTTTATGGGTTCAAGCCCTGCATTGGGCTCTGTGCTGACAGCTCAGAGCCTGGAGCCTGTTTCGGATTCTGTGTCTCCCTCTCTCCCTGTGTCTCCCCCACTTGTGCTGTGTCTCTCTCTCTCAAAAATAAATAAGCATCAACAACAAAGAAGTCACTCCAAATGGATCATAGACCTAAATGTGAAAGCTAAAACCACGAAACTCTTAGAAGAAAACATAGGGGTAAATCTTCATAAATTTGGATTTGGCATGATACGGAAATGGCACCAAAAACACAAGTGACAAAGGAAAAACCAAACAAATGGAGTTAGTCAAAATGAAAAACTTTTGTGCATCAAAAAACACTACCAAGAAAGTAAGAAGACAACCTACAAGATTGGAGAAAATATTTGTAAATCGTATATCTGATAAAGGTTTAATATCTAAAATCTAGAAAACTGTCACAACCCTACAAAAGACAATCCAATTCTACAACAAAACAAGGCAACCCAATTTAAAAATGAGCGAAGGATTTGAACAGACCTTTCTGCAAAGAAGGTATACAAATGGCCAGGAAGCACATGAAACGATGCTCATCACTAATCATTAGGGAAATGCAAATCAAAACCACAAGTGAGCTGCCACTTCACACCCACTAGGATGGCTACAATAAAAATTTTTTTTTTTTAAAAAGGAAAAAAACAAGTGTGGAGGATATGGAGAAATTGGGCCCTCCTACGTCACTGGTGGGAATGTAAGGTGAGGCAGCTGCTCTGGAAAACAGTTTGTCGGTTCCTCAAGAAATGTAATGTAGAATTATCGTATGATCTAATGATTCACTTCTAGGTATCATACTCCAAAGAACTGAAAGCACATTTCCTCACAAACGCTTGTACACGAATGTTCACGGCAGCACTATTCACAGTAGCTAACGGGTGGGAACAGCCCAAATATCCGTGGTCCGATGAATGGGTAAACCAGTATGGCGTACCCTACAATGGAATATACACAGAAATGAAATAGTGATACATGCTACCGGTGGATGAACCTCAAAAACATTGGGCTCAGTGAGGGAAGAGTCACGGGTTGGGTGATTCCCTTGACGGAACATCCAACATAGGCAGATCCATGGAGACAGAAGGACGACGGTGGGTTCCCTGGGGCTCAGGGGAGGGAGGAATGGGGAGTGACTGCTTAGTGGGGGTGGAGTTTCCATTTGCGGTGATGAAAATGTCGAAACTCCGGAGAGAGGTCGTCACACAACACAGTGATTGTGCACTTCATTGCTTTGCTTTTTAACCAGGCTCCGTGCCCAACGTGGCGCTTGACCTCAAGACCCTGAGATTAAGAGTTGCGTGCTTCGCCGACGGAGCCAGCCAGGCGCCCCCAAATTATGCATTTTAGAATGGTTAATTTTATGCTATGTGAATTTAACCTCAATTTTTGAAATGTATTCACCTTAAAAAGTACCAAGGATAAGGAGCGCCTGGGTGGCTCAATCGGTTAAGCATCCAACTTGTGGTTTTGTCTCAGGCCACGATCTCATGGTTCGTGGGTTTAAGCCCTGCTTTGGGCTCTGTGCTGGCCATGTGGAGCCTGCTTGGGATTCTCTCTCTCCCTCTCTTTCTGCCCCTGCTCCACTTGTGTATGCTTCCTGTCTCACTCAAAATAAATAAATAAATAAACTTTTTAAAAAAAGTTCTAAGGATGTGCACGGGCTTTTGTTTAAGTGGGTAATATCTACCCATTTTGTTGTGTTAGGAATCAAAACAGGGAAATGTAAAATGTCTTTGGTCATTCATTTTAAAATAACAACAAAAACAAACACATAGAAATAAATATGTAAAATCTCCAAATAAGAGCAAAATACTTTTTATGAAAAAATAACTTTTTTCCACTGCAGAGGTTAGTGAAAAGAGTAGTATTGCTTTACGTTTTCAAAAACCTCTTGAGGGGCGCCTGGGTGGCGCAGTCGGTTAAGCGTCCGACTTCAGCCAGGTCACGATCTCGCGGTCCGGGAGTTCGAGCCCCGCGTCGGGCTCTGGGCTGACGGCTCGGAGCCTGGAGCCTGTTTCCGATTCTGTGTCTCCCTCTCTCTCTGCCCTTCCCCCGTTCATGCTCTGTCTCTCTCTGTCCCAAAATAAATAAACGTTGAAAAAAAAATTTAAAAACAAAACAAAACAAAACAAAAACCTCTTGAATGACTGGCTTCATGAAAGACGTCTGGATTCTTTCTTCTCTATTCAACCTGTTAAAATATACCCCACTGTCAGGCAGCTTTAGGAGAACCTCAACATGTGCTCCTGAGACAATGAGTGTGAAGGTGTTATGTCTTTGTGTTACCATGACAGTAGTTGTGATCTCACAGAACCCCTGGAAGGGTGTCCAAGAACCCCAGGGGCCCTGATCATATTTTAAAACCTGCTGCTGTTTACTGTATAGGAAGGGACAACTTCATGGGCGTAGGACCAGTGCAATCACACGGGACCGTGTGCTTGCAAGAGCCCTGAGTTTGGGGTTTTATGCTCCACAGTTGCCGTCTTTAAATCCCAAAGAATTTTATCTTTGAATTTGTGTTCTGTAGATGAAGTTCGATGGGACGATGGGGCATGCACCGAGGCTCAGAGCACTGTCCCATGAACTGTCCCCGCTTCTGCTGCCTCCCTGTCTCCCTGAGACCAACTCAAGTCACCTGTTCCTCATCCCCTGGTGCCCTGGGCCTTACATGGCCTCCCCTCCCTGCTCCTGCCCGGGAACCACTGTCCCCTTCATCCCTGGTGGGGGCCTTGGCTTAGCACGGGAAGGATCCCAGTCGGGCACATACACCCCGTGGGCACTCAGGGGAAGGCCTGGCAGAAGCTGACCCAGGAGTCCAGCGGACAATTCACAGGGTGAATCCCTCACCCATCCCCAGATCTAGACACCTGCCAAGTCCTGGCACGAAGACTGCAGAGCCCTCGGGTGCCCATCCCCGTGGCTGGGGCAGCAGGTCTACAGGAGGCGAACATCCCTGGCATCATTCAGGTGGCTGGCTGGAGGGAGGAAGTCAGCAGCTGGCATGGTCCTCATGTGGTGCCAGGGGACAGCCCGGTGGGCACCTGTGAGGTGGGCACTCAGCTTGCCAGTATCCCTGTGCCTAGGGGAACCTGACATCAAATAGCAAATAAAACACCACCAGCACAAGTGGAGGGGGGATAAGAGGCAGAGACGGCGGAAAAATTTTTTTTAAGTTTTCAAGTTGAGTACCTTCATGGTACTTCTTTCCTGCTTTTTGGACCAGGGCCTGAATTTTCATCTTACAGGGGCCACAAATCGTGCAGCTGCTCCTGCAGAGGACTAGCCTCTGAAGAGACAATTAAGGCACCTGAGAACTCCTGCCCTTTGTCCTAATAAACCTACAGAAATAAATTATCCCAAGCAAATGAATTCAAAGGGGGAAAAAAACTACAAATGAAAGTACCTAGATGTATCTCTCAGTATAATAAAAAATACTCAATGATTGATGAGGGAAAACTAACTGAGAAAAAATTAGTTTTTCCTTTACCTTCCAAGATCTGTTCCTCTCCTGGTGTTCTTTCTCTCATCTCTGTCCACGGAAGGGAACTAGAAATAGCAACCAGCCCTGAAGAAGTGAGCTGTTTCCTTTGAGGCCAGATTCTGGTTTCTAAATATATTTCTCAGTAAAGGGAACTGAGGTTCCTTAGAGAAATGGCTGATTCCAGGTCTGGGGCAGCGGATGTATATCATGACATCCTACAAAATAAGGACACTCTCAAAGACTACTGTCATCATGTCCTATGGTCCAGGAGCCCAGGGCTTTGAACGATGCCTGCCTGTGTAAATGCCAAGACGCCAAAAGTGGAAACGAGCCCACGTGGGTGCCTGGAAAGGTGACCGTGGAACAGTGTCTGCTGTTTGCACATCTCCTGCACTTAAACTTGATGGCGAGGACTGCCGATCATCTCTTAGCTCAAAACCTGGCAGGGGCTTATTATTTGGGAGGGTTACATAGAGGGTCGGATCACGAGTCACTTGGAAAAGTGAGAGAAACTATTAAATCGCTTTACTAATCAATAAAAGGATGATTGTGGGGGAGTTGCCATGCCAGGAGATTTCTTCCCACCTTCTATTCAAATACCTAGAAAAATTCCGAACACGAGCTGTTTTCAGCAGCCATGAAGGTTTAACACGTTGAGAAGAAAAATCAAAGAAAACTAAAAGAGAAAGAGAAAGCTGCAAATTTAGTGACGTTACTGTCAGAAGTGCTGAAGAAATATAGCTCCTCTATTTATTTTTGAGTGATCTGGTCCTACCAGGTCCCACTGGTCAGGTGATGTGGAAACGAATACATTCCAGTCTGTTCCAGCACAATTAGTCCAAGCCGGGAATGTGACCGATCCGTCTCCATCAGGCCGCCTCAGAGACGAAATGACTCGGCCACTCCCCTCTGCAGCTTATCTCTACCGTAGCATTTGGGTGCGGGGAAGGGGCCACATGTGACCTCAAGCTGTTGCTGCCTCGTGCCGGCCCTTCGGTATGTGTGGGCTGGTGACCACTGCAGGGCAGCTGGCCTGGGCCCTGGCTTCCGGTGTCCACAGCTGACCCCTGAGGTCACTGTAACCCGTAGTCCAGTTCTGTTGTTTCTTGGTTGGAGCCTGGGCATTGCTGTCCAGCTGGCCCCACCTCACCTTGGCTTTTACTGACCTATGGGCTCCACTGAATCGCTACCACATTGTCCATCTGGCCCCTAACCAGGAGGTCCAGGTGGTGGGGTCACCTTTCCCCCACCCAGTAGATCCGTGGCGGGGCTGCTGGCTCTTGACCCTGCATTCCTGGGAACTAAAAGAAATTCAGGAGGAAACTGTACATCTCCCTAGCCACCCTAATTTTCTTTTTTTTTTTTTTAATGTTTATTGTTGAGAGAGAGAGAGAGAGAGCTCAGGCAAGGGAGGGACAGAGAGAGAGGGAGACACAGAATCTGAAGCAGGCTCCAGGCTCCGAGCTGTCGGCACAGAGCCAGACGCGGGGCTCGAACCCACGAACCTTGAGATCATGACCTGAGCTGAAGTCGGATGCTCAAACGACTGAGCCCCCCAGGGGCCCCAGCCACCCTAATTTTAAACCATTCACCTTGATAAAGAGGCCAAACATTCACCCTTCCCTGCTCTGGGAAGATAAAAGCCTCCTGTGTGAGAAAGAGAAAGCTACGAGGGAACGTTATGTAAGAGGGAAATAAAACACAACCATTTATTGAGTTCAGAGCATTGTCACCAGTACTCAGGCAAGCAAAAACCAATCTAAGGAACATGACAGTAAAAGCAAGAGCCTAAGGAAAACTTCTTGACTAAAGAAATCCAAAAGAAATACAAGAATTTGGAGAAAAAATCTCCAACATGTTTTGGAAAACTCTTCTGAGGTCTAGTCTTCACTGAAACCTGCACAAATCTTAAGGGTATACCATTCAGTGAATTTTCAAAAGTGAGTCTATACCCCTTTAGTAACACCCAGGTCTGGAAATGGAACACCAACAGCACCAGAAGCCCACCTCATGCCATTTCCATCACTTGGCTTCTCACACGAAAGATTTTTTTTTTTTTTTTGGTTCTGCTCTTTACATATGTAGGATTATACATCACATTCTCTTTGGGGTCTGGCTCCTTTTACTCAGTGTTATGTTTGTGCAATTCATCCATACCATTACATGTATTGATTCATTGGATGTAGATTTTCATCGTGTGAACGTGCCACGATTTATATCTCTGTTCTACTGACGAGGAACACTTGCACAGCCTATATTTTTATTTACTACAAAAAGCGCTCCTGTGAAAATTCTCGGGCATGGCTTTTAGTGAACGCGTGTGTACATATTTCTGTCGGGGTTACCCGTAGGAGTCGAATGTCTAGGTCATAGATTATAGGTCTTTTCATCTTTGGGAAATAATGCCAGATTGTTTTCCTAAATGGTTGCATCTAGGGGCGCCTGGCTGACTCAGTCAGTTGAGTGTCGGACTATGGCTCAAGACATGATGTCGTGGCTTGTGAGTTCGAGCCCCGCGTCGGGCTCTGTGCGGACAGCTCCGAGCCTGGAGCCTGCTTCGGATTCTGTGTCTCCCTCTCTCTCTGCCCCTCCTCCGCTCTCACTTTGTCTCTCTCTCTCTCTCTCTCTCTCAAAAATAAACAAACATTTAAAAAATCCAAACTGATGGCAATTCCCATCAGGACAGTAGGAGCATTCTGATTGTCAACACTTGTCATCAGTCACTTAATTGGTAGCCATTGTGGTCCTGGTGTCGCGGTATCTTACTGTAGTTTTAGTTTACATTTCCGTGATCATGGTGATGTGGAAAAGCTTTTCGTGTGTTTTTGACCTTTTACATAGCCTCATCAATGAAGTACCCATCCAAACCTCTTGCCCACTTTCTATGCAGTTAGCTTCCTTTCTCTTCTCCACGTACACGCTTAGGATGCTTGTCAGATGTACGTACTGCAAATATCTTTTCCTAAACCTTGGCTCCCCTTTTCATTCTCTTTCTTGGCATCTTTTGATAAACAGAGGTTCTTAATTTCATTTTATTTATTTTTTCATGTTTATTTATTTTTTTAGATTTTTTTTAATGTTTATTTATTTCTGAGACAGAGAGAGACAGAGCATGAGCGGGGGAGGGGCAGAGAGAGAGAGACACACACACAGAATCCGAAGCAGGCTTCAGGCTCCAAGCTGTCAGTGCAGAGCCCGACGTGGGGCTCGAACCCACGGACTGCGAGATCATGACCTGAGCCGAAGTCGGACACTTAACCAATTGAGCCACCTAGGTGCCCCCCAGAAGTTCTTAATATTTTTTTAATTTTTTTTAACGTTTATTTATTTTTGAGACAGAGAGAGACAGAGCATGAACAGGGGAGGGGCAGAGAGAGAGGAAG
Organism: Lynx canadensis; assembly: GCF_007474595.2. Taxonomy (NCBI): domain Eukaryota; kingdom Metazoa; phylum Chordata; class Mammalia; order Carnivora; family Felidae; genus Lynx; species Lynx canadensis. The sequence goes on from NC_044308.2 coordinate 3,670,578, forward strand.
ACACAGAATCGGAAGCAGGCTCCAGGCTCTGAGCGGTGAGCACAGAGCCCGACGCGGGGCTCGAACTCACGGACCGTGAGATCGTGACCTGAGCCGAAGTCGGACGCTCAACCGACTAAGCCACCCAGGCGCCCCCAGAAGTTCTTAATTTTAATATAATCCAATTTACTAATTTTTCTTTGGTGGGTGAAATGCTTTTTATTTCCTTTTTGTGACATTTTTGTCTGTTCCAGTATGCTCTTGTATGTTTTTTTGCTCTCAGATTTTTTGGGAGGGGGCCTTTCGCATTTAGAAATGGAAAGTATTTTGTGTCCTGTGAGGTCCACCTGTGTAAAAGAGGTAAAAGACGACACATATCTAAGAACAATAGGCCAGTGTTTAAAAAAAAAAAAAAGTTATAAAAATTTAGTTCATAATAGATATTTGAAGTCATCATGAGAACTATTGTGGCAGCATCTAAATAAAGAGTCCTCAGAGTGCCTGGACTTTGATTTCTACTTGATTAACAAATCTAGCTTTCCCTGTGCACTCCTCTTTATTTAGCAAGCCCCTGTACATGAGTCAATTAAAAACCTAACATTAGGTTCTGTTCTACTGGCCCAGGATAATGGCATGCTCCAACGGGGTCAGACGAAGGAAGTGAAGTTTTGACATAAGACGAAGAATTCAGGGAGTCCACGAGAGTTTCGTAGGGTCTGGGGTTCGTAAGAAAAAGGGTGGGGAAGCGATAAAGATGGGCCATGTGTCTTGGGTCCGGCCAATATGACCTGTGTCTGAGTTAAGAAACCAAGGCTCTTTGAAGTTACAACCTCACTTTTCCCTGGTCATCACCCAGGAAGCTGGATCAAAGGAGTGTTACTGCCTGAGGGGACCTACGAGGTAGGATAGATCCAAAAGGTAAAGGGCAGGCACTCTCTCCTGTTCTCACCCACGAGTCCAGTACCTTGGTGCCAGGCACCTGTCGGGGATGGGTAGACAAGTCTCCTCTCTCCCAGGTGGGTCCCAGACTAAAAATGTGTAGTAGTCGTTCAATTCTCGTTGAAATCCAGAAGAAAGACTCGGAGACCAGACTCCTGTCTCTCCTCTTCTTGAAGAAAGGCCGGACATGTAGGGATGGGGGTCAGATGTCCAGAAGAAGACAGTCAATCCACGAAAGCTGACAGGACAGTGGGGAAGGACGAAAGCTGAACGTCCCTGTTCTGTCCGTGGGGGGAAACGGGACGTGGGAAACCTGGGAGGGGGGAGGTCAGCGTGGTGAGGGGCCAGGGTGTGAAAGGTGGTAGAGAAGCCAGCAGCTCCCGCCTAGGGGTGACCCTCTGCCTGTCTGCCTCTTCATTCCTGGGGGCACGCCAGGAAAGTCTTCTTGGGGAAGCCGAGTCCCCTCAGGAACCATGGATCCTGAAAAGGGAGGGCAGCCTCGGGTAGGTGTTCGGGGCTCAGGCCAACCACACGTTTCTGAAACGTGTTGATGCTCGACTAGAAAAAGGTAAAGCGTGGGGAGAAGATTACTGTCGTCTTAGAACTGATTCTCCACTGTGTGTTCGTGCTACAGTGAGGTTTGGTGACGGCTCGGACTGGTTTAACATTTATGCGAAGGGCTGGGGCGCCTGTGGCTCAGTCGGTGAAGCCTTCGATTCTTGATTTTGGCTCTGGTCATGATCTCACGGTTGTGAGACTGAGCCCCACGTCGGGGTCCATGTTGGGTGGGGATCCTGCTTGGGATTTTCTCTCTCTCTCTCTCTCTCTCTCTCTCTCTCTCTCTCTCTCTCTCTCTTTCTCTCCCTCCCTGCCCCTCCCCTGCTCACACACACTCTCTCTAAAACAAAATAAAAAGATTTATAAGAAGGGCAACCTTGGGTCCTTCTGATTTTTACCCTCCCCTCCTTCCCTGGAGCTCAAGCCCAGGTCACGGGCACAGGTGCAGCCTTATGAGCTGAGGGTATTATTTCACATGCTTATCAGGCCCTGCTGGACACGTGAGTCTTTTTCTGCCTTTAGCCTCTTGACCTTAGCTTCTATTTATACCTACAATGCTCATCAGAGGGTAATCCAATAGCAGCTACATTTTCATGCTCTCCTGGAATATAAAAATCCTAAGGACATATAATTGCCTTTTATATTTTTTAAATGTCTTCTCTTCCTTTGGCATTCAATTAACTTCCAAAATAGATCTCTTCCTCCTTCTTTCCCTTGCCTGCCTTTCTAGAGCTTTACTAAACGCTTTTTGCCAATAGGTCTTCTTCTCATAAGTCCTCGCATTTGTTCTAATTATAGACCAGCACACATGGTGACATATATTACTTTGCTAGGCTGAATTCCAGAAAACAGTGACAAGCAAAGGAAAAAGAGCTCCATAAGCAAAAAGCTGAATTTAGTCTGGGGCATGGCAAATTGCCTTTGCTGCTGCCTTTTTTTTTTTTAATCCAAAAAAGAAGTTTTATTTCCAGTTGAGCAGGTCCCAGCGGGGTTCCCCCTCCCACTAAATTATCAGAGTCTTTGGGGCAAGTAATATGCTCTAGTCATCCGTGTAACCTCAGGTCTAGTGCCTTGCACCTGGGGCATGCAGTGCGTGTTGAACTGAATTAAGTTGCACTTAGTCAAATGAGAAGTGATACCTAACAGTTGAGAGAAGGTCAAAGAAAGAAATTGTATCTTATGGCCGTGGGCATGCTACTGTCCTTGCGATAGCTTACCGGCTAGTTAACTAAAAAATCATATGCAGTCAAATCTCACAATATTTTTACTTAAAAAACAAAACAAAACAGGGGCGCCTCGGTGGTGCAGTCGGTTAAGCGTCCGACTTCAGCTCAGGTCACGATCTCGCGGTCCGTGAGTTCGAGCCCCGCGTCAGGCTCTGGGCTGATGGCTCGGAGCCTGGAGCCTGTTTCCGATTCTGTGTCTCCCTCTCTCTCTGCCCCTCCCCCGTTCATGCTCTGTCTCTCTCTGTCCCAAAAATAAATAAAAAAACGTTGAAAAAAAAATTAAAACAAAACAAAACAAAAAACCTTCCTTACTGTCAAAAAAAAAAAAAAAAAAAGGAGAAATCACTCAGAATCTCATCACACTGTGATATACTGCATTTATAGCAGTGGTTATAAACTTATGGTCTTTTATGTATATAATATAGGCATTTAAACAAGATGGTGTCCCGTGAGCCCATAGCACAAAATGGGATGCTCCAGGCCTTGTTCCTGCTTTTCCACTCAGCATAATGGGCCAAGAACGTCTTCTCATATCAGTAAACACTCTTCAACAGGCATTTATTGCCCCATTATATGGTTGATTGTTCAATAATTTGCCTAACCAATCATTGTCTAGGTTGCTTTCATTTTTAAAAAGTATAATGTTTTGATATCCTTGTTGTTGTTGTTTTTTAATTTTGTACCCAGCTCTTATTTCCTCCGGATACATTACCATAGGTAGAATTGCTGGCACAAAAGACACATAGATTTTTAAACTGTGGAAACCCATTTCTAAATTATTCTTTAGAAAGGCTGTACTTCAAAAAAAAAAGAAAGAAAGAAAAGAAAGATTCTATTTCTATGCATTCCCCATTCATGTCCTTTGTCCATTAAAAAAAGAGATGGGTGGTTATTTGTCTTCTTGATCCGTAAGGGCTCTTTATATGTAAAGGATACTTCCCTTTTCATAAAATCATAAATTATAAATTCTTCCTACTTTGTCTTTTTAGGTTTTTTTAACTTAAAAAATGCTTTATTTATTTTTGAGAGAGATAGTGGGGGAGAGGCACAGAGAGGGGGGACAGAGGCTCTGAAGCGGGCCCCATGCTGACAGCAGAGAACCAGATGCAGTGTCTGAACCCACAAACTGCGAGATCGTGACCTGAGCTGAAGTAGGACGCTCAACCGACTGAGCCACCCAGGTGCCCCACGTCTTTTTACTTTTAGGAATATTATGCTTTAGGGGCGCCTGGGTAGCTCAGTTGGCTAAGTATCCACTTATGCTGACAGCTCAGAGCCTGGAGCCTGCTTCTGGAGCCTTCTGTATTTATCTGTTTATTTCTATATCAGTAGTATGCAATAGATAATATATAGTGAGCACTTACTTCCTCGTCAGGCTGTTCCAGATGCTTTCCATATATTAATTCAGTTAAAGGTCACATCAAGTCTATGCAGAGGCAGATTTAATCCTGAAACTAATGAAGCTTGAGCTTCAGGACCCCTTCCATAGCACAAACCTCCTCCAAGATCCTGGGAGGAGCTCTTAGCAAGCTATTCACACAGTGTTATATTTTTGTAAAATTTGGAGAATAAGGTATTGCAATCACAATTGGTTAAGACTGCTGTTCCTGATGAATCTTGCATCACAATCCCCTCATGTCACTGGGGGGCACTGGAGTGGCCTCTGGCATTAAGGAGAAGCTGAGTCAGGGATACATTCAGTTAGGTTTAGAAGGATTTCCTCATATAGTTACCAGTCAATTTTGCTCGATGCCCACTGTAGAAATAGCTTCCAGGAATACTCCCCCTGCCCTATTGTGCCAACCTACCCAGCATCACGACACAAGAGTACAGGGCCAGACTCTTTTTCTTTTTTAAGATTTTATTTTTAAGTAATCTCTATACGCAACATGGGGCTGTTACAATAGAAATTGGATCCTCTGGGACGCATCCCTAGAAGTATATGGGGAGTGGAGGAAACAAGATTAAAAATAGATGGCAACAGGGGCTCCTTGGTGGCTCAGTCAATGAAGCATCTGACTTGATTTCAGCTCAGGTCATGGTCTCACAGTTAGATCGAGCCCCACGTTGGGTTCTGTGCTGACAGCACGGAGTCTGCTTGCGATTTTCTCTCTCTCCCTCTCTCTCTCTCTCTCAGGCCACCATGTGCCCTTGGAGCCACCATGCTGTGAGGAAGCCCAATCACATGGAGAGGCTCACGTGGAAAGAAAACAAGGTTCTGGGCCCTCAAGTCCAACGAGCTCCCAGCCAACAGCCAGCATCAACTTGCCAGCCACGTGAGTGAGCCTTCTTGGAAAGAGATCCTCTAGCCCTAGTCAAGCCACCCCAGATGATTCTGGGAGGAGCAGACATGACCATTTCCTGCCAAGTCCTGCCCACATTCCAGATTCATGAGAAAAACAAGTAATTGTTCAAGCCGCTGGGTTTGGAGCTGGTTTCTTACACTGTATATTACTGTGTAACTATCCATGAGCAACACCCATGTAACTATCACCACCTCTAGATAAAGAAAATTTCTGTTAGCCCAGAAGTTTCCCTCAGGCACCCTTCCAGTCAACCACCCCAACCAGCAAAAGGTAATTGCTCCTTTGACCTCCAGCAACACATACAACTTTTGCCTATTGTGAAGCTTCATATAAATGGAAATGTGATGTGTTTTTGTTTTATGTATTGAGCCTCTTTAGCTCAATAGGTTTATGAAATTAATTCAGGTTGTTTCAGGAGTGGGGTTTATTCTTTTTATCCATTATACGAATATACCACCATTTATCCCTTCTACTATTGGTAATCATTTGGCCATTTATTTTTTTATTATTTTATATATACTGTATATTTTTAAAGTTTTTTATTTACTTATTTTGAGAGAGAGAGAGAGAGAGAGAGAGAGAGAAGCACAGGTGGGGGAGGGGCAGAGAGAGAGAATCCCATGCAGGCTCTGCACTGTCAGGGCTCCAGCTCATAACCATGACCTGAGCCAAAATCAAGAGTCTGATGTTTAAGCGACCGAGCCACCCAGGTGCCCCCGTTTGGCCATTTATCATGAGTAAAGCTGCTATGCACATTCACATACTTTCTTTTGGTGGGCATAAGCCTCGGGTTTTGTTGGATATATAACCCAGGAGTTTAATGGCTGGAGCTTTAGTAGTGTGGGGTTTTTTTTTTTTTTAATTTTTTTTTCAACGTTTTTTTTTTTTTAATTTATTTTTGGGACAGAGAGAGACAGAGCATGAACAGGGGAGGGGCAGAGAGAGAGGGAGACACAGAATCGGAAGCAGGCTCCAGGCTCCGAGCCATCAGCCCAGAGCCCGACGCGGGGCTCGAACTCACGGACCGCGAGATCGTGACCCGGCTGAAGTCGGACGCTTAACCGACTGCGCCACCCAGGTGCCCCAGTAGTGTGGGGTTTTAAAACATGTCTACCAATTCTTTGATACTCCTCTATTAAGAGGTAGGGTATCGTCCTCCCCTCAAATCCAGACAGGCCTTAGTGACTTAGTTATAACTAATGAAACGCGGTGGATATGACCTTGCATGACTTCTAGGCGATGCCCCAAAAAGTTATGCAGCTTTACCCGGTTTTCTCGGGACGCTTGCTCTGGGAAGTATCAGCTGGGGTTTACTCAAATACTGTTCCACCTCATTCTCTGTTCCCCTTCTGGTACTACCTTATACATCTGTTAGTCCTTCCTCGTGTGATTAACAGACATCTGTTCTTTTCCATATTTTCTGTCCTTTTTCCTAACTGTGTTACAGTTTGGATGCCTACTGACTTGTGTCCTAGTTGTCCTAATCATCTACTCTGCTCCGTCTAATTTGCTATTAAACACAAATTATTTAGGTATTCATTTGTCATAGCATTTTTCCAGATCGAGAGCCTCCATTTGACCCCTTTTCATGGATTCTAATTCTCTGGGGAAATTCTCCATCTTTCTTTTATTTTCTTCATCGTATGAATCATAGATATTTTAAAGTCCTTGTCTGATAAATCCAGTAACAGAACCATCCATAGATCTGTTCTGTCGTCTATTCTCTGTCCTTCTTGGTCTCTCTCTCCTTTTTAGCATGCCTCATGATTTTAAGTTTTCCTGACAACATTGTAGAAGAAAAAAGTGTTGAGTCTCTGGATGGTATATCTTGATTAATATGATTTAGTCTCCTTGTGGTGGCTTATATAGAGCACCTTAAATCTCTCAAAGATTGGTTTTAGCCAATTAATTTTTCTCTTACTACTGGTTTGTAACCCTTACTTCTAGGGCACATCCCTTTGGGATCTGAACCAAAAGTCCCTCGTGTTTACTGTACGAGGGCTCCTCCACCTTGGTGGGCGTGAACTACAAGCTTGGTCTCCCCGGCATTGTGCAGCTGGGGTGACGTCTCCAGTTAGCTCTTAGCCTCCCACTGCTATTGTTTCTCTTTGTACATGTGCCACTTAGAAGCTATTCAAGGTGGGACACCTCGGCGGCTCAGTCGGTTAAGCATCTGACTTGGGCTCAGATCATGATCTCATGGTTTGTGAGTCCCAGCCCCGCATCAGGCTCTCTGCTGTCAGTGCAGAGCCCTGCTTCAGACCCTCTATCCATTTCTCTTTCCTTCTCTCACAAAAATAAATAAACATTAAAAAAAAAAAAAAAAGGAAGAAGCTATCCAAGAGCATGAAGTGAACTTGTAGGAAGATTTGGGGGTTTCACTTCTCGGTAGTTCCCTTCTTTCCAGGACTTTGCCCCAACTCCTTCGGCAGTTTCAAACTCTGTCAACTGAGTTGTTACTGATTGAGAAACAAGCGAGGGATCAGAAAATGTCCTCAGGGAAAAAGCAGAAGTAAAGGTCAGTTCTTCCCTTAAGGACCCCAGTCCCTCACGTCTTGTCTGTATTATTTATTCTTTGCCACTGACAGAGACTGCATCTGACCAAACTTTAGCCAGAGCTTTCTTCTGGGTCTTTTTTCTCAAGTGGACCTCAACCTTGGCCCCAGGCCTATCTTTGGTCTGCCTAACTCAGTCTTAGCAAGAATCCCACTAAGTTAGTTTAGTGAGAATACCCTCACCCTTTATCTGGTTATTCTCTGTATCCAATCAGGTTCCTTATTCCCCACCCTTGATATCTGATCATCTTGACTTGCCTTCAGCAAGAATTCTGAATTCGTTTAGCAAGAATGCCCCTACCCTTGATGCCTCCTCTTGGTAATTTTCCATCCACTGAAACCCACACCCCCATCCCCAACTTTGCTGGTTGGCTGCAAATCCCCAGATATTATTGCCACCCTCAGAGTGGAGCCTGATTATTCTCCCCTACTGCAACAGTCTTGAATAAAGTCTTCCTGACCACTTTAGCAAGTACTGAAAAAAGGTTTTTGTTCTCTATTTCTAGGAACATTTCCTCTAGGTAATCCAATTTCGGGGGCACACAATTGCTCATAGTTCTCTCTTATAACCCTTTTTTTATTTCTGTAACATATGTAGTAACATTCTTTCCTTTCTGATTTTAGTAATTTGAGTCTTCTCTCTGTCTCTGTCTCTGTCTCTGTCTCTGTCTCTCTCTCTCTCTCTGTCTCCAGTCCATCTAGCTAAAGGTTTATCAATTTTGTTGATCTTTCAAAGAGCCAACCTTTGGTTTTACTGGTTTTCTGTACTGTTTTCTTGTTCTCTATTTCATTTATCAGTGCTCTAACATTTAGTACTTCCTTCCTTCTGCTAGCTTTAGGGTTTGTTCTTCCTCTTCTAGTTCCTTAAGTTGTAAAGTTAGGTTGTTGATTTGGGATCTGTCATGTTTTTTTAATGTAAACATTTAAATTTTCCCCTTAGCACTGTTTTTACTGGGTTCCATAAGTTTTGGTGTTGTGTTTCCATTTTCATTTGTCTGTGAGTATTTTCTAATTTCCCTGGTGATTTCTTCTTTGACCCATTGGTTGTTTAAAAGGGTGTTGTTTAATTTCCACAGTTTTGTGAATTTTCCAGTTTTCCTTTTTTTTTTTTAATGTTTATTTCTGAGACAGAGAGAGACAGAACATGAGTGGGGGAGGGGCAGAGAGCGAGGGAGACACAGAATCAGAACCAGGCTCCAGGCTCTGAGCTGTCAGCACAGAGCCCGACGCGGGGCTCGAACTCACAAACCACGAGATCATGACCTGAGCCGAAGTCGGTCACTCAACTGACTGAGCCACCCAGGCGCCCCTCCTTTTTTTTTTTTTTTTTGTAGGCTCCGTACCCAGCGTGAAGCCCAATGTGGGCCTTGAACTCATGACCCTGAGATGGAGACCTGAGCTGAGATCAAGAGTCAGATGCTTAACCAACTGAGCCACCCAGGCACCCCTTCAGTTCTCCTTTTGTTAATGATTCCTAATTTCATCCCTTTGTGGCCCATGAAGATCTTTTGTATGCCATCTATTTAAATCTACTGGCACTTAATCTGTGTTCTAACATATGGTCTATCCTGGAAAATGTCCCATGTGCCCTTGGCAAGAATGTGTGCCAAGAATGTGACGGTTTGTTGTATGAAGCCTTCTAGTTCCTTATTTATCTTCTGTCTGGTTGTTCTATCCATTATTGTGAGTGGGATCTTCAATAAATCTTCACCTGTTATTTGTAGATCTATTTCTCCCTTCAATCCCATCAGTTTTTGCTTTGTTAAGTTTTCAACTATTATTTCTTCAAATATTCTCTCTGCCCCTTTCTCTCTCTCCCTGGCCTCTTGTCTTCCAGGCCCCCCATGATGTGTAGGTTGATCTATTTTATGATGTCCAGTAGCTCCCTTAGGCTCTGTTTGTTTTTCCTCTAAGTTTCTTCTTTCTGTTCTCTGCCTCAATAATTTCTATGGTCTGATCTTCAAGTTTGCAGACTCTTTCTTCTGTCTGCTCAATTCTGCCTTTGAATCCCTCTAGTGCATGTTTCACTTTGATGGTTATACTTTTTTCACCTCCAGAATTTTGTTTGTTTCTTTCTTTCTTTTTAGGTTTTCTATCTCTTTATTTACATGTCCATTGTGTTTCTATCTATTTACATGTCCAACTATGTTCACACATAGTTTTCTTGGTCTCTTCCACATCTTCCTTAAGTTCCCTGAACAACGTTAAGGCAGTTGTTTTAAAGTTCATCTAGTATATCTGCCATTAGGTCTTTTTCAAGGACTGTTTCTGTTTATTTTTTCCCTTTGAATGGACCATACTTTCCTATTTCTTTGTATGCCTTGTGACTTTTTGTTGAACACTTGGATATTTGAATCTAGTAATGTGATAACTCTGGAAATCAGATTCTCCCGCTTCCCCAGCGTTTGCTGTTTTTTGTTGTTTTGTTTTTTGGTTGCTGTAGGATTATTGTCTCTGTGCCAGGATCAGCCTGGGGTGTAAACTTAATGTCTTCCCAGGTCATCTCTCAGCCTTTCCTTGGGTATGGATGGTCATTTTCTAATTTGCCCCATTACACACTTTTGTTTGTTTGTTTTTGTTTCAATTGTACTAGTCTCTAATGTCTGGCTGCCAAAAGGGAAAAGGTAAAAAAAAAAAAAAAAAAAAAAAATGGAGGGTGAATTGGGTGCTGGCCCTTTAAATACCTGGGAAGTCATTTCAGCTGGAGGGTGGAGATGCTTGCAGCAAAGGGGTAAGTGCAACAACAATGCCACCTGCCTCTTTGGACACTGGCTACTAGCAGGAATCAGCGCCTAGGGCCCAGATAGTTGGAGGACAGTTTCCTTTTGCCCACCGTGGTGCCCACATGCTCCATGAACATGTGTACATCTGCCTTCCATGTGGCTGAGGATGAGGGATGGTAGCTCCTTCTGTGCAAAGAGCTGACATTGGTGGAGATTAACAGCAAGTTTTCTTGTCCAAGTCTTCCCCTAGGCGTTACCTTCAGCAGGCTCCAGAGCTCCAAAATAGCCACACCAGACAGATCCTGCCAGCTGCTGCTGTCTAGGAGGGGAGACAGATTCCTGCTTCCTTCTCTGCCACCTTCCCAGAGCCCCCTGCTTCACTTAATTTATCATTTCCAGTTTGGCAAAGGGAGTGTTTTTGGCTCTACTGTAGCCTTGAACTCAGGTTTGATTGCGTTCCATAAGTCTTGATATGCAGCGTCCTCATATTTTCTATTAAATTATGATCATTGCTCGGTACCAGATAATGTCTCTATTAGTTTTGCTCTGATACATTTGAGAGTTTTTTTTTTTTTTTGAGATCTATTTTTTTTTAGGTTTATTTCTTTATTTTGGGGGGAAGGGGCAGAGAGAGAGACAGACAGAGGGAGAGAGAATCCCAAGCAGCCCCCCCCCCCGCCCCCGACGTGAAGTCCTACTTAGGGCTTGATCCTATGAATAGTGAGATTATTACCTGACCCCCAACCAAGAGTCAGAGGCTTAACCAACTGAGCCACCCAGGCACCCCTGGAGATTTAAAATATTGTTAATTTTTAGCAACGGATTGTAACATATTCAAAAAGAATTCCATGAGTCCACAGTGATACTGGAAAAAAACAGAGACAGAAGACAGGACGCATGTGGGCTGCTGGACACAGAAGGGGTCGAAAGCTCCGCTCCCCTCCGGAGTGGTGACTAGGACACTCATGGGGAAAAGGGAGCCCAGGGGAATCCTGTCGTCCCCTCCAACGTGCTCCCTGGGCCTTGTCCCGGGCCTTGCCCCCGTCCCCCACCACGCAGGCAGGAAACTCCAGGAGGGACAGCCTAGGGACCTGCCCCTAGTACACGTGGGAAGCGCCGCGGCTGGTGAGGAGGGGTCCGAGAGAAGGACGGGCCGCGGGCCGGAGGAGGCGCGGGGCTTGCAAGCGCGGGGCTCGCACAAGGTGAGCAGGGTGACCCTCCAGCCGCGCGGTGCGCGGATCCGCGCGGCCCCGCTCGGGCGGCCGTGCGCGCCCCCGCATCCCCGCGTGGCGGGCACGCGCTCCGGGCCGCTGCGGGCGGGGCGGGGCGGGGCGGAGCGGGGCGAGGGCGGGGGCGGGGCCGGGGAGGCGCCCGGACGCCGGAAGCGCCTTTCCCGGAAGGCACCGAGGCGGTGCCGGCCTCCTGGGGCGGCCTCGGCGATGGCGGCTGGGCGGCGGGAGCTCTCTGCCTAGCCCGAGGAGCCGCGCCGCTGGAGGATGGCCTCTCTCGGGCCGGCCGCTGCGGGCGAGCAGGTCTCTGGAGCCGAGGCGGAGCCGGGCGCCGCGGGGCCTCCGCCTCCTCCGCCGCCGCCGCCGTCCTCTCTGGGGCCCCTGCTCCCCCTGCAGCGGGAGCCACTGTACAACTGGCAGGCGACTAAGGCGTCGCTGAAGGAGCGCTTCGCCTTCCTCTTCAACTCGGAGCTGCTGAGCGATGTGCGCTTCGTGCTGGGCAAGGGCCGCGGCGGCGCGGCCGCCGGGGGCCCGCAGCGCATCCCCGCGCACCGCTTCGTGCTGGCGGCCGGCAGCGCCGTCTTCGACGCCATGTTCAACGGCGGCATGGCCACCACGTCGGCCGAGATCGAGCTGCCCGACGTGGAGCCCGCCGCCTTCCTGGCGCTGCTGAGGTGAGCGGCGGGCGCCCGGCCTGCCCCTGCGCGCGAGCCTCCCCCGCGGCCTCAGTTTCCTCCCCGGTCAGGGACGCGCGGCGGGTCCCCCTCTGCCGGCCGCACGGCCGACCGCCGGTCGTCGGGGTCACGGTCTCAGTCTGCGTCCGCTCAGCGAGCGCTTTTCCTTTCCAGTCCGGCATTGTCACCCGACCTTCGGGACTAGAGAACGGGCGTGGAACGGGTGTGGACCAGGTTGTCTTGATGGCCCGTTTGCAAAGTTTTAGGGTTTTTTTTGTTGTTGGGGGAGAGGGGAAGAGGTGAGAAGACTTGGCGGACCGACGGCTTTTTTTTTTTTTTTCCCCCTGTTGGTTGGTTTGTTTTAAATTCTGACTCCTTTTTCGTTTGCGTGTTTATTAGTTGTCGGGACCCAGGAAAGGGAATGCCAAAAACAAGTAGGTGTGGCTTTACCTGGCTCGGCGTTTCTGCAGACAACGTCACATTTGCTTAAAAACCAAATCCAGCCGCGGGTGTTAGAGTTTCCTTTTTTGCCTGTTTCAGTCGATAATACATCGACTTCTGGTTAATTTTGGATGTTAATATTGGATAACGTTAATATTGGATAACGTTATCGTTTGACGTTAATAGCCTTTATTCGCAGAAGTCCAGTTAAGGAGGTGTTGTTTTCCACACTTTTACAAATGGGACCGGGGCCCAGAAAAGTCCAGTGACTGGCGGAGGTAACAGCAAACTCCTAGGGAAGACCATGTGTATTTTATTATATGGAGATGGTTTTAGCTGCCTGACCACAGTGGGTTCTTCGGAAAGGAGCAGAGTCTTGGGTGGTACTGAGGCAAAAAAAAAAAAAAAAAAAGAGGTCAGTGAACGGATAAATAGCCCACAAAAGGCTCACAGCTCAACCGGGAAGATCAGTAGGAAACTGAGTACAAAGTTAAAACGAGTAGAAAAGAAATAGCAAGATCCCATAAACAAATGGTAAAGGGCAGGATAGATAACTTAGGTAAAGAAAAGATAACAACTAATTGACAAAGAATGTTTAACCTCAGTAATTAAAGAAGTGAAAATTAAACGCGGAGCGAATACTAAATTCCTAGTATTTTAAAGATAATATTAGGGGCGCCTGGGTGGCCCAATCTGTTAAGCGTCTGACTTCAGCTCAGGTCATGTTCTCACATTTGTGAGTTCGAGCCCCGCGTAGGGCTCCATGCTGGGAGCTCAGAGGCTGGAACCTGCTTCGGATTCTGAGTCTCCCCCTCTCTCAAAAATAAATTAAAAATATATACATATTGGAGAAGCCCTCTGTGACGAAGATGGTAAAACAGTTTGGCGCTACAGATTCCCTCCCCCCCTCTGAAGTATTGAAGTACTGAAAAATGTGTACAAAAATATTTACAGCTGGATTATTTATAGTAGTATGGAAGTAGTCAGCTGGAGGAAATGGTTAGATAAACAACGTTGGGTGCATTGGATGGAATTAATGTCACTGAGCATGGTACTGATGAAGACTAGGTTATATGAACACGAGAAACGTGTGTAATAAATAGCCCTGAAAACTGCGCACGGTGAATAAAACTGAAAAGTAATAGAACAAACATATACCTAGTGACATGGATGGAAGGAAGCATAACAAAATGCTAACCAAAGTTGTATTGGACCGGTAAAACGATAATGCTTTTTTTTCTTCTTTTTTCCTTTGTTTCTCATGTTTTCTGCAATTTAGTTAAATTACAGTTATGAAGAGAGAAAAATTAGCTAAAAACCTAGGATCTGGGTCATTTTGGATTTTGGTTTGAACTGATGAGAGGATTGTTGTAGCTCGTTTATAAGTATCTTAGAGTGATTTGTTGGTCTACCTCATTATAATCTCTTTGAGTACTTGTGAAATTCGAGATCCCTTCCTTCCTCTCTAAAATATTGTAATGTTTGGAGGTGGGACCTTGAGAGCCCTTTTAATACTCTCTGACATACTAATACCAGTTAAATCTGAGAGCCCCTGCTCTAAAAATATTGCCGAGGAGTTTTTTCCTTTAAAAAAATAGAGATCGGTAAATAAGAATGTAGAGGGAAAAATGCTTAGCTCGTATTTTTACTGAAGCCGTTAGTCAGTCCTTTCCTATCAACAGAAAATAAGTGAATTAACTGTAAAGTCTTTGAAATTTTCCTCTTTTCAGTGTGGTTATGGTATTTGTCCTTCAGATTCCAGTCTTGTTCTTTTTTTTTTTTTTTCAATGTTTATTCATTTTTGAGAGAGAGAGAGACAAAGCATGAGCTGGGGAGGGTCAGAGAGAGAGGGAGACATAGAATCTGAAGCAGCTTCCAGGCTCCGAGCTGTCAGCACGGGAGCCCGACATGGGGCTGGAACCCGCGAACCGTGAGATCATGACTTGAGCTGAAGTCAGACGCTTAGCTGACTGAGCCACCCAGGTGCCCCGATTCCAGTCTTGTTCTATTGTGAAATGATATCTGGACTGGAAGGTATTGGCCACCTGTGAAACATAGATGCCGTCCTTGCTTGTTATTGTGTGACAAACAGGTGTCCCATAGTACTTGCTGAGTGGGGACAACAGGTTAGCTTGGCCTATTTTTATTATGTTTACAAATTGAATCAGTTAACATTATAAGAAACTACTTGTTTTGATCTGCCTGACCTTTAAGTGATGTTCTTCAATTGTTCATTTGAGAAATGCTGTGTGCCTCCCTGCACCAGTTGGTGTTTTAGATGTTGGGTGCAGCAGTGAAGAAGAAAGAGCCGCTGCCCTCAAGTACTTCATAATCTAGTAAGGAGAAACAAAGATGTAATGTCAAGTACTGATAAGTGTGCTGAGGAAAAATGATCAAGCCGTGAGGGAAGGAGCATTCTAAGCAAGGCAGAGTGTGTTCAAGGCCCTAGATTTTTCCTGTTGCGGGAACTGCAAAGGTCAACCGGTGCTGTTTGAACGGAGTGAATAAGGGGGAAAGTGGTGGAAGATGAGGTCAGGAGGATAGGCTGGGCAAGGTCGTGCAGGGCTGTATAGCCAGGGAAGGACGTGGGTATGTGCTAGGAGGGAAGCCTTTGGAGAGTTTTCAGTAGGAAGTGATGTGATCTGATTTACGTTTTTAAAAACTCATTCTGGCAGTTGTTCGGGGATTAGACTGCAGAGGGAGTAAAATGGGCAGCAGAGAGTTAAACTAAGAGGCTTTTGCAGTAGTCCAGGCAAGACATATGGTGGAGGGTTATACCAGGGTGGTGGGATAGGTGGGAGAAGTGGTCAGGCTGCAGATACATGATTGACTTTTGAACAATATGAGTTTAAACTACGTGGGCCCACTTGTACACAGATTTTTTTTTTTTTTTACGTTTATTTATTTTTGAGAGAGTGAAACAGAGCACAAGCGGAGGAGGGGCAGAGAGAGAAGGAGACACAGAATCCAAAGCAGGCTTCAGGCTCTGAGTAAGCGTTCAGCACAGAGCCCTATGCGGGGCTTGAACCCACCAACCGTGAGATCATGACCTGAGCCGAAGTCAGACACTTAACAGACTGAGCCACCCAGGTGCCCCAGATTTTTTTTTTTTTTAAACAAGTAAAGTACAGTACTGTAAATGTATTTTCTCTTCTCTTACGGTTTCCTTGATAATATTTTCTTTTCTCTAGCTTCCTCAATTGTAAGAATATAGTATATAATGCATATACTAAGTATGTGTTAATTGTTTATATGTTATCAGTAAGTTTTCAGGTCAACAGGCTATTAGTAAAGTTTTGAGGGTAGTCAAAAGTTATATGGAGGTTTTTGACTACAGGGAGGGAGGGGAATGGGGAGTGGAGGCCACGCCCCTGATTCCTGTGTTGCTCAAGGGTCAACTGTATTTTGAAGGTAGAACCAGGAAGATTTCTAAGACATCCAAGGAGGGCAAGAGTATAGCCAGAAATACGAACCCGGAGTTTGGGGAAGAGCTTCTTGGTGAACATAAATCTGAAAGCTAAGAGTGAATGACTGGTCTTTAAACCATGAAACCAAATGAGGTTACGTAGGGAGGGAATGCGGGTTGTGAAGACAGGTATGAAGATGAGCCCGGGGAGCCTCCAACCTAGAGAGACGTAGCAGGGGGGAGAGTAAAATGAGGCCAAGGGACCGCTGCCAGTGGAGTTAGACTGGAAAGCAAGGAGCGGGATATCTTGAAACTCAAGTTGCAGAAAGCCTTTCGATAAAGAGAGAGTGGTCAGCCATGTTAAATGCTGCTGAGATGTGGGTGAAATGAGGATATTGAATCGATTATTGGTTTTGACAAAATGGAGGCCGTTGATAACCCTGGCAAGAGTGGTTTTAGCAGCTGGATCAGAATAGGTTGGGGAGAAAATAGAAGGTGAGGAACTGGAGATGGCTGCTCTCAACAGCTCTCTCAAGGAGTTGTGTGGCAGAAAGGAACAGAAACGGAGTGGTGACCGGATTCTGTCTTCAGCTGCCCTCGTCCTTTCTGTTAACTCCTGGCGTTAATATACTCCCCCAGCTATGTGGCCAGACTTCCACTTGGTTTTAGAATCCCACTTCCAGCCGCACATTCACAAATGAATGTCTAGTACCCATGCAGGTGAACATGGAAATGATAAGAATAGTGTGACATTTAGTGAGTGTTTACCGTGCCACTTACTGTTGCTGAGTACCTTATGTGCACTTAAATTCCCACAGTCTTTGAGCGGGTACTCTTTATTTTTTTTAGATTTTATTTTTAAGTAATCTCTGCACCCAAAGTGGGTCTTGAACTGACAGCCCCGAGATCGAGAGTCATGTGCTCTGCCGACAGAGCCAGCCAGGCTCCCAGAGCAGACACTCCTATTATTACACTCTTTTATCAGTCAGCTTTTGCCACAGTAATGCTATAACGCACCCTAGGGTGTTGGGGGACTTGAAAAACATTCCTGCCCATGAATATTCTCACTCTGTGGGTCAGTTGGGAAGTGACTTCAGTGGGCTTGGCTCCAAGCTGTGGTTTGGTTCCAGTCTGCCCCACCTGTTTCTCATCCTTTTTGGACCATTCCTGAGGGTTCCACTTCCTCCTCCTAATTTTTTTTTCCTGCATTGCTTCAACCAGACCATGCCTTTAGTCTAAGCTGTCTTCACTTTCTACATTGTTAACAGGGTTATCTCTGTAGTGTCCATATAGTCTCATGTAATTCCCCTGAGTCTTTGACTTTTTGCCTGCAGGATGAAGTGTCAGCACCTTAGGGGACACACAAGACCTTTGTGACTTGGTCTCTGTATCTTCCCTTTCCTCTTTCCACTACTCAGTGCCCCGACTCTAATTGCCTCTCATTTCTTATTTCAATGCCTGCCTTCTTTTTTTTTTTTTTTTATGTTTATTTTTGACACACAGAGAGAGAGTGAGTGGGGGAAGGGAAGAGAGAGAGAGAGACACAGAATCTGAAGCAGGCTCCAGGCTCCGAGCCGTCAGCACAGAGCCCGATGCGGGGCTCAAACCCACAAGCAGTGAGATCATGACCTAGGCCGAAGTTGGACGCCCAACCAACTCAGCCACCCAGGCGCCCCTCTTTTTTTTCTTTTTTTAATGTTTATTCATTTATTTTGGGGTGGGAGGGGGAAGTACAAGGGGGAGAGAGAGAGAGAGAGGGAGGGAGGGAAGGAGAGAGAGACAGAGAGAGGGAGAGAAAGAGAGAAAGAGAATCCCAAGCAGGCTCCACACTGTCATCTCGGAGTTCAGTGCAGGGCTCGATCTCATGAACCGTGAGAGCATGACGGAGCCGAGATCGAGAGTCGGACACTCAGTCGACTGAGCCTCCCAGGCGCCCCTTTAATGCCTACCTTCTGAGGCCTTTGTACTTCTCAGTCTGTCTGCTAGAAGGTCTTCAGAATCACTGCACTTTAGATGGACTTCACATAGGCTTTACCTCTTCTGTAAAACATAATCCCACCCGAAGGCAGAATTGAGCACTGCCTCATCTGATGTCTCTCATAGCAAGTTTAGTATCTATTGCTGTAGAGCAAAACACTCCAGCATTTAGCGGCTTAAGTCTAGTTTCATTATCTTTCACAGTTGTGCAGGTTGACTGAGGTCAGCTGTGTGGTTCTGTGACGTCTCCTTTGGGTCCCCCTGCAGTCATAGTCCTATGGCAGTGGAGCTGGAGTCCCCTGGAGGTGTGAGGCAGAGTCTGGGGTGACTGAGCCTTTCTCCTCCCTGCGTGGCTTCTCCAGCTGATCTTTCCAGCCGGGGATCTCGACTTCTTGGATAGCAGCTCCAGTCTTCTGAGAATACAGAAGCAGAAGCCGCCAGACATCCTCCGAGGGGAGGCCGCGGACGGGGACGGTGTCCCTTCTGCCACATTCTGTTGGTTAAAGGGAATCACACAGGGCCAGCCCAGGTTTATTATGGGACAGATCTATAGAAGGCCATGGATAATAGAAGGCATGATTGATTCGGGCTATCTTTAGAGATTAGTTATCACACTGTGCCTGATAAATAATTCTGTTGTAATTGTGACGCTACTCTTTAATCATTTCATTACCAAACCGTAAGCAAGCTTTCTGCGGGCAGGGCTGTCTTATCCAGGTTTGTATTTCTCAGACCTATCCCAGTGCTTGGTATTATAGTCCCTCAGTAAATGTTTTTGAGTAAAATGAATGAGTCAGTGGTGATACAAAGTTTCGTATACGCGATCTTATAATTTTTCTTATTTATAATCAAATAATAAAAATCTTACAATTTTTCTAATTTAAAATCATATTTTCCCCATTGCTTTAAAAAATTTTTGCTTAAATACTGAGTTTTCTCTTTTGGGAAAACCTTTAGTCTTTGGGAGGGCTTTGTCCTTAAAGGTAGTAAATGAGGGCTGAAATGTTCATTTTAAAATAAAAAGAATTGTGGTAATATCATTAATTTGTAATTATATTTTGTAAGGCTTGGCTTATTTTCATATTCTAGCAATTTTAATAATTAAATAGAATGTAAGAAAACATGTAAGTAAAATATGAACCAAGATAGTTCCTGGATTTTTAAATAGCCTATTTTCTCATTAGAAATGAAAATGATTCCTTTGTTGTGTTACATAGAAGCTTGTATGGAATTGTCTAGTCAGGTAATAGGTAAATATTAAGGGTTAGCCGTGTGCCTACACTGTGCCTGGTATTGTAGGAAAGATGTTGGGGGAAAATACAAGAAGCATAGAGTTCCTTTTCTTATTGTTTACATACAACAGAAAGAATTTAGAACGTCTTACCAAAAAACACAAAGATAAATAAAGCCAAGATGAAGCTAACACAGAAATGCATGCTATCGGGAAACTACAGATTTCACCTTAATTGTTTTAGCAGCTAATGCAAAACAAGAAACCTAGCTGGTCAGTTATAATTCATACATAGTATTTGTCAGGTTGAAAACAAACCACCTGCTTAGGGATGCACAGCTCTGTCTGATAATCAGACGAGTGAAAAAATTCCTGGCGAGGTTTCCTCATAAAGAAGGCTTTACTGAAATGAACAGTGTCCTTAATCCGCGTTTTTGGATATAGATGTTTCTTTAACATATTCCTTGATGTAAGCCGAAGGTGTAATACCAAATTGTAACTTAATAAAAGCAAATTGAACGGGGTGTGTGTGTGTCTCAAATAGAATAGTCTAAAACCGCAATTCTCTCTCGTTCCTGGCGTGTTCTTCCCACCCTCTGGTCATCTTTTAGATCGTCCCTCAAGTAGAAATTTCTCTAGGGGGCTTTTGCAGATGTCAAAGCCCCCACTTGTAGATGCTTACAGAGCCATGTACTTGTGTCCTGAAGTTTGAATCTACTCACATACAGAGGCAAATGGTAATAAAGGCCCCACATTTCAGTTCTTTATTTTGTAACTCTAGTAATTTTTGCCTGAAAAAAAAAATTAAAGCAGATAGATGTAAAGATTCTTCCTACCTTGCCCTTAAAATTAAAACGTCATAGGTTTCTAATTCAGGAGGGGAACCGAGCTTGCAGTCAGCCTTCTATCTCTCTCCCAGTTCAAGTGACTGTAAGAAAATACAAAAGAGAATAAATCCCTTCATGGAAAGAGAGGAAGGGAAATGGATTGGAAGCCAACAGTGTGGAAAAGGGACAGAGCAGTTGAAAGTGTGCTGGTAATGAAAGCAAGCAGATGACTGGAGCCCAGAGTCCAGAGCCTGGGGGCTGCGGGGGTGGGCGCTGCCTTCCCTGGCTCCGCCCCGCGCAGTTCGAGGCCCTCGAGGCCCGGGTGGGTAGTGAGGATGGGGGGAAATGAGAAGGTGAGCTATAACATGGGAGTCAAATTTAAAACTGGCTTACAGCCTACATCCTTGGCCAGCTCTTTCTTGCAGACTAACTGCCGATGACGACCTCGGGACAGGCTCCTCTTTAAATGAACGGAGCAAACTGCCTGGGACAGCTCAGGGACCCTAGAGTAATGGCGTGAGGCGGCCCCTGCCCCAGCTCCTTTCCCACTCCCATGCAAGGTGCCGGTCGGCAAGCCCCCACGCACAGAGCTCTCAGCTGGCCCGTTCATTTGGGGGATGGTTTTAGCTGGAAAACGGGCCCATCTACAGACGCAGAGAAAGCCTGCTACTAGAATTCCAAACTGGAGACAACCACTGGGCATTTGACATGTGAGGAAAATGAGAACATGAACGACAAAGCCCGAAACAGATGATCCTGGAGGAAGTAGATCATTCAGGAAATGGAAAGGAACCTTAAAAACACTGGCTAATAGCATCTTGGAGACTTAACATTTTTGCATCCATAAAACAGACATGATGCTGTGGAGGTGAAAAAGGACAACTAGGAAGCAAGAATTCTTAGAAATGTGAGCGTGTGATTGCTGGGAAGAAAAACAGAAGGGCCGGGAGACAACAGCAAGGAGATCTTCTAAAACAGAAAAATAGCGGACATAAAATAATGAAGCAACGTAAAAATAAATAGCTAACGTTTGCTGAGGCTAAGTATTTGTCAGGCACTATTTAAAACACTTCACGTATTATAATTTCTGCTAATCCTCATGCGCCCGTTATGAAGGGGAGACTGTCACTCTCCTCTCTTTTCAGAAGGGAGCACCACTGATGGTAGTTTGTTTAAAGTCACGTGGCTGGCAGGTGGTGGCACAGGCCCAGACCCAAGCCATCTCTTCCTGAGGCCACACAGATAAAATGGCGCTCACCTGGTGGGCATGACAGTCTAGCACTGGAGGCAGACAGTGCAGAAAGGGGGTGTTGATGTTAGACAGCTTTTGTGTTTCCTCGTCTTCTAAATGCAGGTAACAGCACCTGCCTCCCTTGTGGGAGGATTACATGAACTGGCACCTGTCCCATGGCAGGCACTCAACAAATGTTCATTTTCTCTCTTCCTTTTGTTCATCCCTTTCCCCCTGACTGTAAGGGATTGTGCCTTACTTGGTTTTTAATTCCTTGTGCTCTTCACAAAGTGTGGCACGTAACTTTAAGCTAAATAGTATAAGGGTAATACAGAATGTTGACTTGAGTCTCTAAAAGGAGGTTTTTGGAAAAAATATATATATTTTTTAAGTTTATTTACTTGGGGGTGAGAAAGAGGAGGGGAGGGGCAGGGAGAGAGAGGGAGAAACAGAATCCCAAGCAGGCTCCGTGCTGTCAGTGCGGAGTCCAATGGGGCTCGAACTCGTGGAGCTGTGAGATCACGACCTGAGCAGAAATCAAGAGTCAGACACTTAACCGACTGAGCCCTCCAGGCGCCCCAGAAAAAAAGAATACGGTATTTTGAAATGGTGTAATCCTGAAACACAGCAGCCTTCACTGTCAAGGTTGAGCTGTGGAGGAGGATGAGCACGAGCAGCCTCCACCTGGGATAGTTGTAAGCTCGGTGATGCTATGAGGGGAGCGCCGGTGTTTGGTTGTGGCGAGAGGCTGCGGGGAGGTGAGGAGCTAGCGGTTCACCTTGGGTGGTGACTACGGACACGGGAATGAAGGGAGAGGAACTGGAAAGCCGGAGGGTAGGGACATGAAATAGAGCCTCCCTTCTTTGCGGCCTCCCGGGGCATAGAAGGTTCTGAAAGATGTTAATAGGTTTTCCTGTTTTAGGACTTGGGGCCCAGGAATATACGTGTAATAAGCATTGTAACGTCTTTAGTATCTCTCAGATGCAGTTGTTCTTAATGCCATACTTCTCCCCTCGACTTTCCTGCATGTGGTTGGGAACTGGACAATCCGTGCAGGGTCTCTGAGGAGCCACAACAGGGGCCTAGGGTTGATATGTAGAAGCTCCCGGATAGTTCCACAAGAACTGCGCAGGCCTTCCCTGAGAATCGTATGCTTTATTCGCAGCTCTATGAAGCTGATCTATCTAGCGATCTGGCAGTTAGCAGCAGCAAACTGGGAGGAGGCAGTATTGAACTGATAGTGTTTTGAGAGAACATTGGACCTAAATACCCAAAAGCACATAACAGGGGTCATTTAAGATATTATTAAATTGTTTATTCCTCCAAAGCCCCAGTGATCGTCTGTGGGCATTTTGCTAATTTGGAAATAATAATAAAAGGTTAAAAGATGCCCAGAATAACAAGACACCATTATCAGCAAATACATGAATGTTTGACCCCTAGAGGTATGAACCTCAGCTATCCGTAGATTTGTTTAAATGAACGTCCTTTGATGACGGAAAGATAAGTGAACGATTCCTGTCCTGAGCTGCTAAAAGACCTCTGAAAATTTGGCTTAAGAGGGAGGAGTCTGTGTTGTGATCTTCACTTCAGTTTTGTCTGTAAAATGGAGACACTGCCTTACTGAGGACTGAGTAAGAATAAAATGAGATGATGTACGTGCAAAGGCCCTGTAGCCCTGCAAAGTTGGGTGTAAATTTCAGGTGGTTTTTCAGTGTGCTCATTATCTTTGAAAATATTCCTCAGAGGTTTCACGCTGGTGGATTGCTTCTCTAAAATACTAATGGCCATCTCTGTAATTTCCCATTTGCTTTCCAGATTTCTGTATTCAGATGAAGTTCAAATTGGCCCAGAGACGGTTATGACCACTCTTTATACTGCTAAGAAATATGCAGTCCCAGCCTTGGAAGCACACTGTGTGGAATTTCTCACCAAACATCTTAGGGCAGATAATGCCTTTATGTTACTTACTCAGGTAAGTAAATGTAGCTAAGGTCCGTATCCTCATAACTACGTGAGTATTAAGTATTTCCTGGAGAATTCTAGATTAACTTAAAGTATATGTAATTATTTTTATGGTACCATTCAGGGAAGTATATCAGATTCATATGATTTTAGAAAAACAAATTAGAGTCAAGACAGTATCATGTAAGAAACTGAGGCTTTATGTAAGCAGGCTACTGTGACTCAAAGTCACACGGATGGTTAGGATTGGAATTGGAATTGGGATCCAGTTTGTTCCTGCTGCGATTGAGCATGTGATAGCGTAGGGTTTTCTGGACGTCTTTTGTCTCAATTTTTGTTGGATCTGGAATAAAGATTTTTGTTGGATCTGGACTTTTTAAGTGCAGATAAGTTCCAAGGTTTACTGTCTTTGTACTTAATCTGAAAGCTTGGCGGAATTAGAATTTCAGGTTTATGTGAAATGTTCTTTCTCTGATATTTAAAAGTTTCCACTAAACATAGTATACATGCAGAAAAGTACACATTATCTTAAGCACTCAGTCTGATGAATTTTTACAAACTGAACACATCTGTGGAACTATTAGCCAGTCTATATCATACTATTTAGCATTTGTTAAACGCCTGTAATCTGAGCTTTACTTCAGATATAAATAAATCACTTGTTTTTCTTTTTAGACCAAGTTATAATACCCTTGTATGAATTGTTTAAAAAGTTCCAAGCCAGCCTATACCATGTGCTAAGGGTTGAATTGTTTCTCCAAAATTTATGTGTTGAAATCCCAGTTCCCAGAACCTCAGAATGTGATCTTATTTGGAGATAGGGTCTTTACAGAGGTAAGCAAGTTAAAATGAGGAGAAAACAATTGTAAGCTGATAATATATAATCCTGTTGACTATTAGTACTGGAACCGGTCACAGATGTCCCCTAGTTCACCTCTTTCATTTTCCAACTGGAAAACTCAAACCTGGGCCAATGGACTACCTGCCCAAAGGCTCCCAGCAGGCTGGCTGGGGCCGGGGCCCAGAGCTCGGGTTGCCCGGCTCTGCGTCTGTTCTGTCATGTGGAAATTGTATGATGGCACCTTTTGTTGCTGTTGTTTGTTCAGTCATCTGTCAACAAATATTTGAGGTTAGGGAAGAAAGAGCACACCGATGTCACCTCGTGGACATAGTCGCCGAACTCCATTCTGGACATGGTGCGCCAGACACTAAGCTAGTCACTTTGCGTGTATTATCACAGTTAGCCCGCACTGCAGCTCTGTGGTGCTATTTACTGTTGTCCCCATTTTAAAGCTGAAGCAATGGAAGTGTAAAGGGGTAAATATCTTACTTCACGTTAGACAGCAGGTGCTAAACCTAAGATCCCAACCTTCAACCAGTCGTTCTTAAGGTGTGGTGATACTGATAGTAAGGATGATAGCAGAATGTCTTGAGTGGTGATTGTGTGTCAGGACTTTGTCTGCATTAGTTCATTTAATCTTCTACAGTAACTTTGGGAGGGGTAGGTGTTCTAGGTTTTCTTATTGTCCCCACTTAACAGGTAAGGAGACAGAGGCAGAAATACGAGTCAATTTGACCAAGGTCATAGAACTGTTAAGCAGCATATCCTTGCATTTCCCCCTCTTTTGAGTTTGTGATGAAAATCTATTATGGAAGTTGATATTCCTCAGATTCTTTATCGTCCAAGGGTTTTAAGGTATGTGGAGGGGATCACTTAATTACTTTTATTTTAAAAGCTTATGGAAAAATTCAGAAACCAATGAATGAAACTCTGACAATTAAAATACAGTTTCTAGTTCCGCAGGTCCAAGGTGAGACCTAAGAGTCTGCATTTCTCATGAGCTTTCAGATGATGCCAGTGCTTCTGGACCACACTTTGAGTAGTAAGGGTTAACAGCTGTCACTACGAGAAAGAAAAGGAGCTTTTCAGCGTGTGGTTGGTCTGAGAACCCAATTTTACTGCACATTTTTCACTGCTGGGGTCATGTGAATTAGCCCACGAATTGTCATGTGAAGTTCTTCTTCCTGCCAAGTGAGTCATTTGCACTGAGCATGTCAATTACTTGAGAGGACCTTTGCCAGCTTCACGCTGAAACAGGAGGCCAGTGTGCTGTACCAGCATGAGTGAGACCGGGAAGAGACGCTCGTTAGGAAGTGATATTTTTTTCAGAGATGATGCCAGACTCCAACTAAATTTTGAGAAGGATGTATTTTACTCTAAGGAGCAACAATAGATTCCCTAGGAAACTTGACACTGCCTGTGTAACTGAAGAGTCCCTGAAATATTGCTGTTCTGAATAAAATAATTTTTATAAAAATTGTTTTTCTTAGAGTGAAAGATCAATTTTTGCATGAACACTGGAAATATAGTTGAGTTGGCCAGTTAAAATATCTGCCAGTTAAAATGTCTAGAATTTCATTTGATAAAAATGTGTTTTCATATTTTAAAAATTCATTAGACTGTGATCCTAGACTGGATCCTATTCTAGGAGGAAAAGTGTTATAAAAAATTGGGTCAGTTGGCAAAACTGAAATACAGTAGATGAGATAAAAATATTGTATGGTTATTTATCAAAGTTAATTACTATGGTTATATAAGAAATATTCAAGTATTTAAGGGTAAGGGCTGTGGTGCTGTAATTTATTGTTGAATAGTTGACCTCAAATACACACACACTCACTATACATTGTCTGTTTTCTTATACATTATTTTCCCACTTATATACATATATATGCATACATATGTGTGTGTGTGTGTATATATATATATATATAATGTGTGTGTGCGCGCACGCCTGTGTGTGTATAGAGAGCACAAATGATAAAGAGGTGAAATATTAGATAAATAACATTTAGATAGGTAAATCTGGGTAAAGGGTATATGGGTATTCTTTTTACTTGCATCTTTTCTGCAAACTTGAAATTATTTCTAAATTAAAAACATTTTAAGGGAAAATAACAAGGAATAGAGTTAATTTTATTCTACTAAATACAGATTTTATATTATTTTTTTGGAAAATTTTGACTAAGCAAATTAATATAAGCCCAATATATAATCTAAGAAGAACATTAAAAACAATTTTTTTTAAGTTTATTTGTTTATTTTGGGAAAGAGAGAGAGAGAGTGGGGGAGGGACAGAGAGAGAGAAAGAGAGAGAGAGAGAGAGAATCCCAAGCAGGCTCTGCACTGTCAGTGCGGAGCCCAACACGGGGCTCGAACCCATGAACTACGAGATGACGACCGGTGCCAAAATCAAGAATCAGATGCTTAACTGACTGAGCCACCCAAGGGCCTCAAGAAGAGCATTTTCAGACATGTTTGAGTATTGCATAATTTTAAGAAATGTTCTACTGACTTAAAAATATATGCGTATTTTATACATGTAAGTACAGTTACATATCATCTGAATGTGTGTATTTATTTTAAATTCATCCCAGTGTGTTTATTGCTGTCTTTTCTCCCCCATAAAACACAAGATAACTCTTTAGTTTAGGGATGTTTGTTAACGTAATAGGTCAGTAGCACCTGAGTTATTGAATCCTTTGAAAATGAATTTTACTTTACAAATAAGAGTCATCAGCCATGCCAAATAATGGTTAATTAATTGCATTATTGCCAGCATGAGTACCTGTGTGCGTCTTGTGTTTGTCCATACTGTTAAATGTAAATGGACCTGATACTAGGCCAGAATGAAAGCTTGGTCCCTGGCACACCTATCATCACATCTGTTTTCAGTGTTACAGTTTTTTAAGTCTCATTTGAGTTTGGATCCTCCCACCCCTTCCCCGATGCCTGGCTTTTAAACTTGGGTTGTTTTTTTTTTTTTTTTAATTATAATACGCATCCTGATTAATCACGTATTATAAGCTTGGCTTCTGAATTCTTAAAGCCGAGATTAGCTTTATTGGAATCATACAGTATATATTTTTTTGCTCAGTTTATACTATGGCTTCTTTTGTTTGTCATTGTGTTTGTGGGTTTCACTCATATTATTGTATGTAGTTGTAGATGATCCTCACTGTCGTATAAGATTGTCGTGTGTCTATTATTTGCTTTTCAGTTGACCTGCTGTTTGCTTATGTTCCCAGAGCTTTCGTGCTCTGAAATTCCTGTACTTCATTCTCTCCCCACATCAAGACAGAAAATGGAAGAAAATAAATCTGATCTGTTTGTACTGTATGCTTGACAATTGATATAACTTAGTGACAGTATCCTATAACTCGGATTTAATAATGACTCTGCAGCATGACTAGCCAGATCATATTAGGCAAGTCATACCTTTCTAAGCCTGTTTCCACATCTGGAAAATGGGATAATCATGTCTGCCTTATCTAACCTAGAGCGTTTGTTGAGGATCAAAATAAGTAATGTATAAGAAACCAGGCAGTGTGTGTATATGAGCAGATGGAAAGGAAAATAACAGGTCATCAGTGTGTATTTGTTATCTAAGCAGAGCATTTGTGCTCTTAGCTTTTCATTTCTGATTGTGGAAGGGAAACTTTTAAGAATATATACACATTATAAGGGTATTTTAAGTTGGTGTTTTTACATAATTACCAATTGTAACTACAGCATTAACTGAATAGTACTGTCTAAAAGTAAGATAACTATGAGAATAAAATAACTGTCTCTCTGTATGTTTAGGCCCGATTATTTGATGAACCTCAGCTGGCTAGTCTCTGCCTGGACACGATAGACAAAAGCACGATGGATGCGATAAGTGCAGAGGGCTTTACTGATATCGATATAGGTGAGTCCTCCAGGATTCCAACTGTGCCGTTTATTTAATTTACTTTTGTAATGTTTATTTTTGAGAGAGAGAGAGCTAGCAGGGGAGAGGAGAGAGAGGTGGGGACAGAGGATCTGAAGCAGACAGCCCGATGTGGGGCTCGAACTTGCAAACCGTGAGATCATGACCTGAGCTGAAGGCATATGTTCAACCGACCGAGCCCCCCAGGTGCCCCCAGATCATACGGTTTAAATACAGTAACACCTTAACAGTCACCCTTTCTGGTGAACGGGCTGTTTTTAAAATAGTGGTTTTTCCAAATTAAATAAGTCTGCATTTGAAAATTTTTGCTTTCTTTATTTTGGTGATAAATTCTACGTTATCACCTTTTACAAAATGTCAAATCAAATAAATATTCACTGGGGTGCCTGTGTGGCTGGCTCAGTGGTTGAATGGGACTGTGTGTTGTTGGTGCAGAGCCCACTTCTGATCCTCTGTCCCCCTCTCTCTCTGACCCTTCCCCCCTCAACAAAAATAAACATTCAAAAATAAATAAATAAATATTCACCGAATGCACCATGTGCACAGCATTATAGTAGGATCATTTCAGAAAAACAAAGAAGAGGGGCGCCTGGGTGGCTCAGTCAGTTGAGCATCTGACTCTTGATTTCAGCTCAGGTCATGCTCTCACGGTTTGTGGTTCAAGCCCCACATTGGGCTCCACACTGTCGGTGGAGCCTGCTTGGGATCCTCTCTTTCCCTCTCTCTGCTCCCCCCCAGCTCCCCGCCCAATCAGTCAGTCAATCAATCAGTAAACGAACGTTGTTTTAAATGTTTATTTATTTTTGAGAGGGAGAGAGACAGAGTACAAGTGGGGGAGGGCAGAGAGAGAGGGAGACAACAGAATCCGAAACAGGCTCCAGGCTCTGAGCTGTCAGCACAGAGCCCATCGCGGGGCTTGAACTCACCAACTGTAAGATCATGACCTGAGCTGAAATTGGACACTTAACCGACTAAGCCACCCAAGAGCCCCAACCAACAAGCATTTTTAAAAATTATTTTAAAAAAATACGAAGAGGAGTAAGATGTGATTTTTTTCTTAAGGAAACTATGATCTAATTGGAGAATCAAGGAACAAGCATGTAAAAATTAAGATTTAATAGAAAAATCTGGATAACATACAGTAAAATGTGATTTTTACCTTTTCTAAGCTACACATATAGAAAGTAATTACTCTTCAAATCCAAAATACGGAGGGATTACCTCAAATTGAGTAGTGTTATGAAAGTCTTGACAGGAGATTCTGCCACGGGCCCTAAAGAATGGGTAGTATTTGGGGAGTGAAGAGAGGGCGACCTTCGAAGCAGGTGGAGCCCCATGAGGAAGTGTGTGTGAGATCGAGGCAGGGTAAACCAGGTTGTACGTTAAATACATTTGGTGTATCCTGTTATAACCACATCCCATCTGATGAGGCTGGGGAGTCTGAATGTTGTTATTGCAGGAGAGGAGACAGCTAATCTAGGCCTATGGCTTTAAATATTTTCTTCATCATGATGAACATAAAATATATATTAGTTATCTGTTGTGTATTATTATGTTATTATCTGTCTTGCCAGTAGACAGGAAAAAGTATGGGCAGGGAAAACACCCACATTTTAAAAGCTTTGGCCTCAGTATGGCACCCTCATTTTGGCTCTTACTTCATTGTCTAGGATTCAGTAACATTATCCCACTTAAATTCAGAGGAAGCTAGGAGCTACAAGTCACATCTCAAGAAGAAGAGAAAACAGATGTTTTGTAAACAGCCAGTACTCACTGCCTGTCTCTGTCTGTACCTGACCTTGTCTTCTCTCACTCTCCGCATCATTCACTGTGTTTCATAAACACTAGCCAGGGTTATTTCTATTTTAAGCCTTTGTGTTTACTGTTCCCACGAATTGGAATCCTTTTGCCTTGAATCTGTATGTGGCTTCCTCCTTTTAATCATTCTGATACCAAGTTAGATGAGACCTGAGAGAGGCTGTCCCAGACCTTAGTCAAAGTAGATACCATGTTCCCCTAAACAATCCTTTTCTGTTACTCTGATTTATTTTACTCACAGTAGGTTTCACTATCTGAAATTCTTAAGTAGGTATTTTTGTTTGTGTCTGTGTATTTGTCTGTGTATGTTTATGATGGTTATCTACCTTCCCCAGCTAGATTGTAAGCTTTTTTTTTCTTTTAAGATTTTATTTCTCAGTAATCTCTACACCCAGCATGGGGCTTGAATTTAAAACCCCGAGATCAAGAATCACGTGCTTTACCAACTGAACCAGCCAGGCACCCTGATTGTAAA
The DNA here is from genome assembly GCF_007474595.2 of Lynx canadensis. Taxonomy (NCBI): domain Eukaryota; kingdom Metazoa; phylum Chordata; class Mammalia; order Carnivora; family Felidae; genus Lynx; species Lynx canadensis. The sequence continues at coordinate 3,700,910 of NC_044308.2, forward strand.
CTCTTTGAAGGCAGGGACTTTGTTGGGTTACCACTGTATTTGTAACACTAAAGACAGTAGAACATAGTACCTGTTCAGTTAGTATTTGTTGACCAACTGGACCGTGTCTAGAATGTTTCCTTTCCTTCCCACCTTGGCTAGTTCTCACTCATCCTTTTTTTTTTTTTTTTTTTTCCATGTTTATTTATTTTGAGAGAGAGACAGACAGAGCATGAGCAGGGGAGGGACCGAGAGACAGGAAGAGAGAGAATCCTAAGCAGGCTCCTCGTTGTCAGTGTAGAGCCGAATGGGGCTCGAACTCACTAACTGTGAGATTATGACCTGAGCTGAAATCAGGAGCCGGACACTTAACCAATTGAGCCACCCAGGTGCCCCTACTTCTCACTCATTTTTAATGTCTTGGCTAAAATTATACTTCTGCAGTGACTTCTTTCTTAAGAATTGACACCCTGCCCTCCTCCATGACATTTAGTGTATTCTGTCATAACCACATCCCATTGTGAGTTTGCCTGTCTATTGCACTGTACCTCGGGAAGGATGTACAATCATCTTACATTAATTATCCTGAAGGGCAGGGGCTAGATTGGGTCCTCCCCACTATACATAATATCCACTGACTGGATGTTTGAGAGCCCCAGGCACTGCTCACATTGCTGGGACACATTGCTTAATCCTAATTTTCTTCCCCTAGGGGGTTGTCACTCCATTTGTAATTCAGTTTATGTTTGAAATAGCATTGCTTGCATCTGAGCGACTTGTCCTGGAAGTTGTTTTGTAAATAGCTCCTATGTTAGGCGTGCCATTGGAGCCTGGGGGTCTTGAAGTAGGTGCCTTGTGCAGTGTAAATACTCGAAATATTTGTTGATTTGATTTGATTCACCATTGCTTATATTAAAATCTAGTCTTGCATTACGTGTACAAAACATAATCTTAGCTGTTTTTATGATCTTTACTGGGCTCTCAGCTGTAATTTCTTACTGTAACATATCTGCCAATAGAAGACCTGTGTGTTTCCACACCATAGTCCAGTTTGCTTCAAGTGTACTTGTTAAAAATTGGGATGAAAGAGAAGTCTAGGAGCTGAGAGAAAGAAGGTTGGGCCATGCTTCAGGAGCTTTTTTTTTTTTTTTTTTTTTTAAATGTGTGTTTCTTTGCTTATTTAAAGAGAGAGCTCACGGTAGGGTCAGAGAGAGGGAGAGAGAATCCCAAGCAGGTTCCACATTGTTAGCACAGAGCCTGACGCAGGGCTTGAGCTCACAAACCATGAGATCATGACCTGAACTGAAATCAAGAGTCAGATGCTCAACTGACTGAGCCACCCAGAACACCCCAGGAGCTCTTTTTATAGTTTTAGATTCTAGAGAAGCTTTTTCTCCTCTGGGATTTGAATATACGTTCTGGAGGGATGTGCTTCCTCCAGAGAGATGCTGTTGTGTCACATTGATAGAAAAAAGCAAATTTACATTATGCCAAGGCCAGTATAATGTGTTTTTTCCCCTGCTGATATGTTAAGGTTCTTTGTTTATCTTTACTGAAGTTTATTAGCATACAAAGTAGAGATATGTGGATGCAAAGTTGTCTGTTTTCCCACTGAATGATTAATTTTGGTCAGTGTATATTCCTAATCCTACAGAATATTGAGGTATATTGGTTTACATTCATTTACCTGTGGAAAAGCTTTATGGAACCATACTCTGTATTCATCTGCTCAGCTACCAGAGAAGGAAAAACTTGATTTAAAAAAAAAATTATGTATAACCTACTCATTTTTAACATAATGTTGAACCCCTGTGCTGATACCTGCTCTAATGATAGCTGTGGTTCAATATTGACCAAATGTTTGGATGTAGTATGAATGTGTAGACCATTATGGAATCGAATTTTTTTTTTAATAAATTTTTCTTAGATGTGTATTACTGGGTAATTTAAGCATAGTGAATGTATGTAAGTACGGCATCCTCATTTTTATTTGAATCCTGTGATTATTAAGTGTTGTTATTATGAGTATCAGTTATTGTATTAGCGAAGCCCTCAGGCCTCTGATGTGTTTTTTGTTTGTCTTGGGTTTTCAGTCTTCCTCTTCAGAAAGACTCTTTGGACTGTGATGCTTTTCAAGCACTTCCATCTACTTGTCACACATTCCCTCTCTCCTCTGTCTCTGTTTGGGTGCAGCCTGTCGTTTTGTTCTGGTCTGTTGGCCTCTATGGCCTGTCTCTGGACTTCCTGCTTTTGGTCTACTATAGAAAAGCTGAGCGGATTCGAGTTTTGCCTCTGATTAAAGGAGAAAGGTTCTGAGTGAGGGCCTGAGTTCTGGGCAGGACGTTTATGCTTGGACGTCAGATAGGGATTTCACACTTCACATGTCCCAAACGAAACTCCAGATCCCCCTCTCACCATCCCCCAAGGCCGCCTCTGTAGGCTTTCCCATCTCAGTTGATGCCACTGTTGTCTGTCCGTTGCTTAGACTATAAACCCGGGAATTACCCTTGACTCCTATCACCCCCAGTATTCAGTCTGTTAGGACATCACACTGAGTCCTCCTTCAGAGTATATCCTGAATCTGATGGTTTCTCACCACTTCCTCCTGGTCCAGGCCGTCGTCACCTCTGATGTGGATCAGAGCAGGAGCCTTCTAACTGATCTCATTTCCACTCTGACCTCCACTAGAGTCTCCTCTCAACATGTCTGCCAGCGTGGTCCTTCTAGAACATAAAATGTCACAGCTCAGAATCCTCCAGGGGTTCGTTCTCCTTTGTACTCAGAGTAAAAGCCAGATGATTGACAGGGTACTATAAGATTGTACCCCATTTCCCTCCATTTCTGGCCTCCTTGCCTACCACTTTTCCCTCTTGCCCACTGCAGTCTAGCCACACTGGCCTCCTGGCTTGGTCCTCACACATGCCAGGCACACTTTGATGGGAGAGCCGTCACACTGGACATCCCGAACACTTCTGGCTAGGCCTCTGGCTGACTCCCCCATACCCCCCGTCAAGTCTTGGCTCAGACGAGCTGCCCAAGCTGTCCTGTTTTATTTATTTATTTATTTATTTAAAAACAATTTTTTTTTTTTTATGTTTATTTTTGAGAGGGACAGAGACAGAATGCAAGTGGGTTAGGGGCAGAGAGAGAGGGAGACACAGAAGCAGAAGCAGGCTCCAGGCTCTGAGCTGTCAGCACAGATCCCGACGTGGGGCTCGAACTCATGAGCCGTGAGATCATGACCTGAGCTGAAGTTGGATGCTCAACTGACTGAGCCATCCAAGTGCCCCAAAGCCATCCTGTTTTAAACTGCACTTGGGATTCCTCTCACCCTCTGGTCTGTCCTACACTTAGCATCTAACTTGTTAAATCTATTTACGTTTAATGTTAACCCCCACTAGAATGTAAGCTCCATAAAGGCAAGGGATTTATTTTTAACTTTTTATTCAGTGATGTATCCTTAGCGTCTAGAACAGTGCCTGACACACAGTGAGTGCTTAATAAGGAATATTTGGGGAACGAATGAATGGTTGTCTGTAGTCTTTATAGATTTATGTATGTCACTAATTTGAAGCCCTTTTCTCAGACTTACAATTAATCTTACTCTGGGTATTTGAGTTTGCTTAATAAATGGCACAAATATACAAGGAGATACTGTACCTAAGCTTCCACGTATGGTAAAGAAAAAGTTGAATATTAACTTCATAGCAATTATTTAAACTCTTTTTTTTTAATAAAATTTTTAACGTTTATTTTTGAGAGGAAGCGAGAGCACATGAGCGAGGGAGGGCCAAAGAGAGAGGGAGACACAGAATCTGAAGCAGGCTCCAGGCTCGGAGCTGTCAACATAGAGCACAACGTGGGGCTTGAACTCACGAACTGTGAGATCATGACCTGAGCTGAGGTCGGATGCTTACCTGACTGAGCCACCCAGACGTCCCCTAAACTCTGTTTTGTTTTGTTTTTTAATGTTTATTTTGAGAGAGAGAGAGAGAAAGACAAGTACGTGAGCAGGGGAGAGGCAGAGTGAGGGAAAAAGAGAGAATCCCAAGCAGGCTCTGTGCTGTCAGTGCAGAGCCCGACATGGGACTTGATCTCATGAACCGTGAGGTCATGACCTGAGCCGATATCAAGAGTCGGAAGCTTAACCAAATGAGCCACCCAGGCACCACACTTTATAGCACTGTTTTAAAGAAAACTTTGCTGTTTAATTGTTTTCATTCTTTAATATTTTTAAGTATAGGGGCTGTAGTTTTAAGTATCTAATCTCCTTTTTTAATTGAGATTTGAAAACTTAATGTAAGTCTGTTTGTTGGTGTTTTGTTAAAGATCAAAATATTCCTAATTTGATTTATTCTTGTATTTTCCCTGTAGACACACTCTGTGCCGTTCTGGAAAGAGACACACTTAGTATTAGAGAGAGTCGACTTTTTGGAGCCGTTGTACGATGGGCAGAAGCGGAATGTCAAAGACAACAACTGCCTGTGACTTTTGGAAACAAACAGAAAGTTCTAGGGAAAGCACTGTCCTTGATCCGGTTTCCACTGATGACCATTGAAGAGTTTGCAGCAGGTAGGGCTATAACTTGACCAAAATCTGTGTGAAACTATGCCAACAGGCAGTCAGCCAGCCTCCCTGTACGAAAGAGGGAAAGAAGCTGGTACTTACTGAGCTCTAGTCACATGACACATGGAGGTGTGTGTAATTTACTTCTGGTAGCCCTTCAAGATAACATTGTAAGTTAGTTATTTATTTTGATATGTGCACTAGGTTCTTCTTTTTTGGGTGGGGGCTGTAATGTGCACAAGTGTTACGTTAGTCTCTGGGGTACAGGTGATGATTCTGTTCTACGGGGCTGTATGCTCACTGCAAGTGTAGCCGCCCGTCACCACCTAAGACTACTACGGTGTCATGGACTATATTCCCATGATTTGTTCATCCCATAACTGACGGCCTGGGCCTCCAACTCTCCTTCAGCCGTTTACCCCATCCTCCCACCCCTTTCCCCCTGGTAACCATCAGTGTGTTCTCTGTAGTTTCTTGGTTTGCCTCTCTCTTCTCACCCTTATGATCATCTGTTTCCTAAATTCCACATATGAGTGAAACGATATATTTATCTTTCTCTGACTGACAAACTTCACTAAGCATTATACTCTTTAGCTCCACCCATGTTATTGCAAATGGTAAGATTGCATTCATTTTTATGACTGAGTAATATTCCATTGTGTGTGTGTGTGTGTGTGTACATACATATGCACCACATCTTCTTCATCCATTCATCAACTGATGGACACTTGGGCTGTTTCCATATCTTGGCTATTGTAGGTAATGCTGCTATACACATAGGGGTGCATGAATCCCTTTGAATTAGGGTCTTTGTATTCTTTGGGTAAATACCTAGTAGTGTGATTGCTGGATGGTAGGGTAGTTCTATTTTTAACTTTTTGAGGATCCTCCATACTGTTTTCCATAGTGGCCGCCCCAGTTTGCATTCCCATCAACAGTGCAAGAGGATTCCTTTTTCTCCACATTTTTGCCAACACCTGTTATTTCTTGTGTTGTTGATTTTAGCCATTCTGGTGATATCTCGTAGTTTTGATTTGCATCTCCCTGATGATGAGTGATGTTGAGCCTCTTCATGTGTCTCTTGGCCATCTCTGTGTCTTCTTTAGAGAAATGTCTGTTCATGTCTTCTGTATTTTAAACTTAATATAAAGGAAATCATACATACAGTATGTGCTCTTTTGTATATGGCTTTTTCTTTTTTTAAAGTTTATCTTTAAGAGAGAGTGTGTAAGTGAGTGGGGGAGGGGCAGAGAGAGAGGGAGGGAGAGAGAATTCCAGGCAGGCTCTGTGCTGACTGATGTGGAGCTCCAGCTCACCCACTGTGAGATCATGAATTGAGCCGAAATCAAGAGTTGGATGCTTAACCGACTGAGCCACCCAGGCACCCCTGGCTTTTTTCTGTTAACGTTATGTCTGTTAGATTCATCCTTGAGGTAGTGTTTTCACTGTTGTATAATCTGTCATAGGAATGTGCCATGATTCATTTATGCATTTTACTGTTGTTGAACATTTGGGTTGTTTCTCTTTGGTGGCCATTAAGAACATTCTCGTACATGTCACTTAGGAGACATATGTAAACATTTCCGTTGCATGCCAGATCTTGCCATTTGCACCTACGTGGATGGACTGGAGGGTATTATGCTAAGTGAAATTAGTCAGAAAAAGACAAATATCATATGACTGCACTCATATGAGGACTTTAAGAGACAAAATAGATGAACATATAAGGGAAGGGAAACAAAAATAATATATATAAAAACAGGGAGGGGGACAAAACAGAAGAGACTCATAAATATGGAGAACAAACTGAAGGTTACTGAAGGGGGTGTGGGAGGGGGGGTGGGCTAAATGGGGAAGGGGCACTAAGGAATCTACTGAAATCATTATTTCACCATATGCTAACTAATTTGGATGTAAATTTTAAGAAATAAAAAATAAAATTAAAAAAAAAAGTTAAGGTTAAAGTTCATTTTTTTCCCTATCAAGCCATATATTAAAAAACTATCTTTGCCTCACATACATTGCAGGGCCAACTTCGTTGTAAATCAGGTGACTTTGTGTGAATGAATCTGTTTCTGGAGTGTCTGTATTCTGTTCCACTGTTACATTTGTTTATTCTTGTACCAATCCTGCATAGTTTTAGTTCTATAGTTTTACACCAAATCTTGAAATCTGATAGTGAAAACTCCCCAGCTTTGTTCTTCTTCAAGATTATCTTGGCTATTTTTGGTCTTTTGCATTTTCATATTAATGTATTTTTTAAAGTTTATTTATTTTTTGAGAGAGAAGGAAAGAGAATCCCAGGCAGGCTCCACACTGGCAGCACAGAGCCTGCCTGACGCGGGGCTCAAACCCACAAACCATGAGATCATGACCTGAGCTGAAACCAAGAATCGGATGCTTAACAGACTGAGCTACCCAGGTGCCCCACATATAAGTAAATTTTTTAATCACCTTGTCAATTTCTACCTCTCCCCTGCACCCCCCACCCCGCAAATTATCATATTTTGATTGGAACTTAGATTGGTGTGGGGATAAATGACATTTTTGTAATATTGAGTCTTTCAATCCATGAACATTTATCTAAGTCTTTTAAAATCTCTTCTAGTAATATTTTGAGTTTTCTGGTAGAGGTCTTGTATGCTTTTTGGGAGGTTTATTCAAACCTAGATACTTTTTTTTTTTTTAATTATTTTTTTTAATGTTTTTGAGAGAGAGAGACAGAGCATGAGTTGGGGAGGGTCAGAGAGAGAGGGAGACACAGAATTCGAAGCAGGCTCCAGGCTCCGAGCTGTCAGCACGGAGCCCGATGCGGGGCTCGAACCCACAAGCCGTGACATCATGACCTGAGCTGAAGTCGGACATTTAACCAACTGAGCCACCCAGGCGCCCCTAGATATTTCTTTTTTTTTTTTTAATTTTTTTTTTGTTTTTACAGAGAGAGACAGAGCATGAGCAGGGGAGGGGCAGAGAGAGAGGGAGATGCAGAATCCGAAGCAGGCTCCAGGCTCTGAGCTGTCAGCACAGAGCCTGATGCGGAGCTCCGACTCATGGACTGTGAGACCATGACCTGAGCTGAAGTTGGACGTTTAACCGACTGAGCCACCCAGGCGCCCGTAGATATTTCATTTTTTAAATGCTATTGTAAATGATTGTCTTTAAAATTTCCATGTTAAAATCAGTTGTTCACTGATAGAAATACAGTTGATTTTTCTATATTGACCTTGTATCTAGTGAACTTGCTAAATTCACTGATTCTAATAATTTATTTGTAGATCACTGTACATAGTCTACATGTACAATCATGCCACTGCAAACAGTAATAATTCTGCTTCTTCCTGTCTAATCCTTAGACATTTTATTTCTTTTTCCTGCTTTATTATGTGGTCTAGGACCTCTGGCATATTAGTGAATAGCAGTGCTGGTAGCGAACATCTCGTCTCATTCCAGTGTTACACACAAAGCTTTACTATTTCCCCAGAGTAGGCTTGCTGTAAATGTTTTGTAGGTGCCTCGTATTGGATTAAGCAAGTTTCCCTCTGTTACTAGTCTGCTAAGAGTTTTATAATGAATTTTATCAAATACTTCTCTTCATCTTGTCATGATACAGTAGTTTTCCCCTTTATTTTCTCTTTCTTATTTGTAATTGGCCTTACTAAGCGGTTCATATATTGGGCAGCATCCCATCTCGCAAGTAGAGAGATGCTCCTTGCTTTATTTTCTTAACTTGGTGAACTAGACTGATTTTCCAAATTAAACCTATTTTGGATTTCTTATGTAAGGTAGACTTAGTTGTCACGCTTTATCCTATGTTACCAGATCCAATTTTCTAAATTTTAAAATATTTTTATGACTATTTCATGAGAGAAATTAGTCTATAATTTTCCTTTCTTGTAATTGTCAGATGTGGATTACCAAATTTATGCTGGTTTCATCCAAAACTTAACAAATGCTTGTTTTTTTCAGTGTCGAAGAGATTGTGTAAGATTGGTGTTGTTTTTTTCCTTAAATGTTTAGGAAAATTTGCCAGTGAAGTTATCTGGATCCAGAATTTACTTTATGGAACGTTTTTAATAGATCTTTTTTTTTTTTTTTTAATTTTTTAAAGTAATCTCTACATCCAACATGGGGCTCAAACTCACAACCCCAAGACCAAGAGTTGCACACTACTGAGTGAGCCAGGTGCCCCTGTGGAAGGTTTTTAATTAGAGATTCAATTTCTTAGAGTAGCATAGCACTATTTCTTTTTGTAACCGTTGCCTCTAGCCTTTTAATTTTTTTAACATGAATGTTATAATATCCTTTTATTATCTCTACATCTGTGGAGTCTAAATTGTGTCCCTATATTCATTTCTTTCCTTTTTTTTTTTTTTTTTAAGTTTATTTATTTTAGAGCGAGCACAAGAGCAAGCGGCAGAGGGGCAGAGGGAGAGAGAGAATCCCAAGCAGGCTCCACACTGTCAGCCTGGAGCCCAAGTGGGCTCAAACTCAGGAACAGTGAGATCATGACCTGAGGCGAAAAAAGAGTTGGATGCTTAACAGACTGAGCCCTTACCCGCCCCTCCCATACTCATTTCTGATATTGGTATATTGTATCTTCTTTGATCAGCCTTGCCTAGTGGTTTATACATTTTATTAATTTTTTCTAAGAACCGACTTCTGGCTTTATTAATATTTTCTATTGTATGTATGTTTTCCATTCCATTAACTTCTGCTTTTTTATTATCTCCTTGATTTGATTTTAGTTTGCTAGGGAGTATTTTGTCAGTCTTTGTGGGTTTTTTTTCCTTTCTTTCTTTTTTTTATTGAATGTTTATTTTTTTTCAACGTTTATTTATTTTTGGGACAGAGAGAGACAGAGCATGAACGGGGGAGGGGCAGAGAGAGAGGGAGACACAGAATCGGAAACAGGCTCCAGGCTCCGAGCCATCAGCCCAGAGCCCGACGCGGGGCTCGAACTCACGGACCGTGAGATCGTGACCTGGCTGAAGTCGGACGCCTAACCGACTGCGCCACCCAGGCGCCCCTTGAATGTTTATTTTTATCTTTGAGAGAGAAAGATGGACAGAGTGCAAGCAAGGGAGGGGCAGAGAGAGAGAGACACAGAATCCAAAGCTGAGCTGTCAGCACAGAGCCCATTGCAGGGCTCGAATCACGGACCGCGAGATCATGACCTGAGCCGACATCAGACGCTTACCGACTGGGCCACCCAGGTGCCCTTCACTTCACAAGTTTTGATATGTATTTTCATTATCATTCGATAAAAAATACTCTTTCGTTTTCATGGTGATTTTTCTTTATGACCCATGATATCAGCCAAATTTTCAAATATTTGGGGACTTCTCCCCCCAGCATTTTAAGACCCCTGAAATTTCTGTTAAATCTTTAGTTTCTTAGCAGCTTCTTTCTGCTTGGTTTCTTGGTCTCATAATTTTCCCTTGCTTATCATAGCTTAGGAATCAGCAAACACTTCCTGGAGAAATTGTGCAGAAAATGTTGGTCTTACCTCTCTTACCCCCTTTCTGCAGCATTGTTGTCTGGCTGCTTTGGTAGCTTTAAATTCCAGTGTTTGTCTCCTCAGTCCAGTGAGGATTACATGATTTCTAGGTTGCCTGTTTCTGTTTGGCATTTATGCCCTGTGAAGCAGATCAGCAAATATCCCAAGGGGAAGAAATAGTGACAAATATATGGCTTCATCTCAACACATTTCCCTTCTCAAACACTGACTGCCTCAGCTGTTGTCAACTTAAAAATAGCTATTTTATGTATTTCATCCATAGTTGTTCTGTGATGTAGATGATTCCATCCTACAGACCACACTCCTTAGTATTTTTATGTAGTCAAATAATGTTTCTTTTGCTGTTAGGGATATTCTTTTCCCTATGTTACCTCTGTATTGTGCTTTTAAAAATGTTTTTATGAAGAATTCCCTTTATCTGTTTTGCTGTTGAGTATGTTTGCTTTTTTTTTTTTCCCTGTCTAGATTTGGAAATTAGAAATTCTGTGTTTATTTTTCCCCCCTCAGTTTTCTTAATTCTCCATTTCACAATAAAACAATACTTACTGCTCATCCCTATTGGAGATAAGAAGGTTACAGTGGTGTGTTATTCCTTTCAACCTTTGCAGACCACTTGGTGACTGGTCACACACACACACAACACGTTACGGTGACACAACTGTGGTGGGCCTGGTTCTAGGTCATACTAGGTCGTATCTGATTACTTTCTTGCAGTAGGTATATGGCTCATATCTGAGAACAGTTTCCTGATCCGAAGACTTCTTTTTTCAACTAAGGAAGTTTTATTATAGTTTTGAATTATTACATCATCTTTTTATTTTAATTTTCTTTTTAATGTTTGTTTATTCTTGAGTGAGCGTGAGTGGGGGAGGGGCAGAGAGAGGGAGACACAGAATCCAAAACAGGCTCCAGGCTCTGAGCTGTCAGCGCAGAGCCCGACGCGGGGCTCAAACCCACGGACCACAAGATCATGACCCGAGCCCAAGTTGTATGTTTAACTGAGTGAGCCACCCAGGCGCCCCTGCGTCCTATTTCTTATTATTAGTTCTTCAGGAACACTTGTGACCTGTATGTGTGTCCCTGCTTTTTATCGTTTTTACTCACCTGGAACATTTTAATTCTTTTGTGTTATGTTAGTCCTCGTCATTCTGAGAAAGTCACATGGGTTCATCCCCATCTCTGTTGATATTAGCACTCCCAGTTCTGTTCTTTTTACTAAAATGCAGGTTTTAAGTTTTTAGTTTTTTTTTTTTTTTTTCTTTTTCCCTTTTTACACTCTTTCCTCATCCAGAGGCTGCAAATCACTGTTGGGGCCAGGTCTGGCAGGTTGATAGATTAATCTAATGTTTAAAATCAGGGGGTTTTACAGTACTGTCTGAATTTAGGACTTCTAAACCAAATTTCTAGTGTTGTGCAGTCTCTTATTTAGATTGCTTTTACCAGTCTTGTAAGGGATCTGGCATCTTTTTATTAGGAGTGGCATTTATTCCTGGATAAGTTTAAACTGAACGGGCTTTTTCAGAAGCAGTGAATGGGAACACTAACATACGTGACGTGCTGCTTGCACAGCTCATCCAGTCTTAGCTTCTGCCCTCTGCTTTCTGAACGCCGGAAGCAAGCACCATCCCATGTATTTCCCCCTCTAGGTGGGGTGTAGAGAGGTAGCGAGAGCTCTGGCTACCACGTGAGCATTGCCCCCGTAGGGAATGACTCTTCTTCCTGGTGAACAGGTGTCTGTGGTGCACAGAGGGGGTGGGTGGATAGAAAAATCCAGAGATCCTTCTGCGATTTCAGGGTTTCATCTAAGCTTTGATTTATTTACTAATGGTTTTCACACTTAGGACCTATTAGGTTAACTTCAAATGGATTTTGAAATCCTTACAATTAAATACATGCTCAAAATTTTCTGCCTCATTGTTACTTTACCTCTTCCGGATTTGAATTCACTTCGTTTGGAGTGTTACAAAGTTAGGGATTGAAATCCAGTCGCTTTTACTAAGGTCAGATTTTTATTTCTGCAGGTCCTGCCCAGTCCGGAATTTTGTCAGATCGGGAGGTGGTAAATCTCTTTCTCCATTTTACGGTCAATCCCAAGCCCCGAGTGGAATACATCGACCGGCCAAGGTGCTGCCTGCGAGGAAAGGAGTGCTGTATCCGTAGGTTCCAGCAAGTGGAGAGCCGCTGGGGCTACAGCGGCACGAGCGACCGAATCAGGTGTCTGTCGCGTTGCAGGCGCGGGGGTGACGTGGGGCCGCACCTAGCATTTTTCTTTTGTCCTCATGTCGTGGGAGACAGTTGACCACGTTTTATTTTCTGCTTTGTTTAGTACATTTCTGAGTTACTACAGGAGTCCAGAGTCAGGAAGATACAGCAGTGTCCTCGCTGCACTGGGAGTGAGGGGATCTCTCAGGAAACAAGTGAACTTAGAGAGGGCCGGGTGGGGTTTTCCACAGCACGGATTCTGTTTGGATCTCTACTGCTGGAGAGCAGGGTCTACACCTTCATTAATCAAACACTTGCTTCTACTGTGTTTAATGTGAGCTTTTTGTTTGCAAAGATATTGCACGGGAGATAGTTCTATGTACAGTTACAAAAGAGTGAAAAATCTAGAATCTTGAGACATGTGTATATAATCCTGTTGAGGAATTTATCTTTGCCCTACTTTGTTTTCTTTAGGCTAGATGTCAAAATAGAATGTTTCAGTTTCCATAAAATATACCTTTTGGATTTTTACTTATTTATAATAGCACTTTAGTATAAAGCTAGGAGCTAATAACAAGCTTGTTAAAAAACAACTCTGGGGGCGAGAACTCAGAAACGTTGGGTTAAAATGGAAATTTAAAATGCATTTGTGGACTATTTAATAATTACTCACAATGAGAATATCATATATGAAAATTTATGAGATGAGACCAAAGTGTCACACAAAGAAACAGTAACAATGATCTACTTTTACTAAATAAACTAGAGTAGAAATAAATGATTTAAGCATTCAACTCAAGTAGCTAAAAGACGATAGCCAAAAGAACAATAGAAAAGAGAAATAGATAAATTTCGTAATTAATGAATTAAAAATAGAATTAAGAAATCCATAAGTTGGTTCCTTAAAAAGATCAATAAAATAAATAAACTTCTGGCAGAGATAGTAAAGAAAGAAAACATACATTTGGAAATAATAATGGGAATATAATCATATACTAAGGCAGTTTTTATTTTAATTCTGAGTTTACTCTGTGCTAATAAATTGAACATCTTGATGGAATGGATCATTTTATAGGCAAATATAAATTATCAAAATTGACTGAAGAAGAAAGCCTGAATAGACCAGTTACCAATGGAAGGAATTAAAAGTTATCAAAGAACTGTCCCTTCACAAGGTGGTTTTTACAGGTGAGTTTTATCAAACCTTCAAGGAACAGGTCCTTGAGCATTAAAAGAAGAAAATACTTCTTGGTTCATTATTGAAAGAAGCATAACCCTTATACAGGAGTTTGATAAAACAAGAAAGTTTCTAGATCAATCTCATTTATAGAGAAGAACAACTTCTACGTAAGGTATCAGTGTCTTAAATCTAGCAGTACCTCAGAAAAATAATAACTGAGCAAACAGGGTTTATTTGAAGATTGAAAAAATGTATTAATATATATTCACCACAGCAGCAGATGAAAGAAGAAAAGCGATTTGATTGTTGCAGTAGATATCGGAAAGACTTGATAAAATTTCACCTTCATTCCAGATGTAACTACTAATAGACTAGGTCTAGAAGATCTTGAACGCGATTCACTGTTGAAACCTCAGGATAGGGATGCTGGCCAGCACCGGTGTACTTCAGCAGCATTCTTAGAATTCTGGGTGACGTCGTCATGAAGGATAAAGAAATTAGAACCCTGACTATCGGAAGGGAAGAAGTCTTTTTCAGAATTTGCAGATGACATTATCTACATTAGTACCACTTTTCCCTTTCTTATAATAAAACATTTTGTACTCCCTCTTTAGTAACCTGGTGAAATTCATAGACTGTATACCTCACACATTGTTTTTGGTCAACATAATGACCTAGCTCTAATGTAACGGAGCAGTAAACGTAACGGAGATGAAATAAAACCCATCCTTCAGTACGTAGATGCTTGAGCAGGACACCAGGAGGCAGCCGGAAGCACCCGTGTGCGTGCCACACAGGCTGCCGGGGCAGGTGTGTTATGTTAATGTGTCAAAAAGCGTGAGCAGCGTTGCTGCCAATCATGTCATTTTTTTTTAAAGGTTTCAAATAAAACAGTACGGTCAATCCTGTTTAGTTTCCAGATTTGCAGCTCGCCTGCTCACTAAAGCTTCTCTGTACTCCCAAATCAATACTTGCAGCACTTCCTTATCACAGACCTGAGTTGCCCGGAGGTATGTTCCTATTTGAGGTCGCACAGGTGACCCCCTCCTGAGGAAACGGAGACAGCAGGGGCAGCGCAGTGTAGAGCCAGACACTGGCCCCGGGGCCATTTCGGCAGCTGACCCCTAACCCTGCACCTGTTGGGGGTGGCCTCAGGCGAGTCACTTAACACTTCTGAACTCCTGTTTTCTCTTTTGTAAAATAAGATGGAACCTCCGAGGATGAGTTGTTTGGGGGATTTAAGGTTACAACCCATGTGAGAGGGGGGTGTGTGGGTACGTGTGTACACATGTTCCCCGTAGGAGCAATGGTTTAGTATCTGTGGCAACTTTATAGAATATAATTACTACAAATAGTGAGAATTGACTGTATAATATTTCCTCTATTTATATGGTAGTAACATCTTGTAAAAGTCACTGAATATTAAAATTGCCATAAAAATTACTGGTTTGTGCTGAAACACTGTGCGATGCTGAAGACTCGGGGACCCTTGCTCTGCAAGGAGAACTGGTGGTTGAGTGTAACCCCTTAAGTCCTTCCTGTGCTCAGACGGAAGACACACACTGTCTGCAGGAGTAATCTTGCTTTATAACAATGCCGAAATCTGTAGTTTGTCAATAAAGTGGTTGACACTTAGGTTGAGCTCTTGTAGTTACAAACAAGTTTTTCACCTACATGAATTCCGACAGGACACCTGAAAATTGGCTGGGATTCTTAGTTTTCAGGGACCGTCCTGATCATTGCAGTAAATCTTGCTGCCACTGGAACCCCTGAGCCTTTGTGGGAAACAGAGCATGGTCTCCGTGGGGCTGGGACTCTTTTTGAGAACAGTTGATCCATCCCGATGACCTCAGGATCAGTAAAAATCTATTAGAACCAATAAAAGAGAATAGTGGCCATTTGTGAAATGTATATACACATCCCAGTGATGGTCCTGTATGTCCTCAGAATTCAGTTACAGAGACGGATGGATGGTGGTGAGGGTTGTCTAGCGATGTGAATGTTCTCAGTGCCACTAAATTGCACACTTAAAAATGGTTAAGATGTTACATTTTGTTACATATTTTGCCACAACAAAAAGATACAATTTAAGCATGTTTAGATTTTCAGTTAATAATATTAAGTAAAAAAAAAAGATGTCACTTACAATGGTGACAACATAAAGGAACAGGAATAGATTCCGTAGGAAGCAGACAGAACAGCACCTTCATGGAGAACCGGAGAACCTGGCCTGTAGCCATTGTCTTGCCAAGCTAAGTGCGTGGACTGCAGCTCCCTGCAGGAGTGACGTGCTCTTGGCAGGAAGCATTGGCTTGGCCCAGTTTCTCTAAAATTAAGCTGGAAGAGTAAATTTTCTCTTTTTAAAAGAGCAGTATGGATCAAATGTAAGACTACTGTAAAGTTAAAGTAAGTTCGTGCCGTATGGAACACTCGACAGAGTCCAGGCAGCAGACTGACCTAAATGAGCATAGAATATGAGGGGAGAAACTTAGAAGATGAGGAAAGGATCAACCACTGGGAAAATACAGTTTGATTCCCTGCTGATATCATCTGCCAATATTTGTATCCATTTATTTAATATTAAAAAAAAAAGAACACGTGACTGTGAAGCAGAGGAGATAGGCCTCTCTCCACTTGGCAGGGGTCATAATATGACTACAGGTAATCCAAAGTTTTTGTGTCCACAGCCACCATGAAGTTAATGAGTAAATGACAAACAGGACACTTGCCATAATGGATAGTTACTGACAGAGCGTAGCTATATAACATGGTCTTTCAAATCCACATGAAAGAGACACTCAGCAGCAGAGAAAAATGGGGAAAGAACACGAGTATTTTATTAAAGAGAAAATCCAGTAGACGGTAAATATTCGAGCAAATGTTTTAACTCATTAATAATCCAAGAAAAAAGAATAGAATTTGTCAGTCATCAGTTTGTCAGTGGCACAAAGACATAGAAATACTCACAGTTGCTGAGCATCAGATAGAAACGATCTTCGTTCCCTGTGGGGTGAACACTTCCACCGGAAAGCAGTTTGATAACGTTTATCTAAAGCCTTAAGAACACGCCTTTCATTTTCCTCAGCAATTCTAAGAATTTATTCTCAGGACATAATTAAGGCTCCGCAAAGTGATGTAGCTGCAAGATTGTTCCTCATGGCACTGTCGCATAATAAAAACTGCAAATAACCTGGATTATCCAACAATGAGAAATCAGATCTAGCGGAGCAGTAGTAATCTTTTACCTTTTTAAATGAAAAAGAAGTATTTATACACATATATACAACTGAGATGATTTGTAAAGAACATGTTCGTAGAAAACAAGTCTGTTTTCCCATTGCTAAAAATAGAACTAAGTCTAAAATGAGAAAGCACCAAAAGCTACATGGGACTTAGAGATGCTTTAAAATGTTCCTTATTTGATTAGCTGCATTTCTACTTTTTTTTCCCCCACGGAGAATATATTGCTTTTCTAAAATAAGGAAAAACTATATTATGAATGACATATTTAAAAAACGTTAAGGTGGTCTTCGCCCTGTGCTGGGAGTTTTAGCATAGCGGTGGAGGAGTGCGGGCCCTTTGGCCCGCCACACTTCTTGCCCCAGGCAAGTTAATTTCTCTAAACCTCAGTTGCCTCCACTGTAAAGACCGGGGGTACGAACGACACTGTGTTAGTCTATCCAGCCATTACAATGATTCAAGGAAATAATTCATGTAAAAAGATGGCCGGGCAGCGCCCAGCACAGGAAGTACTCGGCGTGGCGGTAACAATATTGATCATCGAAGTTGCTGCTGAACATGTGGAGGGTGACTGCTTGATGTGACGGATTATCTCTGATTACATCTTTCATGCTGTTTTTGTACTCTCGGTCAGTTTTCCTCCATTGGTAAAGTGGAGCAAGATGGGTCTGTTTCTTAACTCCTATGACCAAACTGTTCCTGCTGATGGTTCTAGTATGAACCCTCATTCTGATCCATCTGTGTAAGTGAGGGCCTGGCCCCAGCCCTGCACCACCAGTGTTCTGTTACAGCAGCTTCCCTCACAACTCTTACCCCAACCTACGGTTGTTGACTGATCCCTTTGTTTACTTTTTTATTATTCATGTCCTCCTTTGGGCTCTAAGCGCAGTGTGGTGCCCAGTATTTAACTCTGACAGGCCCCTAGTAAGTATTCATAGAACTGGTAAGTTGTTACAGATGGACTTGCTGGGCTCTGGGCCTTTGTATCGTGAAGATGTGCAGACATTTGGACTAAGACATCGTTAAGATGGTCATTACAACAAAAGTGGGCATTTAGGTTAAATAATTTCCTTTGACTCTCAAAAATGTACAGCACAGAAAACAACTTCTACTTAAGTTCCCATTAAGTTAAAATTTTTTCTAGGAAGAGTTTTTTGGTAAGCAGATGACACTTCCAAGGATATCAAATTTATGACAGTTTTCCTTTTTATGAGCAAAATGTATTCCAGGTAGCACTTAAAAATTTTATAGGCCTTCAGACTATGAATACTTAATGAATTATGTATATTATTTTATATTTGGCTTCATTCTCTCAGGTTCACAGTTAATAGAAGAATCTCTATAGTCGGATTCGGTTTGTATGGATCTATCCACGGACCCACGGATTATCAAGTGAATATACAGGTACCGTTCTTCCTCACTGTTTATCGTCTTGAAATACAACAAATGTAATTTTATAGTAAGATCTCATTTTGACAAAGTCAAATTTCAATATAGTTCTCAAAGGCATCAGAAGGCCTAGAGAGTTCTGTCTTACAACCGATGAAAAGCAGTTTCAGAGAATCGGGACTCCTGGGGTCCTTCACAGAAGCATTAGCACACAAGGAGCCTCCCTTCTCCAGGAAACCCCTTCTGTCACTCCCTTCTGCTGCGCATTGACTGTCTAAAAACATCTGCAGGCTGTTTTTCCTGGCACTTTGAACTCTAGGGCTTGAAGCTGTCTAATTTTTCAAAACTACTGTGAACACCTTCTGATTTCCAGTTGTCTGACTATATACCCTGCCTTAGTCTTTAGATCTGTTCCACCTCAGCTCTTAATCGGGAAGAACGTTAAATACCTCTCTCATTCCCTTCAGTAGACCAGTATTCTCCCACTATTTTGAGAGTCCACCCCAGTTAGTAAAATTGTTTTTGAAACATGTCTGTGCTGGACTTGTATTTACAAGCTGTACATATACAATACTGTGCTTCTATAGTAAAACACAAAGAATAGAAAAGGAAGTAAACACTGTTTCAAACTTTTATCCGTAGGAAAACACTGCCTTCTCTAAAACGTTAATATTTTATTTATTTTAATGTTTTTATTTATTTTTGAGACAGAGACAGAGCATGAACGGGGAAGGGGCAGAGAGAGAGGGAGACACAGAATCAGAAGCAGGCTCCAGGCTCTGAGCGGTCAGTGCAGAGCCTGACACGGGGCTCGAACTCACAGACTGTGAGATCATGACCTGAGCTGAAGTCGGACGCTCAACCGACTGAACCACCCAGGCGCCCCTAACATATTATTTTTAATAGCAAAAACCTTGGTGAACTTTGTGTTCAAATTTCATCATTAGCGGGGTGCCTGGGTGGCTCAGTCGGTTAAGTGTCCGACTTCGGCTTAGGTCATGATCTCACAGTTCCTGAGTTGAAGCCCCGCATCAGGCTCTGTGCTGACAGCTCAGGGGGAGAGAGAGAAAATCCCAGGCAGGCTCCGTACCATAAGCGCCTGGCGCGGAGCTCGAACTCACAATCGTGAGGTCATGACCTGAGCCACAACCAAGAGTTGGACACTTAACCGACTAAGCCCCCCAGGCTCCCCATTGCTGAAATTTTCTAATTTGATTTTTACAACAGCCTGAGGAAGAAGGCAAAGCAAGGTTTCCCCCAAAGTAAACAATAAAACTGCAGCTCAGAAGTGTAGCGGTTTGCCATGGATTAGATTTCCACAGCCAAATCCTGGGTCTCCCTACTTTATCCCAGGACACCATCGTGCTATATTTTTTATTTAAGTTTTTTTTTTTTTTTATTTTTTTTTCAACGTTTTTTATTTATTTTTGGGACAGAGAGAGACAGAGCATGAACGGGGGAGGGGCAGAGAGAGAGGGAGACACAGAATCGGAAACAGGCTCCAGGCTCTGAGCCATCAGCCCAGAGCCCGACGCGGGGCTCGAACTCGCGGACCGCGAGATCGTGACCTGGCTGAAGTCGGACGCGTAACCGACTGCGCCACCCAGGTGCCCCTTTATTTAAGTTTTTTTATTGAACTGTGATATACATGTAGGAAAGTGCACATATTTGTACATGGTGCGTAAGGCTCGCTTCTCACAAGTGGAGTGCATTGTGTAGCCAGCAGCCGATCAAGGAACAGGCGGGTAGAGCGCCCCGGGAGCCCCCTTGTGGTCTTCTCCAGTCACTGTCCCTGCGGAGGTGATCTCTGCCCGGACCTGGCACAGCATTGATTGTTTTGGCCTATTTTACTGTTAACTGTTTTTATCTAATGTATGTGAACAGACAGGTCTGTGAGCCTCTGCCTCTGCACGTGATGTTCCCTCACATGGACCTCTGTACCTTTGTACCTTTGTAACCCGGTAGGCCCTGGCTGGAGCTCTTCCAACTCTCCCTCCTTCCTGGCAAAATAAAATTCTCATCTTCTGCATCGCTCTTTTACTGCCAGTTCTGCATGCACTGTCGCTGGACACGTGTCTAGTGACTGGAAGCTCCTTGAGGGCGTGACCCTCAGTGTCTGGCACAGATTATGGAACTAAATTGAAAAAATGGGGTTTTCACATTTTTAATATCTACATACCTGAATACTGCATTTCAGGTCATCCTAATTTCAGTAAATAACATTTAGACATAGGAAACACTATGGGAATTTCCTAGCAGCAAGACACAGGCTAGCAAGGAGGAGAGGCCTGTTTTCCTCAGGTATCTAAAATCCAGGTGTTCTAAAAACCAGTTCCCCGGGTTGGTGTCTCCTGGGCAAGCCCCTGTGTCCTGCAGCCGAGTCGAGGTTAGCTGGCATTCCACCCCGCCCCCCACCCCGACCGCGTGTTCCAGCCGTCTCTGGTGGTTAGAGAGAAGTAGACAAGACTTACACTCCGCTGTTCCTAAGGGCTCCGTGGGCTTTTCTGTGAAACTTTGCTTCAGTTGATTTCGCTTAAGTGTAACTTGTCTTTGAAAAATTACAGATCATTGAGTATGAAAAAAAACAGACCCTGGGACAGAATGATACCGGATTCAGTTGTGATGGGACTGCTAACACATTCAGGGTCATGTTCAAAGAACCTATAGAGATCCTACCCAATGTGTGCTACACAGCATGCGCCACACTCAAAGTAAGAGCCTTCCGGAATGTTCTCGATGGTGAACTGGTGGGTTTCCTCTCCCATGTTACAGAGAGTGTGTTCTCCATAGAAACGGAGAGTCACAGACAATAAAGCCTTCAGGAAGAAGGGAAAGAAGGAAGCTGGGAGCTGAAATGTTCCACTGCTTGGAGAAAAGAAGTGCCTGTCAGCATGGCTCTGCTCTGACATGGTTCTTTATAAGCAGTAGCCCTTTGCTTGAGTAGGAGATTGAATGTTTGACAGAAGATAAAATAATTATTTTCTTTTTTAAAAAATTTTTTTTTTCAACGTTTATTTATTTTTGGGACAGAGAGAGACAGAGCATGAACGGGGGAGGGGCAGAGAGAGAGGGAGACACAGAATCGGAAGCAGGCTCCAGGCTCTGGGCCATCATCAGCCCAGAGCCCGACGCGGGGCTCGAACTCACGGACCGCGAGATCGTGACCTGGCTGAAGTCGGACGCTTAACCGACTGCGCCACCCAGGCGCCCCAAAATAATTATTTTCTTAAAACCATTTCCCTGTTCTCTAAAAGCGGAGTTCTACATTATTTTTAATCATTAACTAGTTTTGTAGCAAAAATTCCATTTTTCATGAAGTGACATAGCATAAAATTTCATACAAGAACAGTAATGAAATACAATAGATCATTAACCTAATTAAAACACCACATTAAATTGAGTGCTTATTAAATGAAAATCACTAACGAACCTTTTGTTCTCATTTAGGGCCCAGATTCCCACTATGGCACAAAAGGATTGAAGAAAGTTGTGCATGAGGCACCTGCTGCTGGCAAGACTGTTTTTTTCTTCTTTAGTTCCCCGGGCAATAATAACGGCACTTCGATAGAAGATGGACAGATACCAGAAATCATATTTTATACATAATCCAGCATTCTGATACATCTTGGCTAAAGAGTACCATACAGTCTAGTCTCAAAGGCCTATAAAACTGGCCACAAAAAATAGTCTGAATGTTATGAATATTTATAATTGTGAGATAAGAAACATTTTGGTTTCTTAGAGGAGATGAACAATATTGATTTAAATCTCTGCATGGTTTAAAAGCAGATTTTCCTTTTTCTTATAACCTTAGGGAAAAAGAGAACTGGGTGTAACCTTAAAAAAGCTGTTTCAGCTTTATCTTGTATAATTTCATAGATGAGCTGACTCATGGTCTTTCCACAGTTTTATAATTGAAAGATTCTTGTTTTAGACAGATGGTTGTGTTGTTGTTTTAACTGTTGTGAGGGTTAGATGAGATGGACTTCTAGGCTTATCTATTTTGAAGATTACATGAGATGAGACGGGTCAGTATTCCTACAGAATTCCTATTAATTCAAATAACTGATTTCAGAAAATTAAGAAAACTGACCTTACATTTGGAGTTTTGAAATACCTGGTTGTTAGCATTCATAATATCTCTAGAAGCAGGCCTAATAAATGCCCAAGAACATTTTCAACGCATTTACAAAAAAGGATATTTTATAATAGTATAGTCATGTGTTACATAGTACAGCTTTAAACTATAAATGGAGTTGGTACAAATTCACAGTCATGTGATATAAACAGAGGATCTAAAGGTATAGTCTAGGACTGGATTCTTTATCACTAAGGTGCGCCACTGCACTTGTTGGTAGCTGTCCGGGGGATGGTCCTGAGGATGCCCGAGGCTGAGATGGTGACTGGCTACACGGGCATCAGTTCCACATTGTGGCGATAATCTAACACAACAGGAAACTGAATAAAATACTAACCTTTCTGACAACTACTTTGAAATTTTAAAGGTCTCCAACAGCATCACTCCTGCTGAAAAGTGTACTTTCTGTCACCGACACAGTTCTACCCAGGAAGTAAGATATGTTTCATGTTTATACCTCCTTCATGTCACAGGTTATAGCCGTTTTGGGAGGGGATAGGAAGTATACCTGGCAGAATAACATTTATATACTTTTTTATAAAGCAAAATTTTTATATAAATAACATCTTTTTCCCTTGAAAACGATTATCTTGTTAAAAAAAAACCCCTATGTGTAATTAAGATCTATCACATAGTTTGGGAAGATGGTTTAAAAAATCACAATTCTTTAAGTAACAGCTTAAAAAGAATTTTTTCTAAATAATAGTAATTAGGACAAAAAATTTCATTTAAAATAGTACTTCATTTTATATTTTCAAGGAGGTAGTGATGTGTGTCGGTGGCAGAGGTCTCAAAATCGCTGAAGAAGGGAAATTTTTCTCTGGTAACATGATCATATGGACATAAACCTCAGTTAACTGGAATATCTATGGAATGTGTCGTTCTGGTTAATTACAGATGAACTGGCAGGCACATTAACCAGCTGTAGTAACCATTATGGAAAGTACTTCCACCTTAAAGTGTGGAATAGGTAAGTAAGTTCATGGTTTTTGACATTAGAGGCATTTCAAGGGCTTTTCAAGTACGTTGCACTGAACAAGGATTGTAACTGAAGGTGCTACAGAACGTACAAGAACCGGAACTTGTTTACGGATCTGGGACGTCCCCTGGAATTTTTAAAAAATAAATATTATCCTTGTATTTATTTTTTGGTCATTTGTCTTTTTCTTCCGAAAGTTGAGTGTAACCGCGTTCTGGAGCAAGGTTTCTAGTTAATTGAGGTTTTAACGTTATGTGTAAGGAATGGAGGTACTTATTGCAGCACAAAATATGAGTGCCTTGCTGCTGCCTTAAAGCAACGCGTCGGAACCGCAGCAGTGACCGCTGTTGCCTCTGTGCTTCTTGGACCTTTTTTACTGGCCTCAGGGTTTTCTCCCCTGTTCTAATCTCGGGAGGGGGAGAAGGAAGACTTGTCGTGTGAGGACTGAGTCCCCACTGGGTAGTACCACTCGCAGCTACCAGAGTGATTCCCGTGTGCCAGGCTCTGCGCTGAGTCCCTGCCACACGTTCTCACTTGTGTGTCGCGTCAGGCTGCGGTAAGTACTAACACCCACTTCACTTCACAGGCGGGGAAATGGCACGTTTAACAAGGTCGGTAAGGGGGGAGGCAGGGTGAAAAGCCAGGTCTCTCCCTCCCGAATATCCGTGCCCCGACCCGCCGCCGTGAGCTCGCTGTCCCGCTGCCGTCTGGCGTGTCAGCGGCAGGTCCCGCGCCTCGTCCACGGGCCACGCTGCAGCCCGCGGTCTTTCTCAAATACCACGGCTTGGACCGCGCCAGTCCGGCCTCCGCCCACTTCTCCAGTCTCGTCTCGCACGTCCCACACCAGAATGGGATTTCCTCGCCTCTGACACGGTGGAATCCTCGGCGCCGGCACGAGGCAGGTGCTCCATCGGCACGTGGGATACACCCCAGGGCTGAGGCCGCACGAGGCTCCACGTCCACCTGTGGGCCATGGGAAGCAGCGTCCGCATGGTGGTGGCAGCGGGAGCCACAAGACACCTGCGCCGCTGCACTCCTTGCCTCTCACTGCGATCCTTTATTCTTAGGAGGAAAGAGAAGAGCAGAGGTAACGCGGCCTACCTACCTGCTGCGTGTGCGGAGCCGGAGGGGGGTGGGGGGCGGGATCCTGGTCTCCGTCTCCAGGGCTATTTTCCAGGATGAGGGGTCGTGCTCCCGCCGGCCGGGAGGGGTCGCCCTCGGGCCGGAGCAGAGGCGCTGGCCTGTGGGGTCGCTTCCGCCGGCCGCGCGCGCAGGCGCGGAGCGCTCTTCCGGCGCCGCTCTGCCTCCGCCCGGCTTCCCCGCGGGGATGCTGCGGCTGGGCCGCGGGCTGAGGCGGCTCGGGTCGGGTCGCGGGGCTGGAGACTCCGGCCGGCTCCCTTTAAGTGCGGAGATGCCCAAGAAAGCTGGTGCGACGAGCAAGGCCAGTGGCAAGCCCCGTGGCAGGGGAGGGTGGGCGGCGCGTGGGAGAGAGGCGGGCCCCGCGGGTGGGCGAGGGCCGCCGGCAGCTCGCGGCTCCCCGAGACCCGTCTGCCGGCTCTGAGGCCGGGTCCCCGCGCTCCCAGGGGGCCCGCCCCTCACGCAGGCTAGGCGCCCCCGCGGTCCCCGCACGGCCTGCGCCACCCGGCGTGGGAGGCTCGCGGCGGCGCCCCCGGCCCGACCGCCCTCCGCTCTCGGTCCCGGGCGGCGGGGGCTGAGCTCCTGGCGGGCACGCACCTGCTGCCCCGGTCCAGGCATGGGAGGCTCTGCTAGAGAGCTACCTCCGTCGTCCCTTCCTGTCTCCCCGATACACACACCCTTCCGGCCTAGTTGCTCGCGGACGGTCCTCACCTCGGGCTGCAGGGGATGCAGAGATGAGTAGTAAGTGGTGTCTGCGCCTGGAGAACGGGGGATACAGCGCAGACGGTAGGAACCAGCACTCAGGTGTGGAAGCCAGAGTCCCGGCCCCCCAAGGCAGCAACAGAACACTCCGTTGGGTTGATTGGAGGGTTTCGTGGAAGAATTGACTTGGAATGCTTGGAAAACCTTTCCGGGTGGCCAGAAATCCCTGGACACGACTCATTCGTCTTGGTTAAGGGTGAAAGGGAGTAGAGGAAGGATCAGATGTGCGGAAACATATTTTATAGCTTGTAAAGTTGTAGTGTGGTTGTTGTCGTTTTAGGGTAAAAGCCAGACCGAGGAGCCAGAGACACCACTTCCTCCCTTAGGTCCTGTGGCAGTTGATCCTAAAGGTTGTGTCACCGTAGCCATCCATGCCAAACCTGGTTCCAAACAAAACGCTGTAACAGGTACATCTGGCCCCGGGGGTGGGGGTCACGAAGGGGCTGGGGCTGGGGGGGTTCTCCTCCATCCTCCCTTTGCCTTGGTTAGCGGAAAGTTGGTCTGTACAGTCAAGGTTTTCATACTCGTGATTGGAGGCTTCTCCGTTTTAAGATTCTAGATTCTAATGTAAAAGTGTAAGTAAATCCAGTGTCAAAAATGAATACATGATATTTACAGCATACCAAGTGAGATGAACTGTTGTGTATTTTCTTTTTTTTTTAATACGGTATTTTGAAAAGGACACACGCGGAAACATGTGCAGCGTAGAATTACTGCGTTTGTCCTATTTCAAAACTGGAGACATTAGCCAGAGAAAGAAAGAAGAGACATTTTGGTCGAGTTTAACGACCATTGGCCCAAGGAGGAAGAGAAAACCTGGTGTCTGAGAGTCCTGGTCATCAGCTCCTGTGTGGACTTGTTTTAAAACAATAAAGAACTTTTCTGGGCCCGGTTTCTTTTCATCTATGGGAGGAGATACTGGACTAGGAAGCTTTCAGGCTATTCCCTGGAGCCCAAAAGGTGCCTCAGGGGTGTTTTGGGTGGACAGGGGGAGGCCAGCAGGCAGCTACGTTTACATTTATTTTAAATGCTGGGAGCCCAGGGGAACTTCTGTGGGTGCCGAGCCCGGGGGGCGGGGAAGGGCTGCATTCCGAATGAGAAGTCTGAAAACCGTTGATCTGAATTATTTTGAAGGTCTTTTTTACCTCTAAAGCTCCTTCTTTTTTGTTTTTTTGTTTTGTTTTGTTTTTACACTTTGAAAACAAGACCTCAGAATTGGGGTACAAGGCTGTGGTTTGTGCTGGTGGCCGTGTTAGTCTGGCAGTGCATGGGCCGCACCCACCAGGCTCTGCCTTTTCTGAGTAGTTGTTGTGGCCCTGTCTCGTGTCAGCATACCATGTTTCATCGCGTCTGAGATGCCATCTGCTAGAAGGTACACAGGTATTTTGTGTACCAGCAAGACAAAAATCCGTACGAACACTTGATTTTCCGTCCGTTGTGAGACGTGTCTGGATTTGAAAGGTACTGACGCAGCGCACGCTGGAATTAGAATTGGTGACAGGCCAGGAGGCGGGCTGTTGTACGAGATTCTGTGGCCGTGTGGTTGACACAGGCAAGGTGTAAGCATGTGAGAACGCCTGAGAATCCCTACGTGGGGGACCAGGTTCAGCCCACTTGAGAACTACTGTGAGAACTCCGCTCTCGGAACTCCGCTCTCTGCAGGCGGGCCGCTCTTTATAGAGGCTGTACTGATGGGGGTCACGGCCACTGTGCAGACTGGCCCTGGAGTTCAAAGCACGTAGCCAAACGACTTTGAGTTACAGCATCACTTTATCACCGGGTGACCTTGGGCACATCTTGACTTCGGTTTCCTCGTTTGTAAACTGGAGATAACAACGGTATGAATATCTTCTTCGTGAGGTTCTTATGAGGATTAAACAAGTTAATATCTGTGAAGTCCCTAAGACACGCGTGCCCTCAAGTTACCGTGCGCAAGTGCTGTGTAAATGTTTAAATGTTGCACCTTAAAGACATGAAACAGGCATTTCACACGAGCTGAACCAGGCCAGTCCTCTCCTTTCCTGAGCCCCGAACAACCCTTGTCCAGTGCAGTGAGCTGCCTCCGTCCCGCTTCCTTTGTGACACTGCTGACCCAGCTCCTGACCTTGCCTTGGGGTTCGTCCTGCCACCCCATGCAGTTTCCAGTAGCCTACATCCAGGACACTGCCCAGGGTTCTGAGCTTCTCTTGACCAGCAGGATGGGGGTAGATGTAGACTTTCTGTGGATTTCTTTCCTGAAGTGGTGAGGGCTTATTTATCATGTTTGTGTTCCCTAAAGCTTGAGTAGTTTGCTCGTTCATTTCTTCGTGCAATAGTTATTCGTTGGAAACCTACCATGTGCCAGGTGAATGCAAACTCTTTTACAAAATAGCTTCACCTCTTGAAGAAAAACAACTCCTTAAGGGTCAAGTCCACACTGATCTCATTCCAGACTTGACACCTGAAGCTGTGAGTGTGGCCATTGCTGCGCCTCCGTCGGAAGGAGAGGCTAATGCCGAGCTCTGTCGCTATCTTTCCAAGGTCTTAGAACTCCGCAAGAGCGATGTGGTTTTGGAGAAGGTAGGTCTCTCTCTCAAAACAGTTTGATTATTACATGTCAGATATTATTATGTTAATGCTGATTTTTCTTTTCCAAATCATTGAAAAAACTCTCATTCATTTCATCACGAAAATATGTGAATTCTGTTTAGTTTCCTCCGTTCCTGCTGCCTCAGCCCTTACTCAGAGTGACCACGCTCTGTATGTCTAGTCCCTAGTTGCCGCCATCTCGAGCATTTTCCTCTTTCCACATGTTTTCCTGTATCTGCTGGCAGATTGGTTTTGTCTCTTCTTTCGTCATCATTCTAAAAATCTGAAAGGGTTCCTGTTGCTTATCGTCTCCATTAGCGAGTCTGTCAGGTGTTTCTGGTCTCCCCACGTTATCCTTGCTCCCTGGAAAAGCTGATTAGGAAGAGAGGCCAGATGAAGTTATTCACACGACGGGTCTGCTCTAGGGGTAGATATCAAAATCACCTGGCATTGATTTCTAAAACACAGGTTCCTGGACATCTCTAGACTTACTGAAATAGACTTGGCAGGAGTAAGACCCAACCATGTTTATGTTTCTTAAAGCTCAGTTTGTTTTCTCGTGATACACTCTCTAGATCTAGGTCCCAGCTGGCATTCAGAGTCCTTGGTTAATAGGCTGCATCTGAAAGTTCTCCCATCAGGCCACTACCCTCGATACATCCCCCTTGTGTTGCAGGAAACTCCTGACTCTCTGCCAGTGCCCTGACATCTGCCTGAAGGGGACTTCCCACTCCTCTGCTAGTCCAACTTCTACCCCTAGAGATAATCCCTGCTCACATTTCACCTTCTTTAAAGGATGTTTCAAAACGAGTATTATAGCATTTGCTTTTCGTTCGGAGTTTTCAGAAATGTGGAACAGAGAGAAGAGCAATTTGTTTGGAATTATTTTTACACAAAGTTTATATAAAATTGCAATATTCGCTTTGGTAATTTAAAAAATAATTTTAACTTTTAATTTCGACCCAGAAGTTATTTAAAAACAGAGCATTCTACATCTGGACTCTATTCGTTTTGAAATTGTAATGCCAATTCTTATTATTACAGAAATTGATGCTTGAATGTAAAATCCCTAGGTCTAGAGTGCAAAAATTGGTAGGAAGGTGGAATGTGAGCTAATCTGTGTTGAAATCAGAAATGACCGGAGGAAAGCGATGGCTAAGCTGTCAGGACAGCCCCAGGCCACCACGCTGGCCCCATGAGGACACTGCCATGATGGGTGCCTCTGAGGTCTGCTGTCTCGGGGGTTATCCTGACACCATTTTCTCCTTTTGGTCCAGGGTGGTAAATCTCGTGAGAAAGTGGTGAAGCTTTTGGCCTCCACAACTCCAGAAGAGATCTTGGAGAAATTAAAGCAGCAAGTGGAAAAGAAATAAAAGCCAGTTTTGAGAAAAACACATCCTTGGAAAGCTTTTTTATTGCTATTGATGGAGAGGCCGTTAAATAAGAAAATATATTTCAGTGCACAGAAGAACATGGAAAAAATACATGTTTAACAACAGAACGCAAGAAATAGGAATTTAAAAGTACTCTACGTTCAATATAGGTTCTAAAATCCCTGACCCCAGCTTGGAGTATGTTACTCTGATTTCGTGGCATCACAAAATAAGAGAGCTGGAAAAGTTGCTTAAGATGACCTCACTCAGTCCGTTTCGTTCTGTGATGGGGGTTCGGATGTCCCGAAGTTGAGAGAGTTCTTCGGGATCTCATGGCGCAGGGTGGCAGCTGGAACCCGATCCCTGGACTCCTGGTTGGATGCGGTTCATCGTGATTGTGAATTAAAGTGCTATTTCTGCAGCCACCTCAGGGTTCCGAGGATCGCCTTCAGGTCCAGCTCACAGGTGACAGAAGAAAACCTGTCACACTGCTTTGTGCTCTTAGTTTGTATTTTAAAAGGTGTATCTAAATACGAAAATGTTTTCTGTGTCTTTTTAAAACTCTGTGGAGCATTTTGTGAAAAAGTAAACAAGAACAATTAAGACTTGTAATTTCGGGGAAGTCACTGACTTTTCGTCCTCTTTGGATGCTAGCTGCAGTCTTCCAATCTGGTATTTCTGAAGACTCTCCAGAGAGCCTTAAGAGAGGAGGACCTGGCAGCTATTCTCAGTATTGGTAAAGGCCTGTCAGAAATCATATGTATATTCAAGCTTCAAAAGCGAGTAATAAAGATCTTGTTTTTAAATCTCCAATGCAAATTATAGTGATTTGGTAAAGGTACATAATTTCATTACCTTTGCCGATCAGAACCAAAGCAGTTGTGTGCTTTTGTCCAAGTACCTGAGAAAATGTACGGGGAAACAAAAATCTTTAAAAATACAAATTCCACAAAGAAGGAACAATAATAAAAATTGTTGATGGTGAAAGGGCTGGGAAACAGTCATCTGGTCAACTCTTATTCTGTGGCTAGGAACCAAGGAGAAGGTCACGGTCAGTATTAATGGCAGAGCATGGGTCCCACTCCACGGCCTTCTTTTCTAAGCCATTATGTCATACTGCCTCCAGATGTGTCTCCCTTGGACCTGGTCTTGGCTTAAGAACAAGTAGCAGAAACCCAACTCCATCCGGTTTACGCGATAAAGATTCACTGGCCTGATACCTGGCAAGCCCAGAGGCAGCAGCTCAGTGTCATCATAAAGGACCCACTGCAGCTGACAGCGCCCGCTTCGGCCTCTTGCCCACTTGGAGGCAAAAAGGCAGCAGCCCTAGGCCTCACGTCCACGTACCGCCCGCCCCACCCCCACCCCCCACCGCCGGCAGGAAAAGACGCCACTCGGAAGAGCGGGCTCCCGCTCGGCTTCCCCCCACTCCTTGGTGGTTGGGGTGGGGGAGAACCAGAGGATGGGGTGGCACCCTCGTGG
This sequence comes from Lynx canadensis, assembly GCF_007474595.2. Taxonomy (NCBI): domain Eukaryota; kingdom Metazoa; phylum Chordata; class Mammalia; order Carnivora; family Felidae; genus Lynx; species Lynx canadensis. Next base: position 3,731,423 of record NC_044308.2, read on the forward strand.
TGTTTCAGGTTCCAAACACATAGGTGGTTCCTTAACTGTAGTGCAGAATATAAATGTAAAAACCCACCGGGGCCCCCACTACAGATTTTTCAAATGCATGTGACTAGGGCCTAAAAATTTTAAGAAGCTGGATTTGCAGTTTACGTCCAAGAGGTGGCACCATAATGCAGCGGCAGAAAGCCGCTTCGTTAATCTGAAGTGAGCAGTGCCAGTAGGAAGTCTCCGTAGTGCCCGCCAGTGTCCCACACTCTTCTGTCTGGTCTGGGAGACATTTCTTAGGCTTATCCCCTCATTCCCTGAGTTCAGTTCAGGCCAGGGTGTGTGAACTGCCCTCTACTCGGCTGGGTACTCAGGAGTCTGGCTCAGTGCTTTAGTGGAGTCAGCATGGTCTTAAGTGTCTCCCTTAATTCTGCCGCTTTCAGAAATCCATTTAGTTGGTGATTGAAAATGGAATTGGGCTGGAAAATTAGCAAGGAATTCATTTCGAAACAAGATGCCAATTTATTAATTTGAGTGAAGAACACACCTGCCAAACAGACTGTATAGTGGGATCCTCCAGCGAGAACATTCTGTCACTTTGGGAAGTGTCTTGACGAAGCCAGTCAGCATCTGAAGAGTGCTTGGAGAGCCTGGGATCAGAACCAGGGGAGGGAGGAGGGCGGAGCAGGGAGCTCTGACCGTCTGTGATAGACCCATTCTGTCTCCTCAGCCCCTCTCCTGGGACAACTCTGGACACTGATGCTCCCTTTTTCCAGGCTCTGAGGAGACCACCTACTTCTGCCCACGTGGGCTGTCCTCAGACCATCCTCAGAATTCAACTGATACGGTTCTCAGCATTTTCTAATCCTTTTCTAGGTGTGTGCCACAGGATGCATCTAGTCCCCTTGCTGTTAGAGTCAGCGGGGGAGAACCCCAAACTTGGCAGCAGTTTGTATAGACTCTGTGGTCATTTCTACATGAAACTTCACGATGTGGCTTTATTGTCACAGTGGCTTTCACATGGTTTCAGAGCCTTATGTTTCTCTAGAGATACCTGGGTGGGTCGGAGAGCCGTGGAGAATAAGGGAGGGAGTCACGTCAACGGGACTCCAAACCTTTAGCCCTCTTCCAAAGCTGTGCTGTCAGTGTGGCGGCTGCTAGGCACATGTGGTTACTGAGCACTTGAAATGTGGCTGATCGGTTTTTTGTTTTTTTTTTTTAATGAAAGCATCACGGAAATAAAGGCCACGTTGGAAACACAAGGTTGAAAATACGGCATAGAATTTGGGGGGCAGGATAGAAGGAGGTGAGCAAAGAAAGGAAAATGTCAGATCTAGAAGTCAGGAAGGGGCAGTCAACAGACATGACTGGGGTCCTGAAAAAGAACTCCCCCCCCAAAATGGAGCAGAACAAAGATTTCAAGATAAAATGAAGAAAATATTGAAAAAATAAAATACGAATTTAAGGAATAAAAGGTGCAGTGTCCCAGGGGAAATACGGACAAATGGTTGACAAGGAGATACAACCTAGTAAAGTTCTCTGACTTCAAAAACAAAAAAGCCTACGGCCATCTAGACAAAAAGTTGAAGGCCTAGGAAGGGAGGGGGGAGACACACACATGTACACTCCCATTGCTAATGGGAATGTGAATTGCTACAGTGTTTTAGAAAATGTGGCACTTACTAAAAATACCGGTGTTTTAATCTAATAATCCTACTTTTTGAGAATGCCTCATAGAACACATAAAAATGCCAGAGTATATGGGCAAAAAAAGGGTAACAATCTAAGTGTCTGCCTGTAGGAGACTCATCATATAATCAACAGCAAATCCATACTGTAGAGTATTATGCTATTAAAATTAGCTTTTAATCTATAGTTACTGACCTGGAGCGATGTCTATGTTGCACGAACAAAGAATAATGTACGTGTCTGTGTGTGTGTGTATATGTGTGTGTGCACGCGCGCACACACACACACACACACACACGCATATATAATCTGTAATAAAGGAAAGATACATATCTAATTTATATATATTTGGGTGGGCATGATAAAAGAGAAGTGTACACAACAGGCCATGACCGCTGGGTGAGCGCAGATCCTTCCTAGGTGTAGTGTTTCACTTTTTTATAACATTTATTATTTTGTATACACACCGAACATATATATTGAAAGAAATTTTTAAATGAGAAAAACAGACTCAAATGAAAAAGCTCCGGCCTTTAGCAATGAGAGCAGCTTCATTTATGTAATTCAGAGCAAGGCGGGAGGGCCTTAGGGAGCTCAAGGCACGGGTGGTGGAAAAAACCATGAGATCATCATCACATCAGCCCTGAAGCTGTCTCAAGAGAAGCTGCTGAAACTCGGAGAAAATCTAGCTGGTAATCGATACATAGGGCTCTGTGGGCCCTTAGGGACAGGAATGAAAACACCAACCGAATTAGCCTGCCAGCCCATGGAGACGTTGGCGAAGGACCTGCGAGCTACACCTCTTGCACCCACGTCGGCCCAGAGGTGCCCCACACCCCACTACTACTTCTGGAGGCACACAGCCGACACGGACTCACAACCTGCAATGTGCCCAGCCCCGTGATGCATAGCGTGGAAGTGCTTTCACTTAGTCCTGCGAGGGGGCGATCCGATGACATGTTAGCCGTTTTGATGGAAGACGTCCTCATCACTAACCTGCTTCTCCCATACTGTCCCGTAAATCTAAAGATCTGGGGTGGTATTACCCACATCTCTTTTCCACTTTTCTGCACTGAGGGCACTGATAACCAGCTCCCCAGATCACTGCGCCTTGTGGCTTCGACAGTGTTCCAGGGGCTGAAGCTAATTCCTCTTCATCTCTGGCACATTCCTGATACCATGTAGCCTTATTGATGAGACCCATGCGGCCAGCTTGACCCGGGGCCGTTCTCTCCCAGAATGTCCACGGGCTCAAGGATCTCTGTCACTGTCCCTATTTTCCTCAAAAGCTGGTCCTAGTAGAGGTCTAGACTTCTGGAAAGGAGGAAGTACTTGCTCAAGTCTACCGTGGAGTCCAGTGGTATAATCTATTTGAATCCAGTTGTTTATTTGGCTCTGTAATTAGGAGCCAGGAGAAATCTTGGTTTAGGTAATTCAGAATACAGAGAATATATGTGAATTCTGAAGTAGTAATCTAAAAACTAACATCACGAACTCCTACCAATGTCAAGAGTATTTACTCCTGTTGGCCTTAATTCATTCTAAATTAAAAGCCAGAGGACTGTAAAAGCACACATTTCTAAATTCATAAATAGAGGAAAGACACTGAGGGACCCATATAATTAGGTTTTTCACGCAGAATTAGCCAAAGCCTATTTAGTATTTCAAAATCCTTCTCTATCTCAAATATGCTTCTTTGGTCAAAATACAAGATACTGAAAGAAATCCCAAGTAAGGTTTTCAGTGAATGGTTTGTGATAACTCAATTTGTCTAACATTACCAAAGGAAGCACTTTCACAAGTAATCTTTCCAACTGATTGAAGTTATTAAGTGGTACAAGTTGCCTCAAGCTGGGAGTATATTTCCCACATTTCCTAATAAAAAAAAAAATTCCCTTTCACTATAAACAGTGCTAATTAAAAGAAGTCAAAGGCCAGGGGTACAGATTTCCATACACAGCCAAATCTTGTTTGGGTTAAATGAATCAAACGGAATAGGTCTGGGAAAATTTTAAAGGTGTTAAAATAACTGTATTTGTTTTAGAAACAAAGTGTAGGGCTTTTATTAGAGTTCAGAATTATGATATCAATAATCTTCAGGGCCAAAAATCATTTCCTTCCATTTTAGTATTCTAAACTTAAAACTGACATTTCATTACTCTTAATTCTGTCACGGAGTTCTGTGTTTTCCTTTAGGCGAATCGATTACAAAGGGAAAAATTACATCCTGTCTGTTGAACATTATAAGGAAGGCAGCTTTGAAATCCAAAACCATGCTGGAAGTCTCACCAGATCTCTTTTTCCTATCTGGTTTCAAGAACTCAAACTGTACTCGGAGCTGTGACCGATGGTTATTAGTACTCTGGATAACCTCAAATCCCTCTAGCACTCAAGAAAGAAAATAAAAACAACCCCTCCATCTCAAGTCTCCAGCAAGCTGGTCTCAGTCAGTATTAACCTGATGTGCTTCCATCATCAGCATTAGACATTTTAAAATCAGGGATTTCCAAATAGCAAATGCTACTAATTTTTAGCTTAATGTTTATATACATTTGATATTTGAAATTTGTTATTTTCTGAAGCATGTAATTTCTTCTTTTGCTAGTTCGTGTATTAATTCACATAAGAATCGCAAGTCTTCACTCGCAGTGTCTCCTGCTCTTCCCCCATCTTCTGTCAGTTACTCCACACGCTTCACAGCCGTGCTGTGATTCACCACTCACCACGTCCTTCCCTCCCGTTGACGGAACGAATGTTTATGCGGCACCGGTTACGTACCGCTGGGGGTGTAATGGTCACAAGCTCTGATTTCTACCTTAAGCCCTTGTATGTTTGCTCACTTCTTTTCACGATCACCCTGTGAAGAGTGGCAGGGTGAGTGTTCTCCTTATCCTGACAGGGAAGCAAATAAGCTCCAAGTGTAAGTGATTTTCTCAAGGTCACACACCTTGTGAGAACAGGACTGGAAGCCAGGACTCCTTATGCTAATGCTAGATGCTGTCAACAACAGACGGTCTATTCGAGATTAATTCCATTTGACATGATTTTAATTCTTCTCACTCTTAAATTATCCTTTTTTGAATGTTACTTTCAGTCTCTCCCACATGAAGCAGAAACCGTGTCTATTATTTCCTCTCAGTTTTAAGCATATAGGGGACAGGCTAATGGTGACTGCTGTTTAAAAAAAAGAAAAAACCCACCACCATATAGGCTACTCTAGCAGAACGCAGAAATAACTCGCGTTAAAAGGACTCCTGTTTTCAAGCAGGGCTGAGTCTCAGGCCATCTGTGATCTTACCGTGCTAGGATTAAGAGATTTAAATACTATTAGAAAATAACCTTTCCTTTGAGCTTCCTGAGACCCATCCCTCACTCCCGCCATGCCCCGTGGGCCCATCGGTCTCCCTAATTAGGGCCAGGAGCCGGTACGGCAGAGATCCTGTTGTAAAGCTGTGGCCAGTTACTATCCGGGTGAGTCAGTGCCTGTGCTTTATCAGTTGACAGATATTTTTAATAACCCACCTGCCTTCAGACAGGATCTTGGGGTGCCGTGAGGCTATCCTTAACTCTCTAGGCTAAGTATCTGTGGTATCCAGATAAAGCTGTAACAGCACTGTGCCTACTGATGTAATTAGAGGGGTACAGGGAAAACCCTTATTGCTAAAATTTCATTCACATCTGAATGTGAAGATCTGGTTTTATAAGATCCTTTCCAATAAAAGTTACCTGAAAGGATGGCTCTTCAGGAAGGGGGGAGGGGAGAGTTGGCTCCAGAGCATGGAGAAGTCAACCTCAAGGGCCTAGAGTGGAGTGTTATGAGAGAAGGCAGCAGAAGGCAGATTTAAGAAGTTGCCTTTAAATTCCTTTTCCCTATGATGAAACTTCTACTCTTAACATTACTCTTAAGCCAAATAAACTTTTCAACAGATATGAAGGAAAGAGCAATAAAAAACCAGAAGGTTCATCACATCAACTGCCAAAACTTGAGGAAGAAATTGTTTCATCTTAAGTATTTTATTAGTGGAATAACACCATTGTAGTGGCCATTAAAATGATCTGAGACAAAACAATCAGTGTAAAAGCAAGTTACAGCGTCACTTTATTTATACAAGAGGAAGCAGCAAAGGTGCACATTTGGAAGTGGATAGAACACTGTTCAATCAGTCCACGTTAAATACCATGAAAGTGGTCAGGATGCAGCGTTATATACATACCATTGGAAAAGAAAGGGTTTACAGAGTTAAACTTTTGTATAACATGAGTTTTCATCTGCTATGTTTAAGTTGGCAAAAAGCCTTATAGTTTGTATGAAATGATCGTGTACCCTAATCTCACCCACCACTAGATCAAGACACTGAAACTGAGAAGAGTTCCTTCCTTATTTTACAGCTTTATTCTTGACATCCCTCTAAAAAGAGAAAAAATGATTGTGGAGCTGACTCATACCTGGAGTAATTATAAAGTACCACGGTCATAACAAAAGCCAAAAGAAGTATCTACAATTGTTTTACCTTTCAACTGCTGAGGTCACATACAACACAGTACAAGTAGGCATAATTGTGCATTCATGAGTTGACTGTACTAACCTCTGCAAAAACTTCGGAATGAGCATATCCGAGTAAATGGATACTTCCTTATCTTACAAAATAAAATCAAGCAGGAGTGCGTGGGTGGCTCAGTTGGTTAAGCATCCGACTTTGGCTCAGGTCATGATCTCGTGGTTCGTGAGTTCAAGCCCCGCATTGGGCTCTGTGCTGACAGCTCAGAGCCCGGAGCCTGCTTCGGATTCTGTGTCTCCCTCTTTCTCTGCCCCTCCCCCACTCCTGTTCTGTCTCTCTCTCATAAACATTAAAAAAAAAAAAAAAAAAAGTAAAATCAGGCATTTTCTACTTTAAAATGTTTATTTCTGTGTAAAACAAAGACAGAACTCCTGGAGGTCAAACAAAGAAAACACACAGCAAGTTCAAAGACTGTTAAGTCATGAAACAAAGAAGAAATCTGAGGTAGAAGTCAGGTGATAAATCCACAACCTTTTTAGAGGCATACTTATTCCCAGCAACCATAATGTCTCTGGTAAGATCTCATTAAAAAAAAAAAAAAAAAGTCAGAAGTGCCAAAAAGTTAATAATCCACTCTCTGAAATCAAACGTAAAACTATGACCAACAGAAGATACAAACTTTTGTCATGTTAACAGAGTAATGGTTTTACTAAAAGCTGCTGCCGTTTCCATCAGTAGTAACCATAGGGAGGCCGTTGGTTGTAACCATAGTGTCCGTACTGGTGGGGGTAGTAAGGTTCTTGTCTGTGCTGCGGGTAATTGTTACCCCAGGATCGTCCATGCCACTGATTTGATCGATTGTCACTGGGCCACCCCCGTCTGCTATCCCTACCTCTAAACTGTCTGTTATCTTGCAACCTACAACAGCAAAACAAAAAGATTTTTATACTTCTCTTTTAAAAAACACAAATGACGACTCTATCCCAGTGCATTTTATTTCAGTCTAATATTCCGTCCACAAGGGGGTAAAAAACGTTTTTCTCCGCAGAATGTTATAGCACCAGTTAGTCAAAACATTCCCCAAATTTAAATCACTCTTCCAGTATCACACTGGATATGCTTTGCAGAGAAGTAGGCAGACCACAGCACGAAACCCAAAACAACAGAATAGTTCTCAAACTGAATTCTATTCGATTGTACAAAAGCAGTATGGTAATCTATTCATCTATTTTGAATTATTACATAGACATAATTTCTATCGTATGAATTTCTTTCTCAAGTATAAGCCGAAGACAGTACCTTCTCTATGGAATCTAACACAGAGTTTTACAGAAGACTCTGGGATTTTCAAGTATATTTGCAAAGAAAATCAAATGTCCACAGGAAGAACATTTTAAAAAAGAACATTAAGACACACACAACTGAACAGCAAGGGAAAAACACATGGTGCCGACAAAATACTAAGGCACACGTTTACTGGCCGCTTGCTCCGGGCAGGCAGGCGGTCGGCACCGGGAGGACCAAACGAACACGTCGGTCCCTGCCCTCGCTGGCCTCGGGGGCTAACGGATTAAAGCCGTCCTCTCCCACGTCAGCCACCCGCGGGCGTCCTCCCATGATACGTACCGATTGCCTCTATTTCTCTGGTCCCCGGCGGCTCTGCTAGTCCACTCCTCGACGATCGGAGGGGACTCAGGAGGGCGCTTCAGGTATTCCTGGTATTCTTGGTCATCTTCTGTGAATCTACTGGCGAACATCTCTTCAAAATGTGGAACAGCTTCAGAAGCGTCTGTCATCCTGAAACTCTGTCGTTTTTAATACAGTTCTCTGAGAATTCTTTTAAAAAGTCACATTATCTTACCAGATAGTGAAAAACCAAGAGATGAACAATTTTAGGCAGGGTATTCATAAACGTCTTTGTGTACTTTTAAACTTCAGATAGTTTTAAACATTCAACTCAGTGTTTCCTGACTTCTGTAATATAGATGTACTAACTGGGCACCCAGGATACAAAGATGAACAATATATCGTGGTCTCTACCTCCAAAGAACTCTTGGTCTACAGCGTAAGACAGACGTGGTATAAAGGGAGGACCAGTGAATGTCAAGAAATGAAGCTGGAAAAATAGGCAGGGATCGAATTACGAAAAACTGTGTATTCCACACAAACAACTGTGCACTTATTCTGGTAGGAAATGGGGAGTCCTAGGTGGTTTAAGCAGCGAAGTCTCCAGAGCAAGCCGACTATTTAGAAGGACCACTCTTCTAACCGGGCAGAGCGCAGATCAGCGAGGACAGACCAAAGGCAGCTTACTGCACTGCTGTAGGGCTCAGTCTGAGGAAGCAACTGTGAGGACAGGTAAGATTCCAGGAGAAATTAATCACTCACTAGATGTTGTGGGGTGGCAGGGGAGACAAAGGATAACTTCCAGGCTTCTAGCCAAATGAGTGCATGGCCTATGGTGCCATGGGAACCACAGGAAGAAGGGTGGGCAAGGGTACACAAGAGTTTGAAGTTAGTTACGTTATGCCCATCCACACGGAGAGTCAGCTCACGGTTACCTATTTGGGACTGAGAAGCAAGTTGATGATAAATACGGGAGACATCAGCAATTCTGATGGTGGTTAATGCTGTCAGAATGGAGGAGATTCCTCAGGAAGATTGTGGAATAAGAAAAGTATCAAGGAATAGAATCCTGGAGAACACCGACGTATAAGGAAGTTGAAGATAAAGAAGAAAACCGATAAGAACCAGCAAAGTGAGCTTACCATAGAAGGCAAGAGAATAAAGAGTGAATGGTCCTCAATGTTGAACAGTACAATGATAGAACCAAGAAGAGAAAACTAATTGGGTTTAGCCATTAGGAGGTGATTATTTTAGAGTCCTAGGGATTGAAACAGGACTGCAGTTAATTGAAAAGTAACTGGAAGGTAAGGAAGTAGAAATCTACACTGACCACGGGCTAAGTTTTCAAGAAGCTTCGCTGAAAACGAGAACAAGGCAGTAGCTAAAGGGTTACTGGAAAATTATCTCCTATTTTTCCCAGGACAAAGTACCTGAGGTTAGGTTTATAGGAAAAGAAAAAAGAACCAGTAAAAAAGTGAAAGACTGAAAATACAGGAGAGACACAAAAATGGAAAGGCAAATAGGCATTTAAATGAACAGCTACTCAAGTTTAGGGTACTTTATAATGGCATCCAATGCGCTCCTGTACTGTGACAAAATGAAAACTACTATAGACACTGTCTAACAAATCTGTATTAGTTGGGTTTCCCAGGCCCATTCTGGACTCGTTCAAGTAGTATTTCCTTACCCACATTCTCCGGGAGCCCTCTACCTCTAAGAAAAGATTTGGCTTAGGTGACAAAAGGCCTCATCCTCGAGACGCCAAGGGACAAAGGCTTAGCTTCTTTTAAACTTTATCCAAGACCTGGAAGCCAGCCAATCAGCGTGCTGTAGGGAGCTCCCCCCTTCCCAGTCTTCCTTGACCACATACCGGTCAGGACTCCCATCCCTGTCTTTCCTAACCCAGACTTCATCTTTCTACTCTTTGCCTCAAGACTCCTAACGCCTGTTTTATGACTTGGGATATATGTGGCATCATACGAAAACTTTCAAATCGGACATCCTGCAATTATTTTTCTTACTGTATTACTTCAACTTACAATAAAACTTTTTGACAAAGACGTGATAGTGGAAGACAATTTCTTCATTAGTTTGTTTCTCATCCAAATCCCCCAAAACATATGCAAATATTTATAATTCTACCCTCATCCCAGCAACATTAAGCCAAGACTACTGTGTGGATGCAAGAAGCAATACCTAGACGTTTTAATCGTTCTTAGGCTGCTGCTCTCAGACTTTCCACTTTCTCAGATGTCAAATTCGCAAACCCAAGGTATGATTTGTAATAAGTTCAGCCAATGACCATCATGCCTGGGTTTCTATAGGAATCACAGAAACCACCAGAAGGATGACCCATACCCAACCAGATGGGGAGTAGAAACTACAAGACAAGGCAAAAATGCCACTCTATTTCTCTGTTCTCCTACGGTCCCCTTCTCACAAGTAAACAAAAATCTCTATTGTTACTCACAATGAAATTTAAACATAATTTTAATCGATCTGAGCTTTACTTACCCCAGCACTTTGAGGCAGTTGTACTGTCTAATGTTTGTGTTGTTTCGATCTGGGGGAAGGGAGAAAAACGCTTGATTCCCTGGAAGGAAACCCTCAAAAGGTGGTGGGGAGGGCGAGGAACACAAGGGCCTCAGTGAGTGAAGGGGCTGTCCTAAAAGCGCTCCGGAGACTTGCCACGCTGGCTGGAAAGCGAGCGCGAGCGCTCAAGTGGCGGCGGAGAGCGCGGGGCCTTCAGGACCCAGAAGCCGGTTCAGGCACGACCGGCACAAGGTACGTGCCCCTCGGTGGAAGGCAGGGGCTCAGCCTTTCGGACCGGTCTCGAGCACAAGTAAAACCGCGCGGCGCAGTGGTGCAGGCGAGCGACCTTGGGGATGAATGACCACTGGGGGCTTCTGCTGCCCGGGGGGACGCGCACCGGCTCCCCAGTCCGCTGTCGGAGCGCACTGGGCTGGTCTCCCGCGGCCCTGGCAGGCCTGCTCCCTCCCCAGACGCGAGGGCGAGGGGAGGCCACTCGGCGCGGCCCGCCCGGCTCCTTGCTCCCCGGGGCCACGATCGCCCGCCGAGGGCCGCGTCTGCCCAGCTCGGGCCGCACCCCGCCGGCCACACGCGCAGGAGCACCCACCTCCGGCCCACAGCGCGGCCACGGGATCTCCCACTACTTCAGCTTCTCCAAGGTAACGGAGCCACTCGGGCCACAGGCCGACTTCCGCTTCCGGCAGGCCAGCGCGGGGGGCCGGCCTGCCAAGTCTCGCGAGATCTCGGGACCGTAGCGCAGGTTTCTCCTGGTTCCTCGATCTCCCGAGCCCCGCGCGGAGGGCGGCGGGTGTCGCGCGGGAGGTGGCGGTGTCCCGCGTGCGCTTTCGGCCCGCTCTCCCTGGACAGGACACCGCTGTGCGTGAGGCCTCCTTAGCGAGGGGCCGGTGGCGGGCGGGGACGGACGCTGAGGAAATGTGCGGGGAGGAGAGGGAGAGGCCCCTTCCGGCCACCTGTTCCCGGGGTCGGGCGAGGCGAGTGCGGCGCCGCGGCGAGGCCACAGCTTTCCCCTCTGCCTGGCCAGGCCCCGGTAGTAAGGTGTCCGCAGTCCGTTGGTGCCCGTTTTTCCCGACACCCCCCCCCCCCCCTCCCCCGCAGCAGTAAAGTCGTCAGGGCCCAGCTACCTCCGGGCGCCGTGACCTTTTCTTCTCGGAGGCCCTGCGGTTCCATCAGTGCCGGGTGCCCCAGACGTGACCCGCCCCCGCCCTCGCGACTGGCTTTCGGAATTGTGCGCCCCGCTTTTTTGTTAGGATTACCTCCCGTTTCTCCTTGGAAGCTTTGACGTCCACAATTGATGCCCTTTTCCCCCTGTACTTGCTCCCGTCAGTTGACAGGTGCCATCGATTCTACCTCCGCAGTAATTGTGGCATCCAGCCACTCTGCGTACACACTGCCTGCACCTCCTCGAGGGTCTCGACCCCTCAACGGGCAAGTGCAGTACTTTTCCTCTAGCGTCACTCACTTGCCAACCCTGTAGTCCTTTTCAAGCACAGCTGTGATCAGAAATCGTCACGGGCTCCCTGTTGCCTGCAGGTTAAGGACCTAATTTGTGAACTTGGATTCAAAACGATTTTCTGCTGTTCCCCTTTCCTCCTCCCTTGTCGGTGGGAAACCAGACCGTATGAATCTCTCCCGACCTCCCTTTACCTTCTAAAGATTGCTCCTGGCTCTTTCTCCTTAGGAATACTCTTCTTCCCTATCTTCGTACACTGTTGAAGTTCTGCCCGTTGTTTAAAGCCACATAGTGACCTCGCCGTCTAGAAATAAATTTTCTTTCTTTGGAATGTCCATCATGCTTTCCAAACCATTCTTCATGTATTCATTCAGTTATTACCACTTCGTAGTTCCGAATTAAAACGGGGTGTACAATTCCTCCCCCTCCTAGACTGTAAACAGACCTCCATCACTTCTGCATCCTGGAATGTGTGACGCTGTGCTTTGTATAAAGCGAGCACTCCGTAAATGCAGAACGAATGTGGAGCTGCCAGCGTTCCAGGCCATGTTTTAGAAGCACCGACCTAGTAAAAGTGACTAGGACAGCATGGATGAGGAGCTCTGATAGTCATTACTCGCCTTGGATAGTAAAGGTGAGAGGGGAAAGAGCAAGGCTGCAATAATTGAGTAGCGCTCTCCTTAGTGACCGAGTGGATGGTGGGGGGAAAGGATTATGAGCAACCAGGGAGGACTCCAGTTCTGTAAGCCGAGAAATCCAGACTGAATGCCCATAGGGTGAATTTTTTTTAATATACGTTTATTTTGGGGAGAGCGCAAGCGGGTGAGGGGGAGTGAGAGGGGGACATAGGATCCGAAGTGGGCTCTGCGCTGACAGCAGTGAGCCAGACGTGGGGCTTGAACTCGTGAACAGCGTGTGATCATGATCTGAGTTGAAGTCTGACGCTCGACTGACTGAGCCACTCAGGTGCCCCTAGGGTGAGTTGGTTTCAAGGCAGAAAATGAGCTCAGATCTCAAACAGATTTGGAGACTATGAGATGGCTGAAGACAGAGAGGTTATGGCACAGTATATAAGTGTGTGAGTCATCCGTGAAGAAACAACAGTTGAACTCCTCAGTGTATATGATCTTTCCGAAAGAGAAAGTATTTATAGAGAAGAGCAGAAGGCCAAGGCCTACGCCTCAGGAAATACTCCTATTTAGGAGGCAGGAATAGGAAATATAAACTTGGAAGAAAAGATGAGAATAAATACATGGTAGCAATGTCACAGTTGGAAAACTCAGAAAACTGCTTCCCCACCTCGTATCAGGAGGCAGGGAGGATATTTGGGAAAAAGAGGGCTGTTGAGCAGTTTGCTGACTTCCTTCTGACTTTATTAGGGCATTACTTCTAGGTAATGAGGACTCGCACCGGAAAGAGCGTGATTTCTTTAATTTCGTAAGCGCTTAGGAGCTCCAAGCTTCTGAGAGTTTCTGGGAAGAACTGTAGATAATTCTGACCAATTTCAAGTGAGACTATTTCTGCCCATAATGTCTTCTTATATTCTGTCTGATATTTTATCAGTTTTATACCTCATTTTCTGGCATCGTTGGGGAATAATCAGTTCCATGAAAAGAAATTTTTCAGATAACGGACATTTAGCCTTTAAGCATTAAAATGTTTTCTCTGGAACCACTTAAAAAATTTTTTTTTATTTTTATTTTTTTTAATTTTTCAGAGAGAGAGAGAGAGCATGAGCGTGAGCAGGGGAGGGGCAGAGAAAGAGGGAGACACAGAATCCTAAGCAGGCTCCAGGCTCTGAGCCATCAGCACAGAGCCTGTTGCGAGGCTGAAACCCACGAGCTGTCAGATCATAACCTGAGCCGAGGTTGGGCGCTTAACCGATTGAGCCACCCAGGTGCGCCTCACTGGAACCACTTTTGATAGAAATGTACATAAAACGTAGTACTTCTCTGCCATGAACACAGCAAATGGGACATGATTTAAACTACGCTTGGCAACTAAAGCTTACTGTCACAGCATCCGTTATTATGCTCTGCCGGGTAGTAAAGTCCTTGGCCCTGTTCACACATCTGGAAAAGACTGCCCTATGTTAGTTGACTTTTTTTTGTTTCTGTTATTAGTGTTATATCTCAATGGCTTTTCCTCAAGCAGCTCTGTAAATTAACCTCATTTACCCTTAATTTTAAGCCTCACGTTGACCCAGTGATCTGGAGGCAAAATACACCAGCAGACGTCCCTGGGGAATCCTGGCAGCTAAAGAGTCCTTCATTCAGAGGTTGTGAGTGACCTTGGACAATGACCACTGTATTTTTTTTATTTTAATTTTATTTTTTTAATTTCCATCCCAATCAGTTAGCATATAGTGCAGCAATGATTTCAGGAGCAGATTCCTTAATGCCCCTTACCCATTTAGCCCATCCCCCCTCCCACAACCCCCCCAGTAACCCTCTGTTTGTTCTCCATATTTAAGAGTCTCTTATGTTTTGTCCCCCACCCTGTTTTTCTGTTATTTTGTTTCTCTTCCCTTACGTTCATCTGTTCTGTGTCTTAAAGTCCTCATATGAGTGAAGTCATATGATGTTTGTCTTTCTCTGACTAATTTCGCTTATTACAATACCCTCCAGTTCCATCCACATAGTTGCAAATGGCAAGATTTCATTCTTTTTGATTGCCAAGTAATACTCCATTGTGTGTGTATGTGTGTGTGTATATATATATATATATATATATATATATATATATATATATACACACACACACATACCACATCTTCTTTATCCATTCATTCATCGATGGACATTGGGCTCTTTCCATACTTTGGCTGTTGTCAGTAGTGCTGCTATAAACATTGGGGTGCATGTGTCCCTTCAAAACAGCACACCTGTATCACTTGGATAAATACCTAGTAGTGCAATTGCTGGACTGTAGGGTAGTTCTAGTTCTAGTTTTTTGAGGAGTTTCCATACTGTTTTCCAGAGTGGCTGCTCCAGCTTGCATTCCCACCAGCAGTGCAAAAGAGATCCTCTTTCTCCGCATCCTCGCCAACATCTGTTGTTGCCTGAGTTGTTCATGTGAGCCATTCTGACAGGTGTGAGGTGGTATCTCATTGTGGTTTTGATTTGTATTTCCCTGATGATGAGTCATGTGGAGCATTTTTTCATGTGTCGGTTGGCCATCTGCATGTCTTCTTTGGAGAAGTGTCTATTCATGTCTTTTGCCCATTTCTTCACTGGATTATTTGTTTTTTGGGTGTTGAGTTTGATAAGTTCTTTATAGATTTTGGATGCTAACCCTTTATCTGATGTGTCATTTGCAAATATCTTCTCCTGTTCCGTCGTTTGCCTTTTAATTTTGCTGATTGTTTCCTTCGCTGTGCAGCAGCTTTTTATTTTGATGAGGTCCCAAAAGTTCATTTTTGCTTTTGTTTCCCTTGACTCCGGAGACGTGTTGAGTAAGAAGTTCATGCGGCCAAGATCAAAGAGGTTTTTGCCTGCTTTCTCCTTGAGGATTTTGATGGCTTCCTGTCTTACATTTAGGTCTTTGATCCATTTTGAGTGTATTTTTGTGTACGGTATAAGAAAGTGGTCCAGGTTCATTCTTCTGCATGTCGCTGTCCAGTTTTCCCAGCACCACTTGCTGAAGAGACTGTCTTGATTCCATTGGATATTCTTTCCTTCTTTGTCAAAGATTAGTTGGCCATACGTTTGTGGGTCCATTTCTGGGTTCTCCATTCTTTTCCGTTGATCTGAGTGTCTGTTCTTGTGCCAGTACCATACTGTCTTTTTTAAATTTTTTTAAATTTTTTTTTTTTCAACGGTTTTTATTTATTTTTTCGGGGACAGAGAGAGACAGAGCATGAACGGGGGAGGGGCAGAGAGAGAGGGAGACACAGAATCGGAAACAGGCTCCAGGCTCCGAGCCATCAGCCCAGAGCCCGACGCGGGGCTCGAACTCACGGACCGCGAGATCGTGACCTGGCTGAAGTCGGACGCTTAACCGACTGCGCCACCCAGGCGCCCCGAGTACCATACTGTCTTGATGAGTATAGCTTTGTAGTGTAGCTTGAAGTCCGGGATTGTGATGCCTCCTGCTTTGGTTTTCTTTTTCAAGATTGCTTTGGCTGTTTGGGGACAATGGCCACTTTAAAGATGACAAAACTGAGGCTCCAGAGCTTATGTAATTGGTTCAAGACCACAGCTGTAAGTGGCAGCAGGATTTGGATCAAGTCAGTGATGATTCAGAAAGCCTTGCTGCGCTTTCCACAGTGAAACACAGTTTTCTTTTCGTTCCATACTCCGCACATCATGAGCCACTGCCCAGACTCTTCCGCTCCGGGACGGATATGGAGCCACGGAAGACAGGACTCTGCCCCTGCGGCCTCCCCACCAAAAAGTGCAGCCAGGGCTACATACCTATTTCCTCACATTCCTCACCGTTTACAGAGTTTATTTTTATTTTTAAATTTATTTTTATTTTTAGAGAGCGTACGAGCAGAGAGAGGGGCAGAGGGACAGAGAGAGAATCCTAAGCAGGCTCCACACTCAGCACAGAGCCTGACTCGGGGCTCGATCCCACAACCCTGGGATCATGCCCTGGGCTGACATCAGGAGTTGGATGCTCAACTGACTGAGCCACCCAGGCACCCCACTTTTTTTGTTTTTTTTTTAACTAATGCCCTGGAAGATGAAATGACTTCTCCAAGCTCAAACTGGTCAGTGGCAGAACTGGAACGGTGAACCTCAGGCATTCTTCATTGGTTTAACAAATATCTTTTCAGTACACACTAGATGCCAGGTACTGTTCTGGGCCCTGAAAACATTCATGAATAAGGATAAAAGCCCTGCCCTCAGGGGGCTTCCGTTCTCATGGGGAAGATGAACAAGTGAAAAAGTAAACACCAGGGAGCCACCTAGCCACTGAGCCACCTAGGCGCCTGTGTCTTTCTATCTTTATAGTGTGTTATTTAAACGACCTTTCCCTGCCGCACTCCAAACCTCCCCACCCCATCCATAAGCACACTGACCATCTTGCACAGAGCCAAGCATATGAATGAAACCCAATAAATAAGTTCCTAAACAAGAATTAAATTATGATTGCCTTCTGCTCACTTTTTCAGACCTGGGGGAACGTCAGCATGTTTCCCTGCCCTGACTTTATCCTCTGCAAAATGGGAATGATAGTCCTTGCTGCTTCTCTTCCTCATGAGGTTATGGTAAGAATTAATTAGCATATATAAAGTGCTTTAGGCTCAAGTGAAGAAAGATGCTACGTGGATGCTAGTGACAATTAGTTATTATATGTCACATAAATGTTTAAGCTCCAAGAAAACATTTCAGGTTATATGAGGCATCGGTTCAGATTCACATCTGTAGCTCTGTGGCTTTAATTACACAGAATTGTTCTGATCAGAGATGACAAGATCCTAATGCAGTTCCGCCCCTCAGTGTCCCCCTCCCATGTGACAAGTCCTTTGTGTAGGGGACTTTTTCTGTGGGGGGTAGGGAGCGAGCCAGTGTTTGTTTGCTACCTGAGTTTTAAAATATTTTACAAATTTTTTTTAATGTTTATTTATTTTTGAGTGAGAGAGAGACAGAGAATGAATGGAGAGGGGCAGAGAGAGAGAGAGACATACAGAATCTGAAGCAGGTTCCAGGCTCCGAGCTGACAGCACAGAGCCTGATGTGGGGCTCAGACCCATGAATCATGAGACCTGAGCCAAAGTTGGATGCTTAACCGATCGAGTGACCCAGGCGCCCCTTAAAATATTTTTTTAATGTTTATTTATGTATTCTGAGAGAGAGGGAGGGACAGCGGAAGAGAGAGAATCCCAAGCAGGCTCCGTGCTGTCAGCACAGAGCCCGGTGTGGGCTCTATCTTACAAGTCGTGAGATTATGACCTGGCCTGAATGTTGCTTGACATTCAACCAACCGAGTTTTACTACTGCCCCTAGAAGCCAGTTGGTATCACTGAGGAAATCACAGAAGGGGGAAAGACCGGCAATCTGGGGGAAGAAGAGGCTGTGAATTGGGCTTAATAGGTTGGGAGCACAGTCTCTTCCCGTTCCAAGATCTGTGATTGCGACGGGAAGGGTTTCCCCTCTCCTTTTCCTAATGCCTGTTACGGAAACAAGAGCACAGGCTGTGTTTTTCTAAGTGGAGGTGATTGGATTCCAGTTGCGCAGTATCTGCCTGATTTTACTCCATCTGGCGGGGCCCGTGCAAGACCCCTCGATGGCTCTCGTCTCTAGCGTCCTTCCTTTGCTTTTCCTGGCTGCTTTCTCTGCCTGCTCCCTCGGCCAGCTCTCCTGACCTGCTTCAGTGTCATGTTCCCATCCACCTCTTCATCAGACATGCACGTTACGCTCCGAAGGGCAATGTACAGAGAGGCCAAGAGACCTGACCAGAATTCACTCTCAACCACTCCTTCCCCCACGCCTCCGTATGCTCTTCTCCAGGTAGTTTCCCAGAATCTCTTTCACCGAGGTGAAAATCGCAGTTCTAAGCCCCTGGGAGTGGCACGAGTAAGTCAGGATCCTTATCTGAGGGTCAACTTCCGCTGTCTTCCCCATTTTCAGAAGGTCTCCATCCAGGGTCTTGACAAGCGTCTTGTCTTTGATGACAAGGCGGCCTGTTCTGCCCTCATATGAAGCCAGCCTTGTCTAGTGATCTTTCAAAAGAAAGGTCCTGGGGTGCCTAGGTGGCTCAGTCAGTTAAGCATCCAACTCTCGATTTCAGCTCAGGTCACGATTTCACGGTGTATGAGTTCGAGGTCCATGTCAGGCTCTGCACTGACTGTGCGGAACCTGCTTGGGATTCTCTGCCCCTCCCCCGAGTGCCCACGTTTTCTCTTTCCCTCTTTCTCTCTCTCTCTCTTTCTCAAAAAATACACTTAAAAAATTTTTTTTTAATGTTTATTTTTAAGAGAGAGCCAGAGTGTAAGTGGGGGAGGGGCAGAGAGAGAGGGAGACAGAATCCCAAGCAGGCTCCAGCCTCCCAGCTGTCAGCACAGAGCCTGATGCGACACTGGAACCCACAAACTGTGAATCATGACATGAGCCGAAATCGGACACTTAACTGGCTGAGCCACCCAGGTGTCCCCCCCACTGAAATAAATACACTTTAAAAAAAAGAGAAAAGTCCAAAAAGCCCCATTTTAACATATCTCCAAGTGACATAAGTATCTTCAACCTAAGTGAGTATAACATAGGGAATAGAGCACCAGGCAAGGAGTCAAGACACTTGAGTTAAAATCTTACCCCCCGTGGGTTATTGTTGGAGGAGGTCATAGAGAGGTTGTGACCGCCAGCTGCCCCTTGGGCGGTACCGGAGCAATCGGAGGCCCCTCACCTCTTCCCCAGCCGGGTCGTGTACGTCCTGCCGGCCTTCCCGCAGCCCAAGCTGTTTTCAAGGATGCAGCCTTGAGAGAGCGAGGTGTTGAGACCGTCTGTCCTGAATACGTGGCTGAACTCCTAAGATTCTGGCAGGCGGTGTGGAAATCTGCTTGTCTTGCAGCCGCCCAAGATAAGCCTCAAATGTAAGTTCCCGTGTTTCTCGAACCCACCACCCACCCGTCTGGAGCGGCCTGCCTCTTTCTTTGGTCCCTCCCTGCCTTCAGTGTCCCGGGGACAGTTGGCAAACTAGCGGTTGTCATGCAAGTTACCACCTCTCTGGGCCTTACCTTCCTCACCTCGTTTCTCGCTTCACAGGTGAAGTTGAGGCTTCAGCCTCAATTCCCTCGATGTCCCGATCCCGTAACTGTGGTGTGACCACTTTCTGCCCCTTCCCACCTCTTGTCTGCCAGTATCTTGCTGCTGCTGTGTCTTTGGTCAGTGCACAGCCTGCTCTTCCGGTCCATGCTCCTGCAGTCACTCCTTCTGTCTTCTCTGTTGTCAGCTGCCCCCCTTTACCAGCTCCTCCTGCCCCCACCCCCACCACGTAAATTTGCTCAAGTTTCTAAGTCTCACCGATACCCTGTCCTCAATCCTGTGTCCTCTGAACATCTCGGATCCCCTTTCCCCACACGGTGAGTCCCTGACAGAGAGCCCTCCACACCTGCAGTAGTATATCACCCCCTTTTCTGTCTCCAGACGGGCCACTGAAACCACTCTGGCAAAGTTCACTGGGACAGTTGAGCTGGGGCCAAAGGCAGTGACTTCACTTTATTCAGTATCTGTGCAGCTTCCGACGCTTTCCTCTCCCTCCTCCCTTACACCTTCTCTCCCCTCGTTTCCAAGTTTCTCAGGATCCTCCTTGGCCCCAGGTCACTGTTTCCTCTCTGCTTCCTACTTTACTTTACCTGAGCTCTAGACTCATAAATCCTCCTGCCTACTAGAAATTTCTATCTGCTTATCTGACCCGCATCTCCAGCACACGTCTACATGTGAGTTCATCTTTCTTCCTGGACCTGTTCGTCCACCTCAGTCTCCATTTCCGGAGAATGCGTCCTTCCCAGTTACCCACACCAGAAGCTGGTGGTCACCCTGGACTTTTCCCCCACACCCAGTCTCCCCCCCTCCCTTTTCCGGGGGACCTCAGTTCCTGACCAGCTCTTCAAACTCAGAGACTACTGCCACTGGTTCTGACTCTCATCCCTTCCCACGTAGACCAGGCGATAGCCTCTAACTGGTCCCTCTACCCATCTTTGCTCCCCGTCAGACATCAGACACTTGTCCACCCTGCTAGTGGGTGTTCGTCTGTAATTATTATGGAACATACAGAAAAGAATTGATAACAGTATAACCAATTCTTGTGTACCAGCCAGCTAAGAGTAGGTCCTTTCTATTTTTTTAAGTTTATTTATTTTGAGAGAGAGAGAGAGAGTAGGAGAGGGGCAGAGAGAGAGAGAGAGAATCCAAGCTGATAACACAGAGCCCAATGCAGGGCTCAATCCCACAAACCATGAGATCGTGACCTGAGCCGAAATGGAGTGTCAGACGCTTAACCCACTGAGTGCCCACAGTAGGTTCTTTCCAAAACAGAAACCTGATTGCATCTGTCCCCTGATCGATTCACCGTTCACAGGTTCCTAATTACTTCCAGGGCACACTCGAAGCTGCTGAGTGTGGAGTTCCAGGGTAAGAGTTCGCTCTGTCCTGTCTGTCTGTCCTGTCTGTCCAACCTCATCCCCTGCCACTGTCCCCAAGTGAGCTAAATGCGTGACCATATCGCACTGTTTCAGGTTCCTGAAAGACTTCGTGTTGTGTTGGATACTTGCTGTTCCTTCCGTTTACAATGCCCTCCCCACTCTGGTCCACCTGGGAAGCCTTAGCCCCAGACGGCATCCTCGGGTACCTTCCGCAATACACGCCTCTCTGTCCCCACCTCCAAGGAGAGCCGATGATCCCTTCCTGTATATCTTTAATGTATATAGTCACATCTGGCTAAATTATAAATTCCTTGAGGGCAAAGCTGTCGCTTTCACATCTTTGGCAATTAGCATACAGTCTGGTGACCTGATACGTCACTGGTGCTCAGTAAATGTTTACTGATCCGGCCCCTACCTTCCTCTCCAGTTTTATATTTGACTAATCTTTTCCCACTTACATTCTCCCCTGCTCAGTAAACACTCAACCATGTATAAAGTCTCCGCCCCCCTCCTGTGCACAGCGTATGTGTCCCTGGGACACCCCTTTATCGGGGCACCTGGGTCACCCTGCAGAATCTGGTTTCCCTGCCGGAGTGTAGGTGGCGGGGGCCCCAGGACCTCATGAGCCATCTCTGCCTCCCCAGCGCCCGGCACTGGGGCCGACACTCAAGGCGGAACAGAAGCATTTGTGAAGGAGTTAGGCTTGCTGATTCCTAAGTCCTCCAACTCCAAAACTGTGTGATTTGAGGTTCCGAAAACTGTGACATAATCTGGAAGTTTTCTCCCAGCAGATGGTCAGAACAGTTGAAACACCGATTCCAACAGTTGGCAGATACAAAGGGAAACATTTAAGACAGTGAGTCAGAAGGAAGGTGGACCCTCCAACGGGATCGGGAACATCAGCAAAACAACGCGCGCACGTGGTCACAGGCGCCCGGCTGCACCCGGTGCCGGCCTCCACGCGCTCCCCCAGCGATACGTGTGCCTCGAGAGCTTCTCCGAAAGGTGTTTGACAGCTTCCCTGTGACCGAGCCCCCACTGGCTGGACATGACCCGAAAGTTCATTATTTCTCTGTAGCGAAAGTTACTTCCCCCGCCCCTTTGGCATTTCACTTTAATTTGCTCATTTTTTGTGAACTCTAACACAAAGTTTAGTCATTTATTTAACATGTGGTTTCTGTTCAGATAGAACGCTAGGAAAAAAAAACAAAAAACAAAAACCCAGATCTAAAGTCTTTCTTCGGATTTGTGACCTTGCTTATTTTTTTATCACTCCATAAGCATCTATCCATTTCCAGCATATTTCTGGGTTAAATGTTGGGGGGAATGGAGAGAAGTGAAAAAATGCGGAACACGGTCTCGGGATCTCATCGAAGAGTCAAGCAGAAGATGGTCATGTCGTGGCATACACGTGATGGACAACAGCACAAGGGAACCCGATTGCAGTGCAGGGAAAGATGCTTCCAGCCAGACACCTAAGTGTAGACTGACTTTAGGATGAGGGAAAACTCAGAGCAAGTGAAATTAACCCGAACACATTTAGGGAAGGTGGCGGGTCTCCAGCAAGTGCTCAAACACATGGACACACATATACACACACATGCACCATGCATTTTGGGTGTGGAGGATGGGGACAGGCTACTCTTTGTTGAATACTCTTTGGAGCAAGACTCCCAATGCTTCTCCATCTCCTTCAGGCCAACTTGCAGAGCTCTTTACCACCCTCTGTCCCGAGACACCCCCCACCCCCCCAGACCCGCCGTGTAACATCATCCCTGTCATATTTGGAATGTGAGTTGTGACCTCTGCCGACTTGGGGAAATGCGTGTTTCTCTTCGACTTCAGCAAATTCCAGTTAGACGTTGTTGAGAGTTGACTCTGTTCTCCCTCCAGGCAGGTGAGAGTCGGCCTCCCCCGCCAACAGGTGACTGGAGAGCTTTTGCTCTACAGGGATCTTTAGCTTTTTTTTTTTTTTTTTTTTTTTTTTTTTGCTGTATCTTTTTTTCCCCTAATGTTTATTTATTTAGAGAGAGTGAGCAGGGGAGGGACAGACAGAGGGAGAGAGAATTCCAAGCAGGCTCTGAGCTGTCAGTGCAGAGACTGACGCCGGGCTCGAACTCACGAACTGTGAGATCATGACTTGAGCCGAAATCAAGAGTCGGACGCTTACCTGCCTGAGCCACCCAGGCGCCCTGAGATCTTGAGCACTTTTAGGTGGGAGGGGCACCGGCTTCCCATGCAGGCCAACCTGAGCGACTATCGCCAAGAACGAGGCTCAGTGTCCTTATTTCTAAAATGAGATGATAACGATTGATATTTTCCACCGTGGAGATGATAAGGATTAAGAAATGTTAGCGCCCCCTCGACTCCCTCACTGTTTCCCAAACCGAAGTGAAACATTCTGACCTCCTGGTTTGAGCAGGGACACGTTGTGATGCAAACAGTGGGCGACAGGCTTGTGAAACCAGTCATGTCGAAACGCCACTACCATTGCTGTTTACTGAGCACGGACTACATGCCAGGCAGCGGGCAGTGCTCTGTACCTACATCATCTCCTTTATCCTCAGGATAACCCACCGAGGCAGATACCTGACTTGTCCAAACAAGGCTTGGAGATGACGGGTAACTTGCCCAGGTGCGCACAAGCATCAGGGCAAGCGAGATTGGAACCCACCCTCTCCTTCCCAGGGAAGGGGCACCAGAGAAGCTAAGGAACGAGACGTCTGCTCTGGAGTTTTGAGAAACGAGCTGGATGACAGGCCAGTCGAGATTGCCCTCTGTGGTTGAGAAAGGATCATCCAGATGCTTCTGGCAGTGAGTGAGGCAGATGCCGTGTGCGTCCACGTGAGACACCGCTCGAGCCGAACGCAGAGTCTGTCGGGTGTTGCGTGACAGCGGAGGCACGGTTCATAGTTACTTTTACTTTGGTTTGTTTGTTTTTTCTCTTTGAGAGAGAGAGAGCATGAGCAGTCTCCGCGATCAACGTGGAGCCCGACACCGGGTCCGATGTCATGAACCGTGAGATCACGACCCGAGCTGAAATCAAGAGTCGGACGCTCAACCGACTGAGCCACCAGGCATCTGGCTTTGGCTTATTTCTGAAGCAGGAGGAAAGCAATGCGAGACGTACAAATGAGGAAAGGAATCAGGAAGCTCTTTTTTTGTGTGTTTTTAATTTTTAATGTTTATTTTTGAGAGAGAGAGAGAGAGAGAGATCGTGAGCAGGGGAGAGGCAGAGAGAGAGGGAGCAAAGAATCCAAAGCAGGCTCCAGGCTCTGAGCTGTCAGCGCAGAGCGGGGCTCAAACTCACGAACCGTGAGATCATGACCTGAGTGGAAGTCACTTAACCGACTGAGTCAGCCAGGCGCTCCCAGGAAGTTCTCTGATGCCTGCCTCTTCCGTATCTCACCGAGGCGTGTCTTGCGAGCCCACACAAAATGAGATGTCCGCTGGGTCCAATACCTATAGAACCACGTTTACTGCTTATCACCCAGAAACAGCTTGTACCTCCATGTAAAGCTGTCTGTCTGCTACTCGGAGGACAGCCATGTTACTTGGGCCCGACAGCCACATCCTAGGCCTTGCACTTCCTGTCGTGTGTGCTAGAATTCACAGCAATCTCCCTCTCCCTGCTCCTATAGTGCAAGGCCTAACGATTTTCCGTTCATGTCCACTGCGCTGCTTTCCTTGGGCAGGTCTGGTCATGGCCAAAGACAGACACACAGGCGTGAGGTTACATTCTGTTGTAAAAAATTGAGGAGTGCAGGGGTGCCTGGGTGGCTCGGTCGGTTGAGTGCCCCTCCCCCTCTCACAGTTTCTCTCTCAAACATAAATAAATATTTTTTTAATCTTTTTTAAATTGAGGAATGCAATTTGTATTCTCACCCAGAGGACCACCCCAGCTTCACGTAGAAGTATTTATGGATGGTCACAACCAAAACTGTGTTCTAAAAAGAAGCTCTGATGGAGACAGAAAGCAGATCAGTGATTGTGGGGTTTGGGTGGGAGAGAGAGACAGACTACAGGTGACAATGAAGGAGCTTTTAGGGGGTCCATGGAAACGTCTGAAGGCTGGATAGTGGTGGTGGTTGCACGGGTCCATAACTTTGCTAAAAATCCTGGACTGTACAAATACAACGGGTGCATTTTATGGTGCGCAACTTACCCGGGAGAGAAGAAAGAACAGCGGCTTTGGGTTTGTTTGAACAGATGGCGAGCACTCGAGTGAAAGCCCAGCGTTTAGGACCACAGAGCACAGAAGATTGGGGCCCGGAAAATGTTAGGGGCAGGAGTAAATACTTGGGATCTCAGCGTTCAAACATCCAACCTTGAGTCGTCTGCCTCCGGATGTGTCCCCTCGGAGAGATGACAATCGTGATAGGAATCATGGCTCTGGCAGCAATGGCTGGTTCCCCCCCACCTCCCCCCAGTTCTCTCTGTCCACAGAGAGGGAGGGTTTTGAGTTCCTGGTCCAGAAGCGAACTGACTTCAGCAGAGTCAGATTAATAATACTAAGAGCCATAGCTTCTTCCAGGAATCCTTTAAAACCCATTTGAATATTTAAATAAATTCTCCACTGTAAGAGTTGTCACATCCAAAGAGAAATGTCAGGGTAAGACATTCTCAGTGCCACAATTACTAAAATTTGAAAAGGGTGTCACAGTAAAAAAAAAAAAAAAAAAAAGACACCCTTAGTGTCTGTGCCTCCCCAACAGCATGTGTCCACCTCCCTCTGTGTGTGTGTGTGTGTGTGTGTGTGTGTGTGTGTGTGTGTCTGTGTCTGCCTGTCTGTCTGTCTCCACCTCCACCCACTCCCTCCATCCCCTGCCCGTGGCCACCACCTGTTCCCTCACCTGGTTCAGGACTGAGGGAATAACAGTGTTAGCACCAAGCACCAAGCACCCTGCCAGCAGGAAGGAGACCCTGAACCTCTTCTACCTGCCCCTCCCGCCCCTCCCCCCCCCAGGGATTTTTAATGACCTGCACCTGCGGCACGATCCAGGCCTCAGCTGAAAACATCCAGAGATCAGAGTTGCTTGCTATCGAGTATTGGCTTCTGCCAACCAAGCTGCGTAAGCTAGCACACCCCACACCGGTTTCTGAGTAAACCAGATGCTAGTTTGTTCATTGACAGTGAACAATACACGTTCTTTGCGAAGGCACTGCCTCCTTCCCATCGATGACCCAGAGTGTCCTTTCCCGGCGTACCCGGGGGCTACCAGGGGCCACGGACCGTGGCTCTCCGCCTCTGCATCCCTGGAACACAGCTGGCGCTTGAAAAACATTTGCCAGACGGAGCCGCATCCTGCCAGGGATGAGACTTGTTTATCTGTAGCCATTTTTGGTCAAACGGGAGCTGGTGATGTTTCACTCAACAGACTCTCTCGGTCGAATGCTGCTTCTAACCCACGAGGACGCGCGCAAACACCGTGCGGCAAGATTTATGGAGCGGCCGTCTCGTCCGGTGTTTCCCCCTGACACCGGGGACTTCGGGAGAAAGACATTCATCTCAGGAGATTTGCCTTGCAAGACAGCACTCCGCTTCATTTTGCATTTCCCCTTCTCCTTTATGTTTGAAACGAATGCTATAAAAGGCCCCGCTACGCCGCAGGTAATAATAGCACACAGCCGGAGACCATCCACTGCCCATCCCTGAAATAGATTCTTCGGCGAAAGAACAACGGTGTTGTCATTTACCGAGTTGTATGGGAAGCAGGGATCGGAACTGAAGACATAAAAAGACTTGTGAGTCAGTGGAGTCCAATTTAGCCGTGGTAGTAGTGTGAGGCCTATTATTAGGTCCATTTTCAGGGGAAACTGTATTGTTAGGGAAGGAAGAGTTCTGTGCATTTTTCAGGTCCCTGGTGACAGGGACCTCTTTTTAGGCCCTAAAGCCCTTGTCCCCTGCTCTCCCCTCCCAAGTCCCCTGCTGATCCAGACATCCCTAAAGGTCCCCAAGCCCTCCTGCCAGCGCCGTCCACCCGGGTCGGGCAGGAAGAGTTTCTGGGGTGGGGTTGTTGACGAGGCCGTGCTCAGAGCCCCGGGCTACCGTGACACTCCCCACGCTCTCGGCCGCCAGCGTGCCCGGGACTCTGCCCTTGACCTCTCCTCATCCTCCACACTCTTCGCACGAGTTGTGACCGTTCCTGTGGATTCCACTACCACCTGCGCGCTGCAGCCCCTGCCCCAACGCGTATGCCGTCCACGAATTCTCTTCCCGCATCCCAGGTGCCTCTCCCTCCGGCCGCGCGCTCCGTCCAACCCAGCAAACGTTTAGTGCCTAGGTTGGCAGGTGTCTCCTGTAGTTACTGAGGAGACAGAGCTTCTATTCTATTTAAATAAATGTTCCTCTTTTTAATATGCAGGGTTCTTAGCTTACTATCCAGTAACCGTTGGAATCCCCGAAGCCTTCATTATCAGCCACTGGTCTTCTCTTCATCCCCGAGATTATTCATTAATACGGTTTCTGTTTCGTAGAGATAATTTTCAAATATTCATACCTGGTGCCAAGTGTCTTACCTGTCTCATTTGGTGCATGGACTTAGATGTTTCTCTAGCTCCTGAAAATAAACATCTGATGTGGCTTTAGTTCCTGGATCTCTAAGATGCAGAAGTGAAAGCAGAGATAAGTTAGTAAGTTACAGTGTTTCAATGCAATACAGTTTTAAAGTTTATTCATTTTGGGGGGGGGGGGAGAGGACGAGTGGGGGAGGGGCAGAGAGCCAAGAAAGGAGAGAATCTCAACCAGCCTCAGCTCAGTGTAGAGCCTGATGTGGGGCTCAAACCTACGAACCATGAGATCGTGACCTGAGCCAAAATCAAGAGTTGGATGCTTAAATGACTGAGCCACCCAGGCACCCCAATGCAATTCAGTTTTTTATTAAGTTTATTTATTTGAGAGAGACAGAGAGAGAGAGAGAGAGCGCAAGTGAGACAGGGGCAGAGAAAGAGAGAGAGAGAATCCCAAGCAGGCTCTGTGCTCTCAGCATAGAGCCCAATGTGGGGCCCCATCCCACGTACCTCAAGACCATGACCTGGGCTGTGATCAGCGTTGGACACCCAACTGACTGAGCCACCCAGGCACCTCCCAGTACAATTCAGTTTTAAGCAGCTATTAAAAATGCTTACGGGGCGCCTGGGTGGCTCAGTCGGTTGAGCTTCCGACTTCAGCTCAGGTCATGACCTCACCATCCGTGAGTTCAAGCCCCGCGTTGGGCTCTGTGCTGACAGCTCCGAGCCCGGAGCCTGCTTCGGATTCTGTGTCTCCCTCTCTCTCTGACCCTCCCCCGTTCATGCTCTGTCTCTCTCTGTCTCAAAAATAAGCATTAACAAAAATTTTTTTAAATGCTTACAAACAACTCTGGGTAAATTTCTGCTTCTGTATGCACTTCTCAATTTCCCCAAGAAGTCCTTTCTTTTCTAATCAGGAAAGAAGGGAGGACACAGGTGACATGATCAACTATGTCCTAGAGGCTAAGATGGCCAGCAATTCCCTGCCACCTTCACCAGCAACACCTGGCAGATCCCCTGGAGAGCCCTCCAGGTTAGCTGCCTTTGCCCTTCCGAGGGCCCGTCTGCGGAGATAGCTCCGATGATGGTCGGCCTCGAGGCGGAAGCCTCTGGTTTGTCTTTATTGCCCCCTTATCAAACGAAAGTGCTTTTTAGACTCTGAGCCGGCTGGGAAAAGAGTTTCCAGAACCCCGAAGCACTTACCGCAGGGTGTGGAGTACTGCGCAGCTGGGAAAAAGGGAAGGCGCTGTTTGTGTTCTGTTCCAGAATGAACCCGAGGTAAGCGATGGGGGAAAGGCCAGCCGCAAAGCGGTGTGTACAAAATGGTACCATTCTGGTGAACCGGGGGGAGGGGAGGTTTAATCTCTGGAAGGGTGTGTGGGAAACAGATGCCTCTGGAGAGGAAGCTGTGTGCCACTGGGGCAGAGAGGTCGGAGGGAAGCTTTTCACTGCAAACTCTTGTGTACTTTCTGAATTTTATTTTTTTTAAGTGTATTTACTCTGAGAGAGAGAGACAGAGACAGTGTGAGCAGGTGAGCGGCAGAAAGAGAGGGAGAGAGAGAGAATCCCGAGCGGTCTCCGAGCTGTTAGTGCAGAGCCCAATGTGGGGCTTGATCCCAGCACCCTGGGATCATGACCTGAGCTGAAATCAAGAGTCAGTCAGTCGCTCAACCGACTGAGCCACCCAGGGGCCCCTACGCTTTTTTTTTTTTGAGCTATAATTGACATAATGCATACTATAAAATGGTTAAAATGGTGAATTTTACATTAGATGAATTTTACCATACTTATAGATATATAATTATATATATTATATGTAATTATATTTTTGAACGAGTGAATGAATGAATAAAATGTCTTTTATATTTACAGACTTACATTAGATGACCTCTCTGTGTAATGAGATGTCTCAGCCGTTTTTTTTTTAATGTTTATTTGCTTTTAAGAGAGAAAGAGAGTGCCGTGCAAGTGGGGGAGGGGCAGAGGGAGAGAGGGACACAGCAGATGTGAAGCAGGCAGCTCCATGAGGGGCTCAAACTCATGAACCCGGAGACCATGACCTGAGCCGAAGTCTGATGCTTAACTGACTGAGCCACCCAGGTGCCCATGCAGTTTTATTTTTTTAATGTTTATTTATTTTGAGAGAGAGAGAGAGAGAGAGAGAGAGAGAGCAAGCAGGGGAGGGGCAGAGAGAGAGGGAGAGAGAGAATCCCAAGCAGGCTCCACACTGTCAGCATAGAGCCCAACACGGGGCTTGATCCCACGGATCGTGAGATCATGATCTGAGCCAAAATCAAGAGTTGGATGCTCAACTGTCTGAGCCACCCAGGCGCCCCTTAAAAAAGTTAAAAAAAATTTTTTTTAACATTTATTCATTTTTGAGAGTGAGAGAGACAGAGCACGAGTGGGGGAGGGGCGGAGAGAGAGGGAGACACAGAATCCGAGGCAGGATCCAGGCTCCGAACTGTCAGCACAGAGCCCAACGCGGGGCTCGAACTCACAGCCGGCGAGATCATGATCTGAGCCGAAGCCGGACGCTCAGCCGACTGAGCCACCCAGGCACCCCGGCTTAAAAAAGTTTTTTTAAGCAATCTCTACCCCAACTTAGGGCTCAAACCCATGACCCAAGATCAGGAGTCTCAAGCTCCACCAGCTGAGCCAGCCGGGTGCCCCAGCTTTGCGGAGGTTTTAATGAGAAATTCCAAACACATACCAAAGCAGAACGGTGGAATGAGCCCCACTGACCCCCCAGCTTGAGCAATTAGCAACTCATGGCCAATCCAACTCCATGTCTACACTGACCCTCTTCTCTGCGTCCCTAGATTGTTTGAAGCCAGTTGTAGCTGTTGGCATCTCTAATAGCCAAGGATTCCTTCTCAAAAACTTACAACGCATCAGCATGTCTAAAAAACCAGGCTATCCCTTAATATCATCAAAGGGCAGTGTTGAAATTTCCCCGATTCCACAAGTATCCTTTTTAGAGTTGCCTCGTTGCGTTGTGGTTTCAAAGAGACCAAGTTGCTTTTGCCAGGACCGACCTGGTGAGCTCATTCTCAGCCATAATGAGGTTTGAGGAAGTCCAAGGTTCTTCTCTGAAGTCGCACAGGATGCTATTCCCGCTCAGATGTTTTCTGGAGGGTTTCTGAGGAACCGGTGTGCCTGCGTGGCCCAGTCACTGTGCCGCCGTGGCTGTCCGTCCTGCAACGCCAGTGAGGTGACTGAAATCCTAATTGGAGGGGTGCCTGGGCGGCTCAGTGGGTTAAGCGTCCGACTCTTGGTTTCAGCTCCAGTTTTGATCTCACGGGTTAGAGTTCGAGCCCCGCATCAGGCTCTGCACTAATGGTCCAGAAACTGCTTGGGATTCTCTCTCCTTCCCTCTCTCTCAAAATAAATCAATTTAAAAACAAAAAGAAAGAAAAAGAAAGGGTAATATGAGAGCCCCAGCGAAGTGCTGGAACTCACCAGCAAGACCTCTCCAGTCTCCCTCTCGGTTATTATATAGCGGCCGCCCCTCTCCTCATCTGGGGGGTTTCCAGCCCCCAGCGGACGCTGAAAGCAAGAACCCATATACCGTGTGCTTTCGCGCACGCGCGGACCTCTGCTAACGCCTAATGTATACACCGGGGCCCGCAGGAGGTGAAAGCGGTAACTCACGGTGAAACAGAGTGATTGCGACAAGACTGAAACACAGGTTATGTGACTGTGCCCTCTCTGTCGTAGTGCTTCCTCCTGGGAGGATGTGAGGTGATAAAGCGCCACGTGAGGAGGTGACATGAGGGCACTGGAGCGGGCACGTGACTAACGTGGCGTTAGGCTGCGAGTGACCCTCTGAGGAGGCGTCAGGAGGACGACCATCTGCGCCGGGAAACCCGCGTCGGCTGTAGGCGACTGAACCCACAGCAAGTGAATTGTGGGTAAGGGCCAGGGTTGGGCAAGTGAATTGTGGGTAAGGGCAGGGGTTGGAAGGGGGTCAAATGAATTGTGGGTAAGGGCGGCAGGGGGGGGGGGGGCGTGGCAAGTGAATTGTGGGTAAGGTCCGGGGTGGTGGCGAGGGCAAGTGAATTGTGGGTAAGGGCCGGGGTTGGAGGGG
Organism: Lynx canadensis; assembly: GCF_007474595.2. Taxonomy (NCBI): domain Eukaryota; kingdom Metazoa; phylum Chordata; class Mammalia; order Carnivora; family Felidae; genus Lynx; species Lynx canadensis. The sequence continues at coordinate 3,762,904 of NC_044308.2, forward strand.
GGAGGGGCAAGTGAATTGTGGGTAAGGGCCAGGGTTGGAAGGGGGGGCAAATGAATTGTTGGTAAGGGCGGCGGCGGCGGCGGCGGGGGGGGGGGGGTGGGGGGGGGAGGGGCGGGGGGGGGTGGGGGGGAGGGGCGGTGGTGGTGGCAAGTGAATTGTGGGTAAGGGCAGGGGTTGGAAGGGGGTCAAATGAATTGTGGGTAAGGGTGGCGGGGGGGGGGGGAGGGCAAGGAATTGTGGGTAAGGGCGGCGGGGGGGGGGGGCGTGGCAAGTGACTGTGGGTAAGGGCCGGGGTTGGAAAGGGGGGCAAATGAATTGTGGGTAAGGGCTGCGGCGGGGGCGGGGAGGGGGGGCCGGTGGCAAGTGAATTGTGGGTAAGGGCCGGGGTTGGAGGGGGGGCAAGTGAATTGTGGGTAAGGGCCGGGGTGTGGGGGGGAGGGCAAGTGAATTGTGGGTAAGGACCGGGGTTGGAGAAAGGGGGCAAGTGAGTTGTGGGTAAGGGCTGGGGGTTGGTGGGGGGGGCAAGTGAATTGCGGGTAAGGGCCCGGTTGGGGGCGAGCTACTCTATCTCCATATTTCCCTGTCTTTGCTTAGTGCCACTCTGGATGGCCCTGTCCCCCTGTGACTCCTCAGTGACCTTCACCCCCCTGTGTGGCCAGAGAGCTGTCCAGGTCATCAGCCTCCTAAGAGTGGGGTGATGGGTACAGCTGGTGCCGTCCTAAAAGACATTTTGAGGTTTGACACTTTTCTTTTTTCTCCTCTACGTTTTTTCTCTTTTTTTGTGTTTATAATGCATGTATTGACCCGTGTAAGTACATATTTCTATACGCCCTGTCTCAAGGTTGACTTGATTCTTTTCCTCTTTTTGCACATTTTAGGGATCCTTCCCCTCCCATCCCAGGCCCTGTGGTCCTGGCCTGTACCTCTGTATTGCGTCTCAGATGCTCTGGGTTTTTAACTACAACTCCTCTTCAGTTAATTCTCCCCCTTGCGTTTGCCCCTCCGTCCTGGTGTGCCGCACCTTCCAAAGTGACCGCTAGTTTATCTGCGGGACCATCGAGCCCAGAAGTGGGCAAGAGGATCTCCCCTCAGGAGACTGGCTCTGTGGCTTGACAGTAATAGCTCAGGCTTTGTCTGTTCCTCGCCACCACCTTCAAGAGAAGGTACCAGTGCTGCCCATTTTACAGACGGCAAAGTTGAGGCATAAGGAAGTTAGTTAACACGCCTAAGGCTGGTAAGTGCGGAAGCCCAGGTAAGACCCCAGACAGCCCACTCACTTTACTGTGCTCTATTGCTTAACCCCAAGAAGTGAATTTTGTGGTTACAGAGAGGGATACAACAGAGGGAGGAGGTATTCACCAGAGAACAAACAAAATAGCAAGGGCTTATTTCTTATAAGTCACCTTGGTCCTGGGTAATAGCATCTTCTATTTCAGCATTTGCCAAACGTGGCCTCTGGAAAACTTATTTAAGGTTTCATTGTTAATAAATCAATTTTATTTAGAAAATACAGTCCATTGCATTTACATCTTGGGAGTTTCCTGTCTATACTGACATATTAAAGCTTCCTTAAAAAAAAAAAAAAAAACCAGTAAAGAAATCTATTTCACTCAGTTTAGTCCAAACCTTTGGAGAATGGAAACTTTTCCTGCATCACACCTGTTGACGTTCCACGGAAACACCGAAACACCGCTTTGTGTAAACTTTCTGGAGTGAAGATAAACACAAAATTTCTGACATAGCTTCCTTGTAACTTCTTTGTTTTCATTTTTTTAAACATTTATTCATTTATGAGTGGGCAGCAGAGGGGCAGAGAGAGAGGGAAAATTTGTTGTAGTGAAAACAAAACCTTCTGGGCTTCATTAACAGGAAGACACCTCTGAATGTCTAGCCTGTTGTGCCCTAACCCGCTCTGACTCACCGTACCCAGGAGTGGTTGTGGGAGAGGGTGGTCCTGTCTCTGTGATGCTCGTGGGCCAGGAGGCCCACCGGAGCCACTCCAGTGTGAAGGAGCCTCCCAGGCTTCGTCCGGCGGGCGTGTGTCAGGAGGGCCCCGAGGTGAAATTTCAGCCGTGACGATATGGTTGGTGTCCAATGTCTCCCTCTGTAAACACTGACCTCAGATTCGGTAGATACGAGCTTTCCGACTTCTTTCCATGCGATGACCCAGCTGGAGCTAAAGGTGGACTGTGATGTCACCAGCTGTCTGTGGTCAGCCCCTAATTAACACCTGGCCATGACCACCTGGCTCTTTTGTTCTAAATTAGGACTAGGTCTCATTGTCCTCCCTCAACTATGGGGAACCAAGCCAGAGGACGGAGCTGCCAGAACTTGGGATCGTGCAAGGCCTCGGCACAGAGGAAGAAATGAGAGGCGGCATATGGGCCCTGCGTATAGGATGTCGGAAGAGGAAGGCCCGAGCGTTAGAAGCACCAGGCCCACGGGAGTCTTGGGGGCTAGCAGCCCTGGGAAGGTTCTGGAAAGCAGCCTACAGCTTTGAATAGCTCTTGGGAGCATAAAGTAAGTCTGGCTGGGAGCCTTTACCTTCACAGACCCAGGCGGCTAGGCTGGCCCCACCTTGCTGATGGAACATTCTAGTTCATTCTTCCCAAATTTGTCTTTCATAAGAATCATGCCAGGCACTATTAAATATGCAGATTCCCAGACCCCACCCCAGAAGTACTGATTCGATCTCTTTAATGGATGCTCTGAGTGATCTCTGTGATGAGCCAAGTTTGGGGAAACACTCTTTTCTTTGTTCAAGGAGTCTCAGGAGTAATGGGCTTGTCCATCCCTCCAGGTGCTTTTGTTGGCTGTCTCAGAAGAGAGGACAGGGTCTTTTCTCCTCCTCCTCATCTTCTTCGGAGGTCTTGGCCACATAGACCGTTGGCCAGGGCCAGGTCATAGCTTAATGTAGAGACTCATCTAGAATAAACTTCTATATGTTTTCTACCTCTTTGGGAGTCAGTCTTCCCCTTCTTGTCTCAGTAAGAAGTAATTTTACTTATTAAAATTTAAAAAAAATTTTTAACGTTTATTTATTATTGAGAGACAGAGAGAGACAGAGCATGAGCAGGGGAGGGGCAGAGAGAGGAGGAGACCCAGAATCCCAAGCAGACTCCAGGCTCCCAGCTGTCAGCACAGAGCCCGACGTGGGGCTCGAACTCACAAACTGCAAGATCATGACCTGAGCTGAAGTTGGATGCTTAACTGACTGAACCACCCAGGTGCCCCATATTTATTAAAAAAATTTTTTAAATTTATTTATGAGAGAAAGAGCAAGCCGGGGAGGGGCAGAGAGGTGGGGGGGGGGGGACAGAGAATCCCAAGCAGGCTCTATGTTGTTAGCTCAGAGCCCAATGTGGGACTCAAACTCACAAACCTTGAGACCATGACCTGAGTTGAAACAAGAGTCGGACGCTTAATCGACTGAGCCATCCAGGTGCCCCGAGAAGTAATTTTAGAAGAGGTGGTTTGGGGCACCTGGGTGGCTCAGTCAGTTAAGCACGTGACTTCAGCTCAGGTCATGATCCCACAGTTCGTGAGTTCAAGCCCTGCATCGGGCTTCGTGCTGACAGCTCAGAGCCTGGAGCCTGCTTCGGATCCTGTGTCTCCCTCTCTCTGCCCCTCCTCTGCTCGTGCTCTGTCTCTCTCTCACAAGAATAAATAAAACATTAAAAAATTTTTTAGAAAAGATGGTTTGATAAGCTATTGGTGCTTGTTTGGGGCCTTTTATATTAACCTCTTGTCTGTTCTAGTTAGCCAAGAGTATTTATAGAACACATACGTAGAACGAGGAATAAGTCAATTAAACATGTCCCTACTCGCCGGGCATCGAAAAACTTGTTTGGATTTGGAGTAACAAAAAAGTTCTGGAGATGGATAGTGGTGATGGTTGTACGACCTTGTGGATGTACTTAATTTCACCGAAGCTGTAGACCTAAACGTGATTAAAACAGATGTTATGTTACATATATTTGGCCACAATTCGAGGAAAAAAAAAAAAAAGCCCCAACCTGTTCAAGAGACAATATACCCAAGAGCCACCAAAAAAGGCATTTACAAAGCAATAAACCAGCAAATGTACAGAAGTGGATTTAAAGGGATACTTGAGTGAAGAAAGCCAAACACTCAGGCAGCTTTCGTGCTGGTTTTGAAGGAGGGATGGAATCACGATCCTGGGGGACAGCACAGGTGAAAGAGGTCACAGGGAATAGAAGGCAAACTTTTAAAGGGGAGCGTCTGTGAGGAGGCAGCCCGCACACCACCCCCCCCCCCCCCAGGCTGGGTGAGGGACGTGTTTGCGATGAGTGACAGAGTGAGGAATGACCCTGACACTTCTTGCTTCTAGTGAGTAGAGAGGCATGGTCTTGATTGGAAGGGATTTTCTGCTCTTTGGTATTACAACGCTGACTTAGGGGAAGGAAACACTGGGACCCCCCCGCCCCCCCACCGCCTCCGGGGGCTGAGCTGTTGGAGAGATGGTTAGAAATGGCCAGAAGAGGGGTTCTCACTCATTTCTGCACCAACTGCCGGCTCATACTTCTCTGCCCTGAGCCGCATGGGAAAGAGCCGGAGGTGGGGCCTGGCATAGAAGCCAGCTCCCGCTGGGGAGCCCAGCCCAGGCAAGGGCTTTCTGGAACCCAGAGCCAAAACCCGCCGGGCAGCTGATGAGAAACAGGTGGCTTTCAGGAACAGTGTTACTTGCCAGGAGGACCCCAGATTTGCAGGGGGGCCTCACTTAGAACAACCGGTGGGTGAGCCGAGCTTTATTGGAGGCAGAGGTGCTGGGACCCAGGGCCGCTGTGGCCTCCCCGAGGGGGCTGGGGTGGGGGGGGGACTAGGAGTGGGGCTGGGTGTCTGATAAGCTGCCATGCCAGCCGAGCCATCTGCGGCTAGTCTGGCGCGTAGTAGGCGTTCGGTATCTATTTGCTACACTGAAATGGATTGAAAACTCACTCGTTTCTATTTTGTAGGATTTTGCTTTTTGTTTGTTTTTGTTTTGCTCTTCATTTTCTACTAAAGCGTTTCTTTTTTTAAAAAACTTAAGATATTTGGTTTTTTTTTAAGGTTTATCTATTTTTGAGAGAGAGGAAGAGAGAGAGTGCAAGCGGTGGAGGGGCAGAGAGAGAGGGAGACACAGAATCTGAAGCAGGCTCCGGGCTCAGAGCTGCCAGCACAGAACAGGGCTCGAACCCGCGAACCGCGAGATCGTGACCTGAACTGAAGTCAGATGCTTAATCAACTGGGCAGCCCAGGCACCCCGAAAGGTTTTTTTGGTTTTTTTTTAAGTTTATTTATTTATTTGAGAGAGTGAGTGCCAGCAAGCGTGAGTGGGGAAGGAGCAGAGAGAGAAAGAGGGAGAATCCCAAGCAGGCTCCGCGCTGGCAGCACAGAGCCCAACGCGGGGCTGAAATCACGAGATCGTGACCTGAGCCCAACCAAGGGCTGGACGCTTAACCAACGGAGCCAGCCAGGTGCCCCCCGCAAAAGAATTTTAAGATACTAGACTCAGCTAAATCAAGCTAAAGGTGGGGGGGGGGGGTCGGTCCACATCTAGAACAGCTGGCCCCATGGGTGCTCAGGGCCACTCTTTCAGGCTCCAGGCTCCCCTCCCTCCCCTGGTGATGCCACCTGCCGTCCTCAGCCCCAGCTCTGCCCCACCGGCTCAGTGTGCTCCTCCTGGGGTCCTCTGGGTTCGGCTCTCGAGTTCCCCTTCCTTGCTCCCTGCCTGCAGCCTCCTGCTTCTCAGCGGATCCAGAGTTGCCCCGACCCCCTCTCCTCTCTGCTGCCCGCCTCCCTCCGGGCTTCCATGTGCCCTCGAGAGCCATCGCCATCTGCATGATGTCTCCAGTTAGAAACCTTCTCAACTCGCCCTGCCTTGTTGAGTCGGCTCTGAAGGCTGGCCCCACCTGTCTGAGCCTGCCCACCCCAGCTCTCCTGGACGTACAAACGGGCGCCCGTCAGGCTGTCAGGGGCTCCACGGGGCAGCTGTGGGCTTCGGGATTCATTCCTTCTGTCCTGTGCTCAGAGCAGGCGCTGAGCCCCGCAAACTCCTTGGGTTTCTTAGTTCCCCTCCGGAGCCCTAAGTCTCAAGAAAGCCCAACCAGTGACCCAGTTCCCGCACCCCGGGGCTCTGTGTGCCACATATCTATACCCTCTTCAGGCACCTGAGGCTCAGAGCAGTGGTTCCCAGCCTTGGCTGCACAGTGGGATCACCTGGGGAGTTGACAGGATTACCGATGCCTGGGCACCACCCAGGCCGATTAAATCATCCTCTCTGGAGGTGGGGCACTGGCGTTGGCCTTTTGTCAAGGCTCTCTAGGTGATTTTAATCTTCAGGCAAGGTTGAGAACGACCAGTTTGCAACATATATTTCCACTCTTTTTTTTTTTTTTTTTTAATTTTTGCAGCTCAATTCTGGGACTATGGGTTGAATTGTTGGGGAATTTACTAATTTCTTGGAATATATGCATGTGGGACCAGAGCTGGGAAGAGAGCTTATCTAAGAACAGAGCACAGTCAGAGCAAGGAAGACCCGGGAGGGATCCCGCCCTTGAAGGCCACTCTCTTCTTTTTTTTTGAAGATCACTCTTATGGGGAGACTCACTTGCGGATTCATCCCAAAGGACAGTAAGGTGACAGGGTGCTGGCTCCTGGCAGCGAGGCAGCACAGCCTGGACAGCCCTGGGGCGCTTGCAGCTGGCTGGGCTGCCCAGCGGGTCATTTCCAGCTGTGCCTCTTGTGGCTGAACTCTGCTGGGAGGCAGCCAGGGAGGTCCGGCCTCTCCTCAAGGCTGTTGGGCTGTTGGATGACTGGCCCTCCGCCCAGACCCGCACGCGCTCCGTGGTCTCTCGTTTCGGGCCCCTGTCCCTTACTGGAGGCTGATACACACACCTCCCCTCCTTCCCCAGCCTCGGCTGAACCCGCCCAACTTGGATCCTAACAAAATTCTGCCCTTAATCTCTGCTTCTCTAGCCCATTCTCCCCGCTGCTGCCGGAGCATCTAAGATGCTAATCTGACCATGCTTCAAAACTTGGCTTTGCTTCCCGCGGCCTTCAGAATCAAGTTCAAACTCCTTAATGTGTCCCTAAGATCTTTGCCAGTGTGGTCCCAACCTCCCTCTCATGCCTGGCCACTTCCTACCACACACGACTGAGCCAACCACATGGACGTTGCTGTCATTCCCCATGTGAGTCACGCTCTTGTGCTGGTCTATTTGCAGGAACTGGCCTTCTCTCCCATACATCCTTTAAGATCCAGCTGTGATGTCTCTCTTTTGAAGCCGAAGCCAGGCAAAGTCCGTATTTCATGAACTTTATTTATACCTCGGTTACACTATAGTTTGCTTATTAGGTTGTCTGAGGACACAGCCTGGCTTGTTAAGGTTCAGTGATTGAATGAATGCTTTCAGAATCCCCAGCAGCAGCTAGGACGGACAGACTTAGGAAGGCCCTGGATGGGACTGCTGGCAATCAGTTCCAGCTCGCCTTCCTAAGGGCAGGTCCTCGGCTCGACTGGAAACAAGGGTTGGGCCTGGTGGTCCCACGTCCATCTGGTGTCATCTTAAAGAGATAGCCTGTAGTCTTCTCTGACCCTCAGGTGCCCTGCAGAAGAATCCTGAAGCTGTGAGGAGTTTGGGACACAGGGTTGCAAAGTGTTACCGGGCAGGAAATGCGTGAGCTGTTTCCATACAGTTTCAGAATCCCCAAACCAATTCTAAATTTTAGTGTGTTGACTATATAAATAGCATTATAGCAGTATTAATTCAGTGACAATAAAGAATGAAAATTTCTCCCCGGTTCCACCATGCTAGCCAGTCAATATAATGGTACTTACAATGTATTAAGAAGGTACTATTCCAGGGGCTGAGCTAAGCACTTTACATGTCGTATCTCATTTAAGCTTTCAAAAGACTTGATTCTGAAGATTCAGGGAGCAAGCTAAGATCTGGTGAGGTCTCCTCACCTTACAGGGGAGTCAACAGAGAGGTTGGAGCTTGCCCACCAGCACAGAGATGGTCAGCGGCAGAGCCGGGATGCAGCCCGGGTCTGTCTGACTTCAGTGTTGTGTTTTTACCCCATATTCCTTCTGCTGCCCCGTGAACCAGACTTTTCATTTTCTGTACCTCCAGGCCTTCTCCCTACACACAAATAGCTTTCGCCTAACCAGAGTCCCAACACAGTGAGTATGGGAACATAGATTACTTAACTTTATATCAAAATCTACACCCAGTCCCTCACCAAGTCCTCCTGAGCCTACCTCCAAATACATGTCTGATCTGTAACTCACCTTCCTTCACCTCTGCCCTGACCTTTTGTCTGGGCTTTGTGTGAGAGCGTCTTAACCAGTCTCCGTATTTTTACTCTTGCCCCCTTCTTATCTCTCCTCCCAGTAACCAGAGTGATTTTTAAAATAATATAAACCAGGGGCGCCTGGGTGACTCAGTCGGTTGAGTGTCCAACTTCGGCTCAGGTCATGATCTCACGGTTTGTGAGTTCGAGCCCCACATCGGGCTCTGTGCTGACAGTTCGGAGCCTGGAGCCTGCTTCGGATTCTGTGTCTCCCTCTCTCTCTCTGCCCCTCCCCTGCTCACACACTCTGTCTCTCAAAACTAAATAAACATTTAAAAAAATTAAAGAAAACAAATGTAAACCGGATCCTAGCATTCCCCACCTGCCAGTGCATTTGGGCAAATCCCAAATCCTTAGCCAGGCCTCCGTGCCCGGTGCTCGTCTCCCAGCTCATCTCGTGCCTCACGAAACTCACACCATCCTAACCACGCTGCCCTTGCAGCTCCGGGGAACTTCCTGGGTCTTGTCCACCTCAGCGCCTTTGACGCTCCTCTGCCTGGGACCTCTTGCTCCCACGCCATCCCTGGTCAGTGCCCCTCCAAAGAGGCCATTCCTACCCACGCTTCTCAACCTAAATTAGGACTCTTCTATTCACACAGATCACAGCTTATGTTGTGTGATTATTTGTCATATGTCTTCCACTCGATGTTATAGTTCCACCACAGAAGGACTGTGTCTCTTTGGCTGAGCACTTGCTTTCTCCCTCATGTCCAGCTCAGCATCAGAGACACGGTAGGTGATCAGTATTTGCAGAAAGAATACGTGTTTTTCTATGTTACTATATGGTCTCCACAAACATAATCTAGTGGCTGTGTAACACCTGACAGATATCTATTTAATTAATGGCTTTAATGAAACGTTTGTTTCCTACATCAAGAGCTGACCTTTCGTGGTCAGAAGAAAACAAAATGTTTGAGGTCCCTGCGTCAGCAATATATAGCACCATATACATGTACACAGTAAACCTAATCTTGCTGTTGAAAGAGAAATATATATAGATTGCAGGTTTTTGAAATCGGTGTGGTCGGTTGTGAACAGCGCCGCTTTTCAAAATAGAACAGAAGGGGAAACCGTGAACGCTTTGCAGGTGAGGGGGTAAGAATTGTTCTGTGTAACTTCCATACATATACAGAAGTCGTGTTTCCATTTTATGAGCTCTGCTTGCGCACCTCTCACGCACGGCCGGTGGCGAGACGGCACGCAGGCTTTGGTCTACGGGAGACTCCCAGGGCTGCTTTCTTATTCAATAAACGTTTTTATTCTGGACCAGTTTTAGATTTACAGAAAAGCGGCAAAGACAGTGCCGAGGTCCTTGGGTGCCTCTCACCTGAGTGTCCCCCATTGTCAGGGTCTTACGTCGCCACGGGGCGTGTGCCACGAGGAACCGACGAGTGTCTCGTCAGTAACCGAACTCCAGATTTTAGTTTTTCTTTTTTCTCTTCCAGGACCGAATCTAGGATCTCGTATGCATTCAGTCGTCTTGTCTCCTGGGTCTCCTCTGCTCTGTGACAGTCTCTCAGTCTTTGTTTATCATGACCTTGATGGAGGAGCACTGGTCAGGTATTATGTAGAATGTTCCTCGTTGTGGATTTGTCTGGCGTGTTTCTCATGATCCGACTGGGGCGATGGGTGTAGGGGAAGAAACATCACACAGGGGAAGTACACGCCTCCTCAACACCCCATCAGAGGGCACGTGATACCAAAGTGGCTCATCACTGGTGATGTTAACCTGCACCACTTGGTCAAGAAAGTGGTTTCTCCACTGTAAAGTTACCATTTTCCCCTGTCCATACTTTATTCCTGTTTGTTTAAAATTTACTTATCTATTTTGAGAGAGAGAGAGAGATCATGAACAGGGGAGGAGCAGAGAGATAGGGAGAGAGAACGAATCCCAAGCAGGTGACAGCCCAGAGCCCCAACGCAGGGCTCAAACTCGCAAACTGAGATCATGACAGGAGCTGAAATTAAGAGTCAGATACTTAACCGACTGAGCCACCCAGGCGCCCACCCCACCCCCATACTCTATTCTTTAGAGGCAAATCACTAAGACCTACTCTCAGGGAGTGGGGGAGTGGGGGGTGTTGAACTCTACCTCTTGGAAGGGAAGTATCTCCATATCTTATTTGGAATTCTTCTGTACAGAGGATTTGCCTCTTTTCCACTTATTGAACAATTTCTTTAAATACGGACTCGTGTATATTCATTTCTTATGTTGCGTTATAGTCCTATACAGGGTCCTTTATTTTATTGTTCAAATCGTTCCAACTCTGGCCATTGGAAGCTCTTTCCTGTGTCCCTCTGACAAGCCTCCATCCTTTTGTTTTTTGAGCCTTCCTTACTTCCTGGTGCACCAATACATTCTAGCACATCTTGTATTTCCCCTGCCCCAGCCCACAGCCAGCCATCTCCCCAGGAGCTGGCACCTGACAGACGGGAGGCCAGAGCCGTGGAACGTCACCCTCTCAGGCTCAGAGGGTGCCTGCCAAGGAAGCCTGGGGGATTTGTAGGCAACACAGAGGAAGGGTGCGTTTCCTTACTTCCTCAGCCCTCTGCACCTACAGCTCTCTGGCGAGCCACCCACGGTTGTCTCATCTGCCCCGGTGAGAGTGCAAAACCTTCCCGGACGGACTGTCCGTGCCTGGTGGTCAGATTCTGGAAGCCTCTGCTGCCACACGGACTGGCGGGAGTCCCAGGTGCCCGAGTCTGTGCCGGTCAAGGTTAGGCTTCCCCGACTTCCGGGGGCATCTCCGCGCCACCCACTCCCAACTCCGGATCCACTGACTCTGATCCTTTGACTCTCCCAAGGCTCACATTCCGCAGCTGGCTTCCCCGCACCTTCCCTCGCTCGTCGTGCATGTCCGGTAGGTGTCCTTGCTTCTCTGAGCAGAATGGAACCTCAACCGCCATCAGTTTTCTTCCCTAGACCCTCTTCGCTCCAAGGCTCACGCCTCTGCCTGGGGCTGGAGTCTCGGGCCCCTCACTGGCTCCTCATGTTCAGCCTAAAAGGACACTCGAGTCTCCTGGCCTCGTCTCAGCCTCCAGCCGGCAAGGAGTCTCTCTCCCCCCTTCTTCACATCAGGCCTCTTGCTGAAGAGACTTGCTCGATCCTTTTCCCCGACAACTGGGGCCGCACAGAGCATGTTGCTGGGAGATTTTTCACAGGAAAGGGGTGACTGTTGATTCTGATGAAGCAGGAGGCACTGGTAGGGACCCTGAGGGGCCCCACGCTCAGGCAGATCCCACTGTGACAAAGCGCTCCTGCTGGGGGCCACCCCAGGAAGCTTACACACGGCTCTGGCGACCTCAGAAGGTTCCCAAGAGGCAGCATCCAATCTGGGCCTGGAGTTGGGGGCTGAAGGAGAGGGGGGAAGGCACTCCTCGCAGGTCCCCACGGGGTGGCCGCTCAAAGCTGGTGGAAAGGAGGGGCAGCTGTCTCCAGATCTTGTCTGATCCACACGTTTCCTCTTCCCCCCCGCCCCTCACCCTGTAGCGAGTGCCTTTGTCCAGAGAGATGGGCATTTTACTCATGGGGTCTTTATTTATATCTTTAATTTTATTTTAGTAGGTTCCATGCCCAGTGCGGGGCTTGAATTCATGACACTGAGATCAAGACCTGAGCTGAGCTCAAGAGTTGGACCCTCAACCAACTGAGCCACCCAGATGCCCCTACTCATGGAGTGTTTAGCCTCACGTGGGCTCACACCTCCAGCAGTGCCCTGCTTCCCACTGTCTGTGGGAAGCAGCCCAAGTGATTCAGCAGCCCCACCTGTCTTGCCTCACTGCATCTCCCCGGGGTAATGTGGGTGTGCCCTTCCCATCAGCGGAACAAAAAGAAAGTCTTCTTCAGGATTTGGGAGACTGCTTGGCCCCACCGCGCCGTGAATCTGTCTTCTGATACTCCGACCCCAGCTAAGCTGACCTCTGCCATTCATTCCCCTATGCTGACTTCTCCCTTTGACGCTGCTGAGGGCAACCCTCACCCCCATCCCCCTCATCCCCCCCCCCCCCAGCCGATCTTTGGAATCCAGCTCATGATAGAGTGAGAGATTCGTTTCCTCCCGGACCAAGTACCAGCCCTGGCTTTAAACAGACTCACTTGTGCTTACAGACTCTGGCAAATTTTGTGTGTCTATGGCCTGGCTTATGCTAATTCATTCATTCAACAGGTATTTACGGAGGACTTTCAGGCACAGCTCTGAGCACTGGAGATACAACGATGAGCAAAAAGATACGGCTTCATAGAGTTTGCAGATGTGCCTGGGAGAACAGATATTAAACTGATAATTTCACAAATATTTATTACAAATAATAAGTGCAATAAAGAAAAAGGATGGGTGTTCAGTTTGTCTAGGGCATTAAGTAAAGTTTCCACAGAGAAGTGACAGTTTAACTGAGATCTGAAGAATGAGTAGGAATTGACTAGGGGCGACAGACACAGGAGAGGAGAAAATCTTCCCAGATGGCCGTAATAGCATGTGCAAAGGTCCTGAGGCTGAAAGGAGGATGGCCAGTTGGCTAAGGGCAGAAAGGATGATGAGAGAGAAAAGGCTGGAGAGGCAAAATGGGGCAGGGCCTTATAGGCATGTTTAGTGTCTTGGTCTTTATTCCAAGGACAGTGAAAAGGAAGCCAGTGAAGGATTTTAAGAAGAGTGATATGATCAGATTTGTGGCTGAGAAAATTACTGACCACAGTATGAATTACAGGGGGTGGGGTGCACCCTGAGGAGACTTGGGGAATTAGCAGGTAAAGTTGTGGTCCCAGAAGAGGTGAGGGTAGATTTGAGATGGTGACCCTACTTCATATGCTTGTTCCTCTACTCCCCCCTCACCCCCCTCCCACCCCCCGCTGTCCTCAGATGGCAGGCTTATGTGGGCAGTGTGTTCTCAGCAGAAGATGATCTGGTGGGAGGCCCTCGGGGGATGGAGGTTAGCTTAGTCCCAGTGCCAGCCTTTAGTAGGGAATCAGGACACGATGTGTGGAAAGGGGATTAAGAGACTGCTCGTCTTTAAATTCCTCTTTTGCCATCTCCATTTCCCTTGCTCTAAGAATAAAACCAAGCTTAACTAAGCCTCCTTAAAAGCTATTACACTGTAATTGGAAGCCCTGTCCCACCTTCACGCTGGGAAGAGCCCAGAACACCTGCTGCAGGTGCCGGCTCCTCCCCGCCACGTTGGCTTTCCGGAATTTCATGGCAGCGGGTACCCTGAGCCACCCAGCCTGGCAATGGACGGCAACGCCAAGGTGGGCTTCCAGGAGGGGCGTGGCCGTGCCCATCTCTGATTCTGGAGAGCTGAGCTCTGATCTGAATACGTGACCTTGCGCAACTCGCTTCCCCTCCCGCGGCCTCAGTTCCCTCATCCGCAATCGCAGGGTGGCCCCAAAGTCCCTCCGGCTGCGAGCGGGGCTCTGGGTCGGACCGGCGGGATGCTCGCTGCGGGCACTGCGCCGAGCGCCCGGGGCGCGCCCACGCCGCTCGCCGAGGGAAGGGGGCCTCCCGGCAGGCGGGCGGGGAGCGCGCGGCGGCGCCGGGGGACGCCCCCCGCCCTCTGCCCGGCGCCGCGGCCGGGGGGCCCCCCGAGGTTACGTAAGGAGCCGGCGCGGGGAGCGGGGCGGGACGGGGCGGGACGGGGCGGGGCCCGAGCGCGGCCGCCCAGCCCCCGCCGGCCCAGCCCCCGCCCGCCCGCGCCAGGCGGCGGCGGCGGCGGCGGCGGCGGCAGCGGCAGCGGCAGCCGCGCAGCCCCGCGGCATGGAGCGGCGCCGGGGCTGAGCCGGGCGCGCACGGGCCGCCGCATGTGCGGCGCGGGGAGCGGCTGCGGAGCGCGCGGAGAGCGAGCGCCAGAGGGCCCGTCGGAGCGGCCGCCGGAGCAGCGCCGGAGATGGGGTGAGGGAGCCCCCGGGGGGCCGGCGCCCTCTCCGCGCGTCGGGGGGTCCGGGGGGAGGGGGACGGGCGCGCGGCCGGCCGGGGGTGGGGGGCCGTCGACCCCCGGCAGGGGCGGCCCGGCCGGGGCGCGGACTTGGGGCCCCCGCGCGGTGGCCCTCCGCCTCCGAGCCGGCCCCGGGCGCGCGGTCAACTCCGGGGCCTGTGTGTGCGAGCGCGCGGGGCAGTGTGTCGTGCTCCGCGGCGGGGTTCGTGACAAGCCGAATGGAAATAGAAGTTTTCCTGGAAGGGGAGCAGACCGAGTAATCCTGACCCCCCCCCCCCCCCCCCCGCCCGGCGTAGGAATAGTGGGTTCGGACTCTGCTTGGAGCGGGATGGGGGTGAGGGAGTGCGGAAGGAGCCGGGCTGAGGCTCCGGCCTCGGACCCGACGGAGAAAGAGGCTCAGGGGGAGAAGTTGAAATACTCTGTCGGAGTGACTAATGCTCGTGAGTATATAAAGTAATTTGAAAAAGCAGGATTGATTTCTCCTTGGCGTCTCCGTGAGCAGTAGGCGCTGTGAGTCAGGGAGCCACCGTGCTAATAACACGATTAACTCCTTGCATCTGCTCGCTCGATGGGAGCACAGGGCGGTGAGGGGCCGTCCGTTTTCAGGGAACAGTTATGTAGCCCGATTTACAGATGAGGAAACTGACGCCCTCGGTGGTCGGGCGACTGCCCCCAGGGGGGGCAGCCGACGGGCGTTTGTGGAGGGAGGGCCATTTGGTGCCTCCGCAGAGGGGAAGTCGCAGCCTGCCAGGGGGCGTGGGGCTGGCGCTGGGGGTCAGGGAACCAGAGTTTCCGCGTGTCTGCCTCCTGCTGTGTGCTCAGCGCCCTCCAGACAGCCCTTCTCGGGACCCCCAGACCGCTGCTGGGTGCGTCTGGAGATGTTGGTTTTCTCTGTGGGATCGGGGGAGGAGTGGAAGGGGCGACATGGTCCTGGTGGCCTGACCTAGCTCCCGTGGGTCAGCGGCTCCATTGCGCCTTACTCCAGGCCGTTTCTGGAGTCCTCTTTCCCGGCCAACTTCACCTGTGGGGTCTGGAGGACCCAGAGGCAGGCCAAGAGAAAAGAGTTTGGGTGAAGTGTGAGGGCTCTCCAGAGCTCCATGAGCAGGGCGGGGTGGGGGTGGGGGGTGGGGGGGTGGCGAGAGGGGCCTAGAGATTCGCCTGAGACGTTGGCGTCAGTCCAGGAGATTTCCCGCACGGAGAAACTGGGGGTGATTTTACCAGAGGCACGCCGGCTGGGAAGCGGGTTTTCTGTAACATTTCCAGTGACCTCTTGGTAGATTATGAAAAGGCCGCTCTCTGTGCAGTGGGAACCTTTGAGGCTCTCAGATTTCCTACTTAAAAAAAAAAAAAAAAAAAAAAAAGAAATTGATGGGGAAAAAGGAGTTGGCAAATGTAGGTCTCCAGATAGAAGATAAAAGGGGTCTGATCATTTTAACTCTCTCCCTCCCTCCCCCAGACAACACGAAACCGACTCAACACACTTGCGTGATCCAGAAACAAACGTTGAAACTCTGTTGGTTGAGATCAAATAGTTCTGTGGAAATGAAAGTGTTTTCTCACAAAAGCTGAAAGAAAATGTCAAGATAATTTTTGTTTGTGGAGCATCGGGGAGGAGTGGCTTGGGGGAATCTTGTGAAAATGGAGTGTGGCTTTCACGGAGTTCTACCATCGTTCGGTTCGTGGCTGTTACTCCCTTCGTGTAGGTGAGGGCCGGTCTGCAAGTCCCGCCTGCTTCTGCCAGTTTTAATATGCGCGCTTCTTCCGTAATTGAGGTGTGCAGACAGACCAGGGCAGTAAATTGAAATGGAGTTAAGGCTGGATAAGCAGTTCAGGCAGAGGAGGGTGGAGGGAGCTATTTTCACCCAAAATAGAACCAATGTCATCCTTTCCGAGAGTGGAGTAGGACGAGGGGAAGGAGGAAAGGGCAGCCAGTAGAGAGCCTCATCGCGGCCCTCCCCGTAGCCCTGTCACGGCTCCACTGTGTAGACGTGGCCCAGACTTAAGAGGAAAAAAAAAAAAAAATCTGAGTTTACTTCTCCCACTTCAGATGCTTGTCCTCTTTCAGACACTCACTGTTTCTGCTTCTCTTCTGTGAAGTGTTTTGCGTTAAGTGTGTGGTTTCCCCAGTAAGGTTGTGTTTTGACTCCCGGGGCAGCCGTTGGCACACTCTCTCTCCTCCTCAGACCTCTGTCTGTCCCCTCCCCACCACACCTTGCCTCCCTCCGCGAGCAAAACAGGAGCCACGGACCAAGGAGAGTCTCATCTCCCTGTGGCCCCGTGTCTTGCCTCCCACCTGTTTCACCCACTTGTCCCACCACCCTGTCCCCCTCTCACCTCGTCAGGCAACGTTGCTCTGTTCTTCCACATCCCTCCGTCCAGGCTCTTTCCCATCAGTATACAAACATGCTTTGGTTCAGGGCGGTCCGGTAGAACTTTCCACACTGATGGAAAAGTGCTGTGTCTGCATGGCCCAATTTGGCCGGCCCCAGCCACCTGTGGCTCTAGGGCACTTGAAACGTGGCTAGTGTGACCGAGGGCCTGAGTTTGTAATTTAATTTCCATTGAAATGGCCACATATGGTGGTGGCCGCCATGTTGGAGAGCACCACCATAGCTTCTGTCATTCTGCATCTCTCTCCTGCTTCTTTGCTTCCCTTCCCCTGAAAACATCTGTCCCAAAGCCACTGCGTCCACTGGCTTTCTTCGCCTACCATTTGATTACCCTCCACACCCTGCAGTGCCACCCCGACTGTGGGGTGGCTGCTAGCCTGTGCCCTTGCCTTAGCCTCTTGGCCATTCCCTCCCCCCTGGAACAACTGCCCCACCCCCCTCCAGCCAGCTTCTGGCCGCCACACTCCCCTGCTTTTCTGCTCCCCTTCCTGATGGCTCCTGTCCAGTGTTGCACCTCTGTCTGACCTCTGAGTGATGGGCCGCTTACGGACCGGACCTGCTTCCTCTGTGCGGTCAACACTCCCTTCCTAGGTAACGTTATCCACCCACCCCTGCTGGTGACTCCCACGTTTTTATTTCCAACACAGCCCTTCTGGGGGCCTCCAACTCTTGTCCATGAACGAGCTCCTGATACCCCTTCCAGATCTGACCTTCCCTTTATCTTCTCCATCCCAGTCAGTGGCCCCACCGTCCACCCGCTTGCTAAGAATCATCCTTGCTTCTCCTCTCCCTTACCTTCCACGTCCACGCTGTCAGTGGGCCCCGTGGTTCTACTTTTGGGATACTGTCTGGTGTCCACCTGTCCCCATGGTCATAGCCCCCACACTGGTCCTGGCCACCATTGCCTCTTTCCTGGACCAGCTCCCATTCTGGGTATCTCCAGTCCATTCTCCATACGGGGGCCCAAGTAGCTGGCTTTAAAAATTGCAAATCGGATCAGGTCACCTCGCACACCCTGCAGCCACAGGGGGATGGCTTGTGCCTCATCTCTAGTGTCCCCTGTCCATCCCTCACTGCCTTCTGCTAACGTGAGCCTCATTTCTCCTCTTGCCCTGCTCGGGGTCGGGGGGGGGGGCATCTTTGAACTTGCTCTTCCCTCTGCCTGGGAGGTTCTTGTCCTAACTCTGCAAATACCTTCCTCCTCATGCTTCAGATTCCCACATCAGGGTCACCTGCAGAGCCTTTCCGACCCCTGCCGTTCCTTGCGAACACAGCCACACCTATTTGTCTGCGATTACTCACCACAGCTCACCACAGCGCACCTGCAATCATGTGGGCTTTTTTTTTTCTTTCTTTTTTTTTTTTTTTTTAACTTATTTACAATCTGTCCTCCTTGCTGGCATCCCACAAGGATAGGGGCTTACCTTTGTCACCTGTGTCTCCTAACACCTGGCATAGTGACAGGCCCCTTGTAGGCCCCAGTCCTTTTTTGATGGAGTTAATGCTTGAATGTGGTGGGCAGCCTTGCTTGGATGCTGGCCTGGGAGCTGTGATAATTTTGGGATCACCTTTTATATGGCTTGCTTAATTGAGGGTTACAAGGGCCAAGAGAGAAAGAAATCACATTTGGATGCAATTTTCTTTTAATGCTAAAGCAAGCCATTTAGCTTTTATTATGACTTGGGTTAATTTTCAGGCTGTCAGCTGTCATCCGAGTATTGGGGTTATAAATTATCTTTTTACTCGCCTGCAAAAGGTAACAGAAAAGCCAGCTTGCCTGCTGTTGTGACTCTTGGCTGATTTTGTCAGTGTTTACAAACAAGACCGACTGTAGTCCTGTCAGGCTTTGGTTTACACTCCTTTATTTTGTCCGGCCAAGATTACGTTGCACTGCGCGATAACAATCGCGGTGATCTAATACCTTGGGCCTCCTTTCGGTAACCGATACTGGGTAGCTTTCCTTTGATGTTCATTCCTTCTCGTGTAATTTTCCATTCCTCCCGCAGAGTATGAACTTTGCTTTTGGGTTCGTGTTGACAAAAACAGATACGGTCTCTCAGATCTGTTGAAGGAACTTGTCTTTCTTGGTTCTGTCTTGGGCTTTCTAAACTTCACTTTACTAAGGTTCATTCAATCTGTTTGTAAGGCATTTATTGGGAGGGTCTGTTGGGAGATCCAGGATGAGCAGACCTACTAGGTCACTCCTGCCCTTAACAGAGATTGTATTTCCAAATCGGAGGTAAAGCCACGTGTAGAAGTACCATCTTTATGTGTGTGTTTCAACGAGATGTTGTAACGCAAAGGGTGTCAGAGGCAGTGCCCGCCTATTTGGGACATGTAGGACAGATGCCCCCATATGCTACAGGGACTACCAGGGCGCTGTTAGCATTGATGATCACCGTCCTCACGTAGGCAGCCCTTAGTGTCACATTCCGTGTCAGAGTTGGAAGAATATACAATGGAGTAGGCACTAACTAGGCGTGTATGGAATGAATGAATGCATGCATGCATGAATGAATGAATAGCAATGAATGACTACTCTTTGGGTTGACCTTCACTTGGGGGGGCGTGCCATCATTCTTGCTGGAAACAGACTCAGAGCAAAGCAGGTGGTTTGTTCTTGTCAAGTGGACTTCACGACTTGTGTCAATAGTGGGTTTCTTTTCTGTAACGGCTCCCGGGGAACTAGAGTTAAATGTGCGGTCACCCCCGGCAGATTTACCAGCCCTCGTCTGTTACCTTTATTCCTTGTTCTGTCGGATGGCCCTTCCTTTGCTCTTACTTCTCTCTCTTTTTTTTTTTTTTTAAACAAAATGAAAATAGCTTTGCTTTTCTTCCCCTAATTATAAAAATGTTGCACGTTCATACTAAAAAATAACAGCATGAAGAAGGAAGTGAAAATTACTTGTCATCCCACGTCTCAGGGATAGCCTCCCTGGGCAATCAGATGTCTGTCTTTGCAGATTTCTCTGCATGTACGTGTGTCTCTGTGTCTAGATGTAGGTCTACCTAGAACAAATGTATTTTTAACGAAATGGAATCATCTCCTACATCTGTTTTGTAACATAAGTTTTTCAACTTAAAATACCTTGAGTGGACATGTTTCATGACGGTGACTATAAATATACATCATCTCTCTTTTTTTTTTTTAACTTTTTATGTTTATTCATTTTGGAAAGAGAGAGACAGAGCACAAGCAGGGGTGGGGCAGAGAGAGAGGGGGACACCGAATCCGAAGCAGGCTCCAGGCTCTGAGCTGTCAGCACAGAGCCCGACGCGGGGCTTAAACTCACAAACCGTTGTGAGGTCATGACCTGAGCTGAAGTCGGATACTCAACCGACTGAGCCGCCCAGGTGCCCCAAATATATGTCATCTTTTAAATCCACACCTACTTGTAATTTGTCATTTTGCTAAATTTTATGCATCTTTGTAAACTCGCTTAAGTCCTCTGTAGAACAAGGCAGGGTATTAAAAAAAAAAAAAGACATTTTGACAATTCCTTCAAGCAATCGGTTGCTCTAAATGAATTACCAAAGGAAAGAAATGGTAGAGAAACCAGGATCACAATTAACATCGGGTAATTTGCAGTGGCTGCGTAATTTTGGGTGAGTCACTGCTCCTTAGTGAATCTTGGTGAGAACATCAAGAATTCATCGTTGTTGCTAAGGGTGGTTGGTGGACGAGGACCCAGCTGCTCAAACTATTTCTGCTTGTTTGGAAATATCAGGGCAGAGTGATTCCGCTTGCAGACCTGGACAGGAAGGTTCTCCGTGAGCAGAAAGCACGGTGCTTCAAAGCCCTTTGTCTGGTGGGCACCGCGGCCCCTCCTTTGGAGAATTCCCTTGGCGAGAGGGCTGGCAGGGACATATATACCGGAAGGACGTTCTATTCCCTGCTTCAGTTGTGAGGCAATTAACACACACACACACACACACACACACACACAAGCTGGATAAATCCTGTGACATGTCTCAGCCAACACAGGCAGGGGCGCCTGGGTGGCTCAGTCGGTTGCATCCAGTTCTTTGTTTTCCGTATTTCTAGACACCGTGCACATAGGCTGCCCTCGGTCGTGTTACGGGTTTGGAGGTGAGCACTGGCATCGTGGCCCAGTTTCCTAGTGGGGCGCGCTTGTGTGGGAAGGTAGCGGGTTGGAAGTCTCTGCTCAACTACGACAGAGTCTCCAGTAGTTCTGCCTCTGAGCGCTGTTAGTCATATGGTATCGTTCTGGGAGAATTTATTTAAACTATAGTTCGAATTAGCTTGTTAGAATAAAAATATGCTTGTGGGGAACACATTTAGACATTTGTCAACGACTAGAGAGATTTAAGGAGAAAAACACATTTTTATTCACAACCCTGGTTGATAGTCGTATTATTATTATTATTTTTATTATTCAGCTGGGGAATTGGGGACCGGGGCGTCGCCACCAGCCAAAGAGTTTAGCCTGAGAGATGTGCATTGAGAAATCCCTTGGCGGGGGGGGCCTTGGGTAGCTCAGTCAGTTGAGTGTCTGACTTTGGCTCAGGTCATGATCTTGCGGTTCGGTTCGTGAGTTCGAGCCCCACATTGGGCTCTCTACTGTCAGCGCAAAGCCTGCTTCAGGTCCTCTGTCCCCCCTCTCTCTGCCCCTCCCCCATTCACACTCTCTCTAAAAAATAAATAAAACATTAAAATAATAATAAAAAAGAAACCTCTTGGCGGGCAGGTGTCCTCCAGCCAAATGGAGGCTGGGTCCCGCTAAGGGAGGGGCTCTGGCAGGCCCCTTTCTTTGTGCCTTGTCCTGGGGAAGTCACAGGCAGTGGCACCTGAGGCCGTGTGGTGGGGGGGGGGGGACTGAGACCATTTGTCCTCTGGGTCTTGGGCGGGGGGGCACTGACGTCTGTGGATTATTGGGTAGGGGGTGTCCACAGGGATCCAATTAGTGAGGAATATTGCAGACCCTGCTGCCTGGGTATTGGATTCCTTCTGGGATCTTTAATTGGGAAAACTTTTAATGGAGTTGCTCAGATACATGGAGGAAAGGAGAGGCACTTTGACTTGTGTTGTCCTCGGGGAGGGAGGTGACAGAGAAGGTCCTCGTGGGGAAAAGGAGTGGAGCTGTTCTGGGAGGCTCCAAAGGGCCGGGAGAGGAGCTTCTAGTAGAGCACGTGCCCAGGCAGATTTGAGCTCTGAAGGTCGGGGAAGAGCTCTCTGACGCCTCCGAGTGACTCAAGAGAGAACTTTCATTCTTACGTGGTGGCCAGTTCACTGTCATAGAGGGCCGCCTGTCGGGGGGGTGGGGGGGGACACGGAGGAGGGTTAAATGCAGTCAGATCCCCAGCCCCTGGCTGTGTGAGCTTGGACAAGTCATTGCATCTCTCAGATGTCACTGTCTTCATCTGTTTTTGTTTTTTTTAATTTTTTTTTAACGTTTATTTATTTTTGAGACAGAGACAGAGCATGAACGGGGGAGGGGCAGAGAGAGAGGGAGACACAGAATCTGAAACAGGCTCCAGGCTCTGAGCGGTCAGCACAGAGCCCGACGCGGGGCTCGAACTCACGGACTGCGAGATCATGACCCAAGCCGAAGTTGGACGCTTAACCAACTGAGCCACCCAGGTGCCCCCATGTCTTCATCTGTTAAATGCACAGTAAAGTGACCACAAACGAGGGAATGTGTGTGAAGCGTCCAGCATAGTGCCCGACACATAAGTACTCAGCATGTGGTGGCCAGGTCTGTGATTACTGTCATCGACATCACCATCGTTTCTGCTTTGGGTAGGGGTTTGGCAGCTGACCCCTGAGGAACCTTCTGGAATATGTGGCCAGAGTGTCCCTGATCTTTGATACTCTCGGCTGCTTGCTCCCAGTCCTGAGCGGTGCTGGAGTCGTTCCCGTCATCGGGTGACGCTGACGATATGAAGTTTGCCCTCTGGAGCCTTGCTCGCAGCACAAAACCCCACAGGCTGTGTGGGTGGAGGGCAGTCACCGGCAGAGGATGGGCACGGTCAGGAGAGCCGACCCACATTTGCCAACAAGAACGCCAGGCTGCCGGCCGGTTGCTTTCACGGGGAGGGGTAAGTGTGGGCAACGAAATGAGAGGTTGCTCCCCATTGTGGGTTCAGACTAATGACTTACGTTGCTGATCAGAGAGCCCGTCCTGTGATCATTCACTCGTTCCTTCAAGAAATTCAAGAGGCCATCCACTTTGGGATGCCAGGAACAGAGTGGTGAATGTTTGTGGTCCCATGACGCTTACAGTGTAGCGAGGAAGGTGGACATTAAACAGACATTACCTAAGGGATCAATATGGGGCCAGGGGGCCGTGTGGGCTATGCACCTGTGGGTTTCAGGGCCTGGCGTTTCGTGGCCCTCACCCGCTCCCAGGGGTCTGAACTCCCTCCTCACCCCCCCTCAACTCTTCATCAGCTCCTGCCTGACCAATGAACACCACTTAGCTGCTGAGCGCCATCTCTGGGCCAGGAGCCAAGAAGTTAGAGGTTGTAGAACAGGGGCTCTGCCCTCCCAAGAGAGAAGGATGGTGAGCAGGACATTAGGGCAACGAGATGAGCCTCGTTCTTGAAATACGAACAAGGATAACATGCTTCCCTCTGCGAGAGGTTTGAGAAGTCTTCTTGAAGGAGGTGACCTTCAAACTGGGTCTTGAAGGGTGGGTAGGAGTTTCCCAGGCAGAGGAGTAGGAGTTTGGGGTGGGTGATGGGAGACATTTAGATGGGGAGAGCTTCTCATGCCCGTGGGAAGCGACGAGGCGTGGAGGTCCAGCACAGAGACCCTGGACTCAGTCCTGGCGTCCCGTTCACTTGGCTGCATGACCCAGAGCGAGACACTGCCTGCCTTGGAGCTTTAGTTTCCTCATCTGTGAAATTAGCATAATAATGGCACCAACATCATAGGGTGGTTGTGAGGGTTAAAGGCAACACATTTTGATATGCTGTAGCTGTGAGTTCTGGGCAGAGAGGGGAGGGAGAACGTCGAGTACACGGCCGGGTCCAGTGCTCAGAAGGTCAGGAAGGTACAGGCATGAGGGAAAGGCCTTTGTGGCAGGGTGTTGGGACTTAATCCCGTGGGTGGCAAGGAGCCAGCCAGGGGCGAGGCCACAGGTAGGGGAGTCCTGGTACCAAAGAATGGGGCCTGGCAGAGGCGGCAGGCAGGGAGCTCGGGGAGCAGATGACTGGAGGCAGGAGGAGGAAGTGTGGTGTATACCAAGGAGTTGTGGACTCAGTCTGCAGGCAATGAGAGGACATTTTTAGGCTTGAAGACGAGAATGCTACTTGGGTGGAGAACATCGTTCCAGAGACAGCAGTGAGGGGGGTGGTGTGGAGGGTTAATGGATTGGGGAGAAGAGGCTTACTGGACCGAGCCGCAGTCTGCATGCAGAATGTCAGGAGGAGAAGGGGTGGAGGGAGAGAGAAGACGTGACACAGGTGTATGTGGTGTCAACCCCCTCCTGTTCTGTAACGGATCCGGGACAGGCTTGGGGAATGCACGTGATACGAGAAAACAGAAAATATATGCAAGGGGCCTCGCTGGGGCTGGGAGGGCTTGAGGATCTTTCCTAGAGAGTTGTTAAATTGGGGCACAAATGAAGCCATCCGTTCCTGAGATGCTGGTAGGTTGGAACTGTTGTGTTTATACTACATCCCATTGAACTCCTACAGGGGTCTGTTCGAGTTCGTCGTTGGGGAAACTGGCCTGGGGAGATTCCATGATCTGCTCAAGGTCCCAGAGGAAGGTGGCAGAATTTGGGAATCCAGCTTGAGTCTGAGAGCAAAGTCCGTGTTCTTGAGATGCACTTCCTGGGGGCCAGATCCCCTGTGGAAGTCATGTGGCCAGTGGACCCACGGCTCTTGATTGCTGGGATGAGAGAAAGGGAGAGGCTGGGTTGCCAGCTGTTCAGATGTTTCTCGACTGTGTGCCATTGGCTGAGGTTGGGAACACAAGGGGAGGTGTACTTTTTTTTTTTTTTTTTGGTGGGGGGCAATTATGAGAGTTTAGTTTTGGGTGGAGATGATGAATTCCCATCTGTGGTGGGTCTTCCACAGGGTGGCCTCTCTAAGTAGAAATTCGGCTCTGGAGCTCAGCAGTCAAGGTAGAACCAGAGGTACAGATTTGGGAGCTGTCACCTCTGGGTTCGGTCTCTCAAGGAGAGGACGGGTCAGGGAGATGACCCGTGCAGCTCTGGGTAAGAGTGACAGTTGAAGGGATGGAGAAGGAGCCAGTAGATGAGACAGAGAGGCCAGAAGAGAAGACACTGAGCGGGGCGGCTGCTCTTGGGCGGAGGCCTTGGAAAGCTTGGAGAAGGGTGGGGACCTACGCGTACCCCAACCACCAGTGTGTGGGGAATGGTGTTAGGGCAGGGTGGATTCTGAGGGGAGCTCTGGCCCAGAGTAAAGCTCCAATCCATTTAAGGCCTTTCAAGGAGTGGGTATGTGGTGAGGAGTGGACATCTGGCTGAAAATGCAGGAGAGCTTGTGGGCGAGTCAGGGTGGCAGGAAGCTTGACTTTGTGTGATAAACTGATCGTGTTGGGAGCTGAGGGCAAAGAAGAGGAAGAGATCGAAGGTACTAGAAAAAGCGAGAGCCGGTGAGGCTGGGGGCAGGAGGCAGCTAGAGCAGGAGCCTCAGGGGAGGAGTAAGCCTCCGGAGGGGCCCTGGAGGGTCGTCCCCTGAGACCAGGCGAAGGAGCAGGAGTGGAGGCATCCTGAGGCCACGGCGGGAAGGGGAACGAGGGGCTGGGTGAATCTGGTTGGCCGGCTGTTCCTTCTCAGCCTGAGCCAAGGAACTGAGCGGAGGGCCGGGGTAGATCGGGAAGAAGCAAATGGTTTGGTGCATCTGGTCGTGGAGGTCGGGGCCGGGAGTGAGCTGGAGGCACATCCACATCGGTGAGTAGCCTTGAGGGCTCCGTTGAGGGTCCCAAGAGCGTGAGTCTGTGAAGGTGCCAGTCACCACAGCTAGAAAACTCGCCAACACGCCCGGCGACCTGGGAGCGAGAGCAGAGGCAGGTGGTCCCGGCCTCAGACGGTGGGCGTTACCGAGACGGCCACCCTGTCTGGACGCCTAGCGCCGTGCCGTCCACAGTGGGGGGACGCTGCGCGGACGGAGGGGGAGCTGCTCTGTCCCCATCAGTCACCTTTCTGCCCTCGCTCCTCCGAGTAGCCATTGTTCTGTTGTAATAATTATTCCAGACCCTTTCTAAAAAACGCATTAAAATTCTTGCCAGCATGACCTCTTCGAGTAATGAGATCTGTAAGTTTATTAACCTCTGTGAGAAGTGGATTTCCTTGCTCCACGGGAGCAGATAATCTCTTGGAGGGACGAACATTAATGTGCTGCCCCGGAGGGTGAGCTCGACGCCTGAGGGTTTGGAGGAGGGTGGTGGCGGCTTCTCGGTGCCCACACCCCCCACCCCCCCAGCCCCCTCCTGGCCTAGCAGGTGTCTCGTGGAAGATGGCTGGTTGCTCCTGCACGTCAGTCTCTGCTCAGCCCCATTCAGGGAGTCTCACCATGGCCCAGAGCCGAGATGGTCAGAGAAACCGAGGCATAAAAATACCGTGTCGCTTTAGATGAGCCTCATTCTTTAAAAAAGGCTTTTTTTAATGTTTATTTATTTTTGAGAGAGAGAGACAGAGCAGGAGCCGGGGAGGGGCGGAGAGAGAGGGAGACCCAGAATCCAAAGCAGGCTCCAGGCTCTGAGCTGTCCGCACAGAGCCCGACGCGGGGCTCAAACTCACAGACTGTGAGATCATGACCTGAGCTGAAGTTGGACGCCCAACTGACTGAGCCGCCCAGGCGCCCCTTATTCTTTAAGAAGGGGAGAGCAGGAGATGGGAGCACAGAGTCTTGTGCAGACAGGAATATCTAGACTGCGTGTTCTTTCACAGAGGACTGGGAATACACCAGAGCTGGCATGGGCATTAGGATATCTGCCCTGTGACCATGTTGAAACACATCCTCTGTCATCCCGGTGTCAGCCTTCACCTGGGCACATGGATCGAACGGTTGACGTAAGCTCCTTGCAAGGCCTCCGGCTCGGTAGCAGTGATCTGTGACTTCTTCCTCCTTAGTTGGCATTTCAGGCCTGCTGTAACCTAGCCTGACCTGCCTGCCTTCTGGGTACACTGAGGACTTGGCCCATGCCCCCCTGTGTCGTTAATCACACAAAACATGTCATTATAATGCGGGGTTATGTCAACATATTACCGTGATCTGCGTCTCCCCCATCGTGGCCAACCAGACCGGCACAGTCCAATAGAAACATCAGTGCCACATACGGAATTTCTCATGTTCTAATGTCCGCATTAAAAAAAAGCAAAAAGAGGGGCACCTGGGTGGCTCAGTCGGTTAAGTATCTGACTCTTGATTTTGGCGCAGGTCGTGGTCCCAAGGTTGTGGGGTCGAGCCCCACATCAGGCTCTATGCTGAGTGTGGAGCCTCCTCAGGATTCTCTCTCTCCCTCTGCCCCTCTCCCCTGCTTGCACTCTCTCTCTCTCTCTCTGTCTCTCTCGAAGATAAAATGAAAACAGTAAACACGCAAAAAGAAACAGGTGAAATGAGTTCAATGTATTTTAAGCCAGTATACCCAAAACATCATCATTTCAACATGGAATCAATAATGAGTAAATGAGACATGGTTTCTCTTACCACGGAATTTACATTTTGGTGAAGGAGAAAGACTCCCGTTGTCTCCCCATTACCAAAAAAACAAAAACAAAGCAAAAGACCAGTTGTAAATGGATTTGCAAACAAAATGACTGCAGGTTGTGCGAGGGAAAGCCGCAAGGGCTGAGACGGACTTGGGAGCGTGTGGCTCCAGACGCCTCCCCGAAGACGTGACATTTAAGCTGCTGCCTCGTGTGAAGAACAGGAACAGAGCATTCCAGGTAGAGGGGAGAGCAGGTGTACAGACTGAGAGTGGGCAGGAGCTTCCTGGAGTGTTTGAGAAATTGAAGTCAGTGAGATTGGAGGGTTTTACCAGGGAGGTGACCCACTCCTCAGCTTGTAAGAAGATCCCCCTGCGCTCTGTGGAGCCTGGACAGGCAGGGGGCGAGTGCTGAAGCAAGAGCTGGGGTTCCTGGGCTCCGGGTGACCGGTGACGGAGGGCACTGCCCGAGGTTAAGAAGGTGGCAGAGGAGAGGGGAAGGAACGGGAGCTTGGAGATGGGTTTGCCAGGACCTTCGGAGGGACTAGCTGTGGGGTAAGGGATGAGAGAGAGGGAGGAAATAAGGAGGACTCCTGTGGTTTCTGGGTTAAGCACCCAGTAGATGTGGGGAAGCCCGGAGGAGGAGCAGGTCAGGAGTGAGGCCGGGGGAGTCAAGGTCAAGGATCCACGTGTCCCGCTTGAGGTGGTGAGTGGAGCTGGGGAGAAGGCAGGTCACTACACGCATGTGGGGCTCAGCAGACGTCAGGCTGGAGATGGGACAAGGTCATGGTGGAGGGAGGGTGGGCAGGGGAGGAGGGGGCTGGGGGCCGAGCCCAGAGCACCCCTTGTCTCCTCGCTGGTACTGGACGGGGAGCCGGCCAAGAAATTGGGGGAGGAGCGTCTCGGGAGGAGGGCTTGGACCCCCCCACGCTGCACTGCTGAGAACTGCACTCTGAGCAGATGGCAGTGGCACCTGCTGATGGCCCTGACGTGAGCTGGGTCAGTGGTGAGGTGGGGCTGGGAGCCTCGTGCTGGGACAGCGAAGGAGGCTGGGAAGGGGGTTGGCTGTTAAGGGAGCAGAGAGTAGGACGATCTCATAAGAGGCTGCCGGTGAAGGAAAAGTGTATTTAAGGGGCGCCTGGGTGGCTCAGTCGGTTGAGTATCCGACTTCAGCTCAGGTCACGATCTCATGGTTTGTGATTCTGAGCCCCCAGTCAGGCCCTCTGCTGTCAGTGCAGAGCCCGCTTCGGATCCTCTGTCTCCTGATCTCTCTGCCCCTCCCCTGCCCATTCTCGTTCTTTCTCTCTCTCTCAAAAAAAGCAAGCAAACAAACAAAGCAAATGTATCTAAGGTAGGAGAGCCCCAGCACACGTGGATGCTGGCAGGGATGACGGGAGCCTCGGCCCTGAGAAGATGGCAGAGGTGGGGTTCAGCACCGGGGAAGGACTGTGCCTTGGAGGGGCGAGGGAGGCGCCCTGCCACGGGAAGGAGGGGAGGGGGCCACAGTAGGAGCAGATACAGGCAGGTGTGCATTTGGTGGAAGATACCTGGGCTCTGGTGGTGCTCCTGGTTTCTCCAAGAAGCATGGGGCGGGGTCACGTGCCGAGAGCCAGGGTGGAGGGCAGGGTGTGGGAACACGGAGAAGAAGGTGCGGGTTGTCTGGGAGTGGGTGGCGGGCCTGCTAGAGAGCCCCAAGCTTGTGCGCCATTGCTGACTGACAGTTTGAGGTCAGAGAACCGGAATTTACAGGGAGACGTGTCCGCCCAGTTTTGGGGATGTTGCCCAGTGGCCTGGGTGTGGGCCTGGAGGAGGTGGACGGCGGGGCGCGCCAGGCTGGGGCGGAGGGTGTTCACGCGGGACGGGTGGCAGGGACAGACCCCCCCGGGCTGGGTAGGGGGCGTGGAGGGAGAGCGTGAGGCCAGGAGGTGGCTGGTGGAGAGCGAGCCGGGCAGTGGATTGGAGGAGTCTGTGGGGTGGGAGGTACCTCCGTGCTGGAAAGTCGCACTCGGAGGGGGCGTTCTCCCGGTGGCGAGGGGGCCCGTGGACGGCTGTGGGAGAGCGCCCTGAAGGGGTGAAGAGGGCCTTGCAGGGAGGACAAGGAGCTGAGTCCGGGGCGTTGGGGGTCATCCACGTGTGTGGTGACAGTGACAGGAGGTGGGCAGAGGGAGAAGCTGGGCCCGGAGCTGAAGCCCCTGATCAGTGGCAGGAAGTGACGTGGAGGCTGGCGAGCTTGGCTGCAAGGCAGGTGGCGGGGATGGCCGGGCTCCGGGGCCATGGCGAGAGCCACGTGTGGGGGCCGCCAGGACCCGAATCCTCTGCCTCCCCTGTATTCTCCTTACCTGCAAGGCAAGAGGCACAGAGCGGTGTGGGTGCGGGTGTGTGCGTGGCCGTGCGGCCTTCAGGGACTGGCCCGGTTTCGGGGAAGGCGGGAAGGTGCGGGGAACGCCCCTGCGGCTGGGCTGCCGGTGCCTGCCGACCTCAGGACAGATTTCGGGGAGTCCCTGGAGAAGGGGGCGGTGCGGGGAGGAGCCTGGAGCCTGAGTGGGGCCGAGTGGCCGAGAAAGGGGGGAGTGCTCACGTCCTGGGTTGTGGTGGTGGGCACATCTCCCTGGGCCTGGGAGGGACTCCGGGCCTTGTAGTGGGAAGGTGAGCTCCGTGTTGAGTCCGCCCCGATGATGCGTTCGTCCCAAACGCTGATGGACGCTTTGAAGACCTCAGTCAAGTGTGACACGGCAGGAATAAAGGAGGTGGTGGTCTGCTTTGCTCTGCACCTGGATGCTGGGTTCTGGCACCGGAGTTCATCCTGGTTTAGACGTGTGCAAGGATGTCTTCAGGAGGAGCGGAGCGGGAGCGGTCTGGACACGTTCCGAGAGGGGGGTTCGAAGGAGGCTGTCTTTTGTTTTTTAAAGTTTGTTTATTTTTGAGAGAGTGTGTGTGCGAGGGCAGTAGGGGAGGGGCAGAGAGAGAGGGAGAGAGAGAATCCCAAGCAGGCTCCGCGCTGTCAGCACAGAGCCCGGCGTGGGGCTCGAACTCATGAACTGAGATCATGACCTGAGCTGAAACCAAGAGTTGGACGCTTAACCGACTGAGCCGCCCGGGCGCCTGAAGGAGGGTGTCTTAAAGAGTGGTCTCTCCATGCAGCTCGGGTGTCCGTGAACACCCCTTCCCCAAACTCCATGGAGAATTCTACAAATGTGCTTTTCTGGGGAGGTATCCATCGTTTTTATCAGACTTTCAAAGGGGTCTTTGACCAAAAAGAGATGAGAGCCACAGTTGAAAAGACTTGGGGGTGCATTTAACTGGTGAGGGAGAACTGGGGCCGGAGAGTGAGGGTAGGGGGAGAGGAGAGCAGTTTCCATGCAGACAGCCAGCCATCCTTCGGGGCTCGCTCTGTGTGGACTCAGCTGCCGGAACCTGGCTCAGTGAGAGGGAGGCATAGGGTTTGGCTCTGCGGGCATCTGGGGGAACCTGTGAGCACCTGTCACAGGTGGGGTATGCATCGGGCTGGTGACAGAAGCTGGGGGTCGGGGGCTGTGACTGGCAGAAACTCTGTCCAGATCTTCTGTTCTGATGAAGAATGGCTTGGGGTGTGACCGGGTTTTCTCCGTCCTCAGGGAGAGCATCTCATGGGCTGAGCTTTGCTGGGGAGACGAGGCCCCCGTGGGTGCTCAGGTGTGCAGCTCTGGGCTGCAGGGGCCCCCAGAAGCCTGCCTTTCTGGAGCCGCGAGAATTAAAGATCATTCTGGGGAGTGGGCCCTCCACCTGTTCGGGGGCCTCAGCTGGCTCCTCTGTGGTGTGGGGACTGTGTTCTCCGTGATGTTGTCTGAGCTTACCCCCACGTCCCATTCAGGGTGGGGAGCCCCCCTCGTGGGCCCCGTCACACACCCACGTGGTCTGCGGCACTGGGTTCCCTTCCCCCGTGTGGCATCCTGTGGCACTCGTGGGCCTGGGTTGAGCACAGCTTTCTCCCCTAGCGGGCCCAGCGTGTCCCGAGGGATGGTTGGACTCCTGCCCTACTTTGGCACAGACAAGTGACTCCTGTGAGACAAAAGTGATGATTACTTGAGTTTGGCTTTGTCAGAGCTTCCTCTTTTTTTGTTTTTATGTTTTGTTTTCTTCTTTCAATCTTTTTTTTTTTTTTTTTTCCTAAAAGCAGGCATGCCTCACCAAGGATGGAATGTTCTGGAAAACTGGAATTGGAATTCCACGAGTCTGATTGAAAGCCGTACCACTCGCTTTAAGGAAGGGAGCTAAAAAAAGCCACTCCTTGGCTTCTCCCATGAATTTTAAATGTCCTGGAAGCTTTGCCCACAAAGGAAACAATGTCTCATTCCTTAAATAATTAAGTAGAGTATCCTGAGAATGGGGTGTCACCCAGGCCTGGTCACGCTGGAGCCTCTGGGGGCCCGTCCCTCAAGGGGAGAGCCTGGTGGGCGCCCCCGGAGGTTCTCCTCAGGAGAATCAGAAAATCGGTGCGGCTTCCGACAGCTGCCTTTCACGCATTCGGTGAAATTGGCACCACCCTGGCGATGTCCTGAAAGAGGATGACGGTGGCCAGCTTTGCCCTGAGAGGCTCCGTCCATCCGTCGTTTGTGTCACGGTCTTATGTGTAGTTGGCCTTCAGTGTCCCCTCACTGCCACGTGACTGCCCACGAGAGAGGACAGTGGCCTCAGGCCAAGCCTGTATCCTCGCAACCACTGTCGTATTGGCACTGGCTTCTGTGTGTACTTGGTAGAAATTTCTGGAAAACGTGTGTAGGGAAGAGAAAGCTATTCCTGGCAGAAAGCCTTCCCTCCAGGAGCAGCGGTGGGATCTCAGCACTGGCCGGCTATTCCCCCGCTGTCTGCCCCACTCTGTGATCACCCAGGATCTATGTCACCGAGGCCACAGAATGGCACGTGCCGGGCAGACGTAGGGTCATAACAGACGGTCATTGTGGCATCTTTGTCTGTTTCGGTAGAAGAGCGAGTTCAGCCAGGGTGAGGGGAACTATCTTTATTGCGTATTTCCCTAAAGGTTTATGATTTATGGATGAGGAAACCGGGGTTCAGAGAGGTTCAGTTGGGGAAGGGAAGACCGCTGGGCCAGATCTGGTGGGGCTGGTGACCAAGATGTGTGTCGTTCGACTTCTGAGGCTCATGCTCCGCGAAACTTCTGCAGTTTGGCCAGGAAGACGGCCTTTGTTTCAAAAGTTCAACTTATGGTGGGGCGCCTGGGTGGCTCAGTTGCTTAAGCATCTGACTTCGGCTCAGGTCATGATCTCGAGCCCCACATCGGTCTCTGTGCTGCTGACTGCTCAGAGCCTGGAGCCTGCTTCACATTCTCTGTGTGTCTCTCTCTCTGTCTCTGCCCCTCCCCTGCTCACACTGTGTTTCTCTCTCAAAAATAAATAAACATTAAAAAAAAAAAAAAAGTACAACTTGTGCCCTAAACTTTGGTTTAGAAGGACATGTCTCCAGGAAGTTCTGTCAGTACACCTGTATCTTTTTTTTAAGTTTATTTATTTATTTTGAGAGAGAAAGAGAGAGCAGGCATGGGGGAGGTGCAGAGAGAGAGAGGGAGAGAGAGAATCCCAAGCAGGCCCCTTGCTTTCAGCACAGAGCCCGACGTGGGGCTCGATCCCATGAACTGCGACATCATGACCTGAGCCAAAGTCAAGAGTTGAGTGCTTAACCGCCTGAGCCCCCCAGGCACCCCTGTCAGTACGCCTTTAAAAGGGAGGGTTCAAAGCAGGGATTTGCTCTGATGTGCCCTCACAGCTGTTCACACATCTGTCTGAGTGTTCCACAGATTTCTTCTGCCCAGAATCTACTGAGCCGTCGTTTTTGTCTTTCCTTCCTCATCCTTCTGCCTCCCACTTTCTCCCTGGGTCCTTTTATTCTCAGATTTCAGTGGACATTCTCAGAAGGATTTAATTCTTTAGTGTCGTTGAAGTGAACGTTGTGATCACATCTACCGAGACGGGTTTCAGATCACGCGATAGGAATCTACATTCTGTGTCTCCAATAAGTAAGTCCCTGTGGGCCTCCGTCTACATGTGATCAGTTCTGTGGGCCTCCGTCTACATGTGATCAGTTGTATCCGTATCAATCTCGACAGGAGCAGGGCTGTAAGTTCTGCAAAACCCACGTGCTCACCCTCTTCGTGGCAGCAGGTCAGGATCTCTCAGATTTGTCAGTGGTTCTTGCTGTACGTGGTTGTCTGCTCTCTTTGCCTCAAAGATGCATGAGAGCCCTTCCTTCCTTCCTTCCTTCCTTCCTTCCTTCCTTCCTTCCTTCCTTCCTTCCCTCCCTCCCTCCCTCCCTCCCTCCCTCCCTCCCTCCCTCCCTCCCTCCCTCCTTCCTTCCTTCCTTCCTTCCTTCCTTCCCTCCCTCCCTCCCTCCCTCCTTCCTTCCTTCCTCCATTCCTTCTTTCTTTCCTTCCTTCCCTCCTTCCTCCCCTCCCCTCCCTCCCAAGTGCTCTAGCTGTGATGTTGTAGCTGGGACTCTCCCGCCTGTAATAGAAGGTTTTGCCCATGAGACCTAACTGGGAAAAGTGCCTCAGTGATGGGGTTTTCAGGCCTGGTTTTCCAATCAAATGGCACTTTGTCTCCGTAGAAGTTGAGGGTTTCAAGCCCCTTCATCCTAGGTAAGGGGTCAGACTGAGTCTGAAGTAGTGAAATGTGGTGTTCTCCATGCATCTTGTAAAACTTGTTTGGTTTATTCATCTGCCCCTTTCCCTGGAGCCGGTCTCTCACCCACGAATGGTTAAACTAACCCGGTGAATGGCAGGTGCAGCTTGAAGAGGAAGAGACAGGCTGGAAATGTGACCTGATACCTAGATGGGACCTTGTTAAGTGTGGGTTGTTTTTTTTTTTTTTTTTTTTTTCCTAGAAGAAGTTCATGGTGAGGGTCTTCTAGGTAATTGGGTTTTAGAATGAAAATTTTCAAGTGATCTCTGGAGCTGTTCTTGGTAACTGATATCATCAGTTTCCCCTCATCTGTAGGACCACATCTTTGCATGGCAGAGACAGAAACCACTGTATGTGCTCCTATCTCTGTGTCCAAGGGCTTCTGGTGTGTCCTTGGGTTTATCAGAGCCAACAGCTTAGTTTAGGTCGCCTGGGTCAAGGTGGCAGCCAGCGGGAGCGGAGCTGAGCTCCAGGTGGAGGTTACCTTGTAAACAGCAGTTAGCCCAGCAGTGAGTGCCTTACATCCTACCCGTGCTCCAGCATCCAGTCAGTTAAGTAATATTTACCGAGTACCTCCAAGAGTGGCTAATATGGATTTGGCCCTGTCCTTGTAGGGAAAGTGGATGTTGAGTAATTACAAAACAGTTCATTATAATTCATTAATTCAACAAGTCTTTGTTTAGTGTCTATATTTGCACTAAGAGCTCTTCACTTATTGAGGATATCGGTAACCAGACAGACGAGGAACCCTGTCTTCATGAAGCTCATGTTTGAACGACACGTACAATAAGTTAAAATAGAACAAATAGGGGCGCCTGGGTGGCTCGGTTGGTTGAGCGTCCAACTCTTGATTTCGGCTCAGGTCATGATCTCACAGTTCAGGAGTTTGAGCCCCACATGCTTTGGATTCTCTTTCCCTCTCTCTCTGTCCCTCCCCTGCTCACTTGCTCTTTCTCTCTCTCTCTCTCTCTCAAAATAAATAAACTTTAAGAAATGAGTCAAATATAACAAGTAAATTTTGTGGTGTAAGGGAGGAATACTTTTCCTCTCTTCCTTTTCAGATTCTTCGCTGGTCTAATAATTTAAATGGACATAAAACAGATTAAGAAGAGAAAATGTTAACTATGTACGGGAGCCCCAAAGATACGGGGCTCGAAGAAGTGACCAAAGCAGGCAGCCTTTTCACCTTTTAGACAAAGAACCAATAAACTTGGGCAGAATTGAGGAGACAGGTTTGAGCTTGGTGTGCTGGATGAGTGAAGAAGTAACAGGGTTTGGTTACACAGCCTTCGAGCCTTGGATTTCCTGTCTCTGGTGATAAGGATGCCCTTTGTCCTCCTGGTCCAGGGAGGACATCTTCACATGGGAGATTCACCTCCTGCTTTTAGGGAGACAAAGAAGACTCAGATTATCCTTCTCGAACCTGATGTTTCTAAAGTAACTTTAGGGGCACGTGGGTGGCTCAGTCGGTTGAGCATCCGACTTGTGATTTCGGCTGAGGTCATGATCTCACTGTTCGTGAGTTCAAGCCCCGCATCAGGGTCTGTGCTGACAGTGTGGAGCCTGCTTGGGATTCTCTCTCTCTCTCTCTCTCTCTCTCTCTCTCTCTCTCTCTCTCTCTCCCCCCCCCCGCCCCTCCTCCCCTAAAATAAATAAACTTAAAAAAAAAATAAAGTGACCTTAATTAAAAATAACAAGTATGCCAAAGTGTTGTATTTGGGGGTGGCAGGTGTTAAGTGCCATGGGAAACCAGTGGGTAAAGATGGCTGGAAGTATGATAGGCTGGGCGGGAGGGGGTGTCTGCTTGCAGAGGGAGAGGCAGGAAATGAAGATTCTGCATAGGCTGGAATTACAAATACCGGGCAGGTTATGACTGAGGGTTGCGGGGCTGAGGGGAGAGAAGAGGTGGGGGGAGGCTCATCTGTGTGTGTGTATTGAAATGACTGAGAAGGCTGGAGTCCTGTAGGACAGAGGGATGAGGCCTAGGAGCTAAAATCATGGAGAAGTGACCGAGTGACACGGGGGTTGCTGATTGGCTGCGCTGAGGGGTGGTGTTCTGGGAGGGGTAGGGGGGAGGGTGGACGGGGAGGGATAGGGTGGTGGGTGGGAAGGGGTAGGGTGGTAGGTGAGAAGGGGTAGGGTGGTGGCTGGGGAGGGGGAGGGGGTAGGGGCGGATAGGGAGGGGGAGAGGGTAGGGGGGTGGATGGGGAGGGGTAGCGTGGTGGGTGGGGAGGGGTGGAGTGGTGGACTGGGAGGGGTAGTGGATGACAGCCGGAAGAGGAGAGATTGAAAGCTGGGGAGTTTTGGGGGGAGGGAAAAGGTGTCTGGAGGGGCAGCGAGGAAAACAGTGGTCCGGCCGGGTGCAGTGCTCGGAGGGGGAGTTACAGGGCGGGCAGTCGGGGTCTGGGGGCTGCTGTGATACAGTATTTTATAATAAATATGTATTTGGTCGTCTTCCCATCCCTGGCACAGAGCTCCTAAAACCTTTGGAATTTCCCCGAGCTGAGAGCCAGAAAGGTGTCTTTTGTTATGTTAACGAGGTGGCTTTTGGAAAGGTCCTGAGGAAGGCAGCTGGCGGGGAGGGGGAGGGGGGTGAGCCAGCCCTGTGGGGACGTGGTTGGAACTTTCAGTCCCCGCCCCCTCGAGGAGTGGACCTGGCTGGAGTCTGCATCAGCTGGCAGTAGCCAGTGATGTCATCAACTATGCCTACGTAACGAAGCCTCCATGAAACTCCAAAAGGGTGGCTGGGAGGGCTGCTGGGTTGGTGAACACATGGAGATTTGGGGATTGTGGCGCACCCCGAGGGCATGGAGACTCTGCACCCTGTCCCCACAGGGTGAGTCATTTCCATCTGGCTGTTCCTGAGTGACATCCTTCCAGAACGAGCTGGTGATCTAGTGAGTACAAAGTTTCTCTGAGTTCTGTGAGCCGCTCTAGCAGGTCGATGAGCCCAAGAAGGGGGTGTGGGAACCTCCTAGGTACAGCTGGTAAGTCAGGAGCACAGGTGACAGCCTGGACTTGCAGTTGGCGGCAGAAGTAGGAGCGAGGGGGCGGTCACGTGGGCTGAGCCCTTGCCCCGTGGGGTCTGAGACTGTCTGCAGGTAGACCGTGTCAGAACTGAGGTGGATTGTAGGACACCCAGCTGGTTGTCTCAGAGAACTGCTCGGTGGTGGTGGTGGTGGGGGGGGGGGAACCACACATTAGGCAGCATCTTAGCTTGCCTGAGGAAGTGCCATTTGAGAGGGTGGCAGGTGGGAAGGTGTGGTTCAGGGACAGTCAAGAGGGAGTAGGTACTTTCAGGGCTGCACTCAGAAGGAGGCCTGCCTCACGTTGGCGCCGGGAGTGGGGGTGGGGTGCATGGAGCTTGGGAGAAAAGGAGG
Organism: Lynx canadensis; assembly: GCF_007474595.2. Taxonomy (NCBI): domain Eukaryota; kingdom Metazoa; phylum Chordata; class Mammalia; order Carnivora; family Felidae; genus Lynx; species Lynx canadensis. The sequence goes on from NC_044308.2 coordinate 3,800,267, forward strand.
TTTCCCAGGGTATTTGTTTAGTGCTGTGGGAAGAAGAGATCTGTTTTGGTATTGGGAGGCTGCAGAGAGACCCTGGGGGGCCCAAGGGAGGTTTTCTGTAGCCACCCAGGAGGCGGGCTGTTGAAACAACAGGTGAGCCCCACCTTACTGATCTGGTGGTTGGTTGATCAACATGGTCCAGACGGGCCTCAAAGGCGCCTTTCGGGTCTGTGAGCCCTTGGTCAGGAACTGGAGCTCAGACAGAATTTTCTGGACTCTCTGCTGCCTACTGGGACTTGGGGAAGGGCTGTGGGGATGCTGCAGGAAGGCAGCCTATGTGAGAGACAGACAAGGATGAGTCTGTCTGCTCAGGGACCTGCCGAGTTCCTCAAGAGCGTCTCAGCCTGACCGTGGTGATGGGGAGAGGGGAGAGTGGCCGGGCCATCTAGGGAGGGGGTCAGTGGAGCACAGGTGTGGGACATCACTGGGAACACGCAGAATAGACTGGCATGAAGGGTGCCTGAAGCCCTGTGTGTTGGGCTCAGGCAGTTTAGGTGACTGTCACTTAATGACTATGGCATTGGGCAGGTTACTGTATCGTGCCCCCCTTTCTGTTTTCCTCTGTAAAATGAGCAGTCAGATGCTGATTTCTCAAGGTTGGTGGGAAAATCAGGTGAGCTATGACGTCAGTGCCCAGCAGGATCAAGGCACACAGTGGGAGACGGCACCTGCTAAAGCCTCCGGAAGTACCTCCAGGAGGTTCTGCTGAGACGGGAGGGGAGGATTGAGGCATTGCCGTGTGACCATGGAAAGGTATTTCCACCTGAAAAAACACACAGAGGAGGGGAGCGTGAATTTCACTCGAGATGTGAATGTGCACACAAACCCGCGCATCTGAGAATGCAAGCTTGATGCAGAGCACTTGGAGAAGATAAAAATGAAGTGGGGAGAAGTCTACACACAGCCATCTGGCCCTTTGGAGGAGACGGGCGACGTGTCCTTGGTGCAAGGGAACAGGCACGGGCTGTTCTGGGGCCAGACTCTGGGCCGCACACACGGGCCCCAGCTGGCTGGCACCTGCCGGCTGCCTCATTCTGCTAAAAGCCGAGCATCAGACCTTTTCTGAAAGAGAGAAGAAACCAGAGAAGACCCAGTTCTGTAGTCCCACATTGGGTGGGTTATAACCTGGAGCCCACACACAGCAACCAGAGCATTCCACAGAGTGACGGGGGACACGACATGCTTCTGTTAGGCATTTATTTCTGTCTGTTGCAGACCTACCGGGACTCTGGACGTTTTCCTTCCAAACCTGAAGAAGCAGGACATATTTGCTGGGTGCTTGCTCCTGTCCTCTCTCGTTCTCTCTTTCTCTCTCTCTCCTCTGCTCTCTCTTCTTCTTCTTCTTTTTTTTTAATGTTTATTTTAGAGAGAGGGGCAGAGAGAGAGAGAGAGACAGAATCCCAAGCAGGCTCCAGGCTCTGAGCTGTCAGCACAGAGCCCGATGCGGGGCTTGAACCCACAAAGCACGAGATCATGACCTGAGCTGAAGTCAGACACTCAACCGACTGAGCCACCCAGGTGGCCCTCTCTCTCCTTTGTCGAGACACATTTACTGCTGCCAGGTTCTGGCTGTGACACGGCACAGAAGATGTGGTCAGTGGCCATCGAGCTCACGCTGGCAGAGTTGTGCTTTCAGGCCAGGCAGGGCACATTGGAAGAGGTCACCTGTGCCGCACAATGGGGATTAGGGAGGAGGTTGCCGGTAGGGAAGCCATATGCTGGGCCTCCAGCCCTGGAGCTGGGGCGGTCGATGCGTCTCGGGCCCATGTGTGTGCGCGTGCCTGGGAGGAGAGCGTTACCTGCCAGGTCTGCTGTAGAGAGAGTTTCCACTGCTGTCCAGCAAGGACCTGCCTTCCTACCCTGTGGAAGTGCCAGGATCCCGCCAGCTGGCAGCTCGTCCCCCGGGCCCTCTGTTACTTGAGTTCACTCAAAGCTCCTGGCTTCAACTTTGAGCTCTTCCTCTTTCAAGGCCCTGCGGGGCCTTTGGAAATGAAGACCGATCCCTGCTCAAGGGGGCTCCTCCCCCAGTCTGGGGGGTATGGCACACGACTAGGTCCCCCCCAAACGAGACAGAGTGGGAGGGTGCAGAGAGCTGGGCTCCAGGGAGAGAATGCGGTCTGGTGATGGAACCAGGTGCTTCAGATGGAAGAGGGGACTGGTTTGCACTTTGCCTTGACGGATGAGAGGATTCTGACCGGTGGGGGGGGGGGTGGGCACACACAAGAGGCATCGCCTGAAGGCACAGGGACTTCTGTCAAGCCTGGAGGTTGGGTACAGGGATCGACGGGGAGGAGACCACAAAGTCAGGTGGAGACAAAGGCCGGTGAGGATTCGAATTCCAGCTCCGGGGGCTGCCTTCAGAGCCTGTTGGTGAATAGCTGGACAGGGTGGACGCCTGTGGTTGGTTTGAATGGGATGCGGCCGACACGGCGTAGTACAAGGGGATCCGGCACAAAAACGGCTGCCTTCATTCGTGGGTCATTGTTTGAGGTCTACAAGGGCCAACTTTCCGTGGACCGCGGCCTCTCGCTCCTTCCGAGCCCGCATATGCCTCGTGTTGTAAGGCACTGTGGGCGCAGACTATTTCTGTGCTCCTTCAAACGCCCGTGTTTATTTTTAAACTTGGGCCTTTGTGAAACAGGGATGTATCCTGCGGGCTTTGCTTTTGAGTAAAAAGGTTCTCTTGGACTGATGGAACCAGCAAAAGATGTGCTCGATTTAAAGCTGTCCATTCTTTTCATTTAACGCCTCCACGCATGCATCCGGCGTTAGAGGGAAGGCCACCGAGGCACTTTGCTTGTTTAAAAGAAAGAATCCTGGAAAGAGGAAACTCGCATGCCGTTTCCCACTTCCTCCACATGCACCGGCAGATCTGCGCCTTGAGCAGCGGAGCTCGGACAGGGAGGGCCCGCAGGAGTCGGAGGGAGGTCGGACAAGGTGGGCTGTGAGTCTGAACCCTGCTGTACCGCCACCCCCCCCCCCCCCCCCCCGGCCTCCCCACTCAGCTCCCACCAAGAGGAGTCAAGGACGAGGGCCTTAGAATGGAATGTCTGTTATCTCTTCAGCATATGCAAGTTGTAACTGAAAAATTAACGAGAGTAACTCAGCGTCCAGGATGGGAGATTCAGCACACACGACTTCCCTCCGCAGAACCCATTAAAATGATAATAAAACGATTACTAGCAGCATAATCCTACGGCAGGGAACTGCAGGGAATTAGCAGGAGCTGAGAGATTGCAGCACGTTTCCGGATGATAGAAAGCAGGCAGGGGAATGGTAATGCCAACGGTGTGTCAGAGGAGCCTGAGTACGGGGGCGGGGGCTGGGGGGGGTGGGGGGGGATGGGCCGGGGTGGGGGGGCCAGTCCGCCCTGCGGACTCCAGAGGGTCTCTTGACCAAGCCCACAGGTCCAGCCCAGGGCAGGAATGGGAAGTCGTGCTAAAAGCTGGAACTTTAACACTTTTTTTTAAATGTTTATTTTTTGAGAGAGAGAGAGCGCAAGCAGGGGAGGTTCAGAGAGGGAGGGAGACACAGAATCCGAAGCAGGCTCCAGGCTCCGAGCTGTCAGCGTGGAGCCCGATGTGGGACTTGAACTCATGAACCCTGAGATCATGACCTGAGCTAAAGTCAGATGCTCAACGGACTGAGCCACCCAGGCAGCCCTGGAACTTTCCTCGGCACTCCTACAGACACTGTGTTTAGTAGGAGAGAATGAGGACGAGCGTACTTACTGGCAGAGTCCAGGCTGGGAGAGCGGGCTGGTTGGTGTTGTGGGAGTGAAGTCTGCGCTGGTCTGGCGTGGCCCCGGGGCGGGTGGATGGTGTTCCAAGCCGTGGTACTAGGAGTGATCAGCTGGGGCGAGCATGTGGAGTGCCAGGGCATCAAGGAGTCAGGAGTCAGGAAGAGCCAGCGAAATAAACTTCTCATCAGATAGAACGGAGGCAGGATACTAGTAAGGCTCTGAGCGAAAAGCATTTGTTAACTATTGAAAACAAAAATTTCATATCCAGTGTGGTCGACTGAAAAACGCCCCCCCCCCCCCGTAGATATTCCATCCCAGCCTCTGCAACCTGTAGATGTGACCATGTATGATAAAAGGGTCTTTGCGGATTGGATTAAAGTAGGGTCTTGAGATGGGGAATTATTTGGAGATGCTAAGCTGAGGGCTTTGAGCCTGGAGGAGGGTAGACATTGGTTCTTCCCCAGAGCCTCTGGGGGGAGCACGGCCCTCCTGGCATTGCAGTTGTAGTCCGGAGACATTGACTGCGGCCGTCTGGCCTCTTCACTGTGAGAAAATAGGGTCCTGTTGTTTAAAGCCACCAAGTTCTGATTTGTTGCAGTGGCCCTAGGGAACTGACACACCTTGCCAAACCAGTCAGGTATAAAGGCAGTTACATTTAAAAAAAAAATTTTTTTTTTTAACATTTATTTATTTTTGAGACAGAGAGAGACAGAGCATGAATGGGGGAGGGGCAGAGAGAGAATCGGAAGCAGGCTCCAGGCTCTGAGCCATCAGCCTAGAGCCCCACGCGGGGCTCGAACTCACGGACCATCATATCGTGACCTGAGCTGAAGTCGGACGCTCAACCGACTGAGCCACCCAGGCGCCCCTTACATTTTTTTTTAGTTTATGTTTTGAGAGAGAGAGAAAGAGCACGAGCAGGGGAGGGGCAGAGAGAGAGGGAGACACAGAATCCAAGGGAGGCTACAGGCCCTGAGCTGTCAGCACAGAGCCCGACGTGGGGCTCGAACTCACAAACCGCGAGATCACAACCTGAGCCAAAGTCGGACGCTTAAACCACCTGAGCCATTCAGGCGCCCCATAAAGACAGTTACAGATGTGCAGGTCCTTAAGGGTTGCTTCCCACTCATTTTGAGTGTCCACACCAGCAAAACAAGGGTGAAAACAACCCTGAAGGAGGCAGTGGGAGGCAGAGAGATTTGGTGGCTTCCAGGAGTCCAGAGAAAAGAACTCCCAGACAGACGGCTGTCAGCGGGCCTCCGCAGCACCTGGTACAAGTTAGAACTGAGAGTCGTTGGTTCCAAGAATAATATCTTCAGGACAGACACTGAAATGGATTCCAGATGATGGACAGAACGCACAAGAAGCTGGAAGACAGTAGGGTTGTGGGGGATGGGCTATGTTTCTTTCTCTCAGTAGGAAAAAGAAGGCAACAGAAAACCCCACAAAAAAATAAAAACAGCCACCAGCATGTCTTATTCCAAATATGAGGCACACTAAGATATTGCCTGCTTTTATTAAAAAAAATTTTTTTTAAGTAAACTCTATGCCCAACACGGGCTTGAACTCACGACTCCAAGATCAAGAGTCGCATGCTCTACCCACTGAGCCAGCCAGGCGCCCCTATACTGCCTGTGTTTTGAACGGTTGGGAGAGCACGAACAAGCTTCTCTTTGACCTTGATTCTGGGAGCTTTTTTTCTTTGAGGAGCACTTGGCTGTTGACATTGGAACTGTACAGGAAGAAATATGAGCCTAGCACATTTCTTGGCTCTGCAGGGAACAATATTTGTATAGTCACAATGTTCTCTTTTTCAGGTGGTTACACCGTACTCTCGAGTTAATTTATGGACTTAACGCTTCCGGGTACTGGCCGTTCCATATAACTTCTGGTTGACCTTTTTGTAAATAAGGCTGGAATCTGAGGTCCACTCGACCCATGGAGCCTCTTTGCTGGAAGAGTTGGAGAACTGAATTGTTACCCTAGGAATGTACCATCATGCATGGGGAGGGCAGAGGCCTCCCGTGCAAGAGTGGTGGCCCAGTGCTGAAGGGAGGGTGGCTCCTTACTGTGCTGGGCACCAGGCCAGCCACCGAACGTGCCCGTGGCCTTCTGATCCTGTATTGCTGAGAGCGGCCTGGTGCTTTCCGGAGCAGGGGCCTGTGGGGGGGAAGGAATGTTGGGGGGCGCTTGGGGGCTGACTTGTGGGTCTGCGGGTCTGGTACAGATGGGAGAGACCTGAGCTTATTTATGTACCGACAGAAAGGATCCAGACACAGAAAGACGCTATACTCATCAAGTTTGGCGTTTCCCAGTCTTTTTTCACGTCACGGACACATGGCATGTATCTGAATGGCACACGGGTAAAAGGGCGAGACCAGTCATGGTCAGAAGTGACCCCCCGGGCGTTCCAGTTGTCCCAGGCTCAGCTCTGCACCCGGAGGCTCGAGGAGATCTCCTTGTCAACAGGCTCTTTGCTCTCAGCCCAAGGACAGGCGAAAGGCGCTCCTTTCTTCAGATACCTTCTGCATATCTGCCGTGTGGCAGCTACTGGACGCAAGTATGAGGTGTTTCGTGACCACCCGGAGATGGACGCCCTCGGGATTGTACGCTGCACGGTCATTTGCAAGCCGGCTCAGCGCGGCCGTGCCCCGTTTGAGGACACGGCTCGCAAGGAGGCTGAGGGCCCCGGCTGCGGGGTGCAGCAGGTCCCCGGGTCTCTGGCTTGCCGGTGGATCTGCTGGTGGGAGTCCCTGAACAGGGCTGCCAGGAGAGCTGCTGGCAGGAGAGATGCCGGCAGAGATCAGCCGAGGCACCTGAGCCGCAGGTACAGATGCCTCTCGATGCCCTGGAAGTGAGCGTGTGGAAACAGTCCCTGGAGAAGAACTGGGAAGGAGCATGCCCCCCTGCTAAGAGGGGCTGCTTCTCGAGTAGTAAACGGAAACAAGGCTGGGGTGGGAGGGCAATCTGAGTGCCCCGACGAGATCGCGCCACCCTACAGGGTCCCTGGCAAACACCTCTGGTGGCCACACCTGAGTCCCAGTACCCGTACCCTCGGGTGTCGGCTTTCTGTGCTCCGTGCTCGCCTGGAGTGGGCGCGGTGAGCGCGGTGGGGGAGGGTGGTACCGCATTCGCGTCTTGTCCCCCCCCGGCCAACTGTTGGATCTTTGAAGGGCTCTACGAGCGCAGTGGAGTGGACGTGTGGGTGACGCGGGCTCCAACAGCCCTGCCAGCTCCCGGCCCCCTGGGTTTTCTTTGGGGATTCTCCACGATACCCGCAGGGAGGGGGGTGCACCTGTCCTGCAGGCTGGCTCCCTCCTGCAGAGCTTTGTCCTCAGCAGCTGTCCCAGGGCTGACCGCAGGGACCAGAAGAGGCCTGTTTTGGGGCCCCACCCCTGTCCTTTTGAACCAGACGAGCTGGTTTACACTTTTGCCCTTGACGATTGTGGGACATAACGGGTTTTGCCTTGCTGGGCACGAGTGATAGAATTTCCACGTCACATCAAAGCCAGAGAATGTAGTTTAGCGAATGTTTTCGACCTGCCGCACGCGTGGGACTGCGTGGGGGAGGTGCCCTGTTCCTGCGCATCCATGTGTCCGAGTAAGCTCTTGCGGCTCTAGAACAATGGGTTTATTTTTATTTTCTAGATTTTCTTCCCTCAAGACATCCAGTGCTTCAGCCTTGTAGTTAAGTTCTGAAGGTGTCGTTTTCTCCCGTGTGTGTGCACACGGGGGCCTTGTTCCTGCCCCCAAGGGACAGATCCACCCCACCCCTACTGCCCCTCCCCCTTCACCCACCCCACCCCTCCCCAGTCCCTTTCCCCTCTGCCTCCCCCTACCCCCACTGCCCCTCCCCCTTCCCCACAACCCTTCCCCTAGTCCCCTCCCCCTCCCCTTCCATTCCCCTTTCCCCCCCTCACCCCTCTTCCCCACTGCTTGCACCCCCTGGGTGCACCTCCAGTGTCCTTGGGCACAAAGGGAAGTGGCTGTCCAGCCATTCCCACCCGGGGGCCTGGGAGAGCAGGGACAGTTGTCCCCACGTCTCATTATTTCCCCGAGACAAAGGGCAACTGTTCAGCCCCCACCGCTGGAGCTGGTAACTAATGTACCTTGTCTTTGGCTGGAATCCTATCAATCCTTGAGGCCACCTTGGTGAAATCCTGCTGATTAGAAAGCTATTTGGCAGTTTTATGTGACTTTGATCAATAAGGATAAGAGAAAACAGATTTTTCTTTCATAAATACTGCCTGGAAGGCCAAAATCTTTCAATAGATGAGGTCCACGGGGAAGATACAAATAATAAATGAGTACTTCCTGGTCACGAGGTTGGAAACCAGTGAGTTAACTGTGAGGTAGAATCAAGCCCAAATAATAACGAAAAAATGAGGGCTCTGGATCTTTCGAGAGCAGCCCATGGTTTGGGAGATACTCAGCCAAGCACCTGGGGGCTCAGAGGGCACCTTGGGGGCTCAGTTCCCTTGGTGCCAAATTCCCAACCAGCTTCTGTCATCTCTGTCCCCTTGCTATCTAAACTTTTTTAAAAACCACTTTGTTGGTGGGGCGCCTGGGTGGCTCAGTCTGTTAAGCGTCCGACTCTGGACTTCGTCTCAGGTCATGATCTCATGGTTTGTGAGTTCAAGCCCCAAGTTAGACTCTGTGTGGTGCAGAGCCTGCTTGGGATTCATTCATTCATTCATTCATTCATTCATTCTCTCTCTCTTCTCTCTCTCCCCCCTTCTCTCTCTGCCCCTCCCCAGGTCATGCTCCCTCCCCTGCCCCTGTAAATAAACGTAAACCAACCACTTTACTGAGGTATCATTGACCTGCAAGAAACTGTACATATTTAATGTATACAACTTAATGAGCCTGGAGATACATACACACCATGGAACTGTCACCACTATCTGTGCCATAAATATTTCCATTCCTTCCAAAAACTTCTTTCTTCTTCATCATCATCATCCTTATTATTTGTGTGTGTGTGTGTGCACGCACACTAAGAAGTTACCGTAAGTCTACCCTCTTTGCAAATTTCCAAGTCTACAATGTCATTTTGTTAACCACAGGCACTGTGCTGTAGAAAGTTCTTGCCTGGCTCCCTCTGTCAGCTGGTGCTGGGGCCCTCTCACACCTGTCTTATTTGGTCCACGTGGTTGTACATTTGACCTTTGGCTGGGGAAGCAAGAGACACCATTTCACATTGTGTGCCGTCAATAAACCTGTTCTCTGTCCTGCCAGAGAAGACTCCAGATGCATAGCCACCATGCCACAGTCTTTCTCCTGCGCACACAGGTGCTCCAAACACAGACAGGTAGGAGCTCCCTGGATTCTGAGGCAGCGGCCGTGACTTGTTTCCTGGGGGTATTCTTAGTGCCCAGCCCAGCCCTCTTACGTAGCTGCAGAGTAAATATTTGTTAAGTAGATATGTATTTATATTAGTATTCGTATTTGTAAGAATGGGAGCACAGTATGATGCTGTTTTGTGACCTTGTCTTTTCTCTCAATACTGTGTCCTTAGCATCCACAGTCCTAGTATTGGCTAGCTTTTGTGGGAGTCCTGGAACCTACAAGGTTGTTGGGGTTTTTTCCTTAATTTTCTCTTCTCTTCTCTCCTTCCTTCCTTCCTTCCTTCCTTCCTTCCTTCCTTCCTTCCTTCCTTCCTTCCTCCCGTTGTTTGTTTTGTTTTCTCTGAAGCAAGAGATTTTGAGTGACATTCAAATCCTCCAAGGTCTAGATAGTTCTGTTCAGAAGGATCTGGGACTCTGCCACAGTTGATGGCCTCCTGATTTTGTAACTTCTGGGTGTAAATCATTGAACTGTGATGAAATAGAGAATGAATCATAATGGATAAAGAAAAAAGGAACATCTTTCCATCTTAGTAAGTAGGCACTTATGGCTTGTAAAGGTTGAATGGTATTTGTTGCATGGATATGTGGTTCTTTATTTAGCGAGTGCCTTGGATTATTCACGAGGTTTTTTGCATGTATGTGTGTTTATTTTCATTTTCCATAGACAGTACTTCAGTGGCCGTCCTTTTGCCTGAGTATCTTTGCATACCCTCCTTCGTTGCCCCTGAGCAGATTCGTAGAAGCGAATGCTTGGCTTCTGGAGTGGACAGTTTTAAGGCTTGGGCTGCATCAAGTTATACGCAAAAGAGACAGATGCATTCCACTCAGCCTGGATTTTTAACAAAATCTTTTATTATTTTTAAAATTTTTTAATAAGTTTATTATTTTTGAGAGAGCATAAGCACAAGCAGGGGAGGGGCAGAGAGAGAGAGAGAGAGAGAGAGAGAGAGAGGCACAGAATCCAAAGCAGGCTCCAGGCTCTGAGCTGCCAGCACAGAGCCCGATGAGGGGCTCCTTAACCATTTTTAGGTGTGCAGTTTGGGGGCGTGACACACGTTCATTCTGCTACGTGACCGTCACTACTGCCCATCTCAGAACTTCGCAGCCCGAGATTGATTTTTTTTCCCTATTCTTTCTAATTTGTAGCTGAAAGGCTCTCATTTTCGTTCACTGTGCCTCTTCGACCGAGAAGATGTAACTTGTTACCACGCGCTGTGGACGCGTGTCTCTTCGGGCCGTCTTCGGTCCTCATCCGTGGCTCCGTGGAGCCATTCAGTGCCGTGGGCCATCCCGCCTGGAACCTCTGTGCCCACAGGCGTCGGCCTTAGCCACCTTCTTCGCTGCTTTCGTCTGTCCCTCTCTGCTTGCTCAGCTTCCGCACTTCACCTGCCCGTCAGTGCTTGCTGTTCAGTTTCCTCTGCGCCTTTGCGCGGTTCTCCACCTGCTGTTCCCACCCCATCCTCATGAGGACACCATTCCCCACCCCTCCAGCCCCCCCAGGGGCCGTGCCTCACACTCTGCGGTCATGGTAAAATAGGATAAAGTTCACCATTTTAACTATTTCTAAACGTATTTGCAATTCAGCGCCATCGAAAACATTCACCGGGCTCTGCACCTGTCACTACCATCCGCCTCCAGGACTTTTTCATCTTCCCAGATAGAAATTCTGCCCCCAGTAAACAGTAACTCCCCACCCCTCTCTCCTCCCAGCCCCTGGCACCCACCGTTCTACTTTCTCTCGTGATGAACTTGACTTTTTGATTCACATAAGTGGAATCATACAGTTTTGTTTTGTTTTGAGACAGAGAGAAAATGAGCAGGGGAGAGGGGCAGAGACAGGGAGAGAGAGAATCCCCAGCAGGCTCCATCCACAGCAAGGAGCCTGATGTGGGGCTCGATCCCACCACCCTGGGATTATCACCTGCGTCGAAATCAAGAGTCAGATACTCAGCTGAGCCACTGAGGCACCCCACAGGTTTTTAGCCTGTTGTGTCTCGCTTAGCATAACGTTTTCAGGACTCGTCTGTGTTGTAGCATGTGTCAGGACCGCGTCCCTTTTATGTCTAAATACTGAACACTGGAGGACGAGGGTCTGTTTGAATCCCTGCTTTCAGTTCTCCCGGGTGTGTGCCTAGATGTGGAGCTGCTGGGTCCTGTGATAATTCTGCGTTTAACTTTTTGGAGCAAACCTTTTTCCACGTGCTCTGCACACTTTGTGAATAAATGGCGAGAAAAGAGATGGCAGCTGAGACCTCCCAGGGCACCAGGCTGAGGGACTGTGCTGCGCGGGGACCCTGAACGTGGGAGTGTGGACGAAGGGTCCAGGCAGGGGCGGGGGCAAGACCTGGTTCCTAAGGCTGCACAGCTTGGCTGTGTGATCGTCCGTCTGTCCTTAGTTTACTCTTCCGAGCAGTGGCTTCTGTGTCTCTAAGGAAGGTGGCCCCTGAGTGCTACTTGCCGGGATGAAATACCAGAAGCGAGGACAGTCGCCGAGATGAGGGGATGGGAGGGCTGTGTGCTCTGGGCTGTGGGTCCCCGCTTAGACTGTTGGGCCCTGCTGGCAGGCACCTTTGGCCGGGAGCAGCTGGGGCATTTCCAGCTGCAAAAGGGAGGTTCTAGAAGGATCTGGAGCTCTCCTCTCCTTGCGGCTCAAGCCTCCACACGATGGTCAGAGTAACTTCGAGGCAAAGGAAGAAAAGTGGAGGTGCTCCCTGAGCACTGGGTGCTTCTGTCGGTCTCCATCCCCAGGGCACAGGGATATGCTGAGCTGTAACTCTGTCCAGGCCACTCCAGACCAGCACAGAATGGCAGCACCCGGAAGGGCATCTTCCTAGCCTTGAGATGAGGCCTCCCCACTGTCTACAGGTTGGCCTGCGTGTCCCCAGGTTGCCTTATGGAAAAACCATTGGCTGCACTGTTGATTGAACTCCTTTCTTGGCACTCTCTAAACCCTGCCTCTCTGTGTTTTCCGTGTTTCTAAAAGCACGCAAAAAATTCTCCTGTTGGGGCGCCTGGGTGGCGCAGTCGGTTAAGCGTCCGACTTCAGCCAGGTCACGATCTCGCGGTCCGTGAGTTCGAGCCCCGCGTCAGGCTCTGGGCTGATGGCTCAGAGCCTGGAGCCTGCTTCCGATTCTGTGTCTCCCTCTCTCTCTGCGCCTCCCCCGTTCATGCTCTGTCTCTCTCTGTCCCAAAAATAAATAAACGTTGAAAAAAAAAAATTCTCCTGTTAATAAGAGACTTTGAAATAGGCAGTCTGGCTCCTTCCTTGGCCACCAGCAACCAAGAAAAGCAGTGGAGTGGGCACACCTCTGTCTCCTCGGGGTGGATGTCCACGAGTATCCTTCTAGAATGTGCTAAGTATCTGTTAGCCTCTACTCCCACCCACTAGGATGACTGTAATCAAAAAGGCAATAACAGGTCGCCTGGGCGGCCCAGTGGTTCCATGTCTGACTGTTGATTTCGGTTTAGGTCATGATCTCACGGTTCTTGAGTGGGAGCCCCGTGTCAGGCTCCATTCTCTCAGCAGAAGGCTCTCTGAATTGCAAGCTCTCTGCTTGGAATTCTCTCTCTTCCCATCTCTCTCTGCCCTTCCCCTGCTTGTGCTCCTTCTCTCTCTCTCTCTCTCTCTCTCTCTCTCAAATAAATAAATAAACTTAACAACAACAACAAAAACGATTAAAAAAAAACACCTGAAAAAGGCAGTAACAAGTGCTGGGCAGGAGGTGGACAAATCGGAACCCTCCTACGCTGCTGGCGGGGGCAGCAGGATGGTGCGGCCTCTTGGAAGTCAGCCTGGCGGCTCCTCAAAGAGTTAAGCATAGCGTTACCCTGTGACCCTGCAATTCCACTCCTAGATGCGTATGTACCCAGAGCCAAGAACACATCTGCGCACGTAAACGTAGGACGCAAGCAATGCCTAGCAGCGTTATTTATAAGGGCCGAAAGGTGGAAACGGTGCAAATGCGCACCCACCGATGAACGGGGAAACAAAAAGGGTCTGTATCCATACAGCGGATAAACGTTCAGCCAAAAAGACAGGTGAAGTATTGATGCGTGCTACAATATGGGTGAACCTTGGAAACACTGTGCTCCGTGAAAAAAGCCACACACCGTATGATTGGATTTATATGAAATGTCCAGAACAGGCGAATCCATGGAGACAGAAAGTAGATGAGCGGTTGCCTGGGGCTGGGAGGAGGGACAACGGGAGAAGTGAGGACGGGATTTGGGGGGAGGGTGACGGAAATGCTCTGAAATGAAAGAGCGGTGGTGCTGTACAATCCTGTGAATCAGCTAAGACCCCTGGAACTGTGCACAGGGGGAGTGTTATGGTGTCTGAATTACAACTCGATAACAATAACGGAAAAACTATCCGTTGTTTATATGAAATTTAAATTTAGCCAGAAATCCTGTATTGTGTGTGTGTGTGTGTGTGTGTATACGCACGTGCACATGCACGCGCACGTGTGCTTGCCAAATCTGGCACCTCTATAATTGCCACCTGTTTTTCTAGACACAGTTTTTTGTAATACACGAAATATCTAATAGCCTGAGAGAGCAATTGATAGTGTAAATGGAAACATCACAAATGTGCTTTTGAGGTATATCTGCACCTTAATTTTATTTTTTAATGTTTAATGTTTATTATTATGTTAAGAATGTTATTATTAATGTTTAATGTTATTTATTTTGAGAGACAGAGTCCGAGCGGGGGAGGGGCAGAGAGAGAGGGAGACACAGACCCTGAAGCAGGTTCCAGGCTCTAAGCTGTCAGCGCAGAGCCCGAGGTGGGGCTCGAACCCACAAACTGTGAGATCATGACCTGAGCTGAAGTCGGACGCTTAACCGACTGAGCCACCCAGGCGTCCAACCCCCCGGTTTTAATGTTATTTATTTGTTTGTTTGTTTATTTATTTTTAATTTTTTTCTAATGTTTTTCTCTTTTTTTTCTTTTTTTTCTTTTTTCTTTTATATTTAAAAAAATTTTTTTAAACGTTTATTTATTTTTGAGACAGAGAGAGACAGAGCATGAACGGGGGAGGGTCAGAGAGAGAGAGGGAGATACAGAATCGGAAATAGGCTCCAGGCTCTGAGCTGTCAGCACAGAGCCCGACACGGGGCTTGAACTCACGGACTGCGAGATCATGACCTGAGCCGAAGTCGGACGCTTATCCGACTGAGCCACCCAGGCGCCCCTAATGTTTATTTATTTTAAGGAAATAGAGATAGAGCATGAACAGGGAGGGGCAGAGAGAGACACAGAATCTGAAACGGGCTCCAGGCTCTGAGCTGTCAGTGCAGATCCCAACGTGGGGCTCGAACTCACAAACCACGAGGTCGTGACCTGAGTTGTAGTCGAACGCTTAACTGACTGAGCCACCCAGGCGCCCCCCCCCCCCCAGTTTTAATTTTAAATAGGAGTGAATCCTAAGATAACAATAGCTTTTTTCCTCCCAAACCCGAATTCAGAGGAGTAGCCACACATTCAGCGAGGGTTGGCTTCTTGAGCTGGTCCTAGAATACTGACTTTGCTACCCAGGAATGTGAAGGGGAAATGATGAACCATTCAAGCAGTTTGCCAGGACTCAGACTAATTGACCAGTAAAGGAGAAAACCAGTCTCAGACTCCTACATTTTTTAAACTTGAAAACGTTTTTTAAATTGTGAAAGCACACAGTCACTCTTTTTGAAGATTTTTTGTTGAATTTGATGATCACAGGAGAGACAGCTAGGTTCCGTTTGGGCGAGCGGAGCTAAAGTGGAAAAGGGATCATGTTCCCTGCATCGTTATATTCAGAGTGAGGGGACTCGTCCCAGGTCCCACGGGCAGGGCCAGCAGCCCCTGCTCCAGGGCCCTCGCCTGGTCCCCCTCCTGCCTCGTAGGAAGAGAGACCACCCAGTCTGAAGTTTGAAAGAGCCCCTCTACTTTCTCAACATTGTCCCCTGACGGGACAGAAATGAGATAAAATCCAACCCTATTATGTCCCTGAGACAAATCTTTTAAATCTTTTCAGTCCACCGTTCAGATACCTGTCATTTTGCTTTCCTTTCCCAGAAAAGGTGGGGCGCGTGGTAGCTCTCAATAGACGTGAAACCAAATGGTTGTGGGGTGACCCCGAGGACTTTTTTTGAGCTCCAGGACTTTGCTGCTGCCTCCCTGGTTGCGTTGTCTGTGTCCTCCTTTCTCCCTGTGGGCGTTCTGAGTACTCTCATCGACCCAGTGGGCTCCCCAGCATAGTCTAACCCCGCAGCGTCACCCCGGAAACGGAGCCCGTCGGCCTTCCAGCGTCTCGGCCAGATGGTCCGCGGGCAAGGTGCTCAGCACAGTGCGGACATCCCTCAACTGCCCCAGCCAGGAAACTCGGCCTCTGGGGCGTCCTTCTCCCTGTTTTCTTCCACATTTGATGTTGAAACAAAACCGAACCGATAAACAAAAAAAAACCCAAAGGAGTGGTATTGCAGTTTGAATCAGGTATGGTACAATTCAGTTATATAAAATACACAATTCATTGATTTTTTTTTTTTTTAATATTCAGAACTTGCACAGACATCCACACCATCTAATTTTAGAACATTTTTATCCCTCCTTAAAGAAACCCAGAACCCGTGTGGGGCACCTGGGTGGCTCAGTCGGTTAAGTATCCAACTTCGGCTCAGGTCAAGATCTCACAGTTCATGGGTTCCGGCCCCGCGTCGGGCTCTCAGATGAGATCTGTCAGCACAGCGCCTGCTGCAGAGTCCGCTTCGGATCCTCCGTCCCTCTTTCTCTCTCTGCCCCCCCCCCCCCCGCTTGTCCTCCCTCCCTCCATCCCTCCGTGTCTCTCTCTCTCTCTTTCAAAATAAACTTAAAAAAAAAAAACGTTAAAAAAAAAAAAAAAAGAAACCCAGAACCCATTAGCTGTCACTCCACGTTCTCCCCATTTGTACTATAGACCAATAAAAAAGCCCTCAGCATTTAAAATTGAGAACGCTGTTCTTCCCGTCCTTTAAGAAAGATCCCATCTGCCGTGATCGGGCATAACGTTGCCAAGTCATACCCTCATACCAGGTGTGGCGTGCAGCCTCCTGTATTTTGTTTCCATCGCGGTGTAATATGGGACTCTGTGCGCAGATGCATTATAGCGAAGGGAAGAGAAACTGCTGCTTCGGCAGTATTTTGTGCTCTCCTGAATTAGCTGTCCCAGGGTTCATTAATCGTTAGGACTTGGGCAGCTTGCCACCTGGCTTTTTAGAAATCATCACTTGGATGTATTCCGATTCTTGGCTTGGTGTTCGCAGTACATGAATCACAGAACTCTGCTTTTTTGTTTAGAACTCCCTTTTCTCCTGATAGATTCAGACGGGGTGAGTTTTGATAGCACAAATGCTCCCTCGGTATGCCACATAACGGAATAAAATCACGAATACGTGTTAAAATCCTCAGACAGTGTTACCTTCCAGAGACAGAATGTGAACAGAAGGTGCCCATCGATGTGAAGGCCAGTTTGCAAGTGGGGGTCGCTCGCTCCCGTGTGGTTCCAGTGACGGACACTGCTGCACTCACAGTTCCCGGGTGACGTCCAGCAGTCTGGGGTAGAGAATACCATTTCTTTTTTTTTGTTTTAATTTTTATTTAAATTCCAGTTAACATACAGGGTAATATTAGTTTCAGATACACAATAGAGTAATTCAACATTTCCATGCACTGCCTGGTGCTCATCACAAGTGCACTCTTTTTTTTTTTAAGGTTTATTTTTGAGAGAGAGGGAGACAGAGCACGAGCAGGGGAAGGACAGAGAGAGGGAGACACAGAATCGGAAGCAGGCTCCAGGCTCTGAGCAGTCAGCACAGAGCCTCGTGCGGGGCTCGAACTCACTAACTGAGAGATCATGACCTGAGCCGAAGTCAGACGCTGAGCCAACTGAGCCGCCCAGGCACCCCTAGTGCACTCCTTAATCCCCATCACCTATTTTACCCATCCCCTCACCCACCTCCCCTCTGCTACCCAGTAATTTGTTCTTTAAAGTCAGGAGTCTGTTTCTTGGCTTGTCTCTTTTTCTTTGTTTATTTTCTTTCTTCAGTTCCACGTATAAGTGAAATCGCATGGTGTTTGTCTTTCTCTGACTTATTTCGCTTAGCGTAACCCTCTCTAGCTCCATCCGTGTCATTGCAAATGCCAAGGTTTCATTATTTTTTGTGGCTGAGTAATACTCCGTTGTGTTTATACCACACCTTCTTTATCCGTTCATCTGTCGACGGACACTTGGGCTGCTTCCATAGTTTGATAATGCTGCTGTAAACATTGGAGTGTGGGACGCCCGGGTGGCTTAGTCGGTTGAGCATTCGGCTCTTTATTTCTGCTCAGCTCATGGTCTTGGCGCCCGTGGGATTGAGCCCCGTGTTGGGCTCTGCGCTGACCGTGGAGCCTGCTTGGGATTGTCTCTCTCTCCTTTTCCCTCTGCCCCTCCCCTGATTGTGCTCTTTCTCTCTGTCTCTTTTTCTCAACAACAACAGCATTGGAGTGCATGTGCCCCTTCAAATCAGCATTTTTGTATCCTTTGGATAAACACCTAGTAGTGCGATTGCTAGGTCGTAGGGTAGTTCATCAGTGTCTTAGAGTTTTCAGAGAGGTGTTTTTGTTTTTTTTTTTTCTTTTTTTCCCAGCAGTTCTTTAACAAGATTTATTTCTGGAGTATCATCATTTTTGTCAGTTTTGCCTATGACACATTTTTAAAGTAAATTTTTTCAGTTATACATACAAAAAAGTGCATACATAAATTGTAAGTGTAAAACCCAGCTCAGGGAGTTTTCACAAAGTGAGCACAACCACACATCCATCACTCAGATGAAGATAGAGAACATCTCTTGCACTCCAGAAGCTTCTCTCGTGTCCCTTTCAGTTGAGAGCCGAGTGAGTTTTGTTGTACTTTCTGTCTTAATCCTGCCCTTGGTCTTGTCTTCCCATAACCTGTTTTCCTGCCCTGCACCCCAGAGAAGCTCCCCACCCTACCCCATGCACATATTTGACTCCCACACCAGCTCTGCTTTTCTGAAACTCTGCCTCTTCTCCTCACTGGCGAGATCCCCACCCGCCGCTCGGGACCACCACCCCTCTCGGAGACTCCTGGCCCTTTTGGATCGGGATTGTCCCTCTGGGGCAGCCCACAGCCTGTGAACCAGTCCTGGAGCTTCGTCAACCCCACATCACAGGGGGACCCACCGAGAACGTGTGCGGAGAGCCCCGGAAAACCGTCAGGCCCTCGGGGATATAAGGCGGTGTTGTTAAGAAAGCCTGCCAGCATTCATCGGGGTCACTTGCCTCATCTCTGATGTAAATGTGACCCAAAAAGGGAACCCCCAGTCGGTGGAGGAGGAGGGTTTGTGACAAATGTGACTTACGTGAGATCTCTCGTTTATCAGGTTTGTTAATCCGGGCAGTTTGGGGGCAGGCAGAAATAACTTGAATAGAATGGGTCCCCTGTGACCTGCTTGTCAGTGCTCAGACCGGGCGAGGACACAGACTTCTGGCTAGCGTCAGCAGGTGCACGTTCACCCCAGGGAGCCCCTAATCCTTTGTCGTCATGGGATAACGGGGAGCGAGTCCCATGCCCCCACTGATGAGCGATTCTGCCTGCATCATGCTTAATTCCTCGGACTTCTGTTTCTTCCTTTTTAAAAAAAATGTTTTTTAATTTTATCTTTTTAATTTACATCCAAATGAGTTAGCATACAGTGCAACAATGATTTCAGGAGTAGATTCCTTGATGCCCCTTACCCATTTAGCCCCTCCCCCTCCCCCCACCCCTCCAGTAACCCTCTGTTCTCCATATTTAAGAGTCTCTTCTGTTTTGTAGCCCCCCTGTTTTTATATTATTTTTGTTTCCCTTCCCTTATGTTCATCTGTTTTGTCTCTTAAAGTCCTCATATGAGTGAAGTCATATGATGTTTGTCTTTCTCTGACTAATTTCACTTAGCATAATACCCTCCAGTTCCATCCATGTAGTTGCAAATGGCAAGATTTCATTCTTTTTGGTTGCTGAGTAATACTCCATTGTATATATATATATACCACATTTTCTTTATCCATTCATGCATCAATGGACATTTGGGCTCTTTCCATACTTTGGCTATTGTCGATAGCACTAGCTGTAAACGTTGGGGTGCATGTGTCCCTTCGAAACAGCACACCTGTATCCCTTGGATAAATACCTAGCAGTGCAGTTGCTGGGTCATAGGGTAGTTCTAATTTTAATTTTTTGAGGAACCTCCATACTGTTTTCCAGAGTGGCTGCACCAGCTTGCATTCCCACCAGCAGTGCAAAAGAGATCCTCTTTCTCCGCATCCTTGCCAACATCTGCTGCTGCCTGAATTGTTCATGTTAGCCATTCTGACAGGTGTGAGGTGGTATCTCATCATGGTTTTGATTTGTATTTCCCTGATGGTGAGTGATGTGGAGCATTTTTTCATGTGTCGGTTGGCCATCTGGATGTCTTCCTTGGAGAAGTGTCTGTTCATGTCTTTTGCCCATTTCTTCACTGGATTATTTGTTTCTTGGGTGTTGAGTTTGACAAGTTCTTTATAGGTTTTGGATACTAACCCTTTATCTGATGTGTCATTTGCAAATATCTTCTCCCATTCTGTCGGTTGCCTTTTAGTTTTGCTGATTGTTTCCTTCGCTGTGCAGAAGCTTTTTATTTTGATGAGGTGCCAATAGTTCATTTTTGCTTTTGTTTCCCTTGCCTCCGGAGACGTGTTGAGTAAGAAGTTACTGCGGCCCAGGTCAAAGAGGTTTTTGCCTGCTTTCTGCTCTAGGATTTTGATGGCCTCCTGTCTTATGTTTAGGTTTTTCATCCATTTTGAGTTTATTTGGTGTCTGGTGTAAGAAAGTGGTCCAGGTTCAGTTTTCTTCATGTCGCTGCCCAGTTTTCCCAGCACCACTTGCTGAAGAGACTGTCTTTCTTCCGTTGGATATTCTTTCCAGCTTTGTCAAAGATTAGTTGGCCATACGTTTGTGGGTCTATTTCTGGGTTGTCTATTCTGTTCCATTGATCTGAGTGCCTGTTTTTGTGCCACTCGGACTTCTGTTTCTAACACTGTTCCATTGCATCAATGTGTTTCTTTGCTCCGTACCTCCTTGTTACATGGGCTGTAACTTTATAATAATATATTTCAGTATCTGATAGGGCCGAATCTCCTCATTGCTCTTCATTTTCAGAATCTGCTTGGCTGTCTTCATACGGTGAGTTTTCCACATGAATAACCCTATCTAGTTCTAAATATATTCCTGTTGATCATTGTGACAAATGTATGTATTAATTTAGGGATGATAGACAGCTTTCTGTTCACTTGTCCTATTTAAGAGCAGAACGTGTCTTATTAAAGTTTGCTTTTGTGTGCCTTTAGAAGTTCTTGGGATGCCTGTGTGGCTCAGTCAGTTGGGCGTCCGACTTTGGCTCAGGTCGTGATCTCACAGTTTGTTGGTTCGAGCCCCGTGTCGGGCTCTGAACTGACAGCTCGGATCCTGGAGCCTGCTTTGGATTCTGTGTCTCCTTTTCACTCTGCCCCTACCCTGCTCATGCTCTGTCTCTCTCAAAAATAAATTAAAATTTTTTTTAATTAAAAAAAAAAGTTCTTAATTTTGTTGAGGGGCAGAAAGAGAAAGAGAATCTTAAGCAGCCTCCATGCTTGGGGCAGAGCTTGACCCTGGGTTCGATCCCACAACTGTGAGATTATGACCTGAGCTGAAATCAAGATGCTTAACTGACTGAGCCACCCAGGTTCCCCTAGAAGTTCTTAATTTTTTTTAATACACTTTGTGCATACCTCTTCAATAGATTCCTACACATGGTATGCTTTTGGTTGCTACTGTCCATGGGATCTTTAAAAAAAACCCATTAGGGGCGCCTGGGTGGCGCAGTCGGTTAAGCGTCCGACTTCAGCCAGGTCACGATCTCGCGGTCCGTGAGTTCGAGCCCCGCGTCAGGCTCTGGGCTGATGGCTCAGAGCCTGGAGCCTGTTTCCGATTCTGTGTCTCCCTCTTTCTCTGCCCCTCCCCCGTTCATGCTCTGTCTCTCTCTGTCCCAAAAATAAATAAACGTTGAAAAAAAAAATTTAAAAAAAACCCATTATATCACCTATGTGGTAAGGCTGTTGGTTTTATTTTTCGACAATTTTATAATTAGTCATCTTGCTGAATTTTATTATTCATATTCACTTGATTTTCAGCTGATTCTCCTGGGTGTTCTAGGTGTGCAGTCATATTATCTGCAAACAACAATCACTTTACTATGTTATATTTACTATGGGGCTTTTGTACGAAAGTAGAACCATGGGATGCCCATGAGTTAGAGTCTTTGCGTGGAAGAATGCACTAGAGGACCTTTTGTCCGTTATCTCCTTTTTTACCCTCTCTGTGTGCTAGGCTTTGGAAATTTGAGACTGCCAGCTAGCACCTTATGAACCATCTAGAGCAAAGTCTAGGAGCCAAGTGAGCCAGTTCTGCTGGTCCCTGTGACAGATGCTCAGTCCCGAACCCGTGTCCTGGGGCACAGATGAGACGTCTCGCGGTGCTCTGATGGGACTTGACGGATGAATAGAAGCTTCTGGCCAGCCAAGCAGGGGAGGAAGTATGGGCTCAAGGCAGGTCACGTGCACATGCACATTGGAAATGCAGGTGATTCGGAAGTGCCCGCAGGAAAACAGCAGGGCCGTCTGGGGTGGCTCACCGGGGGCTTGCAGACCACGTTAGCACAACTGGAGTGGGTCCGAGGGAGCGTAGAACCGGGGAAGGTGTTTGCATCGGGGCAGACCCTACCTTACTGTCCTCTGAGCTTGAGGGCAGGCCTTTCTCTTGGTGTTGTGTGAGTGGTGTTGCAGGGGTTCAAGACCCAAGGTAGCTAAACTAGTTAGGGCATCCTATGAGACTCTGAAACTGTTTAAATAGCTGTAACATAATGCCTGGATGCTTTGTTTTCATTCAAATCAAACAGAAGTAGGAATAATAAGAATCATGAGGTTTTACAGATTCATCTCAGAAAAAAGCTGAGCATTGCCAGTGAAGGATTATGATACATTAAAACATCATTTTTCTTTCTTTCTTCCTTTTTTTTTTTCTTGCAAAAACTGGTCCTGCCAGTTCTTTGCAGAATTATCTTACACGGAGCCAGGAATTGTTCAAAGCGGGAGTCTCTGCTGAGTGGGTTTCATATCCCAAACATACATATGTTGCACAGAGTGTCTAATTATTCTTGGGGACAATTACTGTCAGGTTCCAAAATGTGTTCAATAAGCAGCAATTGGTGTTTATTCAGCTCTAAAAAGACTGTGCGAGGGAACAGTAGGTTATATTGTCTGCCTAAAGAAACGTTTTTGCCATCCGGAAACATCTGCTTTCTATTTAAAGCGCTGGAGAACGAATGGGAGTATTTTTGAAATACACTCCCTAACCATGGAACACCAAAGAAAGGAGAATAAAATTGGGTATGAAGGTAGTTTCTGTTCTCTGATACGCACTCCCCTCAGCTTTTCCCTGCTGGGAGGGAAAGGCGGCCTCCCGGGTTGGAAAGTTCTGCTTCTCTTGAATTTTTCTATTTATACTGATTTGCACACTTACAGGAACTGACTTCTGTGCCCTAGTTCCAGCATTTTCGTTTTTTTCAGGGGATCTCTCAGAGCTGGGGTCTGCATTTCTGAATTCTACGGTCAGGTTTATAGACTCCCCGGATTTTGCCCATAAAGATGTAAGGATTTGTGGTATATAGTAAACTTTCTATGAAGGTCAATGTATTAGTTATCTTTTGCTGTGCAATAAGTTGTCACAAACTTAGCAGCTTAAAACAAAACCCTTGCTCTGGATCTAGAGTCTGGGCATGGCTTAAGTGGGTCCTCTGGGTCTCTTAGGAGATGTCGTTAAGGTGTCAATGGGGGCTGAGATCTCATCTGAAGACTCAACCGTGGAAAGATCTGACCTCAAGCTTCTAAGCAGTTTGGGCAGAATTTTAGTTCCCTGGGCATGTTGGACTGAGAGCCTCATTTCTTCTCTGGCTGTTGGCTGAAGGCCACTCTCCGTTCTGCAATTGGGGGTCTCCCCAGCACGGCGACTTGCTTCACCAATGCCATCAAGAGAGTCAAGAGAATCTGCTAGCAAGACAGAAGCTACGATCCTATGTAGCTTACTTGCACAATGATGTCCCATCACCTTTGCCATATTCTTCTGGTTAAAAGCAAGTCACAGGTTACCCTCCCTCCCCCACCCCCACTGTCCTGTGCTCAAGGGAAGGGGCTTACATAAAGGCGTGATTACGAGGAGGTGGGGATGGTTGGGAACCACATCAAAAGCTGCCTCTTGCAGGGGTGCCTGGGTGGCTCAGTCGGTTAAGCGTCCAAATTCAACTCAGGTCTTGATCTCGCAGTTTGTGAGTTCAAGCCCCGCGTCAGGCTCTGTGCTGCCAGCTCGGAGCCTGGAGCCCGCTTTGGATTCTGTGTCTCCCTCTGTCCCTGTCCCTCCCATGCTCATGCTCTGTCTCTCTGTCTCTCAATAATAAATAAACATAAAAAAAAAAAGTAAAGAAAAAAAAGCTGCCTCTTGCAGACAGCTATTATTTTAGAGAGTGTGGCATAATGATTAAGAGGGAGGGTGACCATGTTACTTAGAGCCGACTTCAAATCTCAGGTCTGCTGCTTACAGTGTAGCCCAAGGCAGGTCCTTGGCCTCTCTCAGCCCCCATTTCCCCACCTGGGCCCCCCCCCCCCCCCCCCCCAGCCAGAGAATTGCTGTGCTCCTAAAGGAGAGGTCACATGTCAAAACCAGCAGATGGTAAGTAGTCATTAATGTTAACTGCTGGCTTTTTTTCCCCAATCCTTCCCTGCCCCCCCTCCCCGCCTTTTTTTAAAATACCATTAGATTTTTGAATTTTAGAAGAATTAAATGGAACTGCCCACTGGCCTCAGGCTTGGTTATTCACGTGGAAATCTCAGTATCGTGGGTAGTTTCCTGGGTGTAAAGCTGCTACCAGGCCGGCTGGCTTTCCCAGGACTGAGGAAGGCAGGTCCTGGGCTCTCCCCGCTCTGCCCTGCAGAGACCTGACCACGGCGAGCAGGGCTGCGGCCACTGAGGGCGTGGTCAGCTGGGTCCGCTGTGCATTTCCGACACACTTGGCGTTCTGGGTGGGGCCCCCAGGGTGACCCACGATGGCTATGGCCCATCCCCAGAGCTGAGCGGGCAGATGTGGAGTTGGGGCATCTTCCTGTCCGTGTGTTCACCTTGACCTGAATCACGCCATGCACATGACTCTCCTCTTTTGCTTATCCCTGGTCAGGAGCTCTCCCGTCTCTTGTCTGTCTGTTCCTCCCACCCCACCTCTGTTCGCTTTGCTCTCCTCACTTCCTCTCTCCTGCAGGCCTCAGGGACACAGGGTGCTTGCAGGAGATCACTGCTTGGCCACATAAGCTGCACCCCCGTCTCTGCCCAGAGCACTCCTGCCTCACCGAGCATCTCCCCACCCTTTGCACCCCAAGTTCCTGTTCTTGGTGTCACCGTAGTCCCCTTCAGGCTGAGGGAGGAAGTGTTCGAGTCATTCCGTGTCATTCAAAGTTAGCTGTGTCTTTCTGGAGGAGAGATGCCAGCTGTGGGGTCACTTTTTTCATCTTTTTATCTAGATCACCTGCTATGTCTGATGTGCGTATCTCCCCATTTTCTTTGGGGGTAAAAATCACCTGGAGCTCTTGTTAAAAACAGAGCTACCCAGGAGCGCCTGGGTGGCTCAGTCGGTTGAGCGCCCAGCTCTTGATTTGGGCTCCGGTCATGATCTCACAGTTCCTGAGTTTGAGCCTGGCATTGGGTTCTGCTCTGAGAGCACAGAGTCTGCTTGGGATTCTCTGTCCCCTCCCACTCACCCTGTCCCCAACCCCCCAGCTGCTTCTCCCCTGTTCATTCTCTCTCTCTCAAAATAAACTTAAAAAAGAAATAGACCTACCTAGCTCCTCCCCCTAGAGCCAGGTTTCTGGGGGGTGGGGAGTGGGGTAGGTTGGGGCTCAAGATCTTGGTGTTTTTTTTTTTTAATGTGTATTTATTTTTGAGACAGAGACAGAGCATGAACAGGGGAGGGTCAGAGAGAGGGAGACACAGAATCTGAAGCAGGCTCCAGGCTCTGAGCTGTCAGCATAGAGCCCGACGCGGGGCTTGAACTCATGGACTACAAGATCATGACCTGAGCTGAAGTCAGATGCTCAACTGACTGAGCCACCCAGGCGCCCCGGGGATCTTGTATTTTTATTAAGTGCCCCAGCTAATTTTATCAGAGGTTTAGGAAACACTGGTCTAATGGTGCTAAAGCCCGGACCCAATCCCTCTTCCTCAGTGTGGAGGACACGAGGGCAAGTCTGAAAGCCGAGCCCTTCCCCAGCGAGGGCTCCTGCCTGACCCCCAGGCCCCTGCCCGCTTGTTCCCCCTCGGTGCCAGGGAGGCGTGGACTTCAGCGCAGTGTGGTTATTTTCTCTTATCGAAGTACAATTGGCATATCGCACTGTGTGAGTTTCAGGTGTATACCGTGATTGGATATGTGTACACATTGCATGATTTCTTTGAAAACCTTTTCTGTGGTTTCTGCCCTTTCCGTCAGCCCCTCTTCTTGCGTGTGCACGAGAATGCCATGTGAACAAGTGTTTTCCTTTATGGTGTTGTGCTTAGATGATTCGCAAAACATGGTGCCGGGGCCGACAGCACAGCTGGGGGATCCAGATGTCAGACTTCCCCACGTGGACGTGATTAGCAGCGCTTGCAGTCGGGTGCATGCGCACACACTCCCCCGCAGGCTGGCCCCTGGTGACAGCAGAGGCGGGAAATTACAATGAGAATATCCCTTTTGTTTCCACACGCAGTCCGCCTGCCGCTGGAAGGGTGTCAGTTTGGGAATGGGTTGGGGGGGGGGGTTGAGGGAAGACAGATGTCCTAGTAATCCACACCCCCAGGGACACATGTCCTGCTCTGGGATCTAAAAGGGAGTTTTCGGGGGGGGGGGGCAGTGAATGCTTCTGTTGGTTCTTCTGGAAAGCTGGCCTCTCGATTAACAGGTACATCGAGGTGGCACGCACAGCATGCCCTTGGCTTTTATTCTCCCAGAACAACAGTCATGAAAATCTTTCTGCATTTGTCTACAGTCGATGGCCGATGCTGATATTCATGGTGATGTTCTGTATTCTTTGCATGAGGCTCAAGTAGTAAATTGCTTTTCTAGGAAGAAGTTTCTCTTCTAAGAAAGAGCTTTCTTTCCAGTAATGAGCCTTCTATAGGCAGGATGGATTCAAAGCCTGCTTTGCCTGAAACCACTCTGTCTAGAGACCAGACTACTTAAAATTCATTTTCTCCTTTTGATTTTTTTTTTTTTTTTTTTTTTACCCATTTGTCACGTCCTACTGTTTTATGTCGTCTCTTTTGGCATTGTCGGGATTTTGAAAACTCGTCCTAAGTTACCTTTTGGTTTTGTTTTTATCTCTAGTAAATGCTTATTACACTTGCAGCATTTTATGAATGATGGGGCTATCTTTACATCCTGCTGGCTTTTTCCCCCATCTTATTTTAAACACTTAAAGGATTTTTTTTAAGTTTATTTATTTTGAGAGAGGAAAAGCATGTGTGCATACATGAGCAGAGGAGGGGCAGAGAGAGAGAGAGAGAGGAGAGAGAGAACCCCAACCCCATGGGTTTGAACCGTGAGCCAAATTAAGAGTCAGATGCTCAATCGACTCAGCCACCCAGGCGCCCCTGAACACCTTAAGGATTTTTGAGCCAGTTTGCCTGAAGACTGTTTCTTTAAAATTAGGTATATTCTGCAATGAGGCCGTGTTTGATTTTTACCTTACTTTGTGAGGCAGATACCTTAAAATATGAATTGCAGTATAATACATTATGGTTTTTATCCATCTGCCTTATTTCTTGATGCTTATTGTCAAGATCGAATTAATTCCCCACTTGTCAGAAAGAAACCTGGATAGTGTGCTCATTTGGTTAATAATCACATTAGGGGCGCCTGGGTGGCTCAGTCGGTTGGGCATCCGACTTTGGCTCAGGTCATGATCTCGCAGTGCGTGGGTTCAAGCCCCGCGTCGGGCTCCGTGCCGACAGCTCAGAGCCTGGAGCCTGCTTCAGATTCTGTGTCTCTCTCTCTCTCTCTCTCTGCCCCTCTCCCACTCACGCTCTGCCTTTGTCTCTCTCTCAAAAATAAATAAAGATTAAAAAAAAACATGCAAAGAATCACATTAAAAATT
Organism: Lynx canadensis; assembly: GCF_007474595.2. Classification (NCBI taxonomy): domain Eukaryota; kingdom Metazoa; phylum Chordata; class Mammalia; order Carnivora; family Felidae; genus Lynx; species Lynx canadensis. The sequence goes on from NC_044308.2 coordinate 3,827,640, forward strand.
TACAAACGTGCAGAGGGAAAAAGCAACAACAGTGATACGGAGGCAAGAATAGCAAAAGAGGTGGGTTTCATGACTTTAAAACTCAAAAAGGTTTATAAGTTGGAAACAAAACTTGAAAGCTCAGTCCATTACGAATGAAGCCATCATTCATAAAATGCTGCGGATTTGAGAAGTACTCATAGAAATATAACAACCAAGCTGCAAAGTGGATTACAGAATGCTAAAATGGTGGCAGAATCCTCCAAAATAAATGTGTCGCAAAATCCCCAAGAGGACAACAGGCTGCCAGGAAAAGAGCCGGCCTGCGGCAGGATGCAGAACACTGGACTAGGAGTGGCATTTAAGGCAAATTGTTCGTTAGGACAGTCGCCCTGAAGCCTCAGTGTGCGGGGTTTCAGTGCCTCCTCTGCTGGGGTCTCTTTTTCCTCTTATTTTCATTGTCCTCATGCATATGTATCTTTGCCAGTAAGCTATGAAAATCTCTGGGGGCCACAGGGGGGGCCAGCAGTCACTAGCGACACACGAGGCCGTCTTCCCTCAACTCACGCGCGCTTCTCTCCTCTCGCAGAGAACAGCCTATCTTCACCACGCGGGCGCACGTCTTCCAGATCGACCCCAGCACCAAGAAGAACTGGGTGCCTGCAAGCAAGCAGGCGGTCACCGTTTCCTACTTCTACGATGTCACCAGGAACAGCTATCGCATCATCAGCGTGGATGGAGCCAAGGTACCACCCCAGAGGCTGATTTTAACATCCTCCATTCCTTCCTTCTCATCAAAAGCAGATAGGTTTGAGAGTGGAGGGGAAAGGGTGCACCGGATCCTAATGCTTAACGCAAATGCTGCTGTTAAAATCACAACGTTGGTATAGTCACACAGCCTGCTTTTTTTTTTTTTTTTTCATTTAAAATTATGGTAAGTGAAAAAAGAAAAAAAAAAAGATTTCCCTGTTACCACATTGGCTTTGTAAGTGGTGTTTTAATGCCTGTGTAATGGCTCCACTGAGGTCCCGTAATGTTCTCAATCTCTCCCCTTCTGGTTGCATATGTAAGTAGCTTCCAGTTTTTTACTGTTACAGATAATGAGCATCTTCTTTTTTTTTAATTTTGTTAATGTTTATTTATTTTTGAGAGAGAGAGACACAGAGTGTGAGCAGGGGAAGAACAAAGAGAGAGGAAAACACAGAATCCGAAGCAGGTTCCAGGCTCCAAGCTGTCAGCACAGAGCCTGACACGGGGCTCGAACTCACAAGCCGTGAGATCATGACCTGAGCTGGAGTCAGATGCTTAACGAACTGAGCCACCCAGGCGCCCCTAATGAGCATCTTTATGCAACAAATACTCTCACTCATTCAGCACATACCTAGTGCTTTCTTGTGGATATTTCCTTAGGATGGATTCCCAAAAGTAATATTATAGGCCGAGATATTAACTATGGCTTATGATGGACGTGACCAAATTCTTTCTGAAGAGTCCCTTCTTACAGCACGCACGAGAATGCCTGCGTGTTACACCCTTACCAGCATTGGGTGTTATATCTAGTCTGGTTTTGATGGTGTTATTCCCAGAAGTCGAGTTTTATTATAAGATTTTGTAGTATTTCTTGAAATACATTTTTTTTCTGGATGCTTGTATTATTCTGCTGTCTTCCTTGATATTTTGGCCACATTGCTATGGGAGCAGGATAAAGAAGGCATGTCAGCAGTATCACCAAGTTAACAAAAAAAGTAGATTTGATGCTTTGTGATTTTTTTGTTTGTTTGTTTTTAATCTCTGTTCATCCCACTGGACAGTTTTACAATTTACATTATCTGCTGCACCAGAAATTCAGTCTGTCTGGGCGCCTGGCTGGCTCAGTCAGTAAAGTGTGCAACTCTCTTTTTTTTTTAATGTTTATTTATTTTTGAGAGAGAGAGAGAGAGGGGGACAGAGCATGAGCAGGGGAAGGGCAAAGAGAGAGGGAGACACAGAATCCAAGGGAGGCTCCAGGCTTCGAGCTGTCAGCACAGAGCCCGACACGGGGCTCGAACTCATGAACTGTGAGATCATGACCTGAGCCGAAGTCAAACCCTCAACCAACTGAGCCACCCAGGCGCCCCTAGAGTGTGCAACTTTTGCTCTTGGGGTCATGAGTTCAAGCCCCACGTTGGACGTAGAGTTGACTTAAAAATTTTAAATAAATAAAGTCACTTATTAAAAAAAAGTCAGTGTATCTGAAGCTGAATTCCCCTATTTGCCCTCTAAACCACCTCTCCATTTTCATTCCCAATCATTTGGGTTAAAAAAAGAAAAGAAAAAAAGTAGAAACTCATTCCCTTTTTAGTTGGTCAAAAGAATCTGCCTTTGAAGTACCTCACGTTTATGCCTACTGTTTTGTTTTATGGCCACAACTTGTCCTGAGACCGTCTTTTTCTTTTAACTGAAGTGTAATCAACATACGATGTTGTGTGAGTTTCAGGTACATGACATACTGGCTCACTGACTCCACGCGTTACTTCGTGCTCAGCAGAAGTGTCACCACCTGTCACCAAACAACGTTTTTACAGTATTATTGACTGTTCCCTGTGCTGCACTTTTCATCCGCATGCCTTATTTATTTTCTAACCGGAAGGTTGGGCCTCCTGCTTGCCCTTATGCATTTCGTCCACCTCCCCACACCTGCCTCTCCTCTGACAACCATGAGTTTGTTCTCTGTTTTCTGTTCATTTGTTTTTTCACATTCCACATGTAAGTGAGATCATACAGTATTTGCGTTTCTCTCTCTGACTTATTTCACTTCGCACCGTACTCTCTAGATCCAATCATGTTGTCACAAATGGCAAGACCTCGTTCCTTTTTTTACGCCTGAGTGACATTCCATCGTGTACATGCACCGCATCCTTACCCATTCGTCTGTGGATGCGCACTTGGGCTGCCTCCGTGCTTTTGGCTGTGGTAAATCACACTCAGTAAACATGGGAGTGCGTCTTTTTGAATTAGTGGTTTTGTTTCCTTGGGTGAAGGTGGGGGAGGGGCAGAGAGAGAGGGAGACAGAGGCTCAGAGGCAGGCTCTGTGCTGTCAGCGTAGGGCCTGATGTGGGGCTCGAACCGATGAACTGTGAGATCATGACCTGAGCCACCCAGGTGCCCCGAAATTGTTTTTAATGTTTATTTATTTTTGAGAGAGAGAGAGAAAGAGACAGAGTGCAAGCAGATGAAGGGCAGAGAGAGAGGGAGACACAGAATCTGAAGCAGGTTCCAGGCTCTGAGCTGTCCGCACAGAGCCCGACACGGCACCTGAACCCATGAACCGTGAGATCATGACCAGAGCCAGAGTTGGCGCCCCGATTCTGTATGCTTTTGAGCTGGAATCCCCTTGATTCTTGCCAGGATTCTCTGATAGGGGTGGCCAGTCAAGCTGACCCACTTTATTTTATCTGTAGACGCTGTCACTTCATCTGCTGTCCTTGAGCTGGGCTTACCCTTCTGTCAGCTGTTATCCAAGGATATACTGGGCGTAAATACAGATAAAACCACTTTTCTTAGAGAAAGTGCTTTAGTCCTATTAGCTGGGCTTTCAGTAATTTGTCAAAGTGTCAACCACTGTATCAGACAGCTCTGCGGCTCCTGAAGGGCCAGGACGGTGTGGTGGGGAGTGAGCTGGACGTGCCAGTGGTGTGTGAGGAATCACATGGGTGCAGGGGGGCCGACACCCTGGCTGCAGAGTGGAGCCAATTCAGGCTCGGTGCCGGGGACCTGTCAAGTTACGGGGTCCCTTACAGAGTGGGAATTGGAAACCTGGGCCATGGGACACTGCCGGAATTCAGAGACGGAGCCCGAGGATCTTGGGCCACCCCTCCTATGGTGCCTGGCCTCCTGGTGTTCGTAGAGCCCACCCAGGGCTCCCACTTTACCCCTGCGGCACGAGAACCGTGACAGGGCCTGTCCTGCAAAAGGGGGTGTCCTGTGAGGGAGCAGGAGGCCCAGGGTAGTGGGCATGTAGGGACCTTAGTCATTTAATTACTGTGATTAGCGCTCAGGGAAGAGGTGGGGGTGGGGGGGAGGCAAGTTTCCTGCCGTGAGAACTGGGACATAGGACACAGATAGCAGTCACTGCTTTGTTTTAGGCCTTTCGTCCTAAATGTTGATCCGAACCAAGGTGGCCGATCGGTCAGATGTTTTTAGACTTTGGGGCTGAGTCTTGGTGCTTGGGTAATTGCACCTCAGACCTCGGGCAGGTCTAGGACCTGGGTCCTGCCTCTGTCTGTTGGCCTGGCCAATCAGGTCCACAGCCTTGAGCCTCTTATTGGTACTTGTCAGCCAGCCGTCCCTCCCAAACCATGGAATAGACATGCAGGTGTGGAAGGGACTTGAGGTCGCTGTGAGCAGAGGCCACAGCAGACTCAGCGTCCGAGTGAACCGCGGCCGGCCCGCAGCGCACAGGCCCCCCATTAAGGGAAGGTGGTGGCTGCCATTCCACACCAGGACACGGCAAGTGCTGGGTCCCATCCAGGCTTCTGTCATGATCCATTTGGGGAAGGATTTGGAAGGCCTCTCCTTCCCCTGAGAGCAGTTGGTGCTGTTCATCCCAGGAAAAACCTGTATTCAGACCCGTTCTTCATTCTTCCGGAAACAGTAGGCCCTTTCTTCTTCTCAGGGAAAAGGCTTTGCGTGTCAGCCCCACCCACTTCCAAAGGCACGGCTGGGCCGGAGTCTGGTGCATCATCTCGGCGTTGCTCGATTCTGGGGGGTCACGCGGGTCCTTTTCTGTGTGTGGGCCGCCAGGGTGCCACGCTCTATCTGGGGACCAGGGAGCAGGCCTGGCTCATCGTTGGGGTCCCGGGGCCAAGCCGGACCGGGCCGCACCACAAGGTGGGTGGGATAGTCAGTGGGTGACAAGGCCGGGCCTGGCCGCATCCCCTCTGGCTCTGGGGCACGTGTGCCGAGAGGGACCCAGGACCCGCACCTCAGTGTCACCTGTGCGTGGACAGACAGGTAGGAGCAAGGGCACCCAGAGCGGCGGCCTGAGCCATTCCATGGCCACCAGCTGCACACCAACAGTGGGACGATTTGCGGGGAGTTTGGGGGCAGAACAGCCACCTCCGTTATGCGGGAACTCCGTTCCCAGAGCCACAAGGGCGCTGGATTTCATTGTGCCACTGGCCCTCTTTCCCGACCGAGCTCAGCACCGCCCCCTTGTGAGGTGTCGCCTCGCCTGTGGGCGGCACTTGCCCGGAACAGGTGCTTCTCTCAGGTGCTCTGGATGGCTCTGCTGCCCTTGGTTCTGTTATTTACAGGATCACAAAAACCTGTGTCAGAAGAGACCTCGGAGGTCATCCATTCTGCAAGTACTTAGCAGCGTCCGCTGCATAGTGAGGACTGCCTAACCATGAAATTTCGGAGGATGTCAGCATCTGAAGCCCTGACTCGCTGGTATTTTCTCCTGGGAATGCGAAACTGCTTTCAAGAACACAGCCAGGTCCCCTCCTCCCCCGTCATTATAGTTTCCTCTTTCGGATCCGATCACCTTCTGTTAAAGGAGCTGACATATGGAAGGGTCTCGGCACACGGTAGGTTTTCAATGAACGTTGGTTTCTTTTCTTCCCTGATTGGGGTTGAAAAGAAAAGAGAAAAAGCATCGATTAATCCCTACTCTGGAAGCAGGCAACATGTCTGTCAGTTGCTGTAACTCGGTCCCAGCCTCTTGTAGAAAATTTGCGGGTTCTTCCAGCGTCCAACACCCTGGATTTGGGGACAACTCTCAATGGAGAGGAATCCAGGGATGTCTGCCATTTTGTGCCACAACAGCATCCTCTGAAATCCAGAGCAAGGCCGCAGGCGGGGGTTGGGGGCGGTGGACACATTCGTGCCTTCTCCAAAGACGTGCTTCCGGCGACCCGCAGGAGCTGGGTCTTTTACCACGGAGTCTTTTTTATTTTTCTCTGCGCAAGTTCCAGTGAGAACTCTCTAAAGAGGAAGGGGGTGGGCGCAGGAGACAGGAGCTCACATTAAAGCCTACTCCCCAAGATGCTTTATATAAAGTATCCTTCTGGACTTCACCTTCTCCCCCAAGACAACCCTCCGCCCCTCACGGAGGCACTGCTGACTCATTCCGCTGCTGCATTTACCACCCACGGGGTACCCTCCTTCCCACCGCCCAGGACCTCATTCTCTTGTTCCCTCTGGATTGTCCCCACTGCCTCCTGCGTCCTTCCCCTGCTCCTCTTGGTGCCACCGGGGCCTCTTTTTCTTTTGTCCCCTCCTGCTGGGGACACACCCCACTCCGGTAACCCCACAGTCTGCTAAGCCCCCCTCTCCCCTGAGGCCGGAACCCACAGGCCCAGCCCCTTCCTTTGTCCCCAGCACAATTCCTCAGTGTCCCTGAGTGTAGGGCTCCACCGCCCCTTTCGAGAAGCTTCTGCTCACAGTGATTAGCCTCTCTGACAAGTTTAATTTTTTTTTAATGTTTGTTTATTTTTTTTTTTATTTTTTATTTTTTCAACGTTTATTTATTTTTGGGACAGAGAGAGACAGAGCATGAACGGGGGAGGGGCAGAGAGAGAGGGAGACACAGAATCGGAAACAGGCTCCAGGCTCTGAGCCATCAGCCCAGAGCCTGACACGGGGCTCGAACTCCCGGACCGCGAGATCGTGACCTGGCTGAAGTCGGACGCTTAACCGACTGCGCCACCCAGGCGCCCCTATTTTTTTATTTTGAGAGAGAGCACACACATGCAGGTGAGGGGCAGAGAGAGGGGGGGAAAGAATCCCAAGCAGGATCTGTGCTGTCAGTGCAGAGTCTGATGTGGGGCTCGATCTCACAAACCGTGAGATCATGACCTGAGCCAAAATCAAGAGTCAGACTCTTAACCGACTGAGCCACTAGGTGCCCCATACATATATATATATTTTTTAATTTTATTTAATCTCTACACCCAACATGGGGCTTGAACTCATGACCCCGAGATCGAGTTGCATGCTCCTCCCACTGAGCCAGCCAGGTGCCCCTGATTTACATATATCGTGAAATGATTTCCACAGTAGGTTTAGCTACATTGATCTCATATAGATACAATAAAAAGTTTCTCCTTGTTTTTTTTTTCCTTTTTAATTTTTTTTTAAGATTATTTATTTTGAGAAAGAGAGAGAGAGAGAGCATCCCAAGCAGGCTCTGCACTGTTAGCACAGAGCCCGATACAGGGCTCAAACCCACAAACCACGAGATCATGACCTGAGCTGAAACCAAGAGTTGGACACTTAACAGACTGAGCCTCCCAGGCACCTTGAAAGGTTTCTCCTTGTGATGAGAGCTCTTAGGATCTACTCTCTGTCTCTCTCTTTTTTTTAATGTTTATTTATTTTTGAGAAAGGGACAGAGAGTGTGAGCGGGGAAGGAACAGAGAGAGAGGGAGACACAGAATCCGAAGCAGGCTCCAGGCTCCGACCTGTCAGCACAGAGCCCAATGCAGGGCTCGAACCCATGAACTGTGAGATCATGACCTGAGCCGAAGTCTGACACTTAACCTACTGAGCCACCCAGGTGCCCCAGGATCTACACTCTTGATGACTTCCCCATATATCATTCAGCAGTGTTAGCAGTGGTCATCATGTTGTACCTTCTGTCCCTAGTATTTATGTATCTTACAGCAGGAAGTTTGTACCTTCGATCACCTTCCAGCATTGTTTTTGTGATTCGTCCTTGTTGATGCCTGCAGCCTTGGTTCATTTTGACCGTGGGATATATTTCGTTGTAGGAATATAGGAGTTTATGTGTTCTGCTGGCAGTGAACATTTGTTCTTGCAGAACTGGTACTGAGAACATTCTTGTTTATTTCTCCTGCTAGACCTGTGCAAAGATTTCTTTCATGGGTGTCTTTAGTGGTGCAGTGACTGAGTGAAAGAGAATGTGCATTCTTCTTTACGTATTTACTTATTTTTAAAATATATTTTAAAAGTTTATTCATTTTATTTTGAGAGAGAAGCAGAGGGAGAGGGAGAGAGAAAATCCCAAGCAGGCTCTGTGCTGTTCAGCAAACACGTCAGATCTCACCACCTGTGAGATCGTGACCTGAGCCGAAACCAAGAGTCAGGCACTCAGGCAGGTGCGCTGAGAAGGTGCATTCTTAACTTGAGAGAGAAAGCCACATTGTTTTTCAAAGTGACTTTGGCAGTCTGTGAGAGCCCCCATTGCCCCATGCCCTTGCCCCACCCTTGGTATCATCAGACATATTTTGGGTTTGGTGAGTAGATACTGGTAATGGGCATGCAGTTTCCATATTACTAGTGAAATGGAGTTTAAACTTCTGGCTGTGAGACTCACCCTACCTCATTGTCTCCAGGCTCACGAGAGAGGGGTCCATTCGTCAGCCCAGAGCTGAGCCTCCCTTGGGGACTGGGTCCTCCCTGCACCCCAGGGCGTCCCTCCTACCCCACAGCTGCGCAGGGCACTCCCACCGCAGACCCGAGCAGATTGATGGGCTTTTCACGGGCGTCCCCTTCCTGTGCTCCCTCGTGCAGGCTGAGGAGGGTGAAGGAGCCTCGAGAGAAGCAGAAGCATTAAGGTGAATTCCAGGTACGACACCACGTGGCCAGACGTGACCTGGGGGCCCAGAGGAGTACACGCACGAGGCGTGTCTTCCCGGGAGACTAGTCTTGCTGGGCTGCCCCACGTACAGCACAGAATGAGGTTCCCGTGTTGGTGGAAAATGAAGGAAGCAGGCTGTGGGCTTGATCGTGTTTGACAATGTGATTGCTCCCACTGACTCTCGCGCTGGGTGTCCTGGGAGCACAGCCAGCCACTTGTCTCACTGGTTACAGATGGACTCAGCAGTATGGCCCGGAGGTGGGTCAGACCAGCTACCTCCGGGGAGCTGTGGCAGCATAATGGGTAACGTGGAAGTCAATGATAGCTTTGCTTCCCATTTCTTCCTCTCTTCTGAATCTGGAATGTTCTTTTTTTTTTTTTTTTTCCTTTTTGAGAGAGAGCACGTGCCCACGCACAAGTGGGGTAGGGGCAGAGGGAGAGGCAGACACAGAATCTGAAGCAGGCTCCAGGCTCTGAGCTGTCAGCACAGAGCCCGATGTGGGTCTTGAACCCACAAACCATGAGATCATGACCTGAGCCGAAGTCTGACGGTTAACCAACTGAGCCACCCAAGCACCCCAAACATTTTCTTTTTTTTTTTTTTTTGAGTTTGTTTGTTTGTTTGTTTGTTTTGAGAGGGAAGCAGAGACAGCGAGAGTTTGGGAGGGGTAGGGAGAGAGGGAGGGAGGGAGAGAGAATCCCAAGCAGGCTCTACACTGTCAGCACAGAACCTGATGAGAGGGGCTCAAACTCACAAGACCGTGAGATCGTGACCTGAGCTGAAACCAAGAGTCGGAGGCTTAACCCACTGAGCCATCCACGTGCCCTGCGAGCATTTTCAGTCATTGTATTCGTGATGGTGATCTGTGATCACTGACTCCAAGTCACTGAAAGCTCAGTGGTTCGCATTTTTAGCAATAAAGCATTTTTTAATTAACGTGTGTACTTTTGGGGGACGCCTGGGTGGCTCAGTCGGTTGAGCATCCTACTTCGGCTCAGGTCATGATCTCACTACAGTTTGTGGGTTCGAGCCCCGCGTGGGGCTCTGCGCTGACAGCTCAGAGCCTGGAGCCTGCTTCGGATTCTGTGTCTCCCTCCCTCTCTGCCCCTCCCCCACTCATGCTCTGACTCTCTTTCTCAAAGATAAATAAACGTAAAAGAATTTTAAAAAATGACATACTATTTGTAAGCATAATACTATTGCACACCTAACAGACTACAGCACGGTAGAAACATAACTTTTATATGCATTTAGGAAACTGAAAACCTCGCTTACCACACTTGATTGTGACATTTACTTTATCGCCGTGGTCTGGAACCGAACCCGAAATATCTCTGAGGTGTGCCTACAAATACTCCAAAGAATGAACCTACTAGCGGTTTTCCTTATGAAGGAAATGTTTATTCTCCAGGGCCAACTCAGAACGCTTTTCTTTCATCTGCTAAAGCAGGGAAGAGAGGACACTGAACAGGTACTCTAGTAATAGAAGTGTCATTGCTGTGCGTGTGTGAACGTGCCTACTGGGTTTTCTAGTGAGGCATCAGCTCACGCATAAACCTTGCCTGCTTGGCAGAACAACCTCTAGAAGTTAATACGAAGAGGACGACCGTTTATTGCCTCTGTCAGCTCACGGGGGCCTGGGGCTAGGCTCTCACCTTGATTTCACAGGACGAGAAAATGAGCCGGTGAGGAGCACAGTCTAGCGGTAAAACTCAGGCTGTCCGACTCAAAAACCTGTATTCGGAATTTCTATACAACGTTTCTCCTTCTGTGCGTGATGACCTCCCTTCTTACCCCGTCTGTGGACTAGGGACGCCCCCCGCTGCACTCTTGGCTCCCTTCCCATCCACGTGGTAACTCTCCTGGGGTACCAAAGCCCATGTGAGTTCGGACACGTTATCAAGCATTTTTCAGATAACCAAATTTGATACAGTTGGTCAAGAGCTCTGCCTGCTGTCACCGGACGCTGTCGGCGATGCGGGGGAGGAGGGGAGTGGGAAGTGTGGCCTAAACCAGGGGCGAGTATAAAGGAATGCTTCTGGGGCCTCGGAGGTTGGCTGGGTTCTGGCACAGCTCCGCTTGGGACTGATATGGTGGAATCAGAGCAGGCCTAGAGCTGGTGTGTGCCTGGGCTGCTCGATCAGGGTGGATCCCGTGATCCCAGAAAGCCAACCCTGGTCACCTCTCAATTACCAGGATGCTGGGAAGGGCAAAGCCATCACCAGACCCATTCGGAAACCTGATTCATTCTAGATCTTTCTGCTCCTTTACAGCAAACCTGTACCTTGAGGTCAGCCTCCCCAAAACCCTCTTGATAGTCAGAGGACAGAGGCTGAGCAGAGTAGAGGACACACTTCTGAAGCTCGCCCCAAACAGGCTCTTCCAGAGTCAGTCTGGAATAACATAGGTGAAGTCCCCTGGTAGTTCTTTAGAATGTAACAGATCCTAAGGCACTTTTTCATACAGTCTTCTATCTAATTCCCATTTTACAGATGGGAAAACTGAGGCTCGACAAAGTCACGTTTATCAAATGACATGTTCAAGGTCATACAACTAGTAAGTGCTGAAAAGGAACGTAATGTACGTATTACTTAGAAAACAGTGATTAACTGGCTTTAAGAGCTAAATCTGTCTCCTGCTTGGGGATTCATTCAGCTTCTCAAATCTGTGGACTCAAAAAAAATTTTTTTTTCTTTTTGATTCTCAACCGTTCTATGAATATCGCTCTGTTCCGTCTTCTCGCCTCGCCTTCTGGGACTCTGGTTACGTGTCCACTAGACCTCCTGAGTGCCTCCAACATGGTTTACATTCTTACCAGCTTTGCACCCCCCGATTCTTGGTTCTGTTTCAATCTTGATATTTTCTGTCAATCGGTCTTCCGGTTCCCTAATCCTGGCTATTGATGTATCCAATCAGTAAACCTACTCACTGAACTGTTAATTTTAGACTTAGAATTTTTTAGTTCTGGAATGTCTGTTTGATTCCTAAAAACAAAATTCAGGGGTGGCTCAGCTGGTTAAGCGTCCAACTCTTGATCTCGGCTCGGGTCACGAGCTCACGGTTCATGAGATCAAGCCCCAGGTCGGGCTCTGCGGTGACAGTGCAGAGTCAGCTTGGGATTTTCTCTCTCCCTCTCTCTCTCTATGCCCCTCCCCCCTCAAAATAAATACATAAACTTAAAAACTCCTGAGTCCCTGGGGATATCCTTTTTCATCTACATTGTCCATTTTCCCATTTCCTTGAATATATTGAAAAAATTTTTTTTAATATATTTTATTTATTTTTGAGAGAGAGAGAGAGAGAGAGTGCGCGTGCGCGCGCACGCGCGCGCACAGGTGGGGGAGGGGCAGAGAGAGAGGGAGACACAGAATCCGAAGCAGGCTCCGGGCTCTGAGCCGTCGGCACAGAGCCCGACGTGGGGCTTGAACCCACCAACCGTGAGATCATCACCTGAGCTGAAGTCGGACGCTCAACCGGCAGAGCCACCCAGGCACCCTGTGTTTTGCTTCTCGATATAAACGGCAGCCCCATGCGAGGCTGCATGTTTCCTCAACAGAATGTGTCACCTGAGACACGTGGTGAATTGCAGCCCTGCGAACTTCCCACGGCGTCTGCACTTGCACTTTTGCGTAAGGTGTATAAACTCTAGCAGGCAGTGGTTCCTCTGACGGCCACGAGCAGAAGCTGGGTAAGATACTTAAAGGCATAAGAGAACTGTAGAAACACTATGGACGTGAGGGACTAATATTCCGGAGAGGAGAGGACCACCGGAGAGGTCAGTGGCAGGTGGCAGCTCTTTCTGTGTCGGGAGCATTTGCCAGGCCTGGCTGCCGGCCGGGGCTGCTGGGGGGAGGAAGGAAGCACACAGAACGGGGAACGGCGCACAGGACCCGGGGGGCAGCCTCCCCACAAGACAGTGGCTGAACGGCAAGTCTCTGCGGGTCTGGAGGTAGGCTGGACGTTTCCAAAAGGCCGAGTAAAACTTCTCTCGTGTTTACGGTGCTAAGAAGTGGAGGCCTGCCAAGGGGTCTGGAGAAGAACCGCGAAGGCAGGAAAGCTCCAGCGGGAGCAGGGACTGGCGCTGGCATCTACATCCCCCCCTCCCCCGGGGCGCTAAAGGGTGTGGGGAGGAGCTGGAGCCTCAAAGGCCGTGTTTGGCCCCTGGGGAAAAGACAGACCGGCAGAGATGTGGGAGCCTGAGTGACAGAACTGGGGACGAGCAGCCCCGGACGGCACGGCCCGTTTCCCCTTCAAGGTTTGCCAGATTTGAAGGTTAAAATCTGGAAGGCTACGGAACGAAGCTGAAGACCTCAGACAGAACGGGATGATCTCCCAAAGCCTTTCGGGGAAGAGGATATAAAGACGTGCCAGGCTCACAGCTGAGAGCCGTGGAGGGCCTTCCCTAAAAACAAGTGAAGCCGAGGCGGCCTGAGCCTGACCAGAGCTGGAACTGGGCCCCGACCTGGTTCCGTGCCTGCGTGGAACATGGATTTGTTATACTCCCCGCTTGCCCAGCAGACGAAGAGGGGAACTGTCTCTTGTAGGTGATAACGTCATGTGGAACCCTAACAGTGTGTTCATACCCATTTCCCACCATACAGTGGAGAATGAGTAGACATGCTCAGTCGGTTAAGCGTCCGACTTCAGCTCAGGTCACGATCTTGTAGTATGTAGGTTCGAGTCCCGCGACGGGCTCTGTGCCGACAGCTCAGAGCCTGGAGCCTGCTTTGGATTCTGTGCCTCCCTCTCTCTGCTCCTCCCCCACTTACACTCTGTCCCTCTCTCTCTCTCTCAAAAATATTTAAAGAAAATTGTTTTAAATAATTGAAAACATTTGCAATGTTGCAAGAATCATCAAAACGTGACACTGAAGTGAGCAGACACTGTTGGAAAAATGGTGCCGATCGACTTGCTTGACGCAGGGTAACCACAAACCTCCAGTTTGTAAACAACGCAATTATCCGTGACAGGCAGTAACGTGAACCCCAGCAGAACGCGGTGCGCCCCTACTCAGCATGCTACCGTTCCTGCTCAGATCATCAAAAGCTATTTGATGAGGAAGTCAGCAGCGAGTTTTGTCACTCCTGCCTGTTAGCAAACGTCCAAGAATCCCTTATTTCCAGGGACCTTTTTCTTGATTGTTTCTTAGAGCCTCAGGGCTTCGAAGGATTTCTGCCAGAGTGAGCCTTAGTTGCTATTTCCTAACACTTCTCAGTTGTTCCTTGATGATTTTATTTACATGTCTCCACCCTCTTCCTGACTTCCTGCAACTAGAAGATGAGGAATCTTGACTCATTCATCTCGTATTCGGTTAACAGAATGCCTGACAAGTAAATGCTCAGTATATGAACGTATGAATGTAGCGTGTGCTGGGTTTATCATTCCAGGTTCGTTCTCTCCCCTTCCTACCCTGCTGTGGCCTCCCAGAGGCTGATCTGCAGACCACAGCATGGGTCCCCGGGGGCCTCCGGCTTCTGGTTGGGTCTGGCCAGTGGCAGGAGATCAAGGGGAGAAGCGAGGGTATTTGTGCCCCCGGCTCCCCTCTTGTGGGAAGCCATGCGTATCCTGGGATGTCTCTCAACCAAAGGTCACCTCTCTCCTCCAGGCAGCCAGCTCTACGTGACTCTGGTCTTCCTCAGTCTGTAGCCTCTTCCTCCCTGATCCTTTGAGCCAGAGAAGGGGGCGACATCAAACACCAGGTCCCCCGCACCACCCCCTACAGCCTCCCTCCACCCAGCTCATGCCTGTATCGTTACTTCCTTTGTAAATTAACCCTCGGCAAATTACCCCCGTTAAGTATACCTTCACCTTCTTGTTGGGAAACAGCAAGCCCCAATCGCTTATGGAGATTTTAAGCGAGCTGGACGCTGGGGCTCCGGGTGCTTAAAAAGGGGCACAGCGCTGGTCGTCAGAGTGTGTGGTGTGGCTGGCCACGAAGGACCGTTGGATGCGTGGCAGCTTTGAGGAAATAAACAGCGGTTTTGGAAACTATTCTCCACTCGGGGCAGACTTCTCTCCCACTAACTTGTACGATCTTATTTTAGACCGACGGTCTGTTTTTAAGTCTCTGAAATTACCCCTTATCATGGTTGTGTATCTGACTCAGCACAGAATGTGCCAGGAGAGGAGGAACTCGGGACCAAAAAGAACAGAGTGGGGACGCGTACGTTAGGCACCAGCCGTGCCAGATGAAGACTTTGTAAGGAGTTCCGTTGGTGTCGAATTCTGTGTTTCACTTCCTGCTCTCCTGGGTTTTCTCCTGCAGGTGATTATAAACAGCACCATCACACCCAACATGACCTTCACCAAGACGTCGCAGAAGTTTGGGCAGTGGGCGGACAGCAGAGCCAACACGGTGTTCGGCCTGGGGTTCTCCTCGGAGCAGCAGCTGACAAAGGTAACGAGGTCCCCTCGTCCGGACACTGTCACCCAGTCCCTGGGTGCTGAGGGCCTGAGTGGCCCCGCTGGTGAGCAGGATTCCTCTTCAGCCTTTGATTTCACCCTGGCTGGCCCCGCAGGGCTGCCCAACCAGATGGATGACCTTTTAGAAATCCCAGGTCCCTGGAAATGAAGCTGTTGTTGGGGAAGGAAACTCACAGGACACCTGCTCCTGCAGAGCCTGAGATCCCAGCCCCAGGGCGCGGCTCTGCAGGCGGTTCCTGCCCTGTGTGTCACCCCGGGCCTTGTGCCCAGAGTGCGTGCGCCTGGCGGCCACCAGCATCAATGACCCCCTGGTTGGAGCCCTTAAGGAGAGGGAGGTCCTGCTGACTACTCGCTAGCAAACAGTTCCTCATGTGGAGGCCCTGTGCCCCTTAAAGCGTCACACCGCGTTTTGTCTCACGGTTTCTGGGGAAAGGATTCGTAGCTTAGGTTTGATTCTCCAAGGGGCCCAGGACACGCTCTGTGGACAGTCAGAAGGTGTTGAGGAGCACATCGTGACCGACCACAGGCTTGGAGAGCCCCAGGGTCTGCGGGAACAAGCTGACCACTTCTGAGAGGCTCACCCGCTGATGGATGTGTGAGCAAGTGGGCTTCCCTGGAGGATGGGGAAGGAGCCCTGTGTGCGTGTTCAGAATGCATTGCTTGAAAGCGAGACTGGCTAGTTTACATGACACAGGAACTTACTGGAAGGTCAGAGGGCCTCAGGGAACCCCGGGGGAGAGTTGAAAGGGAAGGGCTGGAGCCAGGCTGGCTTCAGGAGGCTAGGCTCTGGGAGTTGTTTCTCTCTAGACCATTGCCGTGAGCATATTCATTGAGCTGTGGCTGGGCGGACCCCGTGCGAGGCGCTGAGCACGTGGAGCTGTGGTCCCGTCCGTTCCCAGAGGCATTTACAAAATTCCAGGTTCGGGGGACTTGACAGGGCCACTTGGTATGGACTGGGATGCTTGGATTTCCTGAGTACACGGGGGACAGCTTTCAGGAAGCCGCCCCGCAGGGGCCCACGGATTTGTACCTCTTCTCTGTTCAACGTGTGTGCGTGTACTGTGGACACACGCACGCACACCTCGGCACACACGTGCATACCTAGGTACACATGCATGTGCACACTTAGGCACATGCACACGTGCATACTTAGGCACACACATGTGCACGCTTAGGCACACACACACATCTCTAAGGAGGCCTGCAGCCCACAGACCCAGCCATCCTACCTCCAGCCAGACACGCGACCCCGATGGAGGCCACCCCACGCCCTCTGTATCCCCAGGTCCTTACATGGACGCCACTCCCTAAGAAGCCCAAGAGACCCAAAATGACCTGGTGGCACTTTGAGCATCTCTTTTATGCCACCTGCTCACAGGAGCATTCTTTCCTGGGTCCCAACACGTCCAGCTCACCAGGGCTGTGAAGCACAGGGAAAATCCTTGAGTCTAGGTCATCGGGTATCATCGTGGGAGGCGATGTCCCTTGGTCCCCGGACTCGCGTGCTGCGCCTCTGGGGAGAAGCACCACGTGCTCCCACCCGGAAAGCCTGGTGCTCCCGCAGGCAGCACAGCAGGCGGGAGGGCCCACAGTCCTAAGGTTATCGGACGCTGCTTCGTTTCGTCGGCGCAGAAGCGGGTTGGCTGGTTTCAGGCTGTGCTGTGTGGCACAGGAGACCTTCAGGAGGCCTCCGGGCGGCGGGGCTGGCCTAGCGACGACAGACCATGGCATCTGTCAAGGGAGGAGGAGTGCTCCGGACGAAGGGCCCCCGTGCGATCCGCTTTCCACCGAGCCGGTGGCCTGAGGGCGCGGTGCAGATCTGGGGCCTCGGGGTGGATCCCTGTTGTTGGCAGTTGGCGCTCAGCAGGTCAGAGGGTGGGGCGGCCCTGGAGAGCAGGGGTGTGGGTCATCTAGGTCGCGAGGGGCCTCTCTCTCTGGTGCCCGGCGAGTGTGTTGGCAAGCCTTTTGGGCGAGCACTGGGCTGCCTGCAGGACCAGGGTGGGGCGTGTGGTTTTTAAGGATTCTCTCTGGTGTGAAGGTGGGGACTTTGGAAGAGCATAGTCTGTTCAGGCTGTTACAGCAAAATGCCACGTGTTGGGGTGGCTTACAGGCAACAGAAGCTGACTTCTTGGAGCTCTGGAGGCCGGAGGTCTGAGATCGGGATGCCGGCACGGTCAGGTTCAGGGGTAGGTCCTCTTTCTGGTTGTGTCCTGGCAACTTCTTGCTGTGCTCTCACGTGGCCCAAAGAGAGCAAGAGAGCTCTATGGGGTCTCTTAATAACTTCTTCTTTAGTGTTTTTATTTGAGAGAGAGACAGACAGACAGAGCACGAGTGGGGGAGGGGCAGAGCGAGAGAGGGACACAGAATCATCGGAAGCAGGCTCCAGGCTCCAAGCTGTCAGCACAGAGCCCAACACGGGGCTCGAACCCACAAACCGCAAGATCATGACCTGAGCTGAAGTCAGACGCTGGACCAACTGAGCCACCCCGGCGCCCCAATCAGTGGGGTCTCTTATAAGGGTACTAATCCCTTTTATGAGGGAGCCACCCTCATGACCTCATCACCTCTCAGTGGCCCCACCTCCTAATCCATCACATTGGGGGTTAGGACCTCAACGTAAGAATTTGAGGGGGGCACAGGCTTTCAGCCAGTTGCAGCCATTCATGCAGAATATGAATCTTTCAGACTTGGGTTCCCTCTGGGCTCACTGGGTTCCACTGATGTAGCCGTTCCCAAATCTTTGTCACTAAGCTTCCCACTTTGTTTCTTCCAAGTCCCTACCCAGGCAGCGAGGCCCCTCACCATTTCCCCAGGGTTCAGCGTAGACCCGACTCCAGGCGACCTGCCCCGTGCACACCGGACAAGGAAACACTCCAGCTCGTGCCCACAGGGAGGATTTTCCTTTTCCATCATCGTCCACGTCACGGGACCCGCGTGGACAACCCCATGACAGCGTGTGCCGGGGGCCGGTCATGCGGCGTGTGGCTTTGAGGGTGGGCCGGGCTGGTAGAGGCCGGCCCAGACGTGAAACCGCAGGCTACGAAGGGTTTCAAGCCAAGGACGAAAGTGGTCGGATCCGCACCGCAGGCAGATGTTTCCAGTGTTGAGGGAGACGGGGTTGTTCTGGTCCAGAACGGAGATGGCGAGGACCTGCGTGAGTGGACGTGGGAGGCAGGGGCTCTGGGATGAGGGCGGGCACATGGACGGATGGACAGAGCTGCCATTTTCTGAAACGAGGAAGAAGAGGGGCTGTGAGGATCAGAGAGGATTTTTGTGAATTGGAAGCAAGTATGATCGTGGTTTGGTGAATGAATGATTCCAGAACCCCTGTCTGGGGTGGGCACCACGGCTGCCCGGAGGAGGCGGGGTGGGGGAGTTGGGAGCAGCCCCTGCCCTGCCCCCCATGCCCCCTTCCCACACCCGCTGGGGCCCTCGGACCCCTGGGGACGCAGCGATACGGGGAGGCTCCTGTGGGAGGCAGGGCGTTGGCGGGGCCGTGAGGCCGTGTGTCCCTGACCCCGCCCGAGGCTCCGGGCCTTCTGGAAGCCCAGGCAGAATCCCTCTCAGCTGCCTGGAACAACTTCTTCAATCTCTGGAGGAATCAGAGTCGCCAGGAAGGATAAACAGGAGAGAGTTTAACGGAAAGAATCGAAGGAAGGGGGAACTCAAAAATCAGAACAAGTTGTGAAAGTTCACTTCTTTGTCCACCGAGACCTGGGGGGACCTCAAGCCATGCCTGCCTCCACGCTCGGCCACTTTGCATCCTTCCCAGGCCGAAGAAAACGTCCTGTCGTCAAGGAGGAGTGTCTGGTCTTCCCGAGTCACTTGGTCTGTTCTGGCAGCGGAGTCTCGGCTCCGTGACTGTGACCTGCCCTTGCCACAGAGGCTTATCAGAGAAGCGCTCGGATGTCTCCTTTGTTCAGAATGTTTCAAGCCAACTTTTCCCTTCCCTGTGAAGGGAACGATTAACCACACACGGATAAATTACCATGAAGTGCGGCTGGAGGTCTCGACAAGTGGCAATTAGCTAGCAGAAAGGAACTTGGGCCTGAGGGGACAGCTGTGGCCGAGTATTTCTGACTCCACAGAGCAACCACCCACAGTCCTGAGACAGGAATCTGTAATCAAACCCCATAACTAGGCTAGAAAAAGGAACAGCAGCGCGGCTATTTTCATTTCAGAACACTTTCTACGCACGTCTCTCTCTACCCCCCGGAAGGAAAATAGAAACCTTGGTCTCCACTGTTCCCATTATAAGGGCCACTTTACACCACGGTCCCAAAAGTCCTACAGGGACACTTTCTGCTCTTTAGACAGGCTTTCCAAAAATAATAGCAGCTGTGTAGTCCCAGAGGTAAGCTGGGACTCGGCTGTCCACCCACCCGAGGGGACGTGATGGCGCCTACTGAACGTTAAAAGGGATTTGCACATTCTGGTAAAAGGAGGAGCTTCGGAAAAGAGACAAAAAGGAAGGAAACCCAAATGTAAAAGTGAGCCACTTGCTAAAGTTTAGATTCTTTCTGGTATCTGACCTTAGATGTCGCTGTTCTGAGTTTGGTGTCATTTATCCCAGACAGAAGGAACCACTTCCTGCCACGAAGGCGGTGACCCAGGGTGGGGTTGCTTGTGCCCTGCGATTGATTCGTCTGAACCCTGACACACACACAGAACATTTGCTCTTGACCCATTTTAATTATTTCATCTGTAATTCATATTTGTATCCTTATGTTCACTTAAGTCTGTGTAGTTGTAAGAACATTGCTCTGTCTGCCACCTTTCTGATTTAAGGGCAGTTGTTTTAAAGTAGGAGATAGTAGTCATTCATCCTTTTGATGTTTTGGTGAGAATGCCTTTGGCTGCAAGTAACAGGGAACTAGTCACAAGGCTGAAACAAATAGAGTTCTTCTTTACACACAGAAGAGAAGTCCTAAGGCAAGCAGTTGCCAGCAGGATGCAGTGGCTCCACGATATTGGGTGTGAGAGCTCTGCATGTTTGTTTCTTTGATTGGCATTTTCCTCATGGTGCTAAGATGGCTTCTCAAGCTCTATCCATCACATCTGCATTCATCGTAAGAGGGAGAAGGTAGAAGGTAGTGCTACAGGACCTTCCCTGTGAGGTTCTTTGCAGACTTCTCCTTGGGTCCAACTGTCAGTCCCTGGGCCACCTTCCCACAGGGGAAAAAAAAAAAAGAAGAAGAAGTAGGTCACTATGGCCAGCTCGGAGTGGCTCTCATTCTCTCTCACCTTGGAAATTTTCTGCTCCAGTCAAATTTGAGATTTTGTTAAGCCAAGAGAAAACAAGAAATGGATTTTGAATGGAGCAAATAGTGTCTGTCACAGAGTCTTCACTGGCCAAGGCCGAAAAAACAAAAAAGCCACAAATAAGATAATAGTCTTTCATTTTCTAGCAGGATAACGATGAAAAAGATGATGATTTTAACTTTTAAAAAACTATTACTGCAAGTTTAAAAACTGCAGAAAATGATGAAGCACCTGGGTGGCTCAGTCGGTTGAGCGTCCGACTTCAGCTCAGGTCATGATCTTACAGCCCGCATCGGGCTCTGTGCTGACAGCTTGGAGCCTGGAGCCTGCTTCGGATTCTGTGTCTCCCTCTCTCTGCCCCTCTTCCACTTGTGCTCTGTCTCCCTCTCTCTCAAAAATAAATAAACACTAAAAATTTGTTTTAATTTTAAGGGGCTCCTGGGTGGCTCAGTTGGTTAAGCGTCCAACTTTGGCTCAGGTCATGATCTCACGGTTCCTGGGTTCGAGCCCCCCGTCAGGCTCTGTGCTGACAGCTCGGAGCCTGGAGCCTGCTTCAGATTCTGGGTCTCCCTCTCTCTCTGCCCCTCCCCCATTCATGCTCTGTCTCTGTCTCTCTCTCTCTGTCAAAAATAAATAAGAAACATTTAAAAATTTTTTAAAAACTTCAGAAAATTATCCTAACAAGTAAAGACGTGAGAATTTGGCATACGTTTTAGAAAGCTTTATGCTTTGAATATCCTTTGATCCACTGGTTTCATTAACTGGCTTTTATTCTAAGGAAATAATTATAACGGAGTACAGAGATTGAGCTTTAAGAATTTGACTTGAAATATCATTTATAATGGCAAAAGCAAAAAACCAAGACACCAGCCAAATGTCCAACAGTAAGAAATTAGGTGAAATACATTCCAGTATATCCTTCAGGGCAAGATACTGCATAGCAATTCACATGGGGTAATAGAAAAGCATATAATTGCATGGGAATATTAATGTCCTGTTAATTTCAAAAGTGGCTATAAAACGAGGTGTACCATATCATTCTGTTTCAAAGATAAATGTGTGTAATGGATGCATACATAGAGATAGGAAAATATTAGAAGTTTACGTGGTGGTGGGACCATAGGTTTGAAGAATATTTTTTTCTAAACTGTACTTTCTACATTCAGAAGCTTGTGCTTTTTTTTTTTTTTTAATGTTTATCTTAGGGAGAGATCGAACGTGAGTGGGGGAGGGGGAGAGAGAGGGAGACACAGAATCCGAAGGAGGCTCCAGCCTCTGAGCTGTCAGCGCAGAGCCCGACACGGGGCGCGAACTCATGAACCGTGAGATCATGAGTTGAGCCGAAGTTGGATGCTCAACCAACTGAGCCACCCAGGCGCCCTGCGTGTTCTTTTTTATAGTAAGGGGGAATGTTAGAAAACTTAAGCCTTGGCGATAAGATTTTTCACCGGTGGACAATCCCCTGGCTCCTTGGTTGCTTCTAAGTTTCCGTTATTGTATTGAGGCCTTTTTTTTTTTTTTTTTTTTTTCACGTTCTCAATTATTTTCATAGAATAGTTTCCCTGAAGTGATATCACTTAGGTCAAGGGGTATGAACGCTGTTTTCACTGGTGATCTGGAAATGTCTTGCCCGCCCTGGGTATTGTAACTGTATTTACTGTTTGCTAATTTAGCAAGCAAAGAATAGTACCTCATGATTTTGATTTGCATTTCCAGTGGGACTGAACAATTGTTTTTATCAATTGCTTACTTACTGTGTTTTATATTTGTGCATTTTGCTGTTTATCTATTGGGGTTTTCACGTTTTCCTTTTCAGTGTGTACAAACTTCCTCTACTAAAGATAATGGCCCCTTCTCTGTGATACCAGCCTAGCAACGGATATTCCCCCCCAGGCATTTGTTTCCCTTCTGATTTAGTTTTTCTTCCCCTTTTCTGCTGCAAAGCTTTCACCTGTTTTTTTAGACAAATCTGTCTCTTCTGTGATTCTCTTTTATTTCTTCCAAGTTGAGAACATTACCTTCTTACCCCTCAAGCAGAAGTTTGGTGAATGTTCAATTCTGTTTGCATCCAGATTTTTAAAAAATATCCCGACCCCGTTACCTCACCGATCATGTATCATGCCACTTGTTTGTAGTAAAGGTTTAAATTCATTTCCCCTGTTTACTAATGTTGTGTCACTCCATCTCTGTGGGGTAACCTTCCCTATCAGTGTATCGATTCCTCGTTTGTCACAAGATGATGTTTATATAAGAGGTAGGGCCTGTTTCCCTCACGCGGCTACTGATAACACATCTTTTAAGATGATTATTTATTAAATTTTTTTTAATTTAATGTTTATTTATTTTGAGAGAGAGAGAGAGAGACACAGAGTGTGAGCAGGGGAGGGGCAGACAGAGAGGGAGACACAGAATCTGAAGCAGGCTCCAGGCTCTGAGCTGTCAGCACAGAACCCGATATGGGGCTCAAACCCACGAGCCGCAAGATCATGACCTGAGCCGAAGTCAGACGCCTAACCAACTGAGCCACCCAGGCACCGCCCCTACAATGATTATTTGTTCCAAATTGATCCTATAGGGCTTATCCTACTTGGTTGCATTTTAGGCTTACTTTGTGAAATTTCCTTTTTTATTCTCACCCATTTGAATGTAAAACAAAATCCTCCAAAAACTCAGAGTTTCTCTGAGGACAGAAACCAAATCTTAGGTATTTCAGTGTCCCCGGCACAGTCCCAAGTACATAGAGATCACCACTTCCTAGTTCTGAATGAATGAATTCACCCTGTTTTGGCACTCTTTTACTAACGTTCATGGTTTCAAGGCTCTCACTTTTATTTTACTTGAAGAAACTAGTCAGATCGAGGCCAGAGATGCCACAGTTCCCTGTTTGAACCCCTGTCACATGCCCAGCAAAGCCCTGTCCTTTTTCTCGAGTGATCCATGGAGGTAGTGTTATTGCCTGCATTTTATAGATGAGGAAACCGAGGTTCAGAGTGGCTCATTTCCCTGCATTTGAAAGGCTGATGAGGGTCGGAACTGAGCAGCTCACCCAAGCTAGCAGTTAAGCAGGTAAGTCTTAGGACACTGTAGTGTCCAGTGCTGGTGTCAGATGGCCTGTGTTCAGTCTCAGGGTGACCTTGGCGGTTATGAAACCCATGTGTCCCCATGTGGATACTGAGCACCTAAGGGTCGCTGGGAGTGCACGGCCAGACAAGACATTCCAGCTGTTCTCCTCTTATCCCTGTGAAGCCAAGAATAGGTGACCTTCTTTTTCTTTTTCTGAGATGTTCTAGGCCGTTATTATTTTTTAAAAAAATTTTTAATGTTTATTTACTTTTGAGAGAGAGACAGAGTACAAGTGGGGGAGGGGCAGAGAGCGAAGGAGACACAGAATCTGAAGCAGGTTCCAGGCTCTGAGCTGTCAGCACAGAGCCCAAGAAGGGGCTCGAACTCATGAACCTCGAGATCATGACCTAAGCAAAAGTTGGACGCTCAACCGACTGAGCCCCCCCCCCCCAGGCGCCCCTGGCTGTTGTTATTTATAACGGCACCCTCATCCCGCAGTCCCTTTGAGGTTGTGTGTTTTGGTGTATGTGTTCGTGCTCTCCCTTTTATAACTGAGAAGGAGAGCCACCCATCAGTGTAGCGGAGGAGAGCTGTAAAATCGGGACTGGCCAGGGGCTCCCCACTCCATATCTGACATTCTGTGCCTCAAGCCTCGTCTTTGCCTTAAAGGTCCCCGTGGCCTGTTTTGAGTTGAAGCTTTTAGAAGTAATTTTTTAAAGGCTTTTTTTTTTTTTAATGTTTATTTATTTTTGAGAGAGAGACAGTGCGTGGGCAGGGGAGGGGCAGAGAGAGAGGGAGACACAGAACCTGAAGCAGGCTCCAGGCCTCTGAGCTGTCAGCACAGAGCCCGACACGGGGCTCGAACTCACGAACCACGAGATCCTGACCTGAGCCGAAGTCAGATGGTCAACCGACTGAGCCACTCAGGCGCCCCAGTAATTTTCTTTTAAAGAGGGAGTGTGTACAACCGTGTTTTACATCTTAAGGTAATGGAGCCTCTCTCTGCAAGTGGAAAACCTAATCAGTTAAGTATTTAGCAACTGCTTTGGGCAAGACTCTTGGCATTCTTGTTGGCACAGGAAGGTAACTGGGTGTGTGGAAGACAGATCTGCGTCCAAGTTCAGGTTTATCATAACTAGCCGTGTGACCCCCGGGCTTTAACCAGCCTCCCTAAGGGTGCATTTTCTCATCGGGACACTGTAGAGCTATCCCGTCGTACAGAATGGTGGGGAGGAACCAAAAGAGAGAACGTGTGTTAAGAAGCCATTACACTCCTTCACATATAGATGTGGTTGTGCTCAGGGCCCAGGGGAAGTGGGGGGTAAGTACGCCTACCCAAGGCAGCGACTGTGGGACCACTGAGGGGCCGCCATGATGGGTGTCAGGGGACAAAGAAAGAAGCCGCCACTGGAATGGAAGGTTTGCGCCTTAGGCTGAGAGTCTCCAAGAGCAGAGCTAAGGTCTTCACCAGTTAGGGATGTTAGAGACAGAGCGAATGGAGGCCCCGAACTCATCCAGAAGTGACTTGTTCTGTCAAAGCCTGGAAGAACTTTATATACTGACTTGGTTGCCACTGACTTCTGTTACTCAGCTCTTGACCTTCTGGGAGGCAGAGCGGTTTCTGGTAGCTGCACCAGATATCTGAGTATATCTGAGTATATAAGTATATGAGTATATCTGAGTATATGAGTATATCTGAGTATATCTGAGTACATGAGTATATCTGAGTATCTGAGTATATCTGAGTATGTGAGTATATCTGAGTATATGAGTATATCTGAATATATGAGTATATCTGAGTATCTGAGTATATCTGAGTATATCTGAGTATCTGAGTATGTGAGTATATCTGAGTATGTGAGTATATCTGAGTATATGAGTACATGAGTATATCTGAGTACATGAGTATATCTGAGTATCTGAGTATATCTGAGTATGTGAGTATATCTGAGTATGTGAGTATATCTGAGTATATCTGAGTATGTGAGTACATGAGTATATCTGAGTATATGAGTATATCTGAGTATATGAGTATATCTGAGTACATGAGTATATCTGAGTATATGAGTATATCTGAGTATATGAGTATACATGCCTCAGCGCCCAGCTTCCTGCAGGGCCCAGCTCACACATGGTGGCCGGGGGGGGGGGGGGGGGGGGGAGGGGTACCTCTTCACCGAAGGGCTGAGTGCTGCTTGGACCATGTGTTTTTGACTGAATGAGCATGACGCTGGCTAATGACATTTCCAGTCTAGTTTAAAAACAGCTTCCCGTGAGACAAGGGGCAGAGACAAGACAGAGACAAGAAAGGATCCGTGAGAAAGAGTGCCCATTTGGTTTGGTAGCCTGGCAGAACATCGGCCTGCTTGTAGGGAGAGAGGCGTCCCCCTCCTTACTGAGTGCAGCACGGGCGAGACCCGGCAGGGCTGTCTGTTGGGAACAGTTTTCTTCACATCACATTTGACTTTTAATGGATACTGGACAAAAGCACTTAAAATGATGCGTTTCGAAAATAGAATCTTTGAGGGGTGCCTGGGTGGCTCGGTCCCTTAGGCGTCCGACTTCATTCGGCTCAGGTCATGATCTCCTGGTTCATGGGTTCGAGCCCCACGTTGGGCTCTGTGCTGACAGCTCAGAGCCTGGAGCCTGCTTCGGAGTCTGTGTCTCCCTCACTCTCTGCCCCTCCCCCACTCATGCCCATTCGCTCTCAAAAATAAATAACCGCTAAAAAAAAATTAAAAAACTGAATCTTTTAACGTCTTAATAGGATTGAAAGGTCTTTATGGTGCCTACACAAAATCTCTTCTGGGATAATGCTCATATTCTGAGGGATGCCCCACCTAGTTGGGTAAGCGTAGGAGGCGGCCAGATGGGGCAGGATGCCCCCAGACACTCACCGCAGTTCCTCGCAGAGTATCCGCTCATTGGTCTAGCAGAAGAGAGCTGTGCCTTTCTCAGGCTCCACTAGCACCTTGGACGTGATTTGTTTTTCAAGTGGCCAGAGGGTGTGTGAGTCTGGAACCCAGAGTTCATTCATTCACTGAACAAACTGATTTGTGCCTGCTCTCTGCAGGTGCTGGGTGGGTGCTAAGAGAAAGGCATGGACCCTACCATCAAGGAGTTCTGGCATGAGGTTTTGACTTTAAGAGTCCCCTAAGAGGAAGCAGGGAGGGGAGGGCTGTGTCTCAGGCTGGACCTCACATGGTTTTTTTTTTTTCTTTTTTTAATGTTTATTTTTGAGAGACAGAGCACGAGCGGGGGAGGGGCAGAGAGAGAGGGAGACACAGAATCCGAAGCAGGCTCCAGGCTCTGAGGTGTCAGCACAGAGCCCGACGCGGGGCTCAAACTCACAAACTGTAAGATCATGCATGACCTGAGCCGAAGTCGGATGGATGCTTAACCAGCTGAGCCACCCGGGCGCCCCTGGACCTCACATGTTTTAAACAAGTAATGTGATTTTCCTCTGATTGCTCTGGGATGGTTAAATATGAAGCCCCGTGGCTGGGCTTTATTTATGGTCCTGCGGGAGCAACATCGGCCAGCACAGAAGGGCTGTCCTTTCCTGCTTCAGCCAGGGTGCTTTGTTCACAGTGTCTGTCATCTGGCAAGGTTTTCCCAAGCGGGCCACTGCTGTCTGCGTTGTAAACACGCTCCCAGAGTAGCCTGTGCTCCGAAATTAACGTGTTCTCAGCAAAAGCCTCCTCGCAGCCTTGCAACTTGCTAGCTCTTTGTGTTTTGCAGCAAGCACATTTAGCTCTCTCTTGCTTTGTAATGCCAGCTTTATCACAGAACGTTCTCTGCTTGAACAATGTATTTGCTAATTAAAATCAGTTGCCTTGTCAGTGACTATAAGCCAGTGATTGATTTGATTGCTCTGGCATTGTAAGAAATTTATTATGAAAATATTAAAACATTTTTTAAAAGTAGAGAGCATAGGATAAAAAACACCGTATACACGTCACCAGACTTAACCCTTGTTTTGCCACATTTCTTCATCTATTTAAAAAAAAATTTTTTTTATGTTTATTTTTGAGAGACAGAGACAGAGACAGAGTGTGAACAGGGGAGGAGCAGAGAGAGGGAGACACAGAATGGGAAGCAGGCTCCAGGCTCCAAGCTGTTAGCACAGAGCCCAACGCGGGGCTTGAACCCACGGACTGCGAGATCATGACCTGAGCTGAATTTGGACGCTTAACCGACTGAGCCAGCCAGGCGCCCCCTTCATCTATATTATTGTTGCTGAAGTACGTTGCAGACATCCAGACATTTTAGGATTTATCTCTAAAAAAATAATGACATTTTCCCTCCTAACCATGACATCACAGGCATTTCTAGTAAAATGAGTAATTCCTTGATGTCATTTAAATCCAGTCTCTGTTCCCATTTCTTCATCTGCCTCCCTGTAAGTCTTCCACGGATGGTCTGTTCAGGGCAGGATTCGATCATATGCTGCATGTTGACTTTTGCTGTTTTTTGCATTTTGCTGTTTTACGTCTTAAAGTTTTAAAGTCTAGACCAGTTCCTTCTCCCCAACTCACTGGATCTTCTTCGTTTCCATCATATCGTACAAGTTCTTGGACCTTTCAGGTCTTTTGATAGAGGTGAAGTTTTTCATGGACTCCTTCTGTGGTACAGCTACATTTTATTTTCTTGCATTTGTATTAGTTACTTTTTTTTTTTTAAATTTTTTTTTTCAACGTTTATTTATTTTTGGGACAGAGAGAGACAGAGCATGAACGGGGGAGGGGCAGAGAGAGAGGGAGACACAGAATCGGAAGCAGGCTCCAGGCTCTGAGCCATCAGCCCAGAGCCTGACGCGGGGCTTGAACTCCCGGACCGCGAGATCGTGACCCGGCTGAAGTCGGCCGCTTAACTGACTGCGCCACCCCGGCGCCCCTGTATTAGTTACTTTTAACTGGAGGTGTTTGTTTTTAAAATTTTTTTTTTCAACGTTTTTTTTTAATCTTATTTTTGGGACAGAGAGAGACAGAGCATGAATTGGGGACGGGCAGAGAGAGAGGGAGACACAGAATCGGAAACAGGCTCCAGGCTCTGAGCCATCAGCCCAGAGCCTGACGCGGGGCTCGAACTCACGGACCGCGAGATCGTGACCTGGCTGAAGTCGGACGCTTAACCGACTGCGCCACCCAGGCGCCCCAGGAGGTGTTTGTTTTTAATACTTCAGTATTAACGTTTATTTTTGAGAGAGCAGAGCATGCGTGAGCCTGAGCAGGGGAGGGGCAGAGAGGAAGATGTAGATTGGAAGCAGGCTCCAGGCTCTGAGCTGTCAACACGGAGCCCAACGCGGGGCTTGAACCCACAGACCGCGAGATCATGACCTGAGCCAAAGTCATATATCCTTAACCAACTGAGCCACCCAAGTGTCCCAATACTTCAGTATTAAACTGGCTTCAGCAGCTTAGAAAATGATTGCGATCTGACCTAGGCCGGGAGTTTACTGGAAGAGGCATTCCTTGTATCATTTCTTTTTAGTCTTGAATAAAATTATTCTTCTGGATTTATACAGATTTTATTGACTTGAAATGAGTGCAAAGTCCCGAAGGTGGGTCCTGGAGACCAGCTGTGTGTAAGGTTGAGAACAACCTCAGTAACTCCTGTTCACGTTCAGTTTGCAGAGAAATTCCAGGAGGTCAAAGAAGCCGCCAGACTAGCCAGAGACAAGTCCCAGGAGAAAACGGAGACTTCGAGCAATCATTCCCAAGTAAGTGATTTGTCCACAAAATAAATCTGAGTGTGATCAGTAATTGAGCCTCTTTGTTCCTTGTCACTTGGGACGAGAAGTAGGGACTTCCAGCATTAGGGGCGTTGTGAAGGCTTTTTCCACTCTTAGCCTGCTCGCACTGAGGTGTGAGGACGTGTTTCTCTGAGAGTCTTGAGTTTTCCAGATGTGCTGATGTATTTTTGACGGAAAGCACTAGATGAGGTTAGAATTACCGCATGCCTCTGGCCCCTAAGAGGCATTCTTTGTCATTGTGTTTAAATACCAGAGGCAAAGCACTGTGTTTCCCTTCAGTGCTGGGGGGCAAGTCTGCGTGAACGATGTGCAGTGACAATACTGGTAGGTACCTCGTGCCCACAAGAGAGAAAACTTGGCTGATGCTGGAGAACCCTTGTCTCTGCTTCTCTGTTTTAACAAAGTCAGATGGGAGATGGTATTCCAACAGCTCTGGTTTAGCAAAGGAGATACGGCTTTGCCAGAAATTGAGTTGTCTGTCTACTTAAAAGTGTGACGATTGGGGCGCCTGGGTGCCTCAGTCGGTTGAGCGTCTGACTTCGGCTCAGGTCATGCTCTTGCGGTTCGTGGGTTCGAGCCCCATGTTGTGCTCTGGGCTGACAGCTCGGAGCCTGGAGCCTGCTTCGGATTCTGTGTCTCCCTCTCTCTCTGCCCCTCCCCCCCCAATAAATAAAAACATTTAAAAAATGTCTAGTTTCTGAGGTCTAGTTTGGTGTATATAATGGTGGGTGGAAGCCTTGATCTCGTGGTAAGGTTATGTGCACAGAGACAGGGAGAGGAGACGTCAGGGGCAGGATTCGGGGTTCGGAACAAGCACGATGCAACAGCCAACACAGCCGGGAGTCTGCCTGGCTGGGAACAAGATGCCCTGTGAGAGGAATTGGAGCTGCACTTGGTGATCCTGCAAAAGACCTGGAATTCTTGACTAGCAGTTTATTATTTGTTGTCTACTTATTGTTGGGTTGTTGTGGTAGACGTTGGAGGTGTTCCCTGACTGTTTCTCTGGAATTGATGTGAGGGTTGTACTCACATGGGGAGGAAGTCAGGGAGCCACAGACGGTCGGTGGATTGGCGAGGGTGCAGCTGCAGGGGTGAGGAGGAAGGGAGGGATGTTGAGGACAGCCTGTAGGAAGAGAACCAGGGGACTGGGCATCTTGAGCTGTCAAGACTGACATTCTAGACTTGACCGTCAGCCTCGAAGAAGTAATAGCTGAAGGCTTGGCCTTTCCAAGAAGCCGTGGGGAGAGGAGGGCAAAGCTAGAGCCTTGTTAAGTTTGCCCAGCTAGGGGAAGGGGCCCAGCAAGGAAGACAGAGGAGAAACCTCCCCGTTACTGACCGGAGGCAGGCGCGGGCTGAGTGAGTCAGTGCTGCAGAGCGGAGGGCCCCGGGTTTGGCCACCGCGGTGACTGACCCTCAGGACCGGGATTTCCCAGCGCCGGTCCCGGCTCATCGTATGAAAGATGCCCCGTGTGAATTTATGGAAATGAATGCGTATTAGACTTCAGGTGGGCAAGAACTTTCCTGACTCTGAATAATCTTTAATGTAATCTAAGTGATCCTGTTAATTTCATATACTGATAACCATAAGTAACCACTGAGCACCTATGAAATTGGACCCCTGAAATGAAATTGGACCCCCAAAATGGTCCACAATCTAGAGTTTCTAATATACAATCTTTTTCTGGACACCACATATTATAGCTATACCTTTAAACTTTAATGTCAGAATTTCTTTATATAAGTGTTTTATTTTAATCTTTGTTTCCCCCCCCCCCCCACAAAAGGTATTTTAAACCTTAAATCATGTATACCCATCAGATGCTATATTATGTGTATGTATTAATTACCTATCAGGGTTTTGTTGTTTTTTTTTTTCTTGTCTCTAAGGTTTAGTTTTTATTTATCCTTCTTGATGTGTCCCCAGATGTAGAGACCACTGTACATTTTTCTTTTCATTTTTATTAGAAGTCATACAATTGCTTGCTTTCCTGAATCTCCTGGGGAATGAACACTTTGGCCCAGTGTTCCAAATATTTGAAGATTTTAAACATTTAATAGGGGTTTCATCCTGACCGTGAAAGCAATATATATTTATTGTAAAAATCAAAACATTGCCATTCTATAAAGAATAGAGTCCGCACCACACAAAGATATGTGTTAAATATCTAGTATATATTTATATTGTTCTTTTTAACCTTTTTTACTTTATGTTTCGTGATCATTCCCCTGTGTTTTCAAATATCCCTTTTCGAAACTATCTTAATGGCTAGACAACATTCTAGTATTTGTCTGTATCACACCTTACTCCATTAACCTCTACTTTGGGGCATCTATGTGGTTTCTGATTTTTCATGAATACAAATGACACTGTGATGAACGTCCTCGCACATCTTTGTGCGTTTGATCATTTCTGCAAGGTAAATTCTTGGACTGGAAGTACTGGGTTAAAAGGCAGGGGCATTTTAAAAGGTTTTGATAGGGGCGCCTGGGTGGCGCAGTCGGTTAAGCGTCCAACTTCAGCCAGGTCACGATCTCGCGGTCCGTGAGTTCGAGCCCCGCGTCGGGCTCTGGGCTGACGGCTCAGAGCCTGGAGCCTGCTTCCGATTCTGTGTCTCCCTCTCTCTCTGCCCCTCCCCCGTTCATGCTCTGTCTCTCTCTGTCCCAAAAATAAATTAAAAAAAACGTTGGAAAAAAAAATAAAAAAATAAAAGGTTTTGATAAATACTGCAGACTTAGCCCACAGAAATGGATGCTTCTCACCACCCCCAGCAGTGACTGAGAGCAAGTTTTCCTCCCACACTCTCACCAGCAAAGCTTTGTTGACTTGACAGAAGAAAAATATATTCTCTTGGCCTTTTCTCATTTTGTATTTCTTTACCAGTGAGATTAAATATTTTTTGTTTATTGGTTCTATGCATTTCTTCTTCTGTAAATGTCAATTATGTATTTTTCCCTTTTTTTTTTAAGTTTATTTATTTATTTTGAGAGAGAGAGAGAGCATGAGCCGGGGAGGGGCAGAGGGGAAGGGGGAGAGAGTCCCAAGCAGGTATGATCTGCTGAGAGCGACGAGCCCGATGCGGGGCTCCAACTCACAAACTGTGAGATCATGACGTGAGCCGAAATCCAGAGTTGGACGCTCGACTGAGCCATCCAGGTGCCCCTTTTTTTTCCTTTTTTAAAAAACATTAAAGGGTTAATCTTTTAGCGTAGATTTCTAGGAATTTTATTTTTTTAACGTGGACGTTTTTGAACCTGTTCACAGCTTGGCAGAATTGTAAAACGAACCTCCGTGGGACGCATAGGTCAGCTTTAACGATTAAGAATTTATGACCTGTTGTTTCATCCATCCCCCCACCCCGGACCCTCCTCTCCCCCTAAATTTTAAAGCAAATCCCAGAGATCATTTCATCTGTAAATATGTCAGCGCGTGGCTCTAGAAGACAAGGCCTCTGAGAGTTTTCCAGCACAAGAAAAGTATTAACATCTTGTTTTTCATATATGCAAATGTTCAGCAGCAGATATGTTCCCACGTTTCTTGTGTGCATTTTAATTTTGTTTATGGCACTTTTTTTTTTTTTAAGAGAGAGAGCAGAAATTTAAAGTCAGATGTACACATCATTCCCTTTCGGGTCCCTGCCTTTGCCTTTATGCTTATTGGAGGCTAAATAAGGTCTTATCCTAGACCAGATGAGATGTCACCCACGGTTGGTATGACTTGTTACACAAAGCAGCTCAGAATATTCATATTCATAATAATGCTGACAGCAGTGGAGGCCACAGCCACATCCGAGTCCTGCATGTTTAAGGAGTGTTGGTCTCTCTGTGGCCCCAGGGGTTTTAAGTTCCAGCTTCTAATACTTTCTCCTCATTCCCTCTTTCTTGTTCCTTGTTGTGAATCCCTCCCCCTGTTTTCGTCTGTGGCTTCTGTGTTCAATAAGGGAGCCCCGGTGTCCAAGCTTGTTAGGCTTATGTATAAAGTTGAGTAAGTGATCCTGAGTCAGGGCCCCGGGTGGACTCTTTTTCTCTGTAAAGTGCACAGACTTTCTGAGCTTCGAGGAGACTCCTCTGGGCCTTTTCCTTTGTTCTTTTTTTTTTTTTTTTTTTAATGTTTATTTATTTCAAGAGAGAAAGAGTGCAAGTGGGGGAGGGGTAGACAGAAAGAGGGAGAGAGAGAGAGGGAGAGAATCTCAAGTAGGCTCTGCAGTGTCAGCACAGAGCCCGACGCAGGGCTTGAACTCCCCAAGCCACAAGATCATGACCTGAGCCGAAATCAGGAGTCGGATGCTCAGCTCGACCCACTGAGCCGCTCAGGCGCCCCTTCTTTTGTTCTTGATATCTTTCCACGTGCTAGTCTTTGCCGCATCCCGGTCCCATGACTTGCTTCTCCCCCGCTCACTAACACGCTTTCTCGTTATGCCCGATTTGCTGCTACTGTGAACAGTAATGTGTGAAGGGAATTCACTTTGGCCAGGAATCTGGGTGTGAAAGCCCGTCTTCTACTCAGGCATCCAGCGTCAACGGGACGGACGATGAAAAGGCCTCTCACGTGGGTCCTGCTGACACGCACCTGAAGTCTGAGAACGACAAGCTGAAGATTGCTTTGACGCAGAGGTAAGGGTGTTTGAAATCCAGACGCTATTTTCTCCCGGCTCAGTGCCTCCCTGCAGCCTTTCCTGCTGCGCAGGGTTTCCTGAGGAGACGGGGTCCTGCTCAGAGTGTCTGGTCTTGTCTCCGGGCCAAAGCAAGGCCAGCTGGCTCTGTGGCTATTCTCCGTCTGGCTGACCAGACTGGTGTCAGTTCATGTGTGTGAATGTGCAAGTGTGTGTGTGTGTGTGTGTGTGTGTGTGTGTGTGTGTGTGTGTCTGTTTATGGTGAGAGTACAGAGAACGTGAAAGAGGTTTGTGTGAGTGTGACAGAGATGTGTGCCTGTGCTTGTATGTGTTTTTTTTCGTGGTTTTTTTTTTTTTTTTTTACATTTTTTTAATGTTTACTTAGTTTTAAGAGAAAGAGACAGGGCGTGAGTGGGGGAGACAGAGAGGGAGACACAGTATCCAAAGTAGGCTCCAGGCTCCGAGCTGTCAGCACAGAGCCCGACTCGGGGCTTGAACCCACAAAGCATGAGATAATGACCTGAGCAAAAGTAGGACGCTCAACCAACTGAGCCACCCAGGCTCCCCTCTTTAATTTTTTTTTTAACGTTTGTTTATTTTTGAGAGAGACAGAGCGAGTGGGGGAGGACAGAGGGAGAGGGAGACACAGAATTCGAAGCAGGTTCCAGGCTCTGAGCTGTCAGCACAGAGCCCAGTGCCGGACTAGAACTCACAAACCTTGAGATCGTGACCTTAGCTGAAGTCTGACACTCAACCGACTGAGCCACCCAGATGCCCCCGTTTTGTTTTCTAAGGACCCAAGTTTATCATTTACTTGTATATAAGATTGCATCTTGAACACTCAAGAAAAACCTGTGAAAATCTAAGAAACTATGAAAAACTATGAAAAATAACATCTCACAAAAATCAGTAGCTTCTCTATATACAAACATCACATAGAAAATATGTATTTGAAGAAGAGATTTCCTTTAACAATAGGAGCTAGAACCATAAATTACACGAGCCAGAATCATAAAATACAAAAACTTCAGAAAATACAGTATCTCTGTAAAGAAAGCTTTAAAATGATTTTGAGGACTATAAATGAATAATTAAAAAATATATTTTCTGTTGGAAAGTAGTAGGAAGCCTTGATATTTTAAAAAGAATCAATTTCCAGGGTGCCTGGGTGGCTCAGTCGGTTGAGCATCCGACTTCAGCTCAGGTCATGATCTCACAGCTCGTGAGTTCGAGCCTCGCGTCAGGCTCTGTGCCAACAGCTCAGAGCCTGGAGCCTGCTTCTGCTTCTGTGTCTCCCTCTTTCTCTGCCCCTAATTCACTTGCATTCTGTCTCTGTCTCTCTCAAAAATGATAGATAGATAGATAGATAGATAGATAGATAGAAAGAATCAATTTCCCCTAAACTGATGTATAAATTATTTAACACAATCCCCATAATAATATCAACATGACTTTAATTTGTAATGACTACACAGGCTATGTGTATGTTTTTGTATCTTGAGATGGCCCTTTTCCGGAAGGCTGGGCTGATCTGACCCTGTGAGCATATTCAGAGCTGCTATCCTTGGGAATCATCCCGTTCCCCCGGCCGGGGGTTTGGCCAGCTTCCCCCAACCTTCCTGTGGCTGAGAAGGTGCTCTCCTCAGACTTGCCCCCATTAAAAAGCTGGGTCATATGAACTCCATTTTACAAATGAGGAAACTTAGTCCCAGGTGGTAAAAAGTGAGTGCTTGCCTGAGGTCCCACGGCTAGTCAATTTTTCCATCATACCACCTGCTTTTCACTCTTTCGTGGTTTTAACACAGCACTGCCTGGATGAAAACGTTTCACCCCTAAAAATAAATGTTTTTAAATCCCCACTTAATGAACAAGTGAATTATAGGAAGAGAGCATGAAACCATTTCTCTAAATCAGCTTACATTCTCGATCATTACCTCTGAAATTAATCAGATTATATTTTACCTTTTTTTTTTTTTTTTTTTTTTTTTTTTTTTTTTTTTTGCTATGGTGTTTGAAAGCTTATCTTTTCCAGTGAAGTTCCTAGATCCTTGAGACTAGGATGAAAGGTGACACAGATTATTGAGATACAGTCCTATTTACTTACTGGGAAAAAAAAAAAAAAATCACCCACCCTCCCCCCCCCCCCCCCCCCCCCCCCCCCCCCCCGTCAAAAAGCATTTAGAGACAGAAGTCTGGTTGTTCACCAGGCAGGATTGATAAGAATCCCGGGCTTGCCCTGTGTGTCCTGTGCGGCTCAGCCCTCGGGGCACCCACGACACCCCACGCTGGGCTCCAAAGCCAGGAGACAGAGGAACATGAAAGCCAACAGTACCTGAGGGGAACCTGATTCCAGTTTGCTTCTGGTTTTTTTTTTAAATGTTTATTTTTGAGAGGGAGAGACAGAGCGCAAGTGGGGGAGCAGCAAAGAGAGAGGGAGACAGAATCCGGAGCAGGCTCCAGGCTCCGAGCTGTCAGCACAGAGCCCGACGCGGGGCCCGAACTCGTTGAACCACGACATCATGACCCGAGCCAAAGCCAAAGTCAGATGCTCAACTAACTGAGCCACGCAGGCACCACCTGCCCCCCCCCCCCCAAGTTTGTTTTTTGAAGCTCCTTCAGGGAGCACAGAGGATAAAGGGCAAACACGAGGTTGTTTTGGTCACATGGAGGTGTCCCGCAGACCTGTGGTCGTCCTCTGCCCCTGACGTCAGGTCAGTCTGGGCCCCCTCTCTCACACGGTCACTGTGTCCTCTGCCCTCTGGTCTCTGGCTCTGGAGTCCTCTTGGGGCTTGGAGGGGACACAGGGGCCTATTATGGCCCGGAGCCAGTGTCTGTCATACCTGGTGTCCTCAGGTGTCCGGGATTGCTGGAAAGGGCCTGCCGGTCATGACACTCCTTCAGGAAGGGACGGGACAGGACACGACACAGGGCTCTGGGGCCAGAGCTCAGGAGGGGGCGAGGGGGTCTTCCCCGTACTGCCGGGGTGGCAGGTGGGGTGGAGCGGGGCGGAGGGCACACGGCCACCCGGTCACCTCCCGCGCCCCCGCAGCGCCGCCAACGTGAAGAAGTGGGAGGTGGAGCTGCAGACCCTGCGGGAGAGTAACGCCCGGCTGACGGCGGCGCTTCAGGAGTCGGCCGCCAGCGTGGAGCAGTGGAAGCGCCAGTTCTCCCTGTGCCGCGAGGAGAACGATCGGCTCCGGAACAAGGTGGGCGCCGGGACAGCGGCCGTGGTCGGGGGCTGCTTTGTTAAGTTCAGGACCTGGCGGGGGAGGGGTGGGGGGGATCGCACGGAGGCTGGTGTTCACTTGGCTGTCGCTCCCCCGTTGGCCCCCTGCCCGCCCGGCCTGGATGGACCCGCAGAGCCGCCCCCCTGTCTCCCCACCTTCCTTTGGTACGGATGGCGCGGAGCCCTGCCTCGTGTTGTCTTTTTCATTTCGGCGCCGTAAGTGCTGCCGGCCAGGGCGCCAGGCCAAGTGCTGACTCCGCGTTCCCTCCCGAGGCCTGGCCGAGTGGCCTGCCAGAGCGATCGGTGGCCCTTTGCTGCTCTTTCCAAGCAGGGAGTTGGTTTCTGTTTGCGTCTGAGTCTCAGACCCAAACCCGGGAGGAGTCCGCTCCCCTCAACGAGAAGCACTGGGAACCTCCAGGGTGCAAGGTGGAAGTCAGTGGGGTCCCCAGCAGCTCCTGTGGCTGGGGGTTCAGACCCCGAGAGCTGGTGTGCCGGCCACCTCTGAAAGTGTCCTCGTGGTGACCGCCCAGTGCCCTTTGCCTCGAGGCCTGCCGCTTGTTTGCGGGACCCCGTCGGTGTGGGGTTCTGTGTTACCAGCGGGTTGCGTTCCTACTGCGCACGTGCGCTCTGGCCGCTGGGAAGCACTCCGCATCAGACACACAGCAGTGCCAAGGTGGTGAGGCCTTTGCGTCCCTTCTGAGGGGGTCAGGGCTGGGAAGGGGAGAAGAATGAACTCTGGGGACTCCCCAGTTCAGTCTGCACGTCTCCTGTCTCCAGGAGGAGGCTCACGGGCCAGGCCCTTCCTGCCGTGCACCGGTAAGGAAAGGTCACCCTGATTTAAAATGTTGGAAACGTCCCTGTGTCCCATTTGGTGGCCATTGTCCCACACGGCTGATTGGTTCTCTTCCCTGCTGGCTTAAACCTTTGAGATGAAACAGAGTGACCCAGGACCTGATTAAACGATGTACCGATCATTATGGGGAGAAGTAGATAGATTCATGGGACATCCGGCCCCTGTACTTGTGAGGAATCCTTTTAAAGCAAACCTGAAGTTCCTATCCTGTGGCTGAGAGAGAGAACCGGAAGCCCGGCTCGTCCTGAAGCCAGGTTTGGTGACGGGACTGGGCTCTGCCGGGGGTGAAAGAGGGCAGCCGCCCGGAGTTGGTTCGTAGACGCGAGGAAAGATGCGAAAGGGGGTTAGTTTGCGGTTCTGTTTGGAAAGACAGCATAAACAGCCGTGGTGACCTTCTGTTTCACCACCGAAGTAACGTGGCACCCCTGCTTTGTTAAAGATTGACGAGCTGGAAGAGCAGTGCAGCGAGATAAACAGAGAGAAGGAGAGGAACACACAGCTGAAGCAGAGGATCGAGGAGCTGGAGTCCGAAGTGCGGGAGAAGGAGACAGTGAGTGGGCCGGAGGGGCCGTCCATGCCTGGGACACGGCAGGTGTCTGGGGAGCACGTGACTTGCCTGGCAGCTGCCTGGGCATCCGCGGGGGACCGCCCAGAGCTGCATCGAGGCACAAACGCTCAGAGCACGGGGCCGACCCTGCCCTGCGCAGCCCCCACACCAGCTGTGTCGCCAGGCCAGGCTGGACGCTTACGAAACACTCGGAAACTGTGACAGGTGATCTGCGATCAGGCAGTTGTTTTCGCCCCGGGGCGGGGGTGGGGGGGTTGGCAGGACAGCTGAGGTACCAAACCTCCCAGCCTCAGTTTCCCCATCTGCAAGTTGGGGATCGTAAGAGCACCTGTCTTTTCTGTGGTGGTGTGCAGACTTCACGCGATAACAACCCCTAACACACCCGGCCGCGCGTTACGTGTTAACTTCATCCCCGTTGTCGTTACGCAGACGGTACGGACTCAGCACAGCTGCCTCCGTCGGCTGCACACGGGTCGTGGACGTTCACGAGGGCTTTTTTTTTTTTTTTTAATCTGACTTGCTTTCACGATTTTTTTTCAAACCTCTGTGCCCCGTAGGAGTTGAATGACCTCCGCAAACAAAGTGAAATCATACCTCAGCTCATGTCAGAGTGCGAATACGTCTCTGAGAAGTTAGAGGTAAGGAGGGGCGCATCTGCCTTGGCTCCGACTGGAAGGCGTTCGTGGGGGCTACCCGTTTCTCCGGGCTCCCCCTTTTCACACCTCCCGCGGTAAAGAACGGTGACTTTCTAGTCCTGAAAAGCCGTTGGTAACCGCCTGCCAGATGCCGTCTGTGACCCCTCCCCAGGGTGCAGACTCAGCAGTGTTTGCCTTCTGGTTTTTCCACTTCTGCGAAGGTGTCTTGTGAATAATCATCGTGCGGTGACTGATTCCCGCCCACAGAAGGCTCTGCAGAGTCTTTGGGCGGTGAGGAGCCCGGCAGAAGGGAGGGCGGAGAGTGTAAGACCCCGCTGCTAGCCCACCTTGCCCGTGACCTTGGACTTAACCTTGGGCACCCATTCCCCCCCCCCACCCCCACCGCACTGGCCTCAGGTTCCCAATCCACAGAGAGGGGTTTCCACGTCCCCTTTCACCTCCAAGGGTCCCCCCACTTCAGGAACGACCCCCATATTAGTCGGTGGTTCCTGTACACGTGAGCAGAACACTCCTGATCACGTCCATAAGATGAAGCTCTTACTGGATGTGAAGAGCACAGGCTTACACCTTGTTTAAGGACTCGCAGCCACCAGACCCTTAGGAGCTCGACTGCCCCCTTGGTCACACCACCTGATGCCGGTGCCCAGACCGCTGTGCCTGAGTCTGGCACGGCTCCGACCTTCCTCATGGACGCCAGAGGCTGGCCCGGGAGCCTCTCCGTAGAGCCGGGGAAACAAGTCACTGTCCCGTTGGACCTGCTTCTCTGTCTCAGAATGGAACTAGCATGTGGTCTCTGCTGACCGTTCTGGGACTGGGGCGGAAAACCCCGTGTGCTAGGCCTGCGGGCTTCCTCTCCTGGGCACTCTGTGAGAAGGCCCTCTTGCCTCAGGCTCCCCCAGGCAGGACCCAAGCTCTGCGTCCTGTGTGGAGCCGCCCTTTATTAGCTCAGGTGTTGGTCACGCACTCTGCCAGGGAACCATCAGGAAAGGGGGTGCACCGGAGAGCCCCGAGTTCTGTGCTGACGTCAGCAGGCACAGGCATGGGTGCTGGGGGACTTAGCTAGGGATGCGGGCCCCCCAGAGGGAGGGGGTCTCGGTGACCGGTCCCCCCGTGTGTCTTCCTTCAGGCGGCAGAGAGAGACAATCAGAACCTGGAGGGCAAGGTGCGGTCCCTCAAGACGGACATTGAGGAGAGTAAGTACCGCCAGCGCCACCTGAAGGTGGAGCTCAAGAGCTTCCTGGAGGTGCTGGACGCGAAGATCGACGGCCTGCACGACTTCCGCCGCGGCCTCTCCAAGCTGGGGACCGACAGCTAGGGGCCGTGGGCCGAGGGCTGGGGCGTCCTCTCGTGTGCGTCGCTCTGTTAGTGCAGGTGTGGTTTGTTGCGCCTCCACACCCGTGGTGCCGTCCACTCTCCCCTCCGGAACACACGCCTCCTCTCGCCTCCCTGACCTCGCGAGGCTGCGGACATCTGGAAGGTTCTGACTCAGGAATCCCGCGCTAGGTCTCCCTTAAACGTTTACGTAGTCAGGGCAGGGATGTTTGTATCTTTCTTAAGGGCTGTTGCGACCATACCAACTGAGCAAAGGATTTTCTATTACAAATAGGAACACGCTTTCCACCTCCTTTTTTTGGAAGAACGTTCAGAGCATTTGAACGTCCACCAGGCACCCGTGCGCGGGGCATGGGGGTAATGCCTTCCCTCTCGGTAAGAATCAAGATGCTTTAAAGCAGCCGCTTAGTAGAGACTTGTCGAGAGAGCAAACAAGTCTGGGGTGGGCTCACAGGCACTGCCTGCACCCACTCTGCCCCCCTTCCACCCACCCCCAGTTCGTAGGGTTGCGACAGTGTTCCTTTCCTGGGTTTTAACTTCTGAGCAGATGACTGTGCTGTGGGGACAGCGTGCAGTGAGGGCGCCTAGCACAGTGCCTGGCACAAAGGTGCTTAATAAATATTTGTTTAACTAAACAGATAAACAGAACTTAGTGTTTTAATCGACACCCCCCCCCTTCCCAGCCTCCTGCCAGCAGGGTCCATTAGATCCTGTTGAACAATCCTTCCTTTTGCTGATCTGGGCGAGTATCAGA
Source organism: Lynx canadensis (assembly GCF_007474595.2). NCBI lineage: Eukaryota > Metazoa > Chordata > Mammalia > Carnivora > Felidae > Lynx > Lynx canadensis. Next base: position 3,868,703 of record NC_044308.2, read on the forward strand.
TAGGAATTTGACTCACTGTGTGTGGTCAAGCTTCTGGATGGGCTCGGGTGGCCCTGGGGCAGGGCAGGTGGCCACGGAAGCGGCAGGAGCTGGTCTGAGGCCCCCCAGTGGTCCATTCATGGTGCTCTGTCCCTGGGCCCTTTTGAACTGGGACCACCCTTCTTCTCCAGGCTTGGGATGTAGGCCAGGACCCTGTGTGGGGAAAGAGCTCGCCCAAGCCCACGAGGGAGAGTCTGCTCAGCCTGGCTGAGCCGTGACCTTAGCAACAGGGGAGCCCTGCCTGCCTCCCTTCCTGCTAAGGGAGGGACCAGAGACATTCAGCTCTCCTCTCTTACAGAGTTTCTCGGCGGGGCCAGGGACATCTGGGTGCCCTGCACGTGCCTTGGCTACAGGCATTTCGAAATGCCTTTCGGGATGTTGGAGGCCTTACTTCCTCCTTGCCTCCCTCTGCCTGCTTTGAGAACCACCAAGAGAGCATCCCCTTCTAGAAAGAGTTTCTAGAACTACCCCCTGGTGAATCTGGATAAACAACAAAACAGCCCGAGGAGGCAGTGGGACACACACACGCACGCACACGCCCACACGCGCTCACCCTATGGTGAGTCCTGCCACCGAGACTGTCTCTGAGCAGAGAGGTCTTATTTGGGAGGAGGGAAGGCCGGTCGTCTGGAGCACCGAGGCACCTCGGGGCAGTGGGGGATGGGGGCCTGCAGGCCGAGTGGGGCAGCTTTGCCTGAGCATGCCGGGCTCGTGGCGCACGGGCAGTGGCAAGTGTGGGCAGCCCTCTCGGTGACAGGAGGTAGGGTGCTGCCATCCTGCCCTCCCCAGAGCTCCGGATGGCACAGGACAGTGGGTAGCAGCTCCCTACTGGTCAGGAGACCAGAAAGCCAGGCCGGCCGTGGTTTGGCCCAGCAGTGGCTGAAAGGGGGTTCTTCTCAGGCCAGGTCAGACCACCTGGCTGCAGACTGGACCTGGGGCTGCCTGGGAGCAGCCGGGATTCCGAGACCTCAGCCTGGAGCCTTCCGATGCCCAGCACTCCTGCGTGTTAGGTCACTTACTGGTCTGGAAGGGACCCTCTTGACTGACGGGAGCGTGCTCGGGTGACCTGTTCACAGGGAGGTAGAGTTGCCGAAGCCCCTGTGCATTGCATCTTGCTGTTGGTAGGAGACGTTGGCAGAAGTTGCACCACGACCGCTGTGTCCCTCCGTGGTCAGGCCCCACGATCCCTGCCCAGCCATCCCTGGGGAGTTGGGTGAGGACCCTGAAGGTGGGAGGTGAGGACCCGCGAGTGGCCTCGTGCGTTGCAGCCCAGGAGCTAAGAGCGGGACGGGCTCCTCAGAGGGCGCTGGGTTTAGCAGGGAAAATACAACAGCCGTACAGAAGCACTAGCCTTGCCCCTCCTTCTGCTTTTCTCGGAAGATCTCAGTGCTTCCTCACCGACTTTATTTAAAAAAAAAAAAAAAAAAAGTCCTGGGGACAACCTGGAGGGTCCATGAAGACACTGCCTGGTCACTCACCCCTGGCACTGTGCGTGTGGGCTCCGTATAATGAAAATGACCTGCTCAGTTCGTCCCAGTCTCTGCCTGAGCCGGTGTAACATGTCCTCACTTATGAGGGCGTCAGCTCCACTGATGTCCTGTGCTTGGCATCATGGAAAGCCAGCGTGGGCAGCTCAGCTCACCCGCCTCCCCCCCCCCCCCCCCCGCCCCCCGGCCCCATGAGCACGTGGCCCCGCCGTGCTGCTGGGACATGTATCGCCAGCCTGCCCTTCGTTTCCAGGTCAGGCCTCCTGATTCCGACACGTCCAGGGCTGGCTGCCCAAACCCGATTGGCTTTTGTCTGCGTCTGTTAAAGCTGGGGTCCAAAGCGGGGGACGTGCAGCACGGAGCCCTGTCATCGTAATGGGCCTGAAAAATAATTTTCCTTCTGAGTAGAGACCCAGTTGGCAAGGGGAGGAGAGGTCTTCCTAGTGACAGGTTGGGGCAGTATGGTCATGCCTGAAGGGAGAGCGAGCCAGCATCCACGTGAGACCTGGAATGTGTGTGGTGCGTCAGTCCCACGCCGTCCAGCACGCTGTCACATTAGACTTCAAGTGGGTGAGAGGGTGTCTCAGGGTCATTCCCCACTTTGCAGACGGTGACACGCCTGTCACCCAGCTAGCGATCAGCCCCAGGGGGCGCTGCATCCAACTCCGCCAGACCTCGGTCCCGCCTCTTTCCGGGAGTCTTGCCACTCTTCTCCCTTGGTGACCTTTTGGCGCTAAGAAAACAAATTCTCTGTGTCCTGATGAGACCACACTGTGGTCATATGATTTTAATGTGAGTCCACAGCAAGCGATGATTTATAAATGAGCGAACTAGAATTACATTTGCGTTCATTATAGACAGTTAGGTCTATTTGGCAAAGCCAGAGTCATTCCGAGACACTCCTGGTTACAGTGATGTCCGTGCTCTGAGAGGCCGGATCTAGGAAACACGAACACGTCGAGTTCTTTGTTGATGGCTCTAGTGGAGACAGAGCAGTGGGTGCACAGCAAGCGAGAAGCCCTGCGATGTTAGAGCGAGAGGTAGCGCTCTGGCTGGGAGGTCCCCCATGGGAAACGTGGACTCAGGGAGGACGGAGTATAAGTCGCGTGCTCCCAGAAGCGTCGCCATCTGCCCGTTTTAAAGGACTGCTTTTCTGTAGAAGTCAGGGGCAACGCGGGACGAGAGCCAGCCGTGGGGCACGGCAGGGACCGTACCGGGGACCTCATGTGTGGCCAGGTGCACCCTTGGAAGGCAGACTTAGCGTAGGCCTTCGAAAGACGCTGCCCTGTGAGACGGAGCCAGCCCCGCTCTTTGCTGATCCCTGAAAGTGGGTTGTTGTGCCATCGGTCCTTGTAAAAGTTACGATTCTTTCTTTGAAATAGCACTGGATTTTGAAGTGCTGACCATTTAAGCTAGAAGCTTGTAAATCAATGTCCGTACATATTTTTAAATGATATGCATGGTTTAAGAGGAACCTAATTCTGGGTACGTGGTTTCCTCCAAAAGAAAACACTATCTATTCCGGGGGTGGTGGGGTGGCATCATGGAGAGGGAATCCTGTACAGAAATGTATGTTCTTTAAGTGTCTTTTCCATACACCTGCCTCAAGGATTGTTACTCTTTAAATGCCAGCCAGGCAAGAGGGGGACTTTGGTGATAATTTGGCAGCTGGATGGAACATTCTAGTGAACTTAGGAGTGTGTGTGTGTGTGTGTGTGTGTGTGTGTGTGTGTGTGTTGGGGAAAGAGATGGGAGAAACTACAAAGAACAAGGTTTTAAATGAAAAATACGTACACCTAAGAAAAAATAGCCTTTAATACTCCTGGTGGTGATACTCCGTGTTCTGGAATCTATGAGAAGATGAGTTTCTGGGTCTTTCGTTTCGAGTGGGGTTGTACAGTGCCCTGCGCTCTCTGATGATGCAGAGCCTTGTGAAGAGGGGTCCCCCCCAGTCACACAGACCCCTGGTGCCCCTGGCCGGAGCCCAGAGAAACCACAATGGAGGCCAGACTGGTACATTTTGGCAGGTGGTTGACAGGTCTGATGATACACAGCTGCGGGGCATGTGTCACTGTTGTTAGGCCGTTGTCCCGCTTTCGGTATCAGGTCCTGACTTGAAATAGTCGTAGCGATGTCTCGTGATGTAGCAGGCCATTAGGCATTTCTTACATCGAATGTAAGAATTTAATCATTAGTATGAAGTGGTCAAGTGGGCTCTCCCAGGAGTACTAGGGTTTGTTTGGATTTTTTTCCTTTTTAAGTGCATTTTTGGTACATGAATAATCTATACATTTTTTTTTTAAAAAAAGGAAACTACAGATGAGTGAAAAGAGAAAAAGTCACCTATCAGACCATCTGATTATAACCACTGTTAACATTTTGATATATATCTTTTCAGACTTTTTTCTGTGCGTTTATATGTTTTATTACTTTTTTCGTGAAATACAGTTATGTTATACGTACTGTCTTAGCACTTGCTTTTTTCCCTTGTGGCACCGTATTGTGACTCGATTTCTATATCACTAAAGATATAATTCTATCATTTTTAATATCTATAGAGGTTGTCCCTCAGGTTACTTAGGTTTCTGATTTTTTACTGTCACAGTTGATGAAATCCTTCATTCTAACATCTTTGTAAACTTTTCAGAATACTTACTTAGGATGATTTTCTGCAGTTGGCCTTGCCAGCTTAACAGCGTGGTGGGCAGTCCACCCAGTACTGCCCTGTGCCTCCTCCCGTCCTTCCTGGGCATGTGGGAGACTACTTTCCAGCCCCCTTAAAGTCACACGGGGTTCCATGACATTCTGGCCAGTGAATTGTGAGCAGAAGTGACATGCGAGACCCCCAGGCTGAGACTGTGGGATGCTTTAGCCTCTGTCCCCTCGCCTCAGCACGGGGTGATGTCCGGCGATGGGGCCTCTGTCCACCTGGGTCCTTGAGTGACTGTGGAAGAGCCCCCGCTCCCCTCAAGACACCCACCCACCTGCATGGACGTGGGGTGTGGGTAGACAGTAAACCTTAGGTGTTGTGTATGCCCCTGGGGTTTCAAGGTTAATTTGTTACTGCGGCATAACACGTCCTATGCTGACTAACAAAACACGGTACGCATATTTTTAGGACTTTTAATGTGTATTGCCTCAAATTGCCTTCCAGAAAGACAATACCAAATTAGACTCTTACCAGCAACGTGTGAGAATGTCCTACTCCCCCTTTAACACTGGTGTTACCGTGGGGGCTGGTGGCTAGTTTTGATATGCATTTTTTCATTAGAGTGTGACCCTCCCTAGCAAAAATATTCACTGGACAATATACTTTTGTACTTTACCTATTCATCCCCTCTGGCCACTTTTCTCATTAACATTCCCATGTTAACTATACTAGAATTTTAAAAAAGTAAAAATGAGTAAACTAGGCTAATCAATAAGGAATAAAAATAAAATGAAAAAAAAAAAAAGGTTAAATCTATGACCCATCTGGAATTTTTTTACTTAAACTGGGAAATCTGTCCTTTCTCTACAGATATGAAATTCCATTTTTACTCTGTCCCCAGTCCTCACATATGGTTCAGTGTGCTTCTGAACTTTCGTCGTTCACGTTCTGGCACTGGTACGACACTGTTTGATCATCCCATATTTAGAGTAAATGCCTCCATTAATTAAACCTTTTCAAAAAAAAAAGTCCCTTTTGTATATTACTATTTCTAAAAGAAATTTGCTATCGTTTGTAATGTTTTGAAGAATCAGAAACTGGATCATGTAAAAATTTATAGGTTACTCCTACAATTCTTCAGCGAGAATTAACATCTTTATAACATTTAAACTCTGACCTCAGTAAATTTATGAAATCGTATGCTCCTCAGTATATTTCTTCTAGTATAGGTAATTTCTGCGCTTGTGCTTGTAAATGAGCTCTCTTGTTCATTATATTTTCCAACTGCTTATTCATATAAAGCATTAAGAAAAATGAAAATTAGGTCCATTGATTTTCTGATCTAAAGTATTATAGGAGAGTTGTATAAAGTGTACCCATTAGGAAAAAACATAGACTGAAAGTCCCCCATAATGAAAATCTCTCTGCCCCAGGATAGTCCGTATTTACAGCATGTGCCTCATTTTTTTTCTAAAAGTCTTTTTCTCTTTTTTCTCACTTTGACCACATGCTACAACTCTTGAACTACTTGAGTCTTTTTTATTTGGCTGTAGATCTCAGGCGTCTTCCTGTGTCAGTCCGTATCAATCTACCTCATTCGTAACTGTGCACAGAGAGCAGCGTGTGTGCATATTGGTTTATTTAACGTGGCAGTTGGTCGTTTATTTTTTAACTAGCCAATCACTGAGTTTTCTTTTGTTCTCCTGTTTTTCTGGTTGTTAATTCTTTTGCCTTTCTCAGGTAGATAATAGTTGTGGGTGGTGATGATGATTTCACCTCCATATTTTTATCTTATTTCACTTCCTTATCATATTGACCAGCACTCTTGAAAGAACATTAAGTAACAAATATTTAATTGTGCTGGCATTTTACATTCTTCTTTATATATGTATACACATATATACATATATATGTGTATATATATGTATATGTATCTTTATATGTATACATATATATATAAAGATACATATACACACACACATATACACATACATATACTTAGCAAGAATACTTCTAGTGTTTGTCTAAAAGTACAAATTTGAGGGGGCACGTGGGTGGCTCAGTAGGTTAAGCATCTGACTCTTGATTCCGGCTTAGGTCATGATCTCACTCTTCACGGGATGGGGCTCTGCACTGACAGTGTGGAGCCTGCTTGGGATTCTCTCTCTCCCCCCCTCTCTGCCCCTCCCCTGCTCGTGCACACACACACTCTCTCTCTCTCTCTCAAAATAAACTTAAAACAATTTTTTTTAAATAAAAGTACAAATTTGACTCAGTGTAAGATATTCTTAATTTATATATTATAAAGTTATATCTTCTCTTTCTAGTTTGCTGAAAGGTTTATCAGTGATGGATGTTAGGATTTTATTAAATTTCTTTTCTGCACATCTGTCGAGATGATGAAATGGTTTTTATCATGACCTAAGATGAATCATTTTAATAGACTTACTGATGTTGAGCCCTCTGTGCATTTCTAGAAAAACCTGGGTTAGTCATGGTATATTACTCTTTTAATGTAGATCTCCACTCAGTGTTAACAGTGGTTATTTATGATGGGTTAGTTTATGGTAGATTTTTGCTCTGTGTTCTTATCTGTATTTTCTGATTTTTCTACAAGTCTTGTGTATTGCTTGTATAATAAAAATAAGAGCTTTAAAATAAGAAAAATATCCCAAACTTGGTTTGCTCATATCTTGGAATTTTTCATATGTTAAGATGGATAGTTGTATAATTGTTTTTCTCCTTTGTCAGGTACTGGTGTTGGGTTTATGTTAACTTCTTTTAAAAACAAACAAAATGGCGCCTGGCTGGCTCAGTGGGTAGGACATGTGACTTGATCTCGGGGTTGTGAGTTTGAGCCCCACATTGGGCATAGAGCTTACTTTAAAACAAACAAATAAGAACTTGGAGAGTTCTTGCTCTCTTTTTTTTTATGCCCTGGACACAGTTTAAATAATATTTAGGATTTTTTGCTCCTTGAAGTTTTTATAACCTGTGTAAAACTGTCCAAGTCTAGTGCCTTTTTAGGAAATAATTCTTTGACATTTTTTTCCAGTATTTTCCAGGCTCATTGGTCTCTTCAAACTTTCTTCCTATTCTGTGAGTTTTGGGCCATTTAACTCCTAAATAAAGATTGTTAAGATTTTCCTATTTGCCAGTGTGGAGTTGTTGTATTCTTCTTTCTCGTTCATGACGTTGTGTGTCTGTTCTTTCCCTTTATTTGTATGCATGTTCCCAGGATTATTCGATTTCATCAGTCTTTTCAAAGAACTTAAATCCTAATTTACTCCACCATTTTATGATTTTTTGTTACTTCCTTTATTTTTTTCACCTTCTCAAATTGAATGCCATTTTAATTTTTTCTTGTTTAAATAATGGACACAGGTACTAGCAGTTGTAAGGCTGTGACTTCTCTGCTGAATATTTCCTTATCCATATCCCTCAAATTTTTAGGCAGGGTGTTCTAAGGTATAAATAATTTGTAATTTCAGATTTGACTTTATTTTTTACCAGAGAGTTATTTGAAATTATGTTTTTTAATTTCCAGATAATTTTATATTTGCTGTTGTTGTTTTTAACATTTGTTACAAATTTCAAGTTTAACTGCTTTGCTGTCAAAGAGGGGATGGCCTGTACAATTTCTGCATTTTGGAGTTTTATTGATATCTTCTTGGGACCCAGCAAATTGTCAATTTTAATATTCCTAGGAAAATGGAAAAGAAGGTATGTTCTCTGAAGGGAACAAAATTCAGTCTGTATGTGTTAATTTGACCTTATTATAATATCATGGACCATTAATTTTTACTTACTTGATTCATTAAAGACTAAGGAAAATGAGTCTCCCACTACTGTTGAATTTCTATTTTTCTTCTGTTTCTAATGGTTTTTGCTTTATGTATTTCAGTATGTTATTCGGCAAATTATCTTTTTTATATTTAAGGGGGAAATTTTTCCCTTTGAAGACTTCTATACCTTTGTGAGTTTTACCTGATTTTGTTGTAACGGAGTTGTTTACGTAGAAATACATAGTTCAGTAAAATGTTTGTGTCTGTTTTTCAGTCAACAAAAATCTTTCAGGATTTCAAAAATCCTTTGTGTCTTAAGAAGGTATTTTGGAAGCTCTTGATCTCCCCAAGGATAGGTTTATGTTCTCCGGGGTCACTTTCTGAGCCAAAAGCAAGGATGGTGATGTGCTTTTGGTGGAACAGAATGAGAGCTTTTGAGTACGCCAACATTTCCGATTCTCGGTTTGGGGCAAACGCATACTTGGATATGCTTAGCAGACACCTTCCCTTCAGGGGGTCACATTTTGCCTCCATGGGGCCCATAGCACAGCTGTTCTCAACCCGAGAGGCTCGTTTCTTCTGCGGGGCTAGCCTTCGGAGCAGAGGGCAGCAGAGAGTAGAGACGCTTGTGTTCCTGGCCATTTGGGGGGCGGGGGGTGGGGGGGGGCGTGCTAATCTCAGAGACTCATTCTGTCAGAAAAGATTTTTCCAGAGCAGTTTGAACAGATTACTCACATGGCAAAGTCTGTGTCAAGCAGAGAACCAGCTTTTCCCAAACACACGTAGGAGGTGTGGATCTCAACCCACAGCTCAGGAGCGAAATTAGTAAGACCTCCTCTCTTTTCCCTTCATTCAAGTTAATGAATTTCTGTTTTGAGTCCCCATTCTGTCGAGCCCATGCAATTTGATCTGGGTCAATTCCGGGACCCCCTTTTCTCCAGTTTGAGTCTTCAGAGGTTTTGGGGGGGGGGCTTGTGTATCTTTCAAGGTATTGGGGGGGGCGGCTAGTGTTCCTGCCCCTGCCCCACTCTGCCACGCACCCCGCTCCCTCTGTGACATGCTTGCGTGCTCGGGAGTTCAAGAATTACGCAGACGTTCCTGTGCGGCAGAAGTCTCCCCGAGGCTGTCCTGGGCCCTGTCTGCAGCCATCCTGTTTGACAGCCAGGGTTTCAGGTAGAGGGTGGCTGAACGTGAGGGGTCCGTAGGACAGGCCAGACGTGTTGGCACGGAGTGCGCTGCCGAGCGGAAGCGGCTCTGTGGCTCCTGGCGCCTGCTTGTTGGCTTGACGGCCTGTCTGCAGGCACCGGCAGTTAGCTTGTGGGTTATCCCGTGACCCTGACCGTGACCAGAGCCACCTCCCGGAGGGGCCTCCTGCTGCCGCATCAGGTCCTGTGTGTTCTCTCTCCGGGGCGTTTGGCCAGGTTGGCCTTGCTCTTGACTTACTCCTCCATGACTCTGAGGTTTTCCCTCCCGATCCTGTCTTAACTTCTCACTGTTCTACCTCCTTCCTCTCCTCCTCCCGCTCTGGAGCGTTGGGGTCTCCACGGATCTGGCCCGGACCATCTTCCCTCGAGACTGTCCCCCGGCGTTTCAGGGCGTCCGTGGTTGATTCCGTCAGCCGCTGCTGTGCACCTGGCCTGTGTCCCCGTGGCCCCTGCACAAGTCAGCTGCCGTCCTCCAGCACCGCCATCCTCCCCTCCGTCCCGGCCCCTCTCATGATCTTGGGTTCCTCCCTCCGGCCAACCAGCGTCTTCACCCCTGCCCTGCTGCTGGTCTCCTTTGGCCCAGAGCTCCTTCGTGCTCCGGTTTCTCACATGGGCAGGTGTCCAGAGGCCTCTTCCCAAAGCTGGAGGCATCGGTTCTTGCCCCACCTCCCCACATCTGCAGGGCCTCCCCGGGCACCTGGCCCGCCTAACTGTGCTGTTGCTGTTCTTCCTCTGCTGCCTGGAACCTTCCCCGTGCCCACCCTGCTCTTCCCGCAGCCAGCCCGCGAACTCAAAGGTGGGACTCACAGACCTCCCACAGGTGTTCCCCCTGGTGGAGGGAAGACCATGTGTTGTGGTGCTAATGGAACCCAGCCGATGGGGGGTCTGTGTCGCCAAGAACAGGGGCAAGAGCACAGCCAGCTTGTCTAGAAGCGGAGGGCCCAGGCCACTCTGAAGACCCTCAGACCCTTGAGACGTCAGGCTCGAGGGCTCCCCGCTTGGAAGGAACCCGCAATGACTACACCTGCTGCACGCCTCCCTCCCCACAGCCTGTGCGCGCTGGCCGTCTGGTTTGCAGACCGCACGCTTCTGGGCTACCTGGGCTATCCAGGCCATCCCAGAAGAACCTCCTGGATGAGCACCTTTGCAGTCTGGGCCTGGCAGCATGCATTCCAGCAAGCTCCTTGTGCTGGACAAGACGCTGGCTCCCCAAAGACGGCCTCATCCTAGTCCCTGCCACCTGTCCCTGTGTGGCAGAAGGGACCTTGCAGATGAACCTCGGATGGGGAGATTCTCCTGGACTATCTGGGTGGGCCCAGTCCCATCCCACGAGGTCCTAAAAACAGAGACCTTTCCTGGCCGGGGTCAGAAGGAGACGTGACGGCCAAAGACTCCGATGAGGTCCTGCCGGCTTCGAAGAGGAACGAAGGGGCCACAGCCCGTGAGCGCGGGTGACGCAGGCCAGGAAACAGCCTCCCCTCTAGAGCCTTCGGAAAGGAACGCGGCCCCGCCGACACCCTGGTGTTAGCCCGGCGAGGCCCCCGTCGGACTTGGGACCTACAGAACGGTAAGATGCCCTGTCTGTGAGTCTCCAGGTTTGTGGGGGTTACGGCAGCAGTTGGTACACTCCTCCCGTGAGTTTCCTTAGAATTGAGAACCTTTGCTCTATGCATTCAGTCAACTGCATGGTTTCACGTGGTGGGTGCTCCTTAATCAAAAACCTCTTGATTCTGGCACCTGCTGCCACCTGCTTGAGTCCCTGCTCAAATTCCGGAGAGGAAGCGAGTGAACACGTGAACAGGTAAGTCTGGCCCAGCTCCTGTTTCGCTGCAGGACAAGCCATAGGATGCTTGTCACCAGGATGGACTGGCTACCTCGGGACCAGCTTTGGCCAGAGGGCCCGTCCCGAGTAGAAAATGTGGCCTCGGTGGGCTGCCCGTGTAGCGGGGGCTCTGGATGTAGAGGCAGCATGACTGGTGTCTGGGACCTGTCATCTGGGAGGGAGGGGGCAGGGAGGACTCGGGAAGATTCCTGGGGCTGACTTCTGCAGGATGGTGCGGCCTTGCCGGCAGGTGGAGGCACAGAGTTGAGGCAGCCGAGCACTCAGGCTTTGGTCGGCCTCTTGGTGCTGGAGTGCAACCCGCCGTGGCGGAGGGGCTGCCCAGGGGATGGAGGTGAGGTCCCTGAGGACTGGGTGCCCAGCGCCAGAGGGGCTGGGGAGCTGGGAGGGACTCTACTTGGGGAGGGGGGAGAGTGACGGGGGGCACTCAGGAGAATGGGTTGGAGTTTGGGACTTAGGCCCTGGGAGCTAACGCTTGTCCTCCTCTACGGTTCTGAAATCCCTGAGGGCAGTCTGGGCTTCGTTCAGCAGCTCGGCTGGAAGAACGGGGAGAAGGGAGGGTTGGGGGGTGGGGGAGTTCGGGAGAAGGAGAAGGTTTGATGCACAGAAGACAGTTGAGTGAGGAGCTTTAATTGGCAGAACTCTCTTCCGAAAAGGATCCTGTTTCGAAGGCTCTTTGGCAGACCTTAGAAAGCAAATGCTGAGAACTGTCCAAGCCCGAGTGCATCTCAGAATACTGAGATTACAGTAATTACCACAGTACTGATCTGCAAAGTAAGCACAGGGAAGGCCAGTCAAGCTCTGACCTTGCCATTTTTTTAAATATCAAATTCTTGGGGCGCCTGGGTGGCTCAGTCGGTTGAGCGTCCGACTTGGGCTCAGGTCACGATCTCACGGTTTGTGAGTTCGAGCCCCGCGCCGGGCTCTGTGCTGACAGCTCAGAGCCTGGGGCCGGCTTCAGATTCTGTGTCTCCCTCTCTCTCTGCCCCTTCCCCACATGTGCTCTGTCTCTCTCTGTCTCTCCGAAATAAATGTAAAAAAAATAATAATAATTAAAAAAATAAATAAATGTCAAATTCTTCCCCGAGGAACATTCTGGAACTGAGCCCGGCCTGTCTGTGGTGGGGACGGGGCTGAGGCAGATACGGCTGCAGAGGCTGCACATGCGTGTGTTCAGTTCTAGATTCGGGGAAGGAAGGACGGGTGACAGACCTGTGAGCCACCTGGCGGCCACGCTGAAATGTCTCCAGCCACTCGTGGAGGTCCGGGCTGCAGCAGTGGAAGAAGGTCCCGGATCCCTCCCGGCTGCAGCCCCTCGGGCCGGACTCACTCGGGGTGTAGTTAGTGAAGAAGAAACCGGAAGTACAACAGGTTTTGGTAAATCACTTTTCTCTGGAAATAAAAGAAGGTCGATTCATATTGTTCTGTGGAAACCCTGGACTGCTGTGGCCATGGCGAGGGTTTGAGGTTAGTGCGGATGCCCTGGACGGCCTGAGAAATGAGCAGACAGACCGCCTTGTGTTTGCCCTTCCCCTTCCCGATTGTAACACGACGTGAGGCAGAGGAAAGATTCCAACATGAGACTTTAGTTCCCGAGGCGAAGCATTATTCCCTCATCCTTAGTATTTGCTTAAGCAAATATTTATCTAAAATCTTGTTAAAAACTTGACCCCCTCCTGCCCCCTGCCAGGCAGGGACAGCTGTGTTCAGATAGTGTCTCATTTCCTCATGAATCACACTGATGCATTATAAATAGTTCTTTATTACAAGTTTATATATGTGCTGGATACATAAAATATATTTCATTTAAAATATTTAAAAGAATTCCTGAAATTAAGCGGTTTATTCTGATTCTTGCTAAAACCATCTTCACATTCGAGCCTTTATCTCGTTTTGTTTATTTATGAGAGAGTGTGCAAGTACGTGAGCCGGGGAGGGGCAGAGAGAGGGGGAGGATCCCAAGCAGGCTCCCATGCTGTCAGCACAGAGCCCGGCACGGGGCTTGATCCCGTGACCTTGTGATCGTGACCTGAGCCGAAACCAAGAGTCGGACGCTCAGCCGACAGAGCCACCCAGGCGCCCCCACGTTCAAGCCTTTAAATGTGGGGAGGCCACGGTCAGTAGCACAACAGCGCCGCTAAACGTAGTAGCATCACCTTTTTTTGGAAGAAGGGAATGATTCTAGATCACCCTCGGTGAAAAACAAATACTCTTCTCTTACGCCGCTAATACTGTGGGTTCTTAGATCCCAACAGTTTGGTGTGTGCATGTCCCCACGTCTCTACGTCCCGCCCTGATTTTAGGAGCCACAACATTCAAGAAAGGCCGCAACGTCACACGAAGCCCCACTGGTCTCTGGGGCTGTTATGTGGCCGGGCCACCTGTTCACATGCCTTTACAAGAACAGACCTTGGGCCTGCGTCTCATTCAAGTGCTCGGGCGGTGCCGTTGGCCGTGGAGGAGAGCTCAGCGGTCCCACTCGCTGCCGGGGCTCGGCTCGTCACCGTCCTCCTCCTCCGAGTCAGCAGACACTCTCTTGATTCTCTGGAGTGCCGCCTTGATACTTGTCTCCAGGTCACTGGTTGGTTTGCTGCTGGGGCTCAGGTCGAGGCCGGAGTGAACTTTCCTCAGTTTGACCCCCTGCCTTATGGCAGCCAGAAGTTGCTCATTGAACGAGGCACGGGGAGGGGGCGAGGCGGTCACCTCCGTTCTCTGCAGAGGGGTCCTGTGGCTCCTTAAGGAGGCCAGCACTTCGTCCATAGATCCTGAAATTGAGCGGACAGAGCAAGGACCGTCAGAACCCACACTCTCTCTCCCCAAGGCGCCAGGGCCTTGTACCAGATATGGGTTTTTGTACCAGATATGGGTTACGTCGCACATAGGTTAATAACGCGGTTTCAGCAAATAATCATTCTGTGAAACAAATGCTTTGAGCACCTGCGAGAAAGGTCAACCGCTAGCTCCCTGTTTGAACACAGGGTGGCTTAATTGCTAATATTTCACTTCGGCCACTCGCTGCCCGCCACTCCCTCAGAGTCACAGCAACTCAGGCACAGTCATACACACCTTTCGTCCCAGTGGCTGTTTTACAAGATGCAGGTGTTGTCTTTTTGTGTGATCCTGAAGAGGGGTGAAAACCTAGGGTGCAGATAACCTGATCCAGTAAGCACGAGAGCTGCACACAGTTTCAGTAAGTTGTATCTTCTCCGTGTTCCTTCCCTACAGTGGACCTGCTGTATTTCTCTAATTTCACCACTCTTTAAAAAATTTTTTAAGGAGTATTCATTTTTTCAGAGACAGAGCACGAGCAGGGGAGGGGCAGAGAGAGACACACACACAGAATCCCAAGCAGGCTCCAGGCTCCTGGCTGTCGGCACGGAGCCCGACGCGGGGCTTGAACTCCTGGACCACGAGATCACAACCTGAGCTGAAGTTGGACGCTCAACCGACTGAGCCCCCCAGGCGCCCCCTGACTTCGCCACTCTTGGATGTTAGTCAGCGGTGACTCATTCTGTGGCGGTGACGGGGGGAGGTCTACGCACAGGAAAAGGCTGGAAGTAGACTTTAGTCAGTGGCTCTGGGAGCCTGATGGGGGCCATGCTGGTGCATCTCTGCTGGTACCTGATAACTGCACCCGAGCGAACGTATGCCTTCTACCTGAGGGTGCACAATGCTGTCAAAACACAAATTCAATCAGAGTTTCAAGGCCTGGGTGAGGAGGAGCTATTTTCTCCTCAGGCACCTTGAGACCCCCGAGGGGGTAAAATCTTTGACCTCTACCTGCTGGAGACGGGGGCGCGACTATGGTCACTAATGTAGAGGTGTCCGGGTGAGGCTTCAAGACGGCAGTCATTTCTGGTTCAGGATTGAGAGGCCGTGCTCTAACAAAATACTAGTTCAGCCTGGATTTGAACCCACGACTTCTCATCACAGCTCCCTTCCAGGAGTGACAAAGCCTCACACTTGGTCATTTCGGGTACTCACACTTTTTTATTCTTTGCAGTGAAACGGGGCAATGTGTGTGTGTGTCGAGGGCCTCCCAACACGGTGTGCGTTAACCCTGAACCGGGATGAGTCCCCCAGAGAGGTCTGCTCACATCCAAACTCCAGGCCCAGGCATGTGAGCTCTTGCTTTCGCTACACTACGTTGTTGCAGACCCTGTGGAAATGGGCCAGCTGGGTCTCCTCCTAACAGTGTGGACATTTTCATTGGTACCTGGTTCTGGATACAGTGACCCGTGAACTCCGAATAACCAGAATACCGGAACCACAGTTTGGAACCGTTTTTTTCCCATGATTCCCATCACCTACTGCAGAGATCTTGTGCGTTCTAGGTGGGGGCGCTCAGGCGTAGTCTTTGTAACAAGCGCACACGTTTGTCTAACACTCCCCCTCCCCGAAGCCGTAGGTTCTGAGTCTGGGCAGATTTAAGCCAGTCTCAACAGTCAGTGGATCAGACCAAACGAGAGCTGCAAGTCAGAGCTTCAGCCCTCCTTAAACAGAAAATTCGTGTATTCAGTGTACTGTACTTGCAAAGGCAAGACGTGGGCTGCTTTTTTTTTTTTTTTTTTAACCACTTCATTTTAGAAAGCTCTCCCTAAGTAAGGTTTCTCAGTCCACCAGTCTGTGGAACAGCCAGGAATATTCTAATATTCCTCTGCAGTCAGTGCCAACCAATATTCTACTTAAGCTGCGACAATTTCATTCTGTAAATGACTCACAGACTCAACAGGAACACGGAGAATTCCAGGGGCCGAAGTCTTAAGAACCTGAAACGGGTGATGCGGCAACAGAGATCCCAAGTCACGTGACCACGGAATGTGTAGACCTGGTTTCTTCAAGGCGAGTTCGCATTTGTGAAACTCAGACTGTGCTGACTTTGCAGTCAGACAGTGACACTAAAGGCAGCGAGCACCGGGGAGTTTTAAGACCGGAGAGAATGCTGACAAAGCCTGATGGGAGGGGGACTGATTGCTTCCCCCGCCCCCCACCCCCACCAGCGCCGAGTGGGGGGAACAGCAGCGGTTACCTGGGCCTCGGGGACCGGCTACGGCTGCGCAGTGGCGCGCGCTCACGGCAGGCGGTTCGCCCCGCAGGGGAAGCGGCTCCTCTGTCCCCGGAGTCCTCAGGGCCGAGTTCTGGCGATCTGCGCACGGACCAGGGAGGGGCGGCGGTGGCGGTGGCGGTGGTGGTGGTGGCGGCGGCGGCGGAGGCGGCGGTGGCGACAGTTCCTCACCGGATTTGGAGCGTGTTTGGTCACCAGCTGGAACAGAGCTCTGGTCGGTATTTCCAGAACAGTCCCGATCCTCGCGGGTTTTCACATCGCTGCCGTCAGGTGTCTCCCCTGGGGACGCAGCCGTCTGTGGGGCGAGCCCAGCTGGCAGGTGCAGGGCCGCAGCCCCCGAGCACGGCGACGTCGCTGCAGACCCGCCCGGGCGCCTCTGGGGAAGAAACACGGGGTCAGAAAGCGGCCGCGGACTCGAACCATCCGAAGGGTAACGCTTGGTGCAAATGCTCTCGTTCACAGAGTGGCTCCTCGTCACCCTGGATGGCCAGCCTGCCTACGAAGGCCGTTCTTACGGAGGAAGCATCCACATCCCTTGATAGATACCGCTTGCTCTGTGACAAAGACAGGCCAGTGTACATGCAGATGAAAACGCTCCTAGTGTTAGTATGCACAATGAAACTCGAAAGAGCAACAACAGGAAGTTACTTCAGAAAACTATGGTGAACTTATTTAAAATAGTAGGCAGCAATGAAAAACCGTAAATGTACGAAGTCGTGAAACATCCTAAAAGAATACAGATGACGCGGTGTTAAATTCACAACCACGTAAAACAGCTGTCTGAAAAACTCCCCTGGAGTGGACCTCAAAGTGATGGTTATCACATGTTTCTTTTCTCTAAGTTTTAGGTTTACAGTAAACTTTATAATTTAAAAATGTGAACTTAAAATGTTCCGGTCTCAGGGCACCTGGGTGGCTCAGTCGGTTAAGCGGGGGACTTTTGATTTTGGCTCAGGTCATGATCTCACGGTTCATGAGTTCGAGCCCCGCATCAGGCTCTGCACTGATAGCACAGACCCTGCTTGGGATTCTCTCTCCCTCTCTGCCCCTCCCCTGCTCATGCTCTCTCTCTCTCAAAAATAAAACAAAACATAAACATTAAAAAAAAGAAGAAGAAAAAGAAAACATTCTGGTCTCTCAAGTATTAGTTTGATAAGTAAAAACATAACCTTAGGGGCGCGTGGGTGGCTCAGTCGGTTAAGTATCCCAACTTCAGCTCAGGTTGTGATCTGGTGGTTCATGGGTTCAAGCCCTGTATCAGGCTCTGTGCTGTCAGGACAGAGCCCACATTGGATCCTCTGTCTCCCCCGCTTTCTGACCCTCCCCAACTCGCCCTCTCTCAAAAATAAACACTAAAAAATGTTAAAAAAGAAAAACATAATCTTATCAACGAATCCTGAGTGGTGGGAAGGTGGTCCCTAATGTAGGCACTGACTAGCCAATAAAACACATAAAATGTTAATACTATGTAGCCATTAAAATGAACTAGATCTACCTATCTATCTGTAAATAAGAACATATCTCCATGTAATTTTTTTTTTTAATTTTTTTTTCAACGTTTATTTATTTTTGGGACAGAGCATCTCCATGTAATTTAAGTGAAAAAAGAAACTGGCAGAGCATGTATACAATGGGATAATACTAATGTAAATTTAGTAGTAATACACCAAAAGGGCAATTCATCATAGAGTACAAGCATACCTCATCATATTGCCCTTTATTTTGCTTTGCAAAAATTGCATTTTTTTTTAAATCAATTGAAGGCTCATGGCAACCCTGAGTCGAACAAGTCTGTCGGTGCTATTTTTCCAGTAGCACTTGCTCAGTTGGGGTCTCTGTGTCACATTTTGGCAATTCTTGCAATATTTCAAACTTTTTCATCGTTACGGTGATGATCTGTGATCAGTGATCTTTGCTGTTACTATTACAGTTGTTTCTGGGGCGCCCAAACTGTGCCTGTATAAGGCAGTAAACTTCACTGTTGTCTTATTCTAAGAAATAGCCACGGCCTCCGCCTTCTGCAGCCACTGCCCTGATCAGTCAGCAGCCATCGACATCGAGGCAAGACCCTCCACTGGCAGAGATGTTACAACTTGCCAAAAGCTCACCAGATGGCATTTTTTAGCAATAAAGTATTTTTAAATTAAGGTATGTACTTTTTTGTAGACCTAATGCTATTACTGCACACTTAATACACTGTAGTATAAACACAGTTTTATATGCACTGAGAAACCAAAACATTCATTCGACTCGCTTCATTGTGGTGGTCTGGGACAGAACCTGCACAGTCTCCAAGGTGTGCCTGCATTTCTCTCTCCTCCACATTTTTCTTTTTTATTAAAAAAAAAATATTTTTAATGTTGATTTATTTTTGAGAGAGACAGAGCGTGAGTGGGGGAGGGGTAGAGAAAGAGAGGGAGACACAGAATCCTAAAACGGGCTCCAGGCTCTGAGCTGCCAGCACAGAGCCCGATGTGGGGCTCGAACTCGTGAATCACGCGATCATGACCTGAGCCAAAGTCGGACGATCAACAATTGAGACACCCAGGCATCCCTCTCCTCCACATTCTTCTAAGTCTTTCCACGACAGAAGAGCGATGGCAAGCCCCAAACCTCACGGATGCGGCTGCTGGTCATGCAGCCACCACACTGTGCCTTTCTGTCATCATATGCCGGGAGAATCAGAATCCTGGAAACCCTGCGCCAGACTCGGGAGGTCATCCAGCCATCCCCAAACCCCAAGGACCCCTCCTCGGCATCCGGGCACCGGCATGTCGCTGTGACCCTGGCCTGTCGAGTTCTGCCTCATGGTGCTGGGCAGTCTGTGTCCCCAGGGCTCACTCAAGACACACTAAATCCTTTACCTCCTAAGAGCCCAACCTATCTGGGCTCAACAAGTGTCACATATCAAGTGATTCACTTCCCATCTTCTCCCTCTCCTACTTTCCCCCTTCCAAATGTGCTCAGATTGGCTTTGTCCCTTTGAGGGTGGCACTTCTTGGCAAACAGACTCCCCTCATTCTACAGAGGACTCATCTGTTCGTACATCTTAAAAAGTCCCGGGCTTTTCTCGAACTTCTTCACAAGTGACTGCTAGGAGGCTGGAAGAAACTCCATTCTCAAGGTTCTTTCCCTACGTTTAAAGCCCACACACTCCATCCTACCACCCTCTGGAGAAATCCACACCTCCAAAGGCCAAAAAACCCTCAGCTCGCATACCTTGGAGACAGGTTCCGTTCCAGGCCACCACCAGTGTGAGGTCAACGTGTTAGATTTTTTAATTCATCCTTCTAGTCTATTGAAAGCGCAGGTGGCCTGGTTCTGCCCCTTCCTTCGGTCTATCCCTCCCACCTCCAGATTTGAAAATTTGATCCTGATCGGATGCTTCGGGGCTAAAGAGCCGGACTTGCACCCCCGGATCCGTCCTCCATCCAGGCTCCATTAACCAGTGCCCTCGGGCGAGAGCTGACCAACCAGCTGTCCTGCGCCCATTCGGTCTACCTTCACCTGGTTTCACACAGCATCCCTCCGGCTCACCCTCCCTCCTTCTGGAGGTGGGGTCTAGGCATCAGCAATTCTGATGTGCTGCCCAGGCAGGAGAAGGCCTCTGCGACTCCAGAGTTAGGAGACAAGCGGCCGCACACAATCCCGAGCGACGCTGTGCCATCACGTGGGCCGCAGGGTTAAGAATTAAATGAGAAAGAACGGGAAATGTCTAGCACCGGGCTGGTATGCAGTTAGGCGCTGGTTAATGAGCACATCAGAAAACAAGTTGAGGTCAGCGTGTCATGATTTATCACTCCAGGGGCCCCATTCCTTGGTAGCACAGCACACCTTCAGGACCTTATCCCGGAGTCCTGTCTGGGAGTGGGACGTTTTCCCTTGTGGGGCAGCTACGAACGTGGATCTGTGTGATGCAAACAGATTTATGTTTTCTATTCAGCTAGTTTAACGTTATTTTTAAATGAGTAGGTACTTGTTTTTAAACCTATACACTTTTAACAGAGTACTTAACTATACTAGGTCACAGGGATTCCTTGGCTGCATTTCATTTAATTTTTGTTAATGTTTATTTTTGAGAGAGTACACACAGGGGAGGGGCGGAGGGAGAGGGACAGAGGATCCGAAGTGGGTTTTGCACTGACAGCAGTGAGCCTGACGTGGGGCTTAAGTTCACAAACCGCAAAATCGTGAGCAAAGTCGGGCGCTTAACCGACTGAGCCACCAGGTGCCCCTCCTTGACTGCGTTTTACAGAATGTTAATAAAGTCAGGGAAAAGCAAGCGAAGGCTGAGGGCAATGTAACTGTTTTCAGTTTTTCTGGCTGGTCAACAGCATGGTGGGCAGAGTCAGCACCACTGGGTCAGGAGGAGAGAGCAAGAACCCTGGTGTCTTGCAATGTCAAAAATGTTAACATTTTAATATTCTTGCTTTTTACTTCTATACTAAAAATGATGGCATTTGAGGAACATTTTGTGTTACAAATTATCGGTTCATAATACTTTATACTTTTCTCCTAGGATGGGCAGTCTTCATTTCTCCAGAAAATGGAGGTGAGGGGTAATTATCTGTAAAACTTACACCTTTATTTATTTTTTAATGTTTATTTTTGAGAGAGAGAGAGAGACAAAGCTGAGCAGGGGAGGGGCAGAGAGAGGGAGACATGAACCCGAAGCAGGATCCAGGCTCCGCATTGTCAGCACAGAGCCCGACGTGGGGCTCAAACTCACGAACTGCAAGATCACGACCTGAGCCAAAGTCAGACGCTCAACTGACTGGGCCACCCAGGCGCCCCTAGAACTTACCTCTTTAAATGCTCTCAATCGTTGGAGTGTCTTCTTGCGTTCCTGGTTTATCCATTCTTTTTTCTTTTGCTCCTCTTCTCTTATCTTGTCTCTTTTCTATATTTAAGCAAACGTGTATTTGTAAATTTCTCAAACTAAAAGTGTTGAGAAAGACAGGGTGTGTGATGCAACGTTACCCCCTCCCCGGGTCTCACCCCCATGTCCCCTCCCCAGGCTGCAGGACTGGACTGCAGTCTCCCCAGGATCAAGGCTGGCACTTGCCAGCCTGGGGCAGTGGAGCCCCAGTTTCTAGAGATCTAAGCCAGTGTGTCACATTATGCAGATATAAACATGTTCTCTACAGCCACTTACCATCTGGATACTGTGATGCTGATGAAAGTGTTTCATACTTTCTGCAGCCAGTTGTAGTCGGAGCCGATGATTCTCTTTGCACTGATCCTGGGAGAATAATACACGTCACGTACATGGTTTTTAATATTACTGTGGGCTCTAGCAAAGAAGTTTAAAAGGCGGCACTGTATTTGTGCTGTCACGTAAGGCGTTTGTTAATACGAGTTTCTGTGGTTCCAGGATCCTGCCTCCGCTAGCCTTGTGATATGTGCTGACGGGCGCCTTACAGGAGTCCACGGTACCCGCTCATAGGACCACAGCTGTGATTCAGCGCCACGAAAGATGAAAAAGCAAATCCTCCAAGTGGAAATGAGAGGACACACAGGCAGTCTCCCGTTCTTAAATGGCACGTGTCCTAAGAATCTGTTTCAATGTGATTATTTTAAACTCAGCTCCTCATATTACAATAGTATTTCCAGTCATAAGTACATGACCATATGCAACCTACAAACACCTGAAAAATTCTACTAAAAACTGTATTTTAACTAAACTTAACCATTCTTAAGGTGTGTTACTTTTTTTTTTCCTTTGTTTTAATTTTAGAGAAAGTGTGAGCAGGAGAGGGACAAAGAGGAAGAATCTGAAGCAGGTTCCATCTCAGCACAGAGCCCGACTCAGGGCTCCATCCCACAACCCTGGGATCATGACCTGAGCCGAAATCGAGATCGGACACTCAAGCAACTGAGCCACTCAGGTGCACCTTTTATGCATTAATGAAGTTTTTGGTGGTTTTTGTTTTTGTCTTTTTAAGTTTTATTTTTTTTCTTTTGAGAGAGAGCGCACCAGGGAGGGACAGAGACAGAGAATCCCAAACAGACTCAACACCATCAGTGCAGAGCCTGATGCGGGGCCCAAACCTCCAAACGGTGAGATCATGACCTGAGCCGAAATCAAGAGTCGGATGCTTAACTGACTGAGCCACCCAGGCGCCCCATATCACAGAGTTTTTAAAAATTAAGAAAAAAAAAAAACAAAAACCACTCACCAAATACAAGGATTGAAATGAGCTGAATATTATGTCTAATATTCTACAATCAACGTTAACAATAAATTTTAGAAACAAATTTTAGAATTTACTCCAGCTGATTATGAGAAGCTTCTACCTATTGTGATTTTAAAAATACCTGTGTATGTAACAGGTATTCAACAAACAATTGTTGAACAGATCGATCAAAATCTAGAGATTATGGTAAATGCTTAAATCCCAAAAGACACAGAATCCTTTTCAAAAGGATTATACTTTTAAAAAGTGCACTTTTAAAAAGTATACTTTTAAAAAGTACTTTATTATACTTTTCAAAAAAAAAATATATATATATATATTTTTTTTTTTCTTTAATTGCAGCCATTGGTATCTATATAAACACGCAAGAAATGAATCACTGTGTGGTCGAGAGCCTTATCTTGAGTGGAGGAATCCTTGACTGGGGAGAGGAGAGCCACTGGGCTGCCCACCCGTCTGTTCCTGAGACAGGCCCTCCGGGCGCAGATCCTGCCCCGCTTGCGCTCCAGGCGCTGGTGCTGCCGTCTCAGCTCTGCCGCCTCCAGGTTCTCGTCGCCAGGCAGCCCCGCCACACAAGCCACAGCCTCAAGTTCCTCTGCACTCTCACATGGGTCGTAATAGACAACTTCCCCCTCTTTATCTAGAAACATAGTGGTGACATTTAAAACGTGTTTGGTATAAAAAATAACACACGAAGATACCTTCAGTGTAAGGGAAGTACGGGAGACTTGTAACCCCGCCACCCAGGGAGAGCTGCTGTTAGCACCCGTGTGGGGAGGCGGGGGAGTGTAGAGACACACACACACACACACACACACACACACACACACACACACACCAGTAACAGTGCTAAGAGGACATTTTCCATGTGATGGAAAGAGAACTTCAATGGCAACACAGTATTCTCTCATTGAAGCACTCTGTATCGTTAGAAATATTCCAAGTTCCATTATTATCAAATTCACCGTGATGAACATCTGAACATAAAGTCTTTGTGTACATTTTTATTACTTCCTTAGAGATGAATAGTCAAGGCTCTTGGCAGCTAGCACTCGATCGCCCTCCAGAAAGGAAACCCACATTCTGCCAGCAGTGTCTCATTAAGGTGCCTTAAAGACATTTAATCGTGATTACGTACATATCTTTTAAAAATACACGCTAATTGTGACAAATCCTAGCTCTGCAGAACTAAATAAAATAGAAAGTGAAATTTTCTTCTTCCTTTCCCAAACCTTTGGGAGCCCATTCCCAAAGGAAAACATTATGAACAATTTGGCATGCATCTTTCTGGATTAACTCTTTCAGTAGGATTTTTTCCTAAATATGTAAAATGCTTATAACCTGAAATTACTGCAAAGTTTTTTGAATACTCAGGATTCAATTAAATGTTCAGATTTGGTATGGCTTAACCCAGTGAGCCACCCAGGAGCCCCAAAGAGATTTTTTTTTTTTTTTTTTACTCACAAACATACTAAAAGAAAACATAAGTAAAATATTGATATAATTTGGGGATGAGGAGCATTTTGCCAAGCATAACAACAAACACGGGAAGACTTCACCAAAAGTAGATAGGACTTCATAAAAATTAAGTATTTCTGCAAGGCAAGAGAAAGCAAATGACAAGGAGAAGTTTTTGGCAACATTTGACAGATACTAGAGTAATAGCCTTAGTACGGAAAGGGAACATTCCAAGAAAAATGGGCAAAGACCAAGGATAGGCAGTTAATGAAAGAAATACAGACAGCCCGTACACATACAAAAATGTGCCTACTATACTTTTTTTTTAAATTTATTATTAAGAGACAGAGTCAGAGCATGAGCAGGGGGGAGCCAGACAGGAGGGAAGACACAGAATCCGAAGCAGGCTCCAGGCTCTGAGCTGTACAGAGCCTGACATGGGGCTCAGACTCACAAACCGTGAGATCGTGGCCGGAGCCGAAGTCGGACGCTTAACTGGCTGAGCCACAGGCGCCCCATGACTGCTACGCTTACAATTAAAGAAATGAAAACTACAAGACGCCATTTTCTTCTATCAGGGAGGCAAGAATTGAAAAGAATGCTGTAAGTATGGGGAACAGGTGCTTTCATAATCTGCTGCGGGGAGCGTCTTTCTGCACAACCTCAACCTACAAGGCCGTTGTATAGTATTGAATTTAGAAGTCAGAAAATAATAGAGGCCAGGAAAAAATGTATACTGAAGGACTGTTATAGTGTAAGCAGGTACGTGTCAAGATGTAAAATTCGCACTGTCCTTGACCCAGCAATTCCATCTTTGGAAATTTATTCCAAAGAAACACTCTCTCTTACATGCAAAGACGTGTAGAAGAAGGCTCCCCACTACACTACTGTTTGCAAGAGTGAAAAACGAAATCACGGTACGTACACATAATGAATGCTGTGCAGTCATTAAAATTTTTCATGTTTTTCTTACTCAAATGGAAAGATGGTTTTTAGGTATTAAATGAAAAGAGGCTACTCTACAGGGTATATACTTTTGGTTTAGAAATTGATATTTACTTATACGCATCAGCATATAACCAAGGCTATGTCAGGATCTATAGATGATGGAACTGGGGTGATAACAGTTTCCTTTGTTTTGCTGTGTGTTTAATGATGAATTTATCATCTGAAAAACAAAAATGCTAAAAGGAAACTTCAGGAAATTTCAGTAGATGTTTTAGACAACTTATAAGAAGTGGTAATACAGTCTTGGTATTTTCTTGAAGGCGTGATTTAAACATTTTAACATACCCATTTAAGTATAAATCTTACCTCTTATAAGCCTTTTAATTGAGTCCAACTGTGTAATAAGCAATATTTCTTCATATTTTAATATCTCGAATTTAACCTCATACAGTTCTAATTGGACTTCATAATATTGTATTTCTAATTCATCGACAACGTCCGTATTTTTTTCTTGTTCTGGAAGATCTTCCATCTGGTTTTCATGGAAAAAGTAAGAGCAGGTTAAAATAACTAGCACATTAAAAGCAAACATTAGATGCATTTGAGCAATATTCTATTCTTTGCTTAATACCAAATATAAAACTAACAGAGAGGAAACCTTTTTCCATTTCATTTAATAAAACAAAAATGCCTTACTTGATGTTTGTTACAAATATTTTAACTTACCCTTGAAACATATGAAAATATTTAGGCTTTTGAGAAAAGTAAATGACCGTGAGGCATTTGCAGCGTTTCCTGCTTCACACTCCTACCATTAGAGGAAGAAATTTAAGTGGCTATGATCCTGGGATAAAGTACCTTTTTATTACCCTCAAGTCATGCTGAAACACTGCTTGATTGATTTAAGTATCTCATCTACTTCAGGGCTGAGCTCAGTGTTATTATCAGGAGCACCCTACAATATATTTCAAAAACATCTTGACCGAAAGGAAGTTTCCTGCCAACCTCCTGCGGTCTACATTCGCAGCCAATAGAAGATGTGCAGTGAGTGCAGCAAGGAAGCTCTAACCGTGTTTGGAAAGAAAGGCACTACCTAAAAGTGTGTTTTTCTGTTACTTTAGATTTTTTTTAAGTTTATTTATTTTTGAGAGAGACAGAGCAAAGGAGCGAGGGGCAGAGAGAGAGAGAAAGAGAGAATCCCAAGCAGGCTCTGGCCTGTCAACAGAGGGCCTGACGTGGGGATTGAACCCACAGATCACGACCTGAGCTGAAACCAAGAGTCAGACCGACTGAGCCACCCAGGCGCCCCTAAAAGTATGTTTTTTTAAACCAAGTTTCATTTATCTTTGTCTTACCTTTCCCTGAATTTCGGCTCTTTTGTGATTTAAACACAACTCCTTGGCCCTCATGAGCTGCAGGGTCTCTTGGGCCAACATCAACTTGAGTTTTTCTAACCTGGGAGCTGCCGTGGCCCAGGCAGCTTGGCCAAACCTCTTCTCATCCTGTTCCATTTGTTTCTGCATTCCTGTCGGATTGGAATTAATAAAATAAAACATAATTACAACTCACCAAAAGGAAGAAAAATGTATCCCGAGCTAATTCTTTGTTTACTGCCTCCCACGTCACTTACAAAACATCCTTTTTAAAAGAAAATTTGTTTTATTTTAATGACCTTGTATTGTCACAAAAATAAAACATACATAAAAACTTTAGATACTTCATTTTAAAAAAAGAGAAAAATAATAAATCCTGAATCTCACCTAGTAGAGGTGATTATTTCTTACATTTTGGTGCATATACTTCCAGACTGTTTCTGTGTCTGTCCGGCTAGACAGGCAGTTTGAACCAAAACCAAAAAATAAAAACACCCCACAAGATCATCATTCCTTTTTGTATTTTATTTATTTCACTTGATAGATAGTGGAAGTGTCACCATTCACAAAAAACAGATCTAGAGAAGCATGCTTAATAGCTACATGGCATTTCACTTTACGGATGTAACTTAAACTGGGAGACACTCGGTGTCCTGTCTGGAGCCATCATCAACGACTTACAGATGAGACAGAAGTCCTTGTCCCCCACCCCCATCCCTGCCGTCTGCCGCATTCTTTCCCACCATGTTCCCCTGCTCATCTCTGCTCCAGCCCCGAGACTCGACGTTCCTCACACTTGCCAAGCTCCCTCCAGCCAGAGCACCTTTGTGAGTGCCCTTTCCTCTTCCTGGAACACTCTTCCCTCACTGTGATGCTCTCTCCACTCCCACTGACCCTCCAGATATCAGGGCAAGGGCTATTTCCCAGAGGCCTTCACTGACCTAGTGAAGGAGCCTCGTTCCTCTCAGTGGCTCTCAGAGCCCCGTGCTTCTCTCCTTCATGTGGCCAGTTGTTAACTGCCATTCTCCATGTGTTTGAATGAATATATAAATAGGATTTCTCTGCCCTCACCAGACTGTGCAGTGTCTGTTTATACTTCTCCTTACACTGAATCCCCAGCTCCTAGAAAACATAGCGCCTGGTGTTCAAGAGGCACTCAAATGTTTTTTGAACAAAATGAAAATGACACACATCTTAGAATTCTAAATTGTCACCTGCTATCGCTTTTACTGTTTCTTTAAAATAATTCACTGTGATGTCCTGAATAGAGACTACAGCTTCTTCAGCCCTTCTGCTCCATTCTTTGGCTTCCTTCTGCAAGGCCACTATCCTTTTAGGACCCAGATCATCCTCATTCAAGGATTTCTACAAAAGAAGGGAAAACTGTATCAGTAAGAGAAAACAGTAATGTAGAGCCATAGGAAATTGAGAGGAAATTGGACACATGGATGATTTCAGCTACTTTTATTACCACTACTTAGTTGGTTCAATTTCATTCATTCAGCAATTCCTTACTGAGTATGAATAAGGCTCTAAGCTAGAAACCACCTGGAAGACAAAAGGATACTCTGGGGCATAAAGAAAAAGAAAAATCTACTTTCAATGTGCATTACTAGAATAACATTTTCTGGAGAGGCATGCTATCAAGTTATGTTTCTCTAACACACAATTGTTTAGGGACACGTGGCTGGCTCAGTCAGTGGAGCATGCAACTCTTGATCACGGGGTCATGAGTTCAAGCCCCACGCTGGGCGTACAGATTAGTTTAAAAAATAAAATAAATGTGGGGCACCTGTGTGGCTCAGTTGGTTAAGCATCTGACTTTGGCTCAGGTCATGATCTTGCAATCTGTGGGTTCGAGGCCCACGTCAGGCTCTGTGCTGACAGCTCAGAGCCTGGAGCCTGCTTTGGATTCTGTGTCTCTGTCTCTGCCCCTCCCACAGTAGCTCTCTGTCTTTGTCTCTCTCTCTCAAGAGTAAATAAACACTAATAAATAAATAAATAGCACCTTGATATAGCCCCACTATCATCTAAACAGAAGGGTGAACCCAAAGTGCAAACACAGACTGAAATCTTAAATGTGATGAAAGAAACAACATGTGACAAATAGTAAATCTGATAATATAAAAATATAAAGAAAACATACCAAAATATCAAGCTTACATAAGGTTGCAACTTCTCTCATATCTCTAAACGGCTGCAGCAAATACTGGAAGAACATGGTTGCCACCGTAACTAATTCCTGGTAAGCTTCATCTTCCTCTCGATAGACTTTCATTAATGTCACCATGGTGTGGGCTTTATCATGCTCCTGAAGAACCTAGAAGACAAAATGCAAATAAAGCTCAGTATGGACAGTATTTATAAGCTCATAACAAAACTAAAGAAACCTTAATGTCCTAAAGTTTAACTTTTTTTTAAAGTTTATTTATTTATTTTTGAGAGAGACCGAGACCACACCAGTGGGGGAGGGTCAGAGAGAGAGAGAGAGAGAGAGAGAGAATCCCAAGCAGGCTCTGTGCTGCCAGCGCAGAGCCCAACTCAGGTCTTGAACTCACGAAACCATGAGATCATGACCTGAGCCAAAACCAAGAGTCAGAAGCTCAACCTACTGAGCCATCCAGGCATCCCAATGTCCTAAACTTTAAAAATTTAAATAACGATTAAATATTAAAAAGCTATTGTCCTCCAACCAAAATGCCCAATAAAACAAGAATGGTTAAATTAAGCCATGGTATATCCACGGTAGAATATCATTACTGTAATCATTAGTAGTTAACACCACTAACAAACTCCTTTTATACAACCATTTTAATTTTAAAAGTTCATTCTATATGTAGCTTGAGAAGATGTAATTAAGATTTTGAGATGGGACTGAATTCTCTCACACCCCTCTTCTGCAAAAGAATGCACAGAGGGGCCGCTCAGTCGGTTAAACTAACCTTACGCTCTTGATTTTGCTCAGGTCACAACTTCACTTTTCCTGGGTTTTAGCCTTCCCTCCCACCCCACTGGACTTTGAGCTGCCAGCCCAGAGCCTTGCTTGGGATTCCCCCTCTCTCTCTCTCCCTCCCTCTCTCTCTCCCCCTCCCCCGACTCAATCTCAAAATTAGACATTAAGTAAAATTCAAGAGAAGGCACAGAAAAATCATCCAGATTAAGAATGGCCTATAATGAGAACGGACAGGGGGTCGGAGCACTAAATCTTGGCCACCCACAGTGAATTGTGAATACACACGCCACATTGTCTCCTAAACCCTTTGGTGAACTCGTGTCCCCCCCCCCCCTTAAGTTCTGTAAGTTTGCCAAAGAATGAATTCTTCGGTTTCCCAAATGACCTCCTTCAAGCTTAAAACAGCACTCCTGTTGCTATTCCAAATCGATAAATAAAGCTCACACACACCCCCCCCACCCCCGCTTTCCATTTGACCGAGTCTGCGTTACTTTCACCACCTTTCTCCTAGAGGCCCCTTGATCTTCTAAAACAGTAGGTCTCTGTTATTCCTGTTCCCTCTTTCGCAGAACCTGAAAGTGGTTACATCTAGTCCGTGTTGTCGCCTCCCCCGTGTACTAAGGGACGTTCCCAGTTCCGCTTTCGGTATTCCCCGAATACGACCGCCGACTCCGCCAGCGATCTCAGAGAACGGGGCCGGGGGCTGGCTCCCCACCTGGGATGAACCCCGACCCGCCTGCGTACGCCCGCTCCCCGAGCCTCGCTGCTCCCCTGCAGGTGACGCGCGCCTGCACACCTGCGCGCGCCCCGCCCGGTCCCCGCCCACCGTCAGCTGGCTCCCCCGCAGCCGGGCTCCGGGACAGCCCCCACCCCCACGCCGGCCGCACCCCTGCAGCGACCCCTAACCCAGCGCGGAGGGAGGAGGCCGGCGCGTACCTGGCACAGCCGCGCGCCCGCCGCGGCCCACCGCGCGCGCAGGGCCCGCTCCCGGAAGTTGCGCGGACTCTCGCAGTCGGCCGCGCCGCCCTCCGCCGGGAAGAGCGCGTCGCGCACCGCCGCGCCGCCGCAGCCGGTGGCCGCCTCGCCCAGGTAGCGCTCCAGCCGCGCGCACAGCTCCTGCAGCGCCGCGTCGCCGGGGCCCGCGCGCGCCGGCCACACCAGCGCCCACAGCCCGAGCCCCAGGCCCCAGGCCCCGCCGGCGCGCGCGTCCAGCTCGGGCGGCAGCGGCGGGAAGCAGCGCTCCAGCGGCGGCCACAGCGCCGCCAGCTGCCGGTGCGCGCCGCGGAGCCCGGCGGCCGACAGCAGGCCCGACCAGCTGGGGGGGGACGCGGCGGGCTCGGGCTCGGGCCGGCTCCCCTCGCGCCGCCGCCGCCGCTGCGCCGTGCGGTCGTGACAGGTCACCGCGAACTTGCCCTCCGCGTCGTTCCAGGCCACGAGGAAGCGCAGCTGGTGCCGCTCGGGCACGGCGAAGAGGTCCTCGCGGACCGGCACCCAGCCCTCCAAGCTGTCGGGCTGCTCGTCCTCCATGGCCGGCGGCTCAGCGGCCGAAGGGCTCGGCTCGCGCGGGCCCGGCCTCCCCGCACCCCCCGCGGCCCGCCGCGGACCGCGACATTCTTCTCGAACTGTGCTGGCGTCAGCTCCCCGACGCGCAGCCCCCTCCCCCTGCGCCTCTGATTGGCTGTCGGCGGCCTGGGCGGGTTCTCGGCAGCCAATGAGAAGGTCAGAAGCCCGTGTCTGTCCGGGCCGTCGGAATCCAGCCCTGTCGCAACCCTGTCCGGAGCCCGAGAATTACCTATCTTGCCTCACCTTTTCCACCTTTGTACACAGTGAATTAGGAAAAGCGACCGAGTTATCGCCATCGCCTCCTGCGGTAAACTTCGAACCCGTTGAGAACGGGGACCGACTGTGGTCCTCGCTCACCAGGGCGCTAGAGAACACACGCGCCCAAGAACGGTGCAAACTTGGTGGAGGCCACACGTTCCATCAGACGTTAAGAGTTATTTCCTGAAGGCCTCTGAGCGCCAAGCACTCAGTGGAAGCCACACATTTGTTGTTATCAATTCAACACGCTTTCACGGAGCGTGTGCTGTGTGCAGGTTTGGGGGCGGGGGCGGTGCCGTGGGGCATACGCAAAAATCTCTCTCTCTTTCTGTCTTCAAAGCGTCCCATCTCCCAGCCAGCATGTTTAACTACGATCTGCGTTCCCACTCTTCATTTTACAGCCAAGGAGACAAACCCAGCAAAGAAACTTGTCCTAACATGCACAGTCAGGCTGGTAAGTCCACCCGGCTACCAAAGACCTGTTTAAGGAGGTCGGGATGTCTCATTTGCACGTGGGGATGGGATGTGACCTGGAGCTCATGCAACAGGCAACACGACGGCCCTGGTCTCTCTGTCCAGGAAACGCACAGTGTAGACGGAGGAACAGCGTCTGTCAGCTTCCATCCTGTGAGTGCACCAGGAAGAGGGGGTGGTTGGGGAGGGGCGGGGGAGATGCCCCGGAAGCCGCGAAGCCGCGAGGAGGAGCCCTTCGCCAAGACAAGGCTCCTGCGGGCTCGATGCGGGAACCGGAGAAAGACCTTTGAAGGTTGCGAGCTGGGAAAGCATGGAATTAGGTTTGCACTTGCTGTTATGGCCAAAGGAAAACAACGACGAACCAGGGCCAGCCTGAAGCAATGGTTAGGACATCTCTCCCCACGAAGATGATCCAGGGTATCTAGAAAACCCTGTGGAATGTAGCTTTAAGGTCTAAAGTTGCCTCTGTTCGAGCTCCTCACCTTGACTCCCCCGGTAGACTCACAACCGCTGGGCTTGCCATTCTTCTTGGAGAGAGGAGGGATTTGTTTTTCCTCAAACCATTTTTAAGTATATTATCTTAGTTAATACGATTTACTTACAACTTTTTTTTATTTAAATTTTAGTTAACATGCAGTGTAGGTTTCAGGAGTAGAATTCAGTGATTCATCACAACAATAATTCTTTAATAGTCTCTTTTAATATCTTGTATATTCTTTACAATATGTCTTTTCACTGCATTTGTTTTATGCTATTTTATCCTTTTGAGTAGCCTTTCCAATTTATTTGCTTTGTCAAAATGACACTAGCAGGCTTTCTAATTATAAGAGTAATTTCTATTTTTGTGTGTGTGAGGGAAGGATGTTTGTATATTCTTAGAAAAAAATATGGACAAACCTAATAATTGTTGTTACCAGGATACATGCCTGCTTTATATTCACTTTATGGTTCTTTTGGAGTATTTACCTTTCTCTGAGCCAAATATCATATATTATTAATAAAAAATGAAGATTCCAGGGGGAACCCGGGTGGCTCAGTCGGTTGTGTTGGACTCTTGATTTCGGCTCATGATCTCACGGTTCTGAGTTCCAGCCCCTCATCTAGCTCAATGCTGACAGTGTGGAGCCTGCTCAGGATTCTCCCTCTCTCTCTGCTCCTCCCCTGCTTGTGCTCTCTCTGTCTCCCTCAAAAATAAACATTAAAAATATATATATTTTAACTATATATATAATTGTTATTAAAATAGGTACCATCAAAGACATGAAGAAAAAAGTAAAATAGTTCAAAAGAGATAAACCCTGCTCTTATTTTTTGTGTGTATCGTTATATATAATGTCATATGTCTTTCTATATTATGCTACGTATGCTATATTCATGTTACATATCGTATATTTATATATTTATATTATAGATTATATGTAGCATATTTGTATATTTCTATTATAAATATATATCATCTGGATAATATATATATGATATATTGCAATGAGATTTTACAAACTCTTTTTTCTAATTACAGATATATTGTGGATATTTTCCACATAAAAAGTAGACATCTACATTATTATTTTTTTGAGAGAGAAAGAGAGAGAGTGCACATGGGGGAGAGGGGCAGAAGGAAAGAGAGAGAGAGAGAATCCCAAGCAGGCTTTGCACCGAGCATGTCTCAATCCCCCGACCCCGGGATCACAACCTGACCTAAAATCAAGACTTGGACCAACCGAACCACCCAACCACTCTACGTTATTTTTTTTAATACTTGCCCAAACTGAGTTGAGCCAGGGGAAGTAGCTGCACTGGGTCCCTCTGCATCCCAGAGTTTGCCGGGACCAAGGATGGGCCTGCCCCCTAAGATCCAGATGTGAGCCAGCATGAAGACAGCGTCAACAAGGAGTCATCTAGATCCCGCCTAAGAGAGCCAACTGCATGGGTGAGGAGACCTCATTTGAGAGCTCTTGGAGGTGGCTCACCGGGGCCTGGAAGGGGAATGCAAGGGACCCCCCGGAACAGAAGGGTTTTCAGCCTCGTTGTGGGAACTCAGGAGAAAGGTCTCCGTGATGGGAAACTCCAGAGATGTACAAAAACTCCCCATGAGGGAGGGAGGGGGTGCATGGGAGAGAGAGGCGTGTACATACACACAAGTGTGCAAGAGAGAGCTCTAAGCACCTGCCAGCCCAGAGAGCCTGACATTAGCACCCACTGTGGCATCAGCTCCGATAGGAGCTGTCTTTTCACCTTGGCGCCTCCAGCCCTGGCGTGCCACCAGCAGCTCAGGGAGGAGGTGCAGGGAGAAGAGGCAGCCCTTGTTCCCCCTTTCCCGGGGCAGACTTCCAGCTGAAGAGGCCCAGGCTGGATAGGAGAGAGGATTCTGGTACTGGCTAAACTAAGTTTGACTTTTCCATCAATATTCCAGACTATATCTTCAGTTACCCAATGAAGACTGTGCCTTCAAACGACCCTAGGACTGAATGTCACCGAAGAGAGAGCAGAAAGTTCTGGGTCTGCTGGATTTTTAGCCGGAGAGGGGAATAATTCCCACCATGAGTAAATGGTAAAGGAATGGCGAGAGGGGAACAAAAACGAAATTGCGTTCGATTACCGTCAGAGTTGTGCTTGTTCAAAACATTTTGGACAAAGACCCTCAGCCCGCGAGGAGGGTGCACAATACGAGGGCTCTCGGAAGCCCCCCTTCTCTGCAGGGCCTGTGGCGCCCCCAGCCCTCTGTACGTGACCAATCACCTGAGCAGCTCGGTGGGGCTACAGGCCTCAAGTCCTCACAGTAAACGAAGAAGCTGGGGGGGACAGCATGTGACCTCGCCCGGTGTCACTTGAGCAGTAAGAAGTGGCAGGACAGCCGAGGCAGGTCTATATTTGGGCTCTCACTCACGGCAGACGTTGCTATTTGCAGTGGGAGTCAGCTCGTGTTACCCGGCTTGCAGAGTCCCCGCTGTAAAACAGGGCCTTCGGGCACGCAGAGGTCACCCGGAGGGAAATCCCATCCCCACCGAAGGCAGAGCAGTTTTCTAGCCCTTCCCCGGAGTCCTCAGAGGTAAAAAAAAGAAGAACTACGGACCCTTAAATCAGCAGGCAAGTTTTTGGATAATCATTATTTTTCTCAAGTGAAAGGTATTATTAGAAACTCAGTAACTTAATGCCACAACGTGAATGCAATATCTTTCCTTCAGGGGAAAGAGGTATCATCTTCAATTGCAGGTGTGTAAATGACAGTAAACAGTGTGAATATTTCCTGTGCCTTCCTGTGGCGTAGACTCGCCTTTACTGAATGTGGTGTTGGTACAGGGTGTGAAAGCCACTCGTGCAGATAGAGGCTGGCGATGCTTGCAGTGTGTCCTTAGGGTATTTTTAGTGCAGGGGCCCGTTTGTAGGACACTTTGGAACCCTAAATAGTGTTATCATCTGGCTGTGGTAGCGGGAGGATAAATACATTTAATTTTAATCTGCATGCGCCTCCCAACAAATCATAATTTCGTGTTTTGTTTCAAATAGGGGGAGAAAAAAACGGTATTGTAATCGTTTTTCACTCACTATTGCAAACCCCCTCCTCCCACAGAAAGTTTTCAGGTTTGGACTATGTCTGTAAAAGCTGATTTGAATTATTTTGCATAACCGTACGGCCAACACTTAAAAGCAAGTTTCTGAAATTATAGGCAAAATTATGTTTGTGCCCTCTGGGCTCCCTTTGGGGGAAAGAATTCACAGCTTTCCGTAGATTCCCGGAGGCGCTCAGGTCCCATAGAAGGTTAAAAACCATTTTTGTGGGGGACTTTTCTAATTAATGCACAGGGACACACCCCCTATCTAAGATTTAAGCCAAAGTCTTTTTGTTGTTGTTTTGACCGCAGCTCTATGGCAGAGAGTAGAAGATGTCTAGCTACCGTATTCTTTATAGGCTGCGACTTCCTGCTTTCTCTAAGCTTCCATTTCATCATGTATAAAATGACAATTTAGTGTTACCGTTCCTTTCTCCCCAACTTCTAAAGGTTTTGTTAAGAAACTGGAAGAGTCCGAACGCTGAGGAGGAAAGCAAGTGTCAGCTCTGGGGGTGTGTTGCAAACTCCTGCTCTGGTGCAGAGTGCCCAGACCAGTGTGTGTGTGTGTGTGTGTGTGTGTGTGTGTCTCTCTAAGGGGGAAATGCTGGCATGGAAGAATTCGTCCCCATTAAGATTTATTCTCAATGTTTTCCAGTCTTCTTACTTGTGTAAAAGTCCAATTTGGTGTTTCATTCTCCAGCTTCCGGTTGACAGAAGTTGTCAGCATGATTTATTGGTAATACAGAATTCTGGTTTTCTCCCTTTAGGTAGCACACAGAAACGTGTTATTTTTAGCCAGCTGATCCGGGGTCTGTAGGTGAGATGGTTTAGTGGAAAACTGGGTCTGATCCAACTCTTTATCTGCCTGGCAACGTATCCAGCATCCAGCCCCGGGGCTGGACACAGATCACCCCTTGTTAAGTGAAATTGGCCACGGCAAGTCCTTTATGTTCGTGGAAAGTCAATTTTGCCATCCTAAAATCAGGGAATTGAATTAGATCCTCTCCAGGGAACCCTCCATCCCTAGAGTCCTACACCTCTCCCTAGGCCCCTTGGAGGCTCTTGCTGTGAGGACAGGCAGCCTCACAGCCAAGGTCTGTGCCTGGGTATGAGGCTGTCCTGCGTTCATGCCTTCTCCTAGCTTTTCAAGGGACAGAATGATCGTACTGTGGCTGCAGGTGGCTCCACCAGATGGCTGACCCTGGTCCTCACCCTTTGTGAGTGACCAGGTGCAGGACTCCTAACCTCGCCCAGATGAGAGAGGCCGAGGTCCAGATAATGATAATAGCAGCCACCACCACAATAATGACAACAGGTGACCTGTACTGGGGACTTACTTGGAGCCATGTGCTATGGTAAGCATTTTACATACCTTATGTTATTTCCTCTAAATGCTAATTTTATGACATAGGAACTGGTAATAAACCCATCTCATGGGCTCATGAACATAAGGCCCAGAGAGGTGATTTTCCCAAGGCTGCACCGCTAGGACGTAGCAGGGACAGAACTTTCTGAATCCAGAAGGCAGTGAACTTAGAGAAGGGAGAAGGGTGGGTGTGGGGAGTGTTATCAGGAGATTGAGTTGGTAGAACCAGAATCAGCATTAATTGGTCATTAATCACATTGGGTGATGGGGCGCCTGGGTGGCTCAGTTGCTTGAGCGTCCGACTCCAGTTCAGGTCGTGATCTCACTGTTGGTGAGTTCGAGCCCCACGTTCTGCTCACTGATGTCAGGCACAGAGCCCGCTTCGGATCCCCTGTCTCCCTCCTTCTGCCCCTTCCCCGCTTGTGCTCTCTCTCTCAAAAATAAAATGAAATAAAACATTAAAAAAAAATCACACCGGGTGATGTCAGGGATGAGCTCCTGGTCTCTGGTTTGGGTGCTAAAGGGAGTAGGCGTCGTGCTGTGCTTTATGGATGTTATGCGCGCGTCGGCCCTCGTGAGGGTGTGACAGGCAGTGGCCACAGTGCAGGCGCAGTTGGGTGGGGAAGGGCGGGTGGCCGTCAGGAGGAAGGGCAGCCCGCCAGGGCCTCAGATGGGACTTGCATGGGAGAAGCCCGGGCGCGGTCAGAAGCAACCATGGTGTCCACTGCGGAAGGCGAGGCTGTTTGGGGACGTGGAGCTAGGGCATGGGGGGCGGGGGTGTGCCCGGTGCCCAGAGGAGTTGAGACTTGGCAGTAATGGAGCCCTCAGAACGCGGGACATGCCGACTTACCACTTCTGCCAGAGTGGCGGGCAGGCAGCTGTGCTCACGCTGGGCTGCCATGCTCCCGAGATGCTGGTGGGACACACGGCCGGCAGACGGTAGAGACGAGGTGGCTTTGAGAAGATCCCTGCCTACGAGGTGGCACTCAGCTGTGACAGCGGGGCACCACAGCAGGAGTATTTTATTTAATCCACACAACAAGTACCCTCCACGTACAGATGAAGAAGCTGGCCCAGAGACGCTGAGAGATGAGGTCAAGGTCGCATCCTGAGACCGGCATTGACCCCAAAGCCCGTGACCTTTGTGGCCCGAGCCGTTGCCGCCTTCAAGCACTTCCCCTGCCGGGAACTTTGCTGGGCGTTTACTCATTCAGCGTCTGCTGTAGCCAGGCTGCGTGTCAGACACCCCCCAGGCCCCAGCTCCCTGTAGCAGCGGCACGCGCTTTCCATACTCCCCCTGCTTCGCTGAGATGCAACTGACAGGTGACCTTGTGCGACTGTGAGACGGAGGCTCGTATGACGCGATGCGCGCATACGCTGGGAGATGGTGACCACGACCAGGTCGCTTGCCTTCAGTAAGGTCCTTCACCTCCCGTAATCACCCGTCTCTGGTGCGCGGTGGGAACATGAAGCATGTGGTGCGGTGTCGTCGACCACGGTCACCACGCGGCAAATCAGATACCGCAACTCACTCGTCTTACACCCGGAAGTTTGTTTGGCCGGCATCTCCCCGTTTCCCCCACTCACCAGCCCCTGGCAACCACCATTCCAAGCTCTGTTTCTGTGAACTCAGCTTTTCTAGATTCCGCACGTAAGTGAGATCATACGCTCTCTGCTGTATTTCTCTGCCGACTCATCTCCTTTAGCTTAATGGCCTCAGTGTCCATCCATGTTGTTGGAAATGGCAGCATTTCCTTCTTTTTATGGCTGAATAATATTCCATTGTGTATCTTCTTTATCCATTCATTTGTTGGTCGACATTTTGGTTGTTTCTATGTCCTGCCTATTGGGAATAGCGCTGCAGTGAACATAGGAGTAGAGATACCTCTTTGAGATCCTGATTTCACTTCCTAAGAAGTGGGATTGCTAGAGCATATGGTAGTTCTGTTTTTAATTTTTTGAAGCCCTTCCGTACTATTTTCCATAATGGCGGTACCAGTTTATATTCCCACCAACAGTGAACAAGATCCTGCCGTTTTTTCTGATTGTTTTTCTGATCCCGCCATTCTGACAGGTGTGAGGTGCTTCTCATTGTGGTTCTGATTTGGGTTTTTCTGATATGAGTGATGTTGAGCATCTTTTCATGCACCTGTTGGCCATCTTCATGTCTTCTTTAGAAAAACAGGGCGCCTGGCTGGCTTAGTCGGTTAAGCGTCCGATTTCAGCTCAGGTCATGATCTCACGGTTCGTGGGTTCGAGCCCATGTGAGGCTCTGTGCTGACAGCTTGGAGCCTGGAGCCTGCTTCGGATTCTGTGTCTCCCTCTCTCTCTGTGGCCCTTCCCTGCTCACACTCTCTCTCTCAAAAATAAATAAACATTCAAAAAAAAGTTAAAAAAAAGGAATGTCTAGAAAAATGTTTACTCATGTCGTCTGTCCATTTTTCATCAGATTATTGTGGATTTTTGCTTTTGACTTGTATGAGTTCCTGACATATTTTGGATACCAACTATCGTGTAGACAGCTTGCACGTATTTCCTCCTATCGCATAGGCTGCCTTTTCATTTTGTTGATCGTTTCTTTTGCTGTGTGGATGTTATTTTCAGTTTGATGTTGTCCCACTTGCTTATTTTTGCTCCTGTTGCTTGTGCTTCTGCTGTCACATCCAAAAAGTTGTTGCCAAGACAAACATCGAGGACCTTTGTCCCTTCTTTTCCTTTTCTTCTTTTTCTTATTTCTATTTTTTTTTGGTCCCTTATTTTTTTCTAGGAATTTTACAGTTTCATGTCTTACATGTAAGTCTTTAATCTATTTTGAGTTAATTTTGGTGGGTGGCATAAAATTGGGGTCCGATTTTACTTCTTTGTGTGTGATTGTCCAGTTTTCCCAGCCCTGTTTACTGAAGATGCTATCCTTCCCCACAACGGGATAGTTCGGATTCTGTAGGCAGCCAGACGTGCGGGAGAGCGAAGGCAGTATTCAGAGCCCCCGAGGACACAGGCCCTGACTGTTTTGTTGACCTGTAGAGGATGTGGGGTCACAGGACGGATCGGGACTGGGAAGAAGGCAAAATGGTGCTTCCATAGCTGGACGGCCCCATTGGCCTTGGGAACCATTCCAGGGAGACGTGAGCCAAAGTAGGGGCAACGCACATGCTACTCGGGAGTGTCTCGCACACGTGGGTGCGGGTGTGGAGGGAAGGCTTCCTGGTCCACCTCAATGCTAGTTTTGCTAGGTTGCAGACTCATGGTAGGGAGACGTGTCCGACTTCACTTGGAGCCACACCCTTCTCTCTGTCCCTAAAAGAAGGCGCGTTGTGAGGACATGCCAGGACTGCCCCTGCCAGTGTGATGGTGGGCAGGTTCTTACAAGTGACCCAAAAGAACATCCGGGCTCTGGGGTCTTCATAAGTCATGGATGCTAAGGAGGCAAAGCCCCGGCCCCGGAGCCTCTTGCTTTGTGATGCTGCCTCTGGGCGCAACCTTTGTTCATCCCCTCCCCCAACCCAGGGGGTGGACCAGGTCCCCACGGACTTTTGGGTCGTTCAGGACATGGTGGCACTAGTGCCCTGTGTGGTCATGGTTGGTGCTCAGCCTCAGCAGACGTTACTGAAGTGATGCTTACCGTTGTCTTCGGTGTAAGAGTTTTGGAGCATCAGAGAATGGGACTGAAGCTTTCGTGACCCTTCAGTGTGATGTGCCCAGCGTTAGAGCCTCTGGAGTAAAGTTTCCTTAGGTGGATCCCAACCCCAGAAACTAGTCGCCTGCATGGTATGAGGTTAGGATAGCAGTGCCTTTGTCCCTAATGGCTGCCCAAAGTCTGCCTCTCCGTGTGGTGCTGAGGGCCAGTGGAAAAACAGCATCCTGTGTGAACTTCAGAGGGAGAGAGGGAAGAGGCTTGATTCCCAGGGGCTCCCCAGGGCCGAGCCTGTGTAGTTCACGCCACACAGAAGGCCAGCGGTTGTTGTGTTTAGTCTTGCCATCAGCAAAAGCCGAGGTGAGCCCGCTGGGGGATGGGTGAGGGGCTTGCAAGGAGGGTTATGGCTAGGATTCAGTTGGAAGGGTGACGTTTGTTACAGAGCCCAGATGAAGAGAGGTGGTTGGGGGCTTCCCCAGGTTAAAGGTAGAGCAGGTCTCCATTATTGGGATCCAGAAACTACTATTAGCCTTCTTTTTTTTATTATTATTAAGTCTATTTTAGAGAGAGGGAGGGGCAGAGGGAGAGGGGGAGAGAGAGACTCCCAAGCAGGTTCCATGCTTAGCATGGAGACCGACATGGGGCTGTATCCCATGACAGTGAGATCATGACCTGGGCCAACATCAAGAGTTGGACACTTAACTGACTGGCCACCCAGGTGCCCCCCCCCCCCACCTTTTAGTAATTTCCACGCATAGTGTGGCTTGAACTTACAACCTTGAGATCAAGAGTCACATGCTCTGCTGACTGAGCCAGCCAGACACCCTTACTGTTAGCCTTCCTAACGCAAGGCCAGATGCGGGACAGGGTCAGTCCTCTGCGTCCCTCATCACCACCCTTGGCCTTTCCCTGTGCTCACAGGACAGAGCTGGGAGGACGTGAGGCACACAGCACGAGGAGTCTGGTGGCCGTGTCCACGAGTAAGGAGGGAGGACTGGGCCACGAGGGGCAAAGTGGCCTCTCTGACCAGAACACGGGCCGAGTTCTTTTCCCTGGGGGAATGGGAGAAGAGCTCAGTGATCCTTGGTCTCTGCAGACAGAGGCTGAGGAACAGGGAAGAAACTGAAAGCCTAGGGCAGGATTGTGCAGCGAGGGGATCGGGACCAGACAGTCATCACAGGCGTTAAAGGTCAGAGCACAGAGGGGCGCCTGAGTGATTCAGTTGGTTAAGTGTCCAGCTTCG
The DNA here is from genome assembly GCF_007474595.2 of Lynx canadensis. Classification (NCBI taxonomy): domain Eukaryota; kingdom Metazoa; phylum Chordata; class Mammalia; order Carnivora; family Felidae; genus Lynx; species Lynx canadensis. Next base: position 3,909,792 of record NC_044308.2, read on the forward strand.
GCCCAGGTCATGATCTCAAGGTTCGTGAGTTCGAGCCCCACATCAGAGTCTATGGCGTCAGTGCAGAGCCGGCTTCGGATCCTCTGCCTGCCCCACCCCCCTCAAAAATAAATAAATAAGTGACAATTAAAAAGGATAAAGGCCAGAGCATGGAGAGGCCAAGGAAAGTGGGTTCTCCGGTTGTGTTCCAGGCCGCTGGGCCTTCGGGCATCTCCTGGCGTGGCCTGTGAGGCGATGGCAGGCATGTGGCTTGGGAGATAGGTCGCGTGTCCCACCACACATCAGGGTGGGGAAAGCGAGAGGCTCTGAGCTCCACCGGGCGGTGTCGAGTCTGGGGAGGCCAGCGGTGCTCAGGAAGGCTGCGGCCCCTACAAACCTCTGCCTGTGCCTGGAGCAGAGATTAGGGCCAGAGATGAGGATTTGGAGCCACTGGCAGAGAGGGGGCCGTGGAGCCGAGACAGTGGACAAGATCACCTGGGGCAGGTGGAGGGGGAAACAGGAGCTGGGCTGGAAGTCTGGGAACGCCGGCGAGAGGAGCAGCCGAGGGTGGGCCTGGGAAAGAGGTCAGCCGTCCCACAAGGAGGTGGCAGGCTGAGCTGGGTCAAAAGGATGGAATGTCACAGAACAGCCAAGAAAGCGCGGGCCAGCGTCCATGGATTTCACAATCAGGCCATCAGAAAATGCTCTGTTTTTAAAAAGGCAATCAAAAACGGAGAAGGAAAGAAAAACGAATGGCATTTCAAAACAGATTTTTTTTTGAGAGCGAGAGAAAGAGAGAGAGTGCATGAGCACGTGTACAAGTAGAGAGAGGGTCTCAAGCAGGCTCCATGCCCAGTGCAGAGCCCAACGAGGGGCTCAGTCCCACGACCCTGGGATCCTGACCTGAGCCGGAATCCAGAGTTGGACCCTTAACCGACTGAGCTACCCAGGCGCCCCCAGCATTTTTTACCACTTGGAATGGTTATTAAAAGGACAGTCTGGGGGCACCAGGGCGGCTCGGTCAGTTGAGATCTGACTTCGGCTCTGGTGGTGATCTCATGGTTCGTGAGTTTGAGCCCCGTGTCGGACTTCTCACTGTCAATGCAGAGCCCACTTCAGATCCTCTGTCCCCTTCTCTCTCTGCTCCTCCCTGCTCATGCTCTCTCACTCAAAAATAAATAAAACATCTTAAAAATAGAAAGAGCGGTCTGTCAGCAGAGGTCACAAAGTCCCTCACTGCCGAAAGACGAGCACTGCCTATAGGGGAGGCCACTGAACCTGACTCCTGGGCGCAGCTGCGGAACAAGGACTTAGACAAACAGCTGGCAGCTGGCTCTGATCCCACAGGTGGACATGGCCGGGGCTGTTTGGATCGTAATAAACGTTACGACTGGGGGACGGGGGAGAGGGAAGTGCTAAACTGTATCTGTAAATTTGTGTTTGATTTTGTTATTTTCCTCGAAGACTGATGGCATGCGTGCCATGTTGGAATGTTTAGTAATAGTAGTTTGTTAAAAAGGCATTAGGTTTACCACAATTCTTTTTTGTTTTTTAAGAGAGAGAAAAAGAGGGCACAAGTGAGCGAGGGGCAGAGAGGGAGAGGGAGAGAGAGAGAAGCAGGGCTTGTGCTCACCCAAGGCCGGGCTCGAACTCTCTCTCTCTGTGTCTCCCTACAGACACAGAGTCTGAGGCTCTGAGCAGTCAGCACAGAGACCGATGTGGGGGTCGAACTCATGAACCGTGAGATCATGACCTGAGCTGAAGTTGGTGGCTTAACCGACTGAGCCACCCAGTCGCCCCCCCCCCACACACAATTTATTTTTAATGGAGGCATTAGGAACTGGATTGTGGTGATAGTTGTACAACCTGAAGAATTTACTAAAAATCACTGAATCGTGTACTTAAAGCAGGTAAATTTTATGGTATATAAATTATATTTAAATTAAGTTATTTTCAAAATAGATTAGAGAATAAGATAAGTAGCTCACAGAATTCCTGGTTTTATGTAGGAATATGTTGTTGATAAAGTGCATGTGCGGGTTAATTCCAATAGTAGAACAGTCTGGTGGATAGAAATTTAGGCCGGTATTTGGACATCAACTGCACCCGTTGTGATTTGTGCCGTTAAATGAAACAAACAAACAGCTTCTCTAAACTAAAAAAAAGATGCTTTTTTCTGTGTGGATTGGTGGTATTCAAACTTTTTTTGTTCGTGAACTCCCTTAGAACGTTTACATTATCTAAAAATTTTCATCAAAAATTTAAATAACCTTGGATTAGGTAAGTTTCTCTGATATGATGCCAGAAATACAAGCTAAAAGGAAAAAAAAAATAGATACATTGGACTGCATCCAAATTAAAAACTCCTGTGCTTCAAAGGACACCTTTAAGAAAATGCAAAGATCGGGGTGCCTGGGTGGTTCAGTCAGTTGAGCGTCCGACTTCAGCTCAGGTCAGGATCTCGCAGTTTGTGAGTTCGAGCCCCACGTCGGGCTCTGTGCTGACAGTTCAGAGCCTGAAGCCTGTTTCAGATTCCGTGTCTCCCTCTCTCTGTCCCTTCCCTGCTCATGCTCTGTCTCTCTCTGTCTCTTAAAAATGAATACACGTTAAAAAAAAAATGAAAAAAAAAATGAAAAGATCATCTACAGAATGGGAGAAAATATTTGCAAGTCATACATCTGATACAGGACTTGTATCTAGAACATGTAAAGAACTCTTACAATTCAACAATAGACAACTCAATTTAAAAATGGGTGTATTAGGTTCTCCAGGGAAACCGAATCCAGTAGGGAGGTGCGTGTAAGTGTGTAAAGAATGCGAGAGAGACATTTATTTTAAGGAACTGGCTCATGCCGTCATGGAGGCTGGCAGGCGCAAAATCTGCAGGGAGGGTTGGCAGTCTGGAGACCCAGGGAAAAGCCAGTGCTGCAGTTCAAGTCTGAAGGCCATCTGCTGGCAGAAGTCCTTCGTGTGTGAGAAAGAGCCACCTTTGTTCTGTCAAGCTCTACAGCTGATTGGATGAGGCGCACTCACGGTATGGAGGGCAATCTGATTTACTCAGAGTCCACCAACTTAAATGTCAATCTCATCCAAAAAACACCCTCCCAGAAACATCCGAAATACTATTTGACTAAATATTTGGACACCATGGCCCCACCATGTTGACACATAAAATTAACTATCACAATGCACAAAGGATTTGAATAAACATTTCTTTGAAGATAATCTACAAATGCCATACGTGCGTGACAAGATGCTCTACATCATTTGCCATATGGGAAACGCCATCAAAACAACAATGAGCTATCGCTTCACACCTGCTAGGATGGATCCAATCAAAAAGATGGACAGTAGCAAGTGGTGACTAGGACATGGAGAAATTGGAACCCTCCTACACAACTGGTGGGAACGCAAAATGGTGCAGCCACTTTGGAAAGGAGTTTGGTGGTTCCTCCAAAATAAACATATTGGGGCACCTGGGTGTTTCGGTTGGTTAAGTGTCTGACTTCGACTCAGGTCATGATCTCACAGTTCGTGAGTTCGAGCCCTGTGTCGGGCTCTGTGCTGACATGTCGGAGCCTGGAGCCTGCTTCATATTCTGTATTTCCCTCTCTCTCAGCCTCTCCCCCCCCCATCAAAAATAAATAAACATAATAAAATTTCTTTAAAGGTTAAACATAATTACCACATGACCCAGCAATTCCACTCCTCAGATACACCCAAGAGAAATGAAGACATGTGTCCATACGGAAACTTGTACACGAATGTTCGCAGCAGCATTATTCATAACAGTCAAAAAGTGAAACAACCCCGGTACCCATCAACCGATGAGTAGATAAATAAAATATGTTATAGTCCTACAATGGAATATTATTCAGCTGTAAAAGGACACGTTGTACAACATGGATGAATCTTTGAAGTGTTATATTCAGTTACAAAAAGCTAAACACCAAAGACCACGTATTGTGTGATTCCATTTACATGAAATGTGCAGAACGGACAAATAGAGACAAAGTAGATAGTGTTTATCAGGGGCTGGGGGAGAGGGAAATGAGAGACTGCCAAGGAGTATGTGGTTTTTTTGGGGGTCATGAACATGTTCTGGAATTGGATAGCAGGGATGAACATGTAACTCTAAGTTGCCTGAAAATATTAAATTGGTAACTTAAAAAGTTTAAACTTATGGTGTATAAATTATATCTTAATAAAGCCGTTAATTGGGGCATCTGAGTGGCTTAGTCGGTTGAGGGTCCAACTCTTTTTTTTTTTTTTTAATTTTTTTTTTTTCAACGTTTATTTATTTTTGGGACAGAGAGAGACAGAGCATGAACGGGGGAGGGGCAGAGAGAGGGAGACACAGAATCGGAAACAGGCTCCAGGCTCCGAGCCATCAGCCCAGAGCCCGACGCGGGGCTCGAACTCACGGACCGTGAGATCGTGACCTGGCTGAAGTCGGATGCTTAACCGACTGCGCCACCCAGGCGCCCCGAGGGTCCAACTCTTGATTTCAGCTCGGGTTGTGATCTCAAGGTTATGAGATACAGCCCTGTGTTGGGCTCTGCGTTCGGCGTGGCGCCTCCTTAAGATTCTCTCTCCCTCACTCTGCCTCTCCCCCCACACTCACACACCCACTCTTTGAGTCTACAGCATCTGTATGTAAGGGCTTTCCAAGGGGTACATGGACAGTGATAGTTTGAAGAGCATTAGGTTCCAGATGCTTAACATAATAATCTAATCTTTCCCAGAGCTGCTCCCCTTTGAAATGGGCCAGCAGTTGAGACTTCATGCAGGTTCTGTGTTCACAGTATCCCTTCCTCTCTTTGTTACAAAAGTGAACCTGCCCCTCTCACTTCTCCTGAATATTGCATTGCCTTTAAGATTTCATGGCCTTGGAATTTAAAAACCTCCAGGGGCCTAAAGGGAAGGACAGTTTGAAGTATTGGTATCAGTGTTACTAGGGATAAACAGAGGCATTTGATAATGATAAAAGGGGCCAATCCAGCAAGAATATATGACAGTTATATATGCACCTAACAACAGGGCACCAAAACACATGAAGCAAAAACTGACTTAAATGGAAAAAGAGACTAGTTGGAGATTCCAATACTCTACTTCTGATAACTATCTGATAACAGATAAAACAACTAAGAAGAAGACCAACAAGGAAATAGAGGACACGAATAATACTATAAGCCAGCTGGACTTCACAGGCATCTAGAGAACACTCCCCCCCCCCCTAACGACAGCAGAGTGCACATTCTTCTCAAGGCAATAGGACGTTCTCCAAGATAAATCAAATGCTAAGGCAAACTTCAATAAATCTAAAAGGATAGAAATAATACAAAAACATACTCTCTGACCACAACAGGACGCTATCAGAAATCAATATGTGGAAATTTAAAGTACGCTCCTAAACAATCAACATATCGAAGAAGAAAGCAAAAGGAAAGTTAAAAAATAGTTCAAGGTAAATAAAAGCAAAGATAAAACACACGAAAAGTTTTGCCGTGTTATTGGGATGTAGCAAAAGCAGTGCTTAGAAGGAAACTTATACCTATAAATGCCTGTATTTAAAAAGAGGATCTTAAATCTGGGGTGCCTGGATGGCTCAGTCAGTTGAGCATCCAACTTGGGCTCACAGTTCGTGAGCTTGAGCCCTATAAAGGGCTCACTGCTATCAGTTCAGAGCCTGCTTTGGATCCTCTGCTCTGTTCCCCCCCCCTTCCCCTTCCCTGCTCACACTCTGTTTCTCAAAAATAAATAAACTTAAATCAATAACGTAACCTGCTACTTTACACTGAAAAAAGAAGAGGAAACTAAACAAAGCAAACATAAAGCAGGAAATCATAAAGATTATAGTGGAAATTAATGAAAAAGCGAATAGAAAAACAGTAGGGAAAATCCAAAGAAATCAGCAAAACTGACAAGCCTTGACTTCGATTGACCAAGAGAGAAAGAGAGAAGACTCACATCACTAGAATCAGAAATGAAACAGGGGACATTATTACCAGCCTTACAGAAATAAAAAAGATTAGAAAGAATACTATGAACAGTTGTATTCCAATAAATTAGATCACTTAAATGAAATGGACAAATTCTTGGAAGGATACAAACTACCAAAACTGACTCAAGAAGAAATTGACAATATGAATAGGCCTATAATAAATCAAGAGACTGAATTAATAATAAGGGGGAAAAAAACCTCACAAAGTCCAGATACCTTCACTGGTGAATATTACCAAACATTTAAAGAAGAATTAATACCCATCCTTCACAAGTTCTTCCAAAATATAGAAGAGAAGGGACATTTCCCAAATTATTCTATGAGATGAGTATCACCCTGCTACCAAAACCAGCCAAAGATATTACAGGAAAAGAAAACCACAGGCTAATCTTTCTCAGGAATCTAAATGCAGAATTCCTCAAAATTTAGTAGCAAACTGAATCCAGTCACATATAAAAAAAATTCTATATTATGATCAAGTGGTAATTATCCCAGGAATGCAAGGTTGGCTTAACCTCAGAGTTGGCCATGAGTTCTTAGATACAACACCAGAAGCACAAGTAACGAAAGAAAAAATAAAGTAGACTTCATCAAAATGAAAACCTTTTGTGCTTCAAAGGTCACCATCAACAAACTCAAAAAGCAACCTACGAGATGGGAAAAAAAATCTGCAAATTTTTTATCTGATAATGGACCAGTGTCTAGAATATATAAAGAAATCTTACAAACAACCAATTAAAAATGGGCAGACTATTTGAATACACATTTCTCCAAAGAAGATATACAAAGGGCCGATAAATACATGAAAAAAATACCTGACCTCATTATTCATCAGAGATCTGCAAATCAAAACCACGAGATACTATTTCACACCCACTAGTATGGCTACAATAAAAAAAAAAAATCAGAGGGGCGCCTGGGTGGCTCAGTCAGTTGAACATCTGACTTCAGCTCTGGTCATGATCTCATGATTCATGAGTTCGAGCCCCACGTCACGCTCTGTGCTGACAGCTCGGAGCCTGGAGCCTGCTTTGGATTCTGTGTCTCCCTCTCTCTCTACCCTCCCCTACTCGTGCTCTGTCTCCATCTCTCCCAAAAATAAATAAACATTAAAAAAGTTTTTTTAATCAGATAATAACAAGTGTCGACCAGGATGTGGTGAAATCAGAGCCTTCATACACTGCTGTAGGAATGAAAAAATGGTGCAGCCCCTTTGGAAAGCAGTCTGGCAGTTCCTCAGAAAGTTAAACGTAGAGTCACCATTTGACCTAGCAACCCCACTCATAGGTGTATACCCAAGAGAGATGAAAACATATATCCACGCAAAAACTTGGACACAAGCATTTTAGAAGCGTTACTTATAATAATCAAAAGGTGAAAACCGACCCAAACGAAAAGAGAAACATGCAAACAAGCTGATGCATGTATAAATAAAATACGACACACCCATACAATGGAATATTATCTAGCTCTAACAAGAAATGAAGGGCACTTGATTCACACGCTACAACATGGATGAATCCTGAAAACATGATGCTAGGAAAGAAGCCAGTTACCAAAGACATATATGATTCTATTTATGTGAAGTGTCTCGACAGGAAAATCAACAGGGACAGGAAGTGGATTAGTGGTCGCTTAGGGCTCGGGAAAATGCAGGAATGTGATGGTAGCTGAAGGGTATAGAGTTTCTTTTTGAGGTGATGAAAATGGTCTAAAATTGACTATGGTCATTGTGGCTCCTTTTTTGTGAATCTACTAAAAATCGTTTGAATTCTACACTTCTGACAGGAGAATTGTAGGATACGTGAATTCTGTGTCAGCAAAACTATTATAAAAAGTGATCTAACATAATGGCGGTTATGCACCAAGAAGAAAGCGGGGACTTTGGAGTCCAATAGACTGTGTAATCCAGGTCCTCCAAGAAGCAGGCACCATATGGGATTGGATAGATAAGGATTTTATTAAGGGAAGCACTTGTGTGAGATAAAATGGGGAGGGAGCTAGGAAAGGTTGAGAGAGCTGTCAGACCATGATGCAAGTCTGACCGCGGGTGACGGAGACAGGGAAGGATGGTTTAGAGGAATCACCCTAGTCTGCCGTGCACCCCAAGAAAGTGCCGGCAAGGCCCTCGAGGAGCCTTCCGGCCAAAGTTTGCCGTCAGAGGAGTTTTGTGTCACACAGAAATGGATCTGCCTTAGTGTCCCTGCCACACTTTGTCATTGGACGGAGATGCCCACGGGAGATGTGTCCTCCATGCAACTGTGATGATGGATTGAAGAGTGCAGCCGAAACATCCGGTCAACTGAGCTCCCCTAGAGTTGGACACGTGTCAGGCACTGTCTCACGGCCGCCACACACACTAGGGTTCAAATCCCAGTTCAACAACGTACTAACCATATGACCTTGCACAAGATACCCTCTCTGAGCCAGTTTCCTCATCGGTAAAATGGGGATAATAGCAGTGCCTAACACACAGGGGTATGTATATAAATTGCCAAGCACAGAAAAAGCACATAGTAAGTGCTTAGTAAGTCGTAGCTGCTACTAATATTGTATTTACCACTTCGACCATTATTATTTCTCTCTAGATTTTACATACCTCCACTAAATGATAAATATCACAGTCTGTATATAATGAATACTCTGTTTATTTTACTTAGTATCCTATTGTAAGTCTTCTTCCAAGTAATCGTTTGCTCTCCCTAACATTTTAAAGTCTGCATTATATTCTGGAGAGTATACATAACCTAGTTTACTTAACTCTTCTCCTAATCATTAGGGGTTTACAATTATTTTTTTCGGTCATAAAATATTTTGTGGAGTACACGGGTGGTTCAGTCAATTAAGCATGGACTTCGGCTCAGGTCATGATCTCTCAGTTCATGCGTTCAAGCCCGGCATCGGGCTGTGTGCTGACAGCTCGGAGCCTGGAGCCTGCTTCGGATTCTGTGTCTCCCTCGCTCTCTGTCCCTCCCCCACTCAGGTGCTCGCTCACTCGCTCTCTGTCTCCCCAAAATAAGTAAACATTTAAAATTAAAAAAAAATAAAATAGAATGTTTTGTGATGGATATTTTTATATAGAAATATTTTTGCCCCTGTATTTGATATTTTCCTTCAGGGTCCTGATGAGGATTATTAGCTTAAAGAGTGTGAACATTTTTTTTCTTTTTCTTTTTTTTTTTTTTAAATTTTTTTTTAACGTTTATTTATTTTTGAGACAGAGAGAGACACAGCATGAACGGGGGAGGGGCCGAGAGAGAGGGAGACACAGAATCGGAAGCAGGCTCCAGGCTCTGAGCCATCAGCCCAGAGCCCGACGCGGAGCTCGAACTCGCGGACTGCGAGATCGCGACCTGAGCTGAAGTCGGACGCTTAACCCACTGAGCCACCCAGGTGCCCCAAGAGTGTGAACATTTTTAAGGCTCCTGATTCACATCGTGCAGTTTGCTGTGCAGAAAGCGGCGGCTGGTGTACATTCAAACCCGCAGCATGTGAGAGTACTGACTTCTCTGTACCCTTCCCCAGCCTTGGGTCTCGTTCTTATATTTCTAAATATTTGCCTACTGGGAAGGCAAAACGGCATCTCACTTGTTCTCTGTGACTCATAAGGATGAGCCATTTCCCAAATGTTTTTGCACAAGCGATTATTTTGTGAATTGTCCTTGCACGCTAATTTATTGAGATCTTAATTTTTTTCAATCCATTCATACAACTTGTCTGATAATAATTGCCTGAGACGCTTTACCATGATTGTGCCTCTGTTTTAACCGTGAGGAGTCTCGTGTGGGTGAAACCTATTGGCATTTCTTTATTTCTGGTCTCCTTTAAGCTGAGAAAGCCTCCCTCCTGGAGAAAGCAAACCTCTCTTTGCAGATGGTTCAAAGTAAAACCACGGCTGAGCTGCTCAGATGATTTTTTTTTTTTTTTTAATTGTGAATGAGTCGAGCCCAATCTAGTGACCAATTGCTGGGATGGCCTTCTCAGAAACAGGGTTTCCTCCTCTTTCTGTGTTCTAGGACCCAGGACACCCACTAGGAGGCGCGCGCGCGAGGAACTCTGTGGGTGCAGAGGCGCGATGGACGGGGAGGCCGGGGGGGCGCCGGAGGTGCACAGGTCCCCGGCTCCCAGGGACTTCCACTTCTGTCCCACGGATCTGTATGACTCCGAAGGCCGGCTGCGGCTCTTCCCAGAAGAACACACGCGGACGGGAAGACAAGTGCCCGCCGAAATGACCGGCGAGCCCGGGGGGGCGGCCCCAGGTAAGGCCCAGAGCGACCTGGAGGAGGAGGTGCAGGAGCTTGTGGATTTGTACGCGCTTGGAGGTGGTGGCGAGTGGGGCGCGGAGCTCGTGGATGGAAGCGCGCCGCGCGTGGAGGTCTCGGAACCCCGGCTGCACCTGTCCTCGGCGGGGGCGCAGAGGGACTGGCGGCTGGGCGCCGAGGCCGAGGACCCGGGCTGCTTGGGCTGGGGCGCGGCCGGCCGGGACCTGCGGGAAGCCTACAGGTACGCGCACGGCCGGGCCAGCGAGGAGTACGAGTGCTACGTCATCCCCGAGGAGGAGGACGAGGACGAAGCCGCCCTGGTCTTCTGTGTCACTTGCAAAGCCCCAGTAAGGGCGTGCGAGGTTTCGGATGCGCACGGAGAGCATGAGGTGACCCCCCTCAGCAAGGCCCTGGAAAGCGCCAAGGTAAACGGGACTCCTTAGTTCCCCTGACAGTGCGTTTGTGTCTCAAGTAGGCGGGCGGGGAATGAATTTAAAGCGCCTCCTACGGAAGAGAGCAAAGAGCATTAATGTCTCCTTGGGATCCTCTGTTTGCTAGGACGAAATTCACAAAAACATGTTCAAACTGGAAAAGCAGATTATCGAGATGGAGAATTTTGCAAATCACTTGGAGGAGGTTTTCATCACCGTGGAGGTAAGAGCAGGCGCGGTGACGCCCTCAGACACACGTGGCTTCCGCCATGGCTGGGTCAGCAGCTGTGACTGGTGTGGGTTAGAGAACTGCCCGCTTCTCGCCCTTTCCCCTGCCCTCCCAGGGGACCTTGGGCATCTACCTGGTGGAAACTACCTGTCCTCATCCCCCGCTGAACCCGGAGCTCTCCTGGGGAGGCAGGGTCTCCTCTGTCTTTCTATCCTCAGTCCTGCTGCGAGGGTGGGGCTCCCGCCTGGCCCAGCCTTGACGAGGCATTGCAAGACACCCGCCCTTCCTGATTATTTTCCCCAGCTGTTATGTTTCTCGTAAGATTAATACGCGTCTGTGCCTGTCACCAAACCCGTCACAGTCCCCTGGGTGTACCGAGTAGCATGTCGTACACTGCTGTGATGCCTGCACTCAGCCTCCCCGTCCAGATGAGGCTAAGGACCAGGACTTTGCACCTGCCTTCTCTGCCTGTGGGTGCTCTACCTCTATTAATACAGCCTCGGACTGTATCTCCAGGAACACCTCGTATGAATTAGCTAAGCCCCAGGCCCCTGTCCCGGGAAGCTGGAACTTCTTCATCCCCAGTCTTAAGAGGGAGGACTTTGCACTAATCCCATCTGCAGGGCACAGGGACGGAACGAGGGACAGAGGTACAGCCACCCGGACAAAACTCTTTACGCTCTCTCTGCCCGCTCATCTCAGGTCAAAGTACCCTCACCCTCGGTGAGGACTCTGATTTTCCCTTTTACACCAGCACTGGGGAGTCCCCCACTGCTTTTCCTTCTCTGCTGCCATTCTGAGCAAGTCTTGGACACATAGAAGATGTTCAGCAAATACTCCCTGAGTCATCGAGAGAGCCTCTGCTTTGGAAATGTCTCCGTTACCTGGAGAGGGTGACATCAGTCACAACCCACGAAGCTTTCCCAGGCTTCGAATCTAAGAGGACCAGTAGTCGACAGGATTTAATTAACATTATTCATCCCCTGTGCCCCTGGATTAAGTACTGTCGCATGTCTCCCTCTGCCTTCCTACGTTTTCTCATCTATTAGGCGGGACCATCTGGCCACGGCCCCCACTCCCCTCCCCCCTCCCCTTCCCCCTTCACCTTTCTCTTAGTTGATGTGAGGATCTGTGTGATCCTGGCGTTTGTAGGATGCAGGCATCAGGAGGTGGAGGTGAGTGTCGTGAGATGCTGGGGGCTCAGGAGGGAAGGCTAGGTAGGGCTTGCCCAGGACAGACATTTCCGTGGATGTCTGCAGTCCAGGGATACGGTGGCAGGTTGACTCATCTCTGACCATCTTCCTGGGAGGTGGCCACGACAGAGGTGGCGTGGGGTTGGGGACGGGGTGGGGGGAGGGGAGGGAGGATTGCAAAGTGTTGCCAGGAGTGAAGGCAGTGCTTCTCGTTAAGGTTATCCCAGGGGCTCGGGTGCCTGGGTGGCTCAGTTGGTTAAGCGTCTGACTCTTGATCTCAGCTCAGGTCTTGATCTCAGGGTTGTGAGTTCAAAGCCCTGTGTTGGGCTCTGCGTTGGGCTCCATGGCTGGGTGTGAAGCCCACTTTAAAAAAAAAAAAAAAAGATTATCCCAGGGGCTCTAGCCATAGACCCCTGGTCCCAGCTCCCGCTGTACCCACCCCAGCATCCTGGCAAGTGATGATAAGAAAAGGGTGGGGTGACTAAAACATCTCTGGGTAGGTATATTTTCATGCCTCAAATGACTCTGTAGTCGACACACCACGTTCGCTAAAATAACGGCTGAGGTCAACCGTCTTGCAGGAGAACTTTGGAAGACAGGAACAAAATTTTGAGTCACATTTCAATGAGATTTTGGAAACACTTGCTCAAAAATATGAAGAAAAAATACAAGCTCTCGGAGAGAAAAAGAAAGCGAAGTTGGAAGCCTTGTATGGACAACTGGTCAGCTGTGGGGAAAACCTGGATACTTGTAAGGAACTCATGGAAACCATAGAGGAGATGTGTCACGAAGAGAAGGTCGACTTCATAAAGGTCAGTCAGTCATGAGGTGAAATGAGCTCATGAACCGAAGTGACAGTATGGCGGGGGTAGGTTAGATTGTCCCCTCTCTGTCTGGAGGTGTTGCAGTTGACCTCTGTGGATCAACATCCATTTTGTTCCCGGATGAGGTGGTCACCCGTGTCTCTGTGCGCTCCGCCATGAGTGGCCGAGCAGACTCACGCACGGCTGACCCCTTCCCTCCACCATTACTCAGACAACACCAGCCTTCGTTCCTCTGTCCCAGAGACCTGTCCCCTCGCCAGGGAGCTGAGCAACATCAGCGCTCTGAGAGTTTTCTGGTCACCTCAGATGGCCTCTTAGAGCTCTGCGGAGGAGGCAATCCAGGCTAAAAAGGCACCTCCAACTCTCCAGTTACCAGGGCACCAATTTTAAATCTTTGTAAACTCAAACATGCAAAAAAAAAATTCATTTCTTAATTTTCTTGAAATCCAATTAAATCTGACCTCGAGGCCCCATGCTGCCAGGATGTGGGAATTTCAATCTCAGTCAGAGCTGAGGTCCTCTTTCTTCACAATGTCCCACAGGAATATGGCGCAGTTGTGGTGTCCAGGATGTGAGGGAGGGGCCTTCAGCCTCTGGAGCTGCCCCGTTGCCAAATATGGCTTCCACACTGACCCTGCCCATAGTGGTCCCTCAAAGCCCAACAGCGCTTCCTTCCTGCCGTGCTTCGGGCAAGGGACCCGTGACAAGCTGGAAAGCAAGTGTGCAGACACCATTAGAGCCTTCAATACTCAGACCTTTTGAACCACTGGTCCCACAACATCGCTGTATCCCAGAGACATAACCCCGAATGTGGAGAAAGTGATAACGAGTGAGAATGTTCTTCTCACTGTTATTTGTGATGATGAAAAATTAGAAACAACCAGAATGTCCCTCAACAGAGGAATGGTTAAGTAAATGATGGAACTTCCATTCCGTGAACGGTTCTGCAGTGTTTCAAACTGGTGGGCCGAAAGACCATTTGTGACGCGGGGGTGCTTCCATAACGTCCCTGGGGGGACGCAGTCGTCCGGAAGAGACCCACAGGCAGCCTGAGAGTGGTTTTGTTAGTGGGGGATATGGCTGTTACTTTTTTTCCCCCTAATTTCCAAGTTTTAAAATGTGCTTATATCACTATATAGTTTGAAAAATAAATTTATTTTCGAAGTCAACTGAGTATTTTCTCCTTCCCCTCCTCCTTTTTAGGATGCTGTGGCTATGGCTGACAGGTAATGCTTTCGTTCTGACGCACATCTTCTTTCCCGTCTCTTGCTCCTCTAGATACAGATAGACTCAGCTCCCCTTGGGAAGATGCTCCCAGTTACAGTTTTCATGTCTGCCCCTGCGACCCAACAGCGCTGGCTTCGGGGGGACCATGGTCACTAGGACCCGCTAGTACCAAATCTCAGACGGCCCAGCCAGCAAGCCTGTGGCCAGGTCACCCCGTGAGCCCCTCCTTTCACCAGGAGGAGCCAGGGTCCAGTGCCTCCCCCATCCCCGAGCTGTGCCAGGACCCAGACTGTGTACTGCAGAAAGCACACACGTTGTAGAGTCAGACAGGAGTTCAAATCCCGTTACCCCCATGACCCTGGGCAAGTCCAACCAGTCTAGGACTCACCTTCCTTATCTACAGACAGGGATAGTTTTACGGGAATTAAACGAGACAGTGTCTGTAAAGCCACATGAACATTGAAGCTTGATGACATAAGGGGTAAGAGGCAAAAGACAGACCTGGTTTCAGAGTCCGCCCCTGCCACCTACAAACCCTAAGACTGCCAGGAAGCAGGTGCAAGAAAACTCATAGCCCCAGTCTACCGTCAGCGGGTTGAGTACGCTCGGCCCCCATGGAGAAGAAACCCCAGAGTCTGTGCGTGTCGGGGCCTGGGGCGGCGGGGGGATGGCAGCTTCCGGGTCAGCACCGGAGAGGTCTTCCAGAGGGTGGAGATCTGGAGCTGTTAGGCACTTGCCCCCCAAATGGCCCACCCCTACCCCTCCCCTCTAAGGCACAAACCAATTCCTCCATCCCCACTGGGGACCCCCTGGGTCAGTCACCAAAGCAGATGGCAGCCAGCAGCCAGCAGCATGTCAAAGAAATAAAACTTCAGCAAAGAAGCCCTTCGCGTTTATTACCGGTGACCCAGCACTGTAGACACACACCCTAAGGAGCACGTCCCTTCGTTCTTGTGAGCATGGCTTTTTATACCAACAGACTGGGAAAATTCTTGAATACAGAAACAGACGTGGAAATCTCTGCGCAGCCTGACTTTGAAGACCAGACCTTGGACTTCTCTGATGTGGAGCAGCTAATGGGCTCCATTAACACCATCCCAGGTGCATATTTCGCCTGTGTGCATACTTCATAGAAAGTTCCAGGTCCCTGAGCTTTGAGTTAGAAATTTTGATGGCTAAAAAAAACCCCATAAATATTTAGAAACAGGTTTTTTCTTTTCTTTTCTTTTCTTTTCTTTTCTTTTCTTTTCTTTTCTTTTCTTTTGTTTTCTTTTCTTTTCTTTTTTTTTTTTTTCTCTAATCTCATGTCTTCATAGCTTGCAATGGTGAGAACAGAGGTGGAGACCCCTCCCGCCGGGGGGGAAGTGCCCACCCTCACTTTCCAGGGAGCCAACATCTGGCGCTGGGCAACCTTGAAACATTTTTTATTCATAGCCTGCCCAGATTCATAAACCCCTGTTCTCCTGCCTGAGTTACTCCTGGCAAGTAGCCTGAGTACTTATTTACTTAGCACAGTGGCTAAGAGATGAGCTTTGGGATCCTATGGAGCTGGTAAGAATCCCAGCCCTTCCACTTCCTAGCTGTGTGACTCTGGACAACTTACCTAACTTCTCTGAGTCTTGGTTTCCTTGTCCACATAATGCCTCATGGGGATATGGTGGGAATTGCACGAGGCAATGCATGCAGAGCACGTCACGTGGTACAGGTAGCTCTTAAAATATTGTGGGGGCGCCTCAGTGGCTCAGTCAGTTAAGCATCCAGGTCACTTGGTTTCAGGTCAGGTCATGCGTGATCTTGTGGTTCATGAGTTCAAGCCCCGTGTTGGGCTCTGTGCTGACAGTGCGGAGCCTGCTTGGGATTCCCTCTCTCCCTCTCTCTCTGCCCCTGCCCTGCTCACTCTCTCTCTCTCAAAATAAACTGATAAACTTGAAAAATATTCTTGTGATCGCTTATTTTTTTTAAAATGTATTAATTTTTTAAGTTTATATATTTATTTTGAGGGAGAGAGAGAGAGCGCGCGCTCAAGCAGGGGAGGAGCAGAGAGAGAAGGAGAGAAAGAATCCCAAGGAGGCCCCACACTATCAGTGCAGAGCCTGATGCTGGGCTCAAACTCACAAACTGTGAGCTCATGACCTGAGCTGAAATCAAGAGCCCAACGTTCAACCGACTGAGCCACCCAGGTGCCCCTACTGTGATTACTTATTTCTAAGAATAATACTGGAATTCAGCTTTTTTTTTGTTGACTGCTCACCATTTCCTCGTCAACACATCGTAAAAATGTTGTACGTATCATTTTAGATTTTTCCTTTATACAGATTTTTTTGAAATAGGGAATTTATTCTGTTTTGTAACCTGCTTTTTAATCAAAATTTTGATTAATATTTCTTGTACTGTAAATCCTTCTGTAACATCATTTTAATGGGTATATACCTTAGTTTGTTTACTTGATTCTCGACTGGCTGCTGCGATGTTTCTAGGTTTTTCACCACTAGAAACCACACTGTAATGGATGTCCTCAATTAGAAACCTTGGAGGCCACTCTTAGACTCATGATTCACAGAGTGATCTCACTGAACTTCGATGTCCATTGGATGACCCTTCCCCTTCTAAGGGGTGGTGCTGCCCAGATAACTAGGCCCAGGTGTTTGGAAGGAAAGGCATGATCACCCAAGTCAGTGCTTGAGAGATGCTTACACTTCTCTTCACCGCCCCCCCCCCCCACCCCAGGTCCAGGTCTTGTGCAGACCATCACCTGGAGCCTCCCGGTGGGCTGCCAAGCCCAGGGCCACCCCTCTTCTCACCGCAGCTCCCACCCTTCTTGCTACGGGGCTGTCCCTTGAGGGTATAGACGGGCACCCTCTGTACATCCTGGATTTCGTCATTAGGTTCTTTCTCTTCCTCCTCTCCTTTGTCCCGTTAGGACCTTCCAGGTCCTGGCCAGAGAGGAAAGGCTGAGCTGCAGCTAGGAAACACCTTCAAGTTTAGTTGTGCTCTTTCTTACCTGGACAGAGCAATGTCAAAATCCGAAGCCAAGGTTGTTCCGTAAAGTCTGGGTTGCGGGCAGGCGCTGCCGCGGGAGAAGAGTCCGTAGAGGAGAGACAAGGAGGGTTTCTCGGTTGTGTGTGAGTCTGGGGAGGCTGAAGTATTAACCTACAGAGAATAAAGGAATTAACTCGGGGTGCCTGGGTGGCTCAGTCAGTTAAGCCTCAGACTTCGGCTCAGGTCATGATCTCACAGTTCGTGAGTTTGAGTCCTGCATTGGGCTCTGCGCTGACAGCTCAGAGCCTGGAGCCTGCTTCAGATTCTCTGTGTGTGTGTGTGTGTGTGTGTGTGTCTGCCCTTCCCCCACTCACACTCTGTCTCACTCACTCTCTCTCTCTCTCTCTCTCTCGAAAATAAATAAACATTAAAAAAACTTGAAAAAAAAAAGAATTAACTCAGTAGGTGGATTCTCAAGATGGTTCTCAAGAGCACATTTGGCCCAACCCAGTCTTCTCCCCTTATAATGAAGACATGGTTGGTGGACGGTTCCACCAGTGAAAGCAGAGCGAGCTTTCCCCGTGAAGCTTCTTCTCTCCTTTGTTCCCTCCGGGGCCTGTGGACGGCACTGCTGTGGTCCCGGCTGCCTCATCTCTCCAGAAGGTGTGGAAGGGGTCAGAGGACCCAAGCCTATAGCAGGTCTTGCACACGCCCCCCAGCCCGAGTCCCTATCACTGACCCCTCCTCCCCCAGCTTGCGTGGGTTTGTCAAAGCAGGAATGGACATGCTGGTTGTCACCTGCAGTCTGGCCATTAGGAGGTGTGGCCTTCCTGACCTTGTCCAGTCTGGGCAAAGCCCACGGATGCCTCGGGGGACCAGGAGTCCTACAACAGGGGCCGCTGCATCCCACACCTCTCCTGGAGGCTCCTCACTCGGTTTTGGTTTTCTCCCTTCTCCTCGTTCCAGCTCCTTCTGCTCCAGTGATAAACCCACAGGCCCCCAACTCGGCCACGGGCTCCTCTGTCCGCGTGTGCTGGAGTTTGTACTCTGACGACACGGTGGAGAGCTATCTGCTGTCCTACCGGCCGGTGCAGGACGGCTCGCCTGGGAAGGACCAAGCAGGTGAGACTCTGCCAAGATCACACGCACGCTCTGGAACGGCTAAGGGCCCTCAGAGGCCAGGGAGCAGTTCCGATTGCTTTCCCAGTAATCGGGAGGGCAGAGGTGGGATGAATCTACATATTCAGCTCCTTGGAGCTGTCGTGATCTGGGAACTACCTGGAACATGGGATGCAGGCAAGTGAGCACGGCAGAGAGGCAAGATGGGGCCTCATTGAGGAGGGCCACAAAGCCAGGCTAGGGTGCCTGGAGTGTAGATATAGCCCTCAGGCCAGAGTTGTCCATGGGATGAGTCCCTGGCGGCACTGTGTGCAGGAAGGGTGGGGACGCCCGTCCTTGAGGAGGCCTGGCTGAGCTGTCTGGATACTTGTGGGCTGGGCACGTGAGGGCAGGCTGGGCCTTCTCAGAGCAACCTCGTGTCGGGAGAAACGGGAGGGTTAACCTGCAGACCGCCGTGAGGGGTGATGGGGCCTCTGCAGCCTGAAAGGGCTACAGCTGATCAGACCCACGTGCTCAAGTCGAGCAAGCTCCTGGGAATGTCCCCGAGCCTCCAGCGTGGGCAGCTCTGGGCCCATCCCCTTCCCAGAGAAATGGAGCTGGCTGGTGTGGGGCCAGGGCTGGGGGCAGCTGCCTCCCCCCTCCCCACATGATAGATAAGCCATTCACCTGTTGGGAAGAGAGGGCCTTGGGGATTTCCACTTCATGCAGAAGGAGACTGAGACCCGGAGAGAAATGAGCTGTCCGTGGGGACACAGCGGGTGATGGATGGCAGAGCAGGACAGGAGGCAGGTGTGCATGCTCCCTGCACGGAGCTCACTGCTGCACCAGCGTGGGCAGGGGGAGGGTCTGTGTGCTGAAGGTAAGGGCGGATTTTCTGTGCAGGGACCAAGAAGGAAGGGAAATGCTTGAGAAAAGTCAGAGTAAGTTTAAGTGATGCTGAGGGAGGTTGTAACAAGGTGAGCAGATGATGAGGGTTATCTGAACAAAGACTAAAGGGGGCACCACGGGGAAGGAGGAAGATTGTAAAAGGGAGGTCAAGGGGGTGCCCGGGTGGCTCAGTCGGTTGAGTGTCCGGCTCCTGATTTCGGCTCAGGTCATGATCCCAGGGTTGTGGGATCGAGACCTGTGTCAGACTCTGCACTGAGCGTGGAGCCTGCCTGGGATTCTCTCTCTCCCTCTACCCCCCTTCCCTGCTTGTGTGCTCTCTTGCTCTCTCTCTCTCAAAATTAAAAAAAAAATTATGAAAATAAAAAAATAAGTAAAAGGTTGGTCAGGGTCCAAGAAGCCAGGTCTGATTAACCACAGTCCGTGTCATGAATCAGCCCTGTTGGCACTCTCTGCAGACACACAGAAGAAGCCATTGCGTTTGGGCTGTGTCATGACACTCTATGAAGATTTTTTTTAATGTTTATTTATTTATTTTGAGAGACAGAATATGAACAGGGGAGGGGCAGAGGGAGAGAAGGAGAGAGAGATTCTGAAGCAGGTTCCAAATTGTTAGTACAGAGCCCGACCTGGGGCTTGAACTCACGAACTGTGAGATCATGACCGGAGCCAAAATCAAGAGTTGGACTAACCAACTGAGCCACCCAGGTGCCCCTCTATGAAGATCTTTTAAATGGACCCCTTTGTGATAAAGGAACTGATATCACGGGGTGGGTTAGTGAGTTATCACTGCCTTTCAAGAGTCTGACGAGGTTTAGAGGTGTATCAGTTAGGTGTTGCTGGGTAACAACACCCTATCCTGCCCTACTCTGCACACATATACGTGACTTATTGGCTTAAAATGACAAACATTTATTATTTCTTATAATTCTGTGAGTTGTCTGGACATTCTTCTGGTCCGGGCCAGCTTGGCTACATAGAGCTGGATGGTGTGGGATGGCCTCACTTACAGATGTGGGGATACGGCAGGGAAGGCTGGGGCCTCTGTCTACTGGGTCTCATTGTCCAGGACCCTGGCTCGGGCTTGTTCACATGAAAGTGGAAGGTGTTCCCAGCAGCAAGAAGACAAGCCCCTGTGCACTAGCATTTCCCAGGCCTCTGCTGGCATCATGTTTGCTGCTGTCTCATTGGCTGAAGCAAGTCACGTGGCTCAGCCCGTCAATGCCGGGAAAAATGAACCTCTTGAAGGAGTAGTAAGTCATACCGCAGAGGACGCATACAGGGATGGGAGGAATTTATGGCCAGTGTTGTGATCTACTACAGGGAGATTCGACACAACTAACTCGGAGCCACTTGGCCTATTTTTAGGGTTGAATTCTTGTCTTTTTGTTTGTTTGTTTGTTTGTTTGTTTTTCAGAGTTTACAATGACTGTCAAAGAAACATATTGCTCAGTGAGAAATCTTGTGCCAAACACCCAGTATGAATTTTGGGTCACAGCTCAGAACAGGGCCGGCCGCAGCCCCGCCAGTGAGCGTGCAATGTACATGACAGGTAACGGGGGCCACAGGAGTCACGGCTTTCGAGGTGTGGCAGGACACTTGATTTCATGTGGAAGGGCAGGAGTAGCTGTCCGTTTTTCTCTGTTAGTACACCAAACCAGTGTTCCTAGGATGGAAGGGACGTTTGCTCAGAGTTGGTCTCAAAACGCCCAAAATTACTGCTCACGATCGTAGCATCATTTAACCCTTCAGCTCCAGGAACGTCTGAAAGGCCCGGCGTCTTAGTCCGTGTGGGCGGCCATGACAGAACACCATAGACCCAGTGGCTTATCAATGACAGAAATTTAACCCTCACCGTTCTGGAAGCTGAAAGGGGCCTCCTTTTAAGCTGCCAGCATATTCAGCGCCTGATGTGAAGCCTTCCGGGTCCGTAGACATCTGGCTTGGTTTCGGCTCTGTCCTCACACAACAGAAAGAGGCCCAGGGCTCTTTGGGTTCTCTTTGACGAGAGACGCCCTCCTCTTCATCTCCCAAAGACCCCACCTTCCGCCACTTTGGGGAACAGGCTTCGACACACGAATTCTGTGGGGGGGGGGGATGCAAATACTCAGTCTCTTGCACCTGGTTTCCTTTTTACGGCACCGAATGTCTTCTGTGGGCAGACAGTGGTCGTGCTCGGTTGGCCGTGCTCTGGACAGACTGGCTGGATAGGAGCAGAATGGTCATTCCTTCCCCCCTTTGTCCCACACCTAGCCCCCTCCCCTCCCGTTATAAAAAGCAAAGAGATACGGAGCTGCGAAGAGGCTGCACTGATCTGCTGGGAGTCTGGGAACCTGAATCCCGTGGACTCGTACACAGTGGAGCTGACCCAGGCGGAAAGTCCTGAAGCCTCGGGAGTAACTGAGTAAGTCATAGTCATGGGGCGGGGAGGGGGGGGGAGGGGGGCAGCGCATGACACCTGACACAGTGACACAGCGCGGGAAATGCACGAGGTCTGGAGAGAAGGTCAGCGTTTGGAACCTTAATTTCGGGTGCTTGGTTTTCATGAGAAGTTTCCTGAACACGGTCACTGAAGGTGCGTGAGGCGTGAGTAAATGGTTTAAACCTCAGGTTTGCTTTTCTAGTCCAGCGAAGGTTTACCGCTCATTCATTCAACAAGTGTTGTGGGCCTGGACCTGGGCCCGGGCTCTGGGAGACTAGGCAGGCAAATTCCCTTCCCTACGGAGCTGACCGTCGAGCAGGGCAAATAGAAAACAAGAAGACAAACAAATACATAAAATGCAAGGTGCTCTGAAGGAGAAAGAAATGTAAGAAGGAGGCTGGGGTGGAAGTAGGGACCTCCGTGGATGGAGTGAACTTTTCAGATGAGACCCGGATGGGTAGGAAGGACTGAGCTCTGAGGACAGTGGGTCAGCGGCGTGGCCCCGGGGCGGGAGTGAGGCAAGACCCAGGCAGTCCGGGAGCAGCCCCCACGTCCAGGGGCCGCCCAGAGGCGGAGCACAGAGGGCGCCCGCCTGGTTCTGGAGAAATGGAGGAGGCGGGCTTGGCGTCACCTGTCAGGGAGGACAGATTCCTCTGTGCTCAGGGCTGGGCTTGGAGCCTGGCCGTCTATCCCACGCACCCTCTGTTCCAGGTAGAATCCACCTGTCCACGGCCACATCAGGGCCGACCTTGGTTATTTACTCCCCACGACACTCAGGAGTGGGGCAGGGGAGTCCAGTGGTTCTGGCCACCCGATGATCGAGATTTCCTTTGCGCTTTGTGCTGATGCTTCAGGAGCGCCTGACACCTGGGACCATAATGATGGGGGTCACCGGGAGGCTGGTCAGTGACGTGGGGTAGCACCTGCTCTCCAGATCTAATCATCTTGAAGAGGAGAAAATTCCTTCCCAGACCGTACCCCTCTGCTGCTTCTCTAGCTCATGCCACACCGGCTTCCCCTCCCTGTCTGGCTGCAGCCACACCGGTCGGGTTTAGTTCCTCCTGCTTCCCGTGTTCCTTCCTGCCCCGGGCTGCTTCTGTGTAGGAGACTCCTGTCCCTGCTTCATCCGGTTACTTGCAAGTCATTCTTGAGAGCTCAGCTCCAAACTCACGTCTCCGGCATCATCCACTCTGCGGGGTGCCTCTCTACCCATCTGGACCATGAGATCTATGAGGGCAGAGACTACATTTAGTTCTCCCCAGAGTCTCCCTCTCCAGTGTCTGGAACCTAAGGGGCTTGGTTAATATTCATTGGACGGATGCGTGAAAAGCGCCCCTCTGGCTTGGAGCTGCAGCCTTCTGGGGGAGCTGCAGGGATCACCTGGACACCCAGGCTCGTGTAATGGGGGTGTTGCATCCGTAAACGGGCGTCACCCCAAAAGCTTCTCCTTTCCCCTGGACTGAAAGGGCTTTAGCAGCTGCAGGAACAGACAGTGGCAATTACAGGCTTGTACTCGCGTGCGGTAGAATTTCAATAAATTAGGTTCCCAGTGGGCTTCTGCGCTGCCCTTCCAGCTCTTCTAGAGATGTCTGTTCATAAACACAGGCCGAGGTACCTCCTGCGGGCTCAGCGCTGGGCCGAGGCAGGCGGTACTCAGCCGCTGCCCTCGGAGAGGTTCTCAACTGTCAGACAGCTGGGGGCAGAGTGGGAGACAGACGCCGAGCATGGTGCCGGGTGCCGGGGACACCAGGGTGGGGAGCCCTGAGGCCGGAGGGCCACGGACACGAGGAGTAACGAGGGAACGAGGAAAGTGGGCCTGCGGGAGGAAACCCACCGGCCGTGCCGCTGTGGGTGAGAGGCTGGGGGTGCGAGGGTGAGTTTAACATCCCAGCTCTGGAAGGGAGGCCCGGTGCCGGGGCCTGGCTGCCCGGCCCCACCCCTCGTGACTGTGGCTCCGTTTCTTTGCCCAGGTCGGTCGTGGGCATCCCGACCCGCGAGGCCTTGGTGCAGCTGCAGCCCAGGCAGCGCTATACCATCTACGTGCGAGCCCTCAGCGTGGGGGGCCCCAGTGCAAGGAGCGACCCCGTGACCGTCTGCACCACAGGTATGTGCCCGGGCCACACGCTCCCCGAGACCTCAGGGAGCCACTCTGCGGCAGACCAGCACTGCATGACTTCTCTGGAAAATGGGCCAAGTCAGGCCGGGGAGGGACTCAGGGGAGATCAGGGCCCTGTGGTCCCATTTTACAGACAGGGGGACTGAAGGCCCAAGCCAGATAGCAGTCTGGCGGCAGAGCGAGAATCAGAACTTAGGGTTTTTCTCCGCTCCCTCAGGCAGACCAGAGGCTTGTCGCCCTGGACCTGGGTGGCCCAGACGCCTCGTGGCTCACACAGGCTGCACGCCACCCTCGGGATGATGTCTTTATGAAATTCCCAGGAGGGGTTGTTGGCTTTGCTCATCCCCGTTTCTGCTATCAGCCCAAGCGTCTCCCACCCACAGGCCCGGTTTGGACCCGGCTGCTCAGCCTCTTCCTAGGCCCTGTCTGGCCCTGGCGGGCGCCCGCATCCCTAGGTCCAGCCCCTTTCCCTTGTCCCTCGCCGTCATCCGTACAACGGTCACGCATCCTGTCCAGACCCTGCGTGAGCAGAGACGTCACCGGAAGCTTTGCATGCACCCACTTTCCTGGCACTGCTTCGCTGTGGGTGCGTGCTTTGTCACAGCACACCGGGGGCCGGTGACCCCTCCCCCACCTCACAGCCAGTCCAGCTCAGGCCGGCTGACGGGTGGAGGGCAGGTAGGACACAGAGGCAGGGAGTCTGAGCCCAGGCTCTGGGGACGACGTATTCTTAAGTGGGGTCGTTTACTGAGAGACACTGTGTCACTTTGTCCTCGTTTCCAATGCCAGGAGCAGAGGTGTGTGATTAATTCCCACCGTGTTCCGTCCACACAGATGGGAAAGACAGGTTGGGTGGCCACCACAGGTCCCAGAGGGTAGGGGCTAGTGCTGGGATTAGGACTCAGATTTTTCTTTCATATTGAGCCAGGGCCTGCCTTTAGTTGGCTGGCACTCCTCATTTTCTGTGCTCACCTGGTGTTTTGAAATGTTAAATTCTCGCAGTTTCAGTCAAAAACAAACAACAAAAAAAAAACAGAGCTAAAGGTACAGCCAGCTCTTGATTATTCAGTCATCTCGGAATTAGTTTGTTCATATAATTTTTTGAAGAGTGTATTTATGAAGGGGCGCCTGGGTGGCTCAGTTGGTGGAGTCTGTCTGACTCTTGGTTTTGGCTCAGGTCGTGATCCCAGGGTTGTGGGATGGAGTCCCGCGTCGGGCTGTGCACGGAGCACGGAACCTGCTTGGGTCTCTCTCTCTCTCTCTCTCCCCCTCTGCCACTCTCCCCCCTTGCATGCTCGTTCTCTCTCCCTCCAAAATAAATCAAATGGAAGAAAAGAGTGTATATATGAAATACTTAAATGAACACAAATCAGCAAAAATCATTATATTTTCAAAAATGATCCTCGGTGGGAACTGGCGAGGGCCCACGTGTTGCATCAGTTAGGTGGTGGGAACCTGCCTGCCCCCTTGCCAGTCAGCGCAGACAGCGAATGAAATTTCTGGCAGCATCAAACTGTGACAATAATTGTGAACAGCTTGATGGCGAAGCTTGAACCCAGGTGTGAGACAAGATAAGTGACAGAATAGGAACTCGAGAAAAAAGCACTTGGCTAGGACACAGTAATGAGAATGAGTTATTATGTTCTCAATTAATGGATTTTTTTACTAAATAATTTTTTTTTTTTTTTTTTTTACTGAATAACTTTGTATTCAATCTATTCTGTACCACTGTTGGATGAGATTTATTTTAACCATGATTTGGGGATGGCTGCAACATCCTTCCCTCTCCCCCGCCCCACTGCCCTCATTGAAATGTTGAATTCCACTTCCCTTTGTCAGATTGGTCCTTAAGAATCTCAATAACTATTTCCCTTGGCAGGTGGGTTAGAAATTCTTGTCTGTGTGCAGGCACTTATAGCCTCCCAGCTAAGAGCAAAGCCTGTGGAATCAGAGAGTTTTGGGGGTTCAAATGTTAGTTCTGTCATTGCCAGTTGATTTTTTTTAAGTTCGTTTATTTATTTATTTTTATTATTTTTTTTAACATTTATTTATTTTTGAGACAGAGAGAGACAGAGCATGAACAGGGGAGGGGTAGAGAGAGAGGAAGACACAGAATCTGAAACAGGCTCCAGGCTCTGAGCTGTCAGCACAAAGCCCGATGCGGGGCTCGAACTCACAGACCGTGAGATCATGACCTGAGCTGAAGTCGGACGCTTAACCGACTGAGCCACCCAGGTGCCCCACATTTATTTATTTTGAGAGAGAGAGAGAGAGTAGGAGGGGCAGAGGGAGGGAGTCACAGTATCCCATACAGGCTCTTTGCCGTCAGCACAGAGCCCGATGCAGGGCTCGAACTCATGAACCGTGGGTTCATTACCTGAGCCGAGATCAGGACTGCACCACCCAGGTGCCTTGCCAGGTGATTTTTTTTTTAACCACCTGGCGCGTCAGTTTTCTCCTCTCCAGATGGAAATAAGAACGCGTTTCTGAGGGTAATTGTGAGGCTTGAACGAGGGAAGACTTGCAAACCGCTAGCTGGGGGCGAGGGACAGTGGCTCCCAGTGCATGCTCGCTGCCACCATCATTAGTGGCAGGAGGGGTAGGACTTTGCGAGGCCCCGGGCTTCCGGCTGGCGCCGGGGTGGAGAAGGCAGGGGGACTGGCGGGGCTCCTCGTGTGTTCTGCCCGCACAGGCAGCTTCTTCCACCTGAACCAGCACACCTGCCATCCCGGGCTGACCATTTCTGAAGATGGGTTTACGGTCGTGCGGAGCGAAAGGAAAACCCCAGCAAAGGAGCCGCTCCCTGGCAACACCCGGTTTACCAGGTACTTGGGCAGCCACTCGCTAGAACATTCCGCGGACCCCCTCTAAGACACGTTGTTGCTCAGATAAAAAGTGGGTTATGACAGACGCTGCCTTGAAGAGGTCCCAGAAATGGATGAGAGGCTGGGGTGGGGGGGGGGCGTGGGGAGAGGAGGCGGTGGGGGCCGAGGGGAGGCTGGGGAGCTGGAGTCGGGGGAAGAGTCTGGCTGGTGTGGACGGAAGATACCTGTTGTGGCTTCTGAAGTCGGGTCCCCCGCCGCTGGAGGAGTCAGCCCCTGAAGCCACGATGAGGGGCACACTGACAGGCGTCGGGAGAACGGAAACAAGGCTGTAGGTCTCCCAGTGCTTGGCCCGGCGCTCCTCTCCTACACGGTGAAGCCCTGTTTAAAAACCCCTGATGAAAACCGGTGGGGTTAGCCTGTGCGGAGTCGGTGGGGGGTGGTGCTAGTGCATGACCTGAGGGAGGGGTGGCCCCCGCAAAGGCGTGTGCGCCGTCTGTCTAGAAATGTAGCTATTTCCAGACCTTGGTGCTCAATCCACATTGAAACGATTTATTTGTGCCTCACTTCTTTCCAAAGACTTAAAGACTTAAAATAAGGCGCAGATATACACTGCTGAACTAGAAAAGTCAAAGCAATGGGAGAAAAAGAACACAGATAGGTTAACTCCAAGAGCGCATTCCATTTCCGGGATTACAGGTGGCTCTCAGCTTCCGGTCTGGTCAGGACAAGAAGAGTTCTCGGTCGGTTGGTTTTCGAGTCAGAAGGATCTTCTAAGGAGAAAAAGGGGCTCTCCAACGGGGCTGCAAGGGCCATGGATAGAAACTTCATCCAGGGGCGCCTGGGTGGCTCAGTCTGTTAAACATCTGACTTCAACTCGGGTCATGATCTCACGGTTCGTGGGTTTGAGCCCCGCATCGGGCTCTGTGCTAACAGCTCAGAGCCTGCAGCCTGCTTCGGATTCTGTGTCCCTCTCTCTCTCTGCCCCTCCCTTGCTCAAACTCGCTCGCTTTCTCTCAAAAATAAGCATTAAAAAAAAAAAAAGCTGAAAGAAAGGAAGAGAAGAAAGAAACTGCATCAGCCTCCCTGCCGGGGTCTGAGACTATCCCAGAGCTGGCTCTTCCTCTGACATTGGCTCCCTGCCGGCCTTTTTACTGTGTGTGTGTGTGTGTGTGTGTGTGTGTGTGTGTAGCACCTACTATATGTAAGTGTTAGCACGCAGTAGCCCAAGTGCACAGGGTACAGTGGAAAGCAACTTGATCCTTTCCCACCTCTGCCCATTCTACCCAGGGTTGCAGGGCATGAAGAGGGACATGGAGAGATAAAGGCCTTACCTGTGTTAAAAAAAAAAAAAAAAAATTCAACTGAGTAGAGTTTAACGATCTTATGGCTTCATTCCAGGAGTTATGAGCCGGGCATCGTCCAGTCTAACAGGTAGACGGGAGCCCTCAGGAGCTGTACAAGATGAAAGACGCTTATGGGCCAAGTTACAGTAGGCAAGGAAGCACGCGATTGTGGCGAGGTTCCTTTCCTGCAGGGGACAGCAGGGTCTGCGAGGCACATCACCTCACTGGTGCTCGTCAGGCGATTCCTGGTTGGTTTAAGATCCCATTTCTGGGAGAGTCGAACTGTAACGGAGGTGTCTCGGTTTGGAGATATGGGGCTTAGCGTGACAGGCTCCATTTGGGGGCCTGTTGTCCTGTTTTTAGCCTGGGGGTACCTGACTGGTGCCAGTGTGAGGTGGGAAGCTGACTCTCTCTCCCCGGCAGTTCCCAGGTGAGCGCCTCACAACCCGTCCACCTCCGCACCCAGTGCTATGGTTCTCGCTCTTTCCGCCGAGCCCTCCTGGGCCCTCACAGGCAGCTCTCTTGGACAGGATCCCCCCACAAACAACGCAGAGGCAGCTTTCCTGCGGTGGGTTCCGTTCACACCCGGTCCTCTGAAGGCACACGCCTCTGACCAGGCCACTGCTACCTCACTGTGCGTGTGAACGCTCTCTGGGCAGACGCAGCCTCGAGCGTCTTCAGCCTCGGCCGCTTGGTGTTGCACTAAAAGCTACAAAATGAGTTTTTGGTCCCGCAGAGGTGGTTCAGCACGTCACCTGGAAATATGGGAGAACTCACCACCTGTTGTTCTGTTCTTGGCTCTTTGGGGTCCAGCCAAGTTGGTCCCATTTCAGTATCCTGTCACCAGTATATCCATTGTCCCGTGAGGGCCATGCTGTGCCCTGGAGGTAAAGAGAGGAAGACAGTGTCCCTGCCCACCGGACTCAGACCAGGCAAGTGGGGGAGATGCATGTGTCAAAAACACACCTGTGAAAGATTCGGTAGCAGTATGGCCAAGGCATCGTAGGAGCCCCCAGGAAGAAGGCTTCCTGGGGAAGCAAGGGCTTGAAGGATAAAAGGGGGTTCTCCAGGCCGACCAGGCAGATTAAGTGCCTCATACGTGTACAAACGGCGGAAGCCAGGGAGACCACGTGTTTGGAGAACTGCTATCGGTTAGCCTGTCTGTGGTGTAGGGTCCATAATGGGAAGAAGGGGAAGACGAGGCAGGAAAGATGGAAAAGTTCTAGGGCAAAACAAGTTTGGATCTTATCCTTGGAGGGGTGGGAATTTTTGGAGGATTCAAGTAGGGGAGGTGACCCGATCAGATTTACATTCAGAAGGATCACACTGGAGGGTCAAGTGTGAGCTGGGGAGGAGGGGGAGAGGCTCCTGGGGAGCCAGGAGACCAGAGAGGAGGCTGTGGACGCCTTGAGTAAATCAGCAACACACAAAACTAACAAGGAGACAGGCCGACTGGTTAAGGGGCGAGCAGGGGAGGGATGGGTCAGGGACTGTAATTTATGGTGTGTTTACCAAGTGTTAGACATCTTCCAAGTGTTTGACATGGATTAGCTCATTGAATCATCACGACAGCCTGTGACATCCATATCATTATCAGTCCAATTTGACAGATGAGACCGTTGAGGCACAGAGAAGTAAAGTAATTTGCCCAAAGGCACACTGCTGTTAAGGGCCGAAGTCAGATTTAAGCTAGAAGCTGAGCGTGTAACCACTACATTATCCTTGGGTTACTGTTTTCTGCCTTGGGTTACTGGGTAGATCATGAATCTATTAACCAAAACGGAAAAAACACGGGGAGTAAGTACTCCTTCCCACCACAGGCAAAACACAAAGTTTGGTTGGAGGTGGGAAGGGTAGGAATGTGGTAAGTTCCGTTGGGGACATTCCGAATGAGAAACAGCAGGTGGGTGGAGATGTGGGTCCTGAGCTGAGAGTAGAGACGGCTTCATTTTACAAAAGAGGCGCTATTTTCTGCGCAGTCTCCTTCCCAGAGCTTTGCTTGGCCTCCAGAACTTGGGGTTTGAGAGTAGAGATCTCGTGTTAATAACAGCTAAACAAATCTGCCCAGGGGCTTGGCGGGGGG
Source organism: Lynx canadensis (assembly GCF_007474595.2). Classification (NCBI taxonomy): domain Eukaryota; kingdom Metazoa; phylum Chordata; class Mammalia; order Carnivora; family Felidae; genus Lynx; species Lynx canadensis. The sequence goes on from NC_044308.2 coordinate 3,939,713, forward strand.
TGGGCACTCAGTTTGGCTAATGCAGAAGTTTCCTGCAGGAGGCGGACTGTTCGTTTCAGAGATACTGATGTGGTCTGGTTTCCCACGAGAACCTTCCTCTGAAGAATGCTGTATTGTTGTAAAACAAAACACAACTGTGACCTTTGTGAGTGTATTTGTTTCCAGTGGCTTCTTGGAGGTCGATTTTGATCATTGGTGAGGGATTTGCTATTTGCTGTTCTCAGGTTTGCTTCTGAGATCCAGATCCTCGTCTTCTGCCTGTAGCCACCCCGCAGATAGGCGTCACCTCAAAGCCCCCCATGCTAGTGTAGTATCAGCAGTGCTGGCCGGTTCCTGAACTTCAAGTACACGGCTCCCTTGACTGTGCTGAGTTTCTGTGAAGTTTCAGTCCCTTTTGTTTGTTTTAATGTTTATTTTTGAAAGAGAGACAGAGCGTGAGCAGGGGAGGGGTAGAGAGAGGGTGGGGGGAGACACAGATCCGAAGCAGGCTCCAGGCTCCGAGCTGTCAGCACAGAGCCCGACACGGGGCTCGAACCCACAAACCACGAGATCATGACCTGAGCCGAAGTCAGATGCTCCACCCACTGAATCACCCAGGCACCCGGAGTCCCTTTCTTTTTTTATGAGCAAGTGAACCAAATCTTTATTTTTGTTACCAAAAAAAAAAAAAAAAAAAGAGCCCAATCATTTACAAATGCCAATAGAGCCTTTTGTAACTCGCTCCCATTACCGGCAGGGTAAGAACCCTCCCACAAACTTCGGCATCTGTCAGGTGAGCCGAGGGCGAGCCGCTTCTCAAAGGAGGTGTTCGGAACACCGTTGGGCCGACCCCCACGGCTGTTCCCGCCCCCCCCCCCCCCCCCCGCACGGCCAGGCTCGGGTCGCCCCCGGTGACGCACGCTTCCACTTTCTGAACCCAGGTGTGTTGCCGTCATGGGGAATCTCATTCCAATCCGAGGGCGCCATTACTGGGAGGTGGAGGTGGACGAGAGGTCCCACTACACGGTGGGTGTGGCCTTTGAAGATGTCCCTAAACAAGAGGACCTGGGAGCAAACTGCCTGTCTTGGTGCATGAGGCACAGACTTGCATCATCACGGTAAAGTAGAATCTGGATGCCTGATACTAAAATTGGCCTTGAAAGAAGAGAGCACGAGGTTTCACTAGCAATAATGAAGGCCTAGAGTAGGTTTCATAAAATATTCTAAGATACCTCAGGGCTCTTTTCCAGCCCTTTCCCCTAAAGTCCAAACGAGACGAGAAAAGAGCAGCTTCGGGTACTTTTCTTTCAGACAGAAATAGCTACAATTCACGGAGAGCTTATTCCGTGCCAAGCGCTGCTCCCATGTCCTGTCCTGTTTACTTCTCACAATTATATCACCCGTTTTAAAAATCAGCTATGCCTCCCAGCAGTCGGATAATCCGTCCGACGTGGATTTCTGGAGCTTGGAATCCAATCCAGGCAGTCTGGCTCCAGAGACAGCATTCTTAAGCACTAAGTGATTGGCTTTTCATTCACGCTCAACGTGTGTTATTAAATGGTTACGGTTTGATCTGAAGCCCCAATTCCATCTTTGCAAGTAGGCAGTGGCTTAGTAGTCATGGCTCATTCTGTTTTGCTTCTGCTGCCAAGCACTCTGTCCTCTACGCGTCGATCAGTTCTAGAAAGCTGGGAAAACCTGATGAGGTGCAGTCCCGTGGACATATTCAGACTTGGGAAGCCACTGTTACAACCTCCCTTCACCTCAAAAATTACAAAAATTCACACCGTCTCCCCAGCATCTCTTGTACCACGGGGCCTCTGACCCTTGTTGGCTTGCTGTATCTTATGCCTGTTTGATCCTGCGTTCTCTGCTGGTGAACCTCCATCGTGGTTAAACACTACCCGTCATGCCCCCGCATACGTGGGAAGACGCCCCCTGTAAGGTACTTGGACTAGAATGGACTCTACTAATCCTCAGACCCAGTCTGAGAAACACAGGAAATAGTAGGCACTGAGCCGAATAGTTTATTTGGAGATTCTGCCCGAAGTGTAATAAGGCTAAAAATCAAAGTATCCTCTCCTAGAGAGGTAAGAACGAAGGGCAGAGAACGGGGAGGATAAAGGAAGAGTAGGAGTCTGTGTACAGTGGGAGGGTTGGGAGGTCAGAAGACAGAAGAGGATGGAAACATGAGACAGCGTGAAAAAGGATGGGCAAAAAGCCAGGCACTAGGCCTGGCCGCTTCTGTGGCCCCACCTTGGAAAGACAGAGGACAGAGTTACAGACAGAGGACAGACAGGATACGGAAGGTATCCTAGCTGACTTGCAGTTTTTGCTTTCGTCTGGTGCTGTAGTGGGAAGAAGGTGGAGGGCAGGGCCTTCCTGCCCTGCTTAGCTAAGGAAAGGAGCTGAGGGGAAGATGAGGCGAGCAGGGCCGGAGCCAGGCTGGCTCTCTCTGACACCGAGACCGTATTCCAAGTGCTCCTCCCAGGCGTGTGGCCCAGCTTGCTGGCACCGTGCTCTGCAGACGTCTGTAGGTAGCAGGGGTAGGAAGTTCCCGTGGCTGCTTCGGGTTCCAGCACCCAGGCTACAGAGCACGGGGAGAGGGTGCTGGGCTAGGCTGCGGGGGCGGTGACGGCCCCGGCTGGCCCTGCTGAGTCGGAAGGTCTAAGGATCATGCCTGAGTACCTGTGCACAGGTTATACCAAAAGGCACATTTTATTACATGAAAGATCGTGGGGCTCCCCGGTTCAAACATCTTTATTACGAAGGCTTTATACATTTGAACCTTAAAATCCCAAGTTTTAAAACACCAATTTCTTTTTTTTTTTTTAATTTTTTTTTCAACGTTTTTTATTTATTTTTGGGACAGAGAGAGACAGAGCATGAACGGGGGAGGGGCAGAGAGAGAGGGAGACACAGAATCGGAAACAGGCTCCAGGCTCCGAGCCATCAGCCCAGAGCCTGACGCGGGGCTCGAACTCACGGACCGCGAGATCGTGACCTGGCTGAAGTCGGACGCTTAACCGACTGCGCCACCCAGGTGCCCCTAAAACACCAATTTCTATACAAACTTTGATGCAGTAAGTGTGTATGTAAGTCTCTTAGGTGAAGAAATTGATCAAAAACAAACGGTGTTTAAAAAGAGAGGTCTCTTAGGACAAATTTTAGAAGAGATAGATATGTTGGGAAATGAACCATTACTTTGGTAGTCAATTAATTAAAAAAAAAACACGATCACAGCATTATTTGAAAACTAATACGAAATGTTCTGTAAATAGCCCATCTACAGAACTTCTGAAGCTGTGTCCTATCAACATTTAATTTCTAGGCATAAGTATGAGTTCCTGCACAACGGGACGACTCCAGATATAAGAATAACTGTCTCCCCGAGGAAGATCGGCATTCTGCTAGACTATGAAAATTCAAAATTGTCATTTTTCAATGCGGACATTTCTCAGCATCTGTACACGTTTAGTTGTCAGCTTCACCAATTTGTGCATCCCTGTTTTTCTTTGGAAAAGCCTGGGTGTCTGAAGATACATAATGGCATTTCAATGCCAAAGCACGTCACTTTCTACTAGACCATTCTGATGCCAGCTCCCTCTCTTCTGTACCCACCCCTCTCAGCCGGCCACCCCTCAGCTGGTTGAACTTGGCGTTCAAGCACAGGTTTCTAGCCCTGCGCACTGCCGCCTGTAAGATGTTAGGTTAGTCATTACCAGGCGCGGATGTAAAATGAGGGCTCAGACAAAATGAACTCCAGGCCTTTCAGGTGGTCAAACTGTATCGGTCTGTTTGTTCATATGCAAAGTATCTGAAAGTCCAAGGCCTACTGAGCGTGGGGGCAGGGGCAAGGGAGGGAAGAGATACATAAGTACTAGTGGCCGTGGCACACCCGGGACATCTCGTGAGTCAGCCGGGAACAGACTCCAGAAGGCAAGAGGCTGTCCACAGAGAACCAGGGAAGCCACGCGCCTTCTGTTTTCCCGGGAGTTAATGGCACTGTGATGAGGTTTCTGGCACTGAGCACGCTGTCACACCTGTTCCCCTCGTTCACAGAACTTACCCCACTCAAACTTTGAAATGACCTCTACCGTGCGCCCTTCCATGAAGGCAGGGACGGTGTCTGTCCTGTTCATCATTCGGTCCCTAAGGACTAACGTGTAACAAACGGTACACACCAAATACTGAATAAATTAGTATCTTCCTCATCCAACCACCGTTGTCGGGCTCTCCGTGCAAGGGATGGTGGGGCTCTTTCCAAACTACAGCAAAGGACGTACGGCAGGGAGATGGAGAACACCTGGAGGGGAGGCAGTCTGAAGGAACAGAAGGGCACCTGCGGCTTGATGGCAAGACTGGGCAAAATGGAACGCTCTACTACGCACTTCACGTCCCGCAGCGGCCTACACATAAACGTGGCACTTTCAGCGCATCGGGAGAGGGAGCGGGGGCTAAAGCGGGAAAAAACAGAGAACGTTAGTCACAACTGATTCTAGGAACTGTCCTGTCACGTGGAGAGAACCAGACTGGAAATCAAAAGACCGAGGTTTGATTGCTCCTCTGTAGCTACTCTGCAAGGAGTCACATGGTCTTCCAGAGCTCCCGTGTCCCTTTAAACAAAGAAAAAATAGCACTAGCCTCAATAGACTAGACTCAATAGACTGGGAGATTTAATGACGAACACGGGAGCGCACGATATAGAACGTATGGCAAATGCGTGGCAGCTTCGGGAGAGAGAACCTCACCCGCCAAAGGCCAAAGCTGAGCACCGGTGTGCAAAGCGGCCCCTGGGCCAGCAGCTCTGGGGCCTCCTGCCTCTCTGCTGTCATGCCCTCCCGTGCCCACAGCACCGGCCCCGCGGGCTGCCTTCCTGGTTCTCCGCTCGGCTCTCCAGCTGCCACCTAAAGCTCTGCACACTGCGTCTTCGAGCTTGGACGTGTGGGTGCAGAGCAGGGGACTCTGCCTGTGAAGCAGTTCTCAGACCATTTTGTTCCGCCCCGCGGATGCCCCTCTGCACAGATACGCCCCGTGTCTCATCACTCATGGTTTCGTGGGAACTGAAAATCCTGTGACCTAAAACTTCAGTGTTTTCCAGCACAAAGTCTGATGCGATAAACGCCTCTCAAGTCGCTTGTCTCAAAACCCTGCCTGTTGATACACATGGCGGCTCAGATTCCTGAATTAACAACTTGACAGTCTTACTACCCTGAGATAAGGAAGGGACGGCCAATGTAAACAGAGATGGTTCAAGTTACAAACAGAACATACACGTGTGCATATTCAAAACCAAGCTTAGCCACTGCAACAGAAACTACCAAGCAGGAGGTAGGCTATCACGGATACGGCAAATTTGAACTCAGCACTCTAAAGGCTTTATGGAATATTTCACATGTAACCTGAACATGGATAAAACGATTAAAAACTTGACACCTGTAAGGTTTGAGTAAAAGTTTTATTGATCAAGAAAAAAACCACCTAGAATTTGTGTTGACATATAAAATTCACTTACTTTAAAATGAGGCAGATGACCAACTTAAAGCATCACAGTTCTTCAGCATAGTGAAGTTTTGTTTAAACATGGTTCTTCTAGGAGAAGAAAAAATAAGTCTAGAACAGAACCAAATGAAATATTTTTTTTTCTGTAAAATATTCCAGTTCCTAAATTACCATGAATAATCTGCTGAAACCAAATTTCAACAGGGGCAGGATTTACCTCAAGGCCATGTTCAGCTGCAACCTGCTGATATATCTGTTAAAAAACAAAACAAAAAACAAAACGGATTTTTAAAAAGTCAGAATATTGTAGCCACAATCCCTGACACTGCAGATAAAACAAAAGATACCAATCTGTTCTTTTCCTAGCTTTACCTATATTACTTTCTAACTCTTGAGTAGGTTATTAACATAAGTTTTGGCTTCCCTCAACAAAGGGGAGACTACGTAAAATAACCACAGAATCTTAGTGTAAACTAACATGGGCTTAGTAATTCAGAATAATCAAATTTAAGGCACCCTTAGATGGGACTGGAAAGTTGGTCAGAGACACCGGTTTCCGATAAAATGAAATTGCCTTTTATTTGGAAAAGTGTTTTTGTTTTTTTTTTTAAATTTTTTTTTCAACGTTTTTATTTATTTTTGGGACAGACAGAGACAGAGCATGAACGGGGGAGGGGCAGAGAGAGAGGGAGACACAGAATCGGAGACAGGCTCCAGGCTCTGAGCCATCAGCCCAGAGCCTGACGCGGGGCTCGAACTCACAGACCGTGAGATTGTGACCTGGCTGAAGTCGGATGCTTAACCGACTGTGCCACCCAGGCGCCCCTGGAAAAGTGTGTTTAATGGACTTCCTGCTGATTCAGACAATGATATACAATCACTGCTTGTACACACCCAATAAAATCTTTCTGAAGCACAAGCGTGGTGACCAGTATAAAGCAGAGTGATTGCATGGGCAATGATGCCTTTTCCTTAATGCTTCTCATCCTCTCAATATTTGTCAGAATCATAACCTTACATGGCTCACACTGGCAGCTGCCCGCAGCACAATTCACCATGACATGGCATTCTGTAAATGAGATCCGCTCGTCTCTGTCCAAGGAGGCTTAGCTACCAGAGAACCTGCTGGACCCTCCGAAGGCTGCACTACGGGAAAGGTCCCGTCCTCTGCTTTCCTGAACAACTTCTCCAATTTCCAGCCACCTTCCTATCAGTTAGTACAGGAAGAGTCTTGTGGGTTCACTGCCTTTTCCCACCCTTTCTAATCTCTCAATTTACTGTTCCTATTTTCCACAGCAAGACCACACTATACGTATAAATGCTGTTGGTAGATAAGTAGGTCTTGAATTTGTTTTGTAAACAAGACCTGTTCTATCTACCTTTTCATTTAGGAGGCTAACAGCAGAGTCGGCTTGACTTCAAGGACTCTATTTTCTTAGTCTCCAGAAGACCAAGTCCAGCCTTTGAAACACTGTCCTCTAGCACGTCAAGACACGAAAGGAATGCTAGTTGATTACTTTAGATAACTAACTACTTTTCGAGTGTTCAGAGACTGGAACGCTAACATACACGTGCTTCCCTGCAATCCATGGTTAAGGAATCTAAATGCAAGATGAGAGTTCAGGATTTGCAAAGAAGATTCCGGCCAGTCAGCACCTTCTCCGTCAGCAAGTCTCCTAGAAGGAGCGTGATGATGAGCTGGGCACGATGGATGCCCCGAGTGAGTAATTACTTTAGAGCTGCTAGTGCACAGGCGCCAGTTCTTGTCACGCCTGTCGCGTCTTCCACTTCACTGCTTGTTTCCTGCTAGTCCCAGTTCCAGAAAAAAATTAGGCCCGATTCACTGATTGATTGCTTTCTCGTCATTCTCCCCAGACTTTGACAGAATCAGGTTTTTCTGCCTAGTTCCACCTTCATCAGATCCTAGTGGAATTAAACTATCATTGATTTGAATGACAATTCAACTATCCAGCTTGCAGGTCAAACAACACGCAGTCACTCAGTTACAGCCAACAAAAATGCTTTTGTAGTATGAACTCGGGTTCTGATTTTGCTGCCTCCCCCATGCTCATTCCTAGGCCTAGATGTGGGCTTAAGAGAGGCCCCTAAATTCGAAAAGACTGGATTAGAGACAAGAATATAACCCATTCACTGGGAAAGCAATCAATCAACAAAATTGAGGTTTCCCAGCTGTGCATTTTAACGAAGCAGGAACGCAGTTTTTAGAGATGGATTTCCTGAGTACAATCATGATTTCTTGGTAAACCTGTCCTATTGCTCTGCCACTCAGAAAGATGCCTCCCCTCCGACTTCTTTTCTATCCTCAACATCCATCTAATTAAGGGGAAGAAGGACAGAGAGAGAGAAGGAAAACAAGAGGAGCACTATCCTCAGAAGGACAGACCTCTGAAGAAAGGCAGAAGACACTTGACCCTGTCTTCTGTGTAATTCACAATTTGTAAACAAGCCACAGATCACGGATCCCTAGGTACCTGGAATGGACCTACCCTTTCTTGTCCTCCTAATGCCTGTATAGCTCAAAAGTCACTTCCCGGAAGCACTTAATCCCCACCCCCCCCCACCCCCCCGGCCGAGTTAAGTTGCACACACTCACCTCTTCTTGAATACCTAAGTGGCACACTGACCATTGACCTGTATCTGCTCCACTTAACTGTATGCAAACCAAAGGGAGGAACTGTATCTTCATAATCTCTGATCAGATCATGGAAGCAAAGGCATTCTGCTTTCAAACGCTCACATCCCTGAAAAGAGATAAGAGGCATCGAATTGTCGTCCAAATTAAAAGAAAATTTCTTCATCAGAAAGCAAAGCACTTTCATGGGGCGCCTGAGTGGCTCGGTCGGTTAAGCGTCTGACTTTGGCTTCAGCTCAGGTCACGATCTCACTCACGGTTGGGCTCCACACTTGCATGGAACCTGCTTAGGATTCTCTCTCTCTCCCTCCTTCTGCCCCTCCCGCTGACCCTCTTGCTCTCGTGCTCACTCGCTCTCTCTCTCTCAAAAGAAAAAAAAAAGCAAAGCACTTTCAAATTGTGTGTTGAGTGGGGAGAGGGAGATAAAAAATAGCGAGTGATTCTCAGCCTTTCTTCTGTCCCCATACACTTGAGAGATCTACCACAGAACCCTGTTAGTAACAGTGACTTCTAACTTGGGAGGAGTGGGAGGGGTTTATGGGAATCTGAGGAAGATGTATGTGGTTTAGCATGTTTCCTTCCTATCCCTGCAAGAGATCTTTAACACATTTAATATTTATTATAGTTTTGATGATTCTCGAGAGAACCCAAAGTCTACAACCTACATATTTTAAATGTTCTCAAACATCAATCTGGTTTATATGTTTGGAGGCTGATGAGTGGAAGTTATCCCTTGGCCCTGATAGCACGCCACACCATGACTCTCTGCTGGTCTTAGAATCTAAGACTTTCATGGAGGAAATCATATGCTGTAAAGGTAATGACAAATTCAGGTGATACCTGAGAAGAAGACCACAGGTGATACCTTCTCAAATGTCAAGTGTCTTTAAAAAGTCATTTTATGGGAGAGGCTTCCTCACCCCACCCCCCAAAATTTTACCCAAATTTCCATATCAGATGTAGGGGAAAATACTACATATATGGAGGCGCCTGTCGTTCTTGAATTCTCATCCTTTCCTAAACAGTTTATAGAATTTTCAGAGCCTAGGCTTCATTATTTTAAATCAAAAAAATATGTTCCCAGCCCTTCAAAGAACCTCAAGCCAATCTCCCCCCCAAATAACCATATAGAACTGCCTACCAAGGATTTGTGTAAAGTAGAAGGCATTTTAAACACCTACTCATGTAGCAATAATAATGAATTCAATAGTGGGTCCGTTTCTGTGCAGTTACTAATCCACTGAAAAGTCTCGAGTTCTAGAAGTGAGAGAAGGGAGACGTGTAGCCTGCTGTGGTCACTGATGGAAGCAAGAGTTAAATGGTCAAGAGGAGTGAATGAAACAGAAACTGCCTACAGGGGCGCCTGCGTGCCTCAGTAGGTTGAGCCGGTGACTTGGTCTCAGGTTACGATCTCACCGGCTGGTGAGTTCAAACCCGGTGTCAGCCTCTGTGTTGACAGCTCGGAGTTGGGAGCCTGTTTAGGATTCTGTGTCTTTGTGTCTCTGCCCCTCCCCCACTCACACTCTCTCAAGAACATTAAAAAATTTTTAATAAAAAATAATAAAATGTAAATAAATGACACATTTCGAATTCCTGACTTTCAGCCTAACTCCTCTCACTATGCTTCCATTAAAAAGTGAACCGTGGGGGATGACCCAGTGGCTATCCCTCCTCTGACACCCAATGACTTGGCTGGCAGATTCAGGAAGCTTGAAAATCACCCGCCTGTGTGTGTTTTCAAATTAATGCAACAGGTGCTGCTGCCTCAAGCAGGAGTCACCGATTCAGAGGGCCTGGTTATGCACAGGCCCCGGAGTCACATCCCTTAAGGGACCACTTATGTTAAATTCACCTCCTGAATTATTTTTCCTTAAACTTTACTCCTCCCTTCCACATATATTCCCCACCGCACCTCCGTGAACTACCAGGCTTGTTTTTTTAGACGGGGTCGAAAAAGCTGAGCAAGAGTTAGGTATGAGACATATATGTGGTTGGGTGACGAGGACCCTCGCGACAGATACGCCGACCTCTCACCTCTACTCCGGTTCCCCGCCATACTCCGCGAAACCCGACACGCCAGCCAGCCAGCCTGCCCACTAAGACGATATCGTCGCCCGCCCCGCGGGTGGCCCGAGATCAGCCTTGCTCTACGCCACAACCACACCCAGCCCTCCGGGATCCGACCCCGACAGCAACTGCACTCTCCTTCCGGCGGGAAAGAGCTCCTTCCGGTTTCCGGGTGTGGGGAGGAAGTCCCTCCCCCCATGCAACAGCGTAACATAGCGGGACGCGCCGGCGGAGGTGAGGCGGCGGCCCGGAGCGGGGCAGGAGGGGCTCCTGGACTGGAGGTGGCAGTTGCTGGGTTCCCGGCCGTGGAGGGTGGGGAGAGGACTGGGCTGTTCAGCGGGGTCTGGAGAGCGGCTCGGAGACTCCCGTCTCGAGAACTGCCTTCCTCCCTGGTCGCTCTCCGGGGAATCGAGGCTCTTCCCTCTCCGGCTGCCGCGTGTTTCATTTAGTTTCCGGCTTCCGTTCGTCTGCGTAGCTGCTTGTCTTACAGTCACGGTGCTTACTTACCACTTACGAGCATTGGCTGTTGGTCGTCTCCCAGCAGGAGCTCATAAGGTCTGGCAGTTGCTGACTGCTGCTGCCGGAAGCCCACTCGTGGAAGGATTTGAGTACCTACATAGTTCTCAGCTGGACTAGGGACATAGCGCTGTTGGGGTTAGGAAGATAAATTAGAAATTTAAATTGCCCTTGCTTTAGTTTCCTAGGGCTGTGATAACCAAGTATCGCAAATTGGGTGGCTTAAAACAACGCGTTTATTATCTTACAGTTCTGGAACCAGGAAGTCCGAAATGAAGGTGTCAGCAGGATTATGCTTCCTCTGAAACTCTGGGTAAAATACTTCCTTGGCTTTTCCTAGTTTCCAGTGCTGTGCACCCATCCTAGGAGTTCTTTGACTTGTAGCTGCATCTTTTGGATCTCTTGAAGTTTCTCCTATGGTGTTTTTCTCTGTGTATCTGTGTTTCTTCTTAAAAGGACACAGCCTTCTTGGGCAAAGGGCCTACCTTACTCCTGATCTTAACTAATTACATTTACAATAACTATTGCCAGATAAAGTCACATTCTAAGGTTCTGGGAAGGTCGTGAATTGGGGGAGAGGGGCGTGACACTGACCAACATAGTATAGCTGTCAGAGAGCTTAAGGAGTTGGCAAGCCAAAAGCTGACAGTAATTTGCTGTAGCACATGTGAACTCAGACATAGTTCAATTGGATCTGAGAACTTTTCATGGGTATTTGAACTATTCCCTTGATAGGTGGGTAGGATTTGGATGTGCCATTGTAGATCATATATAGCATTCTAAGCAAACAAAAATCACAGGAAAGCACAGGTTGAAATGTAAAATAGGTTAAAGTTGGAAGGATTTTGGGGCGCTCCGGGTGGCTCAGTCGGTTGAGCGTCCGACTTCGGCTCAGGTCACGTTCTCACGGCTAGGCTCGTGAGTTCGAGCCCCAATTCGGGCCCTGTGCTGACAGCCAGAGCCTGGAGCCTGCTTCCGATTCTGTGCCTCCCTCTCTCTCTGCCCCTCCCCAGCTCGTGCTCTGTCTCTCTCTTTCTCTTTCAAAAATAAACATTTAAAAAATTTTTTAAAAATAAAGTAGGAAGGATCTTGAACGTTTGGAGTCTGTTGTGTATGTAAAATGAGCAGTATATCAAAGTGTTTTGGCAGAGGAGTTGTGCTTGAAGATTAATTAGCAACTGGAGTCAAACCTACTTTGTGTTTCTCAGTCCATTTTAAGAAGTCTTAAATCCTGGGGCACCTGGGTGGCTCAGTCGGTTAAGTGTCTGACTTCAGCTCAGGTCATGATCTTGCGGTTTGTGAGTTTGAGCCCCACATCAGGCTCTGCTGACAGCTCAGAGCCTGGAGCCTGTTTGAGATTCTGTGTCTCCCTCTCTCTCTCTGCCCTTCCCCCACATACGCTCTGTCTCCCTCTCAAAAATAAATAAACATTAAAAAAGAGAAAAAGAAGTCTTAAATCCTATTCTCTGAGCATATCCTGTGCTTTTTCATCCTGGTCTTTGCTCATGCTGTCCCTTCTTACTGGAGTGCTTCCATTAAGGAGAGTTGTTCAGCTCATAATGTTAGCATCCCCTTAATACCAAAACCTGACAAAGATAGCACCAGAAGAAAAAACTGCCCAACTCCCATCAATACAAAGCCCTAAAATAAAATAGTAGCAAATTCAGTCATGCCCTCCATCTGGAATGAAAGATTTTATCCCAGGAATGATTTAACGTTAGAAAGCCTGTTGCTATAAATCACTGTATTAATAGTTTATATGAGGTTAAATCTGTATGATCTATATGATCATCTCGAGCGGTAAAGTGTTTTTTGCAAATATTCAAAACCTACTTTGATTTCAAAGAAAACATTGAGCAAAATAGGAGGGGTGCCTGGGTGGCTCAGTCAGTTAAGCGTCTGACTCTTGATTTCCACTCAGGTCATGATCTCATGATTGTGAGATTGAGGCCTGTGTCAGCCTCTGTGCTGGAGCCTGCTTAAGATTCTTCCTCTCTTTGCCCCTGCCTGCTCGTTTTCTCTCTCCCTCTCTCCTTCCCTCTCTCCCCCACCTCCCAAAAATAAGTAAATAAAACACTTAGCAAAATGAGAATAGACAAACAGCAACTTGATAAAAGGCACTTAAAAGAAATCTATGGTAAATGTCATACTTAAATGATAAAACAATAGAAGCATTCTCTTTAAACTCAGGAAAAAATGGAATATTTACTTTCACTTCTAATATTCAACATGGTGCTAGCTTTCTAGCCAAAGTAATAAAACAGGGAACAGACAACAATGTTAGGAAAGGAGGAAGTGAAAATATTATTTTTGGATAATGTAATTTTGTTTCTGGAAAATGGAAAAGAATGAAATTACAAAATTATTAGAATTAAAAGGTTCAGCAAAGTGGCTAAATGAATACAGAAACTTAAATTTTTTTGTATATCAGTTATAAATTGGGGGGGGGGGAAGAACCCAATATGAATACACTGCACAAAAGAGACTTCTTTATGAGAAATATGAAATATCATTAAAAGACATTAAGGGCGAGTAAATGGACATTTCATGTTCCAGTATGGAAAATTCAGTGCTTTAAATATATCAGTGTATCATAAATTAAAAGGTTTTGGTACAGTACCTGCTAAAATACTGATAGAATCTCCAAGTAATTCTCTTTGATCAAGTATATTATTCTTTGGATACACTGTTGGGTGCCATTTATTGATATTTTATATAGAATGTATCTTTTATTAGTGAGACTGACACGAAGGGGAGCTTTTTTGGTACTGTATTAATCAGATGTTGATATTTAAAATTATACTAGATCCCTTAAAATAACTTTAGGGAGCATTTTATATTTTACTACGTTCTGAAATAATTTAAGTGACTTTGGAATTATCTGCTCTTTTAAGACTGAATAGAGAAATCAATTGCAAAATCCTATTATATGATGTAGTTTTACATGGTAGAATTTATATATAATGTGTCCACTCTCTTCTGTGATCATTTAAAAAGTCAACTTTTTGGGTTGCTTGGGTGGCTCAGTTGGTTGAGCGTCTGACTTGATTTGGGCTCAGGTCATGATCCCAAGGTCATGGGAACGAGCCCCATGTCAGGCTCTGTGTTGAGCATGGAGCCTGCTTAAGATTCTCCCTCTCCCTCTGCCCCTCTCCCCAACTTGGGCGTGCGCTCTCTTTCTCTAAAAATTAAAAAAAATTAAAATTCAACTTTTCTGTGGGGGAGGGATCAACCTTAATTTGTATTTTGCTTGGAAGTCCTCCATTTTCAGCAGATTTTCCAAATTAGTTGTCATTGTATTGTGTATAGAATTCTCTTGTGATTCTTACAGTCTGCTCTGCACATGAGGTTGTTTTCTCATTCCTAACCTTACATATTTTTGTTTTCTTTTTCTTGAACCAGGCTTGCAAGAGGATTTGTCTCTTTTTGAATGCTTTTCAACTCTTACTTACTGTCTTCTGTTTTCCAGTTTAAGTTTTTGTCACAGTTCCTCTTCCTACTCTCTTGTTCTTTTCCCATTTCTTAATATTAGTCTAAGAGCCTTTATTTTTTTAAGTTCTTTCATTTTTATTTCATTTTTGATGAAGACATTTTAAGGCTATAAATTTGCCTCTAAATACAACTCGTTCCATAGTTTTTGGTATAAAGTGTTCTCTTTTTCATTGCTTTTTACATATGTTGTCATTTTTTTCTTTGATCTAAGAGTTATCCAGGATTGGATGTCATTTTTTCAAATACTTAAGCTTTTCAATCCATTTCTTTCTTCAGTTTTATTGAGAGATAATTGACATACATCACTGGGTAAGTTCAAGTGCACAGCGTGATGGTGGTCATGTTTGTATTATTTTCCAGTTTTGTGGTGACCAGAGAATTAGATTCGGTATGTTTTAGTTAAGATATTCTTCTTTGGCAAGTACATAATCAATGATTACACATTTCATGGGTGTTAAAATATGTATATTTTCTACTTAGAATTAAAAGGTTCTATGCTATAAATAAGTATGTACATAAATAAATAAAAGTTCTATGCGGGGGTGCCTGGGTAGCTCAGTCAGTTAAGCATCTGACTTGGGCTCAGGTCATGATCTTGTGATCTGTGAGTTCGAGCCCCCTCTTGGGCTCTGTGCTGGCAGCTCAGAGCCTGGAACCTGCTTCGGATTCTGTGTCTCCCTCTCTCTCTGCCTCTCCCCTGCTTGTGCTCTGTTTCTATCTCTCAAAAAGAAATAAACATGAAAAAAAATTTTTTTTTTTTAAGTTCTATGACTCTTTCATCAGGTTTACTGGTTTTAGTATTCAGGTTTATTGATTTTAGAATTTAGTTCTCTGATACATTTCCTAGGTCAGTCTAATTCTAGAAGAGGTGTGATTAAGATTTCCACCTTAAATGTATTTTAAACAATCTTTTTTGCATTTCTGGAAGATCTTTTTATGTATGTAACATTACGTCACTGGTTCATACAAGACTGTGCCCTGTCTTTGTAAACTATGCCTTCTATAAGATCCTTTTTATCCTGTTTAATGCTTTCAACTTATGTCTGACCAATACCCTTTCTCTGATGTTTTTGTTCTTTTGTTTTTTAATTTGAGAGAGAGAGCAATTGGGGGGGGGGGGGTACGCAGAGAGGGAGAGAGAATCTTAAGCAGTCTCCACACTGTGGAGCCCAGCACAGGGCTTGATCCCATGACCTTGGGATCATGACCTGAGCCAAAATCAAGAGTGCTCAACCGATGCTCAACCGACTGAGCCACCCAAGTGCCCCTCCCTGTATCTGATGTTAATGTTACCATTCCTTCTTTTGTTTATTACTGTCTGGTAAACTCATAGCTCACCTCTTTATTTTAAATCTGTTCGTTTCTAGTAAAAGAAAAAATTGTACATGTAACCAATGATCAATCTGGGTTAGTTTTTCACCTGGAAGGCCTAGCAGTAACTACGCAGAAGCCAGCTGCTATGCTGAGAGGATCTGCAGGTGCATGGAGGCTTAGAGCTTGTACAGTTTTACGTTTCAAAAGGAAACTGAATGTCACGTTGATGTCAAACAGTAGTTAGCCATAACATGATAGCGCTGTTGTCAAATACTAATTTATTCGAGGAAATCACAAGCGGATTTGCGGGAAGTCGTGGATTATTGGACTTTGCCTTAGTAAAGATTATTTTCCTTCCATAAGTATTTCAGGTGTCCTGGGAAAGGTTCTGAGGTTACTAAAACCCAGGCCCGCTATCTCCTTGCTTTCCCTTTCTCCCCTGCCAGAAATCAGCCTGCCTCTTCACATCCTGCCTCTGGGCTGCCCGCCTATAGTTCTGAGTTACCAGAAGCTAATATGGTCTGAGGCCCAGCTGGGGCTTTTGCCGTGCAGGGGAGGAGGTTGTTATTTGTACTGGAAGCCTGGAGGCGAGAGGGTGAGCTCGGGAGGGCTTGAGAACGGGAGGCAGAACACCTCCATTCGTGTTAGTCTCTGGTCCTCCCGGTGATAGCCGGCTGGGACTTCCGGGACCAAAAGCGCGTGGGCCCTCTTCACAGCTTCCCTCCGTTTCCCACGGAAGAGGCTGCAGGTTGGGACCAGTGCCGCTTCCCTCCCTCCCGCGGCCCTTCTTTCTACTTCCTGCCTCCGTCGGGAATCACGTGGTCGGGTTTGAGTTCCTGTGATCCACCTCCGTTCCGTCCTCTGTAACTCAGGGACCTGGAGTGGTGAGAGAAACGTTGGCATCAGGCTTGGAAGACTTGCTTTGTAGAGAGCAAAGCGGAAACGCAGAATTACCTCTCCCCCGTGACTGCGTGAGCTTTGTGGAAAGTGTTCCCATAATTCGTTACCTGTAAACTTGAATCAGTGTTTGTTTGATTTCTCTCAGTGCTGAGTAGAATCTGAGAACAGGAGTGACACCCGGATGAGTAAAGGTGGTGCAGACGGGGCGCCCGGGTGGCTCGGCCGGTTAAGCGTCCGACTCTTGGTTTCGGCTCAGGTCACGATGTCACAGTTGAGGAGTTCAAGCCCTGCGTCGGGCTCTGCGCTGATGCCACTGAGCCTGCTTGGGACTCTCCGCCTCCCCTGCCCCTCCCCCGCCCCTCCCCCACTTGCACGTCTCTGTCTCTAAGTAAATAAATCAACTTTAAAAACATTAATGAAAAGAAGAGCAGCTTTCCCGTGTGAGAAATACAGGGGATGGTGCCCGGATGCTTGGTGTGTGACAGTGTTTTTCAGATGAATTTCAGATACTTGTGTAAACGTGGGGGCGTGAGGGAGACGAGAACAGAGCCCATTTTGACAGCAGGTGCTGCCAGTGCGTGGGAAGAGCACTCAGGCAAGTGACTTAAGTGCCGCGTCCTTGTTGCAGTGATGCTGAAGACGGGCGACTCCCGGCAAGCCGCCCCCACCCTCCCCTCACCACGAGAGGCAGCCTCTGCCTCGCCTCGGATTTCAGTGTCGCACCCGCTGTCTACGCTGCTTCCACACACACCCTTCCCTCCTTCACCCTGTCGGAGGGTAGTGGTCTTCTCTCCATCCGAGGCTAGCTTTTCCTTCCGTGCTCAGATCCCCTCCTCGCCCTTGCTTCCTCATTGGGCTTTGTTTCCTCACCTGATACTTATTTTCTTGTCCTCCGAGCCCCATCCAAAGAATATTTCTCTCTAGATTTCTTTTAGGCATTCAAAGTGACCAATCCCTCCTTTAAAAAATAATTATTGAGGGGGGCGCCTGGGTGGCTCGGTCGGTTGAGCGTCCGACTTGGGCTCAGGTTATGATCTCACGGTTGGTGGATTCAGGCCCCGCGTCGGGCTCTGTGCTGACAGCTCGGAGCCTGGAGCTACTTTGGATTCTGTGTCTCCCCCTCTCTCTGCTCCTCTTCCACTCATACGCTGTCTCTCTCTCTCAAAGATAAACATTTTTTAAAACTTTCTAAAAAACTCTCTCAAAGATAAACATTTTTAAAAAATTAAAAAAAATCTCTCTCTCCCTCTGCCTCTCTCCCCCACTTGCACTCTCCTCTCTCTTTCTAAAATAATAATAATAATAAACGCTAAAAAAAAAAAAACCATCAAGAGTTGATTCAAATATGCTCTTCATGGAGCAAAATACTAGGCATTCATTAAAAGTGACATGAATCTATTTTTGGCATCAATAACTTGCCAAGATGACTTTAAAAAAAAAAGTTTCAGGGGTACCTGGGTGGCTCAGTCAGTTAAGCATCTGACTCTTTGTTTTCAGCTCAGGTCATGATCTCCTGGTTCATGAGATCAAGCCCCACATCAGGCTCTGTACTGCCAGTGTGGAGCCTGCTTGGGATTCTCTCTCCCTCTACCCCTTCCCTGCTTGCGTACTCATACACACACATGCTCTCTCTTGAAATAAGCATTAAAAATAAATAAGTTACAAAGCAACGAGTTATGAAAGTATAGGTATATATACGTGACCGAGAGAAGAGCCCAATTATAACACTGGTTAATTCTGACAAGTAATATCCAAAGCTCTTTGTTTCTGTCTCTTTAAAAATCTCTGTGTTTTCTCAACTTTTTAAAAAATAGTATGTTTTACCTACCAGAATATATATAAATTGATCTGTGGAGCAATATCATGACTGCCCTTATACATAAACTTTTGCGTACATCTTGACGTTTTTAAGTACCCATGTTTACTTGGTGAGGAGAACACATACGAGAAGCTTTAAACATGTATTTTCAGATTTCCTCTCTGGAAGGAATGCAGATAAATATTCACCAGCAGTATTTGACCATGCTGGTTCCCTAGGCCCTCACTGGACCCTGGGAGTGATAGATACATCACTCGTTTCCTGCTTGGCCAGTTTGATAGGTCATCACTTCTGGTTGCTTTCTGTGATGTGTGTCTCATCTGATTGGCATTCAGAGAGTCACCCCTTTCACACTGGTGTTTGTAAACTCCTCAGAGTTGTGCTTTCCTCTTAGTCTCTGTTGTCTGCATTTTTTTTTTTTGGGCGGGGGGGGGGTCTGGTTCCTTTTTTTTTTTTTTTAATTTATTTTAATCTTTATTTATTTTTGAGAGAGACAGAGACAGGGTGCAAGCGGGAGAAGAACAGAGAGAGAGGAAGACACAGAATCCGATGCAGGCTCCAGGCTCAGAGCTGTCAGCACAGAGTCTGACACGGGGCTCGAACTCAAGAACCTCGGGTTTATGAAGTCGGACGCTTAACTGACTGAGCCACCCAGGCGCCCCTGTCTGGTTTATTTTCTTATGAGTAGTTATCAAAAGAATCATTTTGATATTTGGAGCCCTTCTGTACCCAGTTCAAAAGTGTGATAACTAAAATAGTAAATTCTTGAATTCACTTGTTCAGATCTCAAAATCATTTTTCCTCTAGTTAAGGCAGAACAGGGAGAGAATTAGGAGTTTGAGCTTTACTGTTAGGCTGCCTGGGCGAAAATCTTAGCGCTATGACAGCATACCAGCTGTGACCCTAGTCTAGCTAAAGAACTACGCCCGGTTCCGTCACCTGCGTGTGACACAGTGCCGGCACAGAACGAGCTCTCGAATTGTTTGTTACTGCAATCATTACTGTTATAAGAAGGGACACTCTTGAGTAGGTACAATGGACTGAAATGTGCCCTCTCCCCCAAAAATGTATATGTTGTTTGTGTGCTTGCTTGAAATGTTTTATTTTATTATTTTAAAAAAAAATTTTTTTAGCATTTATTTATTTTTGAAACAGAGAGAACAGAGCATGAACAGGGGAGGGTCAGAGAGAGAGGGAGACACAGAATCTGAAACAGGCTCCAGGCTCTGAGCTGTCAGCACAGAGCCCGACGCGGGGCTCGAACTCACGAACCTTGAGATCATAACCCAAGCTGCGGTCCAATGCTTAACCAACTCAGCCACCCAGGTGCTCTGGGAGATAGCTGGTTTAAATGAGGTCAGGAGAGGGGGACCTTATGAAGGGATTAGTGCCTTTATGAGAAAAGACAGCAGAGGTCTCTCCTCCGCAACCTTGTGAGGAGACAGGAAAGAAGCTGTCTGCAAACCCGGAGGAGAGTCCAGCAAAACTCAGTGATGCTGGCCCTCTGATCTTACAACTTGCAGCCTCTAGAACCGTAAGAATTAAGTGTCTGTCGTTTGAGCCAGCAGTTCATTGGTATTTTGTTAGAGCGGCCTGAGTTGATTAAAACATACAGTTTTGTAGGGTGCCTGGGTGGCTCGGTCGATAAGCGTCCGACTTGAGCTCAGGTCATGATCTCACTGTTTGTGGGTCGGAGCCCTGCGTCGGGCTCTGTGCTGACAGCTCGGAGCCTGGAGCCTGCTTTGGATTCTGTGTCTCCCTCTCTCTCTGCTCCTTTGCCGCTCGTGCTCTTGCTCTGTCTCTTCTCTCAAAAATATAAGTAAACATTAAAAAAAGAGAAGTACAGAATTTCCTAAATCACAAAATCATCTTTCAAAAAAAAAAGTAAAAAAAAAAACCCAAAAACCCCATACAGTTTTGTTATCACTGAGCGTGCAGCCTGGAGTTGTAGGTGAGAAATAAAAGGAGTAATGATGATAGAGCACGAGGTGTGTTTGGAATGCAGGTGAAGTACAGAACACACAGTGACTGACCTCCACGCTTCTCTTGTGCCCGTGTTTGCCTTCTAGACTGTTCCTCATTGGAAAACAGCAGTGAACTAGTGTTTTCCCAAGGAGCAAGAACTTGATCCACCTGAATTTGACTGCTAATTTTGTGGAATATTATGGAATGAAGCTCCTGTGAGGCTTTGAGTCATTCTGACTATAAAATGCAGGATACGATGCAGACTGTGTTCTGCAGCGTTCCATCTAGGTGGCATTTAGAATGTAGGGATTCTGTTAATGGATGAGAAAGCTGGAGTCCGTATCTATTTAGAAAAGGTTCAGTTCTGGGGCGCCTGGGTGGCGCAGTCGGTTAAACGTCCGACTTCAGCCAGGTCACGATCTCGCGGTCCGTGAGTTCGAGCCCCGCGTCAGGCTCTGGGCTGATGGCTCGGAGCCTGGAGCCTGTTTCCGATTCTGTGTCTCCCTCTCTCTCTGCCCCTCCCCCGTTCATGCTCTGTCTCTCTCTGTCCCAAAGATAAATAAACGTTGAAAAAAAAAATTAAAAAAAAAAAAAGAAAAGGTTCAGTTCTGAATGACGCGTTTTTTCTAGTGGAGTTTTGAATAAGTCTTTTTTTTTTTTTTAATTTTTTTTTTTTAACATTTATTCATTTTTGAGAGTAAGAGACAGAGCATGAGCAGGGGAGGGGCAGAGAGAGAGAGGGAGACACAGAATCCAAAGCAGGCTCCAAGCTCCGAGCTGTCAGCACAGAGCCCGACGCGGGGCTCGAACTCACAGACCGAGAGATCGTGACCTGAGCTGAAGTCAGACGCTCAACCGACTGAGCCATCCAGGCACCCTTGAATAAGTCTTGTCATCGTTCTAATACTAGTTTTTCTTCCACCAAATTCCCCCTGATTCTTTTTTTTTTAATTAAAAAAATTTTTAATGTTTTTATTTATTTTTCAGACAGAGAGAGACAGAGCATGGGCAGGGGAGGAGCAGAGAGAGAGGGAGAGACAGAATGCGAAGCAGGCTCCAGGCTCTGAGCTGTCAGCACAGAGCCCGACGCAGGGCCCAAACTGGACTGTGAGATCATGACCTGAGCTGAAGTCGGACGCTTATCCGACTGAGCCACCCAGGCACCCCAAAGTCCCCCTGATTCTTGAGAGTTTTCTTATTGTGTAAAAGTGCTTCCTTTTTGGTTAGTAAATCAGTATTAGGGTATTATGAGAAAAATTAAAATGTTTCAACCCACAACTTCCTTAGATTAATACCAACTATTTTAAGGTTTATTTGTTCTGTATGTGAACAATTTCATACGCTTGTTTATTAATATTATTTCAGTGACTCATTTTAATATTTCTGTGTAAAATATCCATATAATCTATAAAGCCACATTATCTCCAAAAGAGTGTTGGTAATATGCAATATGTGTGGCCAGTGGGTGCCAGTCTGACCATTCAAACCAGGGCCCAGGAGAGGATCTGGTCTGTCCACCAAAGTTTAAGGTCCAGCCTTCATTTTTAGGCTAATAAGCTCAAGGTTTACAGTTATTAGAGGGGATTTTATTTTGAGAGATTGATTGTAATTAAACAATTTGGCAAGACAGGTGTAAAAATTCTAGACTATAAATGAATGTAAATAGAAGTGAGAGGAGATTTGGAATATTTTAATTTTCTGATTAAAGTCATTTTCCTCTGGAAGGAAAACCTCCTGGGAACTTTGGGGTGACTAGATGATCATTTACTTAGGGGGAGAGTTTGATGATTTTAAACATAGGCCATAAAACTGCAACATACAAACACATGTAATAAAGACTGTTGATCAGAGACTCTTGGGGTCTCTTCCCCCCCTGCTGCCTGAGATGTTCACCAGGATTCTTCACTACTTCCTGGGCTGATTGTTTTCCCCACAGTGGTAATGAGCTGGGAACTTACTAGGAGATACACTAGAGTACAAACTATAGCCTGGAAGTTTTACAAGTGTGAACTTAGCAGGTGTGAAGTCTTTCTTCCCAAGAATATCTTCAAGAGGGGCAGACTAAGAGCGGCAAACAAAGCGGCAACAGGATTAATAGGAAAGGGTAACTGAAGGACAGGACCTAGAGCCAGTGTGCTGGTTGATGCAGAATGACCAGGTTCGCTGCAGCCGTCACTCAACTAAACCTACATGCAAACAAAAGCTGGAGGACTGTTCCTGGAAGAAACGTGAATGAGCTGCTTGAGGAGGGCCCCAGCTTGCAGCGAAGGAAAGCCCTTCTCACTTGGGCATTTGGAAGGCTCCTCCTTCCTGCTCTCTGCCCGTGTACCCGTAAGTGAAGTCTCCCATGTGATAGTCCTGTATGAGTGCGTACCTCACGTTGTCCTTCCCATTCCTCGAGGAGGCCCGCTGGAGAATTCTGGAGAATTTGAACTCCCAGTGGCAGAAGAGACTCAGCCAGCCACCCAGAAGCCGGGTCCTTTGTTTTTATGTA
Organism: Lynx canadensis; assembly: GCF_007474595.2. Lineage (NCBI taxonomy): Eukaryota > Metazoa > Chordata > Mammalia > Carnivora > Felidae > Lynx > Lynx canadensis. Next base: position 3,962,414 of record NC_044308.2, read on the forward strand.
ATTTCTTTTAAATGTTCAACTGAGATTTACTACACCTGAAGAAAACCAATGGCAGGTAAGAAAAAGACCTTATTGAGCAAAGAGCTGGCCCAAGAGAGTAAGTGAAAAACTTTAGTATCTACAGAAAGATTTGAAGATACTGCACCATAAATCAAGAATAGGTTACCATGGAAAAGGAATAATGAAAAAGAGTGGTTAGAAATTTAAGATGATTGTCAAAATAAACATTTTCTAGTACTGGAATAAAAAATACAGTTTTCCCAAAAAGATAATTAGAAAAAAGATAAGACGTCAGTCTATAAATCTACCAAATAACTGAAAGAATTTAAGAAGGAAAAAATCGGGAAAAAATGGAGGAAAAGAAATCATAGAAGGATGATAGTTTGGATAATTAGAGATACACATCTTTTTTACTGAAAAGTTGCTAAGCATAGTGAATTTAAGCATTGTCTGTCTGTCTCACACACACTGCAAATCCTTGCAAGATTTTGGAATACTAAAGATAATAGCCTGAAAGCATCCAGAGAAGGAAAACAGAAGTTACCTAAGAAGGAGTGAGAATCAGACTGGCCTCTGTTTTCTGGTCAGCAGAAATGTGTGCTAGAAGATACTGCAGCAGACGTTCAAAGTCCAGACAGAAAGGGTTTTTGATACAGAATTCGACACCCAAACAATTAAGTAGAAAATTGAAAAAGATATCTCAGATATGCAAAAATTCACATTTACTTCACATCTACATCTTTGTGCAATTACTTAGTATACTTTGGAGAGAATAAGACATCTAGTAAAAAGGACTCCACCCTAGGAATGCGGTGGAAAAAAATCCTAGGATACCAGCTATGTAGCAAGCCTGAAAAATAATGGGTTCACATTAGAACAGGATCCCAAAGGATCAGAATTCCTTGAAAGAAAAAGCGGATTCCTGTTAAACAGTAAAAGTAAGAGGCTGGATGATCATCACCAAAAGAGGAAATAGCATATACTTCGTTTTGTCAAATAAAAGGTTATTAGAAACTCCAGGGAAAGCAAAGTTTTATAAGGACATGTTAGTCCGAGTACAAAAACTAAAGTGTAGCATGATTATCAGCAACTGCTAGAGTGTAAAAAGATTCGATTTGACCTTGATCCTTGAAGTGGTCATTTTTGTGCGTGTGGCACAAGTTTAGTGACAGAGGATTACATTTCTTTCTCTATGGATCTAATCTTATTCCTTGGTTCTGCAGTGAATCATACAGAAGTACAATCTCAAATGCTATATACTCAATTTGAAATTTCAGAATCTATATATAAAATACAGGAAACAAAATGACTCCACTGTGTAAAGATCAAAGTAATATAACCAATAAGGATAAAAGAGGTGCACAAAAGTTGGAAGATGATTTCCTCATATAGAAGTCAACAGATCCAGGGCACCTGGGTGGCTCATTAGGTTAAGCGTCAGGCTCTTGATTTTGCCACAGGTCATGATCTCATGGTTCATGAGATCAAGCCCCACAACAGGCTCTGCACTGACAGCATGGAGCCTGCTTGGGATTCTCTCTCTCCCTTTCTCTTTTCTCTCCCCCTCTCTCTACCCCTCCCCCCTGCCCCATCTCTCTAAATAAATAAATATTTTAAAAAGTCAAGAGGTCCATCTACTGTCATATCAAACTAAAGTATTGAAATGAGAAAAGCAGTGTAAAATAGTTTGGGGCGGGGGGGGGAGCCTCAGTGGACTCACTGAGTTGAAGACACGGTGCTCAGAGTCTCAGGAGACCAAGGCAGCCAGAGTTTATGGGACAGCGAGCCGTGGAGGAGAGGACTGGGTAGGTAAATGTAGAGATCGGCAGATGGTTCATACTGAGTGTTCACAGAGTACTGATCAGCTCGTGTGTGAGGAAACCTGATGTCAGAAAAAGAACAACCTGAGAGGGTTTGACATCAGTGCTACAGGGCCCAAAATAGCACCTGTTCCCACCACCAAGACTGGAAAAACCCATTAGGCATTGGGGAGAGTACTGAAAGAGTACTGAAAGTCTTGCTTTGAGGCACCTGGGTGGCTCGGTCGGTTAAGCATCCAACCCTTGATTTTGGCTCAGGTCATGATCTCACAGTTCATGAGATCAAGCCCTGTGTCAGGCTCTGTGCTGACAGCATGGAGCCTGCTTGGGATTCTTTGTCTTTCTCTCTCTCTCTCTCTCTCATCTTCTCTGTATCGTTCCAATTTTAGTATATGTGCTGCCGAAGCTAGCACTGCTTCTCTCTCTCTAAATAAATAAGCATTTTTTTTAAAGGTTCTGCTTCACTAGTGGGGAATAATTATCCTTAGGCTAAATACAGTTCTAGTCCCACCCAACAAATCTTAAAAATAAGATCAGAAAAGGATCAGTTTCCAAATAACTACATCTTAAAACTGTTTCAAAGCTCTAAGAATTTTGCAGGAACATAAAAATATCCAGCAGTTAATGTAAAATTCACAATGTCTGGCCCGGCTGGCTCGGTCAGAAGAGCGCGTGACTCTTGATCTCAGGGTGGTGAGTTCAAGGCCCACATTGGGTGTAGAGTCATTTGGGTGATTCAGTCTGTTGAGCATCCAGCTCTTGCTTTTGCCTCAGGTCGTCATCCAAGGGTCATGGGATCAAGCCCCCACTGAGCTCCACGCTGAGTGTGGAGCCTGCTTAAGATTCTAACTCTGCCCCTCCCCCACTTGCACATGCTCTCTCTCTAAAATGAAAATAAAATTCACAATGTCTAGCATCTTATCAATGATTAACAGGCTGAACAGTATCAGCTATCAGATAACTTCGAATGGCCTAATATACTTGTAATTTGAATTCCTAAAAGAGATAAGAAAGAGGGGAGGATATATTTGAGGAAATAACGACCACGGTTTTCCCAAATGGATGAATATTATAAACCTATAGATTGAAGCTCAGTGAGCACCCAAGAACAAGAAATACACAAAAATATATACCAACCACATCATAATCAAAATTTTTAAAACCAGTGAAAAAAATCTGAAAGCTGTCGGGGTCAAGGGGTGTGGATAGGGGCAGATCCTACATATAGAAGAACAAAAGAAAACAGCCAAGTTAGACTTCTATACCAATTCTATACCTTATTTCAAAAACAGGTGAAATGAAGACTTTAAATTTTTTTTTTTTTTTTTTTTTTTTAGAGGGCACACGTGAGCAGAAGAGAGGGACAGAGAGAGTCTTAAGCAGGCTCCATGCTGCCGGTGCACAGCCAGACACGAGGCTCGATCTCACAATCCTGGGATTATGACCTGAACTGAAATCAAGAGTCAGACACTTAACCAACTGAGCCACCCAGGTGCCCCAAGACTTACTCAGACATACTAAAGACATAGCAGCATACCCTCCCTACGACAGACATCGAAGTCATTCAGGCACAAGGAAAATAGCACCAAATGGGAACCTAGATCTCCTTGAAGAAATGGAAGAGCATGGCAGCTACATGTGTATTTTTTTCTGAAACAAAACCTGACATTTTTTTAGAAAGAGCCAAGCTGTTCATATGTCACTACAAAACTGAAACAGAGTTCTTCTTGATTTCTGTTTGGAATAAGGTATGGATCATTGTATCCTGTGGTGTCACCTCCTTAACTGAGCAGAAACATCTAGAAAGTCATATCTGTGACTTCAGCTACCAGTTAGTGATACCCACCCCTTCATGAACCTGGAGTATAAACAGTGGTGGGAGGCAAATGTTTTCTCTTAATATTTTTTCATTGTTTTATTTAACTTGTTTCTGTGATAATGAAATGGACAAATTATCTCCTCTTTGCTCCAAGTGATAATTTTTTTAATGTGTATTTGCTTTTGAGAGAGAGCAGGGGAGGGACAGGAAGAAGGGGGCACAGAGGATCTGAAGCGGGCTTTGCGCAGTCAGCAGAGAGCCCCACAGGGTCTCAAACTCACAAACCGCAAATCATGTCCTGAGCTAAAGTCAGATGCTTAACTGACTGAGCCACCCCAGCTCAGATAAAATTTTAAAATAATCGGTTCTCCAATGTTTCTGGGACCCCCAATCTGTTCTGTTAGTCATTTTGTTTAATCTTGCACCAGTACCATACTGTCTTCATTACTATAGCTTTGGACTTGGTATCCAGTGGGATAAGTCGTCCAACCTTATTCTCAAGAGTCCCTTAGTCGCTCTTAGCCCTTTGCTCCTCTGTACATGTTTTGTTGGAGTCTGACAGTTTTCACAAAACAGAGGTGGAGTTGTGAGTTGTGTGTCAAATAGGATTAGAGGGAAAATTTCTGCTTAAACTATTTTTTTAATGTTTATTTTCAAGAGAGAGAGGGAGAGAGAGCGTGAGCAGGGGAGAGGCAGAGAGAGAGGGAGACACAGAATCCGAAGCAAGCTCCAGGCCCTGAGCCGTCAGCACAGAGCCCGACGCGGGGCTCAAACTCACGAGCCATGAGATCGTGACCTGAGCTGAAGTCGGACACTCAACCCACTGAGCCACCCAGGCACCCCTTAAACTATTTCTTAGGTGCAAATAAATAGTGTATGTGTACTATAAGCTTTATTTATTCTAGGTTTGTCTTTTTTAAGATTTTCACAGGGTACTCCATTTCGGGTTCACATACGGTTTTTCTGATTACTTTCAAGACTTTAGTTTGGATCATTGCTTACCTGTGTGTCTTCACTGAATGTTTGAGGGACGTTTTGCACTTCTGATTGTGACAAGTTTGCCTCTGTTCTTAACCACAAACAAAAATCTCACAAATACAAAGGTGGCCCAGAGTACCTTGGAGCCTGAAAGGGTGGCACATTTGTGTAAGGCTTTGAATCGCCCAGAGTGTAACCTGTGCATACTCAGGTAAGTCCCAGCTGTTGCGCTGGAGAATGTCTCCAGTGAAAAGGTGGTCAGTCTTACAGCGGCCCGTCATGCTGACGGTGTCCTCTGGGGGTTGCAGTGGACAATCCCCTCCCTTTGTTCCTCCCTCCGGTAGACTGGCCAGTAAAGCCAGGTCGATAACAAATAGTTAATGGGCTTTAAGAAGAAGAGATAAACTTATTAAACAAATGTAAAACCTACCTCTCAGACTCCAGGATCCCTCATTTCACTCAAAACCCAAACATTCAGAATTTTAGCATTCAGATGTTCTCATATGTGTGCAGAGAAGATCCAGGATGGTAAGGAGTTCTCTGTCCTCCTGAGACCTCAGAGCCACAAAAGCAAATGCAGGAATTCCACAGAAGCACCCTGAAGGTTTCCCCAAGTTCAACACAGATGAATCAGTCTATTCAGATACACATACATTCACGGTTAGTTACATACAGATAAAAGCTCATTCTCTTTTGAAAGGACCAAGTGACGGCAGTTGTTTGTGATATAACACTGTTGTAGAGGAAAGGTGGTTCTTACTTGCTTTAGCTTGTTCCTTGGCTGGGCAGTGGGGGGTTCTTGGCATTCCACTGGAGGCAGGAACCAACGGTGGGGTGAGGAGAGTAACTCAATCAAGATAAGGGGATGGACAAATCCTCTGTGCTTGAGAGGCTATGAGAAGGGTCACTTGGTGAGAACGAACTCCGCAGGTTTGTTTGGATGCTGTGAAGTCCCACCAGGGTGCCTGGTGAGTCAGTTGAGCGTCCGCTCTTGATTTCAACTCAGCTCATGGTCCCAGGGTTGTGGAATTGAGCCCCGAGTTGAACTCCACACTGGGCATGGAGCCTCCTTAGAATTCTCTGTCTCTCCCTCTGTGCCTCTCCCCTGTTCATCCTCTCTCTCAAATTAAAAAAAGAAGTCCCACCTGACTGTTGAGGAAGATACTGGTGATGATCTTCCTGATTTGAAGGCCTCTAAATGTCTTCTCTTGGAATGATTCTGGATAGAGATGAAATGAAAGCTAGAAATGAAGCTTTATCTGTAACAAGCCAGGACCGAAACCTCATGAAGGTGTATGTTGTGCTCTCTCAACAGCCCGATCAACCAAATGGACTGTAGTTGCTCTGCATTGTTACCCATGAGGTTCAACCATCAGAACATTTGGGGTTTGGTCCTGGCTGTGCACTTCGAACCTTGAAAGAGACCCTTTAAAGTCATTCTAAAATGCTTGTCTGTACTTATTCTTTTTTTTTTTTTTTTTTTTATAAATTTTTTTTTTTTTCAACGTTTATTTATTTTTGGGACAGAGAGAGACAGAGCATGAACGGGGGAGGGGCAGAGAGAGAGGGAGACACAGAATCGGAAACAGGCTCCAGGCTCTGAGCCATCAGCCCAGAGCCCGACGCGGGGCTCGAACTCACGGACCGCGAGATCGTGACCTGGCTGAAGTCGGACACTTAACCGACTGCGCCACCCAGGCGCCCCTGTACTTATTCTTTGAGAGGATCAAGTAAGTTAATGTTCTAGCACTTTGAAAGAGTATGAGGTGGTATTTACCCTTGGACATGAATCAATAGAGTAGAAGAAACTTTAACCCTTAACCGACTTTGATTAGGAAGGGAGATTTGAAAGGATGTCCGGGCACAACCCAATTACAAGGATTCTCAAGTGTCAGTCACCTCAATCTCTCCTTTATGTCTCGTTTTATTGTGCCTGGCACGGCCTTAGTTAACACATTGATCTTTTAATCCATTTGCCTTCATCCAGCCATCCCCAAAAGCCTGCTTTCCCAGTTTCCATTATCTTTCACACTGGCCACTAGTAATTCTCTAGAACTTACTTAATTACAAAATTCCTATTCCAGTAGCTCCTTAGGGGACTACGAGATAGATCACATTCTCTCTGTGGTATATAAGGCTTCTTCCCGTCTACCTGTTGGGTACTTACAAACGCTAAGTTAATATGTCTGACACCTAGGATTTAATATATCTAGTATGATGATTTACATAAGAGTAATAATAATTTGTTATAAATGATTATAGGCATATAGAGAATATATACTTTAATATACAAAAATATATAATATATAAATTATGTGAAGTATAAATATATTTTTAAGTTTATTTATTTTGAGAGGGAGAGGGAGAGAGAACAGCCAGGGGAGGGGCAGAGGGAGGGAGAGAGAATCCCAAGTAGGCTCTGTGCTTAATCCCACGAACTGTGAGATCATGACCTGAGCCGAAATCAAGAGTCAGATACTTAGCCTGCTGAACCACCCAGGCACCCCTAAATATAAATATAAATATAAATATAAATATAAATATAAATATAAATATAAATATTTTAAATAAAAATAAGTTATATATATAATTAACTCCATTTTCAAGCCCTTTCCTCTCTGTAGAGAACGAGAGATGGGGCTGAAATGTCCAAGCTTCTAACCATAGCCTGGTCTTTTGGGGTGACCAGCCCCCCTCCAGAAGGCCACCAAGACTCACCTCATTAGAACAAAAGACATTGCTATCACTTGTGAAGGGATCCAAGGGATTTAGGAACTGGAGTCAAAGGCCAAATATCAAAACAAAATACTTGTAGTTCTCTTACCACATAGGAATCCACAAAAGGATTTTAGGATTGCTGTGTCAGGAATGAGGGACAGGGACCAATATATGTCCTTTCTGTTATCTCACATTTACCGTTTACTAACACTTAGCCCAAATCCCTTTGTCTTGTCAATTCGTGACAAATTTAGTATTTCTTTGTCTAAAAGACTTAAAGCTTCCCTCCCTGGTCACTTTTTCAGGTCTCCATTCTTTTGTGAAGGCCCCCTTGTACATGTAAAAATGTAATAACATTTGTATGCTTTTCTCCCGCTAATCTGTTTTATATTAGTTTTAATTTTTTGGTCCAGCCAGTGACCCTAAGGGTAGAAGAGAATTTTTTCCTCCCTTACACTAACATCTTCAGTACAGTGTTGACTAGAAGCAGTGATAGCAGGCATCCTTGTCTTGTTCTGATTTTGAAAGGAAGCTATATTAATTCGCTGCTGTAACGAGGTACCACAAATCGGGTGGCTTAAATAATAGGAATTTATCATCTCGCATTTCTGGAGGCTGGAAGTCCAAGAGCCGGGGGTCAGCAGGACTGGTTCCTTCTGAGACTGCGAGGGGCAATCTGTTCCATGCCTCTCCTGTAGCCTCTGGTGGTTTATTGGCAACCTTTGGTGTTACTAGGCTGTAGACACATCACCCTGACTTCTGCCTTCATGTTCATGTGACGTTCTCACTGTGTGGTTGTCTGCCTCTGTGTCCACATTTCCTCTTTGTGAGGACACCAGTTCTATGGGATTAGGACTCACCCTAATGGCCTCCTATTAACTAATTACATCTGTAATGACCCCGTTCCCAAATAAGGTCACGTTCTGAGATACTGGTTTTTGTGGGACACAATTCAGCCCATGAGAAGCTCTGACACTTTGCTATTAAATGTATTTGCCACGATAACCTTTACTAGGTAAGTTCTTTTCCATTTCCAGCTTGCTTAAAAGCTGTTATCATAGATGTTAACCTTTAGTCAATGTTTTTATGTACTTAATGAGATTTACTATATGGCTTTTCATAATCTGCAGTGATTTATTCTAATAGCTTTTCTATTTTAGTCCGTGCCTGACTTTTCAGAATAAACCCAAATTGATCATGATTTTAATACATTATTGCTAATAATATTTTAGAAGACAGTTTCTGCATCTATGTTCATAAGAAAGATTGGCCTATAAGGTTTATTGTTGTTATTATTGTTACTGGATTGCCTTTGCTTTTTATATTGTTAAAATGGCCTCATGAAGTGAGGTGGGGACTATGACAGAGATTGTTAGTTGTTTCACGTTGGGATGATGAAACTGTTCTGGAGATGGATGGTGATGATGGTTGCATGACAGTATGAATGTACTTCATGCCACTGAACTTACACACTTAAAAATGGTTAAAATGGTGTGGTGCCTGGGTGGCTCAATTGGTTAAGCATCTGACTTCCTTTTTTTTTTTTTGGCCCAGGTCATGATTTCAGAGTTCATGAGCTCAAGCCCTACGATCGGCTCAGACAGCATAGAGTCTGCTTGAGATTCTTTCTCTCTCTCTCTTTCTCAAAATAAATAAAAATTTTTAAAAAATAGTTAAAATGGTAAATCCTATGTTATGTATGTTTTACCACACACGCATACAAAAACCCTATCCACAGCTAACATCCTACTTAACGATGAAGGACTAAAAGCTTTCCTCTTAAGATTGTGAATAAAACAGGCACGTTTGTTCTTGCCATCCTTATTCAGCATTGTACTGGAGATTCCAGGCAGGGCAATTATGAAAGAAAAAGGCATCTAGATTAGAAAGGAAAAAATAAAACTGCCTCTATTTAAAGATGACATGGGGCGCCTGGGTGGCTCAGTCGGTTAAGCGTCTGACTGTTGATCTCAGCTCAGGTCTTGATCTCAGTGTTGTGAGTTCAAGCCCCGCATTGAGCTCCATGCTGGGTGTGAAGCCTACTTTAAAAAAAAAAGTGACCTGATTTATATATAGGAAATTCTAAAGAGACACACACACACACACACACACCTAATAGCTGATAACCAAATTCAGCAAGGTTTCAGGATATAAGATTAATGTACAAAAATCATTTGTATTTCTGTACAGTAACAGTGAAAAATTTGAAAATGAAATTTAGAAAACAGTTTCATTTACAGTAGTATCAAAAAGAATTCTTAGGGATTATCTTTTTACAGAGAAGTACAGGACTTATCCACTGAAAACCACAAAATATTGTTGAAAGAAATTAAGGAAGACCTAAATAAGTAGAAAGACATCCCATTTTCATGGATTGGAAGACAATAATAAGATGGCACTACTCCCCAAATTGATCTAAAAGTTCAACACAATCCCAAGCAAAATCCCAGATGCCTTTTTTTTTTTTTTTAAAGAAATGGACAAGCAGGGGTGCACGGGTGGCCAGGCCAGTTGAGCGTCTGACTCTTGATATCAGCTTGGGTTATGATCTCAACACGTTCATGAGTTTAAGCCCCACATCAGGTTCCATGCTGACAGTGCAAAGCCTGCTTGCGATTCTCTCTCTGTCTCAAAATAAGTAAACTTAAAAAAAAAGGACAAGCAGATTTTAAAATTCATATGGAATTGCAAGGGACCTTAAATAGCCAAAACAGTCTTTAAAAAGATCAAAGATGGAGAACTCACATTTCCCTATTTCAAGCCTACTACAAATCTACAATAATCCAGATAGTGTGCTATTAGCATAAGGATAAACATGTAGATCAGTGGAATAGAATCGAGATTCCAGAAGTAAACTCATCAACTATGGCCTATGGATTTTCAACAGAAGTCCCAAGATCACACAATGGGGAAAAGATGATTTCCACAAATGGTGCTCAAAAAACTGAAAATCCACATGCAAGAGAATGAATTAGATCCCTGCCTTATACCATATACAAAAGTTAACTCAGTGGATACAAGGCCTAACTGTAAGAGCTTAAGTCAGAAAACTCTTAAAACATAGGTGTAAATCTTTGTGACTTTGTATAATGCAATAGTTTCTTAGCTATGACATCAAAAGCACAAGCAACAAAATAAAAAATAGATCAATTGAACTATACCAAAGTGAAAAACTTTTATGTGTCAATATGTATATCAAGAGAGTGAAAAGACAATACACAGAGTGGGAGAAAATATTTACAGACTACAATTGGATAAAGGTCTAGTATCCATGATATATAAGGAATTCTTACAACCTAAAAATTAAAACAGCCTAATTAAAAATGGCGAAAGGTATTGAAGAGACCTTCTCCAACAAAGATCTACAAATGGCCAGGAAGTACATGAGAAGATGCTCAACATCATTTGTCATTAGAGAAATGCACATCAAAACCACAGTTAGATACCACTTCACTCCTACTAGGATTGCTGTAATGAAAAAAGACAATACAAGTGTTAGTGAGAATGTGGAGAAACTGGAACATTGCTGATAGGAATGTAAGGTGGTGCATTTGCTTTGGAAAATAGTTGGATGGTTCCTCAAAACAGAATTATCATATGATGCAACAATCTACTCCTAGATATAGATCCAAGAGAACTAAAAACATATGCTCCAACAAAAACCGGTACATGAATATTCATAACAGAATTACTCATAGTACTCCAACAGTGGGAACAACCCAAATGCCCGTCAACTGATACATGGATAAACAAAATATGGTATATTCATACAATGCAATATTATTTGACCATAAAAACAAAGGATGTTCATAAAAACAAATGCTACACATGGATGAAATCTTGAAAACATGCTAAGTGAAAGAAGCCAGACACAAAAGGTCACAGATTATATAATTCCATTCATATGAAATGTCCAGAATAAGCAAATCCATAAAGGCAGATTAGTGGTCACTGGGGAGCTAGGGGGAGCTGAGGGGAGAGGGGAATCAGGAGTGACTGTTTCATGGATATGAGGTGATTTTTTGTTAAGTTTTTTTAATGTTTATTTTGATTTTTGAGAGAGAGAGAGAGAGAGTGCGAGTAGGGGAGGGGCAGAGAGACGGAGACACAGAATTCAAAGCAGGCTCCAGGCTCTGAGCTGTCAGTACAGAGTCCGATGCGGGGCTCAAACCCATGGACCAAGAGGTTATAACCTGAGCCAAAGTCAGACGCTTAACTGACTGAGCCACCCAGGCCCCCCAATATGGGGTGATTTTTGAGGATGATGAAAATGTTCTGCAGTTAGTTAGTGGTGATCGTTGCTCATATTTACGAACAATCTAAAACCCACTAAATTGTACACTTTAAAATGGTGAACTTCACCGAAGAGATTATATAGATGAAAAGTGAGCACATGAAAATATGTTCAACATATTAAGGAAATGCAATTTAAAGCCATTGTGATAGGGGCACCTGGGTGGTTCAGCCAGTTAAGCGTCTGACCTTGGCTCAGGTCATGATCTCACGGTTCGTGGGTTCGAGCCCTGCGTTGGGCTCTGTGCTGACAGCTCAGAGCCTGGAACCTGCTTCAGATTCTGCGTCTCCCTCTTTGCCCCTCCCCTACTCACACTCTGTCTCTCTCTCTGTCTCTCTCTCTCTCAAAACTAAGTAAACATTAATAAAAAATTAAAAAAATAAAGCCATCGTGGTAAGAAAGAGGAGCCCAAAGAGATAGGATGCCTAAATGTTATATGATGTCTGAGAAGGGATCCTGAAACAGAAAAAGGACCTTCGCAAAAATCTAAGGAAATCTGAATGAAGTATGGAGCTTAGTTAATAATAGTGTGTGAGTTTTGGTTCATTAGTTGTCCCAAGTGAACCATGTTAAAAAGGGTTAGTTTGGGGGGATGATGAAGCCGTTCTTCATCTTGACTGTGATTAATCTATACATGTGTTAAAATTCATAAAAATGCACAACAAAAATAGTGAATTTTACTGAATGTTAATTAAAAAAAAAATAAAATGTTTAAATGGCTTGGAGGAATTGGAGAGTAACTAAGAATCAGTAGAACCCAGACATTTGATCCTTGAAAGACGTGAACTGCACTGGATGAGATCTGTTTCCAAAACTTTCTCCTTAGGACGCTCCCCAGTCCGCAAGGTGTGGGATGGCTAGAACTCATGCAGAAAGCCACAGACTTCTTGGCTTGAGATAGAAGTGGACTTGGTAGGGGAGGGGCGGGGGGATGGGTGAAGGTAGTCAAAAGGTACAAACTCCCAGTTATAAAATAATAAGTCCTGGGAATGTGAAGTACATATGGCAACTATAGTTTTTTTTTTTGTTTGTTTGTTTTTTAACGTTTATTTATTTTTGAGACAGAGAGAGACAGAGCATGAACAGGGGAGGGTCAGAGAGAGGGAGACACAGAATCTGAAACGGCTCCAGGCTCTGAGCTATCAGCACAGAGCCCGACGCGGGGCTCGAACTCACGGACCGCGAGATCTTGACCTGAGCCGAAGTCGGCCGCCCAACCGACTGAGCCACCCAGGCGCCCCATGGCAACTATAGTTTTTTACGAAAAGATATTGGTGGATAAAGTTCAGTGCTGTCAGAGCAGCCGGATATTGAGGGAGAAAACCCAGAGAGGAGGAAGCTGAAGAGAAGAAATCCCCTAAATCTGCGTATGAAATCCCTCAATTCCTTGTCCAGTGGAAAGCAACAGCTCAAAGGCAGGAAGCAAAAGGCAGATATTTCAACTGCTGCCTGCCACAAGAGAGACAGAATTTGTAGTTTGATTTTCATAAACTCAGAAGAGCTTGGACTGTCCACTGAAATCCCAAAAGGGCCATGTTCTGGAAGACCAAGTGGCAGGACTAAGAAATTCACTTTAATAATAATGGGGAAACTTAAACTCACCATGACGAAGGTTGAACCAAAACTATACAAATACAAGGTCAAGTTCAAGCTATTTTTTTTAATTTCAATGCTTTTCTTTTTAAGTGTTTATTTTTGAGAGAGACAGAAGTGAGCAGGAGAGGAGCAGAGAAAGAGGGAGATACAGAATCTGAAGCAGGCTCCAAGTTGTCAGCACAGAGCCCAATGCAGGGCTTGAACTCACAAACCATGATCATGACCTGAACCGAAGTCAGACACTTAACCGACTGAGCCACCCAGGTGCCCCAAGTTCAAGTTACTAATTTGACTGTCTACTAATACAAAAATCAATGTTCTTCAGAAGATAAAAGAATCCAGAATCCGTATAATGTATCATCCCCAATGTCCAGTATAGAATTTTTTTAAATCCTAGACTGCTCCCCCCACTGCAAATGTAATTCAGTGTTAATAGAAAGGTCAGACAGTAGCAGTAAATACTAAGACCACCCAAATGTTGGTGGGGGAGGGGTGTCTTTGAAGCAGCTATTATAAATATCTACAAAAGAGTTTAAGGAAAAGAGTGCTAATGAATACATGAATGAGAAATCTTAATACAGAAAAAAATACTTAAAAAATAGAAATCAAGAACTGAAAATAAAATTAAAAATTCAGTGAGTGAGTTTAACAGCAAATTAATGATGTCCAAAGAAAGGGTCAATGAAAGAAAATATTGAGAAGAGACTGAGAAAAAAATATTGAAGAAAAATGACCTATTAATATTTAGGTGATGGCATTAATTGGAGCTCCAGGAGGGGAGGAGAAAGGAAACAGGGTAGAAAAAATGTGATGAATTAATGGCTACATATATATGTATGTATGCATATATAATTTGTTTCCCTATATCTTGTAGACAAAAAATTTCAGATTCAAAATCTCAGGGAAGCATAAGATAGGTAAATATGAATAAAACCACTCTTAGGCATGTCACAATCAAACTGTTGAAAAGAGAGATAAAGAGAAAATATTGAAAGTGGCCTAAGATGACAACCACATGACATGTTGGAGAACAATGTTTTCCGTTCTCATGGACTTCTCACCTGAAACCATGAAGGTCAGGCGATAGTGGGGGAATCTTCAAAGTTCTGAAAGAAAAACCCATTAATACGGAATTCTGTATCCAATAGGATGAATGAAAATGATATCAGAGAAAACCTCAGACCGTCATGAATGAATAAAGAGGACAAACAAAAACCAGAACAGTTCCAGTGGCTACCAGAGAAGAGGTGGATGGAAGGATGGGTGAAATAGATAAATGCAATTAAGAGTACTCACCTTGACGAGCCCTGAGAAAGGCACAGAATCGTCAGATCATCATGTTGTACGCCTGAAACTAATATAACATTGTATGTTAAATATACTTCAATTTGGTATATGTCTGAGTAGATATAGAAGACTACTTTGTCTTCCTTCTCTAAAAGGACACTTTTTTTTTTTTAATGTTTATGGATTTCTTTTGAGAGACTACGCGCATGTGCATGTGCTGTGCTGTCAACCAGAGCCCTGTGCAGGGCTCGATCTCACAAAGTGTGAGATCATGACCTGAGCCAATATCAAAAGTGGGATGCTTAACCGACTAGGCCACCCGAGACGCCCCAAGATAGGACACTTTAAAGCAAAAATTATAACATTACCTTGTGGCTTATAAAGTATGTAAGTATAAAGTATGTAAAGTATAACATGTATAACAAATACAGCATAAAAAATAAAGTAGGGGGGGGCGCCTGGGTGGCGCAGTCGGTTAAGCGTCCGACTTCAGCTCAGGTCACGATCTTGCGGTCCGTGAGTTTGAGCCCCGCGTCAGGCTCTGGGCTGATGGCTCAGAGCCTGGAGCCTGCTTCCGATTCTGTGTCTCCTTCTCTCTCTGCCCCTCCCCCCTTCATGCTCTGTCTCTCTCTGTCTCAAAAATAAATAAAAATGTTAAAAAAAAAAAAAAAGTAGGGGATAGTGGTATTGGGCACATATGTTTACAAATCTACATTTTATATGAAGTTGTTTGATATTATCTCTCAGGTAGTTTGTGAAAAGTTAAGTAGATACGTAGCAATACCTAGAGACACTACTGAAATATAAGACAAAGGTAGAGCTATTAGATAAAATAGAATTCTTAAAAAATACTTGAATATGTTAAAAGAAGACAGGAAAGGGAAAACAAAGGAACAAAAATCAAAAGGAGAATTAAAAAATGGTAGACCTAAGTCCAACCATATCAATTATTTATTAAATATCTATGGACTAAACAGCTTAAAGGCAGAGATTGCCAAAATGAATTAAAACAAGACTCACCTATATTCCGTCTAAGAGATACGCTTTAAATATAAAGACATAAATTGAAAGTAATAGGATGGTAAAATACAGAACCTGCAAATAGCATATCAGATGAAATAGACTTCAACACAAAACGCATTAGCAGAGATAAGGAAGGACATTCATAACGATACAAGGTCAAGTCATCAGAAAGACATCACAATCATGAAATGTTTATGTATCCAACAGAGTTTCAAAATCCACAGAGCAAAACTCAGCAGAGCTAAAGGGAGAAGTAGACCATCTCACAATCATAGTTGGAAGTTTTAATGTTCCTCTCTTAGCAACTGGTAGAAAAACTACATAAAAAATCAGTAAAGATACAGATGATCTGAACAGCATTAATCAGCATGTTGACCTAACTGATATATCTAGAATACTGTACCTAAATGTGCAACATAAATATTTTTTAAATGCACATAGTATATCCACCAAAATAGACCATATGTTAGTGGATAAAGCAAGTCTCAATAAATTTAAAGGGAATATAGAGAGAGTTTCTCAGACCGCAGTAGGGTGGGGATGGGGCACTTGGGGACCCTAGAGGCCAGTGAGGGGATAAGTACAGGTCAGATGTGGGGGGAGGGGCAGAACACTGGGAAGAAGAGAGAGAAGGTGAATGAAGGCACCAATAACCCACCCCAGACCCCAGCCTCACAGTCATTGGCTGCCACCTGGCCCCTGCGTTGCCAAGGGGGCGAGCTGCCATCAGACTGGCCAAGGCCTCAGTGCGCAGAATGGGGTGCCAGGGCTTCCTGCTTGGCTCCCTTCTCTGCCGGAGGGACGGACAGCTTGTCCACTCTGCTCTGGCCGCAGAGGAGAGCGCCTAGCGAGGTGTGGGGTGCGCCTGCAGGGTAAGCTGCTTGGGCTGGGGGCTGGGATCCAGGTGGGATTACTCTGTGCCAAGAAGGAGGGGGGTGACCAAAGCCTTTGCGAGGGAAGGGTGGCCTGGAGCAGAGTGTGCTGGGGGCTCCAGGGAAGGGCCTGCTCGGCCCCAATAGGGAGCCCCGACCCTTGTTCTGACTGAGATGGCCAGCTGAGGGCAGTGACCCCAAAACCTTACTTCCCACAGAGGAACTCTGTCCAGGGCTAGACTGAAGGGGGATGGGAGGGGCCAGGAGTTCCGACTACAGCCACAGAGCCTAGGGCCACCACAATGGCCCCACAGTGTCTGTGCTCAGTGACAGGACCCCGTTGGGTTGAGGTCGTGAAGGGGCCTCGGAGAGACTGCCTGGTAGGCCCACGTCCAGTTGCAAGGCTAGCATCCTCATTCTGTCTCCCCGAAGCCTCAGTGGGGCTGAAAGGAGGAAAAGCTCGGGCCCCCAGCAAAGCCCCCACGGGGCAGGCAGCGTTGTTGGGAAGGTGCCAAGAGACTGAGTTGTTTTGTGCCCTGGGCTCTTGCTCACAGCTCCAGGGGCCTTGCTCCTTTCTTCTCCTACAGAGAGAATGGTGGCGTGGCTCTATGAAAGTCAAAGGGAAGGGCGGCCGCTTCTCCAGCTCAGGAAGCACACATGGGGTCGGTACATCCTGGGGCAGGGGGAACACTCGTGCGCTGCAGCTCGAGAGAGGTAGTACTGTGCAGTGGTTAAGGTCAAGGGCACTAGACCAGATCATCTGTGGTTGAATCCCGGTTTCTCCACTTACTAGCTTGTAACCTTGGCAATCTTTGCGAGGCTTGGTCCCCCCATCTGTAAAATGGGAACGAAAACAACAGTATCTATTTTATGACCGTCGTTAGGGCTAAATGGGGCTTTAGCACAGGTTTTTAGCAATAGATATTTATTATTATTATTATTATTATTACTATTACTATTATTATTGGTGGAGCACCACATGTAGACCCAGATCCACTATCTGAAGGGGCATCTCCTCATCCAGACCTTGACTCAAATTCCAGGGCCTGGCTGATGGTGGCCAAAGTGTCCCCATCCTTCCCACCACCGCCACCACGGGGAACTTTTCAGAGGGAGAGTCAGAGGTGGGGCCCTGCTCGCCAAGGCCTTTCCAGCCGGGTGATTCCCTGAGAGCTCTGGGGCAGGGGTCACGGGGAGGCAACAGCCTCTGAGGGCCCATTGTTCTCCTGTGAGCCGAGAAAAATGCATTCTCTCCACCTCTCTACCCCTCATGCCAAACTCTGCACCCTCACGGGAGGACCAAAGAGAAGCCAACCCTGCCCGGCTCTCCTCGTCCGGCTCACAAAGAGCTCTCTGTGCCTCACAATGGTCCTGTGAGGCCCAGCCTTCTGGGCTTACTATCCCCAGTTCACAGATGAGGAAGTTGAGGCCCACAGGGAGGAAGTGGCACACGTGATGTCCCACATAGAGAAGTGGCTCAGTCGGGACTCCGCCTCCCAGTCCCAGGACTGCGGCACAGAGCTGTGGGCACAAACAGGGCACAGCCTCGGGGGATCTGTGGGAGGGGCGGTGGCCTGGCCCCTCCCTCCTGAGCGGCCAGGTGGTGATAGCTGGGTTTTGGGTTTTTTCTCCCTAGATGAGCTTCACATCCCAGGTAACTGGAGCAGAAGTCCTCAGCGTGTCTTGTTTTCTCCCCAGGTGGGATGTCTGCTGTCCCAATAGGGGCCAGGATCCAGCTGTGACGGCTCCTTGGCCTAATGGCAAAGCCGGAGAGGGAAACAGGAACCACGGTGCCCTCCCTGTTAGGAGGATTGCAGGAGAGCATGACCTAAGGCCACAGGACTGTGCGCATGACTGTGGTCTCCTGAAGTCAAGGCAGATGGAAAGGGAGAGACCTGAACCTAGGGTGACGAGTCATCCAGGTTTTCCTGGGTTTGGGATGTGTTTTAAAACCTGGAATGGGGGCGCCTGGATGGCTCAGTCGGTTAGGCGTCCGACTTCGGCTCAGGTTATGATCTCACCATTCGTGGGTTCAAGCCCTGCATCAGGCTCTGTGCTGACAGCTCAGAGCCTGGAGCCTGCTTCAGATTCTGTGTCTCCCTCTCTCTCTCCCCCTCCCCCACTCACACTCTATCTCTCTCTCTCAAAAATGAATAAACGTTAAAAAATAAAAATAAATCGGGGCGCCTGGGTGGCGCAGTCGGTTAAGCGTCCGACTTCAGCCAGGTCACGATCTCGCGGTCCGGGAGTTCGAGCCCCGCGTCGGGCTCTGGGCTGATGGCTCGGAGCCTGGAGCCTGTTTCCGATGCTGTGTCTCCCTCTCTCTCTGCCCCTCCCCCGTTCATGCTCTGTCTCTCTCTGTCCCCAAAAAAATAAATAAACGTTGAAAAAAAAAAATTTAAAAATAAAAAATAAAAAAAAAATAAAAAAATAAAAATAAAAACAAAAAACAAACCTGGAATGTTCCAGGCAAACTGGGATGAGTTGGTCACCTGACTCTTTCACAGCTCCCAGTCTGGGAAGATGAGACTCACCCAGGAATAAGTAGAGGAGACTACAGACTGGGACCAGGAAGGAAACGAAGTGTTGGGGGATGGGGAGCCATGGCCACGTTGTGGTTGGCACTCCATAAAGCAGCCTGGGGCAGCCCGGCTCCTCATTTGCATATGAGTCCTTCCTCTCCAAGTCAAATCTGTTGGAGTCAAGTCCCTCCCTTCCAACGAAAATACCCAGACATGGGGGGTGGGGGAGCAGAGGGGGAGCTGGGGGCCCGGTGGGGAGGGGTCTACTTCTTTCTCCCAGGGCTTCTGCAGCTGGGACTGCTGGGCACTCACCAGGCCCTATTTTCGCCCCCTTTCCAGGCACTCTCTGAGGCCACATCTCAGGCACAGTCCAGGGGGCCATATTTCCAAGTCCCCAGGGCACTCTCTTCCCAGTAGATAGGACAAATCTGAACTAAATGGGTTTCTTACTTCCTTCTAGAAAGGAAGGTAAAGGTGATCAGACACATACAGTCATGCACACCTATATTAAGCTGTGTGCACTCCAGCGATGTGGAACCTCCGTGGACCTCAGTTTCCTTATCCTGAAAACAGGGATCCTGTACCCATCTTGTAGAATTGTAGTAAGCATCAAATGAACAGTTGCTCCATAGATATTTGTTATTGGAGGGGACTCGGTCCACTCAGGCTTGGGAGGAGAGGCCTCTCTTGGGTCCAGATGTCACCCAGGTTTCTGTTTCTTCAGGACTTCTGCTCAACTCAAGTACATGCAGTTCTTGGTGTTGCCTCCAGGGAATGGCAAGGTGGGAGATGTTTGAGGATAGGGGCGGAATGGAAAGGCTGGAATTTAAGAGGAGAAGAAAACATTGGATGAGGAGGAGGTCCCAGTCGCTGGGAACTGAGTTCTTAGTGGTGGCTCAGGGCAGGATTTGTCCATCGGTGATGTCCAGGCCTCTGGAGTTCTTCAGCACATGGAGGCAGGTGTGGGTTAGTGAAGCCTAGCCCCTGGAGCATAAGTCCTCAGCGTGTCTTGTTTTCCCCCAGGTGGGATGTCTGGAGAAGACAGGTCTCCACTGATGACCGGCAGAAGGAACTGGCACCCCCCCCCCCCCCCCCCCGCGCAAACAGGTCTGGTCCCCGTTTCCTCTCAGGCCCTGACTGGGGCGGTCACTACCATCCAGTCCTTCCTCTCTGAGGCTTTCCTGGGGTAGCACTGGGAGGCCGTGGAGTTAGAGGGCAGCGAGCCTGAGCCGCAAGACCTCTTCCTGTGCAGGCTGTTGTCCGCTGCTGGACACTGGTGCGGGGCCCACGTGGGCGTGTGCTGTGGCCATGGGGAGATCATCCGCCTCGAAGGTGAGCATCTCCGGCTGAAACATTGGCCCTAGTCTGCCAGAGAGGCCGCCCATCCAAGCCCTGTTCTACCAGTGGGCAGGGCACAAGAGAATGAAAACTGCAGGCCCCTAGCTGGAGGGGTGAGTCTCTAAAGATGGGCGCTTGGGCACCCAGGGAATGGGGCTCAGGGCCCCGGGGTCCTGGGAGATTTGGGTGCGGGATCACGGCACTGGGGTCACAGGACCTAACTGGCTCTGACTTGCACCCATCGGGTGATCCCTGCAGGCAGGAATATAATCAGCCACAGGCTTCACACGTTTCTGTGTTCCTGCAAAGCCGTTGTATCTAAACGGGCAGTGCCTGCTGCTACACCCCCGCTCTCTGCTGTGGCGTGTGCTGCGTAGACGTGGTGGCCTTGACCGTGAGCGAGGCAATGGACTCAGACCCACCCCCCCATCACCCCATGCGCAGCAGCTGCTGCACTTTACACTGGGTCTGCTCCGACTCCGGGGCCCATCCAGATCCCCTACAGATAGATGGCAGTCCTATCAGCTGGGTGAGTCTGGCCCAGCTACCCACGCACGATCCCAGCCCGCCTCCAGAGCTAACCAGTGTGCTCCTGCAGAACTGGTACTGTCTCTCCCCACCCAGGCCATGCTCGTCAAACTCAAGATCCACTTTACTCTGGCAGACCCAAAGCACCCAGAAGCAAACTAGCCTGCCAACTTGGTGAGGTTCTACTTCTCTGAAAGTCTCTTGGGACCATCCAGGAAGGCCCCAGCTCACAGATCCTAGGCATATCTGTTTCCTTCAGCCTACCAACTTCCAAACCTAGGCACTGCCCTGGTCCTTGTTAACCCCCATGCCCATTCGCCCAGTGGAACCTACCTATAGAGCCCTCTTTCTGTGCCCACAAATTCTGATTCTGGAGATGCTGAGATCCAACACTCAGCCCTATAAACTCTTCCACTTTCCAGGTCAAGCCCTCTTCACCTTCTCCTCCAAGCCCAGTCGAGAGACCCAGCCATCCAACCTGATGTGCCAAACTCAGGCCCAACTAGATCCCATCCCTTTCTCCAGCCTGGCCACTACTTTCTCTCTAGATCCAGGCAGCCTTTCCTCAGGCGAAGTGAGGGGGGGAGGGGGGTTGTGCTTCGGGCCTTCGGATCTGAGTTGGAAGCCTCACATGATCCAGGAGTCCTGGCTGTCACACCAGACCCTAACCCAGCCCTATCCCTTCCTTCCTAGGTGTCAGTGGACCTGAACTTGACTGTGGATAGGTGTGACCTCAGGCCATCCTGAGTGGGCACGGCGGCTTCAGAAATGGTCATTAAACTATGTTGCAAAGCTGGATTCGGGGTTCACTGCCCCTTCTATTCGGTGTCTATTTCTCTACCCGAAGCCTGCTGTAGGCTCCTCTCCTGGACCAGACTTAAATTGTCACCTCCAGCTAGCCTTCTGGCTTCCTGATGAGAAAGCAAGACACCATCAGAGGGGCCCAGATTTTGTAGGCAAGATGGAGCTGGGAGAGGGAGCGTCTTTGGTCTCCGAAGCGGGTCTCCCAGTGCAGTGCCTCCTTCCTGCTCTAGGACCCCCAGCCCTGTGGCACAGCCTTCTCTTCAGTCCCCTGCTTTCCTTCCACTGCGTGGGTGAGCATCGGTGACCGTGTCGGGAATGAGCGGAGTCCCTGGAGGCCCTTCCACCGAGACCCTGTGGTCGGGGGTGGGGGTGGTGAGGGAAGGCGTTGTGCGTCTCCCGGAAGGCTGTCCCATCCTCAGTCCAGCGGCCTCCACCCACCCCCGGAACAGTCCCTCTAAGGGACAGGAACCTCCCTTACCGGGAGGGGGAAGGAAGGCGGGGATTTCCGAGGGATTCGGGCGGGGCCAGACCCTGCGGCACCGCCCCGCCCCCTCCGCGGACACGCCCTCCGCTCCGCAGGCGCCGGTGCCTTTAAGAGCCGCCCCGCGCCGCCCTGATTGATAAATCCGCGCGCTGCCTCCGCCCGCGCAGATTGCGGCCTCCGCGGAGCCGGGCCTGCGCTCGCCTCCTCGGTCCCAGCGGCACCCCGGCCGCGCGGCCTCCGCCCCCGCGAAGCGCTCTCCCCGGCAGCCCCATGTCGGCCGCCCCCGCCTACGGCGAAGACAAGGGCGGCTCCGCCGGCCCCGGGGAGCCCGAGTACGGCCACGACCCCGCGAGCGGCGGCATCTTCTCCTCCGACTACAAGCGGTGAGGGAGCGCGCGGCGCGCCGGCACCATGGACAGCGGCCCGGCCGCGCGGCCCGGAAGCCCGCCCTGCCCCCTCCCGCCGCCGCCGCCGCCGCCGGGCCCCCGCCCCGCCCCCTCCCGCCGCGGCCCGACCCTCGCGGCCCTGTCCTCCCGCGCCGCGCGCCGCCCGAGGGCCCACCCGGGACCCGGGGAGGGGCTGGAGGCTGGCGGGGGATGGACGCACCCTCCCGCCCCAGGCGTGCCCGCTGGGTGTGGGTTTGCATCACCGGTTCCCCGCCTTTTTCGCGCGGGGCGAGCGGGCTCCTGAGGACCGCGCGGGAGGGGGCAGAGGCCGTGAGGTCCAGCTTGGGGCCTCTCCGGGAAGGCCGGCCCGGGGTGTGCACCCAGAACCTCCACGGCCCGGCCCCTCGTGCAAGTCCACGTCCCTCATTCTGGCCCCACGCTAGCACCCCCAGGCCGCACCCCTGCTTCCCACTTTGCCCCTGTACTTCAACCCCACCTGGGCTTCCCACTCTTCCCCTCCACCTTTGGCTCATTCGTTGGTTCATTCGTTTATTTGTAAATCCTGAAACAAGCGTTTTTCAGGGACTGCTGTGTCCATTCTCATCCCAGTCACTGTGAATACAGGCGTGAACCTGAACCGGTCCCCACCCTCTAGTTGCTCTGGAGGGTTGCCCCAGAGGGAGAATCTGTGTTGGGGGGTGGACAGCCGGAGGGGTGCGAAGAGCTGGTCTCTGGCCCTGGGGAACAGGGAGAGGGGGGAGTGAGGAATGTTCCAGGCAGAGGAAAAGCTTTTAGGTTTTGTAGGTGCTAGTACGGATGGCCAGAATCAAATCGCTGCGCCAGGCCTCCGAGTGACCAGAAATGAGGGTGGGAAGGTGCCAAAGTGGCGAGGAGTTCTAAGCAGGGGATATCAGATTTGCATTTTAGAAGGATTCTAGGCTGGATTGTGGAGAGGAGATTGGAGGTGTGCTGGTTTAAGCAGGAGACAAGGCCTGGGGAGGGGGGGGTTGAGTGTTGGGGGAGGGAGACATGATGGTGGGCTAGACTATGGTGGGGGCAGAGGATCTGAGGGCTCTTGAGGGGATAGAAGTCACAGACTGATGATTAACTGGGGGGAGAAGATAAGAATAATACTCAGGTTACTATTTCTTGTAACTGGATAGATGGTGGTTGCTGTACAGTGTGATTGGAAATAAAGATGTTACAAGCAAATTTGGGAAAATAATGGTGAGGCCAACTTTTGACAGGCTGGGATTGTAAACCCTGAGGGATATTCAAGCCTAGGAGGTAGCTGGATTTTAGGATTTGGATTCCAGGAGAGATTATTAACATATGTATGTTAATCAAAGCCACAGAAGGAAGTTAAGATAACCCAGGGAGAGTATAAAAAATGAGTTCAGGGGCGCCTGGGTGGCTCAGTGGGCTAAGCGTCAGACTTCAGCTCAGGTCATGATCTAGCTGTTGGTGGGTTCAAACCCCGCGTCGGCTCTGTGCTGACAGCTCAGAGCCTGGAGCCTGCTTTGGATTCTGTGTCTCCCTCTCTCTCTCTGCCCCTCTTCTGTGCACTCTCTCTCTCTTTCTCTCAAAAGTAAAGATTAAAAATTAACTAATTAATTAATTAATTAATTAATTTAAAATATGAGTTCAGACGGCACACGGGTATGAACCCTAAAGACACCTTAGGGATGACCAGAATGCAGGGGGAAGTGTTTCAAGGTTACTGAGAAAAAGTAAACCAAAGGCTGGAGGGAAACAAAATGTTTCAAGAAGGAGGAAGCAATCAGCAATGCCCACTCAAACAAGGGAAGACGACCACTGATTTGACAAAGAGAAGGTCAACCCCTCCTTGCTCCAGGTCCCACCTCCTGTCCTGGGGGACAAGTCTGACAAAATCAGAAGAGGAGGAGCTAGATTATTTTTCCCCAACATTCTATCATGAACAGCTTAAAACATACAGAAAAGTTGAGTGTGTAATGTGAGGAATACGTACGCCCTCCACCTAGATCCAACTGATGTTGACGCTCTGCCGTATTTGCTTTTTCTAACATCGAGCCATACAGATTTTTGGCTGAACCATGTAACTTGCAGACATCATGGCGGCCCCTCAGCCTTAAATTCTTTTTATTTTTTTTAAATTTTTTTTCTTTCTAATGCTTATTATTTTTTTGAGAGAGAGAGAGAGAGAGCACAAGAGAGAGCGTGAGTCAGGGAGGGGCAGAGAGAGAGAGAGGGACACAGAATCTGTAGCAGGCTCCAGGCTCCGAGCTGTCAGCACAGAGCCTGATGCGGGGCTCGAACTTACCGACCACGAGATCACAACCTGAGCTGAAGTTGGTCGCTCGGCCGCCTGAGCCACCCAGGCGCCACCTCTTTTCTTTTTTTTTAAGTGTATTTATTTACTTTGAGAAAGAGAGTGGGTGGGGGAGGGGCAGAGGGGGTGGGGAGAGAGAGAGAATCCCAAGCGGGCTCTGTGCTGTCAGCCCAATGCGGGCTCGATCCCACGAACGAGGATGAGATTGTGACCTGAGCCAAAATCAGGAGTCGGACGCCTCCCAGGCGCCCCAGCCCTGAGTTCTAATCAGCATCGAAAGCCAGATTGGAGTGAGTAGAGAAGCAAATAGGAGGTGAATAAATAAAACCCGGAAGATGGGAAATTTGCTTTCAAGAAGTGTGTACAGGGGAGAGAGAGAAAGAGTTGCTGGAGGAGAGAATTCGTTCAAGAAGGTTTGTGTATTTTATTTGTGTTGTTATCTGTCTTCACTGTGAGGGTGGGAGGGGCTGGAACAAGTCTAACTGCTGGTGGGAAGGAGCCAGCAACCCAGAGAGGGAGAGGGCGAGGCTGAAGGGAGCTACGGGGGCCTGGGCCGCTGGGCGATGGGAGCACCGCCTGGCTTGGAGGAGGATCACTCTGCCCAGGCGGAGGGGGGCAGGAGGAGAGGAGACACAGATGCCTGGAGCTGCAGGGGATGTTATCTAAGGCCTCTCGTTTTCTGTGAGAAGCAAGTGGTAAGGTACGAGCCAGGCCGTGGGTGGGGATTTGAGGCGCGTCAAAGGGGTCTGAAGCCACCTGCTCCTGGCAGGGGAGGGGCGGTACGGACGGAAGGCCAAGGGTGTGAGTGAGAGGGCAGCTGCAGGGATGGACCTGGGGGGCCTGGGCCGGGAGGGAGGAAGCAGAGGGAAGACCAGGCTGATAGGAAGGCAGGAGTCCGGGACCTGGCTCTGGCTTCGGTCCGAGTGGGGTGCAGGCGTGCAGGGTTTCTGAGGAAGAGCGGTTCTGGGGAGGCAGGGGTCCAGATGCGGCCGGAGAGTGGAGGTGAGGAGTGGGTCCCTCACCCCTGTCTGGATCAGCTCCCCTGACCACGGCCCCCCCGCCCCCTGGTGGGAGATCGGGGTGGCTTAGTCCCCAGTCGCTGCCTTCCTCCCGCTCTCAAGTCCTCGTCTCTGAGCAGTGAACGGGAAACCGGAGCCTCCCTGCCTGCCAGTGTCCGGTTACTGAGTCTGGGAGGCGGGCCGTCTGGTAACAGGGACAGGCGTCCCCAGCTCCCTGGTCAGCTGGGTCTCATCTCGGAGCAGGACCTGGTGCCCGATGCAGCGATTCCTGCAGCTCCCGGGGGCCGTGGTGAGGCCGGGGGGCCGGGGGGCCTGCGGAGCTGACCGGGAGGCTGCCAGCCCTGTGCTGGGCCCCGAAGGCGGCCCCCCACCCTGGTACCAGGCCTTGCAGCCTGAGGAGCTTCGGTGGCTGCAGGCCCCAGAGGAAGACACGGCCCCAGAAGCGCCTCTGGAAGGGTCTTGCCCGGAGCCTGGCCGGAGCGAGAGCCAGAGCCAGAGCCAGAGCCAGCCGCTAAGGTACAGAGGGACTCCCAGCGACCCTCACCCCGACGCCCGGAAGGCCAGAGGCCGGCTGAGTCCTTCGGGTCCCACCTGCTCCGGAGGAGGACCGGGCCGGCGTTGGGGTCCAGGCTGGAGGGGGTGGCAGGGGCACCGGGTGGGGGCTGAGGGTACGAGGGGGGCGGACTTCACTTAAGGGAGCTGCGGGCTCTCTGGGGAGGAGGATAATGAAATGTTTGAGGGTCCAGGGCCACCTTGACTTTGCCCGAGGTCCTGGCTCCAGCGGGCTCTGAGTGGGGTTCGGAGAACCGGCTAAGGCACAGGGCTTGGCCAGCCTCCCCCGTCGAGTGGGCTGGGACCCGACTCGTGTGGGGAGGAGAGGGACGTGGTGTCGGGGGAGGTGGGCCTGTCTGGCCTCCGTGCCGTGTTCTCCCCCCTGACTGGCTCTGGCCACCTTCCCTGCCCCCCCAGAGTCCCTCAGGCCAGGCTGGGGGGTCAGGTGGGAGCGATTGCGGTGTAAGGGGATCTGACCGCGGGAGGCTAAGGTTTCGGGGCTTTAGAGCATTGCCCTGTATCTCCCGCTTCCTCTTCCTCTTGGGCACACAAGCTGGTGGAGACACGGGACCCGGGGCGGTCACATCCCAGGAGGGAGCTGCTCCGTTAACGGGCATTTGACAATCCAGCCGGGGCTGTGCGTGCTGCGTACCCACAGTCCCTCCACCCCTGGTCCCCCTCTGCCCGGGGCCCTGGGGTGTATGCGCTAGGCTGGGAGGGTGGGGGTAGCGTGGGCGCCCCCGTGCAGGCCCCGGGGTGTGTGCGTTTGACACAGGCCTGTGGCATTTCTGGGAGCGGTGAGGACGCCCAGGTGTGAGCAAGTCTGCTTGAGAGAACACCCGGAGTCAAAAAGGACCGGGCAGACTCCCGCCGCTCCCCGTGAGGTCACCCCAGGCTGACCCCAGGCTGATCCCTCAGAAGGAGGTCGGAGGATCCACGAGGCTGCGTATGCATTGGATCCTAGCAGCCTACACTCGTCCTCCAGAATCGCAAATAGGAGTCCCCTGGACACTGGGGAATGAGACCGAGTGACAGCTCTGTCCAGAGGGTGTATGTGTACGTGGTGTGTGTTGGGGGGGTGCTCGTGCAGGGTGTACATGTCTAGATGAAGACGTGGGGGGCTGTGGAGAGGACTTGTTGGCGATGTGTGTGTGTTTGCGGGTGTCTGTAGGGATGTGTAGTTGAGGTGTGTGTTGTAGTCGTAGTGTGAGGTGTGTTGATGGCTGTGTGGGTTTATGTGGACGGTGTCTGAATGGTGTGTGTGTCTGTGTGTGTTTCTCTGGAGGTTGTGGGCGTGTGTCTGCAGGGGCTTTTTTGTGGGTGTGTGTGGGTTTACGTACAAATCCTACGTGCCTGGGAGGTGCAGGCGTGTCTGGGGGTGTGTGGGGGTGTCTGTGGGGGTGCAGGTGTCCCTGTGGGGGTGTGGGGGTATCTGCGGGGGAGATACGGGAGTGTGTGGATGGTGCTGGCGTTCGGTGGGGATGTTGGGGTGTGTCGGTGTCCCTGGGTGTGAGTTGACTGTGAGGTGTGTGCGTAGGGGCACCTGGCAGTGGTGTGTGTCGTAGCCCGGGGGTGGTGGTGCCCGGCTTTCATTCTTCCTGCAGCCCCAGTGCCGCCCAGGCCCGGCTGACCGGTCTGTACCTCTTTCCATAGACAGTCCCCCCCCCCGCCCACCCCGCCCTGTCCTGAGCTCCGCCCCTTAGGAACTGGCCACCGGGTGGGTGTTGGGCAGAGTGACGGGGCCCCGGCTCGGCCATGGGAAAGTATCCTCTGATTTTGCGGGCATCTCCCAAGTGATCAGCATGACCGGGGCTGGACATCTTCTGCCCTCATCTAACAGCTAGCACGTCCGCTGTGTTCCAGAAGGCATCATCTTTCTGCTTTGCTCTCCATCAAAAAATCTGTTCGGGCAGGACGCTTTCTAAAACCCTTGGAACCTCCGTTTCGTAGCAGCCCTTCCGTCCCTTCTGAGTGTGTGTTAGGCACTCAGGCATCTGCAAAATGCAGCCCTAGGAATAGGCGTGTGCCGTTCCGCGTTCCCCTCCTCTTAGCCTCTGCCGCTTACTCGTCTCTCCACGTCAGCCACACAGTCACGTTTGCCTCTGTGACTCTCGTCACGCTCTTCCCTGCTGACACTGCTCCTTCCGATTTCTGGCCGTCTGTTGTTTCTAAATGTTTCGCTGCCTTTTTCTTTTTCTTTTTTTTAAATTTTTTAACGTTTATTCATTTTTGAGAGACAGAGAGAGACAGAGTGTGAGTGGGGGAGGGGCGGAGAGAGAGGGAGACACAGAATCCGAAACGGGCTCCAGGCTGCAAGCTGTCAGCACAGAGCCCGACGTGGGGCTCGAACCCACAAACCGTGAGCTCATGACCTGAGCCAAATTTGGGCGCTTAACCGACAGAGCTACCCGGGCGCCCCTAAACGTTTCACTGCTTTTCAATTTCTACCGTCAGTGATACCTTTCTAGACTGGGTTCTCCTGCCTGGGCCAAAAGTTGTGGGTTATCCGAGCATCATCTGGGAAATGGGAGAACCGTGCAGGACTGCACACACAGCTGCTCACCACATTTTGGAACTGTCTTGGCAACACACGAGTGTATCCCTTGTCCCACAGCTCTCTGGGCTGCGGATAGACACATTTTTCCATGGGCTCATTCACAGTTCTCTGTTCACTTCTTTGACCACCAGCCCCTGCACCTCTGAGTATGGTTGGGCAGGTTGTTCGTTGCACAAGGGCACCTGGCCGAGGAATAGCAGACTATACTCCGCTCACTGAGTGGGGAGCAACAGCTCAGGGCTGTGTCCACCTGGAGGGACAAGCAGATGGTGGATGTGCTTGCAGCAGCCCTGACAGCGAATGCTAGAAACAGATCTTAAATCGATAGCAGTACTTAATTTTGAATATTGAACTTGTATTTGCCACATCCCAAACAATGTCCTCTCTGTGGCTATTATAGGCTGGATTGTGTCCCCTTCAAATTCCTATGTTGAAGTCCTAACCCCACTGCTTCAGAATGTGACTATTTTGAGTAGGGGTCTTTAAAGCGGTGGTTATGTTAAAATGAAGTCATTAGGGTGGGCCCCAATCCTAATCCAATCTGGTGTCCTTGTAAGAAGAGGAAATTCGGACACGGGGACACCCGGAGGGGAGACCATGTGAAGATACAGGAAGCTAGGGGTGCCCGGGTGGCTCAGTCGGTTGAGCGTCTGACTTCAGCTCCCGTCATGATCTCACGGTCTGTGAGTTCGAGCCCCGGGTCGGGCTCTGTGCTGACAGCTCCGGGCCTGCAACCTGCTTTAGGTTCTGTGTCTCCCCCTCTCCTTGCCCCTCCCCTGCTGGTGCTCTGTCTCTGTCTCTCTCTCAAAAATGAATAAGCATTTAAAAAACATTTTAAGGTACAGGAAGACAGTCATCTGTGAGGCCAGGAGAGAGGCCTCGGAAGAAACCATGCCTCCTGACACCGCCTCAGACTTCTAGTCTCCAAAATTGTGTGAAAATAATATAGGTCGTTTAAGCCTTCCAGTCTGTGGTACTTTGTTACGGCAGCCCTAGGGAACAAATACAGTCGCCTTATTTGCTTTCATTTTTATTTTATTTTATTTTTTTTAGTTTTATATACCAAAGTTAAAATAAAATTGAACCCAGCCATCTGGTTACTGATAAGTTTATGACCTTGAATGTAAAAATTTCCCCTTTATAACTTATATATTTAAAAATAATGTCACTAAACAGGGTGCTTGGGGGCTCAGTCGGTTAAGCGTCCGACTTCAGCTCAGGTCATGATCTCACAGTTTGTGGGTTCGAGCCCCGCGTCGGGCTGTGTGCCGACAGCTCGGAGCCTGGAGCCTGCTTCGGATTCTGAGTCTCCCTCTCTCTCTGCCCCTCCCCCACTCGTGCTCTGTCTCTCTCTCTCTCTCTCTCTCTCTCAAAAATAAACAAACATTAAGAAAAATAACAGGTAGCAGGGTTTATTTAGGTGTGAGATGCATGTACAAGTTAAAATCTTTGCTGCATAGCAGTTGTCCCAGCGGTGTTTATTTACAGGAAAAAAATGGTTCTTCCTTCCATTGGTGAGTTCTTGTTCCTAATGTATCCATTTAGATCCATTTATGAACTTGTCCCATATGACCTTTGACTTTCTATCTTTTAACCTGGTACCACGGGGCTTTTGGTCACTGTCATGTTGTTTTGTATTTTGAATTTCAGGAGGGTGTGTTGTCTGTCACTGTGGCCTTGTTCTCTTTTTTCCCGAAACTATTCTTTGGGGGTTTTGCTGCCATTTGAGGAGGTTTGACCAAGTGCCTTCACTGAAATTTCAATGGACATTGCATGAAATTTGTGTATTGGCCTGAGGATTACCTGTATTCCCTTCAGCCACCTGCAAGGGGACATTTGTTCAGATCTTCATTTATTTCTCCCATTAGGGTTTTTTCACTTCCTGTAATCACTGTTGAATGTTAAGTGACGGGTCTGGCTTTTGTTGGGAGACCATCTCAACAGATTCTGGAGTGACCGGGACCCGTCCAGTCCAGTCCTGGAGTCAGGGCCTGGGAACACCCTCGTGGGGCAAGGGCAAGGGCAAGGGCAAGGGCAAGGGCATCCTGCTGTTGTTGTGACACCGCCCCCTTTGCACTGGCTCCAGATCCTTCCCATCTACCCAACCGGCCATTCTCGGGGCGGAGTCCACACCTTTCCCACCCCGAACCCTTCCTCTTGTCTTCTGGCTCTGGGTCACTGGCTGTATGGGTGTCCTAGGGCCTGCTGTAACGAAGTACTGCCAAGTGCATGGTTTAGAACAACAAAACGTTACGGTCTCACAGATCTGGAGGCCGGAAGTCCGAAATCAAGGTGCCTGCAGGGCCGTGCTCCCTCTGAAACCTGTAGGAGGATCCTTCCTCGCCCCTTCCTAGCTTCTGGTAGTTTCCTGGCAATCTTTCATGGATCACTCCAATGCTCCGTCTTCACATGGCATTCTCCCTGCGTCTCTGTCTCTTCACGTGGCTGTCTTCTTACCAGAACCCCCGACAGACGGGATTTGGGGCCCTCCCTACCCCAGTGTGACGTCATCCTAATGAATTACAACTGCAGCGACCCTATTTCCAAATAGGGTCACATTCTGGAGTCCTAGCGGTTAGGACTTCGATATATCTTTTTTTGAGGAGGACCCAGTTCGACCCATACCACAGGCTGGCCCGCATTTCTCCTGACCCCAAGTCCCCTGCCCGTGTCCCTTCTTTCTGCCTGTATCCTCCGGGTGGATACCCCCAGCCCCACCCTCGTACCCTCCGCTGACCCCCTGTGCCTTCCCCACCCCCAGGCATGATGACCTGAAGGAGATGTTGGACACCAACAAAGATTCCCTCAAGCTGGAGGCCATGAAGACGATCGTGGCCGTGAGTGGGGGAAGGGGCCTCCCTGGTCTGCGGGAGGGGTCGAAGAGCAGCCCTTCTTGGCTCCCGGTGGACCTTCTCCTAATAAGTGTGGGCCTCCTCCCTTCTCCCCCTACTGTGACCCCCCCCCCCAGATGATCGCCAGGGGAAAGAACGCCTCCGACCTGTTTCCGGCCGTGGTGAAGAACGTGGCCTGTAAGAACATAGAGGTAGGCAGCGCGGGGTGAGGGGGCTCGCGTGCCCACCCCCACCGGGAGTAAGCGCCAGTCGGTTGGGGTGAGGAAAGGCACCATCCGGCCCCCGGGGGCCCGACTTGCTCGGGATGCCCTCGGCTTGGGAGAAGACCCTGTTTCTGCGTCCCCCAAGCAGACGTAGATCCGACTGAAGGACCCCGGGGCGCACTCGGGACCACAGCTGGCCAGGCAGTGACGTCTCACTGGGTGGGGGTGGCAGTCCTGCTGAGAAGCCCTTCTGCTCCCAGGTGAAGAAGCTGGTCTACGTGTACCTGGTGCGCTACGCCGAAGAACAACAAGATCTGGCCCTGCTGTCTATCTCCACCTTCCAGCGCGGCCTGAAGGTCAGTTCGCGCCCCCGGCCGGGTCTCGCGGGCGCCACGTTGGAGGGGCAGCCCAGGGAGAGGCCTGTGCGTGGGGGACGGTCTTGGAGGCCCTTTCCTGGCCGCCTAGACTTGGGAGGGTCAGAGTCAGACAAGAGGACCGATGCTGCTGTGGTGTTAAGTGTTGGGGGGGGGGGTCCAAGCCAACGGCCAGGAAGGAACTCTTGAGACGTCTTTGGTGCAAAAAGGTGATTTTATGAACGCACGGGGACAGGACTCGTGGGCAGAAAGAGCTGCACTGGGGCTGTGAGGAGACACTGGTTACATACTAGGAAGTTGGGGGGGGGTGTTAAGGAAAGAGGGAGGTTTCCAAACGGACTTTCCTATGCTAAAGAGGACTCTTCAGATACTGGAGGCCTGGCTATTGTTGAGCTGAAGTTATTTTTCTCTCTAGCAAAGCATTCACATTAAGACAGAAGGGAGTTCCTGCAGGAATGTTCTACTCTGCCTGCCTCGAGTATTTGTCAGTGGGCTGCAGGTTGTAAAGAAATTTAATTTTATTGGGGCTCCTGGGTGGCTCAGTCCGGCAAGCATCTGACTTCTGTTCAGGGCATGACCTCACGGTTCCGGGAGTTCGAGCCCCGCATCGGGTGAACACGAGCCCCACTTTGGGTAGAAACAGAGGCCTGCTTCTCTCTCTTTCTCTCTCAAAAAAAAAAAAATTAATTTAATTTTAATCTACATTTTCTTCTTGTCTTTGTTTCCCCCATCACCATGGAGGGGAGGGTGATGTTAGGGCTCCAGGAAATTGAGTCTATAGGATTCTGGAGACTGCCCTTTTTTCTTATAAATCATTAAGACAGTTGCAGACTGACGGAGACCCACGTCCCGCTGGACCGTGATCGCCATCAGTTAGCTATTTGTTTTTCCCTTTCCTGTGTCCTCGGGCAGCCAGGAGTGTCTGAGGAGTGTCACATGTGTCCCACCTGGTGGGGAGGGGGGATGGCTAGCTCTAGCTCGTGCTTTGCTCTCAGCTTGCCTTTGGCTCCCTCATTAGTGGGACCCCCAGAGGGTGGAGGCCAGCTCAGAAGGGGCTTGAGAGATGAAGTGGCTGCCCAGAGACCGTGTCTCTCCTCCTCTGAGGAGCCTGTGATAATGGCCGCCTCAAACATAAACCACTTGCGTCCCTGAGAGCAGAGAGCCCTGGGTCTTACCCCCGTTGGTGTGAAGGAATCGTGGTCCACAACCGGGCAGAAGTCGACGTCCTTCAGACAGGGTTCTGGGCAGGGGACAACTGACCTGGGTTCCTCACCTCCGTGTGTCACAGCCTTGGCACTAGGAGTTTCACCAAGTCTGGGTTTCTGTGGAGAACGATGACTTTGGAACTTGGGGAGGACAGAAGGGTTTACTGAAAACAAATGAGCTCTGTGGAGAGGAAGACAAGATTCACCCTGCGGGAGAGGTTGGGTTCGAAGGTCAGCGCAGACGCCATAACACCCGGCTGCCCGTTTTCAGTGAGTTCAGTACAGCGGATTATTCCTCTAGAGTTGAAACAGGTGATGAGTCTTCCGTTTGGCACCAGAAGTAGCTGACTTGTGTTAGATGCCCCAGTGTCTGCAAAACACCCACTTTGAAAGACTGTTGTCAGTCTGTTGTACTGAAAGGCTTTTTGGAGCATGTCGAAATTGAAATCACTTAAGGGAAGGGGCAGGAAGATTTAAGTCCTTTAAATCTTTTTTTTTTTTTTTTTAAGTTTATAGATTTCTTTTGAGAGAGACAGAGACAGCGTGAGTGGGGGAGGGGCAGAGAAAGAGGGAGAGACAGAATCCGAAGCAGGCTCTGCCCTGTCAGCACAGAGCCTGATGTGGGGCTCGAACTCACCAAATTGTGAGATCGTGACCTGAGCCGAAACCGAGATTGGACGCTTAACCGACTGAGCCACCCAGGCGCCCCTCAAGTCCTTTAGAATAGAGTGGGGGCTGAATCCCTTCTCACTATTTCAGCTGAATATCCTCACCTTTTGTTTTGCATATTAAACGTATGCTTGATGGTCTCCGCTGTGTGCCCTTCTGGTCTGTATATGTCAAGGATACAGAAGCCAATATCACTGCCAGATGTCAGATGTCAACCACTAACTCCCCTCCCTAGACTTTCCACATATTTGGTTCACATTCCTGTGAGAGTGTCTCTGAAAGGTCCAGCTCAGCTTTTCATGTCCAGCTGGGTCTGTGGGTTGCTGAGCAGGGGGGAGGATTGACTGCCCCCCTGGGTCACTGTGCTTGCTATATGGCGAGCAGGAGAGGCCGACAAGGTCTGCTTCTCTGAGGTGGGGTAGGAAGCGCAGGCACTTGAATATACCCATCATTCATTCGGCAATACCGGGGTCTCTTTAGACCACACGTGGTGCTATGTTAACTTTTAAAGTCAAAACCACGGGATCAATCCATTGATCTGTCTAGATTGGCAAGTAATCTTTTGGTTTGAATCAGGGTTAAATCATTTTGGAAGAACCATTCTGGAATTAAAAAAAATTTTTTTTAATGTTTATTTATTTTTGAGACAGAGAGAGAACATGAGCAAGGGAGGGGTAGAGAGAGAGGGAGACACAGAATCTGAAACAGGCTGCAGGCTCTGAGCTGTCAGCACAGAGCCTGATGTGGGGCTCGAACCCACAAACTACCAGATCATGACCTGAGCTGAAGTCGGATGCTCAACCAACTGAGCCACTCAGGCGCCCCCCATTCTGGAATTTTTGGCACAGGTTTTACATTTAGCTGTAGTTTCTACAGTCTGCCCCTGAATTTCCCCTTTGAGAAAACCAGAGGGGCACCTGGGTGGCTCAGCCCATTAAGCGTCCGACTTCGGCTCAGGTCATGATCTCATGGTCCGTGGGTTCAAGCCCCACATCGGGCTCTGTGGTGACAGCTTGGAGCCTGGAGCCTGCTTTGGATTTTGTGTCTCCCTCTCTTTCTGTTCCTCCCCTGCTCGTGCTCTGTTCCTCGTCTCCTTGTGCCCACTGAGCCCATTCAATGAAATGATTTTTCTAGAACAGTGGTCAGCAAACTTTTTCTGTATCCTGCCAGAGAGTAATGTAGACTTTTTAGGGCCATACAGCCTCAATCTTGCAACACTCAACTTTGCCCTTGAAGTGTGTAAGAAGCCATAAACGAGTGGGCATGGCCAGCTTCCAATGAGTCTTTATTTTTAAAAAAGGCAGAAGACAGATTTGGCCTGAGGGCTGTAGAATGCCAACCTTTGCTCTAGAACATGACCCTCTGACAGATCATCTCCAGTGATAGAGATGTCACCCCTTCATAAGGCAACTCGCCCCATTTTTAGACACTACAACTTTTTTTTAAGCATTATATCGTGTCAAAACCTCCAGAGCTATAATTTTTTTAAATTTATTTCAGACTCACAAAAGGCACAAAGAATAATAAAGTGAATATCTGTATACCCAGAATAAGAAATGAAACATTTATCAACAGCCAAAGCCCCCTATGTATCTTCTGTTTATAATTCATGTGTATGTACTTATTCTTTTATGGCTTATTTACACATTTGTAAATGATATACGATATTGTTTTGTAAATGGTATCATATGATAGATGTGTTCGTCTAAAACTCATTTTCTTTCTGTTGTTGTTAATGATTTTGGGCTCTCCTGCACATTAGAACCATTCATTTCCATCCAGTTTTCTCCCTTCTTTTTATCAAGCCAGCCTGAGACTGTTTTCTTGGCAGCCCACTAATGTGGTTGGCTCAATTCAGACAAACCTCCAGTGAGCAGTCAGATAATCTAGGTCTCCCTACATCCTGTCTTTATGCAGTTGGTCCCTGGAATCCCTTATGAAGCCCTATTATATTTCATTTTATTGGTTTAGCATAACATCCAATTCGGGGCGATTCTAAATCTTAATTTTGTCCTCCTGATTTTGTGTCTTCCAACATGTTGATAGATTGTACAGACCAGGGCATCAGATTGTGAGTCCCCTGGCATATCATGTTTCCAGGTTGACACCGATCTGTTAATCAACCTTCCCCAAGCACAACGTTTTACCAAGTTGTGGATCCATCTAATTATACAGTCAGCTGGCACTTTCTTATCTTGTTAGAAAGGATCTTATTCAATAGCAGAAAAATTTCTTAACCCCTTTCATATGTAGAGGGCTGTGGTGATACAGAGACAAAATAGATATGAATGATGCTCTTAAAATGATTATATATTAAGTAAAACAAAAGGCCTGCATCAAAATGGCAATCTAGGCAATGCTAGGAGGCTCCCCCCAATGCCTTGCTGAAATCGACATACACAGTGTTAATGTAGACCAGCCTAGTTACCCTATCAAAAAGGAAAAAAGAATTTTTTCTAGTAGCCTCCTGTGAATCCATAATCATTTCCAAATAAAAGGGGGGAGAAAAAGAAATACAGGTTATAGCAGTGGATATGGTATGATTTGACTCTAAGAAAATACAGACTCCTGCCTTTTAAATACGTGCTTCTAAGGCATGTGTTTAAAAATCAACTCTAGAATTTTGACAGGGGTTACCATCATCTTCCCCTGTCATTTTGTGGATCTTCTCTTTCTCCATTTTAGAACATCAGCGAAATGTCTGCTCTTTAGTGTCCAGTTACCTCTCCTGTTGCCCAGCGTTCTGTGAGATTCACAGCAGGGGCGCCTTGGGGGGCTCAGGTGGTTAAGCTCCGACTAAAGTTCACGATCTCGAGGTTTGTGGGTTCAAGCTCCGCGTCGGGCTCTGTGCTGACAGCTCGGAGCCTGGAGCCTGCTTCGGATTCTGTGTCTCCCTCTCTCTCTGCCCCTCCCCCACTCATGCTCTGTCTCTGTCTCTCTCTCTCTCTCTCTCAAAAATAAATATTAAACAAATTTTTTTAATTAAAAAAAAAGATTCACAGCAATTTCCAGCTACTGCTGCCCCTCGTGCACGATTACAATACACTGTGTCTAACGCTCTTCTCAGGTGTGGATTGGAAGCATAGGAACAAAGAGAAGGGGCCTACACACCTATTCTGTTGTTTTTTTTTTTTTTAATTTTTTTTTCAACGTTTATTTATTTTTGGGACAGAGAGAGACAGAGCATGAACGGGGGAGGGGCAGAGAGAGAGGAAGACACAGAATCGGAAACAGGCTCCAGGCTCTGAGCCATCAGCCCAGAGCCCGACGCGGGGCTCGAACTCCCGGACCGCGAGATCGTGACCTGGCTGAACTCGGACGCTTAACCGACTGCGCCACCCAGGCGCCCCACACCTATTCTGTTTTAAACACTGGAGGAAGAGGAAGATCAACTTTTGGGAGGTTGCTGGGAGAAGGGAGTGTTAACCTAACTCTTTGGAAGGCAGGCCAGCTTGCATTTGCTGGCAGTCAGCTCTTGCATCAGCACAAAGATCGCCCCACCCCCACCCCCACGCAGGGACCAGGAGGTGTTTCAGGAAGTTTAGGTATTCTGAAAGATTCTTACCTTTCCAGAAAGTGAAGCAACCCATCACCCTAACTGTTCGGGCGTCAAATGTCTGCAACAGGGGCCAATAGTTCCCTCAAATAGTACCCCCTTCCCACCCCGGGTACCTAGCAGGGGCAATCACTCAGGGAGTCAGGGAGGCAAGAACGGGTGGTAGGTAGCTAGGGACAGTGAGTTCCACAGGTGTGGCCTTTCCATCAGGCCATTGTGCCCTCTCATGGCTCTGCCTCCACCTCTGCCCTTAGGACCCCAACCAGCTGATTCGGGCCAGTGCCCTCCGCGTCCTGTCTAGCATCCGGGTGCCCATCATTGTGCCCATCATGATGCTGGCCATCAAGGAAGCTGCATCGGACATGTCACCCTATGTACGGAAAACAGCTGCTCACGCCATCCCTAAACTCTACAGGTATGCCCCAGCCGCGCCCCTAGCTCCTCAGGGGAGTGTTTCCCAACCCCGGGCCCACCCCTGGCCTCTCCCAAGCCTTGCAGATTGCCCCTTTTTTGTACTCAGATGGTTGAAGACGGTTTGGGGAAGTGAGAGAGATGGAGAACTGCGGTGGTGGCAGCTCACACTTCTTAACGAACAGGGTTGGGGTAGGGGAGGTGAGCACAGTTTGGGCAAATATTACGAAGGTGGGAGGTGGGGGGGCAAATCCCTCTTAACAGTTTCTCCCACAGTTTGGATTCGGACCAGAAGGACCAGCTGATCGAGGTCATTGAGAAACTTCTGGCCGACAAGACCACGGTGCGTACATGGGCGCACAGGGATGGGTGGTGGAGAGGAGACGGGCAAGCGCTCTCTGCCCTTCCGGCTCACCCGCTTGCCACCGACCTTGCCACCGACCGTTCCCCAGCTGGTGGCGGGCAGTGTGGTGATGGCCTTCGAGGAGGTCTGCCCGGAACGCATCGACCTGATACACAAGAACTACCGGAAGCTCTGTAACCTGCTCATCGACGTGGAGGAGTGGGGGCAGGTGGTCATCATCAGCATGCTCACCCGCTACGCGCGCACGCAGTTCCTGAGCCCCACCCAGAACGTGAGTGGGCCCGGGGCCGGGCCTCGCTGTGGCAGCGTGCGTAGGAGGGCGGCCGGGAGGAGGTTTCCCCCGACACCCCCTCCCCCTGTCTCCGCCTGCAGGAATCTCTGCTGGAGGAGAACCCGGAGAAAGCCTTCTACGGCTCGGAAGAGGACGAGGCCAAGGGCCCGGGCTCGGAGGAGGCGGCCACCGCTGCGCTGCCCGCCCGCAAGCCCTACGTCATGGACCCCGACCACCGGCTGCTGCTGCGCAACACGAAGCCGCTGCTGCAGAGCCGCAGCGCCGCCGTGGTCATGGCGGTGGCCCAGCTCTACTTCCATCTGGCGCCCAAGGCGGAGGTGGGCGTCATCGCCAAGGCGCTAGTGCGACTGCTGCGCAGCCACAGGTGCGCGTCCCGCCCCGCCCACATCGTGGGCCGCCCCGCCCCGCCCCGCCCCGCCCCGCCGACACAGTGGGCTGACTCACCCGGCCTCGCCCCGCCCACCCCGTGGGCCGACCCGCCCGGCCGCGACCCGCCCACACGGGGAGGGGTGGGTGGGCTAGCCCGCCCCGCCCACACCGGGGGCTGACGTACTTCGCCCCGCCCTGCCCATGATGGGTGGGCTGGTCCTGCCAGCTTCTCTCAAACCCTGGGCGTATCACGCCCCGCGCCTTCACCCCACCCCTCCACCCTGTACGGACCCCAGTCTCGCCCTCCTCCGACCGGTGCCCTCCCCGCCCTCCTATTTGGCCCACCTCTCTTCCCTCCACTGGCTGCCCCTGGGCCCCGTCGAGGGGCCCAGATACCTCTTTCCTGTCCTCTCCGTAGTGAGGTGCAGTACGTGGTGCTCCAGAACGTGGCCACCATGTCCATCAAGCGCCGGGTGAGCAAGTGACCTAGGCTGCCCTCGCATATTCCGAGGGGTGGCTCCTGCGAGTGCAGGGCGGTGGGGGGGGGGCATTGGGGACAGGCAGGATGGGGAGTGCCTTCGCTGTGGAGAGAATGCAAACGGGAGACCCCAAACACGGAGGAGAAGCAGGGTCTGGGTCCTGAGGGCCGCCGAGGGAGGAAAATCTGGCGAAGAAAGTCCTGGTCAGATCTGAGAGGGGAGTGGGAAGGGCAGCGATGAGGCAGGAAGAATTCTGGGCCCCAGAACGGGAGAGGTGGGGTAGCTCTGGAGAAGCCCCAGTCTGGGGCTGCGGTGGAGCTCCTTGGGGCTGCTTCTCTCACAACAGGGTATGTTTGAGCCCTACCTGAAGAGCTTCTACATCAGATCCACCGACCCCACCCAGATCAAGATCCTGAAGGTGAGCGATGGACAGAAGTGCCTGCGGCCTTTCCGCCCCCTTCCTGCTCCCACCTACCCGCTGGGATATCCACAGTGGCCACCTTGGGGCCTGCCTATTTCTGAACCTGTGGCCACTCCACCCAGGAGTATTGGCCCAGGAAGCTGGGCTAATGGGGGGGGGGGGGGGGGGAGGGAGCTGCCCTTTGCCTGTTATCCAACAGATATCTGCCACTTTTCATATGTGAAGTAACCTGATTTTCATAATAACCTCAGGAAGTGTACATTATCTCCATTTTATAAAAATGCAGACCCCAGGAGGTGAGGTTGCTACCCCAGAGTCAGTCCTGCTGATTCCAGAATTCATACTTTGCTAGCTACAGTCTCTTGTCTTCCACCCACGGTGTTCTCGCCCCCACACATCTCCCCCCTCAGGCTTTCATGCAAACATACACCCACAGAAAAAGTGTCAGAAGCCCATACACCCACAGAAAAAGTTTTCATTCAGCAGCAGTTAATCGCGACTCTCTGAACATCTACTCTGTGTCAGTTACAGCTAGATCTAGGGGTACGAGCCGTGGCAAACTCATCAGACACCTTGTCTTTGGGGAGCTGATGGTCTAGTTGGGGTGAGAAGGAGACATTGAGCAGCCAATCACACAACAAATGTAAAAAGCCACTTGAGAAATATGGTAAGAAAGAGAAGTGCAGAGGGCTGTCAGAGCATAGACTAGGACGGCGTCTAGTCTTGTGTCAGGGAAGCTTTCCTCTAGGAGGCAAGGCTTCAGCTGAGGCCTGAGAAACGAATATGAATTGTCTATGCAAGTGCAGGGGCAGGAATGGCAAGAATTGCTCCCCACAGAAGAAACAGTATATGCAAAGGCCCTGAGGCAGGAAGAGGTCTGACAAGAGGCCAGTATGACTGGGGCATAGAGGGCAAGGGGGAGAGTGGTGTGAAAACAGAGGTAGACAGCGGTCAGATCCCACAGGGGTTTATAGACCATGGTAAGGACATTGCTCTTTAGCCTAAAAGCAACAGGAGGCTTTGTTTTCCATGGAGGTGGAGAGGTGACAGGATCATTCTATAAGCGCCCTCTGTCAGGGCATCCATTTAAGAGACAAACTGGTCCTCCTGCCATTTGGGAAAGTCCCAGTCTGTCATCTCCTTCACCAGTGTAAGGATGACGCAGGGCCGTCCATGGGATTGTTTTCCGGTCTGTGAAGTGTGTTTGGAATGAGGGGTTTGGGGGCACAGGAACCCTGCGGGCCACCCTGCCCGCTTTCTGTCTCCCTGCAGCTGGAAGTGTTGACCAACCTGGCCAATGAGACCAATACCCCTACTGTCCTACGGGAGTTCCAGGTAGGGCCGGGGCCCAACACCCCTACTGTGCTACGGGAGTTCAGGTCGGGCTGGGGCCCACCTGCCTGCCAGAGGGTCCACGAGAGGTGCCCGCAGCTCCTTGTGCTCAGTGAGAATCGTCCTGATGGGCCAACTTTCTCTTATGAGCCCAAAGTGGAAAAAGTGTTGCCTTAGGCCCCCTCCCAGAGCCTTCTGCTGGCTCTGGGCTAAGGGACACACACGGTGGCTGAGGGCGTCACTCTCTCTCCCAGAGTTTAGTCTCTAGCATGATGAGTGATTGAATGAGGGGTGACAAGCTTCCCTGAAGGTCACCCACAAGCCGGCAGAATCACTGAGGGTCACTGCCTGCTGGGGATCACTGTGTTGTGGTGTCCCACAGACATACATTCGCAGCATGGACAAGGACTTTGTAGCAGCCACTATCCAGGCCATTGGACGCTGTGCAACCAACATCGGCCGAGTCCGTGACACCTGTCTCAACGG
Organism: Lynx canadensis; assembly: GCF_007474595.2. Classification (NCBI taxonomy): domain Eukaryota; kingdom Metazoa; phylum Chordata; class Mammalia; order Carnivora; family Felidae; genus Lynx; species Lynx canadensis. Next base: position 4,004,335 of record NC_044308.2, read on the forward strand.
CCTGGTGCAGCTGCTGTCCAACCGCGACGGTCAGTGCTTGTCTGCGTGTCCAACTTGGATGACCAGAGGGTGTGCACCTATCCGTCCAGGCACAATGCGTGTTCGTCCCTCTGTCCACCTCCATGCGTGTTTTAAGTGTTCCTGCGTCCCCGAGGGCCACCAGAGGAGTGCACAGGGTTGTGGAAGAGAGCCAAGGGTCTGGGGGCCTTGCAGGGGCGTCTGTCTACCTGCGTGTGGTCATGTGACCGCCCCGGGCCCACACTCTCCCTTCCCGCTCCGCAGAGCTGGTGGTCGCAGAGTCGGTGGTTGTCATTAAGAAGCTGCTGCAGATGCAGCCCGCGCAGCATGGAGAGATCATCAAGCACCTGGCAAAGCTCACGGACAACATCCAGGCGAGGGAGGAACCTCCCGTGTTGCCCTCCCATCCCGGCCTCCTCCCCATGATTTTAAAACCCCGCGATGAAACACGCTAGCCCTAATGAAACCAACTTCCACACCTTCCGTGCTGGCTCTGAAAGGGCCTGCAGGTGGAAAAAGGGAAAAGATGGGACCAGGCAACCCTGACTCGTTGCCCAAGATTCGCTTTCCCCTTGAGGGTCCCTTGCTGAGCTCCCTGACCTGTACCGCCGCTCATGTTTTCTCCAAAGCTCTGGCCGAGGGTGGCCGATGGTGCACTGGAAAAACCTAGCGTGTTGCTGTTGCACCAGTAACTTGAAGCACTAAGATAAGGTATTCCTTGAAGGTTCGGGAAGAATAGCATGGAACTAAAGCACGGAGGGTACAACGGATCTAGGAAATCGGTCTTTTAGACAAAACCAGGACGGACTTTGGGGTTTGGAAGCTCTGCGCTTGCTAGCGAACCCCCAGGGCAGAGGGGGGATGCTGCTTAGGAAACGTTCACCTTCTAGTCTGTCCCACGGGACAGGGGTGTGAACCCTGCAGTTCCTGGCCCAGCACACACGGGAGGAATGCCATTTCCCTGGCAGGCCACATGCCCACCCACATCTCCACACGAACCCCAGTCCTGACTCCTCTTACGCACCCACAGGTGCCCATGGCCCGGGCCAGCATCCTGTGGCTCATCGGCGAGTACTGCGAGCACGTCCCCAAGATCGCGCCTGACGTCCTGAGAAAGATGGCCAAGTCCTTCACGGCAGAGGAGGACATCGTCAAGCTGCAGATCATCAACCTGGCAGCCAAGCTCTACCTGACTAACTCTAAGCAGGTAAGGCTTGAGAGATGCCCCCTAAAACACGCCGGGCCCCAGAAATGGCCCAGGGAGGAGTCAGTGGACCCTCACCAGGTAGGTGTGAACTCCAGCCTCTCTTTCTGATGAGAGAGTTCAGGGCAGACGTCTGGTCTCTCCCGATAACCAGTGTCCCCGTGTCCACGGCTACTCTCAAGGGCTGGGTGGGGGTGGTGGCCACAGGTGAAGAGGCTCTCCTACGGGGCTGTGACCTCCATTCCACCTGTGGGAGTGTTCCTACCTGCTGCCTTTGGAACAGTGGGGCCCTAAAGAACCACAGCTGAGTGGGAGCGAGGGAGGAGCCAGCGATGACATGCGCCGGTGGGAGAACATGGGTTCCACAAGATGTGATCTGTCCTTACTCTCAAAGCTTGGTGATGTTTGGCCAGTCTGTGCCAGGGATATGAGGGCAAATCTCTGCATAGCCAAGGGCATGGCTCCACTAAGCTGGAATATCAGGATATAAGAAGCTTCTTGGGTGAACTCCTGAGATGGTCCCAGGAGATTCTCCTAAGAATTAAGTGTAACGTGCAGAGCTTAAAGGGGTTGGAGACACCAAGGGCCATGACCATTCCCACACTCACTGCCCCACTCAGTTAAGGGAAGTGGAGGTTGGCAAACTATATCGCCCGTGGACCAAATCCAGCCTGCCGTCTGTGTTTGTAAATAAAGTTTTATTGGGGCACAGCCATCTTCATTCATTCATTTATTGTCTATGGATGCTTTTGTGCTACAACAGCAGAGTTGACTAGTTGCAAGAGTCTATATGGTGCACAAACTCTCTGCCCTTTCTAGAAAAAGTTTGGCAACCTGTGGAGCAAAGTATCTGCTCAGGTGGCTGGGGTCAGCAGCTTGGCTACACCCTGGAGATTGTGACGTCCCTGCTGGCCTGCAGGTGGCCTCTTTGTCGTCCCATGGAGTCTTTGGATGGGGGCACCTGTGCTTCTTCAGTGTTTCCTTTGATCCATGGTGACAAGTGTGGGCCCAGGGACTCGAGCTGGGGAGGCAGGGCCATCATGGGCTGGGATACTCATCAGGAGTTGGAATAGGCACCAGTCACCCATGGGAGCAATGAGGGACCTAGTCTGCCAGCATCAGTATCGTGGGCGAAGCAGGTTGCAAAAAGGCTGTGGGGAAGCATTCGGTCACTGAACAAATATTGGTGTGCCTCCTTTCTTCAGAGGGGAGGAAGTAACAGGTGGGAGGAACATTGGAAAAGATGAAGCCGTATGGGTGGGGAGCCACCCAGTTAGGCTGAGGACCCAGCAGGAATCCTGAGCCCCAGAGTGGCGAGGTGTGATGTCCGCGTGTTCTCATGAGTCTGGGTGTGCCCACGCGGCGTTTCCCCGAGTTGTCACTCTTAGCTATGTGTTCACCTTTTCATTGCTTTATCTGGCGTGTATTTCCCGAGTGCTGACCTGTGAGTTATATGCCTGGCACCGAGCTGTGTCCTGGGATAGTGGCCATCAGCGAGACATGTTTACTGACCTCCAAATGCTCACAGCCAAGTAGGGAGAACAGTACGTAATGCAGAGCAGTGAGAACTGTCATCAGGGTTGGCACAGAGAGTTCAGGTGTGTTCAGCTGAACCCTTCTCCTCGACAGGCCACAGGGGTCCCAGCCCCAACAGGGCACCCAGGGTAGGCTGTTCAGGCAAATGGATACTGACCTCCAGGCACCCTTTATCTGAAGGTGGGTCCTCCCAGGCACAGGCCCTTTAGAGTGGTTCTTGGATTCAATAAAGAGAGTTTTCTCCTCTCTCCCACCTTCCCTTTCTCCGTTTTTGCTTCCCAGCCTGTTCTCAGCGTGGTGGAGAAAAGGGAATCCTTGGCATTCTGGGAGGATGTTCTTGCAAAACAGTGGTGATGCTTCCCCCTGCCAGTATTATGGGTGACATTCCGGGCCTGCTACGGGCCACAGCAATCCCAGTCATTCCCAGCTTACTGACCCCCAGCGCATACCAGATCCCGGCCCAGGCTGAGGCCTGGGCGGTGGCCAAGATGAAGTTCTGCCCCGCTCTGATTCAGCGGATAATCCGGTTCCAGGCCAGAGGTCACAAAAGCTCTGATAATAGATGGACTGACAGAAGGCTTGATGTGAAGGTGGTCATTATAGCACCTGGGGGGCTGGCACCCGGGGGCAACTGCCTGGAGTTCTTTTGGGCGTGAGTTTGCTTCTTGTCTGTCAGGTGAGATGTGTGGGAGGAGGCCTGGTGGGGGCCTGGTGGGGGCTCAAATCTGGCCTCTGTAGTGGATGGAATGTTTTGATAAAGTTCTGCAGAATTAAAAAAAAAAAGTTAATTTTTAAAAAAAATATCATAAGCGTAATGCACGGTCATCATAACACGTTTGGAAAACCCAGAAAAATAATAATTAAAAGTTTAAATTAGCCATAGGTCTACCACTTAGAAAAGACCACCATCAGTCTTATAATCTATTTCCTTAGCCTTAGGAAACATTTCTGGTCCCTGTATATAGTCATCCAGAAGTTGCACATCTGTGTCTCCTTTAATGTGTTAATTTTTTCATTTCTGTTTCCGACGGCTTCGTATTTACAAAGTTGTTTCCCCGTTCATGTGTCGATTAAATACTTCCCATATAATTTCCCCTAGATTTATTTTCTATTTTTGTATTTTTTTAATCCATCATAGTTTTCTCTTGCTGTGTAGTAAGTTAGCATAAACTTAGTGGCTTAGAACGACATGCTTATTTTCTCGTGACTTCTGTGGGCCGAGAGTCTAGGCCTGTCTTCACTAGGTCTTCTGAAGGCTGTGGCTGACCTGTTGGTAGAGGCTGGACTCCCACTGGGGGCTTTGCAGGTTTGCTTCCGAGCTGGTCGGTGGCTGGATGCAGTTCCTTCGGGTGGTAGGACTGAGTCGGTCACTCAACCAACTGAGCCACCCAGGCGCCCCTAGAGCTTGTTTTTATATGTGAGGTCAGGATGCATTTTGGTTCACGTTTTTGAAGAGCCTCTTTCCCAGTATGATTTAACAGGTGGTTGCAAGGTAGCAGGTATGTTGGCATCAGTTCTTGAAAAGGAGCCCATGTGGGGCACCTGGGTAGCTCAGGCCGGTGGAGGGGCCAACTTCGGCTCAGGTCATGATCTCACGGTTCGTCAGTTCGAGCCCCACATCAGGCTCGCTGCTGTCAGCCTGTCAGCGCGGAGCCCGCTTTAGATCCTCTCTCCCCCTCTGTCTGCCCCTGCCCCACTTGTACTCTCCCCCCAAATAAATAAATATCAAAAAAGAAAGAAAGAAAAAAAAAAAGGAGTCCATGTTTCTCACTTAAAATTCTCCCCTGGAAGAATTCCCACCAGTCGTAGGAAACTTGTTCTGTTCTTGGTGCACTGAAGCGTGTCTCACAGGCCCTCTTGAGCCACCCATAAATCCTGCACATCCTGGCTGAACGAGGTGAGGGTCTGGGTGGTGCAGACTGGATGCCATCATTTCTGGTGAATGGGTTCTTGGGATGGAGAAGCGTAATGAACTGTTATAAGCAAATGCTGCAGTGTTGTGGGTGAACCAGCCCCTTCCCATGTTGACTGCTGATATGCATTTAAGTCTGTGCACAGATGGAGGCAGATCTTTAACACTTCTTTTCCAGAACTAGCCAAGGACTTGGGGGAGGGAGAATGTCTGATCAGCCGGCTGGGAAGTCTGTAGAGGGGAATCGGCAGCATCTTGATATCAGACCATGTTGATAAGGACATCTGCCCGCCATGACTAGTCAAACGATGTCTGGCCCAGGGAGGGGAAGGTCTGTGATGAAGTCCATTGCGAGGTGTCCTACGTGGGAGAGTATGGAGTTGAGAGTACTTTCCTGTGATGGGAACAGTGTTGCAGGTGCTCCTATTGTTGGACGGGACTGAGCTGAAGGCGAGGCCACTGAGATCCCTGCGGGCCATGTTGTAGGTACCAGAGGGTCACAGTGGCTCTCTAGTTTTGCCACAGCAGCAGCTCTGATTCTGGGTCAGCGTCTGGGGGCTAAACCCCTCCTGGACGTCTTTCTGACGCTCCCCCTGGGTTACCCGAATCAGCCATTGTCCATGGCTGGATGTCCATAAACCTCAGGAAGACCAAGGTTGGTTCCAGACTCCTCCTTTGGGTCCTGCTACCCCAGGCACTCTGGCTGTGCGGACATGAGATGCATGTGCTTGGTGGAGACCCGGATGGGGCAGTCCCCTATGTCAGCAGGTAGGCAGTGTCGGGAAGCAGGTGGATTGCCGGCTCAGGCGGGCCCAGGTCTAGAAGCAGCAGTGACTGGCTCCTTAATCTGAGAGAAGTCACTTCTGACTCTGCTTCTCTGTAAGTGGGAGCAATTGCACACACCTCTCGGAAGAGTTGTGGACATTACACGGGATCGTGTGAAGCTCCTTACATAGCACACAGAGCTAGAATGACAGCTGCTACCTGTCATGTCATAAAGGCAGGTTAGAGCAGGCCAGGATCAAGGCAGAAATCAAGATTTGGGGTCCTAGGATGTGGCTGCCTTGATTGCGGACAGTGGACCCATAGGCAGTTTGCTCTCTAGAACCTTTCAGGGGAGGTCATGGCCTCTGAGACTCTGGGCTGCTCAGAATGTACCACGTGGATCAATGGGCATGAGGACAGCCCCTACCAATGGGATCCCCATGTGCCCCCCGCCAACTCCTTCTGTTGTCTAGTTTTCCTCTGTGTGGTGGAGGCTGAGAACTGTGAGATTTCCGGCAGAATGTTCTAGACCTCCTTTCACCCTAGCATCCTAAAGTAAAGAGGCTGGCCCTCCCTGGAATGGGGTAGGAGCTGGGCCTGGGACAGTGGGGACCACGGACTCAGGAAGAATGGAGCTCACGGCCAAGAGGGAGGAGATTGCAAAGGGGCGACCTCTCTCACCAGGCCCCCGGCAGCTGTCAAAGCTGGGGTCGGGAGTCAGGGCCAGGGAGGGGAGAGGAAAGGCAGGGTGAAGGAAGGGCAGGTGGGAGAGGAAGAGGGTGGAGGCAGCCGCCCGTCAGCTGGGAGAGAGACACCGCTTGAGGTGGGGGCTTACAGAATCTGCTGCAGGGCCCCCTGTGTCCCCGCTGTCTCTGACCGCTGCTGACCCACCTCTCGTCCCCCAGACCAAGCTGCTGACCCAGTATGTGCTGAGTCTGGCCAAGTACGACCAGAACTATGACATTCGTGACCGAGCGCGCTTCACCCGGCAGCTGATCGTCCCCTCGGAGCAGGGTGGGGCCCTCAGCCGCCATGCCAAGAAGCTCTTCCTGGCGCCCAAACCAGCCCCAGTGTTGGAGTCATCCTTCAAAGGTGGGAGCTGAAGTCAAGGGTAACCTCCAGGGGCGGGGGGGTGGGGGAGGCGGGGTGGGAAGGAGGGGAACTGGCCAGGACCCCATACCCAGATCTTCCCCCTGAGGTCCCAGTCTTAGCCAGACACCAGGACTTCGGGAGAAATGCCAGTCTCTCTGCCCCTCACCCCACCCCTGCCCCCACCCACAACCACCACCAGCATCATCTCACCTGAGTCCCTGCCCTCCCAGCCAGCGTGGCTCCTGCTCCTCTCTTGTCTGGCGCCCCCGTCCACCTCCCTCCCTGAGCCAGCACTATGTATCCAGATTTAAATACCAAGGACCCCGGAAGGTGGGAAGTCAAACAGCATTCAGAGGAGAGGTATAGATTTGTTAAGAGTCCTGAGAAAGTTGCCGGTGCTCTGGGCTGCCACTGGAGCTCTGCCCAAAGGCTGGGCCTTCAGCTTTGCCTCTGTCCTTGGGCTCGTGTCCTGTGATAGGGGCCCTGAGAGAGGCTGGGAGGGGACAGTCCGCCAGCTGGCTCCCTGGACCTCGGAATCCTGAAGGGGACCTGGCTCCCTTACAAAGCTCGGTTCTCCTGGGTGTCTTTTTGTTCATTTTTTTTCTCTTCCCTGGACCTCAGGAACAGGGAAATTCTGAGGGATGGGGCGGATTTGAACGTCTGCCAGGAAGGAGGAAGTCCCTTTCTCCTTCCCGACCCATCCCCGTCACAAGTCTCCAATACACAGGCTGGACCTCTGGCCTTGACTTCTTCCCACTCCCGCTCAGACTGCTCACCTCTCCCCACGGGGCCTGACCAGGCTGCCTCCCCCTCCCCGCCCCAGCCTGGCCAGCCTCTTCTTCACAGGTGCTGTCCTCATACCATCTAGGCCTCCTTCCCAAGCCTGGCCGTGCTGAGGCACACAGCCCCCGCTGCCTTGGAAGAGAAGCCTCACTCACATGTCTGCTTCCCCGTTAGGCAGAACCAAATAGATGGGCCTGCAGCCTCTCCCCACACCATCCCCCTACCCTCCCTCGCAGTCCCACCTGCCCCATACCTCAGCTCAGCTTGAGCCAGGCCAGACAACCTGACCCTCTGGCCTGTCTTCCTGAAGGCGGAGGAACCCATACAGGACACACCCACCCCTTTTGTCTACCTCGATAAGGGATCCCAGCCAGAATCACCACCCCACCTGGGAGACAACTCCCAGGACATTTCCTAACACCTACTCCTGGCCTGACCTCTAACCCTACCCCCAGACCGGGACCACTTCCAGCTGGGCTCACTGTCCCACCTGCTCAATGCCAAGGCCACAGGCTACCAGGAGCTCCCAGACTGGCCAGAGGAGGCTCCAGACCCATCTGTGCGGAACGTGGAGGTCAGCGGGGTGAAGGGTTCAATTGTGTGTGTGGGGCCGGGGGGGCACAGATAGCAGAGAGCCCTGGCCGTGCTGGCCCAGCCCTCCTGACACCCTCCCCCCATGCAGGAAGAAGATCTGTCCCTTATCGAGACCCACGTGGGCCTGTTGGGCGAATACACGGAGGTCCCCCTGCCCGTGTGCCGTGTGCCCTCTGCTCTGTGTGCAGTGCTCTCTCTCGTACCCTGTGCTGCCCCTCCCCTCCACCTCATCATTCCCTCTTGGAGACAGGGCCAAGCAGGGCCCAAGAAGAGGCAGGGTGAGAGGCAAAGAGGCCCTGTGCTTTCCTTCCTCCTCCCCAGCCATGATTCAATGCTCCTCTCACCCCACCCCCACTTCCAGGTACCAGAATGGACCAAGTGCTCCAATCGAGAGAAGAGGAAGGAGAAGGAGAAACCCTTCTATTCTGACTCAGAGGGGGAGTCAGGCCCCACAGAGTCTGCAGACAGCGGTGAGGAGAGAGCAGAGCTGGGGACTCTGTGTGCTTCACATGGCCTCATGTGCCCACGGGGGCATGCACCAGTTTGTGTGCATCTGTGTGTGAGTCGGTGGTCCTGAGGGATTGCATGTGCCATACACATCCACCTGTGTCCTGGTTGGCCCGGTTGGCATCTGGGGCCAGGGGCAGCTCAGGGGGCTGCAGCTTCAGTGCTGAGTCAAGCTGGGACCCCAGGGCACCTGCTCTGGACCCAAGGAGGTCTGCACCCAGGGAGGGGGTCTGAGACAGTTCCTCCACAGACCCCGAGTCCGAGAGTGCCTCGGACAGTAAGAGCAGCAGTGAGAGCGGCTCTGGGGAGTCCAGCAGTGAGTCTGATAGTGAAGACCAGGAGGAAGAGAAGGGGAGGAGCAGTGAGAGGTAAGAGGGGAGCCAGCCAGCTGGCTGGTGGGGTTCAAGGGTCTCCTCTGGAAAAGGAGGGGGAATGCTCAGCCTTAGCCACTCTAAGAGCCCCTGATCTGGTGGGGCCTTCAGACCCCCAGTGCACTCCCATGGTGGCTGCTGTGGCTGGCTACAGGGGGTCTCTGTGCTGAGCCTGCCCCCTCATGGGAACAGCAGGGAGAAGCATTGGGGGACCAGGACCCAGGCCTGTTTAGAGTTCTCACTGGAGCCCAGACATAGGAGCCCAGCTGGGCTCTACTGGCTCAGGCTCGCTCCCCTCCCCCCACTTTCCTGGTCTTTTCCTGCTCTTCTGTGAGGCAAGGGCAGGTGTGTCCGGGCCGGGCCTGAGCCCCATTCACCCCCTCTCGTCTAGTGAACAGAGTGAGGAGGAAGGTGAGAAGAGGAAGATGAAGAAAAGGAAGAAGGTGCCCGAGGGACAGGGAGAAGGTTCATCCTCAGAGGAGGACAGTGATTCCAGCAGTGGCTCATCAGAATCTGAGAGAACATCAGAGACGGAGGAGGAGCAGGTGGAACCTGCCTCTTGGAGGAAAAAAACAGTGAGAGCCTTGGGGCAGAGAGGGGGGTGGGCTCATGGGCCAGGGGCTTTCCCACATCCTGAGGCAGGCCAGTCACCTCCCCACCATCTAGAATAGACCATGGCATCATCTACCCAACCCAGAACAGGCCAGGTGCTCTCCTCCTGCACCTGTATCCCATTTTTGTCTTTCAGCCTCCCAGTGGCAAAAGCGCCCCGGTAGCCAAGGAGATCTCCCTGCTTGACCTAGAGGATTGTGAGTTTGGGTAGAAGTCACCGGGGGAAGACCTTGGGAAGGTGGCTTAGGAAGGTCCCTAGGAGCTCTGGATTAGGTTCCCCAGGGCTCCGGGGTAAGGAGAGCAGACGGAACACACTTTTGGGGCCAAGAGGGCAGAGGGACAGCCTCCCCAGGTGTGGGGTTGGGATGCAGGACCTGGTGTTCCCCTAAGAGCCCCCAGGATGCCACGTGCTTCGCTGTCCATGGTGCTGAACCGTCTCCTTCCCTGAGCTTTGGGTTCCCTGCTCAATCCAAGCTGATTCCACGTTGCCTCCCTCATCGTAGCCTTCCTCATCTGCTCCCACAGTCACCCCTCCCAGTGTCCAGCCTGTGTCTCCCCCCACGATCGTGTCCACCAGTCTGGCTACTGACCTGGAGGGCCTGACGCTCACAGACTCCCCGCTGGTGCCCTCAGTGAGTGGGATGGGGGAGGGACACATGTCTGGGGTGCATCTTACAGTGTGGATTTGTGTGTGTGGAGGAGGGGTGTGATGTAGGGGATAGCTTTGAGTCCCCATCGCTGGGTGACCCCAGGTGAGGACAAGGCAGGGACAGGCTCTCTCCTTGTTCATTTCCATACTGGCCCTCCTCCACCCCTCCAGCTGCTGAGTCCAGTGGTAGGTGTTGGGAGGCAGGAGCTGCTGCACCGTGTAGCCGGTGAGGGGCTGGCCGTGGACTACACCTTCAGTCGCCAGCCTTTCTCTGGGGACCCCCACATGGTATCTGTGCACATCCACTTCTCCAACAGCTCTGATACCCCCATCAAGGGCCTGCACGTGGGCACCCCCAAACTGCCCGCCGGCATCAGCATCCAGGAGTTCCCTGAAATCGGTACGGAGGGCCTTGGACATGTTGGAGGAGGGGGCTCCTGGGCAGTGTCAGTCTTTCTGTGGCTGCTGATGCCCCCTCTGTGCCAGGCCAGGCCATGAGGGCACAAAGAGGGCATCTAACATGATCGTGCCCTTGTAGATAGTACAAACTAGGAAACCAGCACGTTTGTATCAGGGCAGAAGGTGCTTGAGGCAGACAGTAGGGGCCTTGGTTGTTTCAGGACTGACTTACATGGGGTAAGGGTGGGTGGGAAAAGGGTGTTTAGAATTCAGAAGAAAACCAGGAAATACTCTAGGGACCTAGAAAGCCAGGAGTGCATAGAGGGGTGGTCAGCTCTGGCAGTGGAGGAGAGAATGGGTCTGGGTTCCAGACCTATCAGGTGACAGTATCTTTCCCTGTCCCCCTTTCCCTGCCCCCCTTTCCCTGCCTCATACCACTGCAGAGTCACTGGCACCTGGAGAATCTGTCACTGCTGTAATGGGCATTAATTTCTGTGACTCAACCCAGGCAGCCAACTTCCAGCTGTGGTGTGTATCCAACTCAGGGTGGGGTGGGAGGGTGGGCTGGAGAGGGGAGGGGGCAGAATGTCAGGGATACATCATGACCTGCTGGGTTCAGAAGTCATCCCAAGCTCTCAGATCTTCTCTCACTCTTCGTTGCCTCCAAAGTGGGAGGTGAGGGGAAAAGGTGCCTCACTTCATTTCCTCTCCCTCCATTTCCTCCCCACCCTTCCCAGTACCCAAACCCGGCAGTTCTACGTCTCCATTCAGCCACCCGTTGGGGAGCTGATGGCCCCCGTGTTCATGAGCGAGAATGAGTTCAAGAAGGAACAGGGTGAGTGCTCCCCAGGGTGGACAGGGAGGGGCTCGGCACCACCCACTGGGGCCCTGGAAGCTCATGGCGCAGTCCTGCTGGAAGGGCCTCGGCATCGTCAGAGCGTGGGCCTCTGGCAAAGGCTTCACAGGAGGTGGGACACTTCAGTGAAGCTTTGGAGAGAGCAGGACTCAGCCAGGCAGAAAATTCTAGGCCTGCATTCCAGCTTGGGAAAATATCATGAGTACGTGTCGGTGAAAGTTTGCAGGAACTGAGGAGAAAGACAATTTGGTTTGGAGCTTAGGAGTCCGTAGTACACAGAGGTAATGAGAACAAAGCTGAAAATGAGATGTTTGGTCCAGCATCTGGAAGTCTTGAATGCCGTGCTAAAGCATTTCAGTCACAGAATTTCAGAGCTGGAAGGGGTCACCAAAGTTATCAGGTCCACCTCTGCTGTGAGAGAGATTAGGACTTCATTAGACTTCATTTTCCTAACAGTGCGCAGAGGTCGCCAAAGGTGTCTGAGGAAGGGGCCAGCTTCAGGCCTCTGCCTCAGCAAGGGGGACCTGGCAGCACCCACAGCAAGGACTGGACTGGGGGGAGCCTGCAGTGGGGAACAGAGGCGGGACAGCCTAAGCAGGAGAAACATGGGGCTTTGTGAGTCCTGGCTTGAAATTCTGACCCCGCCACTCACTTGGTGTGTGACCTTGGCCTAAATTCTGTGACTATAAGGCTATTGCAGTAGATCTGGTGAGAGAAGGTGGGAACCAGATGAGAGCCACAGCAGAGGGAATGCAGGGCTGGGTGGGTAGGGGGAAGGGGGCAGCCGTGGGCAGCTGCCCTGAGAAGGAGAAGAGGGAGGTATGTGGGGATGGCAGGGAGAACTCGGTGCCCTTCCCCTAGACCAGGACTCGGCAAACTTTTTTCCGTAATGGTCCGGAAAGCAAACGTTTTAGGCTTTGTGGGCCACATGGTCTCTGCTACAATTACTCGGCTCTGCTGCTATTAACGCAAAACAGCCCCAGATAACGTGTAAATGAACGAGCGTGGCTGTGTTCCAATAAAATTCTATTTATGGACACTTAAATTTGAATTTCACATAATTTTCATATGTCATGAAATATTAATCTTTTGATTTTCCCCCCCAGTGTTTTAAAAATATAAAAACCACTGTGGGCCATACAGCTGGCAGGCTGGATCTGGCCTGTGGTCTGTAATGTGCCGAGCCCCGATCTGGAAGAAGGAGGAATGGGTTAGGCAGGGGAGGAGAGAAGATCATGGTTGGTTTCAGATAAGAGGACTGTGAGGTGCATTTGGGAAATTCAGGAGGAGGTGTTTAATAAGCCACTGAAGATGCGGGTCTGTGCCCCAGAAACACCTCTAGGCCAGAGTCATGAGTACAGAGGTGATGGAGGTGACAGCCAAAGCTGTGAGTATGAGTCAGATCCCCCTGGCAGAGAGATGGGTGGGAAGATAAGAAGGCCAAGGAACTTCCTTGTGGAAAACCCGCATGCTTCCGGAGAAGAAGGAGGGGAGGGATGAGAGAAGGAACAGAGTAAGAGGTGGAAGGGGAACCAGGAGAGATGAGAAGGCACAAGGGTGCCCTGGGGTGGTCTACAGGCCAGGATGACCCAAGACCTTCAGCTCCAGCAGACCCGAGGCTGCCCACATCAGAGAGCAGGCCATTGCCCAGGGAGACAGAGGCCATCTGCAGTGGGTTGGAGGAGACCAGGGCTTGAAGAAACGGAGCCCTCTTGGGAGGACTTTGGCCACGCAAGGGAGGGATGCACGGCAGTGGCATGAGGCGGGAGTCTTGCTTCCAGAGGGGACTTTTTAGGGACTTGGAGACTTGGACATGGGGAGAGTGAAGGGATGGGGCAAGGAAATGTCACTAGTCTGGAATTAGGAGAGGCAGGGGCAGCAGGAGAGGGATGTCTGTTCTCAAAAGGAGGAGAGGGGAAGCAGCAGGGAGGGGACAGAGGGGCTGAAGAGGAGGTGGCAGGAGGGCAGACAGGGTGTCGCATGGCTGGCCTAGAGTGTGTGAGTGGAGAGGAGAGGTCAGCCCTGTAGAGGAGAGGTTGTGGATGCTGGGGGCTTTGGGAGCCCTGGCCAGGTACGGAGCCGTTGCCTCCTTGAGCTCCTCTCCAAGCTGACTGGCCACCGTGTCCACTGGTGCCTCCCTCCCAAGGGGATGGTCGCCCGGATGTCTGACGCTGGGGAAGTGCCAAGTCAGTCTTTGGTCAACAACACGGATAGAGCCCTGGATGGGGTGGGGTGGGGAGGCTGGCTTCCCAAAGGAGGGTGTGGTCCAGGAGGAAAGTAGCCCCTGCTCAAGACAGAGAGAGGTTCACACCTGCTCTTAGCATGAGACCTGCCAGCCTGAGGAGAACTTGGTGAGGATACCCCGTGGTCAGACTCAGGAGCCAGCCTCTGGACCGTGTGGCCTCCGCCCTCATCATGAGCTCTGTCCTCAGGAAAGCTGACAGGCATGAGCGAGATCACAGAGAAGCTCACACTGCCAGACACCTGTCGGAATGACCACATCGTGGTGCAGAGAGTGACTGCTGTTGCCAACCTGGGTCGTGTCCCTTGTGGGGCCTCTGATGAGTACAGGTACTCAGCCCCCAGCAGAGGGGAGAGGCGGGCTTTAGGGAGGCCTGCTTTGCAGGAGGGTCGCATGCCCAAAGGCCGAGACCCTTCCTCTACCCTCACCGCAGATTTGCGGGGAGGACGCTGACCAGTGGGAGCCTGGTCCTGCTGACCCTGGACGCCCGGCCCACTGGAGCCGCCCAGCTGACCGTCAACAGCGAGAAGATGGTGATCGGCACCATGCTGGTGAAGGACGTGGTGCAGGCTCTGACCCAGTGATTCCCAAAGGCTGTGACCTCTTTGACCCCTGCTTCTCTCTCCCTCATGACATCTGGGCTGTTAGCCCCACTTGTCTTTCCTCTCTCTCTCTCTCTCTCATAGCAGTTTCCTCATGCCAGAGAGCATCGGTGGGGGGGGGGGGGAACTCTTGCCCTCTAGTCACTACCAGGCTCCCCCGCAGCCCCTCCCCCGCCCTGTGGGTCCCCTAGCGGCCTGTGTGGGGGGAGCCGCTCCCTCCAGTCTTCCCGGCTTTCTGTAGCTATTTCTGCAGCAACATCCCAATAAAGTGTCTTCTCCCTACGTGCTGGCTCAGCTTTCCTTCCTTCTGAGGGGATCCAGGGGAGACAGCTGCTAAGTGTGACCATGTGACCCTTGTGAAAGATCATTACTTTCTAGGGACGGCTGTGACTGACTCTCATAGGTGACTCTGGTTGTGCCCCAAGGTGACAATCCCTTAGTCCCCAGGCATGTGTGCGGAAGAGACATCCAAGCAGGGATGGGAAGGCCAAGCCGGAAGAACTCCTTGGTCCTGCAAAAGCAAGGCCTTTCCGGTGATTATTGGTCCCCCTGGATTTCCCTCCTGGGCCTCTCTTTGGGAGAGACTCATAATGTGGGGGACTCCGCAAACATAGGCGCGAAGTTCAGAATATGTCAACTGTGGAGCCCCCACCTTGCTGGGGAGATGACCCGACCAGCCCTCCCAGAAGGGGAAGAACAGGAAAGAGATGGAAAGTGCTTCTCAAACAGCCCAGCATCAGATCACTTGCAGATTTCGTTAACATGCAGATTCTGATCAGTGTCTGTGGTGGGGCCTGAGAGCCTGCATAGAGAGAGTGCACATGCGTGGGTGGGGGGAGTGCAGAGAGAGAGAGAGAGAGGGAGACAGGATCTGAAGCAGGCTCTGCGCTGACAGCCGACAGCCGGATGGGGGGCTCGAACTCACAAACCATGAGATCATGACCTGAGCTGAAGTTGGAAGCTTAACCGACGGAGGCACCCAGGTGCCCCCAGATTCTGCATTTCTAACAAGGTCCCGGTGGCAGATGCCGTCGCTCTGTGGATACACGTGTGCGGTGAAGATGTGGAGGGAGCCCCTGCCCCTGGGACAAGCCTTCTGGAGGTGGTCGTCAGGGTCATGGCCCTCCTTGATGCCTTTCCTGGTGAGGAAAGAGGCCGAGTGAGCAGGGGTCCCAAAAGGTGTAAAAAAACAACACAGTAGCACGTATTCCAACAACAACAACAAGAGTCTGTGATCAATAAGTTTCAGAATAATGGGTTTAAATGAAACAAGGTTATTTCCCACAGGCCTTCTCAGAGCCTTTACCATGACAATTTGCACTGTGACCTAACCATCCCCAAAGGGGCTAGGGAAGTATTATCCAAACTCAGTTCTGACTTTGGAACACTCCCCTCCCCCTCCCCCTCCCCCCCCCCCCCCCGAACACTGTGACTGCCCGGGTTACAAGGAACACGCTCAATGATAGTTTGAGACGTGATGCCTCAGCTTCTGATCCTCTGTGCTTCAGACTCGTCCCTTGGCGGTGTCTTCTCACAGCCCTGTTGCCCCATCCCCGAGCGAGTCTCTGCAGGGTAAAGACAGGTGCGGCAGGTGTTCCATCCTCCCATAGGGGACACTCAGGGGACACTCCCGCCTCTGTCTCTGGGGACTTGCCGGGCTCCGTGGCACCAGAGAGCAGCTGCAGCCACTGCTTCGTGAGGAGCCTTGGAGCCCCACAGTCTCCCTGGGATCACTGTTTTTTGTCACTGCAGGTTTGGAGATGGGACTGATCTGCCAGTCAAGGGCCACTCGAATGGTCGACTTGTTCTCACTTCTGTCACTGAATCACCACTGCCCACAGCATAAGAAGGTGAGAGCAGCTTCCCAGGGAATTTGAACAGGACCATCAGAGAATTACCAACGATTCTGTGCTTTGCAACAAAGGTCCCAGATGGACTCTGTTAGGAGCCGGAAGTGTACCCCCCGGCCCCTCTCCAGGAGCTCACAGCCCGGACTCCCACAGCCTCTGAGAAAGGGGAGCTCTAACCCTGAGCGAGAATCCCGAATGCTGGAACTTTTAGCAACCACACACCTTCCCAGCTTCTCCCTGGTACCTGGAAAGAAAGAATGCTTGTCTTCTGTCTGGGATCTGGGAAGACGCAAGATACATACGTCCCTGTCTGTATTTTTAAGGGACTGTTTTAAAAAATACTATTTGAGAAATGTAAATGTAAACATAATATTCGTGTAGAAAATTGTACAGATCACAAGTGTGCAATTTGATGAATAACCCGTGTAAACGAGAGACTGAGTGTGACGGCACACCCACCTCAGGCTGCCTTCCAGTTTGCGGCAGTGTTTTGTTTTGCTCGGAGGTCACGGAGCTTCGAGACGGTCTGACACCAGACTCCAGTTGTCAGTGGGATCCCAGAAGGCCGGCGTGGACTTGTGTCGGGCAGTGCCGACGTGCTGGCCTGTGCTGCTCTCTGGGGCTACGAGGGCACCGACCACCCCGTGCATGTGGAAATAAGCCGGATTGTCTTCTTGCTTTAACTGAGGGAGAACGTGAGGGAGCAGCTCTGGGGAAGAAGGAACTCGTCAGGGCTTGGGCAAGGTGACCTTGATCTAGGCCTTTATGTGCCAGAACCCCAGCACCTGCACCTGCAGAGGGAAGGCACGGAGGAGGGGAGGATGGGCGGGGGGTGAGGCGTGGTCCTTCTCCCCAGGACAAGGCCAGACTGAGGCCCCAGGATCCTGACAAGAGCAGCTGCGTTCTCGCAAATAAACCCCTAAACTTGGTTTCCTTAGCTGGAAACCAAGCCCAGGGCCTCTTGGGTTCTCCTGGTGCTGAGACCCCGGGCATCTCTGACCCATTTACAAGTGGCTCAGGACGACCAGCCCTCAGCGTGACCAGTGTGGCCGCTGACCTCCAGGACGGCCCCCAGGGATCCCTGCTTCCTGGCATCCTCGCCCTCGGGCCATCGCCTCCTACCTTCCATCAGGCTCCGTGCGCGTGCACGCCGGGATACTGCCGCAGTGACGGTACGTCCTTTCTGAGATGAGGTTATACAAGTCAGCGCGCCTCCATCCCCGCGTCTTTCTCTCTTTCTCCATCTGGTCATTTGCTCTGGAGAGGGCCGGGAGCCATGTCTTGAGCTAAAGCCAGCAGCCCTGTGGAGAGATCCACGTGACCAGGGACTGAGGCTTTGCCAGGGGCCGCTGGAGCGAGCCACGAGGCAGACCTGCAGCTCCAGGCACAGCTTCCGATGACTGCGGCTCTGGCGGACAGCCCAGCTGCATCCCTGGGGCGGGGGATCCCGAGCCAGAACCACCCAGCTAAGTCATCCTCCGATTCCTGACCCGCGGAAATTGTCCGAGGCCATACACTCTTGTTTCAAGCTGTTGTTTGGGGTTCACTTTACAGCCACCCATGAAGACAATCCAACCCCGACCCATCTCCTAGGGCGTTGGAAAATTCTTAGAGGCGGCCAGGGCTCCGGTCTCTGGCCTTCCAAGCACTTTGCTCTGACATTCAGCGTCAGTGCTGTGCTGGAGCAGGCTGGCGCTGGCTCAGAGCACCGTCACGCCTCCAGGAATTCTGTGAGCTGGGTAGTGTCACGCTGGTAGTTTGAAATCAGCTGTGGTGGGAGTATTTACGCCACAGAAATAGGTGAATACTGCAGATCGCTGGCCCTCCCCACAGCCAAATGTCAGACGTCTGCCAGCACACCTCTGCCTTTAATAATCTCTGTCCCTCATTGCTTCGAAAAAGTGTGATATTTACTGTTTTTTCATGTTTATTTTTCAGAGAGAGAGAAAGAGCACGAACAGGGATGGGCAGAAAGAGAGAGAGAGAGAAACATACTCTGAAGCAGGCTCCAGGCTCTGAGCTGTCAGCACAGAGCCCGATGCGGGGCTCAGACTTGTGAACCACGAGATCGTGACCTGAGCCAAAGTCAGATGCCCAACTGACTGAGTCACCCAGGCGCCCCCCCAAAAACTGTGCTGTTTAAAGACTAAAATAACAACCACTAGTGTACTGATTCCTGGCCTTAAGGACTGAAACATTTATCAATCCAGGCAACACTTCTCATACTCATTTCACAGACTCTTCCCTCCTCACCGATTTGGAATTTTCCATTTACCAATGCCATGCATTTTTGTTTTGTACTTTTACTACATATGGATGTGTCCCTAAACAACATGTGATATGGTACTTTGTGATAACAGTGTACTACGTGTTTTATTTTTTATGTTTATTTATTTATTTTGAGAGGGGGAGAGAGAGAGAGAGAACAAGCAGGGGAGGGGCAGAGAGAAGGAGACAGAATCCCAAGCAGGTTCCGCACCATCAGCACAGAGCCTGGTGTGGGGCTTGAACTCACGAACCATGAGATCATGACTTGAGCCGAGATCAAGAGTTGGATGCTTAATCAACTGAGCCACACAGGCGCCCTTAAATTTTTACATAAATGGCATCGTAAAGTATGTATGTATCCTTCCTCCTGCTTTTTTCACTCAATATTATTTCTGAGTCATTTCTGTTTCTGTAACTGGTTTTATTTCATTTACTTTTCCTTATATATGATATTCCATTGTATGACTATACCACAACTTATTGGTCCATTCTCCTGCTGGTGGGCATTTAAGGTGGTTATTTTATTTTTGCAATTATACATGATTCACCTATTGGCATTTTTACTCCTGTCTCCTTTAACACATGCAAACATTTCTCTACGTTTCCCTAGGAGTGGAATCGCTGGGTCATAGAGCTTACACACCTGCAGCTTCACAAATCACCAGAGGAGCTATACTTGACGTCAAGAATGGTCACAGCACTTGTGTTCATGAGTCCCCAAACTAGAAACAACTCAAATACCAATCAACAGGAGAATGGAGAAACAAATTCAGTATAGCCGTACCAAGGAATACTACTAAACAATACAGAGGACTGAACTATTGCCACATGCGACCACATGGGTGAATCGCACAGATATCACATTGAGGGGAAGAGGCCAAATCTTATATGAAGTTCTACAACAGGCAGGATGAATGTCAGGAGGTCAGTAAGAATAATAGTTACCCCGAGGAGTGAGGTATAAAGTGGGAAGAGCATGATGGAACCGTATAGGGTTCTGTAAAGATTCCAGGCCTTGATGTGGGTGATAGTTACCTGTATATATGTAGGTAAAAAATTAATGAGCTGTACACTTAAGATTTGTGCATTCCATACTATACATGTTACCCCTCAATTCAAAACTTGTAGAAAGGAAAAACAAAAATCAAAGTCGGGAGCCAGTTTATAACCTCACTGGTGGTGATCCTGCCACTGGGATAGTGAAACGTTGTCATTTGGTCTGTGTGAGAGGTGTGAATGGTATCTACTGTGGTTTCGTTTGCATTTCCCTGGTTATTGCTGAGGGTACACATCTAGTGATGTGTTTGTTGGCCATTTGGGTTTCCAGTTTCTGTCCATTGCCTATTCCCATCTTTTGTCCTTTTTTTTTTTTTTTTTCAACGTTTATTTATTTTTTTTGGGACAGAGAGAGACAGAGCATGAACGGGGGAGGGGCAGAGAGAGAGGGAGACACAGAATCGGAAACAGGCTCCAGGCTCTGAGCCATCAGCCCAGAGCCCGACGCGGGGCTCGAACTCACGGACCGCGAGATCGTGACCTGGCTGAAGTCGGACGCTTAACCGACTGCGCCACCCAGGCGCCCCTGTCCTTTTTTCTATAGGGTTGTCTTTTTTTCCTCATTGATTGTAGAAGTTCTTATGTATTCTGGAAACTAGTCCTTTATAGATCTCACATTGCAGATATCTTCAAGTCTATGACTTTCTTTAAATTAAAAAAAATCTTTTGTTAAATCAAAGTTTTAAATTCCAATGTGGCCAAATTTACCAATCTTCCTTTATGTCCTGTGGTTTTTGTTTCTTATTTACAAAATTTACCCATACTCTGAGGTAATAAAATATTCTAATATTTTCTTCTAGAAAATTTCCAGTAAAGCCTTTCACGTTTATATCTTTAACCCACTTTAAATTTACATTTGTGTATGATGAAAGGAGGGGCTGACCCACATTTTTAAATCCCACTTTAAAAGACATAAACGACAGCGACAACAAAGAACATGCTTTCTTCTGCGCGGAGCATGGGAAAAGTCTAGCAGAGACCGTGCGCTTACGTTGTTACCTCATGGTCTTGAGTTCCTCAGTAAATCCCCCTCCTGATCTTTTGCAACCAGAAAAATTATGTTCTTCCAGCACTGTCTTTTGTTCTTTCAGCTCTCTGCCTGCTGTGGAAGCACTGAGCACCTGAGCATATAAAAGACTGCAGGGTCCCTCCTGTCCTCCTAGCATACGCGTTTAAAACTTAGTCCGGCCAATTACCGTTACACTTAAAACCTGTATTGTAACTCTTGGGCTTGACTACAGAGACGGTGCCAGGCATAGCTAGGCTCAAAAGGCTGTTTGTTGACTCTGAGAATGGATAATGCTGCCTATTTGTTCCTGCTACTTCTGCCAGTGACCAGCTGTGGAGACTTAACGGAGTCATTTAATATCTCCACCTCTGCTGCTTTCCACATCCTACCCTGTGGATCGTGGACACCTTCCAGTCAGAGGTACTGTTCTTCCTGTTCTACCTGTAGGCATGGCCAAGTGTGGGCAGGGAGCGCAGGGGCATGGCCACACCTGAGGCGATGACTGTATTTTGACTCAGCCACCCCTTCCTTCACTATGTAAGGAGCTCTGGGGTCAGTCTGAAGGAAGCGCACACATCAGGGTGCTGGGAATCTTGTTCTCATCTGGTAGAGACTTCAGGCTCTGGAGCAGGAAGGCTGTCTGGGTTTGAGCTCCCACTCTTCCATTTCTAGCTGGGAGTCCTTAGCTAGTTACTTCGTGTTTTTTTTTTTTTTTTTGCTTCCATTTTCTCATTGAACACAGGTAAAACACTTAGAACACTGCCAAGTGCACAGTGAGTGCTCAGGGAAGGTCAGCTCTTATTATTGCAACAGAAAGTTTAGGAAGAGGGATTTTAAGCAGCAGCAATTTCTGTTCCAAGTCACCTGAAAGATGCATTCATTTTCTCATGGCTAGGAGCTTTAAAATATGAAAGAGCTCCCAGATACTTATTCCCTTGGGCACTAGCCCAGGTTTCAGATTCTTATCTTGTTCAGCTTTGGGTCAAGGAGGAGGAAGGATGCACACAAGTTTGCCGCAAGAGGGCTGGATGGGACTCCTAGACATGTTGGGCTTGGCTCTTTTAATTTGAATTAGTGACCAAATTTAAAATTGGGAAGATTTCACATTAAAACAAAAAACCTAAGACAAGCTGGATTGTCCTAAAAGATCCAGCTAGGCTGGGACCTCCTTCCTGCATGGTATCCATCAGTGAATTGCCCCTTCAGATGTGCCTTGGGCCTTTCCGGTGCTCTCACCGGCCCTTACGTGGGCTCCTGTGATATATATATAGGTGTCTAGGTTGGCATCCCCAAAGACAAGCAAGATACACCACTTCAGACCAGCTGTCCTATGTTGTCGGCCAGAGTAAAACTTGGGGGTGGGCTGCTCCCCAAGAAGGAAGGGCTCCAGGAAGGAACCCCTGAAGGAAGGTCCCAGTGCCGCTGAATCACAAGGTATGATTTTCTGGGTAGCTGGAATGGGCTGCCTTGAGGATGGGGGCTGGTGGCTAATCAGGAAGAGGGTAGAACAGTTATGGGTAGGGGAGGCCAGGGCCCCCTTTTGTCCTACTCCTGCAGCCATCATCCTCTCTGCCCGTGACCCCAGCAACCCAAGGAAGCTCCCCGCAGGAGGATGTGTCTGAGACTGGCTTTCACTGTCACTGAGTCCTCCTATGCGCTTCCACTCCATCTGTTCTTACCCTGGCCACCTTCTAGAGTAATCCTCCTGAAACACTAGGTTAGGCCCTTGACTTCCTCTCCATCCACAGAAACCTACTGTTACCTACCCCCCCCCCCCGCCCCCGCCTTAGCCATTAGATCTAGGCCAGCCTCACCAGCCTGCCAGGAAGGCAGCAGTCCTGTTTTCCCAACTGCCAGGAGGAGCCTTGTGCATAATAAATGCTTTCTAAACAGTGTTAGGACGATGAGATAACATGGGAAACACTCAGTAATGTTCTGCGAACGCTGGTCCCTCTCCTCCTCACTCCAGTCCCTGTTTCTCCCCAGCCGCTGCTAAGTCTCCAGTAACATCTTAAGAGACCTGATACTGCCATTCTCCTGTTTACAATTCTTAATAGTTCCCTACTGTCTGCAAAATAAAGGCACTTCACAAACTGGGCCCAGGCTTCCCTCCTGTGGTGTCGGCACATATTCCCCTTACGTCCTGGTCAAATTGAGCCTCTCTGTTCCATTCTCCTCCCTGCCTTTGCTCGGTCTCCCGCCTGGAATGCCATTTCCGCCTCTGCGCTTGCTTGGGGGTTCCAGACCGCTCCTGCACCAGCTACCCCAGGTCGCCTTTCCTGACGACAGCCGGGATCACGGTGGTTTCTCCTGCCCCGTGGCCGCCGCCCTGTCCCTCGTCCCCACTCCGTCAAGTCCCATCACAGTCCGGCAGGAGCGTCGGGATTGGTTTCCCTAGGGAACTGCGGCCCAAAGAGGACCCCGAGTGTCTTAGGAAGTTTCCGGAATCCCCCGACGCGCCCCCCTTCCAGCCCCGGGAGCAGCCGATCTAGTGTGAGCGCGCGCCTGCCGGAGTCCGGGAACAGGGGCAAGGGCACGGGCTAGGGCAGGGGCGCGCAGGGCCGGCTCCCGCCCTGAAGGGGTCCTTGGAAGCACAGGAGCACCGGCACGGGGCTCTCCTGACAAACCACATCGCCGCCGCGTCGCAGCGGCTTGTAAGTCCCACACGGGGAAAAGTGAGGCTCCGCAGAGAAGTGACTTGGGCAGGGTCACTAGGTGAGTAGCGCGCTCAAGCGTGGGCCTCTGGCCTCCCGGTCCTGGAGCCCAGCTCCGGGTGGGCGGCCGAGCACTCGGCCGGGCCTGTAGGGAGGGGCGGGGCGGGCGGAGGCGGGGGCCCGGGCGGGGCCGACACAGGTGCTTCGCATCCGGCCGGGGCGGGGGGGGGGGGGGGTGGCGCGGCTCCGCGGGGCTTTATAAACGGCCCGGGGCGCGGCGCTGTGTGCGGCTTGCTGCAAAAATAGTGCCCACGTGTCTGCGCGTCCTTTGCCGCGCCGGCTCGCCGCCCGCCGGCCGGCCCGTCCGTCCCGCAGGGCCACGCCGGCCCCATGGCGTTCCCGCTGGTAAGAGCCGCCTGCCGCCCGGCAGGGCGGGGCCGGGCGGGGCGCGGTCCTGGCCGCTGCAGCTAACGGTCCGCGCGCAGCCTCGGCCGGCTCGGCGGTCCGCTCCTCCCCGCCCCCCTCCCCCCCCCGCCGAAGGAGCGCGAGCCCCGGGCGGGGCGCGGGTCACGTGCCCGCGGGCGTGGGGCCTCGTGGAGGAGTGTGTGCGGGGAGGGGGCAGGGAGCCTCCTCGTGACTCAGGGCCTTTGGGCTTAAAGGCGCCGCGGCCCTCCGGGGGCGGCCGGCGGGGCCTCCAGGCTGCACTGCGGTCTCCCGGTGGCCTCGAGTGTATGTCCAGACGGGAGCCGACCGGACGGAAAGGCGCCTCGGCGCCGGGAGCACTTCCTTCTCCCGCAGCCGTCGCACGTGAGACCCGAAGCCGCCGGCGCAAGGAGCTCACGCACCTCGGAGGGCCCCACGCAAGTCTCGTTCGTACCCCGTGGGCGGCGGGGGTGAGTGGCCGGGTGGGGCGGGGCTGCCGGCGGTGGAGACCCCCGCGCCGGACCTACGCCGATCTGAGAGTGCCACGACGGCAGCGGGCACGGCTCCTTTAAGGCGGAGGGATCAGGCCCCTCGTGCGGACCGCGCTTCCCGGCCCGGGAGGTCACGTGGCTTCACACGTTCGATTGTGCCGGAGCCGCGTTCTGGGGGCGGGGCTGGCGGGGTAGGGTCCCACGCGGGTGGTCGTCGGGCACGTGTGCCCGGGCTTCGCGCCGGGGAGGCTGGCGGCTCTGAGGTGAGGTGGGTCTTGTGGACGCCCGCGGGCGGCCGTGCAGGCGTGGGGGCGGCGCGGCTGTGGAGGGAGCGTAGGCCGCACCTGCCTCGGCTTTCCCCAAGGGCGGCCGGGGGGGAGAGAGGACCCGGCGTGCCTGTGGCGCCCCGGTTCTGTCATTCTCTCCTCAGTCCAGGTTCGGGCCAGTTGCACCGGCGGGGGGGAGGCGGGTGCGGAGTGCGCCCCGGCCTCGGGCGGGGGCGGGCAGCTGGCTAGAAAGGCCCCGGTGGGGCCGACGGGACCCAGACCGAGGACAGGCCACTCACCCCCTGGCGGTCCCACTCGGCGTCGTTCCCCGGGCTTTTTGGCGGAGTGGGCGTTGTGTGTCGCGCGGTCGCCCCTGACTTTGTAGCCCTGTTCCCGGGGGCGGGCGGGCGGCCGGGCCGGAGCCCTCGTGAGCCGCCCAGCGCCGCCCGAGGGCCTGCGACAGGCCGAGAAGCCGAGGCGCACCCGGGCCCGGGAGCGCAGCCCGGTTTCGCGGCCGCGTGCACCTTGCAGGCCTCGCCCTGCTGCGCGCGCCCTGCGGGAGCCTCGCGCCTGGGGAGGGAGGTCGGCCGCACCCGTGAGAACCCGGCGGCGGCCCCTGCCCCCCCCGCCCCCCCACGCCGCCGGGCGCCGCAGCTCCGCGGCAGCTGCCGCCTCTGGTCTCCCTGGCTACCGCTCCGCCGCCTCCCCGCCTGCCCGGGCACCGAGTAAACTCTGCGTCATCCGTCGGGGCGAGGGGCCAGCGGGGCGCTTGGCGCCCTGGGAGGCGCAGGTGTGCGGCCGGCCGCTCCCGGAGCGCAGGTGACGGCCAGCTTGCGCCCTCGGGCCGGGCCTGGGGACGCGCGCGGCTGACGGGGAGGAAGGACTCCGTACGGGCCGCCCGGAACCCGGGAAGCTCAGGTCGGTGGGGGGGTTTCTGTCGGGGTGAGGAAGGGAATGCAAGGAGGGTTGGTTTCTGGAGTTGGGGGTGCTCCGGGCTATGTGTGGCGGGGGCGGTGAGGACGGGAGCGCCCAGGCCCCCCCGCCCCCCGCCCCCCCCCTCGCTGCTCTTCTCCCCTTCCCGGTGGCGCTGGCTTTGAGCCGCACGTGCTCCCAGAGCACGTTGCCGTCGGGTTTGGTTTTTGTCCCAGCGATCGAATTCGAGCTCGAGTTGGCCTGGCGGTGGGATTTGGAAGTCGGCTTTCCTACGTGAAGGTGCGTGTTCGTGAGCGCAAAAACGCTTGCCGTCCCTCCTCCCAAGGCGCGTTCTCCAATCCTCTCCCGCGCCCGGGCCCCCCGTGTGGAGGGGCCTTTGGGCCAGCTGTACGCGAGCCGGTGCGGTGCACGGGGTGGGCGACCGTGGAAGCACGCCCAGGGCACCCGACGCGGCCGTGGTGCTGTGGTTTCTGCCGCCGTGGCACGCCTCCTGGCAGTGTTCACGAGGCAGAAAGTGGAAGAAGACCCCAGGCTTAACGCCAAAGTTGTTAGCCAGAGAGCTCTTGATAGTGGCTCAGTATCTTCATGAGTCATCGAGCTGTTTATTTTGTTTTAAATCCTTAAAGCTGGTTGTGTGCTCCCATCCCTCCAGGGGCCCGAGGTAATATAAAGGAGCGAAGTGGGGAGAGGAGGGAAAGAGTTGTAGTGCGTCCGGAACCACAGAATTTCCGTCTCTCTAAAGGGAGCAGCTGGTTGTTGCCACACAAAAATGTGGGCCCAGGTTGATGGATCTTTGATTTTTTTCTTCCTAGCTAAAGCTGCCGGTCTGTTTTAAATGCAGCAATTAAACTGAATAGTGTAGGACCAAAGGTAATCTGTCTCTGAAGAGCAGATTCGAGGTGAGGACTAGACTAGTTTTGGGATCTCGGTCTTCAAATGTTCCTTTTAGGTGTCCCCCCCCCCCCCATTTTGTAAATGAGGAAACAGGCTCTGAAATCAAGTTACAGGGCTATTGAGGAATAAAATTCAAGTGTGAACCTAGGTCTTTCTGGTGCCCTAGCTCAACGTGATAGTCTGTGTATTCTGGTATGTCCGAGGGGGTCAAGGCTTACTGGTGATGTAGTTTGTAGAGAAAACGCGGTGCTTTATGCTGGAGCCCCATTTACAGGCAAAGTGAGCCTTACTTAACTGCGTTGGAGGGAATGTCTGGTTGTGGAAGTCAGTGTGGGTCTTCTGAGCATTAGTGCAGCGGCGTTGCCGTCGGGAGGAATGTGCTGCGTCTATCATTCCACCATGTGTGTCAGAGCGGTTCGCTGATCTGAGAGAGCCTGAGGTCTGGAGAAATCGGGCTCCTCCCACTGGGGCGGGGGTGACCCTCCCAACCCTCTGCACAAAAGACTTTCCTTTTTCAGGACAGTTAAAATTCTAATAACTTTTGAGATTAGGCAAATGTGAAATTAGATAATTGTTTGAAGACTCCAGAAGGAGAATGTGGCTTATTAAGTCTCACCTTTTCTCTCATAGCTAAGATTCCCAAAATCATGCCTCCTAGATTTCCAGGAAGAATTAATAGGGGTTTTAGCAGTACTTACTGAGATCTTCTTGAATAAGCTTCCAGGGCGTAAGATGCCTCTCTTTGCCAGGAATGAGAGACTGGGTTTTCATTCTGGGTAAAACTGAGTAAAATTTAGACGGGCAGCAGTGTACAGAGCTACACTAGCAGAGGTAAAGGGATTTGTACCTTTTATTTCTGTATTTTATTCCCAAAGGGTTTAAAGCATAAAGCAGTAAAGACCATTTTGCCAGAGGGATTTTTCTGTGAAAATTCACAGAGAAATATAGACTTGATAGCCTTTTTTTTTTTTTTTTTTTTTTTTAAACCTGTGGTCTGGACAGTTTTTGGAAGGTTGGAAGCTTTAAAATGTTACCTGTTTCCAGCTGCTTTTCTAGCAGACCTTTTTAGCCCAAGCACTCAGGAGTTTAGTGTTTGTGAATTTGGGGGTGGGCAGGAAGAGTGAGAGGACTAAAGTAGCTTTCTGCTGGTACTTTAGTGTTTACGTGATAGGCAATATCTGTGCAGATTTTCTCATTCATTGGTTTCAGGTCCCTTGTCTAAATGACCGTTCCCTAAAATTATGTGTTTGTTTGAAGTGCAAATTAATTAGTGGGTTTGTACCTCTGGCTTGAAGTTTGGGACAGGAATGCATACCAAACCTGGATATTAAGGGTAGGCTGTTATCTTCAGTAGCTAGTGGTGGAGTGAGTAAAAGAAATCATAGGATCAAATAACAAATTATTTTCTTTCCTATGGGAGAGCTGTGCTAATCCCATCCTGTTTTGCAAATCTGCTTTTCCTAGGCAGTATCTAAGCTGTACTGACTCTGGGGAGAACTTGCCAGAAAGCCTGGGGATAGAGGGTGAGGGGGTTAGTAAGGGGGTTGGACCCAGAGGTTGGAGTAGAGGAGGCTACAAGAATTTTTGCTTCAATCTGTTGTTTGATTTAAAGCCAAGAATCCTTGATCGCACCTGCCTCCTTGGCCCCCCACATTGCAGCTTTGGAAATGCTTTGTTTTCTTTCCTGCCATTGTAGCAGCCTTCTTTGGTTATACCTCCTCATGAGAGCTCAGCCACTTCAGTGAGCACAAATTTTAAGTGCTGAAAGTTTTTATGTTCAAGGTAGGAGCCCCCCCCCCCAAAACAAGACATATCTGTTATAATAAACTATCTGAAAAGGTGGAATGAACCAAGGTACATAATGTGTGTTAATATTTCCTATATTTTATGGGGAAAATTATCTGACTTTCCATAAAAAGTCCGTAACTAAATTTCAGTATTAAATTTGCATTGTAAATATAATTTTCAGTAAGTTTTCTTATTTGGGATTTTTTTTTTTTAATTTTTTTTTTCAACGTTTATTTATTTTTTTGGGACAGAGAGAGACAGAGCATGAACGGGGGAGGGGCAGAGAGAGAGGGAGACACAGAATCGGAAACAGACTCCAGGCTCTGAGCCATCAGCCCAGAGCCTGACGTGGGGCTCGAACTCCCGGACCGCGAGATCGTGACCTGGCTGAAGTCGGACGCTTAACCGACTGCGCCACCCAGGCGCCCCTATTATTTGGGATTTAAAAAGCCTCCAGTCAGGGATTATTTTGCTTCCTTAACGTATAATATGTTTTTAAATAACAGGCGTGGGGGGGAGGGAGAAATTTCTGACTAGTTGGGGTAGAGCTTTGCTTTCAGTAGCGCAGAAGAACCCTTAGGCATGGATAACGTTTGAATTCTACTTTGTTTTTTTAGTATTGCTGTATGGTTGGAACACTTGTTGGATTATAGTGAGTGAACACTCTTTGTTTTGATTTTTAAGGCATTTTGTGATTACTTGCCTTGAGGTAATTGTAGAATCCCTAGAGGGCAGGTCTAAAGATTGATTTGTGTGTGAAAAATGGGTCACGGTTGTATCTAGCTGTTGATTCTGGGAGTAACTTAGCTGTAATAGCGTTACTGGTTTCTTTATTCTTGGCCAGCGTTCTATGCTGATATGTGTACCATCCTGACGGATTTAGCACGATGGCCAGAAGTCTGTCTCCTTGGATAAAGGTATGGGAGTAGCTTTCTGTTGGAGGAAAGCAGTTACCTTGAGCTGTTTTTGTGTTTTTTGTTTTTTTCCTTTTGACAGAACACTTAATCTCTTACTACTTAACACCTGTGCTCTCTGCATTCTGGCTTTGTGCTCCTGGCTTCTGGCTCTGATACCATCTGTCTCCCAAGTCTGTCCTTTCTCCTGAGACTGTTGTGCTTGTTTGTTTGTTTGTTTTAAGCTATAATTTTGGAATGGTTTTGAAGCTTAGAAGATATTAGAGACCTGTCCGTCTCCCAGATGTAACTTGGAGGTGACAACGCAGATCCTAATGGCTATTTTCACGGATGAGAGAATTAAGCTGAGAATGAAAAGTGGTTAAGTCCATTCAGCGAGTGGATGATAGAGCCAGAACTTGAACTCTGGTCTCTTCCTTTCCAGATGGGTATTTCTAGAATTCAGGCACCTTGACCTTTGCTATATTGGTCTCTGAGACTTAAAATCTCAGTCTCATGAGACTCTATAGCTCTCCCCTTGCCCTGTCTGATCTTTTCTTGTCCTGGCACTTATAAGCTTTCTCATCCCCCTGAATGCCACATTCCTTATGGTTCATTCTGTTGGCTCTTTCTTGTCCCTTTATACAGAGGGCCTGTATATTCTTGCAGCACTAGTTCTCTCTCTGTGTGACCAGGTTTGAGGTTGTTCTCCAACTGTGGTAGCGTTACTGGTTTCTTTATTCTTGGCCAGCATTATATGCTGATACATGTACCATCCTAACAGGTTTAGCATCATGGTCAGAAGTCTGTCTCCTTGGATAAAGGTATGGGAGTAGCTTTCTGTTGGAGGAAAGCAGTTACCTTGAGCCCAGCCCTGATTGTTCTCAGAATCCATAGTTCTGACTGGCTTACTGAATGAGTTCTATCTTGCTGAAGTACCGTGAACCCAGCAGTTTTAAAAACAGAACCAATTTTTTCCCCTTACTTCATCTCCTGGGGCCAATCTGATTCTATCCCCTCTACCCAATTAGTCTCTTCCCCCCCTCAACTAGACTGTAGTATCCTCTAGGGGGAGAGAATGTGTTTGGGTGTTCTGATTTTTATTTATTAAAAAAAAATTTTTTTTTTTAACATTTATCTATTTTTGAGACAGAGACAGCATGAACGGGGGAGGGTCAGAGAGAGGGAGACACAGAATCCGAAACAGGCTCCAGGCTCCGAGCTGCCAGCACAGAGCCCAATGCGGGGCTTGAACCCACAGACCGCGAGATCATGACCTGAGCCGAAGTCGGACGCTCAACCGACCGGGCCACCCATGCGCCCCTGATTTTTATTTTTTTAATGTTGATTTATTTTTGAGAGAGAGCACATGCAGGGGAGGGGCTGAGAGAGAGGGACAGAAGATCTGAAGCAGGCTCCACACTAACAGCAGCAAACACCATGGGGGCTCGAACTTAGGAAATGTGGGACCATGACCTGAGCCGAAGTTGGACTCTGGAACTGACTGAGCTACCCAGGCACCCCCTTTCTTTAAAATTTTTCAGTTACTGGAGGCCCTAGTACAGACACTAGGTAAATACATATTTGCAGCTTTCCTTTGGAAACTATAAAGCCTTGATGTGGTCTAACTCTGTGTCTCTCTTAGCCCCTGCCACCTTTCCTTCCATCTCCCTTACCATGGCCACTGCTAGTTCAGGCCTCCCTTCAGTATTTTCAGTCTGGTCTTTACCTTTTTCCTCAGTTCTTGGCTGCTCACACCCACCACTCTGGAGCGCTACCATACTAGTGGTCCTGTTGCTCCTCAGACCTATCCTCCTGGGATTGCAGAGCAGGAAGAGTAGAGTCACTTCTAGTACAGTTTATTGGCATTGCCTTGATTCCTGCGAAGGTGCCAGTTTTACCCACTCGTTACTTTTGTATCATCGTTGCAGATGTCAGCATAGTGAAAAAAGAAATTGGTATTTTAAGGTTATGAAAGTAGTTTTAGCCGTGTGGGCTTCTGAAAGGGCTTTGGGGACCTTCATGAGTGCACAGACCTCACTTGGAGAACTGCTTCCACACAGTAAGGGCCAGTCCCCTTGGTAGTGTACGAAGCCCATCATGGTCTGGCTTCAGTCTAGTGGTCTACTGGTCTCCTCCTTGAATCTTTTTAAAATTGAGAGAGAACGTACATATGGTAAAAGGCACTAATTGTAAGTGTATAGCTTGGTTAGTTTTTACATGTTGATGTTATTTTTATATACCTAAGAAACTGCCACACAGATGAAGATCTAGAACGTTCCCTTCACTTGTTAAGATTCCCTGTGCCCTTTGCCATTCTGTATCTCACCCTTGACCCCCCCCCCCAATGAACTACTGTTCTGACTTCTGTTGTCATCGATTGGTTTTGCCCATTTTTGAACTTACAAATGAAATCGTGTAGCATGCACTCTTTGGTGTCTGACACCCCCCCCCCAGCTTAATTTAATATCTGAGATTTCTACAAGTTGCAGTGGAATCCCGAATTGATTGCTATAATCCTACCATTTCCAGAATTAATAGAGTGAATTACTACACCTAAACTGTGCAAGCAATGTGATTTATGCTGAATACCTGCTTCCCTCCTGGAGTCTGGAATTTGGGTGTATTCCAGGCAGAGGCTGCCTTTGTGACCACCCCTCAATAAAAAACCCTGGGAGCCAAGTTTCTAGCAAGCTTCCCTCGTTGGCAACATTTCAGGTGTGTTGTCACAACTTGTTGCTGGGGGGAGCTAAGCGATTGTTTATCTTCTATGACTCTCCTGTAAGAGGACTCTTGGAAGCTTGTACCTGATTTCCCCCAGACTTTGAACCATGTGCCCTTTCCCTTTGCTGGTGTTTCTCTGTATCTTCTGGCTGTAATAATTAGCTGTATGTGCTGAGTACCACTCTATGCTGAGTCCTGTGAGTCCTCTTGGTAATAGATCAAATCTGGGGGTGGTCTTGGGGACCACCAGCACTGTGGGTGTTTTGTTTCTCTTCAGAGTTTGAGTATAAAACTGCTGTGACTATTGTACCTGCCTTTTTATAGTCCTGCATACTTCTTTCTCTTGTATATGGGAGCCTGAGTGCAACTTCTGGGTCATAGCATAGTGTCCCTTGCAATTAAAATCCTAGCAACAGCGAACTTCTAGTTGCCTGAAAGCACCCATTTCATCCCCCCTTGCCCTTGTACATGTTCTTTTTTTGCCAGACTGCCTTCCCCACTCCTACTATGACTGTATGGTAAAACCTTTTAATATTTTCACCTCCCTAATACCCTTGTTATTTCTTTATATATTTATTGTTGAGCTTACAAAATAGCATGTAACATACTCGATGTGCTTGTGTTCCCGTTAGACTAACTACTTGGGTGCAGGGATTGTCTTATTTACCCTCTGTCTCCAGAATGGCTCCTGGCATATGATGAGAATACAATCAGTAAATGTAATTGTAATCTTTGGGTCTGCAATCACCAGGTTATGTTGTTATGGGTTCTTTATTTTTTGTTCATGTAAATTGTCTCCGGTCTGAGGGGCTTAAAACTCCCAACTGCTGAAATGACTTTGAGTGGCTTGGGGCTTTGGCAGTGACAGAGCTAGAATTGGTGACTAAATTTTTATTTTTCATCCTGTCTTAACATTGAATAAAGGAGTCACTACCATTTATGGAGGTTGTGATTGAGGTGGTCGAACATGCCTGTGAAAGGCATGTGATATGGGTCTGCCTTCCTGTGGTGTCTGAATTGAGTACCTGCAAATGTGGCAGATATGATACTGAGTACTGCTTCAGTGAAGGTCTTTGAGGGCCTTACCATTTATAAAATGCAGAGCTAACAGTGCATATAGCTAACAGTTTGATAGGTAAGTGTGACAAGAGCTACAATTTTGGTGGCCGTGTGTTCTCTATATTCTTGAGCAGTCGTGGTATTAAATATTTCCTTCATGTTCTCATAAACCTGTCCTGGAAATTGTAGGATTTCCTTTTCCAGACTGAGTTTCTAGTGTGTGTGCGTGTGTGCGTGCATGCGTGTGTGCGTGTGTGTGTGTGTGTGAGAGAGAGAGAGGGAGAGGGAGAGAAAGAGAGGGAGAAAGAAAGAGGGAGGAGGGAGAGAGAGATGCATTAGATATACTCTGTGGAAACTGAAAACTAATCAGAAAAGAGAGATCCAGAAGAAAGGGGTTCCTGAATTAAATGAGTGGAGAAGAATTAAGGATCAGATCCCCCAAAATAGCAAGTAAGATGAACTTGAAATGTTGGTTGGGTTTGGCAACTATGAAGTCCTTAATTTAGGAGTTCTGTGGTGTCTTTTTGCAGCTTTGTGCCAGCAGGATATCGTGGGTTCAGGGGACAAATGGGTTAAGAAGTATAGCACCTTTTTAGAAGGTTGGTAGTAGAGCAAAAGAAAGAAGGCAGTGACTTGGGAGGATGTTTTAAGTCAAGAAGATTTTTTTTTAAAGATGAGAGAGCCTTGGGCATACTTACACATTGTTGGGAAAGAACCAGTGGAGAAGAGAGGAAAGTCAGGTCATGAAGGAGAGGAAGAAGGGGTGGTATCTTGAATTTTGTATCTGGTGATGGATTTATTTTGTCTCTCTGTAAGGACCTGCAGCCATTTCTCCTTTATTACTGGTGAACCTCCCTATCCAGCCCTATTCCTCTGCTTTCTTTCATTGAATTTACTGTGTTCTGTATCCACTCTGTGTTTATTCTCTGCTTGTCTGTTCTTCCCACACTTACGGAAATTCTGATTTTTCATTAGACTCTAGCTTGAAAGTCTGAATTGTCACACTATTCCAGATACCTTAATTTATTCTTCTCCTGTGTGTAGCATTTTGTGCTTACCTCAATCTCCATTTACCTAACTAGATTTTCTTCTCCCACTTAACTAATTCTCCTTTGGGCAGGGATTATGTTTTATCTGTCTGTAATCTCAAAATCTAATGTAACAGGCTTTTAGTACTTATGAAATACTAGATTGAACTCTGTGAAGCTGCCATTTTGTTGGTTGCAAAAGATTGAGTATTGGCAGTTTTGTATGGACCAACATAATAAATTTTAATTCCTTCCAGTGTTGCACAGAAGACTCGAGGTGGAATTTCAGTTAAGAATGGACACGTAAGGGTCAAGGAGAAAGTCAAACATAGAGAAGCACTTCTTAGCTACAGACTCATTGAAGTTCAACCAGAAACTGGCTTTGAGTGACCAGGTGACCAAAGCAAAGGTGGAAATTTGGCTAGATGATTTACATTATTCATAAAGATAACCTGTCAATTCCTCAGGTAAAACTGTAGCCATTTCCTAATCTTTGGTCTGAATAACATTTTTGTAAGTGGTTGTTCATATAAGGACTGTTCAGAATTGTGGTTAAACAGTATCCTCAGAATCATGAGTGTAAATCCTATAGAGGTTTTTTTCAGTTTTATTACTATAAAGATAAAAGCAAATCGCCGAAGTACGTCTGTGAACTAGTTCTTCAGGGGGCATCTAAGTATATTGCCCCCAATATACTGTTGGTGTATCTCAATTAAACCTAAATGTTCAAGATGAATGCTTTCAACTAAAAAAGATGTAATTAGAAAATCTTATTCTCAAAATTTTTTTTAATCTTAATTTTTTCAACCTAACGCTTTATTTTGTTTTAATTTACATCCAAATTAGTTAGCATATAGTGCAACAATGATTTCAGGAGTAGATTCCTTAATGCCCCTTACCCATTTAGCCCATCCCCCCTCCCATACCCCCTTCAGTAACCCTGTTTGTTCCCCATATTTATGAGTCTCTTATGCTTTGTCCCCCTCCCTGTTTTTATATTACTTTTATTTCCCTTCCCTTCTGTTCATCTGTTTTGTCTCTTAAATTCCTCATATGAGTGAAGTCATATGATATTTGTCTTTCTCTGACTAATTTCACTTAGCACAATACCCTCCAGTTCCATCTACGTAGTTGCAAATGGCAAGATTTCATTCTTTTTGATTGCCAAGTAATACTTCATTGTATGTATGTGTAGATATATACCACATCTTCTTTATCTGTTCATCCATCGATGGACATTTGGGTTCTTTCCATACTTTGGCTATTGTCGATAGTGCTGCTGTAAACATTGGGGTGCATGTGTCCCTTCGAAACAGCACACCTGTATCCCTTGGATAAATACCTACTGGTGCAATTGCTGGGTCATAAGGTAGTTCTAGTTTTAATTTTTTTGAGGAGCCTCCATACTGTTTTCCAGAGTAGCCGCACCAGCTTGCATTCCCACTCAGAAAATTTTTTAATGTGAACACAGTTTTGCTGGAAGCTTAGTAGATTGCAATCTGTGGACCCCAGGTTAAAATTCCGTCTTGAAGAGTAAAGTGTGTGCCCTTCAGAGAGTCTTCCTTAAATCTCTCAACTGGCTTTCATGAATCCATAGTAAATAGCAGAAATGGTCTTGAGGTCTGCAATATAGGTATTGTGTTTTTGATTAAAGGCAAATTATATCAACCCAGAGATGGTAAAGTTGGCATTCATTATGACCATTAAATAACCCCAGACCAGGATTTTGACCTAAAAGAATGGCCATCCTATTACCATGTTGATCCTGGATTGTATGGCATCTGAAGGCAAGACAAGTATTTCCAATTAGACTGTTCTAGCATACAAATAAGTATAAAATTTGGGCATATTATTCTTTAATTAGAACACATAGCTATGTGGTATGGGTTCAGACTTTTAAAGTGTTATGAGGGAGAGTTTCAAACCACAAATGGAGAAAAACCTCCAGTTGTGTGCTAAACAAGTAAATAAGCTTCTTGGTGAATTTCACTGGGATGAGCCTATCCAGGCGCTTTATAGATTTCTCGTTACTACAAAGTCTGCGAAGTAGGTGGTACTCCACTTGAATACCCAAGACAACCAAGGCTCCTAGAACATACCTAAATGGTAGATTTAGTATTTGTACTCCACAGGCTGTCCTGTGTTCTGCTTTGTGAAACAGTGATTCAGTTTTGGGGGAAGATTCTTCCCTTCTGGAAAAAATGAATGTTTTTTTTTTTCTGTCGTCTCCCTGTCCCAACCAGTTGAGAATTACTGGTGTAGGAGACCAATGTTGGTTCATGATGGGAGTGTCCATTTTCACCCATTGACCAGGAGAACATTGAGGCCTGCTATAAAATAGCTTGTATCCATAGAGATTCATCATGAGCCATTCATTCTGACAGTAAGTAGGTACAACTAGTTTTATCTTGACATCAGTTTTAGTCCCTGACAGTAAGAATTCCTGCTTTTCATTTCTAGCTTTGCCAAGTAATTTGCTCCGTTAATCCATAGTTGTCAATAGTGTTAAGATTTGCATTCTAAGCTTCTGATCTGTCTTAAAGCCTCCTTTCCTGTTCATCATGAAAGACCAAATAAAGGTTTAAAAAAAAAACAAAAACACCTAGCAAATGGTCCCATTTAAGGGCAAAATATGCCAGAAGTAACTGAAAACTACCAGACAAGAGTGGTGTAACCCAGGGAGAAAACTGTTTGTATTTATGGTAAAACATTGGTAGGAACTCAGACCTATAAAGTGATCAGTCAGGGTAGAATATACAGAGTAATGGGTGTATAAGTATGGGTGTGGATAAGAGTTATGTGTTTTGAAGATGAGACACTGAATTCATTTAGCTGGAGTTTAAAGGATTGCTAAATTCTGCAGTAGGTACAGGTTTTGGGCAGTTTGATTTGTGTCCTGTCTTAAGTCCTTTTAATTAAGCTTTCTGAATCAAACGATTAGGAAAGTTAGGCATAGAAGGGCCTGGGGTCTTCAGAAGAGTAGTTTGTCTGAGTCTTTAGTACATTATTCTCTTTTAATGAGCAAATAGTCTTTTATTCAGGGATCCTTGTGGTGGCCTCTGAGCCCTTGGTGCAGTAGTGATACTACTGATAGCGAACATTCATCTGTGCAGCACATAATTATGTTCCAGGTACTGTGGCAAGCATGTTATATGCATTAATTCACAAAGAGCTCTGTGAGACCTTGTTACTACTTTTATCCCTATTGTACACATAAGGAAAGTAGATCTGTTCCCCATCTGATATTGCTGGTTTTGATTTTTTTTTTTTTAACCCCCTTCCAAATTGGTTATTCAAGGCAAACCACTGGTACTTACTAATTAGGCAGTTTGGGGTATTAATTGAACGCTCCATTTACTTGTGTTCTAATTACCTGGACTCCTCTAGATAACTGGCTTGGCAAACCTGAGAGGAGGAGAGGGAGGGAGACATTCCAGATAGCATTAGCCTTGAGTTTCAGAGTTACGGTGCATGTTCGTAATGGGATTGGGAGTGGGGCAGAGTTGGGTCAGGCCTAATTTTTTTTTTCAGGCTGCTTGAGATGGTACGATTCTTAGACCTTGCCCTACTCCTGGGGAAGCAGGTTTCTCCCAGAAGGCCTGTGGGCCTGCATCATCCCCTCACCACAGTGGCACTTTGCTCACAGGCTCTGCCTCTCTTGTTTCACATAGTTGCTTGAGGTCTTCTGAGACTATTAGGGTGCTACTTCTTGTAAGTGTGGCCAGGATCTGGGAATCCATAGATCTACAGCACATCTGTACTAGTAAATAAAAATCAGATTGTGTATTAAGAGAGGCCCTTTAAAGTTTTGAAACCTTTGATATAGGAGGTTGTTCTAATCCTGAACCTGGCATGAGGCCTTCTTTCCAGTTTGCTGTCTTCTATACCCAGTGCCCCACCACATTGGGCCGCTTCTGATGATGCCCTTCTGTTCTCTGTGTGCTTCACACCTTCTTCCTACCTTTACTTTCAGGCACATTGTCTTCTTCTGAGCTCCCTTGGCTGAGAGGACAGTATAGGATTACAGCCAACTGTAGCTTATGTCGTAACTGTTAACAACACGACCAGATCTTAGTTCCCTTTCCAGACTTTAGAAATCTCTTTTTGGTTGGATCTCTAATCTGCCTCCCCTTTGGGTGCTCACTGTACATAGCAGGCAGTTGGTTAAAGTTTATTAGGCAGTGAATGAGAGAGGCATGTAGCTTTAAGATCTACAGATTGATTGTAAATGCTTGCGTCTTAGCCTTTGTGATGTTGCCTTAGTGAGGTTGAGAATCATCTTAGAAATCTACAGTTGTGAACAGGGCCTTGTGTCTATGGGTTTAGCTGTTCTCAATGGTGGCTTCTGGAAGGTTTGGGAAAATGACCCAGGGAATATGCAGGACTGTGCGTTCTGGTCATCCTCACAGCTTCCAACGGATACAGTCTTTTCAAGAGCTTGAGAATGATATGGGATTCAAGTTTGTCCCTTTAAGACCATCCTATAGAGTTGTTAAATTCTGTGCTTCTGCTCCTTCTCCTGCTTACCTGAACATTAATAGGCACCCAGCTTTTTAGAATTTTGTTTTGAAGTGACCAGCTGTAAGATCCTAGGTGCTAGTTTCCTTACTTGGTCTGCTTTTTGCTGATTTTCCCCAAGATCATTGGGAATCCTAGAGCTGGTGACTCTGTCAGCCATTATCTCATTGCTTACTATGTCAGGCATCACATGTGGTGAGTGAGGGAGACTGAAGAGTGAAGAGATTTCTGTCTGGGACACCTAGCAGATGGTGGTGTTATCTACTGAGATACCACATAAACCATTCCCTTTGGATGGTGTTTGTACTCTCTTGGTGCTTATTGTGTCTTCTGTAGTTGTATCTTCAGGTGTAAAAATAGCAGCTACCATATACCAGGCTCCATGCTAAGTGCTTTAGATATCTCATCAAAAGGTTGGTAGGTACTCTTCCCATTTCAGAAATAGGGCAACTGAGGCACAGAGGTTAAGTAACTGACAATAAATGGGAGAACCAAACTCTTTAACTCTATTGAGGTACACTTCACATAAGCATAAAATTCAGTAATTTTTAGTGTACAGTTTTGTGATTTATCACCCTAATCTAATTTTAGAGTATCTTCATTATCTCATTATCACAAACCTTGTACCCATTAGCCACCATCCCCAAACCTTCTTCCCCGTCCACCCTGAGATGAAGACAATTCATCTCCTATAGATTTGTCTGTTTGGGACATTTCATATTAATGGGCTAATAATAGGTGGTCTTCTGTGACTGACTTCTTTCACTTAGCATAGTGTACTTGAGGTTTATCCATGTTGTAGCATGTATCAATATTTCCTTTTTTTAGTGTTTATTTTTGACAACGAGAATGAGTGCAAAAGAGGCAGAGAGGGGGAGACAGAGGATCCGAAGTGCCTCTGAACTGACAGGGTAGAGCTCTGTGAGGGGCTTGAACTCACTAATAGTGAGATCATGACCTGAGCTGAAGTCAGACGCTTAACCGATTGAGCCATCCAGGTGCCCCAGTCCTTCATTTTTTTAATTGCCAAATAGTATATAGATCAGCCTCCAAGATTTGAATCTCATATTTCTGGTTCTAAAACTCCTGCTGCTGCCACACCATGCTAATTCCTATACATGTCCTATTAGATTAGAAAGTTCTGGGGCAATATCTTGTATTTAGGTGTTTTGTTGTTTTACCCCTCTTTTAGTTCTCTCAAGATACCTCGCTTATAATAGGACTCCTCAGGTATTTTAGTATATAGGTAAGAAATTCAAGTCCTTGTTACTTTATCTAACTCACAGTGTTGGATTTAGGAGTAAGGGAGTGTAGAAAAACCTAAGTATCTTTTCTGGTGTCTAGGAGGAAAACCTAAATATCTTTTTTCTGTGTGTAGGAAGAAGAAGCTGGAAGGATAAAAGATTGTTGGGACAACCAGGAAGCACCCGCACTCTCCACGTGTAGCAATGCCAATATCTTTCGAAGGATAAATGCCATATTGGATAATTCTCTGGATTTCAGTAGAGTCTGCACTACACCCATAAACCGAGGAATTCATGATCATTTGCCAGGTGACTTAGATTTGAAAATTTAGTGTGTGTATGTATGTATGAAAACCTACACTAGGCATGTATGTAGAGCTGTTTCTAGGAAGCTTTCTTGTGAAGCTTGTAAAGAATGACCTTGAATTTCTGGTGACACTTGCCCCTTTTCATAGCTTACTTTGTGGATTGGGTTCACTTCTGAGTGAAGACTGGCTTTGATTTATAATGTACAGGTCTATTTTATGACACATAAAAAGATAAAAAAGGATAGGTCAAAGATATCAGGACTATTTATATATAGAATTATAATAGGAGTCATATATGTAATTAGATTTTCTGGTAGCCACATTTAAAAGGTTTTTTTTTTTTTTTTGAAAAGTGACATTAATATTTACCTAACCTAACAAAATATGTGAGTATGTAATCAGTGTAAAAACTGTTAATGAGATATCCTATTTTGTTAGTACTAAGACTTCAGTATATATTTCACATTTACTGCACTGCTCAGTTCGAACTAGCTGCATTCCAAATGCTTGTGGCCACATGATTAGTGGCTGCTGTATTGGACAGTGCATCTCTTGAATAATTGCTGTTACACATGAATGTGGGTCAGCAATCATTGAGATTTTTTTTTTTAAATCTTATTTTTGAGAGAGAGAGAGTGCAGGTAGGGAGGGGCAGAGAGAGAGGGAGACACAGAATCTGAAGCAGGCTCCAGCTTCCAGGCTCCGAGCTGTCAGCACAGAGCCCAGAGTGGGGCTGGAACTCACAAAACGTGAGTTCATGATCTGAGCCGAAGTCAGATGCTCAATCGACTGAGCCACCCAGGTGCCCAGCAAGCATTGAGTTTTCATGATATTTAGGATATTCCATAGGATAGTGGGCGGAGAGGGCAGCATCCCCTGAAGGTGGTATTTCACAAGGAGACTCGGATGTCCTGACAGTGCTGTGTCATAATCATTTGTAGAAGTTGCAACATGTTGATGGAGTGTTTGTTGTTGGGGTTATTTTAGTTGAAAGTTGAACATATTTTTAATTCTTTAAGTGGATCTTGAAGAAATTTGGCAGTAGTGGGATTTGCAGAATAAGAACTGGCAATTGCTGCTCTTTCATTATAAATTCTTTGATTTACTTCCTAAGTTGACGTTGGAAATCATTCCCATAAAGATGCAGGCGTATATGAACATAAAGTAGCTAAATGTCTGAAGGAGAGATGTCCTCACAAAGGAGACTGACCTGTGGTAACTATAGAATTTATTTCTAGTACATTGTTCTAACTGGAGGGCAAATGGGAGAAGGACATAGGAGGAACTAGGAATGCTGGTAGGTCTGGTCTCTTCAAACTTCCAATAAAGTACATGTGTATTTTATATTAATTGGTGTACATCATGAGCTAATAACAACCCTTACTCTCCTTTAGCTTATGTCAATGTAAAAACTCAGAAAATCTCGATTCAACGTATGTGTTGTTTTTCTTCTTTGAGAAGATTTCATGAATTATATTTCAATATGAATGACCCTCAACAATGGCATAAATTTCACTGGGTTGCCTCAGACATGCTGGGAACTTAGGCATACCTCAGAGAAATTGTGGGTTGGGTTCCAGACTGCCACAGCAAAGCCGATACTGCAATGAAGTGAGCCAAAGGAATTTTTTGGTTTCCTAGTGAATATGGAAGTTATATTTATGCCATTCTGTAGTCTGTGATGTGTGCAATAGCATTATATATGTAAAAAAATTGTTCATACTTTAAAAATACTTAATTGCTAAAAAGGCTAACCATCATCTGAACTTTGAGTGAGTCATAGTCTTTATGCTGGAGGAGGGTCTTGCTTTGAGGTCTATGGCTGCTGACTGTTCACAGTGGTGGTTGTGGAATGTGGGGTGGCTGTGGCAGCTTCTGAAAACAATATCACCCTTCTTTTAGGAAGGATTCGGTTCCATTTTACGATGAGAAAACGAAGTCTCAGCTAGGTTAGAGGACTTGGGCAAGGCTACCTACTAAGTGGCTAATCTCAGGCTTAAATCAAAGTCTGCTGTCACTGTTGTTTGGTCACTTTCTAACACTCAGCTCCCACAAACAGCACATCTTCAGGTGCATGCAGGTTTATGCTCAGGTTTTGACTCCTGTGTCTGGTGTGGTCTTGGTTTTATTGGGGCTCCAATGGATGCTGTGACTGCTGCAGCTCAGATTTCTCTTGAGCCAGGCACGCCATAGATGGAGTCCTGGCCTTAGAGCCTAGATCATGCTGCTCTAACACTGGGATGATTGGTTGTCTGTGCAGCTAAGCAGACACTGGTATTTCATTCTGAGATGTGCACAGGTTCCAGGGATGAAGACATGGACATCTTTGGGAGACCTCCTTCAGCTACCACATCAAGGAAAGCAGATGAACCCAACCTTGAATCTGTAGCTCAGGTCCCTCCCTCCAAACTCTGTCTTTAGATTCCTCCTACTTAGATTACTAAACACTTGGTCCCACTTCCACAGTTAGCCAAATTCACCAGAAATTCAACAAATAGTTACGGAATGTGTACTTCATGCCAGTCACTGTTGTTAGGCTTCAGGGATTCCTGACTTTATGTGGTATTCTCAGAACCTGCTCTCCCATCATGGATAATGGGAGAAACTCAATAGAGAAATAAGTAAAATCATTACAAGTTTTAGTACTATGAAGTAATGATGTTTTGAGTGACATGGTCAGGCAAGAACTCTCTGGGGAGGTATGTTTAAAACAGAGTACTAAAGGAGGAGAAGAAGCTAGATCTTGTAAAGAGTGTGGGGAAAACATTTCAGACAGAAAAGGTTGGACTAAGGCTTCTTAGAGAGCTTGGCATGTTTTAGGCACAGAATGGGGGAGTAGGGAAGGGGGAGTGCCCACACCGTGGCTGCAGGGGTGTTGGGCTAGATGGGGTGGATGTTGTGGGCTGTGCAAAGTCCCTGGATGTTCTTGTGAGAGTTGTCAGAGGTCCATGACCAGTGACATTAAGGAACTGATTTGTCCTCCAAGATCTGATTACCAATTTCTCCCAACAAGAAGGAGAACAAAATGGAAGTCAGACCTCTAAGCGGGCTGCCATCCCATGACAGGAAAGGGAGGATCGACTCACCATTCATCTTTGCACTCAGGAAGGGTTCCTGGCATTGCTCCTCTGTTTGCCACTGCAGCTTCTTTACAACTCGGCCTCAAAGATAACTTCTTAGCTTTTAGAAATCATCACGCTCTTTGACTCAGTATGTCGAGATCTGAAAATCTCTCCTACAGAGTAGTAATCAGTGCAAATAAGGATTTATGTAAACGGATACTTAGAGCATCGTTACAGTGGTGAAAATTTGAAAAAGCTTAAGTGTCTCCCAAGAGGGAAATATTTATACTGTATATTCAAGCGATGGAATGTCATGTAGTTAATAGAATAATACCTTTCGAGAATAATCTTCTTACATGTTTAGCTACATAAAAATCTTTGTAATGTAATATGTGAAGATAAAGTATTAATACATATGTATGCATATACATACATACACATTCTTAGTTCTTCCTGAGACCTGTAAAATTCTCAAAAACATTTACAGTGGGGGAAAAAAATTGGAGTCCATCCTCTCAAACCCTGCCTCTGCCTTCTTATCAACTGAGTATAGGTAATATTCTAAATCCTTTGTTGTCATTTCAGCAGTCTTCCCAGCATCTCCACTTTCTGTGCTCATCCATAAGAAGCAACCCCCCGTCTGTTACAGTTTGATCGTGAGATTTCATCAATTGAGTCCCATCTTCAGGCTCCATTTGTAATTCTTTTTCTCTTGCTGTTTCTACCACATCTGCAGTGACTTCCTCTCCTGAAGTCTTGAACCCCTCAAAGTCATCCATGAGGGTTGGGGTCAGTTTCTTCCAAACTCCTATTTATGTTGGTATTCTGACCTCTTCCCATGAATCATGAATGTTTTTATTGGCATCCAGAATGGTGAATCCTTTCCAGAAGGTTTTCAGTTTACTTGCCCAGATCCATCAGAGGAATCCCTATCTATGGCAGCTATAGCCTTACAAAATATTTCTTAAATAGTAAGACTTGAAAGTTGAAATTACTTCTAGATCCATGGGCTGCAGAATGGATGTTGTAGTCAGCAGGTGTGTAAACAACATCGATCTCATTGTACATCTCTGTCAAAGCTCTTGGGTGACTAGGTGCATTGTCAATGAACAGTAATAGTTTGAAAGAAATCCTTTTTTTCTGAGCAGTAGGTCTCAACAATATTTGGGTTTGCAATATTTAGTGTACCACACTGTAAACAGAAGTACTGTCTGGACTTTGTTGTTCCCTTGACAGAGTCCAGGCAGAGTAGGTTGAGCATAATTCTTAAAGGCCCTAGGGTTTTCAGAATGGCGCATGAGCACACAGGCTTTGACTTAAAGCCAGCAGCTGCATTAGCCCCTACCAACGGAGTCAACTTGTCCTTTGAAGCCAAGCACTGACTTCTCCTCTCACGCTGTGGAAGTCCTAGATGGCATCTTCTTCTGATTTAGGCTGTTTCATGTGCCCTGAAAACCTTCATTAATTATCTCAGACCTTGTGGGTAACTTACTGCTTTATTTTGCGGTTTTATGGTATAAAAATGGTGTCTTTCCTTAAGCCTCATGAACCAATCTCTGTTAGCTTCATATTTGTCTTCTGCAGCTTCCTCCCCTCTCTGTCTTCATAGAAGTGAAGATAGTAAGGACCTTGCTCTGGATTAGGCTTGGACTCTGGGAAGGTTGTGGCTGGTTTGATCTTCTCTGCAGACCATTAAGACACGTAAGGCTGTTTGTCTTACGTGTTTGTTGACAAGTAGCACTTTTAATGTCCTCCAAGAACTTACCTTTTGCATTTACAACTTGCCTGTTTGGGACAAGAAGCCTAGCTTTTGGCTTATCTCTGCTTTCAACACACCTTCCTCACTGA
Organism: Lynx canadensis; assembly: GCF_007474595.2. Lineage (NCBI taxonomy): Eukaryota > Metazoa > Chordata > Mammalia > Carnivora > Felidae > Lynx > Lynx canadensis. Next base: position 4,048,793 of record NC_044308.2, read on the forward strand.
GCTTAACCATTTTTAGCTTTTGATTTAAAGTGAGAGACGTGTGACTCTTCCTTTCCCTTGGACCCCTAGAAGCCACTGTAGGGTTATCAGTTGGCCTTATTTTGACACTGTTGTGCCTCAGGGACCTGGGAGGCCAAAAAAGAGGGGGAGAGCAGGGGAACAGCCAATTGGTGGAACAGTGTGAACACATAACATTTATCGGTTAAGTTTGTCATTGGTTAAGTGGGCGCAGTTTGTGGCACCCCAAAGCAATTACAGTAGTAACGTCAAAGGTCACAGGTCACTGTAACAATTGCAATAATCATGAAAAGTTTGAAATATTGCAAGAACTACCAAAATGTGACTCAGAGACACAAAGTGAGCAAATACTGGTGGAGAAATGGCAGCGATAGACTTGCTAAATGTGGGGTGGCCATAAATCTTCAGTTTCTGAAAATGCAATAAAATACCTGGAGTACCTGAAAAATGCAGTAAAATAAGGTATGCTTGTATTTGCCATTTTCCATGTATTACATTTGCAGTGTGTCCATATTGACATTTTAAAGTCAAATCAGTGGGTTTTAATTACTGTATAGTAGTAGCATTTTACATAAATGTTATTTATCTGATCCTCTGTTGGAAAATGATTTTTGCTGTTAAAAACAGTATTTTGGTGAACATCTTGTCTGTATCTCCTTATGTGCATATAACAAGAATTTCTTTAGCATATGAACCTAGAAGTGAATTGCAGAGTAATGAGTATATAACTGTCTTCAAAGTGATTTTTATCAGTTTACAATCCTGCCGGATTTTCATGAGAGTTGTCCTCTAGATCTTTGTAGACCCCAGGTATTGTGATACTGCAAAGTTCAGTCAGTCTGGGGGCACCTGGGTGGCTCCGTTGGTTAAGTGTCTGACTCTTGATGTCAGCTCAGGTCATGATCTCCTGGTTTGTGAGATTGAGCCCCCAAGTCAGACTTTGTGCTGACAGTATGGAGCCTGCATGGGATTTTCTCTCTCCCTCTCTCAGATCTGCCCCTTCCCCACTGACATGTGCACACTCTGAAAATAACTAAGCATTTGAAAAATTTTTCAGTCTTGGTGTAAAGCCTACTTAATTTTTTCTCTACTGTGAAAAATTTTCTACGGTTAAAAGAATACATGAGGCATATATGGTCTGGCATCATCCAAGGAAAGATCCCTAGAACTGGGCCCCAGGGGTCTTTTCTTTTATCGTGTTTTGTCTGGTGTGTTTCTTGAGATTCCATTATATAATTAAAGTCACTGGCTTAGATGAAATCATGCAGGAAATGCTGTTCTGCTACATAGCTGAACTATTAAGCAGGATACTAAATTGAATATTCCCTGCCTAGAAAAATCCTTGTCTTGTTCAAGAATGGCTTGGTTATCACCTCTGAAAACTTTTTCTCACATTCTCCTGCCTCTGTTACCGGTAGCGAGATCATTCTTGGCTATTTCAGATTGTTCATTGACCTGTGTGGTGGTCTAAATGTATTCTCAAAACAGAGTAGATAAGAAGAAGCCTATTCAATTTGCCCATTTCATTATAAACCTACACAAAAAATGCAGGCTCTGGATGCAGATGAACTTGAAAACAGATCCTGGATGTGCAACTTGACCTAATTTTAGCTAATTCTCTGAGATTAAGTTGCCCTAACTATAACACAGGAGTAGTAACAGTACCTGTCTATAGGATTTGGGGAAGGTTGAATAAGACATGTATCTTGAATATGTAGAATAGTGCCTGAAACTGCACTTACTTGTTATGTGATGGTACTGATTGTGATGGTGTGGATATATAAAGAACACAGTTGTGTGAGAGCATTGCTGGGGTCATGATTTTTGAAGTTGAATTCCTGGTTTCTGGTCTAGACTACAAAGGACCGGGTCTTAAATATCCTTGGGTTCCTAATCCTCAGTACTGCGTCTGGCACATGGTGGGGGTTGTTGTACAATTGCTTGATGAATACATTCTCACAAACTGGGTACTGAAACTGAAAGAGGCCCTAATTTTAAGTTCAAATAAGTTCTCTCCCCCACATCCCCTACCTGTTAATGTCTAGGATATTTCTTTATTGTAAAAGAAAATTTACCATCATAACCATTTTTCTAGTGCACAGTTCAGTGACATGATGTACATGCACGTTGTTGTGCAGCCATTATCCCTATAATTCATCATCCTGTAAGGCTGAAACTCTGTACCCACTGAACAGTAACTCCCCATTCTTCCCTCATTGCCACCCCCTGGCACTTGCCATTACACCTTATGTCTTTAAGATTTTGACTGTTCTAACTAGAACATGTAAATAGAATCCTACAGTATTTGTCATTTGTGACTAATTATGTCACTTAGCCATGAAGGTTCATCCACGTTGTAGCATTTGTCACGATTTCTAAGTGAATAAGATTCCATTATGTTGTATACATTACATTTTGCTTATGCCTCATACATTGGTGGATACTTGGTTGCTTCCACATTTTGGCAGTTGTGAATATTGTTGTTATAAACATGAATGTACAAATCTCTTCAAGACTGTGCTTTCGGTTCTTTCAGGTATATGCCAAGAGGTGTAATTGCTGGATCACATGGTGGTTCTGTTTTTAATTTGAGGAACCACCATATTGTTTTCCACAGTAACTGTACTGTTTATATTCCCACCAAGAGTGCACAAGGGCTCCAGTTTCTCCACATCCTCACAAATACTTGTTTTCTGTTTTTTCGTTTTTTACAGTAGCTATCCTCATGAGTATTAGGTCTGGTATCTTATTAGTTTTGATTTGCATTTCCCTAATGATCAGTGATATTTAGCATCTTTCCATGTGTTTACTTGCTATTTGTATATCTTTGGAGAAACATCTATTCCACTCCTTTGTAGGTTTTATTCATTAGGAAGGTAAATAGTTTTTTTTTTTAATATAATTTATTGTCAAGTTAGCTAACATACAGTGTACATAGTGTGCTCTTGGTACATTTTTAAATCAAGTTGTTGGTTTTTTGTTCTTGTTGCTAAATTTTAGGAGTTTTCTATATGTTGTAGATATTAATCCTTTATCAGATAGATGACTTTTGGGAATATTTTCTCCTATTCTGTGGGTTGTCTTTGTACTCTGGAGTGTGCCTTTTGATGTACAAAACTGTAAAATTTTCATGAAATCTGGGGCGTGTGGGGGTAGCTCAGCTTGAGTGTCCAACTCTTGATTTTGGCTCAGGTCATGATCTAACAGTTCATGGAATTGAGCCCTGAGTCAGGCTCTACGTTGACCGTGCGGGGCCTGTTTGGGATTCTGTCTCTCCTTTCTCTGCCCTTATCCCCCTCGTGCACATGCACACGTGCTTTCTCTCTCTCTCTCTCTCTCTCTCTCTTTCTCTCAAAATAAATAAACTTTGAAAAAAATTGAAAAATTTTCATAAAACCTAATTTGTCTTTTCATTTTAGAGAGAGTGAGCAAGGGAGAGGGGGGAATTTTAAGCAGCCTCCATGCTTAGTGTGGAGCCCAATGTGGGGCTTGATCCCATGACCCTGGGATCATGACCTGAGCAGAAATCAAGAGTCAGATGCTCAACCAACTGAGCCACCCAGGTGCCCCTAATTTGCCTTTTTTTTTTTTTTTTTTTTGCCTGTTACTTGTGCCTTTTATTTCATATCCAAGAAATCATTGTTACATGCAGTTTCATAAAGCTTTTTGTCCTGTGTTTTCTTCTAAGGTCTTAAATTTAGGTCCTTGATTTATTTTGAGTTAATATTTATAAATGGTCTTAGCTAAACATCCAACTTTATTTGCGGGTGTATATCCAGTTTTCCCAGCACCAGACCATCCTTTCCTCATTGAGTAGTCTTGGCACCTTTCTCAAAAATCATTTGACCATCTATGTAAGGATTTATTTCTGGGCTTTCTAGTCTGTTAGTTTATAGGTCTGTATGTATGCCAATACCACACTGTTTTGGTTACTATAACTTTGTAGTAGGATTTGAAATTGGGAAGTGTGAATCTTCCAACTTTGTTATTTTTCTTCAAGATTGCTTTTGTTTTTCAGGGTCACTTGAGATTCCATATGAATTTAGGATGCCTTTTTCCATATGTATTTTGGACAATAGCCCTTTATCAGACACGATTTACAAACATTCTCATTTGGTAGGTTACCTTTTCATTTTGTTGATGGTTAGATGGTTTTTAGTAATGTAATCCCACATGTTTATTTTTGCTTTGGTTCCTTAGCTTTTAGTGTCAAGGGTTTTCTACTTTTGCAACAATGTCACTGGGATGTTTAATAGGCATTGCATGGAATCCATAGATTGCTTTGGGTAGTATTGACATTTTAATAACATTAAGTCCTCCAGTCCATGAACACTTTTTTTTATGTCCTCTTTAATTTATTTCATCAGTGTTTGTTCATTTTCATTGTGTAAGTCATTGACTTCCTTAAGTCATTTCCTAAGTAATTTATTCATTTTGATGCTATCGTGGATAGAATAGTTTTTGTAATTTCCTCTTCAGATTGCTCATCGTGTATAGAAGTGCATCTGGTGTGTGTGTGTGTTGACTTTGTTGCCTGATACTTCGCGTTTAATTTCATTTATTCTTATAGGAATTTTTTTGTGGACTCCTTTAGGGGTTTCAGCATACATTCATCTACAAACGGGGATAATTATACTTGTTCCTTTCCACTTTGGATGCCTTTTATTTTTCTTGATTAAATACTCTGGCTAGAACTTCCATTATATTGAATAGAAGTGGTAAAAGGTATCCTTGGTTTTTTTGTTTGTTTTTCCTCATCTTAGGGGAAAAGCTTTTAGTGTCCCCTCTTTGAGTATTATGTTTGCTGTGGGTTTTTCATATAATGCTTTTATTATGTGAAAGTTAGTTTCCTCTTATTATTTTGGTGACTGATTTTTATCATGAAAGGTGTTGAATCTTCTCACATGCTTTCTCTGCATCAATTGAAATCATCATGTGTTTTTTTTTCCCCTTCATTTTGTTGATGTGGCATATAAATTTTTTGTATGTTGAACCATCCTTGGATTCCATGAACAGATCCTATTTGGCCACAATGTATAGTCATTTCAGTGCACTACCTGAATTCTCTTTGCTAGTATTTTGTTGAGTATTCTTGTCCAACTTTTGTTTTTGATCAGTGTTCATAAAGAATGTTGGTCTGTAGTTTGCTTGTACTGCCTTTGGTGTCAAGATTATGCTGCTTTCATAGAATGAGTTGAGAAGTATTCTCTTCAGTTTTTTGGGAAAGTTTGAGAAGGGCTGGTATTAGGTCTTCAAATGTTTGGTAGAGTTTACCAGTGAAGCCATCAGATCCAGGGTTTTTCTTTGTTGGGAGATTTTTAGTTTTGATTCAGTCTCCTTACTAGTCCTATGTCTATTCAGATTGTATATTTGTGATTTAGTCTCAGTAGGTTTTGTGTTTCTTGGAGTTTGCCCATTTCATCTAGGTTATTTATTTTTTTTGGTGTATGGTTACTCATATTCTTATAATCCTTTTTATTTTTGTGGAGTACATAGTATTGTCCCCACATGTTGCTGATTTTAGTAATTTGAATCTGTTTTAATTTAGTTCATTTAACTAAAGATTTGTCAATGTTGTTGATCTTTTTAAAGAACCAGCTTTTAGTTTTACTGACTTTTTTTCCTTTTGTTCTTTATGTTATCTCTACCCTTCTTTCCCTCATCTGCTAGCTTTGGGCTTAGTTTGTTCTTTTGGTTCTTACCTTGTAAAAAAGGTTGTTGATTTGAGATCTTGATTTTTTTTTTTTTAACATTTATTCATTTTTTTTTTCAACGTTTATTTATTTTTGGGACAGAGAGAGACAGAGCATGAACGGGGGAGGGGCAGAGAGAGAGGGAGACACAGAATCGGAAACAGGCTCCAGGCTCTGAGCCATCAGCCCAGAGCCTGACGCGGGGCTCGAACTCCCGGACCGCGAGATCGTGACCTGGCTGAAGTCGGACGCTTAACCGACTGCGCCACCCAGGCGCCCCAACATTTATTCATTTTTGAGAGAGAGGGAGAGAGAGGGAGGGAGGGAGGGAGGAAGGGGCAGAGAGAGAGGGAGACACAGAATCGGAAACAGGCTCCAGGCTCCGAGCCATCAGCCCAGAGCCCGACGCGGGGCTCAAACTCACGGACTGCGAGATCGTGACCTGAGCCAAAGTCGGACGCTTAACCGACTGAGCCACCCAGGCGCCCCGATCATTGGTTTTTTAAAAAAAAGTTTCATTTCCAGTTATGTGAATTTTCCAGTTTTCCTTTGTTGCTGATTCCTAGCACCATCTTGTTGTGTTGTTTTTAATCTTTTGAAATCTGTTGAAGGCTTAATTTGTGGTTTAACATATGGTCTATCCAAGAAAATGTCCTATGTACACTTGAGGAGAATGTGTATTCATTGTTCTTGGGTAGAATGTCTGTATATGTCAGATAATTGGTCTATTATGCTAAGTCTTGTATTTCATTGTATAAGTAGCTTCTTTCTGGTTGTTCTATCCGTTATTGTGAGTATGGTATTAAAGTCTTGAACTCTTGTAGGACTCTGTCCTCAGTTCTGTCAGTTTTTGCTTCACATATTTTGATGGTCTGTCATTAGGTATGTAAACATTTATAATTTTTCTATCTTAATTTATAGAACCTTTTATTTACATATAACATTCTGATCTCTTATAACCTTTTTGGGTTTAAATCTCTTTTGCCAGGTATTAGTAGAACCACCCTGCTCTCTTTTGGATACTATTTGCATGGAATATATTTTTTTCTGTCATTTCACTTTCAGTCTGTCTTTGTGTGTTTGGATCTCGAGTGAGTCTTTTGTGGACATCGTATAGGTGGGTCACGTGTTTTTATTCATTTTGCCAGTCTCTTTTGACTGGATAATTTAATCCATTTATGTATCTTTTTTAAATGTTTTTAAATGTTTATTTTTGAGAGTTAGAGACAGCGCGCAAGTGGGGGAGGGGAAGAGAGAGACAGGGAGCCAGAATCCCAAGCAGGCTTCATGCTGTCAGCTCAGAGCCCTACATGGGGCTCGAACTCAGGAACCGTGAGATCATGACTTGAGCCAGAATCAAGTGTCGGACGCTCAACTGACTGAACCACCCAGGTGCCCCATGATCCATTTACATTTAATTAATTATAAGGAGGGACTTCTGTCATTGTGCTGTTTTTGTCCTGTGTGCCTTACAGCTTTTTTTGCCTCTCATTTCCTGCATTAATGTCTTCTTTTGTGTTTAGTTGATTTTCCTTTTTTTGTAGTGAAATATTTAAATCCCTTTTTTGTTTCCTTTTGTGTGCATCATATAGCCTTTTTTTCTTTGTGGTTACTACTGGGGGGGGGGTTACATTTGACAACATAAAGTTATAACCCTCTACTTTGGATTTATACCAACTTAATTTCAATAACATGCAGAACCTCTGCTCCTTTACAAGTCTGTACTCCTCCCTTCCAGTTGTTGTGACAAGGTTTATATCTTTACGTAGAATGCAAGATGACAGTAATACTAGCTTTTACATTAATAGTGTAATTTCTTTAAATGCAGTAGCCTTTGAAATCATGTAGGAAATAAAGCACATTTACAAACCATTATTAAAATGATTCCTGCTTTTTTATTTTAAACTGCAGCATAGTTAACATACAGTGTTGTATTAGTTTCAGGTGTACAATGTAGTGATTCGCCGATTTCATACATTACTTAGTAATCGTCATAAGTGTAGTATTAATCTCCTTTATGTTTGACCCATTTTCCCCACCCACCTCCCATCAGGCAGCCACCAGTATATTCTCTGTATTTAAGTCTGTTTTCTTGTTAGTCTTTTTCTTTTTAAAATTTTTTTCATTGTTTCTTACATGCCATATGAATGAAATCCTATGTATTTGTCTTTCTCTGACTTCTTTTATTTAGCATTATATCCTCTAGCTCCATCCATGTTGCAAATGGCAAGATTTTGTTCTTTTTTATGGCCAGATAATATTCCATCAAAATGATACCTGATTTTGTAATTGCCCACATTACCCTTGTGGAGACGTTCATATCTCTGTGTAGCTTCAGGTAACTGTTTAGTGTTCTTTGATTTCACTGTGCAGAATACCCTTGAGCATTTTGCAGGTCCTACCTAATGGCCGTGAACTTCCTTAGCTTTCATTTGTCTGGAAATGTCCTAATGTCTCCCTCACTTTTTCAGGACAATGTTAGTGGATACAGGATTCTTAGTTGGCTTTTTTTTTTTTTTTTTTTTCCTTTAAGCACTTTGAACTTACTGGCCCACAGTTTGCTGGCCTCAAAAGTTTTTGGTGAGACTCTCTTACGGTCTTCCTAAGGATCCTTGAATGTGATAAATGGCTTCTCTCTGCTGCTTTCAAGATTCTCTTTATCTTTTGAAAGTATGATTATAATGGATCTCGGTGTGGGTCTCTGAGTTCATCTGACTTGGGGTTTTTTTTGTGCTGCTGCAGGGTTCATATTCATTTTCATATTTCAGAAATTTTCAGCCATTATTTCTTCACATAATCTCTGCCCCTTTTTGTCTGCTCTCCGGGAGCTGCCATGATGCATATGTTAGTCTTTCAGCTGGTGTCCCACATCTGTCCCTGAGGAGCTGTTCTCTGAAATCTTTTTTCTTTCTTGGGCATCGATAATTCCCATTGCACTCTTAAAGTTCACTGATTCTTTCTTCTGCCTGCTTGAATCTGCCTTTGAATCCCTCTAGTAAAATTTTCATTTCAGGCACTACATTTTTCAGTTCCAGAATTTTCTTTTTAGTTTCTTTGTAGGTTTTCTGTCTCTTCATTGACATTTCCATTTTGTTCACCCATTGTTTTCTTGACTTAAATCCACCTCTTCCTTTGATTTCTTGATCATCTTTAAAACCACTGTTTTAAAGTCTCTGTGTAGCATATATACCAAGGTCTTTTCAGGGACAGTTCTTGTTGATTTCTTTTTTTCCCTTTGAATAGGCCATACTTGTTTCTTTGTATGCCTTTTGATTTGTTTGTTGAAAACTGGATAATAATGTGGTAACTCTGGAAAGCCTTTCCCAGCATTTTCTGGATTTTGTTGTTGTTGGTGTTGATGTTTTTGCTGGGTTAAAAAAAATGTTCTTTTTTGTTTTGTTTTGTTGATGCACATGGTTTCTGTGTTGAGGATCAGCCTGAGACATGTTTATACTTGGACATCTTCTCAGGTCTTTCCTGGGCGGTTACCTGGGCATGTGCAGTCAATTTATAATTTTCTCCATATGGGGCACCCAGGTGGCTCAGTCCATTAAGCATCTGACTTCAGCCCAGGTCATGGTCTTGCAGTTTGTGGGTTTGAGCTCCACATTGGGCTCTGTGCGGACAGCTCAGAGCCTGGAGAATGCTTTGGATTAGGTGTCTCCCTCTCTTTCTCTCTCTGCCCCTACCCTGCACACACACGTTCTCTCTCTGTAAATAATAAACATTAAAAAACTATAATTTTCTCCACATATGTGATTGTCTTAGCATGTCCTAGCCAGTGTCTGACTCCTGTAGGGGGAAAATGGAAAATGAAAGGGGGAAGTGTTACCTGCCCTCTAGGGGAGGTGCAACAATAATGGTTAACTTTCTGTGTGTGCATCTCTGTGATCAGAAGTAATAATCAGTGATCAGAGCACACATCCCCAATATTTGGAAGATTGGGTCCTTTTTGCTTGCCTTAACTCCCCTGTAGTAGGATTCTTGCATAGAGAGTGGTGACCATGAGGCTTTTTTTTCTTTTCCTTCCAGGAAGCAACTTTTTTCCTGCTGGCACCACCACTCAGTTGGGTTTGTACCCAAAGAACTGAGCCCCGAACACCACGTGGCGTGGTTCTTTATATATTTTTTTTTACTTCTTGGTTTGCCATGTATGGTAACACACAAACATGCAGTCTGATTAAGTAGTCTCGTTACAAGGTCATGAGGGATGTTGTCACATGCACAGATAGCCAGGTTGCCTTGAAGTTTTTTTTTCTTACCTTAGGGAGGGGACCCTACCACACCCCAGACCCTCTGCAGGCTGCTTCAGGAACGAATGCACAGCTGGTGGCTGGGCTGAGGGATGGGTAGCTGCTAGCTGCTCCGCCTGGAGGTGAAATTGACAAAAACTCATGCAGTTTACTCTCAAGTTTTCTCCTGGAATTTGCAAGCTTGCAGCAGACTCCAGAGTTCTGAAATAGTTACATCCCACAGATTACGCCAGTATAATTTCTGGTGCTTTCTACACCTCCATTGTTCCAGGATCCTCCTAGTATCTAGGGTTTTAGTTTTGTACGTTTACATGTCATCACTTATTTGAACTTTATTGGTTTCTTAGATTACTGGTTTTTTTTTTTTTTTTTTTGGACTAGTTGGCTTGACTTTTCAAATCACTAAGCATAGCATACATGTACAGCAAGTTGCTAAACCTGTAGTTTTACTCTGATAAATTATACAGTAACCCCCCACATTACCATTACCTAGGTCAAGAATTCTTTACCTCAATACCTCAATACTCCAGAAGTTCCCCATGTTTTCTTCAATAATCCTAGCTCTGTTTCTCCAGATACGACCATTGTCTTCCTATGATTTTCTCTGTAATATTTCATCCTTACATCCTTATATATCCTTAAAAAGTGTTTACATTTTGAACTTTATTCCATACTGTATTTTTTCCAGCCTTATTTGTGAAATTCATCCATGTTGTGTGCAAGTATAGTTAAAATTGATGGATCTATGTTATATCATAAAATACCTCATGATGTATCAATTCTAATGTTCAGCATTTGAATGGTTTCTAGTTTTTGTCTGTTAAACAGTGGTGAAAATCTCTAATATCTAGGAATGAGTATCTCCAAAATTAATAACTAATGCCTAGCCTTTCCCAAAGAGGTTGTACCAGTTTACTTTGCCACCAGCAGAGTATATCAGTGCCAGCTGCTTTATGTCCTAACCAACTATCGGTACTGTCACTCTTCCATGGAGCTGTTCTTATGGAGTGTAGTGATACCTTGTATGGTTTTATTTTTTGTATCTTCCTGATTTCACTGAGGTTCAGCATTTTCAGATCTTTATTGGCCATTTTGAATATTATTATGTAATGTGCTTGTGCAGGTTTTTGTGCCTTTTTTTCAGTTGGGAGAAACAGATGTGTAGGCATTACTTATTACGGAGTAGAGCCCTTTGATCTGTGCATTGCTAATACTTTTTTTTTTTTTTTTTTTAGTTTTCTAGCTTTGTCTTTTGACGAACATAAGTTCTTGATTTTTAAGATTGTTCCAATTAATTGAGCTGTTTTTTTTTTTTTTTTTTTTTTTTACCATGAGCATTTTCATGCCATAGTTAAGAAACCATTATCTTTTTTTTAGGAAATGATGATACTATGTTTGAGAAGTTTTCTTTTCTTTTTTTTTTTTTTTTGGTAATTTCATAAATGGAATTAAATTCTAATTGTTATTACATAGAAAGAATAGCTTTTTGTATATCAGTAATGTGTTCTGTGACCTTGCTGAATTTCCTGACAGTAAATTCTAAAGTGTCCTGTAGATTTTCTGTATAGACAGTTGTCTGCAAATTATGAATGTTTTGTTCTTCTTTTCCAGTCCTTCTACTTTATTCTTCATAATTTATTTCGTTGGGTTTTTTGTAATGTTTATTTTTGAGAGAGAGTGCAAGCAGGGGAGGGACAGAGAGAGAGGGAGACAGAATCTGATGCAGGCTCCAGGCTCTGAGCTGTCAGCACAGAGCCTGATGCGGTGCTTGAACTCACAAACTGCGAGATCATGACCTGAGCTGAAGTCTGACCCTCAACTGACTGAGCCACCCAGGCACCCCTTCAAATGGTTTAGATTACACAGTAGAGCGTTGAATAGAAATGATAATACAAGCATATGTGTCCTATTTCTAGTTTTGTGGAAGAGGTTATAGGAATGGAAGTCTTCGGCATTTCATTGTTTTAGCTGAAAGTTTTGAGATATTCTTTATCTGATTAAGGAAATTCTTTTCAGAGTTGGCAGAGAATGTGTTTAAAAAATTGTTTTTAATGTTTATTTTTGAGAGAGGAGAGTGAGAATAGAGGAGGGGCAGAGAGGGAGGAAGACAGGATTTGAAGCAGGCTCTGTGCTGACAGCAGCAAACCCAATGTGGGGCTCGAACTATTGAACTGTGAGATCATGACCTGAGCTGAAGTCGGGTGCTTAACTGAGCAACCCAGGTGCTCTGTGTTCTTCTTCTTCTTTTTTTTTTTTTTTTAATCATGAATGGGTTCTAAATTATTATAATTTTTTTCTGTCTCTATTCATTTGACTTTTCGCATTTATTGTATAAACATGGGGGATAACATTCAGGAAAGAATACCAAAGTAAAATCAACTTGGCATTCCCAGCATAAACCCATTTTGGTCATAGTATATTTAGTATATAAATAAAATTTAGTTTGCTGGATTTGGTTTACAAATATTTCTCTTGGGATTTTTGTATCCATACATGTAAGAGATAAGCTTGTAATTTTCCTTCCTTAAAATATCCTTGGTAACAAGGTTATGCTAGCCTCTTGAAACAGGGAAGTTTTTTTTTTTTTTGTTTTTTGTTTTTTTTTTCCTGTTCCTTGGAAAAGCTTTTGTAAAACTTCAGTGTTACTCCTTAAATTTTGGTATAATTTACTGGTTAAGCCACGTGGGCCTGGAGTGCTTGTTTTTTTGAGGAAAGGGTTTAAAATTATGGGTTCAGTTAATAGGTATAGATGTAAGAGAATTTAATACAGAATTTTTTAATTAATTAACAAATTTTTTTTTAACATTTACTTATTTTTGAAAGACAGAACATGAGCAGGGGAGGGGCAGAGAAGAGGGAGACACAGAAACTGAAGAACTGAAGCAGGCTCCAGGCTCTGAGTTCTCAGTGCAGGGCCTGATGCAGGGCTCAAACTCCTGAACCGTGAGACCGTGACCTGAGCCAAAGTGAGCAGCTTAACTAACTGAGCCACCCAGTCACCCCTAGAATTTTTAATTTTAATAGATATGGGATTATTGATGCTTTGTTTCTTTTAAGTTTTGGTAAGCTGAATTTTTCTAGGAATTTTTCCATTTCATTTAAAGTTTCAAATTCTTTGGCATAAATTTATACGTATATAACAGCATCTTAATGTTTTAGATTAGTTTTTTTTCTTTCCCTTTTTTATTGAAATACATTTGATATATAACATACTAGTTTCAGGTGTACAACATAATGATTTAATATTTTAACATTGCAAAGTGATCACAGTAAGTCTAGTTAACATGCATTACTATACATAGAGTTTTTTTTTCTAGTGATGAGAACTTTTAAGATTTACTTAACAATTTTCAAATAGGCAGTACAGTATTAACTATAGTCCCCATGCTGTACATTATATCCCCATGACATTTATTTTTGCTTTATATATGTCATTGACTTTTTTCTTTTCTTCCTATAGCTTTATTTTGCTTTCATTTACTGTTCTTTTTCTAACTTCTTGAAATGGAAGTGCTTAGGCAATTTTTTTGGAGGTAAAATTTATATACAGTATATCTATCACTTAAAACTTTTACAGTTTAGTGGTTTCAGTATATTCACAAAACTGTGAAACTATCACCACTAATTTCAGAATCTTTTTATCTTCCCACAAAGAAAACTCATACCCATTAGTCATGACTCCCCTCCACCATTTCCCTGTTCCCTGGCAGCTAACTAATCTTTTGGTCTCTATGGATTTGCCTGCCTTGGATATTTCATGTAAAAGGAATGATGTAATATGCAGTCTTTTATGTTTGACTTTTTTTTTCCACTTAGCAAAGTATTATCCATATTTACCATGAATCCATACATAATTCCTTTTTCTGGATAAACAATATTGTATTATATAGATATGTCACATTTTTTTATCCATTCATCAGTCAGTGGACATTTGGGTGTTTATATTTTTTTGGCATAATATTATGAATAATACTGTTAACATTTATTATGGAGGTGCCCTGGGGGGCTCAGTTGGTTAAGTGTCTGACTCTTGATTTCTTCTCAGGTCATAATTCCTCGTTTGTGAGTTCAAGCCATGCATCAGGCTCCACACTTCAATGTTTTTTAAACACTGTTTTTTAATTTAGGAAAAAAATTGACAAGTCAGTCTTAAAAGTGATTAGGAGTTGTGAATGACTATGAAACAATGACTATAAAACAGTCTGTGTTGGAATACTCAAACTTCCTGATTTCAAAACTTAAAACACAAAGCTATCATGGTCAAGACTGTGATACTGGCTAAGGACGGACATAGATCAATGGAACAGAACTGAGAGCTCAGAAATCAATCCGTACATTTACGGTCAGCTGATTTTCTACAAGGGTGCCAAGAACATTTAATGGGGAAATAATATTCAACAAATAGTTCTTGGACAACTGAATACCTAACAAGCAAAAAAAATGAACTTAAACCCATACCTCAGACCATATATGATAATTAACTCAAAATGAATCCTAGAGCTAAATGTATAACTGAAATAAGAAAACTCTGTGCTACAGGGAAGACACTATCAAGAAAAGCTAAGAGACGACCCACAGAATGGACAGAAGATTTACAAATCATATATCTGATAAGGGTCTAATATCTAAAGTAAATATGGAATTCCTACAGCTCAGCAATAAAACAACAACAAAAAAACAAATTACCCAACTTTTAAATGAGCAAAGGATTTAAAGACACATTTTCCAAGGAAAATACACATGGCCAATAGGTTAAACATCATTAGAGAAATGAAAACCACAATGTAATACCACTTCACCAACCACTAGTTTGGCTATAATCTAAAAGAGCATAAAAACTGATAAGGATATGGAAAAAATCCAAACCCTCCTACATTGCTGGTGGCAAAGTAAAATGGTTGCAGATGCTTTGGGAAGCAGTTTGGTAATTTCTCAAAAAGTTAAACACAGATACCACATGATCCACAAATTCATTCCTGTGTATATAACTTCCATAATATTCTTTTAAGTTTATTTTATTTTGAGAGCAAGAATGTGCTCACTTGCAAGGGGAAGAGGGGCAGAGAGAGAGGGAATCCCAGTCCATGCTGAGCTTAGAGCCTGACATGGAGTTTGATCTCACAAACCATGAGATCATGACCCGAGCCAGTATCAAGAGTCAGATGCTTAACTGACTGAGCCACCCAAGTGCCTCTCGACCTGTCAATTAATTTATGAAGAAAAGACCATTGAGACTTTGAATCTGTAGATCAGTTTAGAAACTATTGCCCTTGTAATCTAAGTCTTTCAGTCAGTGAACATGAGGTGTCTTTCAATTTATTTAATTTCTGTCAAGAATGTTTGTTTTGTAGTTTACCATATACAAGTCTTGTACTGTTTGTAAGTATGTTTATTCTTTTTGATGCTGTTGTAAGTTAAGTTGTTTTCTTATGAAAGTTTATATAAAAATATCATTGATTTTTGTTTGTTGATCTTGTACCCTGCCACTTTACTGAACTCCTTTGCCTGTTTTCGTGTGTGTGGATTCCTTAGGATTTTTTTTTATGTCCAGTATTGTGTCTTTGAGTAGAGTTGAATATTTTTCTTTCCAATCTAGATGGTTCCTATTTTTCCTGTGTAGTTTCCCTGGTTAGAACCTTCATACCGTTTTTGAATAAAAGTGACGAGTAAAGGCGGCACCTGGGTGGCTTAGTTAAGCCTCTGACTTTTGATTTTAGCTCAGGCTGTGATCTCACTGTTGTGATATTGAGCCCTGCATGTCGGGCTATGCAAGTAGGAGCCTGCTTGGGATTCTCTCCCTTTCTGTCTGCTGCTTGTGTGCACTCTCACCTCTCTCTTAAAAGGTGACGAGAGTAGACATTCTTGTCTTATTCCAGATTTATGGGGAAAGCTTTCAGTCTTTGATCACTAAGTATGATGTTAGATACGAGGTTTTATAGAAGCCTTTTATCAGGTTGAGATTGTTCCCTTCTGTTAGTTTATTGGGTTTTGTTTTGATCATGAAAGGGTGTTTGAAAGGTTTTTTTTCAAATACTTTTTATATGTCTGTTGAGGTAATCATGTAATGTTTGTCATTTATTAATATGGTGTATTTAACTGATTGAGTTTTCTATGTTGAACCAGTCTTGCATTCTAGGGAAAAGTCTCATTTGGTCATGGTATGTGCAATCCTTTTTATATACCATTGCATTTGGTTTGCTAGTATTTCATTGAAGATCTTAATTTATATTGATAAGGCTATAGGTCTGTGATTTTCTTGTGATGTTTTCATCTGCTTTTGGTATCCGGGCATTCCTGGCCTTATGACTGAGTTGTAAAGTGTTCTCTCTTGCATTTTTTTGGAAGATTTTGAAGAATTGGTAGAATTTATTTTTTTTTTTAAGTCTGGTAGAATTCACCAGTGAAACCGTTTGGTCATGGACTTCCTTTGTGGGAAGTTTTTGATCATTTGTGTCAATTTTTGCAGTTTGTGTTTTTGTAGGAATTTGTTCATTTCACCTAAGTTTTCTAATTTGTGGGTATACAATCTGCCCCTTTTTTTTAAAGCTTATTTTGAGAGAGAACACAAGTTGGGGAGAGGGGCAGACAGAGAGGGAGAGTGAATATGCCAAGCAGGCTCTGTGCTGTCAGGACAGAGTCCAACGTAGGGCTCGATCCCTTCAACCATGACACGATGCCCTGAGCTGAAATCAAGAATTGGAAGCTTAACTGACAGAGCCACCTAGGTGCCTCTCTCCTTTTTATTTTTGTAAGGTTGATAGTAATGCCCCCACTTGAATTTCTGATTTTAGTAACTTGAGTGATCTTTTTTTTTCATGTTCATTCTAGCACAAGATTTGTTAATTTTACAGATGTTGTCAAAGAACCAACTTTGGGTTTTGTTGCTATTTCTCTATAGTTTTTCTAGTCTTTATTTCATTTATTTCTACTTTAATCTTTCTACTTGGCTTTTTGTTTTTACTGGTTTTTTTTCCTAGTTTCTTAAGGCAGAATGCTTAGGTTATTGATTTAAGATCCCTTTTTTTTAAATATAGGCACTTACAGCTCTAACTTTCCTTCCAAGTACTGCCTTGACTGCATGTCATATATTTTAGTCTGTTGTATTCATTCATCTCAAAGTATTTGCTAATTCTTGTGTGATTTCTTCTTTGATCCATGATTATGTTAATTTCCACATATTTGTGAATTTTCCAGTTTTACTTCTATATTGATTTCTAATTCCATTGTGATCAGAGACCATACTTTGTTTGATTTCAGTCCTTTCAAATTTATTTAGACTTGTTTTATGGCATTACATATGGTCTGGCTTGGAGAATATTCAATATGCAATTAAAATTGTGTATTCTGGGGCGCCTGGATGGCTCAGTCAGTTAAGCATTCGATTCTTGATTTCGGCTCAGGTCATGATCTCACGGTTCATGAGATTGAGCCCTGCATTCCGATCTACTGACAGTACAGAACCTGCTTGGGACTGACTCTCTCTCTCTCTCTCTCTCTGTCTCTCTCTCTCTCTCTGTCTCTCTCTCTCTCTCTCTCTGCCCCTCACCTGCTTGTGTGCACTCTTTCTTTCTCAAAATATATAAATAGTGTATTCTGCTGTTGTTGGATGGAGTGTTCTTTAGATGTCTTTAGTTCTAGTTGGCTGTTTAGTGTTCAAGTCTTCTGTTTTGTTGCTTATCTTGTGTCGTCTTATTCTATCCATCATTGAAAGACACTTGTTTCCAACTATTACTGTTGAAATACCTGTTTTATCTCATCAGTTCTGTCTTTGTATGTTTTGACGCTCTGTTCTTAGGTTCACCTGTGTTTATAATTGTTATATCTTCTTTGTGGATTATTTTATTTCTGGGGACAGTTTTAAGATTTATTTTGTCTGATACTAGTATAGCCACTCCATCTCTTTTGGTTATTGTTTTCAGGGTATGTCTTGTTCTATCATTTTACTTTCAACCTATTTGTGTCTCTGAATCTCAAATGTATCTTCTTTATAGCATGTATTTGGATCATGGTTTTTAAAAAATCCATTTTGCCAATCTCTTCCTTTTTAGGTGGAGAGTTTAGTGTATTTACACTTAATGTAATATAAAATGTAAAATGTAAAAGCATTTTAATTTATAACAGTCTGGTTCAGATTAATACCAATTTAATTTCAATAGTATACAAAAACTCGGCTCCAGTACTGTTGCATTCCCTACCTTCTTTGTGCCAATAGTGTCCAACGGATGACCTCTTTATACATTGTATGCTGATCAACCCAGATTTATAATTAATACTTTTATTTAGTTCTTTCAGTAATCTAGAAAAAATTTGTAAACAAGCACACGTTTGTATTGTCTTCATTTACCTGTGTGGTTACCTTTTGTGGTGGTGTCTTTGTTACTTTGTGTGGATTAAAGTATTGTTTTATTGGCCATGTAATTATTTTTTTTTAATATTTATTTTGAGAGCGAGAGAGAGAGAGAGAGAGAGAGCGAGCGAGCGAGAGCGAGCAAGGGAAGGGCAGAGCGAGAGGGAGACAGAATCCCAAGCAGGCTGCACACTGTCAACACAGAGTCCGATGCAGGGCTCAAACCCATGAACTGTGAGACTGAGACCTCAGCCCAAATCAAGAGGAAGCTTAACTCAGCCACCTAGAATATGTCCCAGTGTGACTCTTTGTATTTATCCTACTTGGACTTTTTTGAGTTTCTTGGAGGTGTAGATTGATGTTTTTAATCAAATTTGGGAAGGTTTTTTTTTTTTTTTTTTTTTTTTTTGCCATTTTTCCTTCATATACTCTTCCTTCCCTTTTTTTTCTCTTGGGACTTTTAATTGTGTATATTGGTACACTTGATTTTATCCCGGAGGTATCTGACACTCCTTCACTTCATTCTTTTTCTTTCTCTTCCTCAGACTGAATAATCTTAACGTACCTGTCTCTTGGTTCACTCATTCTTCTGCCTATTTAATGCTGAGATGCTGTACTGATTTTTCATTTCAGTTACTGTACTTCTCAGCTCCAGAATTTCTAACTGGTTCTCATTTATAATCTTAACTCTATTCTGTTTGATGAGACATTGTTCTCCTACTCTCCCTTAATGTTTGGGATGTGGTTTCCTTTAGCTATATAAACATACTTAAAACAGCTGAGGGAAGTCTTTGTCTAGTACTTGGAATGTCTAGTCTTTGTCAGGTAATTTCTTTTGATTGCCTTCTTTCCCCTGTGAATGGACCGTATTTTCTTGTTTCTTTGCATATCTTATAAATATTTTGTTGAAAAGCAAGTACCTAATTTAATATGAGAGGTGTGGAAATCTGATTATCCCTCTTTCCCAGGGTTTGTTCTGTTTGTTGTTGTTTAAAGGCTTTCCTCAACTACTTTGGCAGAATCTCTACTTGGTTATGTTTTTGCTGAACTAATGCTTGCAAAGAGATTTCCTTATATGCTTGGAAGCAGTCAGTTTCTAGCCTTTGCTTTTAAGGGATCCAGTGTATCTTCCACACTGAGCCATACAGTTTAAAAGGACTCTATAGTAGCCTTCGCTTCCCTACTACTTCCCTACCAGTGCAGAGCCTTAACCTTAACCAGAAGTGAGATCTCAGGGCCTTCTTAGGTCTTTTCTGAGAATGCATGTGGCCTTCTAGATGCCAGAACTATGTTGAGCTTTTTTTTTTTTTTTTTTTTTTAATTTTTTTTCAACGTTTATTTATTTTTGGGACAGAGAGAGACAGAGCATGAACGGGGGAGGGGCAGAGAGAGAGGGAGACACAGAATCGGAAACAGGCTCCAGGCTCCGAGCCATCAGCCCAGAGCCTGACGCGGGGCTCGAACTCACGGACCGCGAGATCGTGACCTGGCTGATGTCGGACGCTTAACCGACTGCGCCACCCAGGCGCCCCTGTTGAGCTTTTTAAATCCCCTTATAGGTATCTCATTCCCTAGTTTTTCCTTGTAAGCTTTTTTTTTTTTTTTTTTTTTTTTTGTAATCTGTTGTTTGCCCAAATTGTTATTTACTACCTGAGGCACCAGATACGTAATAATTGACTTTGATTGTTGAATAAGCCTTCCCCTGGAGAAAGGCTGTTAATACTGGTTGAGATCCAAGGCAAGTCAAGCAAAGATAGCTTTAATAAAAAAGGGAACTTGCAGGGAAACACCAGAAAGGTCAAGTAATGACAGTCTCTGGGGATGGGATCTGAGCTCCAACCTTATTCTGCTTCTTCCAGTGGCTGCCAGGCTGCTAATTTTCACTGTGATTGTGGGCTGTTCATTTTCAAGGTTACTGCAGAGGTAGGGAGGAGATGGAAAAGTGCAAGATAAAAGGCCATAAAGCATACTGTTTTTACCAGGATCCAGCTGATGTTCCCCAATTACTGTAATCCTTTGTTTAATTCACAGAGTCCTGAAAAAGTTCATTCTGATAGTTTTTGCCAGTGTTTTCACTGCTTTGATGGAGGAAAGAATTTTTTAGAGGTCCTTAATTGACCATTTACCTGACATCACCCTGGTCATTGATTTTTTTTTTCTTTTTTTTTTTTTTTTAGTCTTTCCAGTACATGCAGAGACTATAAATTTCCTTCTCAGTATGGATTTATGTGCATTCTATGACTCGTGATGTCTTTTTAATGATTATTTAGTTAAAAATATTTTCTGATTTCCATTTAGATGTCTTGACCACTGAAGTGTAGGGTTTATTTTCAAAATATTTGGGACTTCTTGTTTTTTTGGAATGGACTTTTTAATCTTCATTCGATTATGATTATAGAACGTTTTCCATATGATTTCAGTCTTAAAATATTTTGAGGCTTTCTTTATGGTCCAGCATATGCCCTAGTTTGTTAAATGTTCTGTGTATACTTGCAAAGAAACTTACATGGGGCACATGTTGATGCCTTGTTTTTGTTTATGTGAGTCATGTCCAGTTCGTTGGTTTTATATTTCACATCTTCTGTACTTAATTTTGGTCTTCTTATCCCATTAGTTACCAAGAGAAATGTATTTTTTTTGTTTTATAGATTTTTGCAGATAAAGATTTAGAATTACGGCCTTCTTATGGATTGATTGCTTTATCCTTAGAAAATGCCCTGCTTTTACAAACTCTTCTTTTACCTTAAAGTTCACTTGGTTTAATTACAACAGCTTTCTTTGATTAGCTTTGGGATGGCCTATCTTTAACATTTTTCAACATGCCAGTGACCTTATATTTTTAAGAACTGACTCTGATAAGCAGCAGAGAGTAGAAATTTTGATTTTTTTTTTTTATCAGTTCTGCCAGTAATTGTCATAATTGCAATTTTGGGTTTGTTTTTTTTTTTTCTTTAAACCTCTGTTAATGTTCTTATGCTTAAATCTGTCAAGTTTATTGGGTCTTCTTTTTGTTCTTCATGTCTTGTCTTCATGTCTTTTAGATTAGGCAGGTATTCTTGATTCAGACTTCTTCCTTCTGTTGTTTAATTAAACATTCTTCTGTTCTATCCTAGTTTTTTCATCACTTGCTGGAAAATGCAGGAAGCTTCTAGAACACCAATTACCCTGGCCCCACAGCTTTTGTGGTATTGTTCCTATGCATTTTAATTGTGTGTTTATATGTTTTTAAATTCCAGAAGGAAATTATTTTATATAATTACTAGTTACTTAGTCTTACTCACATACATCTTTTTTTAATTGTTCTTGTTGGAATATACTTGGGTTGTCTTTTCTTTTGCCTGACAAATATCTTCAGTGTTCTCTTTAGTGTGAGTCTCCTGGCAATGAATTTTTAAAAATTTTCCCTGAAAATGTATTTCACTTCCATTTCTTAGGACACAGTGGTTATAGAATTCTTGGTTGGCATTTATCATTCCACTCTGTAAATGTTGATTATCTTAAGGCTTTTCAGGTTTTCGTTTTTGTTTTGAGAAATCTGTTGCTCTTTTTTGAAATCTTTTGTTATTTGTCTGTCTCTCCTACGGCTTGTTCTAATTGTCCCTGTGTTTTCTGCTGTTTCACTCTGAGTCCACATACAGTATCTTTTTTTTTTTTTCTTTGTGAGTTCTTGGGCTTCTTATATGTATGGATGGGTATTTTTCCATGCTCAGTTTATAGTCATTCTTCATATATTTCCTCTGCTTCATTCTTCTCTTTTTCCCTGTGACTCTAATTAAACATTTACTCTACTTATTCAGTCCATCATTTGTCTCTCATCTTCTCTCTGGTATTTTCTGTTTTGTTTTTGTTTTTGTTTTGTCTCTCCCCTTTGTTTTGGACATTTTAGCCTTATACTCTAGTTTACTTCTTGTCCTGTACTGTGCCTCATTTGCTGTTAAGCTCCACCTTTGAGTATTTAATTTCTGGCATTTTGGCGAGGGGTTTTGGTCCCTGACTTCATTCTGGCTCATTTTTACCTTGAGGTGCACTTGGAGTCTAACAGGACACCCTGCCTCTAAGGTAAGACTCCTTGCTGGGCATGCTAGGAATCTTAACCTCTTTCCCTTTGTTTCTTCAGGTCTTAGAGCCAAACCCCAACATTGTTGCTGAACAGGCAGATACCTTCAGAGGGTTAGTGATTGTGGTGCTCTGGTATTTTGCTTTCTCTTCTGGGTTCCTGCTTTCTTTCAGAACTAAACTGGTAGTTCTCTACCATCTTCTGTGATCTTAGATGCTTGTAAGATCATGTCATCTTTCTTATTCAGCATTATTTATTTTCTGGATGGTTAGTCTGAATAACCTTGTCAGCCACAACTGGAAATGAAACTTGAATGGTTTTAAATTGTCATTTAACCTTTGGTTTAACTCTTCTCTAGTACTGGTATCTATCGTGAACGGTTGCTGTAAAGAAATATAAAGCGCTGGCACATGTAAAGAGCTTAGGACGCATCCAGTTGCACAGTAGTGAGTAGTTTTTCCAATTTCATTTTTCAACATTTTTGTCCTCAGTATAATTCTGGGAAAACTACTTTTTCTGCTTCAATATCAAGTTTTTTAGCTGTGTTACACCAATCATACCATTTATTGGTTTTATTTACATAATCAAATTTTAACTTTTAAGGTCTCTTCTAGTTTCTGGGCATATTTATTTTAAAATCTTGTTAGCCTTATTAAGCCTTTATTTCCTCAAGTATAGGTTTTATGTTAAGCTTGCTGCCTCATGATTCTGTTGATCTTTTGAAAATATTTGGTCAATATTGGGTGTAAGTTTTTTTTTTTTTTTTTAAATGGCTTTTATATTTGAGATTGCTTGACAGCCAATGTGCAGATACTGTAGAAGTTTACTCCAGCCTGCCCTTAGGATGGGAGAGCACTTCTTGGGTGATAGTGAGCACTTCTGTAAAGTGGCCATAGGCACCACTGATGGTCACCACCTGGATGCATTAATTCATTAATGGTTGCCAAAGAACACTTTTCTAATTCGTGTTCCTTTATTAGCTGATAGGCTTTATAAGTTTACTTTTACAAAAGCAAACTTAGATTCATTAACTATTTGATTTACCTGAAAGAATAAAACAGTAAACCACATAAATGCTTGATTATTTTTCTTCATATACTTATTTTTTAATTATTCAGTTTTGAGAGACCATGAGCTGGGGAGGGGCAGAAAGAGAGAGAGGGACAGAGAATGTGAAGCAGACTCTGCACTGACAGCAGCGAGCCTAATGTAGGGCTTGAACTCAGGAACCATGAAATAATCTGAACCAAAGTTGGACGCTCAACTGATTGAGCCTCCCAGGCACCCTCATATACTTTCTTTCATAACTTTGAGCTGATTCTCCAGCATTGTCTGAGGCTGATCAGTAAATCATTTTCCGTTATCACTGTGAACTCAAGGATGTGATGTGTTTGATGTGTCTTGACCTGTTGCACTTACCCCTTTTTGTTCAGATTGTCAAGTCTTGAACAGTTGAGCTGCTCATACCCAGTAGGGTGGCTGTAAGAAAATAAAGCAGGCAATAACACTTGTAGACAAACTAGAGCCTTCATGCATTGCTAATACGAGATGTTACAGCTGATTTGTAAAACAGTTGAGCAGTTACTCAGAAGGTTAAACAGAAAGTCACTACTGTAGGACTCAGAAATTTGCTCCCGGTATAGACCTAAGAGAAGTGAAAACAAGTGCACATGGAAATTTGTATATGAATGTTTATAACTTGTTATTCATCATATCCAAAACGTGGAAAACATTTAGATGTCTGTCAACTGATGAGTGGGTAAACTAGTGTGGTGTATCCATACAATGAACTATTTATTTGGCAACAGAAAGGAGCAAAGACCTGCTTGATGGTAAAACATGGATGAACTTTGAAAACAGTAAGCTGGGGGCACCTGGATGGCTCAGTTGGTTAAGTGTCCGACTTCGGCTCAGATCATGATCTTATGGCTTGAGTTTAAGCCCTGCATCAGGCTCTCTGCTGTCAGCATGGAGCTTGCTTAGGATCCTCTGTCCCCACCCCCTGCCCATTCCCTGCTGGTGTGCTCTCCCTCGCTCTCTCAAAAAATAAATACTAACAAAAATTTTTTTTCTAAAAAAAAAAACAAAAACAAAAACAGTAAGTTAGAGTGAAAAAAGCTAGCTAAAAAACTTTGTGTTACATAATTTCTTTTCTGTGAAATGCCCAGAATAGGCAAATGCATAGATACAGAAAGTGGATTATTGGGTTTCTTTGGGCTGGGAGAAGTTGAAGGGAAATGGGAGTGAGTGCTGAAAGTACCCATTTCTTTTTGGGGTGATGGAAAGTTCTAAAATTGTGATTGCACAACTCTGGAAATAACAAAAACCATCGAATTGTGTGCCTTTGGTGAGGGAACATGTGAAGAGAAGGGAATATTTGCAGTACATAACAGAGGTTAACTTCTTAAATTACAGAGCGTTCTTACGAATTAGACTAAAACCTGTTTTAAGATGGTTAGAACACACATGAAGAGACCATGGTTTTAGTCACCATATAATAAACTGCTCTAGGTGCTGGGAATACAGATGTAGAAAAGAGCTATGAACTGTGTATGTAACTACAGGAGTGTAGCAGGGAACACCAGCAGATCTTCAGATGGTGCTGGCTGAAGCAAGGGAGCATGATAGAGAAGGGCAGCATGAGGAGGGCTTGTGATTGCATGGTTTCCCCACATAGGATTAAAGGAGATCCTCTTTCTCAGGAACTGGCACTAAGCTTAAGACCCGAATGATGAGCCAGCCATACAGAGGAAGTGGTTTAATACCAGGGTAAGATTGTTGTAAGCAGAGCAAACAGGAATGAATGTCCTGGGGTAGGAGGGCTGGGTCTGAAGTTAGCAGAGTTAAGGGGTGGAACTCTTAATGGGGTGGGAAGTGTTAAGTGGTAAAGCAGAGTTAACAGGAAGCTATTTCAGTAGTCTAGGTGAGTGAGAAGTGTGTTGGCTTGGACTGGTATGGTAACAGTGGAGACCGGGTAAGTGAACAGATTTAGTGTGAATTTTTCTCAGAAGTAGGTTTACTAGGACTTGCTGATTGTGGTGGATGAGGGAGAACAGAATCAAATTTGTTTGGCAAACTTAGGTGGAATGGTTCTCTGAGATGGAAAATATTAGGGGGGAAAGGGGGACAATGAAAGAAAGCATGTTAAATCTTATAAAATTAAAGAGCTAGGATAGATAGACCTTTGTCATTCAGTCTCAGAATTTTATCACAAATTTAAACAATGGGATTCTAATTTTTACCTGTTAGATGCATAAAAAGTAAAGTATGGTAAGGATGTAGAGCAATAGCCCTCATATAGTTAGGAATTCAAACGAATTACTCTTGGGGCAGTTTTGGCCAACATCTGTCAGTTTTAAAATACTGGATCATAAGGTATATGCCCTTACCAAGCATGTTTGTCTAAGAAGGTGAAAATAAATGTAGAAGGATATATGTTGCCTTACTGTGTGTAGCAGAAGAAGAAATAACTACTAGGAGAAACCCAAGCATCCATCAGTAGAGACAGGGTGAAATATATTAAGCGCATGGAATGGGCTGCCACAAAACAATGAAGTTGATGTGGGTGCACACATACGCACGTAGGGACAGATCTCCAAAACACAATACCTGAGGAATGATGTGAAGTATTGTATCTGACTCTTTGTGGACATTTTTTAAAAAGCTGTGCATTTACATGCTTTGTGCACATGAAAGAATCTTCTAAAGGTGCCTCCAGGCTCAGGAATTTGAGGAAAGAGATAATTCTCACTTTATGTTTTCCTTTCTTACTTGAAGGTGTGCACACTGCTTTCATTAGCTTTGAATGTGGCAGTGAACTTCTGTGTAGGAGAAGTTTTATTTTTCTTTAAGAGGCAGATTGAGAAAGCATGAGTTACGGGAGTGGCAGAGAGGGAGAGAGAGAATCTCAAGCAGGCTTCATGCTGTCAGAGTGGAGCCCAACGTGGGGTTCACACTCATGAACCAAGAGATCATGACCTGAGCTGAAATCAAGTGGGCTGCTCAACTGACTGAGCCACCCAGGGGCCCCTATGAGAGTCTTTGACCATGTCTCCTTCTCGTGATAGCATCCTACAAGGACTGGACTGCTAACATCTGTATAGGGTATAAGCACAAAGAGACTCTTGATGCATGTGACCAAGAGTATCCCAGAAGGTTTATCAGGTTCTTTTCTTAAAAGACAGTTTATTTTTATTTAAATACACTGTTGTTGAATGTATCATGAATTCCTTTGACAGAGAACATACCCAGATTTTAAATTCTTAAAAACCATTTTCTGAATTTTTTCTGTGTGATTTATATTTGTTATAGAGGATTTGGGAAATTCAGTACCAGTTTATATATTCTCCCTATGGTCTACTTGGGTTGTTTGGATGACTGTTTGTCTCTGTGTACTTCTGGACATTTTCACGCAGTTGTAATCTTGCTTTCTGTGGTTTATTCTCCTTCCCAAACTTCTTACGCATTCACCTGTATCATGTGCGGAGAAAGGAATATTACTGGCTAAGTCCCTACCTCTTCATGAGAGAAGTAGTTATTTTCAGCTTCTCACCATTAATAGCTTTGTGACAAACATCTCTATAGGCAGGCATTTCCCTGCATTAATGAGTATTCACTTAGAGATTCTTAGCAATACAGTTACTAAGTTGAACAGTTTTAATTTTTTAAGCTCTGATGATTTATGGGAATGCTTTCCTTTTATGGTCCCTCCAGCAATTTGAGACTACTTGTCTTATGTATTATGCAGAGAAGAAGATTATCAAAGTGACTCCACCACTGCATATTATACCTTTAATTTTTCTGATTTGGTAAGCAGAATTCTTAGTTGAATTCCCATTTGTTTTAAAGTGGAACAACTTTTGTTGTTTTTTTTTGCCTAAACA
This sequence comes from Lynx canadensis, assembly GCF_007474595.2. Lineage (NCBI taxonomy): Eukaryota > Metazoa > Chordata > Mammalia > Carnivora > Felidae > Lynx > Lynx canadensis. The sequence goes on from NC_044308.2 coordinate 4,076,044, forward strand.
CAGTATTAGTCTTTTATCTTTTCTCTTGTTGAATTTCCTACTGACCTTCTTTTTCTCTTTCAGTGGAAACTCCACCAGGTACTCTGGAAAAACCAAAGGGCCTGAAAAACCATTGTCATTCCTTTCTTTATAGTGAAGTTAAAAGAAAATATGTAGCTTTTTAATTCATTGTCACATAGTTCCTGTGAATAAAGTCCCGTGAGGACATTAAAATGGGCTTGGAGGGGCGCCTGGGTGGCTCAGTCGGTTGAGCGGCCGGCTTCAGCTCAGGTCATGATCTCGCAGTCTGTGAGTTTCGAGCCCCGCGTCGGGCTCTGTGCTGACCGCTCAGAGCCTGGAGCCTGTTTCAGATTCTGTGTCTCCCTCTCTCTGCCCCTCCCCCATTCATGCTCTGTCTCTCTCTGTCTCAAAAATAAATAAACCTTAAAAAAAAAAAAAGGGCTTGGAGTGGCAAACACTCCTTATAGGCAGTTTTAACTCTTGAGGACATGCTGATGGCTAGGAATAGGAATAGTAATTGACCTGAAGTCACACTTGTGTCACTCCACATCTCTGCCTAGGAAGGTGTGTGTGCAGGTACAGATCCAGATTTGGAATAGCTGTGACCCCACTTTGAACCTCTGTCCTTGGACTCTTTCCCACTGAACACAGAAGCACAGGCTAAGGGTCTCTTGGGCAGCTCAGTCAGTTGAGTGTGTTTAGGTCATAGTCTGATTGTTCGTGAATTCGAGCCCTGCATCAGGCTTAATGCTGTCCGTGCAGAGGCTGCTTCAGATCCTCTGTCACCCTCTCTGCCTCTCCCCCATGGTGCTCTCCCTTCCTCTCTCTCTCTCAAAAAAAAGTACAGACTAACTTGTAAGTGTTCATCCTGAGGCACATCAGTTGACTTTGTGGTTTTACCAGCAATCCCTCTGTTTTAGACAAAATTTAACTTGGATAACTTCTTACTGTGACCAAAATTCGGAGAGATTTGTTTAATGTGCCTTTTTTCTTTTTAAAGGAAAATAATACGTGAAAGTAAAGCTCTTTACAAATGGTGCCATGGATTAAAATGCTTTAAATCTTTTTATTTTTTTTAAGTTTTTTTTTTTTTTTTTTTTTTTTTTTGAGAGAGAGAGTGAGCACAAGCATGGAAGGGGCAGAGAGAAGGAGGGAAAGAATCCCAAGCAGGCTCCACACTATAAACACTGGCTGGCTCAGGTGCCCAAAAAATAGTCTTTAAAAAAAAAAAGGTTCCTGTCCCAGTAGGGGAAGGTTGGTTAACATTTCCCTGATGAAGGATACTTTTCAAGTGTATTGTTAAACTGATTTACAACGTGAGCCAAAACCTGAGAGTTGGATGCTTAATTGACTGAGCCACCCAGGGGCCCCTAAAAATTCTTATCAGGGGCACCTGGGTGGCTCAGTCAATTAAGCACCTGACTCTTGATACTGGCTCAGGTCATGATTTCACAGTTTGTGAGTTGGAGCCCTGCATTAGGTTCTGTGCTAACAGCGCAAAAGCCTGCTTGGGATTCTCTCTCTCCCTCTCTCTCTCTGTCCTTCTCTCAAGCGTGTGTGCACACTCTTTCTAAATAAACTAAAAAAAGTTCTTATTGAGATATAACTGATGTATAATGTATTAGTACTAGGTGTATAGCATGATTTGATACACATTTATTGCAAGATTATATGCAGTTTATTCTAATGACCTACATTAGATTTCGCATTCACAGCCTGTCTTGATTGGAATGTAAATTCCCATCAGAAGTAGTTGATGTGTACTTAGGTTTCATAATACATAGTTAGAAGTGTAGATTTACGTCCTCAAGTTCTGAACCTTACTTAAAAGTGTTCCAATAACACCCAAGTTACCAGAATTTTTATTTATTTATTTATTTATTTATTTATTTATTTATTTTTATTTAAAAATAATCTCTACAGGGCCTGTTGTAGGGCAGGATCACAGATGTGGAGTGGAGAGTAGGCACACACTGGATGCCAGCACCTTTATGTCTGTCCCTCACTGTGTCCAGCTCTGCTCCCTCCTGCTCTTTTACTTTCTCAGCCAGCTCCAAGTGATACTGTCTGCAGAGAGAAGGCAGAACAATGCTTGGACTTGAGGTATAGAGTTGAGTACAGAGGTGCTCTGCTGAGAAGGGGGAAGCAGCCCTGACACTCCAGTCCATGGAAGGAGAAAGGTCCTAGGAGAGTGTTCTAGAGCCTGTCCACGAACTCTGCTCTTTTTGTCACTTTATGAAGTAGGGAGTGTGACGTTTCATTTCTGCAAGCCTTGGCCTGTGTGCTACCATCCCCATCTGCTGGAGGGTCAGGGCTTTGCTGCTCAAAGCTAAGTCTCCATGATGTTTTGATCACAGGCAGAATTACTCCCACTGTAGTGTGTGCATCCCAACTTCTGAATGTAGGTGTTATACTCATTTCTTATTAAAAAAGAAATACAGGGGCGCCTGGGTGGCGCAGTCGGTTAAGCGTCCGACTTCAGCCAGGTCATGATCTCGCAGTCCGTGAGTTCGAGCCCCGCGTCGGGCTCTGGGCTGATGGCTCAGAGCCTGGAGCCTGCTTCCGATTCTGTGTCTCCCTCTCTCTCTGCCCCTCCCCCGTTCATGCTCTGTCTCTCTCTGTCCCAAAAATAAATAAACGTTAAAAAAAAAGTTTAAAAAAGAAATACAACTATGGTATGAAAGGGAACTGTGCAGAGGTGAATGGTTAAAGCCAGAATTCACACTTGGAGAGAGTGTTACTGCTGTGAAGTGAGGGGCTTGGACTAAGTGGATTCCAAAGTCCCTTATATCTTTAATGTTCTATGGCTTATTGTATTTTAAATTATCCTAATTTTGTATTGTCCTCGAACTCCTAATGTCAAATTTAAAATCTTTTAATAGGGATTTTTCTTTGTAAAAATTCTTAGAAATTTTTTCAAATTTATTTAGGGGATATTAAATTTTAAGTTACCTTTACCCTGTTTAATAAGCTGTATGTTTTCCTTGTTTAAATATGTTCATTGTAAAACATTTTGAAGGAAACAGAAAGAAGGAAAAGAATCCTGTGTAATCCCACTAGTCAGAGATAACGGTTAACATTTTAGCATATCCAGTATTTTTCTAACATAGATACAGTATATATTTATTAAAACGAAAGCTTTCTGAATACACTGTATAGTGATTTGCCGCTTTCTATTTCTTTTTTTTTTCTATTTCTTTTAATGTCATTAATTTTCTATGTCTCTGTCAAGGTTACATAGCGTTTTACTGTGTAAATAGATGCAATAGGAGATTCTTACCCTAGATTCTTGGATAGAACTCAGGGAGTCTAGTAACATGGACAGGTGAACAGATCTTTATTTTCACCAGTGTTTATCTGAAGTGTAGCATTTCTTGCTGTTGTAAATGCTGGCAACAAATCACAATAATATTAGCAAGGCCTAATACTTTGGTAATGATAATCTTCATTAGGATGGTCAGACATTTTATATTTGACTTCTTTACAGTCACTGAACATATTTTAAAATGTTTTTTTATATTCATTACTTCAAAAATTATCACTATTTTATATATTGAACAACATTAATCTTAGTATCGATAGGCTTTAGCAGACTGCCAAATTGTTCATTGTATACAAAAGTTAAGAATTTCGAACTATTAGAGATTATTTGCTTAAATAGGTGTCTGTTTTAAACACTAGTAGAAGTGCCTAAAGTTAAATCTTTTGTCTGTATCTGTGGTTATTTGGACACAGAATAAATAAATCTCTAGAAGTAAAATTCTTTAATCAAATAAGTATCTTTCAAAGCTTTGAGTGCACATGTCAGATTACCTTCCAGAAATGTACCAGTTTACTTTTCCATAGTATATGAAAGCACATGGTTCTTTTCACATCACTAGCTTTTATATTTTCTAGCTCTGTTGTGGTTTCGCACTGTAAGGGGTCTCCAGTCTGGTGTCGTGTTTAAGGAACTTAAGGTAAACCCCAGATTTGAACAGTATAGCATCATTTCATCGTGTTTACATGAGGCTAGTTTTATATACAGTTGGGCACACCCTCTGGCAGCGTGTGGTATTCTGGACTCAAGCCTCCGAGAGCTGGAGCACCTGCCAAACCGGGAGCCATAGATGAGGTGGAGCTGGATTTGAATAAGGTGGGCTCTTTTCATTGGGAAGAAGCTAAATTGTCACTTTCAAAAATAATACACACACCTGGCAGGGGAATCTTGGATGCACCAGAATGTGACCTTGACATTTTGCTGAAGAAGTGAGAGATTGGGGGAGGGGGATGGTAATAAGAGTGGAGAGAAGCTAGTTGTAAGAATTGATCTCTTGATAGGAAGAGGTGGCTTTAGTACAAAACTCCACAGGGGCCTAAGTGGAAAATGAGAATACAAGTTGTTGTTGTCGTTTTTAATTCTCTTTTTCAAAAATTTTTTTAACGTTTTTTATTTATTACTGAGAGAGCATGAGCATGGGAGGGGCAGAGAGAGGGGGAGACACAGAAGCCGAAGCAGGCTCCAGGCTCCAAGTTTTCAGCACAGCGCCCGACACGGGGCTGGAACCCACAAACCATGAGATTATGACCTGAGCTGAAGTCGGATGCCCAACCAACTGAGCCACCCAGGCACCCAAGAATTTGAGTTGGGACATGTATGAGTGCAGACCTGGGCCTAAGAAAGTGCCCCAGGATAGAAGAGAAGCAGTAGAGCAGGTTCATCCTGGATTTGGATCCCACCTCTTCCACTTAGTAGCTTTGTCACTTTGACCCTCTCTGGGGCTTGTTTGCTCTCCAGTTGGGGGGTGGGAGATTTAACCAAGTGTGCTTTTAGATCCTTTGTGATTGATTCGCTCTCATCTGGTGGCAGGGAATTGGGGGCATTTGTCCCAGAGTTCTCATCCTGCATGTAGTAATTATTTGTTTGGTCAGTCCTTGATAAAGGACCTGAATTATGCAGAGCACTCTTCTTAAATCTTTTTTTTTTAATTTTTTTTTAACATTTATTTATTTTTGAGACAGAGAGCATGAACAGGGGAGGGGCAGAGAGAGAGGGAGACACAGAATCCGAACAGGCTCCAGGCTCTGAGCTGTCAGCACAGAGCCGGACGCGGGGCCTGAACTCACGGACCGTGAGATCATGACCTGAGCCGAAGTCGGACACTCAACCGACCAAGCCACCTAGGCGCCCCTTCTTAATCTTTTTTAAATTTAAATTTTTATTTTTGAGAGTGAGAGATTGAGAGAGCATGGGCAGGGGGAGTGGCAGAGAGAGAAGGGGACAGAGGATCTGAAGCAGGCTCTGTGCTGACTGCCCGATGTGGAGCTTGAACTCACGAACTGTGAGATCATGACCTGAGCCGAAGTTGGATACTTAACCGACTGAGCCACCCAGGCATCCCTGCACGGTGCTCTTATTTGCAACGGATCAAACACCTGATTAGAACTAACTTTGGCAAAATTTGAGAATTGTTGGAAGTCTTTTGGTATGTACTTCGTGGAATAGGAAGAAATGACTGGAAAACGAAGTAAGGACACTGAATCCAGGGCCTTCAATCTTGCCAAGATCCTGTCTGTCTCTCTCTCCAAGTGTGGGTTTTATTTTCTCCTTTTGCACAATTGCCTATTACCTGAGTAAGGGGTTATGTTCACATCCTCTAGCATCTTGAAGCTAGGAAATGGTTCTTCCTCCACTGTATCTAAATAGGAAAATTCAAAAAAGGACTCCCAGTTAGCTTGGTGTGGGTTGTCCCTATGCCTGGACTCATCTGTATGTCCTAGAAATGGGTTATTCTGGCCCAGATTGGGTCACATGTTCATCTATGAATTATCTCTGTGATCAGTGAAGCAAAATCCTGTAGGAAGATGGCATTTGCCTTGAAGGACCACTTGGTAGGCATAGGAAGAAAAATTGTTCAATAAAATCCTGGTGTGGAGGAGATTTTTTTTTAAACGTGGTCTAAGGGATTCATGAACTAGGCAGCAACAGCATTCAAACAATTGTTTGTACACATCCCATTAATTAAAAAAAAAAACAACCCACCAGTATACTCCACAATGAGATACCATCAATTCATCCCCATAAAGATGGTTGTTGAAAGAAAGAAAGAAAGAAAATAGTGTTGGTGAGGATGTGGGGAAATTAGAACACTTGTGCACTGTGGAATGTAAAATGGTGCAGCCACTATGGAAAATAGTATGGTAGTTCCCCAAAATAAAAAAAATTTAGAATTACCATATGATCCAGCAGTTCTACTTGGAGGTATATACAAAAGGAAATTGAAACCATATTTGTACACCAGTGTCTGTAGCAGTGCTATTCACGATAGCCAGAAGGTGGAAATAACCCAAATGTCCCTTGACAGTTGAGCAGGAAACAAAATGTGGTCTCTACATACAGTGGAATATTATTCAGCCTTAAAAAGGAAGGAAATTTTGATACATGCTTACAACATGGATGAACCTGGCACATCATACAAAGTAAAAGAAGTCAGCCACCAGGACAGATAATCTGTGATTCCATTTCTGTGAGGTACTGGAAGAGTTGAATTCATACAGACAGAAAGTAGTTACCAGGTACTGGAGATGGGGCTAGTGGGGAGTTGGTTTAACAGGGACCGAGTTTTAATTTGAGATGAAGTTCTGACAATAGTGGTGGTAAATGCATAAAAATATGAATGTACTTAACTGCCTCTGAACTGTATACCTAAAAATGGCTAAAATGGTAAAATTTGATGTATAGTTTACCACGGTAATTATTTACAATAATTTAAAGTACAACATACAAAAATACAACAAAAAAATTTTAATAATTTAAAATACAACATACAAAATTTAAAAATACAATATACTTCTTGCATGTTTAATGTGATACCTAAGTAATCATTTAAGTGAAAATGTATCCAGTGGAAATCAAAGGTATTTGATACCTCCTCTCTATTTAAAAATGTGTAAACCCATTCTTTAACAGTAGAAAATTTTTCATTATTCCTTTTCTCCTTTCCTCATATTTGTAGTCTGCTTCTCCCACAGAATTTTATCCTAATGTAATATTGTACACTTACGGGTCTTTGGCTGATTACATTATACTTGTCTGCAACAAAAACAGTACATAAATAGAAATCTTAAATTATTTTCTGTGAGTAAAAGGCTGTAGGTGTTCTGGATTGCTGTGGCCTTTGATTGCTGGGGCAATTAAGACCATCTAAATGTTACAAATTTTCATAAAGTTTTCTTTGTTTATTGGAAATGCTTCTTAATGAGATGGGACATTTAAAAACCCATGTAATTTTGGATGACTCACTTATTGCTGGAATGACTCGGGGTTTTCAACACGATATATATTCCTATTTTTTGTTTTTCCAGATCTGTGTTCTGAGTAAACTTGTTCACATAAATAGATGGGAAATGAAGGAGTTAATTGGAGCAGCATGTCTCAATTGTTTGAACTCCTCAAGTTCCAAGCAAAAAGTTAGACATCTGTCATTATTTTTAGTCTTGTACTTGCTGGCAGTTCGATTTACTCCTTCGTATTTGTGACAAACAAGGAACTGGAAACCATCTAATTTGCAAAAAGATTTACCCAAGTCATCAGTCACTGAATTTCTCAGTTTTTTGAAAGTGTACCAAGAGAGCTTCATGAAGATTTTAGGTAACAACTATGTCTATCATTCTTTGACTTAGAGACCTTGTTTACCTTAATTTACCTAAAGGATTGAGAAAATTAATGTTAATTTAAAAATACACCTTTGCCAGCACAGTATCTTAAGATGTGTTTTATCTTCTCACGTAAAGTATGTATTGTCAAAAACCTTAGGTCTGTAGATTTTAACTTGCTGTACTTATGGAAAATGTCAACCATAAAATCTAATGAAGTCTGTTCTTATTGTCAAACCAATCAGTTCAATCAGACTTGGCCTTTTGTCAGAAAAAGCCTGACTTCGCTTTCACCCAGTATTTTTATGAATATTTTCCAACATACATAAAAGCTGAATGATTTATGAAGTGAACACCCATAAAGCCCTTCACCTAGATACTATGGTAAACATCTTGTCAGTGGGCTTTACAACGTATTCGTTTATTTACCCCCTTAACCATTTATCTTTTCACCTGTTTACCTTTCACAATTAGTTTCAAAGTAAGTTGCCAATGTGAATATAATTCACCTCTAAATACTTCAGTGTGCAGGGGCGTCTGGGTAGCTCAGCTGGTTAAGTGTCTGACTTTGGCTCAGGTCATGATCTCACAGTTTGAGTTCGAGCTCCATATTCGGCTCTGTGCTGACAGCGTGGAGCTGGCTTTGGATCCTCTGTCCCCCTCACTCTGCCCTTCTCCCTCCCTCCCTGCCTCTCTCAAAAACATTAAAAAAAAAAAAAAAACTTCAGTGTGCATATCATTAATGTTCAGTATTTGCTGATAATATTTTGAGGTAAAATTTATACACAAATGCACAAATCCTTTGTGGATCATGAGATTCATCCTGACAAATAACACACACCTGACTTGGACTCCCGTCAGTTGTAGTGCATTACCCTCCCCTCACAAAGGTCCTTCCTACCTTTTCCCAGTCAGCTCCTTCCACGGCCCTGCTGCCTCTCCCAGAGGCAGCCATCGGATTTCATTTCATCATATGAGTTTTGCGTGTTCTAGAACTTCAGGTAAAAGTACATTTATGTAAGGCTTCTTTTAGTGTAATTAAGATTCATCTATGTTGCATGTATCCGTAGTTTATTCCTTTAGATCGCTGAGTCATATTCCAGTATATACATGTGTCACACTTTATTCTTCTGTTGATGGTCACTTGGGCTGTCTCCAGGTTTGGTGATTATGAATAAGACCATCACCATTCATGAACAGACCTTTTTGTAAAAGCATACTTTCATCCCACTTGGTTGAATACTTTGGAGTGGAATTGCTGTGTCCTAGAATAGTCTGTTTAGTTGTGTAAGAAATTCACAGACCTTTCTCAAAAGTGATTGTACTGCATGTATGATGCATGAAAGATCTCATCGGCAACACTAAATGTTGGCAAAATGTGGAGCCAGTCTTTCTAAATTTAGCTGTCTGGTGGGTACGTAGTGGTTTCTTGTGGTCCAATTTGCATTTCTTTGACTAATGATGAGCACTTTTTCAAGTGCTTCCTGACCTGTTGATTATGTATCTTTTTGAAATGCCTTTTCAATATTTTATGCCTTTTTGAAAATATTTTTTCCTTTACTTTTGAGTTAAGATTTCTTTTATATTGTCCATACTAGCTATTTATCAGATATGGTTGCGGATATCTTCTCCCATTTCATAGCTTGTCATTATTTTCTTAATGGAGTCTTGATGAGCAGAAGTGTTCTGGTAAGACCCATGTATCAAAAGTTTTTTCTAATGACCATTACTTTGTGTCTTCCTTAGGAAACCTATGCATCTGTGTACTCCTCAACCCTAAGTCACAAGGACAGTTGATGTTTTCTTAGAGTAGCCTTATGGTTTTACCTTTTTTAGATCTCTTGGATTCATATTGAATTAATGTTTGTATATGGTGTCAGGTAAGAGGTTAAGGTTCATTTTTTTTTTTTTTTTTTTTTATCCCATGTGGATGTCTGGTCAGTTGAGGACCATTTGTTAAAAAGTCTTTCCGTACTGAATTGCTCAAAGGCCAGGTATTTCATTGGGGTTGCACTAACCACATAGATCACTTTGGTGGGAATTAACTTTTTAACAATATTGAATTTTCTACTATGTGAACATGGTATATGATATTTTAGAATCTAAACATTAATGTTCATTTTAAGGAATATTGTAGAAATCACTTTTGATTATTGAAACAATTTGTGGAATTTGAAGATTATTAAAGACAGTCAAGACTAAAATAAGCCAATGATCTTATTTTTCTGATGGGTCGTAGAAAGTAAATCAGTTGTCTCTCATACTTTCATCTGTAATGTAATTTAATGCATAGGTTAAATCATGTTGTAAGCTTTTCCAGAGTATCCTAGCCATCATGCAAGCTCTCTCATCTGACCTGTTGTTTCACTTATCAGCACATAGATTAACGATAAATTATTTTCTGGAGTGTGAACTTCTGAGGAATTGTGATTAAATCTAGCTTAGCCTTTAATGTTTGGTGACTAGTGTAAGAGAAAGTTAATAAGCCAGGGCCTGAAGATTGGCTTTGATACGAGAGGCATTAGGGAGCCAGTGAAGGTACTTGTTTAGTAGAATGAACACCATGAAGGAAAGTGGTGTTGGGTAAGAGTGGGGTAAGAATTACTTGGAAGAGACCATCTGGAGTAGAAAAACCCTTTTAAAATTGTACTGCTCGGAGTGTGGCCAGCATACCAGGAATGTCGACATAATATGGGAGTTGATTAGAAACACATATTCTGGGCTTGACCCAGACCCACTGAACCGGAATCAGGTTTTAAAAAGATTCCCAAGTCATTTAAAGTTTGGGGAGTACTGCTCTGGAGAAGCTTGCAGTCTCCCTGGCATATGAGTAGTTAAGGGCCGAAGTACAAACAGAGCAGTTGAAATGATCTTGACAGATGTCTGACTTCTTGCACGTTTGTTCTTTCTCTTGAAGTTGCCAAGATGGATTTCCAAAATCATCATTTTGGTTTTTTTGATTTTGTGTGAGAAAATTGTCTTTCAGACAGTCTTTTTAGAAATACATTCTTAGAAATGCTACTTTATAGGCTTGTTAAAACCTTAAGAACCATAAATCATTGATTTAAGTAGATTCAGCTGACTATAAAGCTAGTCTTTTGAAAGAATCTAATGGGAACAAATAATGCAGTGTCCTATCTCTGCTATTTCCAGAGCCTGGAATTTGGGGATAAAGTTGAGATTTTGTAAAAGAGCTCGAGTGTGGTTGCTAAACAAACTATAATAGTGTGCTGCTTAGGTTGAAAGAGGGAAAAGACAGGACAGGATGGATTTTATTCTGCATTGTTATAATTGTACACTAACTAAAGGAAAATCCATTAGTAGTCTGCTGACCTTATACAGTAGCTGTTCATATTTTTCTGTTTCTTTACCAAAATTTCCATCAATGGACAGAATTTTCACATTGTTCTAATCATGGTATAGATAGATGCAGCTTTGTAGTCTGCTTGTGCCATTTAACATATTTCCCTTCAGCTCTTCTTCCCTCTCATCCCTGGCCTCCCTGATGGGCCTTCTGAGCTCCGATCTCTGGTTCATCTTGGACCCTTCAGCCTGTTATTTCCTGTTTAAGAGTCCATAGACATCCTTCACTTGCGTGTCTTGGTTCCACTGGTACAAACACACCTTGCTGACCTTACCTCCTCATGGAACTAGATCTTTTTCCTAGGATCAGCTTGCGATTCATCTGTTCTGTGAAGCCAACCCAGGTGTCCCATGGGCCTCAACCAACTTCTGGCAGTCACCATCTGCCTTTGTACAGTGGAGCCTCCTAACTTAACGGCTTCACAAGTGAGGGCCTCATAGCACAGTTCTTGTCTTCCCTTAGTCTCCAGATCTCAAGAATGGTGGCAGCAGATGACCCTGAGCAATGCTGTGCTGAGTTTTGCTGGCAGAGGAGTCATCAGAGGAACGACAGCCTCTTACGAAGATGGAAAAGATAAGAGATGAGGCCACTCTGAGCCCTGGAGCCAGGGTGCCTGGTTCACCTCTGCATTTTGAGTCTGCCAGGGGATGCTCTAGTTGAGATTGTGGCTAACTTTGAACTTTGGGTCAATTTACTTATTTCCCTGAGTTGTTTGCCAGCTAAGAAATTTGGGGGATTAACTGTAAAGAAGATAACTGATAGTTTCAAAGGGAAATGATTTTTAAAATTTTGAACTAAATTAAGAAACTTAAGTCAGAAGCTTTGTTACGGGTATGGATGAAGGAAATTTGTAGGAAAAAGCATTTAAACTGAAAGTCATTGTTCATTAGATTGCCTTAGAATAAGAATTATGACATCATCTTGTGCCAGTTATCACCTTTTAGTACTTGAGAGTACGTAGATGGAGCTGGGCAAAAGATTATAAATAATATCCTCCAGTAAAAAGGGTCACATCCCCGTCCAGCATCTGCTGTGAGCTTGAGAAGCAAAGAAAGGCTTTTGCTCAGTACAATTAGCCTTTGCTTTTCAGACTTCTTACCTCACTGCATGTTAGGCTGTGTTGACAGTTTACTTCTCAAACTTTCTTTCAATACACGGAGAAGAGGTGGACAGCAAGGGGTAAATTTGGATAGAAGGGATCAGTTAGTCATTGGAAAGGAGCGTTTTTGGGTAACCTGTTTCTGGAGGGGCAACTGGATGGCACAGTTGGTAAAGTGTGTGACTCTTGTTCTCGAGGTCATGAGTTTGAGCTCCATGTTGGGTGTAGGGATTACTTCAGAAGAAGAGTCTGTTTCTTGAGTAAAATGTTTCTGAACACAAAGGCTACAGATAAGAGTGATCATGCCTACCAGGTCTACCATCTCTGAGATTGCTGTCCTGGTATGATTTTCTTAATTGAAGCGTAGTTTAATGTACAATATGATGTTAGTTTCAGGTGTACAGCATAGTGATTCGACAATTCTGTATTTGACCCCGTGCCCACCACAGTAAGTATAGTCACTGTTGGCCACCATACGACATTACTACAGTATCACTAACTCTTTACCTTATGCTCTTTGTACTTTACATCTCTGTGACTTCTTTTAGAACTGGAAGTTTTGTCCTGGTACGATTATTAAAATTTGCCTCCTTTCTCTCAAAAACGTCTTGGTTTGGATGATAAATTACATGGTCACCCTACTGAAAACTGATAAAATGCTTTGTGTCAGACAGTGTACCAGATGTTTTATGTGATCCTGAAAGAATCAGGATCTGCTGTTGCCACCTTACAAAGATGCTCAGAAGCTAAGTAACTTGACCGAGATCACACAGTGGCAAGACTTGGTGAGCAAAGTAAGATACTGTTGGACTTTTAAAGCTACTTAATTTTTCCCAGTCTGCTACACTAAGCATTTAATGGGTATGGCCTTCATTGATTTTAGGATCTAGTGAAGGAACCCTGCAGTGGTTGTGAAAGCCTTTTTCTGGAAGAGAATGTGGGCTGGGGGATGTCTGGATAAGGATAGAGGTGATGTGATGCCTATGGTGGGGATGCTGGGAGTGAAAGTAGAGTTGTGTTCAGGTCACAGAGCTGGATGCACGTAGCCATCAGTATCCTTAAACAGCCCTGCTGCTGAAGCCTGGGTCTGTCAGCTTGGGATGGGAAGGTTATGGAAGTTGTATAGATACTATTGCTCAAACTGGTGTGTGCATACATATCAGCTGGTAATCTTGTTAAAATGCAGGTCAATTCCATAGATCTCGGGGGTGCTGAGATTGTGTATTTATAACAAACTCCTGGTGATGCTGATGTTGCTGGTCTTCCTCACTAGACTTTGGGCAGCAAGAGTACAGTCGATGATTAGATCCTTCCTGCCAGAGGCATGGGGGTAGTCATGCACACAGATACCCTCATTTTAGAGGTCAGGGTGGGGTGGGGGCAGTTGTGTCTAGGCAGAAGTGGCCTCGCTGTGGGGTGGAAGGGACTATATAGATAGCTGGTTTAGTGGGCACAGGTACTGAAATATAGATGTTTTTAAAGGCAGCATTGTTTTTGTAGTTAGTACATGTAGATTATTTTTAAAGTTTGTCCTTAGCTTGTGTGAGGGTGGACCTAGAGAAGCAGGAGGGAGTGTTCTGGGGTGGGAACAATACCAACATGGTGCAGTGGTGAACAAGGTTTTAACAAACACAGACAGGGAGCAAGCAGAGTATCTATAGCCAGACAGGAATAACGTGGATGGATGACACAGCAGCAAAGCTCTAAAGAAAAAGGAAGGGAAAAAGAAAAAGAAAAAACCACCTCTAATGGGAGGAGTCTCTCCCACAGACTGGTCATTTCTCCCCTCTCAGCTCTGCCTGAGTGCCCAAGGACATAGGGGTATGTACTGCAGGTGGTTCTCGCTAGTTTATCCTGTGGCTAATGGTATTTTTCTTGCCTCTGCCCACCTGGGACCCTGTCTGTATTGGTCACTGCCCGTATGACATGGGAGAACAGGTGAGGCGGAGTACTGCCACCAGCATGGTTTAGGTGTGAGCAGCCTGCCTGCTGAGGCTGGGACCTTTGCTCTCTACCCTCTTTTCTGGGGAGGAGGCCTTGTGACTACAGGTCATGATGGCAGAGGACTGATACGGGAGAGCACGTCACCAAAGAGGAAATGGCGGAGGTTCCAGAATATCTGGGCAGAGCTGTACTTTGTTGCTGGAGCTGTGAGTGGTCACAGAAGTGGGGCCTTGGTCCTGAGCAGGACCCCTGAGTGAAGGCCCCAGCAGCCAGAGGCATCGGTGAGCCTCCCAGCTGGCTAGCTGGGAGGCTCAGAGTGCTCCTGGAAGGCCGGAGACAGGGCGTTGGCAGGGCCGGCTGGTGGGAGCTCCTGAGCACTGGATTTCTGAAGGGGCGGAATAGCACTGGGACTGTTGCTTTTCTTTCTGTCTGTCTGAACTGTTTAGCAGTGTTGCCTCAGTCTGTCCCTATGTCCGGCCGCCCGAGGGAAGGGAGGCTGGACCTGACAGAGCTGCTCATGACTCATGCCCATCCTGTTGGGGCGAGAGGAACCAGGGACAGGGATTGTCCTGGTCAGGGCAGAGCTTACTCTGGCCTGTGGGTGGTGGGACATACGAGGGCAGCCTGGCGACTCCCTTCCCTCTGCTGAAGCTGACCCCTTTTCTCTGTGATGTGCTCCAGACAAGCCTGGAGCACCAGGTGTTGTTTCCCAGGGTCCCAGTATGCAGTGTTTTCTGAAGGTTACTCCATCCCTCAGTGGTAAACACTGCTGTGTCAGGGTGCTGCTCAGGGGCCACTTGGAGCACATAGATTTTTGCTAGCAGGATTGTGAAGCTTTGCATTGGGCTGCAAAACCAGGGCTTGAGCAAGCAGCTGGAGAGAATCCAGGACTAGAGTGTTTTTGGGTTTGGGGGTGGAGAGCAGAGGGAGGGGAAGGGAGGGGCAGGAGGGCAGAGCTACACAAGCAGGCAGTCACTGCTTTGGCTTTGCTGTCAGCGGAGAGGACTTCAGTCGTGCCTCAGGGCCGCTTGGCCACCATTGCTGGAGACCGGAGGGCGCTGCCTCGGAACCCTGACTTACCGGCACTGCACCCGGACTGTTCCAAGTAGCTGTTGTGCTATCTTTTCCCGGGGAGGCAAGTCTCCTCCCTGTCGTCCCCTCCTGCTCCTCCCCCATTCTGTGAGGGATGATGCCGCTTTCTATTGCACAGCTCAGCCGGCTGATGTCACTGGCAGCGGGAAGCATCAGCAGCCTGATCACATGCTGGCCCAGTCTGTAATGCAGACGGGATAGGGGTGTGTATGTGGGGAGGGGGGCTGTATGGCAACCGCTCTTGCTCTGACGCCCCCAAAAGTGCAGAGGCAGCGGCCGCAGCATCCGGCCGACTTGGATGTCTGCTCCTTGAGCTCGGGGAAACTATTATTATTAATATTTATTGTTGATAATACTGGGGAAAACAGCCCTTAACTCTGGGGTTTCTGCTGTCCTCCTGTTCAAAGCAGACTTCCAGGACTCAGAAGAAACAGTTACGAGCAGGATGCTTTTCCCCACCTCTGCGCAAGATTCTTCCCGGGGCCTCCCAGATGCAAATGACTTGTGCCTTGGCCTGCAGTCCCTCAGTCTCACAGGCTGGGACCGACCCTGGAGCACCCAGGACTCCGATTCCTCAGCCCAGAGCAGCACACACTCGGGTGAGTGCCAGAAAATGAGTTGGCTGGGGGAGGGGGACGCATGGGGTGGTGAGCAGAGACATCCACAGCAACAGTTGTTCTCTTCCCCTTTGCATCCCCCCCCCCCCCCCCAATACAACATGGAGCTGTTTTGCAAGAGATGGAAATGCTGGCTGTGAGCGTGGCAGGACAGATGGTTGCTTGTAAAGGCAGGCATGGCTTTTCCACTTACCCTGATAAATTCCCTGGAGTTGTTAGTGTGCACCTGGGGTGGCCCTGAGAAGGGTCCCCAAGGTGACAGTCTTATGCAGAAAAGATCCAGCTAACCCCCCGAGTGCCCAGGCCTGTTTTGGAGATGATGAAGCAAAACACTTTTCAGTGGGGGAGGGGACTTCAGGGGCTGATCCCTGGATGTCCAGATTCTGTTTCTCAGTGGTTTTTATAACTAGGGACCTGTATATGAGGATGGGTGAGTCCCTAAATCATGGCAAGGGAGTAATTTTAACCTCCAGTGTGGCTGGGTGGTATTAGAATATTGGAATTGGCTTTAACATACGGGTAAGAACATTGACCCTGGAAAGGGACAGGCAGGGTCAGTGGGGTGGAGTAACTCTCAGCTGCGGAGGCTTTGTTTTTCTTTGTGTGAAGGGTAACCAAATGGATGGAGGAAGAGCCACTCCCCTTTAGGACCCCTTGTTGCCTTGGGAGGATTTGATGGGGACAGCCTGAAGGGGCTTCCAGGCCAACCCCGTGAACTGCTTCTGCTGAGAACTTCCCAGTGCCCGTTTCTTTCCCTCTTGTACACGGGGGAGGGTTGGCCAGACCCAACCAAATCTTGGAGTGTTCAGGAAGAAATGGGAACTTCAGAAATACTATAGGTAACTTAAAACCCATGTATTTTGCTTTATGTACATTATACCTTAATAAAAAGAATAGCAGCAGATACTTAGGGAACATGGAAAGTTAGTGGGGGGCAGCCATTTCCTATTGGTGCTGACCGTGGGATTCACTGAGCCTGCCATCCTTCCCTCACCTCCTCAGCTCCAGAAACTGGCAGTCATGGTAGCCAGGTACCGTCTTGCTGATTTCTCTGGCCTCCACCCTATTTGGCCGCAGGTCTTTTTTTAGAATGCTTTGCAGAGCCCGGGACTGTTGTCTGTTGGCATTATCCCATTTGATTGGGGGTAGGGGTTGGATTTTTTTTTTTTTTTTTGATTTGAGGATGGGGAAGAGCTTTGTCTAAGTAACTACCTCTGGGTTAAGGTAGAATTTCTTGAAGTACTGGCCTTCAGTTGACTCAGGTTTTTCCAGAAAGATTGGTAACTGCCCTGGGGCAAGGAAGTGTGGCATCCTGTGCCTGGAGATCTTGGCTGGAAGGCCATGGTTGCTTCTTTTATGTGGTACTCTGAAGTTGACCCAGATGGCCTGTGAAGCTGACCTTGTCCTCATTCCCACTGTATCTGAGCAGAAAACAGAAGAGCTTATGTAGGAGGTGGGCACCTGTCTGTGGTGACCAGTGTTTGACTAAGGCACTATCTCTCACTGGTGTCAGATTGGGGCGTGGCCCTTCTTTGGCTCTGGTCTCTGTTAGCTACAAGGGTCCTTCTGAAAAGTACTACTGCACACAGGTTGCAGGAGGGCGCAGGTTGGGGCTTGGAGAGCGTAGCCTGAAAGTTACTGTGAAATTAGGCTGTAAAAAAACAGCTTGGACCCAGTCGTAATTCCTCCAGCTTCCTTGCTGCCTGAAAGTCCTGTGCTTGTAGCTATTTGTCTCCAGAGTGGGGATGAATTTATTTCTTCACCTTTCATCTCAGGCACATCAGTGATAAATATCACATGATTTTGTGGATCAGGGAGGGACTGCAGTCTGTGGCCCTAGCATTCACAGGGACCAGAGGGCTGCCCCAGTGCTGTCATCTGGCTATGGGCAGGGTTAGTGTGGCCGTGTCTTCCTTTCTGAGGGTTAAGGACACACCCATCCCTCACATCCGTGATGTCCTCGAATTTTGGAGCTATGATGACGGCCATCTCTCTTCTTTTCCCTGAGCTCTGGGCCTTCTCAGCCCACACGAGGGTACTGCCTACTGGAGTAGGATGCAGCCCTCCCACCAGCCAGCTGCAGTGCCAGATCGGGCACCCTTGCCAGCAATGCGGGAACATGCGGCCCACATTCCAGTGCCTACACTGCCTTCTCTTCTGAAGACCAACTAGCTCAGTTTCTTTAGGGAGGGAGGGAGGTGTTTCAACATCTCTGGGCAGTCTGGGAGTTATCCATGCTGTGTTTTGTGGAGCACAGGTGCAGGCTTGCTCCTTGGGCTCTGCTTGGTGACACATTGCCCCAGGCAGCTGTGGCTTCATCACTGACCACTTTCTGCCATCGTATGTGTTCATCAGTGTTGGGGGTAGGGGAGGAAGATGGCAGGGCTCTTACCTGAAAATCTTGGTTAAATGTATTCAGCAAGCATTGAGCCCTGGCTATGTGCCAGGTACTAGATTAGGCTCTGGAGGTCCATCGATGAATAAAATTGTTGCCCTTACAAATCCCTGTAGCTACCAAGGGTAAACAGATGAGAAGGTATACCAAAGGCAGTGTGATAGTTGCTACAACAGGGGCTTCCATTTTTTCCACTAAGGATTTTTTCTTTTTTTTCCACAGGGACAACTTTTAACTGGGTTCTCAGCATGAGACTGGTACATGGAGACCTTTCTTAGGGGGCTAGGATCCTTCTGCTACATGGGCTCCATTGGCCTCAGAGGCCTGCTTTTGAAGCCCCTGGGGTGGAATCTGGTTTTGAGATTAGTGCCTGCAAGGCCAGCATCGGTTTGGTTATGGCGCTTTGTGGGGTCCCTCCTTCTAGAAAGACTGGGCCTACCCTGAGGCCTCACCTCTTGCTGGGAAGAAAGCCTTTTGGAGAAAGATGAATGTTAGACATTGGTTTTTCCCTGAGACCCCAGTGGCATGTGTCCAGCACTACCTTTGTTGTCCTTGTAGTGTGTCTGAAGTCCCGTAATAGAACAGTAGAACCACGAAAGCTGTCCTCAGTATCTTGGGATGGGGGATGGAATGACTCATAACTACCAGTTGTTGACCGCTTCCTACGTGAAGTCCATCACGTGACTTTAATGCTTGTACAATCCCATGAAATGGGTAGTCATTACTTCTATCATAAAGATGGGTAGGTAAGGTCACAGGTTGTGAAGTACCAGAAGTCACACAACTGCCAGAACTCACAGTGCTCTTTGGTTCCAAAACTCTTGTGCTTTCTATTACACCTGTGTTCCTGTGAGCAGAACTCTTAACGTGTTGGACAAGAACACCTATGTTAAGGTATTTCCACATACTGCCCTGGGGCTGTCCATCCAGAGGTGATGTATTCCCTAGCTGAGACCCCTCAAAGCTACAGTGTGCCGTAGACAGTTCTGACTCCCCTCTACCTGAGTCTCAGCTCATGAGCTGTGCCCACCCAATGGATCGGTCTCCCTGACTTCCCCCTGGGGACTCTGTTGCAGGGAGTATTACTCAGCATGAAGGGGGTGACTGAGAATCTACTTTGGGGAGGCCTGGAAGCAGGGACTCTTAATGACTGCCTTGTATCGAAGCCCAGTGGGTAGACCAGATGTTCTGTCTGAGGATGCCAGAGGCCATGCCCTGTTTTCTCCCACTGTCCTTTAGAAGTCCCCAGGGGACTAACCTGTCCACCTTCTCTGGTTTCTGCCCTGACTGCTAACCAGTCAGGTTATGAATGGTATGTTCCCATGCTGTGTTACTTGCAGGCTCCCTGTTGGTGGGCAGGCTGGATCAGCCTGGAGTGAGGGGGGACCCTCGGCATTTTGATTTTGCTGCTGCTATACTTCCAAAACAGCCTTTCTGAGGTGATACTCAAAACAGAGTTGGGCTCCTCATCTGTGGAACATGGACTTCTTGGCCTGGACCAAGTTCCGCTCCTGCAGATCTCCTTCAACCATCCATTTCTCCACTACTGTGTCCCCAGCATGCAACACAGCACCTGGCTCATGGCTTTTTAATAAGTATCTGTTGAATGAACGATGAATGTCGAGCCACTGTGTTGTTAATCCTGGGTAGTTTTGAACTGCAGAGTTCAGTCAAGGTCTCTCCCATTCTTCTGCCTCCCACGTGTTTTGATCAGCTGGATGGATGGATTCTTCAGAGATCAGTATCTCTGAACCTCCATAGTTTCTAGGGCACGAAGATGCATTTACAGAAAATTTTGTCATACACTGGAACAGGAATTCTATCGTGGACTCAGGAAGTCTACTGAGAAATAGCATTTAGTGCAGAGATGAGGGAGGGCCTGGGAAGCAGTATGATAATAGGGTGCCTCCTAGGCAGGAAAGAAATTGGGTACAGGGGGAGCATGTGTGCTGACCTTACGTGGGACTTGGGTATGTCGTTTCTTCAGGTAATGAAATTTGTGCAGTCATCTCCTCTCTCTAGAGGAGAAAGGCTCTGTTGGGTGCCACATTGCGTCTGTGGGATCCAGGGTCAGTGAAGGCAGCTCACACTCAAATGATAGCCTACCACCTGAATTGGAGTGTGGTGTAGACTGCAGGGTTGGGGTTCCAGGCAAAGAGCAGTCTGTTGTTATACCTGGAATGAGTGCTGCCCTCCCACTTCCTATCTGTGTGCCTTCAGATGGATTTTGAGCACAAACAACCTAGAACTAAGGGTTGGGAGAGAGAAGGAAGGGTTCCAAGTATGTGGCCCTAAATCTCAAGCTAGAAATAATGGCTCCTGGTGTGGGTTTTTTCCATGATTACTCCCAGGAGTTAGCAGGCATCTGACTCTGATGTCTTGGGCCTAGTCTCTCCCGAAGCTGAGCTCGAACTCAGGGAATTGGCAATACCCACATACAGTTCCAAACTCTTGCTGCTGCCACCATCAGGCTCTGGGTGACTTTGTACTCTTGGGGAAGGCTTCAGAAAATTCGAACAGTGACTCAGCTGTAAAAACCCACAGGAGCTGGCATAGAAGGGTGAAAGTGGAGAAAGTTAACAATCGGTCTAAAAATATTCCTGCTGATTTGGTCTCTTGTACCCTCTGAGGTAGCATTAATGAGCTGGAACCCTCTGCCAGGTCTTCTCTTCCCCGTGACTTCCCTGAGAGCTGTCTGTAGCTGATCCTAATTCCTGCCAGCATGTGAGTGGTGAATGGTGCCTCTGCTCCAAGAAGAGCACACTGCTTTTCTTAGTCACTTTTGGAAGATACAAGTGCCATATGCTTGGCCACCAGGGCTGGAGGTACTTGGTAAACGTCAGACTTCCTACGGTCCCTGAGTTGTGGAGTTCAGGAGTAGAGCAAAGGTCTAGGGCCCTGGATCCCATTGAAAAGTGACTATGGACTTCTCTCCACACTTACCAGCCCCCAAGCCATACAGGTTAATGCTTGACATCTGGCCTTGGGGAAGCTCTGTGCCCTGTGATGGGGAGTGGACTTCAAGATACTGACCTGCAGCATAAATGACCTAGCACTTGCCCTGGATTTTAGATTGTGTAGCTTAAAGAGCGTGCCTTTCTAGTAGATATACTTACTACTTCAAGTTACGAAGAGGGAAACCATGGATTGCTAGCTTTTTGGCTCTTTCCCTCCTGATTCCCAGCTAGTGGGAATCAGTGTTAGTCACACCAGGGGAAGTATGGTGTCATGGGCTGAGCCAGGAGTAGGACAGGTTCCATCTCTTGAAATGAGGTTCCATCTTCCCTAGAAGCTTTTCCTTTGATCTGTAGATACTCAAAGAACTACCTGCTCAGGTGCCATGTGAGTAGACTGTATAGGGACACTCAGGTCACTCTAGGAAATCTGACCACAGGTGACAGTTTCTAGAAACCTAGCTCCTTCTTTGGGTTGAAGGAAATCTCAAACCACGTGGAAAATCATAAGCCTGTTGATACTAGGTTTTTTTGCCTTCCCCATATCTTCTAATCAAACTCCTACTGTATTCTTGGCCCTCCCAATGTAACATTTGCAGGAAACTGCTGCAGTGGAGGTTCTGATGTGACCCAGGTGTGTGAATCCTGGGGCATCCTGATTTTTTGTCTGCTAAATGACATTGTCCCTTTCCCTTTTTCTTCTGTGTGGTTAGGATAGTTTTCAGTGAAGCACTCTTTCCTGCTTTTAGTACTTGAATGTGGAAGTAGGTACACATAGCTGTGAGGGTCCCAGCAGGTTACCGGAAGGATTGAGCAGGGAGGTGCTTCTCCTGTCCTGCCCTTCCTCAAGCGCAGAGTAGGCTCTCTTCAACCTGTACCTATATATACTTAGTTCTCTTTGAAGAAAGTATTTGAAACTAGTGGAAGGAGTATTGTCACAATTTGATGTGACAAGTAACTCTACTTCTCTCAACCTCTGTTTTGGTGATGGGCTGGGTTGGGATGAGCTAAGATTTTTTTGCTCCAGTTCTGAGTTGCTGCTAGGTCAGTATTGTGTCCTTGAGTTGAATAACCTTGATCGAAAGGGTGCGGCCTCAGTGAGCATACTGGCTCTAAGGGATGTGATGTTTCTTTCCTTTTAGTACTGCCCAGCAAATACTGATCACCTGCTCTCTGCCAGATGTTGAGTTAATTACTGTCGGAGTGGCTTGGCATGGTTGGTTGAGAAGGCAGAACTTTGTCCACATGTGTGCCTGCAAATATCCATACAAATGTTTTTGAGGCTTTAAAAAGCTTGTTTAAAAGAAGATTATTTCTTATAGGCAGAGACTCCAAAGGTACTTAGTTACCATTCCCCACCCCCTGGGGATTCTAGGCCCTGTTACTTGTGCTTGATTCTCCTTTTCCGGTTAGATCCGGTTACCTTGAAAGAGGCAGAGAAAGTCAAATGGGACCGGACTAGTTTCACTTCGTGTCATTTAAAAAAGCCTTTTTGTTTGGGAATAATTTCACATTTACAGAAGTTACAAAGTTATACCAGGAATACATGTATTTCCTTTATCTGGATTCTCCTATTATTTTTTTATTTTTAAGTTTGTTTATTTTGAGAGAGAGCGAGCGAGCCTGCATAACGAGGGGATGGGCAGGGAAAGAGAAAATCCCAAACAAGCTCTGTGGTATCGGCGCACAGAGCCTGACAGGGGGATCAATCCCATGAACTGCAATGTGAGATCGTGACTCGAGCTGACCAGCTGACTGACTGAGCCACCCAGGCGTCCCCAGATTCTCTTATTGTTGACATTTACCTTTATCATTTGCGCATTATTGTACTTAAATATGTTCATAAGTGACAAAACAGTTCTCAACTCCATTCAACTTAAAGTTGATCTAATATTTAAACTGTTGTTCATAGTCCAGTTTTGTCAGGTAACCCAGTTGGATCCTTCATAGCACTTTCCTCTTCCTTCTTCTGTCTTAGCAGGTGGTGTCTGCCCCAAGCAGTAGGCCCTACCTCCCTTGGTTTTTGCTCAGTATGAGCTTACAGAGAATTTTGGTTGTCTTGAATATTTTTCACAATGTTCGCCTTGTTCCGGTCATCACTCTTTCTGAGACTATATTACCACAATCTATACCGCTCTTTTATACTCTGTGTTTGTTCCTGCTTACTGTCACTCTCCCTCTGTCCTCCCTACTCACCCTGCACCCAACTAGTGTTTCCCGAGACCAGACTCTTTGGGAAATGTCCTATAGCCGCCTTGCTTTTTTTCTTTTAGGTATTAGTTGCCATTATGCTGTAAGAGCTGTGTTTAACCTGCAGAAATAATGATATATCAAAGGTTTTGGGGGCATGGTAAGGGGAACTGATTAGAAGAGTGATGTAGCAAGCCTCAGGTTTTTTTAGATGAGTGCTTCTCACACTTTAATGTGCACACCGACCTCCTGGGGATCTTGTTCAGAGCGCAGGTTCTGATTCAGTAGGTCTGGAGTGGGGCCCACGTTGCATTTTTAATGAGTTCCTACAGTGGCAAGGTTCTAGAGAAGTTTCAAGGCCTGGATGATTTAGATCCCAAGGCACTGACCTTTGGTAGGGGAGAGAGCTTTGTCAGTAGTTGATGGTCTTAAAAGGAATTTGAACAAAGAGAAGTGTCAAGAACATGAAGACAAAAAGATGTAAGTCCTGAGTATTAAAGGTAGCTAGTGAATGGTGCATTATAGGAGATACAACTCAGAATCAGAATTAGGTCCCACTCTGTCATTCACTAGCTGTTACTTATACAAATGCTTGCCCTTTGAGCTTTGATCCTTGATCCTCTCTTTAAGATGGGGTAATAGTACTTTTTAGGATTCAGTGAAGATTATTTACCTTCAGGTAGAAGTGCTTCTAACAAAGTGTCTAGCACATGCTATATGTGCAGTAAATGGAAGTTGCTATTAGCAAGTAGTAGGAGCTTGATGGAACCTGGTCCAGATTGTAGAACAGACGATTGACTATGAGCCATGGGCATTTAAGGAAGTGGAGTTCATTAGTGGCCAACATGGGTTGTCATGCCTTTATCTTTTTAGACCAGGTATATTATCACATTTAGAGGAGTGCTATAGACCTAATTCCTAGCTTTGACATGGGAATTTGACAAAGCCTCCAGATATCTTTGTGGGCATGGTTAAGAAAAAATTGCATGTGAGTTGAGGTGGATGAATTTGTGGCTTGTAGAACGGAGGCACCACCACAGTAGTGAATGGAAATTGACATGAATGATGAAAGTGGTCTCCAGTGGCACCCAGTTTGCTTTTTGACTCTTTCAAATGCACGTGTTTTTTTTCTTAAAAACCTTGGGTGAAAGACTCAGTTACTATGGCCTCGATTTGTTGTCCTTGATAGCCCCAGACACAAGCCCTCTGGGCCAGCCATCCTCCCTTGAGCTTTTTTCTGCATGCTGCCTTATTCTGCATTTTCCCTTGACAACTTCTAGAGCTCCCTACCGTGCTACCCCTTTTCCCAGGGTTAGCACACTGCTTTCTGTCTTGTTGCTCTCTGGTGAGTGCTTCCTCTAACCTCTGCACTTGCTGAGGGCTTTTCCTTGAGGGTACTGCTTTGTCCAGTGGAAGATAGACATTCTTCCAAGCTGAATTTACCATTTATCTCAGGGTCATTCTTTCTGTTCCTCATTACTAGTTTCCCAGTCCTTTTCTTCTCTGAAGATGTCAGTATTTGTTTTATATTTGTTTATTTTAACCCCAGGCTCAGTTATCACCATGAGTCCCTTTGATACCCATATGGGCGACCTAGCCAATTTTTTAGACTCCACACTGCACGTCAGCCAGTCGGTGGTCACACATTATCTTACCATCCTGAAAGCTCAGTCCTCACTGTTCATCCTGTCTGCCGCTTCACCCCTATTGTAGCTGTCAGCACATTGAAATTGCTGGTTTTCCATTTGCTTCAACTCTGTTGACCTGCTTTGGTCTTTCACCTGTACTACATGACCCGTCACTCACCTCCTGTGTTGCTCTTTCCATCAGCTCTTGTCTTGTTTCCTCCTTCATAGCCCCGTATGGGTCCAGTGGAGAGAAGGGCCCGTCGAGTTTAAGTGCTGTCTCTCTGGGTTGGGCCCTGGGTGCAGGTGTGGCCTTGCTGAGTTTACCCGATCAGCCTCCTTTGTCATCCCCCTAGAAGCTCTTCAGTATCTGCCAGGTGCCTATAGGATGAAGTCTCAGTGCTCTAACTTGTTTTTCAAAGGTCTGTGTAATTTGATTACTACCTCATTATTCAGCACCCTGTGAACTTGGGTTTGTAAAATGTGAAGAAAGAGGAGATCCTCCAGGGCATTGGTACCACGTGTAAGGCCGATGTATATGATCCGTTGGTTTCCAGAGGTTTTATGCCAGGTTTTGCAGCACCCGGAAGGAGCCTGGAATAAATCTTCACACCTCCTGCCTTCTCAGGACATGAGCTCAGGGGCTTTGATTTTGTGTTTCAATGAGGGAGGGGCTTGTCAAGAGTATTTGAGAATTTTGACAAGGACTATTTCTGGTGGATGTCAGAGTCCAAGCGTTGAGAGACACTTTCAACATACAGTTATAAGCTTGTGCTTAGGAAACTGCTTTCAAAGGCCTAGTTAAAAGAATGTTTCCTTAAAAACACAAAGTAATAAAGTAATGGACTCCTTGCTGTATATGGTACAGCTTCCCCCATCCTCAACACACATGCCTATTAAACTGGCTAGAATTAAAAAGACTGGTCATAACAGGTATTGGCCAGGATGCGGAGGGACTGAAACCCTCATCATTGCAGGGGGAAATGTAAAATGATACACCCCCTTTGGAAACCAGTATAACAGTTTCTTTAAAATTCAAGGATGTATTTGTCAGAATAAAATACACACATCCGCAGTATCCTCTGCATTTAAAGATACATTTGCCTTATCTTTATCTGAAAGGGAGGCCATTTGGCTAAAAGAGAGAGCGGGCTGGTGTCATCTGGCACATGCACTCTGTCCTGAATGGCATGTGTGTCTGGTTCCCTGAAAGCATGCTTTCACTTTGACTTCATGTTTGGAGAGGTTTATTCCTGCCTCTTGGGACTCAGCACAGCCCCCAGCAGGCATTCAGTCTAGCTTGGAACCGGAGAGGAAACCCACCCTGGTGACCTGTGTTTCACTCCCTGACCAGTGAGGGGAGCCAGTCACAGCCACCATCTATGAAGCACTTATGCACACTTCAGCACGTTACTTTGGTTTCACCTCACAGCCATTTGGGGTGGATGTTTTCCCCTTTCTTCAGATGGAAACGGTATCGGATTAATGCTTCTTCCCTAGCCTTCGTGCCACCATGCTCCGTGGCAAACGCGTTTATTCCTCCTCCTCATGGATAGAAAGGTGTGCTTTCCTTTGGATTCCTTAATTCTTCAAGGCCATGGGTGGAAAAATGTTCTCTTCTGTCCACTTTACCTCTCTCATCTCTTCTGGCCTTTGCTTCACTCTTTTTTTGATGTTCGGTATTTAAATGTTTACCGTGTGCTGGGCACTGCTCTGCTGAGCACTTGCCATCTGCTGTCTAGTTACTGAACCTTCCTGATGGTATTATGAAATAGTTGGTGCTCCACTCGTGATGGCTGTGAGAAAATGAGGACTCTGCTTCCCCGAGCACACAGCCATGGAGAGGTGGTGCTGACCTCGGGTTCCGTTCCAGGTTTATCTTAAGCCAGAGTGGGCTTAACCATCTGTCATTCTGCTCCATCCTCAGTGTCTGAAGTTCAGGGTGTATAGGAGAGAGTCTGTATATGCAGGAACATGGCATAAGGGAACTTCTCCGACAAGAAGACATGCTCCTTCTGAACCAGACTTGGGGGATGTGTCCTGAAATTGTATATTTTAGCTATATAGTGTTAGGTAAGAATTCTTGGGGCGCCTGAGTGGCTCAGTTGGTTAGGTGTCCGACTTCAAGTCATGGTCTCACGGTGCGTGGGTTCAAGCCTCACATCAGGCTCTATGCTGACAGCTCAGAGCCTGGAGCCTGCTTCACATTCTGTGTCTCCTCCTCTCTGTGCCCCTCCCCCACTTGTGCTCTCTCAAAAGTAAACATTAAAAAAAAAAAAAGGTGGGAATTCTTTGAATAAATGTGTTGGCAGGCAGTAAGGAGGGAGTGTGGCTTGGGCTTCCTAATGGTTCTGAAGGTGTCTCCTGAGGCAACATGGATGTGTGTATTCAGATATTAATAGCAGCTGTGACCAGGGACCCCATTGGCACATTTCCCAGATACTGTTACTGACCCTTAAGTCTGGGTGGCAGAGAGCAGTTTTGCTGCTGCTGTCACAGCAAGAACTTTGGTCTTCAAAAAGCTGTCCTGTAACTACCTCTAATGGGCCCTGGTTGGCTGTGGTAGGTGTTGGAGATTTGTCTACTTGTTATACTCTAGTGATGGTTCTGCCATGTTTCCAAGGTTGTGCCTTTGTGTATCTTGTTGGGTGGGAGAAAAGGGAAGGACTGTTGACTGGGAAGAAAATGAAGAGGTCATGAGACCTCCTTATTTCTTTTTCTCCTAGTACTGAGCATGCTCCATAACCCACTGGGCAATGTCCTGGGGAAACCCCCCTTGAGCTTCCTGCCTCTAGACCCCCTTGGATCTGACTTGGTGGACAAGTTTCCAGCACCCTCAGTTAGAGGATCCCGCCTAGACACCCGGCCCATCTTGGACTCACGTTCTAGCAGCCCCTCTGACTCAGACACCAGTGGCTTCAGTTCTGGATCGGATCATCTCTCAGATTTGATTGTACGTAACTTGTTGGGGAGTGGGGTGGGCAAGGCAAGTGAGTGTAAAAAGGGAAGTGTGTCTGCCAGAATGCAGGCAGGAGGTGGAGGCCACTGTGTGCATGTATGGAACTTCTCAGTGGAGAGGAGGATGCCTTGTGTGCTCACGGAGCAATCCGTTTCAGGACCCCAGCTGCCAACTCTCTTTTCACAAGATACTTCCAAGAGTTTGGAGAAATAGTTAATTTCAAAAGTTAATTTGGGAGTCTTGGCGTTGCTCTGTTTCTTGACCTGCTTGGTCATTTTCTTTAGCCTTGAAACTATGTGTATGGTTTATGTACTTTTACATGTTTTACCTCAAAATTTTTAAATGGTTTTAAAAATTGCATTAGTAATTATCAGCTAGGATTTCCATCCAGATCAGACTGACTGTAGCTCCCACATTCTCTTTACTGACCCAGGCCACGTCTCAATCTGAGGCTGTGATGAATCTGTTAAATGTTGCCTTGAGTTAATTTATGTACTACATGCTCCTTATCCATGGCTACGTGTGACGTGTGTGGCACCAGTGCTAAGTGGAGCTGGCAGGTGGATTAGAATAGATGAGGAATAGGGGACAGTAGAAGTAAGTATATGGGCATGGCAGTGAGAAAGCATCCTAAAATAAAATGCAATATCAGGAGCCTTCTGAGCCTGACTTTCTGTGCTGCCAACCCCACTCCCCACCTGACTGTTGAACAAATAAGAAGGCTTATTTTCCTGCCCTCTGCTCTTCTCTGTCCAGGATTGGCAACGTTGGATGTGGCTAGTTTCCCATCCATAGCATGACCTTTTAGGAGGACCCACCTTGTCACCTGTCAGCCTGTCCTAGAATATGAGAGCTGGCCTTGTTTCCACTGCTTGTTGGTTTTATGTTTAGGCCATGTTTCCAGAAGGGTAACCACAAGCAGGTCCCTTCAATGATCTGGGCTGTAGTTTATTCCCCGATAAAATGGGGTTAGATGCTTCTAGTTCTATTTATGTTAATTTAGATGGAGCTCAGTCTTGGAAATTTACTTCATAACTGACTTAATAGTTTGGGATTTTGTTTGAAGAACTTTCTCAGATACCCTACCCCAAAGGCCAATGAAGGGATACGGGCAGACAGCTCACAGAAGAGGTAGATAGAGGCAAAGCCTCTGTTTAGGAAATATTGAGTCATTTGGTTTTTTTGATAACGCAGTATTATTTTTACCTGCTTAAGTTAGTAATAGAGCCTTGACACAGGCTTATAGTGAAACCCCTACTCTTCCACATTTCTGATAGAACATGGAACCCTTATAGAAAGCATTTTGGCATTCTCCATGTAGGAATCGGACAAAAACAAAACCAACACAAAATTAGAAGAAGCTATACATACTTCAGGTTTTTATTTATAATCCTGAAAACTTGGAATGTGTCTGAATGTTTAACAGGGGAATAGGTTAGTGAAATGTAGCTTGTTCCCTAAATAGAATATCATAAATTAATTAAAAATTGTTATGAAGACTGCCTGGCAATATGAAAAAAAAAGTTGAGTTGGGAGAAAAGAATTTGTTTAAGTTCAGTATAATCTTAAATTCAGTATAATCTTAAAAATGCATGGGAAGAAAGTCTGAAAGAAAATGTCAGAGCTATATGGTATTTTTTTCATAATTTCTGTAGTGTGATTATTTTATAACAAAACCGTCCTTTAAAAACCTATATCTTCCTTTTTCCTCCCCCCAGTCAAGCCTTCGCATTTCCCCTCCTCTGCCCTTCCTGTCCCTGACAGGGGGTGGTGCCAGAGACCCTTTAAAGATGGGGGTTGGGTCCCGGATGGACCAAGAGCAAGCTGCTCTCGCTGCAGTCAGCCCCTCCCCAACCAGTGCATCAAAGAGATGGCCTGGAGCTTCTGTGTGGCCATCCTGGGACCTCCTCGAAGCTCCCAAAGACCCCTTCAGCATAGAGAGAGAGGCCAGGCTGCACCGGCAAGCTGCAGGTGAGTGTGGCTGTCACCTTGTGGGGGCCTGAGGCCTCATTCTGGGCACAGAGAGTAAGTGACCTTAGTTCACAGACTGAACTGTCCAGAAGAGGACTTGGTCGTGTGTTGAGGTCTCTGGATCTGCAAAGAATGGTCTCTTCTGTGGAGTGAGTGCTAATGGGACAAAAACTCAGGAACTTCTTTGAGGCTAAGCAGAGAGGAAAGAGGCTGTGCTCATACAGAGTTGGACCCATTTCCCAGTTGCGCTCTTTTGTGGAGACTGGCTGAGTACTAGTGTTGCTTTTGATTGTTTCATGGGTGGGTGTCTTCAGGAGGAATCCTGGAAGTGATGCCCAGAATTTTGTCTACCTCTCCCCTTTCTAATTCAAAGACCTGTCAGACATAACCCCTGCTGGAGCTCTCTTCCCCTGAGGGATGCTCTGTTGGGTAATGGGTCCACGTGTCAGCCTCTAAGGTAAGGAACCCTTAGGTTCTCTCAGGAACCCTTAGCTTCTGTCATTTAAATGACCTTAAACATGTATTGAGTCTATTCTTCATCTTTTACCAGTAGTTCGGAAGTAAATGGGTCTTAATAAGTCATTCTTGACTAAAGCTTCAGGGAGGTGTTGTTCACCAACTGCTCTTCTAAGGTTCTGGAGTTGAGGACTATAAGTGAGTGTTGAGTTTCTCCATCCATTTGTTTCTGGTGGCTTCAGATGTCTGTCTTTCCAGTCACGGAGCTGGGCCTGATCTCATTCTCCTCTGATAGTCCTGCTGCCCTGTTCACATAATGGTTTTGGCAACCCATGTTTGTACTAATGCCATTGTTTTTGGAATGACATTACCTTACTCTTGGATGAGGCCATTATATTGATTTATGTTTTTGTTTGCGAAATATTGCTGATGGTGCCCAAGTTCTTGGCATAGCAACACATTGGCCTTTTAAGGAATGAGCTTCCACGTCATTGTCCTGAATGGAAATGATGGTTCATTTCACTGGCTATCCGCCCCATTGCCGAAGGAGTAAAATGGGCAAGGATTAGCCAGTCCCCACTGAGACTAGTCCCTGATCTGGAAAGGCACAGACTGAGTGGGGGGCATGATTAAAGAGAGAAGGCTGAGCTGAGAGGCCAAGAACAAAGAGGCCTCTAGAAGTTACCAGAACAGGCCACACAGAAGATAGTTCCTACTCTGTCCAGCAAGAAAGGTTTCTTAATGGGGTGTTGTCAGAGAAACTTCACAATGGGTTTAGACAAACTTGGATTTGGTATAAACAGGAAGCAGAGTAGTTGGGGAAAAATCAACATTATCTTACAGTGTTGGCGTCAAGGAAGGTCCAGTGTCTGTCCAGGTGCCATGGAGACAGCTCTGGCAGTGATGGGACATGGTTCTGATGCAGGGAGCAGTTGAGACGTTCTTGTCTTTTGGGTTGCTAGTGGTGGTTTTTACTGGCAGTGGTCTTGACTTCTGTGACTGATGAGTTCAGAGTGCAGACAGGAGAACAATAGAATGTTCCTTATTTGAATATTTAGGGAGAAGGCCAGTTTGGACCAGTAAGTCTGTAGAACATTGTATACAAGATTGCTCTGTTTATTTTAAAGTAATTAGAAATTTAAATCAATTAGTGTTGTAAGCCATGACTAGGTAAAACTGCTTTGTGGTTAGCTTATCAGTTATATGTTTGAAAATAGCTTGGGTTGTGATCATTTTTACCCTACATAGCTGCTTTGCCTTTCCTCTCTGTTCTAGTGGAGACAGAAGTAGCGGTTTAGAGTTGTCCTACTGGGCCAACTGGTTTGATGAGGCGTAAGGTTCCTTGCCTTTCCAAATACTGGTGGATGTTCTCCCAGCAGCCAGGCTAGGACTGTGGCCTGTGTAGCTCTCCCCAGATGAGTTCGTCCCAGAAAGGAGCAATGACTTTGTTGACTCTGACCGGTTTCTTTCTCTCTTTGTCGTCTCTGTTGTCAACCAAAGCTGTGAATGAAGCAACCTGTACCTGGAGCGGCCAGCTTCCTCCCCGGAACTATAAGAACCCCATCTACTCCTGCAAAGTGTTCCTAGGAGGTGTTCCTTGGGATATTACGGAAGGTGAGCTGCCTCTGAGACCTCCTACTTGAGGGTGGGGCATGTCTCTCTAGAGCATTAAACTTGGACCTAAACCTGTGGCTCCCATATTGCTTCTGTCTGGTGCTTACACCCATCACCTGGGACCCAAGATCACTTCCGAATTGTTTGTCAAGGGAGGGAAGTCTGGGGGAAGAATGCCGGTGATCCTGTGCTTGGACCTTCCTGGGGAGAGTGGTGCCTCAGTTTCTGCCATTCTTTTCCATCTCTTTGCAGCTGGATTGATTAACACCTTCCGTGTGTTTGGCTCTTTGAGTGTGGAGTGGCCTGGTAAGGATGGCAAGCACCCCCGGTGTCCTCCCAAAGGTAATATGCCTAAAGGTAATACAGACATGGTAGGAGATTTTTTTTTCCCCTCCCTAGTATGTAATTGCACTGAGGGATGCTGGTATGTCCCAGCCGCATGCTGGTAACATGGTTTGGGCACTCCCGAGCACAGAACTTTGGGCTGACAGCACTTCTCTTCAACCTGGCACGTCCTTCTGCTTCCTCTGAGCTAATGTTCCATCAGTCCACATTGACACTGCAGTTGGAGCTGTCTGGGAAACTTCCTCGTGCACTTCCCTCCAAACCTGAACCCCGGCAGCTACTTTCCTCTCAAAATGAGGCGTCTGAAAAGCTTTCCTTTGCCTGCCTTTCTTGCCCAGTTACATTGTTGCCTGACCTAATTCTGAGATCCCTTTGGAGTTGGCAGGAATGAGGACCAAGCATCTGACTCCTCACTGGTCTGAAATGAGATCCCTTCCCTGTAGAAAGGAGCAGGTGCTATTTTCACTCTGCCCCATCTTCACTGAAAATGTTCCGATGAACTGAACCACTGGTCTAACTAGGCTTTTAAAGCAATATCTCCATGGCCCAGCAGGCTGGCCACAGACCTGCCCTCCATCCTGCCCCCAGGACAGCCTGGCTCTGCTGACCAGAACATGCTGTGTGCCCTGGGACGGATGGCTGCGTGGTTATGATGGGATCCTGTGTCCCACCTTGCTGGTCCCTTCCTTCACTCAGGTGGGAGACGATGTGCTTCTCCCTCCCATGGCCTGGCCATCTGACACAGCAAAGTGCTTCCATTCAGAGACTCTGCAGGAGTGGGACAGAAATGTGTTTTACACGTGAGACTCTTTCTCCTGGACAAAACTCCCTACTGCAAAACCAAGACTGAGGAGTAACCACCTGAGGGATGTTAATGCAGTTTCTCTTTTTATTGGAAATAGGGTATGTGTATCTGGTCTTCGAACTAGAGAAGTCTGTCCGGGCCTTGCTTCAGGCTTGCTCTCATGACCCGCTGAGCCCAGATGGCCTAAGTGAATATTACTTCAAGATGTCCAGCCGAAGGATGCGCTGCAAGGAGGTGTGTTAGCCCGGGGTCCTCTCTGGGTCGGGGTAGTTGGTGCATGAGGCAGTGGGTCTCCCACAGGTGGGTGAATATGCAGGCTGCTGGATGAGGAGTCTTGTTTCGGCCAAAAGGCTGCTCCTCCTGTTTTACAGTAAATACAGCAAGATACTCTGTTGTGTTAGAAAAACAAAAATCTTTGGTCCTCAATGGTGTATGTGTGCTCCTGCCTGTGGTGATCAGGCTGTGTCCCAGCCCTTACTCCAGCCAACACTTCTGTCCCAAACCTCTAGTCTTAGAAATGAAAACAACAGCTTTCTCCACTTGGGTTTAACTGATAATCTACAGCTGTTTCTCCCTAGACCTGCTCTCAGGCTGTGCCTTGCAACCTTCCTGTCTCTGGTGGGTAAATTCCTCTTTGGCCCACACCATCTGTGGATCACCTCTGCACTCCCATTCGGGGCTTCATTAGCTGTGTACGTTCCTCCATACACTTCTCTCTCCTTTTGCCTCTCCTGCTCCTGGCCGTGTCTGCCTGTGCCCTGAGCATCATGGGTCTCTAGCATAGGTACTCTACCTGCAGCCCTCACTGCACGTTCCTGAGCCCTGTCTCAGACTTACTGAATCAGTTTGGGAGGAGCTACAGATTCTCCACTTTGGACCACGCTCCCCAATGGTTCTAGCAGTTGATGCTTGAAAACCACTTGTCAGAGGAAGTTTGGCGTCGAGGAATCAGTGTTGTTGTTTTTTTTAATGTGGTTCCAGAGAACATCACTTTGGTGACACTGGACTAGATATTTAATATATCTGAAACTTCATTTCCTTGTCTATACAAGGGAAACGTGAAGTGCCTATTTTAATAAAAAGATCAGTTGCCAGGGGTCAGAGGGAAGGGAGGGATGCATAGGTGGAGCACAGGGGATTTTTAGGGCAGTGAAACTACTCTGTTGTAATGGTGCAATCATGTCATCACACATTTGTGGAAACTCCTAGAATGTACAACAGACACCAAGACTGAACTCTAATGTAAACCATGGACTTGGGAGCTAGTGATGTATTGATAAAGGTTCACTGCTTGTAGCAAAGGTACCTCTCTGGTGGGGGATGCTAATATCAGGGGAGGCTGTGCATGCGGTGAGGCGGCAAGGATATGGGGACTCTGTACTGTCAGCTCAGTTTTGCTGTGAACCCTAAAACTCCAGAAAGTAAAATCTGTAGGGTAAAGGGCGGAGGGGGAGCTACTGAGATGGTCACATCGGATTTAAAATAAATAATGGAAGTAACAAAGCTGACTCTTTGTTTTATAGATGTTTCCTGGTATTAGTTCACATTCTTAGTGACAGGGTAAGTTTGTCTTCCTGCTGCACAGAGACCCACCACACTGCTTTCCTCAGTGCGGCACTGCTGTCTTGTCGCTGTGTGGGGCCCGTGTTGCTCTCCCACCTTGTTACACTCCAGGGCTTGGTTAACACGCTCCTTCGTCCCTGTCCCCTGCTTTCACAGGGAGAGGCTGCCACGGCCATACCACAGACCCCCTGAGCCGCCTCCGTGCCCCTGCTGACAACTTCCTTGTCTCCTGTTCTGCCGCATCCCCTTGCAGTGATTACATGTCTGTCTCTGATGTGCTGGCTGTAGGCTGTCCTGGTTCTCCTTTCCTCTCAGACACTTAACTTCCTTGTGTCCCCTCCCTGCCCCCAGTGCGGTCAGCATTGAACTCCCTCCTCTTCTCATCTCTCCCTGTCACTTAAACGACTCACTCCTGTGGCTCTCTTCTCACTTTTAGACCCAGACTCATGTCCTCCATGAGCCCCACCTTCCCATGGGGCCTTTCTTGAGGATGCCCTATAATCCTAGACTCTTGTGTTCAGTGTAAGGAAAAGCTTGGAAAGCTTGCTGGCCCTTGGGATATAGACCAAGACTGTGATACTTGTCCATGGGGGTGGAAGAAGCAAAATTGGCTTTTCATCTTCCAGTGAAGTGAGCTCCCCCCAGTCAGATGCTCATTAAGGTCTTTTAGGCCTGGACCCCATCAGCGCCGATTCTTCGCTTTCCCACCATGCCCAGGCGGTCTGACCCCTCTGTTGAAGAATCTTCTTGGTCTTGGCCTGTTGTGTGCCCAGTGCCACCAGCCGCCTCCACGTCTTTCTCACCTGTCCTCCCAGCTACTGGTTTCTGCCTCCGGTCTCTTTCTGCTTTGAGACTTGTTGGATTTTCACAGATCTACCTTTCCAAAAACAGCATTCGTCTGTCCGCTCCCTTCCTTGTGGAGTTCTCTACCTGCTATGCCAGAGTTTGTTCTAGGCTCAGGGGACTCAGAGGTAAAGGACCCAGTCAGCTCTTGCCCTGGTGTGTCGCTGCTCTGTTAGACTGCCACCTGCATCTCTCTGGTCACTTCACTGCTCCTGGCACGCCTGCTGATGCGCACATTGGGCCAGGAGCTGTCTCACAGTGGTACCTCGAGTATCCCCACTCCCTGTCCTTCCAGCTCTGTCCTTCAGTTTCTGAGTCCTTCATGATCTCTGTTCATCAGTGACTGTGGTCCTCTGCTGGAACCACACGGTTGAAGGTTGTGACAGAGTGCTAGGTTCCTGGGTGTGACTGTTGGGTACCATTGTGCTTGTTCTCCAGGGTGAGTGACTGCTCTTGCGCTTCTTTTCCCTATTTTGGACACAAAGACTCAGTAAAATGCAGCTTTGGTTGGGTCTGGTGAGGTGGCTGCCAAGTGCCTGTGTGCCTGGGACTGGGCAGTACACCTCCCCCACTAGATGGGTCTTGGCAGTCCGTTTGAGCATCTCCTGAGCATGCGCCTCACGGTACAAGAACCTGTCTCTCTCTGGCTCCTGGCCGGGGCTGATCCACCTTTGGGTGGTTTCCAGGTGCAGGTGATCCCCTGGGTCTTGGCTGACAGCAACTTTGTCCGGAGCCCATCTCAGAGACTTGACCCCAGCAGGACGGTGTTTGTTGGTGCCCTGCACGGGATGCTCAACGCCGAGGCCCTGGCAGCCATCTTGAACGACCTATTTGGTGGAGTGGTGTATGCTGGGATTGACACAGATAAGCACAAGTATCCCATTGGTAAGTGTCCCACTTCTGTGTGGGAAAGCTTGGTGGCCCCTGGGACTGTGCTAGACCAAGACTGTAATACTTCCCATGGGAATGGAGAGGGAGGCCTGACCCAGGTCTGCAGATGAGCATAGATGAGCAGCATAGCATCTTTTTCTAGATAAGCCACCAGTACTGACCGTCTGTGCCTACCTCTCTCCCTACCACTTCCCTTGAACAGGGAGAAAGCGGTAGGGGAACATAGGAAGTGATAGGAGGGGAAAATGACATAGGAGCTTTACTTGGAAACTAAACCAGTCTGGGACAGACAACAGGTAATCTGTCATCAAAAGGCCAGGACTTCCCTGAATTTGCCTGTTTTTGTTGTTGTTGTTGTTAAGAGTTCTTGAAAAGTGGCCTTGTCTCTAGGGTCAGAGACCAGGGTCAGGCTGAGGGACGACACCGATTGACTCGAGTAACAGCGTGTAGTCATGGCCCATGGCGTCCTAGCTTAGGGGAGTCTGCGGGCCTAAATGCTGGGTTTTGGGTCAGCCCCCCTGGGAAAGGAGATTCATTCCCCAGTCCTAGCAGAGTGACCTTGGTGATGGAGTTCGGAGGGGGAGCAGAGCCTGAACTTTTTGATCAAGACCTGGCTAACCCACTTCCCCAGATGCTTAGTCTGCCCACCCACACTGAATCTGATCAGGAAGGAGCACCGTGTGCTCATCAGTGCTGTGCTGCAGACTGAGGACAGGGAGTCAGAGGCTGCGGGGGCAGGGGCAGCATTAGTCAGGATGAGGCTGCCTCCTGGCCCGGAGGGGTGCCTGCTGCGTCACCTGTACACAGGTGTTCTTTGTGTATCTGCCTGTGCCAGAGGGGTCTCTTCCTTCCCGCTTCTTTTTGTTTGTTTTCTTGTGAGTTTTGTTCTTTTTGTTGTTTTTGAGAGAGAGATGTGTGACTGGGGAGGGGCAGAGGGGGAGAGAGGGAAAGAGAGAATCTTACGCAGGGTCCACGCTCAGCATGGAGCTGGATGTAGGGCTCCATTCCACAAACCTAGGATCCTGACCTGAGCCAGAATCAAGAGTTAGATACTTGACCTACTGAGTCACCAGGCGCCCCTCTTTCCTCCCCAAATCAGTCCGTGAATCCTTCCCCATTCCTGAGTCGTTTGTGCCACCGTGGTCTATAACTACACTGCCCGGTAAGTGTGGTTGCTGTGTGTTTAAAATACAGCTAGTGCCACATGTTGAAATGATAATATTTTGGATATATTGGGTTAAATAAATTATAAAAATTCCACCACTTTTCACTTAAATGTGGCTTTTGGAGACTTAAAATTATGTAAGTATCTCCTATTATATTTCTGTCTCACGGCCCTGGTCTAGAAACAGGGTATCTTCAGTGTTGACAAGCAGCATTTGGGAGAATTTGGGTAGAAGAGAGGTTTGTTCTCTTGTTCTAGGATCTGGTCGTGTGACTTTCAATAACCAACGCAGTTACCTGAAAGCAGTCAGCGCTGCTTTTGTGGAGATCAAAACCACGAAGTTCACCAAGAAGGTGAGTGTGCTGGTCTGTACCTTTACTCTGAGCCTTTACTACCCAGGGCAGGCCTGAGACCAAAGCTGTTTGTGTGCTGTGGGTGCCCAGGCAGTGGGTCAAGCTCCTGGGCACTCAGGTGAAGGCTGGGGTTGGGAGTGGCTTGGCGATGGCAAGCTCAGGAGGGAGAGAAGCTGGGATTGTTGAGCCTTTTCAGTATGTGGGGTGTCTTCCCTCACTGGGTATTTGACTGGCATCTCTGGGCGGCCGGCTTCCCATTCTCCAACCTGACTTGCGTCCTCTGAATGCTTACCTGTTGCTGGGTGATCAAATGCTGGCATATAGTTTCAGAGACTCATGTTGTGGAGCCAGCCAGCCAGCTCTGGGGGACGTGTGAATCTGTCCTCTGGCGGCTGTGTTTGTACACTCTCTCCCTGCAGTTCTCACCTTTAAAACAGTAAACATCCTGCACTACTGTTGCCCGGTAATGTCCCTTCTCCTCTGGCCCGTTGGCCTCCTGGTGAGAAGAACCACTTCGTTCTCTTCGTTTGCTTTGTGCAGGTTCAGATTGACCCCTACCTAGAAGATTCTCTGTGTCATATCTGCAGTTCTCAGCCTGGTCCTTTCTTCTGTCGAGATCAGGTGAGTCCCCTGGGGCACTCCAGATGTCTAGGAAGTCCCTACCCTCAATTAAAAATTGTCCTGTAACATTTGTCACTAGAAGATTGGTGCTCTCAGGTACCTTGCGGTTGTCTAAGAGCACAGAAGAGGCAGCGGTAATGTTCTCTGATGGTGAGAGCAGGGATACACTTTGATAGCTTGATGGAAAACTCTTGGGAAAGCTTTTGAGTCCAGTCTTGATACGCTGGCCTTCCCTGTGCCTGGGGTGTTGTGTGCAGTGTCACCCCGAGGCCAGCAGGGGGTGTTGGTGGATGAAAGGAAGCTGGGTGGGTGTGGTCAGCAGCACCTGTGACCAGGTACCATAGTTCTAACACAGGCCTTCTCGACTGATTTTTCCCTATTCAGCAACCCCTTCTGTACTTGTGAATCTCTGCACTCTTGTGTTTGTCCCTGGTTTATATTCACAGTTGTGAGAAATGGGCAGCTTTCTGTTGAATGTTCCTGGGTGGGAGCAGGGATGTGGATGTGTTGGGGTAGTGTTTCTCAGGTGTTAATGAACACACATCACTTGAGGATCTTGTTTATTTTTATTTTTTGAGAGAAGAGAGGGAGTGCAAGAGGGGAGGGGCACTGGGGTGGGGAGAGAGAATCCCAAGCAGGCTCCTCACGGTCAACACAGAGCCCATCGCGGGGCTCATTCTCACAAATTGTGTGAGATCATGACCTAAGCCAAAATCAAGAGTGAGGAGCTTAACTGACTGAGCCACCCAGGTGCCCCAAAAGAGAGAGAGAATCTTAAGCAGGCTCCATGCTCAGGGTGGAGCCCGATGTGGGGTTTGATCCCACGACCCTGGAATCATGACTTGAGCTGAAACCCAAGAGTCGGACGTTCAACTGACTGAACCACCCAGGCGCCCCCAGGATT
This sequence comes from Lynx canadensis, assembly GCF_007474595.2. Taxonomy (NCBI): domain Eukaryota; kingdom Metazoa; phylum Chordata; class Mammalia; order Carnivora; family Felidae; genus Lynx; species Lynx canadensis. The sequence goes on from NC_044308.2 coordinate 4,115,449, forward strand.
TTGTTTAAATGCAGATTCTGATTCAGTGGGCTTGGAGTGGAACCTGAAATTCATTATTCCTGACGAGTTTCCAAGTGGTCCAGTGTTGCTAGCTGGTACCATACTTTGACAAGAGTCAGGGTAAGTCGGGCCTGTTGAGATACCCACAGTCAGTCATGCTTGGGCTTTTTTTTTTTTTTTTTTCCAGTGGTGCTTATTGCTCAGGCTCTTAACCAGGGGATAAGAGTTAAGCTGGAGGCTCCAGAGTGAGGGTGTGAGGTAAATTTGGGTTGTTGGGTAAAACCTAGAACAAGTGAGCAAGTATTGCTGACATCAGCCTCTTCTAGCAGACTTGTATGTGTCTGTATCATTAACAGATGATCCCCATTTTCAGGTAATTGTTGAAAAGTTGGTGGGCTGAGGTGTCACAGCTAGCAAGAGGGGGGCCGAGACTGAGGTACATACCCAGTCACCTGCCCTCAGTGTGAAGAGAAGCATGTTGCCTAGCACATTAGGACACAGAACCACGTAGGCTACAGCTGCTCTGTAGGAGGTGGGGGGGCGGGGGGCCTGACGAGCAGCCCTGGCGGTAGGAGGGGTGAGGGGAGCCAGCAGGGTCTCTGTGCACAGTAGGAGCTGGCGTGTCTGATCGAGTCGGGCACTTAGTGGATTTGCTACAGTTGGTCCAGCCTCTGTGTTAGAGGTGAGAAGGTTCCCCAAGACCGTGTCTTCTAACTCCACGGAGACCACCAGGAATCTCCTCCTCCATCTCCAGGGCAGACAGGCGGCACGGGCAGCAGCTCCCGCTGGTGCCAACACGGCCGTGGCTTCTCTTCCTGTCCCCCAACCAGGTGTGCTTCAAGTACTTCTGCCGAAGCTGCTGGCATTGGCGGCACAGCATGGAGGGCCTCCGCCACCACAGCCCCCTGATGCGGAACCAGAAGAACCGAGATGCCAGCTAGAGGAGCCGGCCGTGCCTGGTGGCCTGTGGCGCCCAAGGCCGGCGGGTCAGGCAGCGGCCTGCACCATCCTGCCCCTGGCGACCAGGGAGCTGGCTTCCCAAGGACAAGGGAAAACCGTAGTCACCTTTGCACTTGCTGAATCTGTCTTTGTTTCTGCACTAATTAATGCACAATGAGTTTTGTCGGGTTTTGTTTTCAGGGGGTGCGCCAGGGCAAGGGCCCTCCGGCTCACCCTCCAAGCGACTCTGTAGTTTTCCCAGATTTTAGTTCCTCATTTTGCCGATGAAAAGCAAAAAAAAAAAAAAAAAAAAAAAAAGAAAAAGGAAAAAAAAAAGAACTACGTGTCGGGAAGGTATTGACACGATGCCTACATCTAGGTTTATTTATTAAAAGCGCTTTTTTACATTCCTTGCAATACTGATGGTGATGGTGTGCAGGTCTCGTTGGGTTTGTTCTTGCAGTTGCCATACAGTGCCTTTCCATTTATTTAACCCCCACCTGAACGGCATAAACTGAGTGTTCAGCTGGTGTTTTTTACTGTAAACAACAAGGAGACTTTGCTCTTCATTTAAACCAAAATCATATTTCATATTTTACGCTCGAGGGTTTTTACCGGTTCCTTTTTACACTCCTTAAAACAGTTTTTAAGTCGTTTGGAACAAGAGATTTTTTTTTTTCTTTCCTGGCAGCTTTTAACATGATAGCAAATCTGTGTCTGGGGGACTGCTGGTCACTGTTTCTCACAGTTGCAAATCAAGGCATTTGCAACCAAGAATAAAAAATTTTTTTTGGATTTGAAACTGGACCGGATAAACGGTATTTGAGCGGCTGCTGTATATAGTTTTAAATGGTTTATCGCACCTTCTTAAGTTGCACTTCTGTGGGGGGGAGGGTTGATAGAAGTTTTTAATCACAAAGTCACAGGACTTTTTTCTTTTGTAACTGAGCTAAAAAAGGGCTGCTTTTTGGTGGGGGCAGATGAAGGCTCACAGGAGCCCTTTCTCTCAGAGGGGACAAGTACACTTTCCTTATTTCTTTCAGTTGAGAAATGTATGAAGGAACAGTTGCAGTCACTGAAATGCTACTGGAGTTGAAAACTTGACTTTTTTTTTTTTTTTTTAAAAAAAAAACCTACTTGCCCCTCTTTGGGAAGCTGTGTGCCAAAGAACCAGTGTCATACCCCCCCCCTCCCTCCTGCTGAGCTGACGTCGCATTGTTGCATATCCCAGCTACTCTGTGGGTTTCGTGAAGCTGTGTGTGAAGTCTCTACCTCATTGTAGTATATGCAGGCAAGACTGCACTCTCCTACAGACGTGTGGAGTAAGCTGTGGTGTAGTTTTTTTGGCACATAATAAACACGTTGCAGCAGAGTTCTGCTTCTGTCTCTGTCTCAGGTGTGGGAGCAGCGGGGCCGAGGGGCTGTATGACTGGAGAGTAAAAATCCCTGTTTCCTTGTATTTACTGTGGGTGGTATTCCAGCCCGGGTTGAGGGCGGGGCCTTGTGGGAGACCTGCCCCTGTCCGTACTCCTCGGCCGGTTCACGGTCAAAGGCACCTTGGAGATCCCTCTGCAGCAGGCGGATAGCTTTAGTCCGAGCATAAGAAGCCCTCACACATAGCTTCTTGGAGCTCCTCTTCTCACAGCCTCAGAGCCAGCTTGGAGCAGCCGGAGGCACAGCTCGGGCCCCCTGTTCTCAGCTGCCCCTGTAAGCCTCGGGCTAGATTTCTTCTTGGGAGGCTTCCCATCCTCTTGGACTCACCTGTGCTGACCCAACCCCTTTCTGAGAGGGAGAAGCTTACTTTTTGCTACTCTTCAAGAGCCCTGTTAATTTGGACTCGTTATCACAGACTCCCAGGATTTGTGAGACAGTCTGCTGATGATTTTCCCAGGTAGGTTGTGCCTGGGCCCTGCTGCCGGGCCGATCCTTCGGAAGATAACCCGGCACGCTGAAGCAACCCTTCTGCGAGATGTGCAGGGATTCACTGTTGGAGTGGGTGGCAGGAGTCCCTGGGCCAAGAATGGGAGGCCTGGCTGGCAGCAGCCTCCCATGAAGTTTGCCCTTGCTGGTAAAGCTCCTGCAACTCCCTCAGAGGACCAGACACGCCCACCCTTTTGGTGTCCTATTCCATATGGCATAGAGGCATCTCTTCTCCCCTCTGTGCCCCTCTTCTCAGGATAAGAAAGGCGCCACGTGCAGGTAGAGGGCTTCCTGCCCTGTATAGCCTTCGGTTCCCATCCATCCAGAGTCTGGACTGGCCAAGGTGACCAGGAAGGGAGTCGAAGGCGGGGGCCCAGCCTGAGGCCCTTTACCTCCTACCACCTGGCCAGCCCAGCCTTTCCTTAGGTGGGGGCCTGGGGCTGGCCTCAAGAGTTGGGGGGAGCAGAGCCAGAGGAGGGGGCAGGGAAAGCCGGGGGATGTCTGCTCTGGTGGTTACAGAAGGGCCTGGTTTGGGAATGGGTGCGGCAGGAACAGCCTGAAGACAGATGGTTGGAGGACGTACCGCGGTGGCTGGGAGCACCGCCGGTGGGCTGGGTCCTCTGCATGTTTTGAGAGCTTGCGGGGCGCTGGGAATTAGCTAAGCAAAATGGCCCTATGCTGAGGAAACAGCGCTTGTCATGGTGACTTAAATCTTACAGTAGCTTTAAGAGGCTTTGGTGCTACTTTAGGTTGGAAGGAAAGCCCATGATAAGGTGACACTTGGGCAATGACCTGGAAGAAACGAGCTCGGCCTCTCCCAGGTGCAGCCCCCGCCCCCAGGCTAAACCCACACGTCTCAGACCTAGGGACGGCTGAGGGTCCTGGGAGGGGAGGGGCACCGTCCCTGCTTCCTTACCTTTCCGCACTCCCGAATCGCCGTTCCCAGGACGCTAAAGCCTCCCTCCGTCTCGCTGGCGTGTGCAGAAGACACGCACCCCTTCTAGTCTAGGCCAAGTAAGGCGAGCCAGTCCCAGAACCGACGAGCAAGAAGCAGGGAGCCCAGAACAAACCGGGGCGGGGCGGGGCAGGGAGCGGAAGTCGCGCCCGCAGAGGGCGGGCCAAGCGCTCGTCCCGCCCACCGGCTGAGGATGGGCCGCCTGCACTTCCGCCCCGCCCCGCTGGGAGTCGCTGTGAAGCTCCTGAGGAGGACTCTGCGCGGCCGAGGTTAGGCGGAAGCGCCTTTCTGGCCGGCGCTTTATAGGCCTCTCTGTTGCTTCCTGTTTCCTCTTTTACTGTACCCGCCAACATGGTAGGTATCTTGGCCCCACGCCCCGTCCCCCTCAATCGTCCTCCATCCGCGGCTTTCCGCGGCCCCCAGCCCTCGAGGCCGGGCGCCGGACCCCGCCAGGTCCTGGCCTCCGCGGGTCCCTGGCCTCCGCGCTGAGCCCCGCGCTCCAGCGCTTCCCGACCGGCCGGCCCTCCTCTCCCCTGGGATTCAGCCCTAGCCAGCAAACCCTGCTCCCGTCGGAGCGGGACGCCGCACTTTTCCCCGGAGGGCTGCTCTGGCTCGCGAATGACCCAGTGTTGTCCAACCCGCAGGGCCGCGTCCGCACCAAGACCGTGAAGAAGGCGGCCCGGGTCATCATTGAGAAGTACTACACGCGCCTGGGCAACGATTTCCACACCAACAAGCGCGTGTGCGAGGAGATCGCCATTATTCCCAGCAAGAAGCTCCGTAACAAGATTGCAGGGTGAGTTGACGGGCCTGGTGGAGGACGGGGAGCCGAGCCGCGGCTCAGGGTCCGCCGAGCTCCGACTCGGGAGCGGGCCGGGTGCCCTGCCGCTGGCGTCGGGACGAGCGTCACCGACGCGGCGGGTTCTCCTGCGGGCCTGCCCTCCCGGACGGGGCTGGCCAGGCAGAACCCCCGGGAGATCCTGCTCCGCACCGCGAGGCCTGGCCTGGTTACACTCCGGGTCAGGGACTTTGGAAGTCGGAAGGAAGGAAAAGGGAGGCGGGCGGCGGCCGAGAAAGCTGGAGGTGGACGATTGGGTGGCTCGGAAAGAACGGGAGCCGAGAAGGGTGTGTGCGAGGCGGCGGAGCTGGGTGTGCGCGCTCGGAGCCCGCGCTCGGTCTCCGGGTGGTGAGTCCTGCCCCTTCTCCCGGCGTAGCAGGAACCGCAGCTGCTGTGCGTCTCTCCGGAGACGGCCGGGACCAGCGGGGGCCGGGGTGCGCGCTCAGGGTTCTCACTGGCTTGTGCACTTTGCAGCTATGTCACACATCTGATGAAGCGGATCCAGAGAGGCCCGGTGAGAGGCATCTCCATCAAGCTGCAGGAAGAGGAGAGAGAAAGGAGGGATAATTATGTACCCGAGGTAAACTTCCTGGGTCGTTTTTGGGCCTCTGGCGCATCGTGAAAGATAAGCAGGTGCCTGGTTTGCCAAGGGACCTCCACAGAGTCTTAAAAAGGAGGTCTTCTATCCATCTATCCCTCAACCAGCTCTAGGTGCCCACAATCCATGTGCCATAGCCTTGTTTTGCCCTGTTGGGACCATTTGGGTCCGCTCTGGTTTTTCACATGAGAGCCCTTAGTGGTGTGTGTTGAATGATTGCCGATGGACGTCTGTCCTGGTTTGAGTATTTGCTTTAGCATAACATTCCGGAGGTGTGCACCTGGTGTTGAGGTTTACTGAAAACTGGTTGGATGTTCGTGAGGGTAAATGAAGGTAAAACCAGGAGAACTGATCCTTGGGTGCTGGGATCCTTAAGCACACTGCTCACCTTGCGGGATGCCCTCCTCCCTTCTTCCCCCTCCCACCCCCCCTCATTTAAGAATCTTGGGGAAAAGGTGGGGAAAGTGAGAGAGAACTCACTCATTGATATTTGGGGCCTGCCTTGTTACTTCTAGGTCTCAGCCCTGGATCAGGAGATCATCGAAGTAGATCCTGACACTAAGGAAATGTTGAAACTTTTGGTAAGTGTGCGCTGAGTTTCTAAAACAGGATTTTGAGAACCATCAGTAGCTTTCCATGATCTCTGTTAAGATCAGCAACCAGGCGTTCTTCTCAACGTCCTTCATACATGATTTCCTTTTGTCCTCCCCATGCCCCAAGAGACCCATTCTGCTATTTGCGTTTCCTGCTTGAGGAAATGGCAGCTTGAACACTAGTGGGTGGAGGGTTGGGAATCCCATCTACGCTTCCGACCACTACACACGCCGCCTCCAACATGGGGTTTGCTGGTTAGTGAAGATGGAGATTGCACTCCACCGGAAGGTAACTCCCAAAGGCAGTGGCCATTCTCCCATGGCTTCCAGGACACCCTTCCTCCCTTCTTTCCTTGTCTTCTTGTCTCTGGCCGCTCCTTCCCTTTGCCCCTTGGTTCCAGCTCTGGTTGTTCCTTCATACTTCGTGCTTTCCCTCGGGGACGTCATTCCTCCTGTGTCTGTATCCTGGCCACTCGTAAGAAGTGTGGTCTCCTCTGCACATGCTTACCAGGCACATGCGTGTGGCAGTTAAGATACCTTTGTGTGGCTTCTCTTAGTTCTCCATGGTTTGATGAGGGTAATCTGGGCTTCAAAGCCCAGTACACAGTGATTCCGAGCAACTTCATTTTTTCTTTTTTATGATCGCAAAATGTGTAAGACATTTGGAAAGGTAGGTAGTGAGCAGAAGGAACTGCGTACCTATCACCCAGTTTCAGAAAAACGTTACGAGCATAGCTAAGGTCTGCTGTGGACCATTTTCTCCAGAAATAACTACTATCCTGAATGTAGTCTTTTAGTTTTTTCTATAAAATTGGTTTTTGAGGATGAACCGGGGCACGAAGTTCCAGGTGTGTGGCAGGCTCTCGACAACTGTTTGAATTAGTGAAGCTTCCTACTTGCGTGTGGCCCTGTATGTGGCCCAGGGCGGTGAGCCTCAAAGGAAAAGATGACCCTCGGGACATTTGGCAATGTCTGGACACACTTGGCTGCTACAGCTAGGGGATGCTAGCAGACATGAGTGGGCAGAGGCCAGGGATGCTGCTAAAAATCCTACGGTGTCCAGGACAGCACGCTGACATCTGGCTGTTGGGAGTGCATGTTCCTCCAGATCTCAACTAGACCCCCTTTTGAGTTCATTGTTCTGGGGCGGGGAGAAGGCCCCTGTTGGCTCTCTGACTCCAAGCTGGTGGAGGCCGATAGGCCGGGCCTGGCGGTGGTACTGGGACTTCGATCACAGACCTCAGCAGTACGGCCACACTGAACCCACTTTGTTGTTTTCCAGGACTTTGGCAGTCTGTCCAACCTGCAGGTCACCCAGCCTACAGTTGGCATGAATTTCAAAACACCACGTGGAGCCGTTTGAATCTTTGCTGTGCTGTAATACCTTCAATAAACCTTGGACAGTGACCTTGCCTGTGTCCTATGTGGGTTCTGTGCCAGTAGCGCTAAGGGCAGGAGTCTTTCTCAAGGCAGAAATCCTGAAGAGCACTCCGCGGTGGCAGCATCTACAAGGGGCCTCTGGGCCGTGGGCGTACGGACGGCGGACATCCTGGAGAGCTGAGCCCCATGGCCATGTTGCTTGCCAGCCCCGCCCTGCCTGGCCCTGGCAGGCCCTGAGCACTAACCTTGGCTTCAGGAAGAGGTCGGGGAGATGCTTTCCCTCTCCTCACCCTGCCTGCCCCGGGGTTCGATCCTTGGCCTCTCCTGGGTACACACAATCTGGGCTAATGAACCTGTCTTGAAAGGGTAACACTCCTCACATGTTTGAAGGTTGGGCTTGGTGGGTAGGAGGTTGGATGGGTGGGGTCTGCCTGGTACCTGGAACAGATGAGGTTCAAGTGTGTGTGGAGGTGGAGGAGGGTCAGTGACACTGGGGTGCACGGGTTTAAAGAGAGGCAGAGCTGCTGGCTCTAGCCCAGATAGGTGGCTCTGAGCTTAGGATCAAAGGGTGGGCGGGAGGAGTGTTAGGCTGGGCTGGTGCCTGTTGAGTAGTGGGGGAAAGGAGCCCTTCAGCTGGTGATCCACACATCTGACCACTTTTTTGTCCCCGGCAAGTTGGGCATGTTTGCAAACATGGGTGTGTCCCAATCTGCAAGGTGGCAGAAACCAGACCAGCCTGGCTCTGCACTGGTCCTGCCCATCCCTTCTGTGGGGCCATAGCTACAGCAAGCATTGCAAAAATGTGTAATAATTTTGATACAGTTTGCCTTGCAGAAAGCTTGCAAAAATAGTATGAGGAACTTCACCTACCCAGATCTACCAATTGTTCGTTTTGCCCCAGTTGCCTTACACTCGTGCGCATATGTGTGTGTGTCTGTGTGTACATACATTTCTTTTTTTTTTTTTTTTTAATTTTTTTTTATGTTTGAGAGAGAGAGACAGAGTGCTAGCAGGGGAGGGGCAGAGAGAGGGAGACAGAATCTGAAACCGGCTCCAGGCTCTGAGCTGTCAGCACAGAGCCCTATGTGGGGCTTGAACTCTCAGTGAGATTATGACCTGAGCTGAAGTCAGTCGCCTAACCGACTAAACCACCCAGGCACCCTTACACATACATTTAGTCTACTGAGCTAACGAAGCATACCCTTTTGACCCAAATATTTCAGTGTCTAGTTCCTAGAAACAAAGACACTTCTATAACCAGTGTACATTTCAAAATCAGGAAAGTTGACATCGATACACTACTGTTAATCCATAGTCCATTTTTGCCAATTTCCAGATTATGTTTTTTATAGTTCATTCGTTTCCCCTGTTCCAGGATCCATCCCAGAATCACTGACTGCATCTAGTGTTCATGTCCCTTTAGCCTTTCTGTGTCTTTCATGACTGACATTTTTGAGTAAAAGTATTGTCTGACTTTGTAGAATGTCCTTGAGTTTGGATGGTTTTGTGTTTCCTCATAATTAGATTTAATTTAGTTTTTTCTGTAGGAAGGCCCCAGTCTTCATACTGTGTTCTTGGCGCATCACAGCAAGAGCCAGGATCTTCGCTCCTCACATTTGTGGTGATGTCTATGTTGAGCTCTTGGGTTAAGGTGCACCTGTCACTTCTCCATCCTGAAGTTGTCTTTTCCTCGTAATTTATAAACTTGTGAGGAGATCAGTGATACTTTAATTCCAGAAGGAAGCTTTCATTTATTCACAACCAACTTGTTTCCGTTTTCTGGTGTGGGGTCGGGCGTCCCTAGCAAATATTATTGCCTTCTAAATTTTTTTTTTTAGCGTTTATTTATTTTTGAGACAGGGAGAGACAGCATGAACGGGGGAGGGTCAGAGAGAGAGGGAGACACAGAATCTGAAACAGGCTCCAGGCTCTGAGCTGTCAGCACAGACCCCGACGCGGGGGCTCGGCATGGCAAGATCATGACCTGAGCAGAAGTCGCCTAACCGACTGAGCCACCCAGGCGCCCCTATTGGCTTCTAAATGCAACCGCGCTTGAAGCCCCCTCCCTCACCCACCCCTTCCGTGTTTGGTCAATGGTGGGGAAAGGGTTGGGCGCTCTGCATGGAGGATTGAGAGGACCAATAAAAGGTGAAGCCAGTAGCCGGGCAGTTTGCTGTGACGTTTGCTAACCCCCCACCGGGAGGCAGCGTCATTGCTCCTTCATTTGTGTGCGGCCCCTGCGGCCCAGGGCCTCGAGCAGGACTAGGTCACTGCGCGTGCGGGCCTCAGGCTGGGAGCTGGCAGCTCGCGGAAGCTGCCGGATGCTTCAGCCGTGCCGATGAGCTGCGCCGGGCCTTAGCATCTTTAGTCGAAGACTGGGCTCCTCCGCACTTCTGGCGGCACTTGGTGGAGGCAGGGGGTCAGGCCCCGCCCCCAGGGGCTGGCACTTGCGCTTCCGGAGATGGGCGGGGTCACGCAGGTGTTGGCCGGGTCAGCGCAGGTGTCAGGCGCGTTCTGCCGCGCGTTCTAGCACCGCGTTGCTGCGGGTCTGGGTCGGGCAGTGCGCTCGGCCTAGACAGACTGAACAGCCTTCCGCCTTCTGCGCCAGGGACGCTCTGCTCCTTAAAGATTGACAAGTGCTCCAGAAACGTACGGAGGTACTTTTTTCCTTTTCGTTCTATATCGTCCTTGGTTATTTATGTTAAAGGTTCGTTTTCAACACACACAAAGTGAAATGACTCTCATACGGTTAGATACCAAATGAACACAAGATAATAAGCATTGTTTGTTGTTGTTTACTCAGGGAGGGAACTGAGAACATGTCACTATGAGTTCAAAGGAGAAAGAACGACAACTGTGGAGTCGAATGTTGAAATGACTTTATAAATGGACGCGAAACTGATTTTCTCCGCAGTCGGAAGTAAATCAACCGACTCTCTAGCCAACAGAACTTATTTATGTGCACATCTACAGCTCAGGACTGTTTGCTTGCCATCAGGTATTGGCAACTTACAGAGCTGTGAGTCGGCTGCAGGGCAGGTGGAGGTGGGCACGGACAGCGTCTCTGGAATCCCAGTAGAACCCGGAGGGTTGTTGCTTCCTAACAATGCGGAGCCTTGCACTGAAACACAAAATTCCCCTCTCCGACCAAACATCCTTATTCTCTACGATCTCTGTCAGCTTTACCAGGATGGTCCGTAACTGTGTTGAAATGAGAAAAACTCCCCGTTTATTCTTGACCATTTTCAATACTGTGCTTTCTTTCTTTGAGAAGTTCAACTTGTCGGATGTTTGGCTCTTTTATCGATAGTTTAAAAAAAAAAAAACAGCACTTGAAGGTTTCCCCTTCTTTCTGCTTTACTTGAGTTTGCCTCCTTTTCCTCACTTGAGTTTGAGATAGTGGGAAAAACAACCCAACCGTGAGGGATGTGAACAAAGCTTATTTTCTCTTTTTCAACTGCAGGGGTCAGCAAACCATGGCTGGGCCTGTTTGTGTGAGAGTCGTGAATGGTTAGGAATGCTTTTTACATTTCTAAGTGGTTTAAAGCAACTACCACAGGAGAATAATATGAGCTGTGAAACCTATATGAAATTCACATAAATGTCCCAACGTCCGGTAACGTTTTATTGAGATACAGCCATGTTCGTTTACATATTGTATACGGCCGATTCCCTAATACAATGGCTGAGTTTGAACCAATGTGACACAGACAGTATGGGGCACCCGACACTTTGCACCATACATTGCAGTCACACACTTATAACGCAATAGTGTTTTGAGGGTCACACCTATCACCATATCGTGACACTTTATTTTGTAAAAATTATTAGTGCATACTCAACGTTAAAAAAAATGAGGGGCGCCTGGGTGGCTCAGTCAGTTAAGCGTCCGACTTCAGCTCAGGTCAAGATCTCACGGTCTGTGAGTTCGAGCCCCCGTCAGGCTCTGTGCTGACGGCTCAGAGCCGGGAGCCTGCTTCGGTTTCTGTGTCTTCCTCTCTCTCTGCCCCTCCCCTGATCATGCTCTCTCTCTCTCTCTTTCTGCCTCTCAAAAAATAAAATAAAAACATTAAAAACAGTTTATTAAATAAAAAAAAAATTGAGAAAACTGAGCTTTGAATGTTGTACTTTTCAAGATGTGAGTAGCTTATTCGTGAACCAAGCAAGGAAAGCAGTTTATTCAATGGTGAGTTAATTTCCCTGGAAGAAATATATCCGGGGAACATAGTTATTTTTTAGGACTACTAGCCTTTGAATGCAAATGGCAGCTTGAAGAGGTGAGAACACTGGGAGCGACAGCAATAGAAAATTTAAAAACTAGGCAAATGCTTTTGAATGGTTTTCCTTGGCTCTGGACGAATCAGAAAAATGTTATCAGAAAAATGTTATCAATACCGCTCAGGTGTTTATGCAAGAGGTGATGCTAAGTTTGAAGAGCCGGAGGTATTAGCCTCTGTGAAGAGTTGGCTTAGAATGACTACAGGGGAGAATATTTTTAAGGACGAGGAATAACTAATTCAGTATAACGTGAAATGGGAATCAGCTGAGCTAGTGTTACAGCTGTTGGTTGTGGAAATCTACGTGGAGCAGAAAAAGGCTACTTTGGACAACTTGCAAAGCTTGCAAAATTGTAAAATGTTTAAAACCTATTCAGTATGTTATTCATCAGTATGTGTTTTGCAGAACATATCTAAATCTGTTACCAATAAATTTCATTTGCTCTCATAGACTTAACCATCAGTTCCATGAATGTTGTATTTAATTGTGATAACACATGGCGTAATATTTATCATTTTAACCACTTGTAAGTGTACGCGATAACTCCCTATTTCCCTCATCCCAGCCCCTGGTGACCTTTATTCTGCTTTCTGTCTCTATGAATTTGCCTATTCCAGGTACCTGACACAAGTGGATTCATACAGTATTTGTCTTCTTTTGTGACTGGCTTATTGTACTAAGCAAGCATGGTCTATCCACGTTTCTTTGTTGCTGGTTTCTGTTTTCGAGGATGGCCTGTGAACCAGCCGAAACATTGGATAATTTGGTAAATGTTTGTGCCTTAAAAGGCTGTACTTCAAGCACTGACGACTCGTGAGGGGCTAGACGGTGCCACTGCAGAAGCAAACCACAGTGCTGGTCTGCAGTGTTTTGGCATGTCACCTAGGTGTGTCTAAAGAGAGCTAGGTCTGTTTCCTTCCAGTGCCTTTATCTGAGCAGGGGACAGCCCTTGAGTCTCCAGAGAGGTTTTTCTGAGCCCGGTTAAGTCGCAGCAAGGAGAAGAAGAGTGATACTGTTGTTCTGGTCATGGGTATCGTATACTTTTATCAGGCTCTTTTTTCCCCGCCAAGTGCCCGTGTCGGCAGCAATGAAAACTGTAGTTCAGGTCCTGTAATGCTATTTCGGCGTTGGCCTAACCAGCCATCCGATTGATTAGTGAGTGCGGCCAAGGGTTTTAAAAATTGGTGTGAAGGGATGTTGGATTTGTGTGTGACTTGTTGAGAAAACATGCTTACCAGGAGTGAGGTACGGCTTGAAAATAGCTCATTGTGGAGGGTCACGGGGTAAATAGGGTAGACTGAGACAACAGGCAACGTCCTGTCTTTGAATAAACAATGAGAACGTGAGGTTGAATTCAATGATTGTTTTTTTGTTTTTTTTTTCACGTAGGGCAAATAGACCTTTTAAGGGAGGAGAATATAGGTGGAGGTAAAAGTTTCTGAGATGTGATTTTGGGATGTGTGCACTTGGTGGTGCTGTCTGCTTCCAGAACCTGGAAATTGGCTCTGGAAATCCTTATTTTGAGGTCATCTCATTGTGTTGGGAGGAATGATCTGGGTCTCGCTTGGTGTGGCTCACACGAATCCCGGAGAATTTTTGTTTAATTTTGATGGCACTGTAGGTTTGCAGTATATTTAAAAAAAATTTCTTTTTAACGTTTATTTATTTTGAGAGAGAGACAGAGCGTGAGCGGGGGAGGGGCAGAGAGAGAGAGACACACACACACAGAATCCGAAGCAGGCTCCAGGCTGTCAGCACAGAGCCCGGCACGGGGCTCGAACCCACAAACCGTGAGATCATGACCTGAGCTGAAGTCAGACGCTCAACCGACTGAGCCCCTCAGGCGCCCCAGGTTAGCAGTATTTTGTATGTTCTTTCCCAATAAGATGACACTTCATGCTTCTAAAAAATCTTCGTGTACATCCAGTCTCCCGGTTGGAAGGGAAAGTAAGGCTGGTCAGTCAGTGGAGTTTCTGTCTTTTTTACCTACTGACTCGTTAGTTCTTGCATTGAGCTAGTCACAGCATTAAGTTGTTCACTGATGTCCCCACAATGTTCACTCAGTCTAGGAACGGAAACCTTAGAGATGCCAGTAGGCACAGGATGATGAAAAACTATTTCGGCAGGGGTTAATCTACGTCTGCTATTTAGAGGATTCTAGATTTTTATCGAGGACAGAGGTAATGCTTCTGGTCATTCAAGCCCTTTCTTCGCAGCTTTTTCTAGAGCCCTTTTTTTTTTTCTATCAATTTTTATATTCCGCTTGCCTTTATGATTGAGAATGGTGTGAGGTATGAAATCGTAATGAGAAGCTCAGAGTTTTTGTAAGCAAGTAGTTTGTTTCTGCAATGAAGTAAAGCACTTTGGTATGATTTATTCCGCAAAGGAATGCCAGGACAAACAGTAATCTGTTATAATTCCTTTACCGATGTTGTGGCGTCTGTATGTCTAGTTGGATAGCATTCTATCCGTTCACGAACGACGCAATGACCCAACTGTAGAAACAGCCTGAAGCTGGTGGTAAATCTATAAAATCCATTTGGAGTGTGCTGCTGGGTCCAGGGGGAACCTCAGAGGGTGAATTTGGGTTCTTTGATGTTCTCTTGTCTGTACATATGTCCCATCTGATGGGAGGTAAGAGCAAGCAGGAAGGCCGAAAGGAAGGGGGTAAGGATGTCCATTTGGCCCAGGGTGCCTTCTGTCTGGTAAACATTTGGCACTCTTTTATACATCAGTTTGTCTTTTTCAGACTGCAGGATATTTGCCTGATAGTCTGTAACATCACACAGGGATAAAGCAGATTTATAAATTGGGGAGAGAAAGGATAGGTGGGTCTATTTTCAGCTGTATGTTACCAGTCTCGTCAGCCCTGTTATTTCCAGCGATAGGGTATCAGTCTCCTTAGTATGGGCTGGACCGCGAACAATAGTAAGTTTGGTAGTGAGACGAATAGACTGTAAAACAGTAACAATTATATGCTTGTCGGTGATGGTAGTGTGAACAGAAGTTAAGAATCCACAGGATTTCCAGATTGTGCCAACAGTGTGGGAGGCTCCAAAGGCATCCCTGGCTTTGTAAATGGCGGCCCTGCTACCTTTGCCAACATGCAGACTCTGAGTTCAGTGGCTTGGGCTGACATTAGAGTGGAAACCGAGCATGCCTTCGGCGTGTCATGTGGGAAAACTGTGGTATAACCAGTTACATTTTCCTGGGATTTTGTTTAAGAAAGCCATCATAAAATTGAAGGACGTTTGGGTTTATCTGGATGGATATAGAAGAGATCTTTGGCTTTGAAACCATTTTTGTGGTTGCAAGGCAGTCTTGGAATGGAGTGGGGCTCTCCATCATCAGGGATTTAAAGTGTTAAAACAATGAATGATAGAGGGATTGGTTAATAGAGCTTGTTCATAGGTTCTCTGCCTCCACGTAGACAGGGCCTTTTGCTGACTTCTTTTTCTTAAAGTCTATTTATTTTGAGAGAGAGAGAGGGAGAATCTCAAGCAGACTCCACGCTGTCAGTGCAGAACCCAGTGTGGGGCTCGAACCCACGAACCACGAGATCATGACCTGAGCTGAAACCAAGAGTCGGACGCTTAACCGACTGAGCCACCCAGGCGCCCGCCCCTCCTTTTGCTGACTTTTACCAAGTGTCTCCAAGATCTTGGCTGTAGTCTCCCAAGTGAGCAGGGGGTCCCAGCCAACGATATTCTATGCTCATTACGATAACTGTAGGGGAGAGCAAATAAATTTTCTCTACCTTCTTACGTTCCATGGTCACAGCCTACGTGTTGAATGGTCTGTATTTCTTGCAGGTTTTGTTGATGTTATGCATGGTAGCCGCAGGTGGTGATGTTTTCGCTTGTGCTGTGTGATGTTTACAGGTTTCAGCTTCAGGTCAGCCGTCCTCTTTGTTCCTTTTCTGGCGTTGCAGCCTTGGGGAGATTGTTTGCTTGGCCATTAGTAGCTGTAAACATCATTTAAAGTTTTTGAGAGAATATAACACACCAGGGAGATTATTATTACTCTAAGTGGGTAATTTCCAGTGTTTGGAGTGCACTGTGAAGCCATGGTCCCCAAGACCCAAATCGATCAAAATCAAATAAGTCAAAGAAAGTCCGTGTGGAAGGAGTCACCTTTTTAAGTCACGCGGCGTGTTTTATAATCTTAGATAATTGGGTTTCAACTTTCCCAGAAGTATTAATCCAGGTATAGCGCGTGGTGTTGGTCATAGCACAGATACCTCCCTGCTTTGCTAAAAGATGATCAAGAATTATTCTGTTATCAGGAACAGCTTTAGCCGGAGAGTCTTAAGGATTTTCTTTGGGCAGTTGTTGTTTTAGCAGCAGATTATGCAGTAACTTTAAGAATTGAGAGGGGCACCTGGGTGGCTCAGTGTGGTTAAGCATCTAACTCTTGATCTCAGCTCAGGTCTTGATCTCAGGGTTGTGAGTTTCAAGCCCCACACTGGGCTCCACGCTGGGCGTGAAGCCTATTTAAGAAGATAGTAGTAATAATTAAGGAGAGGTTCCTGATCACAGACTCGTTGACTTTTATCCCCAACCAGATAAGTAGGAACCTACCAAAAGGAGTGAATCCTCAATTAGGAAAGCCTCTTGGCGGGTTGTTTCTTTTTCTTTTTTTAAGTTGTTTTTTTTTTTTTTTTTTTTTTTTAATTCTAGTTAGAGAGGAAAGTGGGTGATGGGCATGGAGGAGGGCACCTGTTGGGATGAGCACTGGGTGTTGTATGGAAACCAGTTTGGGAATAAATTATATTTAATAAAAAAAATAATAATAAAAATAAATTCTAGTTAAGTATACAGTTTATATTCGATTCAGGTGTATGATATAGCGATTCCACATCCACACATCACCCTGTGCCCATCATGACAAGTACACTCCTTAATCCCCATCAACTACTTACCCCATCTCCCCAGTTCCTCCTCCTCTGGAAACCGTCTGTTTGTTCTCTGCAGTTAAGAGTATGTTTCAAAAAAAAATATATATATATATATATATTTCTTGGTTTGTCTCTGTTTTTTTTCCCTTTGCTTGTTTGTTTTGTTTCCTAAATTCCACATCTGAATCAAATCGTATAGTATTTGTCTTTCTCTGACTGATTTCACTTAGCATTATACTCCCTAGCTCTACCCATGTCATTGCAAATGGCAAGATTTCATTCTTTTTTATGCCTGCATAATATTCTGCTGTGTGTGTGTGTGTGTGTGTGTGTGTGTGTACACACATTGGGCTCTGTGCTGACAGTGCAGGGTGTGCTTGGGATTTTCTCTCTCCCTGTCTCTCTCTGCCCGTCCCTTGTTCACTCTCTCAAAATAAATAAACCTTAAAAAATCCTTTGGCCATAAATGTATGGGTTTATTTTGGAACTCCCAGTTCTATTCCATTGGTCTATAAGTCTATATGCCAGCACCACAGTATTTTGATTACTGTAGATTTGTAGTAAGCTTTTAGGTATGAGTCGTCCAGCTTTGTTCTTTTTCACTTTTGTTTTTTGTTTTTTTGGCTACTTGGGTTGTATTGCTTTGCTAGGATGGCTATAAGATAATACCAAAGGGGGCACCTGGGTGGCTTAGTTGACTAAGTGTCTGACTTTAGCTCAGGTCATGATCTCACAGTTCGTGGGTTCAAGTCCCGCGTCGGGCTCTGTGCTGACAGCTCAGAGCCTGGAGCCTGCTTTGTATTCTGTGTCTCCCTCTCTCTGCCCCTCCACTGCTCATGCTCTGTCCCTCTCTCTCTCTCTCTCTTTCTCAAAAATAAACACTTAAAAATTTTTATTAAAAAAACCCAAACAAAACAAAATACCAAAAGACTGGATGGATTAAACAGATACTTACGGCGTTACATTTCTGGAGGCTAGAAGTCTGAGATCAAAGTGTTGGCAGGTTTGGTTTCTCCTGAAGCCTCTCTTCTTGGCTTGCAGATGACCGTCCGGGCATGTGCATCCCTGATGTCCTCCCATGTGTCCAAATCTCTTCTTGTAAGGACACCAGTCACAGTAGACTAGGGCCTACCTTAATGGCCTCACTGTAATTTAATCACCTTTTTATTATTGTATTTTATTTTTTTAAAGAAATTTTTAATTTTTTTAAGTATTATTTTGAGAGAGCGCGAGCGAGTGAGCAGGGGAAGGACAGAGAGAGGAAGAGAGAGAGAGAGAGAGAGAGAGAGAGAGAATCCCAAGCAGGCTCCATACTGCCAGCACAGAGCCCGATATGGGGCTCGAACCCACAAACCGTGAGATCATGACCTGAGCCAAAATCAACCTGAGCATTGATCAGGACGCTCAACCGACCGAGCCACCCAGGTGCCCTGATCACCATTTTATTAAAAAAAAAAAAATTAATAATTTTTTTCAAAGTTTATTTATTTTGAAAGAGAGAGAGAGAGAGCACAAGAAGAGAAGGGGCAGAGAGAGAGAGGGAGAGAGAGAATCCCAAGCAGGGTCCAAGCTGTGCACAGAGCCCAACGTGGGGCTTGAACTCACGATCTGTGAAATCATGATCTGAGCCGAAATCAAGTCAGACACGCAACTGACTGAGCCACCCAGGCACCCCGTAATCACATTTTTAAAGACCCTGTGTCCAAATATAGTCACATTTTGAGGTACTGGGGTTTAGGACTTCACCATATGAATTTAGGGGAACACAGTTGAGCCCAGGACACGGACTCCATGCAATTCCGTATGATTTTGATTACCAGCTTTTCTATTTCTGCAAAAAAGACCATTGGAATTTTGATAGGAGTTGCACTGAATTTGTAGATGGCTTTGGGTAGCACTGACATCAAGTCTTCCAATCTATGAGCCTGGGACATCTTTCCGTTTATTTAGGTGTTCTTTAATTTTTTTCAGAACTGTTTTTAGTTTTCAGGCAACAAGTCTTTCACTCATTGGCTAAATTTATTCCTGGGTATTTTATTCTTTTGGGTTGTGATACTATGATGTAATAAGAAATATGTATTTGGTTTTTGTCCCCAGTTCTTGGCACAAAGGGTTCTAAAATGGTTGAAATTCCCTGAGTGGTAGGGGTGGAGGACCATCTTTTGTCATTCATTATAGGTCTCTTTTAACCATACCTGAATTTATGCTAATGAGGTCACTCTTGGGCTTGTAGATAGTGTGGGGGCTGGTTGCTTGAGGAACCCATCATGTGACTAGAAAATTGAAGCATTCAGCCCTACCCCCTGATGACTGGGGAGGGGAGAGGGGCTGGAGATTGCGTTACCAACAGTCAATGATTTGATCTGATCAGTAGTGCCTACATAACTGATCCTCCATAAAAACTAAGTGACATGGTTGGAAGAGCTTCTGGGTTGGTGACCACGGGCAAGGAAGAGTGACACGTCCCCAACTCTGAGACAGAAACTCCTCTACTCAGGACCCTCTCAGACCTCACCCTATGTACCTCTTCATCTGCCTGTTCATTTGTGTCCTTTATTTTTATTTTTTAAAAATGTTTATTTTTGAGAGAGAGAGTGCAGGGGAGGGGCAGAGTGAGAGGGGAGGACAGAGGATCCGAAGCAGGCTTTGCACTGACAGCAGAGGGCTCGACACAGGGCTTGAACCCATGAACTATGAGATCATGACCTGAGCCAAAGTCGGATGCTTAACCGACTGAGCCACTCAGGTGCCCCTCATTTGTATCCTTTATCATAAACTAGTTATTGTAGAGTTTTTTCCTGAGTTATGTGAACCACTATAGCAAATTTTTGAACCCAAGAAAGGGATCACGGGAAGCCCCAGTTCGTAGCCAAGTCAGACAAAAGTGTGGGTAACCTGGGGACCCACTGCTTGTGATTGCTGTTTGAAGTAGGGCGAGCCTTGTGGGAAGGAGCTCGTAACCTGTGATGTCTCTGTTAACTCTGAGTAGTTAGTGTCAGGATTGAACTAAATTGTATGACACCCACTTGTTACGTACAGAGAAGTGGAGAGTTGCTCAGTGGTTTTGCGCTGGTCTTCTGGGTGATGAGCCCAGAGGGCACAGGTGGGCGAGGCTTGGTGTAATAGTTCCATTCTCCACTTGGTGGCGCTGCTTAGCTTAGTGGGGGGTCAATTGTGTGTGTGTGTGTGTGTGTGTGTGTGTGTGTGTGTGTGCACGCGCGCACGCACACATGCACGTGTGCTAGAGGTGAAGGTGCCCTTGCCTAGCCCTCTAGTCTCTGGAGCGGGAATTTCACACCCTCACAGACACGTGGTCATGCACCCCTCCTTTGTCTCAGTCTCTGTCTGCTCCCTACCTTTACCCTGTCTGTGTCTAAGCTGTGTGCCTGCCAGGTGATGCCTCCCTCCAGAGTTTTATCTCAGATGGGCTATGTGTCAAAACCCCTCACTTCAGAGACCTCTGCGGCTTGGACCCATGCTGACTCTCTGGGGGAGGGTCTTCCCAAGCATTGGCCGGCTGCCAGCTTGTCTCAGAAAATGTTTGCTTGATCACACAGCAGCAGAGTTTATGGTAAATAGCAACACACAGCTGGCACCAGATTTTGCCGCACTCTGACATCTCTGTCCAATACCAGTAGATGTGGCCACTCTCCCAGGTCCACTGGGACCTCTGACCATGGGGAGGCCATATGGCCTCTACCAGATGCACTCCAGGCAGGGGAACCGCTTCTCCCGTGTGGCACACAGACCCTTCAGACCCCGCTGCCGGCTCCTGGGGATTCACCCTGCTACCTAACCAAGCACCATCAGCACTGAGCGCTGAACATTCAGATTCTGCTCCACTGTTCATAGAACCTGGTGGTATTGAAACCCTCTTCTTTCTCCCCGTCAGTAGTTTTGGGGAACAGATTTTTTTTGGTCAATTCCCCTGTGAGTGTTTTTTCTCTTCGTCTCTCTCTGCAGCTACTTTGGGGGGAGGTGCTTTTCTTGCGTCATCCTGATGTGCTGCACTGTCCCCTTTCTCTCTCTCTCTCTCTCTCTCTCTCTCTCTCTCTCTCTCTCTCTTTCTCTCTCTCTCTGTCCTCTCTCTGCGAAAATGGCTCCCTACCCTCCAGGGCTCTGCGGCTTTTCTCTCCCCCAGTTCACCTCTCCACACCATGTGCCTGACAAGTTCTGTGGCTCAGGCTGTGCGGATTTCTGCGTTTATCCTCAGATCAGTTTCAAAATGGTTTGATACTGAGCTAGCTGTGTTTTAGGGACAAGACAAGCTCAAGGTCCCCATACTACTCCGCCGTCTTAACTCCTCTCTCATTGTCTGCTGATCTCACTGAGGATCCCTTGTATGTAATGAGTCCCTTTCTTGCTGCTTTTAAGATTTTTTTCTGTTTTTGGCTTGCAGCAGTTTGATTAGGATGTGTCTCAGAGTGTGGGGAGCCTGGGTGGCTCGGTTGGTTGAGCATCTAACTCTTGATTTCAGCTCAGGTTGTGGGATTGAGCCCTGCACCTGGCTCTGTGCTGAAGGCACAGAGCTTGCTTGGGGTTTGTTCTCTCTCTCTCTCTCTTTCTCTCTCTCTCTCTCTCAAAAAAAAAAAAAGTGTGTCTCAGTGTGGGTCTGTTTAATTCTATCTTACATGGAATTTATTGAGTAGATTCATGTTTCTCAACCAGTTTACCACTCAAGCCTTTTTAATTCTTTTTTGTTTCTTTTTCTTTTGTTTATTTTAATAATTTTATTTTCCGTTGAAAATCTCTGGGGGGGGCGCCTGGGTGGCGCAGTCGGTTAAGCGTCCGACTTCAGCCAGGTCACGATCTCGCGGTCCGTGAGTTCGAGCCCCGCATCAGGCTCTGGGCTGATGGCTCGGAGCCTGGAGCCTGTTTCCGATTCTGTGTCTCCCTCTCTCTCTGACCCTCCCACGTTCATGCTCTGTCTCTCTCTGTCCCAAAAATAAATAAACGTCGAAAAAAAAAGAAAATCTCTGGGGGATTCTTTATGTTTCAGGACCTAAACATTTTAAATACAACTTAAATACAGTGAATACTTTTGTAATAGAAGTTAGAGGTTCTTCATTTCGTACAAATAATCAAATAATGACATGTAACCTATTGGGTTAGCTCAAAACAGATTTACTTTTCTTTCTCTGTTCATTAGAGCCAACAAGTTCTCATTTGGAAGAGGAGAGTAACTGCTTTTGCTTTTTTTTTTTTTTTAATTCTATCTTCTAGGGTGCAGTGTTTTCGTTGGGTTGATGGGACCCTTGTCAAGTGCTCCTTTCTGCCTACTGTCCTTGAACCCCATGATCTTCCTGTGCAACAAAGGCCTCATGCCGTCTCTGAATCTTGCAAAATTGTGTTGTTTTCACCTGCATCAGCTCTGACAGTATCTTCAGAAAGCTATAAGGTGGTCATAAAGCAGGAGTGTCCTGTGGGATGGGAGAGCAAGAGCACCCAGGGCGCTCAGGTGCCTGATGAGGGAAGCTCTACTTGGTTGCCTGCTCCCCTCCCGGGATCTCTTTCACTCCAGAACCCCTAGCACATTCCTGGATATTTATGAGAAGACCGAGTCAAAGGCCATTTTCTCAGCGATTTCTGCCTTCACGGGTCGGACTTTGGGTCTGCCTGGGGGCTCTTCATGAATCAGCCAAAGGCTGGTCTCTCAGAAGAAGGTGTTTTCATGGTACCTAAAGCTGTGATGATGATTCATTCAAATGATGTTTCTTAAGTACTAGGCACTGGGAATAGTCTCGATGATGAGCAGGAGTGTACTGTGTGCTGGGCGTGCCACTACGTGATCTCTGCATGTTATTTCATTTTTTAAAAATGTTTGTTTACTTTTGAGAGAGAGAGATTGAGAGCACAAGCTGGGGAAGGGCAGAGAGAGAGGGAGGCAGAGAAATCGATCCAAAGTGGGCTCCACACTGTTGGCCCAGAGCCTGATATGGGACTCGAACTCAAGAGCCGTGGGATCATGACCTGAGCAGAAGTCAGGCACTTACCTGACTGAGCCACCCGGGTGTCCCTGCATGTTATTTCATTTGATCTTCACTACAACCCTATGCATATTTACTATTTATTGAAGTATAGTTTCAGATGTACAACATAGTGATTCCACAACTGTACTTGGTGTGCTGTGCCCACGGCAAGGGTAGCTCCCATCTGTCACCAGACAGCACTATGACAGTCCCATTGACTGCATTCCCTGTGCTGTGCCTTTCATCCCGTGATTTATTCAGTCCATAACTGGAAGGCTGGGCCTCCCTCTTCCCCTTCACCCATTTTCCCCATCCACCTACCCCCTTCCCTCTGGCCACCACCAGTTTGTCCTTAGGGGTCTGTTTATGCTGTTTCTTTGTTCCTTCCTTTGTTCATTTATTTTGTTTCTTTAGATTCCACATATAAGTGAAATCATATGGCATTTGTCTTTCTCTACCTGGCTTATTTCACTTAGCATAATACCCTCTAGGTCCATCCATGTTGTCACAAACGGCAAGACCTCGTTATGGCTGAGTAATACTCCATTGTACATACACATCACATTTCCTGTACCCGTTCAATTATTGATGGACACTTAGATTGCTTCCGTATCTTGGCTACTGTAAATAATGCTGCAGTAAACATAGAGGTGCATAGATCTTTTTGAATTAGTGTTTTTGTCTTCTTTGGGTAAATACCCAGTAATTGAATTACCAGATTATATGTTAGTTCTATTTTTAATTTTCCGAGGAAGCTCACCACTGTTTTCTACAGTGGTTGCTCCAGTGAACATTCCCACCAATAGTGTACGAGGGCTCCCTTTCTGCCACATCCTCACCAACACTTTTTTTCTTGTCTTTTTGAAACCAGCCGTTCTGACAGGTGTAAGGTGGTATCTCACTGGGGATTTCACTTGCATTTCCCTGATGCTCTGTGATGATGAACATCTCTTTAAGTGTCTGTTGGCCATCTGTATGTCTTTTTTGGAAAAACGTCTGTTCGGGTCCTCTGCCCATTAAAAAAAATTTTTTTTTTAATGTTTATTTATTTTTGAGAGAGTGAGAGTCAGGGAGGGGCAAAGAGAGAGAGAGGAGGAGACACAGACTCCGAAACAGCTCCAGGCTCTGAGTTGTCAGTACACAGCCCGAGGTGGGGCTCGAACTCATGAACTGCCGAGATCATGACCTGAGCTGAAGTTGGACGCTTAACCAATTGAGCCACTCAGGCGCCCCTCCTCTGCCCATTTTTAAATCAGATTATTTTGGGTGTTTTTTTGTTTTTGTGTGTGGTTTTTTTTTTTTTTTTTTTTTTTTTTGGTGCTGAGTTGTAGAAGTTCTTTATATATATTGGATATTAACCCCTTATCAGACACGTCATTTGCAAGTATCTTCTCCCATTCAGTAGTTTGTGTTTTCATTTTGTTGATGGTTTCTTTCACTGTGCAAAAGCTGCTTGTTTCGATGTAGTCCCAGTCATTTATTTTTGCTTTTGTCTCCCGTGTCTGAGGAGACATAGCCATAAATATTTTGCTAAGGCTGATGTCAAAGAAATTACTGCCTGTGTTTTCTTTTAGGAGTTTTACAGTTTCCTGTCTCACATTTAGGTATTTCATCCATTTGGAGTTTATTTTTGTGTATGGTGTAAGAAAGTGGTCCAGTTTCATTCTTTTGCATGTTGCTGTCCACTTTTCCCAGCACCGTGTATTGAAGAGACTGTTTTTTCCCTACTGTATATTATTGCTTCCTTTGTCACAGATTAATCTTGACCCATTGATCTATATTTTTGTGCTGCGACTGTACTGTTTTGATTACTACAGCTTTGTAGCATCTCTTGACATCTGAGATTGTGATACCTCCAGTTTTGTTTTTTCTGAAGATTCTTTGGCTCTTGGGGTCTTTTGTGGTTCCATACAAATTTTGGGATTATTTGTATTAGTCCTGTGAAAAAGACTATTAGTATTTTTATAAGGATTGCATTGAATCTATAGATTGCTTTGGGTAGCATGGACATTTTAACAGTATTAATTTTTCCAAGCCATAAACGTGGCATACCTTTCCAAATGTGTCATCCTTAATTTCTTTCATAAATGTTCTTTAGTTTTCAGAGTACAGGTATTTTACATCCTTAGTTCAGTTTTTTCGTAGGTCTTTAATTCTTTTTGGTGCAGTTCTAAATGGGATTGTTAATTTCTCTATCCGCTACTTGGTTATTATTGTATAGAAATGCAAAACATTCCTGTATATTAATTTTGTATCCTGCAACTTTGCTGAACTCTCTTATCAGTTTTAATAGTTTTGGGGGGGGGGTTTGCATCTATGTTCATTTTGTGCTGCCTTTGGTTTTGGTATCAGAGTAATGCTGTCCTCACTGAACGAATTTGGAAGTTTTCCTTTTCTATTTTTGGAATAGTTTGAGAATAGGTGTTAACTCTTCCTTAAATGTTTGGTGGAATTCACCTGCGAGGTCTGGTCCTGGACTTTTGTTTTGGGGTGCTTCTTGATTACCAGTTCAATTGGATTACTAGTAATTGGTCTGTTCAGATAATCTATTCCTTGATTCAGTTTTGGGAGAGTGTATGTTTCTAGGAATTTATCATTTCTTCTAGGTTGTCCAGTTTGTTGGCATACAATTTTTCACAGTAGTTGCTTATAATCCTTTGTATTTCTGTGGTGTTGGTTATTACTTCTTTTTAATCTGACTTTATTTAGGTCCTCTCTCTCTCGATGAATCTTGCTGAAGGTGTATCAGTGTATTTATCTTTTCAAATCAAGGTTTCACTGAACTTTTTCTATTGTTTTTGTTGTTGTTGTTTTAGTCTATTTTCATTTATTCCTGCTCCAATATTTATTATTTCCTTCCTTCTATTAACTTTGGGCTTTGTTCTTCTTTTTCTAGTTCTTTAAAAAAGTTTTTAAATTAAAATATTTTAATTCCAGTGCAGTTAATTTACGGTATTATATTAGTTTCAGGTGTTCAATAGAGTGATTTAACAGTTCCATGTATCAGTGTTCCTCAGATAAGTGTACTTTTAATTCTCTTCATCTATTTTACCCATCCCTCTTCCCACCTCCCCTCTGGTTATCATCTGTTTGTTTTCTTTTTTTCTTTTTTAATTTTTTGTAATGTTTGTTTATTTTTGAGAGAGAGAGAGAGAGCGAGAGAGCGTGAGTGGTGGAGGGGGCAGAGAGAGAGGGAGACACAGAATCCGACCAAAGCAGGCTCCAGGCTCTGAGCTGTCAGCGCAGAGCCCGATGCGGGGCTCGAACTCACGAACCGCGAGATAATGACCTGAGCCGAAGTGGGACACTTCACCGACTGAGCCGCCCAGGTGCCCCTCATCTGTTCGTTGCCTTCAGTTAAGAGTCTGTTTGTTGGTGTCTCTCCCTCTCTCTCTTTTTTCCTTTTGCTTGCTGTTCTGTTTCTTTCACATATGAGTGAAATCATGTATTTATCTTTCTCTGATCACCTTCTTTCACTTAGCGCTGTATTTTCTAGCACCATCCATGTTGTTGCAATTGTTCTTGCTCTTTTAAGTGTAAGGTTAGGTTGAGGTGTTGTTTCCGGAGACAGGGCTGTGTCCCTAGAAGTTTCCCTCTTAGAACAACTTTTACTGCATCGCAAAGAGTTTGGATGATTGTGTTTGTATTTTCATTTGCCTCCATGCCTTTGTTGATTTCCTTTGATCTCTTCACTGGCTCACTGCTTGTTTAGTCTCCATGTGTTTGTGGGGTTTTTTCCCCTCGTGTTTTTTGTTTGTTTTTTGTTTTTTGTTGTTGTTTTTATTTTTGGTAACTGATTTCTAGTTTCATACTATGGTGGCCGCAAACGATGCTTGATATAATTCAATCTTCTTGAATTTCTGAGTCTTGTGTTGTGGCCTAACATGTGATTTACCCTGGAAAATGCTACATGTGCACTTGAAAAATGTATTCGGTTGTTTGTGGATGGAATGTTACATATATATCTGTTAGGTCCATTGATCTGATGTGTCATTCAAAGCCACTATTTCCTTGATAATTTTCTGTCTGGATGACATATTCATTGATGGATGTGTGGTATGAAATTCTCCTATTACTGTATTACTGTCAATTTCTCATTTTATGTCGTCAATATTTGCTTTTTAAAAACAATTTTAATGTTTATTTATTTTTGAGAGATAGAGTGTGAGCTGGAGAGGGGCAGAGAGAGAGGGAGACACAGAATCTGAAGCAGGCGCCAGGTTCCAAGCTGTCGGCATAGAGCCCGACGCAGGGCCTGAACCCACAAACCCCAAGATCCTGACTTGAGCCTAAGTTGGATGCTTAACCGGCTGAGCCACCCAGGCGCCCCTGTTAATATTTGCTTTTATGTATTTAGGTGCTTCTATGTTGGGTGCATAGCTACTTGCAATTGTTATATCCTCTTATTGGGTTGATCCCTTTATCATTATATAGTGCCTTTTTTTGTCTCGTTACAGTCTGTTTAGAAAACATTTTTTTAAATGGGAGAGAGATAGAGCATGAGTGGGGGAGGAGCAGAGAGAGAGAGAGAGGGAGACACAGAATCCGAAGCAGGCTCCAGGCTCCAAGCTGTCAGCACACAGCCCGACGCGGGGCTCGAACTCACGAACCGTGAGATCATGACCTGAGCCGAAGTCGGATGCTCAACCGACGGAGCCATCCAGATGCCCCTGTTACAGTCTGTTTTAAAGTCTATATTGTCTGATAGAAATATTGCTAAAAATAGCTTTTTTTTTTCACTTTCATTTGTGTGGAATATGTTTCTCCGTTCCTTCATTTTGAGTCTATATGTGTCTTTAGGTCTGAAATGAGCCTCTTCTATAAGCATAGAGCTGGGTCTTGTGTTATTCTTAATCTATTCAGTTACCCGGTGTCTTGATGGGAGCATTTAGGCCATTTACACTTAAAATAATGATTGAACGGTATGCATCTATTGCTATTTTGTTAATTTTGTTGTTGTTGTTTGTAGTTCTCCTCTGTTCCTTCCTTCTCTTGCTCTCTTTCCTTGCGATTGGTGACTTTCTTTAGTGCTATGCTTGGCTTTCTTCCCCTATTTTTTTGCATTTCTATTATAGGTTTTTGGTTTGTGGTTACCACAAAGTTCATATATAACATCCTAAGTATACAGCAGTCTATATTAAGTTGATGGTCATTTAAATTCAAACACATTGTAAAGGAACTACACTTTTCCCTCCCCCTCCACGTTTTATGTATATATTTTTGTATTTACATCTTTTTACTTTGAGGCCCTTTAACTAAGTTGTTGGATATGATTCCTTTTACTCCTTTTGTATTGTATCCTTTACATTAGCTTTATAAGTAATTGTCTTGCTATATTTACCGTATGCTTGCTTTTACTCACAAAGTCTTTTCCTTTCGTAATTTTCATCTAATTGTGGCCTTTTCCATTTAAAGAAGTCACCTCCACATTTCTTGGGAGGCTGGCTTAGTGGTGATGGACTCTTTTAACTTTTGTTTGACTGAAGAACTCTTTATCTCTCCTTCTATTCTGAATGATAACCTTGCCAGGTAGAGTATTCTTGGTTGTAGGTTTTTTTTCCTTTCAGCACTTAAAAAAAAATTTTTTTTTAAGAGAGATAGCGCGCGAGCAAGGCGAAAGGGGCAAAGGGAGAGAGAAAGAGAATCTTAAGCAGACTCCGTGCTCAGCATGGAGCCCAGTGCAGGGCTTGATCCCATGACCCTGGGCTCATGACCTGAGCTGAAATCAAGAGTCAGATGCTCAACCCGTTGTAATCTTATTTCTTTCCTAATGTTTGCTTTGGTTTAGTTTGTACTTATTTTACTAACTTGTGATGGTCAAAGTATTGACTTGAGTTCCGTCTTCTTTTTTAATACATAGTTTACAGATAAAAAATTTGTTATAACTTCTTTTAGTACATTTCATAAATTTTAATTTGCTATGTTATTGCTTTCATTCGTCTCCAAATATTTTCTAATTTCCCTTGTGACTTAGTCATTGATCTATTGGTGATTTAAGATTCTGTTTAATTTACACATATTTATGAATTTTCAATTTTTCGGGTTTTATGGATTTCTATTTTTTTTTCCCATCTTGGTTAGAGAACATATTTGTATGAGTTCAGTTCTTCTATACTTACTGAGACTTGTATCATGGCTTATCATATGTTCTATCCTGGAGAATGTTCCATGTGTACTAGAGAAGGTTTATTCTTCTGTTGATGGATGTAATTTTCTATAAATGTCTTAAAAAATTTTTTTTTGAATGTTTATTTATTTTTGAGAGAGAGACAGAGCATGAGCGGGGGAGGGGTAGAGAGAGAGGGAGACACAGAATCGGAAGCAGGCTCCAGGCTCCAAACTGTCAGCACAGAGCCCGACACGGGGCTCGAACTCACGAGCTGTGAGATCATGACCTGAGCTGGAGTCAGACGCTCAACTGATTGAGCCACCCAGGCGCCCCTAGAAATGTCTTTTAAGTGTAGTTGACTTATAGTGTTGTTCAAATGTTCTATTTGCTTGTTGATCTTTTGTCTGCTTATTGTATTCATAATTGAAAGCGGGGTATTGGAGACTCCCAACAGCTACTGTTAAATTGTTTAATTCTCCCTTCAATTTTGTCAGTTTTTGTCTTATGTATTTTGATATTCTGTTTTTAGGTACATATGTTTATAATTGTTACATCTTCTTGCTAGATTGTCCTTTTTATCATCATAAAATGTCCTTCTTTGTCCCTAGTAACAAATTTTTTTTTTGTTCCAAAGTCTATTTTGTCTGATACAAGTATAGACACTTCAATTTCATTTCAGCTACTGTCTGAATGGTATATCTTTTTCCGGCCTGTTAGTTTCAACCTTTCTGTGTATCTCTCGGAGATAGCATACAGTTTGTTTTTAAAACTGCATTCTGACAATCTCCACCTTTAATTGTAGCATTTAATCCATTGAAGTTGAATGTGATTCCTGATATTGCAGAATTTATGTCTTCCTTTTCACTACTTGCCTCCTAGATGTCTTTTGTCTTTCTTGTTCCTCTATTTCTTCCTGACTGCCTTCTTTTGGGTTAAATAGATATTCTCTACTGTACCATTTAATTACCTTGTATCACAATTAACATTCTTTTTAAAAACTGAAGTATAGTTGATACACATCGTTATATTAGTTTCAGGTGCACAACAGAGTCATTCCACCCCTGTATACATGATGCTGTGCTCCCCACAAGTGTAATTACCGTCTGTCACCATGGCGCACCATTACCTGACCGCTGACTATATTCCCTATGCTATACTGCTTATCTCCATGGCTTATTCCGTAACTGGAAGCCTGTACCTCCCACTCCCTTTCACTCCTTTTCCCTCCTCCCAGCCCCCCCTCCTCTTGTAACCACCAGTTCTCTGATTTATGGATCTGTTTGTTCTTATTGATATTCATTTGTTTTGCTTAGATTCCAACATATAAAGTGAAATGATAGGGTATTTATCTTTCTCTATCTGACTTATTTCATTTAGCGTAATGCCTTCTAGATTCATCCATGTTGCCACAAATGGCAAGACGTCGCTATGGCTGAGTCATATTCCATTGCATATATATGCCACATCTTTTTTATCCATCCATCTGTTGATGGACACTTGGGTTCCTTCCATATCTTGACTATTGTAAATAACACTGCAATAAACCCAGGAGTATTTGGGGTTGAGTTGTGTAAGTTCTTTATATATTTTGGGTCTTATCTCCTTATCAGATATATCATTTGCAAATATCTTCTCCCATTCAGTAGATTGCCTTTTCATTTTTTTAATGGTTTCCTTTTGTGTGCAAAAGCTTTTTATTTTGGTGTAATCCCAGTTTATTTTTGCATTTGTTTCCCCTGCCTGAAGAGACACATCTAGAAAAAGGTTGCTAACGTCGATGTCAAGCACATTATTGCCTATGTTTTCTTTAAGGCGTTTTAAGGTTTCATGTCTCACGTTGAGGTCCTGAATATATTTTGAGTCTGTTTTTGTGGATGGTGTACGAAAGTGGTCCAGTTTCATTTTTTGCATGGAGCTCTCCAGTTTTTCCAGCACCATTTGTTGAAGAGACTGTCCTTTCTCCCATTGTACGTTCTCACCTCCTTTATCATAGATTAATTTACCATTAGGTATAGGTTTAATTCTGGGCTCTCTGTCCTGTTTCATTGATCATGTCTATTTTGTGCCAGTACCATACTGTATTAATTATTAGAGCTTTATGGTTAATATTGACATCTGGGACTGTGATATCTCCAGATGTGTTCTTTTTCAAGATTGCTTTGGCTATTTGGGATCTTTTGTGGTTCCATAAAAATTTAAGGATTATTTGTTCTGGTTCTATGAAAAATACTGTTTTAGCAGAAGAGCATCCTTTGGATTTAAAAAAAAAAAATTTTTTTAAATTTTTTGAGAGAGCACGCACACACAAGGGAGTGGCAGAGGGAGAAGGATGGAAAGAATCTTAAGCAGGCTCCACGCTGAGTACAGAGCCCAACTCGGGACTCAGTCTCACGATCGTTAGATCATGACCGGAGCTGAAATGAAGAGTCAAGATGCTCAACCAACTGAGCCAGCCAGGCGCCCCACTGCGCTGTTTTGATTGCATTGAATCTATAGATTGCTTGGAGTAGCTTGGACATTTTAGTAATACAGTTTGTATCTTACGACAATGTAGTTTAGATTAATTACCAATTTTATTTTCATAATATACGGAATTTTGCTCCTTATAGCTTTGTTTCTCCCTTCTTTCATGTTACGATCGTCCACATTAAATCTTCATACCTTGGATGTCCATTTCCATCTCAGTGCCACCTCGCTGCCTTCTGGCCTCCAGTTTATGATAAGAAAGCTGTGAATCTTTTTTTTTTTTTTTGACACATTGAGCTTAATTGTTAATGGTGAAGAACACCATGCACACACATCTATAAACATGGAAGTCAAAGCAACATAGATGATAGGAATCTTAGCAGAACAGGAAACATAAACGGTCATTTTTATATTACAACCAAGGGAACGTGAAGGAAAGCTGTGAATCTTCTTGAGGATCCTTGTTCAGGCTATGGGTTGAATTGCTTCTCTCTTCCGGCTCTCGAGATGCTCTCTCTCTGTCTCTAGGTCTCCACAGTTTGATTATGATATGTCTCAGTACCGCTCGCTTGAAGCGTGCCCTGCTTGGAGTTCACGGAGCGTCTTGAGAGTGTAAATGAATGTTTTTCATCACATCGGGGAAATTTTCTGCCATTATTTCTTCCCATATTCCTTTTGTCCCTTTCTCTTTCCTCTCTCCTTCTATGATCCCCATTATGCATATGTTGGTAGGTTTCTTGCTGTCCCTGAAGTATCTGAGGTCCTGTTCAGTTTTCCTTATTCTTTTTTCCTTCTATTTCTCAAGACTGGATACTCCCAAGTGATCTGTCTCAAGATCACAGATTCTTTCTTCCAATTGCTAAAATCTGCTGCTGAAACACTCCAGTGAATTTTTAATTTCAGTTACACGTTTCAGCTCTAGAATTTCTGTTTGGTTCATTTTTTGTTTAGAATGTCTACCTTTTTTATTGATACTCTTTCTTTGGCAAGATGTTTTTGTATTTTACCTTAGTTGTTTAGATATTGCTTTTTTTAGGTCTTGGAACATATTTTAAATATCTGATTTAAAGTCTTTGGTCTTCCTCAGGAACCCTTGTAACTGACTGCTTTATTCCCCTGTGTGTGGATCACGCTTTTTTGTTTGTTTGCTTGTCTCATAATATTTTGTGGAAACCTAAACTGGACACTTAACAGAATGCGGCAATTCTGGAAATCTGATTCTTTTCTTCATCTCCCGCAGGTTTTTGTGGTTGCTTGGGTTATTTATTCTTTCTTTCTTTTTTTTTCTTTTTTATTTATTTTTTAATTTTTTTTAACGTTTATTTCTTTTTGAGACAGAGAGAGACAGAGCATGAATGGGGGAGGGTCAGAGAGAGGGAGACACAGAATCTGAAGCAGGCTCCAGGCTCCGAGCCGTCAGCACAGAGCCCAATGCGGGGCTTAAACTCACGGACTGTGAGATCATGACCTGAGCTGAAGTTGGCCGCCCAACCGACTGAGCCACCCGGGCGCCCCGGGTTATTTATTCTTTAGTGATTTTTCTGAGCTAATTCTGTAGAGTCTGTGTTCTTTTTCATGTGGCCATTTGAAGTCTCTGCTCAGTTAGATTAGTGGTCAGCTAATGATTGGTTAGAGACTTCTCTTGATGCCTAGAACCAATAAATCTCCCGGTCATTGCCGGGGGGTTACATGCCCCTGGTGACATGCCTTCAGCACCCAGCCAGGCACTTGTCATCTCTGTCACAGACTTCACTTAGGGCGGGTGGAGAGCTTTGCTGTCGGCCGGAGGTGTCGGGCACTCATTAGCTTTCGTCTGAGTCTGCACACGCTATCACACATGCATCAGCCTTCTGGATTCTCTGGAATATGTCAGAGCTTTTGAAAGCCTTCACCGACATGTCCTTTCTTAAATTTTACTTTTAAGATTTTTGGGCCGCCTATTATTTGCCCTAGTTGTTATCCACTGCCTACGGCAGCTACAAAGTCAAACATTTGTCTCTAAATGTTTGTACCAGTACTTGTAGGGAAGAGGTTTTTCGCATCGGATGATCTCCAGGTCTAGTAAAAGCCACCCCTGCAAGTGGAGTGTTCCAGGGTGCCACCAGACAGGTCACAAAATGCCAGTTCTGTGCAAATGAGGCTTTCAAGGACTTCCAACCCCCGGATTCCCCCTACCTCCCACCTCACTGTCTGCCAGGCTGTTATTTTTCACTGTGATTAGCTCTTGGTTTTCAAGAGTATCTCAGAGCCGGTGAGACGAGGTAGGAATGGGACAAGTTAAATTGCCACAAAGCTCACTGTTCTGAGATTCAGCCATTTTTCTTGATTGAAAGTCTCTAGATTGCTTCAGTCCCTCGGATAATTTCTGGAGTTCTGAAAAGTTGATTCTGAAAACCATTGCCTGTTCTCCTGTGGTCTATCTCTGAAGCAGAGAATTTTTGGAGGTCTTTATTTCTCCATTTTCACTGATGTCACTCTCTGGTCAACATCTTGACTGTAGCCACATGAGGGGCACTGAACCAGAACCACCCCACTAACCCACTACCAAATTCCTGACCCACAGAAACTGAGATAATAAATGTTTGTTTTGTATTAAATTGCTAAATATTTGAGTAAGTTTTTGTGCAACACTAGATTACTATACCGTATGCTATATACATATATATTTTTTTCCCTCTCCCCCTCTTTAAAGTTTTTATTTATTTAAGTAATCTCTACACCCAGTGTGAGGCTTGAACTCACGACCCTGTGATCAAGAGTTGCATCCTCTTCTGACTGAGCCAGCCAGGCGCCCCTCTCTCCTTTTGAATACATATTAAAAAAATTTTTTTAATGCTTATTTGTTTTTGAGACAGAGAAAGAGCGTGAACGAGGGAGGGTCAGAGAGAGGGAGACAGAATCTGAAGCAGGCTCCAGGCTCCGAGCTGTCCGCACAGAGCCTGACGCGGGGCTCGAACTCACGGAGTGTGAGATGATGACCTGAGCCAAAGTCAGATGCTTAACCGACTGAGCCACCCAGGCGCCCCTCCTTTTTAATACATATTGAAGCACACTGTACACAGTTTTCTCTGCTCTTTTCGCTTAGTGTAAAATTTCTTTTTTTTCACACAGGTGCCAAGGAGTCTTTCCCATTCTTTTTTTATGGCACTTGGAGATTCCATTGTGCATGTATTTGACCAATAACTTGTGATGGATATGTGTCCATTCATTTAATGATTGATATTAAGGTTGTATCCAGTTTTGTGTTCTTTCAAACAATGCTGGGACGAATAGCCTTGTATATGCAACATTTCTCTCGTGTGTAGAGTTTTCGTTTCTAATTTTGTATTTTCCCTCCCAAAGTTGGGTTTTTACATTTTGTTTTTGTAGAAACAGAAACCGGGAACGAACCTAGTTGAAACTATAAAGACAGGGTTTTATCTCACAGAATCAGACAGAAAGTCCAGAAATCGGTGTGGCAGTTGGGTGATGACACTGAACACCCAGCTTTCCCCCATCCTTCAGCACTGTCCCTGTTGGAGGTAGCTTCGTCCTTGGGCTGGTAGCAATATGGCTGCAGAAGCTCCAGGTGTCACATCCAGACCCAACCCACCTGGTGGGAGACGTGTCTGTCTCTTTCCCACGGCTGTCTAGTGGGATTGAGAACTTGAATCAGAACTGCCCCTGCAGCCTTCTCTTCGTGGCTTCCTGGGCAGAATAAGGTCATGTGTCCATTCCCGAAGCAGTTACTTCTACTTACCCACCCACTGGTGGGTATGGGATAAGCATCTGGAGGGAGTAAACCATACTGTCACTGAAGCGAAGATCGTACCCTTCCTGTAGACAGTAAGGGTCCACATGAAGGCTGACGTTGGAGTTCTGTTCTAAGGGTCTTGATATCACAGTACAAGTACAGCATTTAGTCAGAAGTCCCAGGACTGCCTTAGAGAGTATCCCACAGGAGAAAATCTTCTGGAATTTCTACCAAGAAAAGACTTGTGGACCACTCGGCTTCTTGTGTTCTTGTCATTATTGAACTGATCCTGTTTTTAGTTTGGCTGCTTGGAAACCCCGAGCTAAATTTGCTACTGACTTGTAGCAATTATGGGACATACTTTATCCTTGATTTAACTTTTTTTTTTTTCCTCGTTTTGAATCGTGTGCGAAAATGCTGGGAACTACAAATTCTTGGAATGGAGCGTGTTAACAATATTTTTAACTTTGAATTTTCCAAAGTTAATCTTAAGGGAGAACTGAATCTTCACTATATATAAAGCAATTTAGAAGGAAAATCGTTGTTTTCCTTCTGAAATAATTTTCCTTTGGGGAGTTCTGTCCCACCTGCATGCCCTGGTCCGTGGCCCTGATCCGTGGCCGAATCTCTTGGTACTATTGCGGATTATTTACGCTGAACCATGAACTAAAAAACTGATGCCTCGTGTGAGGTCAAGCTCTCTGTCCCGAAGGAAACTTATTTTCAATATCTGAAAATGCTCAGGGAGGTTCTTAAAGCATTACTTCTGTTTTTAGAAACCACACAATCTGTCTTCCACTTGTGTAATTTACACTCAGAACTCCTTTCCCTCCTAATGACCGTGACCACCGGGCTAAGCTGCTGCCATAGCCCCCAGGCCCCTCTTGCGTTGTTCTCAGGTTGCAGTGTTGACTTTGGCCCTTAGATTAATGCTATTGCTTCCTGACAGCTGAGTGTGTTTCCTCTTTCTCTAGATTAAATAGGATCTATTCCGTGGGACAAGAATGGCGCCTTTCCGCAAGCTGCGTTTGAGGCTTTGGCGAAAGGGGTGGGTTGAGAGGAAGTAGGAAGAGCGGCTGGTGAAAATGCCTCTTTGCAGGGCCCGTTGATTGAGCAAAGAAAGCATCCGTGAGTCCACGCTTCTCAAACACGGGTGCGCACATGGTGTGAAATGCTGGGGTCCGGGAGCGAACGGTCAACAAAGAATTCTTGAGAGGTCTTCGGGCAAAAAAGCTGGTTTTACTAAAGCACGGGGAGAGGACCTGTGGACAGAAAGACCCGCACTGGGGTTGTGAGGAATGACGGATTATATACTTTCAAGTTGGGAGGAGGTTAGGGACAGCGTGAGTCTCTAAGGAATTTGGGAGCAAGGGTTTCCAAGACTTTGAAGGGTCATTTACTACTGTCTAATAAAACCTTAGCCGTGAGACCCTTCAGATGTGTATCAGTGGGCCATATGTTTGGAGGATGATTGCTAACATATATCCTAAGTGGGGAGTAGAGATAAAAGAAGTTTCTAGGGGCGCCTGGATGGCTCAGTTGATTAAGTGTCCAACTTCAGCTCAGGTCATGATCTTGCGTTTGTGGGTTCGAGCCCCGCATCGGGCTCTGGGCCGACAGCTCAGAGCCTGGAGCCTGCTCTGATTCTGTGCCTCCCTCTCTCTCTGCCCCTCCCCTGCTTGCACTGTCTCTCTCTCTCTCTCTCTCAAAAAAATAAAATAAAACGTTAAAAAAATATTAAAAAAAAAAGTTTCCAAAGGGATTTTAACCTGTTAAAGAAGACTTCCAGGATCCTGGAGGTCTGTTGAATGTCAAGGTGAGGTTGCCTTTTGCCTCTAGCAACATATTAACATCGAGGCAGTTGAGTTCCTCGAGGAGGGTCACCCTGCCTGTCTCAAGGACTTGTCGATGGGCTGCAAAGGGAATTCAACTTGTTCCCCCCCCCCCCCCCCCCGTATTTCTTTTGCCTTTGTTCTCCACATCACACAGACCCATCAGAGACGGCTGGAAGCAGGCTCTGGGTGGCCGTGGGCGGGCACGTCCAGCCCGCTCCTGGTGACGCCCGTGATGCTGGTCTACTGCCCCCACCGAGCTGCTCTCGCGCCCACGGGCATGAGGGAAGGAGCAGAGACACATTCCTCTTTCTCTCGTGACGCAAGACCGTGTCGGTGAGCCAAGGGGCGTGTAACTGTGTACACACGAGAGTTCTCAACTTTCTGAAATTTCCTTTTTATAGCAGGATGAGACAAATTGTTCAAGGTTTATTCAGCTTCTTCCTGAGCCTCTGCTGCGCTGATGGCTTTAATAATTCCTTTCCCCATTGTTTCTGACGCCAGTCCTTGGGGAGAAGGCTTCCTTGTGACTCAGAAGCCAGTTTTAACACGTCCAATTATCTCTTTGAAGGAATGGGAGAGCAAAACCGTTTCCTACGGTTCTGTGACCTTTTCCTCTCCTTCCTGGGAAGGTTCAGCTCAAGTGAGGTGGGCGGACAGACCTTTGTCTTTTTCCAGGTTGGTGGCTTTTGGTTCTGTTTGAAGTTTCGTCGTTGGGCTTCTCTCCGTTCCGGACGGACTCCCTGGCACAGCTCGTGCGCCCCGTCCTTCCCAGGTGGAGATCGGTCCCCGGAAGACCTGGAACGCTGGCACTGCTCTGCCCCCAGGGGTCCCGTGCTTGTCGACGGTTGTCGTGTCAACCCCAGCAGCTAGGGACCCCAGTGCCCTCCACCTGTCCCCTCGCCCCTGACCACTTCATATCTCCATGGAGCTGAACATGGCCCGGGCTTCGTACAGAGTCTGGGGTCCGTTTCCAGCTGGCCCCTTTGCATGGATGTCCCCAGGTCCTCAGACACAGTTACACAGAGACCTGCACAGGTGGTCTGCCCTGGTGCGTCCACTCCGTCTCCACATTTCCTAGTTAGGGCACTCAAACCACCTCGTCAGTTGTGCAGATGTCAAACCTTAGGACCTGGCAACTGCAAGAGTGATCAAATGTGTTAAGTTCAGGGGAAACCCGGAAAAGCACAGGGCAGGCACGAGAGCCCCAGGAGCCCCGGCCTCCAGAGATGAGCCCCACAGGTGTTCCACTGTATCTCCCCCCCAGTCTTTAATCCTAGTCACATGTATCTCCCCCCACACCCCCAAAATGGGTCACTCCATGTATTCTGTTCTTCAACCTGTTTTCACTTGACAGCAGTCTTGAGGTGTCCAG
The DNA here is from genome assembly GCF_007474595.2 of Lynx canadensis. Classification (NCBI taxonomy): domain Eukaryota; kingdom Metazoa; phylum Chordata; class Mammalia; order Carnivora; family Felidae; genus Lynx; species Lynx canadensis. The sequence goes on from NC_044308.2 coordinate 4,153,331, forward strand.
TTTCACTGAATTGAATTTTCTAAATCATCATTTTTAGTGGCTGCAAAGAACTCTATTTGGAATCACACACGAAACTTTTTCTTAACGGTTACCTATTGTGGGCATTTTAGGTTGTTTCTTTTTTTTAAATTTATTTTATTAATGTTTTAATGTTTATTTATTTTTGAAAGAGAGAGAGAGAGAGTGTGTGAGTGGGAAAGGTGCAGAAAGAGGGGAGACACAGAATCTGAAGCAGGCTCCAGGCTCCGAGCTGTCAGCACAGAGCCCGACTCGGGGCTCGAACTCATGAACTGGGAGATCATGACCTGAGCCAAAGTCAGACGCTTAACCGACTGAGCCACCCAGGCGCCCAGTTTTTTGGTTGTTTCTAACTGCTCAACCTTGTAAACACTGCTGTAGTGAGTACCCGGGAGAGTCCTGCGTGGTCCCCACCTGCTGCGTGTTGAGTTAGTGCCGTGTTCCGACTCCAGCATCCCCTCTCTGCCCCTCCCAGCCTTGGCCCGGGCAGGTTGTCTTTTCTCTTAAACGTAGGTGAACTTGGCAGTTCCTTTTCTTTTTTCTTTTTATGAACTCTGGGTTTCCTGTCATGTGTTTTCCACTGTGAGATGATAAAGTCGTCACTGTGAGATGAGAAGCATTTTCTTCATGGCTTCCTGATATTCCTGTGCTTTTTGTTTACTTTTATTTTTATTTTTTAAATTGAAATATAACATGCAATGTTACATTGGTTTCAGGGGTACAACATATTAGTTCGACATGTCAATCTATACATCACTCAGCATGGTAAGTGGAGTCTGTTGCCAGATGACGTTATTACGATATCACTGACTATATTCCACATGCTGTGCTTTTCATCTCCGTGAATTATTTATGAGTGGAAGTTTGTACCTCTTAATTCCTTTAATCTATTTCCATCTGTGTTTTCTGTGAGCAGTTTTATGGCTTCAGGTCCCAGATTAGGGCTATAATCCGTTTTGAGTTTTGTGTGCGGTGTAAGAACGTGGTCCAGGCTCATTCTTCATGTAGCTGTTCAGTTTTCCCAGCACTATTTGTTGAAGAGACGGTCTTTTCTGCATTGTGTATTATTGCCTCTTTTATCATAGATTAATTTGCCGTTAGGTGTGTCCTTTCTGTTGATCTATGTGTCTGTTTTTGTGCCGATGCCATACTGTATTAATTATTAGGGCTTTGTTGTATATCTTGACATCTGGGATTGTGGTACCTCCAGCTTTGTTCTTCTTTCTCAAGATTGCTTTGGCTATTCAACTTTTTTTGTGGTTCCATACAAATTTTAGGATTACTTGCATTAGTTTTGTTCAAAATACTCTTAGTATTTTCATAGGGATGCATTAAATCTATAGGTTGCTTTGGGTAGTATGGACATTTTGACAATATTAATTCTTCCAATCCATGAGCATGGTATATCTTTCCATTTGTTTGTGTCATCTTCAGCTTCTTTCATCAGTGTTTCCTAGTTTTCAGAGGACAGATCTTTAACTTCCTTGGTTAAATTTATTCCTAGATATTTCATTTGTTTTGGTACAATTGTAAATGAGATTTTGTCTTAATTTTTCTTTCAGCTACTTTGTTATTAGTGTATAGACATGCAACAGGTTTCACATCTCAATATTAATTTTGTATCCACAACTTTACTGAATTCATTTGTCAGTTCTAATAGTGTTTTGGTGGAGTCTTTGGGGTTTTCTTTATACAGTATCATCTCATCTGCAAATAGAATTTTACTTCTTTCTTACGAATTTGGATGTCTTATTTCTTTTTGTTGTCTGATTGCTGTGGCCAGGACTTCCAGTACTGTGTTGAATAAAGGTAGTGAGGAAGGGCATCCTTGTGTTGTTCCTAATCTTTCAGCTTTTCACTGTTGAGGATGGTGTTAGCTGTGGGTTTTTCATATATAGCCTTTATTATGTTAAGGTATGTTCCCTCTAAACCTGCTTTGTTGAGAGTTTTTGTCATGAATGGATGTGGTATTTGCTTTTTCTGTATCTATTGAGATGATGATGAATGTTATCCTTTCTCTTGTTGATGTTGATAGATCGCCTTGATTGATTTGTGAATACTGAAATCCCCTTGTATCCCTGGAATAAATCCCACTTGATTGTGGTGAATGACTTCTTTCATATATTGTCGAATTTGGTTGCTATTTTGTTAAGGAATTTTGCATCTGTGTTCATCAGAGATACTAGCCTGTAGTTTTTTTCTTTTGTACTATCTTTATCTGGTTTTGGTATCAGGGTAATGCGTGCCTCATAGAATGAATTTGGAAGTTTTCCTTCCTCTTCTATTTGTTGAAATAGTTTTAGAAGAATAGGTATTAACTCCTCTTTAAACGTTTGGTAGAATTGGGCGCCTGGGTGGCTCAGTCGGTTAAGCGTCCGACTTCAGCTCAGGTCATGATCTCACGGTCCGTGAGTTCAAGCCCCACGTGGGGCTCTGTGCTGACAGCTCAGAGCCTGGAGCCTGCTTTGGATTCTGTATCTCCCCCTCTCTCTCTGCCCCTCCCCTGCTCATGCTCTGTCTCTCTCTATCTCAAAAATAAATAAAACATTAAAAAAATTAAAAAAAAAATAAACGTTTGGTAGAATTCACTTGTAAAGCTGTCTGGTCCTGGACTTTTGCTTTTGGGAATTTTTTGGTTACTGATTGGATTCATTAATAGTAATTTGTTCACATTTTCTGTTTCTTCCTGATTCAGTTTTAGAAGATTGTATATTTCTAGGAATTTATCCATTCTAGGTGATTTTTGCTAATTTATCTAGGTCTTCTAGGTTGACCAATTTGTTGGCATATAATTTTTCATAAACTGTCTTATAATCCTTTGCGTTTCTGTCATGCCAGTTGTTATTTCTCCTCCTTTTTTCTGATTTTATTTATTCGAATGCTTGAATAGAATAGAGAACCCAGAATTGGACCTCATAAATGCATGGCTAACTAATCTTTGACAAAGCAGGAAAAAGTATCCAGACAGCCTCTTTAGTGGATGGTGCTGGGAGAACTGGACAGCAATATGCAGAAGAATGAAATTGGACCACTTCCTTACACCATACACAACAATAAACTCAAAATGGATGAAAGGCCTAAATGTGAGACAGGAAACCATTAAAACCCTAGAGGAGAACACAGGCAACAAATAACCTCTTTGACCTCAGTCACAGCAACTTCTTACTCAACATGTCCCTGAAAGCAAGGGAAATAAAAGCAAAAATGAACTATTGGGACCTCAAGATAAAAAGCTTCTACACTGCAAAGGAAACAATCAACAAAACTAAAAGGAAACCGACGGAATGGGAGAAGATGTTTGCAAATGACATATCAGATAAAGGATTAGTATCCAAAATCTATAAAGAACTTACCAAACTCAACACCCGGAAAAAAAAAAAAATAATAATCCAGTGAAGAAATGGGCAGAAGACACGAATAGGCACTTTTCCAAAGAAGATATCCAGATGGCCAACAGACACATGAAAAGATGCTCAACATTGCTCATCATCAAGGAAATATAAATCAAAGCCACATTGAGAGGCCACCTCACACTGGTCAGAGTGACTAAAATTAACAACTCAGGAAACAACAGATGTTGGAGAGTATGTGCAGAAATGGGAACCCTTTTGCATTGTTGGTGGGAATGCAAACTGGTACAGCTGCTCTGGAAAACAGTGTGGAGGTTCCTCAAAAAATCAAAAACAGAATTACCCTGCAACCTAGAAATAACACTACTAATAATTTATCCAAAGGGTACAGGAGTGCTGATTCATAGGGGCACATGCACCCCAATGTTTATAGCAGTGCCATCAACAATAGCCGCATTATGGAAAGAGCTAAAATGTCTATCAACCGATGAATGGATGAAGAGGATGTGGTTTATATATACAATGGAATACTAATTGGCAATGAGAAAGAATGAAATGTTGCCATTTGCAACAATGTGGATGGAACTGGAGGGTATTATGCTAAGGGAAATAAGTCAGAGAAAGACAGATATATGTTTTCACTCCTATGTGGAATTTGAGAAACTTAACAGAAGACCATGGGGTCAGGGAAGGGGGAAAATAGTTTCAAACAGAGAGGGAGGCAACCAATGAGACTTACATACACAGAACAAACTGAGGGCTTATGGGGGGAGAGGGGAAATGGGTGATGGGCATTGAGGAGGGCACTTGTTGGGATGAACACAGGGTGTTGTATGTAAGTGATGAATCATGGGAATCTACTCCCGAAGCCAAGAGCACAGTGTGTGCACTGTATGTTAGCTAACTTGATAATAAATTACATGAACAAAAAAGATTTCTTATAAAGCCAGGTTAATGGTAATGAGCTCCTTTGACTTTTGTCTGGGAAACTCGCCTTCAGTTCTGAATGATAACCTTGCTGGGTAGAGTATTCTTGGTTGCAGGTTTTCTTTCTTTCAGTACTGTGAATGTATCAAGTCACTCTCTTCTGGCCTGCAAAGTTTCAGCTGAAAAATCAGCTGATAGCCTTATGGGGTTTCCCTTGTATGGAACTGTTTCCTCTTGCTATTTTCAAAATTCTCTCTTTATGATTACGTTTTGCCATTTTAATTGTGTGCCTTGGTATGAACCTACTTGGGTTCATCTTGTCTGTGGCTCTCTGTGCTTCCTGGACCTGGATGTCTGATTCCTTCCTCATATTAGGGAAGTTGTCAGCTATTATTTCTTCAAATAAATTTTCTGCCCCCTTCTCTCTCTTCTCCTTCTGGAATCCCTGTAACATGAATATTATTACACTTTATGATGTTGCTGTTAACCTATTCTCATTTTTTATTATTTTTTTCCTCTTTGCTGTTTAGTTTGCTTGCTTTCCATTACTCTGTCCTCCAAGTTGCTGATCTGTTCTTCTGCTTCCTCTAATTTGCTGTTGATTCCCTCTAGTGTGTTTTTTTTTAATTTCAGTTGTTAAATTCTTCATCTCTGACTTTTAATATTTAATACTCTTTTTAACATTTTCTGTCTCTTTGTTGAGGTTTTCACTGAGTTCATCCACTCTTTTCTAAGGTCCAGTGAGTATCTTTATGAACATTGCTTTGAATTCTTTATCAAGCCTATTGCTTATCTCCATTTTATTTCGCTCTTTTGCTGTGACTTGTCTTGTTCTTATTTTTTTTTTTCTTGAGAGAGAGAGAGAGAGAGAGAGAGAGAGAGAGAGAACGCTTGCAAGTGGGGGAAGGGGCAGAGAGAGAATCTTAAGCAGGCTCCCTACTCAGTGCAGAACCTTACATGGGGCTCGATCCCACAAGCCTGGGATCATGGAGCCAAGATCAAGAGTTGGACTCTCAACGAACTGAGCCATTCAGCTGCCCCTGTGTTGTTCTTTCATTTGGGGCACATTCCTTGGTCTTCTCATCTTGTCTTTCTTTCTGTGTATTAGGGGGGCCACCTATGTCCCCTGGTCTTAAAGGTAGTGAGCTTGTGTGGAAGAGGTCCTGTGGTGCCTTACCGTATAATCTCTCCTGGGCACCAGAGCCAGGTGCTCTGGAGTATCTCCGGGCGGGCCGTGTGCCCATGTTTGCCTTCAGCCCAGCGGCTGCAATGACCTGCTTTGCCTGCTGTGGGTGCGCCGTGTTGGGTTTGGTCCACGTGTTGTCGAGAGGCCTGAGGCTGCTGTGGGCTCTTCGTGGGTGGGGTCAGCAGTCAGACTAGCTGTCCGCATTTAGCCTGTCTGCTGCCATCACGGGCACACCAGACAGCAAGGCTTGCTCCCTGTGTAGCCAGCGAAGAGGCTCGGCTTCTAGAACCGCAGGCACGCTGGGGTGGGAGATTATTTCCGCTCTTCCTAGAGCAGGAGTCACTTTGGAGCGGTGTCGGTCCCTGCCAGCGCTGCCTGCAGGGTTTGGCAGCACAGGAGCTGCCTGCAGAGGTGGTGGGTTGGATGGGGCAGGTTCACGGGAGAACACGGAGTGGGGCACGCAGTCCCGGCAAGATAGACGGAGAGTGTTAGCGCTGACTCCCACAAGTGCCTGGCTGTCTAGGCTGGGGGAGGGAAGGAGAAATGGTGACCGCCAACGGTGTTGTTCCTGGAGAAATCTGAAGGTCCCTGCCCCTCCAGCGCGTGGTCTGAGCTTAGTCAGTAAATCTCCTTCACATATACCCCCAGGCACTCTTCAGACTGCTGCGTCTGTCCTGTGTCTCGGCCAAGTTATGTATTATGCTGGCCCTTTAAGGGCAGGGACTTAGTTTCCTTTTGCCCTCCAGCTCTTCTGGAGTTAAGCCCCTGTGGTTTTCAAAGCCAGATGTCGTGGGGACTCATCTTCCCGGTGCCTGGGGTGCCTGGGGTGGGGTCTGATCCTCTTGTTTCTCTGTGCTTGTGGTTTCCTTCTCATCTGTGGTGGGGGGGGGTTCTCACTGGGGGGTTTGGTTCCCAACTGTGTCTCTACCCTCCTACCCTTTTCAGAGTGACCTCCTCTCTAGGATCCACTGCGGAAGGTCTGTTCTTCCAGTCTTCAGGTTGTCAGAGTTAGTTGCATACATGCAGCTGGTACCTGTGTGTGTGTGTGTGTGTGTGTGTGTGTGTGTGTGTGTGTGTGTGTCGGGGGGCGGGGGACAGTGGGAGCCCAGGGTCCTACACCATCTTCCCTAAACGACCTGCACCCCTTCTTTGACTTTTAAAGCACTGCGCATACTTCTCAGACAGCTACCTAGTCACCCAACACCATTTCCTGAGCAAATCCATTTTGCCTTCAGTGATGTGAAATGGCAACTTGTATCATTCACTAAACGCCTGTGTGTGTTTGGGCCTATTTCTGGTTCCATTTACTCATCTGCATAAAGGTCATTGCCTCCTTGTTTTAATCACGGCAGTCTGTTAACGTATTTCCATATCTTGGCCTCTTCTTCTCTCTCTGCTGTTCATATCCAGAATTTTCCTAACTTTCCTTCACATACTGTAGGAAGATTAGAATGACTTAGCCAGATTAAAAAGACTAAAAAAAAAAAAAAAAATAGCTAAATTCATAGAATAGGGGGAAAATTGCATCTTTACAAAATTACAAAATTAAATTAAAAAAATAGCTAAATTCATAGAATAGGGGGAAAATTGCATCTTTACAAAATTACAAAATTAAAAAAAATTAAAAAGATTAAAAAAAATAGCTAAATTCATAGAATAGGGGGAAAATCACATCTTTACAAAATTAACTCATGAAAATAGGGTGTGCCTTTTCATTTATTCAAGTCTTTTGCATTCTTCGGGGAGACAATTGAAAATTCAAAAGGGACAATGGACACACAGTGAGAAGTCTCCCCTCTAGCCATGTTCCTGAGCCACCATTGCCTTCTCCATGGGCAGTGTGGTGTTTCTTGCATGTTTAAATGCGTATTTAGCATTTAAACAATGCTAGTTGTATATATATAATTTTATGTTGTCTTTTTCCCTCCACTTATCAATACATCTTTATAATCTCTCCATCTAAGCAACACAAAGAACCTTCTCATTCTTATTTATATTCGCATAGTGTTCTATGGGGACATACCATCACGTATTAACTTACTCTTTCTAAATGAGAGACATTTAAGCTGTTTCCAGTCTTTTACACGCGGGGCTGTTGTAAATAATTCTGTGTATGTGTCATTTCTCGCAAATGTGAGTGTATCTTGCTATGTCTGGAAATAGAATTGCTACATCACAATGCACATAGATTTGTGATTTGGATCGATGTAACAAAGGCGCCCTCCTTGGATTTACACTCCAGTTGTGTTTTACACTCACTTGTCACGTATCGAAGTGTCTGTGTCCACACATCCTTATCAACACATTGTGTTATCAAACTTTGTTCTTCACTAATCTTCAAGGATTAGTGAAAAATATCTCAAACTGGTTCTCATTTGTATTTTAATTAGTACCAGTCAGTTTTAGCATAAACTTTCATTTAAGAACCTTTGATACTTCTTTTTTCTATAAATTTTCGGTTCACATCATGTTCCTATTTTTTCTATTGAATTATTTCCTTGTAATAGAAGTCTCCAAAAATTATTTTGGAAGTAAGATTTTGTAAAATAAATTACAAATCTTTCCCTTTTCTTTTGGATTACTGTGGTCGGCATGTATAATATTTTAATTTTTTATAGCTGAGTTCATTTTTTTTCATATGGCTCCGCCGTTTTGCATACTACATAGAAAGGCTTTTTTTTGTTTAAATACAAAATATTCTCCCAGTTACCTTGTCACTAGGCATGATTTTTCATTTTTAAAAAGATTATGAAATATTTTAACATACTAAAAAATGGAATAATATGTTTTTAAGAAACTGATATACTCATCACCAGAATTAATAAATGTTAGTATTGTGCTGCCTGCTTTAGATTTTTACTTTAAAAAACAAAGTAAAGGGCGCCTAGGTGACTCAGTCAGTTGAGCATCCGACTTCAGCTCAGGTCATGATCTCACAGTTTGTGAGTTCGAGCCCCGCGTCGGGCTCTGTGCGGACGGCTCGGAGCCTGGAGCCTGCTTCGGATTCTGTGTCTCCCTCTCTCTCTGCCCCACCCCTGCTTGTGCTCTCTCTCTCAAAAATGAATAAATGTTAAAAAAAAATTCTTTTTAAACAAAGTCAAGATGGTTCCCTTTGACTGCCTCCCTGGTATACATCCCTTCCCTACCCGCAAGATTCAAGAAGTCGGCATGTGTCCTTCTGGTCTTTGTCAGAGTCCTCAATTCTGAGATAGAGAACCCCACCCCTCTAGCTAGTTGAAGCAGAAGGGATTTATCAGTGGAAGGGCCAAAGAAACAGACTGTTGCCTGAGTTTTCCAGAAAGTCTCCCTAAAACTACGCTTCAGGGCTGGGCTGTGTTGTGAAGTCTGCTGTTGTGGCCCCAGAACTTTACCGCTTCTACCACGGCCAGAAATCCTTCGTGAGAGCTGCTGGTGTGGCCGGCCATTCCTAATACTCCGGAGGTACGCCTCCGTGTGCCTCTCTCCATTCATGACTCCATTCTAAATCAAGAATCTTGCCCAGTGGCCGCTGACAGGTGATCCTAAAGGAGATACAGAAATGTAGGAGGGAGGGAGTTTGGAGGGAAAGATTTTAGCCTTCTGGTTCGTGTGTACACCGGGAGCTTAGTGTTGCACGAGCCAATTCACAGCATTTGTAAACTTCCTCAATATTTCAGTGCTCCTTCTATTACTTTTTCCATGAACATTAAATAGTGTGTTTGGGGTATTCAAAAAATGTACGCAAATGGTATCATATTGCAACTTAACCTTTTATTTTTTTAATGTTTTATTTATTTTTTGAGAGCGAGAGATGGAGTGTGAGTGGGGGCAGGGCAGTGAGAGAGGGAGACACAGAATCCGAAGCAGGCTCCAGGCTCCGAGCTGTCCACACAGAGCCTGACGCGGGGCTTGAACTCATGAACCGGGAGAGCGTGACCTGAGCCAGAGTCGACGCTTAACCCATGAGCCACCCAGGTGCCCCTCGACTTAACCTTTTCATTCGGTGTCGTTCTTAAGCTTTTTCCCAGTTGATATCTGTAGCTCTGCTTCATTCTTTTCAACTGCTATATATTGTTACCGTGTAATAAATCAAGGCTTGCTGGCTTAAACATAACATTTACTATCTCCGTTTCTGTGGGTAGGAATCCAAGTGTGGCTTAGCTGCGTTGTCCGGCTCGGGGTCTCTCATAAGCCTGTGATCAAGGTGTCCGCTGGGGCCGTCCCCTGAAGACCTGACAGCGGCGGGATCTGCACCCAATGCACTCGTGTGGCTGCCGGCAGCGTGACTCGGTTCTATCATGGCTTGGGCCGGAGGGTGCCCTCGCATCCTTGCCACGTGGCCTGCTCCGCAGGGCAGCTCCCGACGAGCCGCTCGCTTCATCAGAGCAAGCAAAGTAAGAACGGGAGAGCGTGGGCGAGATGGATAGCACCATCTGTGGTGGGTTGAAGTGCTGGCCAACGTTCAGATCCCCTAGAACCTCAGGGTGGGCCCTTATTTGGAAACACGGTCTTTGCCGATGGAATCAGTGAAGGACTGAGATGAATCCATTGGATTCATCTAAGTGACTGGTGTCCTCATGAGGAAAGGAGACGTCGCAGAGACACGCAGAGGCCCCGTGAAGGTGGACGCAGCAGTTGGAACGACGCATCCGTGGGCCAAGGAATGCTAAGGATTGCCGGCAGTTACCAAGAGCTTGGAGAAAGGTATGGGGTGGCTCCCCCCTTAGAACCGACAAAAGGAACCACGTCGACACCTCGATTTTAGACTTCTGGCCCCCACAACTACGAGGAAATAAATGTTTGCTGTTTTAAGCTACCCGTTTGTGGTCATGTGTTAGGGCAGCCTTAGGAAACTAACGTAACTGTCTTTTAGAGCCACATCTTGGAAGTGTCACCCCATCCTCTCTGCCATATTTCGTTGGTTAGAAGCAAACTAGTAGGTCCAACCCAAGGTCATGGATACCAGGAGGCAGAGACCATTGGGAGAAACGGTCTGGCACAACTGACCACAGTCTGAGTATGAGGTGGCGACTTCTTGATCCGTTCTACGAAGGACATTTAGATTGGTGCTGCTTTTTCACTGTGACAGAATCCTAGTGTGAAGATCCTTAAATAGGTCTTTTTGTGCACGTTGGCAAATTTCCCTACGATCTGCAGGTAAAATTGCTGAATTGAGAAACTCTAGTGGTTATTTCCAAACTGCTTTCCATTGTGGTCCTTAACTCCCTACACTGATGTTTGAAAGTTCGCTTTTTCTCATCTCCTCATCAACACTTGATGTTGTCAGATGCTAAAAACTTGTTAAACTGAAGGGTATAAAATACCTTGTCTTTTTGCCTATGGACTGCTAAGCATTCTTGATACATAGGATATATATTATTCACACACACACACACACACACACACACACACAAATTTGTTACTTCTGTAGGTCATCTCTATCCATGGCATGGTTTTTAGCATGACTTGTGTATTTTGTCATAGAGAATTTTTAACTTGTAGAGAATTTATTTCTTGTATGCTTTCTAAAGTGTTTGGTATTATTTTAAGAATGTTTCCCTCTTCCTCAAAAGGATGATCTTTTGCATACGGATCTTTAAACTAGAATTGATTTTGTATATGCTGTGTGCTTATATTCGTACTTCTGTCCTTGCCTAAATCATACTTCCTTTCTCCATTTGTCTCCTATGGGTTACATTAGTCACATTTTATTTCTTAGCTTTCCTTTAGTGCTTTTAAAGTCTGCATTCTTTTATTCCTTTGACAATTTCCCTTAACTTTGAGCTAATTATATTGAAAGTCTATAATAAACATCTCTTTTGTCCTCAACATTTAACTTATCCAATTGTATACCTGTCCCATCTGATTATACATCACTATAATTTTTGCCCCACTCAATATACTTAGTTTTGCCCAGATATTTACCAATTTCTTTGCCATTGCTTTCTGAAACCTACCTCTTTTTTCTGGACTCATTTTTATAGACATACATCTTTCAGTATTTCTTTCCAAAGAGGTCTGTTTATAATGAACAATGTGCACATGTCTGAAATTGTCCGTATTTCACCTTCACTCCCGAGTGATAGTTTAGTTAGGTATGTAATTCTAGGCTGACAGTTGCGTCTTTTGAAAATGTTATTGCTTTGTCTTCTGGCTGTGGCAGATGAGAAGTCTGACGGCAGTCTAACACTAGTTGCCTTGTTAAGTGATCGGTCTTTTCTCACAACTGTTAGGTTTTTCTCTTGGAGCTCCACATTGAGTTGTGTGGATGTGTTTTGCTTATCCTCCTTGGGGTTCGGTGTCCCCTTTAAATCCGAGGATGTGTGTCTGTTAAATCCTGAGTGCCTCTCGGTTTATTCAGGATCTCCTAATTTAGACATGTTTTGTTTCATGCTTGACACATTTTGAAGTATTTCATTCTACCTTCCATATTTTAATTTTGCTTTCATTTTAAACTTCTGTGCTGCATGTGGAGTAGCTTCAAGGCTTCCAATTTACTAGTTCTTTCTTTAGTTACGGCTGGCCTTCTGCTCAACCTGTGAAGTTTTGTTCCAATGACTATATTCTTTGTATCTAGAATGTCTACTTGGTTCTTTTTTAAATATACTTATTTTTAAACCTATCGTGGTTTACACCTTATGGTTTCCGTTGCTGCTTTTCTCTCTTCAAACATGTTAGGCCTACTCCTCTTAAAGTTCCTTTCATATCATCCTGGCGTTCCTGGTTCTGGGTGGTGCACATTCCAAATATGACATGCTCTGCTCTCTACCTCATGATGGTTGACTTACCTGGGTAACTTCCTTTTCTTTCCTGGCACCTGGAGGAGAGGAGAGGGCTGTCTTCTACCTTGGTCCATGGTTGCCAACTTAGGTCAAACGTCTTCAAACGGGAAAACGGGCTTTTGTTCCCTTAGAAAAAGGGACTTTTTTAAAAAGCATTTTTGATGTTTTAACTTGAAATGTATTTACTTTTGAGAGAGGAGCACAAGCATGCATTGAGTAGGGGAGGGGCAGAGAGCGAGAGACAGAGGGAGACAGAGAATCCCAAGCAGGTTCCCTGCTGTCAGCGCAGAGCCTGACGAGGGGCCAAAGTCACCAACTGTGAAATCGTGACCCGAGCTGAAATCAAGAGTCAGACACTCTACGGACTGAGCCACCCAGGTGCCCTGAAAAAGGGCCTTCCGAGGGGCCAGCCCTCCCAGCTGTGAATGGGTATCAGTGGTGAGAAGTTTTCAACGTATCATCTCTTCTTCTGTGACCCTGAAAAACTTAACTATTAATCTTCTCTGGAATATAAAGGTATCTTATTTATTTAGAGGGAGAAGAAATGAAATCGTGTTAAATATCCTAAAACTCCAAAGAAAAGGTGACGCATGATTTCTTAAAAACAAATAGTTTAATTTCATTTTTATCTGGGAAAAAAATACAACTTTAAAATGAGGTGACAAGCACTCTGACATCATGTGTCATCATGTGTCATTTTTCACGGTACTACACTTAAGACGGAAGATACAGAACCTTTATAAATTTCTGGAATCGAACATTCCCACCTCAGATGAAAACAGACTGGTTATAAAATGTCATTTCACTAAATATTCCATTTTTGTTCTCGCATAGGGAATATCTTGTAGAAACACTATAAAATAAGGCAGACTTTTGGGAATTCAATGATAAAATTTTAGGAAAAAAGTGTTAGGTCTTAATTTCGTGTACTTTGGGGAGTACCAAGCTCATCAGATGGCTAGAGCAGTTTCAGAACTCTGGTTTCTATACAGGAGTCTCTCTCCTCTCATGCTCTAGACTCAGACCCCCCTCCCCCCCCCCAAAAGACAGCTTTTCTCAATTAGCTTCAATCAGAAACGAGTTTAACATACACAAGTATTTCTGTAGTGCAGTAAAAATGTGTCATTTTATAGTCTTAATTTGCATTATGAAAATAAGTCTGTACACCCAAGTAATACATATTTAATGAATATGAATCATGTAATTTTGGTCATGGCATTTAAAGTTCGCTTTGGCTTTGAAGTATTTTAAAATTCATAGAAAATATTGAACTTCTAATAAAATAAATAAAACTTTTAATTGATATTAATCAACTTCAAAATTTCTTTAAGAATCAACTTCAAAATTTCTTTGTATTTTTCATTTGCTACTCAGTTTCAAAAGAGAAGTCACTTTCAGTAGTGTTCCAAAGTGAGTGATTGCACCTTCTATGATGTGAAAAAAGTTGCTAAAGCTCCGATTGCCGTTGGCTGTTCCTAAGTGCTGGACACGGTTGAGAGAAATTGTTTGCAACAAGAAATCCATCAATGTCGTCTGCAGGGTCACGCCAAGGTCGCTGTAAGGAAAGCCAGCGCCGACCCGTTCTCCTGTGACTTTCCGAAGAGGCCCCCCCCGCCGCGGGCCGGGTATGGACACTTGGTGGCGATGGCGTCAGCCGGTGGCTACGGGAGGCCAGCGATGTCCCCACGCGTGTTCACAGGCTCTGCAGCCTTGGGCCCTGTTCGCCCTAATACTGAAAGGACCGGGGATCTGGGTGCGTGCGGGAACCCCCGGCGCGCAGAGGGACGGAGCTTCGAACCGGCGGCGGGCCGCGCTATTCAGGGGGCGGCCGGAGGCTCCGCAGCTGCATCTCGTCCAGTCCTTTCCAGTATTTGAAGTTGTTGTCAAGATGCTGCATTAGCTCAGGCAGGTCGACAAAGGCTGGGGAGAAAGACAGGGATGTGACCCCCTCCCCGCCCCTGGTGACAAACGCGGGCTGAGCGGGGCGCGTTTAGAGGGACAGGTGACAGCAGGTGTTTGCAAGCCCCTGGACAAGCGGCTGGAGGGGCTGCGGGTTCCCGAGGCCAAATCCCTATTCAATGCCCGGCAGCCCCTCCGAGACCACACGGGGACCGCCAGCTCTGGGAGGTGGCGCAGGAGGGAGCGGATGTGCTAATGAGCATAAGGAGCACTGAAGGTGGGGGGGATAGGAAGACAGCGAGTCCCCACCTGTGGCCGTGACCAGGACTGGCTCTTCTGTCTCCCCCCAGCCTCCGGCTCCGCTTCACTTAACCATCCCCTCCCGCCTGTCCCACTGCCCTGTGGGCCGGTGGGGAACAATCGGCCGGAGAGGGCGAAGCTGCGGAGTCCGCCCACCGGACACCCGCACCCCTGCGGGAGGGGCAGTTAACCAGCGGGGCGCAGAGAGCGCCCCGGCCTCAGGGGCCCTCGGTGAGGCCTCATTTCTTCTCGTCGGTCCTCCTCGAAAGGCTAAGCCCGCAAACATGCGCTAGAACCAGATGCACCATCTGCTACTCAACATCCGGCTCCCCATTTCGTTACTGGGGGAAATGCGCTGTAAGAGGTCTTACCGTCCCAGGCATCAAACATGTCCGTGATGAAGTAGTCAATGAAAGAGATCTGGGATTTGGGGATGCTGCAGGTGTTTCTGTCAAAAACCGGCATCACCACGGGCAAGTCCTGCTGCTTCTCCTCATCCGTCTGTAAAGCAGAAAATGCCCGAATTTTGACGCTCTGCTGTGTGGGTCCACTTCGGAGCAGCCCTGCAGGGGGGCCTCTCCAGGCAGCCCCCTGGAGCTCGCCGGGAACAGCAGCCAGAACCCGGCCCGGCCACAGATAACAGGTGTCCCCAGAGCAAGGTGGTTCTGTGCCAGGAGGGCCCCAGGACCCCTTCCCAGCCCCCATTTCCAACACCCGGAGCCTCTTGCTGGAGCTCCTGTCAGATCCCCATGTGGACACACAGCGGCCGTCCTCCCACACCAGGCCTGCAATGGCGAGAAAGAAATCAACCCCCATCATAAAGAAGGGGCTGGTGGCTGCTTCTCACCTCAGGCCAATCATTTTATTTGAAAAGGTTATGAACACCCTTGAGATCCTTGAGGTTAAAAAAAACAAAAAAAAAACCCCTCTGGGATGAACAGTTTTTATGTATATCCTGGGGAAAAAGGCAAGTTTATCTTGAAAGATACAAGGAAGCTTTAAGTCTCTTTTTTGCCAAAGTGTCCTGGAGGAGGGTGAGGGGATGTGTACAGTGAGGCAGGGGGGCTTCCTGGAGCCCAGTGGGGACTCAAAGGGTCGTAGGTCACTGCTGGAGCCAGTTAAGGGCAGACAGCCACGTGAGGGGCAGGAGGACTGGAGGGGACCCCAGCAGGTCAGTGACGTGGGGACAGGCTTGGTGGGGAGCTCAAAATGAAATGTGCAGGGCCGGGTGACAGGGGGCAGTGGCTGAAGGAGCTGCGGCCCCGGACACCCCGGGAGGGGTGGAGCCATCCCTCGGTCTTATACAGGCTCCGCCTAACCCCACTGTATTCGGGAAGAAACTGCAGTTGAATGGCTTTAAATGTTCCAAGCCCTCATTCCCGGCCCCCCAGCCCCCATGGAAACATCAACCATCACCACACTGGCTAAAATAACCTAACAGGAACTCTGGAAACCAGTCAAAGGTCTACAGCAACCAAGTGAAAGCCCAGTCAAGAAAAGCCACATTCAAAATGGTAGCAAATGCCATGGTGTTTTTACTCACCCTTGCCCCACCCTGTCCCCTGCCCAGTTCCCAGCTGCTCCCCTTAAACTGGAGGGAGTAGAGCTGATCCTGTTTGCATGATTGTAACCTACCTGGCAGCTGCCCAAAGGACCAGCCTCTGTTTCACCCAACTCAGCTCTCGTGCTAAAGCAATCGGCGGGGGGGGGGGGGGGGGGAAGCTGCATGGGATGACAGACACACATGCCTGGGGCAAGAGATCACGGGCGGAGACCTTCAGGATACCACGTGAGGCACCAAGGAGAAGCTGGGAGAAGATTCTGGGCAACTGCCATGCTCCAAAGCAGCTGTATATACTGAGGAAGGGAGAGGGCCCCACACAGGCCCAGACAAGACCTGGTCAGGAGCGACCTGAGGGGAACTTGAGCCCGCAGGTGGGGCTGATCCCAGGGCCGGGAGAGTGCCCGGCTAATCAGTAAAGGACTTTCCCGGCAGGAAGTAAACTGCCAAGACTTGGAGAGGTGCCCTGGCCAACAAATGTCCAATTTTCAACACAAGGCCAAAGAAAAGGGAGAAAATCAGCCTATTCAAAAGAAGAAAAGAAGCAAAAAAAAAAAAAAAAAAAAAAAAAAAAAAAAAAAAAAAAAAAAAAAAGAAGCTAGCAGAAGCTATCCCTGAAGAAGTACAGGCACTGGACCTACTGAACCAAGATTTTGAAACTCCCATCTTAAATATGCACGAAGAGCAATAGGGAAACGTGGTCAAAGGGCTGCAGGAAATGAGGAAAATGATATATGAACAAAATAAGAATATCCACAAAGAGACAGAAATTACAAAAAAGACCCAAACAGAAATTCTGGAACTGGAAAAAAAAAAAAAGGTTAAAAAAACTCATTAGAGAGATTCAACAGCAGATGTGAGCCAGCAGAAGAAACAAATCTGAAGACGGGACATATGAAATTATTGACACTGAGGAGGAGAAAGAAAAAAGATGTGAAGAAAAGTGACAAGAGCCTAAGGGACTTATGGGATGATATTAAATGGACCAATAATATACATTATCAGAGTCCAGGAGAGCAAGAAAGGAGCAGACATTATTGGAAAAACAACAGCCGTAAACTGCTATCACTTGAAAACCTACATCTCCCAAATCGAGAAACTTAACAACTCCAAATAGGATAAATCCCAAAGGAACCATATTGTGACACACTGTAACCCAACTGTCAAAAGCCAAAACTGAAGAATTTTAAAAGCAGGAAGAGAAAAGTGACTCATTGTAGGATATTCTCTGTAAGATGATGAGCTGATCTCTCAGGAGCAACACTGGAGGCTGGAGGTGGTGGAATGTTCATATAACGAGCTAAAAGAACCTGTCAACGGGGAATTCTGTAAGTAGCAAAACAAAACTGCTCTTCAAAAATGAGGGAGATCCGCAGACACCCCCCAGGTACCCAAGGTGCCAGTGCTCAGGAGCACTGATGTGTCTTATGGGAAATGCTACAAGGAATCTGTCAGGTTGATGGGAAAAGAAGCCAGAGGGTAACCCCAAGTCCTATGAAGACGTAAAAATATCTCCAGTAAAGGTAAACACGTGTATCTCTTTTTGCGAAGCGTCTGTTAAAATATTTGGCCGTTTTAAATTAGGCGGCTGGTCTTTTTATTACGGAGCTATAGTTTCTGAATATAGTCGTTTGTCAGGTAGGATTTGTGGGTATTTTCTTCCAGCAAGGCGTGACTATTCATTTTCATAGCTGTGTTTAGATGAGCATAAGTCCTGAATTTTGATTCTCGTTTCTCAACTTTTCTTTCTGTGGTGGTGGTTTTCTGTACGTAATAAATTTCTGTGCAATTCTAAACGACCAAGACTGTTTGTTCTCTTATGTTTTTCTTTAAAAGCTTTATGGTTTAAGGTTTTGTATTTAGGTCTGTGATCCACTGTGAAATGGTATTTCTCTGGTATGAGGTAGAAGTTGTGGTTCATTTTTGTTGGAAGAGATATCTAAGTATTCCAACACCACCTGCTGAAAAAAATTTTCCTTTCCCCACTGTTTATATAGATGTGGTCTATTTCTGGGACCTCTATTCTGTTCCATCATGTATCCGATATCTTTATGCCAGTGCCACACTGGCTTACTTTAAGCTCTAAAGCCAAACGGTGTAAATTTTCCAATGTTTTCAAGTTTGCTTTGCTTATTCAAGGTCCTTCACATTTCCATATAAATTTTAGAATCCGTTTGTCAATTTCTGCAAACAACAAAACTTTCCCCAAACAACAAAACAACCCTGCTGGCATTTTTATTGGAATTGTATTGATGTATACACATCAATTTGGAGGAAGCTGTACCTTAACAACACTGAGCCTTCCAATCTGTAGACTTAGTATATCTCTACATTTCGCAGGTGTTCTTTTTAAATTCTCAGTGATATTTTGTGGTTTTCAGTGTAAAGGACTGGAGTTCTTTTGTTAAGTTTATTCCGAGATTTTTTATTACCATGTAAATGGGATTTGGCATTTAGTTTCATTGTCCCAGTGTTTTGGGCTACTCTATAAAATACAACTATATAACGAGCTTGTCTTATGACGTTCTAAATCAAATCCTTATTAATGGTATTCATTGTTTTGTACACTCCTTAGAGCTCTCACTATAAAAAAAATCATGTCATTTCTGCAAATAGGAAAAAATTTCTTTCTATTCTTCGTACCTTTCTCCTCTTGCTTTACTGCACTGACTAGGGCAGCCGATACAGTGTTCAACAGAAGTGGTTCCCTTCCCTGGTTTCCAACCTTGAGAAGGTATTCGGTATTTCACCATTAAGTATAATGTCAGCTGTTAAGTGTTTGTAGCTGCCCTTTTTAAGGTTAAGTTCCCTTCTATTCCTGGTCTGCTAAGTCTCTTTTTGATGAATCAATGTGGAATTTTGTCAAATGCTTCTTCTGCATCTATTAACATGTTCTTTCCCTCCTTTAATTAGCATGTGATTATTGATTTTTCTGATACTAAGTCGACCTTGAATTCTTGGGGAAAAGCTCTAATTTATGATGAGATAGAATCCTTTTTATTTACCGCTCAATTAAGTATCTCTGCATCTGCGTTCATGATATAGGATACAAGGGACTGTGGTTGTCTCCTGGTATTGTCCTTGTTAGGTTTAGGTAGCAGAATAATGGCTTCATAAAATGAGTTGCAAAGTATTCCCACATTCTGTATATTCTAATATAATTTGGTAAGACTGGCATTATTTCTTCCCTAAATGTTTGACACAATTCCTCAATGAGACGTTTTGTGCCTGGAATTTTCTTTGTGGGAAAATCTTTAATAGTAAATTTTTTTTTTAAATTTTTAAGGTTTATTCATTTTTCAGAGACAGAGAGAGACAAAGTATGAGTGGGGAAGGAGTAGAGAGAGAGGGAGACACAGAACCCAAAGCAGGCTCCTGGCTCCCAGCTGTCAGCACACAGCCCAAGGCGGGGCTCGAACTCACAAACCGCAAGATCATGACCTGAGCTGAAGTTGGACACTTAACCGACTGAGCCACCCAGATGCCCTGTAAATTTTGATAAAGAATTTAACACAGGCCTTCACAGGTTATTCCTCTATCTTGTCAGTTTGGGTAAACTATAGTTTAAAGGGAATTTTTCCATCTCATTTAAGTTGTCAAATTTGTTGGTTTAAAGTTCACAATTAAAAAAAATTATCCTTTTAATATCTGTAAGATTTATTATGACAATACCTCTTTCATTCCTGATATTGGCAATCTGTGTGTTCTCTTTTTCTCCTTGATTATTCTAGCTAGGTAGTGGCAAATTTTGTTAATTTTCTCAAAGAATCAATTTTGGCTCTGTTAATTTTTTCTGTTTTCTCCATTTCCTCATTTTTTGCTCTTACATTTATAACTTTCTTTTTTGTCTTTTTTAGTTTTTTTTTAATGTTTTTATTTTTGAGAGAGAGAGTGTGTGTGAGCCGGGGAGGGGCAGACAGAGAGGAAACACAGAATCCAAAGCAGACTCCAGGCTCTGAGCTGTCAGCACAAAGCCCGACGTGGGGCTCAAACTTACAAAATGTGAGATCATGACCTGAGCCAAAGTCAGATGCTTAACCAACTGAGCCACCCAGGCGCCCCAGTCTTTTTTAAGTGAAATCCAAGTCATTAACTTTAGGGCCTTTTCTTTTCATTTCATGTTTTTTCGTCATATGTGTACTCTTTAATCCCCAGCCCCCCTTTCCCCTTCTCTGGTAACCATCAGTTTGTTCTCTGTAGTTAAGAGTCTATTTCTTGGTTTTTTACCTTTGCTTGTTTTGTTCCTTAAAATCCACATATGAACGAGATCATAAGGTATCTTTCTCTGACTGATTTCACTTAGCATTATACCGTCTAGCTCTACCCATGTTGTCACAAGTGGCAAGATTTCTTTTTTTATGTCTGAATAATCTTCTTTTGTGTGTGTGTGTGTGTGTGTGTGACCTCATCTTTATCCTCACCAATCGATGGGACATGTGGGCTGCTTTTGTAATTTGGCTATTGTAAATAATGCTGCAATACACATAGGGGTGCATATGTCCCTCTAAATGAGTATTTTTTGTATTTTGTGGGTAGTTTTTTTAAGGAAACTTTATTCTGTTTTCCACAGTGGCCATACCAGTTTGCATTCCTACCAACAGTGCAAGAGAATCCTTTTTTTTCCACACCCTCACCAAGACTTGTTGGTTCTTGTGTTTTTGTTTCCAGCTGTTCTGACAGGTGTGAGGTGGTATCTCATTGTAGTTGTGATTTGCATTTCCCTGATGATGAGTGATGTTGAGCCTCTTTTCATGGGTCAGCTGGCCATCTGTATGTCTTGGGAGAAATGCCTGTTCATGTCTTCTGCCCATTTTTTAATTGCATTATTCGATTTTTTGGTTATTGAGTTGTATCAGTTCTCTATATATTTTGGATACTAGCCCTTCATTGGATATATCATTTGCAGATATCTCCTCCCACTCAGTAGGGTGCCTTTCAGTTTGTTGTTTCCTTTGCTGTACAGAAATTTTAATGTTGCTACAGTCACAATAGTTTATTTTTACTTTTATTTCCCTTGCCTTAGGAGGCATCTCTAGAAAAATGTGTCTATGATCAATGTCAGAGATTACTGCCTGTGCTCTCTTCAAGGATTTTTAGGATTTCAGGTCTCACATTTAAGTCTTTAATCCACTTTGAGGTTTTTTTTTGTGTATAGTGAAAGAAAGTGGTCCAGTTTCATTCTTTTACATGGGCTGTCCAGTTTTTCCAACACCATTTGTTGAACATTTTTTTCCCATTGGATATTCTTTTCTGCTTTGGAGATTAATTGACCACATAATTGTGGGTTTATTTCTGGGTTTTCTGTTTTGTTCCATTGATCTACGTGTCTATTTTTATGCCAGTGCCATACTGTTTTGATTACTACAGACTTGTAATATAACTTGAAATCCAAAATTGTGATGCCTCCAGCTTCGCTCTTCCTGTTCAAGATTTCTTTGGCGACTAGGAGAGTTTTGTGGCTCCATACAAATTGTAGGACTGTGTTCTAGTTCTGTGAAAAATGCTGTTGATATTTTGATAGGGATTGCACTGAATCTGTAGATTGCTTTGGGTAGTATCGGCATGTAACAAATATTTGTCCTTCCAACCCATAAGCATGGAGTGTCTTTCCATTTCTTTGTGTTGTCTTCAATATGTTCCACAAGTGTTTTATTGTTTTTGGAGTACAGGTCTTTTGCCTCTTTGGTTAAGTTTATTCCTAGATATTTTATTGTTTTTGGTGCAGCTGTAAATGGGATTTTCTTAGGGCCTTTTCTATAATAATAAATTAAGATTGTAACTATCCCTTTAATCATTGTTTTAGTTTCATCCTATAATTTTGATCGATTTTCATTATCATTTCTTTTTAATGTTTATTTTTGAGAGAGAGAGAGACAGAGAGAGAAAATGTGAGTGGGGGAGGGGCAGAGAGAGAAAGAGGGAGACACAGAATCTGAAGCAGGCTCCAGGATCTGAGCTGTCAGCACAGACCCCGACGTGGGGCTCAAACCCACGAACCTCGAGATCATGACCTGAGCCAAAGTCGGACGCTTAACCGACTGAGCCACCAAGGCACCCCAATTATCATTTAATTGTAAATATTTTCAAATTTCCCTTGTTATCTCACGCATGGACTATTCAGAAGTGTGTTGTACAATTTCCAAATATTTGGCATCTACCTAGATATGTTACTGATTTCTGATTTAATTCCTATGTGGCCAGGGAATATATTCTGTATGACTTCAATTCTTTTAAATGTACTGAATTATTTCTGTGGCCCCAACGTATGATGTATGCCGGTGAACATATCATGCATACTTAATGCATATTCTGCCCACTTAGGGTGTAGGGTTTTATGAATATTTAACTAAGGTAAGGTGATTGATAGTGTGTGAATTATCTGCTTTTACTGGTATTTGAATCTGGATGTGCTATCAATTGCTGAAAGAGGGTGTTAAAATCTCCAGCTATGATTATAGAGTTGTCTGCTTCTCTGTCAGTTCTGCTTCATTTATTTGAAGTTCTGTTATTATGCACACTTACGATTATCATGCTTTCCTGTAGAGCTGACCCTTTAACCGATATGAAGTGTCCAGTTTATCTCGTAATATTTTCATCCTGATGTCTATTTTGTCTGAGATTAACACAGCCATTCCAGTCTTTTTATATTTAAAATTTGCATGATATATCTTTTTCCATTCATTGCTCTCTTTGCATGTATCCTTTATATTTTAAGTGTGTCTTTGGTAGATCACATGTAGTCAGTTGGCTTTAAAAAAAACCCCATTTTGATGAACTCTTTGTGTTTAGTCTACTAACTTTTAATATAAGTACTGATGTGATTAGCATTAGGGCTACCATTTTACCTCCCCCCCATTCCTGTTTCTCTTTTCCTGCCACTTTTGTATGTTTTAATATATTTTAGAGTTCCATTATATCTATTAACTACTAAGCAACACAGATTGCTCTACAGATTACCATATATATCCTTCACTTTTTAGTCTACTCGGCTAATAGATATTTTTAAGTTTTTTCGAGAAAGAGGGTATGCGAGTGGGGGAAGGGGGGCAGAGAGAGAGAGAGAGAGAGAGAGAGAATATCTTAAGCAGACTCCACGTTTAGTGCAGAGCCCAACACAGGGCTCGATCCCACGACTCTGGGATCATGCCCTGAGCCGAAATCAAGAGTCAGATGTTCAACCGACTGAGCCCCCCAGGCGGCCCCGAGCTATCCTTGTAACTAGCAGTCATGTAGGATTTAGAAACCTTGCATCCGTGCACTTTTACTTTTCCCATCCTTTATGTTACAGCTGTCACATGTACTCTACAATGCAATGTTTTCACTTTTGCTGGAAATAGTCCTGTGTATTTAGAGACATTAAGAGAAGAAAAAAAAACTTCTATTTGCCATTTTAAAAAGTGTTTCTTTTTTTTAATTGAGGTATAATTGACATACAACATGATTCCAAGCTGGTATATACTACAGAATGCTCGCCACAATAAGTCAACATCCTCCACCACACATAGTTACAGAATTTCTTTTTCTTGTGACGAGAACTTTTAGGAGCTACTCTCTTATACACAATACAGTATTAACTACAGATGCCATACTGTACATTGAATCCCCAGGACTTATTTTATAACTGGAAGTTTGTACATTTTGACTCTTTTCATCCATTTCTAGTTTAGGCATCTAGGCATCCACTACTAGTTGCCTACCCTGGCAACTAGTAATCTGTTGTCTGTATCTATGAGCTCTTTGTCTTTTTTTTTTTAAAAAAGATTCTAATAAGTGAGATCATACAGTACTTGTCTTTCTGTCTGATTGATTTTCACTTACCATAATGCCTTTAGGGTCTGTCCATGTTGTTGCAAATGGCAAGATTTTATTCTTTTTTAAGGCTGAATAATATTCCAGCGTGTGTGTGTGTGTGTGTGTGTGTGTGTGTATACACACACCACTTCTTCTTTATCCATTCATCTATCAATGGACACTTGGGTTGCTTCCGTATTTTAGCTATTGTAAATAATGGTGCAGTGAGCATGGGGTGCATGTATCTTTACAAGTTAGTATTTTCCTGTTCTTTGGGTAAATACCAAGTAGTGCAATTCTTGGATCATAGGGTAATTCTATTTATATAATTTTTTGAAGAATATCCATACTGTTTTCCACAGTAGCTGCCCTAGTTTGCATTCCCACCCACAGCGCAAGATGGTTCTTCTTTCTCCACATCCTTGTCAACACTGCTTGTGTTCTTGATTTTAGCCATTCTGACAGGTGTGAAGTGATATCTCATTGTAGTTGTGATTTGCATTTCCGTGATGATGAGTGATTGTTGAGCCTCTTTTCACGTGTCTCTTGGCCATCTGGATGTCTTCTTTGTGGAGAAATGTCTGTTCATGTCATCTTCTCATTTTTAAATTGCATTATTTGATTTTTGGGTATTGAGTTGTATCAGTTCTTTATATATTTTAGTTACTAAGCCTTTATTAGATGTCATTTGCAAATATCTCCTCCCATTTAGTAGGTTGCCTTTTAGTTTTGTTGATTGTTTTCTTTGCTCTGCAAAGAAATTTTGATGTAGTCCCAATAGTTTATTTTTGCTTTTGTTTCATAGGAGACATAACAAGAAAAATGTAATGGCTGATATCAGACTACTGGCTGTGCTCTCTTCTATGATTTCTATGGTTTCAAGTCTCACAAGTCTCTGTGTATAGTGAAAGAAAGTGGTCCAGTTTCATTCTTTTGCCTCCTTTGTCATAGATTAACTGATCATGTAATCGTGGGTTTATTTCTGGGTTCTCTATGGTGTTCCATTGATCTATATGTCTACTTTGGTCCTAGTACCCTACCTTTTTAATCATCACAGCTTTGTAGTATATCTTGATGTCTGGGACTGTGATACCTCCAGTTTTGTTCTTTTTCAAGATTGCTTTGGCTATCCAGGGTCTTTTGTAGTTCCATACACATTTTAGGCTTATTTGTTCTCGTTAATGTGATAATGCAATCCTTAGCAAAATACCAACAGCATTTAAGTCTGTAGATTGTTTTGGGTAGTGTGGACAGTTTAACAATATTTTTCCAATCCATGAGCATGGAGTATCTTTCTGTTTTTGTCATCTTCAACTTCTTTTATCAGTGTTCTACACTTTCCAGAATACAGGTTTGTCACTTCCCTGGTTTATTCCTAGGGATTTAATTCTTTTAGATGCAATTACGAATGGGATTGTTTTCTCAATTTCTCTTTCTGCTACCTCATTTAGTGTATAGAACTGCAATGGCTTTCTGTATATTGATTTTGTATCCTGTAACCTTACTGAATTCATTTACCAGTTCTAGTAGTTTTTTTGGTGGTCTTAAGGGTTTTCTATAAAAAGTATCATGTCATCTGCAAACAGTGAAAGTTTTACTTCTCTCTTACCAATTTGGATGCATTTTCTTTCTTTTTGTTGTCTGACTGCTGCAGCTACGACTTCCAGTACTGTATTGCATAAAAGTGGTGCAAGGGGACATCCTTGTCTTGGTTCCTGATCTTAGGGGAAAAGTTCTCAGTTTTTCATCATGGAGTATGAAGTTAGCTGGGGTTTTTTAATATACGGCCTTTATTATGTTGAGGTATGTTCCCTCTTACTCTGTTGAGGGTTTTTATCATGAATGGATATTGTAGTCTGTCAAATGCTTTTTCTGCCATCTATTGAAGTGAACATATGATTTTTATTCTTTCCCTTGTTGATAATGATGTATCACATTGATTGATTTGCGAATGTTGAACCACCCTCGCAACCCAGGAATAAATCCCACCTGACTGTGGTAAATAATTTTTTTAATGTATTGTTGGATTTGGTTTGCTAATATTTTGTTGAGGGTTTTTACACCTACTGGCCTGTAGTTCTTTTTGGAGTTTTGTATCTTTTTGCATCTTTATCTACTTTTGGTATCAGGGTAATGCTGGCCTCATAGAATCAATTTGGAAGCTTTCTTTCCTCTTCTAATTTTGGAATAGTATGAAAAGAACAGGTATTCACCATTCTTGAAATATTTGGTAGAATTCACCTGTGAAGCTCTCTGGTCCTGGACTTTTGTTTGTTTGGAATTTTTTGATTACTGATTCAATTTTAATGCTGGTAATCACTGTTCAAATTTTCTATTTCTTCTGGTTCAGTTTTGGTAGGTGATGTTTCTAGGAATTTATCCACTTCTTCTAAGTTGTCCAATTTTTTGGCATACAATTTTCCATAATATTCTCTTATAATGCTTTGTATTTCTATGTTGTTGGCTATCTCCTCTTTCATTAAAAATAATTTTTTTAATGTTTATTTTTGAGAGAGACAGAGCGCAAGGTGGGGGGCAGAGAGAGGGAGACACACAGAATCTGACGCAGGCTCCAGGTTCTGAGCCGTTAGCACAGGGCCCAACATGGGGCTCAAACCCACTAACTGTGAGACCACAGGTGAGCTGAAGTTGGATACCTAACTGACTGACCCACCAGGCGCCCCATCTCCTCTTTCATTTCTGATTTTATTTGAAAAAAACATTTTTTCTTTTTGAGGCATTTGGCTAAAGGTATATCAATTTTGTCGATCTTATCAAATCAGTAACTCCTGGTTTCACTGATCAGTTCTATTGCTTTTTAGTTTCTATTTCATTTATTTCTGCTCCAATCTATTATTTCATTCCTCCTACTGTCTTGGGGCTTTGTTTGGTGTTCCTTCTCTAGCTCCTTTATGTGTAAGGTTAGGTTGTTTGAAATTTTTGTTTCTTGAGGTAGGCCTGTATTGCTATAAACTTCCCTCTTTGAACAGTTTTTGCTGCACCTTAAAGACTTTGAACCACTGTGTTTTTCATTTGTTTCCATGTGTGTTTTGATATCCTCTTTCATTTTTTTGGTTGACCCATTCACTGTTTAGTAGTATATTTAACTGCCATGTATTTGTGCTCTTTCCAGATTTTCTCCTGTGGTTGATTTCTAGTGTCATAGCATTGTGGTCAGAACGGCTTTGATCTTTTTGAGTTCGTGGAGACTAGTTTTGTGGCCCAATATGTGATCTATTCTGGAGAATGTTCCATATGCACTTGAAAAGAATGCGTATTGTTTTAGGATGGAATGTTCTGAGTAAGTCTGTTAGGACCATCTGGTCAAATGTGTCAATCAGCCATGGTTTCCTTGTTGATGTCTGTCTATTGATGTAAGTTCCAGTTAAAGTCCCCTACTATTACTGTGTCACTGTTGATTTCTTCCTTTATGTTTGTTATCAGCTGCTTTATGTGCTCCCATGTTGGATGCATAAATATTTACAATTATTTTATTTTCTTGTTGGATTGTTCCCCTTCGGACTATGTAGTGTCCTTCTTTGTTTCTTGTTATGATCTTTAATTTTTTTAATGTTTATTTTTGATAGAGAGGGAGGGGAAGAGATAGAGGGAGACAGAGGATCCGAAGCGGGCTCTGTGTTATCAGTGCAGTGTCTGATGTGGGGCTTGAACCCACAAACTTCAAGATCATGATCTGAGCCCAAGTTGGGTGCTTAACTGACTGAGCCCTCCAGGCACGCCTATAATCTTTATTTTAAAGCCTACTTTGTCTGATATAAGTATTGCTACCCTGGTTTTCTTTTCACTTCCATTTGCATGATATGTGAGTCTCTTGTAGACAGCATATAGATGGGCCTTGACTTTTCATCCCATGTCTTTTGATTGGAGCATTTAGTCCATTTACATTCAAAGTAATTATTGGTAGGTGTGTACTTATTGCCATTTTGTTACTTATTTTATGGTTGTTTTTGTGGTTTTCTCTGTTTCTTTCTTTGCTTGCTCACTTATGGTTTGCTGGCTTTCTTTACTGATATGCAAAAAATAAAGAGAAAGGCATCCAAGTATATCTATTAACAGTTTTTGATTTGTGGTTACCATTAGGTTACATATAACACCTTATGCATATAGCCGTCTATATTAAGTTGATGGTTGCTTCAGTTTGAACCCATTCAAAAAGCACAATTTTTATTCCTCTCTCCCCCACATCTTAGGTATATGGTGTCATACTTCACACCCTTTTATTTTGTGAATCCATCGACCGATCTTTATAGACATACTTAACATACTGCTTTTGTGCCTCCTACAGGGCTTACTCTTGCTTTATGGTCCTTCCTTTCCACTCAGAGTCCCTTTAACATTCCTTGTAAGGCTACTTTAGTGGTGATGAATTCCTTTGTGTGTCTGAGTAAGTCCTTATCTCTCCTATTCTGAATGATTGATTTGCTGGATAGCGTATTCTAGGGTGCAGGGTTTTTTTTTTTTTTCTTTCTGTGAATATATCATGCCACCCTCTTCTGGTTTGCAACGTTTCTGCTGAAAAATCAGCTGGTAGCCTTCAGGGTTTTTTTTTCCCTGTATGTAACTGTTTCCTTGTGCTGCTTTAAAAATGGTCTTATCACTACTTTTCGACATTTTAATTACTACATGTCTTGGTGTGGGCCTCCTTGGGTTGATTCTGCTGCAGGTTCTCTGAGCCTCGTGGATCTGGGTTTTTGTTTCCTTCGCCAGATTTGAGAAGTCTCCGGCTATTTCTTCAGATAAATTTTCTGCTCCCCTTTCTCTCTCTCTCCTCCTCCTGGGGTCCCTATAATGCAAATGTTACTACGTTTGCTGGTGGTGCTGAGTTCCCTTAATCTATTCTCATTTTTATGAGTCTTTTTTTCTTTCTCTTGTTCGGCTCGATTGCTTTCCATTCCTCTGTCCTCCAGGTTGCTGATCTGTTCTTCTGCTTCCTTTGTTTACTCCATCTAGTGTATTTTTAATTTCGGTTATTGAGTTACCTCCGATTGGTTGTTTTCTATTTCTTTGTTGAGGGTCACCCCAAGGTCCTCCACTCTTAAGTCCAGTGAGCGTCTTTATTCCCACTACTTTGAATTCTCTATCAGGCAGAGTATCTGTGTGACATCTCTTGCTGTGATTTTGTCTTGTTCTTTCATTTGGGACACGCTCCTGTCTTGTGTTGTCTAGCTCTCTGTGTTTGGAAATTCAGCTACGTCTCCTGCTCTCGAAAGGAGTGGCCTCATGAAGGCGAGGTCCTGTGGTGCCGTGTCCCCTGTTCCCCGGGACCTGGCGCCGGAGGGTGTCTCCTGTGTGTGTGTGTGTGGCTATGCCGCATTTGCCACCAGTCCAGTCATCTGCAATGGCTCTCTGCCTGTTGTGGGCAGGGTCCGGTCCCCGTGTTGTTGGTGGGCCTGTCTGGAGTTGCCTCAGACTCGAGTTGGGTCAGACCACTGCTGGGGCCACGGTTGAACAGGCATGTGTGGTTTTTTCCTCCTCCCCCTGAGGCAGGAGTCCCTTTGAGGGAATCACTTGGAGGCGGTGCTGCCCCCCGTCCAGGCTGCATGCACACTGCCACGTTCACGGCACCACTCTCGATGGGCTCCCGCTGAAGGCGAGTTGTTGGGGGCGGGGGCAGGTGTGCAGAACACAGAGGCCAGGTGCACGGTGTCAGCAAGGTTTGTGCCTGGTCTGCTGTAGGAGGGGACCTGGAGCCACTCTGGAAAACCAGTGAGGCTGGGTTGGAGGGGACGCGTCTGCAGCACGCGGGGTTGGGAGGTGGAGAGTGTTCCCACCGAGCTGGTTCTCACTGGCGTCTGGTGTATCTAGGCTGAGGGCAGGGCAAGAAAACGGTGCCCACCAGCTCTTTTGTTTTCGGAGTTTTCCAAAGACCCCTGCCCTTCCAGCACGGGTTCTGAGACTAGTAAACAAACCCCAGGCACTCTTCAAACTGCTGTGTCTATGTTGGACCTCAATGGGGCTTTTTCTTTCACTGTTTCTGTCAGGTCAGGGGTTCAGTTTCTGATGGCAGTCTGCCCGTCTCAGAGCCAGGACTTGAGAAGTGAAACCTCTGGTTTCAAAGCCAAATGTCAGGGGGACTCGTCTTCTCGCCGTGGGTCTTCCCCTCTCCATGCCCGTGGTGTCCCTCCCTCGTGCGGGTCAGCGTGGCTCCTCACAGTGTCTCTGCCCTTCCTGTCCCCTTGGATGTGGCCCCTTCTCTACATTCAGCCGTGGAGAGTCTCTTCTGCCAGTGTTTGGGTCATTTTCTGGGTCCTTGACACTGCTGTGGGTGTTGGACGAGGTGGGCCCAGGGTCCTCCCACTCCCCCGTCTTCCCCAGAAATCCCTCTTCTCTCACCTTCATAGTTTCTGACACGGAGTCAGAAGGAGTGAGCATCACTGGTCTCTTACACGAAATGGGCCATTTTTCTCTGGCTGACTTCAAAGGCTTGGAGCCGCTTGACTGTGGGCTTGGATTAAGGTTTGTGTGTCTTGAATCTATGTGTATATGCTTTCAGTAAACTTGCTAAACCTTTAGCCATTGTATTTTCTAATTTCTTTTTCCTGCCCCACGAGGATTTTTCCTACGCAGAGAGAACACGAGGGGCAGACAACGGTGTAAAATGCTGTTAGGAGAAAACTGTTAACACCGGAATCTACATCCAGTGGAGATATTCCGCAAGAAAGGCAGCCAATACATTTTCAGATGAGGGAAAACTAATCAAATCCCTTAGCAGTGAGCCTATAATACAAGAAGTGTTTTTCAAGGACAGAATTTCACTTAGAACTCTACGTCCTAGTTTTAATCCCCCGATCTCTAATGGTC
Source organism: Lynx canadensis (assembly GCF_007474595.2). NCBI lineage: Eukaryota > Metazoa > Chordata > Mammalia > Carnivora > Felidae > Lynx > Lynx canadensis. The sequence goes on from NC_044308.2 coordinate 4,183,946, forward strand.
TGTGTTTCTCTCTCTCAAGGAAGTGAAGAGGCTGCATCTCACCTGAGAAAAATATTCTTCTGAGATGCGTGCGGCCCACTCGATGCACTGCTCCAGCGGTCGGCAGGGATTGGACACGTCCGCACACTTGATGAGCATCCGTTTAATCAGAGTCCGGTTCTCTGGAGTCCGGAGCATAGTGTTTATGGCTTCTTCGTCTTTATTCGTTTCCTAAAACACAAGTGAGATTCAGAGCAATCCAAGTGGGCTCCCTGGGGCCAAGCTGCGTCTCACAGGTGGGGCCCCACGGTATGCCCGGGCCTATCCGTGACGGCTTCACAGAACAGTGCTGAGGACACCCTGAGCGTGGAGGTCAGCCCCTCCCTTGACAGAAAGGGAAAGCAAGGTCCAGTGAGATCCGAGCGGGACCCGAGAGTAGAGGGTAGCGCTGCAGGTCAGTCTTTGTGCCCTTCCCTTTCTTGGCTCTTTTCTTCTTCCCATTCTAGGTATTTCTCACAGCTGCTGTTTCTTTATTCTAGTTCTACTGCTCCCCCTCGGGACATGAGTGGTATCTTTTATCACACCTACCGAAAAAGAACGCGAACTCTAAACATAACGGTTTCTCTGCCCTTTCACCAAAAGGAATCTTGTGGGGCACCAGGCTCCCTGCTTCGTACAACCCAGCCCCTACCCCAAGTCCCATGGCAGGTATAATCTTGGGAATTAGCCATCAGTGCACCAAGATGGTGTCAGATAGAGCGATACTTCTGTAACAGTTACTCTCTTTTGATGTGCACTCATGAAAAGATCTGTGGTAGGCAAGAAAAGCACTATTACTTTATAGACGAGGGCACCGGGACCCAGAGAGGCGAAGAGATTTGTCCGCGGCTATCCAGCTGAGCCAGGATAAGAACTGAAGGTGGAACTTTAGTCCTGGGCTCTGTCTGTTCGAGGTGCTACATGCCGTCTGGTCTGCTATGGATTCTGAACCCCTGGTATAATGGGCCCCGGTTGGAAGAGGGAGGACCGGGGCAAAGAGCACGGTCAGAGACAAGCCAGTCTCCTCATGCTTTCCGAAGGTGTCGATCATGTGATTTCCACGAGTAATCACAGTAGTCGAAAAAGGCCTGATGGTCTCGTCGCGGTGAGGACAGACATGCCATCAAGATGGGCGCGTGCCCGCCCAAAGCTTGGGCTGCCTCCTCCCCTGGACAGCTGCCAGAGCGGACACCACCAAGGCTGCCTCGACAGGTCTCCTCGCCCCGTGTCCCAAGGGCTTCGTGCTGGCTCCTCTCTTCAGCCGTGTGACTACCGTTTGGTCCCGCCAGCTGTACAGTATTTGCTCTCGTATTACTCGGTCCCTGCTCTGGCTCACTAGATGGACTTCTCGTCTCTCAGAAGTAACCCCGAGTACGGACAGAGGAGAAACGCGACTTTCGAGTGGAACAGAACACTCAGCTAAGTCTCGGAACTGCCCAGACTCTCTGGAGGAAACGAGTCTGTGGCCGAAGTCAGCCAGGAGCAGTGGCCCAGGTGACACACTATCCAGGACAGGAGGAGCCACTGAAAAAGGTTGGTGCGGGTGCCCCTGCGCTGGAGTCCCTGGAAGGGAAGGGAAGTCAGAAGCAGACTGACGAACTGGGAGAACAGGAGAGGAGGAAGGGAGCAGAGTTGTCATAGGTTTCAGAGGGGGTCACACAGGAACAGGGGTGAAGGGTCAGAGGACTTGCAGAGGTGAAGTGGGGTTAGAACTCAAGGAACGGTGATCCTGGCCTCCTGGGACACCATCCTGAGCACGGAGAAGGCTCTCAGGATGGTGACAGGAGCGGGCAAGGAAGGCAGCGGAGGAGTCAGTGAGCCGGTGCCAAGATGTTCAGTGTGTGGAGCAGGTAGAAGGGCCTCGAAGGAAGAGGGTTCGTGAAAGTAGACGCGATAGGTGCTGATCTCGGGCTGAATCTAGTAGAATAGGTCCCATTAAGTGCCTACCTTGTCCCCTGCCCCTTAGTCCTATGTCTCGAGATTATGCCCATTGTACAGCCCGGGAAGGCGAAGAAGAACTTGGATGGGGACCCGGATCTGCCCACTTCCGTAGCTGTGGTCCCCTGCCTGGCCAGAGGCTTAGTGTCCTTGCCAGGCAGTTGTTGTGACAACTCCAGGCCTCAAATCCAGAAATGGGGGGGGGGGCAACAATGTCACCCTTAGGACCAAAATACAGGGTCCTTCTCAGCCTCTACCGTCCTGTGACCGAGACCAACAGAGGAGAGTCGCTGATGAGACAGCATGTGCACAATGGGGACCCCAGGATGCCCAAGGAGTGGGGAAGGAGATGCGTGTGAGAAAGGGCACAGGGATGGTCCACCCACCTAGTGTTAGCTTCAGAGTCTCCGCATCTCTTTTTGGAGGTCTTTTTTCCTGCCAGGTTTTTACATAATTTTCCAACCAATAGATATTAAACCCAGTGAACCTGCTAGGGGAGCCCCTGCACAGCTCCCCGCCTCTTACCCCAGTTCCCCACAGCACAGAGGGGTAAGGGCCCCCGGTCCCCCATCCAGGCTCTCCTTGCAGTCGGTTTCCCTTACCTCGTTTTCTTCTAGTGCCGCCAGGGGCTTGTTGATGCTGTTGACAAATTTGTTGACGTGCTCGAAGTGTTTTGTCATTTCCGTGGCCAGGACCATGTCGATAATACCCTGGCGCAGCGTCCGATAGTCATTCCTGTTTCAGACAACAAATGAGAGGGCGCTACGCATTACTCATCCGGACCAGACAGGCACTCCCGATACGTCTGTGATCTGGAACTGTGTCCACGGCAGCTAAAATGCTTGTGTCCCTGGAAGTCGCAGGGCACACGTTGGAACGAGATCGTTAGTGAGGGAAAACTGAAGTGACAATCAAGGAGCTTATGGGCAAGGCCTTACAGGAGAAGTGCTCACCATTCTGTAGTGCCGGGCTCGTAGCTCCGGGAAGAAGAGAACATGGTAGGGGCTTACAAAGGCAGAGATCTGTGGCTACGAAGAATGTACCCCCCCCAGAGGAACCTTGAGATCCACCAATTTCAGTGCCCAGACACTTAGAGGGAAGATCTGACAGCTGAGCAACTCACTCCAGCCCTGGTTTTTATCTCTGGTTCACCTCTTTCCTCCACTCACCCCATTCCTCTCCCTGGACACAACCCAAGTTATCAGGTCTTGCATATTTTTCCAGAGATAGCTGATGTATGTACCAGCAACGATGAATAAAACCTACTGAAATTCTAGAACATGGCAAAAGGGAGTTGTGTAAAATCCGGAATCTCCTTTTTAAAAAATCTCCTATAAAACATTCTTTAAAATCGAAGTTAAAAAGTACAGGTCCCTCCCCTGTACCAGGCCCCACGCTAGGCACCGAGGGTCCAGCGATGGACAAAAGGCACCGAACACCGTGATCTTACGGAGCTTAAGAAGCAAATGAGACATTAGACAAGTAATGAAAAATGATTTAAACACGTGATGAGTGCTGTGAAGGAACTTCGCACTGAGTAATCACACGTGAACTGAGGAGTCACACATGAACACCGACAAGGGCGAGAGGGTTCTGGGCACAGGAGGGCGGAGTGGAGTGTTTGGAGCAGAGATGGAAGAGGAGGGCTTCTCCGAGTCTCGGAGTCTCTAAAAGCTCAAGATGTCAGCCCTATCCTTGCCATCTTGAGATGACGTCTTTGATGTCAGACACAAAACTGCTGAGCCTTGAAAGCCTCGTGCTGAGAGAAAGCCACCAGCCACAAAAGACCACATCCTGGGTGCACTATTTGTTATGAGTTGTGCAGAACTGGAGGCAGAACGTGCATCAGTGGGGTTGCCTGGGGCTGGGGGACTTGAGGGGGGTGGGAAGTGACTGCCGGTGAGTTTGAGCTTCTTCCTGGGGGGTGATGGCCACGCGACCCTGACTATACAGACCACTCTTGTACGCTTTAGATGGGTGAACTCTGTAGTATGTGACGCGCGTCTCAAAGTTGCTAGAGGGACCAACATGCTCCCTGACCCGCTGCTCTCACCTCTCCATGTTTTTGAAGATATTGCATTTGTCATCGCGGGTGGTCAGCTGGAAGGCCAGGGCCGCGTGGTGGCTCTCCAGCACGGCAGTGTCGTTGTACAGGATGGCCAGCTCGCTGCCGGCATTGCACAGGAAGGAGTTGGTCCTCCCGGGGTGGTCCACGTCATGGATGGTGGCTGCAATGAGGGCAGCGACCTCGTCAACTGGATCTAACGTTTGCTGCAAACAAGAGATCTTTTAAAAACAGGGCATGGCCCAGAAAGCAGGGAAGCCTTCCGTAGAGTCTTCTTTCCGCCCCACTACTTTCAGGTAAAAAGGTGCCAGATTTCCGAGAAACGCGTGTTGTTGGGCACATCCTGTTTTCCCTAGCTCTACTCAGAAACCGTTTCATGTTCGTACTTGTTCCTTAGGGCACACGATCTGATTCTAGGTCTCGCACAAGCTCGGGACTTACCAAAATACGAGGTGTCCTCGACCCAGGAGTCACCTCCTCGGCCAGTCTGTCTCTCGACCCATCACAAAAAATGTCTGAGACACTGACTTGAACCAACAGCAACCAGTATTACTACCTGAGAGAAACAGCTTACGATGTGCGTCACTCACATTAAGGGGCTGGTCTAGCGTGTCCCCCCCGCTTTTGGTGCGATCTCTGTCAGGCTGATGTCAGGATTTGGTGAGTTTGGTACAATAATCTGGAGGTTTTCCCTCATTTTCAAGTCTCTGAAAAGGTTGACGCAACACAGAAAAAGTCCTCGAAGGGACAAAGACCTCACGTGACCGTCTTGAGTCGGGAGCCCGATTTGGAAGAATTCGATTGGTAAATTCAGTACTTCTTCCGTGGTGCTGACCTCCTGGCTTCCTACTTATAGGATCTGATTTAAAACCTTTCATCTTTAAGGCTTTCAAGTTAGCGTGGAAGTGTCTGGCACTTTCTGCATTTCTCGATTTGTTTGGCTAGAATTTAATTTTCTTGGTTGTTTCAGAAAACCATTTTGGATTGTCATCTGGCCCTTCTCATTCTGTAGGCCTTAACTGATTTAAAGTATTTTCTCATCTGTAGTGGCTGACATTTTTAAATCTAACCTTTAGTTATTAAATTGTTTTGTTCTGCAAAGGTTAGAAAATATATGAAATTCTGACGTTTATTAAGACATCCACTATGTCCTGGTAGCAGCTCATTTTTGGAAATATTCTAGAGACACTTGAAAGGAAGGTGCACGTCTAACCAGTCTTGAAAATTTATTTCAATTGAAATTCAATACTTTTAACTTTAAGTGGGTGAATTATATATGGATTATATCTTAATCAATGCTATTTATAATGAACTGAGCTTTCTAAATATGTATTTGCATGTTATCTATAGAGTAGTTCAAAGGCAGTAAGTCAAAGCAAAAATTAGGCTATCTTTATACACCGAACCACACACAGACACCCCTCTCCACCACCCTGGCCTTTGTTTTCATACTTTTATATAAAACGGTCCTCTCTCTGAACTCTTAATTCTGTCTATAGTCTTGGTCTGATGTCGCTGTCCTCTCTCACATGAGTCCCCTGTCACGGAGAACAACGTGGGACCGGCAGGCACCTGCCCTCGCTCTGCCCGCCCGCCTGCCATGCTCCGGTCCCTACGCGGCCATCCCCGGGTACCAGGACACCTGGACAGGAGGTTATACCGTATCACCCCTCAAATAGCCCAATTCTTAGAGCAGAAGGATCAAACCACTGTTTTGTTTTGTTTTTTTTTTTTTCTAGGTTCTGCTAAAAGTGAAATAAATGGCAAGGCCACGGGAAGTCCCTGGACCCTCTGGGCCGTGCTATGACGGACACTGAAGGAAAGAACACAAAATGTGATGAATCAGCTCATGTCTAGTTGCTGCTTGGACAGTCTCCATAATGAAGTGATTTCCAACATGAAAAGCTTTCTCAGGAAGCTTGGTTTGGGAGTGGCCGGTGAGTCACATTCCTCGAGTGGAACCTTCCCCCCCGCCCCCCCCTGCTCTCTGGGCTACAGTCTTCTCACCCCCCTCCCCCCTGCTGCCTCAAAGCTAGAGCTAAGTAACGCCACTGGCCGGGGCCCAGGCAGACTGAGCCCGCTGCGACTGGCCACCGGCAGGTGCCGGTGGCCACTGCGGAGACTCAGCTGAGCAGGACGGGCCCTGGGGATACGAAAGGAACTTGCCGGCCACATGGAGTGGACGGACCGGTAAGATCAGGAATGCGCCCAAGAGGAGCGGGCACGTGGAAGAGGGCATCTAAGTCAGTACTGGGGATGGAGGGCGGTCTAGGCAAGACCTCCTGGAGGAACAAAGGCTGGTGTGGATCCCTGAAGGACAGGTGGGGGACACGCGGGACCAACAAAGGGAACAGCATGTCGAGGGCAGGAGCGTCAGAAAGTACGGTGGTTCAGCGTGTCTCACACGTGGCCCGTGTGTCAGGAAGCTGTGAACACCATACTGTGGAGTTGTACAGTTCAAATCCTGTGGCGGGTGGGAGGCCGGGAACAACAGGGTCAGATGTGCTGTCTGGGAAAGCCCGCGCTGGTAGCGGTGCGAGGGAGCCACAGGGGGCAGGGGCTCGGGAGCTCTCGCCGGGAGCCGCGTAGACAAGAAAGGATGGGCCCTCGCTAGGAGGGCAGCAGGGTATTATGAGGCATCCTGAATGAACATATCGATCCACAGAGCTTCCCGGCCGGGCGGCGTGCAGGCGAGGACCGCTCCAGCAGTCACCCTGCACGGCAACTTGGCCGAGGCGGCGCACCGTCCCGTGGCCCTGCCCGCTGAGCACAAACACAGCTCACCTTTATCCTCTCTTTGCAGAGGAAATAGGCAGTGGCATGAAGCACGTCGGCAGAGTGTGTGGAATTGTGGTAGGGGTTACAAGAATGGTAATTGGCTTCAATAATTTGCAGCCACGATCTCAGCGTCGCCTCAGAGCAGTTCAAGAATTCACAGATTCCAAAGCGCGCAAACATTTTGAGACCAAGATAGATCAAAGGCCTACAGAGAAAAACGTCCACAGCATTAAAACAAAGAAACAGGCAAAGCGTGTGGAGCCCCAAAGAGGCTCAGACCCGACCGGCTGACCCGAGCCCGGCTTCAGCGAGCGTGCGGGGCAGGGAGGCTGCCCGAGCGGCGTCCGTGTCTCCGGGGCCCCGGCGGCTGACACCAACCTTGGCTGGAGCTCTGGGTCAGGGCCCCCCACTGGCTGGGGCCAGCTTTGCCGGCCCTGCCCTTCCGCCTTCGGTGACTCCTACTTGCACCAGTAGATTCCTCAAAATCCACGTGATGCCAGGCTTGAACCCTGTCCTCGCCTTTGGACTTGCTAGACCTGTGTTATTGGCCAGATGTCCTGTCTAGAAGCAAAGAACACTTCTTGAAGGCTACCTGTGGCCCAGATACTGTCACTTGTCACGTAATGGCCTCAACAATCTGAAGGTGGGTGTCGCAGCAGGAGGCGGTTTCTCCTGAGAAGGTGACCAACTGGCCACCGATTCAGGCCCTTCCTTGAGAAGTTACCTCAATCCAGCATCTGGCCTTGGGCTTGGAAGGGCAAGAAATGGCTCTGCTGAGGTGGCATCTGGAGGTCACCACGCTCCCAGGGCTTGAACCGGCCCACCTTGGCCTGATTCACATGAATGCAGCGTCACTAGCACGTAAGCCAGGTGCTCAAAGATTCGTTTGCTAGAGTATTCTTTCTATGGCCCCTGCCCATGTGGGGTGCATGGGAAGAGAATGTAGCGGAAGGCTGACTCCTGGTGGGCATGATCGGAGGGTAGAGGCCGTGTGAGGACAGTTCACCCAGACTGGAGGGGACCTGAGGAGTTAGCCATCCCATGGGCCCACAGAATACACGCAGGTCCCTCTGGCCTCACCCCCGCAAAGCGCAGCCTTGGCTGGAAATGCAGACGGCCCTTCCCAGGGTGCCCAGTCAGCCACAGTGCTCTAGCCAACTCTGTGCTTCCCTCAAGGGCCGAAACTCAAGGTAAAATCCCAGTGCTGTCCCCACTCTGTGTGAGCGTGCCCAGATCAGGACGACTAGAGTTCGGGGGTCCCCACGCCTGACACCAACATGGCGACCACGATGTGGGGACAATTCTTGGAGAATGTGTATTTCTAATTCTTAGTTCTAGGTTCTGAGTGGGACTCTCGCTGCTCCCTCAACCTACCACCACCTACAGAAGGCACGTCCGTATTTTCCAGGAAAAACCCCTGCCACTCAGAGACGTTACGTCCCTTGTTCAACTTCACATGGGCCACGAATGGGCGGTCTCTGCGGGAGTTGTGACGAGTCGGCCCTCCCTGACCAGGACCTGCCTCTGGCAGAACCCCCGCTCCTTGGAGGGCTTTGTCCGCAGATGCCCTCGGGACCGGGCTGTCTGCCTGCGGGGCTCCCCGTGGACGCACCTTTTATGTGTGGCGGCCTCCAGTTCAAAAATATCAAAGTCCCAGTACTCTTCATTTTCCATAGCCCGAGCTATCCGGGGAGGGACGTCGTGAAGGGAGATGGGGGTGACAACACTGCCGGGCACCTGCTGCAGGCCTGCAAAGCGATGTGATTTGGGGAACAGGATTAGCAGGCTTTTCCGTGTTAACTGCTCCGTAGGGGGGACAGTGCTGCTTCCAGGGACAGCTGCTGTGTGTCGGATGTTTTATGACCGACCGTGAAACGTCTTACTGCTGAGAAAGGTCAACAGAGCAGTGCCTGAGTGGCTCAGTCGGTTAAACCTCCGACTCTTGGTTTTGGCTCGGGTCACGATCTTATGGTTTGTGAGATCGAGCCCACATCGGGCTCTGTGCTGACAGCTCGGAGCCTGCTTGGGATTCTCTTTCCCTGCCCCTCCCCCTGCTTGCACGTGCTCTCTCAAAATAAATTAACAAAAAAAAATTTATTTTCATCATTTAAGTGCTACTACAATATTAACGGTGATCCAGAAGATTAAAAAGTTAAAACTTACTTTTTGTTGAAAGAACATATTCATTCCCGGATAGTCTTCGCAAACCATCCTGATAAAAATCAAGGAGACAAGAAAAAGATAAGTCACAACTATTCTTTACTTCTTTTTTTAAAAATTTTTAAAAATAATTTTATTTATTTTTGAGAGAGACTGAGTACGAGCAGGGGAGGGGCAGAGAGAGAGGGAGACACGGAATCCGAAGCAGGCTCCAGGCTCTGAGGGTCAGCAGAGAGCCCGACGTGGGGCTCGAACCCACGAACCAGGAGATCATGACCTGAGCCGAAGTCAGATGCTTAACTGACTGAGCCACCCAGGCGCCCCAACTATTCTTTATTTCTTGAAAACGCTGGGAGGGACAGTCGGTCCCAGAGGACAGCTGAGGGCAGCCTCCCCAGCCATGCACCCAAGGCTCCGGCGCCCCTGGGGTCAACCACTGAACGCGGTCACCTAACACAGAGCAGGAGGCCTGATGCTGGGAAAACTGGCTGAACTCAGGGGCAGCAGGGAGGTGATCCTGCACCAGGCCCCAGAGCCCAGCATTCCCGCGGGCCCTCAGCACTGGTTCGGCTTCTCAGGGACAGCTGGCCTCTGCCCTCAAGCCTTGCCCACCATTTTCTTGCCACCCTCCTCACTGCCAATGGACACCAGGATTCCTTCAGAACACTGGATTGTTCCGGGCCCTCTACGCACCCTCACTCCACCCGGCTGCCTCTTGGGCTGAGAGCCCTCCCACCTTCCCTCGCTTCCCCCCTCACCCTGGGACACTATCCCACTCCCGTGGTTTCCACCTCCCGCCTACGGGTGCTAGAGCCTGTGCCTCAGACAGGCAAGGCCAGGGTTAGACACTACTGTCACTGGGAACCACTCTAGATTACTGCCTTCACATTACTGCCTAAAACCTCGTTTTTAAGAAATCCAGAGAACTTCAGAAAGCAGGCATTGGCAGGGGAATTGCTGTTGTTTTTATGTTTGGTGGCGGTGAGGTGGTGAATTTTACTTCTGACCGAGACCAAAGGTGACAGACAGAGATGGAATGTTTTCCAGAGAGCTTTTCTTCCCTTGCGAGACCTCTCTGCTAGAGGGGCTAGAGAAGGTATCCAGGGCCGCCGGGACCCACGGTGCAAAGCCGTCACATCTGCGTAGGATGTTTGGGAAGGAAACCGAGCCCCGTGCCCCGGTGCCTCTTTGAACATATGTAGTCCTTCTGTTTTGTAATTGGTATGAAACACTTTATATGTATATTTTTTTCCTGCCCCAGTTTTCAAAATATGTGAAACAATTAATTTTTATGTTTTATTTCCTATTTTCCTCATAGAACTCCTAAGCAAAAATGGAGAACCCAACCCAGCAGACTCTCTAGAATATGCTCCTGCCTCCTCTGCTTCAAGCTGTGGTCTCCCTTGGTGGCCGGCAGTAGGTGGGGGACGGCTCTGGCCAGAGTGCCGTCGAGCCCGGGTGATGGCGGGGCTCAGGCCACGACTGCCCCCTACACGCACTGAGCTCCATGTGGCCTAGCCCATAAACACGTCATCTCTGGGAAAACAGACAAAAACAGCAGGCTCTAGCCAGCTGCCGGGGCAAATACACTTACAGACATTAAGCCTCCAACAAGGTCATTGGCATGAGGATCATCGTCCTTAGCACCGAACTGTGGCGAATACAATTCAGTGGTTCTCAGAATCTCCAGCACACGGTCTAAGGCTTCTGTCACAGGCATGGGGCTGCTTTCCTGGGCGGCGTTGATAATGTTGATTACCTACAGCATGGAAAGAAGACGTGAGTTTCATAACCTCACGGACGGTGGGAGAGCAATGCGGAGAGGCAGGCTGGCGTGGCACTCGGCGCTAACTCAAGACCAACTACAACGTTCATGTCGCACGTCCTCTCTTTAGAGGAGGCAGCTCCATGCGACCACCGGAGCATTATTATCGGTGCGGGTCGCTTTCCTCTCTCTAGAAACAGTCAACCTGGAGAACAAGGACTCCTGTGCATGCCGCGTGGAGACAGCGCACGCTGCTTCACCTTGGTGATGGGCGCCTCGATCGTCATGGAATGTATCCGGGCCATGGAGGAGTGCCGTCTCTGGCTGCTGACTGTGGAGAGACCACGAGATGCAGAGCTCAGGGGATGTACAGCCCCAGGTACCTGCTGACAAGCCCCGGGCTCTGTGCTCTTCCTCGCTCCCCACCCCCCAAGTCCCCATGTGCTCAGCTGCGTGACGAAGCGATCGGATGAGAACTATGTGGTCACCTGGCTTCCACCCAGTCCCGATGAGCCTGGGGTTCTTCCAGAACCAGCTCTGCTCCCTTCAGTCCTAGGCACTAGGATGCACGTGCCCTCCCCACCCCCAGCCTGAACTTCTGAGGTCACAGGCCGGAGGAAAAACAGAGGAAACAATCTAGCAAGTCAAGGCCAAACAGCCTCTTTTGTGTTTATAACAATCAAGCTTTTAATATTCAGCTTGCCACGATCCAGGAGCAAAAATGTTCTGGAAGACAATGCCACACAGGCTCTTTGTTTCATATATGGCAGGAGCGATTAATACAATTCACCATTAATCAAAATACATGAATGTTTGGTTAAATTTCTCAAGGCACCTTTTGGCATTTTCCACTGTGATGCTTAGTCTAGACCAACTAGGTACATACCGTAAATGAGGCAGCAACTCTCAGGTTTTGTCTGAAGTTTGTGGATTTTTTGTTTCTACTGTCAAGATATGGTTCCTTTGGGGTAAAGGGAAGGCTGGGCAGTGTACAGACAGGAAAAAAATGGACACACAGAGTTCTGTGTGTCTCCCTTGAAAGCCCCACTGTCAGGCCAAATGCTGTTTACCAAAGACCTTCAGGGACGACAGACTGTTCCAAAGCGTGATAGGTGAGCCTCATTTTACCAAATTGAGGTCTAAGGAGAAACACTGCCAGATGAACCAACTCAGGGGCTCTTAAATGCTTTTAATTTGGGGGGACCCACAACACTCTTTAAATCCAATGTTGGTGACCAGCATATGGTTGCCAGCTTTCCATTCTACCCAATAAGGTCATTAAACCAAAAATAATAACCACTGTTTTATCACTACATCATAAAAGGACCTGTTCTCATTTAAAAATGTAATGAAAGGGGGGGGGGGCGCCTGGGTGGCTCAGTCAGTTACACGTCCAACTTTAGCTCAGGTCATGATCTTGTGGTTTACAGATTCAAGCCCCTTATCAGGCTCTGTGCTGACAGCTCAGAGCCTGCTTCAGATTCTTTGTCTCCCTCTCTCTCTGCTCAAGCTCTGTCTCTTGCTCTCAAAAACATTAAAAAAAAAATGTAACAAAAGGGACATCTTCTTATAAAAATGAAAAAAAAACACAATGATGGCACAAAAACAGACACATAGACCAATGGAATAGAATAGAGACCCCAGAATTGGACCCACAAAAATATGGCCAACTAATCTTTGACAAAGCAGGAAAGAATACCCAATGGAAAAAAGATAGTCTCTTTAACAAATGGTGCTGGGAGAACTGGACAGCAACACGCAGAAGGATGAAACTAGACCGCTTTCTTACACCATTCACAAAAATACACTCAAAATGGATAAAGGACCTGAATGTGAGACAGGAAACCATCGAAACCCTAGAGGAGAAAGCAGGAAAAAACCTCTCTGGCCTTAGCCTCAGCAATTTCTTACTTGACACATCCCCAAACGCAAGGGAATTAAAAGCAAAAATGAACTATTGGGACCTCATGAAGATAAAAAGCTTCTGCACTGCCAAGGAAACAATCAACAAAACTAAAAGGCAACCGATGGAATGGGAAAAGATATTTGTAAATGACATATTGGACAAAGGGCTAGTATCCAAAATCTATAAAGAACTCACCAAACTCCACACCCGAAAAACAAATAATCCAGTGAAGAAATGGGCAGAACACATGAATAGACACTTCTCTAAAGAAGACACCCAGATGGCCAACAGACACATGAAAAGATGTTCAACGTCGCTCCTCATGAGGGGAAACACAATCAAAACCGCACTGAGATACTACCTCACACCAGTCAGAGTGGCAAAAAGGAACAAATCGGGAAACTATAGATGCTGGCGAGGATGTGGAGAAATGGGAACCCTCTTGCACTGTTGGTGGGAACGCAAACTGGTGCAGCCTCTCTGGAAAACAGTGTGGAGGTTCCTCAAAAAATTAAAAATAGATCTACCCTATGACCCAGCAATAGCACTGCTAGGAATTTACCCAGGGGATAGAGGAGTGCTGATACATAGAGGCACTTGTACCCCAATGTTTCTAGCAGCACTTTCAACAATAGCCAAATTATGGAAAGAGCCTAAATGTCCATCAACTGATGAATGGATAAAGAAATTGTGGTTTATGTACACAATGGAATATTACGTGGCAATGAGAAAGAATGAAATATGGCCTTTTGTAGCAACATGGATGGAATGGAGAGTGTTATGCTAAGTGAAATAAGTCAGACAGAGAAGGAAAGATACCGTATGTTTTCACTCTTATGTGGATCCTGAGAAACTTAACAGAAGACCATGGGGGAGGGGAAGGGAAAAAAAAAAAGTTAGAGAGGGAGGAAGCCAAACCATAAGAGACTCTTAAAAACTGACAACAATCTGAGGGTTGACGGAGGGTGGGCGGGAGGGGAGGGTGGGTGATGGGTATTGAGGAGGGCACCTGTTAGGATGAGCACTAGGTGTTGTATGGAAACCAATTTGACAATAAATTTCATATTAAAAAAAAATAGCACAATGAAAAAAGGCAAGAAGAAGAAATAAAGGTCACAAAGACTGTCCTGTGTGTGCTCAAACCCAAAGGAATCTACAAACACTACTCTTAGAGCCAATGGATAAGTTTATCAAGGTTACTGGGTACAAGGTCAATACACCAAAGTCAATTTTATTTCTAGAAACTGGCAACAGACAATTAGAAATTGAAATAAACATCATTAGGAAAGCATCAAAAAACACCAATATGTAGGAATATACGTAAGGAAAGATGTGTAGGATTTATACACTGAAAACGCAGAACTGAGAGGAAGTAAAAACAACCTAGAGACACAGAGCATATCGTACCACTGAGCTTTCCCTTTTCCCTGAATTGATCTGTAGATTCAAGACATTCTTAGACAAGACCCCAGGAGGCCGTGTGTGTGTGTAAAGTAACAAGCTGATTCTAAATCTTATACGGAAATGCAAAGGACTTGGAACAGCCAAGACAACCTTGAAGAGGAACAACTTGAAACTAACTACCAGATATCAAGAACTGTAGAGGCTGTAGCAATCGATGGTGGTATTGGTGCAAGAACAGACTAAGAGAATAGTGGAACAGAAGAGTCCAGAAAATGACCATATACTTATAGTCCCCTAATTTACAATAATAGCACTGCTGCAAAGATGTTTGTTTTTTTTTTTTTCCCTCAATATGGTGATGGGCCAACTGGGTTTCCATGTAGGGAGAAAATTCATCCTTGAGCCCTACCTTCACCAGGTAGACCAATTTGAAATGGATCACAGACTTAAGGTGAAAGATAAAACAAGAAAACTTCTACGAGAGAACATAAGAGAATATCTTCATAACCTTGGGATAGGGAAAGATTTCCTGAACAGGACACAAAAAAGCACCAGCTATGATAGAAAACACTGATAGAATGAGCTTTATTAAAATTAAGAACTTCTGTTCATTAAAGACCATTAAGAGAGTGAAAAGGCAAACCACAGACTAAAAAAATGTATTTGTGATGCCCATATCCAAAAGAGGACCCATATCTAAAATATATAAAGAATTCCAGGGTGCCTGGGGGGCTGTCAGTCAAGTGTTCAACTCTTTTTTTTTTTTTTTTAATGACTATTTTGAGAGTGAGAGAGAGGGATGAGCGGGAGAGGGAGGGAGAGAGAAGCCATGCAGACTTCACATCATCAGCTCAGAGCCTGACATGACCCTCTATCCCACGAGCCGTGAGATCATGACCTGAGCCAAAATCAGGGGTGAGATGCTTAACTGACTGAGCCATCCAGGGGGGCCCAAGCATCCAACTCTTTATTTTGGCACAGGTCACGATCTCACGGTTGTGAGATCAAGTCCTGTGCTGGGCTCCATGCTGAGTGTGAGGCTGGCTTGGGATTCTGTCTCTCCCTCTCTCTGCCCCTTCCCTGCTCTCGCTCTTTCTCAAATAAGTAAACATTAAAAAATAAAATATATAAAGAATTCCTATAAGCCAACAAGAGAAACTCAATTATAAAAATTGGCAAAATATCTGAACAGCACTTCACAAAAGAGGATTTCCAAATGGTTAGTAAGCGTATGAAGGGGGTACTCAACCTCATTAGTCGTCAGGAAAATTAAAATTAAAACCGTACCCACCAGAAGTGCTGAAATTTAAAATGCTGAGCTAACCACTTCTGGAAGGCTGCAGAGCAACCAGAACACCCACACCTCAGCGACAGGGGGTGACCTGATACAACTCACACCAGAGAGACCTCTGCAGCTGCCCAAAGGCCCAGCAATTCCACTTCTAGGCAGGACAGGAACACGTGCCCACCCTCAGAAAGACTTGGGTAAAAACATTCACGCAGCCGTCCTATTATTTTAAGTAGGCTCCATGCCCAGCACAGAGCCCAACGCATGGCTCAATTCGGGGCTCGAACTCACAACCCTGAGATCAAGAGCCGGACGCTTAACCCACTGAGCCACCCAGGCGCCCCTGCAGCCTTATTCTTAACAGCCCCGAAGTGGAAAGATGAACACAGATGCCTCTGAATAAAAGAACGGATAAGGGTGGCACGTCCCTGCGACAGAGGACTGCCGAGCAATAAAGACAATGAAGAACGGACTCGCCTAGCAACGTGGATGGATCTCAAAAACCTAAAATAAGTGACAGAAGCCAGACTCAAGTAGCACGTGCTGTACGATCTCTGTGAAGCACAAGAGGCCCACTTAATTTACGGTCCCAGAATCAGTGGCGGCCTCTGTGCCGTAAAAGGTGTCCGCGCGCGCGTTTTCTGTATCTGCTTTGGGGGGGCAGTTGCACGAGTGTTGAACTGCTGAAACTCACGGAACTGAACATTCGACATCTGAATTCCACTGTATGTAAATTATAACCAAGTTAAAAAAGAGTGGCAATTAAAAACCAGAAACGTTGCAAGAAAAATGTTTAACTCTTAAAAATACAGAGAGGGACTGAGTCAGCCTAAGGACGGACAGAAGCAAGAGGGGAGGAGCAGAGACTGCTGTGCGGGGGGGTGACTTTGCCCCTGCCCGCTCTGCCCGAGGACTTGGGAGGACCACGGGGCTGCTCAAGTGGAGGCCGCAGCGAAGACGGTGGTGGCAGCTCCTGCCGCCCCTGCAGGGCACCACGCACCCTCACCCCTCACACAACCCTCTGGGGACAGCACACCTGCCCCCCTGGTCACGGTGAGGAAATGGAGGCACGCGGGTCTACCCACAAGGTTGCGCGGACAGTACACGAAGCTGGGACCGGAATCAAGGTGATTCTGAGGCCAAAGCCCGTTTCTCGCCCGTGTAGCAGGGCGGGGCCTGCGCAGTCTTTCCAGTGCAGGACACATTTGTCTTTTCGGAGCCTCGCAACCAACCTGAGGACACTCGATCTCTTGTCTAATCTGAGTTGCTGTTGCCCTGGAAAGCTGTGGCTTTTTATCTAGTGACAATCAACTCCACACGCTTCCCTTTTCATCTCTGGGTCCAGGAAAGTACCCAGCCAGCAGTAACATGTGCCTCCACACTGTATTAACCATTTTCATTACATTTTAAAAACGACTAAATCATTCGGGCCACATAGCTATGTAATCTTAAAAAATTATATTCCAATTAAAACGTACTATTTGCTTAATAAGGGTCTTTTGCATCCCCAAATGCAGCTCACCTCTCCACCAAAGGGAAGTTTCCATGGCAACCCACGACGGACTATGTTAAGAATTTCTAGATGCACTGTGCACCACCCATACAGTAACGGAGATCAACAGACATCTTCCGCTGTTCACAGTTTAGAAAATCAACGATAGAATAGATAGTAAAATATATCCACGAAAAGGCTGAGAACGGAGCCCACCGGCAGGAGTCGGGGGAGAGGACACAGACTCGGGCTGTAGAGCGTCCCCTCCCCTGTCCCGCACTGCAGGTGGACAGGGACCCGGAGAGGAGACTGGGGACCGAGTGTCAGGAGTTCACCTGTTCTGCCCCTTCCCCTCGTCTTTGCACCTACCTTCACTTGCTCGAGAGGCAACAGCTCTGACATCGAGCGAGCTTTTCCTTCTGTCTTTGTGTTTGCCTGACTGATTATCTGTGGAAACAATTAAACTATAAATCACCTCTTCAAAGGGATTTTGACAACAGATTAGGCAAGTTACCAATTTAAAATTTTTCAACAACAAAATGCGGGAATTAGAACACCATTTAAGAAGCCCCCCACATCAACAGAATGCCCAGAGATGAAGGCTTTGACCAATGAGGTTTTAAGGGGGGGGGGAGGACTTCCTCAAAATGTCCCATCTGGTTATAGTCATAAGCAACTACCCTATAGCTTCCAGATTATGTAGTTACAGAGTCCTGGGACATGAAGCCAAAACTAGAAGAAATGAACCCAGGAAAAGTCTTCCTATCATACTGCTGCACATATAATTGAGTAAAACGGTAAAAAAAAATTTTTGATTCCTGCCCATCCTTGCCTCAAAGGGAATTTTTTTTTTTAAAACAATACATGCTCTAAAATGTCCCAGGAAAGAATGTACCTCTCTTCAAGGGTAGCACAGGGAGCGCTGATGGGTTTGGGGTCGATTTCCGATGACAGTTTATCGATCTCCCCGACCCCACGGCTCTTCTGGGCTGTCTCTGCCTCCTCTCTCCCTCGACCTCCCACGCCAATCAATGACAAGGCACAGGTGACCTTCCTTCCTGTCCTCTCCTCTGTGCAGGTGCTACACGTGGTGCTGAGCCTCTCTGACCTGTCCCCATTTCACAGACGAGGAAACCGGCAGCCGCCCTGCTGTGAGGGAACATGGAGCTGGCGCTCGGGCCCCCCGACCTGCACGCCGCGCCTTCTCAGCCTTCGCTTGGCCCCCTCACCTGGAGTCCTGCTCAGCCACAGGATCTGTGTGCAGGCCCCAGGCACCCCTCCCCACCATCAGGGAGCCCCTTCACTTGTTCTTTGCTTCGTTCTCTTCCACGCGGGCCCCGTCAGCGAACTTGTCAAGTCACAGATGACCTCCTTGTTTCTACATCTGAAGGACATGGTTCAATTCCTACCTGGCTTGACTGCGGTCCCAGACACAGCTAACCACTCTTTCTGGAAACTCACACTTTGCACACGTTCACCTTCTCCTGGTTCTCCTTCTGTCTCCTACTCTTCCTTCCCAATCTCCCTCTTCCTCGGCCCCCCCCCCCCCGCCCCCCGTCATGGCTCCCTTCCTCGATCCCAAGGTTGTCCTTAGCCCTGCTCATCTCAGACGACACGTCTCCTCGGGAGATCTCGTTTCTTCCTACAGCGGAAACTAACTCCTGTGCTGCTGCCCTATCCCAGGCCTCTCCTGAGAGCCAGACTTCCATCTCAGCTGGCCACTGGCCACCTCTAGCTGGACACCCCTCAGGAACTTCCAGTCAACTCATGGTCTCCCCCATATCCACTGAAGTTTGAAACAAGTCCTACATGACTTCTCCGTACCTCTCCCTCAACTGGTCAGCTAAATCTACAGATCTTATCTCCTAAATACCTCTTCAATCTACCCCTGCTCTGTCCCTGTCGTAGCTAGACACGTGCCATCCTCCTCTGGATTATAATGACAGAATGACAGCCTCTCACACTGGTCCCACAGTCCCCAACCTTATCCCCAACCTTGTCCCCTTCATCCCATTCTCCGTAGGCTGCCAGGTGATCCTCCTAAAACAGATCACTCTCCCAATTACGACAATTCAATGGTTCATCACTATTTTTAGGACACGATTTAAACTCCCCCGTGTGGCACCCAGAGTCTAGGATAGCTGGATCTCCTCTTTCCAGCCACGACCACCTATTTGTGACGTGCTAGTTCACCTCACAACCTTCTACGCCTTGGCACGGACTGCTCACCTCCACTTGGGAACCTACCCCTCCCACGCTGCCTTCTTCACCTGGTTAACTCTCGATACTCTCCGAACATGCGGTTCAGGTACCATAACCTCGGTGAATGTTCTTCTAATGCCTCCTCGCACCCCCAACATCGCCAGTAACCACCTACTTTTCCGTCTACCTTCCTCACCGGCTCTGGAGGACACGAGCGCAGGAACAGCCTTCCTGTCTTTTTCTTGGGGGACCAGCACCGCCCAGCCACTCACAGACCCTCAACAGACACCTGCAAATCCCTGAGCGTGGGTGAAAGTACCGCCTCGCACAGCGCTCTGCTTCCACGGCTCCCTTGCTTGAAACCCTGCAGCGCCACGGGGAGCAAGTCACTGGCTGGCAGCCAAGGACAGGCCACTTGCCACGGTCCGCCTCTCGCCTCACCTGCCGTGACCCCGCGTGGCTGTCAGCACGCCTGCCCCTCCCGCTTCCCACGCGACACTGCATCCTCTCCGGATGCTCACTCCCTCAAGTCGGATCGCCCTCCCCCCTGCCCCCCGCCCGCCACACACAGACCCGGTATGACGGCTGTGAACTTACGAGGTCGCTCCCGCATTCTTCTCCCCTGGAGCCACTCAACAGACACTCTCTGGGCGCCTCCCACGTACTGGGCCCTACGCCAGGCATTAGGGATATGAAGACGGATAAGGCAGGTCTCCTCCGGGAGACAGGCAGACGGCAGATGAGTTAAGTTTAGCAGATGCGGCCAAGAAGAGGAGGGGGCCATCTCCAGGAGGAGGAAGCCGCTTGCCTACGGACCAGAGTGTAGCTGTCCGGAAGCAAAATGCAGCGCGTGCAACCAAGGACTGGGTCGGGGCAAAAGTGGAAGGAGAAGCGCAGGCTTCCGTTTGTACTGAAGGTTTTAAAGTCACTTTACCGCCGTGTAAATACTGGATCTTCCTGGTTCCCATTCGAGACCCATCTCCAACAGCCTGCACCTGCTGGGGTGCCGCTCCCGCTGGTCGGCTCTCAGAAGCAGACTCGGGGATTGTCGGGGGGCGAATGCGGGGTTCACGCCTCAGGCAGACTGCAAGCCCTAAGGAGCACGAGCCAGGCCCTCACCCCGCGGAGCCCTCACCACAAACAGGAGAGCTCCGAGGCACCCGGCCTGGTAACGGACAGCAGGCTGCACAGGCCTCGACCGCCCGGGGCTCGGATCCCGCACCACCTGTGACTTCCGCTCTGTGCTCTCGGTGTCCTGTTCCATAAAGTGTGATCCTCCCACACAGCCCCATAGTTTTAGTAGAGAAAAACGAGCAGCATTTCCTTGCCTTGCTGGGTAAATCCAGGGAACCCCGGAGAAGCAGTGAGAGTGGGAACTCTTCGGCACCTACAAATGTACCTCCACTGCCACATTAATGCTGTGCTGTCAGCATGAGCTCCATTAAAAAAAAAAAATTTTAACGTTTATTTATCTTTGAGAGAGAGAGAGACAGAGACTGAGCGTGGGTGGGGGAAGGGTAGAGAGAGAGGGAGACACAGAATCCGAAGCAGGCTCCAGGCTCCGAGCCGTCAGCACAGAGCCCGACGCGGGGCTCGAACTCACGAACCGCGAGATTGTGACCTGAGCCGAAGTCGGACGCTCAACTGACTGAGCCCCCCGGCGCCCTGTAAGCTCCATTTTGGTTACAGGGAAGCTGAGAACTGGGTGTCTTGCACAACTTGCTTACAGGTCTCTGCTGGGAGCGTGGCGGACTTTCAGAGAACTTTCTCGGCATTCTCAACAGTTCGAGCATTTGTGGACTGCCTGCTCTGCCCCGGGACCACCGACCTCCCAAGAGCCTGGTCAACAAGCTGCTTGTCAGCCCTCCTCCTCCGTGGTGTCTCTACCTCCTCCAACTGAGAAAGCCGGCTTCCTGCAGACCCAGACTAGCACTCCAGGGCCTCGCAGGGTCTGCGAGGCCCGTACCGGTGGCCCCAACCCCACAGCTCAGGAGAATACCTGTAAAATACACTGCCCGACCTGGAACATGGCCCGTTCCTGGTGAGGCCTTTCCCGCCCATCTTGTCCTGTGAGCTACCCAGCCCCCCACCAGGGAACAGAGTGCAGGCCTCTCATAAGCAAAGACACATGCCGCCTGGCACACGATGGCTGAATTCTCATTGCACGAAGGACTTCCACATCCTGCTTCCCTACACGTGCCCTCCATGTCTGCTGGTGTTGGGCCCCCACCCTCAGCGCCTCTCCTTCCCGCCTCACCTCCTCTCGTCAGGAGAGCTGCCCAGGCCCACGACTCTGGCCTCTCCATACGCCCCCAGACATCTCCACTGGACCATTCCAGGCACCCTAGATGGACCAAGTTCAAATCTAAACTTGCTGTCCTCTCCCTGCACAAACCTGCTCTTTCTCCCGCACTTACTATTTTCATCTGTGCCATCCAGTGGCCAAGCTAGAAATCTTGGTGACATTCTCAAGTGTCTTCCCTTCATCCCTCACATGGTGCTGCTCCCAAGTCCTACTGATTATACCAAGTGACTCTTTGCCTGGAGTCTTTTCTCCGCACCATAACCATGACTGTCTTTCCCGGAAGGGGTCCCTTTTCATTTACTTCTTTAAGGACAGACTCCTGCCCCCTCTGCTTGCAGGAGGAAATCCAAGCAGGCCTGACCCGGCATCACCTGTCTCGACGGCTTTATGCACACTGCTCATCCCCGCAGGAATGTTCTTCCTGTCCTGGGGCTGACCCTGACCTCTCTCCAGAGACCAGCTCAGCCCTCGTGTCATCACTGCTGGCAAGTGACGCCCGTTCTCCCCCACTGTGGCACTACAGAGTAGAGTCTGTTCAAATTACTGCTTTCTTCCCCCCCTCCAGTGAACTCCATGTTCATTTCTGTGCCGAAAGCTGGCTCAGAGCTGACTCCAGACCGACTCAAGGTTTACAAACTGGACAGATGACACATGTGGTGTCTTCGGTGACACACAGTATCATGTGCTTCCAGCCGGGTATGAAAGACCACAGGTGCGGCAGCGAAGCACGGCTGTGAGGAAGCCACTGTGCCCGTGGTGACAGCGACATCGTGCCAGGACGTCGGCAGAGCCTCGGTGTCCCCGGCACACCGCTCCTAGGGCACGCCTTCGACAGTGGGGACGGTCACCCAGCTTCCTGTTTGTCTCAGATCAATTCTTAAGCTTTTTCGTCCATTCTGTGAGCCACCCTATTTCCTTCCAATAAACTCCTTTTCTGCTTCAGAAATGACAGTGCCGTGTGTAACCGAGGGTCCTGGCTGGTCCGTGGCCCGTGAACGCTTCCCTCCCTTCCCGGGGCAAGACCGTGGTCGGTAGAGTCTTGTGGACATAAAAGTGGTTACGCTGCTGGGGGGCGGGAGGAGACCAGAGAGCCAGCTCCTCGGGGTGAGATGGGGAAGACTCCAAAGCGGGCACCAATCAGGTGCCGAGACAGAACGGCCCGGCACAAGAGCAGTCTGGGAGGCTCTGCCCTTGCCCGACGCCTAGGACCAGGTCAGTGAGTCCCCCTGCCAGTCCCCACCCTGCTGCTTCCTGGCCGCCAACTCCGAGGTCGCATTTACCCCTTCTGAGCTTAGTGTCTCTCTCTGTAATAAAGGGGTGTTGGCGACAGCCAGGCCTACCGCACAGGGCTCTTCCGAAAGAAAACAAAATATCCAAGTAACGGCACTCCGTGACCCTGCAGCGTAAGGGTCAATGTCCTGGGGGGGCCTGCGTTCGCCGGCTCCATCCTGACCCCTCCAGCCCTGTGGTCCGGCTTCTGCCCCCACCACCCTCCTGACCCCGCACGTCTACAGGTCATAAGCGCGTTCTTGGATGCAAGAGCCGAGGTCTCTCTCCACCTCTGGCTCCATACCCCCCTCCCTCACCTCTGCACGGTCAGCTCTGACTGTGATCCAACGCTTCCCTCTCCCCTCCCCTGGCCGCAGTAATACCCCCCACCCAGCTTCCTGTTCCCCCTCTGAGCCCGGTGCAGGTGGGTCTCCGGGAATCTTCTCCCCGGCTCCTTCCCTGCCATTTGTCCTCCGTAACCCTTACGACCCCTGGGCTCCGCCTCGTCAGTTCCACACCTGGGTTACTTGCAAATGCTTCGCTGGCCAGCAAGGTTACATCTGTCCCAACCTCTTTGCAGAACACAGGAACAAGGGCTCCGGTACTCAACAGAAATCATCACGCTACTCCCCTGCTTAAAGTCCTCAGTCCCCACTACCTACAGACAAAAATCCGAATCTCCTACCTGGTATCCAGGGACCCTTTGTGATCCCAACTGCCCTTCCACACTGACCAGTCAAAATTTAGTCCTGTTTTCCCTTGAACACGTTCTGAACTTTCCCTCCTCTACGACTGTCTATATTTCTGGAATGCTTTTCCTTCCACACCCCTCTCCTTCTTCAATCCACGTCTCCTTGTCTGGAACTCTCCCCTCTTCCTCTGGGCCACCATGGCACCGCTGGTCCTTTCCCTTCTCGTTGCTGTTCCCCTGGCCATCAGCTGGTCTCTCTTCCTCTCCAGGGAAAGCCCTGACCGCTCCTGGCGCGGCCGCAGAGTTGTCCGAGTCTGTGCTGGAGACCTCCAGAGCTGGCCAGCAGGATTCCAGGCCAGCTCTACCGCGTCCTACGTGGGTCACCCTTGGGCAAATCAGTTAGCCCTCGTTTCCCTACCTGTAAAAAGGGAACTTCATCCACAAAGTGTCTACCCCCCGGGTCACTGCAAGGGTTCAGTTACATACACTAATTCAAGCACTTAGCACAGGGCTGTGGCACAGTACACACTCAGAAAAACACCTAGAATGAATGAGCGAATGAATGAATGAATGAATGTACGTGTGTATGTATGTTCTGGGTATGTCTGTCTGTCTGTCTGTCTGTCCTGGCACTGCAGGAAGCACCTCAGCAACAGCTGGTGGGACGG
Source organism: Lynx canadensis (assembly GCF_007474595.2). Taxonomy (NCBI): domain Eukaryota; kingdom Metazoa; phylum Chordata; class Mammalia; order Carnivora; family Felidae; genus Lynx; species Lynx canadensis. Next base: position 4,207,895 of record NC_044308.2, read on the forward strand.
AAGACAGAGTCTTCTCCCTGGAGGCTCCTACGGACTGGCTGGGCAACCACCCGGCACGGCAGGCTGCGGTCCAGCACCCAGGTGGGCTTGCTGGAGAGCCTGTGGCTTCACCCAGGGTGGCCAGAGTAGACAGTGGGTGGTGAGGCCACGGCACACGCTGAGAGGAAACAGGCAATTCCAGGCCAGGGGGAAACGTGTGCGCTAACAGATGTGGGCCTGAGCGGGTGGGGTCCGAGGCGTGACAGGGGACGGATATGGGGTGAGCCAAGTCTGACGGGGTCCAGCGACCTCCCTACAGGCTGGAGGGGACTACTGTCCGATGAAGACATCCCCGCTCAGTGCTGCAGCCTGACACCCAACACTGTTGCCTCCTAGAGCACAGATGAGGCCAAGAAACCACAGTTCACTCAACGCATCTTCACGTAAGTTCGTGCACCGGAGGTGACCAGTTCTCTCCCCGCAACACATCTTCACGGAAGTTCACGTGTTGGACGCGGGTTCTCTCCCCACCCCACGACACCCGTCAGAACTCCCACGGGCGCTCGGGTCCCTGCCTGGGGAGCCAGGGAGAGAAACACCGCCACGGCGCTAGGAAAGCAGTCCCTCCTGCGCACAAGGCGCAGAGAGAGTAAGGGTCTGTTTCTCTTTTTTTCAAAAGCTTGACGGCCCCGAAGAACGAACGCGGAGCAGCATACCTGTGTGAGGGTCAGACTGAACACTTTCAGTTCTTTTCTCGGCCTAGAAATGAACATAAAAACCATTAGTTCTGATGGTCTACTTATAGGAGCAGGAAGTCTTGCCGGGGTACACCTGGGGGCCCCAGGGCTCCCCTTACGTACCTTATTGTTGCCATTGCACACTCTGATAATGGACACATAGTGTCTAATTTTTCTGCAAGTAGAAAACAATGCATTATTTCTCTCCTGGCTCTCTGTTCTGATGGATATGTAGCTAATTTTCATCATGAAAGAGCCTCTCTCTTTCACAATACACAAAATGCCTGGAGCAGAGCACATCTATTGTTTGTGGCCAAGGCCACCAAGAAGCACCCCAGAGTCTACACACATTCTCTGGTGTCTCTGTAGACAAGAAGTTGACTCTCTAGTAAAAACAACACAGCTCTTCCAAATCATCACAACACAGAATAAAAACACCCATGCTTTAAAAAATGGACTGTTAACTAACGGAAAGCCTTGAATTCCTTAGCATGTTTTCATCTTCACAGCCCTTTGTATTAATGTTCTTTCCCAGGTTCTAACAAACAGTGTGCTCACAGTCACTCAGGGCAGCGCCACAGGCCACGCTGAGGGCCAAGGCCACATGTAGCTGGGGGGGGGGGGGGTACTAAGACAAAGCACCCAGGGCTCATCCGGAAGTCGCAAACTTGACTCCTCACTTATTTACTGGGCCTTCCATTTTTCCCTGGATAATTAAATCCCTATACAATTATTGCATAAACTTTGGAAAGGACATAAAAAGGCAAAGAATCAGAACAGAGAGCCCACACAGACCCGCCTCCCTGAGGCCATCGCCAACCGGCAGCCAAGACTGGTGACCAACCACGTGAGCCATGCGGTCACCGTGGTGGCCCCGCTCCGCCGAGCACCGGCGGCCAGACCCTGGGCCAGAAACCCCACCTCTCCAGCCTCAAGTTTCCTCATCTGTAAAATGGAGTGCCGACGCCACAGCGCGTGCTTAGGAGGCAATGAACTGACGTCTACCGGGCACTGGGAGCCTGCCCAGAGAGGGCCGGGCTCGAGGCACAGCAGCAGCTGCTGGGACCGCCACCGCCGCGTCTCTTCCTGCTCTTTTCTCTCCTTCTTCTATTTTCAGGATAGAAATCACGCACTGGGTCTGATATTGCATTTTCATTTTTGCATTCATCTTAAGCATTTTCCCTGTTTAATTTTCTATGATCGTCATTTCTAATGGTTGCATATTTCATTGTGGGGTGTCCTGCAATTCACATTTACCATTTCCCGGCGTTCTTCCTATTTAAGATAAACTCCGAGACAAACCACAGGGCGTTTTCGGGCTCCTACTAGACAACGCTTTGCCATCTGCAGTCACATCTGTTTTACGTGAGAATTTCTATAAAGGGCAGTGTTTTAAATACTTTTATCTCATTTGATAGGCCTAGGCAGAAATAATACACAAGCTATCAACTGAGATGAAAACCTTCTAAATACAGGGAGTCCATCAGGTAGTGTCCCTCACACACAGCTTAATAAAGTGACATTCTGATTTAGATACGGGAGTCTCTTTTGTGTCCATGCAGCATAAGCAAGATTGTCTGGAACCTGGTGGCTCCAGGTCACAAGCGGGAGGGCCAGGCCATAGCCACAAGGGATGGCCCGGAAGAACGTCATTCTTGGACGACATCTGACTTTGTTACAAGTCCTTCTTTTAAATTTCTGCCTGCAGTTCCTAACTCACTTAAGTATTCAGAGCAAATCCTGCAATAAAGCCAAGCAGAGCGTGCTGACCGAAGTATGCTGTCTCCACTCACCCCCCCTGTCCGACGACAGGTACTATCTTCACGTTCTGTTGTACATTGTCTCCATTTTTCTTTTTGGCGTGGTAAATTCCTTGCCACTCCTAAAAATGGAACATAAGCATCATTACACCGTGTGTTCAGAGCATAAACACAAGAACATCTTCCACTCAGGTTCGGGTTCATTTACCATGGCTAAAGCAATTAGGATAAAGAATTACCCCAACCCCAAACAGGATTTTGGGTAACCTGGCCATTTTCCCCAAGTCCGTCTCCTTGGGGGCTGCTGACAAACGCCAGCCCCCCACAGTCTGAGTGGTGACAGGTCAGCGGCCGGCTGCCAGCAAGAGGCCCTGGGCCCACGAGTGAATCGCTGAAGAGCGCCGGCTCGCTTCCCCACACGGGTCCCTCCTGTCCTAGCTCCTGCCTGTGCAGGGGAGGAGCGGTGCGGCCTCTGCCCCTGCATTCGGGAGGGGAGACCCTCAGGGCCCGGGGGCGTTGTGTGAGGCCCACGGTCCCTCCGTGGAGGTCAGGAGGGGAACAGCCAGGTCTGGGCTCAGGTATAACACATCAACGAGACTTTAAAAGCCGGGGCCGCAGTTACACCAGCTGTGCTCCAGTGAGCAGACAGAATATACAGAATCCTTTTAGAACAAAACTGCAGCCTGGGACAGGAGGTGCACACGTGCCGTGACCACAGTGAGAAAACAGGGGCTACAGGTGGTTCCCTACCCCTGGGGTGGCAAGGACAAGCCTGAGGTAGTGGGGTTCTGTTCCCGCCAAAGAGGTTGGGAATCCCTCCAAGAGTCACCAAGGTCCTCAAGCTATAAATATCCTTAAAACCCACTGTGGGACACTGAACTTCTAGGGTGTTCCATAACCTTCCTGCCCTTCTAGATCCCCCGGGACCTGGGGCTGACCCAGGCGGGAAGCCTTGGTGGCCTAGCTCCAATCTCCTGTCCAGACCCTCACACAGGGTCAATTCTGGAATCTTCCATGCTTATGGCATGTTAACCTGCGTGCAAATGCCAAAAGGAAAATCTCATTTTCAGGCTCCTCTGAGAAAGCGGACTGAGCAGAAACCAGGACATTCGGACAGAAGCGAAGGATGCTTACCGATGCTTCTCAACGTATTTCTAAAAACAGTGGGCGCCAAGGAAGGACTGACATAAAAGCCTGAGAGCCCAGCTCAGGGCTTACTTGGCCCAGAGCAGAAGGGAGCTGAGGCTCTTACTCACTACAGTTCTGAGGGGAGACTGGCCAGTGCCCAGAACAGGCAAGGACTAAACAGGGGTCCCTGGGCAGGAAGGTACAGTGCGTCCTCCTCACCCACAGCCCGCGTATCCCCCAAGGGGGCTTCAGCAGACGGGTCCAAGACTTACTTCTGAAGCTCACGATCAAGAGAAATATGGGAAACTGATTGTGGTGATGTTTATAAAACTGTGAACAGACCAAACACCACAGAATTGTAGACTTTAAGTGGGTGAATTGTGCGGTATGTGAATTCTCAATTATTCTCACTAGAGAATAATTCTCTCAACAGAGCTGTTATATAAGAGAGAGAGGGAGAAAAATGGGAGACCAATTCAATCCATCAATCAATCAACACTTTAAAATTTTCTCTCCTGTCTGAAAAGACGCGGGCACCAAGCAAAGGTGGAAAAGAAGCCCATTCGGCCAGAGCTGAACAGTCCGGCCAAGGAACAGGCCGGTTTGGGCAGAGGTTCTGCTTGGAGGAGAACAGTTTCACGTGTAAGTTTTTCAGTTGCCAACAGAAACAAACAATAGTTACTCATCACAGATCGTATTTCTTATCAGAAACAATTATCTATCATAAATACAGAAGTTTTAGTTCCCGAGAATACCAAAGCACGACCTGAGAATGCGGTTACGAAGATTCAACCCGGAAAAGCACGAGGTCCTGACACACGGCAACCAGTAAATGGCTGTTCCGGCCCAGGTGGTTTTGCACAGGCCTCTCTCTGCGGGCCGAGCCCCCCTCAGAACGGCACTGGGGCCCACACCTCGCTTCTGTTCGGGGGCAAGCTAAGCACCAAGCTGGCATCTCTGACCACAGGACAGCCCCTTCTTGGTGCCTGGGGTCTAAGAATGAAATCTCTGTCATCCGCTGTCCTGTCCCCAGGGTCTGCACATGGTAAACAGTCCAGGGACACTGGAGCTTCTGTTCACCGAATGGAAAAGGCAGGCCGAGGTCAGACTGGAGAATGCTTGCAGCCAGGCCAAGGGATGTGACCTCTACACTGGCAGAGTGACGTGATCAGACTAATCACTCGGGAGTGGGGAGTGCGCTGACTGGAGGTGGAGGTCACGGGTCGGGGAGACCTGACTGGGTTCAGCCACCACAACCCAGGGTTGGGGAGAAGGCCCTGCGTAAGGTCAGGCCCAGGCAGCGGACTCTCCAAGGCAGGGGTTTAACAGACGTCAGGGCTGAGTGATGGACTTGACGCCGGAGGGTAGGGAGGAGCCAAAAGCCTGCCAGGAATGGGCTTCCGGGCAAGTGTGAGGACGGCCAACAGGCAGAGGCGGCAGAGGCGGCAGAGGCGGCAGAGGCGGCAGAGGCTGGAGGGGACGACAGGAAATCATCGCTGTCAGACAAGGTGATGGCGGGACGTTGCACGAGGCCCTGGAGAAGAGGCTGGGCTAAAAGCGGGAGGCGTGGGACATCCGTGTGGAGTAGCAAAGGTGCCTCAGCAAACAAGCAGCTTTCTGAGGAGCACAGCATGGATGAAGGACCCTGGTAAACGCGGGAGGAAACGTGCACTGAGGGAGCCAGTGACGGAACAAAGCAGAGGACCTGGAACTCCAAGTTCTGAAAAGCCAGTGGGGGCTCTGTGGCCACACGTCATTATTACAGGCAGACACCCGAGCAGCCAACATTTGCTCAGTGCCCACGAGACACAACTTCCAAGGGAAGAAAATTCAGTTTCTAAAGGAGAAGAACCCGTGTAAGGTTTAGGTGTCTGAGAAGAGGAGACGGTAGGCTCTAGAGCCTGCGAGACGAGTCCTGGGGATGAGGAAAAGGGGGGAGTCGGGATGGAGGTGCAGGGATGCAAGGAAGCCTGAGCACGGAAGCTGAAAATCAAGGTCACCTAATAGCAGCAGGTGCTCTCCCAAAGAGGGGCTGCTGGCTGAGAACAACGGGTGGAGGGAGTCTGCGGAGGGTAGTGTTTGCAATACTCCTCCTTTGACCATCATCACAATTTCTCCTCTATCCCTAAGGGGTACACCTGGAATGTGACCCTTCAAAGCCCCCAGCGCTGTCACCTAACTACTTCTAAGTTCCCATTCTGGTTCCCAGGGCCTGTCTGAGCTCTCTCCACTGAACCCAGCACCACTGTTACCCAGGGCAGCCGACTCCTCAGCAAGCCCTTCTCCCTCCCTAGGGGACCCTATCAGAAAGGCCATGTTTTCTTTCACATCAAAAACCTTCCCGGCTAAGCGGCCTGTCCTGTCGCAGTGCTGGCCGAGGGACCAGCAGGTTACTGACGAAGGACAAACGGCTCTCCCCGGGAGCTCCGAAACATACAAAATAAACAACCGTGTTCCTTTCTGAAATAAAACAGTATTGGGGTCATAACACGATAATCTTTCATATCTTCTGCTCACAATAGGTTTTAGAGAACAGGTCTCAGGTGTTCAAGCTTGAGGCCCCTCGTACCTGGTGCCAACAGCATTACGTAGGAGGCGAGATGCCCTTCACACGGATCTCGGTAGATCCCAGGGCCCGGCTCTAGCCCGCCAACGGCCCCGTCCCCACCTCCACTCTCTCTTTGGCGACGAGCGGGGGCCCCCCGTGTTCGGGTTACCAGATGGAGGCGCGCGAGGCCGTCATCTCCGGCTCGCGCCCGGCTGGCCCGCATGACAGAACCGCCGGCTGACCCAGTGGCAGCATGGGGCCTAAATGCCAGGATTGGGGAGGCCATGGAAAGCCCTCCCAAGGCTTCCGGGACTGCTGCTTGGTCACCACCCTCTGAGGATGCCCCTTCCAACCGAAGAGGGGGGGCCGGGGTCAGCCTGGGCAGGGTGCTGAGCACCCGACGCCTACTCCCTGCCTCGGCCTCCATGCTCCTTCTGGAGGACCTGCCACTCTCTCCAGCAAGAAAATCATCATCCTTGACCCAACAGCTGAAGGAACGGGATTCAGGAAGTGCCCGTTAGTTATTCCCCAGACGGCATGTCACTGGGCCCTGCCTGCCCTGTCCTTGTCCTCCCCTTGCTCAGCACCGCGGGAGAGCCAAGGGACACGAACCCACCAAGGGTGTCTCCGGGGCCCCGGTGACGTGCTCTGCTAGACTACGGGACAGGCGCTGGCCGGATGTCACAGAGCAGCGGGCAAGAGAGCCGGTCACCGGTATCTCAAGCGTTCGGAGTGACCAGATGATCGGTCTCCCCCTGACTTCCAAACCTTCACGAGAGCCCGGCAGGAAAGATTGTGGAAAAGCAGCAGCCTCGGCATTTCCTGGGCACACCCCGTCTCTTGTCTAAAAACCCAGGAACCGTGAGGTGCTGGTGGGAGCCACGGCTCTGAGAAGTCGCCCTTCAGACTGGGCCTGCCTTCCGTCTGTCCCCCCGGCACTGAGATCATGTGACTTGTCCCGTTTGCACCCTTGGAATAGGAGCTCTCTACGAAGGAGTCTGTGTTGTGCCCTTCTGTCTATGCCAGAATCTAGCAGGGTGTCTGCCCACGGGAGGCATTCCAGAAAAGGCTGGACGAAAGCAGGAGGCCCAGAGACTTGTTGGGCTCAGAGGTGCTCCAAGACCTCGGACCTCACCGGCGCGCTCCTCTGCCCAGAGCCATTTGCCAACACCTACCGCTCAGAAGATCAGTGATTAGAAAGATCAATTTATTTATCATAAAGATGAAAAGAGTAATTTTCAGTGCCAATTAAAATTTTTCTGTGTAACAGCTAATCACACTCTACCCTTTCTTGGCCTCAGTTTCCTCTTCCGCAAAATGGGAAAAATGGGGATGACGCCAGCAGCACTTCCTCGGGCTTCTGCGCGGGGTAGGACTCGGATTCCCCGGCGTGTGCAACGCTCAGTGAGCACCAAGTCTCCTTCCTGTCCTCTCTGTGATGCGAGAGTGAACAAGGGCCGGAGCCCTCACTTACCTTGCCTATCCTGATGCATGAATTTATGGTATCGAGCAACTCAGCCTTTTTTTCATTTACAGGCACTTCCGCTAACTCCTTGCCTATTAGTTCGCCTGCTTGATAGCCCATGGTTGTTTCAAACGCAGGATTTGCATACTGGGGGGAGACAAAAGAAACAACATCACCCAGATTAGAAGAGAATTTGAAAAGAGGGCAATCAAGGGTATTCACCCCAAGCCGGCTTGTTTCCCTCCTAGAAAGCTCAAGAACCTGGAGCTCCCCACCACAGTTCTAAAGCCCAAAGAGCACACCCCCAGGTGATCCCTGGAGTCAGAGAAGCCGCTGCTCCAGGGACACCTGGCTGCGCTTTCTGCCGTGGCCCCCAAGGCCCCCAGGAGAGATGGCCTGATCCCACTCGAACACCAACAGAGGAAAGAAGCCGCATGGAGACGGGCCCGGGTTGCTACAAAAGGCTTTTGGGGATGATGATACAGTAGGACAAAGCACCAGACTGAAGTCTGAAGCACTCAGACCCTCCTCTGCCGAGTCCCTTGACCCCTCTAAGTCTCAGTCTGCGTATCTGTGTAATGGGAACAGAACATCTATCTTGCCACTCTCGTGATACACGTGGATAATCAAAACAGGCTATGAACTGCGAAGTATTTACAGATATAAGGCTGTACGGCTAAATTTCAAAGAAGATTACAAGACTAGGATAAAATGTACAGGAAAGTTGAGCATGTGCTAATAATAACAGTAACAGTAATAGTAATAATAATAATAATAATAATAAAATAATGATGATAAAGCAGTTACTGATGCTGCTTCAGGTCTGTTTTCCTTGCTAGACACTGCAGTATGCATTTCACACACATTAGCCCACTTAGTCCTTAGAACATCCTTACAAAAGGCAATAATTAATATTGTGAATGTTAATACTATTCCTGTCTGGGGTGCCTGGTGGCTCAGTTGCTTAAGTGTCCAGCTCTTGATTTCAGCTCAGGTCACGATCTCACGAATAGTGAGATAAAGCCCTGTGTCTGGCTCTGCACTGACAGCACGGAGCCTGCTTAGGATTCTCTCTCTCTCCCTCTCTCTCTGCCCTCCCCCCTGCCCCCAAATAAATAAACTTTAAAAGACAATTATTCCCATCTGTACAGCCGAGAGACCACATTCAGAGAGACTAAATAACTTGCCCAACGATGCTCAGCTATGAAAGGGCCGAGCTGAATGCAACCCAGGCCTGTCTGACACCAGCTTGTACCCACAGCCACTGGCCCAGGCTGCCTCTCAGGGCACCAACTCCTGAAAGTCAGGATCAGCAGGTCTTTACAGAGAAAGTCACAAGTGAGAGGAAAGTGAGGAGCGGGAGTGCTCAGAATCAGAATCAACATCAAGGTGGAGCTGATTCTCAGACAAAGGGAACGTTTCCTCGGCACAACCCCTCTCTTGTTATCTAAAAAGTGCAAGTCTTGTTACCTTAAGCCGCTTTTATGAATCCACTTTGCTAACAACGGGTCATTTGTCCAGCGACTACTAGGTTGTTCTGGAAATTCTGAGTAGTTTCTGGTAAATTTCTCAAGGTGTAAACTATCTTCAAGACCAGGGAGAAAGGCAAGAACCTGTCAGAGCCTCCTCTCCACACCCCCCACCCCAACCCCCGGGGGTAATCCCTCTGGATAAAAGTCTCCTCTTGCTAAACAAACAAACAAACAAACAAACAAACAAACAAAAAGGTGAAAAGTAATAAATGCAAATGTGCTAGAATATTTTCTAGCACCCAAAGTAATCATTAGTATCTTTTCTTATCTATAGGGAGCTTAGTTTAAACTACACATTTTATACATTTTGTTCTGATAATCCTCTAAGGAAAACTTGGTCTCTTGAACTTCAAAAAGAAAAAAAAAATCATACCTGAGGGGTTCAATCCTAAAATAAGAGCAAACAAAACCAGAAATTCAGAAAAATGACCTTCCAAAATAACTAACCTGTATAACGCGGTCTTCACTTGTAATTTCAACTGCTTCTTGACTTTTCTCCAGTGCAGTGAATATTGAGTTACAAGCCCTTTATGGGTAGGAAAAAAAACAAAACAAACACTGATTCATGTAAATACCACAAAATGCAACACAATCTTGTGTTACTGCATTAACTTATTTCAGCGGGTTTTTCATCTGATTATAAAAGTAACAAGTACTAACCCGAGAAAAAAAAAAGGGGAAATATTGAAAAGCAAAAAGAAAAAATAAACACGTCAGCAACCCTGCTACCTGACCACAGCTATGCCCAACTGGAGCCTTCCTTCCAACGTGCGGACCAGTGGACCAGAGTGGAATACACGCCAGGGTTGGATCGCAGCCGTTCACCAGCTCCAGGACCCTGGGTGTGTGACTGGACCTCCTGAGTCTCCCTCCTCCCCATCTGAAGGGTCCAGACTCCTGCATAGAGCCTGGCAGAAAGGGGGCAGTCAACCATTTGTGGCTATTATTTTATTTTACCTTTTTTATGTAAAAAAGAATATGTATTTGGAACGAAGAAATAACAGCAACTTACAAGCTTAAAAAGATGACAAACAGGAAAATCATCCCAATATCCAGAAAAATAACCATGCCGTCAACCCGTGCACGAGGCAGGGGTTAGGGGCACTGACCCCGTCGAGTCAAAAATCTGCATGTAACTTTTGACTCCCCAGAAACTTAAGTACTAACAGCCTACTGTAGACCAGAAGCCTTACCGATAATACAACCAGTCAATTAACACAGATTTTATATGTTATATGTATTATCCACTGTGTCCTCACAATAAGGTAAGCTAGAGAAAAGAAAATGCTATTAAAAAATCATTAAAAAAGGGAGCCTGGGTGGCTCAGTCAGCTAAGCATCTGACTCTAGATTTCAGCTCAGGTCATGATCTCGCAGTTCGTTAGTTCGAGCCCTGCATTGGGCTCCATACTGGCAGTGTGGAGCCTGCTTGGGAATCTCTTTCTCTCTCTCAGAATCAACTTAAAAAATAAAAATAAAAAGATCATAAGGAAGAGAAAATACATTTCTAGTACTGTGTTTCTTGAAAAAAGAATCTCCACATAAGTGAACCCGTGCAGTTCAAACCCATGCTGTTCAAGGGTTGGCTGTATTTCTATTAACAAACCACCCGATCCATGTCTGTAGGACATCTTCCCAATATATTTGGCAACATAATCTTTGATTGCCTATTCAATTCACAATATAATCTTTATAGAGCTACCAGGAAATAACTCAGTCTTTTCAAACTGAAGTGTAATTTACATATAATATTCTGCTAGCTTCACATGTAAAATACAGTGATTCGACCTTTGTATCCATTGCAAACTGATCACCAGGGCGAGTCTAGTTATCATCTGTCACCATACAAAATTCATACGATACAGCTGCCTCCTCAGCTACCACATCTTTATCCATTTACCTATCGATGGACACTGGGGTTGCTTCCATGATTTGGCTACTGTAAATTATGCTGCAGGAAACACAGAAGTGTATGTATCTTTTCTAATTCGTATTTTTGTACTCTTTGGGTCAATACTCAGTAGTGGAATTATTGGGTCATAGGGTAATTCTATTTTCAATTTTCTGAGGAACCTCCATACTGTTTTCCAGAGTGGCTACACCAGTTTGCATTCCCAGCAACAGTGCACGAGGGTTCCTTTTTTTCCACGTCCTCGCCAACACTTGTCGTTTCCTGTGTTTTTTATTTTAGCCATTCTGACAGGCGTGAGGTGATACCGCGTTGTGGTTTTGATTTGCATTTCCCTGCTGATGAGTGATGTTGCACATCTTCTCAGGTGTCTGTTGGCCATCTGTAGATCTTTGTTTAAAAAAAAATTTTTTTTAATGTTTATTTTTGAGAGAGAGTAAGCACAGGGGAGGGGCAAAGAGAGAGGGAGACACAGAATCCGAAGCAGGCTCCAGGCTCTGAGCTGACAGCATAGAGCCCGACGTGGGGCTTGAACTCATGAACTGCATGATTATGACCTGAGCTGAAGTTGGACACCCAACCGACTGAGCCACCCAGGCACCCCTGTAGGTCTTCTTTGGAGAAATGTCTGTTCGTGTCTTCTGCCCATTTTTTAAGTATGTGTTTTTCTTTTGGTGTTGAGGTCTTTTCATCAGTGTGTATTCTTGCCCCCTTTGTTGTAGATTAGCTGACCATATAAGGATAGGTTTATTTCTGGGCTCTATATTCTGTTGCACTGATCTGGAGGTCTATTTTTGTGCGAGTACCACACTGTTTTGCTTACTACAGTTCCGTAGCGTATCTTGTTACCCGGGATTGTGATACCTCTGGTTTTATTCTTTTTCAAGACTGCTTTGGCTTTTTGGGGTCTTTTGTGATGCCATACAAATTTTAAGATTGTTCTACATCTTCTATGAAAATGCTGTTGGCATTTTGATAGGGATGGCATTACATCTGCAGACAGCTTTGGATGGTATGAATATTTTAACAATATATGATCTTCCAATCTGTGAGCATGGAATATCTTTCCATTTGTGTCATCTTCAATTTCTTTCATCCATGTTTTAAAATTCAATATAGGTCTATCACCCCTTGGTTAAGTTTGTTCCTAGGTATTTAATTCTTTTTGGTGCAATTATAAATGCAATTGTTTTCTTAGTTTCTCTTTCGACTACTTCATTATTAGCGTACAGAAATGCAATGGATTTTTTTTATGTTGATTTTGTATCCTGTGACCTTACGGAATTCATTTATTAGTTCTAGCAGTTTTTTGGTAGAGTCTCAAGGGTTTTCTATATATAGTATCGTGTCATCTGCAAGTAGTTGAAAGTCCTACTTCCTTCTTACCAATGTGGGTGCCTTTATTTCTTTTTGTTGTCTGACTGCTGTGGCTACAGCTTCCAGCAATAAAAGTGATTAAGAGCAGACATCCTTGTCTTGTTCCTGATCTTAGGAGAAAAGCTCTCAGTCCTTCACCATTGAGTATGAAGTTAGCTGTGCTTCTTCATATATGGCCTTTATTATGTTGACGTATGTTCCCTCTAAACATAATTTGTGGAGGTTTTTTTTTTTTTTTTTTTATCACAAATGGATGTTGGCAAATGCTTTTTCTGCATCTACTGAAATGACCATATGGTTTTTATCCCTTCCCTTGCTGATGTGATGATGTATCAGATTGATGCATTTGTGAAGACTGAACCACCCTTGCAACTCAAGATAAATCCCACTTGGTCGTGGTAAATGATTTTCTTTAATGTATTGTTGGATTTTGTTTGCTAACATATTGTTCAGAGTTTTTACATCTATGTTCACCGAGATATTGTCTTAATAGTTTTTTTTGTTTTGTTTTGTTTTTTTGTGGTGTCTTTATCTAGTTTTGGCATCAGGGTAACGCTGGGCTCAGAGAATGAATCTGGAAGCTTTCCTTTCTCTTCTATTTTTTGGAATAGTTTGAGAAGAATAGGCATTCACCATTTTCATAGAATTTACCTGTGAAGCCGTTTGGTCCTAGATTTTCTGTTTGTTGGGGGTTTTTTGACTAGCGATTCAATGTTATTGCTAATCTGTCTATTCAAATTTTCTAATTCTCCTGGTCCAGTTCTGGGAGGCTACACGTGTCTAATAATTTGTCTATCTCTTCTAGGTTGTCCAATTTGTTGGCATATAATATTTCATACTCTCTTATAATGCTTTGTATTTGTGTTGGTTGTTATTTCTCCTCTTCATTGTAAAATAAAAAATTTTTAAGTTTTTATTTATTTTTGAGAGAGAGACAGACAGAGAGAGAGAGACACACACACACACACGCAAAGCATGAACAGGGGAGGGGCAGAGACAGAGGAAGACACAGAATCTAAAGCAGGCTCTAGGCTCTGAGCTGTCAGCACAGAGCCTGACATGGGGCTGGAACTCATGATCCACAAGATCATGACCTGAGCCAAAGTTGGACGCTTAACTGACCGAACCACCCAGGCACCCCTCTCCTCTTCAATTTTTTAAAATGTTTATTTATCTTTACGGGGGAAGGGCAGAGAGAGAGGGGCACACAGAATCCAAAGCAGGCTCCAGGCTCTGAGCTGTCAGCATGGAGCCCAATGCAGGGCTTGAATCACACAAACTGCGAGATCCTGACCTGAGCCTAAGTCAGACACTTAACTAACTGAGCACCCAGGCGCCCCTCCTCTTTCTTCACTTAAAAAAAAAAAAAAAAAGTTATTTATTTAGAGAGAGAGAGAGAGAGAGAGAGAGAGAGAGAATGCATGAGCAGGGCAGAGGCAGAGAGAGGGGCAAAGAGAGAATCCCAAGCAGGTGCCATGCTGTCACTGCAGAGCCTCACATGGGACTCGATCTTGCAAATGGTAAGATCATGACCTGAGCTGAAATCAAGAGTCAGCCACTTAACCAACTGAGGCACCCAGATGCCCTCTTCATTTTTTTTTTCTTTCTCTTCTTTCATTTCTGATTTTGTTTGTTTGAGTCCTCTGTGTTTTGTTTTGGTTTTTTTTGTTTGTTGGTTTTTGATAAGTCAGGCTAAATGTTTATCAATTTTGTTGATCTTTTCAAAGAACCAGCTTCTGGTTTCATTGATCTGCTCTCCTAGTTTGTTTTTTTTTTTTAAGTTTCTATTTTGTTTATTTCTGCTCTAATCTTTATTATTTCCTTCCTTCTGCTGTTTTGGGGTTTTGTTTGTTCTTTTTCTTTTTTTTTTCGTAGCTCCTTCACGTGTAAGGTTAGGTTAATTTGAGATTTTTCTTGCTTCTTGAGGTAAGCCTGTATGCTATAAATTTCCCTTTTAGAACCCAAAGATTTTGGACCATTGTGTTTTCATTTTCATTTGTCTCCATGCATTTTTTAATTTCCTCTTTGATTTCTTAGTTGACCCATTCATTGTATGAATAGCATGTTATTGAACGTCCATGTATTTGTATTCTTCCAGATTTTCTCTTATGGTTGATTTCCAGTTTCATAGTGCTGTGGTGGGAAAAAGATGCATGGTATGACTTTCATCTTTTTGAATTTGTTGACACTTGATTTGTGGCCGAATATGTGATCTATTCTAGGCTGAATATGTTACATATGCACTTGAAGGAGCATATGTATTCTGCTGTTTTAGGAGGGCATGTTCTGAGTATCTCTATTAAATTCATCTGGTCCAGTGTCTCATTCAAAGTTTGTTTCCTTGTTGATTTTGTTTAGATGAGTTGTCCATTAATGTGAGTGGGGTAGTAAAGGCCCCTACCATTACTGTAATACTACCAACTACTTCCTTTATGTTTGTTATTAACTTCTTTATGTATTTGGGTGCTCCTATGTTGGGTGCATAAATATTTACAATCATTCTTTCTTCTTGTTGGATTTTCCCCTTTATGTCTTCTTCTGTGTTGTTACAATCTCTGTTTTAAAGTCTATTTCGTCCAATGTAAGTATTGCCACTGGCTTTCTTTTCACTTCCATGTGCATGATAAATGTGTTTTTTTTTTAATTTTAAATTATTTATTTTAAATTCATTAAAAAAATTTTTAATATGAAATTTATTGTCAAATTGGTTTCCATACAACACCCAGTGCTCATCCCAACAGGTGCCCTCCTCAATGCCCATCACCCATCCTCCCCTCCCTCCCACCCCCCATCAACCCTCAGTTTATTCTCAGTTTTTAAGAGTCTCTTAAGGTAAATGCTTTTCTATTCCTTTGCTTTCAATCTGCAGGTGTCTTTAGGTATGAACAGAGTGTCTTGTGTGCCAGTATATGGATTGGTCTTGCTTTTTTATCCATTCTGTCACCCTGTCTTTTCATTGGAGCATTTAGTCCATTTACATTCAAAATAATTATGGATTCATTGCCATTTTGTTACTTGTTTCAAGGTTGTTTTTGAAGCTCTCTGCTCCTTTCTTCTCTCTCGTCTTTCACAGTTTGCTTTCTTTAGTGATATGCTTTGATTCCTTTCTCTTTATTTTTTGCATATCTATTTTTGATTTGTACTGGTTTTTTGTTTGTGGTTACCATTGGGTTTACAAATAACATCTTATACATATAGCACTCTATATTAAGCTGATGGTCACCTAAGTTTAAATCCATTCTTTACTAGTCTCTCACCTCACACTGATAACAAGCCATTTTGACAGGTGTGAGGTGACATTTCATTATGGTTTTGCATTTCATTGAGGGTTAGTGATCTTGACCACCTTCTCATGTGCCTATTGGCCATCTGTTTTCTTTGAACAAAATGTCTCCTATGATCCTCTGACCAATTCTTAATCAGTTTTTTTTTTCGTTAGTTAGTATGAATTCTTTATACATTTTGGATATTAACTCTTATTGGATAGATGATTAGAAAATATCTCCCATTCAGTAGGTTGACTTTTCACTTTGTTGATCGTTTCCTTCTCTGTGCAGAAGCTTTTTAAGTTTGATGTAGTCTCATTTGTTTATTTTTGTTTTTTTTTGCCCTTGCCTTTAGAGTTTGAGGGCCCCCTCCCCCCACAAAAAAAAAAAAAGAAAAAGAAGAAAAAGAAAAAACTCACTGAAACCAATGTCAAGGAGGTTGCTACCTATGTTTTCTTCTATGAATTTTATGGTTTCAGGTCTCACATTCAAGTCTTTAATGCATTTCGAGTTAATTTTTGCATATGGTTAAGAAAGTGGCCCAGTTTCATTCTTGTGCATTTAGCTGTCCAGTTTTCCTACCACTGTTTTAAAAACTTTCCTTTCCCTACTGTATATTCTAGCCTCTTTTGTTGATTAACTGACCAGATGAACATGGGTTTATTGCTGGGATCTCTATTCTATTCCACAGACGCTGTGTCTGGTTTCATTCCAGTACCATACTGTTTTGATTACTGTAGCTATGCAGTATCATTTGAAATCAGGAAGCATGATACCTCTAGCTTTCTTTCTCAAGATTGCTTTGGCCATTCAGTCTTTTGAGCTTTCACATAAGCTTTTAGGATTATTTGGTCTAGTTCTGTGAAAAATGCCATCGGAATTTTGATAGGGACTATCCTGAATTTGCAGACTGCTCTGGGTAGTATGGGCTTTTTAACAATATTAATTATTCCAACCCATGAGCATGGTATATTTTTCCATTTATTTGTGTCATCTCCAATTTCTTTTATCAATGTCTTAATAGTTTGCAGTGCACAGGTTTTTCATCTCCTTGGTCAAATTTATCCCTAGGTATTTTATTCTTTCTGATATAATTATAAATGGGACTATTTTTCTTTCTGATAGTTTGTTAGTGTATAGAAATGCAATGGATTTTTGTATATTAATTTTGCATCCTGTAACCTTACTGAATCACTTATTAGTTCTGATTGCTCTCTGGTGGCATTTTTAGGATTTTCTACATACAGTATCATTTTATGTGCAAACGGTGACAGTTTTACCTTTTCCCTTCCAATTCAGATGCCTTTTATTTCTTTTTCTGCCTAAATGCTCTGGCTAGAACTTCTAATACTATATTAAATAAAAGAGGGGGCGGGGTGTTCTCGTCCTGCTCCTGATCTTAGAAGAAAAGCTTTCAGCTTTTCACTACTGAGTATGGCGTTATCTGTGAGTTTGTCATCTGTTATCTTTCTTACACTAAAGTATGTTTCCCCATACCCACTTTGTGGAGAGTTTTTATCATGAATCGATGTTGTACTTTGTCAGATGCTTTTTCTACATCTATTGAGATGATCAGAGGATTTGTAGCTTTCATTTGGTTAATGTGGTATACCACGTTGATTGATTTCCAGCTGTTGAACAATCTTTATATCCCCAGAACAAATGCCAATGATCCTTTTAATGTACTGAATTCAGTTTGCTAATATTTTGTTGAAGATTTTTGCATCTATGTTCATCAGGAATACTGGCCTGTCATTTTACTATTTTGTGGCATCCTTGTCTGGTTTTGGTAATGCTGGCTTCATAAATTGGGTCTGGAAAAGTTCCCTCCTCTTCTGTTTTTTTGTTTGTTTGTTTGTTTGTTTGTTTGTTTTTGGAAGAGTTTGAGAAGGACTGGTGTTAATTGTTCTTTGAATTTGTGGTTGATTTCACCAGTGAAGCCATCTGGCCCTGGACTTTTGTTGTTGGGAAGCTTTTTATTACTGATTCAATCTCCTTACTAGTAATTGGTTTATTTAGATTTTCTCTGTCTTCATGATTCAGTCTTGAAAGATTTAATGCTTCTAGGAATTTATCAATTTCTTTCAATTTGTTGACATATAACTATACACAGTTGTCTCTTATAATTGTTTGTGTTTCTGTGGTGTCTAAGTTCTCCTTTCATCTCTGATTTTATTTATTTGAGCCCTCTCTTTCTTGGTGAGTCTAGCTAAATGTTTGCCAGTTTTATCTTTTCAGTGAACCAGCTCTTAGTTTCACTGAGTTTTTAAAATCTCTATTTATTTATTCTGCCCTGATTATTATTTCCTTCCTTCTACTAACGTTGAGCTTTGTTTGTTCTTCTTCTAGTTCCTTTAGATGGAAGGTTATTGTTTGAGATTTTTCTTGTTTCTTGAGGTAGGCTTGTATTGTTATGAACTTTCCTCTTAGAACCACTTTTGCGCATCCCACGGATTTTGGTATGTTGTATTTCTTTTTTCACTTGTTCCTGAGCATTTTAAAAAATTCCTCCTTTGATTTCTGATGGCCCACTGGCTGTTCAGTAACATGTTGTTTTATTCTCTACATTTTTGTGGTTTTTCCAGTTTTCCTCTTGTAATTGATTTCTGGTTTCATACCACTGTATGTAGTTGGAAAAGACGCTTGCTATGATTTCAATCCTGTTGAAAGTATTGAGACTTCTTTTGTGGCCTAACATGCTCTATCCTGGAGAATGCTGCATGTGCACTTGAGAAGAATGTGTATCTTGCCTGTTTTTTGGATCAAACGTTCTGTGTGTATCTATTAACTTCATCTGGTCTAAAGTATTGTTCAAAGCCAACATTTCCTTATTGCGTTCTCTGTGTGAATGATCTATCCACTGATTTAAGTGGGGTGTTAAAGCCCCCTACTATAATTATATTGTCAATTTCTCCCTTTACATCTGTTAATATTCGCTTTATATACTTTGGTGCTTCTATGTTGGATGCATATATATTTATAAGTGTTTTATCTTCTTGCTTGGTTGACCTCTTTATCATTAGGTAATGCCCTTCTTTTTCTTTCATTACAGGCTTTATTTTAAAGTCTATTTTGTCTCATATGAGTGTAGTTACAACAGCTTTTTGTTTCCAGCTTGTATCTTTTCCCATCTCTCCCCTTTCATTCTGTGTGTGCCCTTACTTCTGACGTGAGTCTCTTGTAGGCAGGCACACAGATGAGTCTTTTTAAAATTTTTTAATGTTTTTATCTTTATTTTATTAATTTTTTTTTAAGTTTGAGAGAGAGAGAGAGAGAGAGAGAGAGAGAGAGAGAGAACGAGCACACACGAGTGGGGGAGGGGCAGAGAGAGAATCCCAAGCAGACTCTGCACTGTCAGCCCGGAGCCCGATGTAGGGCTCAAACTCACAAACCACAGATCATGACCCGAGCTGAAACTAAGAGCCGGATGTTTAACCAACTGAGCCACCCAGACACCCTTCAATTAATTTTTAATTCAAGCACAATGTCTTTTGATCAGAGAATTTAGTCTATTTACATTCAAAGTAATTACTGATAGGTATGTACTTACTGCCATTTTGTTAACTGTTTTCTGGATGTTTTTGTAGTTCCTCTCTGTTCCTTTCTTCTCTTTCTCTTTCTTTCTGGTTTGAGAACTTTATGTTATGCTTAGATTTCTTTCTCATTTTCTTTTGTGTATTTGCTCTACGATTTGCTCTGTGGTTACTCTGAGGATTCACATATATTGTCCTATGTATTTAACAGCTATTCTAAGTTGACAGCAACTTATATTTGAACATATTCCAAAAATACATTTTTCCTAACCCCTCCATTTTGTTTTTGATGTCACGTTTTACACTGTTTTATTTTATATATCCCTTAATTATTGTAACTTAATTTTACTACTTTTGTCTTTTGAGCTTCATACTAGCTTTAGAAGTGATTAATCTGCTACTTTTACTGTATGTTTACCTTTTCCAGTAACATTTTTACTTTCGTGTCTTTTCTTGTTAATTAGTGCCATTTCTTTTCAGCTTAAAGGTCAGCAGATTTTTTGCAGAAACTTTGCAGGCCAGACATATTCAAACTGCTAAAAGGGAAAAACCTGCACCCGAAAATACTCTACCCGGCAAGGCTATCATTCAGAATAGTTGGAGACACAAAGAGTTTTCCAGATAAGCAAAACGCTAAAGAAGTTCATCACCACTAAATCAGCCTTACAAGAAATGTTAAAGGGACTTCTTTAGCTGAAAACAAACTGCACTATTCTGTTTAAAGTTATACCATAATTTATTCAACAAATGCCCCCATGATTACATTTAGGTTGCTCTCAATTTAGTTCTCTTATATGCCTCAGAAGATGATGAAAAAATGAAAGCAACTGCCTATTTGTTCATAAAGTGCAAAGATAGCATTAAGGAAATTAACAAGAGCAATGCTTTGACGTTGTTCCTGGTATTAATAAAATATCACTAAACAAGACGAAGCAGCTTAGCCAATAAAAATTAGCTTTTGTGTTTTGAAATATAAAAATCAAGTGGTGTTGTGAATTATACACCAATAAATTTGTTATTAAAAATTTGTTTTAATGAGAAGTAAGTTCTCACCTCTGATATAACAAGTTTGGAGGAAATGGATCTGTGAGAAGCCTTACTCGGTTTTAACGTTCTTTTTCCAATTTCTGCAGATTTGGTGAATAAAATATAACAGATCATTCTCATTTTCATTTATGTGATTACTAGTAAGGCCAAACGTCTGTCTGCCCACCCTATGTGTTACAGATATATCCTCCCCAGAATGTTATTTATCTAAAAATGTAACATTATTTAAGGTTTTTTAAAAAACTGTGGACAAGCTGGGGTGCCTGGGTGGCTCAGTCAGCTGAGTGTCCGACTTTGGCTCAGGTCATGATCTTGTGGTTCACGAGTTCGAGCCCTGCATGGGGCTCTGTGCTGACAGCTCAGAGCCTGGAGCCTGCTTTGGATTGTGTGTCTCCCTCTCTCTCCGCCCCACCCCAGCTTGTACTCTGTCTCTCTCTCTCTCTCAAAAATAAATGGAACATTAAAAAAAATTTGTTTTTAATTGTAGACCAGCTTAACACTTTTATGTTGTTTAATCTGACTCTCCTCCTTTACCCAATCTGGCTTTTATGCCATGCTGAATTAAAAAAAACTTCACCATCCAATTACATATGTTCGCTTATATTTTTAGTACTTATGTGGCCCTACTTTTAACATCAAGTCTTTAAGTCACTGGGATTTATTTTGGGGTTGGGTGTGAGATCAAGATATAACTTAATTTTCTTTCCAGACTGTTAACAAGTTGTCACAATTCTGTTCACTAAAAAGTCTGCCCTTTTCCATGTTGACTTAAATTGCCATGTTGATCATATGCTAAATTCTTCAATATACTCAAGTCTATTTCTACACTTTACATTCCAGTTTAATGATCTAGCAGTAACACAAAGGCGCTGTTACAGCTTGTTAGTGCATTTGAACATCCGGCAGAAAAAGTCTCTATTTCTCTTAGCTCTCTAGCCCCACATCTCCACACTCCCCTTCATATTTTTATACTGCCCTTGATAATGGACTTCTCCCTTTGGCTGTCGGCTGGTGCAGAGAACAAAGCAGGCCATGATGACACGTGGGGACAGAGAGGTAAGCAGTGGATGTACCACAGAGAGCTGTGCAGCCATATCTTAGAGTTTGGACTTTATCTTGAAGGCAGTGGGGAGGTGCAGAGCCGAAGCTGTGGCTGTGGCGTGGAGAACGGACAAGGAGGAGCCAAGAAAGGTGTAGGGAGACTGACGGTTCAATGATCCAGGTAAGAGAAGAGAGTGGCCTAAAGAGGAAGATGAGTAGGCTATTCCACAGATGCTCAGGAAGCAAAATCATTAGGACTTGGTGAGTGACCGGAGTTGGGGACTTGTGAAACAGACATGGTGGTTTCCGTCTAGGACCACAGGGGAGACGATGGCTGGGTTCACTAAGCTCAGGTATTCACGAAGAAAAGGTCAGAGGTTACAGTTAGACTTAGGAACGGAGGACAGACAACGATTGCGGTTTTGAAAACACTGATCACAACCTCAAGGATTATCTGCGCCGTTTGCGCCTGTGAGATCTCGGATCTGAGTCAGTTCATCTCCCTGGGTGTCAGTTTCTGCACTCTGGTTGGAGAAACTAAGCTCTATCACCACCTACTGCTCCAAAATTCCACTTTCCTCTCTGAGAGGCCAGTAGCCTGGTTCACTGCAGGAAGGCTGTGGCCAGTCTGTGTCCGCGAGAGAGGGATGAACAGGCCTAAACCTGGCCATCCACCTCAAGTGTCCCGGCAAAACCTGGCAATAAGCCTCTCCTCTGTACGCTTCACTAGCCTCAAACATGTCTGCTCACCAGAACTTCTCTGCTACCTGACTTCATTTCATCTATGAAGTATTTTCCTTGCCTGCGTGTGGAGCCCCCGGTGCTGGCCCTACTGATCTTTGTACTCCAAGCCCTGACCCCTTATCTCTGCCTTACGCATATCCAAACAGGGTGATCTCATGCTCTGTCTTTGGTCCTGGGAATATTAAAGAACAGTAGACCACCCAAGGAAAAAACCTAGTTTGACAAAGAGCTGCTTTTTTTTCTTGCCAACCTTGTATAATTTTACTATTTTTTTTGCTCTTCCTATTGTACAAGGAACTAGGTTTCTACTCTTTTCACTTAAAAACCAAAAACTGTTTATCAAGAGCAAATTCCAAATGTCTATTTGTGGAGAAGAAAACATGTCACCTGCCAGAGATAACCAATATTAGTAGGTCGGGTGTGTGTATATATTACAAGTTTTTTTTTTTTTTCCTTAAAAAAGTAGATAGATAATTCAGTACATCCCTTTGTAGACTGCTTTTTCATTTGCTATTTTTTTGGAGCCCTGGCTTTACCTGTGTCTCCCATCGCTAATGTGACCGCTCATCAGACATCCAGGCAGACTCCAAGAGTCCATATAAAGAGAGTTGCCAGGCCACCACCCCATCCCTTTTCAGCAGGAGGTCAGTTAGAGCCGAAAGGCAGCTGCCCACAGCCGAAGACCTCACTTGCAACGCTGCCCTGAGTGGTGCGGTGGGCGTTCCAGAAGGGGCAGAGTTACCTGAGTTTCAGCTGGGACCGCACCTCTCCGAACTCCAGCTGGAGCAGTTCGTTGTAACAGGCCATGAGGCTGGGGTTTTCCACATACCTCTACAAAGAGAAGGGGGATTTCGTGGATAAACAAATGTGCATCTTGAAGTTATTATTGACTATCAGGAAAAATTCTTTTCACAGACTTCTCACGTGGGTAACTGAAACCTAAAAAGACACGTTATCTTTAATGATGAACAGGAACTGAGAGGTGAAAATCTGAGTACCAAATTAGCTTTTTTAAAAAAATAAGTTTTTTGAGAGAGAGAAAGAGACAGAGGGCGTGTGCGAGGGGCAGAGAGAGAGGGAGGGAGAATCCCAAGCAGGCTCCATGTGAGCCTGTGACCTGAGCTGAAATTAAGAGTCAGAGGTGAGCTACCCAGGCACCCCAGGTACCAAATTCACTTTTAAGAAGACAGGGCTTGGGGCGCCTGGGTGGCGCAGTCGGTTAAGCGTCCGACTTCAGCCAGGTCACGATCTCGCGGTCCGTGAGTTCGAGCCCCGCGTCGGGCTCTGGGCTGATGGCTCGGAGCCTGGAGCCTGTTTCCGATTCTGTGTCTCCCTCTCTCTCTGCCCCTCCCCCGTTCATGCTCTGTCTCTCTCTGTCCCCCAAAAAATAAATAAACGTTGGAAAAAAAAAAAATTAAAAAAATAAAATAAAATAAAATAAAATAAAAAAAAAAAAAAAAAAAAAGAAGACAGGGCTTGGGCACCTGAATGGCTCAATCAGGTGAGCCTCTGACTCTTGATTTCGGCTTAGGTCATGATCCCACGATTTATGAGATTAAGCCCTGCATCGGGCTCTGCCCTGACAGCATGGAGCCTGCTTGGGATTCTCTCTCTCCCTCTCTCTCTGCCCCTCCCCTGCTCATGTGCTCACTCTTTCTCTCTCTCAAAATAAATAAATACACTTTAAAAAAAAGAAAAGAAGAAGAAGACCGGGCTTAAAAATGCTTAAAAATGTTTGAGCAAACAGGATTTTGGTTATCTGCATGGCACTATCAGAGGCTAGAATATGCAGAAGGAAGAAATTCATTTAACTGAAGTCCTAATTTATATTAACTTCTAGAGTACATGCACTTAGTCAAGCACAGTATGCTGTCCTCTTTAAAGTCGCTCAAGCCCACAGTCAGCAAACACACACTTGCACTTCTCTGGGTACCTGCATCTCACAAAGGTAACCCCCACCCGGCAACGTGTTCCTACACTCACCTCTAACCATGGCTCAGTCAAGCCACTGAAGGATGGCCCTCCACAGCACAGGTGCTGGCTTTGCCCGGTAGCCTTACTGCCGTGGACAATCTCTACCTCGTGCAACAACCTTTACATGATAGAAACACCTCACCACAAAGCTAGTCACGCGGCCGTGAGGAGCACGCACCCATTCCGCCACCAAGTTATGTATTCCACGAAGACATCTTTAGAGGTCACTGTGTCCTGTCACTTAGTTCCATTCGGGCGGAAGAAACATCGGGGAACATTACTCACTCCTGTTTCTGTGACCAGCTCTTGCTTTCACCTGCTCGATGCATAGATGACACTCTGCTGGCCGAGGACAAGGCTGAGGCCGAAGAGGCAGGGCCGGACCTGTGCAGGCCACCACCTCCAAGCCAAAGCCAGACCAACCTGGGACATGGGCCTCTCATGGAGCTCCTGCCTCTGCCCCAGTGAAGGTGCATAGAAGACCAACAGCCCTCTGTTTAAACAGTGATCAGGGTCTTGTCTGAGCGTCATGCAACCTAATCAATCCAGCCCCGGGTTCGTGCCTTATAAGCTGTATGACCCTAAACGAGGCACCTGGGCCCGCTCTGCTCTTGCACAACAAGCCTATCCTGCTCCTACCCGCTGCAGGTGACCGTGAGGACCAAGTGAGGTGGAGGGAGAGAGCACTCTAACCGCAAACCACTGCACGACCACAGAGCACGGTGATCGCCATCCCCGGGAGGGGAGGGGAGGGGAGGGAGGAGCAAGCCACGCTGGCCGTGGGCACCCTGGTCCCTATCCCACAGGCCAGAACACAGCCCCTCTCACCACAGAAGCGTGAGAGCGGTGCCCCGCCTACAGCACTCGCCCACCGGGAGAGGAGTGTGCTGGGCCTGCCGTGCATTCCTCGGTCAGCCCTGACTCCACGGAACACCCGAGAATGCCGTCCACCTGCACAGGTACCTGGTGCCGACTGGGCGGGAACAGGGAGGAGACTCCTGGGCACAGGGCCTGTGCCACCGCCAGCAGACACGGGTTGGGGCCCTGAGCTGTCCAGGGGCCTGGCTGGCCTCACCTGCTCTGCACGTGAGATCCTGGGACATGGAGACACGTGTATTTATAAACGGCCTCCCAGGGATGCAATGAGACTTTTCACTGGGTATGAACGTAAATGTCCAAACTTCCAAGGCAGGCGTCAAAGTTACAAAATGGGCACGTGGGACCAAACGTACAGCAACCTGCCCCTGCTGTCTGCACCTCCCCCACTAACCCCTGCTCTAAACATCCCGTCTTTCCCGCCCTTCTCCAACTTCCACGTGTGTCGCAAGGATTCCACAGGGCATGGAGGGTGGAGGAGGGCACCGGGTCAGGGGGTGCTTGGGGAACAGGCTGTCATCCCTACTGCTCCAGCAGCAGCTGGCCTCCTCTCCCCGCCCCGCCCGACCCCAGCGCCTGGGCCACAAACCCTGCAGACCCCTGAGCTGACCCAACCTCGCTTTTCCAGAGCCCGTCACACCCGCCCTGCTGGGCCCCACCCAGGGGTTCTCAAGCCCCGGCTGCCTATTAGAATTACCTGCAATCTTGCCAAATAATAGCAACGGGCAGGCCTCTTCCAACACCACCTGAAAGACACTCTCTGGGGAAGCTCTTCAAGGGATTCTGACGCGAAACCAGTGCTGAGAGACGCCACACCCCAACTTCTCAGTTAGTCAGCAGGGGCTCGGCCGCCAAGTCCCACCGAGGAAGCAAGCAGCTCTCCATCCACCCTGAAACCTTGAACTCTGGCTAATCCGCAAAATAGCCGAGTGCCCTCTGAATACCAGAGATCCCACTATGGTGTTGGCTTTCGGGTCTAGGTCTGGCTCAAGGCTCGGCATCACTGACCCCCAGCCACGGGACTTGGGGCAGTCACCTTCCCTATAGGTCTAGATGCCCTGCTCTGTCACCAGGCACTCAGCCACCTCGGTATCCTGTTGTTACGTGAAGGTACGGGGCTCTCCTTGAAGGAAGATTAGCTTTCACCTGTGGTCTCTGACGACTGGCCGTCCACTTGAATTCGTCATCTACAAAATGGCGAGCCTGCTGCTACCTCCTGATTTCCCAGGTCACATACCTCTACAATGACTACCTCAAAGCCTTTGTGCTTAGGGATGTGCACCTAAGCCTGGTTCCAGCAAAGGCTTCAGAGGACACAGTGACCAAGTATGTGGGCGAGAGGGCGGGGACTGTGTGCATCAGCTACTCCTGCATTTTCAAGCCTCATGATAACTTGATTATATTAAGAAGAGAAAGGACTGAGGTCTCCTATACCTTCCACCAGAATGCTCTTTCCAGCCCACAGCTGTGCCAATGTACTTCCTTGTGGAGAACGGCAAACACACATTCCCAACGTGCATCTATGCCCTTTCGAAGAGACCTCATACAAACATAAAAGCTTAAGGACTCCCGGTGGCTGGAAGAAAAGAATACAAGGCAGGGTACATCATCTACCCCCGAGTTTCTCTAGAAAGTAGAAGCTTCCGAGCTCCTTGCTCAAAAGGATAGCCAGCTTTGAAGCCCGAAGAGTTATCGTGTAAGTATCTTCAAAGTTAGCTGGGAAAGTTTTTTTTTTTCCTTGTATGAATGCTTTCCCAAGTAGGTTGAGAGGACGTGATCTAGGATCCACTAGCGAGAGGTGATCCATCATTTCCAACTTGGGATTCTGTACTTAAAGGAACACTCCCTTTCACACTGGCTGACTTGTTCTCCTACCATTTAATATGAATTACTGGAGGTGAGGGAATGGGAGTAGGTGCCGATATGGGTGTATGTTTTGGGAGTTGTCTTGGGAACCACAAAACTACGCAACAATAACAATAATCCAATGTATGCTTTTTATAGAAAAACGACGCGTGTATAAAGTAAAATGTTAAACTCCATCTATCCGATGTTCATACTGGGGGTTTTCTTAGTCTGCATTTACTTGCCACCCTTGCTCACTTATCAAGCTTTCATCACTTTGTCTTATAAGTGTCACATGGTCGCACTTCTGTAACCCAGTCCAGAAGGCCTTTCACCGGGAGAAACGGTCCGTTCACACACGCTTGCTTCTAGCCCTTCTAGCGAGTTTACGACTCGCTCCACACTGCGGCTTCCTCTTCCTCGTGTCAGCCAGTCTGACCAGGCTGCTGTAAATTTCACATTTCCTCTTGTGAATTTGGAAGGCTTGTTAAATCTTTCCGTTTATTACTGGCTGCCTTCCTTTCCACTGACCTCAAAGGCTAACATTGATTTCTTTGCTCTATTTGAAAGCAAGATCCCGATCACCCCCAGAACAGACCATCTCCCAGGGAGCGCATGTTCTAGTCTGCACCTTTCCCACCGACGACAG
Organism: Lynx canadensis; assembly: GCF_007474595.2. NCBI lineage: Eukaryota > Metazoa > Chordata > Mammalia > Carnivora > Felidae > Lynx > Lynx canadensis. The sequence continues at coordinate 4,235,305 of NC_044308.2, forward strand.
CTTCGGAATACTTTCACTGCCCGCCCCCTCCCATGTCTGCTAGATAAGGTCCTGAGAACGCTCTTACCCCCACCTCCTCCCCACAAACCCTGAAGATGCCTAGGTTCACTAAGACAGTCGAGAATTTAAATCCCGAGCCATTGTTCAAATTTTTCTTTTGGTACGTCCCTTGCGTTAGAAGAGTATTATATACCCCAGTCTGAGTGTTCCCTTTTGGGCCTGAACAGCATACTTACATAGATCTAGATCTCACCTACATTTCTCACGTTACGGAACCACAGGCGAAGCTACACTACCCGGCGTTCATGCACACGCAGGCGCAGATGGAGGGCAGCAGTAGGCGGGACCCTGCGCTTGGCAGGTTCCCTGCCCACCACTTCCCTCCACTTTATCCTCCCTGCTCCTCAAGTGTCTTGTTCGAGTTCATCTGGTGTCTCAGTGGAGTCCTTTCTCAGTTCTTTGCCTCAGACAGGGCTCCTGGTGGGGGGACAGGACTCTCAATTTTACGCCCACCCCCTTTTGCCCTGCAAGGTGACCAAGGAGTTGTCTGGGCGGGACTCTCGGGCTGCGGTCCTCCCGCGGTAATATCTCATCAGACCAGGCATTACTATTACTGTTTTATTTATTTTATTTTTTATTTTTTTTAATTTTTTTTTTCAACGTTTATTTATTTTTGGGACAGAGAGAGACAGAGCATGAACGGGGGAGGGGCAGGGAGAGAGGGAGACACAGAATCGGAAACAGGCTCCAGGCTCTGAGCCATCAGCCCAGAGCCCGACGCGGGGCTCGAACTCACGGACCGCGAGATCGTGACCCAGCTGAAGTCGGACGCTTAACCGACTGCGCCACCCAGGCGCCCCACTATTACTGTTTTATACAGTCAATGTGTGCTTAGATTTACCCCATATTCGCCATTTTCTTGCTGCTCATTTCTTGCATTGCAAGCCTTCCACTTGGGATTCACCTTCCCTCTGCTTGAAGCACCCCCTTTAGCATTTTCTTGTAAGGATCTGCTAGTTGAAAACTCTGTTTTCACATTGCTCAAAGTCTTTATTTCAACTGCATTTTTGGAAGCTATTCATGCTAGGGCTAGTTACTTTCCTTTATCACTCTGCAAGGGTTATTCCTGTATGTTCTATTTTCCGTTTATCACTGCAGAGAAGCTGGCTGATAGTCGTCATTCTTCCGAAGTTAATCTCTCTTCTCTGGCTAATTTTAAGGTCTCTTTCCAGGTGTGACACCGGGGTGGCTCAGTCGGTTGAGTGTCCAACTCGTGATTTTGGCTCAAGTCATGATCCCAGGGTCATAGGCTCGAATTCCGTGTTGGGCCTCGTGCTGAGCGTGGAGCCTGCTTAAGATTCTCTCTCACCCTCGCCCTCTCCCCTGCTCACATGCTCTCTCTTTCAAAAAAAAAAAAAAATCTGTTTTGTTTTTTCACCATGATGTGTCTTCTTTTTATTTATTCTACTTCAGATTTGTTGGAATTTTTGAATCTGTGAACCATAATCTTTCATCAGTTCTAGAAAATTCTCTTCCAATACTGCCTCTGCCCCTCTCTCTCTCTCCCATTCTTTGGCAACCCCAGTTGTATATATGCTAAACTATACAGTCTGTCCTCCACACTTAACTTCCCTAACTTATCTTCTGTTACCGAATCTCTGTGCTACATGCTCTAACACTTCTTCTGACCCACTAAGTTTTACAAGTTTTCAGTTACATGTGTTCATTTCTCAAAAGTTACTTATGTTCTGCTTAGAATTTGCTGTGTCACTTTTTACGGTTTCCTATTCCTTGCAGACATTTCCAAGATCGTCTTGTCTTTTATTCTTTACATCTAAGCATGACTGCTTCATAATTCGTGTCTGAGAATTCTGGTATCTGTGGGTCGTGGGGGCCCATTTCTGCTGTCTTTCCCCTACTAGCTCTCACTTTCAGTGCCTCTCCTCCTGTGTGCGTGGAGGGCTGCCTGGGCCCTGGGGCAGTTACTCATGGAGATTCTCTGAGGCTGGAGGAAGATTCTTCTTCCTCTGGGGGGGATCCGTATTTGCCTCTGCCAAATACCTAGGAGTGCCACCTACCACCTAGAACCACTTTAACTAAATTCATGGCCTGGGGGTGGGGGGGCCTTAACTACCTCATGGACATAAAATTGGGCCACAGATCTGCCCCAGGATCAGCCATAGGTAAGATCTCTCCATCATGATTTCCAGGGCTCACTGGCAACCAGCTGACCAAAGCCTTTAGCAGCCTTTTGGCTTAGGGGAGACCAACAGATCAGGGCCTGGGAGGAGAGGGAGTCGTGTTTGGGCTGCCTCATTTCCAGAGTCCTTGAACTGCCTTTAAAGTTGCATGTATACAGGTCAGCATTACCAAAACACATCCTATGGCATAACATTTAGAGAAGCTCATTGAAGGAGATTTTATGATGTTTAGATGACTTCAGCAGACACAATTTTGAGAGAACAAAACGTAACGCGTCATACATTATTAGATTACCAAGTTCTAAAGCTAAACCAAACTGTAACAGTATGAAGACAACAAATTTTTTCTTCTTCAAATGAGTTCAAAACTTTTGCTGCCTCTGAACAGAGATTAAATAATTTCTCAGGGCGCCTGGGTGGCTTAGTCGGTTAAGCGTCCGACTTCGGCTCAGGTCATGATCTCACAGTCATGGTTCAAGCTCCGCGATGGGCTCTGTGCTGACAGCTCAGAGCCTGGAGCCTGTTTCGGATTCTGTGCCTCCTTCTCTCTCTGCCCCTCCCCTGCTCATGCCCTGTCTCTCTGGGTCTCAAAAATAAATAAAAACATTAAAACAAATTTTAATAAAAAAAAATAATTTCTCAGGCTGAATGATACCTGCATAACAAAGAAATGGGTACGTACCCTTGTAAAGCCAGCAGCAATGAGGGGCATCACAGAGGACTCTTCTCTATCCGTCCTTCAAAAGAACATAGTCAAGGGTTAGAGACAGTTTTTATCAATAATAGCTCACCTCTTTTACTATTTACATAATACTAAGACTATCATATAATGGCAAATACTTTTAGATGCATTAGATTAATATACCAATCAGAAGTGTAAAAATGAAAATAGTTTTCTGTTTTTGTTTCATAGATAGCTTTGTGGCAGCATACCATAATGCCTGAAATATGGAGATCGCACGGACAGCCAGAATACAGGAGTAACCACATATCTATTTGATATGTAAATATTTTAACTTAAATTCTTCCCTACTTTCTTCTACTTCCAATTAAAAAAAAAAAAAAATCTCTTCTCCCCGCCCCCCCCCCAAACATTCTAGGAAAAAAGTTTAAAGGACAAAGAATTCTTTCTTCTATCTACAAAAATATATAAGCTAAATAACACTTATTTGAATACTGCCCTTCTCCCAGCGCATTTCTGTTCTTTCCTTACCTTCAATTTCAGGATGAAATACAAGATTTCTCCCATGTACGTATGAATCAAATCTTCATAAATACTTGGGAGTTAGAAGGCCCTCGGGAGATGTCCCTGGTAACATTCATACTTTGAGCAATGGAACTCTCTCATGGTCTGCCTATTTCTAAAGTGAACGGCAGTCCCAAATCACAAAACCTTCCACGAGAGCAGAAAGTCCCTCCGTGGAGGTAACTGGCGAGGTAAAGACAGTAAGAAGGAAGAAAAGGCCAAAAAGGTCACACCTGTCACAGCCTACAAGCTGTTAGGCCCCTGCTAAGAGCAAGCAGGACACAGACACCTGAGCTTCAACATCAAAACTGGTGACGGCTTACCTGCGTACTACACCAATGATAATTGTGTTTTCGGAGAGTTTTGATGACCTGATAGACCTTTAAAAAACAAACAAACAAACAAACAAATTTTTAAAAAATGTAAAGTACTTCTTTAAAAAAATACCCTTAAATTTTGGAAGAACGATCAAAGCTGGGGGGAGGCAGAAGAGGGAGCAGGTCACATTCTGGATTTCCGTTCTTGGCTACTCAATCTTCCTCCCTCAAGGGGACAGGCTCCTACTCCGTGGACGAGTAACCCTAACGTTCACGCAGTACAAACATAACAGCTGGCTAGAGACGGCGTGCCTGCTACTTGCTCTGACCTTTGTCAACCTGAGTGTCTCAGGTGGAGAACGTTCCCTACCTCGGGCTTATGTGACAGGGGTTATTGGTCTCTTGCCATCAAAGGGACACGCGAGTACATGTGTGTTACCACACACTGACAGCCGTGGTTACGGTGGGGTCGAAGCCCAAAGGCCCGCTCCCTACATCCTCTAGAGAGTTCCTAGGTACAGGGTGGGCAAGAGTGGTAGCCGCAGAATTCAGAAGTAGCAGGATCTCCAAATCCGTCAGAAAGAAGAGACAGAGAAGAATGGAGGACTGGTCAGGAAGAGTAGGGGACGCTGCTCCACCGAAACCCCCCCCCCTCCAGAGTAAAAGGCTCCCCGGAGGACCCACTCACCCCTCCTGGAGAAGCAGCCTCCCTGGGATGCACCCCCAGCCAGGAGAGGAGACGACGGGGTGGAACGAACGTGCCCAGGAGAGAAGGCGCTGGGCTGTGCCCCAGCCCTGAGCTCCCCTACCCTGGGGGACGCAGGACCCTGGAGAGGAGCCGTGATGCCACAGGCAGAGGGGACGCGGCCCCGGGCTGGGAGGAAGACACTCACAGCAGACGGGGGCTTCAGCAGAAGAGCGGACCGTTCCCACGCGGCCCCAGCCCCGTCACGGGCGTGGTGACCTAGAGAACGTGGGCAGGATGGGACACAGAACGGCCACGACTTACTGCAGGACCTCGTTCCACTGGCTCACAAAACAGAACCACTCCCGGGTCACAGAACACAGAAAACCACTCGAGTGACTTTCTCAATTCTCCCAACGATGGCCCATAACGTAGCCATTCCAGGAGCATCAGAGACGTGAATCAGGCATACACAGCGGATACCTCGGTTTGGCAAACTTTTTCTGTAAAGGGCCAGATGGCAAGCATCTTAGGCTCTGTGAGCCACGCAGACTCTGTCACAACCACTCCACACTGCCCCTGTGGCACAAAAGCGGCCAGAGACGATACAGAAGTGAACGGTGTGGCCGTGTCCCCTCTTGCACGGCCCTGCCCCGGGGCCCCGGGGCCTCATTTTCTCAAGGAACTGAGGTTGAGGAGGCTGAGCCCAACCTCAGATGCAGACTGCACGTGGGTACGGAGTGGCTCAGGGATGGACACGCAGCTCTAGGGACAAGCCAGTCTCTCTCGGGGGCCGTGTGGCTCACACCTCTCAACATTTCTGCTTTTAGCAGTGTCCACTCTGTTCCTCCAGCTTCCATCTGCCTGTCCGCTCCAGAGTAGGCCAACTGTAATGGCGCCACACGGCTGCTCTATCGGAAGAGCCCCCTCGACAGGTCACCACAGGGTCTGCCACCCGGGTGCCGGTCCCCGGTCCCACCGCGGTCTCCCCGCCTGGAGAACAGCCATGCTCGCCTTCCTGAAGAGGGGGCCACGGAACGGCTGGAGAAGCCTGGAAGGGCGACGGCACAGCAGACACTCACACAGGCAAGGCCAGGTCACCTCTCAAAACTGGGATACTACTGACCTATCACTCATCTTACACAGGGACAGACAGGCACTCACGAATGGTATTTCTGTGACTTCTTAGGACACTGTACTCGTGTTCCTATTTCTGTCTCGTCACAGAGATTTCAAGAAAGAAAAGGCAAATTTAAGTATGTAGCCAGGCATCTCAAACTGGCTCTCACCTTTTTAGAAGAGAAACAGGGACGTGAGTGGTAGAAATAGCAAGCAGGTAAATGTACAGATGAAGTCAGGAAGTAGTTCTGGAACCTACTCCGGATGCAGGAACGAGGGTGGGCACGGGCTCAGGACAAAGCAGAAGGGAAGACCACGTTTACCTGGAAGAAAGCTGACACCTGCCGAGGAGGGCTAACACTGTATGAAATACGTGCACTCTTGCCTTTTTCTGGTCCACAAGGAGGAAGAACTGATTAGAAAATAGAAACGTCAAGGAACCTGGGTTGAAACCTTGACTTCAGAATTCCGGAAAATGAAGAAAGAAACGACTTGACACCATCGTTTACACCCAGACATTAGTAAGGCAGGTCTCAAGAACTCAGGAAAAAGAGAGAGCATGAGTCTATAGCACGAGCTTCTGAAACACCAAGCAAGCACCCTGGGAGGCTCTCAAAACCAGGCTAGCTGGTGCATCACTAGGATTTTACTGGATTATGCGGAAGAGAAAACTCCAACACGAGTCTTCTCCCGAGTAAAAGATGTGTGGAGGTAGGCAGTCCAGGGCTGTGATGGCTCACTGTGGCACTGGACAGCTGGCTCCTTCTGTCGAGGTGTCCCTATTACCGCCTACACACGGTTCCCTCCTCATGATCCAAGACGGATGCTGCGCTCGGGCCAGAGACTCCACATTCCTGACGGCAGGAAGAAGGGCACACACTCTCCCTCGAAGGATACTTTCCAGAGGATGCACATGGCACTCCCACTGGCCAGCCGCAGGAAAAGCTTGGGAATGCACGTTATTTTCTAGGCAGCCACAGGCCCAGCTCAACGCTAGAAATTCTATTATCGGGAAAGAGTAGGCTTAACGTAAGAATACAGCTAAGCCCTTCGAGGAGTTAAATTTGACAAAAGTACAACTCCATTACTCGTACTTCGCCACTGTTCTCTCTGCCACGTGGAACGAATCTCAGATTGAAAATGGCATTGACGACGGTAACCATGAGCCGCAGACCAGGGGGAGTCCGGCACTCCACACGGATTTAATTCCGCTAATGCACGCTGGGTTTCCACGCCCAGCTTTAGTTCCTTCACCTCCCTTCATAAAATCTTCCCTTTCATTACAGAGCCCTGCTCCCGGGGCACAAAAGAATAGTTCCTCGTATCTTCTGAGTGCACCAGGCATACGTCTTCTGAAAGGTTCTGCAAATTGCTCGTGGCGAGTCATGTTCTCAGTCTCTGAGGCTGTTCTTTCCCCGACCATTATTTGGCAGCTTTTTACAGGCACCCACTTCTTTACCCTGTTCGTTCGTCCTTGGACGGAAGTGATACAAGCCCAGGCCGAGAGCCTGCAGCAGAGGGCGCCACAGAAATCTCCCTTGCGCCCCCCGGCCAGGCCCTCAGCGTGAGTGGCCCTCCTGGGATCCGGTGAGCAGACGCGGGGCTCCGAGGGCGCTGCCAGCAGGCAGGCCTGGCTTGGCCGCCCGGGGTGGACCCCTGACTGGCCCTCGCCCGTCCTCTAACCGAACGTGAGAACTGGCGTGCTGTGCGGTCGTGAAGCTGTGACACGTGAATGGCCGGTCCCACACTCCCTAGGCCGCTGCCCCTCCTCACGACGCGGCAGAAAAATCCCCCCCGTCTCTGCCCGCCTCCTTGGCTCGCAGTCTTGGGTTTCCCGGTGGAGGCAGAAAGGAAAGGATGAAGAGGCAGCAGGGAGTGGGGGGCCGGAGGCAGGGCTCCAGCCGCTCCCAGATGCGGTGGCGCCCCTCTGAGCAGAGCCGTTGGTCCGTCTGTCAGCGCAGCTCCAGCACCCCAGGCTCAGCAGAGCCTCCTCCCGGCCCAGTGTGGCCCCGTGACCTTGGGCTTCGGAGGCTGGAGTGCGCACGAGCTGTCCCCAGGGCAGGACGGGCCTCTCCGTTAGGCCCCGCGGTACGAGGCATACAGGGAATCCCTGCCTCCTCTGTTCTCCGGCTTCTGACACACCGATCAGCCGAACTCCGGCCTCTGGACGGCTGTGGTCGGCTTTTATCTGTTACCTTCGTGGGCTTCTGGACAGGAGGCTGAGGAGGCAGTGAAACTGGTGTGGACAAGACGCCGCCCACAGCCTCACAACTGGTCGACGCGCCTCAGCGCCTTCTGCCCGTCTACGCTGCCCGTCCAGCCGGCAGCCCAGATCTCCCACCTGCTCTAGACGCTCCCCTGCACAGACCGAGGCAGTGTCTCAACTGCCTAGCGGGGGAAGTCTGCGCCCTTGGCTCAGCACCCAAGGCCCTCGTCATGGGGCTCCTGTCTGCTGCTCCAGCCTCGGCCAGAGCCACGTCCCACACCCGCCCGACCCGGCAGCCATCGGGCACTGAGCAGAGAAGCCCTGTGTACCTGCCTCTTCCTACACATGAGGCTCCCTCCAGCTGGAATGTTTAAGTGTAAATTCAAGTTAGTTAACAATTAAAAATTGTTCTTAAGTCTAACTCCAAGTTAGTACCGGTTTCAGGGCTAGGACCCAGCGACCCATCCCCTCCGTGTAACACCCAGCGCTCCTCCCAACAGGTGCCCTCCTTGATGCCCATCCCCCCTCCCCCTCCCCTCTAGCAACCCTCTGTTTGTTCTCTGTATTTAAGAGTCTCTTACGGTTTGCCTCCCTGTTTTTATCTTAGTTTTCCTTCCGTTGCCCTGTGTTCATGTTTTGTTTCTTAAATTCCACATGTGAGTGAAATCTGATACTTGTCTTTCTCTGACCGACTTATTTCACTTAGCATAATACATCCTAGTTAAATCCACGTTGTTGCAAATGGCAAGATTTCATTCTTTTTGATTGCTGAGTAGTATTCCAGAGTATGTGTGTGGGGGGGAGGGGTATGTATACAGACACACACACACACACACACACACACACCACATCTTCTTTATCCATTTATCAGCCGACGGACATTTGGGCTCTTTCATAATTTGGCTATTGTTGATAGTGCTGCTGTAAACATTGGGGTGCATGTGTCCCTTTGAATCAGCATTTTTGTATCCTTTGGATAAATACCTAGTAGTGCAATTGCTGGGTCGTACAGTGGTTCTATTTTCTGCCTTTCTTTCTTCTCAAAACTCCTGCTCATCCTTCAGGACTCAACCCAAGTATCCTCTGTGAAGCTCTCCCTGACACAGGCCCTGTAGCACTCCGTATACACCTCCTTGTGGGCGCTTATAAGCCTGTACTGAAATCACTCGCTCGCCCTGCAAACCAGAACATTAGCTCGTCAGAGGCAAGGACCCCATCTCATTTACCTATGTAGCTCTCATACCAAAGACAGTGTCCAGAACTGAGAAGACTTGCAAAGCAGGGTTCCCCAACCGGTGGATTTAGAAATATCACAGGCACAGAATATTTGGCCTTCAGCAAAGCATCTGATAAGGAGTGTAAGGAGTTCCAAATTTCCCCAGTAGAGGGATACAGATGAATGCCAGGCGTTTAGACAAGTCGGCAACTGATGAAAGACCCTTTGCAGGCAGTGCTGATTAGGTCTCCCAAAAGCAGGAGGAAGGGCAGGAGCTCTGCCAGGGCTAAGGTCTTGTGAGCTGTGTATGTCAGCGGAGGGAGACAGCGCGAGTGGACAAGTTCATGAGGGACAGCCTGGAAAGTTCCTTCAAAGAATACTCCGCAGTGGGCAGGTTCCCTTAAAGGGATGATCTTAAGGGAGATAAACCAGGTAGGGCCAGACTCGAGATGAAATTGACTAGGGGAAATAAATCAGGTCCTGCTTGTGCCTCTAGAAAATTCACTAACTATGGCACAAGTTCCTCCCCCACCCTACCACCCACACACACACACACACCCTCTCAGGCAACAAGATGGAGACGACGTGGTAGAACACAGCTAGCAAGGGAAACCTGAGGCTCTGACTCTTGGCTGGGGCTGTGACACAACCATGAGGAAAGGAATGTGCTCAGCGGTATGCTGAACGTGGTCAGCGTCTGCTGTCTGGACAGCAGGGAAGATGGCTATTCCGCTCACTCTCCACTGGTCCACCCGAACCTGGTGTGGGCTGGTCAGTGCTGGAGCCATGCTTACCAGAGGTACTGCCTGGAAGAGGATACCCCGAGGGAGCACCCTGGATAGGGCCAGAACACGAAACCACACCGTGAGGAGGACATAGTCCATCCAGAGAAGACAATTCCTGCCCTCGAATGCGGGAAGTCTGGCAAAGGGGATTAAGGTGAGCCTAACAGGAAGGAGAGCTTCTGAAGCTCAGAGCTTTCCCCGGGAAGCCCTAATCCCCCAGCGGAAGCTGGAGGGAGGGGGGGGGGGGGGAAGCTGTGTAGCGTCACATACACGTGACGATCTGTGCTTCTCTAAAACCTCCTATTGAGCAATCCAGTTCGCATGTTTGATGTTGTGCAAGTATTATAAACAAGGCACATTCACCTAACATTAGAAGGCAATTTTCACAGTTTTTACAACTTTAAAAACGTCAGGGAAATCTTATGAGCCCCCGTTGCAGTAACGTGCAGGTGACGGTTGTGGTTAACGGCAGAGGGGGTTTCATCTTAACCCTTGACGGTTTTCATTCAATTCTGTTTTGCTATTTTAAGCAAAGCAAAGTAAAAGGAAACAAAACAGAGGAAGATCCGTCCCAGAAATAATGATGTCCTCATCCTAATGTCTTATTTTACATGTGTGGAAGGCCACCCGAAAGGCCACGAATTCAAGCTAGCGTATTACGTGCTGCGCTCACCATCCCATGTGCCGGGGGCTACTCGGGCCTGGGTCCCATGCTCACCTGCACAGGGCCTCCGCGTCCAGCTGTCGGGGGTTTCTGTGGTCTATGATGATGATGTCGTGATGCTTGTCCAGGAAACAGGCAAGGACAGCCTGGGCCTCCTTGGTAACTGTGCACTTAAACCCTGCTTTTTCACACGCCCTGCAGAATCCATTACACTGGTTATCTTCTTTGGTAAACACTAAAAGTACCTGAATCAAAAAAGTGCGAACACTTTTTAAAAAAACAAGTTGTTAGAACTGTCATTTCTTAACACGCCACAGAAAGCTCCCGGGGCCCGGACGGCAAGCACACAGATGTGAACATAATCTGTTGATAGAAATCTTCGTCCAGGTAACTCAGGGACCGAAATTAGTGCTATTTGAGCTGCTTTTGTCTGGACGTCCAACTGCATGGGCCCTATACTTATTCTTTAGCGAATAAGCCCGCTGGCAGAATTCAACAAAAGCTTGATTAAGCATTTTATCCTGAAACTACTTCAATGAAAACACAAATACTTATTTTAGTTAATAGTAAATTAACTAGACAAGTCCTTCAATGACAAAGACTAATATTTCAGTCAAACTTTTAGATACTTAAAACTTTAAATAGTGTAATTAAACGTTCTGACTCAAGGGTTTATGTAATTCCTCCAAGTTAAAAAAAAAATTACTTTGATGATAAGAGAAGAGACTTCAGGCAGCTCAAAATATAACAGCTCACAACCAACCAAGTAACCCCTCAACCTCCCTTCCCTCTGGAAACCACCAGATTGTTCTCTATAAACCTGCTTCTGCTTTTTGGTGGTGATGGTGGTTTGTTTTGTTTTTCAGATTCCACACGTAAGTGAAATCATATGACATCTGTCTTAGGGGAGAGGGATTAGAAGGTAAAGCTTCCAGTCATAAAATACATAAGACCCGGGACACGATGGACACACGGGGAATACAGTTAATAATCTAGAACAACATATGGGACACTGTTCCATTGTTCCATTCAGACAACATATTCTGAATGGATATAAACGCTGAATCACTCTGTTGTGCGCCGTAGGTCAGCGACGTTTCAATGAAAAAAGTAATAAAGTTGTGATCGATAGCAAAGGACAAACCGTCAGTTAAGGGACGCAGGAACAGCACAAGGTGCAACAGACAGCACTGCGCCTCTGCCCGGGACGACGGCTCGTGGTCCCCGTGCCCGCTGCGCCTCCCCCGTCCTGCCGGCACCCCCACACCCCAGGTCTGGTGCAGGAGCACCCTACTCTGTCCCTTCAGACCCACACGGGCTCTTGAGGGCGACAGGGGTGAGGTGGAGGTGGGGCAGCCTGGGAGAAGGACACTACAAGGCTGACAGAAACCCTGTCCCCCAAGGCTTAGTTCCTCGAAGTTTTCCCAAGGGCACAAATACCACTAATGCAAAGAACTAAGAGCACATTCCTGCCAGCAGCTTTGCACAGGTTTTAAAATGTTAACGGTGAACACGGTTTGTGTGCCAGACGCATCAAGGAACTCTGGAGCTCAATTTCAACTGGTGATTTTGCCTAACATTTTGGATTTGATAATTCATAGATACTTTCTGATGGAAAGTTAATGTTTTGCCCCCTTTGCTCCCCACCCCCCACAATGATGCACATTCTTTTATTGCTGAACCTTTCAAAGTAGGTTGCAGGCATCTCGTCCTCTCTAAATACCTCAATGTGTGTTTCTAAGAAAAGGACATTCTCTTCTGTGACTAGAGTACTATGATCAGGTTTAGGAAATTTAGTGTTGATCCAATACCATTATCTAAAATAGGAAACTATTTTCAATTTTAGGCCCTCGCCCTCCCCCCTCTTTGGAGAAAATCAGTATGTTTAGGGCACAGCATGGTTTCTTACTACCTGGAGTTGATCTGGATGAAATCTCATGGGGCCAAACTGCACGTCAGCAATGGCTACCTGTAAGAAAAAGATGTGTTTTTAAAAAGATTGTTTTAAAGGTAAGTGCCACAGATGAAAGCAAAATTTCTACTCCAGAGAAAAAATTAACATAAATTCAATAGTTGTTACACAGATTCCCAGGGACTGGCTTATAAAGCCCAGGAAAGGTGCAGGAGTATGGAGGGAGAGGTGACAGGAATCTGATCCCGGCTCTTTTCCTAGCTGCGTGTGATTCTAAGTGATTTACTCAACCTTCCTCAGCCTAAATTTCTTGTTTGTTACAAAGATGAAATGAGTTTCCAATATAAAGGGTCCCCCCAAATTAGACACTGAACGAACAGTGGTTCCTTCTATCTTTCTCCTGATGGACAATGAAACCTTACATCCAAAATGGCACAAAGAAAGTGAAATCCAGCTGTTAGAACCGTGCGACAGGTTAGAGTGGGAGAGAGCCAAAGCATAAGAGAATGTTAAAAACTGAGAACAAACTGAGGGTTGATGGGGGGTGGGAGGGAGGGGAGGGTGGGTGATGGGTATTGAGGAGGGCACCTTTTGGGATGAGCACTGGGTGTTGTATGGAAACCAATTTGTCAATAAATTTCATATATATTAAAAAAAAAAAAAAAAAAAAAAAAAGAACCGTGCGACAGCAGAGCCAAGGAAACCCGGTTGAGAAGCAGTCGACGCTTGGGTTTTACAGGGAGCAGAGCGCTCATCAATAATTGCTTATCTATTTGAGAACTGAGAACGAGACCGCACAAAGATAAATGTCACAACCAAACCCCAATGAGTCACGACCATCACAGCGCCAACGGAAGGGCTTATCCTGGGTGTTACGCCAAGAGCTGAGCATCCATCATCTCGCTGAATCTTCACAGTAACACAGTGAGGTTTGCAACTGGAAAACCGAGGTTCCAAATACCTTGTTCAAGGCCACCCACTCAGCAAGTGGCAGCCGTGATTTTGCTGCAAATCCAGGGCCCCTGGAAGGTTTGGGCAGTCTGCACACCTCATGAAGGAGCCCAAGGGAGCAGGAACGTGGGGCTGAAATACAGCCCCAAGTGATGGACGCTGGCACTGACTTGCTACCCAGAGGATACACATTTCCAGAAACACTGTACATACTGGGAGATCACCAGGCCTCCGGGTGATGGTATGATTCCACAGGGGAAGAAAAAAAATCTGCAGTGGAAGACCAAGATGTAGGAGCCTTCCCGCAAGGTATTTCCTACCTGACTGCCCACCTCCAGTCTCTCCCCTCAGGTGGTGATCTGCCCTACAGTAAACACACGGAACAAATCCTGCTCAGTGGTGGTGGGGGGGGGGGGGTCCATGTTTATTTTTCACTGCTAAAAGCTGATGTCTACCAGTCATGGGACACCAGCTTAGTGTCTGATTTGCTTTATGCTAATTTCATCTCTCAGAAGGCCTAAGAAGAATGAGGGCCGCCATTACTGCAGACTAAGATTGAGGGGGATTCTGTGACAGGGCGGAAGGCCGAGGAGAACAGACCTCCCACGGCACCGCCTATCCTCCTGCAGGCCAGCCTGTCAGTGAGGAACACAGCTGGGTACTGAAGCCAGACGTCTTGAGACGTGATCCCAGAGGGCCAGGAGAGTCTAAAAAGAGAGGTCTGGTCTAAATCCTCATACTCCCTCGGTGCACCGAGAAGGAAGGCAAGAGGCACCGAGAGAGACCAATCTGATGAGTTTCTTGCTGGTTTTTACAAAGTTTAAAGGAATGAATGAATGAAAGAACAAGGAATGATACGGACCTACTGCTCGGAAAATACAAGAAGGAAGAAAATGACAGGAAAAAGAGAAGAGAAATCATTTTCGCTGACTTTCTATAGTATGGGGGGCAGTTTCAGAGGAGAAAGCAGACACCTCACAACAGCAGGCACGATGCTGCCATCGCAGGCAGCACTTGTGTCCTTGACCTGAATTGGGACCTGTAGCCTCTGACAGAGGACACTTATGAAACTGGCTATGAAGGGGGCGCCTGGGTGGCGCAGTCGGTTAAGCGTCCGACTTCAGCCGGGTCACGATCTCGCGGTCCGGGAGTTCGAGCCCCGCGTCGGGCTCTGGGCTGATGGCTCAGAGCCTGGAGCCTGTTTCCGATTCTGTGTCTCCCTCTCTCTCTGCCCCTCCCCCGTTCATGCTCTGTCTCTCTCTGTCCCAAAAATAAATAAACGTTAAAAAAAAAAAATTTAAGGGGCGCCTGGGTGGCGCAGTCGGTTAGGCCTCCGACTTCAGCCAGGTCACGATCTCGCGGTCCGGGAGTTCGAGCCCCGCGTCAGGCTCTGGGCTGATGGCTCGGAGCCTGGAGCCTGTTTCCGATTCTGTGTCTCCCTCTCTCTCTGCCCCTCCCCCGCTCATGCTCTGTCTCTCTCTGTCCCAAAAATAAAAAATAAAAAATGTTGAAAAAAAAAAAAAAATTTATAAAAAAAAAAAGAAACTGGCTATGAAGGATCCAGGAGATAAAAAAGAAAGTCTGAAAGGGGAGAAGGAAAACATTTATGAACAGCATAAAAACATACGATATTCTAGGTCACAGAGAAAACCTTGAAACGTATTCCTAAAAGTAAAAATGGTGGTTTTTATTCTTCAGCCATAATGCAACCAAACCAGAAATTAAAAACATTAAGTTTAAACAAAATCGACAAATACCCCCACCCTGAAAATTTTTTACACATTAACTTGTAATTGCTGGGTCAGAGAGAGAAATGCAAACTATACATATAGAGTACCTGGAAAATAATAAAAATGAAAATATCACGTAATGAAAACTTACATGATACTGCTACACTTTACTCAGGGGCCAGACTCATAGCCTTAACTTCTTTTGTCATGAAACAAGAATGAAGTAAATATACAGAGCTTTCAAATCACTAAGTTTGAGAAAGTCAACCATACGAACTGAAGGAAACCAGGAGGACAAAAATTAAGTTGAAGGTAGTAATTCACAAAAATTTAAAAACGTTAGCGACTAGCAAGTTTTAAAAAATCCATGTATGTGTGCATCTAGCGTTGGTGACCAGCTGAGAGACAGGAGAAAAAGTGTGAACGGCTCAGGACAAAGCCTCGTCCTTCCCAGGAAAACAACTCTGAGCACACGGTCCAGACCAAAAGTGGGTTATGAAATAACTTTCACAAAGGACAGTGTAACTTTATGATCTCAACTTATAAAAATAACACACCACTGCATTAATTTTAAGAAATAAAAGAAGTTATAGGTTTTTAAAAGACTATTAATTTTGCCTCAACATGATTTTAGCGATATCATTTTAAAGCATTAATGTTTCAGCAGCTCTATTTGACCACTGAACACTTACTTTATTTACTTAACTAGATTGCATTTTAACCTTACATCCTGTCTACGGGATATATCCGGCTCTCAGGACCTCTGTTGAACAGTGTCCCAGCAGAGCTGGACAACTACTTACCACTGCCCCCCACCCCCCCAAAATAACCACCACCAGGAAATGTGATGACATTACTCAGTGAGCAGACGTCAGCAGTGAGCCCTTAAAAAGTAAACAACTTCCCAACTGCTCTGGAAAAGGGGATCAGAACTATAGAATTCTTGTATTCCTCCTTTTTTCGTGCATGAAAATCACGATCAAACTGACCTAATGCTTCAAAGTCGCAACCCTTTTAATAATAATTTATTGTGCACGTTAATATTTTAAAAGGGAACAGTCATTTTTAAATCAATTTTAATATCACAGGTTTGATTTAATCTTTCAGCTTCAAAAGCAATTGTTATCTTTAGACAATATAGAAATAAGAGTATATTCACTGGCTGCTACTGGTAATCGTACAAATTGTTTAGTCTTCTGGATTTTTAAATATTTATGTATTTATTAATATTTATTATTAAAGAGAGATTGTAAAAAGTCTATTTGTATTTTAATAAGGTAATATTTGTAAATATGGCTGACAGAAACATGAAATAAATAATAAGGAATTTTGACAAACCACCTATCAGATTTCTTTTGTTTGCCTAACTGACCGAACATTCACAAGTGACAGCAAGGGGCACCTGGGTGACTCAGTTGGTTAAGTGTCTGACTTCAGCTCAGGTCATAATCTAGCAGTTCGTGAGCTAGAGCCCCACGCTGGGCTCTGCCTGGAGCTCAGAGCCTGGAGCCTGCTTCGGATTCTGTGTCTCCCTGTCTCTCTCCCCTTCCCCGGCTCACGCTCTGTCTCTCTCACTCTCAAAAATAAACAAACATTTAAAAAATTTAAAAAACACAACCGAACAAGAAAACAAGTGACAGCAGAAGGCCAAACTAGGGTTAGGAATCTGGATCATGGGTGGGAGTGGGAAAGAAAAGAGATACATGATACTAACCAGCCTAAAATTTCTGTTCCCCCAACCCTCCCTATCCCTTACCTGCTTTTTTTTTTTCCCCTGTAGCTCTTAATCGTCATTTGCAAAACTTCATATACTATTTATCCTCTTTATTTTCTGTCTCTCCCACTAGAATGTAAGATCTATCTACAGGGATTTATCTGCTTTATTCACTGCTGTACTTCCAACACCCAAAAGAGTCCCTGGCACATGGTAGGCATTTAAGAAACCTTTTTGAGTGAATGTTTACTCAACAGCTCATCTTTCTGAATCAATCGTTTATCTAGAAATCAGTCATACTAGTTTCTACGTACACATGTATATGTAACACAGCACTTCCAGTTTTCAGAATATTTTCATGCATACTTTATTTCATGAGGGGACATCAAGGAAGGAAGGATTTTTTATGAAAGCCTAATGAGTACTAGGAGCCACAAAAGAATCATGTGATCTTTTTCCTACATTCCCTTTATTAGAAACAAAGTGAATGCTGAGATCAACTTATATTGATTGTATACAAACCTAGGAACTATAGAGCACAGACATAAATCAAGAGTTTGTCCTCAACCAGCCTATCCCTCCAGATTTTCCCTGTACTTTGCCTGGCCCTCTTGTCTTTCTTTCTCTGGGCAAAGAGTGCCCAGTTCTCTTAACCTGGTCAAAAGAACACAACCTAGGCAAGAGTCAGGAGACACCAGTTCTTGGGGGGGGAAGAGTCAAAATTAATCCAGACATCTGTGGATTACCTACTATTGTGCTTTAAGCCAAGCACAGAGCTAGATGCTGGGAGCGCAAAGAAGCGCCCACCCCTGGCCTTGAGTAGGAGAAGAGGCAAATGTACACAATGACAACATGGGAGAGTTTTAATAGAGAAAGAGGGAGCCTATTATGTGCTCAATACTCCGCTTCCAGTCCTATTTAAATCCAATTTAGTCCTTACTCTATGAGTCAGGCAAGCTCGTTAACTCCATCTCATTGATGAAAAACTAAAGCTCAGTGCAGTGTGGTTAAACGCTTGGTAAGTGACAATGGTGAGAACAAGTCCCAATTCACAGGGACTGGATTCCTGTGGTCTTTTCGTGCTCCACTGGGGAAGGCCTAAAATCACCCGACCCTAGCCTAGATCTAGAAAAATAAGACCAAGAACCCAGAAGTCAGCATTCGCCCATGGTTTCCCAGGCATTCAACATCCAACTGAGAACAAGACAGACGGTGTCTCTACCTACCAGGGGGAGATGTGATGGAAGAGTAACTGGGGTGCTATTTTGAATCAGAGTCCAGGAAGGCCTCTCTGTGGCAGCAATGTGGAATAGGAGATCTGCATGATAAAGGAGCCAGACATTCGAGGCACAGGGGAAGGAGTGCCAGACAGAGGAAACGGGGTGCATGGGACCCATGGTGGGAACGGGGAGCATTCGAGGAAAGGACAGGGAAGAGGGAGGAGATGAGGTCATGGCTAGGCAGGAGCCAAAAGATGCAGAGCTTTCGAAGCCAGGACAAGAAACCTGGGTTTTATCCTGAATTTCATAAAAAGCACTAGGGAGTTTTATACAAGGAAATGATAGGATCTGATTTTTATCTTTATTAAAAAATTTTTTTTTAAATGTTTATTTTTGAGAGAGACAGGGCGTGAGCAGGGGAGGGGCAGAGAGAGAGGGAGACACAGAATCTGAAGCTGGCTCCAGGCTCCGAGCTGTCAGCACACAGAGCCTGATGCGGGGCTTGGACCCATAGATGATGAGATCATAACCTGAGCTGAAGCCGGCTGCCCAACCGACTGAGCCACCCAGGTGTCCCCCTCTAATTTTTATTTTTTAAATAGACCTCTTTAAACGGATCCCCTTTATATTTTAAACAGATCCCCGGTGGGGAATGGACAATGCGAAGGTGACAGCAAAGGCAAGGAGACCAGTGAGGAGGCTTCCACAGTCCAAGTGAGAGAGGACGGCAGCCTGGCCCAGGAGTTGCCATGGAGACGAGTGCGTGGTTTTGGGCTGTTTGGGAGGAAGGGTGATCAGGACCCCCTGACGGACAGGACGTAATCAAATCTACTGGCTCCCAGACCAGAGTTCTGGTATCTGACTTGCAGTTTTATTTCACTGTTGCGTGGAAAGTTGGGGTTATGCAAGGCATCCTGGTAGAAGCTGGTGCGGGTCGGCTTGGTCCTTTCCAGATCCACCCACAAGATGGCACCAGGACCCACCCCGAAGCGGAGCTCCTCAACTGCTCTCCCAGGTACTCCGAGAGCCGCCCAAAGGCTCCACGTCTATCCCAACTGTTTGTGTCTCTTTTTTCTCTCCTTACCTGTTCTTAATTGTCCCTTCAGTCAACTTAAACGGCAAATATTTACAAGGGGCCTTTTATGTTTCCCCATCTGAATGCTAAAATCAAGTCACACGCCAGGGCAAAACCGTTCGGAGGTCCTTTTTTCCCAAACTCATATTGTTCAGCAAAAAATGGTGTCTGGATTAAGTGAACTATTTAACGTAATGCCCGACTGTGAGGAAATGCCCAATACGTTCTAAAGGACCCACAGAAAAGATTTTCCAAGGAGCTTCTGCTATGAAACTACAAGTTGCCGCACATGCACACATGTAAGGCATTTTTACTTTTTTTGTTATTTTTTTTTGATGTTGTTTGAGAGAGAGAGAGAGAGAGAGAGAGAGAGAGCGAGCATGTGTGTGCATGCTAATGGAGGAGGGAAGAGAGAGAGGAAGGCTCCCAAGCGCGGGGCTTGATCCTGCCGACCATGAGATCACGACCTGAGCCAAACTCAAGAGTCGGACACTTAAGTGACTGAGCCACCCAGGCGCCCCTGAAAGGCGTTTTTAAAACTGCATTTTTCCAAAGAGCCAGTTTCTTTCAGAGCACTAAGGTAATCCCTAATAAGAACCATTAACTTCACGCTGCCTTGAAATAATGTAAGAAATAGAACCTACGTCTTAAATATCATACTCGTGTACTTGGAACGACGGACAAATAAAGATTTTCCCCAAACCCTGAAGCAACACTGCCTCTGAAGGTGAAACAAGAAAATTGAACAGAAAAAATGAGAACAGCCAATTGTAAGATAACCAACCTTAAGCTTTTTTTTTTTTTTTTAAATGTGTCCCTGAAACGTAAGAATCCTCATATCCCAACTCGGCCATCTGAGGTGTAACATCTCGGAGGCCGAGGACCCACCTCTCCTCCACCCCTCAGAAAAGAGGAGCCGATCACTTCAGCATCATCCTGTCAGAATGAGAGGGGGGGGGTGGTGACAGGCTGCCGGGGGAGGGGAGCCAGAGGCTCAGAACTCCCTCCAGGAGAAAAACGCAATCCAGCGGGTATAGATGATCCCGGCACGGACAAGAAGTATTCCTGGCTGTGAGTTAACAAGTGAGCGTCCTGCCTCTCACTGGGTGGGTGTTACGTTTATCGCCGGTGTCCATGTCACATGCTGCACAAACGACAGCGAGCCCCGTTCAGGAGGCTCCCGGCTGCCCGCCCACCTGCTGACTGCTGCTGGCACCCGGACGGCTTTCCGAGGCTTTCCGGGGTCAGCCGATGCACCTCGAAGATACCCGACGGGACTACGCTAACAACGACCACGCCCATGATAGAACGGATTATGTAGAATCACCCAAGCAGTCCCTGTGACCAGTGTTCCTGAGGTTGGACAGATGGGGGGTTACACTCTGGCCCCTGGCCCCTGAGAAGCTGTGTGTCTTTAGGCAAGTTTCTCCACTCCGCTCAGCCTCGCCCAGAAAACCGTGACCGCGAGGACAAAAGGAGGACTTGACCCGGTCAACTGCGCCACAGCGGGCATCTACCGGCGCTAGCGGAAGGGGCCGCACAGGCATCCCCGGCCCCCCTGCGCTGGCTCTACAGCAGCCAAGAGATCCTTAGCAGGTGTGGCGGCGACCCACGTGGCTTTGGCTAGAAGGCGGGTTTCCAGACTGAACGGTAATTCGACAAAGTCTGCCAGAGCCCGACCGCCCGACCGCCTTGCTGCATCAGAGCAGGACACCCTCTGCACGCAGTCCGCGGCCCCACTGGGGGCACCATCTCCCACAGGAGCCCTGTCGCAGGGCTCCCCGAGTATTTTCACTGACCTCCACGGTTTTTCCTAAGTAACACTGAGTTCTTTAAAGCTTCTTTTTGGAATACTTTCACTACCAATTATGTCTAATTCTAAACTGCAAATAACCAGCACTGGAAAATCAAGGGAGAAGTTGTTTTCTTATGTCCCAAAGAAGACCGAACTTGGGGTCTGAGAGGAGAAAGCCCAGGGCAGAGAGGAAGTACACGGCAAAGGTCTGACATCAACAGAGGACGCGAAGAAGGCCCGAGGCAGAGGAGGCCTCGGATCAAGAAGATTAGGGATGGGGGCTGGAGGGGGGAGGATGGCTGGGGCCTTGGCCCCAAGCTTCAGATAATCCCTGCCTCCCCTGTCACTGCAAAGAGCGGTGACGGCCCAGGACAAAGTTTCCCAGAAGGATGTGTTCTGCCAGGGATACTCTTTTTGAGGGTCTTAAGGCAAAACCTTGAGCACAAGTTACCTGGTATTTCTATAGGAAAACGTATGTTTACATCCTCCAAACATCCTCCCAATACATTTTAAGACTTTTTTCCACAGTTTTATGTTTACATCAAAACTAAAAAGCAGGTACAGTAAGGAATATCCTTTACCCTCATAATGTATAGCCCTCCCTCCCCATCATCACCACCACTCACCAGAATGGTAGTTTGTTGTTGTTTGTTTTGTTTTGTTTTTTACCAAAGATTAACCCACATTGACACATCATAATCAGCCCAAATCCGTATTTTACCTTAGGCTTCCCTCGGTGTGGTACATTCTGGGATGCAAACAAATGTATAATGATATACATCCATCATTATAATATCATAAGGAGTGTTTTCACTGCCCTAAAAATCCTGCCTATTCATCTCTCCCACCTCCAGCCACCACTTAATTTTTTGTCTCCAGAGTTTAGCTTTTTTCCAGACTGTCATATAGTTGGAATCATACAAGTACGTAGCCTTTCCATATTGGTTTCTTTCACTTAGTAAATGCATTTAAGGTTCCTCCACACCTTTCATGGCTTAATAGTTCATTCCTTTTTAGTGCTGCAAAACATTCCACTGTCTGACGTATCCGTTATCCATTTACCTACTAAAGGACATCCTGGTGGCTTGTAAGTTTTAGCAATTAAGAACGAAGCTACTATAAACATCCTTATGCATGTTTTTGATTGGCTGCTATGTTTTCAACTTTCTTACGGTTGAGTTTTTTAAAGCTCTTTGTATATTCTGGACAACAGTGGTTTATCAGATACATCTTTTGCAAATATTTTCTCCCAATCTGTGGCTCATCTTTTAAAGCTCTTGATGTTGTCTTTCATTGGGCAGAAGTTTTTAATTCTAATAAAGTTCAGTTTATCAGTCATTTCTTTTACTGATGTTTTATCTATTCATTGCTGTTGTATCTACAAAGGCATCACCGCACCCAAGGTCATCCAGATTTTCGCCTCTAGAAGTTCATAGTTTTACATTTTGCTTTTAGGTCTGTAATTCATTTTGAGTTGATTTTTGTGAAGCAAATAAGGTGGGTCTCTAAATTCATTATTTTGCACGTGGATGTGCAATTGTTCTAGCATCATATATTGAAGCGACTATCATTGTTCCATTGTACTGCCTTTGCTCCTTTGTCAAAGACCAGGTGACTCTATTTATGTGGGTCTATTTCCGGGCTCTCTATTCTGATCCACTGATCTATTTGTCTATTTTTTTTCACCAATACCCCAATGTCTCAATTACTGTAACTTTCAGTAAGTCTTTAAGTCGGGAACTGGTCACCAAGCCTGGTTCTTCTCCTTTAATATTGTGCTGGCTATTCTGGGTCTTTTGCCTCTCCGTGTAAACATTAGAGTCAGTTTGTCAATAACCATAAAGTAACTTGCTGGGGATTCTGACTGGGATTGCACTGAATCCATAGATCAAGTTGGAAAACACTGACATCTTGACAATACTGAGTTTTCATACCCACAAATATGGAATATCTCTCCATTTATTTAGCCCTTCTTTGATGTTGTTCATCAGAATGTTGTGGTTTTCCTCCTACAGATCCTACACGTATTTTATTAGATTTATACTAATATTTTGTTTGTTTTTTGGGGGGTACTGATATAAATGATAATTTGTTTTTAATTTCAAATTCTCCTTGCTTGTTGTTAGTATACAGGAAAGCAAGTGACTTATATTAACCTTGTATCCTGCCACCTTGCTACAATCACTTGTTAAGTCTGTCAAAAGCTAGTTTTTCTGCTGATCGTTTTGGATTTTCTACATAAATGATGTCATCTAGAAACAGAAAGTTTTAGGTCTTCCTTCCCAACTGTACCCCTTTTATTTCCTTTTCTTGTCTCACTGCATTAGCAAGAACACCCAGTATGATGCTGAAAAGGAGTGGTGAGAGGTGACCCATCATTGCCCTGTCCCTGATCTTGGCAGGAAAGCTTCAAGTTTCGCATCATTAAGTATGATGTGAGCTACAGGGTTTCCTTACCACGTTGAGGAAGTTCCCCTCTATTCCAAGTTTACTGAGAGTTTTGTTTTGTTTTTCCATGAATCAGTTTTGGATTCTTTCAGGTGCTTTTATTGCATTTATTGATATGATCATGTAATTTTTCCTTTTTAGGCTACTGATGTGCTAGATTACATTAACTGATTTTCTAATGTTTAACCACCAGCTTTGCTTACCTAGGATAAAGTCCACTTGGTTGTGGTATATAATTCTTTCGATACTTTTTTTTTTTTTTTTTTACTTGATTTGCTAATACTTTGTTGAGAATTTTTACATCTATGCTCATGAAAGATATTGGTCTATAATTTCCTTGTAATCTGGCTTTGATATCAAGGTAATGCTGGCCTCACAGAATGAGTCAGGAAGTATTCCCTCTGCTTCTACCTTCTGAAAGAGATAGTAAAGAATTAGTATAATTTCTTCTTTAAATGTTTGGTAGAATTTACTAGTAAAGCCATATAGGCCTGGTACTTTGTTTTGGAAGGCTATTAATGATTGACTTAATTTCTTCAAGAGATCTAGGCCTATTCAGATCATCAAGTTCTTGTGTGAGTTTTGACAGTTTGTGTCTTTCAAGGAATTGGTCCATTTCATCTAGGTTGTCATATTTGTGGGCACAGAATTGTTCACAGCATTTCTTTATTACCCTTTTAACCTCCAAGGGATCTGTAGTGAAGTTCCCTCTTTTATTTCTGATATTAGGAATTTGTGTCTATTCTCTTTTTTAGCTAGCCTGACTCATCAATCTTACCGATCTTTTCAAAGAACCAGCTTTTGGATTCATTAATTTTTCTCTACTGATTTCAATTTCACTAATTACTGTTTTAATTCTTATTATTTCTTCTGCTTACTTTGGATTTAACTTGCTCTTCCTTTTCCCCCCAAGTTTCGTAAGGTGGTAACTTAAGTTACTAATTAAAAAACAGATGTTTATGTTTATTTGTTTTTGAGAGCAAGAGAGACAGAGAGCACAAGCGGGGAAAGGGCAGAGAGAGGGAGACACAGAATCCAAAGCAGGCTCCAGGCTCTGAGCTGTCAGCACAGAGCCCGACGCAGGGCTCGAACCCACGGACCGCAGGATCATGACCTGAGCCAATGTTGGACCTTTAACCGAGTAAGCCACCCAGGTGCCCCATTAGTTTACTAATTTTAGATCAATCTTCTTTTTTAGTATATGCATTCAACGCCACAAATTTCTAAGCACTGCTTTGCTGTATCCCACAAATCTTGATAAGCTGTGTTTAATTTTCATTTTTGAATTTCTTTTTGAGATATCTTCTTTGACCCATATGTTATTTAGAAGTGTGTTGTGTAATCTCCACATATATGGGGATTTTCTGGTTATCTTTGTTATTACTAGTTTAATTTCAATGTGGTCTAAGCAGACACTGTAGGATTTCTATTCGTTCAAATCTGTTACAGTGTAATGGCCCAGAACACGGTCTATTTTGGTGAATGCTCTATATGAGTTTGAGTGAGGGAAAAACATGTATTCTGCTGTTAGATGAAGTCGTCTGTAGATGTCAATTATATCCAGTTGATTGATGGTGGTGTTGAGTTCCATTACGTCCTTAACTGATTTTCCGCCTGCTGGATAGGTCCATTTTTGAAAGAAGCGTGTTGAGGTTCCTTACTACGATAGTGAACTCGTCTATTTCTCCTTACGGTTCTATTGGTTTCTGTCTCACTCGGTTTGATGCTCTGTTGTTGGGGGCATACGTATAAAGGGTTGTTATGTCTTCTTGGAGAGCTGACTTGCTTATCATTACGCGGTGTCCTTTTGTCTCCCTGATAACTTTCCTTACTTGGAAGTCTGCTCCGTCTGAAATTAGTGCAGCTGCACTTGTTTGCTTTTGATTAGTGTTAGCATGGCATATCTTTATCCATTTAATGTGTATGTGTCTTTGTGTTGAAAGGGAGTTTCTTGTAGACAACGTATTTTCTTTCTGATATTCACCATGGGAATCTTGTAAAACTCCCAGAGGCAAACTTCACAATACTGTGCGCCCTCCTCTCATGTCACGGTCCCTCAAAAGGCTCTACTTCTCTCCGAGTTGGTGCATTAAGCCTCCAGCGATTTATCGATTACAGCCCAGGCTTTCCTACCCCAGCACTCCTGAGTGGCTTCCATTCCTGAGTCTCTGGTAGGCAGTGACTCCTTGTATTCTCCCGGCTCTCCAATCTTGGGGCCACTGTGTCTTCCCTTATGGATTTAAGAAGAGCTACGGGGCACCTGGGTGGCTCAATCGGTTAAGCGTCCGACTTCGGCTCAGGTCATGATCTCGCAGTTCATGGGTTTGAGCCCCACGTCGGGCTCTGTGCTGACGGCTCGGAGGCTGGGGCCTGCTTCGGATTCTGTGTCTCCCTCTCTCTCTGCCCCTCCCACCTCATGCTCGCGCTCTCTCAAAAATAATTAAACATAAAAAAAAAAAAAGAAGAGTTGTTGATTCTTCGGTCTCTTCAGCTTTTTACTTATCGTTAGGACAAAACGGTGATTCTCAAGCTCCTTATGTGCAGATCCAGAAACTGGAAGTCCAATACATTTTTAACAAAATGATGTGCAGGAAAGGTCTCAAGTTACAATCCAAATACCCTCGTTACAACATCAAGTAGTCAAATCGTACAAGCATTCTGGAAAGCACGGAGTGGCAAAGGGGACGTGCATGTCCCAAAGCTGCTGTGCAAAGGAGGCCTCCGAGCACCACGCGGCCGCTCTCTGCCTTCCTCTGCCTTCCTCTGCCTTCCTCTGGGTCATACAGGAGGGCAGGCAAACTGCTCTCATCACTGCATCCACAGCAGCCGCTTGTCAATACCCACAACATTTGGTGATCAGAAAGCGATGTTTTAAGCATTTACGTGCTAACGTGTTACAATATTATTGCATAGAGGGCTTCAGTTAGTCTCAATTATGCTTTAGGAAACAGGTTGGAGGTTTGAGTTGACTTATAACAAATTGTCAAAGTTTCCCACTGAGACGAGTTAAGTAATGGCTCCTAGTTGAACTTTTCACTTAGAGCATGTGATGTTCAGGAACTCATTACTGAGGTTAAGCCAAAAATGCCTGTACCTGCATACCCTATGACCCAGAAGTGAGAATTTGGGATCTATTAACAAAGATCTGTAAGGGATATGTGCAAAGAAGTTTGTCCAGAGTTCTGCATAGTAGCAGAGTTGCAGGCAATATGTGTATATCTAACCAGGAGACAGTAATATGCTGGATCTTAAAAACATACGCTAAGCAAAAAAAGAAACAGAATGAGATCTGTAATACAATACCATTTACAAAAATTAAAAATACATAATAAGCACATAACAATACATACTTTATAACAACACACAAAATGAAATAACATATACTAAGCATATAAAAATGATGATCTACAGTAGGCAGGGAGGGAAGTGGAATGGAGAAACATAAAAATAACCAAACCACAAAAAAAGAGTAACCTTGGGAGTAGGCAGGGATTTCTTTTTTTTTTTTTTTATTTTTAATTTTTTAAAATTTACATCCAAATGATTTCAGGAGTAGATTCCTTGATGCCCTTTACCCATTTAGCCCATCCCCCTTCCCACAACCCCTCCAGCAACCCTCAGTTTGTTCTCCATATTTGAGTCTCTTATGTTTTGTCCCCCCTCCCTGTTTTTATATTATTTTTGTTTCCCTTCCCTTATGTTCATCTGTCTTGTCTCTTAAAGTCCTCATGAGTGAAGTCATGTGATTTTTGTCTTTCTCTGACTAATTTCACTTAGCATAATACCCTCCAGTTCCATCCACATAGTTGCAAATGGCAAGATTTCATTCTTTTTGATTTAGGCAGGGATTTCTTAAGCATAAACAGCACTAACCATAAAGGAAAACCTTGATAAGTTAGATTTTAAAATTAAGAACTTCTGTTCATCAAAAGACCCTAGTAAGGGAATGAAAAGGTCAGCCATAGGGATACCTGGGTGGCTCAGTCAGTTAAGTGCCTGACTCTTGATTTCGGCTCAGGTCTTGATCTCACAGTCGTGAGATCCAGCCCCACATCAAGCTCAGTGTGGAGCATGGAGCCTGCTTGGGGGTCCTCTCTCATTCTCTCTCTCTCTGCCCCTCCCTGCTCGTACTCCCTTGTACTCTCTCTCCCTCTCTCTCTCAAAATAAATAAATAAACTTAAAAAAAAAAAAAAGAAAGAAAAGGTCAGACACAGAATGGGAGAAGGTATTTACAACACATATGACCGACAAAGTACTCATACTTACAATATACAAAGAATGCCTGAAGATGAGGAAGAAATAACCAGACAAGCCACATGGAGAGAGCCTTGCACACGCAGCTGATGCTAATATGCTAACTACTGGGCGGGATAATTCAACCCTCTGAATCAGAATTCAGCTAGGAAAAGAAATCAAGCTCATCAAGGATTGTTAGGTTCCAGCAATTTTTAAAGAAGGTATGTAAGCAGGAAATTTGAACAGGTATTTTAAATGTTACAAAACACATAAACAAAGATCACTGGCTCAAGTCACTTCTGTTTTTTTAAACATTTTTATTTTATTTTTTTACTTTTGAGAGAGAGAGAGAGGGAAAGTCTCTACTATTTTAAGAGAGTTCTTGAGAGAAAATGGAAGAAGAAGCGTCTGCATCTACAATTTGTGTATCTACGAGGGGAAATGAGTTACTTACGCAACTGCCACACAGAAGAAAGCTTTGTTTCCATAGAGATTATGACACAACTGATTTAGGCCTTAAATTAGAATATTCCGATTTGAATTGAGAAATGATCTTTTTGTCTAAATGAATAGTGTATTCAGTGCGAATAAAAGCTCCGCACATCTGCTGATATCATTTCCTCTTTACTTCAGTAATAATAATGAGAAGACATCCACACAAGTCCTAAAAAGGAATTCATACACCCCAAATTTCACAAGTGCCTGAAAAATATATGGGGGATGACATATTTCTACAGGATGTACAAAAATACTGGCCATAAAGAACATAAAACATTTCAAAACAGCTTTCTGCTCACTTCACGACTATTATAAACATTCTCTTGTATTAAGGATCTGAACAAGAAGACACAAGTCAGTTCTGTCTACCTTCTGTCACTATGGCCTGAATTCAACAGGTAAGCTGTATAGTGGGGGGGGAATGAGGAATCCATGAAATTATTAATCGAAAGCCACAAAAACATCAGAATGGTAAATTTCAAAAGGAGTGAATGTGTGGTCCACAAATAAAGTACACGTAAACCCTTCAGGGGCCCCACGCTGCCCTAGATAAAGCCTGGCTCTGACAGGGCATTCCAGGGTCCCGTAGTGTCCGCCCTCGTGACTTAGAGCCCCCTCGAAAGCCCACGCATCTTACTACCGTGCCACGGCCATGCGGCTCACCCGGCACGACACAGTCCTGCTTTTTCTTCCTCTCCTCCCTCAATTCCTCCTCATCTTCCAAAACTCAAGCATGCTGTGCCTGTGGCCTCCGTCTGGATGCAGGGTCAAGCCCATGTGTTCCGGAGGCATCCTCGGCTGACCTTCATCACGGAACTTTAGTCCCTGTTACCCGGCCAGCCTGAGCTTCTGGGTTCACGTTCATCAGACTGGAGCCCACACAAGCACAGTGCTCGGTAACCGCTGAATGATTACTGAATAATTGACAGGCCCGACATTTCCTCATGTTCTGATAATACGTATTCCTGAAGGAAATAACCTAAGAATAAAAGGATAAACAATCCCGGGCAACAGAGTAAAAGGAAGATTGGCTAGGTTTCCTGATAGGCTTATATTATAAATCATTCTGTTCTGGTTCTTTTTTTTTTTTTTTTTTTTTTTTTAAATTAAGGATTTTTTTTTTTTTTAAATTTTTTTTTTTTTTTCAACGTTTATTTATTTTTGGGACAGAGGGAGACAGAGCATGAACGGGGGAGGGGCAGAGAGAGAGGGAGACACAGAATCGGAAACAGGCTCCAGGCTCTGAGCCATCAGCCCAGAGCCCGACGCGGGGCTCGAACTCCCGGACCGCGAGATCGTGACCTGGCTGAAGTCGGACGCTTAACCGACTGCGCCACCCAGGCGCCCCTCTGTTCTGGTTCTAATTCACTGTGAAATCTCTCCAGCTGAATGGATATTCTAGCTCTTTCTCAAAGGTCTCCACACGAATGATACAATCTTTAATTTTGTTACAGTTGAGCATATCCTCAATTAACCAAGTATTCAAAGTTCTGTTTGATTAGATTCTTGCCCGTTGTTTCTCTGGGCATTTTAGCTCCCCGTATCGATTGCTATTTTCAACTACATTCTCTTCAGCTATCATAGAAAGCACCTGACTTCCTTTTGAAAAACAACTGTTTTCCATTTGAATTATAACATATAATAAGAAATGAATCACAGTATTGGTTTTGAGCACACATCACTGAATCTGAAAATAAAGCACGCTGCACCAAAAGCAGGAAGCAAGGCTTCCAGTTCGACCGAAGGCACAATGTTCATATAAAAATGTCAAGATATGACCATGTGATTTTAGAGAAAAATGTGTAAGACCAGTAACAGACAAAAGCAAACAAATGTAGCGATGAATAATAAATTTTGGATGTACACCTACCTACACTTAAAATGTCTTTAGGTATCCAGCTAAAGGAAACTTGAATTTTATCGTGCTGATTTAACAGTGTAAGAAAAGTATCCCAATAAAAAGAATTATTAGAAATGGAGAAAGCATCACACTTACATGGTAGTGATAAGGCATCAATGGAAAACATGAAATTCTAATTACCCCCGGAAAATGAAACGAAGGCAGACCACTTCTGCAAGTGGCTGGCTCCACTTATCACATGTTAATTTTCCCTAAATAGTTTCCAGTACACAGCTGGCTGAAGCACTTGGGGGACACGGATTCCCAGCACACTGAAAACTCGTCGAGAGGATGGCACAGGGCCCGCGTCTCTACCCCATCACACGGGGCCTGAGAAAAGACTGGTAGCAGGAGAGAACAAGTCGGAATGTGTGGTTGTGTGTTTAGGACCTCTGAACTTTGATGAGCTCTCCTTACTCCAAGGCCGAGCAATCACCTGGGGGCATCTGAACTGTGGTGGGTCTAAGGACAGGGCCCCGTCAGGGATCTGAGGAACTTCCCGGCAGAACCCGCTCCCAGAGGTGAATGTGCTCGGGGACATTCGACTCAGAAAACAAGAGCCCGGTAGTAAAGGACAGTGCAGGAAAGCAATCTGGGCAAGGCTTTACCTTCACTGCCCTGCCGTACACTTAAGATTCTGATATTCTCACAGGCCAACAGTTTGCTTCTGTAATTGGTAGGTTCAAAATGCAGGGCTCTCCTTGCGGGGTAACCAAAAAAGTGATTTTAAGTCATTTTCCCACTTTAAACCTGTTTAATGGAAACAGTGCTTGCTCCACTCTTAAAACTGGGACAAGTCTCGTCAATCTTCTCCTGCTGACTCTTTCTTAACACAAAGTCCCAGAGATGGATTTTGTTAGTTCCCTAGGGCCGCCAGAACACACGATCACAACCTATGTGGCTGAAAACCCACGGAAAGCTATTTTCTCACAGTGTGGGAGACCAGAGGTCCAGAATCAAGGTGGAGGCAGGTCTCTGGAGGCTCCGAGGGAGAAAGCAGCTGTTCCCTGCCTCTCTCCTGGCTTCAGGTGCCTGCCAGAGATCCTCGGCTGGTGGCCGCACCACACAATGTCCATCTGGCGTCACGTGAGCTTCTGAGAAGGACGCCAGTCATTGGATTTAGGGCCCAGCCTAATCCAGTACGCCCTTATCCCAACTGGTTACATCCACAAAGACTCTGTTTCCAAATAAGGTCACATTCTGAGGTTCCAGTGGACATTAAACTTGGAAGGACACTATTTAACCCGTACACTCATTAAGTCGCAAATACAGCCTCAGTTCAGTAATTAAAAATGGTTAATCCACTTCATTTACATAAAGATCAAATTGGGCAAAACTACAGTATATTTCGTGGGGGTGGAGGTGACAGGGAGAACATAAGAAGGCCTTGTAGGGTCCTGGAATGTTCTATTTCTTGATCTGTGTGCTGGTCACATTTACAAAAATTCATCAGGTTGTACGCTTAGGATTTCTGCGTTAACTTTCAAAAAGCGTTTACTTTCAAAAGAAAGCAATCTGCCCAATCTCTGAATAGCACTTCAGTTTTCATTTGCGGAAAAGCCTTCTCTCCAGCAGTGGGGCTGGTCACGGGGCGGCGTGCCTCTGGGGGGGGGGGGTGGCTGCCTGTCTCCCTCACTTCCTCCCCCACCTGTGAGCTGCTGTTTCTGAGGCAGGGAGCCCAGGAAAGGATCAGAAGGAACTTCCCACTTGCCTGGCGCCATTAGAGGATTTCTCACTCTTGCAGCCTGATGGATTTTTAAAGCCTTTTCTCTTTTGGGGCAGTTTTGTGGTTTCTTTGAAGATTCTCCTTCTGTGTCTCTCCCACCGCAACCGCTTCAGATGGGCAGTGTCAGTCTTCCAGCTGGTTGTTCCCAATCCTCCCTCATCTTCTACCCTGGGGTAGATGGCACAGCCTTCTGTGCGGGGTCCCCTCACCCTGGTCGGCTAGCATCTTAGGCAGGAAACCTTTGGGGATGACCCTACATCAGCCTAGATGTAGCATCTGCCTAGAGCCATCCTGTGCTCACAGCTCTGCTCGGAGTCCTCGTCTATTGTTTAGCGGGAAGGAAGGCTGATATATTCAGGTTCAAGCCCACTGCCCTTGCGGGTAAAGCGGCTCTGCCTGAGTGACGTGAGTGCTTTGTCCTCTAATGTCTGGGGTGCTTCCTGTCTATGCCCCTATATTACTGACGGGCACCTTGAGGAAAGCATCCCCGTTTGACACTCTCGGCACTGCTCAGATGTGTGCCAAGAGTGGAAGTCTCTGAACGGATGTAGAACGGAGAAACCCTGGCTAGGAGGAGGAAGAAAAAGGTTGTTATTGAAAGCAGAGGAATCTGGGCAGCTGCCAAGGTGAACCAGGAGGTAGACCAGGAGGGGAGACCAGGAGGGGAGACCAGGAGGGGAGACCGGGGTGGGGGGGGGAGACCAGGTGGGAAGACCAGGTGGGGAGACCAGGAGCTGGACCATAAGGAAGGCAAGAAGTCCTCCCGTCTTCTTTCAAGTTGGCAGGGCTGACCCTGCTGTTGCATAGCACGTGTGTGGTTCCATCCAATCCCATCAATTCTATAAACTCTATTAATGGGTGGCCTACTAGGCCTGCCTTCGGTTTTGTGAATTTTCAACCTCGGGCAGTCACACTGAAGACGTGGGACGGTAGTATGAAAGACTGCTAGAACAGTCTTTGCCATTTGAACTAGAACCCTCATGTATCCTGTCTGTTACATACACACTCACACACAGTCTCCACGAAACCACAGATTAAATCACCAATAAGGCTTTGGTTCTGTTGGCGAAACAAAGAATGCCATCAGACACACACATTAAAGGGCAACTATTATAACACTTCAGGAGGAGGGCCTGTTTTTATCTCAGCAGCTTCCAAAACCAAAATATCACATTTGCCAGTGATAGTTCCTAAGAACTTCATGAAAACCTCCACCATTCTGTTCAAGGTAAATAACCACGTAGCTTTTTCTTCCTTGGGTTTCTTTCATTTATTAGTTGGGGATTTTCAATTTCTTCAGAAGAATGGAACCAATCACCCTAAACCAAACACTTGATTGTGGCCGGCAGAGTAAAAACTAATCAGTATATAATGAAATGAACTGGTATTCCCGGGGTCCTCGACACTTCTAGAATAGTCAGTTGGAGTTGCCTCTTCTGTTACAGGAACCGTATTCGTGGAGTATGTGGTCTGACTTCCTGCTGACCAGCCGTCGTGACCTCCAATTCCCATTTATATTTATCGATACAGCCGACATTGGCCTTAGTCCTATCCATTATTTTTGTTACTCTTTTTAAAGACTGTTTTCCTTTGGTGTGTGTACTGTGATACTTAAGATGGTTTACATTTTTATCTAGTGGTTACTTTTATTAGTATTTGTAAACCTTAGTTCTTTAGGGGGATTATCGACTTAATCCCCTGTAAGAAATGATGAAATTAAGATATTTTCTCCACTACCCTATTGTAGTCCATTATATTCTTTTTCCTGTTTAGCTCTGTACTCTTAAATACACCCCCACCTCTCTTAGCTCATCTGTTAGCTCTAAATGACGCTCTTCGAACCCTCGCTAATAAAGACAAGGGAAGAACATTCTTTACCTCCCATCTTCTTTTCTTTTCTCCTCCCAAATTTGGCTGGTTAGATAATTTCCCACAGTCAGGTTTTAGAACCTTCACATTTGGTTCTTTTGCACTGATCTTCAAGTTTGTGTTCACCTACAAATTAAACAGATTCCGCGCTCCTAACCAGCTCTTCTGCTGTAGTTTCTCCAGGGAGCTTTTGGGAGTCTTTAACTAGATTCCTCCGGGAGGCTTCATGGGAACATTCTCTCTCAATTTCTTACATTTAAAAACTCATTAAAAACAAAACCCAGGGGCGCCTGGGTGGCGCAGTCGGTTAAGCGTCCGACTTCAGCCAGGTCAGGATCTCGCGGTCCGTGAGTTTGAGCCCCGCGTCAGGCTCTGGGCTGATGGCTCAGAGCCTGGAGCCTGTTTCTGATGCTGTGTCTCCCTCTCTCTCTGCCCCTCCCCTGTTCATGCTCTGTCTCTCTCTGTCCCAAAAATAAATAAACGTTGAAAAAAAAATTAAAAAAACAAACAAACAAACAAACAAAAAAAAAAACAAAACCCAATTTCACTGACTATAAAATCCTTGGGTCACACTTACTCTTCTGAAGGACTCTGTCAGAGTTCCCTCGTGTTGACTGACAAGGAGCAGCCATTAATTTCCCCTTTCACAAGTGAGCTGATCTCTTGGCCTCGTGGCCCAAACAAGTTGTCACGTTTGCAGTCCAAACTTCACATTTCTGTTTCCTGCTTTAGGGAATTTTTGTACTTTTCGTTCGTATCTACCATTCGCTAATTCTAACTATTCTATTTTGCTCAGCTTACTCCCTCAGTCCTATTTTCTTTCTATACGTTGTCTTATGTCGCTCTCAACTTGCCCTCTGTGCCTTTGATGGTTTTCTTCTTTTCCTTCACGGTCTTTCCTGGACTCGGGTTTCCTTTCCTATTGGCCTGTCACCTCTTCCCTGAGCTCCTATACCTCTGATCTGTGCTCCAGTCTTTTATAAAGGTGGACTAACTTTGTCTTTAATCTGTGAAATACTCAGTCATCATTTTCGTGTGTTCTCCGCCAGTGTCTCTCTAGCGTGTGCTGTCCGTCATCTTTCTCTGTTCAGGTTTCCTTATCATTTTTTTCTTGCAATTACGTTTCATTAGATCCTGAACTGGTCCAGTCTTGGAGTACTCACTTGTGAAGGCAGTTTTTTCTGGACCAGTTACTTGAAGAAGATTCATCTGGGAGAAGAGCCAGAACCACATTCAGAGACTTCTTCCTTTTCCAGGCAGGACTGATAGGCGTGCCTCCTGGGTGTGGGAAGCTGTTCCTTGGCTACTCTCTCCCTAACAAACGGGACAGGCAGCCGCAGGGACTACTCACAGGGCAGTGTCTCCCCTCCCCGCCTCCACGAATCAGACCGCTCCCTATAAACAGTGCTCCTGTGAAGTCCTCACTCAACCCGGCCTCCTCTGTACCTTAGAATCAGACTGCATCTGGTGAAGCTCCTGCCACCGGCCTGTGTATTCCTTTCCATTAGTTCCAACGAAACATTTGGCTTATGAAACCCGGGGTATATTTCTCATCTTGGAAAATGTCCTCTGCTAATTTTTGCTTTTTTCCTTTTCCTCAGATCTGCAGCGCTAAGGGTCTACTGGGCACTTCCTCTTATACTTCTGGTTCAATCTTTCAAAGCCCTTTCCACTTGCTTTCTGGCTTGGGGCTGCAGACCTCTCCTAATTTCTCCCAAGACAGAGTCTTCACTTCTGTTTCTTTCTCTCCTAGTTGCCAGGGATAATTCCAGCAAAGGACCGAGAAAGGATGACTTTAGCATGTTTAAATCTTAAGTTCTGCCTTTTTGCCTCCAAAAAGAAAACCGCTTTATAATTTCTTTGAATATAAAGCAACCCACGGCACTCCAAACTCCAGACAATCCAGAAAGGGTGCAGAGGAAACAAAAAATGATTAACCTAAAGTAATCCCTGTCAACACAGGAACACATATTCCGGTGCATATAAAATCTATCTTTTCCTGCATTTTTTTTTTCACTTAAAATGAGTATTTTCTTGGAAATATAGATCTAAATTATAATTTTAATAGCTACATGATATTCAGAAGAACTTCCTTTTCACTAAGAGTACCAGGAGGCACTGCAATGTTTAAAATAAACAATCCCATAAACCAGAAGTCATGCCCCCTGAAGATCAAATTTTCCACATTTTAGTTTCCTTGTAAATCAGACAAAATGAGGGGGTTATTCCACAGGCTTTTAGAAATAAAACAAGCAGGCTTAGATCTTTAAAAGTTAGGTAACTAAAGGTTCTTTTGAAAAGTTAAGGTTTCCCTGACCTTTGTTCCCTGTATAATAAATACACTGTATTTTCCTGGTTTCTCATTTACAAGACAGAGAAAATCCAAACAACAAAAACTATCCAAGTTTTATACCAAGGACGAACAATCTCTACAGGTTATTCAATCAGGAAGACGGTCGGGAGAATCACGGATTGCTCCTCTTACCACCAGAGGTGGGCTGGTACCACAGTGTCAAACAAGGGAGTGAGTGCAAATGGCCTGCGTGCAGTCCGTGAGTTTTCATTAAAATGTGTTTTCTAATCCATTTCCTTAATTAGTAGAGACCTCGAGCTATGCAAACCCTGGGCCTCAAAGCTGGTTGTAGCTTGTGAAGACGGAAAACATTCTGTTCCTTCTCTCGGCGGACCACAGAGACAACAACCTCTTCAACGAAACAGCCCCTACACAAAGGAGCAAACCTCCAGATGAGAGAGTGCTGGCACGTGCCAGCGAACAGGCTACGAGTGAGTGTTACTGGCAAACGCATTCCACCAAGTGCTCAAGCGTAGCCTGTAAGTTAGGATAGGCCCCTTGTAAAACTGGGTAACCCGATTCAACCAGCAGTCAGGCACAAGAGGAACCACGAAGGACCACAGCCAGCGAAGGCCAGTAAGCAGCCTCCGGTGATTTATTCATTGGAATCAACAGGGGCCAACACTAGCATGAACTATGTGGGTGTGTGCTATGTACTAAAGAGTATCTAATTTAATCTTTACTCAACCCTATCAAGTGGAAACTGTTATTATTCCCAATTACAGGCTGGGAAACAGAGGCTCAGCAAGGTTAATGTACTTGTCAGTCACACGACCAGTAAGTGAGGGTGTGGAACCCGGACCCCCAAGGCCCAGGCTCGCCACACGGCCCGTGCGGACTATAATCCCCCCTCGGCAACCTGGCGAGGTGCTGTTAGAGAAACTGGGAGACAAGATACGTGAGAGACAAAGCTTCTAGTCTAGTTCCGGCTCCGCCTCTCATTAGTATATGACCTCAGGTTAGACACTCACCAGTCTGGGCCCCATTCTAGTCTGCCAAATGAGAAACATAATGGCCTATCAGGTTCAGGCTTAGTCAGCCAACGATAGCTCACGTATTTTGTCATTTATAATCTTCTCATATATACAGATTTCCTTTTGGAAGGAAGACAGGAAGTAGCTATTCAATCACCAGGTGTGGATGTGAAATTGTCATTCGTTCCTTCACTTCAACAAATATTTAAGGGGCACTCTTTATGCACCAAATGTATACTGGGCACTGAAGTTCTAGAAATAAAAATAGGGATCCTATCTCCCAGACGTTAAATACAGAAGGATGGAAAAATATAAACAAATAATTACAACACTTTGTGAATGTTTAACAACAAACGCTTGTACAGAGTGTGACTGCAAGGTGACTGATTAACTCTACCTGGTGGGGGTGGGGGTGGTCACAGAAGTTTTCACAAGACTGACGCCTGCTGAAATAAATCTGGAAGGAAATGCAGGGCTAGCCGGGTAAGCAGGGGGAAAGGAACACTCAGGAACAACCATTGGCTAAGTGTGAGTGAGGTGCAAGATTCCACAGCAGAGGAGGCCACGGAAGGACCAGGGGCAGAGGGCAGAGGGCCTAGTTCATGGGCGGCAACTAGCAGCGGCCGCAGTCAGGTGGGCACCCAAGCGCCCGGGCACAGATGCCAGGTGAAAACAATGAAACGGATTCGGAACACTGGCGGCTGGCGGGCCGGCGTGGCTCCTGGGCTCCCCGCTCTGATCAGGGCCAGCACTGCAAGTGAGTGGCTGGATTCATGCCAAGCTGGGAAGGACTCCGTGGACGCTACTGGGCCAGACGCAAGAAGGGCCTGAAGGTATTCCACAAGAAGGCAAAACCCTGGAAGAATCCGACAGCCACTTTCAGACATGTCTAGGACGTCACAAGAGAAAAGAGACCTAAAATGGTCTCGGGACTCCAATGAGTAAAACCTGAACGGGCCCGTGGAAGTGACAGAGGTCTGAGCTCCGCTGGAGGGAATTCTACCTGTGACCGTCACCGCAGGCTGCCTTCTCAACACCATCTCCCTCTGCCACTCCTCCCTAGACAGCAGGGCAGTCGCCAGACGCTCACTGCCGAGCCCTCGCTGAAGCAGAGCACGGGCACACGGGACCCCCCAGTCCCTGGGACCTGGAGGAAGTCACCTGCGGGGGGAGGGACGGGGGTCTTATGGGAAACGTCTTCCTCCCTGAGAAGGTGAAGGATAGAAGGCAAAATGTGGTGAATGTTACAAGTACAGAAAAGAACCTTTGGTTTAAACAACAAAAAAAAAATCTCTGCATAGCTGTGAACGAGGCTCCAAAGTTTCAAGAAAGTTAAGAAGGAAAAGACCCATGAGGACAAAATAGCTCTGAAGGAGTCTGAAGCAAACACGAGGTACGAGAGGAGGAAAAGACAGCAAGAATAAGAAATGTAAGTTTCTGACTGCAGCCAACATTAGTTTGAGGAAATAACTTTTAGTGGAAAGTTGGGGCATCAAAAAAAAAAAAAATCCTGGCTGGAGGTGATCCTACTACCTATGGTTACAGTAAGAAAAGTGACAAAAGACATCAGTCATTATTAACAAAGACTCTCAAGGCTAGGCTGCCTAAATGAAACACCACAATTATACGCTCTCCAGAGACATGTGCATGGTCTTCAGTTTGACGAATATTTCTATTCCTTACATCCCTCTCCCGAAAGACCACTTTCTGCTATCGTCAGTCCTTTGCGGTAGACTCAGATTTAAATCCGTATTTATGAGTCCTGAACATGCATACTGAAATAAGCTGCATGCAAAAGAAGATTAAAATAAGACAGGGTGCTTAGTGCTCTCAAGATAACCACAGCTGATTGAAAAGGACGATTACTTTTATTACTGTTAAACAGTATTTTAAAAATACACTTTGTGGTCCGTAGTAAGAAACACGTTACCTCACGCACCAGAATATACACAAGGCACAAGACAGAGCAGAAAGGAGGCCTTTTGGCTGCGCTGGCAGGTGTGAGGGAGGGATCAGGGAGGAGGGCCATCTGAGATGGGCCGTGAAGGGCAGGCAGGGTTCTGAGGGGCAAAAAGGCTAAGAAGAGGTTACAACCCAGATAAATCACACAATTAAAAGCAAGCAAGGAATGAGTCAGATATAAGGAACGGGTAACACTTTGGGGAGGAGTGTAAACTGGTATATTTGTAAAGGACAATTCAGCGGCACATATACAAAGGCTTTCAAACGTTCACGTTCTTTGATTCGGCAGTTCAAGTTACACGCGCGGCTCCTAAAGAAAAATCATGATGTTTTGTACCATGTGCATATAGTACATACTCAAAAAAATGTCTTTTTAATGTAGGAAAAATTTAAGAATTATCATGGCGTGGGAAAAAAGATTTAGTTATATGGATGTTCGTCACCACATCGTTTATAATAGTCAGATGTCAGCAAGTGGTTAAATACTATCTCCCTAAAATGGAATACTAATGAAGTGTTCCCAATAATGGAAGTACATTAACTGACATGGAACACGTTCCCCTAAGTTTTAAAAGCAGGCTTCAGAAAAACGTTGTCAGAGCTCATCATTTGTTGTTTTAACATATAGATACATCCTTAGGAAAACGACCGGAAGGATGCACAACGACAAAATAATCAGTGATTTTCTCTAAATGGTAAAATGGCAGATAATTTTTACTTTACTTTTGCTTCGCTGTATTTTGCAGTTTTCTAGAATGAACATGTATAATTTTCACATTGAGAAATAAAAACATGGGATTATGTAAATTTTCTAAGAGAGGAGTAAAAATTTAGTCTATTTTTTTTTTCATCATCTTGGCTTTTATTTCCAAAATCCCAAACTCCGCAGAAAAGAGGGGATACTTGAGCAGAAACCTAACAGAAGCGGGGTCTTTGAAATTATGTACTTAACTGTCTTCTTTTCCTACTAGATTGTTAAGATCTAGATCACCACAGAGAGGTAAAAATTTAGCCTTTTTTTTTTTTAAATTTTTTTTTTCAACATTTATTTATTTTTGGGACAGAGAGAGACAGAGCATGAACGGGGGAGGGGCAGGGAGAGAGGGAGACACAGAATCTGAAAGAGGCTCCAGGCTCCGAGCCATCAGCCCAGAGCCCGACGCGGGGCTCGAACTCACGGACCGCGAGATCGTGACCTGGCTGAAGTCGGACGCTTAACCGACTGCGCCACCCAGGCGCCCCAAAAAATTTAGCCTTTTTAGGGCACTCTTCCACAAAAGCTGTGGTGTGACAGACTGTTTTAGAAGATGACGGTGAATGCCACTGTTTAGCCATCCCTACGCGCTGCCCTGCACGGGCAGAAGTAACCACAGGGAGCAGGGAGAGGAGGCAGATTGTTTTAGCAGACCCCACTCTCAATCTTTCTTTTTGGTTTTGATGTGGGACACCTCTCCTGAGACTTGTACTTCAAACACCACCCTCCACCGGCCTTCTCTCCGTGGTGGATCGCTGCTCAGCTTCCAGATCCTTACGTATTTTCTGATCATCTGCAAAGAGATGTATGCCCTCCTCTTTCACATCTGTTTGCTACTCGTCAGGGAAACGGACTGGCAGAGATGAAATTAAAATCCGAGGGAGCTCTGATTGCTGGACCTGACCACTTCTGAAGCCCGTTCTGAAGTGTGGTTCCTCCAGCGGGGCCTGGGCATCTCCTGGGGCGTGATGACAAAACCGGTCCAAAAAAGAGAGGCCTTTATTTTGTCCTTACAGGCAAATGACAATCAATTCCTTAGATTTTCATCTTTACACATGACTAAGAACCACATCATAGTAACCTATTCATTGAAGTATTAAGAGAAAAAATTTGGGGGGCGCCTGGGTGGCTCAGCTGGTTAAGCATCTAACTTCATTTCAGCTCAGGTCATGATCTCATGGTTCGTGGATTCGAGCCCCACATCAGGATCTGTGCTGACAGCTCAGAGCCTGGAGCCTGCTTCGGATTCTGTGTCTCCCTCTCTCTGCCCCTCCCCCACTCACGGTCTGTCTCTGTCTGTCTCTCTCTCTCTCTCTCTCTCAAAAATAAATAAGCATTAAAAAATTTTTTAAGTGATAAAATTTGGTGTTCATAAACCAAATTAGATGTTACTACAGTTAAACAGTATTTAAAAAATACATTTTATAATCCATAGTAAGAAACACGTTACATCATGAACCAGAATACACACATATTCTGAACATAACTGAAACACAAGTTTCACAGTATTTATCCTTACTGCGTGAGCCACTCTGTTATTTTATATTCCATCTCATTTTATTTTTTTTAAACTTTTATTTATTATTTTGAGAGAGACAAAGACAGCGTGAGTGGGGGAGGGGCAGAGAGAAAGGGAGACGGAGAATCCCAAGCAGGCTGCCCACTGTCAGTGTGGAGCCCGATGCGGGGCTTGAACCCACCAAACCGTGAGATCACAACCTGAGCCAAAACCAAGAGTCAGACACCTAATCAACTGAACCACCGCGGCACCCCTCCAACTCATTTTAAAATAACCTATAGCGGGGCGCCGGGGTGGCTCAGTTGGAAGAATCTGACTCTTGATCTCGGTTCAGGTCTTGATCTCACAGTTGTGAGTTCAAGCCCCACACTGGGGTTCAAGCTGTATGTGAAGCCTACTTTAAAAATTAAAAAAAAGGAAAAAATAAAATAACCCCTAGTAGTTATTAGGCAGCCGCACATGTTTGGGCTCTCTTCCAGCTGAGAGGTGGGGATCTGCGTTCCCTTCCCTTGAACCTGGACAGGTCATGACTGCTTCAAACAATAAAGGGCGTTCATTCTCGGGGCGCCTGGGTGGCTCAGTCAGTTAAGTGTCCGACTTCAGCTCAGGTCATGATCTCACAGCTTGTGAGTTCGAAACCTGTGTTGGGCTCTGTGCTGACAGCTCAGAGCCTGGAGCCTGCTTCAGATTTTGTGTCTCCCTTTCGCTCTGCCCTTTTCCCACTCATGCTCTGACTCTTTCTCTCAAAAATAAATACACATTAAAAAAAAAAAAGGCGCTCATTCTCTAGACACTTCCCTTTAGGAACCCAGCTACCATGCTAAGCAAAGTCTAAGCCACAGGGAGGGACTACATATAAGCACTTGGGTCAACAGTCACAGCTGATCCCACCAAGCTTTGGAGGCACCGCAGGCCCGGGGACCAGACATGTGAATGATGGAGCCTCAGAATGATTTTTTTTTTAATGTTTATTTATCGGTATCAAAGAACCGGGACAAGCCATGCCCTACCGGGCCCTGGCCAAATTCCTGAACCAGAATCCATGAACATAATAAAATGTCTATTGTTTAATGCCACTAGGTTTGGGGCATTTGTAACACAGCAATAATAACTGGAACGACAGTGCCAGGCGTAACCTGCAAAACTGATGTCGCGATCCATTCCTGGGCAGTCTGACAAACCCTGGTTCAGAGGACACTGATCCATCCAACCCTGCCAAGTTACCCTGAGTCTGTGCACACTCAGGTTGTAACCAGAATGGACGGGATGGGTTGGGGGGGGAGGGGAGGTAGAAAGTGGGGTGTGGCCCCATATGAATGGGCCAGCATCAAATAGCCTTGAGATTCACTAGGACCAACCTCTGAAGCGCAAGAAGGTCACACTGTTCTGGCCTGAGTCCCAAGGTGTTCCTAACCTAAGGATGGGCCAATGTCCCCCTACGTAATTATCTACCAAAACAGATACTTAAGGTCCCCAAAGCCCCACAAAACCTTTTTGGTCTAAAAGGCTGCCTATCTACTTCTATCCACTTTGAACGCTGTCGAGCCTGTCTACAGTGTCAGACTTCTCTGTTAATGGATAACTTTCATCTAAATATAAACTCAGATTAATCTGTTAAGGATTAGCAGATTCTTAAAAAAAAAAAAAAGAGGGGGAGTCAGAAACATTTTTGGGAGACGGAGAATGCCAGGCCGGGGGCCAGGGAACTTAACTTCCATTGGTTAAATGGGCTTTTGGTTTCTTTCTTTAAATGTCACTCGTTAGGCGAATATAGTACTGGCCCGGAGGCAAAAAACAGGAAATTCATGACTAGGAAAGGACTCCCAGGGAGGACAGCCTGGGGTGGGAGCAGTGGGGAAACCTCCCAGGGGAAGGAAGGTTCTTTCAGCCAGCCTCCTCATGGAAGTAAGTCATCTCAAGAAGCTGGCCTCAGGGGAGCGCCCCTTGAAAGGAA
Source organism: Lynx canadensis (assembly GCF_007474595.2). Taxonomy (NCBI): domain Eukaryota; kingdom Metazoa; phylum Chordata; class Mammalia; order Carnivora; family Felidae; genus Lynx; species Lynx canadensis. The sequence continues at coordinate 4,278,335 of NC_044308.2, forward strand.
AGGTCCAGACCAGAGAGGAAATGGGAATGTGGCCTCGGGGAACTCTCAAGTCAGAACTTGGTGGACTTCAAGGACTTATGGTGGCCTTGGGATGTGAAAAGCATATTTATATTCTCATTGGCCACAAAAGCAAGAACACATACCCCTGAGCTTGAGACAGTGGAAGAAAAGATCAACCAGAAAGAACTGGAACCAGTGAAAAACCCTAGACTAATTTAATTTATTTATGCACAGCATGTCTCTCCCTAATCCATAAAGGAAAACGTTTTACTATTACACCAGATAAATCTGGTTCAGTTTTTCTTTTTCATCTGGATGCGCTGTAAGCACTCCACTGCCTTCTTCAATATGTAATGCACACAGACAGGTCACTAAAAGTTTCTGGAAAACCGTACCTGGGGCAATTGGTGAGCTAAAGTCACTGCCCAAAAGAGCAACTAACAACCACAACAGCAGCTGCAGCCCCGTTAACCCATTTAAGCCAACAAGCACCAGTGGGAGAGACATACTAGAAGCAGAGAAACGAAAATGAGTCCCGAGCTTGGGCTGGTACATAGGTACTCAGTAAGAATCAACAGAAGAATGAAATGCATAGACAAACAGACTGAGAAATTCTTGGCATCTGGAGAAAATGGAATCCCAGCAAGTTCCTTTTTACCTCTTCCGCCACGTGTACAGAAGAGCAAAAGGGAAGTGAACAAAACAAAAACCAAAGCCTAAACAGAATGAACAGCTGGACCGTGGCCCGCTCAGAAATTAGTCAGTCACTATGAAACAACTCGGTTCACCTACACAGAATTTAGCTAAGGCCAAACTAAGGAAGAGTCATGTGACTTCAGAAAAAAGATTCAAGATGAACAGACGAAGGAAAGTCACCCATTAGGGAGAGAAATAACAAACTAGACCAAATTCAATTACTAAGTGGCCATTTCATACAGTTCAACCCAACAGACGCCAGGCACTGTGCCTGGGCTGCGGGTACAACTCCTCCATCCAGGAGGTCACGGTCTAGAGGAGAGGAGAAGGAGCAGACAATGACAATATGGTGCGCCATCTGCTAAGGTAGAGGTAAGCACAGACCACGGCCTTCAAGAAAGATTCCTGAAAGAAGTGATCTCATTCTTAAAGGGCCAGCAGGAGTTAGCCAGGCAGAGAAGGGGCTACAGGAAGAAGAAATAATGTAAGCCAAGACTCTGACGACGAATCTTGGTTTGGAAACTCGAGCAAATGCCTCTCTCCACTAGCTTCAAGGCATCGTTAGAGGCTTGGAGACAGCCGGTGCCAGCACACTTCCTGATCCCCCGGCGGACAAACCTCCATGCTGCCGTCATGCTTCATTCCTGCTCAACTCCACCTCCTTCTCTGACACTCCAGCACCACCCTGAACACCCGAACATGGTCATCCCCCTCCACCAGTGTCCTGCCATCAACCTGGCGTCAACGGCCACGTAAATAACCCAGCTAGCAACTTCAACAAGTTCTGCTACAACCCTGTGATTTTCGCCTCCACCCCACTGCACTCCAGCCCCTCATCAGCCAGAACTGTCCCGCCATGGAAATGCCGAACTCCAACATCCTACTCTCTGACCGATATACCCAACCTGCCAGCTCACTAGAAGCCTTCCTCCTCTTCTTAAAATTCTCTGGCTTCCAATCCGTTCACTCTTCTTTCTTCCCAATTCACCACCCACCTCTCCCATCTTGTACGAACCACCTCTCCGGACAAAGTGCTACCATCTCATTCCACCTTCTGCTCTCCCGCCTCCCTCCCTGGCCTTTGCCAACACGAGGCAGGGCAAATTATACGCCCTCATCAACGCGACTGTCCATTTCCTATGCTTCTACACCTGGGCTGCTGGGCCCCATGGGAGAAAATCACACAATTTTGTAGACTGAGGCCACGAAGCACTCATGGTCTCCACCACCGGCTGCCTGGAAATCCTTCTGCAAGCCCCAGGCAGCTCTTATCCCCCGCAACTCTCCCTATTCAATGAGGCCCCCAAGGTTTATACCCCTCACTCCTAGGATATGACCTCACTTCTGTTTCATAAATAAAAATGAGGCCATCAGGCAATAATAACTCCTTAACATCTGTGCTGCTCGTAACGTGCAAAAACAGTGGTACTCACTTCACGCACACTTCCCTTCTTCCAGTGTCTTCCCTAAAAGAAATGTCCTTCCTCTTGCCCAGAGCTAATCCTACCACCAAGCCTACCTCCTCAAGGATCCCAACGAGTCCCCTCTGTCCTAACCAGTAATCTCTGCAGACTCTTTCCCTTTAGCACGGAAACACGCTCCTTTACGCCCCATTTAATGAAATGAACAAATCTTCCCTGGACCCCGCGAAACGGAAATCCACGACATGCTACCATGCCACAGATCCTCGTGAAAAAAGCAGCCTCAGCTAGTTTGCTCTCGTTGATATGCTATCACCCGTGTCACAGACGTCACACGAAGCCACTGCCAATACCCAGACATCGCTGCAAGGCTGCAGACCGGTACTGGGGCCGAGGCAGCCCACGCTCGAACTGCACAGGAGGGGCGAGAACTGGACCCGGCCAGGTCTTCTCCAGGGAGAAGCGGGATGCGCCCCGGCACATGCCCGGACGGATGCTGAAGGACAGCTGCTCTCTGCCAGAAAGTCACTGTGCTTCTCAACGAGAAAGACATGAGACGGACTGCAAGCTGCTGACAACAGACTATCAAAACACACCAGCCAGGATTTAAAATGTACCATTTGGGGGGCGCCTGGGTGGCTCAGTTGGTTGGGCTTCCGACTTCAGCTCAGGTCATGATCTCTCAGTCTGTGAGTTCGAGCCCTGTGTTGGGCTCTGTGCCGAACGAAAGCTCAGAGGCTAGAGCCTGCTTCGGGTTCTGTGTCTTCCTCTCTTTCTGCCCACCACCCTTGCACTCTGTCTCTCTCCCTCTCTCAAAAATTAAATAAACATTAAAAAAAAAATTTTTTTAAAGCACCATTTGGTAACCATCATGGTAACAAATGTTTTAGGCAAAAATCATCAGTGGATGATAAAACTAGATGGTGAAAGTTTAGTGAGAAAAAGGATATTTACATAGCCTCAAAACATCTGCCCACAAGATAGTCATTGATTTCCAAGGGAAAGACGGTGAGGTAACCCGGAAGACACCGTCTTAATCGAGGAATCACAGTGAACAGCACCAGGAATGGGAATAGGGACATAAAGTACCTGATTCATGTTGCACTAAGAAGGTCGCAACATCACGTCTCTGGTATTCCTGCCCCAAATGCGTAACCTAAATCTATCATGAGAGAACAGCACATAAAACTAAAATAGATAAAATTCTGCAAATCACCGGCTTGTACTCCTCAAAAATGTCTGATCCCAACAGACAACACCAAAGGGATGTTCTCAGATTAGAGACTAAAGAGACATGACAATTTCATGGGTGATCTTGGATTGGATCCTAGATTACAAAATAATAATTTCTATTTGGCTTATAAGGGAAATGAGTGGGACAATTGGTGAAATTTGAGTAAGTTTTGTAGATTAGGTAACAGTACTATAACGATACTAATTTCATGATTTTGATATCACTATTGATTATAGAAAATGTCCTTGTGTTGAGGAAATACATGCTCAAGTATTCAAGGGTAAAGGGGCATCCTGTCTGCGACTTACTTTCAAATGGTTCCAAAAAAGATAATTATAACACGGATACAGATAGAGAATAAACGATAATTGCACACAGTAAAATGTTAACATTTGTGCAACCTATGTGAAGAGTATCAGGAATTCTTTGTACTACATTTTTTTCGACCTTTCTGTAAGTCTGAAATTATTTCAAAATTTAAAAATGTTTTTTTTGTTTAAGCCCCAAACTGAGAAGTACAAGGAGAAAGCAGCCAAAACCACAACTGTCGGGGAGGACTTCAAAACGCCACTCTCCTTCTTTGGCAGACCGGGCATGTACAGAATAAACACAGACAGGGTTTGGAAGATTAATAAGCTTAATTTAACTGATATGCTTAGAACTTTGTACCTGAGAGAGGCTCTGTATTATTTGCAAATGACTGTGGACATTTAAATAAAGAGGCAACACTGAGCCTCCTTCTTGGACTCATTCCTGACTTTGACAGTGGCTCTATTTCTGGTGCGAATCACCACATCCCCTGAAGAGTGCCAGGGGAGAGGGGCTAAGAGAATCCCAGCCGCAAAGACCCTAAAGAACCACCCCCTACACTCATCCCTCCAAAGACCCAAGAGCTTCTCAAAAATGTTTTATTATGAAAGTTTACAAACATACACAAAAGAAGTATGTAGTATAAAGAAGTTCCATACGCCCATCACCCAGATTCAGTTACTATAATTTTGACATACTTGCTACATTGTGTCCTTTTGGGGGGAGGGGCTAGAGGTTTTTGTTTGTTTGTTTTTTAGCTTCCGAATGGTTTCCTTGTCAAACAGTTGGGAAGAATTACTGGTTTAGGAAAAAGCCCCATGCCTGGGTGTCTCAGTTGGTTAAGCATCCGACTTCAACTCAGGTCATGATCTCCTGGTTCAAGGAGATCGTAAGGGTTCAAGCCCTTCATCAGGCTCTGTGCAGACAGCTCAGAGCCTGGAGATGTTTTGGATTCTGCATCTCCCTCTCTCTCTACCCCTCCCTTGCACGCTCTTGCTCGTTCATGCTCTCTCTCTCTCTCTCTCTCTCAAAAATAAATAAAACATTAAAAAAAGGTTTTTGGTTTTTTTTAACAAAAAAGCCCCAAATCATTACAGCTTTTATTGCATCTTTAAAAGATCACAAATAACGGGGATTAAGGAGGGCACCTGTTGTGAGGAGCACTGGGTGCTATATCGAAGTGTCGAATCACTGAATTCTATACCTGAAACTAACGTTACACTAATATTAACTAACTGGAATTTAAATTAAAACTTAGAAAGAAAACAAAAAAAAAAAAAAAAAGGAGGCAGCTGACGATTTTATGCTTTGTCTGCCATTTTTTTTTTTTTTTTTTTTTTTTTTCAACGTTTATTTATTTTTGGGACAGAGAGAGACAGAGCATGAACGGGGGAGGGGCAGAGAGAGAAGGAGACACAGAATCGGAAACAGGCTCCAGGCTCCGAGCCATCAGCCCAGAGCCCGACGCGGGGCTCGAACTCACGGACCGCGAGATCGTGACCTGGCTGAAGTCGGACGCTTAACCGACTGCGCCACCCAGGCGCCCCTGTCTGCCATTTTCAACCTATATACTTAAAATAAGTGCACAATGAAAAAAAGTTTTTAATAAATAAATATCATAAACAGGTTTGAAAAATCATTTGGCATCTTACTCTTTCTGCAGCTGGACAACTTAGATCTTACTCATCAGCCTGAACTGTTCCTTTTTCAGAACCATAGACACTACCCCCAAATTTTCTGATATCCTTGTTTCTAACTGTTGTGGCTGGCTGAATCAAAGCAGCAAACAAGTTCAATGTCATTTCCTTCAAGAATTAATTTAACTCGGGGCGCCTGGGTGGCGCAGTCGGTTAAGCGTCCGACTTCAGCCAGGTCACAATCTCGCGGTCCGTGAGTTCGAGCCCCGCGTCAGGCCCTGGGCTGATGGCTCAGAGCCTGGAGCCTGTTTCCGATTCTGTGTCTCCCTCTCTCTCTGCCCCTCCCCTGTTCATGCTCTGTCTCTCTCTGTCCCAAAATAAATAATAAAAAACGTTGAAAAAAAAATTTTAGAAAAAAAAAAAATTAATTTAACTCATCTTCCTGGGCTTGAGATACTGAATAAGCAACACCTGGCATCATCCAAACCCTACGGATGTATTTTCCACCCAAGAAATTTCAGATTTCAACCAGAAAACCATTCTCCCAAATAACAACGCTGATGGGGTAGTGAGCATCTCCGGACCTCTTGGAACAGAAGTCCCGGGAAATGCCCTCAATCACGTGCTATACATGACGACAGACAGAAAATAACTGGCTACTGTTCACACTATCTCCCCATCACCTGTCAACTCGGAGCCTTTTCTTCTTTCCAAGGTGAATGAGTTCTACTCTACACTGATATGAATGAAGTCCCTTCCCAGGGTTCCAATAACAGTGCATCCCTTCAGAGTGATGGCAACATTTTCTGGAATGTAGACAGTCAGCTGAGAAGGGTCTTACCTATCGCAGGAGAGGCGGCAAAGAGAGTGCTATAGTATTTTAAAGCAACCCTCTAACATTTTTCACCCCGAAATAACTTACAGACTTTTCTTCTCAACCACAGTTCCACTACAACTAACAAAATAAAATAAATTCCTTACTATCCTCTATCACCCATGCCAACTTCCCTGACACGAGAGCTCTGAACTCCCAAGTTCCTCACACCAAAACCTTCAACCCAGCATGGTGGATTCCTTGAACTTGCTTCCTGGGGAGGGCAGCCTCTTTAGACAAGGAAGCCGGGAGCCATGACCACACCCATACAAGCAATATGGCTTGTAGCCATGCGGCTACAAGACTCTGGAAAAAGGACAACTTTCTAGGTGAAGCAAAAAAAGGAAAATCTTTTTTTTTTTTAAGTTTATTTATTTTTGAGAGAGTGAGCGAGTGAGTACAAGTGGGGGAGAGAAGGAGAGACAGAATCCCAAACAGGCTCCATGCCATCAGCGCAGAGCCCAATGTGGGGCCTGAACTCACAAACTGTGAGTGAGATCATGACCCGAGCTGAGATCAAGAGTCAGACATTTAACCTACCAAGCCATCCAGGTGCACCAGGAAAATCATTTTTAAAAATAAAGAAAAATATTACCATTATAGGGGCAAAGAGTAAATACCCTATCATAAAGGGTACTTACATCTCAAAATAAAAATGATCACAGAATATAAAGAGTTGGCAAAGAAAATACCAACTCCAAAATGCACATGAAAAAAATTCAATCTTACTAGTAATCAAGTATTCAAATAATGACTTGCTATTTGTCATGTAAATTAGCAAAAATTTTTGGAAAAAAAATTCAACAATAGCAAAAATTTGTCTCTTTAAGTGGGTAACAAGCTTTCTGGACCATAACTTGTCATATGTTCCCAAATCTTTATTTTTTCCCAGGAACCGTCCTAAAACAAAGTCATAAAAAGTGTACACATAGTTATATAAATAAAGACTTCACAGCAATAAGACTTCTTTCTAATGTCAAGAAAGACTTGGGGCGGGGGTGTCGGGCGAGAGGTGCTAACCATCCAACAGTAAGAGACTGGTTAAATAAAATCATGGCATGTCTCAAAACGGAAATTTACTAGAGACAGTCGCTGCTTAAAGTGGGGCCTGTGGACCAAGTGTTATTGGCCCACAATGAAAGAAAGAGTTTAAGCCAGAGTGTGAATTAACCACAAAAAATTTTAAACAGCAAGATATTCACAATTCAGAAATCAGCCCGGTGATTTACATCTGTCATAAACACCTCCTCTTGTCCGCCACCTCCGCCAACAGCCTGCCCGCTCAACTCCCTCAAATGACACCACGACAAATTCACCTCCAGAACACAGCCCAGGCTTGCCCACGCCCCTCCGCGCCTACGGCTACCACCGAGCACGCACCGATGAGCCCTCTCCGACTGGACAGCGGCGGAAGTCTCGTTAGCCCGCCGCTCCGCTCCTCCGGTGCCCCTGCAATCCACTTTCCCCGGGTAGCCCAAGCGATTTTACTGCCAGCTTTATGGAGATATAAACCAAGGTCATCATTTTGAAATGCCCATCAAATCATGCCTGTTCAAGATATGTTGTAAACGTATTTAAAATCTTAATGAAAGCAGCAATCTTCTGGAAATAAATTGATAAAAGGAGACTAAAACCAGAAGAGGTCAACAACCATAGAAGAAACTGAAAATTTTAAGGAATGAGGACTAAAAGAGGTTCTGCGCCGCGGCAGGGATTTTTAAATACTTACCCATATCTGGTTCTCCTCTCTTTCTTGACACACTGGAGGGTTACCCTTCCCAGCCCTTACGGGTAGGCCTCTGACTAGTCCTAACGGACTATGAGCTAAAGTGACACGTCACTGAGGCATTTCACTGATGGAGTGTGAGCCCCCCAGGATGTTTTGCCCCCACACCACGGCAAACCCTGAAACCAGGTGCTGAGATGATAGTATCACAAGATGATGAAGACTGAGGTTTCAATTTTCAAACCCCTTTAATATTTTTCTATGCAACTGTTCTCAAAATTAGACCTATACGGTAACAATTATCTGTGTCGATCACTTAAATACATTAAATATTTTCCTTGTCAAATAGTCGAATATAATCTGATCAACTGCTGACATAATGATTATGATATTACACTACAGAGTTGAGTAGAAATAATCACATTTACTACCAAATGTTGACTGTATCTCACCCACACTTTGAAAAGCAAAACAAAAAACAAAACAAAAAACCAAAAAACTTTCTCCACATAATTTCCTTCCACTCGTCCTTTCATTGCATGTAAATGTCTGCTAAATCTTAATGGACAAAAACTAGAATTTTCTCACCAAAGTTAGAAACAACACACTATTTTGTACTAAAAACAAAATACAATATTCTCTACTTTTTAACACTGTCCTGGAGACGCTATCCAATGCAACTAGATAAGAGACTGCAATTAGTGGTCTAAATTCACAAATAATAGAATACCTGGAAAACCCCAAAGAATTGATAAGGTATTACAAACCAGAGACTGAAAAGGTTATACAATAAACATATCAAAATCAATAGGCTTCATTTACAAAAGGGAGATTGTTAGAAAACACAACGGAAGAGAAAACCTTACTTATGAAAGCAAAATAATAAATTAATAAGAACCTCTGAAGAAAGGTATAAAAACACTGCCCCCTAAAGCACAATAAATTTGAACAAACGCAAAGACATACCTTGATCGTGGGTAGGAATATGCAACATCATGAAGATGTCAGTTCTCCCTGCACTGATTTAAAAATTTAACACAACCCCAATAAAAAATACCTTCAAGTTCTTTTCCAGAGCTAAACAAGCAGATTATAAAGTTCATCCGTAAAATAAGTAAGAATAGCAAGAACCTTGAAAAGGTCAAGAAATGAGGGCTAGCCTTACCAGATATTTAAAAAGAATAGCAACGGCACACAATTAGACATAGAGACTAATGGAAAAGAATAGAAGAAAATCCATAAATGGACCCAACTTTGTAAGAAATTTATTGTACGGGTAAGCATACCAAAACAGTAGGGGAAACAGACTTATTAGTAAATAGTACTGGGAATAATTCAGCAGCAATACGGAGGGGAAATGGATTTAGTCTGCACACACCAGGACTGTGTACGTGGGTAAATATTTAATACACTGGGAATGAGGGAAACTTTCCCACTATGACTCAAACTCCAGACGCAATAAGAAAAATTACTGTCAGAATTACACAAAAATTTTGCAATTTGCATAACAAGACACCTTAAGCAAAGTACGAAGTAAAATGGGAAAAAAAATAAAAAAGGTTTGCAATAGAGAAAGGGCGTCCAAAAATGGAAGAAAAAGACGAGCCTCTGGAGAACTGTTCTAGAGGAACAGGAACAGATAATTCACAGAAAAAGGAATGTCAACAAGCCTTAAACATGTGGAGAGAGAGATGTCCATTCAATCTCAATCATTATATGAGAAATGTCTATAAAACATCCCAACTACAGTAGGATACCAGAAAATCCTACACTGAGGCAAAACAGCAGGGAAATGGCCTAATACACTGCTTGTGAAAATGCCAAGTGGTACAACCCCTAAAGTGGGAGAATTCAGCAACACCCAGCAAAATTACATACGCAGTTATACTTGAACCCAGCAATCCCATTTGTAGGAAGCTACCCAAAGGGTACACTGGAAAAAAAAAAAAAAAAAGGATTTATGCACAAGGCCATTTAATAGCAAATCTGAAAACAATCCGGTTGTTCACCAGCATGGGCTGGTTGACTGAGCAAGGTGTGATGGAGTACCCCTGTGGGGCAGAATGCCACGACAAAGAAGAGGAACTGAGTCAAACTACGACATGGATGAACCTGGAAAACACTATGTTAAGAAAAAGAAGCCGGCACAAAAGGCCACAAAGTATATGATTCCATTCAAATGAAATGTCCAGAATGGATAAACCCAGAGACAGAACGTAGACTCACATTTGCCAGAGGCTTGGGGGGGGGGGGGGGGCAGGGAGAGGGGTGGACAGAGGGAGTGGAGACCGCCTGCTAATGGCGACAGGGTGTCTTTGATGGTAATATTCTAGTGTTAGACAAATAGTGGTACTGGTTGCGCAACTTTGTGAATATACTAAGAAAACACCGAATTGTGCACTTCAAAGGGTAAGTAGATGAATTCTATCTCAATTCTTAAAGAGGAATTCCTGTCCATTCAACTATGGAGTGATTTCTAGGGTCTACTTCTAAGTGAGAAAAGCAAGATAAAGAGGTGTATGTTTAGCGTGCTATCTATCTAAAAGGGGTACAATATCCGAACGACAAAACAGATTAAGTGCAAAAGACTGAAACCCATCAAAGATGTTAAAATCCTTCCGTTCACAAGGACTCTTAAAAAAATAAAATTTAACTGGTCCCCTCTGAAGGATGCTAGAGAACCAACTCATTCTGGAAACTGGTAAATGAAGGGCAAGCAAAAAGCATTTATCCTACTAATGCTATTCCAACTTTATCACGTAGTTAACGAGGGCAAGTTTCTCTTTAAAAAGTATTTCAGTACCGGGGAGCCTGTGTCGCTCGGTCAGTTAAGCCTCCGACTCTGGATTTCGGCTCAGGTCATGATCTCACCATTTGTGGGTTTGAGCCCCGAGTCGGGCACCACACTGACAACGAGGGGCCTGCTTGGGATTTTCTCTCTCCCTTGCTCTCTGCCCCTCCCCCATGCGTGGCCTATACACACACGCATGCTCGCTCTCAAGACAAATAAACTTAAAAGAAAAAAGTATTACAGTGTTAAATGAGAAAGGAACAATGGAGTATTACCATTTGCATTAATGAGTTAGAGATGCAATGATCATCACAAGATCTTGTGTGATCTCCTCCTTTACTGAGCGAGGGCAGATGCATATATACCAATAAAATATGGCAGAACTGACCATACAGAAGTTTCCAGAGGAGGTCAGACGGGCACCGTAATCTGTCTTGGTGTGCAGGGTCACCTTCTCTGGGGGAAGCCGGCCACCACGTCCTGAGGATACTCGAGCAGCCCCTGCGAAGACTGCCCACATCAAGAGGAGCTGGCCCCCACCCCAAGGCCTCTGGCGCCCATTCGGCCGGCCATGTGAGCGAACCACCTTGGAAGGGAACCCTCTGGCCCGGCCAAGCCTCTGGATGACCGCAGCCCAAGCCGACACCCGGCTGCAACCTGACAAAAGACCATGAACCAGAACCACCAACCCCACCAGCTCTCAAATTCCTGACCCACGGAATTTTGGGGTGATTTTGTTACGCAACGAATACAACACCGTTTTCTCTCCTTTTATACGTGTTGTAAATTCTCCACAATAAAAATGGTCAGTCAGCTAATTACGGGTAGAATCCTTTCAGCAACTCCTTTGTTCCTGTCAGAGCAGACACTAGGTTAAACGGAGAAGAGTGAATATAAAACTCACGCCTTTACACGTATCTCACAGTCTCTTAGGAAAAGAGTATCATAGGTTATCTCCATTCTCTCAAAAAAAACCTCTACCAGGTAGAATTCATTATTGCTATTTTGCAAGCAAGAAAATCAAGAAAGGTGCTAGAGAAATGAGCAACTTCTCACAGTGGTTGAAGCAGGATACAGAAGTCTGTTCCTTCCACCGTCCCTCAAAGCCTTTCTGACCTTGTAATTTCTCCATCAGGCCCATCAGAACCAAAGCTGCTAAGGTCCCGATCTGTGTGTTGTAGGTAAACACCACCCTCCATCACTCACAAAGCACCTCTCCGCTTCCCTTTCCTCACCAACACACACAGCGGCCGTTAGTGCGGCCCTAATGCTAAGCAGACAGGAATTGCTGAAGGAGGGAAAAGGATGACAAGAGCTCGAAGCTCCAATTCACACCCCAGATTTCTGTGCCGTCTGGACGGACTGCTCTTCAGGAAACGATTATTGGCGTGGACAGTGGATCAGGTTCTCCAAATTTCTCTTTTCACCACTTATTTGTTTTCAAAGTTAAAGGGGGTGGGGAGTGGGGTTCTACAAACCAATGTAATGCTACCATAGGTCTTTCCTTGTTCCCCAGGGTAAATCGTGTAATTGGGTATTGCAGAATCATTTATAAACGCAAAATTATTTTCCAAATATGTTCTTAAAAAGAAAGTCCTGGGGCGCCTGGGTGGCGCAGTCGGTTAAGCGTCCGACTTCAGCCAGGTCACGATCTCACGGTCCGTGAGTTCGAGCCCCGCGTCGGGCTCTGGGCTGATGATGGCCCAGAGCCTGGAGCCTGCTTCCGATTCTGTGTCTCCCTCTCTCTCTGCCCCTCCCCCGTTCATGCTCTGTCTCTCTCTGTCCCAAAAATAAAATAAAACGTTAAAAAAAAAAAAAAATTAAAAAAAAAAAAAAAAAAAAGAAAGTCCTAATCTACTCTTTAGAGTCCAAAAGATACTCATATTAAAACCATTCTCTTTTTTTTAATTAAAAAAATTTTTTTAAGTTTATTTTTGAGAGAGAGAGAAGGGAGAGAGACAGCGCGGCAAAGGGGCAGAGAGAGAGGGAGACAGAATACGAAGCAGGCTCCAGGCCCCGAGCTGTCAGCACAGAGCCCAGTGCGGAGCTCGAACCCTCGAACCGTGAGATCATGACCTGAGCGGAAGTCAGATGTTTAACCGACTGAGCCACCCAGGTGCCCCTAAAACCATTCGTTTTCAAAAAACAAGGTAGAACCTTTCATTTTAGGAAACTACTATTTGTTAAGTGTTTACAGCTTTTTAGCCATTGAAGATTGTTTTATATTCATAATTTAATCCAATCTTGACAACTATGCGCCCCTTTTACAAATAAAACGCTTAGGCCCCAAGAGGTTATGGGACTCGCTAAAGGTCAGAAGGCAGGGAGTGGCGGGGCTGGGATTCGGACCCATACTGTCTGCCTCCAAAGCACATCTTCTGACCACTTTACACAAGAGGAAAACGCCCTACCAAAATCAGCCGACACCTAAAGCCTATATGTAACTATATAGTCTTAAATTCTCCTTCTTGCATGGCTCTCGGCTTCCTGCTGTCAGGATAGAATGGAAAACGAGAACGTGCTACGTCCCCACATCTAGGTGAACAGGAGCAACTGAAGTGCAGAAAAAAAATCAACAAAGAGGACATTGACGTTACTTTCAACGTTGTCTCTGAGCACAGTTCACAGGGGAGTGGGGAAGACAGCCAAGATTTCCACGCTAAGGAAAGAAAAAGGAAATAGGGACTCTGGAACTAACTTCCAGGACATATTTCTCAGGCTTAAAATAGGCCTGACCTTAGGATTGTCATGAGAAAAGCCAGAACAAATGAAGTCATCATACATAAACTGTTTGTTCTCAAGGACATGACTAGTGGGCATACAGCGCAGAACTAGGTTAAGGGACACCGACTGATTAAGCCAACATTGCTTTGCTGAGTTTTCCTACAGGTCACACTTGAAGGCTATTAAAGTCACTCATGGTCCATGCAACTTCAGAGGGGCTTCAAGTTCACCGCTCCTTCAAGCCCACACTTCCCCCAACTGACTTGGAAAGGCGTAGAGAAAAAGGCCACCTCCCCTGAAGTGGGTCCATTCGGGAGCAGTGGATGCGGGCCCCCCGGGGTGGTCCCTACAGACACGGGCTGTCTCTGCAGCCCAGCCTCAGCCCTCCTGGAGCTTGCCCATCGGGAGGAGGCGATCGAACACGCACCAACACATGAGATCTGAGCTCTGCTTCAAACAGGATGCCGAGGAGCACACAAGTGGGGACCTGGGACCCGCCTGTGTGGGGAGGGGAGGAAAACTGGCCTCTCGGGGGAGACCCGAAGGAGGAACAGGAATCAAGTGCAAATGGAGTAAAAGAGTACTTGAGACCGAGGCCAAAGTCCACACCAGGTCTACCGACCAGAAGGGACACACACATTCATGAAGACTCTGGCTCAAATATAATACATCCTGAGGTTTTAATACAAATTTTTATTGAAAGTTAACGTACTCACAAAAAAGAATATAAATCATAAGTATGAAGCTTGGTGAACTGTCACAAAACGAACCCACCCACATAACTACCATCCAGGTCAAGAAATAGAACATTACCAAACTTAGAAGCTCTTGTGCTTTCTCCAAATCATATCCCGCCCTCTTCCCCCAAGGTCAGCACCATTCTGACTCCCAAAACCACACCTCGGCCTGATTTTGAACTTGGTATAAATCAAATAATACAGCATGCAATCTTTTCTGTCTGGCTTCTCTCACTCAACACTTTGCTCGTGAAATTCACCCAGGCTGCCACACACAGCGATGCTTCTTCCATTTCTGTTGCCACAGAATATTCCATTATGTATTCCACAATATATATTCCATTACACGCCGATTCCACAATCCACTCTCCTTCTGATGGATCTGAGTTACTGCTGGTTTTGGCCATTGTGAGAAATAATGCTATGAACATTCTAGTACACGACTTTGGTGAACACACGTACACTTTTCTGCTGGGTATACACCGAGGAGTAGAATTGGGGGAGACAACATGCCTATGTTCGACTTTAATAAATACTGCCAGACAGTTTTCCAAAGTAAGTTTACCAATTTACATTGTTACTAACAGCATATGACATTTGTTTCTTGTTTGGCTGGTTTTTGTCATAACAGACAAAATAATCTACCACAGTCCAGAGAAGATCTAAACTTTTGATGAAAACTGGTCATGAAAAAACACTGAGTCCCTCTCCAGCCTGAAATCCCCACGTATGCTCCTTTGCATGAATGTTGTTATTTATCACCCCAAATTCCTAGGTTTTACCAAGGGTATGCTCTTAAGACAATGCATGCCATTACAGAGAGAGAGATCTGTAACATCCTTATTTCCAGGTCACAGGAAACACACACACAGGAACAGTATTTCGTGGGTCTGATCATAAACTACTCTATATCACCTACAGCCGCCATGGCTTTCTAATAGTCACTTTCAAAACAGGCTGAGTTTGTAGGTCACTTGTGGTATATTACAAGGTAGAGAGGAGAGAGCTAGAATGGTCTCCCTCCAGGTTGGCTTTTTAGACATCTCTGCCTGGTCACAAAGTAAAAACCGCACTTCACCCCTCCCACCCTTCCCCACTATGAACCTCCCCCGCCCTTAAACAACAAAGCATCATACACAAACAGAGACACCCCAGGAAGAACGAAGAAAAGGGGGCAGAAATTGTGTGAAGGACACTTCCTTCCTTTTTCTTTTTACAGGACTCAAAACCTGTCCCTCCCATGTGCCCATTGTCAAAACAGGACTCCTGAAGACAAAGGACAGGCTGGCCCGGGAGGAGGTTGGCTGGGCAGCGTCCTAGGCTCACTGAGGTGCTGCTCGACAGGACAGCGGGAGAGGGGGGCTCCCTTCGGCAGGAAGAGCACGGCATCCCCAGCAAACAATGCTGGCAGACAGCGCTTCGGGGAGACTCAGCAGAAGGCGGATGGCTCGGCGAGCGAGGGCAGGATGGGGTGGGGTGGGCCGAGGGTAGTAGCAGAAGACTGCGGTGGACGTGTCAGTGTGGGGAGGAAGTCCACGTCAGGTGGTAGGATCTCGTCCCTGGAACCTGGGATCGGCAAAGGAAAGAGCGGACGCAACGGAGGCCTCAGCCTGGGGAAACCAGGGCACTGGCAGGCAGCCAGCATAGGACAGAGAGCGACAGCCACAACCGGCAGCGGGATTTGAGATGGGAACGTGTCCACAGCACCGAGGTCCAGGTATTACACATGGGGCTGAGTCCCTGAGTGTGGAACGAATGACTAATTTCCTCCAACGGAATTGGGGTCGGGGTGGGGGGGTTCGCAGTGAGGAGGAGGGGTGTGATGGGACAAATCTAACCAAGGTTCAAGGAGAAGGGCAGTGAGAGGGAGCCAGGCAGACCATTACAGGTACCAAGAGAATGAGACTGGACTTCTGAAGATAGTCTAAAACAGATACGATTGACCAATGTTTCACTGTCAAACACAGCAAATGTCACCTGGCTTCTGACCCCTTCCCGGGCCAGAGGCACAGGCACCGAGACTCCTGGGAAAGCCTCACAAAGGCCACAGCTGCCGGCGGCCAGGCCCCTCCGCCAGAGGCAGGCTGCTTCCAATGTCCCCACGGTCACGCCCGGCCACCTCAGGCCCTGAGACGCTCATCATCCAGCAAGTGCCACGGGCCACTCACATTCGTGAAGGATCCTGACCCCGAGCTCAGTCTCCTCCACCGCAAATCCTACCATCATCCTGGGCAACCTCACGGTTCATTTGGTGACACCACCGCCGTGTCACTGTTCTGTTCCTTCACGTGAACTGGGACTACGACCTGCAGCCCACCCCCCTCGCCCCAGGCACCACCGCATGGCCACACTCCTGACTTCATCTGGAAGAATGGACCGCAACTTCCCGATTCATCCCTTCTTTCTCCTAGCTGTTCGCATTCATAACAACAATAACCATTATTAAGAAAAATATCGAATAACGGGCAACACTTAGGGGGTGTTTACCATGTGCTATGCACAATTCAGAGTGCTTGACACTATCAACCCATGTACAGCTCACAGCACTCCGAAAAGATAGGTGCAATTATGCTTCTCATTTACCGGATTTGAAATCTGAGGCTCAGAGAGGTGGAGTAATTTTCCCGGGGTCCCACAGCTATAAACTGGCTCTAAAGAGCTGCCATTTGAAAACAGGTGGTCTGGTACCACAGTATGCTCATGGGCTCTCTCTCATTTTGTTACATTTTATCAAATACACACAGAGAAAGCCCCCAGTCTCCCCTTTCAGTACCCCTGTGCTGACTTCTTTTATTTTATTTTAACGTTTATTTATTATTGAGAGACAGAGAGAGACAGAGCATGAGCAGTGGAGGGGTGGAGACACAGAATCTGACACGGGCTCCAGGCTCCAAACTGTCAGTACAGAGCCCGGCGCGGGGCTCGAACCCACGCACTGTGAGATCACGCACCGTGAGATCACGCAGTTCCTGAGCCGAAGTCAGACGCTTAACCAACTGAGCCACCCGGGTGCCCCTCCCCTGTGCTGACTTCTAACCGCGTAATGTCTTCACACGTGGCCCGCCTCTGCAGCCTTCGCTGTGGGAGGGACCTGTGCTGAGCCACTCTACACACGGGGCACCGTGCGCATCTCAGCCCTGGATCTCCATCCCCTCTCGCGGAGGCCGCCTGCTGCCCGCGCCCCCGGCCCTCACCCTGGCTCCGGCATCTGCCCGCTGGGACCCACCGTGTCACGCCCACACGCCGCGGAACAAAGGGCTCGCACACGTGGCAGAGCGGCACGTGCTGCCATGTGCTTCCTCTAGAGGCCCCCCTCCCCCCACCGCTCTCCCCCCTCCTCAAAGGGGCGATTCCAAGTGTCCCCCTCACTGGCCGCTTCCCGACGCCCACGGCCCCCCTCCCCGCACACTTCCCGCCTCCTGTTGCGGGGCAACCCCGACATCATTTACCCTAAGCAACTTCAGAAGACAAGCGGGGGAGGGGAACAGCTACCTGTTACAAATGACAAATGGATTAGTAACATCCTTAACTTTCTAAAAATCCCATACAAACGGAAAACCCTCCAATTCCCCAATACGAAATGGCCAAAGTATCCAAAAAAGAAACTACAAATGGTTGATAAACATCTGGGAAAAGACTGAACTCCATTTCTGATTAAATAAACGTAAATACAATTGGCCAAAGTTAAAAACTGATGATCCCACATCCTCCCAGACAGGCTGAATTTTAATTCCCGAATCAAATTAGCAGGGAGCCGGGCCCACTTACTTTGGCCCCACCCGAAGTCCACCGACAGCATTCTGCCCCCCCACCCCACCCCGGTGACAAACCACTCAGGGACACGCACCACCACGTTTCTTGTGGGAATGCTGCTGAGAGCCTCGTCCCTTAAGAAGGGCCCAGAAGAGTAATTTCCTTAGGCCTCAGGTCAGAAACGATACTTCTCTTCAGTCACTAGCTTATGTTAACCTCAGGAACTCTGGGGCTGTCTTTTATTTGTGAAGGCTGCAGAAGCTCAGAGTGTAACGTGGGACCCAACCCTGGGGACCAGGCAAACCTCTGTGGCACGCACTGCCACATCGGACCCGACTCCTGACAACTGATGGGCCCACCCGTGGTGCTCCCTTGGCCCAGCTCCCTTCTCTGTTTATTTGTATCCTACTGTAAGCATTTGTTTTGAGAGAGAGAGAGAGAGAGAGAGAGAGAGAGAGAACAACCAGGGGGAGACACGGAGGCGGGGGGAGAGTGGGAAGGGGGGTTGGAGAGAGAAAGAGAGAGATTCTTAAGAAGGCTCCATGCTCAGCGCAGAGCCAGCCCTACACAGGGTTCGATCTCATGACCGTGAGGTCATGACCTGAGCGGAGATCAAGAGTTGGACATTCACCGGACTGAGCCCCCCGGCGCCCCTCCTGCTGTAAGTTATTCTTAAAGTTACCTCAAGTCCTTGTGAAACAAAGCGAGGTAGCACGGTCCTAAAGATGTGGTTTTGTCACCGCTCTGCTGTTGTCCATATTCTGAGGGGTGAGTCAGGCTGGGCTTTCCCAGGTGACGTTGGTCACCGTAGCCTCAGGAGGACTGTGCTGGGCTAATGGCTTCTGGCTGTGAGTGCAAATTAGTTTCCTGTGCAACAATTCCCAGATACCTAATAGGTTATTTCCAATTTGCCTGTTCTTTCAGGAAGACCACATGGCATTTGTTTCAAGATGGAGGTACCATAAAATCAACAAATTTGACAAACCATTCGAATTCCAAAGGGCTTGGGCCGTTCCAATTCAAGAAATAAAGAATTCCTATACAATATGGAGATAATACTCAGCTATAAACCAAATGCATTCTACGATGTATCTATTCCATAGACCTTCTTGATGAAAAAGCTACTTTCAGAGAAGCTGCTCACACAAAACGTGGGGAAAGAAAGCACGTCAACTACGTGCTGCTCATTCTGGTGGAAGACAGATAAAATGTCCTAATTTATACGTCCATGAAATTATATACCATTCAATCCAGAGAGAAATCATTGTCCAAAGATAGAAAAAATTAGAATGTTAAAAAATATAGTTGTCCCAGCTCTAATTCCAGGAAAGTGGAAAGTCAAACTAGGCTAACATCGATGCAGATCTGCTTGGGTGTTCGGGTATTCGAAGAAACAATCGCAGACACACTAGCGGTGAAAGGGAGCAGAACTTAAGAGCTCCAGACCCTACCTTTCTCTCTCCCTGCTCCCCCCTCCCATTTCATAGGCTGTATCAGTGAGGAAGCTTTTGGTTACAAGTAAAGAAAAATTAACCTCAAATTATTATACAAGAGGTCAATCACTCACATAATCTCAAAGTCGAGAGTAAGCTCCGGTGAGCTTCAGCTGAGGTTCAACAGGACCCTGGCTTGGGGGTTCCACAACTCTGAGCGTGTTCTCACTCAAGAGTTGGCTTTGTCCTCGTTGTTGGGGACGGGGGATGCCCCCACTCACCCCACTGTTTGACTGAGACCATTTAGGTCACAGGCCTACCCGGGAACTAATAACTGGGACTGGAGAATTCCAGGACTTAGGCCTGGGTTATGTATCTAACAATGACCCAATAATGGGGGCAAGGAGGGTGTCAGGGACCCTGAACTGGGGACAGGCTCAATCCCGCACAGACTTCACAACTACTATGCGTGGGAGAGAGGAGAGGGGGAAGGATTACAGATGTTCCCAAAGAGGTGTGGCAGAGACTGGCAAACTGTTCAAGCGCAGCTCCCCCTGTCGCCAGGCACACAGGTAGGTCGTTCCTTCCAGCACTCAGTGAACTCAGGTGTGGCCAGAGGAACGTGAGAAACGAACATGGACCATCTTCCAGGTGTGGCACCTAAGAACCCCTCCACCCTCCATGCTCTTTCCCCTTCTGCCGGCGTGTCCGTGTAGACTCACAATGACCTTGGGAGCCACGTGTTGACGATGGCAGAACCACAGATGGAAGGGACTTGGTCCCTGAATCATCACTTAGAGGAAGCCCGTCCGCTGATCAGGAACATCCATTCAAAGTTGACTGAGACGCTTCCATCAAGGCTGGGACTTTTGTATATTTTGGGGTTACAATGGTCAGCCTACCCCAACAGGTGGAAAAATGAAGGCCCACAAGGTGGGGTGACTTATCCAGGTTACAGTCAGCCAAGGAAACAGAAACACAGAAACACAGGGTGAGATGATCTTACTAGGGGAAGTGAAAACAGCCTTGAGAACGTGTCAGAACTAGGAAGGCACTGGATAAGAAGAGAAGCAAGAGCAACAGGGAGTATCTTTTAGGCAGACCACACGAGCGAGGGGGAAGGTCAACTGCAAGCCCTTTCTATTGCAAAACTTGTCATTTTCCCACAAGTTGTTATCCATTCTTCTCTCCGCAAATAGAATAAATAGAAAGTCCCTCGGATAACTCAGAACACAAACTGCGTCGGAATCCGAATTAGGAACAAGAAGTCTCCTTACACGTGAAAGTGGTATTTGTTCTTTGGCCGAAAAGCATGTGGGGGGTTGCACCGAACCCGAGTGCAGGGGTAGCTATTGCTGTCTGGGCAGCGGCCCCTTCCTCTCGGCGCCGCTCCCCCTGCCCCGCCGCCCCGCTCTGTGAATGCGGTGCCCGTCAGGGAAGCCACCGCTGGCGGCAGGCGTGCCAAGCCAGGCCTGTCCCGGTCCTTCCCAGGGCCTCCTCTACTGGAATCACACGAAGGGGCTCAGTCCCTCTCCGGGCACCAGGCTGTGCAGGGTGAGGCCAACAGCCGTTGGTGAGCACGGTTTCCTCCTGAGCAGAACCGAGCAGCCCAAGACAAGGAAGATGACAGCAAGTGAGTGAGCGAGGCGGCGAGAGCCCTCATCCGGTCTGCCCCGGAGCTGGCCCGCCCCGTCCTTCCCCCGACTTGCCTGCACAGCCAGCTGATAGCGAGCCGCTCCTTTCGATCGGGCTGATCTCACCTACAGCCAAAAGAATCCTGACCAATATGATCAGGGAAACGGTCTCAAAAACAGACAAATAGTTCCTGACCTCTCCAGCACCTCAAAAAGTTAAATGAAAAACAGAAATAGCGAGGCCTAGTACGGACTCGGGAACGAGGCCACGGAGTTTGAATCCAGTGCTCCAGTGTTGAGCTAGGAGGCCCCGGGCAGACTGTTTAACTGCCCACTCGCCAGAGGTGAACCTTTAAGGTAACGCCAAGCCCGAGGATTTTCATTAAGGATTAAATTAGTCAACACACGTAAAGTACTCAGAGCAGTACCCGGTATGGAGTAATCATTCAATATGTGATGGCCTTACTGGCCTTACTGTTGTAGGACGTCAGCCTTAGTGTAGGTTCAAGTCAGTGACCCAGGTGTTAGGAAGTTACGGTGTAACAAGCTAGACGGAGACAGGCACGGAAATAGGCATGGAGCTGATCACAGAAAAGCACGTTTGTCCCACCCCACCTGAGAGCAGCACCATCAGACCCAGATCGCTTGTATTTGTAATAAAGGGGTAATTTCTTCAGGTGCCCACCAAGGGGAGGCCACTTCTACAGCCACAGGCCCCCCACGTGGTCAACAAAAACAGGCTGTGTCAGCCACAGCGTGTTCCTCCGGCCCAGAGGCTACCCGTCTTCTGCTGCCCTCTCCCAGCGCCCTGGTCCTCAGGGCCACCGGGAAGCTGCCAGAAAGGCAAACGCTGTCCCAGAGCAGCCCCCAGGGACGCTCTATCCCCTGGGCATTTGGGACCTTGACAGTTTGAATCCTTTGTCCTATCTTCTCTCTCTCTGTCTTCCTGGAATACCACGCACATAAAAATCTTAGGGCGTTTCTTCCAGACATAAAATACTTCCTCCAACAGTTACTTACTTCCTTCTTACAGCTCTACCTTCACCAACGTTCTTTCGCTATTTCTGCTGATTAAGTCAGGGAGAAGTTCTCGGCAGAGCGCTTGTGAGGAAAGTGCACAGTCAAAAGTCCAGAGGTCACCAGTCCCTGAACGTGTGGGCGCCGGAGGCGCTCGGCACGTAGTGGAAGCTGGAGGTGGGCAGGAGCCACAGGTTAAAAAAAAGAAATCTGAATTTGATAACGGGGAGCCACAGGGGGGTTTTAAGCAGGGAAGGGCACAATCAGACTGGCATGCAGTCACTTTGCCCCTTCTCTGAACCTCTGCTTGTAGGGCAGCAGGTCCCCCTGGCCCTCTGCATGAGGGTTCAGGTTCTCTGGGACCTAGAGAAATGCAGATTGAAGTTTTACAGAAGAACAGCTTAGGTGGAGTAGAAATTCCCAAAAATTGCCTCATGAGGGAGAAAGCGTAAGAAGGTAGATCATTTTAGCAAGCTGGCTCTATAGTAGTAGAGGCTAAGAATGCTGGGGGCAGGGACAAAGCCCTCATGCCAGCATTTAGCTAATTCCAAAGCTATCGGGTGGGAAAGAGCCAGGGCCCAGTGCAGGTGTCATAGTCACAGGGCTTTCTAGAACCTGGCTATGGGACAGGTGCGCTGCTCCGAATGGTCAGTTCCGACACACTGGAAAAACAAGTTCATTTGATTCGTATTAGCCCTGACCAGAGAGACCACCTCCAGCCAGCCTACGTTATTTTCTTACTACAGCAGAAACTGAGCAGGGAGCAAACCACACTGTAGCAAAGCTAGCCCTATAAACAACTGAACCTGAAGCAAAACCCTGCGATGACCCAAGAGATTCACCGTGGGACCTGAAGCAGTCCTACCTACGTTGTAGACATATTCTTGGCCTCTCAAGACAAACACGGCTTTTGGCACTGAAAACTGGTTTTTGGTTTCCAGGCCAGAAAAGCAGTGCGCCCCTGTTTATTTCTCCCTTATCAGTATAGTCAGCAGCACTGAAAGGATTCCTTCTCTTCTGACCCACTGGTGAGACAACACAACTCGAATCAATAAGCAAAGAGAAACAAGAAACATCGGCCACTTCAGTGGTGTGTAACAGATCAGAAGGCATCTTCTACACCTTCCCTCATGTGCTTGCTTTACCTACAAGGAACTGGGGCTCACAGACGGGTCACCTGACTTGCCCCACACACAGCTGAGCACCAGAGCCAGAATTCAAACCCAAGTCTTCGGATTCCAATCCCCCTGCCCTCATTGACCACGAGCACAGAAATGCTATGTTCAGATTTCTGAACAAGCACTGCAGAATCAGGGGACAGAGAGACAAGTCTGTCCTCTAAAGAGCGTATCATCTGCAAAGGAAGGCTAGGTCTTATCCTCGCATTCCCTGCAAATGCCCGGTGTGGCTCCCGGCCCACAGTAAAGCACCAAATAAACGTGTGCTGAGTGACGGTTGTGATCCAATCATGCGAACCTACCACACTAGAGAGTTCTCTGTGTAGATGGAGAGCTGAGGGAAGCCTGTGAGGATGCCTTGATGGAGGTCTAATCAAAGTACTGATTTTTGTCATATTGTCCATTATCAATTTTCACCAGCGTGTTCTGAGCCTTTTGTAAATACTGCTGGACCCAGTGCCAGGCGGACCCCACGCCGGCCTTCAGCCTAAGGCAAGGCTTTAATACAGCTCCACTCATCTGGAATCTTTGGCTTTTCAAGACCCTGTTTCTGAACACCAGAATAACCGAAAGGCACGGCATAAAGGCTGAGGGAGGAAAAAGGAACAACAAGACTTCCTGCTTTTATCTAAAAATATTAGGGCGGGAAAGGAAGCCGCTCAAATGTAGTGAATGACTACGTAAATAAAGTAGGTTTTTACTACATACCGACTCCAGCTCTAAACGTGTGGTTACAAACTAAGAAAAAACAGTATCTCTACATGGCTTTGAAATGAAACCAGAACCATTTCTGCAATAATCAAGCACCTCCGCTAATGACATCCAAGCTCGGCAATTCCAGGTATTCAATTTCTTGCTTGCTTCTATATGACAAACCCCCTGGACAAGAGTACACTTTGCAAACCTGCACTGGAGGGTTTGATGCACAGTCTGATGCCCAGGCAGCAGCACAGTGCAAGGACCAGACACTAGAACTATTTCTGATGAATATCCTATGAATATCAAAGGTACCCGGGGACAAGGGACAAGCTCAGGCACGTGTTCCAGCTTTGCCAATACCTGCAGTGTGACCTTGGGCATGTCTCCTAAATCCCTTAGGGCTTCAATTTCATCCTCCATAGAATGGGAAAGGTGGATATGGTAAAGGTGAAGGTCCCAATAAGGAATAAAATTGTAAGAAAATGAAAGATCGCAATAAGTAAGTGTAACTTACCTGAGCCAAGGTTATATAAACTTTTAATAAAATACAATGCTTTTTCATTATAGACTGCTCAAAATGTTTCAAAGCCTGCCCTGACAGAATTGTTTTTTTAAATCAAAACTTAAAGGTAGGATTTATTTTTACAAGTAGGCTCTAAGGATAGGATCGCAAATATGCATAAACACCTGTGTAAGAAGATGTACGTGGCAGCATTTGTAAGTGTTTTGAAGACATTTTAATGACATGGGAAGATAGCTGTAATTTATTATTAAATTTACAAGTCAGGATATAAAACTAGAGAGAAGCATGAGTTCAAGCCCCATGAAAAATAAATAAATAAACAAACAAACAGAAGTACACTTAACATTTAAATTTAAAATTTCCTATACATGCACAGGAAAAAAGAATGTAGGTAGTAATTTATATATTATTGATATATATTAATATATATATATACACATATATATATTAGTATAAAATGTTAATAAGGGTTCCTGCTAGGTTATAAAACTGTAGAGGACCTTGTTTTCACTCATTAATGTAGAAAAGAAAACTGTATTTCACATTATTGCGAACTGAATTCAGTAATACAGTTGACATTTGAACAACACATTTAAACTGTGAACCCAGTACTACACATTTTTTTTAATGAATATACTACAGCACTATAAAAGTATTTTCTCCTCCTTATGATTTTCTTGATAACATTTTGTTTCCTATAGAGAACACATTAATTCATGTTAATCACTTATAGCGTTAATCAACTACATGGTCAGTAAGACTTCTAGTCAAAAGTAGGCTATTAGTAGTTACCTCTGGGGGAGTCAAAGTTATACATGGATTTTTCTGGACATGCAGGAGGTCAGCACCTCTAACCCCCGCATTGTTCAAAGCTCAACTGTATATTTTAAATTATTTTTTAATTGTCTGTAAGCAGCAAGCAGCATTCATTTGAGGGATGCAAAGTTTTTAAAATATCAAAAATCCAATGAGGCCATGTCACACCAATAATTCCAAGAAAAATCAAGTGATCATTATGTGATTAGATGAAACAAAAAGGGGGCAGGAGCTTCTGATAAAATTCGACATTTGTAACTTTTTAAAACCACCCATAGAAAACAGGCCTAGAAAGCTATTTCCTGAATAATAAAGCACATCAAAGTATACTGTCTTAAGAGCAACACCCAAGATCACACCTAAGAATGAGGAACTGGAGATATTACCATTAAAATCAGGATAAAAAAGATGCATGCTAAAACTATTATTGACAATGTTCTGAAACCCCAAAAACAATCCAAAAAGGAAACGGATTAAAAAGTATTACTTTGAGAAAGGAAAACCCCAAACCATCTGTCACCTAATAATGTAAACATTTATCTCAAAAATCAAAGACACTATACACTTAAGATTCATCTATTTCTCACACACATACACACAATCAACTAACTATAGACTGGTTAGTAAAATTCAGCAATATCCATATATTTTATCTAACTGAAATAATTAGTTAAAAGATTTAAAAAACAAAAGATTCTGGCTCCAACAGAATTATCTTAAAAAGACATGACCCCCATGTGAAAATGCATAAACTAAGATTAATGAATAGTAAATATCATGTTCATGGACAGAAGAAGGCTGTAAAGCTATCAGTTCTTCCTAAATTACAGTGGATTTAACTCTAATATGGTCAAAATGCCCCCAAAATTTGCGAGTAGATAAAAATCATCCTAAAACGGACGTGGAAAAATAGACAAAAATGAGTTACAAAGGTTTTTTTCCTGGGACATAATGGGGAAAAGGATTAACCTTATCATACATTATTAAAACATAAAGCTATAAAAATGAAATCAGTGCTGGGAATGCAAGCTGGTGCAGCCACTCTGGAAAACAGTATGGAGGTTCCTCAAAAAACTAAAACTAGAACTACCCTATGACCCAGCAATTGCACTACTAAGCATTTACCCACGGAATACAGGTGTGCTGTTTTGAAGGGACACATGTACCCCCATGTTTATAGCAGCACTATCAACAATAGCCAAAATATGGAAAGACCCCCAAATGTCCATCGATGGATGAATGGATAAAGAAGATGTGGTATATATATACAATGGAGTATTACTCGGCAATCAAAAAGAATGGAATCTTGCCATTTGCAACTACGTGGATGCAACTAGAGGGTGTTATGCTAAGTGAAATTAGTCAGAGAACTTCATGTGACTTCATTCATATGAGGCCTTTAAGAGACGAAACAGATGGACATAAGGGAAGGGAAACAAAAATAATATAAAAACAGGGAGGGGGACAAAACAGAAGAGACTCATAAATATGGGGAACAAACTGAGGGTTATTGGAGGGGTTGTGGGAGGGGGGATGGGCTAAATGGTTAAGGGGCACTAAGGAATCTACTCCTGGAATCATTGTTGCACTATATGCTAACTAATTTGGATGTAAATTTTAAAAATTAAGAAATAAAATTAAAAAAAAAAATATATATATATATATATAATGAAATCAGTGCTGTAATAGTATGGGCAAAAATAGATAACCAGAAACAGATGACCCAAAGATGTGATCAAGGTGAAAGTATAAGCCTGTAGGGAATAAAAATAATTATTCACATAAAAAGTGCTGCAATAATAACTAGCTGTTCTGAAGTGCTAAGATCCTACCTCACACCAAAATATCCAAATACCCAAAATAAACGCCAGATTTAAAACACTAAATGTTGCAATTAAATAAACAGACAAAAAGTTTTAAACATATGAATAAATACTTGACTATATCTGGATGAGAAAGGACTTAGGCTTAAAACAAAGTAAGAAAAATGAAAATTATCAGTGTAAGAGAAAAGGAATCCACTTATAAAGTCAAGCAAATTGAAGTAAAACACTAAATGTAAATTGAAAGTGTGTATGAAATATACATCAATTGCATAGTCTGGGTTTTTCTTAGTGACGTATTTTCTGGATCTATCCACTCAGTGACTCCAAAACGATGTTTCTCCTAGAATAATGAGTACTCTTAGCACCTGAACTGTAGTTTCCTACACCATTTCCCACTAACAGCAGCAGGGCACCCTGGAGCAAAGGCTCGTTGCTGGGCTGGGACAGGGAAGGTACAAGCTAAGCCTGGGACAACTGGTTGTACTTTCAAAGATTAACAGAATCATGTTAAAAGAATACAGAAGTCGGGGCACCTGGGCGGCTCAGTTGGTTAAGCGTCCAACTTCGGCTCAGGTCGTGATCTCGCGGTACGTGGGTTCAAGCCCCATGTTGGGCTCAGTGCTGACAGCTCAGAGCCTGGAGCCTGCTTCCGATTCTGTGTCTTCCTCTCTCTCTCTCTACCACTTGCTTCTCTCTCTCTCTCTCAAAAATCAATTAAAAAAAAAAAAGAAAAGACAAGACTATAATGGACCCAAACACATCCAACCAATGAAAATCCCTATGTCCACAATTACATTTTTTAAAGATGAAAAGTAAAAAAAAACAAATAAAAACAACAACATATTCATTCCCATTGGAGGCAGCAACTCCTTAACTATTAAAACTGTTAATAAAGGGAAAAACTTACCCTGCCTCTTTTTTTTTTTTTATTTTTTTTTTCAACGTTTTTTATTTATTTTGGGACAGAGAGAGACAGAGCATGAATGGGGGAGGGGCAGAGAGAGAGGGAGACACAGAATCCGAAACAGGCTCCAGGCTCCGAGCCATCAGCCCAGAGCCTGACGCGGGGCTCAAACTCACGGACCGCGAGATCGTGACCTGGCTGAAGTCGGACGCTTAACCGACTGCGCCACCCAGGCGCCCCTACCCTGCCTCTTTAATAGGAACTATATTTTATAGCAATTAAATAGCCCTGGCCCCAGCTGATGAAGGAAACTTCTGCTTTACACAGAACATCAACTACTGCATGTAGAAAAGCAACTGAATTAGGAAACATCATTCATTAACCCTGATCAGAATTGCTATTTTAGATAATGATTATCAACTGGCGCTTTAAAAAAAAAAAAAAAAAAGGGCAGGGAAAAAAACCAAGGTGAATAGCCTCTGGTAAACTGCACATTCATATGGCGCCCAGTGCCACACAGATCGCTCTCTGGTCTTATGAGGGGAAACTGATGCAAGAGGCAGGGATCAGCTTCTCATCACCCTAACCCAGTGTGCAACCTGAGCATCCATAACGGTGGGTCAGTCAGATCTTCTGTGTCTTCTGATGGGATTCATGGATCACCAATGATGTGTTCTAGCCAAATATACGTAACTTTCATCCATTTTAGTTTCAACTTCCAGTTTACGAGAAATAGAGCAGAAAGAAAGCAAGCTAAATGACACCACAAGGAAACCGGAAGACAAATCCAGAAGTTAGGACAAAGTGGTCAGGTGTCTTCAACAGGTCAGTGTGACAGAAAGTAGGGGGAAGGGAAAAGGACGTGCTAGGTTAAAAGAGATGGAAGGATCTTACCAAGCAGATGCAGTGCAGAGAACATTTCTGAGATCACAGGGGTATCGGTGGAGTCTGTTATGGGTATGAGATAAAACACTACTAAAATGGAAATGTACAGATTGGCTAAAAAAAAGTCTATGGCAAAACAATATGTACTTATGGTGGTTCCTCAAAAAGTGAAAAGTAGAATCACCATATAACCTATCAGCTCCACTCCTGGGTGTATATATATTCAAAAGAATTGAAAGCAGGAACTTGAAGAGATCTGTATGACCATGTTCACAGCAGCACTATTTCGGATAACCAAAAGGCAGAAGCAACCAAAGTGTCCGTCAGTGGATGAAAGGATAAACAAAGGGTGGTATAAACACACAGTGGAGTGTTACTCGGCCTTAAAAAACACAATGAAATTCTGAGACACGCTACAACACGGATGAATCCCCAAGACACATCAAGTGAATTAAGACAATCACAAAAGTACAAATACCCTGTGATGCCACCTGTATGAGGTACCTAGAGCAGTCAAAAGTCGAATCGTGGCTGCCAGGAACTGGGCAGGGGGGAGTGGGTGGGGGAGAAGGAATGAGGAGTTGGTATCTAATGGGTATGAGGTTTCAGTTTTGGAAGACGAAAAGGTTTTAGAGACAGGTGGCGACGATGGTCGCACAAGAATGTGGTTGCACTTCATGCCACTGAACTGTACACACGAAAATGATGAAAATGGTAAATTTTATGTTAGAGTACGCTTCGCCATAATTTTGTTTTAAAAAGTACATAGTATATGACCTGATTTCAGTGAAAAGAAAATGTACATATATGAACAGAAAAAGTCTGGAAGGATCCATGCTAACATGTTATAATAAATGATCTCTAGGTTGTGAAAACTGCATTTCAGCGTTTGTTAATTTTCTACAACACCTGTACTATGTACTACTTCTGTAACAAAGATGATGCTGTATAAAGCAAACAGAAAAAGCATTCAGAGTGCTACATCTGATTATATATATATAATATATATCATTAAAAAAACTACATTCAATAAAAAGGAAAAGGCTGGAGAAAAAGATCTGCAATAAGCATGAGATCAAAACTTAATTCCCAAGCATATTTAAAAAGCTCTTACAAATAAAAATTTTTAAACTCTAAAGCCCAAAGAGAGAAACAGGCAACAGGCTTGAACAAGGAAGCACCAGTTCCGCTGAAGAGGAAGTTCAAAGGTCCAAAACACTCTTGGGAAAAAAAAACAAAACAAAGATGATAAACAATAAATGAAATAAACTCAAATTAAAATACCAATAAAATACCATCTCTCACAATCAGATTGTTGACAGGAAAGCCTAACAAGCACTCTCAGGCGCTCCTGTGATATTAAAATGTGATCACATCTTTCTGGAGGGCAATTTAAGCATATATATCAAGAGCTTGTAAAAGTTACAATATTATGAACCACTGATACATGAAACACAGATAAAATCTCAAAAACAGACTGCTGAGTGTTCCCTAAGAGTACATACCTACTAAGTAATTCTGTGTGTGTATGTGTTTGTGCCCATGTGTGTTTGTTTCAGAACAGGCAAAGCTAATCTACGTGCGGAAAACAATCAGAAGGGTGCTCGCAGAGGCTGTGGGGAAAGAGTACATGAGAAGGGGAATGTGGGAACTTTCTGGGGTGATGACAATGTTGTATACCTTGACAGAGGTTCGGATTACACAGATGCATTAGTCAAAATGCAGCAAATGTACAGTAAGTATTCGTGCATTTCACTGCAGTATGTAAATGTTACCTCAGAAGGAAAAAAATACTGAACTCTAATGATACGCATGTTGGAGCATTTAAGAGAAAGCGTACTGATGTCTGCAATTATTTTAATTTTTTTTTTTAACATTTATTTACTTTTGGGAAACAGAGACAGAGCATGAACAGGGGAGGGGCAGAGAGAGAGAGAGAGAGATGGAATCTGAAGCAGGCTCCAGGCTCCGAGCTGTCAGCACAGAGCCCGACACGGGGCTCGAACTCATCATGAGCCATGAGATCGTGACCTGAGCCGAAGTCGGATGCTTAATCGCCTGAGCCACCCAGGCGCCTCGGTCTGCAATTATTTTAAAATGCATCAAAGAGGGGCGCCTGGGTGGCGCAGTCGGTTAAGCGTCCGACTTCAGCCAGGTCACGATCTCGCGGTCCGTGAGTTCGAGCCCCGCGTCGGGCTCTGTGCTGACTGCTCAGAGCCTGGAGCCTGTTTCCGATTCTGTGTCTCCCTCTCTCTCTGCCCCTCCCCCGTTCATGCTCTGTCTCTCTCTGTCCCAAAAATAAATAAACGTTGAAAAAAAAAAAAATTAAAAAAAAAAAAAAATAAAATGCATCAAAGAAAAAGGAGATGGACAGAAGGACGGGTAGTTGGATAGATGTGATAAAGCAAGTATAGTAAAATGCTAACGTAAAAATACAAGAGTTAGGTATACGAGTGTCCACCGTAAAACTCCTTCAAGAATGCTGCATATTTGGGGTAGCTGGCTGGCTCAGTCAGTAAAACATGTGGCTCTTGATCTCCAGGTCATAAGTTCAAGCCCCACAATGAATACAGAGAAGAAAGAAAAAGAAAGAAAGGAAGGAAGAAAGGAAGGAAGAAATAAAGAAGAAATGTTGTATAGTTGAGATTTTTCATAATATTAAGTGTTAAAAATACTAAAAAGTAGCGAAGAGCCATGAGGCAGCCTTCTGGAGTACTGGAAATGTTCTATCTCAATCTGTTTGTTATATGCGGCACACGTGGGTAAAATTTTATCAAGCTGTACACTTTAAGATTTTGTACACTTTGCTTCCTGCATTTACACCTCAGAAAAGCGTTTTAAATGAACAGCAATCAGAATTAGGACACTGAAGTGTGCATAATTGGGGCACCTGGCAGGCTCAGTCAGTAGATCATCCGACTTTTTTTTATTATTAAAAAAAATTTTTTAATGTTTATTTATTTGCTTTTGAGGGAAAGAGAGAGAGCACAAACAGAGGAGGGACAGAGAGAGAGGGAGACACAGAATCCAAAGCAGGCTCCAGGCTCTGAGCTGTCAGCACGAAGCCCGACGCCGGGCCTGAACCCATGAACCTCGAAGTCATGACCTAAGCCAAAGGTGGATGTTTAACTGACTGAGCCACCCAGGTGCCCCAAATTATCTGACTCTTGATCTCAGGGTCATGAGTTCAAGCCCCACATTGGGTACAAAGCCTATAATTAATTAATCAATTAATTTTTAAAAATAAAGTACATTTAATTAACATCCTCAAAGGATAAGGGAATATGCTGCAACCAAAACACATGAATAAGCAGTAATGAAGGGAACAAAGCATAAATCTTGAAGACAAAGACCGTCTGATCTAAGAGCTCCATGGGGCCAGAGAGCCAGGAGGCCTTGTGGGCTGAGTCAGAGAGCCTCAAGCCCAGGCTCAGCAGCCCTCTGGACTCCCGCACAGAGATGGGAAAAGGAAGCAGAGACACAGAGGACAGATCCAGAAGAGTCTAAAACCCACCATCTGGAGAGAGCTGTAGAAGGAAAGGAGGAAATGCAAGAGGGACATTTGAGGAAATAATAGTTAAATGTTTCCTAGAGCTAAAGAACAAAACTGTTCAAAAACTCATTTTAATCACAGTTACTTAAAGTCATCTACATGGACATAGGAAACACACCACCATTTTCTGAGAAGTATCTCCTGATTGTACAATTTCAGTGATCCTTGCTCCTTTCCCTATTTTTCAAGTTGTCTGCAATGAACATGACTTTTACAATAAGGAAAGGTAACAGTTTACTTTTATAAAACAAATCCAGAATCAAGAGACAAGCGAGACTTCTCAAAATCTCCCACCTCTTGGGGCGGCTGGGTGGCTCAGTCGGTTGAGCGTCCGACTTCGGCTGAGGTCATGATCTCGCAGTTCATGGGTCCGAGCCCCACGTCGGGCTCTGTGCTGACAGCTCAGAGCCTGGAGCCTGCTTCGGATTCTGTGTCTCCCTCTCTCTGCCCCTCCCCCACTCACACACTCTCAAAAATAAATAAAAAATTAAAAAACAAACAGAAACCAACAACAACAAAACCTCCCACATCTCCTTCCTCTGGCTGCCGCCCTGTGCTATCACAGCGAACCTGCTTCTAAGTGCTCACCACAAACACGGGTACGTTACTTGATCTCTTTACATTTTTGCTTCTTTAGATCTTCAACAGGGACAATAAAATCCCCCCTTCCTGCCTCACAGGAGTTTGGGGAGCATCAAATGAGGTGATATATAAAACTAGCACTTGGTGAGCCACTGAGCGCTATACAAATGGCTACATGTCATCACAACTTCGAAGCTGGTAAACCCTAAAATGAGTCACCCTCCACCGCCAGCACCCCTCACTCCCCAAATCCAATCTGTCCTCTGGCCTACCAGCTTTTCCTTTGCTCATTCCCTCCTTCTCAACCCACTGCATGACATGAATTATACCTGGTCTTATCTTGTGCCCAAACCACGGCCCCAGGCCCTGCCTTCCCTCACCCACCCCTCACAACTTCCTCCTAAACCTTCACCTTCATAAAATACGCTTATTTTATAAGGACCCTGCTGAAAACAAGAAGCCTTTGGGAGTTGTCAAGGTTTGTAGGATGGACTTCACAATCTCTTCACCCTGGCTTTTGGGTCCTCCCTCCCACACAGGGTCAAGTTCCTCAAATTCTGCAACAAGCCAACACCTCCCACCCCAGGCAATCCCCCATCCTGTACCTATCTAGGTCCTCCTGGCCTTTCCCAGGCAGAGGGGAAGGGGTTGACCCGGGCTCACTCTGCACCTTTTGACCAATCCAGATCTAGCTCCTGCCAGTTCTCTAAACACCCTCTCCATCCCTCGGGTGCAATCCTCACTTCCGGGTCAGAGGCCTGCCCCCCTCCCTTTCCTTATGCCCTGAGGGCAGGGCCTGGCAAAGTCCTCTGACATCCTCTATACTAGGCCCTGGAATTGATCTGCTAATCATTCTAGTACTTAAACTTTCTTTGCCTAACTGGATTTCATAGGAATTATTTCTTCAGTTCTCTTTGTAGCTTTGATATCTATGTGTATATCATATCTTTTTTTTTAATTTTTTTTAACGTTTTATTTTTGAGACAGGGAGAGACAGAGCATGAACGGGGGATGGTCAGAGAGAGAGGGAGACACAGAATCTGAAACAGGCTCCAGGTTCTGAGCAGTCAGCACAGAGCCCTACGCGGGGCTCGAACTCACGGACCGTGAGATCGTGACCTGAGCCGAAGTCGGACGCTTAACCGACTGAGCCACCCAGGCACCCCTGTGTATATCATATCTATTCCCACATAAGATACTGTTTAGCTATTATGCTTTAAATAAAAAGCTGTGCTTCATAAATTCTTCTATAACTTCTTCCTCTCAACATTATGTTTCTGAAATTGACCTATGTTGATACCTACAGCTATAAACCATTCATTTTCAAAGCTATAAAATATCTCTTTGATATATTTGAGTACCTCACAACTTATTTATCCATTATATCGTTGATGGATATTTAATAAAACATTTGCTATTAGAAGCAATGCTATCATGAACATTCCTGTGCATGTTTCTAGCTCACATGTGTTAAGTTTCTAGAGTGAGGCTGCTTGGTAACAGGGTCATACAATCAACCGTACCTGGTAATGACAATGGTCTTCCCCAGTGGATGAAATACTTCTACCTACAGCGCTGAAGATTGCCTCAAAATACTGTCAAGCGTTTAAATGTTTGCCAATTCATGGGTGTAAAATGTTATTTCACTGTGGCTTTAATCTGCATTTCCCCAATGGGGTCAAACATCTTTTCATGTGTTTATTAGCCATTTGGTTTCCTCTATAATAACAGGCCTGTTCCTGTCTTTAACTGTTTTTCAACCTGGCTGTCTTTTTCTTAATTGACGTGCAGGAGTTCTATATATTCTGGGTGCTCATCCTTTATTGGTATTGTGTGTTACAAATTTCTTCTTCCAGACGATGGCTTTCCTTCCTTTTCACTCTCTTTTGATGAGAAGTACTTTAAGGTAGTTGAATTTATCAACCCTTTCCTTTCTGGTACATCATTTGTGTAAGTTGTTTAATAAACCCTTCCTTACCCAGAGGTCATGAAAGGATTTATATTTCCTTTTAAGAAAAAAAGTGTTAAAAACTTCAAAAAGGAAGTTATATAAGTGGTCCATAAGCACATAAAAAGTACTCAAAATTATTAGCCATCGAGGAAATGCAAGTCAAAACCACAATGAGAAACCACTATACATCCACCAGGATGGCTAAAATTAGGAACCTGGTAACACCAAACTGTGGCAAGGATGTGGAGCAACCGAACCTTTACTACCCTTTGTTGGCAGGAGTGTGAAATTGTAGAACCACCTCGGGAAAGGTCAGGCAGCTTCCTAAAAAGCTGAACATACAGCTATCCTATGATCCCGCAACTCTGCTTGGTATTTCCCCAAGAGAAATGAAAGCATATGTCCACAAGATAATTTCTACTAGAATATTCACAGCAGCTTTATGCATAATCGCCAAAAATCAGAAACAGCCCTGTTGTTAACCATCACAAGAGAATGGAGAAGTGGAATGGGATGGAGTCCTACAGCAGAATACGACTCAGCAAGAAAAAGAACAGGCTACTGATGCATGTGACACAGACCAATCACAGAAATACTGGGCTGAGTGCAAGGAGCCTTACACAAAAGAATACATGTTTTAAGATTCTATTCCTATGAAGCCTAGAATAGGCAAAAAAAAAAAAAAAAAAAAAAAAAAAAATTATAATGGCTAAAAATCACATCAATGGCTGCTGGTAGGTGGGGTTAGGAATGGGGAAGGAGCACGACCTGAGAACTTGCTGGGGGCACAGTAGTATTCCGCATCTGGGCAGAAATCTGCATTTAGATGGTGCATACATTTGTCAAACAAAAAGGAAACAAATTTATGGGGCGCGTGGGTGGCTCAATTAAGCAGTTAAACATCAGACTTTGGCTCAGGTCATGAACTCTCAGTTCCTGAGTTCGAACCCTGCATCGGGCTCTGCACTGACAGCGTGAAGCCTGCTTGGGATTCTCTCTCTGCCCCTCCCCCCCCCCACATGTTTTCTCTCTCTCTCAAAATAAATAAACTTAAAAAAAAAAAGGAAACGGGCGCCTGGGTGGCTCAGTCGGTTAAGCATCTGGCTTTGGCTCAGGTCGTGATCTCGCAGTTTGTGAGTTCGAGCCCCGCATCGGCTCTGTGCTGACAGAGCATTTTGGGAGCATCTGGGTGGCTCAGCTGGTTAAGCTTCCAATTCTTGATCTCAGCTCAGGTCTTAATTTCAGAGTGAGTTCGAGCCCTGCATTGGGCTCTGTGCTGGATGTGAAGCCTACTTCAAAACAAAACAAAACAATTAAAAAAAGTTTTTTTAAACATTTATTTATTTTTGAGAGACAGAGACAGAGCATGAGCAGGGGAGGGGCAGAGAGAGGGAGACACAGAATTTGAAGCAGGTTCCAGGCTCTGAGCTGTCAGCAACAAGCCTGAAGCGGGGCTCGAACTCACAAGCCATGAGATCATGACCTGAGCCGAAATCGGATGCTTAACCAACTGAGCCATCCGGGGGCCCCACAAACAAACAAATTCTGAACTCTAGTAAGTGACAGGTGTACTGAAGTGTTCAAGGATTAAGTATACTGATATGTGGAACTTTGAAATGCATGCAAAAATAAAACAGATTGCAATGGAAAAAGGCACAGAAAGATGTGACAAAGCAAATACAGGAAAACACTCACTGCAGCATCTAGGAGGCAGGGAGAAGGGGGTATACATTCTTTCAACTTTGCTGTAGGTTTGAAAATTTTCACAATATCAAAGGACAAAAACATATTTTCAAATGGAAGAGACCGGCTTTAAAAAATAAGATCTATTTGGGGCGCCTGGGTGGCTCAGTCGGTTAGGGGTCCAACGTCGACTCAGGCTATGAGCTCATGGTTTGTGGGTTTGAGCCCCGCGTCAGGCTCTGTGCGGACAGCTTGGAGCCTGGAGCTTGCTTTTGATTCTGTGTGTGTACGTGTGTGTGTGTGTGTGTGTGTGTGTGTGTGT
The DNA here is from genome assembly GCF_007474595.2 of Lynx canadensis. NCBI lineage: Eukaryota > Metazoa > Chordata > Mammalia > Carnivora > Felidae > Lynx > Lynx canadensis. The sequence continues at coordinate 4,315,243 of NC_044308.2, forward strand.
CTCCCCTCCCCTGCTCATGCTGTCTCTCTCTCTCAACAATAAACATTAAAAAAAAATTTTTTTTAAATAAGACCTATATCAGCAAAGTCTGCCTTTGAGAAAGGTGACTGAAAGAAAAAGATCAATCCTTACATGTGATAGTGCCTTGGGAGTTTGCAAAACACTTTTACACCAATTATTTTAAGTGATCCTCACCAAAACCTGGGTATTCTAGCCTCATTTACACTTGAGGAAACTTGGGATCAGAATCTGGCAAATATCACACAGCAGGTGCCCGACAGAGCTGGACCTAAAAGCGAAGGTCTCAGGTGCTTCTTCCTGGGTTCCTTCAAACACACCTCACTGGGGAGCTGCCATCATCTCCAAAAGGCTGAAGGCCACACGGAAACTGCCCACGTGCCACTAGCTCTTTGGGTTGTCGCACGAGCAGAGTGACAGGAGCTGAAGGGGCTACGGTCGCTAGCAGCGCGGGCAAGAGACACGAGCAGACAGTGAAACAGCGCGACTCAACACCCCAAATCTACTCCAAACCCATTCAGAACAAAAGCACTGGCAGGCCGCACACTGAGCTCTCTGAGGCCATCTTCAAACCTTAGGGACCTCTGTGACATCCTTCCCGTCTGGGTGGACGGACAACCTGCGTACGGTGCCTAAGACACTGCAACACAAAACTTGTCACAACACTTCTCTGACAAGACGCTCCGCCACTCTCCTTTCCAGAGCAGAACCACAGGAGAACAGAAGGAGGGGACCCAGGAACATGGCTCAACGCGAACACGGCCAAAACTGAAGGCAAAAGCTTTTAGTAACCACCCCGCACATTAATCACTGGCTGCAGGGTATTTTGGCTTTTTGTTAAAGCACATACAACACACCCCGACACTTTTTGTTAATTTAAACAAGGTGAACTAGACCTGTGGAACGTGAACGAAAGCCCTTTCGGCCTTAGAGACCGGTGTATTATTTATCCAAACATTCACTGAGTGCGCCAACCACTTCGGGAAATGTAATGAAACCAGGACAGAGTCCTTGTCCTCAAGAGGCCTGTAATCCAGCAGGAGGCTCAGGACAGATCTCCCAGGCCTACTCGGCCTACAGGGGAAGATCTAAGAGCAGAGAAAAGAGAGTTCAAGTACAACCAGAGGCTCAAGAAAGATTTCAGCTGGGCCTTGAAGATGCAGACATGCAGAGCTGGGGGTGGGGAGTGTGGTGCTCTGGGCAAAGGCTGATGGGAAGAAATAGCTCCGAGGGGGCTCCTGGCTAAGGAAGGCCACCTGAAGCCTGAGCAGGAGGAAGGGAGGGTGAAAAGGACTCCCGAGGGATGCCTGCCAACTCTTGTCAGAGAGCAAAGAGAACAAATTAGAGGGCCCCACAGACGTCTGACTTCGGGAGTTAGCTGGGGCAGGGCCAAATATGGCTGCGACTCTCACGAGAGCAGGCACCCAAGGGAGGGCTGAGTCAGTTTCCCCAGCAAGTCATGACTTAACAAAACCCTGATAATGTGCATTCAGGACGCCTGCTCAAAACCCAGGTGGACCTGTGACACCTGCAGCCTGGCAGAAAGCCAGAGGATGGGAAATGTAACGGAGAGAGGGAGTTAACAGAGAACAGCCCAGGAGCAATGGGTTTGAATCCCTAACTGTATACGCCTAACTGTAAAAGCGTGGGTGAGTTTCCAACCTACAGCGTCTTATCTGCAAACGGGAAACGACACCCGTCATCTCCCAGGATTGCACGGATTACGTGAGATAACATCGGTAATACATACATGCAGCACAATGCCCACAACATCAAAAGCATCCAAGGAACGGTGGGTATTGCGTCTATGAGTAGTCTGCACTCCAGGAACTTCCGAGTCCGGGCCTCCTACCACACTTCACGGTATTGAGAAACCAGGCTGAAGCCACTGACCTTGGACAAGACCAAAGGATTACTCATGTCCTAAGCAACTTCTCCCTCGGTTCTTTGATTTTTAATTAAAAAAAAAAAAAAAAAAAAAAAATCTGTCCTTTAAGGCATTTTAGGTTATCCCGAGACATCTGCCTCACCCTGTACACTCACATCATGAACCTTCTGGTACAAGGGGAAAAACCAGTGTCATGAGCCACTTCACAGGGAGCATCTGTGCCAGAAGGGACCACAGGCCTCATCCCAGCCCTCACAAGGAGGGTCTAGGCTAGCCCAGCGCCAATCTGGGCTGATAAGAGTTGTGACACTCAAAACATCTATCTTAAGAAACACACTTCAAGTTACAGGGTAATGACAGCGCTAGAACAGTTTAGAATATGCATGCAAAGTATCATATACATAATAAGAGTTCAAGAAAATATAAAAAGCATTATCTTTATAGCCAGTCCTAGCCAGATAATAAGATTCTATATACCGAAAGGCTTAAGGACACAATGATGAGAGACGGGATGGCCCTGAGCCACAGAGATAAATGACAGTTACTCATTCCAGGAAAGAAAGTTAGGTCTCACTTTGTCAACTACACTTTCAGAAGGAAACTTTCAATAATTCCATAATCCACCAAGAATCAGTGACCCCTAATGGGGGGCGGGGGGGGGGGGAGGAGGGGAAATCAGGCAGATCACACAAACAGAAATTTGCTTCAGTTAGGGAAATATAAAAATTTCATTAATGCGCTCTGTACATTAAGAGCGGGCGACAAATTTTATTCCATGGCTAAGAAACACCAAGAAACCACTAAACTCTGGATGAGCAGGCTGGTTAGTTTGGCCAGTTTTGAGGAAGAAGGAAAGAAGGGGAAGGTAGTGAAAAATCAGAGAAAATCGGGCGAAGGAAAAGGGAAGGACAGAAGCGGACTAGAGACAGAACGGAGAGTCCGTGTGAGCGGATTCTGAGTGCTGAAGCCAGCAACCCTTGGTGACAGGTTAGTGGAGAGCCACACTACTGTCACCTGTTGTGTACTGCCCGCCCAGCTGCACTAATCCTTAAATCTGTGGAGGGAGATCTACCCTGCTCACCAGGGTGGAAATATATTATTCCCTGGTATAAATGCTCCTAAGGGGCAATAACCAGAAACTTCCATAAAACCAAATCTAAATCCTTCAGCCTCCACTCTAGTTAAAACCGGTTTCTACTTCCTTTATATGGGCTGGGTGCATTTTCCACTTCAATGGCCTGGTTCACACAATTCTTAATTCAACAGATGTCTGTGGAAGGCCCACTACGTGGGGGGGGGGGGGGGGGGGAGGGGGAGGCAGCAGTGAACAAAACAGACGTGACTGTCATCCTCACAGAACTGGTTAGTGACAAATGGTGGGGGACAGGGAGTGGGGGGGAGGCATGGATCATAGCAGTGCAAGGGGCCACTTGCAAAAAGGAGGGGGCCTAGGCTCTCCTCTGACACCCCTGCCCCCATGCTCAAATCTTTCAAGGTCAACTCAAGTCCTAGCTAAGGAGAGGGAAAACCAAATAAATCCAAAGGCTGACAAGAAAATATGGAAATGTTACAGTTAAAGCTCACGCTGATTAAAAACCAAACGAAACTCTAAGTGTTCAAACTGAAGACAGCATTCATTATCTGTCACCACATAGACCGTAACTCCCGAAATGAGTAAACAGAACGTTTTTAGTAATACTTAAATAAGTTCATAAAGATGACCCAGCCTAATGTATTCCAAGGCCCTGAAGTACCTTTGGAATCATTAAGAAGCAAATTACATTTACTATGTTTTAATGTTCAGTATATTTCTTGTACTTTGAATATTGGGATCATGTCCTAACATGTGGCCCAAGACATACCTCAATAAAAAGGCTCTATAACCAAACAAGTTTGGGAACTGCTGACACTCTGAACGCCATTTGGCGATTCCCAGCGTATTTTAGGAAATTCAGTTTTCTGACAAATCCTGCATAAACTTAGTCTGAGCCAGTATTGCCCACACTCATTTGGACATGGCTCCTTTTTTTCATTTAATACCTATTAACGGTCAACAAACTGCTCGGGGAACACATGGGGGATACACTACGGTGTAGGGGACGTGCCGCGTAATCAATTTGAAAACGCGATTATCCGTCTCCCGAGCGTTTTGATGAACTGATGTTTCCTATGTAGGCTAGTAAAATACAAAAACTTCCCCAATGAAATTCTTTTTGAAATTCACTCGGTGAGATGTTTACTGCATTTTTAAGACAAAACATTTTTCAATGAACCAAAATTGGATCTTAGTGTTTTAATTATAAAGGAACTCAAATTAATCGTATAACGACTTGAGTTTGCTAAATTACTGGAAGCTTATCTTCTCTAAACACGTAGTTTTAGATTTCTAGAGTACATTTGATACTTCATTGTAAAAGATTCATCCTGTTAAAGAATAAAACATGCTGATATTTACCTCTGCCCTATTACCTGAAATGCCTAAATACAAATATCTGTAACTGAGATGTGTATCAACACATGTACAGTTTGTGAATAACAAACATTTCTGTGGTTGTGGTGTTGTTATTTATGATGGGATTCCTCCTCTGGAAATACTAATATTACCTTAAACCGTATACTGGAGGTTTTAGGGAATAAAATTCCAGTGACTGAAAAGCTTCATCATTCAGTTAACCATAAAGAACCAAGTTCGACACATTCATTTAGCACCTACTATATGCATGCCAATGGATTAGGCACTGTAACGATGCACGCTATCTTTCTGGGCCTCAACTCAAGACAGTGGTCTGACAATGGGACAGAATATGTAAGACTCAAATCAGGGGCTCTTCAGACACTGTGGACAGCGGAAGAACATAGCTGCTGCCCTGGAGATGCTAACAAGACACACAGGTGAATTTTAGGACACCTACACCACCATAAAAAGGCCGGTAAGACACAGGGCCTCTTTCTACAAGTGCTGGTTTGGTGACCTAAAAGGTCATTATTAGCTAATGCAAGATAACCAATATTAGATGTGGGTCAAAAATGTGAAAGCCCTTGTTAATTCCATATTCAATTTCACTTGTGTAATGCTTTTTTTTAAGCCAATGAGGTAGGCTTAAAGTAGAAGCATCACACGGATATTAAGAGCAGCTTGGATTAACAGCCTAAAACCATCTCAGGTGTCTTCAACAATCTGTAGAAGGAATCCCAACCTCTGCTAATCAGAACAAAGTTAGACTTTCACAGAGGGTACTGGAGGGGTGGGGAAATCACTTCAGCTAGGTTACGCAACACTAGAAAAAGACTTTTCAGTTTCGTATAGAAAGAGCGTCGTGGACGACTGCTAGAAATTTAACACAGAAAGTGAACAAACGGTATCAAACTTGGGAGGTCCAGCCATCTCCGGTGAGCAAGAAAATCCAGACAATTCTGCAAAGGACTTTTAAAAAGCAGCCGCAACGAGAGGGGAGGATGATCAACACTCTGAGGCCATGCACAGCAGAATTCTTTCTTCTGGTTTAATTAAACATAAATGCATGAATTCCAGCTCTAAAATTTCAAATCCAAGAACTGGAAAGCCGCCGCTGTGTGTCTTCATGAACATCTTTTCCCTTTTTTCCATTATTGTCCCTTTAGAAAAATCTTAACAAACAGTAAAGCCCAGAAACTTTGACAAAACATAAGCCAAGGCGATACACGCCGGAGAAGACACACAATTCTGAAAAACAGTCACAAAATGTCCTAGTAAGACTACTTAATAAAAAATTAACTTTGTTCTGCTGAATGCTTCAAACGTCGCGTGTCTAATAGTATTTTCTCATTACATATGCTTTAAATACACCACGTATGCTAATAACCGTGAACCTCAAATACGTGTGCATTGAAGCAGAGCTGTTGTGGCTTCAGATTACATTTTAATAGTCCCAAAGAAACTGGGAAATTGCAACCGCATGCATGTGCAAAGCTGACGGAGGGGAAAACAAAACAGGGTGGTAGGACCCAGCGCCTCGGCTTCCCAGTGCTAGCCGCCCTTCCCTTAACATCACGAGAACCCAAAGAACAAAGTTCACGCTGATTTAACGTTTCTGGGGCGCGCCACCATATCCCGGGGGTTCCCCGCTCTTGGAAGGCGAATTGACTCGAGCGCCCCGGTCAAGTTCACGGCGGGCCCCGCCAGCTGAGACTTAGGACGGGTCCCGGGAACCGACGCCACGGCTCGGAGGGCGTCCCGATCGCAACCCTACCCAGGAGGGTCCGAGGACGCGCGGCTCGGTCTGCCCTCGGGACGCTGCCCCGGCCAGCGGGCGCTGGCGCCCGTCAAAGTGACCCAAAGCCCGGCGAGAGGGCACGCGGCCCGGGAGGGCGCCCCGCCCGGCCCCGCCGCGGGAAAGTTGCCGCCCGGCCGGGCCCGACTTTCGCCGCGGACCGCGGACCGCAGCCCCTGAGCCCTCCCCCGCCCCGGCCGCCCGCCCGGCGCCCCTTACCTTCCTGCCGCTGCCGTCGCGAGGCTCGGACTCCGCGAGGCCGGCACCGCGGGCCCCGGGCGAGGCGGTGGTCTTCTGGCCGGGTGGGAGGCGCGGCCCGGCGGGCGGCGGCGGCGGCGGCGGCGCGGCGGCGGCGCCCGGCGCGTCCTCGGCCTCCTTGCCGCCGTGGTACGCCGCCCGGCCCTCGGAAATGTGGATGCTCGGTGCGCAGCCCATGCTGGCGGCGGCGCGGCGGACACGCTGGCGGGCAGCCGCGATCCGGTCAGCAAACGGCCCGCCCGGCGCCTCGGGGCCGCCGCGGGCGCCGTGTCATCGCCGCCTGGGCGGGCGGCGGCGAGCGCGGGTCTCGCGTCAGGAAGTGCGGCCGCCCCTTTTATCGCGGTGCGGGCGCGGCGGCGGCTGCGGCGGCGGCGGCGCTGGGGAGGGGGCGCTGGGGCGGGCGGCGCGCCGCGGCCGCCCCTCCGAACATGCCCTTCCTGAGGCGGGAGCCGCCGGCCGCCTCCCTCACATCGCCGCGCTCGCCTGGCCGCGCCGCGCTTCCGGGGAATTTCGGGGGAGGAGATTTGCGCTCTCCCAACCCGGGAGCGGGCAAGTCCGCGCCGCGCGAGCGACACCGCCCTGGCCGCGGGGCGGCGCGACCCCCGGGGGAGGTGCGCTCCCCGCCGCGCCCGCCGCCGCCTCCCCGGGCCCGCAGCCCGCGCCGCTCCGCCCGCTGGGCCGCCGCCCCGCGAAGAAACGCCCCTGGTCCGAGCGCCGGCGGCGGAGAAGACTGGTCCGCGCGCTCCCGCCTTTGCGGGGTGGGGGGGCGGGGGTCGAAGGACGCCCGTCGGGGCGACGAGGCCGCGGCCGGCCGTGTGGGGGACAGAGCCGTCGCCTCCAGCCGGGTCTGGGGCCGCGCCGTCGAGAAGCGCGGAAGCGGCTGCGCTCGCCGGTCTGCTGCGGGCGGCGCGGCTCCGGCTCCGCGCTCCGGGCCGGGTCTTGCGGGCAGCACGCCGCGCCCAGCCCCCAGCAGTGACCTCCAGCGGGTGCTGGCGTCAATGCAAAGCAGCCGGGGCGCCCGCCGCCACCTCCCGGCGCCGCGGAAGACTGAGCATGCGCGGCCACGACGGGAGGGGGCGCGCGGCCCGGCTGCCGAGAGGAGGAAAGCGACTCGCCCAAGGACACACGACCGCCTCGGACCTGAGGCCATAAAAATCCGGACCGCTGGGTTCGAATCCCGGTCCCGTAACTTAGCAGCTACTTGACTTCGGTCAGGCCACTACCGCTGAGCCTTGGACCTCTCATTCACTGACGAGGCCCGTGGAAGGACCTCCGTTTGGGGGCGGGTGGCAAGGAAGGCACCCGAACTCCGGGTCCCGGGCGGGTGCGGTCTGGGCGTTACGCCGGAGCCCGCACTGCCCGTGCGTTCCCTCTTGAGCCCAGACCTGGAGAGCCAACGCCTGGCTGGCTGCACTGGCGACCCGGAGGCGGCAGTGTCGAGAACTGTGTTTCGTGGCAGGCGGGGGGCGGGGGGGGCGGGGGCATTTTCCTCCCCTCACCTGGTGCCCAGGACTCCAGAGGCTCCCGACCTGCAGGCACACCGTGCAAAGTGGGGCCTGTGAAGAGCTGTCAGAACCGCACCTCACCCCACACACCACCACTAGCTCTCTGTGTGACCTTGGGCGAGTCACACAACCTCTCTGTGCCTGAAGCTGCAACCCCAGCCCTTTGGAGGACGACGCTCCTGGGTGTCCGACATCACGCACCCCGCAGCGGCCCACCTCGGGCCTGCCCCCCACTCTCCCCCCTCCGTGTGGTTCCCGGTCCGGGGAGACCCCAGCGAGGGCGATCCCCCTCCTTTCCTCTCCCGCCGTCCACACCTTTCCTAACGCGGCCCCGCGGCGACCCAGAGATGCCGCCGCTCACGCCTCGGACCGGCTACCGTGAAGCCCCGGAGGCGTACTCCGGACTGGAGTCCCCGCCGTGGCGCTGGGACGGCGGCACCGGCTCAGGTGCCGGGTCGCCTGCGCCGCCCGAGCCTCAGGACGCCAGGGAGCCCGAGATCCGCAGCCCCGGAGCTTCTCGAGGCGCAATCTTCCGGGCCCGAGGTACCCACCGGGCGGTTTCCCGACGGCGGCGGAGCAGAAAGGCCGGGGAACCCGAGAGCGGCTCGGTGCTATCAGCCCTCTTTACGAGCCGAGCTGGCCCCAAAGCCCTGGCACGTGACTCCATTATCAAATTTAAGCACGTTTAGCAGTAATTACATTTATGCCTCCCTACCTTATAAAAGTACCACCGGCTCAATGATGTCTTGAAAGACACAGGAAAAGTTTCTTACTATCACCCGTTACTCCACCTAAACTGTAGACTGTTTTCTGCCTCTGTTCTGCAGATTTTAGAAGGTCAATTTTCCGGGCATAATCTGGACTCTTCTGAATAAAGAGTAATTCATGAAGAGAACGCTTTGAACCACCAGAGTGCATGAAAGCCTATCGCCCGCCCTCTGCCCTCCCTGCCTCGCCAAGAAGAGAGGCCTTGGTGACTCCGCGCGCGCTGACCTTGCCTTCTCAGGCTCCAGGCTGTTTCAGCCCTCTCTGGCCCCTCCCCTCGCAAGCAGCACCTCGGTGCCCTAGCCTATCCTTGAAAATCCTCGAGCCCTGTGCTAGTTACGGGGTTTGGGGTTGCTTTTTTTTTTTTTTTTCTTCAAATTTTTTATTTATTTTTGGGACAGAGAGAGACAGAGCATGAACGGGGGAGGGGCAGAGAGAGAGGGAGACACAGAATCAGAAACAGGCTCCAGGCTCCGAGCCATCAGCCCAGAGCCCGACGCGGGGCTCGAACTCACGGACCGCGAGATCGTGACCTGGCTGAAGTCGGACGCTTAACCGACTGCGCCACCCAGGCGCCCCGGGGTTGCTTTTTCCTATGCCCACTCTGCTGGTCAGCCCACCCTGGGCTGCCCAGGCGATGTCAAGCTGGTCAGAGACCTGACTGATGGCAGTGTTGACTGATTTCCTGCTCTGCCATTTGGGGATCCTGAGGCTAAAAAGGACGCAGGGCCAGACAGGAAAGGAGTCATCCGCCTGCTTCTGGGGTCACCGACAGCAACCCCCACTCACTTCTTTCCACACTCAGGAACTCTACCTGGGTCGCTCGGGGAAGTCACAACCCCCCTCCGCATCCCAGCTTCAAGCCCTTAACCTCAATTCCACCCTGCCCCCACGTTCTCCAGCCCAAACCTGCACCCTGAGGTCCCTGAACACTTCTCCACCCTATGAAACCCATTTCCCTGGGCCACGGTGACAGTGGATAGAAAAGGGACACATTGACAGAAGTAATCCAAACTTCGCTGGCACGGGCCACCCACTAGCTAGCTCCCTCAGGGCTCCCGGGTCCCTACAAAGAATGTCTAAGAGGTGTCTAAGGAGCTCCTGAATGATCCTGATCCTGCTGGAGGAGAGGCAACCCCCACCATACCAGCCACGTGGACGCCTCAAAGTTCTGCACGCAGACCACCCTCCACCGCCATCCCCAGACTGTGCTGCGGGCACCCAGTTCCCTATCGGGATCTCCCCTCGCCTTCCTCACTGAACTGGGCTGGAAGCAGCTGCAGGTGGGAGAGCTCCTGTGCCCCGGGGGGGGGGGGGGGGGCTGAATCCCAGCCCTGCCATTTGTCATTTCTCAGAACTGCTTTCCTCCCCTGTAAGCCTGGGATTCGTGACATCTGCCCCACAGAGATTAAACAGGCTAACTGATGTCAAATGCCCAAACGACTACTGAACCTCTGTGTCCTCCTTAGCTCACTGCCTTCTCCCAGGCCCATTCTACACCACCTTCCTCCAGGCCTACCCCAGACTCCTGGAAACCTGTGGAAGATGTGAAATCACCATGAGGATCAATATCCCTACAAATCTATGCATCACCCTTCATCCGGTTAATTTCTCTTTCAAATCTTTGTATGATGTGACTTCTTTTAAATGTCATTTTAAAATTACACATTCTATAATTTACACATGAATACATGTTAGCAAAATAATTTTTAAAAATCAAACTAAGCAGGAGTATATAAAGTGTGCAGAGGCAAAGGAAAGTCTCTCTTCCTTCCCCGCTTTCTTCCTTCCTTCCCTATTAAGTTTCAACCGTATGCTTCCAGACCTGTTTCTATGTTAAACATATTACACCCGCACGTGCGCGTGCATGGGCACACACACACACACACACACACACACACAGCTATTATAGTATCCTAAACAGAGCTGCAGTGAACATCCTTGAATATATCTTTCTGTAGGATGGACTCCTAAAAGTTGAATTGCATGGTCAAAAGGTATGTCCCGCCCCATCTCAGCTCCAGAAGGGATGAAAACATAGCAAGAAACCAGCCAAAGCTGAAGGATTGAGAAGGGGAACTCCCTGGATACCCCCTTCCGCCCCTGGATAAGAAGAGGTGACCCAGCTAGTCCCAGGCATCCCAAGATGCCTCTCCTGGTCATCTTCTCCAGATTCACAGGCCCTCCTTATCTTCCTTTCTCCTGGTACTCCCACGCCTTTAGTGAAGTATATTTGACTGTTCCAGCCTTTCTCAGATGAATGCCCACAGTTAGGCCAGAACTGGAAGGAGGGAGGAGCGCCCCCTAGAGGCCAGATGGTGAGTAATAAGTCCCCAGGACTGTTCACTTCCTCCAGAATTTAAGTGTGTACCTACCTGCCTTTTTCTCCTCCATTTGGCTCCAGACCCTTGGTATTGTAGTTCACCTAGAGCCTGGGATTAACAACCCAATGTGACTCCCTTCCTCAAAATGGCCTGGAATCTCAGGCTGCTTCATTTCCCATAAAGGGCTCTATCTCCAGTACCCACATGCCCTGTGTGCCCTGTTCCTCGGTTCCATCCACCCTTTCCCACTAGGCAAGGGGGTCAGATCCTCTCCCACCAATGATCAAGTCCAGATTTCTTAAAACTGCCAAATCTGACTGTAAATATCAGAAACCCAACTCCTCCTAGCTTAGCAAAAGTGGGTACTTCTTGGTTAATTTCCTCAAAAGACAAGAAGGGCAAAGGGGGGCGTCACAGACACAGATGCTACAGTCCCAGATGCCACTACAACTGTCTCTCCATCCTGACACCTTGGCCCTGCAGACAAGATTCGCTCTGCTGCTGGAACCGTGGCTTCGGGAGCCCTCACTTCCGGTTTCACAGCCCCATGACGCCCCTCTCGGTTCCTGCTGCTGGAACCGTGGCTTCGGGAGCCCTCACTTCCGGTTTCACAGCCCCATGACGCCCCTCCCGGTTCCTGCTGCTCCACGAGAGCTCCTTGCCCCAAATTCCTATTACGGAGCGTCCCGGGGTGTCTGTCCCTACTCCCAGGACTGGCTTCATGGGCGCGACACCTGTGAGTCACAGGGCCCCGTGCTTACAAAGGTCTCCACTCTTGGTATAATGCTCAGCCACCACCATCTTTACAATTGTTGAGCAAGGAACCCCACATTTCCATTTTGCACTGAGCCCCACAAGTTCTGTAACTGGTCCTGTCTACCGCTTCTAAAAAGTGCGCTCTTCAGGCGTGAGTAAGGGAGAGAAACATGGGGGAGTGTGTGGGAAGAATGGTGACGCAGGAGAAACTCCTAGGGTCTCCCCCTACATCTCACCTTGTTATTTCAGAATGAAAGTCCTCGCCTGCCTCATCCCTGGACCCAGAGGCCCCCCCCCCCCCCACCCAGGTTCAGTCCTGGGTCTCCCTGTACCACCCCCACAGGTGGGACAGGCCTCAGAGACCATCTCCTCAGGAAACGGGCCGCAGAGTATCAGGTGCCCCTATAAAGACTCTTAAAAACAGAAAGATGTGGGGCCCTGGGTGGCTCAGTCAGTTAAGCCTCTGACTTCGGCTCAGGTCATGATCTCGCGGCTGTGAGTTCGAGTCCCACGTCAGGCTCTGTGCTGGCCGCCCAGAGCCTGGAGCTTGCTTCAGGTTCTGTGTCTCCCCCTCTCTCTGCCCCTCCCCTGCTCACGCTCTGTCTCTCTCTCCTTCAAAAATAAATAAATATTAAAAGAAATTTTTTTTAAATACAAAGATGCTTCTTCAACATGATAAAGTGTATTATGTCTAGCGAAGAGCTTTCAGAATATTTAGTAGTGAAGTGCTAGCAATCTTTCCGGGGCTGAGACTTAGTGGGTCTACTTCTAGAGTGTCCTAAGACCAAGAAGCCCTTGCCTTGAGCATAACTAATGGAAATCCGAAATCGAAGGGCAGCGGTCCTGGCTGCTATTATCCAATGCTGTCTAGACGTTCTGAGAAGTGCAATGAGACATGACTTAGAAATTAGAGTACAGATACTGAGCCTGGAGGTATCATTTATCATTAATAGCAGGTAATATAGCTTCTATCCAAGACACTTAGAAATCAACTCAAAAGTTATTAAGATGAAAGAGTCCCCTAAAGTGGCCAGATTCAAAATAAAGCAGTGATACCGTGGACGATCAATAACCAATCAGACGATACGATGACAAAAAGTCCACAAAGTGGTAGGTACTGGGTTGGCCATTATATGGAACCAAGTTTCCCCAGACCTCGCCTGGATCACCATGGTAGTCAGAACCCACATTTTCTGACTCTACCAAAGCAGGCCTCCAGCCTCCCACAGAGCTTCATCCAGTTACTTTTGGGAGTGTCTGAAGGTGGGTCTCAGGTGAGGTGGTGAGGTCACCCCATCATTAGCCCTGTCTCTGGGGCCCTGGCACTGACTCCCGGGGCTGGAAAGCTGAGGCCCTGGAGTCCTCAGGTGCCAAAGCTCCTCCAGGCTCCGGGCAAGTGGGGAAAAGGCACACCTCCAGGGTGACCAACTGTGGGCTCCGAGAGAATGGGAAAAAGTCACATTTCCGGGGTGACCAACCAGGTCTCTGTTTGCCCAAGACCCTCCTGAAAGTCCTGTATCCTGGGGAACCCCTAGTCCCAGGCAAACCAGGCTGGTGGGTCACCCTACATTTCCTTCACACACACACCCCCCACCATACACATGCAAATACACACACACACACACACACACACACACACACACACACGATGTGTCACATTGTCTCCTAGGCCCTGAAGCCACGCTGTCTGTGCCCTGTATCTCCCAGAGTTTATATCCGAGCAAGGAGCCCTTCCAAATTCAGTCCACAAAATTCCTCTGGGTCCTCAGACTCATGCCCTCCCTGGGCAGAAGGGAGAGATACCTGAGCCCTGTGGCTTCCCCTTCCCCTCCCTCACACGCCACCCTCTCCCTCCCTGCCCCGGTTGCGGCTAAACCTGAGCTCACGCTACACAGAAACGTCTCCACCTAAATCTCCCCAAAGCCCTGTGAGGTTGGCATTTTCATCCTCACTTTATTGGAGAGAAAATGGAGGCTCAGAGAGGTTAAGTAACTTGCCCTAGGTCACACAGACAGCAGATGGCACAACCAGGTCACAAACTCTGCCCCATCTGACACCAAGGGCCAACTTGTCCCAACGGTGCAAGAGCTTCCATGAAAATAAAGTCTGGCAGTGACAAGTTATATACGGGAAACTGAGGAGCCAAACATCACTGGTGCTTGAGAAGCAGAAAGTGAAATATGATATACCCCAGAGCAACTAGGGGCTGCTCCCTTCCCGGGATGAACGCGAGGCAAAATGCAAAGCCGCACAATGGTTACCAAAAGTATTTGGGGCTTTTTAAATGTCAGCCGCAATGATCATGAATCACTCCTCTTAGAGCTCTGAATCCAGAGTAAGCCTCCTTCTCCCCTGCCTCCTCTCCTGATTCATCAAGCCGCTTCTGCTGGCCTGAATCTCCCTTCCAGAGTTCTGGGTCGCAGCCCCCCTACCCGCCATGGGCTCATGGGAAAACTATCATTCCTTCTCTGGGGAGTTGTGTCCTGTGTAAGTGTCCCTGAGCTGCTGGCAGGGGAGAGAAGACTGGAGGGGGGGAGATTCTGGCCTCAGTAGCTGTGCAGCTAGAAAAAGTCAAGGTAACACGCTGGGGCTCATCATAACCAGGGTTCCGGATTCATCCCTTCGTGTACAGACCCTACCGAGCACCCAGCGTGTGTAAGCACTGGGTTGGGCACTGAAGATACAATGATGACAAAATAGCCCCAGCCTCCACAGAGCTCATAATCTGGGGTGGGAGGCAGGCATCATTCAACTTCACAAGACTATAATTACTAGCTGATGAGCTGTGACGACGTACAAGGAGCCCTGGGTATCACACTAGGAAATGACTTAATCTTGGACAGAGGCGAGTGAACACCAGGAAGTTTTCCCGGAGCTAAAACCTGAGTGGAGAGCTGTTTTTCTTGCTTGGCACCCATTCTTCCTCCTTATGAACTATACCTAATTCTCCTCTGGGAAACCAGTCGCCCTTGGTACCAGCTCAAATTATTTGCGTAGAACATTTAGGGTGTGCCGCTTTCCTGGCCACAGAGGTCGGTTTAGAGACAGGCGCATGAGCCGATCCAGAGCTAACGAGTACTGGTGTTGTTGGTTGAGCCCCTGATCAAGCCATACCTGAAGCCCAACTATGTTGGGGCTTTTCAGCTTTAATAGACAATGACTTCTGCCTTTGCGTAAGTCTCTTTGGGTCCAGGTTTTGGTCGCTTGCAACCAAGAATCCCATGTGGACTAGGAGGATGAGTCAGAAGTAACGAGATAAAAAAAATACGGGAGAGAACGTTCCAGGCAGAGGTAAGAGGAAACACAGAGTACAAAGGCCCTGAAGTGTGAGGAAAGAACAGGGTTAAGTGCAGGAACCGAGTCCCTTCTAAGCTTCTGGCCACCGTGCTAAAACTCTTTTATAATCATTTTCTTTTGAGCCTTCGCACCGATGCTCCGAGACAGATGTGTTGTCACTCCTGTTTTACCAATGTGTAAATGCAAGCCCACAGCAGCGAGGTGACTTGCCTAATGTCACAAAAAGGGCACGTGAGTAAACCCAGGCCCCTCTGATTCTGAGATCCATGCCGCCGATCTTCATCTCACGTAGTTCTGCTCCACGCATGATGTACGTCCGTTGACTCTGTCCCTCTCCCAACCACGACCAGCTGGCTGCTAGCTGGGTTCAGCCAGGGCAGGTGCTGAGGAGGTCCGAAGACAGGACAAAGCCACTCTGGCTCGAGCCGGGTGCACGAGTGGCAGCGGCTGCGGCTCGGTTGGTGGCAGCAGGGGTGGGGGGGGGGGGGCGGGGCAGGAGCACTAGCAGCTCAGCAGTGAGGTGTGTGGGCTCCTGGGGCGGCTTCCCGGTCCCTGGGGAGCACCCTTGTCATGCTTTGGGTCCTCCAGGCCTTCCAACACCTTTGTAACCAGTTCCCTCCTTTAACACTGCTCTGCCTGAAAAATCTCCAGTGGTTTCCGCTTGCCCAGCTGGCCGCTGATGACGTGGGTGGAGGGTGTGACCGCCAGCTGCTGCCAGGGTGGTCTGCTGGGGTCAAGAATTGGCAGAGGAGGCAGAGGTGGGATCTGGCCTTCGTCCCGTCTGCCTTGAGAGCTCCGAACCGCTGTGCAACTTGGCCTTCGGGTTCTGCCCAGGAGGAGGCGGACGGACACCGAGGGCCCGCCCGGGGTGAGCTCTAGAGAACTCCGTCTCAGACCCGCCAGGGGCGTCAGGTGATGCTAGCGGGAAAAGTTTGCACAGGGAACCAGAGTTTTAGTTCCGAACTGGAGGTCATCCAGGCCAGAAGCAGCAGGTTGTAATGAAACAGCGAGTCTGAGAGTCGGAACCGCACTGGCCCCCTGACTGCCACCAATTTCTGTGTGGCTTGACTTGGCGAAACCCCTCTTAGCCGCGCGTCCCCACCTACAAGAGAAGCTGAGCTGTGGTGGCGACATGGCCTGTTTCCTCCATCAGCTATTCTGGCCTCACCTCTTCTCTCTTCCCTTCACACGCTGCTCACCCCTTCCAGAGCCGGTCAGTGAGCTACTGGTCGGGGGGGGGTGGGGGGGGTGGTGGTCAGGGGCCGTGGGGGTGGGAGACGGGGGAGGGCGTAGTGTGGACAGAGGGTTTCTGGAAACGTTTCCATCCCTCTGAGAAAGACCTTTGGAGAGACATCTAACCATCGTCTGTCTCTGGAGCGGCTGGGTGAGAAGGTGATGCCTGGAGCTGTTTCAGCCACCTGGCCACCACTCAGGGCAGCTGCCAGCACCTGGGGATGGCAGGTGGAAAGATGGCAAGAGCCTGTGTCTCTGGAAAACAGTAAGGAGGTGGCTCAAAAAATTAAAAATAGAACTATCCTATGACGGAGCAATTGCACTACTAGGTGTTTATCCAAAGGACACAAAAATGCTGAATCGAAGGGGCACGCTCACTCCAACGTTTATAGCAGCGCCGAATTATGGAAAGGGCCCGAATGTCCATCGACTGACGAATGGATGAAGAAGATGTGGTTCACAGATACGATGGAATATTACTCGGCAATCAAAAAGAATGAAATCTTGCCGTTTGCAACGACATGGGTGGAACTGGAGAGGGTATTGTGCGCTAAGCAAAATAAGTCGTGCAGAGAAAGACAAATATCCTACGACTTCACTCACATGTGGAATTTAAGAAACACGACAGACGAACACAGGGGAAGGGAAGGAAAACTAAGATGAAAACAGAGAGGGAGGCGAACCATGAGAGACTCTTAAGTACAGAGAACAAAATGGGGGTTGCTGGAGGGGAGGTGGGGGGGGGAGGGGCTCGATGGGGGATGGGCACTAAGGAGGGCAGTTGTTGGGATGAGCATTGGGTGTTGTAGGGAAGTGAAGAAATCACTGGGTTCTACTCCTGACACCAATACCATACTATCTGTTAACTAGCTTGAGTTTAAATCCATTATATAAACAAATAGAAAGGAAAGAGCCTGTGTCATTGCTGTCCCAAGGCTAATCACAGAGCTGCTGAATTAACCCACCCAACAACTGAACTCCTTGCTAGGCAGTGTAATAAATTTCTGTTGTTTAAGCTCGTTTTTGTTGGGCCTTCCATTAGCTGCAGCTAACACGCTCTACCCTACACACTCAGCCCCCGATGAACCTCCCCGTCCCTTTTCGATCTAACGTTTTGTGATTCGAGATCTTCTCTTTTCAAAGAAGTAAACCGGGGCTCGGCAGGAGGGGAGTTGTGTGCCATCGTGTGTGTGTGTGTGCGGCAGCCAGGACCCCCCGCCCCCCACCCCCGTCTGCTGCACTCTCTCCCACGACACCCCTTTGCCCAAGCCCTTGTCACAGTGATGGAGATCAGCGCTCAACAGTCCTCGTTTCTAGGAAATGATCTGTGTTCCCACGTGACTATAGCTTCTCTGAGTTGAAGGGGACTAGAGGATTGGATGCAGATCAGGCTGGATAACGGTCCCCCCCTGGAACCTCCCCCTCTACATGTGTGACTTGGGACCCAGCAGAATACAGGAGTCCGAGCGGGGTCAGGACTCTTCGTCCCCAGCGTGTAGTTAGCACGCTTGGCAGTGACGGCTTGTGCCAGCTCCTGTGGGCCACCCAGCGACCCTGCTGCCAGCTGCAGCTGACCCAGAAGCTCAGAAGAGGGGGGGGGGGAGTTCAAAAAGGCTGCTCGTCCTTCTGAAGCCTTGAAAGCTTGCCGACACCCACATGAAGGCAACAGAGAGCGCACGGAATCCTGGTTTCTGACCAACCTTTCGTGGGAGACCAGACTTGTGTAAATTCAGTGTTCCCCTGGCCCATGGGAGCAACTTCAGAGGTTCCCCTGGTTGCTGGCCATCCGAGGGACCGAGCCTTGGAATCTCTTCTAAAGTTAGCCCAGTCCCAAAGTTAATCAGGAATCTCAGGAGAAAAGAAAGGGGAAGGATTCCGCCCCTCCACAGAGACTCAGGCACTCTGCTAGCCGGAGAAACAGGCAGAACCAGAGTCAGATCATTACAGCAAAGCCGTTTCTTTTTCTTTTTAACAAACCATGACTATTTAGGCATACAAAAACCGGGCTTTTGCCCCCCTCACAGTGCTTGTTCTTGAACCCCCCAAGACCAGGCCAGATTCTTGAGGTGCAGAGTGAGCGTCACAGAGGGTGCCTGCAGCCCAGAAGCCCGCCTTCCCTCTCCCCTACCCCAGGCTGATGGGCTAGGCTTCCTCTCCGGCATCAGACACGGGCTTTGGTTGCAAATCACAGAATCCAACCCCGGCTACCTTAGGCAAAAAAAGAACTTTGGGGAAGGGATATTGGGATGCTTTGGGCTGTAAGTGGTACACTAAGGGTAGGACCTCTTCTAACGAGAAGTCAGGCTACAGGTGGTTCTGGGACAGGTTTAGCAGCCCAGTGAGGTCCTTGAGGTCCCAGCTTCCAAGATGGCACCAGGGATTCCCCACCTTCTGGCATTCACATCCGTAAGTAGTCGCTCCAACATTAAATAGGGTTGGCCTGGGTAGCCACCAGGATACAGCAGAAACGACGGCAGGTGACTTCAAGGCTAGGTCCTAAGAGTCATCGTGGCTTCTATCTCGTCCTCTCTCTTGGGTCCCTCACTCCGGAGGCAGCCGGCTGTTGTGTGGTGAAGGTATTCAAACAGCTCTGGGGAGAGGCCCCTGTAGAAAGGCATTGGGGTCTCTTTGCCAAAGCCTTGTGAATGAGTCGTGGGGCAAGTGGATCGTCCAGCCCCATCAGGCCTTCAGAGGACTGCGGCCCTGATCCGCAGCTCAGCTGGAACCTCGTGGCAGGACCCGGGCCAGAACCACCAGCTTAGCCACACCAGCACAGACGTTGGACTGAGCGTCTGCGTCCTACCCCCACAACATCCATGAAGGAGGCGTCACGATCTCCCCAAGCTGCAGAAGAGGAAGCTGAGGCACAAGCAGGACGTGGCCAGGGTGAGATGCCACAAAGCCCTCTCTTCAAGAATTAGGCTGGGAGAGCCGGCCTCGGTCTGCTCGCCTGTACACGCCTCAGAAACTCCGTGTTCTATGACACCTGCTCTGGGTGCCCGGGCCTCAGTCATTCCTCCGGCACAGGGTTCTGCTGTACCCTCCAAATCACGCAGGAGTGGGCCAGAAGGGAAATCCCGACTCCCAGGTTCACTGAATCTGCACTTGCACATAACCCTGCTCGTGCCGTCATTCCTGGCCTGGCAGCCCTCCCCCCACCCCCGAAATCTCATCCACAAACCCAGACAAGTTCCTGGATTGCACAGGTGCACCTCAAGGCAGCATTTCCAGGAACGGAGATGCTTTGTTAGAAACAAAGCCACCCGGGACATGATGTAACTGCCCCGGAAGTAGGTTCCCTTCCCAAGGTGGCCCCAGGGAGGTCCCCACAGCAGTAAGTCACATGCAGGGCTGTTCCCAGCAACACCATCTGGGGCCAGGTTTCTCCCGGGGGTTTAGGCTTATGCAATTTTTTTCTAGGATTTAACGTCCTGTCTCTTTTTGGTCTCTATTTGGTCATTATTATGTGTATCCGAATGCATTTTGTGCTGCTCACCGGGAAATGGGCAAGAAGCAGCTAGACAGCTGGGAGGGGGAGGGGCAGAGCGGGACAGCGGGTCAGGCCGTCACTATTCCTTTAAGAATCCTGGGCTTTCGGGGCGCCTGGGTGGCTCAGTCGGTGAAGCCTCCGACTCCAGCTCAAGTCACGATCTCCTGCTTCATGAGTTCGAGTCCCTTGTGGGGCTCTGTGCTGACAGCTGGGAGCCTGGAGCTGCTTCAGATTCTGTGTCTCCCCCTCTCTCTGCCCCTCCCCTGCTCGTGCTCTGTCTCTCTCTCACTCAAAAATAAGTAAAAACATTAAAAGGGAGAAGGAGAAGAAGAGGAGGACGAACTGGAACTCTTGGCTTTCAAACTGCTTTCCAGGAAGGGAACCATTTTCTCAAAGGAAGCAGAAGCAGGAGCCACTGAAGCCCTCAGTGAGGCGGAGGCAGAACCGTCACCGGAGTCCCAGGGGCAGCCCTAAGGCACCTCTATGGGAGACGTTGAACGTTTCCAGGCCGAACCCCCCCCCCCCCCCCGCCCGCATGACTGGCCCACTTGCTCTGATTTCCAGCCCCTCCCACCCCCGGGATCCACCAAGGCTCCCGTCCTGTGTCTACACCATCAGGACTCGGTGTGGCTACAAGCAGCAGAAAACCCTACCTACCTAACAGAAGCTTAAACGACACGGAAATTTATTTTTCTCTCCAGTAAACGAAGCTCAGAGGGAATGATCGGTGATCCAGGCTCGGGTGATTCCGACCCAGGACACCTTGAGTCACACAGTCAAGGTGCGAGTGCCGCCCCACCCAGGTCAGTCCTGTGTGCTCACCAGCGCGTGGCTGCACCTCGAGGTCCCCAGCTGGCTGCTGTCACGCTCACATGCTGGCAGGGAGGAAGGAGGATGGCATGAGGAATGTGAGGGGACCCACTCTCCTGGTTCACCCAGGACTGAGGGATTTGTCAGGGCGTGAGACTTTCAGGGCTAAAATCAGGAGAGCCTCGCGCAAACCAGAAGTTGGTCGCCCTAGGAGAAGGGCCTGGATCCTCCCTTAAGGGCACTTTTGGGAAGTCATACAACGTGTCTCTTTCATCTCACCGGCCACAGTTGAGTCATGTGACCTCATCCAGCTGCAAGGGAGGCCAGGAAATGTTGATTTTATTCTGGGGGACCACACATTTAAATTTTTCTAATGTTTATTTTTGCGAGACGGAGACAGAGCATGAGTCAGGGAGGGGCAGAGAGAGAGGGAGACCCGGAATCCGAAGCAGGCTCCAGGCTCTGAGCTGTCAGCACAGACCCCAGTGTGGGGCTTGACCCCACCAACTGTGAGATCATGACCTGATTCGAGGTCAGATGCTTAACCGACTGAGCCACCCAGGCGCCCAGGGGGCACATATGTTTAATTAAACGCTCATTATAGCAAAAGAGGAGGGAACAACAAGCAGTCTCTGCCGGTTTTCCCTCTCTCATCCGAACCCACCCCTGCTCCCAGAGGCACCTCACGCCGTCCACTCAGCTGTGGCCTTTAGTTTTCTGCTTGGCTGCAGTTGAAATTTCCCTCCAACAATGCAGCCTCCAGCTCCCCCGGACGCCCGCAGCCCAGCCCGTCCTAAGTCCAGAACGGGAGACCTCCATGGATTGCTTTCATGGCAACGGCTTCCTCAACCTCCCAACCAAACTGCCGCCCAGGCAGGGGCGCTGGGCTTCCTCGTTGAGGAGCTCCAAAGGCAAGGGAGTCTCAAGGCTTGCGGGCCAGACCAAGGGGGTGACAACAATCTTCCCTTCCCTCCCCGCCAGTCCCCTTCCCTGCCTGCCTCCCTCATCTCACACCAGGTACTGAAGATACCGTGATAAGTGAAATGGACGCAGTTCCTGTGTCCACAAGCTTACAGACTAGCCTGGGGTCCAGATGATTAAACAGTCCTGTACAACAGGTATGACAAAAACCAAGCCAGGAAGTCAGGGTGCTATGGGAGGCCTGGAACAGATTCCCAATCTAGATCTAGGGACTCAGAGGGCTCCCTAGGGCACACGACCACATCGGGTCCTGCGGGACGGGTAGGAGTTGGGTCCTAAGGGATGAGTAGAGTGAGCGTCTGTGTCCTGGAGCAGCGTGTAGAAGAGCCACAGGCAGGAGAGAAGGTGGCTCCCCTGGGGGTGGGGGGGCCCTGGAGACAGCTCAGTGGGGCTGGAGCTGGGATGGGGGAGGGGAAGCGCTAGGAAGTGCTACGGATGCGACCAAGGGGGTCATCAGGGGCCAGATCACAACCAGCCTCATGAGCTGTGTGATGAGGAGATGGCACTTTGCCCCAAAGCACCACCCGGGCCTTTTGCTTCTTAACCACCCAGATGCGCTGACCCAGCGGGGCTGTGGTCCGGGGCTGCACCGGGTGGGTCCCACCATGAACTGGCCTACGGGCGCAGCTGGGCCCCTGGGAAGGTGTCCCGCCTGCTCACGCACGAGTTGAAGATGAGCCAGCCCTGCTCACTGCCGTGTTGTGGGGTGACGGGCCACTTTGTGAAAGGGCGTCCCAGTCTAAGCCACATGCCCACCACCGGGGACCCACCCCCTCCCCTGCTTCCAGCACCGGGTCCCTGCTTCCCCACCTCCCTCTGGTCAGGAAATGCTCTCTGATGGCCCATTCCAGTAGCACCTCGGGTCAGAGGACTTGGGAGGCCTCGGCCAGGGAATCACAACTGGTGGGGACCCACTCCTGGGCGGAGGGCATAATATAACCCCAGACTACGGGTCACACGGAGCGTCCCTTGCTGGTAGCTTCTGGCTTGCTGGCGCGGGCTGAGGTGGGTGGAGCCACGTGGTTAGGGATTGCAAAGCCCTGGTGGTTTGGCGTATGTCTTTATTTTCTCTAATTCAATTGAAATCCGACTCCGGGCCGCTATCCCACTGAGCTAGCAAGAAATTCAATCTCAGGCACATCACTGAGCTTCTCTTCCCCAGTGTTTGGTCAAGGTCCCGGAGTCTTAGTACCGAAGCCTTGGGGTGGCCCAGGACCATCCAGCAAGCCCTCTTGTCCGCAGGCTCTGGGGCGCCCCTTGGCCTGGAGGAATTTTGGGGGAGAGGTGTGAGCCCTGTGTCTCAGGCCCCCCCTCCCTGAGCGTACCCGCAGCCGTTCCCTCCAAGGCCTTGTCACCTCCTGGGCACTGCCTAGAATCAGGCACGGAATCTGTCCCCACCTTCCCTCTAGAGCTAACACTCTGCCCCTTTCCCTTCTACAGGGAAAGCCTCTCCCTCTCCCTCCTTGCTCTTCTCAAAGGCCCACCCTTTCTTCCTTCTCCTTCCAGAACATGTCACAGAGTCTCCATAGTCAAGTTTATTGCAGAAAGGAAAAAGAGCCAGTGACTTCCAGAAGCTTCAGTGTTCTGACCACTAAAATACTCTAGGCAAGGAACTACCAAGGGACTAGCTCCCTGCTTGAAAGAGCCGGAGGAGGGAGAGATACAAAGCAAATGAGCATCAGTAAATATTTCAAGCATCTTGCCTCCTCTGCATGATGAAGAATACGGCTCACGGGGGGGGGGGGGGGGGAGTGGGGGGCGCCTGGGTGGCTCAGTCGGTGAAGCGACCAACTTGGGCTCAGGTCACGATCTCGCGGTCCGTGAGTTCGAGCCCCGCGTCGGGCTCTGTGCGGACGGCTCAGAGCCTGGAGCCTGTTTCCGATTCTGTGTCTCCCTCCCTCTCTGCCCCTCCCCCATTCATGCCCTGTCTGTCTCTCAAAAATAAATAAAATGTTAAAGAAACAAAAAGTATATGTGTATATATATATATGTATATATATATAAAGAATACAGCTCTGGGGCGCCTGGGTGGCTCAGTCCGTTGAGCGTCCAACTCTTGATCTCGGCTCAGATCCTGATCTCATGGTTTGTGGGTCTGAGCCCTACATCGGGCTCTGCGCTGACAGCACAAATCAGATCCTCTGTCTCCCTCTCGCTCTGCACCACCCCTCCCCTCCCTCCCCATGCAGGCGCATGCACTCTCTCCCACGCGCGCTCTCTCTCCCTCTCTCAAAAACAAACATAAAAAAAAGAAAAGGATATGGCTCCTGACGTGACAGGTGCTGCTGTTGTCCCCTCCCCCTCCTCCTGGCTCCCTCGACAGCTGGCTTGCCTGGTGACTTGACCCCCTTCAGCTGCTGCTCCCATTGCGCAACAGACAAACTCAGATTCTAGTGGCTCACAGCCGCCGAGACTGATCTCCCCTTCGCAGTATAAGTCAGCTTGGGTTGCTCTGTTCCATGTGTCTCCTTCACCCTGGGGTCCAGGCTGGACGCAAAGGCCCTCTCTGACTCACGCCGTTCTCTAGGGAGGCGGGCTGGCTCAGCGGCTCGGAGCGTGGCCTTGCCCTCAACTAGGCCCGGGAGGAAATTCCAGCACTGTCAAAGTGGATGCCTAACACCTGCGAGTTAAGAGGGGCTCTTCTGATTTTACAAAGAAGAAATCCGAAGCTCAGAGAGGTTGATTGTCTTGCCCGAGGTCACACAGGGATCCGCGACTCAAGCATGGATCTGTCTGGCTCCAGAGCCCGCACTCTCGTTTGGTTCTGCCCTTCCCCCCCGACAAAGTAGAGTTGGGTCTGCCAGTTAGGCGTGGTGGACGGAGCACGGGCATTCAGCGCTATTTTCCCTCGAAACCCTGCTAAAAGAGAGCAGAGAAATAAAGGAGAAGGACAAAGAGAATGAGAGCAGGAACAATGGAGGCGGAACCAAAGTTTGGAAGATGAGAAGCAGAGGGAAGAGGGCAGCAAAGCTCAGAAAGCACAGCCCAGAGGAACCAAAGACACCTGTTACGGCAGGGGATGGGGCCGAGGTGGGACTCAGGGCAGGAGTCTGGGTTGAAAGCCTAGAGGCTCGGGCCCCTTCCCCGCCCCCAGAGCCAGGTGACTGCCCCTCCCCACACCCCAGGAGGGAATCAGGGAAACACGCCAGTGCAGGAGGAGAGGCACCGGGTTTTTTCGGGTTTTTTTAAGTTTATTTTTGAGAGAGAGAAAGAGCATGAGTGGGGGAGGGGCGGGGGGAAATAGAGGATCTGAAACGGCCTCTGTGCTGACAGCAGAAAACCCGACGCGGGGCTCGAACTCACGAACCGTGAGATCAGGACCTGAGGTGAAGTCGGACACTTAACTGATTGAGCCACCCAGGTGCCCCAAGAGGCACTGTACTTAAGAGGGATTAAGTAGGAGTTTTATACACTTGAATGTGGAGCACAACCTCCATCTACTCGGCGCCATTCCATTCCCAGGATTCTCTCTGAAACTGGACCGTTCTTCCCTAGAGAAACACAGTACCTCCCCTCCCCCGCAAAAAGAGACCTCTAAGTACTGTCGTTGGGGCTTTTCCCCACGAAATGCATGATCCCGGCTCAGTCACCCCACGGGAAGACCCACCGGTTAACAAGCTTCATCCCTTGAAGCCCCCAGTGCGCAAACAACTCCTCAGAGCCTCTCTGTTATGAATGCATGAGAAGTCAAGGATCACCATATATCTGAGGAAAGCACCCGGCTATGGAAGACAGAACAAAAACAAAGAAAACACAACAGAAAGTAACAGAGGGTCCAGAGACAACCCAGAAGGGCAGAGAACAATGCCTGAAAATCATTAATCCCTTACCGGCAGAGGCAACGTTATTACACTCCCCCAAACAGAAACAAGATATTGAAGACAAAGACAATCTAATCATCAGGAAAAAGCTTTTAAAAATTAAAATGATGGTGGGGGGGGGGGGGGGGGGAGTTGATAGAACAGTTGGAAGATAAGCTTAAGGGACAATTTCCAGAAAGCAAAGAAAACCACAAAGAAAGAGTCAACAGAAGAAAGGTAAGAAAAGTAGAAGATATGGGGCGCCTGGGTGACTCAGTCGGTTGGGCGTCTGACTTCAGCTCAGGTCATGATCTCACAGTTCGTGAGTTCAAGTCCTGCATCAGGCTCTGTGCTGACGGCTCAGAGCCTGGAGCCTGCTTCGAATTCTGTGTCTCCCTCTCTCTCTGCTCCTACCCCACTCACACTCTGTCTCTTTCTCGAAAATAAATAAACATTAAAAAAAAATTCAGAAAAGTAGAAGATAAACCCAAAGGGTCCAACGTTTGAATAACAGTTCTAGAAAGAGAGAAGAGGAAATTAAAGAGAGGAAATGACCCAAGAAAGGATCTAAAACTTTCCAGAGTTCCATGACATGGATTTGCTGATTGAAATTCCCAGCAGAGTGAAAAAAAAAAACAAAACAACAAACCCATTATGATATTAGAACACCAAGGATGAAGAAATGATCTAAAAGCTTCCAGAAATGAAGAAGTACATGAACGAGTGGTCAAGAATCAGAATGAATGGCATCAGATTTCTCAGCGTCAACACTGAGAGCCGGAATGCAGCTGGGTAGATCTTAAGACAGATCTCTTCTCTGTAAGAGAAAATGATTTCCGGGGGTAGATTCTATTCTGTAACAAACCAGCAACGCTGTGTAAGGATGGTATAGAGACATTTTCAGATAGACAATGCTTCAGAAAATTTTGTCTCCCGTGTATGCTTTCTCCTCCAAAGGGAGTAAACCAAGAAAGAGAAAGACGAGGAACCCC
Source organism: Lynx canadensis (assembly GCF_007474595.2). Classification (NCBI taxonomy): domain Eukaryota; kingdom Metazoa; phylum Chordata; class Mammalia; order Carnivora; family Felidae; genus Lynx; species Lynx canadensis. Next base: position 4,341,610 of record NC_044308.2, read on the forward strand.
AAAGTAGTGGATGCACGCAGGAGGAAAGTGCAGGAAAGCCCCGGGGTGATGGCTGTGTGGCAGGCTGGAGTCGGAGAATGGGGGGTGGGGGGCTCCAGGAGGAATGGCTCCAGGAAAAACGTGAATCAGACATAGGGTCTGAGCATTTGACTCTACAGAAACTAGGTCTCAAGGCTTTTGTCTTTTTAAAAAAGAGTGATATTCTTTAAAAATTTGGGGAGGGGGCACCTGGGTGGCTCAGTGGGTTAAGCGGCCGACTTCAGCTCAGGTCATGATCTCCCAGTTCGTGGGTTCAAGCCCCGCATCTGGCTCTGTGCTGACAGCTCAGAGCCTGGAGCCTGCTTCGGATCCTGTGTCTCCCTCTCTCTCTGCCCCTCCCCCACATGTGACTCTCTCTCTGTCTTTCTCTCTCTCTCTCAAAATTAAATAAAGATTAAAAAAATTTTTCTAAGTTCAGGGAGAATTGGGGCACCTGACTGGTTCAGTCAGAGGAGCCTGAGACTCTTGATCTAGGGGTTGTGGGTTCAAGCCCCCCATTGGGTGTAGATACTACTTAAAAATAAAATCTTGGGGCACATGGGTAGCTCAGTCCGTTAAGCTTTTGGCTCTTGATTTTGGCTCAGGTCATGATCTCACGGTTCATGAGTTCATGTTGGGCTCTGTGCTGAACATGAAGCCCGCTTTGAATTCTCTCTCTCCTTTTCCCTCTGCCCCTCCCCTGCTCGTGCTCTCTCTGTCTCTAAAATAAAAAATAAAATAAAATAACGGGGGGAGAATTCGTGACACTTACAAAGGACAGGAAGCAATAAAGAGGAAGCGAACACGGCGATCCATGAATCTGAAGATGCACATATTCTCCCCATTCTGACCTTCCTGACACTGACCCCCGCAAACGAGGGGGCGTCACAGTTTAGTCGAGAGCATCCTTAGTGCTGCGTGAATAATGGTGCGCTCAAGTTTCCGTCTTAGATCAGAAAAACTGGAGTAATCTCCAGAAGGAAAAAAGACACACGAGGATCGAGTGTGGTTACAGTGGGCCACGTGGCTCGTGAGTGAGCAAGATGCCCAGCCACAACGAGGTGGACGTGTGGTCATGGCATATGGCTTTCACCAAAAACTGTGGTATTGCCGTGTTGGGAGGAGGAAGGAAGAAGTAGGGCAAGGCGGGGGGGGGGGGGGGCATAAAAGAGTTAACATGTCACTTGCGTTATGGGGAGTAAAAAGACAGCCACTAAAGTCGCTAATTCAAAAACATAGCAGTATGAGTACATGATTCAGAAGTAGGTGGGTAAACAGCAGAAGGAGCGACGGAGGGAGTTTGAAGGGAAGAATTCAGGGCTGGGAGAATGGGCAGGGGACTGCTGGAGTTGTTTTCTGTAGTCGTTATCATTGATATAAACCTCACGGTACCATTTGACTTTTAAAATCATGCGGGACGGTTAAGCTTTGGACTCTTGATTTCAACTCAGGTCATGATCTCACAGTTCATGGGTTTGAGCCCCATGTTGGGCTCTGAGCTGACAGTGCTGTTCTCTCTCTCCGTCTCTCTCTGCTCCTCCCCTGCTTGTGTGTTCTCTCTCTCTCTCTCTCAAAGGAAAACAACCAGAACCATGTATATGTAGAACTCTGATTTGAGGCGAAAGAAGAAGGAAGCGAGGGACGGAGATGGTGCGACAGGATCCCCTGTGAATCCCAGCCCTTGATCGGGGCAGGGGTGTGGGGGTGGGGGCTTTGGGGGCGATGCCCCTTCCTGACATCCGATGTGACGGGAAACTGAGCACTACTGAAGGGACTCCTGTCACAGGGAGAGGGACTCTTCCTGCCGTGGTGCCGTGGGTCCTGCCAGGAGTACTTTCTTTCCAGCTCCTACCCTTCTTCAGAGGCACTGCCCTCCCCAAAGGAAGGAACCTCCCAGCAGCAGCTACACCCAGGCCCTCCGGGGGATCTGCTCTCTGCAGCCTTGGGGCCCAGGATCCGTGCGGGGCTGGGGTCCACCGCAGCCCTGCTGAGCCGGGGGACCCCCTCTCTCGCTTCGCCCTGGGAGGCTGGGAAGAGCTGGGAGGGAGCAGGCAATGCATCACCCCACCTGGTGGACGAAAGGAAGAATCACTACTTTGCTACTTCGTTAACGCACGATGGTCCTCAATTTTATCTTCCTTGCACTTGAAGACCCTCCGTGACCAGACACCTTCAATGCCTGCCCTGGAGCCGCTCCGCTTGTGCGTTGCTGTGTCATAAGCCGTCCCAAACCTAGTTGCATCAAACAGCCACCGTCTATTATGCTCTAGGATCCGGCGTGCCTGGAACTTGGATGGGGGAACCACAGGGCTGGACTGTCTCTGTTCCTTGATGCCTGCAGCCCCGACTGGAAAGACTCCTCGGGCTGGGGGCTGGAACCAGCTGGAGGCTTCTTCATGCACATCTAGCATTTCAGCTGGCGGGGGGGGGGGGGGGGGGGGGAGGGAGGGGACTACTGACCTACTGACTCAGTGCCCACCGGTCACCCCTCCACGTGGCGTGGCTTCGGATAGTGAGACCTCTCACATGAGTGAGTATCCCAGTGAACCAGAGCAAAGCTGCCTGGCCTTTTATGACCCAGGGCTACAGACTGAATGTATGTGTCCCCTCCCTCCCCCCCAAGTTCATGTGTGGAAATCTTAATCCCACCGAAGTGGGGCCTTCAGGAGGTAATTAGGTTTAGATGAGGTCGTGAGAGTGGGGCCCCTGTGACAGAACCGGTGCCCTCAGAAGAAGACAAAGAGAGACCAGAGCTTTCTGTCTCTCTCCCTCTGCCACGTGAGGACACAGCCAGAAGGTGGCCATCTGCAAACCAGGAAGAGGGCTCTCACGTGATAACAAATCGGCCAGCCACTTGCCCTCGGCCTTCCCAGCTCCAGAACTGTGAGAAATCAATGCTTGTCATTTAAGCCACCCAGTCTGCGGTATTCCGTGACAGCAGCCCAGGTTACCTGGGACAGCCAGCCTCAGAAGGCCCATAACGCCATTTCCACCAGACTCTATTGGTCTGAGCGGTCACACGCCCGCCCAGGAAAGGAGAGGAGACACACGCTGGCCTCTGGGTGAGAGAAAAACTTGGTGCCACCTTTTAAAACTACCACAGAGGCCGAATACTAGTAGTCAGAGTAAGAAAGATTTACTTTTTTTTTTTTTTTTTTAACATTTATTCACTTTTTGAGAGACAGAGACAGAGTGTGAGCAGGGCAGGGGGCAGAGAGAGAAGGAGACACAGAATCTGAAGCAGGCTCCAGGCTCCGAGCTGTCAGCAACAGAGCCCGACGTGGGGCTCGAACTCACCAACTGTGAGATCACGACCTGAGCCGAAGTCGGACGCTCAACCGACTGAGCCGCCCAGGCGCCCCAAGAAAGATTTAAAATACTTTACACATCTATCTGTTGGCTGGGTAGATTAATGAGGAAGCCAACGTATTATGACAGGTAAGAGTCTAAGATTAAAATCAAACACAAATGGGTTCAAACCCTGGCTCGGCCATTGTGTCCCAGAACAAAACACTTGACCTCTCTACATCTCAGTTTCCTCACTGGCAAAATGAGGATAATACCTACCTGTAGGGCTTGGGTATGGGTTTTTGTCCTTATTTTGAGGATTACACAGGACAGCATACGTGAAGAAGGGTGCCCCAAGCATTCAGAAAATGGTAGCCTCTCTTCCCTAAGGTGTTTCAGAAGGTAAAATTCGTTATTTCTATCATCTCAGACTTGCTGAGATATATTACCACTGCACATTTTTACAGATGCGTGGAAACAACAGGTGCTTCTCTTCAGAGGACAACACCCGCATTCTTTTGGGGAACTGCTTATCCCCCCGCCCCAGCCCCGCTCCTGCAGCCAGCCGGTGCCTCCCGGTCCCAGCGACTGCTCGAGGAGTTGACAAAAGAGCCAGACTGGAACAGTCACATCCTGCCTTCCACCTTCATGGCTGGTCTGGAGGAGGGCCGTGACCCCAGAGGATCAGTCACACTCCTGGAGATTTGCCCCTTGATTGTCAACTAGCTGTTAGGGAAGCAGGCTACCGTGTGATTCCACGATAATCTGACAGCCATGATCCCAGCCTTATGGAGAAGCCAGTTCAACAGAAGGAGGCCACCGTGCAGGAAGACACAAACACAATGAGAAGCCAGGACTGCGTGACGTACACGGAGCATCCCGGTTCCGTGAAGTCCTGGGTCCTGGGACCCACCTGCGTCTTTCTGGAGACATGGCCCGCCCCTTCCTTCCCTCCTAAGCTATTTGGTTTGCTTGCTGTCGTTTGCAACCACAAAAATTCTGAGTCAAGTACCACCCTGATTGATATATATTTTTATTAGAAAGGTAAATTGTTCATAAACTCCAGCACTTTCACTGCTACGAGGAAACAACGTAGTTACTGACGCACCTCGCAAGTGATAAAAGGGTTGAGAGCTGCTGACTTGAGCTTCCTGAAAGCTTATCACCGCTGCGGTGGTTGAACACGAGTCACTGAACAAGGAGAGTCTTCAGTAGGAAAGCCTCCTCCTTTTCCTTGCTGGGTGTCGGGCTTTCTTATCTCTGGGTTGTGTCCTAACAAGAGGACCCTGGGCCCAGCCTGCAGGTGTCTTGCTTGGCTCAGGGCTGTGGTCAGTGGAGGAGGGATGGGGTCTGGGCAGGGGGGGGTGGGGGGGGGGGTACTGAGCCACCCCAGCCCCAGGCTGAGACAAAGAAGATTTGAGGAGATTAGACACATGTGCCCTTGGGGCACTGCCCGAGAAAAGATCCCTTGAAAGCCCTGTGCTTTGATACAGTTCATTTCTCCTCTAATTGAGGCGTTGGCTTTGGGAGAAAAAAAAAAAAAAAAAGTTTGGTTAGAATATAAACAAACGTTGTCTCTAAAAGTAGAAAAGAATCTTATTCAGAAGCTAAGTTTCAGGAGATAAAAGCAATCTTTAGTTTATAAAGTGAGTTTCCCATCCCATCCATAACTGACTTTTCTTTTCCATGGAAAGAAAAACAAAAACGGTCTCCTTGGGGAAAACAGTGTCCTTGGTCCGTTGGAGCTGAAGCACCGGGGAGGCCGGGCCGCTGCGCCCCACGTCTCCCCGAGCTCACCTCCGAAGGCTGAGACGCGGTGTTTCCCGACCCCGAGGAGCGTTTCTGACGTTCCGCGCGCCAGTCCGGTGAGCGGCTGTGACCCATGGTTATTACCTGTCTCACAGATGAGAAACCCGTCCTATCTTGAAAAGATGGGAAAGGGGTCTGTCCGGAAAGGAGGCAGGTAGCAACATAAACCTGCTGTTGAAATTGACGTGAAATCTCTTCCATACAGTCCTTGTGAGGCGGCCTCTTCCTTGTTCTTTGACACTGTGAATATAATTTGCAATGTGTGCTACGTGAGGGGGAGCCGGCTGGAGACTGGGGAGGAATGTCCTTCTTCTAGTTCCGTCCTGCTGTTCTCCTAGAGGAAGGGGCTGAGATCCAACTGGGCAGAGGCTGCATTGTGGCTTGGGCCACATCTACAGGTGGGCCAGCAACAAAGGCGGGTCAGCCTCTTTCCGGTTTCCTGCCTCCGTGGGCCCGAGATGTGACGTTGATCAGACCCTACCTCGCCCCCTCTTTCCTTCTTTCTCTTGCTGTTGCTTTCCTGCCACCAAGCTGTAAAAATTAATAGAGGGGACTTCACTAGAATGGAGTCAGGAGGTGGGCAGGGGGGAGCTCTCATGCAAACCCAGCAGGGAGAGACAGACCTTGTTCACCTTGCCCGTGGTCACTACTTTGCTGCCCCCAGCAGGAGGAAGAAAGGCTCTCGTCCTCCTCCTCCCCCCGCCGCTGCCCAGCCAATGACAGGCAGTCACAACTGAGTCAACGAGAAGCCGCCATTATATCCAACCCCCAGTTTATCCCGATGGACTTTGTGTTTACAAGAGCCTTTCCTCCATAAAAGAGCATACTCTCCTTTGCTCTTGCTTGTCCTAGATTGTAATTCTCCGCCATTCTCAAATAAACCCATCTCTTGCTGGTAAAATAACCAGAGTTGAATGTTTAAGGTCAGCAAAGCTAATGTGGAAAATTTTGCAATTTGGCCACGTGGTTCTCTCTCCACTTTCCCTCACACATGTATCAGGAATCTCTCTTTCTTCTTCTATTTAAAAAGTTTTTTTTTTAATGTTTATTTATTGTTGAGAGACAGAATGCAAGCAGGGGAGGGGCAGAGAGAGAGGAAGACAGAGAATCCGAAGTAGGCTCCAGGCTGTCAGCACAGAGCCCGACACGGGGCTCAAACTCACAAACTGTGAGATCATGACCTGAGCCGAAGTCAGAGGTTTAACCGACTGAGCCGCCCAGGTGCCCCAGGACTCTCTCTTTCTTCCAACTCTTGGTGGCAGGTGGGCGGTACATTCCAGATTTGGATTTTGTCAGAGGGAATCGTCCTGTTTAGGTCTCTAGTGGAATGCACGGACTCCAAATTGCCAGGGAATCAGGGATGCCGGGGAGGGTGGGCACCCGGTTAAGAATATCTCGTTTCCCATTTGTTCGTCAGGAGCCCCACAGGGAAGAGGCGAACTTGCTCTTTCTTTCTGCCTGTTTTGCTCTTCCTGTCCAGTGGCAGCGAGTGTGTAAACAGTGCAAGAGATGATGTGAGAGACGATGACATAAACAAGAGAAACATTTTTCCTGTGTCACATGGAGTCTGCACTGTCACAGCAGCCCTGCTCTCCAAAGACACCAGGGTCCAGGCTCTGTCTAACTCGTGGCCGCCCCATCCCGAAGGTATTGACCTCATCTCCTTCTAAGTGGGCTCATCCCCCCACCTGTAGTCCGAATGGCATGGAGCAAGACTGAAACGCACTGGGGACGTAGACGATGAGCCCTTTCATCTAAGGCTACAGACTTGGGGCCGACCAACTGTTCTCGTAAGCCCGGTTTTATGGGAATATAGCCTGTCTCGTTCACTCATTGCCTAATGGGGCTTTCAAACTCCAAGGACAGAGTTGAGCAGAAGCAACAGAGACACTCTGGACCACAAAACCTAAAATGTTTACCATCTGGCCCTTTAAGAAAAAGTCTGTCGAGGGGCACGTGGGTGGCTGAGTCGGTTAAGCATCCAACTTTGGCTCAGGTCGTGATCTCGCGGTTCTGGGTTCGAGCCCCACATCAGACTCTGTGCTGACAGTGTGGAGCCCACTTGGATCCTCTGTCTCCCTCTCTCTCTCTGCCCCTGCCCCCACACGTGCTCTGTCTCTCTCTCAAAAATAAACATTGAAAACATTTTTAAAAAGAAGAAAAAGAAAAAGCTTGCTGACCTCTTCTCTAAGAGCAAGATCCGGAGGCTGCCGACTTAACCACAGGCTGTTGACTGGACCTTAGTCACATGGCCACACTGAGCTGCAAGGAAGGCTGGGAAATGTAGTCTTTATGCTAGGTGGCCATTTGCCCAGCAAGGCTTAGTTATTACTAAAGGAAAAAGGGGGAGAATGACTTTGGGAGGACAACCAGCTATCTTGCCTATGCTGGGTCATGGGTCCTACTCATTTACCATCACGTTGGTTTCCTGGGTCATCTCTGCCTGCCTTCCTCATTGGGATGTTTTGTGCAGCAGAACCAGATTTCTGTTCAAGAGCTGACTTACCTCTCAGAGTCTGCTTCCTGAACGCCCTTACCTTCACGTGCCTGGCTGTGCTGCCTCCCCTTCGCTTCGAGTCACAAAGTCTCTGCGGGCATGGTTCCTCCTGCTTCACTGCTCCACATCTTTGACAGAACTTGGTCCAAAGCAGCAATATCCAGGGTGCCCGGCCGGCTCAGTCGGTAGAGCGTGCGACTCTTGATCTCGGGGTTGGAAATTTGAGCCCCACGTTGGGTGTAGAGATTACTTAAAAATAAAAATCTTGGGGCGCCTGGGTGGCTCGGTTGGTTAAGCGTCCGACTTCGGCTCGGGTCATGATCTCACGGTCCGTGAGTTCGAGCCCCGCGTCGGGCTCTGTGCTGACAGCTCAGAGCCTGGAGCCTGTTTCAGATTCTGTGTCTCCCTCTCTCTCTGCTCCTCCCCTGTTCACACTCTGTCTCTCTCTGTCTCAAAAATAAATAAACGTTAAAAAAATTTTTTTTTAAATCTTAAAAAATGTAAATAAAAGCAGCAATTCTGTTCCCCTCTGGGGATGGAAATCATCCTCCAGGCAAGTTAGGAAGTTGTTGCACCCTTGATGGTGCATAAGTAGGAGTCCTAGCAGATGTCCCAGTGGGTAAGGTCCCGCCCACCCCATTCCTATCCTATTTCTGGTCCCACTAGTGCTTTGGGATGGGACTTTCTCTATTGTCTCCTTCCATGACATTTCACCCTCGACACGCAAGCCCTCGGCTTCGAGAGTTTCTGAAGCAGGCACGTGTAGCTTCTTAACCCTCTCCTAATAGATCCGTCTCTTTTAAATACCCTCTCCCTGGGCCACATCCAATCTCTACTCCCATCACATCATCTCGGTTACGCCCATGAGATCATGTTTATCAGCTGTGTTCTGGCTTCAATCTGGAACTTGCTCATGACTCATGCATTGTCTGCATTTGAGTGCAGAACAGCTAAGAATCGGGTCTGGGGCAAATTTTGAAAGCATTATGTGCTATGTGAGAAGCAAGTGACAGGTCTAAAGGTCCCAGCTCAGAAAAGGGAAGCCTGGATGCTTGCCATCTTCAAACAGTTGAAGAGCTGCCATGGAAAAGGGATTAGAACACTTCTATAAGGTTTCTGTAAGATTTGACTTTTTAAAACCAACTAGCGGGGCGCCTGGGTGGCTCAGTTAGTTACGCATCCAACTTCAGCTCAGGTCATGCTCTCACAGTCCGTGGGTTTGAGCCCCACGTCGAGCTCTGTGCTGACGTCTTGGAGCCTGGAGCCTGCTAAGGATTCTGTGTCTCCCCCTTTCTCTGGCCCTCCCCCACTCATGCTCTGTCTCTCTCTGTCTCAAAAATAAAAATAAAACATTAAAAATAAAAAAATAAAACCAGTGAGCAAGTATGCCTTTGGTAAATAGATCTAAAATAATAGTTGTTTTAAAAATCCAATAAAGATACATCCATGAGATGGGACTCGTTCTGAACAGCCCATAATGGCAGGGCTGGGATCAAAGGGAAACACTTTTTGATATAAAATCAAAAAGGATCTGGTAAGAGGTGGAACTGTCCAGTGTGAAATGGGTTGCGTGGACAGGTAGTGAGATTCTGGTTTTGATAGTACTCAAGCTATAATAACCACTGGGCTGCGAGCAGAATGACGACTTTGACCAAGTGGCTGTCCTGGGCAACAGCCTTCTGATTACAAAGTGAAAAGAACTTTCTCACATCAACCCAGGTTAGAGGGGAGTTTGGTAAAGAATTCAGCTCTCATCAGCTCTGAGGGGAAGTGAGTAGCTGGGCTCTGGGAGGGATGGGAATGAGATCAGCTCTGAGCCAGCCCCACTGTGGTGACTCAGCTCCCAGCTGTTTCTATACTTTCCTGAGAATCTGAAAGGCCATTGGCAAGACTGTGGGTCTGGGTTTCCCAGAGTCACGTGTTCAGCCCTGGTTCAATCAGAGGTGGTTATGAGGGTTGGAGTCTCATGCTTTGAACATAAAATCACGGTGACAGAGGAGCATCTGGGTGGCTCAGTGGGTTGGGTGTCCAACTTTTGATTTCAGCTCAGGTCACGATTTCGAGGTTTGTGGGTTCGAGCCCCTCATCGATCTCTGTGCTGACAGTGCAATGCCTGCTTGGGATTCTCTATCCTCTGTCTCTCTCTCTCTGCCCCTCCCCTGCTGGCTCTCCCTCTCTCTCTCTCCAATATAAAAAGAAATTAAAAAAAAAATCGTGGTAACAGAGAACATCCATGCAATGGGTATAAAAGTTCTCAGAAAAGTTAGGAGGGCAGACACCCTCAAAGTGATTTTTAGGATCCTGTCCAAACTCAGGGTTCACTAATTCTGAGTCAAAAGTAATTCCAAGCAGGTGATGTTCTTTCTGTAGCTGGAAAGAGGGCGGGACTAACTCATCTTCCTCTGGAGGCACGAATGGGAAGTACGGAGAAGGGATGGGAGAGGTGACAGCAGGGCCATGGGGAGAAGCGGTGGAAGATGAAGAAATCGCCGTGGTCACCTCAGTCTTTCGTGGGCTGCCTGCTGGGAAATGCATCGTCCAGATCAGAGCTGCCCACGGGCTGAATTATAAGCCGTCCTGAACTTCCGTCAGTGCATTGTTAAAATAAACTTCCAAACTTTAGAATACTTTGAGGTACCTAGAAAGGCTGCACAAATCGTACAGAGCTCCCGTCCATCCCGTCGTCTCCCCTCTCGTTAACCAACCTCTCCCATCACAACGGCTCACCGTCACAACTGACGGACTGATGCTAACGTGTTTCCATCTAAACTCCGTACTTGACTTGGACTTCATGAGTTTTTCTCTAAGGTCATTTGTCGGTTCCAGGATCCCATCCAAGGGCGATTGGCTCCTGGGGCTTCCTTAACAAACCACCACAAACCCGGTGGCTTAAAACAACAGAAACGTATACTCACAGTTCTGGAGGTCGGAGGCCTAAATCAGTAGGGCATGGGCCCTCTGAAGGCTCTGGAAGAATCCTTCCCGCTGCTTCTGGCTTCTGGTGGCTCCAGGTGTTCCTTGGCTCGTCCCCATGGCGGGGGCTGTGCCTTGGAGCTGATGACTCCAAGCTGCTCTTATATCGTCACACAGACTTCTTGGTGTATTTCCAATTTCCCTCTCCTTTCTCTTATAAAGACACCAGTCATTGAATTTAGGGCCCACCCTAGATTCAGGGTAATCTCCTCTCGAGATCGTTAACTTAATCACATCCGTAAGACCCTATTTCCACCTGAGGTCTCATTCACAGCTGTTGGGAGTTGAGACTTGGACATATCATTTGGTGGCGGCGGGGGCGGGGAGACACAATCCACCCACTACAATACCACATTATACCGAGTCACCCTGTCTCCTTAGAGTCCTCGGGACTGTGAGTGTCTCAGACTTTCCTCACTTCTCGTGACCCTAAGAGTTCTGAGGATTGCTCACTGGTCAGATGTTTTGTAGACTTTTTTTTTTTTTGGCAGTCTCCGTACCCAACGTGAGCCTCGAACTCATGACCCTGAGATCAAGAGTCTCACACTCTTCCTATGGAGCTAGCCAGGTGCCCCCAACGTAAACTCACGCTCAATTTGAGTTCGTCTGATGGTTTTCTCACGGTTAGATTGGGGTTATAGGCCTTGGGGAGAAAGGCCACAGAGGTGAAGTGTCGCTCTCAACACGATATATCAGGGGTGTATGTTATCACCTGGATTTGTTACTGATGATGTCAACCATGATCACCTGGCTAAGGAAGTGTTTGCCAGGTTTCTCTACAGCAAAGTTACTTTCTTTTTTCTTTTTAAAATTTTTTAACGTTTATTTATTTTTGAGAGAGAGAGAGAGAGAGAGAGTGTGCAAGCAGGGGAGGGGCAGAGAGAGAGAGGGAGACACAGAATCCAAAGCAGGCTCCAGGCTCTGAGCTGTGAGCACAGAGCCCAACGTGAGGCTCGAACCCACAAACCAGGAGATCATGACCTGAGCCAAAGTCAGACCCTTGGCCTACTGAGCCCCCCAGGAGCCCCCCAGATGCCCCCTCTATAGCAAAGTTCCTTTCTTACTCTATTTCCATTCTGCACTCTTTGCAAGCAAGTCACTAAGCACAGCCACACTTACGGGGTAGGAGGCTGTGCCCCAGCCCTTGAGGGGGCAGCATCTGCATAAACTATTTGGCATTCTCCTACTGTGTGTCATTTTACATGCCTTCTCTTATCTGGAAGGCGGGTGTCCTGGATTCCGACCAGAGTCCCATAGCCTTTTCGCACATCTCCTTAGAGATGAGTTTGCAGGACAATCATCCGAGCAGACAATTCTCAGACAAGTTTTCATTAACAGAAACTACTATAGGACGATGCCATTCAAAGCACGGAGTGGTGTGGCCCGCGTCTGTTTATAGGTCTGTAATCACATAATAGATACTCAAAGTGGCATTCAGAAACTTCATAGCAATTTGACAGAATAATTGCATGTTTGTTGAAGCTAGCAATAAAGAACTGGGGCTTGTGTGGCATATGACTTTATTACTATTAACTTTTATTGTCTTTTACGCAAGACTGGTCCAGGGCGGATTGGGGGGGTTGGTCTTTGGCACGGACTGTGGGCCACGCTGTGTGTGCGCCTCACGTGGGGTTCGGTGTTCCAGGCTGCTCCCTTCCCCTCATCCAGCTCCCCAGATGTGAGGCAGAGGCCTGGGCCCACTACCGGGCCACTGTCTGGGCCTCGTGGTGTGACCGCCCCCCCCCCCCCCCCGCTGCCTCCCAGCTCCCGGGCCGGGCCGACAGTCCCTCTGGGCCCCCCCTCCCCAACCCAGGGAATAGACATGCTCCCCGTCTGTGTCGGCTCCACGGCCGGTCCCGTCTGGGAGACATCTGCTCTCACCACGCTCTGGGCCTCAGGCCTTTCTGTGAGTGAAGCCCATTCAGTTCGTTTTGCTGGTGGTTGGTCAGGCACACGCAGGGGGCAGCAGGAAGGGGGACGGGAGCCTCACATCCATGAACGGCTTCCAGTGTAGACCTGTGCTGACATCTCCAAATTAGGTCAATTGTAGCATCATGTTGGCTGAAAAAGGGTCATTAGACCACCCCACCAGGACTTAATTTAAAATAATATATATCTTAAATGTTGATCGTCATTACACTACATACAGAAAAGCACAGGATCCGGGGCCCTTAAGGTGGCTCAGTTAAGCGTCCGTCTTCGGCTCAGGTCATGATCTTACAGTTTGTGGGTTCGAGCCTCACGTCGGGCAACGTGCTGACAGTGTAGAGCCTGCTTGGGATCCTCTCCTCCCTCTCTCTCTGCCCCTACCTCACTTTTGCTCTCTCTCTCTCTCTCTCTCTCTCTCAAAATAAATAAACTTAAAAAAGAAAAATTTAAAAAAAGCACAGAATCTACATATTTCAAGAAACCTAATGTATATATAAAAAAAGAAACCTACTGTACAAAAACATGCAATCACAGTAACATGTTTGATATCAATAAAAACGGCTTTTTAAATTATTCAGTTGGGCTTTAGCTGAAAAATAAATCCCGTCATTATCTTGTGGGTAACCCAATATTACAGTGTATTCTGTGTTAAAATATACGACAGTATAAATCATAATTTTTATAATCCTATTCCGGCATTATTTTCATTTTCCAATGTACTAAGAGCCTCCAACAATGTCATTGGCCAGGCCACCTACGGACGCCCTAGAAGTTCTGCGGGAGATCTTTTCCCCTTCCCTCCTCTCAAGGTCATCTTACCGGGAGCCACCTCCTGTCTCTGGCGAGGCTTCCCTTCCCAGCCAACCTTCTCGGAGGTACATGCCAGTCCTTAACTTATCAGAGTCTGGTTTACTGCTGTCCCCTTGTCTAGCTCAGAACCTGGCACATAGTAGGTGTTATGGACTGAACTGTGTTCCCCCCAAATTCATGTGGAAGCTCTTACCTCCGATGTGATGGTATTTGGAGATGGGGCCTCGGGGATTACGTAGGGTTAGATGAAGTCGTGAGGATGATGTTCCCATGATGGGATTAGCGCCTTTACAGGAAGAAACACCAGAGAGCTTGTAGGTCTCTCTCTACCTCTCTCTGTGTCTCTCTGTCTGCCAAGTGAGGACACAGTGGGAGGGTGGCCATCTGCAGCCTGGGAAGAGAGACATCGCCAGAGACAGGTCGTGCGGGCACCCCGGTCTTGGGCTTCCGGCTGCCAAATCGATGACAAAACAAATTTGTCGTTTGAGCCGCCCCATCTGTGTCGTTTTGTTACGGCAGCCCGAGCTGACTGGTGCAGCCGGTCCGCAGCGTATATTCCTCGCCCGAGTAAACAAGCAATGCATAATCCTGGAGCACACAGATCGCGGACACAGGCCTCAGTCTTCGCAAGGATCCCTCTCTGCTCCGACGCCCTTAACGTCTAGAGTCTTTTCCAAAAGCCCCAGCCCTTTCCAGGCCAGGGACACAAAATCAATGCCAGCTCGGGTTCTTAGTATCCATTTCTTAGCACAAGGGCAGCAAAGAGTTCTCTCCCGAAAGGGCACCCCGAGTCTCAGTGGGCTCATCCAGCACCGCACCGATGGGGATTCTGAAGCCCCTTCCGGGTTCAGTGTGGGGAGTGCTGTGATTGATTAGCAATGTCTGTCCTGGCTGTGGAGGGCGCAGGTGGAGGCTTCTGTGCCGAGCTCGACTCACAGCTGCCGCCTGGGATGCAGTTAAGCATGGGCATTGGCACCAGCCTCGGTGCCTTCTCCGGGCAGAATCTGTTTGCAGGCCCAGCCTCAAAGGGCTCCCAGCTTCTGCAGGTGCCCAACGAGGAGGAAGGAGCACGGGGGTGGGGGGAAGGCCTGGCGACTAAGGAGACCTTAATTCTGTGCCTGCCCCTCGATCAGAGCAGCGCTGAGGGCAAGTGTGAGCCCACGTGCATGTGTCCTTAGGGCGCGGGGCACACGCAGGCTCTGGTGCCTCTGAGACAACTTGCAATTCTTTCACGTGTGTTCATTCGTGGCCTTTCGTGGGCCCAGCCCTGCACTGAATCCCAGGGGAGAGACAGAAGCACGGGGAGCCCCGTGGCCAAGGGGCTTACGGTCTTCCAGGGACATGTGTGCAGGGGTCCCAGGGAAGGAGGGCGGGGTGGGGGGCCCTCAGGCAGCTCCGTGACCCGACGGACAGGCGGGGAAGGGGCCGGGTCTGATACGGGGAAATGGTTCGGTTCCCGTGGGAGGGTGGCCTGTGACAGCTCAGGGGGACCTGGGGCAGGGATAAGGGCCTAGACACGGGGTGTGGGGGTCAAGCCAAGGCTCCAGTCTGCAGAACTAAGGGGAAGGACTCAGGCCCTGAGGGCAGCCTGTGGGCGTCCCAAGGAGCAAGGCCAGTGCCCGGTGGAGCACACTCCCTGACAGAGCAGAGCGGCTGCTGCCTCAGGCCAGCGCTGGCTCCAACTGGGAAGCCTGATCGGCCAGAGGTGAGTGAGGGAGCGGCGGCCACAGGGACAGGTGCACCACAGGCCACTCCCCCAAAGCTGCTGGGGAAGTGGGAAGTGAGGTAGGAGCGGCAAAGGCAAAAGGGAGAGGGGCAGGGCGTGCTGGGTGACGGGGACGCCACAAACGAAGGCTCAGAGGCAGGGAAGACGCATCAGAAGCCTGACCCAGCGGAACAGCAGGATTGGACTGGGGAGAAAAGGCGAGGGGAGGAGGTAAGGACAAGTCCCCCACCCAACTGAGTTCCTTGAATGTTAGCAAGCTAGCCGGGAGGTTAAACACAGCTTGTGAACCCGGATGGCCTGGGTTCAAATCTTGCCTCTTCCTCTTCCTAGCTGTGTCGCTTTGGGCGAGTTACCTAACTTCTCTGGGCCTCTGATTCAGCCACCAGGGATACTAACAGTACCTGACTTCATAAAGTTGCTAAGGCTGAGTTGGGGGGGGGGGGGGCACCTGGGCGGCTCAGGTGGTTAAGTGTCCAACTTCAGCTCAGGTCATGATCTCATGGTTCGTGAGTTCGAGCCCCACGTCGGGCTCTGTGCCGACAGCCTGTCAACGCAGAGCCCACTTTGGATCCTCTGTCCCCCTCTCTCTGCTCCTCCCCCGCTTGCGCTCTCCCCAAAATTTGGAAAACGTCTCCTATCATGTCTGTATCAAGCTTCGACGAGCCCGCAGTAAAACAGAAACAAACACAAAGTAAAACCTGTCTAACTTTATTCAGCGCCTAGTTTCCCAAGCCTGGTGGATCCTGGAATCTCCTGAACACCTTGTCGGCCAGTGTTTCACGGGACACCAGTTTGGGAAGTGCTGTGGGCAAAGGCGGTGGGGGAGTCTTTGAAAGTAGAGGCAGGGGTTCCCAGGAGAACCCGTCCCGCAGAGGCAAGATTCACGTGCCCAGAGGAGGAAGAGGGAGGGACCCCATAACAGAAGCATGTGGGAGACGCAAGGTGGGAAGACAGAGACCAGGGTGCTCTTTGGATGTGGAGGGGCGAGACGAGGAGGCAGAGGCGACCCCAAGAATTCACATCTCGGGAGGGAGCAGGAAGGGGGCAAGGACTGGGGAGCATCCTTCACCTCCATACCATCCGGTCTCTGCCCACCCGCCCCATCGCTCCTTTCCAGCTGTGTGACTGAGGCGACTCTAAGCCCTGTGGCTCCCCTGCCGTCCCGGCTACGCACAGGTCGTGTGGTTGTAAAATCGACAGCAGGTGTCCAGGGCCCCGCGGCTGACCTCCGCACTGGTGCTGAAAAGAAGCAAAGGCTGCGGTCCGGGCTCCGGGCCTGGCCCTGCTGGCCCCTAAAGGCTGTGCAACCCTAGGGGAGCTGCTACGCCGTGCCTCTGGTCCCCCTCGTCCCCAAGTTTGGTCTTCAGGCCCCGCCTCCGCCTCCCCTGGCCACATCGGCCACAGCCATGACATTTCTACCCCTCACCCGGTGCCAAAGGCACCCCTAAGACACTCAGGTCTTCTGCACCCCGTTACTGCGGGGCCCCGTAGCCCCACGACCCAGGCCTCACCTCCGGAAGGCCTCACAGCAGCACTGGTACACCTCAAAGCTGCTGCTGCTGACGGTTGTGTTCAGGAGGCTCGTGCAGTCAACTTCAGCCCCCCTGGGCACATAGAGGATCCCTGCGCAGGGAAGGCAGCTGCTGGGCAGGGTCTGTGCCCCCCACTCCCCACCCCCAGGGACTTCCGGAGGGCCCAGAGCCTCGGTGTCCGACCCTGGACGGGAGCCGGCTAGAAAATCAGGGCTCTGCCAGGCCTGCACTCACCGGCCACGCAGGCATTCACCAGGGACACACAGGTCCCCGTGCAGAGCGCCCGGAGCACTATCCGTGAGAAGTCGCTCTTCCGCTGGGGGGCCATGGAGGCTGCAAGGGCACGGGAGTGCTTCAGGCCAGGAAGCCATATGCCCCTCCGCCCGGACCCTGCACCTCCGGATGCACCCGCTGGCTCCCCTCCGTCTTCTGGGCGGCCAGAGGGATAGATGTCGCCCTGCTGACCACTCACTGAGTTTGGGAACCCTCCTTGGCCTGATTTGAGGCTCCAGGTAGCACTCCACAGCTGCCACCCGCAACGGCAGAGGTAGGAAGAGAACATGAGTTTGGAGTCAAGCCGAGCTGGGATTAAATACGGGCTCAGCCACTTCTGGGGCCATCACTCCATTTCTCCAAGACTCAGTGTCCTACTCTGTAAAATGGGGTAGTTACAACACCAGGCAGGGGGACTGTGAAGAGTGGACATCTTTTGGTAAAGAGCCGAGAACTGTGCCTTCCTCCCGAGGCCTCGCCAGGGCTGCGTGTCCACCGCGGGTATGGCAGCCTGCGGGCCAAAGCCTCGGGCCAGCACCCCACTTGCTGCTCCTCCCCAGACCCCTGAGCCGGGGTTGGCCTGCAAGGCCAGGGTGCGAACCCCAAGGTGCCGATCCCTGGCGCAGAGAAGTCACGGGCCGGGAGGAACCCCCACCGCCATCTTGCTCAGGCCCTGCCCTGAACGCGTGGGAGAACCGAGGCCCAAGATCCCCAGGAAGCTGTCTCAGAGCCAGGCCCCCAGCCGCCCAGGTTGCCGGACTCACTCAGGCCTCCCAGCATGATCCCAATGGAGCTGAAGTTGGCGAATCCACAGAGGGCGAACGTCGTGAGGATTTCTGCTCTGACCTGAAAGTACAGAGGGTGCGTGAGGAAGGGCTTCCCTTGGCTGGGACGGGGCGCCCCCACACCGCCCTGGCTCCCTGGCCCGAGTTCCACCCACATCCGGTGCGTCTTTGACCTTTGCTGCCCCTCCCGGGCCTCACACACCGCCTCTATGTCCGTGCAGGCTGCACCACCTGAGAAACAGCCCCCTTTCTGTCACTTCAGTCCCCTTACCTTCGTTAATTTTTTGTAGATGTTTATTTATTTTGAAGGGAGAGACTGAATGTGGGGGAGGGGCAGAGAGAGAGGATCCAAATCAGGCACGGTGCTGACAGCAGAGAACCCGACGCGGGGCTCAAACCCACAACCGTGAGATCGTGACCTGAGCAGAAGTCGGTCCCCTAACAGACTGAGCCACCCAGGTGCCCTCAGGCCCCTTATCTTCATTGCCAGCCTTTCCTGGTATGATTCAGGGCGAGCCGCCCTGCCCTCTCACTTTGGCCCCACTGAGCTCTGTGCCCCGGGGGGCGCTGGGGGAATGGCCCTTCCCAACACTGCAGACTTGACTTGGGCTCTGAGACTTAGAGACACCGGAGCACGGCCTGCTGAAGACAGTGAGGACCTGGGAGCCCAGCCAACGCGGGCTCCGGGCTTGTCCCCACCTATGACCAGATTAAGCAACTCAACAGCCTCTTTCAGTTTTCGCGTCTCATCGCGTCTCGGCCTTTTGGCTAAGATCAAGTGCAGTTTTCGTGTCTCCGTCTGGAATGTGGGAATCATAGCACCTGCCCGGAAGGCTGTCAGGAGGGTCACACACCGCATGGGAAGTACCAGGCAGACACTGGGTAGTTAAGCAAAGTAATTCTTCTTCCCTTCCCACGTAAACAGTTAATTTCCCAGAAAGAGATGTTAAGACCCAAGTGGAACAGTTTAGAGAAAAAAAAAATTGGCTTACACCATACCTCATGCCACATTAAAAAAAAAAAATCTTGGGGCGCCTGGGTGGCGCAGTCGGTTAAGCGTCCGACTTCAGCCAGGTCACGATCTCGCGGTCCGTGAGTTCGAGCCCCGCGTCGGGCTCTGGGCTGATGGCTCAGAGCCTGGAGCCTGTTTCCGATTCTGTGTCTCCCTCTCTCTCTGCCCCTCCCCCGTTCATGCTCTGTCTCTCTCTGTCCCAAAAATAAATAAACGTTGAAAAAAAAAAATTTAAAAAAAAAAAATCTTTTCTAGGGCACTGAGGCAGATAAATACTGGTATTTCAAACATCAAATAATAGAAAATGGAAGAAGATAATAATTATACTTACGAGGTAGCGTTACAACTTTCATTTTGGACAGGAGCAAAACTGAAGCTCAGAGAGGGTAAGGAACTGCGGGAGGTCACCCAGCATGAAGGTAGCTGTGTCAGAGTTGGAATTCAGTTCTGTCTGACTGCAAAAGTTACGCTTTTAAATATTTCACCATAATGGTTCAGGAATTTAACACTTCCCAGATTTCTGGAATGGAGATACCTTTCTAAGTTTAGAAGTAATAGAAGAAATCACAAAGGAAAAGATTTGTTGTAAAATCGGTTACAAGAAAAATCCCTGAATACAAGATGAAGGGGGAGGAAAGACTGGGAAAAATATGTGTATAAAACACATTAGAAAAAGATTTAAAAAAAAGAAAAGAAAAAGGTTAATGTCTTTATAACATAATTTATACAAATTGATGGAAAAATATTAAGGCTCCTGCATCCTGCTTGCTCACCTACAATCACCCTCTATCCAGCAGCCTGTGTAATCTTAAAATGTCAAATGTCGAATCTTCAGGAACTTTCGACTACTCCTCGGCCTGTGCCAGTCTCTTCTACGATTACCACCTGCTCTAACTGTGCCTCTCTCCTTTCAATTTTCCAAACAAGTGTTTTTCAACCTCAGGGCCTTTGCACATGCCTTTTCTTTGCCTGGAATATTCTTCCCAGCTTCCCCTGGCCCCTTCTCCACCCTCCAAGTCTTGGCCTACCTGCCACACCTCAGGGGGGCCTTTTGTGACTCACCCCGCCGAGGAAGACCCCCTTGTTTCCTCTTCTTGTTTCCTTCATAGAACTTAACACAAAGAACTTATTTTACTTTTTATTCTTTTGCTTTCTTGTTCTTTTCACTAGATGTAAGTTCCATGACACTGGGGACCGTATCTGTCTAATTTCCCTTCTAATTTCTGGTGCCCGGCAGAGTGCCTGGCACCTTAGAGGTCTCAACAAACACTTGCGAAAGGAAAGAAGTTCATAAAAAAAGATCCTCAAGGAGCATCCCATCCATTATCTCTAGAGGAGAGACTGACACAGGGGTTGAGGACAAGGAGCAAGGAGAAATCTGTACTTTCGATCTCAAACTTTTTTTTTTTTTAACTGGAGGCTACATTCCCTTACAATTTAAAACCTAATTTCAAAGACAAGAAAAAATATTTTGTGTTAAAAGTTCCTAGTAACCCAAGAAATGCCAATTTAAACAACGAGCTGTTATTGGTCCGTTAAAGCGGCACAACTTTTTAATTTTTTCCAAAGAGGCTGCTCGGTGCCGTTTAGCGGTAAAACCAGCGCTCAGGGCACGGCCGGGGGGCGATTTCAGTTGCCCCCACCCTTTAGGGAAGTTACTGGCAGCAGCCGCTGGAGGATTCAGGCTCTGTGATTCAGTCTTCCAGCATCTGGGGAAGCTCCGGAGGAAATGATCCGAGAGGAGGGAGCAGCTCTGTGCACGGAGCCACTCATTCCAGCACCGAGTAAAATAGCCAAACGATGCAATTAACCCGGAGGGCCCAACGGCAGGGGTCTTGGTGAAATCCGTCAGCATACATACGTCACAGATAATGTTTCTGTCAGAAACAGGTGGGGAAAAGCCGGCTACCATACAGGGTGGGTGCTGTAATGGCCACTGTGTGGGGGTGCCTGGGTGGCTCAGGGGTGAAGCATCTGACTTCGGCCCAGGTCATGATCTCACAGTTCGTAAGTTCAAGTCCCGCACTGGGTGAGCTTGAGCCCCAGGTGAGCCCCGCTTCTCTCTCTCTGCTCCTCACTCACTTGCGCCCCCCCCTCAAAAAATTATATATGTAATGGCAACCGTGTAAACTGTCTTAAGAAAAAGAAGAAAATGCACAAAACACTAGCTGTTATTTTAGGATGGTGAGGCGACAGGTCACTGTTTTATTCTCAGTGATGCCACAAAGCTTTTATTTGTTTAGAAAGTTTCATTTTATAGAACTTTTAGCCACAGAAAAAGCCAGCCCCTGAACTGAATCCGATAGAATGGCAGTGAACGTGGTGGGGCCTCCCCAGCTCGCTCCCTCTGCTCACTGGACGCGGACGTGTGTCCCTTTGAGGACAGCCGCGGCACAAATGACACCAGTGTCCAGTAGGAGAGGCAAGGCGCAGTGGCTGTCCCGAAGCCACACAGGATGGTGGCCCATCTACAGGGAGATCTTAGATCTCCCCCAACAAGACCGTTTCCTGGGGCACCCTGGGGGGCTCAGTCGGTTGAGTGTCCGACTCTTGATTTCGGCTCAGGTCACGATCTCAGGGTTCGTGGGTTCGAGCTTGGGATTCTGTCTCTCTCGCTCTCTCTCTGCCCCTCCCTTGCTTGTGCTCCCTCTCTGTCTCAAAATAAATGAACATTAAAAAAAAGACTGTTTCCTTGCAGCTCAGCCTCCTAAAAGGCTTTCAGGAAGGTGGCAGCGAGGCCTGAAGCCGGCTGGTTGCTCAGGGCAGTAGGGCGGGGAGGCGGGCGTGTCCACCGCCCGTCCCGGAGCCAGGACGGCAGCTGCAGGGGGCTCAGGGAGGGGACCAGGACACTCACGGAGATCCACTGCTTCTTGGTGCCCACCCACTCCTCGACTCCGGCCAGGCGGCGCTGCTTGTACTGGGAGAGCCCCTGATAGGCCACGAACTCGTTCAGGAACAGCTTGATCCCCAGCAGCTCGGCCACCACCGGGCAGTCCTCCCAGGTCACACCCATTAAGAAGGCCACGGGCCGCAGGACATAGGAGCAGATGAGCTGAGTGAGGCACAGGGACAAGGGCGGCTGCCATGACCGGGGCTGGCCTGGGCTCTGCTGGGTGTCCACCCACTGGCGCCCACCCCCCTGCCCCCAGGGCGCCCCTCGCGGGCCAAGCGGGCAGCACAGCTATACCTGGAAGCTGAGCTCCTGGACGCCCACCATGGCTCCCAGCCAGGACAGGGCCGCGTTGACGAAGGCCAGCAACGCCAGGAAGGCGATCAGGTTGGCTCCGATGTTGGCAACCAGCTTCACGGAGACAGCAGCCCCACTGCTGGCTGCTTCTAAGAGGTTCTGAGCGTCTCTGTTTTGGGACCACGCACTGTCGTGATTAGCCTGTCCCCACAAACAGTGGGCCTTCTCATCCTATAGGCTCAGAGAGGAAGCTTGGACGAAGCACTTCAGAGCCCAGGGTCCTTGTCTTTGTTCTGAGACCCTGGGGCGGGGGAGGGAGTGAGAAGGTGCTGATGGGGGGATGGGGGAGGGGGGGAAAGCGCCGAACCCGGCGTTAGGATTAGACCCCGGCTGCCCACAACGTGCTGTGTCCACAGGCGGGAGCCACCAGCCACGTGTGGCTTCAGAGCACTTGGAAGGAGCCTGGCCAGCGCTGAGCCGTGTTGTAAGTATAAAGCCGGGGCGCCTGGGGGGCTCAGTCGGTTAAGCGGCCGACTTCGGCTCAGGTCATGATCTCACGGTTCGTGAGTTCGAGCCCCGCGTCGGGCTCTGGGCTGACAGCTCAGAGTCTGGAGCCTGCTTCCGATTCTGTGTCTCCCTCTCTCTCTGCCCCTCCCCCACTCACGCTCTGTCTCTCTCTGTCAAAAATAAAATAAACATTAGAAAAAATAAAAAAAAGCACGTGCCAGATTTCAGAGATTAAGTACAAAAAAAAGAACGTGAAGTCACTCATTAATGATGTTTTATATTTACTACATGTTGAAATGACAATATTTGGGGCACATTGGGTTAAAAAATATTTTATTAAGGGGCACCCGGGTGGGCTCAGTGAGTTCAGTGTCTGACTCTTGATCTCAGCTCAGGTGTCGATCTCAGGGTTGTGAATTCAAGCCTCGTGCCGGGCGTGAAGACTGCTCAAAAACTTGTTAAAATCACCTGTTTCTTTTGACTTTTGTTTATTTGTTTTTTAAAAAAATTTTAATGTTTATTTTCGGGAGAGAGAAAGAGAGAGACAGAGCGTGAGCAGGGGAGGGGCAGAGAGGGAGGGAGACACAGAATCTGAAGCAGGCTCCAGGCTCCCGGCTGTCGGCACAGAGCCCGACGCGGGGCTCGAACCCACGAACTGCGAGATCACGACCTGAGCCGAAGTCGGACGCGTAGCTGACTGAGCAATACCAGCAGCAATCCCAGGCTGCTCTGTTTGATGAGCCGGTGGCTTCCCGCTGGTCCCAGACTGGAAATTGAGACGCAGGACTCGCAGGGCAGCAGTGGGGAGGGCCCGGGGGTTGGGCGGAGAGGCCGCTGCTGCCCCACGCCTCTGCTCCTGCTTCCCTCCCAGCCTCTCCCCCTCAGCCTCCCCCAGCCCTGCTCCCTGCCTCCCCTTCCCGACCCCCCTCACCCCATCCCTCCCACAGCCCCCTCCGCAGGCCGCCCTCAGGCTGTGCTCACCCGCCGGTCAGTTTCACCCCTTCCAGGCTCCTAAACTTGGACTCCTCCACCTCGGGATAGACCAGCTTGGAGAGGGCCAGCGCACAAGGGGCGGCCATGACCGAGGCAGCAATCAGGGAGGCAGCATCGATCTGCAGGATTGAGAATGGGGCTTTTGGGGTTAAGTGTCCCACTTGCGCTCAGGTCACGACCGTTCCAGCCCCAGGTGGGTCCAGCTCAGTGCTGTCAGCCGGGGGCGCCTGGAGCCTGCTTCAGATTCTGTCTCCCTCTCTCTTGCTCCCTCCCCAGCTTGCTCTCTCTTTCTCTCTCTCTCTCGCTCTCGCTCAAAAATAAAAACATTGTTAGAATTAATAAAATGAGTGCTTTGCAGAGAGAGAGAGAGAGAGAGAGAGAATGGGGCTTAGGAGGAGACAGAGGAAATGTTCCTGCCAGGAGTGCAGCCCAGGCCAGCAGAGGGCATGTGTACCCTGCCCCACTGTCTGTCATCATCATCAGTGCTGCTGTCATCGTTACTGACAGTGTAAGCGGTCACAGGCTGTGTGTACAGAACCTCGTGTTTCCCTCTAGGACTTCTAGAAGTGGTATCCCACAGCACAGAAAGGAAACCGAGCCCCCACAAGATTAAACGTAACCTGCCCCAGATGAAGACGGAGAAGGACTCTGTCTTCGGCTCCAAGCTCCAAGTTCTTCCTTCCCTCCTAGGCTGTCTCCCTTTGACCACTCATCTGAGGGCCGGTCCTCCCTTGGCTGAGGGGTTCGTGATGGTTTCAGACAAAGCTCACAGAAGGAGAGTCGGGATGGATCCACGAGGTGACCTACTTTGACCTCCTGGTATAAGAATGTCCTTATTTACTGTGAGGAAAAGACTTCCTGTGACGGGGAGCTCATCACTTCGAGGCAGCCCATCACACCCACTCCTGTGGTCAGAGAGCTCTTAGGAAATCTGCCTACTACAACAGCCACTTTTTGGTCCTCACTGTGGCCTCAAGCCCTCTGCTCCCCTGTTCCCTTCCCCCAGAGCTAGATGGGACATTTCCCCAACACTGTATTATTTACCAAGTGAAAAGACTGGAGCCAACCCAAACATCTAACGACAACAGAATGGCTAAGCATTGTCAAGCTGCCATTGAAAACGAAGGTTACCAAGGCTTTGCAATAACATGGGGAGATGCCCACAAAATTGCATACAGAGCATAACCACACGATGCGGGGGGGGGGGGACCAAAACCTTCCACAACTATGCATGAAAAGATCAGCAAGAGACACGCCAAAACTGTCGGCCAATTGTCTGTCCCTGGCTAGTGGGGCCGTGATGATTTTCTCTGCTTTTTGCTTTTTGGCGTATGTCTACATGTCCACAACACTACATATTGCTTTTCTAAACACAAAAGGAAAATAGACTTCTTCTCCTTAAAGTTTATTAAAAAAATCACCTGTAGTTCTTTAATTTTACATAAAAAGGGGGCAAAAGGAGGGGAGTTAAGTTTAAGCTACATGTCCAGGCTTTTATTAGCCTGGAGAAGAAACCTGGAGGAACCGGGCCTCGGAGACCCTCTAAGGCTCTGTGATGTCTGTCCTTCTGCCTGTGGTTTTAAACCCCTTTGTTTCTTTCCCAGCGGGGAATGGAAACGTCTTAAGAGGAGTATCGGCACCGACCCCCGCTCCCCCTGCGCACACCCGGTCACAGGCCCTGCTCCTCATGGGAAGGGGCCGGCCTCGGGACAGACGTCCTCTCAGCATGTTTCTGGCTGGGCTTTGGGATGTCGCTGGCCTCCTCGGGGCTGCTCAGACCCACTGGGGACTGTACCATACCTGGAATCTTGGGGTTTTCCCTCCCCCTTCCTCCACCTCGGAGGTCACGTCTAGTTTGCCAACCTGAGCGGGAACGCGTCCTGCAATGTCACATTCCTGGACACCGTCCCAGAGGGCCGGTCACGGCCACAGCCTCACGTGCTCCGGCTGCTCATTTCAGCTTGGAAAGGACTGAGTTTGGCCCAGGCCGGCCTCCCCGGGGCACTGGGTCGGTCCACACTGGCTGTGACACCCCCATTCCCCAAGGAAAGCCATCCCAGGGCCCGCTCCCGCCCAAAGGTTTCCTCTCTTTACCCAAAGGCATCCCAGGTGGACAGAGATAGAGGGTAGGGGTCCTCCCTTTGAATTTTCAAAAACACCTTTAGTGAGGGAGGACAAAAATCCACACAACTCTACAGCATACAATGGGCCAGTTTCAGGATAGATTTCTGACCCGAATCTGTCAGAGAAAGAACTACCACTTTTTCCACACTGTGTCGTTTTCTATTATTGCGTTTATTTATTTTTTTTTTAATTTTTTAATGTTTATTTGTTTTTGAGAGGGAGATTGACACAGCGTGAGCAGGGGAGGGGCAGAGAGAGCGGGAGACACAGGATCCGAAGCGGGCTCCGGGCTCCGAGCTATCCGTGCAGAGCCCGACGCGGGGCTCGAACTCACGAACTGTGAGATCACGACCTGAGCTGAAGTTGGCTGCTCAACCGACTGGGCCACCCGGGTGCCCCCCGCCCCGCTTTCAAAAAAATTTTTTTTAATCTATTATTGCATTTAATTCTTAAACTGCTGTGAGGTAGGCAATAGTCCTGCCCTCTTGACAGACGTGGAAGTCACGTAGCTCACGCTCACTTGGCCGGGCTCAGAACCTCACAGACGCGGCCCCAGGGGCCCCCGGGGGCCCCCACTCTTGCAGTCAATTGAGGAACATCGGTGGCTGATCCCCTCAACATCACCCTGCCCAGCCTGTGTTCACAGCGCCTCTCACAGGGGTCCCTGGGCCAAAGAGGGGTGGGTGGAGAGGCCAGCTCCTGCGGTTGGTGGAGAGGGCTGGGGCCTCCTCTAGAGCTTTGGGGAACTACGGTGAGAAAGGAGATTTATATGGAGGTCGCAGTGAACAGACTCAGTGAGCCCGGGACCTCGGAGCAGGGGAGAAGGTCTAGACCAGTGTTGCCCAGTACAAATATAATGAGAACCAGGTCTCGTCTTAAATTCTCTAGTAGCCAATTAAAAAAGTAAAGAGAGGGGTGCCTGGGCGGCTCAGTCAGTTAGGCCTCCGATTCCCGACTTGGGCTCAGGTCACGATCACTCGCTTCGTAGGATTGAGCCCCCAGTCGGGCTCCCTCCCTCCCTGCCTCCCTCTCTCTGCCCTTCCCCCACTCATGCGGTCTCTCAAAATAAATAAATAAATAAATTTTTAAAAAGTAAAGAGAAGGAGGGGCGCCTGGGTGGCTCAGTCGGTTGAGCGTCCGACTTCGGCTCAGGTCATGATCTCGTGGTCTGTGAGTTCAAGCCCCGTGTCGGGCTCTGTGCCGACAGCTCAGAGCCTGGAGCCTGCTTCGGATTCTGTGTCTCCCTCTCTCTCTGCCCCTCCCCTGCTTGCGCTCTGTCTCTGTCTCTCTCTCAAAAATAAATAAACATTAAAAAATAATAATAAATAAATAACAAATAAAAAGTAAAGAGAAACAGGTAAAGTCATTTTTGGTCATGGATTTTACGTAACCCAACATACCCAAAACATTATCTTTCCACTCATGTAATCCATATAAAAGTAATAAAATGAATCCACTTTTCCCCCCTGCTGAGTCTCATAGCACAGCTCATTTCAGACCAGCCACATTTCAAGGGCTCAATGGCCGCGTGTGGCTAGTGGGGACTGCATCGGACGGCGCCGGTCTAGAAACATCCAATAGGAGGGAAGCGGGGCAAAGGGAGCCGGAAGTTGAGCAACAAAGAGAAACAAGGAATGGGCAAGAGGGATCTTTGTGGAATTCAGGGGCTGAGGGCAGAGGAGCGTCCTGGGGGAGAGAGAAGAAGGAGTGGGGACGCGGGGCTGTGGGAGTGTCCTGGGGCCGCTGCAGTGACGGCCAAGAGCCAGGTGGGGGCAGAAGAGAGCTTCGCTGACCCCAGACTAAAGGCCCATCGGGAGCAGGGAGGGAAGGAGGGTTGGGTGCTTTTCACCTGGGCCAGCGATGGGGCCTGAGGCTTCCGCTCCAGAGGCTGTGCTCGGGGACCCTGGTGGCCTCTGCACAGTCTGCTGAGCTAAAGGGAAGTGGGCACCCGGGTCCCTTCAAGGGGAGGCGCGACTGCCTGGGGCTTGGGCCCGAACTCTGGCCCCGAGGCAGGGAAGGAACCGAAGCCGAGGTGCAAGGCAGACGGTGGAAAAGGAGAGTTCTTGCAGTATTTTAATCTGAAGTAATGGCAGCAAGGCTCTTGCAGTGGGAAGAATAGCATTCTTTTAACCGGCTGTGGAACCCAGAGCAACGTCAAGGCCCTTAAAAAGGCCCTAAGTCCTGACAGGGCATCCCCTCCCCCAACATGCCGCCAGGAAAAAAAATTTCAGGAACAAAGTCTTGAGTTTCCATTTTGGAAATATCAAATTCCTTCAGAAATCA
Organism: Lynx canadensis; assembly: GCF_007474595.2. NCBI lineage: Eukaryota > Metazoa > Chordata > Mammalia > Carnivora > Felidae > Lynx > Lynx canadensis. Next base: position 4,369,356 of record NC_044308.2, read on the forward strand.
GGGGCGCCTGGGTGGCTCAGTCGGTTGAGCATCCGACTCTCGATTTCGGCTCAGGTCATGATCTCACACGTTTTGGGCTCGAGCCCCACGTCTGGCTCTGTGCTGACAGCGTGGAGCCTGCCTGATATCCTCTCGCGCTCTCTGCCCCTCCCCCGCTTCCTCTCTCTCTGTGTCTCTCAAACTAAACTTAAAACAATAAAAATAAAAAACAAATAACATTCCAAAATCAATCCGGGGTGGTGGTGGGGCACCAGCCCTGATGGGTTCTCTCTAGGCCTTGGCGAGACAAGTGTGAACCGGGTGATCTTGAAAATTCTAGATAGGAGGGTTCCAGAAGATCAGAGCCCCAGAGCGCAAGGGGCCTTCTGGAAAAGTCACATGGCATCCGCCCTGCCCAGGCAGCTCTGTGGGTATGTGGAGCTCAGCTTACCTACCCCGTGGTCCATGTGTCCTGAGGGAAGGAGGGACTGAGGGCAGCGTGGCTTGTCCCCTTGCCTGCTCCCAGGGGCAGAGGTGAGAGAGACAGGTGGAATTTGCGACCAGAGGAGGGGACAGGGTGGGCTGTCCTAGCCTCCTCCTCTCCCCTGCCCCCTCCACCCCTGCAACACGCAGCATCCCTCAGGAGACCCTGTGGGCAGTGAGAGGTGGGCCTTTGCTCTCCATCCGCAAGAGGAGGCCCACCTCACTCTAGACGCTGAGCCACAGTGCCTGGCCTGGACGAACCCACTCAGCTCATTCCCTTCCTGCTCGGCATCTAGGTCGTTCCTCTCCCTCTTCTTCCTTTCTTTCTCTTTCTTTCTTTCTTTCTTTTTTCTTTCTTCTTTCTTTCTCTTCTTTCTTTCTTTCTTTTCTTTCTCTTTCTTCTCTTTCTCTCTTCTTTCTTCCTCTCTTTCTTTCTCGTTTCTTCTTTCTTTTTTCCTTCTCTTCTTCTCCTTTCTCTCTCTCTTCTTCTTTCTCTCTTCTCTCTTTTCTTTCTTTCTTCTTTTTTCTTTCTTTTCCTCCTTCCTTTCCCCCCCTCTCTTCTTTCTTTCTCTTTCTTTCTTTCTTTCTTTCTTTCTCTTTCATTCATTCTTTCTTTCCTTTTTTAAAAAAAAATTAACATTTATTTTACTTTTGAGAGACAGAGAGAGACATATCGTGAGCTGGGGAGGGGCAGAGAGAGAGGGAGACACAGAATCTGATGCAGGCTCCAGGCTCTGAGCTGTCAGCACAGAGCCCAATGCAGGGCTAGAACCCACGAACCATAAGATCATGACCTGAGCCGAAGTCGGGTGCTTAATGCCACCCAGGTGTTGTTGTTGTTATTACAAATAATGTTGGAGTTTGGCCTTTTTTGACCGCTTGGGAAAGCATTTCTGTATCGTAATATTCCTAACTGGATCAAAGGGAAAGAGGTTTTTTGTTTTTTTATTTTTTTCAACATTTATTTATTTATTTGTTTGTTTGTTTTGAGAGACAGAGCACAAGCAGGGGAAGGGCAGAGAGAGAGAGGGAGACACAGAATCCAAAGCAGAGTCCAGGCTCTGAGCTGTCAGCACACAGCCTCATGTAGGGCTCAAACCCACAGACTATAAGATCATGACCTGAGCTGGAGTCAGAAACTTAACTGACTGAGCCACCCAGGCGCCCCGGGAAAGAGTATTTTTAAACTGACTGATAGATGTTCTCCCAAAAGGTTACAGCAAATTACACTCCCATCAAGAGTGTCCCATTGTGAGGCATGTAAAATATTGCATATCTTATGATTGTTTTATTTTCCTTGACTATCAGTGAGCTGGAATACCTTTTTATGATTTATGAACTCTTTTTGCCTGATCCATCATTTAAACTTTTTAAAAACTGTGACTTTCACCATACAGACGTTTTTCATTTTTACCAGTAGCTCTGTCAACCTTTTCCTTTATACCTACTGGGTTTCATGTCATGTTCAGAATTTTGCAAGAAAAAAGGCAAACTGCAGAAAAGCATGGGTAGAATTACCTCATTTTTAGTAGAAAAGAAGGCAAGCATGTGTGTATTCAGGTATCTATACTTAAATGACTACACAGAAAGGTCTGGAATGATGTATTCTAAGTCGGTGGTTCTCAAATTGAGCATCAGAGCCATGTGGAAGGCTTGTCATTATACAGGACATGGGGCCCCTTCCCCAGTGTTTCTGGTTCAGCAGGTCTGGAGTGGGGCCCAAGAATTTGCATTTCTAACAAGTTCCCGGTTAGAGAACTGCTAATCTTCTTATCTAGTAAAAGCAGCTCCCCGTGAGAAGTGGGTTTGAAGTTCTCTTTTTACTTTCTTCACTTCTGTAAGAAGCAAGAATTTCTTTGATATTAAAGAAAAAAAAATTAAGACCTTTAAAGATTTGCATGTGAGGAGCACCTGGGTGGCTGAGTCAGTTAAGCGTCCGACTCTTGGTTTCGGCCCAGGTCACGATCTCATAGTTTCATGAGTTTGAGCCCCGATGCTCTGACAGTGCGAGCCTGCTTGGGAGTCCCTCTCTCTCTCTCTCTCTCTCTCTCCCTCCCTCCCTCTCTCTGCCACCCTTCCACTAGTGCTGTCTTTGTCTCTCTCAAAAATAAATAAATAAAGTAAAACTTAAAAAAAAAAAAAAAGATTTGCTTGGGGCGTTTGGGTGGCTCAGTCGGTTGAGCATCTGACTTTGGCTCAGGTCATGATCTCACCGTTTGTGAGTTCGAGTCCCGCGTCGGGCTCTGTGCGGACAGCTCAGAGCCTGGAGCCTGCTTTGGATTCTGGGTCTCCCTCTCTCTCTCTCTCCCCCTCCCCCACTTGTGCGTGTGCGCTCTCTCTCTCTCTCTCTCTCTCTCTCTCTCAAAAATAAACATTTAAAAAATTTTTTAAAAAATATTTGCATGCGAAAGCACACGTAAGTACAGGGCGTTTAACAAATGCAGAGCATAATTACCAGGCACTTTGTAGGGGACACATTTGAAGATTCGCTCTGCTTGCCACACAGTATTGGGATTGGTGTAAAGGCTCCAGTCGCACCAGTGGAATTTGACCTAGAAATGTATTGCATTCGAAAGCTGCACAAGCGATAATTTAGGAGCAGAGGAAGGGGCTCGTATCCAGGAAGGGTGTGGGGAAGCGGAGGGCGGGAGAGTAGGACACATCTCCAGGGACAGCCCAGGTGAGGGACAGTGTATACAAGCCTCAGAGTCAGACAGACGTGAGTTCAGATCCTGGCTTGGGCATCTCACTTATTCTCTGAGCCTCAATTTCCTCCTCTGTAAAATGGGGATGTTCCGATACCTAGCACTGTGCCTGGTACATGAGAGGGGCTCAGCAGGTGCCACACCGGGAATCCTCACCCCCACTGGCCACACGAGAAGCTGAATGGCCCAGCCCGCCTGGCCTGCCTCAGTCAGGTGTAGCCTCTCCTGTTTCGTCACGGCCCCCCGGGTTCCAGACACAGACCATGGGAGGAGACTCCAGGTCGCTCTGGCCAGGAGCCGTGTGGGGTGCCCACAAAGGAGGGCTTCAGGTTCTTGAGGTTTTCGGCAAACAAAGGGAGAGGCGAACTTACCCCAAAGGAGATATAGGCGCCCAGCAGACTGCCGGCAATGGTGGCATAGCCTCCGGTCATGACGGCGTGGATTTCAGAGCGAGTCATGTCCGCCAAGTAGGGCCGGATCAGCAGAGGAGCCTCGGTCTGCAAAGAGGAAAGGTGTCAGACCACCAGAGCCGGCCCGGGCACCAGGGTGTCCCCCTGCACCCGGGAGTGGGCACGTCACAGTGAGTGCTCGGGCTCCCAGGGGTAGAGATAGCAAGGTGGGGTCAGGACCACGGTCTGTACTTGGCCGGGCCTCCCTGCACCTCAGCATTGGCCCGGCCCTACGGAAAGACCCCTAGGCCTTCCTCTCGGCCTGATAATGCTCCCCCGTGTCAAGTGCCCCCTATGTCCTGGCATCACTAAGCACCTCACATTCATCACTCAGGACCTTCTGAGAAAAGAGTACTCATCCCCGGTTTCCAGGAGAGCAAGCAGAGAATTAGAGAGGCTCAAAGAGGGGAGCCTGGGCGGCTCAGTCAGCTAAGCAGCCGACTCTGGATTTCAGCTTCGGTCATGATCTCACGGTTCATAAAATTGAGCCCCGCATCGGGCTCCGCACTGACAGTGCGGAGCCTGCTCGGGATTCTCCCTCTCCCCTTCTCTCTGTCCCTGCCTCGCTCACGGCCCTCTCTCTCCCTGTCTCTCAAAATAAATACACTTAAAATTTAACAGTTACTGAGCCCTTGCTATGTTCCAGACTGTTCTGTAGAATAGCGATGGGGGTAAACAAGATAAAGCTCCTGTCCTCAAGGAGTTTTTGTCCTGGGTACAACGGAGGAGGGTGAGTTAAGGAAAGAAATGACAACCAACAAGGAACCAAGTAGGTAAACAGTGTATCTTAGATGGCGCTAAGACCTACGGAGATGTGTGCGGGGAATGCCTGATGGTTGGCGGGTACTTAATAGTGAGTAATAAGCAAAGAACTTCCCAAGGAGGTGACTTTGGAGTTGAGACCGCAGGTGCCGACTGTTGGGTTTGGTAGAACAGCCATCGCAGGCAGAGTGAACGGCGAGCGTCCTGGGGCCGATTTGACATTGGCAATTTTGAGGACTTGTGAGCGGACCCAGGCTGTGCCTGCCCCACAGGGGGTGTGGGGCGGGACTCCACACGGAGGAGGAGGGGGAAGGCAGGTGAGCCAGGCTAGGGAGTGGACTTGGCTACAAAGAAGTGACATGATCTGGTTTGTGGTTTGGGTTTGTTTTTTGTTTTAAAGCAGGTTCCACACCCAGCGTGGGGCCTGATGCAAGGGCCCGAGCTGAGATCGAGAATCAGGTGCTCAACCAACTGAGCCACCCAGGCGCCCTGATCTGGTTTGTGTTTTTATTTTAAAAAAAAATTTTTTTAACGTTTATTTTTGAGACAGATGCAGAGCATGGGGGGGGGGAGGGGCAGAGAGAGAGGGAGACGCACAACCCAAAGCAGGCCCCAGGCTCCGAGCTGTCCGCACAGAGCCGTGAGGTCACGACCTGAGCTGAAGTTGGATGTTTAACCAACAGAGCTACCCAGGCAACGCCATCTGATTTGTGGTTTTAAAGGATCATTCTGGCGTGTTAGTGAAGTGAAGGGCAGGTGGTAGGGGCGGGGACAGAAGCAGGGAGAGTGGAGGAGATTCAGTGTCTGGTGGGGAGACTAGGGTGACTTGTGGTAAAGGAGAAGGGCGGCAGGGCTGGGACGGGGCGAGGGGGGCCAGCTGGCAGGACTTGCTGACGGGTCAGAGGCAGCCAGGAGCAAGGGAAGCAGAGGAAGGAAGGAAGGAAGGAAGGGAGGGAGGAAGGGAGGGAGGAAGGAAGGAAGGAAGGTTCCTGAGTTTTGTCTGAACACTTCATGGAAGACGATGGTACCATTTCCTGAGAAAGGGAAGAATCAGAAGCAAGCAGGGGGGCGTCAGGGTTCTGCCTGCTTGGGCTTGGTGTGATGGGTTTGAGATGCCCCTTAGGCAGCAGTTGGATGGGTCAGACTGGAGTTTGGGGCGAGGTCAGGACTGCAGCCCGGGGTCTGGGTGACACATAAAACATTTAAGCAACAGGGCTGGTGCGACGCCCCCCAGAAGAGGGCCCAGGCTGCCAACATGGAGGCTGAAGTGATGTCGATAATCCTCAAAGATTATCCCCTTGGGGAAAACGAGGCAAAGAGCCAGGGGGTCTAGGTCAATGTGCCCATCAGCCTGCTCAAAGTCAGTTCACCTTAGGCAGCTCAGGGCTCCATTCACCTAAATTTGTACTTTCTCAGCAAAAACCCATGGAGCACATTTGCCACATTTCGTTTAAATAAATGCTTTTGTGTTTCAGCATTCCTTTCTCTCTGGTCTCATCTTAAACATCTTAAGGGATTTGAGACGATTTATCGGAGAGCACATTGTCTTAATTGGCTTTAAAAAAAAACCATTGAAATCAACGCACTGATATTATAACCCAAAAGATGCAAATATTCCCCAGTTTCCTAAGCTGTCCAGTGAAACGTGGCAAACCGCGGCAAGCATGTCTTTTGGTGACTCTAGTGTTGGTCCGATGGGCTAGGACCTTGGAACGGGCTCTGGAACCCAGGAGTGCCGGGCCTTCTGGAAGGAGCTCGGGACTGATGGGTGCCTTAGAGTCACGTTGACTTTGGAAAATACATTTCAGATATAGGGAGGTGGGTGGCGGTCGCAGGGGTGGGGCGGGAGATAAGATGATGTGGTGTAAGGAACCCTGACCACGAAAGAAGAAACTTGGATTCTAAGTCCTGGCAAGCTATTCCCACTCCCAAGCCTGTTTCTACGTGAAGGGAGAGAGGTGGACCATCTGTAGATTTTGTGAGTCTCTAAGCTGATAAAGACCCCGAGGCCTCGGGTGGTAGAAGGTGCCCGAGAGAGGCCACCCTGCCTGGCACGACCCAGGCAAAGAGCGCGTCCCCGAAGGGAGCGTCTCTGGGACAGCGGCCTTTGGTGACCGTGGGAGAAGTGCCGAGCGTCTCTCTTTTTTTTTTTTTTTAATTTTTTTTTTTCCACGTTTATTTATTTTTGGGACAGAGAGACACAGAGCATGAACGGGGGAGGGGCAGAGAGAGAGGGAGACACAGAATCGGAAACAGGCTCCAGGCTCCGAGCCATCAGCCCAGAGCCCGACGCGGGGCTCGAACTCACGGACCGCGAGATCGTGACCTGGCTGAAGTCGGACGCTTAACCGACTGCGCCACCCAGGCGCCCCGAGCGTTTCTTTTTCTGACTGAATAGGAGCCACGGGGACCCAGGACGCCCGCCCTCCTTGGAGATGCTGCTGGTGAGCGTGGGCGCGGGGCGCTGCAGGACCCACCTGGCTCACAAAGATGTTTCCAGCCACACTCAGGGTCTCGGTGGCCATGGTGCCCATGGTGGCCTGCATCACCCAGCTGGCCTAGGAGGCAGAGTGCTCTTTGTGGGCAGCCGTCGGCAAACCCCAGGGTTGGAGAGAGTCCGGGGTGGGGTGGAAATACCGGATAAGTCTTCCTCCCAACTCCCAGCCCAGCATAGCAACCCCTCACCCACATTTCTCCTTCCACACCTCCACCGAGGGGGGCTCTCCTCTTCCCGAGGCCACCCATCCCCCCGCGAGTAGCTCCGATTATCACAGCAGTGCCTTTAAAAAGCTGTCTCCATACAAAAAGAGTCCCTGGGCGGATGTATCCGAGAATCGCTGGACACACACGTCGTGGAGGATACCAAATACGTATCAGCTTAGTAAAGGCTCTGAGAAGCCCTGTACGAAGCTTATTTACGTTCGTCCGGTCCAGCTTCACAAAAGTATTTGACCGCAGGATCCCTGTACCCAGTGACATGTGTTAACCTGCCGTGGAGCTGGAGTTTTGTGAAAAAGGCTCTGGGAAACATCGTATCAGAGAGGGTGTAGACCCTGGGAGCAGGGGATTCTGGGAGGGTGTAGACCCTCGGAGCAGGATTCTGGGAAGGTCCCGGCCCTCAGAGAAGGGGAGTTGGGGGGTCTGGGGGTTGGGTTTGGAAGCAAGGCATTCTGGGAGAGCGTGAGCCCAGTGAGTAGGCAGCCTTGGGAGAGCCCGGCCGTGGCATTGGGAACTCACCTTCTGGATCACCCACTGCATGAGGCCCACATAGTAGAGAACCGACATGACACAGCTGAAGAAGATAACGATGGGCAGAACCTGCCAGGCAAGAGCACAGGCCCCAGGGTTAGAGGCAGGTAGACCCCAGACAACCCACTTCGTCCAGGGCCGTGCCGCTCAGGGACCTGACAGGGTCCAGGAGGAAGCTCTGAATTCACTGCCTGAGGTCACATACGGGGCCTCCTTGGAGGCGCTTTCTGTCCTCTCTGTTCCGCTCTGAACATCCCCCCGGCCCCCTCCCCCCACAGCCGAGGCCTGTGCCATGGAGGAGAAGCAGGACTCGAGTTCACCCCTTTTATCACCTCCTCGTCTGTAAGGTGGGGACAAATGCCTGTTTCTCAGGTTCTTGCGAGGGTTAGAGGAGCTGGCTCAGAGCCTAGCACCTTGCGCAGCGTGCACCCCCTTCGTGAGCACGGTCCCTGGCCCACGAGGACCCCTCCGGTGCTTTGGGCCCGAGTGACAGGCTCGTCGTCTCTCTGGCACAGCACTTCCACTCAGGACCGATGAGCTCAGAGCCAGACCCACGTGGGCCCGGCAGCCGGTCCCTCACGCTGTCACCACCTCTCTCTGCCAACTCCAGGCCTCGTCAACTCTTCCTTCGAAACTTCCCTCGCAGTCCTTCCCTCCTCACCAGGGCCCAGGCCCCCACCCCGGCGCCTCTGCCCTGCGGTCTGATTTATCTCAGCGAGGCCTACAACCGCTCAGATGTCTCTCGGTGGAGGACGGGTTTCAGGACCACGGGATGACCACGAAGCAGCACACGGAAAGTCTGGAAACGAGACTGAGGGGCTCTCCGTGGGCAGTTATGGAGTGATTTCCGAGCGAGAAGAGGGAAGGCGTGACCAGGTGTGTGCTGTGCTATCCGGTGTGCAGGGGAGCGTGGGGATGGCATTGTGCGTGGGCCTGTGTGGGCACGGAGTGGCACTAAAAGGGTATGCGAGGGAGGCAGTGGCCTTGGGGCGGGAACTAGGTGACAGTCGGTGTGGGAGGGAGACTTACTTTTTACCGCCTCCCCTTTTGTGCTGTTGGGACGTGTCATCTGTTCCAAACGGTTCTAAAATAGGTTATGCAGAAGGGCGCCTGGGTGGCTCAGTCAGCTGAGTGACTGACTCTTCATTTCGGCTCGGGTCATGATCTCGTGGTTCGTGAGATCGAGCCCCACGTCTGGCTATGCGCTGACAGCGTGGGGCCTGCTTGGGATTCCCTCTCTCCCTCTCTCTCTCTCTCTGCCTCCCTCCTGTTGGCACTCTCTCTCTCTCAGAATAAATAAATAAGCATTAAAACAATGAGTTACGCAGAATTGGTAATGGTGGGCGCATCCCTACGCCGAAATGTTAGGTGGGGAAGCTAGAACATTGAAAGCGTAGAAAGGCTGGGAGACGGCGTGCCCGAAAAGCTGTTCTGTGTGCTAGGACTGCGGAGAGTTGGGTTCTTCCTTCCGTATTTCCCGTTTCTCTTCTACTCCTGTAATTTTCTGTGATAGGTGGCCTGTTCTCGAGGCAGGGAGCCTGGGCGGAGGCGGGGGGGGGGGGTCTGGGCCAGCTCAGCAGCGGGGTTTGGGACTTGCTGGGTGTGAGATGCCTGTGGGGCAGCCACGGGGTGGGGTGGGGGGACAGCTGGATAAAAGGGTCAGGAGCTCAGGGGGGAAGGTCTGGGCCAGGGATGGATTGGGATGCATCTGCACGGAAGTGTAGGTTGAGGCCATGGGATAGATGCGATTCACCAAGGAAGCGTCCCTGAGTGAGGAGAGCAGTGAGGACAGAAGACAGGGCCCTGGGGTCAGCATGGGAGGGGGGAAGGGTAAGAGGGGGCGCAGGGAGGGGACCGAGAAGAAACAGAGAGGTTGGAGGACCTCCAGGCGAGGCGTGTGTTGGAAACCGAGGACGGCTGATCAAGAAGGGTGGTCGATCAGCCGTGCCAGAGGTGTCAGAGAATTCCAGAAAGGTGAGGCGCGCGACGGACCATTGGCACCTAGCAATTCAGGGGTCGCGGTGGAGATAGTGAGTACAGGCAGCTGTTTCTAGAAGCTTAGCCGTGCCGGAAGGAAAGGTGCCCTCGGGAGAGGTGAGGGTGCAGGGAGAGTTGTTTTTGTTTTTAATACGGAAAGTCTCGTGTGATCACATTCAGGCTCTAGCTCAAAATGAATCAGGACTGCGGGATGGCCCCCGAAGAAGACAGAGGCTCCACCCCGGGCAGCCCCCCTAGAGACGAGAACCGGCCCCAAGGTGTCCCCCCTCCCTTCCCAGATGGAGGCTGCGGCTGGATGTGGACCAGCTCCCCTCCACGGGCCTCACCGCGGTGGGGGCTGTCACCTGACAGGGAACGCAGGCTCTGGAGGTCCTCCTGTCCCGTGACTCGTGCTGACTGCCCAGTGCCGGGCACACCCCCAACACGAGGCTGCTGACGTCATCCGCCCTCCCTCACGGGGAGACACAGAGACAGTCACGTACTGTCTAGACTGCTTGTCCAATTTATCATGAGGGACTGCTCGGCAGCCTGGCAGGGCGGCGGCCGTGGCTCAAACCAGGAAGGACCTGACTGCAGAATTGGGACCTTCTCCGGGCAGCCACCAAGAGACATTGCCTACCCGTGAGATGCGGGTCTTTGGTGGAAGGGAAGCTGGGTTTTGCATGAGGCGGTGGCTCTCCGGGGAGGGAAGATAAATAGGAGAGAAGAGAGGTGGCCTCCCAATTTTCTAAGGTGGCACATTTCGTCCTAAATAAGGTCCCCGGGACCCATCCGATCTCCCAGCCTGGGAGACGACTGTGGGGCCTGTAGCCTGCGAGGAGGCGGAAGGCAGGATGGGCAGCTGAAGACGGCGATGCCGCGGTCGGGTGGAGGGGGGTGGGGAGTGCCATCGGGTCCTACTACGTGTCCACACGCGGTCCTCCTCTGCGGCAGGTGCAGTGCCCAGCCCGTGGTGATTCGTCGATCCTCAAACCAACTGAGGTACTTGTAAATCCGCTTCACCAAAGGGGACACCGAGACCGTGAGATGTTGGCTGCCCGCCCAAGGTCACACGCCTGCAAAAACAGAGCGCTGCCCGGCCGCTGAGCAGGTTGCCAAGGCCCTGCCATGAGCCTGCGGACGTCTGCCCTGTTGCCTATTCTGGAAGCCCCACTTCTCTGTCTCAGGAGAGGCATTCATCTCCGGGAGCGAGGGTGTAGCAGCCATACACACGTCCTCACCGCCACACGGTGGAACCCAGAGCCGGCTGGTCCCTCTAGTGTGACCGCTCACCCATAACCGAAGGAAGAAGGGGCCTCCAGTTTACCGAGGCCAGTGGTTCTCAAAGTGCGGTCCCTGGACCAGTAGCATCACCCGAGAATTGGCGAGAGATGCAAATTTCGAGCCCCACATCTGGAGTTTCAGTTTCAGCAGGTCGGGGGTGGGCCTGAGAATTTGGGCCTGAGCGTTTCCAGAAGCTGTTGGTGATACAGGTCTGGTGCCACTCTGAGAACCACTGGTCTAGAGTTTAGACCATACGCTCGGAGCAAATGTCAACTTGTTATCAGGAAACGGGGTTCGAAGGCAGGACCAGACCCACTGAGGACACGGCCCTGATGCCTCCTCTTCCTGGAGGAGGCTGAGCCAGGCTTTCGATGACTTCCTGATAATTAACCCTCACAGTCCAAGCTCCAAAGGCCTGAGCGCTGCAGACAGGGTCCTGTCGCCAACCCCACGAAACCCCACAAAAATCCCGAACCACAAAATCTAAAGTCGGTCAACAATGCATTAAAAGGATCACATACCATCAGGGCGCCTGGGTGGCTCAGTCGGTTGAGTGACTTCAGCTCAGGTCATGATCTTGTGATTCACGAGTTAGAACCCCACATCGGGCTCGCTGCTGTCAGCACAGAGCCCGCTTCAGATCCTCTGTCCTCTCCTCTGCACGCCCCCCGGCCCCCACCTCTCAAAAATAAATGGCTCAGTCAGTTAAGCATCTGACTTTGGCTCAGGTCATGATCTCACGGCTCGTGGGTTTGAGTCCCGTGTTGGGCTGACAGCTCAGAGCCTGGGTTCTGTGTCTCCCTCTCTCTGCTCCTCCCCCAGCTCAGGCTCTGTCTCTCTCTCTCTCAGGAAATGAATAAAACCATTAAAAAAAATAAAAAAAAATAAACATTTTAGAAGGATCATATACCATTATCATTTGGGATTTATTCTAGAGAAGCAAGGATGGTTCAGCATCCACAAGTCCATCAACATGATAATACGCCACATTAACAAGACCAAGGATAAAAATTCCCCGATCATCTCAGTAGATGCAGGAAAAGCATTTGACAAAATCCAACATCCATTCACGACAAAGCTCTCAGCCCAGTGGATGTAGAAGGAATGTACCTCAACGTAATAAAGGCCACATATGACAAACCCACAGTTAACCTCATCCTCAATGGTGAAAGGCTGAAAGCTTTCCCCCTAAGATCAGGAACAAGACAGGGATGTCTACTCTTGCCACTGTTATTCAACATAGTATTGGAAGTCTTAGCCAGAGCAATGAGTCAAGAAAAAAAGAAATCAAAGTTATCCAAATTGGAAAGGAAGAAGTAAAACTGTCCCTATTTGCAGATGACATGATACTACATATAGAAAAACCCTAAAGGCTCCACCAGACAACCATTAGAACTGACAAATGAATCAGTAAAGTTGCAAGATACAAAATTAACATACACAAATCAGTTGTGTTTCTGTATACTAATAATGAGCTATCAGCAAGGGGAATTTTTAAAAATCCCGTTTACAACTACATCAAAAAGAATAAAATACCTAGGAACAAACTTAACCAAGGAGGTCACCTGTACGATGAAAATTATAAGACGCTGGTGAAAGAAACTAAAGATGACACAAATAAATGGAAAGACAGTCCATGCACATGGCCTGGAAGAATTGATACTCTTAAAATGTCCATGCTACCCAAAGCAATCTACAAACCCGATGCAGTCTCCACCAAAATACCAGTGGCATTTTTCACAGAACTAGAACAAATCATCCTAAAACTTGTGTAGAACCACAAAAGACCCCGAATAGCCAAAGCAGTCCTGAGAAAGAACAAAGCTGGAGATCACAGGCTCCCTTATTTCAAACTATACTGCAAACCGGAGTAATCCAAACAGTATGGTACAGATGCCCATGCCACCACCGTTACAGAAAGGCAGAGGGGACTTCCTCCAAGGCCACGTAAAGCGGACATGCCTCCTGATTTCCTACTCCCTTGGTCCCTTGCCCAGAAGGCCCTCACCACTCTGCCCCTCGTGGTCATGGCCAACTGGCTGTCAAAGTGTCATTCATTCAGAGACCTTTGCAGATACCGGATTCTCCTAAGATCTCTCCTGGTCCCCTCGTCCCATCTCTTTCCTTCTCCCTCCTTCCAGCACCCCGCCCCAGCTTTCACCTACTCACATACTTCCCACTCCCTTCCCTGCTGATCATGATCACTGAGCTCACGAGTGACCCCTTAATTACTAACTCCAATGGCACCTCTCCCTCCTTGCCTTTTTTTTTTTAACGTTTATTTATTTTTGAGAGAGACAGAGCATGAGCGGGGGAAATGCAGAGAGGGAGACACAGAATTCAAAGCAGGCCCCAGGCTCTGAGCTGTCAGCACAGAGCCCAACGTGGGGCTCGAACCCACGAACCAAGGGATCATGACCTGAGCCACAGTCGGACGCTTAACTCACTGAGCCACCCAGGCGCCCCCGTCCTTTTCTTATTTGATTTTTTGGGGCCAAACTTGGCATTGTTGACCACTGCGGATGGCCGAGGCTGCGTCAGGCAGACACCCCAAAACCCTGGGAGATGGGAGCATTGTCTTTCACCCAGATGTTCCTCGGGGAGAACATGTGAGCAGCACTCCTGGGCGCAGTATGTGGGTGCCCGTTCCAGAGGCCGGAACAGTGGTGAAGGAACAAGTAAACACAAGCTACTGGTCAGCCAGACCCAGGAAGGATGCAGGAGCCTCGGGGGAGGCGGCTGTGTGGGTGGGATGTTACCAGAAGGGAGGCGGAGCCAAGGCAGAATGACTAACCAAGACGATGCAGCCAAGAGGTGGCTGCCGCGTCCAGTCCATGGCGCTGGACTCCAGGCCAGGGGAGGGGGGCGGCCAAGAAGCCCCAGGCAGAGGCTCGACTTCCTGGACAAGGGACGGGCTGGACCGTGGCCCAGCAGGAAGCAGCTTGGACTCTGAAAATCTGAGTGAGCTCAGAGAAGACTTCCCCGGGGCCAGCATGAACCAAAGGCCTTGGACTAGGTCCACATGATTCAGGGAAAGAAGGTGTGTACATGTGAGTGAGCGTGTGTGCATGTGTGAGCATGTGAGTGTGTGTGTGTGTGTGTGCATAAGTGTGCATGTGTGCATGAGCGTTTGTGGGCATGTGTGTGTGACTGTGTATTGTGAGCACATGTGTGCATGGGAGTGTGAGTGCATGAACATTTGTGTGCATGTGTGTACGTGTGTGCGTGTAAGTGTGCATGTGTGTGCGTGTGTGCGTGTAAACGTGTGTGCATGTGGGTGTGCATGTGTGAATGTGAGCGTGCATGTGTGTGAGCATGCGCGTGTGTGTGTGCGTGCACGTGCGCATGACGCAGGGAGGGAGTGGGGAAGCCGAGTAAATTTTGTGACTAATGAATCTTGTGAAGAGGGCAGTCAGTTCCATGGCCATGGAGCGTGTAAGTCCTCCCTGACCTGGTCTGTCTTCTCCAAGGAAGCCACTGCCTAATGCACTAACGCTGAGGTTGGCCCGAGGACGGGGCCTCCCAGGGTCCCAACGACGGTTAGCGTGTGACTGGGAAATGCTGGGGCTGCCTATTGATAAACCCACCTCTCTTGTTTTTTCTTTCTTGACGGGATATCCAAACTCAAAGTCTTTAGCGGCCACTTAATATGTTTTAAATTTAACATTATCGTTATTAGGGCTCCTTTCTGTATTTGGAAGGGAGACGGGATGTCACTGACTTCAACTTACAGGATGGGGCCGAAAACGCCAGTGTCCAGTCAACCTGTTCCAGCCCCGGCTCTGCCCTTACTCACCGGGTGACTGTGCCCATGTCACTGCTCCTCTCTGGGGCGTGGCCTGACCATCCGTAGGGACCCAAAGATCAGTCAGCTCCCTTCCAGCCCGACAGTCTGTGAAAGCGTGGTTGTAAAGGGTGATGTGGGGAGAGAGACGGGCAGCAGGTGCGCCCACATTCTTCTGGAAAGGGAGAGAAGGTGGAGGACACACAGCCGACTCTGGCGGGAAGACGGGCAGAGCAACCAGCAAGGTGACCGTTTCGGCGCTAGTCTGCGGGACAGGCAGGGCGGGGACGCCGGCGGACAGCGGCTGTCTGGTCTGCCTCGTGCCCCTTCCTCCGCTCCTTCTGGTGACAAAGACTCAACATCCCTTTGGGAAACCACCCCCTCCTCCACTCTCCCCCGACGGGCTTCAGGTCTGGCAGATCAAAGCCGATTATTCTCCCTGGGCACAGTTCAGAGATGGCATCTACTCCAAGCCAGGCCAAGAAGGGCCCCCTCGCGGGTTTCCTGCTAGAGCTAGTGGAAATCGGGCTCTCTCTCTCTTTCTCTCTCTCTCTCCTCAGGTTGGTTGGATGTAAGCCACCCCGTCGAGGGAGCCTACCCACGACTAAGACCAACACCAGTACCCAGAACACAGAGCCAGGATACAGGCCAGGTGGATCCCAGCTGATGTTCGGTACCCTGGACTTTTCGGTTACAGACATTAATCTCGATTTCTGGAGGTTCTGTTTCATTTCCGTGTTGGCTTAAGACAAATTTGAGTTGTGTTTCTGTCACTTACCACTGACTAAGTCAGGAGCTAAGCACCCAGGTCAGGAAGTACAGCCGAGACTCCCAAATGCGGCCCCAGTTATGGCTGGGAGGGACCGTCGATGGAAGGATCTGTGCCATCACTTTTTCTCCCGGGGAGGTATGCCAGCTGTCACCTGGGCCCTGCTCCTCTACCAGACCACAAACGCTCGCTTGGAAAGCGACAGCCCCCTGAAAATGTAGCTAATCACAGGGAGCTGCCTGCCTTGTTCGCTATAATGGAGGTTAGCAGAACCACTCTCCTGGGCAATGCCTCTTGGAACGATGGCCTTCTGAGGGTGGCTGGCACTCAGTCAGGCCACCTGACCCCCTGGCTGTGGGTGGGAACGCAAGACCCCCTGCGTTCCAATGGCAGGCTCCCACGCCCCGGCCTCGGTGATTGGTCCCAGGATGGTCACATGACTGAGGCTGACCAATCTGAAGACCGCTCCGGGATTTTCTAACTCAGGCTGGCAGAGAAGAGTTCCCTTCACTTGGGGGGGTGGGGGAGACCATGCTGTAAGCCTGAGCATCTGTTACTGCTGGGGGCCAGGGGAAGACGGGGGGCTCGAGAGTGAAGCTGATGGCCTGGCGTCTCTGGGGCCCGGGGTCCAGCTTGCACCAGCTCAACCTTGCCTTCTAGCGTGTAAGCCAAGAAACAGCTTCCCTCTCTCCTCCCTTTAAAGCAATATTTTTTTCAAGTTTATTTTGAGAGAGAAAGAGAATACATGCACACACGAGGGAGGGACACAGAGAGAGGGAGGGAGGGAGGGAGGGAGAGAGAGAGAGAGAGAGAGAGAGAGAGAGAGAATCCCAAGCAGACTCCTGTCAGCACAGAACCCGATGGGGGGCGGAGGAGGAGGCTAGAACTCACATACCAGTGAGATCATGACCCGAGCCGAGATCAAGAGTCAGACACTGACTGAGGGGGTGTCTGGGTGACTCACTTGGCTAAGCATCCGACTCTTGATTTTGGTTCAGGTCATGATCCCACATCAAGCCCCACATCGGGCTCTGCGCTGACAGCATGGAGTCTGCTTGGGATTCTCCCCCTCTCTCTGCCCTTCCCTTGCTTGCACTCTCCCTCTCCCTCTCTTAAAATAAATAAACTTAAAAAAAATAGACAACCAACTGAGCCACCCAGTCACCCCCCCACTTTAAAGCAAGTTTTAAATGGGTTTCTGTTACTTGCAACCAAAGAGTCCCAAAGAATACTCTTTTCTTCTAAGCCAGGGGGCAAACAAACATCTAAGGCCCCTTTGTCACCACTGCCTACTAAGGCAAGTGCTCTGATATCAAGGCACAGAAGCCAATAAGCAAGAGCTTCGGTCCTGGGTTCCGGTCTTGATCCCAGCCCTCCCTAGCTTTGACACTTCGCAAGCAACGACCGGTCCGAACCTCAGTGTCCCCATCTGTGAAAAGGGGGTAATGATAGCACTTCCGCCACGGGTGGTCGTGAGGGTGAAGCGAGGGCCAGGTACACGTGCTGGCTGCGTACCTAGTGGCCGTTATTATGATTTCCTTCTCCCTGCGCTTTTCTTCTCTGTTCCCCCGAGCCCTTGGGTCTAGAGGGCAACAGAATGGTTTCCGGTGGCCCTGGGGCTTGCCGCAAAGCTTGTGTGTAGCTCTCGGCTTCCCTCTGGTTGGGAAGGTCCGGGCCCTGCCGGGGAGGTTTGGAGAAAAAGGAGTTCAGCTGTGGTCTCGGGCCACCGGGAAAGCCGCTCAGGACCACGGTCATGGGAACGGTGGCCCAGCCGGGGACAGGGGCCTGGACTTCCCAGCAGGCACAGAGGGACTTCGGAGAGCGGTGTCCGGGCACTGGGCGGGGCTCTGTAGGGCTCAGGGTCAGTTCAGGGACACAGGATGAGTAAGACCCAGGCCTCTCCTCCTGCAGGTCCCCTCAGCCTCCGTTCCCCACGGTGACCTCTCTCTTGCCCTGTGACAGCCTGGTGGCCCCGGGTCATCATGTGGGTATGAGGCAGCCTCCTCAGGTCCTCTATTCCAAGCCTCCTGGCTACAACCCTTCCTACCCACTATTTTCTTTAAAATGTTTATTTACTTGACATAGAGACAGAGAGAGCGTGAGCAGGGAAGTGGCCGAGAGAGAGGGAGACACAGAATCCAAAGCAGCTCCAGGTTCTGAGCTGTCAGCACAGAGCCCGACGCGGGGCTCGAACCCACGAACTGTGAGATGGTGACTGGAGCCGAAGTCGGACGCTCAGCCCACTGAGCCCCCCAGGCACCCCTCTTCCTGCCCACTATTGACATGACGACCATCCCAAATCTCCAAAAAAATCCCTGCCTGCTCAAAACTCTTTGATAGCTCTGTTTCCTGGGGACCAAACCCAGGTGCCTCCTCCTGGCATTTAGGGCCCTTCAAGCTTCAGCCCCACCACGCTAGCCGTTCGTGCCCCCACCTGTGCCCCCGCCGGCAAAGGGAGCTTCGCCCTGTAGACGACACGCCCGCACTTTCTCCCCTCGGTGCTCATCCCAGGGGCTCCTTCTTCTTGCCTATCTGCGCGTCCAAAACTCCCGTCCTGCGTGTCCCGTGGTTCCACGTCAAACACCACCTCCCCGGGGCAGTCCTCCTCACTGTCCCTAGTTTAAACACCCCCCCCCCCCCAATGGACGCTTTCGTTTGTGCCAACTGCACTTGAACCTGGCCGCCCGGGGAGGTCGGACTGCAGAGTGTCGTATGCTTGTCCCTGCAGGGTGACAAGATGCTGGCTGCTGTCTGTCTGTCTATCTGGTGAACGTAAGATGTCGTGCCGGAGCCAGTCTTCACGACTCTGAAACCTGGGAGGCCCCTACTTGGAAATAGGACTGGGAGGGAGCAGCCCTCCCCAGCCCTACAGGATGGTGTCAGGGGGCCTCTGGAGGGGCCCCCCCCACCCCCCCGTAAAACTGCTCTCAGAGCAACGTGATGGACAAGTTCGTCCCAGGACACACAAGACTCCCGAGAGGACAGGAACCCGGTCCCCTCGCTCCTTCCTCCCATAACTGACATTATTTGAACCACTTGGATAAAGTGGACGCTTCCCCGAGGGTTGCTGACACCAACAGACACTGTGAGGACCCTCACCACAAGCTGGTGGTGGGGACAGAGGGGCTGGAGACGACTAGACTCGCAGCCTGGCCCAACGTCAGCCCAGAAGTGCATCGCCGAGCCCGTGGCTCAGGCTGGAAGCCTCCGGGGGCCCCAACAGCCCCCACGGGGTGGGAAGGCTCTGGAAACAATGGTCAGAGGCATGAAAGGCAGAAACCTCCAGGAGCTACACATGGGCCCCTGCACAGCCGCCCCGGGGGGGGGGGGGGGGGGGGGGGGGGGGGGGGGGGGGCGGGGCCGGGCAGGGAGGGCGCCCTGGAGGAGGCAGCACGATTCCCGTGGCAGTGCCGTGGCAACGGTGGCAGGAAATCACCCCCCCCTCCGCCTAGCACTGGAAGTGGAGCTGAAGCCCAGAGAGGGTCTTTTGACAGCTTGGGCGTGAGGCCAGCAGAGGGGAGCCCCCGAAGGAAGCGCGTGGGTCCGCATTTCCAAACTCAGAATGGTGACGTGGCCATACCACGGCAGACCCGGCACGGGCTGCACCGTCTGAACTCAGGGTTGGGGCTCTACTGTACACAGTAAGGCCTTTGAGTCTCTACGTCGGTTTCCTCTGCAGCAGTGGTGCAATAAACCGTCCGCAGGACGGAAGGAAGGAAAGAGGGAGGGAGGGGCTGTAGGTCCAGAAAAGTCCAGAGAAGGGAGTCACAGTGTACAGCTGGGTGACAAGGGCCGGCTTCCTGCAGAGGTGACCCTCGAGGGCCTCGATGTAGAAGCAGCCTGAGAGGGTCCTGTGGGCTTAAGAGTTCCTGGGAAGTGTCCCTCAGAGGCCTCGGGGCCCCTGCGGCACGTCGGGGGCTGAGGTGAAGGCAGGCGCCGTCCCCGTGCCCCTGCCCTCCCTTCTTGTCTCACGGCAATTCTATCGTTTGGGGATTCGTTTTTAAGGAAAAGAATACAGATACCTCTTACTTGGCAAATGTTACAAAGCACACTGACGACATGCCGGCGGGTGAACGGTGTCGGGGCCCCGCTCGGCACCCCGAGCCCGGAGCTTCGTGGACCTCAAGCGCACGGCCCTCCCCCGACCCGGACCTGGCCCGCGCAGCTTGCCCAGACGTGCCCCGGCCACAGGTACTGGGCAGCCGCTGCTAAGGCCCTCGCGGGCCAGGAGTTGGGCTGACCTGAAAGGCAAAGACTCCCTTGACCATGGCCTCCCCAAACACGAAGCTGGAGCCCACGTCCGTGTAGCTCAGGAAGATCTGAAAGCAAAAGACAAAACAATGCAAAAACCCGGAGTGAGGCCAGGAGGGGAAAGGGCACAAACAGTGGCCAGAAAGCCAGGCCGGGTGAGCCGGAGGGACGTCGCCTGCCGTGGGCCCGTCCAGCAGCCCGTCCAGCAGCCCAGTGTGGGGGAGAGAGGGTCACCGGGCCTCCCGGGCCTTGTGGGGGTCGGGCACCACCCAGCAGTGCACTTCGTGAACACACGTTCACAGGGGTTTGCTCCCCTGAGCACATTCTCCCCGGGAGACACCTTTTCTGTACACTTCAAGGGAGCACCCTCAGGGGCCCCTGGGTGGCTCAGTCGGTTAGGCATCCGACTTCAGCTCAGGTCATGATCTCATGGTTCGTGAGTTCGAGCCCCGCGTCGGGCTCTGTGTGGACAGCTCAGAACCTGGAGCCTGCTTTGGATTCTGTGTCTCCCTCTCTCTCTCTCTCTGCTCGTCCCCGCTCACACTCTCTCTTTCAAAAATAAATAAACGTTAAAAAAAATAGGTGCAAATGATCAGTTTTGTGGTATGTGTATTTACTACAACAAACAACGGAATGAGAAAACAACTTCAAGAGGCGCCTGGGTGGCTCAGTCGGTTGAGTGACCGACCTCGGCTCAGGTCATGATCTCACGGTCCGTGAGTTCGAGCCACGCGTCAGGCTCAGAGCCCGGAGCCTGCTTCAGATTCTGTGTCTCCCTCTCTCTCTGCCCCTCCCCAATCACACTCTGCCTGTCTGTCTCTCTCTCTCAAAGATAAACATTAAAAACTTAAAAAAAAAAACATAACTTCAAGAAACTGAACGTTATTTTTAAACGCACACATACGACAAAGTAAATCAGTTGTAACTTTTTTTAGCACTTTTAACTGTCACGTGTTCCACGTCACTCATGACTGCCGAGGGCCACATGCCTCGCGCCCTCAGTACCCAAGAACCCTCCCGTGCCGACATTCTTTTCCGCATCAGACCAGCCGCCGGAAGGACAGCTGTCTGCAGGTGGCCCCGGGCCTAGGGGAAGGGGTGGCCACACCGCCCAGCCCCTGCCGCTCACGTGGCCTGGGGCCCAGCGCACCCCCACCGCCCCGATCCCAAGCCCCTCCTTACGGCCCCACCCTCCCCTTCCCCCAGAACAGCGGCTTTTCCCTGGCAACCCGAGGGCCCCTTGAACGCACCTGGATCTGGTTGCCCATCCACTGGAATGCAATAAATCCTGGCTCTGTTCTGATGACGAAGAGTCCAAGGGCAAACTGTAGTCCGAGGCCCCAGGCCACAGTCCTCCAGGATACCTGGCACCCCAGAGAAAGGTCCTGGTGAGCTCAGCTCCTTGGGGGATCCACAGGGAACGGCAGGCGGAAAGGGCAGAGAGCGCAGTGCTGCTGAGGGGCTTGGGAGCCTTGGCCTCGTCTGCAGGATGGGCCTGGACCCAGCCACGACCCTGGGCCTGTTGCCGACGGTCCCGTCCACCCTGTGGTCAGGATAGGCCACGCTCTTGGCAGTAATGGGCCTGGGGCAGCGGGCAGGGGTGGGGCACGGTCTAAGGACCCGTTACAAGACTCGAGCCACCTCGAGCAGGCCATAGCGCTCGGTCCCGGTCCTCACCGGGCGGCTGTGGCGCCGTGGCCTCCGATCCCGGTGTCAGTGTAGCCTCCGTCTGCCGGGACCTCCCCCCATCTCTCCTCCCCAGGCAGGGCTCCCAGCTGCCCTGACCCCCCCCCCCCCCCGCTCCCTGGACGCCCCCACCCCCGGCAGAGGACTGCTTCTGCCTCTCCGCATTTAAGGACTCCTCAGCGGTGACCTTCGGATGCAGGTGCGTGAGGATCTCTGGGAGGCCTGGCTGGAGCCTGCGGGGAGATGTCGGCCACACCGCGAAGCGGGGAGGGATCCTGGTTTCGGGAGGCAGGGAGGGCAGGGGCTGCGGCGCACCCTGGGCCTGACGACTGAGGACTCACTGTGCGGTGATGCTTTGAGCAGGCGAAGAGGAGGCAGATGAACACGCAGATTCCTGCAAAGGACACTAGCTGCTCGGGTCGCTGGGAGGTGTCCAGAACCAGCCACGAGACCAGGCCCAGGAAAGCAGCGAGGGCCAGAGTCCTGCGGGGGAGAGGCGGAAAGCCATCACCCTCAGCGTCTCCCCCGCCCCTACACAAGGGCACCCAGGGCTCCAGGGGAAGGGTGCTCAGGGCTGGGGGGAGGAGAGAGCTGTGTGACCTCACACGGACCACCTAGCCTCTCTGGGTCTGGCATCCTCATTGGGCAAATGAGGCCGAAGCCCCACGCTTCTCCTGGTTGCCAGGAGGACTAAAGAAGAGAACGTGCGCGCTGAGCTTTGCACGGTGCCGAGCACGTGGCTGCATCAAGGGCAGGGATTCTCACAGATGCAGCGATGCTCAGCCCAGCCTCTGACCTTGCCAGGGTGAGGTGGGGCCTGCGGGGCCCAGGGCTCTGCTTCCCAGAAGCAGTAATGTCAGTCCGGGCAGGTGAGCCGAGCTCCTGGGACCAAGGCTGGGAAGCGACGATCTGGTTTTTATTTATTTTTTTTATTTTTTTAAAAAAAAATTTTTTTTTTCAACGTTTATTTATTTTTTGGGACAGAGAGAGACAGAGCATGAACGGGGGAGGGGCAGAGAGAGAGGGAGACACAGAATCGGAAACAGGCTCCAGGCTCTGAGCCAACAGCCCAGAGCCCGACGCGGGGCTCAAACTCACGGACCGCGAGATCGTGACCTGGCCGAAGTCGGACGCTTAACCGACTGCGCCACCCAGGCGCCCCTATTTATTTTTTTTAATGTTCATTCATTTTCAAGAGAGAAAGAGACAGCGTGAGCGGGGGAGGGGCAGGGAGAGAGGGAGACACAGAATCCGAAACGGGTTCCAGGCTCTGAGCCGTCAGCACCGAGCCTGACATGGGGCTCAAACCCAGCAACCACGAGATCATGACCTGAGCTGAAATTGGACGCTTAACCGACTGAGCCACCCAGACACCCCTGGAAGCAACATTTACAGCCCTGCTTCCCTCCCTGGGGCTGGAGTTGGCTTACCTGGTGGGGGGGAGGGTCTGGGCCTTGGGTGCTCGAGGTCCACCCCCGACCCAGTCACTGACTCACCTGGTCCTACTAATAACAGCGAATGTTCACTGAGCACCTATTATGCGCCGGGAACTACACCCAGTGCTGGGAGACATACCGTCCCCGCCCTCATTGTACACACGAAGAACTGAGGCACAGCAAGGTGAAATGACTTGCCCACGGCCACCCATCTAACAAGTAGCAGATTTGAGACTTTAAGCCAGGCACCCGGCAGAAGTTTATTCTCTTCACTAGCTCTGTGCACGACCACTGGTGAGGGGTGGACCCAGGACCAGAACTCACACAGGCCAAGCCCAGAGTTCACTGCTCACTTCTGCCCGTGTTTCTAAGCAGCTAACACCACCGGTCCGCTGCACAGTTTCTGCCCGTCTTTGTGCCACTTGCCTTACTTACTTACTATTTCTCTTTATAAAACTTTATAAAACCTTAAGTGCAGGGGCACCTGGCTGGCTCCTTCAGCAGAGCGTGCAGCTCTTCGTCTCAGGGTCGCGAGTTCAAGCCCTACATGGGGTGTGGAGACTACTTAAAATAAAATAAATTAAATTAAATTTTAAAAAAAGTCAGTGCATGTTTTGGGTTGGGTTTCTGTTGTCATTTGTTTCTTAATGCCTTTATAGAGGTACGACTGGCATGTAATAAATAGATGTTGAAAGTGAACAATTTGGTAAGTCTTGATGTGTGTACATACGTACCTTGAGACCGTCACCACAGTTAAGACACCCAAAACGTTCTTTGTGCCCCTCTGTAATTCCTGGCCCCCCTCCTCGTCCCCAGGCAACAACTGATCTGTTCTCTGTCACTAGTTTGCATTTTCTAGGATTTTATATAAACGGGATCATAGAGCACATATCCTTTTTTTTTATCTGACTGCTCTCACTCGACATAACTATTTTGAGATTCATCCATATTTTTTCATCTATCAGGAACTGGTCTCTTTTTATTGCTGTGCAGTATTCCATTGCGTGGATGGACCATGCTTGGCTTATCTGTTCACCTGCTGATGGGCATTTCAGTTGTTTCCAGCCTTTGGCTATGACAGACAAAGCTGCTAAGAACATTCAAATAGTTACGTGCAGGTCTTTGTACAGATTTACGCTTTCGTTTTCCTTGGGTCAATACTACTTGGGTGATGCTTTGGTAAGTGGAATGGGTGAATCATATGGTAAGTCTAACTCTTTAGGAGACCGCCAAACTATTTCCCAAAATTATTGCACAATTTTACACACCCCCGAGCAGGATGTTGGAGTTCCGTTTCCTTTACATCTTTGCCAACACTTCGTAACGTCTATCTTCCGAATTCTAGTCATTTCCAACAGACATAGAGCAGTACCTCTTTGTGATTTTAATTTGCAATTCTCTAATAACTAATGATGTTGAGCATCTTTCCATGTGCTTATTCACCACTTACATATCTTCTTGAAAGAATTGTCTGCTCACATCTTGAGGTGTTTTTCTTATTATCGAGCTTTGAGAGTGCTTAATATATTCTGGATACAAGTCCTTGGTCAGATGTGTGATTTGTAAAACTTTTCTCGGAGTCGTGCCTTGTCTTTTTTCTTCTCTTAAGCATGTCTTTTGAAGAGAAGTTCTTAATTCTGATGAAATTCACTTTGTCAAAATTTTTAATAGATTGTGATTTTGGTTTTGTTTCTAAGAAATTTACTCAACTCAAGGGTCACAAAGATTTTCTCC
Source organism: Lynx canadensis (assembly GCF_007474595.2). Taxonomy (NCBI): domain Eukaryota; kingdom Metazoa; phylum Chordata; class Mammalia; order Carnivora; family Felidae; genus Lynx; species Lynx canadensis. Next base: position 4,393,904 of record NC_044308.2, read on the forward strand.
TACATCTCCTTATATTCATTTTACAGTTTCAGGCTTTCAATTAGGTTTATGATTTCCCGTTGTCAGCTAATTTCCCATGTACTGTGAGGCGTGGATTATTATGTCATTATTTTGTTTTTCCTCTTCTTCCTTCTGCCTATGAATATACCACGGTTTTAGCATAATTTGTCAGTATGATTATGTCTCCTTTGAATTGCCTTAGCACCCTTGTCATGAGTCAATTGGCCATATACATGTGGATCTATTTCTGGACTGTCTATTTTATTCCTATTTGGTCTCTCTTGTCTGTTTTGATTCAGATACCATATTGTCTTGATTACTGTAGCTTTACAGTAAGTCTTAAAGACACATAGTAGAAATTCATCAAACTTATTCGTCTTTTTTACAGTTGGTTTGGCTATTCTAGGTTCTTTGCATTTCTATATGAATTTTTAAATCACCTTACCAATTTATACCCCAAAAGCCCATGATAATTTTGATTGGGATATTAATAAGAATTTATAGATTAATTTGAGAAGAACTGATATGCTGACAATACTGAGTCTTTTGATCCATGAACCTGGTATATTGTCCCATTCTTTAAGTTTTCTTTAATTTCTCTCAGCAGTGTTTTGTAGGTTTCAATGTACAAGTCTGCACATCTTTTTCAGATTTTTCCTTAAGTAATTTACGTTTCATGCTATTCTAAATGGCATTTATAATTTAATTCATTATTGTTTATTATTGGCGCCTCAAAATACGATTTTTTTTGTATGTTGATCTTGTATCCTGCAACCTTATTAAACTGACCTGTTAGTTCTATTAGCTTTTTTGCTAGATTCCATAGGATTTTCTGTGTAGACGATGTTGTCTGTGAACAAAGACAGATTTACTTCTTCTTTTTCAATCTGTATGTCTTTCATTTCTTTTTCTTACCTTATCACACAAGCTAGAACCTCTAGTACAATGTTGAATAAAAGTGCTGAGAAGGGACATTCTTATATTCCTGATCTCAGTAGAAAATCATTCAGTCTTTCCCAGTTAAGTATGATGCCAGCTATAGATTTTTGTTATTTTGTTAATCCTACTTTGCTCAGAATTCATATCAGGAATGGACGCTGAATTATGTCAAATGCTTTCTCTGAATCTATTGGCATGATCATATGTTTATTTTCTTTTTAATCTATTAATGTGACCTATGATAATTTTTTAGTGTTAAACCAACTTTGGATTCCTGGGATAAACCCCATTCATTCATGTATTATTCCTTTTATATTTTGTTACACTTGGTTTTACAAAATTTTGTTAATAATTTTATACCTCTTTATTCATGAGGGATACTGGCCTGTACATTTACTGCGATTATTGGTTTGGGAGGAAGGTTTCATCTACCATCTTGCTATTTATTTTCTATTTGTGCCATCTGTTCTTTGTCCCCTTTTCCAATTTTTCTACCTCCTTGCAGATTGACTATTTTAAAATGAGTCTCTTTTACCTCTCTCACTCTCTTTTTTAACTTGTTAGCTATAACTCCTTGTCATGTTATTTTAGTGGTTGCTTTAGCATTATAGGATATCTTTAACTTATCACAATCTACCCTTAAGTCATATTACACTACTTCATGTGCAGTATAAAAACTGCCCAGCAATAGAATTTCACTTCTTCCCTCCTAGCCCTTGTGCTATTGGTGTTTACTTCTACATATCATATAAACTCCACAATACATTATTCTTATTCTTGGTTTATAAGTTGACTACCTTTGAAAGAGATTTAAATAATAATAGCCATTATTTTTACCTATGTAGTTGCCATTTCAATGCTCTTCACTCTTTTGCGTCAATCTAGATTTCCCTCTGATATCGTTTTCCTTCTTTTTGAAGAATTTCCTTTAGCATTTCCTGTAGTGCAGGTCTACTTTTTTAGGTCTGAAAACTTCTCTCAGCTTTTACATATTTAAAAAAAGTCCTATTTCTCCTTTTTTGAATGGTGTTCCACTGGTAAATAATTCTAGATTGACACACATTTGTCGTTTGACTGTTCCATTGCTTTTTCATTTGTGTTGCTTTCGAGAAGGAATCTGCTGTCATCCACATCTTTGCACATATTTTCTTCTCTAGCTGTTTTTTAGAATTTCTTCTTTTATCACCAGTTTTAAGCAATTTGAGAAAAATTTTTTAATGTTTACTTTTGAGAGAGAGAGAAAAAGAGACAGAGCATGAGCAGGGAAGGGGCAGAGAGAGAGGGAGACACAGAATCTGAAGCAGGCTCCAGGCTCTGAGCTGTCAGCACAGAGCCTGACGTGGGGCTCCATCTCACGGACCGCAAGATCATGACCTGAGCCGAAGTCGGACGTTAAGCAATTTGATTATGATTTCTTGTTTCTTGCACTGAAGATTTGTGGAGCTTCTTGGATCTAAGGGTCTATAATGTTTATCAGATTGGAAATTTTTTGGACATGATTTCTCCGAGTATATTTTTTCTTCCCTCTTTCTCCTCTGGAGACTTCAATTACATGTTTCCACTTAATGTGGTGCCATGGTTTACTGACATTGTGTTTGACTCTTTCAAGTTTTGTTTTTAAGATTTGTTAGGGAAAGCCTGAGCAGAGTTTATTCTATGGTTAATTTTTCTGTACTACTGTCCCAAGATCTTTAGTATTGTAAACAATGCCCCGTGAAATTATGAAGTTTCCACTCTGACTGTTGAAAATAAACACTATTTCTGGCCCTGTGTGGTTTCCAGGCATTCTTCCTCTAATCCTTGTGGATGGGTCTTTCCCAGCCCTTGGATAGTTTTCTCATATGCATTCACTGACCGGAACTCAAATTCTCAGGGAAGACCCTCTGTAGATTTCTGGAGTTTTCTCTCTGTGCCATTGTCTTCACTGGTATTCTGCATTACCAACTCTGACCACCTTCGCTTCCCTGGATTCCCAGCTCTGTATCTTCAACCCAGAACATACGCTGGCCCACCTTCATTCCCTTTCCCTGCACTGTGGCCTGGAAACTCTCTCTGTGCAGTAAGGTGTGGGCTTACTCATAGGGCTCATCTCCTCTGTTCCCTGTTTCTCCAGGATCACTGTCTTCTGGTGCCTGATGTTGAGTTTCTTAAGAGCTATAGCTTCATATATACCTGTCCCAGTTTTTCAGTTGTTTCAAGTGGAAGGATAAACATGGTCTCTGTTATTCCATCTTGACTGGAAGCCAATATCAAATACATGTATTTTTTAAGTTGAAACAAAATTCACATATCACACAATTTGCCCATTTAAAGTACTCAGTTTAATGGCCCTCAGTATATTCACAGAGCTGTATGACCATTATAACCATCAACTTTAGAATGTTTTCATCATCTCAGAGAATAACCTAGCACCTCTAGCCATCACCCCTCAATCTTTCCATCCATCCCCTCAACCTTAGTCAAGGTTTAGATTTGTCACTTTGGACATTTCATGTAAATGGAATCCTATGATACATCATCCTTTGTGACTGGTTTCTTTCACTTAGTATAATATTTTCAAGCTTCATCATTATTGTAGCATGTAGCTTTCCTTTCTGTGCCCAATAATATTCCATTATATGGATATACATATTTGACTTACCCACTTATCTGTTGATGGACATTTGGGTTGTTTCCACCTCTTGGCTATTATAAACAATGTTACGGGCTGCCTGGGTGGCTCAGTCGGGTGAGCATCCAACTCCAGATTTTGGCTCAGGTCATGATCACAGGGTCATGGGACTGAGCCCCAATGTCAGGCTCCATGCCTAAGATTCTCTCTCTCTCCCCACCTCCCCCCTCTCCCCTGCTTGCGCTCTCTCTTCCTCTCGCCTCCAAAATAAAATAAAAATAAAAATAGATAAATAAATAATGTTGCCATGAACATTTGTGTACAAGTTTTTGTACGGACATATGTTTTCATTTCTCTTAGGTATATACCTAGGAGTGGAATTGCTGTGGATGCCAACTCCAGTTCCCACATGATAACTGAATGTATAGTATTTTGAGGAACTAATTAATTTCTAACGCAGCAACAGTATTTCACATTTCTATCAGCAGTGGATGAGGGTTCCAAGGCTTCAACATCTGGACCAACGCTTGTTATTATCTGTCTTTTTTGTTATCATCCCAGTAAATGTGAAGTGATATCTCATTGCGGTTTTTATTTGCATTTTAATGACGGCTAATGATGTGGAGCATGTTTTCATATATCTACTGGCTATTTGTATATCTTTGGAGAAATCTCCATTCGAGTCTTTTTCCCAGCCTTCAATTGGGTTATTTGCCTTTTTATCGTTGGGTTGTAATTCTAGATACACATCCCTTATCAGATCCATAATCTGCAAATATTTTCCTCTGTAGTGTGGGTTGTCTTTTTACTTCCTTGATGGTGTCCTTTGAATCCAAGTTTTTACTTTTCATGAAGTCTAATTAATCTAATTAATTATTAATTAATAAGAATGTGTATTTTAAAATATTTATTTATTTACTTACTTATTTATTTTTAAGTAATCTCTATACCCAACATGGGGCTTGAACTCACAACCCCAAGTAGCATGCTCTACTGACTGAGCCAGCCAGGTACCCCTAAAGGAAATTTTATATCAATACTTCAAAAGGAAAGCCAGTATCAATGATTTGTCACAAATAGATGATTGTAAAAATAAATCCTCTTATAAATCTATTTATAAATTTAATTATTAAAAAGGATAAATTTTTTATTTTATTTTTTTAAGATTTATTTATTTTTGACAGAGAGACTATAACACGGGAAGGGGCAGAGGATCTGAAGCGGGCTCTGTGCAGACAGCAGAGAGCCCAATGAAGGGCTCAAACTCACAAAGCGTGAGATCATGACCTGAGCCGAACTTGGACACTCAACCAACTGAGCCACCCAGGTACCCCAATGATACATTTTAAAAATTTTACCCACGTTTTATTTGATTTATTCATCTTTAAATTTTATTTAATTTATTTAAAGTGATACTATTATAAATAATAATGATTATTTATTACTATACATTTGTTTATAAATAAAATGAAAAAATGTGTTCATCCATAAGCTGGCTCAAATCATTAGTCTGTGGTACCTCCATAGCTTAGTCACTGGAGATCTTTGAATACCAGTTTCTTTATCAACAAAACGGAGTCCTGATATAGATTGGGGGGTCTTCAGATTTTTTTTTAAGCCATAGAAACATTTTTTTTTCCAGCTTCCCCCACCCCCCAAACCTTAGTTTATAAAACAGGTAAAATAGAGTTTCCTGGTTGAAATGGGCATTTGGGGAGGGAGGTCTGATATTTCCATCTCCAATTTCTCCCTCCTGCCCTATGGCACCTCCAAGGTCTCCAGAACCCTGAGGAGCCCAGTCTGAAAATGAGGAGATCCCAAACTGTCCAGGAACATGGCTGGCTACAGGAGAACCCTCTGGGGGCTACCCAAATTCACTGCCACCCGGCCCCCAATCCGGCCTGCTGAGTCTGACCCCAGGCGTGGCCCCAGCAGCTGTCTCACACATGCCCCAAAGGACCTGATAGAGGCCTGCCTCTCTGGATGGGCTGGAATCCATGAATTTGGGAAACTGTGGAGTCCTGTTCCCAGTTCCTGATCTCAGTCACCTGTCGTAACTGGACAGAGAACCAGGCGGAAACGGCAAACCATCACAGAGAGGGCTGCGGCCGTCAAAGCCACCCAGCCACACCTGCCCGGGGCCCCCCGGGTGGAATGTCCCCCGTTGCCCAGGAACTGTCTGGGGGAGATCAGGACTGGGGCCCTGCTCACCCAGGCCTGGTGCCGACCCGGAGCTGACTCAGAGGCGTCAGCCGGCGGCCACGAGCTCACTCACCTCTCGAACCAGACGTTCAGGCGGCAATGCCCCAGAGGCTTGAAACACCTCGGCAGTTTGGGCCCCAGCAGCCTCTTCAGCAGGCTGTGGGCCAGGAAGGCGAGGACCACACCGGTGAGGACGAACAGCGCCAGGGCCCTCTGGAAATCCAGGAGGCCGGCGACCAGCAGGAAGGCAGCGAACGCTGGGTGGGAGTGAAACAGAGGTCACTGACGATGACGTGGGCCTGCCACCGTGCCCTCCAGCTCCACCTTGCGCCACCCAGGGCACAGAGGGCAGGGGAGTCGCCCCACCTCTCTGAGTTAGGTTAGGGTTAGGGTTAGGGTGGGCGCGAGACAACGTGCGTCTCTGAGCACCTGCGGAGGGCCTGCTGCGTCCCAGACTACACTCCGCTCCGTGGCGGGCAGAGGTGGGCACATCAGTCACTCCAGGAAGGAGTTTGCTCGTGTGTCCAGCATCCTGCTCTGAACATACGGGCCATTTTCTTCCTAGACTCGCCTTTTCCCTGCCTGCTCCTCGCCTCTTGTGCAGTTAAGCCAGTGTGTGCTCTGCCTCAAGAAAGGGATGTGATCGTGGAGAGCAGAGGGGGCAAGTCTCTCCCCGGCTCATGGATTTCAGAAGCCGGGGCCCTTGAAGAATGGAAAGGACTTAGAGATTTTCCACCGGGTAAAACATGCGAGCTGCAACCTCATGCGTAAGTGTAGGTCCTACGCTGCCCACCCTGCCGCCAGACTGGTTAGAAGACACTGGCTGGAAGACAGACGTTTCGGGGACGGACTAGCTGGAGGACGCTGGTGGACCCAGGGGGAAGGGATCCGGCCTGGGGACAGAGGAGCCCTGCCCCAGGGGAGGCCGCGAGATTCCAAAGAGGGGGCACCCGGGCAGTGTGTGGGCAGGCAGATCATAGAAAGCTTCTGAGGTTCTGCACCCCAAGGCAGGTGCCAAGGCCGCGGGAGTCATCTCTGAGTAGCCCGGAAGCAGAGAGGGGAGAGGCGTCCAGGAGAGGCCCCCGACGGAGACTGGAGACGGGGACGTCTCCATGGCTACCTGCAAGGACGGAGAACCTGGGAGCAGTTGCAGGAGTGGGCAGGTCCGTCCACACCTGAGGACAGACAAGCCCCACTGGGGCCTCCTGGGGAAAAGGCGGAAGGGCTATTTCACACTGACGGAAGGTAGGCTCATATTGCTCGGTTGGGATGTTGAAATTGGAGCAGAGTTCTGAGAAGTGAAGCTACCTTGCTCTCACACAGACGATCGTGGGCTGGGCCTCCGACCTGCACGGGTGTCACTGAGAGGCACGCAGGTGTGGCCCTGCAGGGGTGCCAGGGACGCGGGCATAGAGCCGCGGGAGGCCGAGGCAGGGGCCAGGGGCGTGCACTCGGCCCTTCCTGGGCCTCCCAGGGCTACTGCTCATAACCACCGACAGCTGGGTCTGCGCTGATCCCATTTGGAGACGGGGCACCCGAGGATTCACACCGGGAGGAAACTGGGCTAAAATTCCTACCCAGGTCTGTCTGTCTTGGGGTCTGTGACTCGGGGGACTGGCACACTGTGCAGGACAGGAGGCGGTGTAGACGAGTCCCCCAGACAGGGCATGGAGAAACGTGTCTTAGGAGTTGTTTGTATTCTTCTAGGATCTGTTCACCCCTCTGGTGACCGGACTTGTCTGTTCCTTTTGGGCACGTCCCCACTCTAAGCCCATGTTTTCCAGTGGAGTCTGGGCTACATTAGCAGTGGGAGACCAGAACGGGCACAGGACCCCCGCCAGGCCAGGCACCTCTGGCGACTTGGCCGGAAACGTGGGCAAGAGGCACACCGTTCTTCCGAGACTGGGAACACCAACGCCCTCCGTGGCGGCCAGCGGCCAGGGCTGTCTGGGCACCTATGGAGAAAGCCCACCTAACATGAGGACACCATTGCTGTGGCCCAGGCCCAGAGCGCTGAGAACGTGGGCTCCCTTTCTCTGCCGTACCTACTCTCAGAAGGTGCGTGAAGGGCCCCACCGAAGACATGATACAATAATATTATCAAAGAGCCGGAGGAAATCAAAACCATGCAAACATGGAGGAAATGGAGAGTGGCCATTGTAAAGGATAACTGACCGACTGACAGCCACCACAAAGGCAGAGACAGGATGAGATAAGTGATTTTCATCATCTCCTAGGAGGAGTTCAGTCATTTCTACAAACGAAACCAATGTGGGTCTCAGTGAGTGTGGAAGCGAGGGGAACGGAGCAGGCCCAGGCTCCGATCCAGCCAGAGGAAGACTTCGCTGGCTCAGACATCTCTAGAAGGAAGCTGCAGGGACCATGAGCCAGCCCATCTCAGCCTACAGCCCTGCTTTCGCTTTCGAACACGAAGACCGGGGCCATTGCCGTCGTGGCTCTCGGTGTCCTCTCCCGCCTGGCCCCCTGGAGGGGGGGGGGGGGCTGCTGCGTCCACAGCTACACCCCCCTCCATGTCCCACCTGCAGGAGGACCTGCGGTGACCCTCCTTCCCTGGGCTTAGGGGACCCCCCTGCACCTGCCATCTGTCCCCATGTCCTTCCCTTCCTCTCTATACCACCTCCCCACCCCACTCACAAACACAGTCCAAGTGTCTCCCGTCACAAACACACCCCTTCCTCGACACTGTCACACCCTCCTTGTTAATATTCCCACCTGTCCTCATAAAAAATCCTTCCAAAGAGCTGTCTACACTGACTGTCTACACTGCCTCTCCTCCCATCCATTCCAATCCAGCTTTTCACCCGTGCCCTAACTTACTAGTGACTTCCTTGGCTCTAAATCCCCCGGGACGCCGCTCGGTCCCTGTTCCGCTGCTCCCCTTACCACAGAGATGCTGCTGTTCACCTCTCCCTCCTCCTTGAACTGGTGCTCCCTGGTCTCCGCCCCTCCCCACCCCCCCATCTCCATGCCCCCTCGGGCTCTCTCTGCCCCTTCCTCTGCCAGCTCCCTTGGTGTGGCTGGTCCCAGGATGCTGTCACTGACCTACTTCTCGATTTATTCTCCAGGCGTCCCTGGAGAGGCCCCTGCCCTTCTCGATGGCCTGGCAGACGTACCTCCAGCATCCCGTCCCAGACAACTGGCCATCCCTCTCCCCTCCAAGCCTTCCTCCTCCCGCGCTCCCTAGCCATGGGGGCACCATCATGCACCCCGTTGCCTGAACAGAGCCCCGAGGCACCCCAGATTCCAGGGTGTCCTTTGTCCTGCACACTGGCTCGGCTCCCAAGTTTGGTTGGTGATGCTTCCCGAGGGTCACTCCAAGCCACCCCCGTCCGTCCCCTACACTTCGTCTTCTCACACATGTACTGCCACCCTGCCTGCCTCTTCCAGGCTCCCACAGTGTGAATCTGGCCTCGAGGCTTGCCTGTGAATTCCTTCAATGGCTCTCTCTGGCTTTGAGGGCAAAATTCAAGTCCCTGAGCTGCCTGCCCACACCATTCCGGGTTTCACCTTTGCTCCCGTGGTTCCTACCTGGAAGTGCCTTCTCACTCCGTCCTGTCCTTCAGATCCAGCTGGCTACCTCCTGCTCGACCTGTGAGGCCTGAATGTCACCTCTTCCTGGAAGTCCTCCCTGATCACTTCCATCCCTCCTTGGTGTTCCCAGATAGCTCACTGCCTTACGTGGAAATATCGTTCCCCTCTCCCTTACTGATCAGAGACTGCTTTGGGAAGAAGATCTGGTCTGACTTTATTCTGATGTCCCAGCTTCCTCCATGGAGCTGGCTCTGAGACGATTGTTGGATTATTGGATAAGTGAATGCCCTGGGACATGGATGGCCGGGGCTGAGGTGGCTGAAACCCGGGTGGTGGTAGCTGGGGTGGGAATGGCGGTCTCCCAGGGGGGCTGGGCCCCAGGCTCACCAGTACAGAGCAGGCCCGTGCAGATCCATCGAAACAGCTGTGTGTGCTCCCGGCAGAAGCGTCTGGCCCTCAGAGCAGGCTGCAGGCTCCTCCTGGGGAGAGCGCCAGTAGGGTCCTCGAGTCAACTCCCACCATCAACAGTTCCAGGTAGAAGCTACTCGGGTACCGCCCCCCCCCCCACCAGAGCACTGGCCTCGGCATCACAGGACTAGGGCAACCCCAGCCCAGAACAAACTAAGGGTCGGCTCAGGCCACCCCGCCTTCCAGCATCACCACTGCCCTTGAGTCCATTCTGCCCTTGGGCTTGGGAAGGACTTAACTGAGATGATGAGTAAGAACCCAACCAAATGCAGAAATGCACGAACCATGACGGCTGCCTCCCTCCCCTGTCCCCGTGTCCCCCCTGTCTGTGGGGCCGGGTGGAGAGCTCCTGGCTCTGCCTTGTTCCCCGGGGACCCGGAGACTTACCCTCCGAGTCAGCAGCTCTCCCTGCAAGAGAGCGTGTACACAGCCCACCCCCTGCCCGGCGGTCACCACCTGCCCCCCACCTTCCCGCTGGTGCCAATGCCATTCTTGCCTGGTCTTTTGGTCGCTTGTCTATCCCTGGAGAAAAGGCTGGCACTTGGCCTCTGGGGACCCACAGGCCACACTCGTAGGAGCTTCTGTTTCAAGGAATGCCTCTCCCCCTCTCTGGCCCCAACACCTGCCCCCCTAAGGGAGGCTCTTCCCCAATCTCCCATCCAGAGAGACAGATGGACTCCCTCCCCTCCACCACCCCTCCTCTCCTTGCCGTCCTCGGCTCAGGATCTGGCCAGCGGGGACCCCTAGTGAGCCTGGGCATCAGCTCTGGGTCACCAGCCTCCCCGTGGGAAACAAGGGGACTGGACCGCTCTAGGGGTTTTCAAACTAAGCCTCGAGGATCCCTGAGGTGCCCCAGGGACTGACTGGGGTAGAAGGCAGATGGGGAGGTGGAGAGGAGGGGTCAGGCTGGTTCAGGACCCCCTCCATCCAGCTTTAGTCAGAACAGACCCCCTGTACACATTGGGGCTCCTGACGCGGTTGCCTTCTGGCTGCTTCGGAGCAGGCTGGCCGCCCCTGGCCCGGCTCACCCCGAGGCAGAGGCCAGCAGAGCTCCCTTGTCGGCTAACACGTTTGTTCCTCTCTTCGACCAAGGTTCCGGGAGCCCCTTCTCTGTTGTCAGGGGCCCAGCTTCCCTGTCCCTGCTCCCCACGGTGGCCTCCTCCCCGGGCCAACGCACGTCCCTCCTGGAGAGCACCTACCGTCCTGACAGGGGCTCCGGGTTGGCCTCGGTCCAGATGTCCCCACCCTCCGCACGGCTTGAGTCGTCGCCAGGGGTCCGGCCTTCCTCCTAGAGCGACCAGAGAGTGACCAGAGGGTGCCTGCGGCCCCGAGTGAGAGCGGAGGGAGACCCTGGCTGCCGCCAGTGTGCCCGCGGGCATCTCGGGAGTGGGCTGGGGTGGGAGGCCGGGGCTTTTGCCCAGGAAATAATTAGAGGGCGACTTAGTTAAGTTCCGCAAACCACACACCGAGCACCCACAGTGTGCTGGACTCAGTGCTGAATACGCCCTGCCCTCGGGGTCCTCCTGGCCTGCATTGGGAAGGGACGCCGGAGCCTCAGCTGTGGCTGGTTGGAGAAGGCCCAGGTGGGACCACCTCGTCGCATTTGCCCTCCGTTGGTCTATGCAGTCGTGTTTGGGTGGGCAGGGGGTTATTCTTGCAGATCACAGAGTGAAAGGCGCACCCTGGGGCTGTGCAGTGTGGTGAAGGGGCAGGGGCTTTGTCGGGGGAGGCTGGGAGGGGAAAGGGGGTCACATTAGGCTCCAGAGTTCTGGGTGGAGGGCCTCTCCTTGAGCCGGTCCAGAGCAAGGACAAGAACGCCAGCCCCTTGAAGGCTGAGACCTCACCAGAGATCCACCCCTCCCCTCCTCCAGTCATGTGGTTCCTCCTTCTTATTTTTTAAGTCGCAGCTCAGACGTCACTTCCGGGTTGAGCCTTTTTTCCCTGACCCTTCAGACTAGTGCGGGCTCTCCCGGCACATCACAGGTGCACAGCAAACGGTTGCTGAGCTAAATAAAGGGGCTGCTCTGTGTCGAGGAGGCCAACACGTTTACGGGGGTCCCTAATTTTTCAAGCAAAGAGGTAGAGGGGGTGAAGGAAGGAGGCGAACAAAGGGCCCTCCCACCAGGGGGCCAAAATGAGGATGGGGAAGGGGACAGACCAGACTTTCCAAGAGCTCGGCCCCCATGTTCTCCAGACCATTGGCCACAGGTGTGAGAGAGATGAACTCTCTTCCTTTCGGGCTGTTGCCCTCCATGTGCCGGACCTCGCGGCTGAAAGACAAAATCAGGGCCCACAGCTGAAAGCAGAGGCGGCACGGGACCCAGGAGAGGCCCCTGGAGAAGGGGGGAGGATGGGAGAGGGCCGGAAGGGGGGAGCCTGGCCCAGCTTTTCCCATCCCGGAGCTCAACCCTCCTTGAACTTGGCTGCCTCAGAGCAAGGCGCCCCTTCCTGCACTCACCGGCGCACGGCCTGGTAAATCTGGGAGGCCCAGGCAGGCACAGGGCAAATTCTGTCCGCCTCGCAGGGAAGGCAAGGCAGGAACTACGTACCACACGTGTAGATACCTGGTACCGGAATTTTCCTGAAAAGAGGCCCTAGCTCTTGTCACTCCTACAGCAAATGAAAGCCAGTGCCGCTGAGTGATATTTTCATGGCGTTATACTTTCCCACCTCCAAAAGATGGGAAACTAATCTCCTGAAGACTCTTCTAGTCCCTGGACCCACCTGGACCTAAAACCAGTCCTGCCACTGGAGTTTTCAATTCTAAGAGCCAATATAGTCCTTTTTTTTTCTTTCTTTTGCTGAAGTCCATAGGCCTAAGTCCTCTGAATAAGAACCCCATCCCTCCCCACTCCTGTTTCCTGTTTCTTCCCCCGTGGAGCGCCCTAGGGGGGTGCTTTCCAAACCCCGGCCTGATTAAGCTCACGCGTTCAGAGGCACATACACACGTGTGCACACACGAGCGAGGAGACAGGTGGAAACACACACACACAGGGGAGGAGGCCGGGAACGCCCGCTACCTGTGCACACACACCCACAGACACGCGGCTGCACGGAGAGAGGCAGGACCCCCTTCCTACTCACATATTTGTGGTCAACAAGTCGCTCTCGAGGGTGGGCAGAAGCACGTATTTCCACAGGGACAAAATGAATTCGACCCGCTTGCCCTTTGGCCAGTCTTCTCCTTTCAGTGCAAATTCCTGGGCAGAGTCCAGGTTGGGATAGGTTGGGCCTCCCACCCAGCTGTGTCCGGCACCCTTGCCAGAGGGCCACGGCCGGGACAGGGACCCCAGCCCCTCTCAGGGAAGAAGGCTCCTGCCTTCTAACTTAATCGGCCTTCCTTGTCCAAGATGCCCTTCTCTCTACTCTCCTGCTCCTAGATGAGCCCACCCCTTCCAGGAAGCCTGCCTCTAGTATTCTCACCCCCTCCCCGTCCCCTCCTGTGCCCTCCCTTCCCACCTGCCATCAAGGTTACCCAGTCTCTAGGATCCTGCACATTAGCTTTCGATCTGCATCTTACCGGTCTTCTTCCCTCACGGAAACAGGAGTTATTACAGCAACGTCTCTTCCCGAGTTCGAAGGTTAAGGAAACCGGTACAGCTGTCACACGTGGCCAAGGTGTTTCACGCCTGAGCCTCAGTAGTCAGGACAACAGAGCAAAACCGCAGTTTGTCCCTTTGTTGCTGCTTCTTCTTCTTCTTTTTAACATATAAGTAATTTACCTTTTATTTTTTTCTTTTGTCAAGTTTTTGTTTAAATTCCAGTCAGTTTCTTCTTTTTTTTAACCCACACCTGAGCATCGGTGTGCAGAGTCAAGGGACAAACACTCTCGTGTTTCAGTCCTCCAACTAAACATTAAACTACTCTGACAGGGTGGACAACATCTCTTTAATAATTAATAATGTGCACTCAGGACAGGACCCCGTATGATGCATAAACATTTCCTGGTAACACAGGCTGTGGGGTTACCTACATACACTGGTTGTTCTGGAAGTTTGGAGAGGATGATGGATAGAGGGTGTGGGGCTTCCCTTCCCTTTAAAAACATTTTTTTTTTTTTTGTCTGTCAGAATACCAAAGCATTACACATGCTTCATGAAACATTTAAACATTATACAAATAGAACACAGCGAGGTTAAAAACCCCTCTAAGCTGAGCCCCCCAGAGACAACCACCACTGACTTTGTGGAATTGTTCTCCAGACTTTGGCTTTTTTTTTTTTTTAATGTTTATTCATTTTTGAGTTGCGGGGCGGGGGGATGCAGAGAGAGAGGGAGACCCAGAATCCAAAGCAGGCTCCAGGCTCTGAGCTGTCGGCACAGAACCCGACACGGGCCTCGAACCCACAGACCGCGAGATCGTGACCTGAGCCGAAGTTGGACGCTCAACCGACCGAGCCACCCAGGCGCCCCAAGACCTTGCCTTTATGTGATTCCTTTTACAGAGGGGCTCACCCTACACCAGCTCTGCTTTTGCAATTTGGGGCAGAGATCCACACCCTGCCTCACTCACGCCGTCGGGGACCCCTGTGCTGCCTTGACTGTAAACTCAATGTCCACGGTGTCACCTGTTTTATCGTGTGCGTGCCCCTACAAGGATGGGCTTGGAGCCGCCCTGGCAGAGGACCCGTCAGGCCCCAGTGAGGCCTCCTCCACCTCCCCTCCCTCTCCCCCCTCCCCCTCCCCGCTGCCTGCCCCTTCCCCTTCCCTCCTCCCATCTCCCCTCCTCCCTCAGTTTCTCCTGGAGCCCAGAGGGAGGCCAGGGGGCATAACACATCCAGTGGCAGCCAGGCGTGTTTCAAAACATTTGCTGTGTGGGGCGCCTGGGTGGCGCAGTCGGTTAAGCGTCCGACTTCAGCCAGGTCATGATCTCACAGTCCGTGGGTTCGAGCCCCACATCGGGCTCTGGGCTGATGGCCCAGAGCCTGGAGCCTGTTTCCGATTCTGTGTCTCCCTCTCTCTCTCTCTGCCCCTCCCCCGTTCATGCTCTGTCTCGCTCTGTCCCAAAAATAAATAAAAAACGTTGAAAAAAAAATTAAAAAAAAAAAAAACATTTGCTGTGTTCACCTTGAACCCTTGACGGTTTTGTGGGCCCCGATCTAAACCATGGGTTTAATAGGCTGTGTGTCACTGAACCCTGAGCTAGCGCCTAAAGGTCTGAATTTAGTTCTGACTCTGAAAGTTAACTTGTTTCCTTCAAGTTAACCGGGTGGGAGTGGGGGTAACAGTGCCTACCTCGTAAATAAATATTTATGGGGATTAAAGGAGCTAACGCAGGTAAGGCGTTCCACAGAGAGCCGGGCACCATCGGGCTGGCAGGCGTTACCGCTGTCACGAGTTCCAACTCAGGGATGTCTTCATACCGCTCTCCTCCTCCAGGCCGGGAAAGCCTGTGCTCCTCCCCTGCTCCTCCCCTCGGAGTGACCCCGGATCCCCTCAAGTGCTCCTGGACCCCAGGAGCCAGATGCTTTTTTAGGTGGAGTTTGGTTGAGAGCCACAGGCTGGCGGTTGGGAGGCTGGGTGGGTGAGGACGAGCCCCCCCAGGGAAAGGCCCGGAGCTGGGGGACCTCGGGGGTCCTGGCTGTGTGAGCTCAGTTGTCACCCGAGACTCTGGCCCGTTTCCTGAGGAGATGGTCTCTGGGGCCTGTCCCACCCACGTGGGGAGCAGGGGGAGGCCCAAGACTGAGCAGGGGGGTTGGGAGGGGCGTGCTGGGCCCAGGGCAGAGGCAAGGACCATATGTCTATATGTCTACGTCTATATCTATATCTATATAACTGTCTGCATCTATAACTATATCTGTATCTATATCTATAATCATTTCCCTTCCCTTCAAAACAAAATAGCACCTAGAAGGATTTCTATGCGGAGGCTACCCCTCCCCTCCTACCTACCCCCGTCCCGTTCCTCAGGGGAACCACGCACCTGTTTCTGGCTTCAGGTCTCTGGGGCCACTTCCGGTCTCAGGGGAGTTCTTGGCCGGAGGGAAGAGAATCCCTTCTCCCTGCCGGGCTCTGACGGAAGAAAGAAGACGCTTGTACGGGTGGTGAGCGAACCACTGGGCGCTGCCAGCGGCAGGAATTCTCAGAAAGGGTGTTCAGTCATCTCTTTATTTTCCTCCCACAGTTTTGCCCACGCACATTCTCAGCTCTTCGCCGACGAGGCTCTTCCGTGGCGTGGATTCCCGTGTCCGAGCAGGAGACGGAAAGCGAGGCTCTCGCTGTCAGGTTCCACAAACAGGAGCCTCGTTCTTCTCTCCTAAACCTGCTTCCGTTTCTTAAACGCCGGTCGGTCGGCAGAAAGGGCATCTGACGGTCTGATGTGAAGTCTGCTTTCTTACTCGGGGCATTAAAAAAAAGAGGCGCCTCCTACGGTCATGGTAGAAATATTGGAAACGAGACAGCGTAGATAAGTTCTGATGACGTAGAGCAAAATACAAAGGCTGAAGAAAGACTCTGGGCTTTTCCATCCTCTAGTGTAACATTTTCTAAATATGGGGAATGGACTCTCCCAAGACTTGGATCATGGTGTTCTTCCTAAAACCTGTGTAGCAAGTCCAGGCGCTCCCCAGGGAAGGAAGGAATCCAACGCCGGAAAGACCAAAGCCCCGAGTCCCACCACCCTGGCCGACTTGGCGTGACTCTCCACGTGCCCCCTGATAGAGTCCACCCCTCGCTCTTTGCCATTCATCGGGAACAGACGGACACGTATGGCCACGACCCAGTGGAAAGTGAAAGGTTGGCCCTGGGGCTCATCTACCTCAGCAACAATAAAGGGCTGGTCGGGGCGCCTGGGTGGCTCAGTCAGTTGAGCGTCCGACTTCGGCTCAGGTCACGATCTCATGGTCTGTGAGTTCGAGCCCCGCATCGGGCTCTGTGCTGATGGCTCAGAGCCTGAAGCCTGCTTCCGATTCTGTGTCTCCCTCTCTCTCTGACCCTCCCCCGTTCATGCTCTGTCTCTCTCCGTCTCAAAAATAAATAAATGTTAAAAAAAAATTTTAAAAAGAAAAGGGGGGCTGGTCAAGTATGGACACCTGGTCCCACACCCAGGCGGGGCCAAGGCCACAGGCAGGGGGAGCTTTCCCTAAACGGTTGAGCGATCACTCTCTCCGAATATTTCACCGGTTGCTGCTTTGCGAAGTCTGTCCCCCTCATGGTTTTACCTTCTACCTCTCTTGCCTTTCCATCTCATACCAGCATCTTATATAATGAGACGTTGAAACGTTTCCTTTTCAGTTTGACCCGCGTGAAGATGTTCTACACACCAAGCTAGGTGTCAATTCACGTCATCCTGTGGGGTTCAAGGATGATGCCCTGGCTTCGGCGGGTTTGATACCAAAGGCGATATCCTTCCTCTGAGGTGTCCCGTCTTCCACCAGCCATCGGCAGGGGCTGTGGGGACCTATTCATTGGGGTCTCCGTTCCCTTGCGGGCCCGGGGCCGACACCAATCACAGTTGAGAAGCTGGTTAATCACGGAGGCAAAAAGAAGTCCTTCGTTGTTCCAACCTCTCCCTCTGTCAGAGAAGCGGCCTGGTGTGGCACACACCGAGCCTTAGAGCAGAGCCTGATATTTCCACGGAAGTTTCCATGAAGAAGACCTTATGCCTCGTGGGAGCAGCCAACACAGCGAATCTCCCACAGACCAGTCGCGTCCGTAGGAAAGGTACGGACAGGGGGGGCGTCACAGATGATATGCAGTTGTTAGGAAGAACATAAATGAACGCCGCTGAGCGTCACGTCTGGACGCCGAAACTTTCCAGGCATATCTTGCCTCCCTCCACCCGGATGGAAATCCACCGACAGCGCCGTGCCTGAGGATGAAAGGCGTAGCCTCGTCTCTGACTCTCCCCTGACTGCCACCGACCGTTCTTCCCGGGTGGACCTGCCAGTTTTATACACCACGACTCACTGGGAAACATTTCCTTTCCATCTCACTGTGCCCGCAGGAGCAAGTTTCATTATTCCAAAGGCTGCGTCCAATTCGCTTCACTCGGTGGCCGTGCGGTTTTGTGGAGGGCCTGACCCACCCCAGGGGCCAAACATCGGCCAGCTTGTGGGCCGGGAGGCGGTGCTGACTATCTCCCGCAGGAGAGTTGGAAAGATGCTCGTAAGGGTGGGGACTTTTGTCAGCCACCCCACCTCGAGGGAAGGGAGAAACACCAGGGTCTCCCACCTCGGAGGAGAAGAGCGGCGAGCGAGCGGACCCAGGGACAGATCCTATAATTCCGAGAGATGGTGACGACAATGGCACCGGCTGAGGGCTTCACGTCCGGGAGCGCGGCATGTGCCAGCCTGTGCTAAGAGTGCTACCTGCGCTGTCTCCGTTAACCCTTACAATAACCCAGCGAGATACTGGTCACCGTTGCCCGCTCCCTGTCCTCCGTGGGGTGTGCGAGGAGGGAGCCAGCGCCATAAATGGAACAACCATCGAGAAGCCGAAGAGCCCGAGGTAGAACCGGGGGCCACTGTGCTCCGTGTTCGCGTTTGGGAGCTCCGAGCCGGCCCTCGAGGTGCCCGCCCGGTGTCTCCACCTCACCGACTGCTTGGCCGACGGGATGGATCAGAGTCTATGCAGCGGGACACCTGAATGTCTTCGGTACATTCCTTAGTTTGAGATGGGGATTCTCGTCCGAGGGAGTTATGAGGGGGAGGGGTGGTCTTGGCAGAGGGGAGGGAGGGAGGGATACAGAATCAGGCAGGGGTGAAAAAGCAAAGAGCGTGGTCTTGACTAGAGCCTGGCTTTAGTTTGATCCCACAGCGAAACTCTGGAACACGAACTTGCCCGTAGGTTAGTCACACCTTGAGGCCAGGCCTGGCCAGGCCAGTCAGTCACGGACCAAGGACCGGGGAAGGGATCAGGAGGGATTTTGCCTCCCAGCTGAGGCGACTTCCTTTCGACTCAGAGCACTTCTTCGGACACGGGGCAGCGGTGAGCTAACTAACCCACAGCCCCTGGGAGATGGGTCCCCACAGAAAAGGGGGCCTGGGCAGGGCCCCAGAAGCATCCACTGCAGGTGAGACACGATTGGCCCTGTGGCACCCCTCACGCCCACGCTGCTGGAAGCAGGGTGCTGGCCGCTGTGGAATGCCCCAGGCACGGGCCCGTGCCAAAACGGAGTCTCCTTTCCATAGGTACTCTGCCTGCCTCAGGGGGGGGTCTCAGGACCCTGGGTTTGTCCACAGCCTTGTCGCAATGAGAGTTCTCATGGCAGCGGGGCGGGGTTGGTGGGACCAAAGAGGTTTAGTGTGAAACCAGGGTGTTTAACCTGGTCAGAAAGGATAGCCAGTTGAATCCTCAGGGATCCATCCCATACTGGACCCGGATGTTCTGTTCAAGTCATTAAACAGCCAGTGGCCAGAGGAGTTGACTAGACCGCTGCCTCAGGCCAGGAACACAGACACTCATCTCCTGTCGTGACTACCATCTGGGCATGCGTGGCAAAGGCCAGGAGTGTCCTTCGTCTGCATGGGTGGCGTCTCCTGAGGCTGAGTGTGTGGTATAGCTACTATTCCTCAAGGAAGGAGCCATTTGTGACCCACGTCAGTTCTGAGGTCAGAGGACAGTGCCTCTGGTGTCATTGGGGGCAGGGGGGAGCGCCTCCTACCCTGAGCTAACTCCGGCTAGGCAACCACGCCTCCTGCACACAGATACTCCCGGGGGCTGATGTCCACCAATGTCATGTTTAGCATCGTAATCCAACAGTGGAAATCAAAGTTGCCCGGCTGGATGGGATATGATCCAATTCCTGATAGGCGGTTCCTGAGGCAGAAGGAGTTGGGGTCCCTCTGCAGGCACTTTTGTGTCAGGTAAGAGCCACATTAATGACCAACAGAGTTCATTTAAAGGAAGGTCACCACCGGACAGTCTCAGGGAGACCAGTGCCACCCCACCCCCACCCCAGACAACTGCAGACAGACCGTCCTTGTCTATTCATGTCTGGTAGCAACATCTACGAATAAAATAGGTGAATGATAGATAAATGAATGGGTAGATGGATAGATAGATGATTGACAGATAAAAGTATATAGATGCTATTTTTTATTTCCGATTTCAGACAGTCTCTGTTGACTCTGCTATAGAAAACCCAGATTCAGCTCTCCGATGCTTGACGGCTGCATTACCATTTTGATTCTTCCATTCATGCCGTTGCGCTTGGGGTCAATTACTACTGCTTGAGTTAGCAGGGCAGAGAGCTGGAGGAGCCTTGGCTTTGACATCATCCTACAGCTTCCATGCCAGCCCCAGGTGGACCATGTCCAGATCTCCTAATGCCCACGGCCTTCTTCCTGAGGAAGAAGTTGTCTTGCTTAGGACTGCTGTCACACGAGGCCTTCTCTGTTGTGTCCATAACAGCGGATCCTAACCGATGTACCACTGCTCTCGGCGTCCAGTGCAAATGTCCCTCCCTGGCTTAGCCCTGCCCCTCTCGGAGCCTCATATCGCAATACCACAGTCCTCTTTACCAGGCACTAGCCACATGAGCTTTCACTCCACGCCTCTGATACGCGCCGACGAGGAACTACCAAGCCACTCAGAGTGGCTCCGGAGAGCCCCAGTCTCATTTGGGTCCCACATCCTGCTGGCATTCTCTTCCATTCTTCTGCTTGGTAGTTCTCCACACATATATTCGCCATTATACATTTATTGGTGGGTTTGTTGAAGGTTTGCCTCCCCCACTAGACGGTAAGCTCTCTCGGGGAGGAGTCTAGGTCTGTTTTGTTCACTATGATGTACCCAGAACATAGAATTGTCGCATACAATTGGCAGTCTCTAAACACTAGTAAAAGGACTCAAACAACAATGAGGAGCTCAGTTCAGAGAATTCAAGCAAGAAGCTCCAACCCCTATGACTAGGAAAGCTGGATTTGAACTGAACTTTGTCTTACTTGTTTGTTCTAAGCCTGTCAAACAACTTCTGGGAATCTGGTTTCCCTTGAGCGACCTTTCCTTTCAGAAGAAGGGAAGAATTTGCTTTTCAGCTTACCACAAGTGTCCCGTCTCCCGGATGGTTAAATTTCTCGTTAAAAATTAGCGAGGGGCACCTGGGTGGCTCAGTTGGTTAAAGTGTCAGGCTCTTGGTTTCAGCTCAGGGCATGATCTCATAGTTCATGCATTTGAGCCCCGCGGGGGACTTTGTGCTGACAGCGGGAGGCTGCTTGGGATTCTCTCTCTCTCCCTCTGTCTGCCCCTCTCGCTGCTCGTGCACGCTCTCTCTCAAAAATTAATAAACTTTAAAAAAGTTAGTGAGATGGGTTTTCAGTGTGCAAATCTCCTTTTCCCATAAATGAGACAGCCTCCCTGAGTTTTATCTCAAGTCACTGAGACCCAAACCCTGCCTCACATTACACTGTCGATCTGCCAATAACCAGAATGCACGCTCAACATAGCTCCGGGGACGCGCAGCAGAGTCCGGTCGGGAAAAAGAAGAGATACCCCCAGAAGAAACTGTATGAACTAGCTAATACGCCTTGTCAAAAACCATAGGGAAAATCTATGGGGACTTGTAAAAGGCTTTTGGACCAAGAGAGGTGGAATATAATTGTGGTTCAGGTGATATTTATTGATATGTTTGCTCACCGGAGATTCTACATTGCATGTAGGAGTCCACACAGCTTGATACGGTTTTTATCCTTGGGGGGTGGTGGAGGTGGGGGGTGAATAATCCAAGTCTGGACCAAATGTTGAGCCATGCTGAATTATATTTTTTAAAAGACCAAATATCCGAGAAAGCAGGAAATCACAGATGTCAGGAAACAAGAATGCTTTATTGGGTCCCTTGCATGCGTCCAGCCCATCCACCCTCTCGCTGTCCCCTGACAGGCCCCAGCAGATGGTCTCGCTCCTTGCCATGAGAAATACATGTGTGAGGCGCTCCTGGCTTTCCTCTCTAGTCTGGAAGGCTGGTTGGAAGAGATGCTGTGAGAACGAGCTTCCTGATCTCAGCAGCAGAGATAGATACAAGGAACAAAGTAGATGAGTCATCAAAATGGTCATGGGCATGGAAGCCAGACCCCTGGCTGTGGCTAATCGATCACCGGGTCCCAGGAATGAAAAAGACCAGACAGTCCCTAAGATATCACCTAGTTGTTACCGTAACCAAAGACTTCTGGTTGGGCAGACAGGTCTGTCTCAAGCTGCCAAGGTCACGTCAAAACCTCCTACTAATTTCCAGACCTTCAATGGAGAGCAAGTCAAACATCTTGGAAGGGAAACCTTACTTTGACATTTAGATATATATTGCGAACCTTCCTTGGCCTTCCCCAAAGGGATCTGTGTCCATTTATCTGGGAACTAGACAAGGAAAGGGAAAATATCCAAACATGGGGAGAGGGGTTCTGTAAGACACTGGCTTCAAGCCATGGCCATTTTCTGGGGACAACAGAAAAGTATGCGACCTGTCAACCAATGGGGATGATTACTAAACCAAATTTGCACCAGAGTAAACACACTGGAACCTCAAAGGCAACCAAGGATTATTTTGAGTGAAGAGATGAAATGGATATGTTTTTGAAATAGGCATCACTCCCACACTGGCGCTCTGATGTGTGGGGTGAGAGCAACAGAATAGGACAGGACAAGCACAAGCCATTGGAATCCCCCTCTCTACCAAAACGGTAAATCGAAAGCAGGACCGCATTCCTAGGGGCAATGTAGAAATTAGTGTAGCTATCAAAACCTTGAGGGGGAAGTCATAGCAATGCCTACCACAGGTCAGCTGGGCCAGTGCAAAACACCGAGAGGTCTCCGGATTGCCTCAAGTTTTAAAAAGTGACGTCTCCAATGGCAGGTGCTGTTCCAGAGACGGTCTTCCTGCTAAAGCAAGTTCATCCAGCACTTGGTATGAATCCTTTGATCTAGTGAATTCATGTTTTTCTTCTACTTTGATGAACAAAGAACGTCAGAAACATCTTCACTTGGCCTGGGGTATATTGCTCTGCTGTCCTGGCTTAAAGGTACAGAACATCTCAGCCGTCCAGCTCTGTGGCTCAGCCGGCTCACAGGGACGCTGCCCTCACCGCCACCACATTCCCTCACACTGATGGCATCACGCTGATAGAGCCTGGAGGTCAGCAGTGTCCCTACGTGCCTTGAGAAGACATATGTGAGTCAGAGGTGGGAGACAAATCACGTGAAAAAAAAAGGTCTTGATAAAGTTCCTGGGGGTGAAGGGGTCTGATTAGGTCAGAATATTTTCCCCCATAGTGTAGAACAAGTGACTTCATTTCGAATCCCTTACCACAAAGACCCAATTCCAGGCAAAAATGCCATGTTAGGGCATCTTGCTCCAACCCACGTGCTCACTGACCCAGAAGGCCACCAGCTTTGGGGTGGGCCCCGAGCAGGTTCTCCGGCGGGGACAGCCTTTAGTACAAATGGTTCTCCTACCAGGCCACGTGACAGGACAAATGTCGTGCCTGAGGTATCTGTCTGTCTGTGGTGTATTGGGGAACCATGTGGGGCCTGTGGCCCAGCACAGCATAATGATGCTTCTGGCAAGTCCTAACAAGCATGGCAGGGGAACCCAGGGTTCAGAACCAAGTGTTGCTCTGGCCAATAAGTAACTCTTATCCTTTTGAGACAGGGTCCTCCGGCTTGCCACCGGGCTCTGGGGCAGCCTAAATGTTCAGCTACAGCATAGCAAGTGGCCTCACGAGCCCGGTTATCCGAAGCACCCAGCCATAGTGAGCCATGTCCAGAAGCACTCCATCATTAAGGGGATGCTCTGAAGGCACAAGTGTGGCCGCGTGTGTGAGTGCCTCACTCATCCTTCCACGATGCCCCCTCCCGCCCTGCTCCTCAGCCCCCCCCCCCCCCCGGTCTATACCTATCACCTCAAGGGGGCAGGGTTTGTCTTGACCACTATGGGTCCTTCATATCCGGCTTTGCATTGACTTTCCTTCTCCAACATGCCTCTCCAACCGTCATCACCCATGGAATTCTCGAATGCTGTAAACGTCACTGTGGTATCCCCACACAGTACATTCAACCCAAGGATGCACTTTACAGCAAAAGTAAAGTAATGGGTTGATGCCTGTGGCATTCCCTCATCTTGTCAGGGTCCCCACAGTCCAGAAGCAGTCAGCTTCATGATATGGTGAGATAGTTTGCAGAAAACTCAGTGATGGCCCGGGTTGAGAAATGATACCTTGAAAGGTTGGGCCAGACCCGCAGGATGTCGCATAGGCTCTGAACTGGCAACCGAGTCATGGTATTAGGTCGCTCTCACAGGCTGGGAAGCAGGGTGGAGATGTGCTGTCACCACATCTCATTACTCTTCACATACCTGAGCTTTGGGATGAGGCTTTAGTCTCCAAGGAGACACATCCTCAAAATGTCATAATAATAAGCTGAATTAGAAGCTAAGGCACCTGATCATTTCAGGCTCCTTAAACCTCTGAGAACACATAACAAGAGGTCGTGGGAGTCGTAAGATGGTTAATGTTATCGAGGGAAAATATTGTCGCTACATAAAAGGAGGCGGGAGCACAGGTGGATGTGGGGTGAGTCTTAGGGTGCCCCCCCCACTGCCAGGTCCTATGGTAAATAAACGCCCACCACGCAGGCAGGACCACCGAGGAGCTGGACTTCTGAAGTTTTGGGTCACGCCGACGGGCAAAGCATCCCTCGTCATGAACACTAGTTCTCATGACCTATTCTGGAAATGGACTGCAGCCTTTACCCATGCTTCCTTTCTTGCTGGGTCCAAGGACTTGGGTTGAATACAGTTACTTTCACCACTTAATCCACAGGTCGCAGAATTTCAAAATGGAATTATATAAAAGAGAGAAGAGTGTCACTAGTGACGCTGGACTTGGGACAATGGTAGCCCTGGTCACTACCCCTTGGACTTAGTCATTGGATGTGACCTTGAATGGTCTCCCCAAGCAGAGAGGAACTTGTTCTTGGCTGTATGTGAGAGAGTCGTGATACATCAGGTGGGGAAGAACAGTGTGTGTGTGTGTGTGTGTGTGTGTGTGTATCTTTGTTGCTGCCACCAAGCCTTTCCTACCATTCCATTCTCCACCATCCTTCTGGTAAGTATCCCTATGCTTTGGGAAACTGCCACTGCCCTGCTCCATGATGCCCTGAGCTCTAGGACAGGAATCTGAATCTTGCGTGAAGGGAATCCCATTGGAACCAATGGGTGGTTGGTGAATAGAGTAGCTCTGAAGCTACTCCTCAAAGCCAATCATCAGCTATTCCTTTGGTTCTTGGAGCTGCCCCAACACCTTTCCCACAAACCCCTTCTCCTTGCTTAAGTTGGTCAGAGTCCATTTCTGTGGCGCAAAATCCAAGAAACCTAACGCAAAGAGGCTCCTTTGATACCCCCTCATGTATCTTTGCCTCCAACAGCGGTCAACTCAGGGTCTGGCACAAAGCAGGTGCTCAGTGTACGTCTGTTGAATGAATGGATGAATGACTAATATTCCAACTCTCAGTTCACCAAGGCGGTCTGGATATGCAGACTGGGAGGGTTGGGGGCACACTGGGAGAAGAGGAAAAGGTGGGGAGAGTCACCTGAGCACAAGACGAGGTAGAGAGGTCAGAAATGTCAAAACGGAGGGGCACAAATGACAGGCAAGAAAAGGCCTGGGTGGTGGCATGGGGTTGAGAACAAGAAGTCTCTGCACCTGGGGAAGCAGGAAATGGTCAGCGAGCGGCTGAGAGGCAGATGCTGGTTGTGCCCTGAGCTGGCCTCGTTGCCATGGAGAGAGCCAGACACACTGGGCATCTCCCCAAGGCCTCCAGCTCTGTTCTTCCTTCCTAGGTTCCTTCCTTTGTGTTCCTCTTCCAAAGGAAGGAACAATTCCAAAGGCCTCAGTCCCCAGGACCCCGTTCAGGGACACAGCCATCAGCCTCGTCGTGCAAGATGCACAGACTGTCTAGCCGTGGCCACAAAAGGCTGAGACTGAACGTCAATCCAGGAGCCAAAACCTGGGTTCATCATACCAGAGGGCCCAGGGGCTGCAGGATCCCCTCAGAGCACCTGCCTGGGGAGAGGGGACCCTGACTCCGTATACCCACAACCACACCAGATAAGGGCAAGCGGGGTACACAGTTGCTGCCTTTATTGCATTCCAAGGGGAGCAGACTAGCACCAGACCCATCCCGCCCCAGGCCTCAAGGAGGGGCCCTCGGGAAGGACCCAGGGTGCTGGGCCGAGCACAGCAGTTCCTTGGGGGCCCCTACGTGAAGCCCAGAGCTGGAGCCCCAGGATCGAGAGCTAATGGCTGGGGGCACACGTCCTAGTTCCCAGGCACAGAGACTCCCCTCCACCCCAGCATGCGGGTGGGCTTCGCCCTTCCTGCAACTCCCAAGGGCGTTCCCCCCACCCCACCCCCCGGAGAAGAGCCTAGCCCTCCGGCCCGGTCTAGAGGGGATGTGAAATTCACTGTGACTGTGTCTCCTTTCCGTATGGAGCACAAGGTCCCTCCAAGTCAACACCTTCCCTCTGGCCACAGCCGATGACACAACCCTCATGCCACTTCTCGCCTCACAGGCAAGGGGTCTGGGAGAGGCTGGGGAGGAATCTGGCTGGTGGAGCCCCTGGGCATGGGGACGCGCAAGGAGGCAGCAGAGGCAGGACGGGCGGGCTGTGACAGGGCTCAAAGCTGCAGATGGAGATCGGGGTGCGGGAGCAGAGGATTCAGGGGAGTGAGTATCTGTGTGCTGGGAGAAGGAAGGGCATGAACACACGTCACCAAAGACCACGGCACAGGAACACGACAGGCTCTGGAAGGGCACTGAGCCCCACGTGGGCTCAGTGACCGGTTAGTTGTAGGACAAGCTGGGAAGAATGAAGCCACGTAGCTGGAAAGAGAGTCACCAGGCCAGACACGGCTGGGGCAGTCTGGAGCCCCGAGGACAGATCGGGGCCAAGCAAAGGAGAAGGGTAAAGGCTGGCCTGCGTGCCCCCAGGGTACAACATTCACCGCAGGGTCCGGCAGGGCGGGGGGCTGGGTGCAGAGCTCATGCAGAGGACTCGGGAGCCTCCGGCAGTGGCCAGTGTAAACTTCAAGAAGGGCCTGGGCCGCCAGACACTTGGGGCTGCGGTCTGGGAGCCCCGGGTGACGCTGGCACCAGGAGAGGCCACTGGGTGCCACGCACAAAAGCCGTCTGCTGAGGAGCGGATCGAGGAGAGGCTGCCCAGAGAGGCCCCCGAGTGGTGCCTCCCCGGTGCACCTTCCCTGGTTAGTTCCGTATTGGGCAAGTCTCCATCAGTTCAAGCTGCTTCCTTGTTGGTCTGCTGCTGGGCGGAGGCCCCGAGCCTCCCGTGGGGGGCTACCGCATGCCCTGGGCCTTGAGGCCGCCCTCTTGGATGGGAGGCTGTCCCAGTAACTGGGCGGTGAGTGCCTCTGAGGCCTGAGGGGTGGCCTTGGAGCTTGGAGTATTCTTCCGGGTGCCCTGGGGACTGGGGGGGCCTTTCCTCTGGGGCTGAGGACTCAGCTGGGCGCCCTTCCTGCCAGTAGATGGACTCTTGGAGCCTTTGGCCTTGGCTTGAGGGTGGGCGGCCTCGGGGCCCTTGAGGGGTTTTAGCCCCAGCATCTCACAGAAGGTGTTGCACTGGTGGGAAGAGGCAAACTGGTCCAGCAGGGCCGGGAAGCAGCTCTCCTTGAGGCCTTGGTATCTGCAGCCAAACAGGAAGAGCTGAGTGGGAGCTCCCCCCAGAGTGAGAGCCCTTGGGGGGCCTACTCTGGGGTGGCCAGGGCCAGGGTCACGCCCTACCCTTTCAGGGGGGCTGGGAGTCCAGCTGGGCACTACCTCACGGGGCAGCATCCCAAACCTCAATTTTAAACTGAGGCCTCCTTACGCCGCGGCACAGGAACTCATCACATCCACGCTAATCGGTGTGCGGATGACCTGCCTTTTCAGTATTAAGTAGAGCAGACTCCACATCACCACTTTCCTCCCAGGGCCCTGCTCATCTGCACCCCGATGAGCTTTCTCAAGCGAGAAGAAAGAGGAGCCCAGGGCTGCAGGTGAGCAGGTGAGCCTGTGTGCGGGGTCAATACTGTTGGTCCAGGGGCGCCCAGAGGGCTCAGTCGGTTAAAGTGTCCGACTTCAGCTCAGGTCATGAGCTCATGGTTCATGGGTCCGAGCCCCATATCGGGCTCTGTGCTGACAGCTCAGAGCCTGGAGCCTGCTTCCGATTCTGTCTCCCTTCTCTCTGCCCCTCCCCCACTCATGCTCTCTCTCTCTCTCTCTCTCTCTCTCTCTCAAAAATAAAATAAACATTAAAAATAAGTTAAAAAAATAAATTTAAAAAATGCTTCTGGTCCAGACCTGGGGTCAGGGGCACGGGGGTGGGGGACGGTCAGCAGTCCCTGGGACATTACTATACGTCCGCCAAGGCAGCTAGGACCATTCGGCCACAGGCCCAGTACCTCAGGGATGGAGACCCAGAAGACCTTTGACAATTTCACACCCCGAGAAGATTCTCAGAGGGCCTCCTGTCCCCAAGAACCACTCACCCTCGTAGTTTGGTAGCAATCTGCACATCAGTCATCTTCCAATCAACCCCTGGAAAGAGAGAGAGCTGGGAGTTGAGCAGCCCGGGCCGGTTCCAGGGCCCCCACCTCTCCAAGATGGGTATCATTGAGCAGGAACTTGCCAGGGTTCAGGGCACGCCATCACCTCTGACCTGTATCACAGGTGGTGTGGGCAACTCTATGTTGTTAGTGGCAATAATATCCCATTCTCACGGGTGAGGAGATAGGCTCAGAGGTAAGGGACCAAAGCAAGGTCACATTCATTCATTCATTTGATAACTGAGCACTGACCATGGGCCTTGGCCACTGAGTCAAAGTAAAAGTTCAGTTTTTCTTACTCCTAGATCCCAAACTCTTCCAGCTGTTCAATCCTGCCTCTGTTGGATCACACTAGGCCACAAACTGGGCTGGCCTCTGGCTTTGAGCTAACCTTTGCTCCTTCCTCTTACCAGATTAGCCTATCTGGGCAAGAGCGAGGAGGCGGAACATGAAAGTCAGTCAGGCTGGACCAGCAGAAGAGTAACACTGGATGAGACTGGGTTCCACGTACTCACACAGACAGCAGGCAAGCATCCACACAGGACTAGAGGAAGGCAGTGTTGGGAGAACAGACACGGAGGAACGGTCCCCACCCTGGCCAGTCCACCCAGCATCCCAGCGTCCAACGTTAGAGTAGGAACCTCTCCCCACTTTCCAACTGTCTGGTCACACCCTTGCGGGAACCCGCCTGTCACTAGCAGGGCTCAGTGCTGCATGTGACAGAGGGACACACGCATGGGCCTGAGAGGCGGGCACACCCGGACTGATTTCAGCCCCATCCCTTCCAAGCTGCGAGAACTACCTCCAACCCTCAGCTGTAAGAGTGGGGCAACGCTGCCCACCTCGCTGGGGTATTGAGAGCATCATGGGGTGTGCAGGGCTCTGATTTAGTGTCTGAAACACAGAGGTCATACAGGAGGCGTTAATCTGTCATTTCTCTCTCAGGGCCATCACCTTGCACTCTGCCCCACACTAGCCATGATCCCTTACGTTGGCACAGAATTTCAGTTTGCAGAAGGTGCCCATGGACACCACCTCACTCAGGCCTCGCAGCCAGTCTGGGAGGCAAGGAGGATACTGTCACCCCTTGGGGGGGAAAGGGTGGTGAAACTCGGGGAGATTAAGGGGCCCACTCTGTCTGTGCTTTGGCTTTCCCTTGGGTTTACAGAGACCAGCAGAAAAGCCATGAGATGTAGACTAAAGCCTAATTTCTCCAACCCCCAGCTCTTCCTACTACATTGCATGATCATCTCGTACTAGAAACTGGTATACTTATCACAGCTTCCTGAGGACAGTAACGATTCCCCATTCGCCTTTTTAGCTCCCCGATGTTGGGTAGATGTTGGATGGATGGAAGGAAGGATGGATGGAGTCAACAAACAGAATGAATGACAATAGCTTAATGTGCTACCAGTCCCCCCCCCAATATACAGAATTATATATACCATATTTGCAGTGCAGTTCAATCCTAACGAAAAGCACACTTGAGCCGGTTTTCTGTCTCCGGCCCTTGGTTTTCTCACTAATGCACACTGGGGACTAGATGAGGTCATGTGTGATATTCCCAGCATCCCTCTCCTCCCACTGTAGAGAAAATCTCTTTTCCTCCCCCCTGCCTGGTTCTGGTTAGAGAGTAAGTAGGCCTGGGAAGGACTGATCAGGAAAAGGAGGAGGATTTGTGCTTTGCTGGCCTTTGTTGGAGGGGGAAGTCTGAGTAATGGGAGAGATAGAAATAAAAGAAAGCCAGAGAGACTGAGTTGGTTCATGTAATACAGAGCTAACAAAGTAGAGGAGGAAGAGGAGGAGGAGGAAAGGAAGAGAGAAAGGAGGAGGATAGGATGAGGGGAGGAGGGAGAGGGAAAGGAAGAGGAAGAGAGGAAAGGAAAGAGGAGGGGGAGGAGGATGGGAAGAGGAGGAGGGGAAGGAGGAGGAAGAGAGAAGAGGAAGAAAGGAGAGGAAGGAGGAGTAGGGGGAGGAGGAGGAGGGGAGGAAGAGGAAGAGAAGAGAGGAAGGAAGAGGGGAGGAGGAAGAAGAGAGTGGGGTAGGAGGATAAGGGAGAGAAAGAGAGGAGAGGAAGAGGAGGGGAGGGAAGGAGGAGGGGGAGGAAAAGGAAAAGAGGAGGAGGAGTAGAGGAGGTGAGGGGGAGAGGGGGAAGGGTAAGAGGAAGGGAGGAAAGGATGGTGGAGGGGGAAGAAAAGGAAGAGGAAGGAAGGAGAAGTAGGGAGGAGGGGGAAGAGGAAGGGAGAGGAAGGAGGGCAGGGGGGAGGAGGAGGAGGAGGAGGAAGGAGGGGAAGAAAGAGGAAGGGAAGAGAGGAAGGAGGAGGGGAAGGAAGAGGAAGAGATGAGAGGGAAGAAGCAGGGGAGGAGGGGGCAAGGGGAGGGGAAGGAAGGAGAGGAGGGAGAAGGGGCAGTAAGCTAGTGAGCGAGGATGGAGGGGAGAGTTTGGGAAGTAGGAAGAGGGGGAAAGTCCAGAGCAAAGCTGGAGGGAAAGGAGGACGGGAGATTCTGAAAAGGTGGTTGTGGCGTTTTAATTAGCCCCCACATAACGTTCTTTGAAATCCATTCCTTTTTCATTTTAACGGGAGCCTGGAGCCTGCTCCTTTATGCCCCTGCCGTTACAGAGCAGGCTGCGCGAGGCCCGGCGGGTGTCAGGGCCGCCCACAACATGGCGCCTGTCGCGTCTACTCCACGAGGTCGCGGCGAAAAGCAAAGGCGAAGAAATAGGAGAGCGCATGCGCCGGCCCCGCCCCCCGCCGCCCCCATGCACCCGCGCAGGCGCACCCACCACACTCTCGTACCTGCTAGATCCGTGACGAGGAAGCTGCCGTTCGTCCACAGGTAGAGCCAGTGCTGGAAGGTCTGGCATTTCTGCCTGACCTCAGAGCTGCTAGGTGCCTCCGGAGCCGCGGCCGGAGCCGCGGCGCAGCCCCATTCCCGCGAGCAGTAGGGCTGCAGGGGCTTGCCCAGATCCTCCTCCAGGGTGGCATACGGGATATTGTTTGCGGGCCGGTAGATGAGATACAGTGGGAGGATCCTAAACATAGTTCCACTGTGCTGTGAGCGGGAAGTGTGGCCCGAGAGACTCCTCCCTCCATCTCAGCTATCTTTACCCTTGGATCGCAAAGGAGGGCCCTTCTGCGAAGGGAATTCTCAGCCCTGACGCCAAAGGACAGAAAGAGAGCAGAGCTCCGCCGAGTTCAGGAAAGGAAATGGGGGCCGTTGGCTTCAGAGTCCTGTCCGTTCTCCGAGGTCAGTGGGGTTAGAACCCAACGGTGCCATGGCCCCGGGAGGACGGGCTTGGGTGAGGGACCAAGACCAGTATGTGTCAAACGGAAAGGATCACCTCCAGAGAGGATTCGGCCAGACTGCTCAGCGCCGACCAGACCCCGGTATTCGAGTCAAGAGTTCAGGCCTCAACATGGAAACGATGACCATTTCTAGCCGACTCCTACGAGGCCCTGCACTGACGCTGTCTGCCCACCCAACAGTCCTGGCCAGGGTGCCTGGAAGTCTGGCCTACCCTCTCCCCTTCCGAGAGTCCCAGAATCTGCTGTGCGGAATTCTGCAACCCAGCCAACACTGAGCTAAGGGGTGGGGAGTTCCGCAGAAGAGCAAGCAGAGGCTTTTCTAAAGTGGGCAGTTAATCTGGAGGTGTTTATTTCTAGATTTCGTGGGACCATTGAGCAGAGCGTGGGGTTAGCTGGGGGCCCATTTGCACAAGCCCCCCCCCCACCCCCCAGGGGCTGTGAAGTCACTGTTCTGGGCCGAAGCTCCAGTCAACGGGTCTGAGACTGCATGACCCCCTCTCTGTGCACTTACTCGGGCACCTCCCCAAAGCCGGGTGCCGCCTGGGCTTCGGCCGCAAAGATCTTGCAGTACTCCCGACTCATGTTCTGGATCTTGCATCCCTGTGGGTTGAGGAGAACCAAATCTGGTCAGCAAGGAAGCTCTCCTGTTCTCCATCATGTCCGGCTCTAAGCGGGAGGGCCGCCCACCAGAGGACTGCAGGGAGGATTCCAGGCCTGGGGAGGGGGGTGGTTCATGCCTCCCCTGCTCCCTACTCTGCAGCTCATTGTTCTCATTTGCAAAACAAGAGGCCTCAGGCTGGTTTTCAAAGTGGTTTCCAAACTGTGTTTCCTGGAGCCCCAGCCGAAGGTGGCAGGGCCCCGTAGGCCACGCTTTGGGGAGTGAGGGAGACCTAGACTGTCCACCCCACCCAGTCACTCTCCTTTCACCTCACACACAGGCTCCCATGCAAGATATGTGTGAGGGTAACAGGAAAGGTTTCTGCTACAAAAATATGGTTTGAAAACAATGGCCCCAAAGACAGAGCCTGGGCTGAGTCTCAGGCTCTCCTCAAGACCCATCCCAGGAGCCTCGTGAGGTTGACGCTGAGATGGTCTGTGCCCCACACTGGGCCTCCCAACAGGACCTGAGCCGGGAGGGGGAGGAGGGGAAAGAGCGGAAGGAGGGAAGGGGGATGGGGCGCAGTACCTGGATGGTGACGTCGTAGTTTCTGCCCAGGAGAGAAGTCTCGCTGCTGGGCCCAAACACAAGCAGGCTGGACACCTTGATGATGCACGTGCGGCCTGACTCGAAGATGGGCTCCAGCCCATAGATGACCTTGGCCTGGGAGGCCTTCCGAAGGCCATACCCGTGTCCACCCCCTCGTAGCTCCTCGCTCACCAGGCGCCCAAAGAGTTTGTCCCCCCAGCAGCCCGAGTCGGCCAGACCCTTCGCAAACACCATGGGGGTCATCTCAATCTCCTCTCCAACTGAAGGGGAACAGGAAACGTGGAAAACTGGAAGTTCCTGCCCAACTGAGGTTGCCCTCTTCTGCAGGGCAGGAAGAAGCCAGAACCATCTCCTGCCCACCACGCTGGCACGCCCACTCTCCGTGCATTCCTGCTCTTGAGGTGTATGCACACCACGGGTCCCAAACCGGACCGTGAACCCCCGAGGGCAGGACTGTGTCTGACACAACCCCCATTGTGTAACAGTGCCTGAGTGTACCCACACATCACAAGGACTCTGTCAGTGTCTGGAGGGGAGGGGGGTTCCGTGGACATCACAATTGGTACGTGACACCAGAATTCCTTTATCTTGGAATTAGGTGTTTTGCTCAAATGAAGAAATGTCTCCATCTCAAGCAACATGTTTGACTGGAACAGAAAGTCTGCAGGACCAATCCAGCCCTGGCGCTCAAACTGTGATCCCTGAAAACCATTTCCCTCTAAAAGGAATCAGAGCTCCCTAAAGAAACAGTTGATTCCAGGTCTGTGGCAGGAAGTATACTCGACGGACCTGACCTACCTTGTCCGACCAGAGAGCAAAGAAGCTACAAAAATGACCGGAGGCCAACCTCCAAGAAGGACACAGGAGCCAACCTCCCAAAGGGGCTTCCATTGACCCAAATCAGACAATCTTACCAACTAAACACAATGGTTTGTACAATGTGGTGAACGTACCAAATATGTTTTAAAAATATTCATAATTGTAGTTTAAGAAATACTCATTCCTCCCTCAAAAAACCCCTCGATCTCACTGGTGACCTTTGGGGGATGCTAGGACACCGTCTCAGGGCAACCAAATAACAGAAGAAATCAACTGATGAATGAAGAAGTGACAGAATTAAGATACTCTAGCTGTAAATCCTAATGAAATAATGGATTTAGGTAATAATTGGTAATTGCAAAAACCCCTAGGTAACAAGTATCGGGTACAGTTTTTAAACTCTTCCAAAGGACAGATCAGGCAGAAACAACTGAATGAAGGCAGGAATCAATCTTAATGTTACTAAAGTATGACAAGCTTTCTGTGCCTCCAGAGAGGATGCGAAAGGAAAGACACGGCACGTCTGTGAAGTGTTCTTACCCCCTCCCCCCAAAAGTGCACCTGAATCTGACCAAGCTCTTGCTCTAATTACAAGTTGTTGTGTTTTTTTTAATGTTTATTTTTGAGAGAGAGACAGAGTATGAGTGGGGGAGGGGCAAAGGGAGGAAGACACAGAATCTGAAGCAGGCTCCGGGCTCTGAGCTGTTAGCACAGAGCCCGATGCGGGGCTCGAACCCACAGACCAAGAGACCATGACCTGAGCCAAAGTCGGGACGCTTAACCAACTGAGCCATCCAGGCGTCCTGATCTAATTATAAGTTTAAGGGAAGCACATGAGTAGAAGAATGTGTGAAATGGTGTTAAATCAACAAAATCTAGAGCGTAAGCAACTCTACACATCAAGCAACTTCAACAAATAAATGGCAAAAAAAGGGGAACGATGAAGAACAGTCATACATTAGAGACTTAACATAGGTCAGCCCAAAGTGGTGAGTGGTTCCTAATCCAAGTAAACCAACACCTGGGAGACAACTGGGGAAACGCAATCGGATGTTTGAGGACATTAAAGAACTACTACGAAGCTTTTAGGTGTGGGGTTATATTTGGTATCGAATAAACTTGACAACTGAACAGAGGCACTAGTTCAGTGACTGGCTGATCAAATGAGTGAATGAATGAATGAACGAGTGCACTCGTTGGCAGTGAAGCTCTAAACATCTACCATCAGCTGCCTTCGCAGTCCTGACCCTTAGTGCGTCTCGGACAGAAGCCTCACAGACTCTTCCCCTCATGTTTGGGGAAATGCCTTATAACTTGGGGACGTCACAATCACCAGACAGCCTACTGAAAATGCAGTTTTCCTGGGTCCTTCCCCAGACGTTACAATTAAGGGTATCTGCGGCAGGGCCCAAGAAACTGCATCGTTAGCAGCCGTGCCATGTGCATCTGATGCAGGAACCCACAGAGCACCGTGAGAAGCTCTGGGAAGGGAGCAAGCAGGGTAAGGTATGTCCTAGTGGCCAGTCCTGCCCTTGATCAAGGGCTCCGACGTGGGCCAAGGGAACAAGGCTGGATTAATTTCCTGTGCAAGGGCCTCTTAGCCACTCCTCCTCCCCACCCCATCTTCCCCAACCCCCCCTCCCGAGCCCTATCCTAAACTAGGAGGCAAAGGGCAGCTGGTGTGGAGGTAAACTTGGCATTTGGAATGGATCCCGCGTCCTTAAAAGAAGGCCCTCCCTGTGGACCGCAGGGGTAGGGGTGAAGGCCCGCCCGCTCCTCCCCTGGGGTGGGGGGGAGGGGCACCATACCTTCGCCTTCTTCTCTGGAGACGAATCCTGACAACACTGTGGAGAAAAAGAAGAGGAAGCAGCCACCCTTAGGCTGGCTGCCTGCACCGTCTCTACAGAGATGCCTGTCGCCCTCCCGCAGGGGACGCACCGGGCCGGGAGCCCGGGAGGGGCGCGCTCACCCTCGGGGCTGAGGCAGAAGTCCGTAGAGGCCGAGCCGTGCTCATTGTGGATGGTGCATCGGTACACGCCGCAGTCCACGGGGGACGCCTGCACGATGGCCAAGGCCGCCGGGCCCTCGTCCCCTGCACTGCAGGGAGGGAGACCCTCCCCATGAGGACCATGGCCACGCGCAGCCCAGGGCCAGACTGTGGTCCCCGGGACCCTCCCACCCTGCCCTCAGACGCTGCCGGGGACCCCGGCACCGAGAGCCGCGGTTAAGAGCTGGGCCTGGGTCACACGGGTCTGGTCCGCAGTCCTGATGCTCGCTAGCTGCGTGACTATGGGCAAGTGACTTAATACTTCTGAGCCTCAATTTTCTCCTCTCTACTAAGGAAATACTAGAACTCCCCCCCCCCACTGGGTTACTGTGAGCAGAAGATGGGGGGCACAGACCCAAAGTGTGAGGACGATGCCCCACCCTGTTAGCACCATAACCAGGGAGTCGGTCAGTGGAGGCACTACTCAGCCGGCTCACCTCCTGCCCACCTCGCCCACTGGGCGCTGATCCTTGGCCCAAGTCAAGACGGAGTCACTCAGGATGTTGAAAAACTGACACCAGAGCTTCAGGCTGCCGGAGGCATCAGGAAACTGCTCTACCCGAATCTTCCGGATCACCTGTGGGGCTGAGAGCAGGGGCCCAGTTGAGAGAGACAAGCCACTTCCCCTCGGTCTTGTGCCCTCGCTGGCCCTACACCAGCTTCCCTGGTTGTTCCTGGTGGGACAGGTGAGGGAAAACAGGATTCAGGCTTCCACATAAACACGCTGCTTCCTGGTCCCCAGCTGCGTCCCTCCCCTCCTCCCCCCCACCCCCATATTGCTCTGACTCCGAATCACACAGCCGAGCTGGAAAGTTCCCACTTCTGTGCTCCTCCCCCAGGCCTGGGGGAGCCTCAGAGCAGAGGACACACACAGCAGTTGGGAGAGGACCCCGCCCTCGTGGGGAGCACAGCATAATGTGCATTCTTGAATCACTGCGTCATATACCTGAAACTCATGTATCGGCGTGTGTCAACTAAAATTACAAAAAAAATTTTTTTTAAGTTTATTTATTTTGAGAGAGACAGCGTGAGCTGTAGTGGGGAGGGGCAAGAGAAAGAATTCCAAGCAGGCTCCACGGTGTCAGCGTGCAGCCCGATGTGGGGCTTGAACCCACGAACTGGGAGACGGCGACCTGAGCCGAAACCACGAGTCGGACACTGAACCAGCCGGGCCACCCAGGCGCCCCAGGTGTCAACTAAAATTTTAAAAAATGAAAAAACAGAAAACAAAATCCATGAGAGATTAAACAGATGAATGGAAAGCAGAAACAGAGAACCCAGATTACCAGAATCGGCAATTGCCGTACCAGAATCATGTCCGTACAGAGCCATCGGATGGTAAACGTATTGTGGAGGACGCTATGGCAACTGTCTGTCTGACAGGTGAAAAGGGAGAATTCACTGGAGGGACACTAGCTGGGAAAGCCCACTCAAGAAGAAACAGATTTTACACAAATGGCCTTAATATCTCTTAGAGGAACTGAGTTCACTAAAAACAGCAAAGAAACAAAACAAAACACAAAGTTTTTTTCTCAAAAGGCTCTTGTGGCATTAAAAAAAGAGAGAGGGGGGCACCTGGGTGGCTCAGATGGCCCAGCGTCCAACTCCTGATTTCAGCTCAGGTCACGATCTCACGGTTCATGAGTTCGAGCTCCGAGTTGGGCTCCGTGCTGACAGCATGGAGCCTGCTTGGGATTCCCTCTCTCCCTCTCTCTGCCCCTCCCCGACTTGTGCTCGCTCTCTTAAAATAAATAAACTTTTTTAAAAAAGAGAGCGAGAGAGAAGAACTTCAGTGTGGGCTCTAGGCCCGCCTCTGAGTCCCAGCCCCTCCTGTTCAGGACTCATGTGACAATTCTGCACATAGGGGACGGTGGGGATGTTGGCGCTCCCCCTAGAGCACCGTGGGAGGACCCGATTTCTTCTATCCCACTTCCCTCTCGATGTTCCACAGCTGGTGCTATTTCCAATCCCGAGGGGCAGAGCCAGGACAAGAACGAGGCCTCTAGGACTCCACGACGGTGGGGTCATTACAGGAGAACGCCCTCAGTAACCCCTCTCGGGCTCGTGTCCCCCCCCCCCCCCGCAGGGCGCTCTCCCCGCATCACTCTCCTGGGAGGCCGGCCCCCACCCTCCCCACTGCTCACCTTTTAGCAGCTCTTTGGCTTTCCTGGCTTTGGCCGGGGTGTCCTGCTTGCCTTCCTCCGGGGCCAGCTCTGCGTCCAGGCTGCTGGCCTCCTCGGGCCGCGGCACCTCCAGCATGCCTGCCTTCCTGCCCTGGGTAGGGGAGCGTTTCTCCCGCCCGGGAGTCCCCGGGGACCCGGGCGCGAGGCCCTTCCTGAGCCCCCGGGGGGAGACTGTGGGGCTCTCCCTTTCTTCAGGTTTGGCCGCCTCCCCATCTCCTACCGCTCTGACCTTGGGGAGAAATCTCTTCCTCCGGGCCCCCAGAGCTAGTTCCTCGGGTGTGGCTGCAGGGAGACCTGTCAGAGCCTCCCCTGGGGCCTCCTCCTCTCGGAAGGCTTCCTGGGCCCCTCTGTCTGCTGAGAGTGGTCCCTGACCAGAGGCCGTGTGCCCACCTGCCTCCGCCAGCGGCCCCCCCATGCTGCTCTCCTGGGACGTCCCCAGGAGCCCAGGCCCCTCGAGGGAAACCTCTCCCTCGCCCTCACTGGATCCTTCTGAGGCCAGCCCAGGGCCCTCCTCCTCGCCCACCACGATGGCAGGGACGGTGAGGGTGCCGGGCGCAGGGCCCCGGGCTGCGGCCAGGGCCCGGCGGCCGGCCTGCACCTCGCGGTCCAGGAGGCCGGTGAGGCGGCGGGAGGTGCAGGGGCTCAGCAGCAGGGTCTGTGCGCTCTGCACGAGATGGTTGTTCTCCACGCGCTCCAGGATGCGCCTGGACGTCCTGGGGCTCAGACCGGCCACTTCCACGTTGGGGACCAGAGTGGCTGAGGGCACCGGAGCCCCGCTGGCAGCCCCCTCCTGGGACTCTGCGCCCCCGCCCCCCGTCTCTGTGCTGGATAGCTTCAGCAGCAGGAGCAAGTAGTTCTTCAGGGAGTCTATGAGGCCAGGGTCGCAGCCGCGGGGTCCTGGGGGCCTCCCCTCCACATCTGGCCCCTGGGCGCAGGCCCCCTCGCTGTCGGCTGCCGCGGTTGCTCGTGGGTGACTCTGGGCGGGGGTCCCTGGCCCCAGGTGCAGTGGCGGGGCTGACCTCAGCAAGGCCTGGTCCCCAGAGGGCGGGAAGGCAGTGGCACTTATGTGCTGAGAGGTCGGAGTGCTGGGCCGTGCCTCCTGAGAGCTCTGGGTCAGGCCCGGCCCCGGGACAGAGGGCAGAGTGGGCGCCTCTGGGCTCCTGCCAGCCGGAGGACAGCCACCCACATCCACTGCCCCCGGCTGCTCCTCCGTGGGGCACGGGATGAGACCATCCTCTGGCTTGCCCTTGACCGGGCCCGACCACTCGGGCCCTTGGCATCTCACCCCTCCCCGCTGCTCCAACCCCCCCTGGGGAGGCTGCTGTGCTGGGAGCTTGGGGCCACCTGCTGGGGCACCCGGCACAGCCGTCTCCTCAGATCTGAGCACAAGACCAGGTTCTTCTGGGACAGGGGACCCTTCTGGGGTCTGTTCAAAACACTCAATAATCTGGGGAGGCTGCGGACCCTCTGAAGGTGGGCGTTCAGGGGCTCTGGACTGTGGGCTGAGGCTGGTCACGGATCCCTTCTCTGACTGACCTTTTATGGCTGCGGACATGCTCCCCTCTGACCGTGTCCCCTTGTCTTCCTGGATCCCTCTCTCTTCCCGCGTCCTCTCGTCTGCCTGCGTCCTTTCCACCCGCGTTCCTTCCCTTCCCTGTGCCACCACATCCTCCTGGGAACTCCTGGCTGACGCCGTCCTCTCACCGTCTCGTGGCTCAGTGTCCACCTGTGGCTCCCTATCTGCCTGTGTCCTCTGGGTCGTTTGTGTTCTGTCTCCCTGGGTCCTCCTAGCCACCTGCCTCCTCCCGTCCGCCTCTGTATTCTTCTTGCCTCCGGCTTGCTGGTCAGCAGATGTCATCCTCTGATCCGCCCGGGTCTCTGTGTCCATGGGCTCGATGACGCCCTGGCTTCTGGAGGAGACCGTACTGGCGCTGTGACTGGCCAGCATGG
Source organism: Lynx canadensis (assembly GCF_007474595.2). Taxonomy (NCBI): domain Eukaryota; kingdom Metazoa; phylum Chordata; class Mammalia; order Carnivora; family Felidae; genus Lynx; species Lynx canadensis. The sequence goes on from NC_044308.2 coordinate 4,433,719, forward strand.
TAGGAGCCGGGTTTGCCTGGGATTCCGGGACCTGAGCGACACGGACAAAAGCAAGAACTTGGCTACGTGTGCCTTAGGATCCCTTTCACCCTGGCCTCCCAGCCTGCTCTGACCTCATCCAGAAGTGCCCTGACGGGAATCCCGCCACCTGCTTGCTCAGGCCTGCTAAACACACGTGATCAAAGTCCCAAGCCCGCCCACCCCGATCCCTGATGCCAAGAGTCTGGACCAAGGAGTATCCAGAATCCAGGTCTCGCTCTGGCCCTTCCCATCTCTCCCCAAAGAAACCCTGCCTTTCCCGAAAGACCTTGCTCGTGTGTCATCCCACCCCTCACCCCTGCCATTTGGAGGAGGGGATCCTCTCTCCAGGGCTTCTGAGCAATCGACCTGCCCCTCTTTTTTGGCACTAACGGCCAGCGAATAGAATTATGGGAAAAATGGGAGGAGCCAAAGGGTCTCCCCATAGTGGCCTCAGTGACAGCATCCACCATTAACACTGAGCGAGTGACATCCAGACAGAGAAGGTGAAAGTAATTATGAATGCCACCTGTGGCGGAAAAGTCAGTGAAACGTTGTGCTATTGCCCTTTTGAACACCCACTATTCGCAAAGCACTCTGCTAGGTCCCTACTTATTATATACATATTGCCTCACTCCTCACAATATGAAACTGTTGTGAGCATTATTTCCATTTTAGAGATAAGAATACTAATGGCTGAGGGAGAAAGTGATCGTCCACTGTCAGAGAGTGAGCAGGACAGGTAAGCTGAGAAGGCGTGTCTAGCTTCAAATCCCACACTCTCTGCTGCGAGACTAGAATGGTGCCCAAATATAATTGAAGGGTTTCTGGTCTAAACATGGTGGCATCAGACAGTAATTTGCCTCTTTTCCTCCTGATTACGATCAAAATCAACAAAGTGAACAAGAAAATAAAAGCAAACTTCATGCTGATTCATAGGGGCACATGTACCCCAATGTCTCTAGCAGCACTTTCAACAATAGCCAAATTATGGAAAGAGCCTAAATGTCCATCAACTGACGAACGGATAAAGAAGATGTGGTTTATATACACGATGGGATACTACTTGGCAATGAGAAAGAATGAAATCCTGCCATTTGCAGCAACGTGGATGGAACTGAAGGATATTATGCTGAGTGACATAAGTCAGGCAGAGAAGGACAGATATCATATGTTTTCACTCATATGTGGAACTTGAGAAACTTAACAGAAGACCATGGGGGAAGGGACGGGGAAAAAAATAGTTTCAAACAGAGAGGGAGGCAAACCATAAGAGACTCTTAAATACGGAGAACAAACGGAGGGTTTATGGGGGGGGTGAGGGAGAGAGGAAAATGGGTCATGGGCATTAAGGAGGGCACTTGTTGGGATGAGCACCGGGTGTTGTATGTAAGCGATGAATCACGAGAATCTACCCCCAAAACCAAGAGCACACTGTATACACAGGGAAAGGAGAGTAGAACACCCCATAGCAGCAATCTCAGACAACACCAGCAAAAACACGCTGCTGAAGCGGAATCCTGAACATCTCTAAGCTCGGAGAATGGCTTTTGCACATACAGGGATTTAAGGAATATCGTTCCCATGAGCCCCGCTGGAGGAAACTACCAGAGAACACACTGCAAACCAAAAGGTGATTAGGGAAAGGACTGGCGGGGAGCATCAAATACTTATTGACCATAGAACCGAGACGAAAACCGGAGGGGCTTAGAGTAACAGAGCAAAATGTGAGTGCTGTATGCCCAGACCCGGCAGAGATTACATAACGAGTACAAAAATGGAAGGAGGAATAAGGTGAGTGGATAAACTCCTTGACTGTATCACCTACACAAACCAGGAGCCAAAGGTTTGCTCAGAGTTGAAAAACCAGGTGATAGAAATAGAGGATTTTTAACTAAACAGAGATAATCACCACAATAAAATGTGGGGGCTAATACAAGATAGAAAATGACAGGGGGAAAGGGTAATGCAAACACTTTATCATAGCTCATCATAAAAAAATTAAGACACCGGGGAATGCCTGGGTGGCTCAGTCAGTTAAGCATCCAACTTGGGCTCAGGTCATGATCTCGTGGTCCATGGGTTTGAGCCCCGCATCGGGCTCTGTGCTGACAGCTCGAAGCCTGGAGCCTGCTTCTGAGTCTGTGTCTCCCTCTTTCTCTGCCCCTCCCCTGCTCACGCTGTCTCTCAAAAATAAATAAATGTAAAAATAAGAAAGAAAGAAAGAAAGAAAGAAAGAAAGAAAGAAAGAAAGAAAGAAAGAAAGAAAGAAAGAAGAAAGAACCTTCAGTTAATTCCTGGCGTTCTAGGAATTAGGAACCACTAACACGGACATGAAAACTATAAAGAAAATGCTAACTTTTCACACAAGACTGATGAGAACAGAGCTTTCATGTTTTTTAGAACATATTTTATTTTTTGGTAATCTCTACACCCAACATGGGGCCCAAACTCACAACCCCAAGCCCAAAAATCGCACACTCCACCAGCTGAGCCAGCCAGGTGCCCCCAGAGGTTTTGATTAAAGTTATCTTCACTCCCCCATCCCCAAGCCTGATCAGTCCCTGAGTCCCAGTGAACCTACTTCCTCGGTGTCTCAATATCCATCGCCTTCTCTGTCTCCACTGCCGACTGCCTAAACCACGCTGCCAACAATTCTGTCTTGCCTAGACACCTGCGAAGCCTTCTGACTGGCATTCGTGACCCTCGCCTTTGCCTCTGCTCAACACCTACCCTCACTGCAGCCCAAGTGATCTTACCAAAATACAAATCTGATTGTGACACTCCCCTGCTTAAACACCTCTCAAGGGCTTATCATCATTTACAGGATAAAGCCTAAAAGCCCGAGCCTCAAAGAGCAAAAAGTTTAAGAACATTCTGTTGGCCAGGGAATGGGGAAACAGGTGTCAGCACAGCCTCTACGGACAGTGATTTGGCATCATCGAATAAAACTAAAAACGCTTATACTCTTTTAAATTGCTTTTTGATCTTTATTTGTTTTTGAGAGAGAGAGACAGAGAGCGAGTGGGGGAAGACATAGAATCTAAAGCAGGCTCCAGGCTCTGAGGTGTCAGCACAGAGCCTGACGCGGGGCTCGAACTCACGAACCATGAGATCATGACCTGAGCTGAAGTCGGATGCTTAACCGACTGAGCCACCCAGGTGCCCCGAAACACTTATACTCTTTGACCCAACGGTTCCATTATGAGGAACTTATCCTATAGCTATACAATATAGATACATAAATGCAGATGGACTTATATACAAGGATATTCACTGCAGTACAGTTTATAACAGCAAAAGACTAGAAATTACCTAAATTCCATCCACACAGAACAGATCCAGTGAATGATGGTACATCCATATTCCAAATAAATAAATATCCAAGTAGAGGGGTGCCTGGGTGGCTCAGACAGTTGAGTGTCTGACTTCTCGTTTCAGCTCAAGTCATGATCTGGCAGTTCACGAGTTCAAGCCCCACATCGGGCCCTATGCTGTCAGTGCGGAGGCTGCTTTGGACCCTCAGTCCCCCTCTCTCTGCCCCTCCCCTGCTTGTGCCGTCTCAAAAATAAATGAACATTTTTTAAAAAACAAAAAAATATGGGCATCTGGATGGCTCAGTCGGTTAAGCATCTGACTCTTGGTTTCAGCTCAGGTCATGATCTCACGGTTTGTGAGTCTGAGTCCCACATTGGGCTCTGTGCTGACAGTGCAGAACTCGCTTGGGATTCTCTCTCTCTGCCCCTTCCCTGCTATTCTCTCTCTCTCTCTCTCTCTCTCTCTCTCTCTCTCCCTTTCTCTTTCCCTCTCTCTCTCCCCCTCTCCCTCTCTCGAAATAAATAAACTTAAATAAATAAATAAATAAATATCCAAATAGGAAAGGAAGGTGTGGACAGAAGGTACAATATGCAATCGTTTTGCAGCAAATATACAGACACACACATATTTTTAAGTGCATAGAAAATAGTTCTGGAAGGATGCCCAAGAAACCGGTTCTGGCAACTGACTTCGGGAGGAGGAACAGGTGGGGGGTGGGGTGGCGAGTCAGGGAATTGAGGAAGACCATATTCTCCATATACCTTTTCTACTTTTAAAATTTTATACCATGTGCACATGACACGTATTTCAGCAATTTTCAATTTAAAGCCAAAATAAGTAAATAAAACCTCGCGTGATCAACGATGCCCCTCCTTCCGCAAGGATCCCATCTCTCTCTCTGGGTTCATCTCTTGGGTCTCTCTGCCCAACACCAAGTTACTGTACTGACTACAGGGTGGTTTTATAACTACTTTGTGTATTTTCTCTCTAGGGGACAGTCTCAGCCTTCTCCTCACTCACCTGAAGGACTTCTCATCCTTGAAGACCGCGCTCAAGTTTCTTCTCTTCTTTGAAGACTGCGAGTTCCCTCCTCCACCTCACCCCACCCTCCAAAAAGTTAGTGGCTTCCTACCCTAAGCACCCATGGCAAATGTACCTAATTTATCAGTATGCCCTCATTCTGCGTCGTAGTTATTTGTTTCATGCATGTGTCACCTGCTAATGTGTAAACTCTTCCCCTCTGAAGAGGTGGACGCAGCAGTGTCTCAGAGTTAGAGACTTGGTGCTCAGTAACTATATGATGAATGATCAGTTGGATACTTTCTGGACACTTCTGCAAAAGCTGACCTCTCTAAACACTGTGGGGTGTGTGTGTGTGTGTGTGTGTGTGTGTGTGTGTGTGTGTCTACATTTGGAACTATGTGGAGATACAAGAAGGACTCTTGTGTATTCCTTTAAAATAACCACTGTGTGAGCAGTGGCGAACCCAGCTGGTTCTGTGTGAGCTTCTGCACCACAAAGAACATCCGTAGGTTTAATTTTCCATCCTTACTGTCCTCCTCATAAATTCTCAGAGATTAAGGACTCAGTCTGATTCACCTTTGCATCCTGCAGACTCAAGCACATAGGAGGATCCAGGAATCAACTACTGACTGAGAAGTACTATAGATTCTAACCCTCAAGAAGGGGCGTGGCCCTGGAGCGATGGTTTGGGGAAGCCAAGGGTGGGGGGGAGGGGCGCAGAGCAAAACCAGAAGGTTAACAGGAATGGTGAGGGCAGTGCCTAGGATCTGGAATCTCCTTCTCCTGAAACCCAGACCCAGAGCTGATACTGAGGTTTCATCATTTTTAAACGTTTGGTAGAATTGCCAGTAAAACTATCTGGCCCTAACAATTTCTTTTTTGGAAGATTTTTGACTACAAATTTTATTTCTGTAACAGTTGTAGAGTTATTCAAATTGTCTCATTGTTTGCATGAGTTTTGGTAGTTTGTGGTTTTTAAAGAACTGGTCTATTGCATCTAAGTTTTTGAACTATGTGCACAATTTTTCATAGTAGCCCTTTATTATCTTTTTAATAGCGGCAGGGTCTCTCGTGATACCACCTGTCATTCTTTTATTATTATTATTATTATTATTATTATTATTATTGGAGAGAGAGCGAACACAAGCAAGCCTGGGAGAGGTGCAGACGGAAAGAGAGAGAGAACCTCAAGCAGGCTCCAAGCTCAGTATAGAGCATGCCACAGGGCTCAATCCCACATCCCTGGGATCATGACCTGAGCCGAAATCAAGAATCAGACGCTCAACCCGACTGAGCCACCCAGGCATCCTGACCTTTCATTCTTTTTTTAAAAAAATCTTTATTGAGGTATTAATTGACAAAAATGCTATAATTTAAGGTGTACAGCTTGATGTTTTGATACACCTACATACAGCGAAAGGATCACCAGTCAATCAAGCCTTTCTTTCATTCTTGGTGCTGGTCATTTGTGTCTTCTCCCATTTTTTTTTCTTTGGGAGTCTTGCTAGAAGTTTATCAATATTACTGATTTTTTTTTTCAAATAACCAGATTTTGGTTTAATTTATTTTCTCCACAGCTTTTCTGTTTTCAATGTCATCATTTTTCTGCTCTTTTCTTTATTATCTCTTTCCTTCTTGTTTCAGGTTTACTTTAATCTTCTCTTTCTAGTTTCTCAACATGGGAGTTTAGATTTTGACTTTAGACCTTTCTTCTTTTCTAATATAAATATTTAATGCTATAAATTTTCCTCAAAACACTGATTTAGTGGCATCCAAAATTTTGATGTGTTGTATTTTCGTTTTGATTCAGTTAAAAATATTTTCCAGGGTGCCTGGGTGGCTTAGTCAGTTAAGTTTCCGACTCTGACTCAGGTCATGAGCTCACAGTTTGTGGGTTCGAGCCTTGAATTGGGGTCTGTGCTGACAGCTCAGAGCCTGGAGCCTGCTTTGGATTCTGTGTCTCCCTCTCTCTCTGTCCCTCCCCAGCTCAGGCACATGCTCTCTCTCTCTCTCTCTCTCTTTCTCTCTAAAAAATAAATAAACATTTAAAAAAATGTTTGATATTTTCCAATTGTCCTTAAGACTTTCCGCTTTGCTGTGAGAGTGTATTGTAAATATTTTAAAGTGTTTGGAGACTTTCCTATTATCTTTCTGTCCTTGACTTGTAACTTAATTCCATTTTGGTCAGAGAACATACTTTGTATGATTTCAATTATTTTATATTTGTTAAGGTTTGTTTATGATCCAGAATATGATCTACTTTGGTAAATGTTTTACATTCACTTGAAAAGCATGAGTATTCTGTTGTCACATGGAGTATTCTAGGAGTCTGTTAAACCCAGTTGGTTGATAATGCTGTTCAGCCTCTTTTCTGTTCTTATTCTTACGGATTTTCTGTCTACTGTGATTACTGAGAGAATGTTTAAGTTTCCAACTGTAATGGCTGATTTGTTTGTTTTTCCTTCCAGTTCTTCATATATTTGGAAGCTCTGTTGTTAGAGGCAAACACATTTTTTTTAAATTGTGTTTTCTTGAATGGACCTTTTTCTCATTATGTAATTCACTATTTTGCCCCAGTAATTTTCTTTGCTCTGGAGTCTATTTTGTCTGAAATTAATATGGTCACTCCAGTTTTCAACTGATTACTGTTTGTGTAGTGTATATTTTCTATTATTTTACTTTTGACTTACCTATATCATCATAATTGAAGTCAATTTCTTATAAAAAGCATAGAGCTGGGAATGTTTTTGACCCATTCTCCCAATGTCTTTGTGTGTTTAGACCACTTATATTTAATATAATTATTTATATGTTTGCATTTAGGTCAACTATGTTATTATTTGTTTTCTATTTGTTTCCTCTGTTCTTTCCTTCCTTTGTTTCCCCCTTCCTATCTTCTTTTAGATTATTTGAACATTTTTAGTATTCCACTTTAATTTATATACTGTGAATTTTTTTTTTTTTTTTAAGTAGGCTCCATGCCCAGCATGGAGCCCAATACAGGGCATGAACTCACAACCCTGAGATCAAGACCCGAGCTGAGATCGAGAGTCAGATGCTCAACCAACTGAGCCAGTCAGGCACCTCTATTGTGGTTTTTACTATATTTCTTTGTACAGTACTTTAATTGCTGCCCTAGGGCTAACAATATATATACTTAACTTCTCAGAGGCTAGAGTCAGTATTTTACCTCTTCAAGTGAGATGTAGTGATTTTGCCACCATATAGGTCCCTTACATCTCCTGTTTCTGTTGTATGTCTACCCAGACATTTAGCATTTCTGTCATTCTTCTTTCCTTCCTGATGATACACGTTCCCTTCTAGTATCATTTCCCTTCCATAGGAAAAATGTACTTCAGCAATTCTTTTAGAACAGGTGTGTCAGTGAGTTAGTCTTGTAGCTTTCTCTTATCTGGTACTCTTTACTTCACCTCCAATACTGAAAGACATTTTGACTGAATGTAGACTTATAGAATGAAAGTCTTCTCATTCAGCAGGTCTATTATTCCACTTCCTTTTGACCTCCATGGTTCCTGATGAGAAATCTGTAGTCATTTCAATCATTGTTCCCCTATAAATAATGTGTTTTCATTGATTACTTTCAAGATTTTTGCATTGTCTTCACTTCTCAGCAATCTGATTACTGTTTCTTAGCAGGGAATTCTGTGGGCATATCTTTATTTTAATGTTTATTTATTTTTGAAGGAAAGAGAGACAGAGTGTGAGTGGGGGAGGGGCAGAGAGAGAGGGAGACACATAATCCGAAGCAGGCTCCAGGCTCTGAGCTGTCAGCACAGAGCCCGACATGGGGCTTGAACTCACAAACCGCAAGATCATGGTCTGAACCAAAGTTGGACGCTCAACCAACTGAGCCACCCAGGCGCCCCTGCGGGCATACCTTATTTGGGATTAGCTGAACTTCTTGTCTGTAGATTTGTGTCTTTTGCCAAATTTGGGAAGTTCTCAACCTTTTTTTTTTTTTTTTTTTATGTACCACACTTTCTTCTCTCCTTGGTTTCCAATGACACAAACATTAGATGTTTTGATATTGTACCACAGGTCCCTGAAGCTCTATTTATTTCTTTTTCCTATCTTTTCCCCTGCTCTGTTATTCACATTAAATAATTTCTGTTGATGTATCTTCAAGGTCACTGACCTTTTCCTGTCATCTTCACTCTGCTATTATGCCCAGCCAGGAAGTGTCTTCATGTCAGTTATTGCACTTTTCTGCTCTGAAATCAAAATTTGGTTCTTTGTACCCTGTATTTCTTTGCAGAGACTTTCTATGTTTCCATTTATTTCCAGAGTATTTACCCTTACATTTTGTCACATTTTTATAGTAGCTGATTTTAAGTCAGATAATTCCAACCGTGCTGCCATCTTGACATTGGCATTCTGTAACTGTCTTTTCCCAGGCAAGGTGAGATTTCCAGGCTTTTCATAGGCCAAGTAATTTTCATTGTATCCTAGACATTTTGAATATCATGAGACGCTGGTTCTTATATAAACCCTATGGATAATGTTAATATTTGTGTCTTATCAGATGATCAATCTACTTGGTTGTGTTCAGGCTGCAAGTTCCATTCAGCCTTTTGAAGTTCTAGTGTCAATGCCAGTTCCATTTATCAAAGCCTTTGCAGGGCTATTCAGATCTATCTGGTGGGTATGCCACCCAGTGGCCAGTCTGGGATTTGAATGATAGTTTTTTAGTTCCACTGTCAAAGTTTGTGATACACGGGCCAAAACTAGATCCATGCATGCACGAATAGCTTGAGAATAAGCCCAGGAACTTATAAACAGCTTAAGAAGTCACTTCCCAAATGTTCCTTCTCCATGATTTCCCCTGTACTTTCTGGGTCCATAGGGCCCCCTTTTTCAGTCTTCTGGCCAGATAGCTGGGGCTTCATTTTCTCCTCTCTGTCACATATTTGCACAAAGGAACCTGTGTCCTAGGCCAGGAAGAGACTCAAAAGAGAGCAAGAGGGAGAGCGAGAGAGAGAAAGCAACAGAAATTCATCCTACCCTCTTGGGGACCACAGCTTCTCTGAATAAAGGAAAGATTCCCCTCCCTCAAAGTTTGACACCTAGGGCCTCTTACTGTCACTACCAGCAGATTCCTTTCCTATTCCTCAAGCCTGATCTAGAGTAGAGGGCTTCTCCTAAAGTAAAGCTGATGCTTACTTCTGAGCTTCTGATTGCATTAAGACCAGGCCAGAGAATAGTCGATTTAAGAAACAAACAAACAATCAAACAAAACAGTAAACATTGCTGGTTCTGGGGTACTTTGAATTCTGGTCTTCTTCCCCAATCTACCTGCTCCTGTTTGCTTATCAAAGTCATCAAATGGTCCCACCATGCATTCTGTCCAAGTTGTTAGCTGTATTCAAGGGGAGACACGGGGCGAGCGTGTTTGCTCCGTCTCATTCAGAACTGGAAGTGCTATACCCATAACAACTAGCTTCATACTAGTCATTGTATTTTTCAGTTCCGGATTTCTAGTTGGTTGGTTTTTAAGTCTATGCCACTTTTTAAAGTTTCTAGTTCTCCGAAATTTTCAATCTTGTTTTTTTTTTTACCTTCTTTGAATACAGGAAAAAGAGTTTTAGTTTTATAGTTCATGTCTAATAATTCCAAACGTTAGAAAAGTTGGAACCCCCATGGACACATTATATTATCTGCTGGTTTTGCTACTTCTTTTTCACATTTTCCTCTCTTGGTGTGCCTGCTTATCTTCATTTGGATGCCAAGTGTTAATTTTTTTTAATATTTATTCATTTTTGAGAGTGAGAGAGACAATGCATGAGCAGGGGAGGGGCAGACAGCGAGGGAGACACAGAATCAGAAACAGGCTCCAGGCTCCGAGCTGTCAGCACAGAGCCCAACGCGGGGTTCGAACTCACAGACCACGAGATCATGGCCTGAGCTGAAGTCGGACTCTTAACTGACTGAGCCACCCAGGTGCCCCAGATGCCAAATATTATACTTGAAGTGCTTTTTAAAAATAGTTAGAGGCCAGGGGCGCCTGGATGGCTCAGCCAGTTAAGCATCTGACTCTTGATTTTGGCTTAGGTCATGCTCTCACAGCTTGTGGGATTGAGCCCCGTGTAGCGCTGCACACTGATGGCACAGAGCCTGCTTGGGATTCTCTCTCCTTTTCTCTCTGCCCCTCCCCTGCTTGTGCTCGCTCTCTCTCAAAGTAAATAAATGAACTTTAAAAAATAATTTGAGTCTTAAAGTGATACTATCGTCCTCCAGATGATTTTCGCTTCTTCCAGGTGCTTGAAGGCACAAGGTGTCTTGAATCACCTTAACCTAACTTCAGGGATTGGGATATGTGTTTGTCACCTGGGTAACTTAGAGCTAAACCTCAATCCCTGTGTGGGTAATTTACTTCTGGCTCACTATTCCTTCAGGGTCCCAACCCAAAGACCAGGGGGTTGACCAGGGCTACTACTCTTGAGACCACAGATGCCAACCTTTGTGTCCCTAGTCCCATAAGGCTGTGTCTAAAACACTGCTGAGTCTCTCATTCTCCTCTCCTGGAGTGGCAAACAGCTGCTATGACAAACACTGGGTTTGTCACCATTCTGGATTTCCATTTTGTCCCATATCCCGGGCTGCTAACCCTTCACTTTGTCTTTTACTTGCTGTCCTCTGTAGGGAAACTGGTCTGAACTATCTAACCTAGCACTACTGGAAGCTGATAGTCAATAAATGTTAGTTCCCCCTCCTTTCCATCCCATGCTCGAGCCTAGGTGATGTTACAGTTCATGCTAAACCAACCAAAGCAGAATACAAGACACAGAAGAGAAGAAAAAGTGTTGAGATGCTTTGAAAGCATCTGGGCATTAAGACTAGGACAGGCAGGGTTGCATTCCTGGGCTAGCCCACCATCTTACTTTTGCTTCATGCTCCCTGTCCTTCCCAGAATGGCTTCCTTCCTCTCTCCCACCTATCTGAACTCTTTCAACCTGGGGATATCATGGACACTCTTCCAGATCAGAAAAATTCAAGCTGATGCTTTTCTACTACGGTATTTCCAGCAATGAATCCTGTACATGCTGCCAACCAGCCTGGCCACGTCCCAGATGCCTTCCCTGGTCACTGTGGACTACTTCACCCTCCTTCCCTGGAAACCTACTGCAGTAACCATTCACCACACCCTCTGTCCTTGTGGTTTGGTGTAAGTCTAATGCCCTCGATTCACCAGAGAATTCCTTGAGGCAAGGATCATGCCCCTCCTCAAGTCCCCCCTCTCAGAAAATACTTGTATTCACGTATTCTCTGAAAACCAAAGACGCCTGGTTATGGGAGGGGAGTTTCCAAATCTCGGTATGATCATCCCCAAGTCTGAGATCGCAAGGCGTTCAGCAGCGCTCTCCCATGTCTACACTGTCCCCTCCAAAGACCTGGGAAGATGGGGCATTCCACCATGTCCCCACACTCCAGTACCTCAGCTCCAGAGATCTAAGCCAGTCTCAGAGAAGATCTCAGGTTAGGGCACTAACAAGCAGCCTTTGAGGATACTGGAGGCCAGTTCCCACTCATTAAGTACCTTCAGGGAAGATTGCTTCTGCCTGGGGAAAGAGCTGTCTACACAGCATTACTGGGCTTAGGGGCAGGGGAGCATGATGTCTAGACATTCTTAACAACCCAAGAGGCCTCAGTCCCAGCACCTGCTCCTCATCCATATCCAGTATGGAAGCCTCATCTAAACTGTCAGAGATGTCCCCTATCTCCAGGAAAGGAAATCAAGACAAAGAAGGGAGCAGTGGCATCAGAGCCCTGAGTCAAGATCCTTCAAGTACTAACCCTAACAAGAGACATGCTGAGCCCGTATGAAGGAAGCATCAGAACTTAAAAAGAGGTATGAAAGAGGCTTGAATAGTGGAAAGGAATACCATGCCGTCAGGTGAGAAAGCTAAATATTAAGATATGGATTTTTCCAAATTAATTCTTATACTTACTATAATCCCAATCAGAATACCAATGATATAGAGACAGAAAGCACGTTAGTGGTTGCCCGGGTCTGGGGGTGGGGACACGGGTAAGCTGCAAAAAGGAACAGGGACCTTTTTGGGCTGATGGAAATGTCCGAAAATGGGATTGTGGTAATGCCTGCATAACTGTAAGTTGTGTATATTAAATTGCACATTTGAACTAGGTGAATGTTATAGTATATATATGACATCCCAATAATGCTGATTAAAATATATATCTAGCAAGTTTTACTAAAAGATCGTTCCAAATGCAAATTGCACTTCCGTTTTCCAAGATTTAATAGGCTTTTGATCTTGTTAAAAACAGCTTACCACTTTTTTAAATGTGATTTAAAAAAAAAAAAGGTAAATATAGAGGTACCAAAAAACTAGTATGTGGGAATTTAAAGAATTTCAAATAGTGATTCTATAGTTTTCCTAGAGGAATGAACAAGAGAGAATAGCTAAGAAAATTTTAAAAGAAGTCTAAGAGGGTTGCTTTGCCAGAAATTAAAGCTACGATCATTCAAACAAGGCCATTCTGTTGTAAGAATCAACAAACACATTAACAGATTAGGATGAGTATATATACAGGAACCAAAATCGGCCTTAATGTGTATAAAAATTAGTATGGCAAGAAAGAATCACAAACTAATAGCTAAGAATTAAATATTCCACAAATGATACTAGGGGAATTACCTACTTGCTAACTAAAAGTCGAGCTGGAAACTGATGCTATATTAGATACTCAAATCAATTCCGGGTTAATTTAAAAGTCAAATGAAGACATTCAAAAAACAAAAAATTACTTAAAATGTAGACGAATACTTAATGAACCTTAGAACAGGGAAGGAACGCATAACCCATGAAAGAAATGGTTAAAATATCCTTATGGTGGCACCTTACTGCAACCATTAAAGTTTTCTGGATAATTTTTAGAAACCATGAGAAGATGCTCATGAAATACTCAGAAGTGAAGAAACCAGGTTATAAAACTGACTCAGAAGAACAGCACACATTACATTTTAAAAACAATAAAACTACATATACGGAAAGGTTGGTACATACACCAAGAGGCTTCTGGGTGGTAGAACTATAGATGAATTGTTACTTTCTCCATCAAACTTGGAGGGTTCCCCCCTCCCCATATTTTTCACCATGACCGTGGGTTTCTTTCATAATCAGAAAAATAAGGGTTTTTTTTTTTAAGACTTGGGAGAATAAGAATATGAAAAAACATGGGGCGCCTGGGTGGCTCAGTCGGTTAAGCAACCGACTTTGGCTCAGGTCACGATCTTGCAGTTCATGGATTTGAGCCCCGCATGGGGTTCTGTGCAGACAGCTCGGAGCCTGGAGCCTGCTTGGGATTCTGTGTCTCCCTCTCTCTCTGCCCCTCCCCAGTTCATGCGCGCGCGCTCTCTCTCTCTCTCTCTCTCTCTCTCTCAAAAATAAACACACATAAAGACAAAGAAACAAAAAGAATATGAAAAAACAATCAAATTCGGCCACTAAAAAGCAGCAGCTTCAACATGCACATAGATGTTAAATGTGTTTCTCACATGTGTGATCTATTTCACGAATTTTTAGAGCACAGAAGAATGAAAGACACACAAGCGTTTTGTGGGAACAGTGGGACTGGTGCACCTGTCCCTCCTGAGAGGCAAGGAGGGCCCTGCCAGGAGGTGCAGCCGGCCCGGCTGTGGCGTCCCCACCCCTGTGGGCGGGGAGGCCACCTTCACTCAGACTTGGCTGCGGGCCTGGTCACTTCCCAAATGAGCTCCCTCGGGGCCCATGAAGGCCATCCCTGCAGCAAGGCCCTCCTGTCCAGCCTGAGGACTGTCAGGCACACAGAGTAGCCCTGGCTGGGCCACTAGGAAGTCACCACACCGGCTGCCAACATCTCCAGAGACCAAGCGTGAGGGGTGAGTCATGAACAGACTGAGTCTGGTTTGAGGTTCACTCCACCCCCAAACCCTCTGAACTACTGTCCCCACAGACTCACTCAGCACCACTGAAAGAAAACCAGTTCCCCTGATCACCCTTAAAACTGATCTCTCCCTGGGGTGCCTGGGTGGTTCAGTCTGTTGGGCATCTGACTCTCGATTTCAGCTCAGGTCATGATCTCACGCTTCATGAGTTCGAGCCCGAGTCAGGCTCTGCGCTGACAGCATGGAGCCTGCTTGAGATTCTCTCTCTCCCTCTCTCTCTGCCCCTCCCATGCACTCTCTCTCTCTCAAATTAAATAAATAACTTAAAAAAAAAAAAAAACTGTCTCTCCCTCCTTTCCCGATGGAAGTTCTCTCCATGGGAAAGACAGCGCCCCCCAACCCCGTTGTCCGTGAAGCACCCCTTCCCTGTGCCCTCCATGAGGTCTGGGGGCAGGTGGCTTGTCCCTTCTGTCGTCTGCCCTGGCTTTTGAAACGCCCTCCCTTTCTGCCACTCAGAAGGAATACTGTTCACTGTAAAACCGCCTGCCGGGGGCGCCTGGGTGGCGCAGTCGGTTAAGCGTCCGACTTCAGCCAGGTCACGATCTCGCGGTCCGTGAGTTCGAGCCCCGCGTCGGGCTCTGGGCTGATGGCTCAGAGCCTGGAGCCTGTTTCCGATTCTGTGTCTCCCTCTCTCTCTGCCCCTCGCCCGTTCATGCTCTGTCTCTCTCTGTCCCAAAAATAAAAAAATAAACGTTGAAAAAAAACCGCCTGCCAAAACTCCCGTGAAATAGCAACTGCCCTCTGCTCCCTGAAACAAGATTAGCGCGGACCAAATGGGACACTTTCTTCTGTCGCGCCTCTCAACCCTGTCCCCCTCCCCGGTCCCCAAACTCCTTAATGCTGTCGCCCCCCCTGCCTCTCTCTTTGAAGAGTGGATACCCCCATCCCTACCTCCACACAAAACATCACCTTCCCTCTCTCTGCTGGCTACCCGACCCCTGAAAATGATGGCACTCCTGTTCCCCCACGGAAGAGTTAGCATCTATATCCCTCGTAGTAGTTATCTTTTATCTCCTGCCATGTATTTAGTTCTTAATATGCATCCGGCCCTGTGCTGAGCACAGACTCTCAGTAGCCTTATGAAGCAGGTAGTATTTTTATTCTGATTTTACAACGCGCCCAAATTGCAAAATGTTAAGCATATAGTCAGCTTAAACCAGAATTTCCTGGACAGTTGCTATATGTTTTTTAAGTTTATTTACTTATTTTGAGAGACAGCAAGCAGGGGGAGGGGCAGAGAGAGGGAGAGAGAGAATCCCAAGCAGGCTCTGCTCTGTCAGCACAGAGCCCAGTGCGGGGCTGGAACTCACCAACTGTGAGATCGTGACCTGAGCCGAAGTCGGACACTTAACCGACTGAGCCACCCAGGCGCCTCTGATATATATTTTTTTAATGTTTTTTTTTAAGTTTATTTATTTATTTTTGAGAGAGACAGATATGGTGCGAGGTGGGGGAGGAGCTGAGGGAGAGAGGGGGAGGGAGAGAGAGACAGAGACAGAGACAGAGAGAGAGAATCCCAAGCAGGCTCCAAGCTGCCAGCACCTATGCAGGGCTCGAACCCACCAACAGTTGATATTTTTAAAAATCTTCTGCCAAGCATCCAGGTCGAGACCCCCTGCACACTACAGTGCGCTCCTGTTCCTCGGTCTCCCCACGAAACGCTGCTGCCTCAGTATAGCCCACAGAAAACTCTCCACGGGCTCTTTCCCCACCAAAGAACATCATTTTCCTCTCCCTCCCTCTGGGACACGGTCCCTTGGCCGTGAGCCCCCATGCTGTCAGAGGAGAGGGTCAGACTCAAGCTGTGCTGCCCTCAGGCCTGGCATCTGGAGATTGGCTGGAGTGAGGGCCAGGCCTGTGGTCCCCTGCTCCTGGCGGGCACTCCATCACCACCTCACCCCCTTCTATAAATAGCCCACTGCTCGCTGGCCGCCGAGCTGCTGGAGCAGGAGTTTCCATGAGGTCAGCTTCCCAGAGCAGCCTCTAGGCACCCAACACCCACACTTACCTCTCCTGGAGTCCTGTGGCCTCCTCGCCCCTGCAGGGGGCTGTCCCGGGTGCCGTGTCTCCGCCGGGCAGGGGGTGTGGGCACTTGGGCAGAGGCCTGAGGTGAGGCCTTGCCTAAGGGTTCTGGAGCCTGGCCCAGCGAAGAATCGGGCATGCTGTCGGTGGCAGGCTCCTCTTTGGGCTTTGGCGGAGCAAATCTCCTCCTGTTGAAAGGCCTAGTCGGCTGGGGGGCTGAGGATGGGGGCTGGCCAGGGGCAGCAGGCCCCCTTTCACCCCCGGCCTCGCTGGGTACCTTCCCCGAGGACGTCTCTCCGGGTGCCCGGCCACTTGGGGTCTGGGGCCCCTCCTTCCCCTGAGTGCCCCCCCGGGTGCTCTCCAGATACATGTCCTTCAGGGAGAAATACGCTTCCCGGTCTGTGCCTGGGGCGGGGGCCTTCTGGGCCCGGTCCGGAGTGCCCACAGCCGCGTCTGGCTTCCTGGGGCCATCCACTCCCGAGGACGCAGGCCCCCGTGCAGCCCTGCCTCCGGGCCGGGTCTGAACCTGCTCCACATTCACGGGCCCCTGTGTCCCCGGGGGCTCAGGCTTGTCTGAACTCGGGGCACGGTTTTCAGAAGAACGGTGGCTTCGAGCTGCCTTCTCTAACTCTGGCTTCCGCAGACCTTGCTTAGGTTCCTCGTCTTTCTTTTTCTTCTTGGCCCCAGACTCCTTCTGGGGGGCTCTCTGAGGCGCCAGCTCCATGGCCTCATAGATGTACGTCAACAGGCCGTGCTCCCCATCCTCCCCGTTCTCCGGGACAGCCTCCCCGTTGGTGGTCACCTCTCCGGGCACAAAGCTGTTGATCAGCCCCAAACCGGGGTGCCCACCAGGCTCGGTCTCTTCCACCTGCCACGCCGCCGGGGTCCTGTCCTCAGCCTCCTCGGTCGGGCCCGGGGGCGCAGGCACCTCGGCCCCGCTCAGCCGCCGCTTCCGCTGGAAGCGGTCGGGGCTGAGCTTCCGCAGGGTGTCGGCATCTCCCGCCACCTCCTTCCTGGGCTTCCAGCTCTGCTCGATCTCCCGCAACTTTGCCGCAGCCTTGCGCTTCAGCTTGGCGAACCAGCGCTGGTGGATCTTGTACTCGGTCATGGTGCCAACCTCCAGGACCCCTGAGCAGGACACGATGCCCTTGGTGTTCCGGGCAGACGCCTGGTAGATGGCCGCATCTTCCTCCTGACACCTAGACGTAGGAGCAGGAGATGCCGACCCGGCCCTCCTGCCAGGCGAGAGGCCCCACGCCCCACAGCCAGCACCTCCCGGAGCTGAGCACGCTGCCCCGCCCCCCACGGGTCCCGCCCCGAGCGCCACCCTCCACCCCCAGACATCACCGTGTCATCCAACGTACAGATGGGGAAACCGAGGCCGGCACCAGGGAGGGAGCTGGCCCAGGTCATGCTGTTCCGGGAGGGGATTAGACTTGGGGCCTAGGAGAGCTCCCTTCAGAAGCAGGTGACCCGCATAGCCCCCTTGTGAAGTAAGGATGACACAGGAGCCTTTTTTTGGCAGCTGACCTCATGGAAAATGTTTCTACGGGGCAGGACCTCCTCTGGTTGTGCTCCACTCTCGGGCTGTCAGAAACGCTCCCACCCCAGCCAGAGGGGATCCCAGGCACCGGTGGGCAGACACGCCTCGCCAGCAGCGGGTTCGACTCCGCAGCAGAAACCACCCCCACCCTCCTCCACCCCTGGACCCCGCCTGGGCATCTGCGTCCCGGTGGGCCCACTTCTGATGGGGCCACGGGACCCTCAGGCAACCAGAGAGGCCGCTTTCCCCTCACCTGTAGAGCTGCAGCGTGTGACGGTTGCCCTGATGCATGATCTCGTATTTCGGCAAGCCACAGTAGCGGTCTAGCTGGACATCATCCTTGTACCAGGTCACCTCCGGCTCTGGGTATCCTACGAAGGGGGCAGGAGACCGGGTTGCGGGAAGACCAGTTCCAAGGCAGCGGAAGGGGAGCGCAGAATGCCCCGGCTTCCCCGGACCACCGGAAGCACCTGGGCTGGCCCGCCTGCCCCACCCGCCGGAAGAGAAGGGCTATCATTTGGCTCAACTCATTTGCAGAAGCCAGGCCACGTCAGGGCTGAAAACTGTGCCCCCTTCAGCAGCTGGAAGGCAAAGAGGGAGGAGAAACTTCCTCGCTTCCTGGTAGGAAGGGAAGCAAGAAGTTTCCAGAAAGCCTTGGCTGGTAGTAATAAGCCTCCTTCCTTCAGCGTCCTGTTCCACACGCTCAACTGTGGTCACAGCTCTATCCTCAGAGACGCCCCCACCAGTACCCCAACACCAAGAGCCCTCCTACTTCCTGCCCAGGTTGCCGAGCTGCTGGTATTATTTGATGACATGGCTAAAACACACCCATCCACCCATCCATCCACTCATCTATCATCCATCCATCCCTAACTCCCTACCTGCTCCCACTGCCGTGAGGCCGACCAAGGTGTCTCCCCAGCCCCTCTCCCGGGGGGAGCTTCTGGGAGAGCTTCCAACTGTCAGAGTCACGGTCCCTGCCTCCATCCCCACGTGGCTGAGAGGTCCGGTGATGGACACCAATCAGCTAATCCAATCCAGTTACTTGACCTAGGTCTTAGGAATCAAGACCTTGAGACACTCTACCCTTGGGTCTGGAACTGTAACCTCAAAGGAGGGGGCAGCCCTGTTGTCCTCACGGACCAGCCTAGAGCAAGACGGAAAGACGAAGCTCGTATTCAACTTTTTTTTTTTTTTTTTAATTTTATTTTTGGGACAGAGAGAGACAGAGCATGAATGGGGGAGGGGCAGAGAGAGAGGGAGACACAGAATCGGAAACAGGCTCCAGGCTCTGAGCCATCAGCCCAGAGCCCGACGCGGGGCTCAAACTCCCGGACCGCGAGATCGTGACCTGGCTGAAGTCGGACGCTTAACCGACTGCGCCACCCAGGCGCCCCCGAAACTCGTATTCAGAACAGAATAAGAGATCAGAGACAGACAGACAGTCTCAACACCCTTCCAAATATTGAGTCCACGCCTCGCGTGGACACAGCTGCACTCCTCAGTCCCACAAGAAGCCCGTCTAGCCTTCCCGTGAACTCGGCTTCATTTTTTTTTTTTTTTTTAATTTTCTTTAAAGAGACAGAGTGTGAGTGGGGAAGGGGCAGAGAGAGAGAGGGAGACACAGAATCTGAAACAGACTCCAGGCTCCAAGCTGTCAGCACAGAGCCTGAGACGGGGCTTGAACCCACGGACCGAGAGATCATGACCTGAGCCAAAGTCAGACGCTTAAAAAACTGAGCCACCAGGCGCCCCGCCTGCTTCATTTCTTAAGCTGACGCCAAGTGATTTCCACTATCTATGAGAACTCAGAGACCCCTAACACACACGCCCTCCAACATATGTATTCTGTGTGTGCTGACTGCCAAGCGAGGATTATAAAGATATAGAACGTCACCACCAGGGTCTCTGCTCTCCGGGAACCCACCGAACAGTAGAAAAGATCACACGGGGCTCACCTGCTCTGTCTGCCCTGCCGTCTCCGGGTAAACTGCCCACACTCCTACCTCCAGCCGACCCCACTGGATCCCATCTCCTCCTGCCTCATCAAGGACATCTCTCCAACAGTCGCTCCTGCCCCCTCCCGTGTCATCGAACCATTCCCCTCCACTACATGACTCCCGGAGGCACGCAAGCCTGCTGTACGGATGTCACAGAAAAGTGCTTCGGAAGTGCCGTCCGCACTCTGTCTCCTCTCCCTCCCCATCCAGTTGGGCTTCTGTGCTCCCAGGCAGCAGCAGAACTGTTCCTGTCGAGGTCGCTCACGACTCACACATTGGCCAAATCTATGGGCAATTCTTTTTTTTTTTTTTTTTAATGTTTATTTATTTTTGAGAGAGAGAGACAGAGCAGGGGAGGGGCAGAGAGGGAGACACAGAATCCGAAGCAGGGTCCAGGCTCTGAGCTGTCGGCACAGAGCCCAAAGCGGGGCTTGAACTCATGAACCGTGAGATGGCGACCTGAGCCGAAGTCGGACGCTGAACCGACTGAGCCCCCCAGCCGCCCCCAACTGGCAATTCTCGTGCCTCATCTACCGAATCTGTCAGCATTGCCCCCCCCCCCGCCCCGCTCCATTTCCTGAAAACTTTTCCTCACTCTTATGGAGTGCTCTTCCTCTTTCCTCGTCTGTCTCTTCTCCTAGACCCATGTCCCATGAGGGCAGGAATCCTATCCTCTTTACTGCTATATCACCGCCACCTAAGATCGTGCCTGGCACGTAGTAGTTACTTAATAAAACCCTGCTGGATGAGTGAGTAAAGGAGTGAGTAAGGACACGAGCAAACAAACAAGCAAGGGACAGATGGGGAGGGTGTGCCTGACGTAGGAACCGTAACAGTACGGTGCGGGGGTGGAAAGCAGAGGACACGCCGGGGAACGTACAGGAACAGGGAGCAAGGGAGGCGAGGCGGCAGCTGAGGCGGCCAGGAACAAACTCTGGGCAACCCTGACTGTAAAGTGAACCCCATGTTTCCACTGTGAGCTAAAGTCCCTGGTTACATCACCGCGTGTGGCCGGGGCCAGCACAGGTGTCCTCACCATCCTGTGTGATGATCTCATCCCTCCGAGAGCCCGGCTCAGAGCCTCCCTGCCCCATGATCTGCCCGGTAGGGCCTCAGAGTCCAGGGCACCTGAGTCCGGTCAAGCTGGGGCAAGGAGGGAGATACTGAATGGGCCTCACAGCCCGAAGGCGGAGGCCTCAGCCCCCGTGCCATCCTCGGGGTGCCTCTTCGAAACACGGGGGCCAACCTGACAGCTTAGGGCTCCGCGGCAACAACGGGTTTGGACGGAAAACATCTCCTTGTCCCCTGGACGATACGAACTGTGTTCCAAAACACACAAAGGCAGGAAAGGTCCTTCCTTCCGAGCGGCACACGCGTGTGCCCACAGGCAGGCATGCGCACACGGATACAAGCTGTAGCCAGGGACACCCCCCCCCCCCCCCGCCCCGCTGTGGTGCTGCAGGCCGGGACCTCTGCCTCACAGCCGGCAGGCCCGAGTCTGGAACACCAGCCTGGGGACTTGCAACCTTGTCCCCACCATCCCCAGTTTGAGAAGCTCAGATTGAAGAGAGAAATAACGACAGATGTCAATGTAGAGTTTTCAAAGAGCTTTCAAATGTATTTTCGTTTGGCCCTCCCGTGAAAACAACTGCCAAGCATTTATTGAGGACTTTCTCTGTGCCAGCTACTGAGCTGAACGTTCTTCATGCGTCATCTCGTCGGATCCTACACAGATCCTACGGAACGTACTGTTATTAATCCCAGGTGTAAAAGATGAGGAAATCCAGACCCATGAAATTAAGGCTTCTGCCCCAAACCATCCAGCCGATACGCAGAAGAACCAAATTCAAATCCCTCTTTTCTACAAGACAGGCAGGTCAGGCGTTTCAACCCCTGTTTTCCACAAGAGGAAGGTGAGGCTCTGGGAAGCAAAGGAACTTAGCCAGGGTCACAAAGTTGGCACACGACAAGGCACGTGGCTTTTCCATTTCCTTCTACCAGCGCCCTTTCCAGTGAGGACTGCGGGACCTATATGTAAGTGTTTATCCCCAGTAATCATTACACTGGACTCATTTCTCTACGAAAGGGCCTTTTTCAGGAACGTGGTTCTGTCTAAAGGCTCAGTCTTCTTCCTCCTCCTGCCCCAACGTCTGTGTGTGCACACACACACACACACACCAACATAAAATCCACAGAGTCGGGGCGCCTGGGTGGCTCAGTTGGTTAAGCACCTGACTTGGGCTCAGGTCAAGATCTCACGGTCAGTGAGTTCGAGCCCTGTGTGAGGCTCTGTGCTGACAGCTCAGACGACGATGGACAACCTCAAGGACACCAGCATTCTGGCCAGAGGGGCCCTGGGGGAGACAGCAGCCAGAAGGCCGAGTCAAGGCGAGCTAACCCCCCATATGCCCACTCTGAGGGGGAAGAGCCTCAGGGCTGTCCATCCCTTCTCCAGGACCCCGAGGGCTTCCCTCAGAGCTCCACGAGCAGGACAACCGGCACAGACCCCTCTCCCTCACGTGCTGTTAGGTTCGGACCCACCGGAAAGTATCACCTGTCCCTGGCAGGGCCCTGGCGGGGCTGACTCATCACCATCTAGCTCAGGGGATGCTGGCAGCAGGGTGGGAGGCAGACAGGCACGTGTGGTCACTCCTTCCCCACACACACCAGCCGGGAGCACCACACGAGTCCCACAGGGAGGCCAGTCTCAGCCATAGGTCTATCCACCATCTACCTCTCCAGGTTGGGAGACCCAGCCCCTGTCTCCTTTGTTCTCTGATTTTTCTGCATCCCCCTTTGCCCTCCCCCTTTCTTCCCCATACAGTCCACATTTTCTCCTTGCTCACTGGAAATGGCTTACTTACTACGGTGATCGCAGAGACCCCTTCCCTAATCTGCTACATAAAACTCAGGTGACCTGAGATTGCTTGGGGGTGGGGGGGAAGGGGCAACAGCGGGGAGGAGGAAGTTAGTTACAATAGAGGACTGAGGCATGGATGTTAGACACAGCCAGAGCCCTGGAAATCCCACAGCCCCAAGTGGGAGTCCTGTAGACCCGAGCATGGCAGGGGCTCCCGAGCAGAAAGGAGACCACGGTCATCTCGTGGTCTCATGAGACATGGATGTTGTCTCAACTGAGGGGATAAAAGTTTGCTCCTTTGCTTGGGGCTTAAAACAGGGCAAAGCCCCGTGATGACATCGGAGGCACTTAATAAAATGCCCCAGGAGTCTGTAAATCAGGATCCTGTCTGGCTTCTCCACTTTGCTCTCAGAGTCCATGGCTCCAAAGGGCAGAATGGAAGAGGGAGAGGAGGGAGAGCCGTCCCTGGTGCCAGCCCCTCTCCGGTGGCCCAAGGCCCCTGCAGCAGCTGCGGTGCAAAGGAATAGACATCCGGGCTTGCTCCAGAGAGACCCGGTGTGCTAGCTTTGTGCTCTACCCTTTCAGATCTCACAGGCTTCTTGGAGGGAGAGATGTGCGAGCAGGAAAACAGATATCGCGAGAGCTCTCCGTGGAAGTGCGGGAGATGATGTCCTAGAGGATAAGCCTTTTGGGCTGGACTTGGAAAGATGAGAAGGAATTTTCCAGGCAAAGGAGTAAGCTTCTAGGTAAAAAGACAGAGTGAAAACTCTGTCTACAAAACCCACTACAAGTACTCTAAAGAGATTTTGTATTAAAAGATGTGAGACCACAGGGACGGGGAGAACAGGTGAGGCGAGCAGAAGGAGGAACAATAGTTTGAAGGTGGGAAAGCAGATGGACAAGCAGAAACTGACTCCGCAGACCCGGGACAGCTGGCCTCTTAGGCAGCAGAGGGGCAACTGATAGCTACCCTTTGAACATGGGCGCATAAGTGCTGGCAACCACTTGCGGGGAGGGGGAAGGAGGAGAGATTGTAAGTTGCTTGAAAAGCGATCAGATCTCTGGATCCCCTCACCCCGTCCATACCACCAGGTAATGGCTCCTCCCCCCTATGCATGGCCAAAGGTGAGGTTGATTATCTGGAAAGGTAAAACTTTAGCCTGAGGGTAAGCCAGCACTGCTGAGGGCATGACTGCTCCAGGGAAAACAGAAAAATGTGATGACTGTGCATAAAATAAATGCTCTCTGGTGAGAGCCCACCCAACCCTCTAATCTGAATCCGCACAGTTCCCGGAACATCTTTACCCTCCGGGCAAGATACGGGAAGAGCATTCACTAGGGACTCTAGCCAGTCCACGATGAAGGAATTAAAGAAACTCACTCTGTCAGTTCCAATGCTGCCAGATCACCCACCCTACAACGAAGCCCCAAGTTTTCAGGCCCCTCCCACTTGCTCAGAACTACCAGCTTTTTAGTCTCTACTCTTAACCGCTACCTGACAGCCAAAGACCCCTAGGTATCTAGGAAAGTCTATACATAGAAGATGAAGGACCAAAACCATTAAGTTAAATTTTAAAAAAGCAAATTGGAAGAAACCCAAGCTATGCAGGGAGAAGGAAACTTTTAGAAAGCCATCATTACTAGTCTCAGATCTAAAAGAAGACATTACATTCATAAAAAAAATAGGATACCACAGTAAGAAAATTTTTAAGGAGCTCTTAGAAATTAAAAACCCAGTGAAAGGGGCGCCTGGGTGGCGCAGTCGGTTAAGCGTCCAACTTCAGCCAGGTCACGATCTCGCGGTCCGTGAGTTCGAGCCCCGCGTCGGGCTCTGGGCTGATGGCTCAGAGCCTGGAGCCTGTTTCCGATTCTGTGTCTCCCTCTCTCTCTGCCCCTCCCCCGTTCATGCTCTGTCTCTCTCTGTCCCCCAAAAAATAAATAAAAACGTTGAAAAAAATTAAAAAAAAAAAAAAACCCAGTGAAAGGGGTGCCTGGGTGGCTCAGTCAGTTGACCGTCAACTTTGGCTCAGGTCATGATCTGGTGGTTCTTGAGTTTGAGCCCCACGTCGGGCTCTGTGGTGACAGCTCAGAGACTGGAACCTGCTTCACACTCTGTGTGTGTGTGTGTGTGTGTCTCTCTCTCTCTCTGTGTCTCCCCTGTTTGCATTCTTTCTCTCTCTCTTTCTCTCTCACTCAAAAATAAATTCAAATAAGTAAACATTAAAAAATTATAAACATTCAAAAAAACAGTGGAAGAGTTGAAAGATAACACTGAGGCAATCTGGAAAGTGGAGCAAAAAAGACAAATCAATAAAAGGGGGAAGAAAGAATAAGAAAATAAGAGAATGAGTCTAGGGAAGCAGATATTCACATAACAAGAGTTCCAGAAAGAAAGAACAGAGAAAACAGGAGGAAGAAACCAACATCACAGTAATCTCAAATTTCCCAGAACTAGAGGCCATTGGTTACCAGATTGAAAGTGTCCAAGCACGCTCCAGGATGAAAAGACACCCATATCAAGATACATCATTATGAAATACCAGAACATTCTTACAAGCCTCCAGAGAGGAAAAATAAGTTTCCTGCAAAGAGTGAGGAATAAGAACCGTCTTCCTGCTCTGAATGCTAACACTGGGGGCAAGAAGGCAATGCAGCAATGTCTTCAAAATTCTGAAGGACAATTATTTTCAACTTAGAATCTAGACCCAGCCTGTTAAGTTTCTCAGGACCCATGATGGGGGGTGGGAGGGAGGGGAGGGTGGGTGATGGGCATTGAGGAGGGCACCTGTTGGGATGAGGACTGGGTGTTGTATGGAAACCAATTTGACAATAAATCTCATATATTAAAAAATAATAATAAAAATAAATTGAGAGTTTAGACCATAAAAAAAAAAAAAAAAAAAGAATCTAGACCCAGCCAAACTCCCCATCAAAAGTAAAATAAAAGAGGGGCGCCATGGTGGCTCAGTCAGCTAAGCGTCCGACTTCAGCTCAGGTCATGATCTCATAGCCTGTGAGTTCCAGCCCCACATCAGGCTCTGTGCTGACGGCTCCGAGCCTGGAGCCTGCTTCCGATTCTGTGTCTCCCCCTCTCTCTGCCCCTCCCCCACTCACATTCTGTCTCTCTCTGCCTCTCAAAAAATAAATGTTGAAAAAAATTTTATTTAAAAAGAGTAAAATATAAAGAGGGAAAAAAAAAAAAACATCCTCAGACAGAAGTTGTCTAACATTTACTTCCCACATACTCTGCCTAGGAAGCTACCAAAATAAGAATGCAAATCAAGAAAAAGAAAAACATGGAATATAGAAAACGGGAAACCCATCACAGGAGAGAGGTAAAGGGAATGTGTAGGATGATGGTAAAGGGAGATCCCAGGATGCCAACTGCGTCAGACGCCCAGAACAACTGTATCACCCTGGAGCAGAATGGCTCAAACGAGAGGCAGGTGGAGGGCTCGCCATCACCATGCCTCCCGCTGTCGTGCCACCTGGGGTATAATGGCTTTTTCACCTGATGAATCTACTGGAGGATGTAGGTCAGTAAAGCCGGAGAGTAAACCCAGAAAAAAGGACGACATGGGATCCAGGAACCTGACTCAAGCCCAGGAGAAAGGCCAAGGGAAACCCCGGGATAACAGCTGGGTATGGGACCTAAAAGGCCGCCAGTTCAGACAGAAGAACGGTGATCTCCAAAAGAGGTGTCCCCAAGGAAAGCAGCTAACAAGAGTACCGATGGCACTGACCTTGCAGAAAAGTGTTTTGGTTTGTTTTTCTTTTTTTCGTGGCAGAAAAGTGTTTTAAGAGGCTATCAGATGGGATAAGAAAAAGCAGCAATACACAGCAAAAAACCAATTCGGTGAAAAATTAAAGAAAGTACTAACTTGAGTAAAGACAAAAGAAAGTAACATAGTATACTACAACGTTGGTATGAATAATATCTCATAGAAACAAGATAAACAGTAAATATTCACTCAAACAAAAATCATGATACAACCATATTGAGAAGGTAAGTGAAGAGAAACAGAAGAAATGAAGATAGAGAGAGCCAACTCGCTATCTACCATAACAGGAAGACCAGACAGCAGGAAACTCCGAAGTCCCCAAAGTAAGCCGTGGTCACATACTATTCAGCATCGTGGAAATGCAGACACCAGAAGAAACAGCTGAAAGGTGAAAACGGTTGCTTCTGGGAAGACGAGTTAGGGCGGGGGGGGGGGGGGGGGGCGGGGATCTTCTGTATTTTGATACGTGCCTTTTAGTATAACGCAAACACTTAAACTATGTGCTTGTATTAATTTGATCAAATAAAAATTAATTTCCTTTGAAAGGAAGGATTAAGGACTTTCTGGAGGGGGAAAACAGCGCATGTAAAAGCACAGATCTGTGAAAGAGTCGGGTTTTTCAGAACACCGTCAGTATCACGGTCACGTAGCAGGCATCAGTCAGATGCCTTAGAGAGCAGTAGTTACCTCCTCCTCGCACGTCACCTAACCTACTTTGGCTTCCTTCTCCGTAAAACTTGACTAATAATAGCACTTACTTCACCAGGTTTTGTCAGAATCCAATGACAATGGAAACAGATGAATGTTGCAAAATGTGTTACGCTGTACAAAGGTAAGGAATAGATGCACACCTCTGTGTCCCCTGGAACAGACAGTGTTCTCAGCCTGGCGCTCGGAGGGTTCTGGGTAAGGGTGGGAACTGCCCAGGAGAAGCCGATCCCAGAGAAGCTGTTTAGCTGCTGGCTGGGCCAGACAGGTGCCCTGGAATCAGGGCACGTCACAGTTGGAAACCACCAATGCCCTTGATTTACTGGAAAAAAAAAAATGGGCTCTCGGAGGGAACCTTGACCTGGGCCGGTTGGCAGACGGCTGCACAGCTGGGAGGGGTAGTCCTGCAGGCCCGCCAGCAGGTCAAGGTGGTGCAACAGGAGACCCTGCTGGGAGGTCTGGAGGAGAGGCACTCCTCAGAGCCGGCTTTCCAGTACTATCACTCCACCAGCCTCCTCTTCCAAAGAGTATCACTCTACTCCCTGTTCTGCCAAGTCCCACCATGGAGCTCAGAGAAACGCAAATAATAATAGGCTTAATTTCCAACACTTGTGTGGTACTAACTGTAGCCAGGCACCATTCCAAAGATCTCGCAGGTCTTGACGCATTCGGCCCCACAATAACCCTAGGAGGTTCACGCTGTGGTCATCCCTGCCTCACAGATGAGGCGCTGAGAGGTCACGCAAGGTTAGGCAACCTCTTCGGTATCATATAACTGGAAAGGGGATGAGCCAGCATCCCAGCCAGCCGGTCCCTCTCCAGGGTCTGCAGTCAGTATCATGATACATCACCGTCTCTCAGGCTTGAGATTCACAAGCCTCAGACCACTCAGCTTAAAATGGGGATCTTTGGGAAGATGGCCTCCAAAACCTCTTTCGGGGCATCTGGGTGGCTCAGTCGGTTGAGCGTCCCTCTCTTGATTTTGGCTCAGGTCATGATCTCACAGTTTGTGGGGTCGAGCCTCACATTGGGCTCTGTGTTGGCAGTGCGGAGCCTGCTTGGGATTCTCTTTCTCTCTCTCTCTCTCTCTCTCTCTCTCTCTCTGCCCTCCCCTTCTCTCACTCTCTAAATAAATAAATAAATAAATAAATAACCTCAGGGCACCCTGGTGGCTCAGTTGGTTAAGCATCCGAGTTCGGCTCAGGTCATGATCTTGCAGTTCTTGAGTTTGAGCCCCACATCAGGCTCCCTCGCTCACACACTCACTCACTCTCTCTTTCTCTTAAAAATAAACATTTTTTGGGGCGCCTGGGTGGCGCAGTCGGTTAAGCGTCCGACTTCAGCCAGGTCACGATCTCGCGGTCCGTGAGTTCGAGCCCCGCGTCGGGCTCTGGGCTGATGGCTCGGAGCCTGGAGCCTGTTTCCGATTCTGTGTCTCCCTCTCTCTCTGCCCCTCCCCCGTTCATGCTCTGTCTCTCTCTGTCCCCAAAAAAATAAATAAACGTTGAAAAAAAAAAATAAACATTTTTTGGGGCCTCTGGGTGGTTCAGTCGGTTAAGCGACCGACTTCGGTCGAGATCAGGTCATGATCTCACGGTCCATGAGTTCGAGCCCCATGTCGGGCTCTGTGCGGACAGCTCAGAGCCTGGATCCTGTTTCGGATTCTGTGTCTCCCTCTCTCTCTGACCCTCCCCCGTTCATGCTCTGTCTCTGTCTCAAAAATAAATAAGTGTTAAAAAAATTTTTTTAAAAAAGGAAAAAATAAAAATAAACATTTTTTAAACATTAAAAAAAAAACCCTCTTTCAATTGGACAGCTTCTTTCCTTGGAGCTAAGATTCATTAATCGTATGTCTAAGGGTAACGAACTACACTGAAGGCAGGCTTTTGAAGAGAAGCAGGCTGTAGATGTGGCTCCAGAATGGGAGGAAAAAGGGACCCCAGCCCACGCAGGGAGACTAAGCTGGAGAGAAAGCTAAGAAACAAATGTCAACTTGCACGGTTTTGTGCACACAGCCAACCCCCTCCATGCCCATCCCCACAGCCCCTTTGGACCCTTTTGTGTGCTGTGACCCTGGTGTGGCTCGTACGGATGGCCTCATTACCTGTGACGATGCAGGTGAACCTGACGTCGCTGTCCTCGGACACAGCCCGGGACTTGAGCGTGGTCTCGAACAGCGGCTGGGTCTCCTCTGTTAGCTGCGCGATGATGGAGCAGAAGGTGCTCCTACGAAAGGCAAAGAGCGATTCAGAGCGGCTCTCCCCCCCCAGCATCTCCGCTGGTGTCCAATCTGGACCGGTGTTGTCCAAAGCGGCTTAAATCTTACCACGTCCATCCACCATCCTGTGGCCACGGCCCCAGTACCTGAGCAAGTCTTTCTTCAAGGGAGCCAGATCTCTGGGCCACACTGGGGGCAGGGGTGGTACCAAGGGGCTGAACAGAATCCCGATACAGACCCATTCCAATAGGCAGGCTTCTGACCATGGGCCAGGATCCTAAGCATGCCAAACCACCAGCCCTGCCGTCCCCTTCCCATCCTTATCGGAAGGCCTTGCTTCACCCTCGACCATCTATCTCCAGGAAAGCTCGCACACGGGGGAGGCACACATACGGATAGGTCCGGCCTCAGAGACGGGGACCCCAGCACAGCAGAGCTTCCATTCATGCTAAAGAGGGAAAAGCCAGTCAACTCTCAAGGACACACAGCTCAGGGGCCTCTCCTAAAGGTTGTGCTCAGAAGAAAAGGCCCTGAACTTATGAGCAAAGACCGGAGTAGAGGAAGAAGAAGCCAGCCAATTCCAGGGGTCTAGACCCAAAGGTAGACTCTAGTTCACAGGGGTGTCAGGAAAGAGAGTCTGCTCTTGGGGTCCATCCCCGGACACCAGGTGCTCAGGTGAATACATGGCGGCCAGCTCCAAGACGGACCAGCACGACCGCCAAACCATCAACAGATCCGTTCCTGCAAAAGCCAGGACTTGTAGTTCCATAGGGACAATCCGCCTCCCAAAATTCAAGGGCATTTGCGGGCTCGCTGAGTCCAGCACAGACTCACCGACGCTGCTCAGCATGTACAGTCCTCTCCTTCCTGGGCACGGGAAGCAAACCACCATGCCAAACCCTTTCACGGGCCAGCAGAGACACAACGCGTCCCGAGGCGTGAAGCGTAACCACATGGCCGGGTTGTGTGGTGCACAAGCCGTGCCCAGCCCCCCTCCCCCTCCCCACTCACACACACCGTGGTGAGCAGCAGTGAGGACCAGGAGGGGAGAAGTGAAGAGAAGCAGGGGGAACTGGAGACAGACAGACAAAACATTCAAATCTGCCTTTCTCTGTGCCTCGGAGGAGGGGCGGCCACCTGGGCAATGCGTCTGCCCGCGACCTCTCCGCCAGGGGCAGGGGAGTGTCCGTGGGAACACGGCAAAGAGGACTTTTGCGGGGAGGGCGTCCACATTCAACTCATCATTTCTGTGGGTGGCATTCTGGTCTAGAGTTTGAGGAGAAAGGTGATATCCCAGGAAGAGCGTCCGGGATCAGGTAAGATTCTGGACCAACAGGGGTCCAGCCGTGGTGTCTCCAGGGGAATGCAGACACCTGGGCCTCTGGGGAACTGACGGGAGCCCTCGCCCACAAAGACTGCCCAGAAAGGGGACCCTAAGCTCTCACGCACCTGAACGCTTGAACTGGGCGTGCGGTCGGGGTTCCCTAACACCCGCTGTGATACTCTCATCTGGACCTCCTCTATCGTGCTCTGCCTTTGCCTTTACCCCACTCAGATACAGAGGGCCCTTCAACTCCCTGACACTCAGGAGACACAACATCTGAACACGTTTCTTGCTGTTCTCATACCGACCGCATATTTCTGGCTGGGGAATACCAAATCGCAACCAACCGTTTCCAGAGGAAAGTGCCATGCCAAAAGGCATCGGGCTTCCAGGCTTCTGCAGCTAATTCAGAACATCCCTAATTACGTCCTCCCTGCAAAACCAGAATCCTATCTTACTCAGAAGCACGAGCCTGGATCTAATACTCAGCTTGGGCTCTTCAGGATGAAGCTACTTGGGCAAGTCTAAGGAAATAAGCTACTGGAAAGAGAAAAGGAGGAAATTATGCTTCAAGGAAATTTTCTTCGGGTGTTCATGCTAGATATTCAGTAGCAGGTAGTTATTTGATTTCATTACTTCTCTTGAATGGGAAAGTACACTCATCTTCCCAAAGCCACTAGGTTCTAAGTTATATTATAGAAAATGCTTGCATTGGAAACTCATGCATAACTGCCAAAAGGCATGACTAGACGAACACCCTCTGCGGGGTGGGGCTGGGGTGCGTTAGGGCAGGGAGAGCCACTGCATATGCGGTCAAGGTCCACCCGCTTTCTGTCCCCATCCTCCAGACCACTTGGATAGACTCTGAGCAGGGCTGCTTCCAGTCTCCTGGAAAGCCAGAAGTCCATACATCTGGCAACAGTCTGGCCCCACCCTGACACCTCCAAGTCCTTCCAACTCTGTGACTTCATAAGGATAGCACAGCCTAACTAATCGCGTGTTTCTAAAGAACACCAGAACCGTGGGCTTATCACAATGCGCAAAGGACCCTAACTGTGCCCTTAGACTTGGTTCTTTAC
This sequence comes from Lynx canadensis, assembly GCF_007474595.2. Taxonomy (NCBI): domain Eukaryota; kingdom Metazoa; phylum Chordata; class Mammalia; order Carnivora; family Felidae; genus Lynx; species Lynx canadensis. The sequence goes on from NC_044308.2 coordinate 4,465,581, forward strand.
CTTGCTTTAAAGAAACTTCCAAGATCCTTTCTCTGTTAGCACTCACCGATCCCCTCTGAGTTGGCTGTGATCCCCTCCCCTCCACCCCCTCCAGATCATCAACCAACCCAGAACAAAGGCTCTTTGATGTTCTCCTATATCAAAGGAAACATACAGGGTAGCGCGAATCACGTCGGTAGACATGATTAGCTACTCAGAGACCAGTTGCCTTCTCAGAAACCTTTCTCTGTGTAAAGAAACCGTAGGCGACTCTCCCCAGACCTACCAGTCTGGGATGGGGCCCAAGGGGTGGGAGATATCCAGGAAACGTTCCGACTTTTATGATAGAAGTCAGTTCAGCCCGCGGGAGAAAGCTGTCCCCAGCTCAGGAGGCAAGAGAACAGGCATTCGATGGGCGAACCCCGACTGTGAGCCTGATGCTCGCGTCCTGCCTGGCTCTGGAGCAGATTCCGAGACCATGCGAAGGCAGGCATACGCTAACGTGGTATTCCCGGACCTCAAAGAGTTCATAGTCTCGCAGGGATGGAGAGAGCCCAAAGGGAGGGAAATTGGAGAAAGAGGTGGTAGAAAGAGAAGAGACTGAGAAGGAAACGCTGAAGTCATTAACCTTGCGTCAGAAGATAGACAATGAGGTGTCAAATCTAGACAGGGGATCACAAACACCGCAGACACCTAGGATGGGTCAGTGGGTCACACGGCTGGTGGCTCTCTGTCCTGGCCCCATGGTGCCTCTCCAGGGGGCACAGACATACAGTAACAGGCATCTGGGGAAGCCTTGCCTATTTCTGGGTCCCAGGAAGCCTTTCAGCGGTCCATGCAGGCGTCATCTCTGGCCCCTGTGAGACCCACGCTCACGTGAGTGCCCTCTCACACCTCCCCCCCTTCCCGCCCTCCGGCCCTCCCCTCACCCCATGCAGCCCCATTAGTGCACAAGCAGTCACCCGGAGGCCCTTCAGTGCCCAGACCCGAGAGAAAAAGGCAGTCAGAGAAATGTAATGCAATGTGCGTTTACCTTCCAGAGCTGGGGTGAGACAACCGGTTGCTTGATAAGCTAAGCGAAAACAGCAAATGGAATCATTAGGCCAGAAGAGCAAGGAGAGGAGGCAAAACCAACAACAGTTTGCAGGGTATTAATTGGCCACCATCTGGGGCCCGGAGGCCTTTCTATTAAAAGGGACCAGCTGTCTTAGTTGGCCTGCTCCAGTTAGCAAGTGGCCTCACCACCAGGCACACCGGTGTATCTGAAACGGAGAGCTCGTTAAATGCGGCAGAGTCCAGGGGAATGGTTAGGCAGGAAGGAAGGCCCCGTGGGGCTGCGCTTGGAGAAAAATGTGTCCCAGGCCACTTGGGTCACTGCCCCCAAGAGAGGGGCTCACGGCTGCCTGGCGCGTGTCCCCACCCCACAGCACACCAGCCTGGGGGCAGCTCCCACTTTGGCTTTTGGGGGGAGCAGAGCCCCCATTCCTAGAAATCCCCTAACGGGCTAGGAAGGAGACAGGTGGCTTGGAGGACGCCCATTAATAGGTTAAAGTACAGTTAAAGGGGCCACACAAGGCAAACCCGCTGGAAGAGAGAAGAGGAGAAAAACAAAGCGGTTAATTCAGCAGGAGCCAGGAGGCACCCAGCTCGGTCACACCAGCACAAGGGCCCATTATGTCTAGGGGCCCTGATCACCCCTCCTGCCCCAGGTGGCTGAAAGGGGACACTAGCTGGTCTCCCTCCACCCAGGGAGACCACCCCACCCGCCCCTCCCTCCACCTTTCTTCACACAGACACCTCCAGGCGAGGCCACCCCCTCCACTCTTACTCCCTTCAGCTGCCCCTATGAGGACAGGGATGGTCTGTCCCTTTATAACCCAAAACCCCACCTCAACCTCTACCCCAAAACACGGCTTCCTCTCAGGGGTTCCTGGGTGTGTGGCCACCTCCAGCATCCTCCCAAACTCCAAACCGTAAATGTGCCATTTTGGACCCCTCCCTCTCCTCCAGGTCCCAAATCCAGCCGGTCAACAATCCTCGGCCCTGCTTTCTTCCTTCCGCTCTACCCCTGCTGTCGTGTTCTGATCGAGACCCCCACGGCTCCAAATCCGATGACCACCTCAGCCCCCTTTTCCTTCGCCCCTCATATTCACACCACTTCCCTGAAAAAAATGTGACAGTCCCCGCCCCCCCACTGTACATTACACTGAGTCTCAACTCCTTTACTGGGCGTGCAAGGCCCTCCCTGATCTGCTCACACACTCCCTATGACTATCGTTCTCTCCTTCCCAATACCGTGTCCCACTGGAACCAGACCTGTCCCTAACTGCCATGGACATGTCCACGCCCGGCCTCTGAGCCCATCCTTCTGGCCTCCTTGCTTGGAAAGCCCTCCCTCCTTCCTGCTGCCCACCCAGCCTTCAGACCTAGCTCTTTTTGTAGCTTCCATACTCCTAGCACAGTGCTCAGCTGACCGCAGCCATTCAACAGCTGTTTTGTGGAAGGGAGAGAGAAGAGAGGGAGAGAGAGGGAGAGAAGGCAGAGAGAGGGAAGGCAAACGCATCTCTCAAAAAGGAAGAAAGAGAGAGAACGCAGCTGCCTCTGCTCAGAGCTTTAAAAATCCTCTGGAGGCCGCGTGGGCAGAACCTCTCGTGGTTCCCAGACACTGGCCAAGTCCATCCTTTCCTGACCATGAACTTCCTTTGCCTTTCACCTCGTAATTGAGAGATTTGTCCTCTGGTGGGTCTGGATTTCTTCCCTGGGAAGGAGAGGGAGAGAATCAGCTCTCTAACTCCAAGAGGAGAATGACAGGTGCCACCTGCAAGGAGGTAAGGGACCGAGCTGCGATGGTGACCCCCTCCCTGGCTCTCTCTAGGGCTGCTCTGTTCCCTGTCCTGCGCTCTCCGGGCTTCACCCCTACGCTGTCAGCCAGATCCGGCAGGAGGAATCCTGTGCCACGGAGGCAGCTTATCTTCAGAAAGTGGGAGCGCTGCCCGTGCCCTGCCAACTGGGCCAAAGCTAGGCTTAGGGCCCCATCCAGGCAGGAAACTCTCCCTTTACCGCCTGTGAGGAGGTCAGAATCAGGGGCACCAAACGCTGGTGCAGAAAGCCCTGGAATAGTTCTTAGTGCCACCTTCATTTTACAGGATGGGAATTCGGGGCCCAAGAAGGAAAGGCCTCGTGGTAAAGAAGGAAAAGTGAGCCTGGGGGGAGCCAGGACTGGCTGTGGAACCCGGGGCCTCCCATTCTTCTTGGCTTTCACATATTCTGGGATGTAAAAGGCCCTTGGAAAGTCCTAGCCTGATGCCTCAGTTTCCCTGAAAGCCTGAGACAACCTGCCTGACCTAAGCGGGACAGAAGAGGTGTTCCAAAGCTGTCTGTAGCAAACACCATAGCTTCTGCTGTTCCTCTGAGCCCCCTCGGGCCAGGGTCTCCAAGAAACGGGGGGACAGAGACTCCTAAAGCTTCCGAGTGTCCCTCAGAAGGTAGTCAGTCATAACTAGACCCACCCGACTATACCTCCTTAACCTGCTCCAGCCTACCCCTGCCCCGTCTTCTACAGGGGTGAGGCCCTAGGGGCTGGACGCCCTAGGAGGCTGGGCCTATAGTTTGCTGGGACCGTCCACATGCTGGAACTCTGCCCCCAGTGGGCGTTACGAATATCCTTGAGCTGACTACTGACTGGAAACCACTTCAGGGCTGTGGATTCAGGGGAGGGGAGGTATGCACAGGGATCCAGGCTCTAGACCTGGGCCAGAGCTTCCCGTGGCCCAGGCCCCAGCCCAGCTGTCCATCGGTCCCCAAGGGGCAGCCCGTCCTCACGAGGGCCCTTGAGAACAACGCCTCGTGAGCTCCATGCATAGAGGGAGACCCAGAAAATGGTGGAGCCAAGAGTGAGCGGAACAGAACTTGCCTCTCAGTCAGGACTCTGGGATAGTCAGGGTTCATCTGGGCTGGAGCCAAGGACAGCTGGCAAAGTCCTCAAGGGACCCTCTTTCTCCTTCATGTCTTGGGCCCTCTTCCCATCCCCACAGGCAGTCAGGCTGTTCTGAGGGACAGGAGACGGCATGGCTGCCTGCTCTAACGCAAGAGTCAGGCCTCGCTAGAGAAGTGGGAACTGCCGCCCCTCCTCTCCCCAACACAGCCCCATTCACATCCACACTCTCCCCTCTTTGGCCAGAGGCTTTTCCGGAGGTGAGATCAGTCTGGCCCTCCTTGTCCCTCAGGACCTGTCAGGGTCTGTAGCCAGCTGGCAGGGGCAAAACCGGGTCCACAGGCCCGGACTAGAAAACCCTCTCTCACACCGCCCCAGCCCTGCCTCCTCCAAATGCTTGATGCAAAGAATATCCTTTTAAGAGCATTCTCATTTAGGTTCAGGGGGCTTGAACCAGTCACTCCCATCCCACCTGCAGTTCTCAGGCCGGCCCACTGCTTCGTGCTCATGGGTTAGGCAATTCAAATGTATCTACCATCAAGGTAGGTGTCCACTCTCCAGCTTTTTCTCTAACAGTCCAGATCCACTGTCTTCCCCATTCTGCCTGGTTTTCAAGCCGCCCCTGCTTCCCTCCCTCCATCACTGCCTCTCTTCTATTTGTTCTGCCGTATTGACAAAGGCCAGATGCAGGAGGCAAAGCCCAGGCAAGTCACTGTGACAAGTGGGAGACAAGAGTGACGCTCCTACAAGCAAGTCAGCTTCCCCCCCACAGGCTGGAGTAAATGCCCCAGGTTCATTCCAGCTTTTCGGTAGAGTCAATGGTTAGGAGGAAGGGGCATTCTTTCCTGGCAGCCAGGGGCCTTGTCCAGTCTGACTCAGTCACCGATGCCAGCCCTCAGCCCTGCCCCAGACATGTGACACCATTTGACGAGTTTTATGCAGAAACCGGTTCCGGTTACATTTGAACTTTTCCAACTCCAAGGTCAACAGAACTCAGCCAATTCACGAGGAAGTGCCTGGGACTTTTCCTGAACGTCCTTGATGCCTGTTTTGGTGCTGTTTTAGGAACGGAGGACAAGAGGTCCCCAGACCGCTTCTCAGAGGAGTGGCTGTTTTCTGCATAACCCACAACAAGCCAAGTTCTGGGGCTGTGACACAGCCACTGTCCCAACAGCCAACCATCACGGTTCCCTTTGGAAAACAGGCTCCAGAGTTGGAGGGGAACTGACCTGCCCAGAGGGGGCAGGAAATGTCCGTCTCCATGGCAGTACATGTGTCCCTGGGTGTCCACCTGCCATGTAGTGCTCGTATGCCTCTCTACTGACCGACCGTGTGTCTTTGTCTGTGGGTAGTCTAGCTCCTAAAACAAAGAGAGCAGCCACACCTCTCACTCTTGACAGAGGAGCAAAGGGCTCATGGCCGGACCCCTCCCTTGGCATCCCGCTCCCCCAACCTGGGCAGGGCAACTGGCTCCCCTCGGAACCCCAAGCTCTGACTCTTCAGACAGGGCCAACCTCACCCCACCTCATCCCCCCGCCCCCCTTCACCTCACCAGCCCCACAGAGATCCTGGGGAAGACCACAGCCCCGGGCCCAGAGGAAGAACCCATCTGCCCAGAAAGAAGAACCTTAATTTTTTCCTGGTGAACACCACCCCCAACACCACCACCCCGAGCTAAGTATCCCCCACTGCGGGGGTCCCCCTAGCGCCCCCCTCCCATCTCTCCGGTCCCCCCACCCCCTGAATACTCTCCCCTCCCTTCTAGCCAGGGAGGAATTTCAGCCACTCCGGTCCCTTATCCCCTTATCGCTCACTGTGGAATCCAAGGCCAGGGAGGAGCCGCTGCGGGGTGAGGGTGCGGGTGGGACCGTGGGCCCCGAGGGAGGAAGGGAGGGGACAGAAGGGAGGCCTTCGGGCCCCGCGAGACCTCCCCCTGCGTGGGGCCCTGCTCCTCTCTCTGCCCGAGGCCCACGGGCCCTGAGGGGTCAGGACAAGAGGAGCCGCGAGGGGCCTCAGGGCCACTGCGCCTGGACCCGAGAGGCGGGCGCCCGGGTGCCATCGAGGGTCCCGCCGCCGGCCCCCCACCAACCACCCCACCCCCACCCCCCGGCGCGCCGCTCACCTGGTCTCGGGCCTCACGCTGAGCAGGTAGCTGCGGCTGGCCGGGCTGGGGATCCACACCGGCCCGTCGTCCTCGCCGTCGCCGCCCGCCCCGGAGCGCCAGCCCGCGCCCCAGCCGTGGCCGGGGTCCCTGCGCGACCCCATCCCGCCGCCGGCCCCTGCCGCGCCCCGCTCGCCAGGCCCCTGCCCCGCCGGCCGCCGCTCCCGCCCGCGGCTGACGCGCGCCCCTATTTATAGCCCCGCGGCCCGGCCGTCGTCACCTGCTGCTGTCCCTCCCCCGGCCCCGGGCCGGCGAGCACGGCCTCCGAGGCGCAGGGGGGCGCCGGGCCTCGCCCGAGGGCCCGACGCCTCCCCGCCCGTCCGCTCCCCGGGCCCCGGCCCCGCGCGCGCCCCCGAGCCGCCCCGGCGTCGTCGTCGGGGCCCGGCCCCGGGAGGCCTCCCGCTGTGCCCCCGCTCCCACGCCCAGGGACCCCGGCTTCCCGCCAACCTTCCTTCCCCGCCCCCCCCCCCTTCGTAACCCTGCAAGCGCGGGCTCCGCCGAAGGTGCGGACGCCCCCGGGGAGCTGCGGGCCCGCCCGGCAAGTGGCGTGGGCGCCCAGGGGGTCCGGGACCGGCCCCCTTCTCCTTGCTGACAGCCCGGCTGCCCCTCGCCTCGCCCCTCGCCGGGGACTGCAGTCCCCTCCCCCTTAGGCAGACCCACCTGTCTCTGTCGAGTGACCCCGGGAGGTCAGAGCTCCCCCGGGTGCGTCTTGTGTTCCCGTCCATTATCCAGCATGGACGAAGGGCTCAAAACCCACCGGCAGAATAATTGCAGCTCCTTCTCCACCCAGCCTCGGTTTCCCAGCACCCGTGGGGGGAGTGGCTGCGTCCTGAACACCAGAACACACTTCAACCGGGCGGCGATTCCCAGAGCAAGGTTGTAAGCACTGCCTAAATCTGGTTCTAAATGTTGGGAGTGACCAACATTTATCCATCCTTCTTTCTCCTTTTTCCATGAAAGCACTTTATGGAGGAAGTGCCTGGAGCTGGATGGCTACGGTCATTAGGAACTTAGAGCAAAGGAGGGGGGCACCTGGGTGGTTCATTCTGTCAAGCGTCAGGCTTTCGCTCGGGTCATGACCTGATGGTTCATACTTCAGCTCAGGTCATGACCTGACGGTTCATACTTCAGCTCAGGTCATGACCTGACGGTTCATACTTCAGGTCATGACCTCACGGCTCATGAGTTCAAGCCCCACGTAGGGCTCTGTGCTGATAGCTCAGAGCCTGGAGCCTGCTTTGATTTCTGTGTCTCCCTCTCTCTCTCTACCCCTCCCCTCCCCCAGTTGTGCGCGCTCTCGCTCTCTCTCTCTCTCTCTCTCTCAAAAATAAACACTTAAAAAATTAAAATAAATTTTAAAAAGAAGTTTGGAACAAAGGAGTACAACCCCTCTGTCCTAGAAGCTGCATCCATGTATCTTCCCAGTCCTTTTGGAAATGGCCCTTCCCCCACTCTCACTGTGTGATTCCGAGGTGAACCCATCCCTGGCCTCAATCGGCTGACTCAAGCCACCCTATTCATGGTACCTATCTCCCTGACCACAAAGGGAAGCGTCGCACCCAAGCCAAGCCAAGCCAATCAGCGTTCTTCACGAAAATGTTTTTAACTGGAATTGGGAGAGAAAAGCAGTCTCTCTGTGCTGGAAAGCTGGGAGCTGGGAGGTCTCTGACACAGAGAAGCAAAGCAAGGGGCTCAGAGTCCTGGCGACTTCCAGGTACGTTGCGTTCCCGAGATCCGGCTTTGTCTCTGGCCTTCTTGCGGGTTGGCAGTTCAAACATTTCACGGAATCGGGGTACCCAAAAAGTTCTTCCTTTGCTCACGCCCCTTCAAATGAGGCTTCTGTTGCCGGAATGTGAGTCCTGACCAATACTAAGGCAGTTTCTCCTCGTGAGCCCAAATCCGTCTCCAGCCACATGTCCCCATTGATCCTTGTTGTTGGCTCTCTCTGCAGGCGCACCTATCAGAATCTCTTCAGGCAGCTGCGGGACGCTCCTCCAAGTCTTTGGAAGCTTGCTGGAAGTTTTGGGTCATTTGTTTAAGCTGTGTGAACACCCATGGATCAGGCTAGGGCACTGTGATGCAGGCAGAAGCCACAGGATCCGTGATTCCGGGAACCTTTTGTCAAATAGGAAAGACTGGCCTATGAACAAAATGCGGCGAAGGTGAAATGCACAATTATAAAACTAGGTAGAGGGGGAGCCTAAAAATATAGAGCAAAGATGGGGCGCCTGGGTGGCGCAGTCGGTTAAGCGTCCGACTTCAGCCAGGTCGCGATCTCGCGGTCCGTGAGTTCGAGCCCCGCGTCGGGCTCTGGGCTGATGGCTCAGAGCCTGGAGCCTGTTTCCGATTCTGTGTCTCCCTCTCTTTCTCTGCCCCTTGCCCGTTCATGCTCTGTCTCTCTCTGTCCCAAAAATAAATAAACGTTGAAAAAAAAAAATTTAAAAAAAAAAATATAGAGCAAAGAATGGGCTGCCAGGGGTTTTGGTTGGGACAGTTGACGAGGCAGTAAAGCTTGAGGATTTTGAAAATTGCATCGGTGCTCACCAAGTCGACTGGGGGACGGGAGAAGGATAGACAGACTAGTCCAGATGGAGGGACTAGTGTGGACAAAGATAGGGAGGTGCACAATAACCCGGTGGGCATGTTGCTCAAGTGTAAAGGAGATGGGGGAGATGGACAATTAGGCAGGGCCAGTTCCAGAAGGTTTCGTCTGGTACACCGAGGAACCTAGACTTCCCTTCGAGCCCATCTCTCACAGGACCACGGATGTGGTCCCACTAGTCACCCTGGTGGCCCTCCAATTTATCAATTTCCTTTTGAAGATGTGACCCACACAGAGGTCACCCCACAGCAGCCTAGAATCGAATTAGCACCTCTCTGGGTGTGTGCCCCACGCCCTAGCAACGGCTTTGCCGCAGCCAAATGATTTCATTGATCCTGAGCCCGTGCATGTTCAGCGTGAACCACCGCTCACCTAAGTCCTTCCCACTCCTGCTTGTAAAGTCTTTTTTACCCTGAGGGCAAACTTGTACCTTTTTCCAGTTAAAGCTCACCTTCTTATTCATAATCTCGCACTCCCTCTCCTCCTTGTCTGAACCGTTTCGGGTTCTGTTCCTGCCATCTGGTGTCCTTCCGGCTTCTTGTGGCTGTCTGCCAATTTAATGAGCAAGACTTTCACGAGGACGGGGGCAGAGCCGAGGAAGGGGCGCTGAGACACCCAGGGATGAGAGGTCAGAAAGGCACAATCTCTTTCCTCTCTAAGCTTACAGTCTAGCCGGAGAGAGAAAGGGCACGTCGAGCGGTGTCAACCAAGTCCGAGGCTGGGAGTCCAGCCTCTCTCTAGCCGGGAGGCTGGAGACTCAGGTTCTAATTCTCCTCTGCCGCTGAGTGTGACCTTGGGCAATGGCTCCCCATCCCTGAGTGTGAGCTTTCCCCTTTGGAAAGAGGAGTGAGGCGTTCCCTTTATGATCCTGGAGGTCGTAGGTGTTCATTCAGCAAGTGTTTGCTACGTACATGCTGACTCCTGCACTCCAGGCATCGTGCCAGGCGCTGAGGGTACAGGGATGAATGTTCTAGTCTGGACCCTGGAGAACCTCTCCAGCGGAAGAAAGATAGAACCTCTGATAGAAGTTTGCACGTGGTGCTGAAAGAGCACAGAGAAGCTCATGCCGTGGTTTTGCATTTGGAAATAACTGTCATCCAAGGTTTGCTATTGGATGCGCCCTGATGAAGTGTTGCAGGAATCTGTTAGTGGTGCCAGGATCCTCTCACCCGGTTGTTTTGAACTTCCCGGGGCCCTAGAGTAACCGGGTGCTTGCAGTAGGAAAATCTTGGGCTACTGCTTTTTTTGTTCGTTTTTTTAAAGGTTTGTTTTTGTTTTTGTTTTTTTTCATTTTGAGAAAGAGAGAATGCAAGTGGGGAAGAGGCAGAGAGAGAGGGAGAGAGAATCCCGAGCAAGCTCCACAGTGACAGCGCAGAGCCCGACGCGGGGCTTGATCTCACAAACCACGAGATCATAACCTGAGCCGAAGTCGAGAGTCGGGTGCTTAACCGACTGAGCCACCCAGGCGCCCCTTGGGCTACTGATAATTAACGTATTTAGCTCAGCAATGGCGGGGGAAGTTGTTCCCTGTCCAAGAATGGCAGGGTCTCCCAGGACACTCTGACCCAATTACATTAGCCCCTCTCATCGAGGCGTAGAAGAGTTTGAACACAACTTTTGTTCCGACTTAGTTCCACTTCTTCCCCTTCTTACTCAGCTCTCTTTCTTCCAACACTGACAAAAGTCAGAGAGAACAATCCACTCTCCTTTGAAGCACTGGCCAAAATCACACATCACCCAACATTTATTAGCTATCCGGACACCATTCTACACTCCTCACCATCTTCCCCCTGAACTTACTGAGCTCGGGCCACCGCACGTTGAGCGTCACCGTGTACCAGGCTCCGGTCCCCTGCCATCATCCCTGCCTTTCTAATAACTCAGCCAACACACTGGCAGCAGGTCCGCCTCGCTCATCCCCTCAGAGACCTTCACCCTCACTTCCTGTAGCAACCCAATCAAATGCCATCCCTTGAACCCAGTCAGAGGAATTTCTCCAGCTCTAAAATGCCATTTTGTTATCATCTTTCCACCTACGAAGCCTGCCCTCTGCCTTAGGGCGACTCCAGACTCCCAGCCCCCCCGACTTCTCCACTCATGAGTTTCTTCTTGGCTTCTTTATCCTCCTCACCCCATCCCCGTCGACACACAGGCATAGCGTGGGGTAGACAATAACTTCAACTACAACTACACTCTCCTCAGGGATCCCCTTTCCCTTGCCCCTTGACCTTCTACTCACTCTCCCTTGCTGGTTCCTAACCTGGGATCTGGCCGCGGCTTCTTGCTCCCAGTCTGGCCAAACTTTCTGGTGTCCAACCTGAGTCTGATCTCAGGCAACTTGGCAATCCCTTCCCAATTCCCCAAGCTGACCTTCTCCTTTCCCTACAGCCACGATTCCAAACAAGCTCCAACCTCCCCATCCCCCTCCTCGCTTGCAATGGTCAGCAGGGAAAAGTGGGAGCATCGGACAAGAACTTCAGCTTTGAAGGAGGACAGGCTATCTCCATCATCTCTGAGTCACACTAACCTCTGCTTCAAAACGTCTATTGTTCTTTCCAGGGCTCTCGAACTTCTGCTCCGTCAGCTCTCCCTGCCCTCCCCCTGCCCGGCCTCCTTCCTCACCACCCACGAGGGCGACAAAATGTTTGCTTTTCCTGGACATGTTCACCCCAACTCTCCCTTCCCTCCCTGCCTCCGCATCTCAAAAGAGCTCGAAGGAAATCAGGCGCATCATCAAGCAGTAATGAGTTGCCAGAATTGGGTTATAAAGTGCAAGCTTTGGCCTTCTGGAGCGGACACAGACCAATGGCCGGAGCCAGGCCCGCCCAGCAAGAGTGGCCAGATGCCAGTCCCTGAGTGCGACAGTGGTGCTCCTGGGGGCCAGAGCCGGCTCCCTGGCCTGGAGCAGGGACACGTCTGAGTGGCAGAACATGTGGTCCCAGCCATGTGGAGGGGAGGAAACGAGGGAGTGGGGGCAGGGGGTGGGGCGGGGATTACCCAGAGTCGGCAGGAAGGGGACCGGGTCATCCTGTAGTAACCCCTCCACCTCTCACTGGGAATAAATACGCTACTTCTCAGGCAGCCCGTTTCATTTTCAAGAGGATTTTCCTTTTATCGAGTCTAATTCTGTTCTGCCCTCTGAGGCCACACAGAGGAAGTGTGACTGGTCACAGAACACTTCTTTTCTTGACGAGATTTCGAGTTCCTTCAATAGCTCCTTGAATGAGATGGCACCCAGGGCCCTACACCAGACTGGATTGCTCCACGCTGTGAACACGTCCGCTTTGCCAGTGTCCGCCTTAAGCTACTGTGCCGTTAACCTTACGCCGCACACGTGAGCTCTTCCGGGCTCCGTACCACCATCACCAATGTCATTCTGCTCAATAGACTGTCAAGATCTTATTTTGCTGTGTGGACTCAGGCTGAAGTAGCCTTTTCCACAAGCCACGGCACAGGGATTGAGTTCAGAGGTCAGTGAGACCTTCCTTATGAAGCCACGTCAGCTTCCACGCCGTGCTTCCGAGCCCCCCCCAGGCCTGTGGCCCCTCTTCAGGGCAAGTCGTTAATAGCACGGTAAGTTAATCGAACACATGTCCACCCCTCCGGTTTTTTCTTTCTGTTTTTCCTTCCTTTGATTCCATTCATTTTGAAGGTCTTAGCCCTGAGCTCAACAAAGCCCTGGATTGTGGCTGGTCCTGCCCTCCCGTGAGGCCCTACCGCTGAAGCTGTCCTTCCGGCAAGCCAATCTGCAGTGCTCTGGATGGCTTGTCTGGCCTTCCCCCAAGGGCCCTCAGAGCTCCCATCTCAGGCAGCTGAGCCCCTGACCCTGGAGGGTGGAGATCCTGGGCCCTCCCTTCCTGGGTGAGCTGGCCACTCTGGCTGGCACTCCAGGGACTGGAGAGGTGGCCACATCTGCGCAGGAGTAAGTGGACACCAATTAGAGGATTCCTGGCTACAAGAAGCCACTCCTGATTCTGGTTTGATTGGGAGGGGAATTTGGGACCTGGGTAGAGCTGCCCCAGCCGGGTGCCCTCCCCAATGCACCTACTCTCATTCCACAGCAGCCCTGTCCAGAATAAGGCAATCATGAGATGAGAGGGTGACTCTGTGGTCAGGGGGCAGGTCACAAACGCCGCACCCTCAGAGAGACCAGGAGAGCCACCGCGCCCCCCCCCCCCCCCTCCAGCCCAGGCCTGTCCTGGTCTTCTTACAGCAGGAGCAGGTAGGTCCTTCTCCTCCCCTTCAAGTCTTTCTCTAAGGAACCCCGTGTGTCTCAGCCAGCCCTCCATTCCACAGCAGCCACATCTCACCGTCCATTCACAACTCTCAGCAACAGCAGCCGCCAGGACCGCTCACCCACGGGACACCGCCGATCATTTTTAAGATCATTTTCCAGCTTGCTGGCACCCACCATGTTTGCCTGTAATGGACCACTCCTAGTGCGTGAGCCCGTCACCACCACCACCCTTGCCCACCCGCAAAGTCAAGTGCCATCTCCAGGCTCTAAACCCTCCAGCTGCCCAAACTCTCCTGCCTGCCCTCCACAACTTTCTGCCCTTTCCTTGCCAGCCCCTCCCCCTTCCCCTCCTCAGCTGCCACTCCCCACCCCTCCCAACCCCACTTGGAAATCATATTCAAAGCCCTCCTCCATAGACAATAGAGCTTCTCAGGAAGCAAAACCTACCCTCCTCCTCAGATACAAAAAATATTCAGCCCTGTCTATGCACCATGGGTCCTAGGGAGAAATTCCAAGCAAATTGGTCTAAGGACCAGAAAGTCCCAGAGGAAAATGGGAATTGTATACAGTGTGCCGTGGGCTGTAACTGAAAGAGGGGGGCTGAGAAACAGTGGAGCTTCTCAGTTTCATAAATGAATGTCCCATCAAGGAGCAGCTGAACCACTCTGCAAGCATCAAAGGCATGAACTATCCCCATCTTCACAGAAAATAGAGGCAAAAGACACACACACACACACACACACACACGTGTATATATGTACATAAACACACATATATACACTACACACATACACACGTGTATATATACATACACACACGTGTATATGAATACATATATACATACACATACACACACATATACACACGCATACACATGTGTGTATGTACATATACGCACGTGCGTATGAATACATATATACACACGTGTATGTGAATACATATATACACACGTGTATATACACACATGCATACACACGTATACATATACACGCGCGCACACACGTGTATATATACACATGTGTATACATATACATATACATACATATACACACACGTGTATATGTGTACATATACACACACGTGTGTATACGTACGTATACACACGTGTGTGTGTATATATGTATACACACACAAATACCACGCCCACCTATGAAACGATGGTGCTGCCGGACCTCTGTCATGTGAGCACATGCCAGGATGGGGGCTTTTCCCAATCAGAACTAACCTAAATGGCTTTATCATCCCTTTGCCCCATTCTCCATACAATCAGTCATATAGATATTGACTTTTTCAGTATTCATGCACTAAAAACTCAATTTCAATTTGCAATAATAAATATAAAAATAAGAGCATTTTCAAAGGCCAATGCACTACACAATGAACTAGCTCAAGAACTCATCTGCACCTAGGTCCCTAATGAAAAGAGGGATCTGAAGATGCTTCTGAATTATCACGTGAATGGTTCAAACTTGGAAAGGCCTGACAAAAGCCCAAAGAAAGATACTTAGAGAAGAGCCAGACTCTGTCTGAAAAAGCATAAATCTGATGGAAATGATAATAGAAACAAATGCAAACAAGTGATACTGCCTTTGAGGGGAGGGGGTGGAGAGGGATCATTTCCATTTTTTGTGTGTGACTAAGGACCAAAAGTCAATAAATAAATAAAACAATTGAAAAGGAGAAGAAATGCAGTTAAGAGTTCTTGCCTTTAGGGAGGTCTCCTCTCTTTGATATAAACCTACAAGGAACAAGAAGGTAAAATCTAGCCCAGCTCAGGATCCTCAGAGATTTAAGCCACCACACCTCCCCCACCCCCATTTGACAGATGGGAGTATTGAGGCCAAGAAAGATCAAACAACTTAGTTATAGAGCTTCTGGTTTCTAGTCACTGGCTTTCTTCATTCTAGCACATTGCCAGGGGGTTCAGTCAAGGAAGTAGGGGTAACCCCCTGAGGAAATAATTCTGCAGAAGCAAAAGTCTGTATGCCCGGGACTCTTCCTTGCACTGACGAAGAGGGAGATTTATTAAATGTTAAACAGGAAACGGGTTAAGTAAATTATGTTGATTTGAAAATGATTACAATGATTGAAAATGAGGATTTAAGGAAAATGCCCAGAAACAATGTTAAGTAGAAAAAAGTAGGGTACAGAATCAGAGGCAATGTGGTGCTCCTCGCACCTGAGTGAATCCCAGCATTGCCCGCAACGAGCTCTGTGGCCTTAGGGAAATTACTCAACCATTCTGAACCTCCAAAGGATCCTAGTGTTTTGAGTTTTGAGCCTACATAAGAGAATGAATGGAAGAATAATGTCTGTCATATGGAAATTTTCAATTTCCGGTTGTTACCATAATCATATCATATTCAGCTATGAGCTGAACAAGAGTCCGTTGGAAAAGCGGTTGGAAAGAACTGGAAACTGATAAGGCAGTAATAAAAACAAATGCAAAAGTAAGATGGGATTATAAATACACATGTTTTTTATTTTCTCTAACAATGTGATGTCATTTTCCAATAAGAAAAATGCATTTAAAAAAAAGAAAGAAAGAAAGAAAAGATAAAAGCATTTTAAATAGGGACCTCAAGGGGCGCCTGGGTGGCGCAGTCGGTTAAGCGTCCGACTTCAGCCAGGTCACGATCTCGCGGTCCGTGAGTTCGAGCCCCACGTCAGGCTCTGTGCTGACAGCTCGGAGCCTGGAGCCTGTTTCCGATTCTGTGTCTCCCTCTCTCTCTGCCCCTCCCCCGTTCATGCTCTGTCTCTCTCTGTCCCAAAAATAAATAAAACGTTGAAAAAAAAAATAAAAAAAAAAAAAAATAGGGACCTCAAAAAAAAAAATCCTATTCTTGGGACCTGGCTCCTAGTTTGCTCCTTCCTCCAGAGGGGCCCAAGGTTCCCAGCACCTGGATCCTAAGGCTGCTGTGGCATCTGTTCATGGAAAAGGTCAAGAATGGCCTGGATCCCTTGGAAGACACGGCCGGGGAAGGGGGGCGGGTAATTGAAGGGCTGATGACACGGCACATCCTAGAATCTAGAACATTCTGTCTTGCTCAGAGTAGACCCTGAGACAACTTTGTAGCGACCAGTTGAATCAGACTCTTTCATTCCCACGTGCATACGTGCGTGCACTCACTCACTCACTCACTCGAACACTCTTGGGACCGCTACGGTTTGCAAGGAACCGTGTGAGGAGCTTTCAAAGAATTAGACTGACCCACTGGATGAATTTGAAACAATCTCCATTGCGGAAGTGGGGAAAAAAAAAAAAAAAGCAAGCTTCAGAACACTGCATAGAATGCTACCATTTGTATTAAAAATAGATATATAAATATACATATTTATAAACTTGTAAATGCATAGAATTGCTCAGAAAGGGTACACAGGATCTAGGTAACAGTGATTAGTTCTGGAGGCGGGCTGGGGAACTGAAGGCTGACCTCCGATAGGAAGCTTACTTTCCATTGTATACTCACTCTTTTGTATTGTTTGGATGTCTTACCGTGTAAATGTATTAATTTTTCAAAACAACAACAAAAAATTTAAAAACGAGTTAAAGAAAGTGCGCCCAGAGCGGAATATACAGTGGTGAACAGGGCAAGCAGGGGTTCCTCTGTCTCAGGGAAGGCAGAGTGTGTCGAGAACTCGCTAAGCCACAACTGTGAAGTTTTCAAAACCAGACTGTTTACATAAGTTAAGGGAACAGTTCTTTCTACACCAATTATAGTAATTCAGCACATCATTTTACAGAGATAAAGCAGTTGGAAAATAAATACGAGTCATTTGTCAAGCCTTAGAGTGTATTAAGCTGTAGTTTCTACAAGGGTGGGGATCTTATCTGTTTAACTTGATCAGCAGAGTGTTCACTCCGGCTAATGTGCAGATAAGCGCTTGTTACAGCAAGCGTTTTCTGATGATAACAAATGATATGATAGCACACCCATTAAAAACATCTGAAAAAAAGAAAAGATCGGAAGATATTGGACCCTGAGGGAACCATGTTTTCTGGGATGGTCCCCCCCGCCCCCGCCCCGAAAAACAGTCTTCAAATGCAAGATATACCCCAATGTGAATGGAAGGTCGGGGAAACACTGCCCGGGCTGCAGAACGTCACGCACGGAAGTTTCGTGCAGGGCTCTCCTTGGGGTGACTTGGCACAGACTGACTGCAAAGAGAACCTGGCGCTCCGTGGGCTACCCGACCACAGGGGAGGTAGGAAGGCTCCTACCTGTGTGGGTGGCTGCGGACTGCCACTGAGCTGGTGGCCAGCCAAAGCAGCCGGGGCACTGAGGAGGCACAGGGATTGACACCGTGGACTTGAGGATCCCGCGGGCTTGACTCGGCACCAGCACTTACAGGCAGCCCAGCGGGTTATTTGACCTCTCGGAGCCTCGGTTTTCTTTCTGTGAGATCCTTGTGAGGACGAAATGGAAACCACCAGAAAGTATTTAGCAAGATGCGGGGCGCGCTAGCAGGGTCTGAAGTGCCATCGCCGTCACTGTTGCTACATGATGGATACGTGTCCCGGGCAAGTTATCGCTGACCATCCGCATCCAAGCCTGAACAGCAGGTGGGGTGCGCCCCACCCTCCATGCCCTAAAGGCAAGAATCCCTTACGTTCATATAGTGTTTCACAAACTTAGAAAAGGTCCCACACTCCTCATCCCACAAAAGCCTGTGAAGCGAGATGGAGGGGAGTCACCAGGACTATTTGGAAGGGGGTTGGGTTTGCTAAGAGCCGATTAGGGGCGGAACCCAGGCTGTGGCCCAGGCTTCCTGGCGAGGAGCTCGGTCTTTTCACCCCACACCGCTCCCGGGAAAGAGAGCTGGATGTGGGTCAGGACAGGTGGTCGTCGAGGCTGCGAGGTCACTACCCCCTCCCCCACTCCACCCACCGCTATTTCTGAGCGGGAAGAGAGGCAACAATCCATGTCAAACCCTTCTCAGGGCCTCCTCTGTGATCCGTCCCTGTGAATGGACCATGGGGGGCAGGGCGGGCCCCGCAGCGGAACCAGGAAAGGGATGACAGCCCACGTGGGGTGGCCTCAGCGTCTGCAGGTGGCCGGATCGGGCCCAGCTTGCCTCACTGCCTGCCTGGGAAGCAGGGACAGCAGGCTCTGAAACGGAGGTGGGCTCTTAGCGGTGCCCCGTGCCGTTCGCATTTCCACCGGGATCTGACAGAAAATGTACTTTTTTTCAATTGTGAAAAGGTCAGGCGTATTTATCTGACAACCGATAGTGCCTCCCTTGAAAGAGCACCTGTAAGAACTCAGCCAGCACCCGCCTCC
Source organism: Lynx canadensis (assembly GCF_007474595.2). NCBI lineage: Eukaryota > Metazoa > Chordata > Mammalia > Carnivora > Felidae > Lynx > Lynx canadensis. The sequence goes on from NC_044308.2 coordinate 4,483,776, forward strand.
CTCTGCTGCAATGGACGCCGCTGGACCAGCCCCACTCCCCGGCCATGCAGGGCTGCAGCCACGGCTTGGGTCAGAGCTCAGAGGTCACCTCCACAGGGCCCCGACTCTGCCAGCAGTGAAGACGGCCCAGCCTCCCGTCTGATCCCGAATCTCCACACCAGAGAGGTCCCTGTGGCAGCAGCAACAGCAAGGCCTCCCGAACACAAGATAACTACAGAACATCCCCCCCCCACCCCGCCCCGCCCCGCCCCACGGCCACCGGTTTGTAGGAAAGAGAGAGGCGCCCGGAACATTTCAGTGGGCCCTAATGCCAAGGCTGCTGACCCCGGGGAGGCCTTGCAGGTGACGCTTGACCAGTACAAAGACCCTCCCCTCACGCCCTTGCAAGGTTTCTAGAGGACCAAGTTCCGAGCCGCTGGTTTCCTAATCACGGCTCCAAGAATCTGGGGAGGACCTTCCTGGGACGGCAGGACACTGCTCTCCCCTAGAGATGGGACAGTGACAGAAGTGTGGGAGAGACTCTTACACGCAGCAGGGTAGGGCCAGGCTCACCTGAAGAGGAATACAAGAGCCCACCTGCATGGTAAGAAGAGTTTTTATTTGAAATATAGTCTGAGCAACATGAGTATAGCCAGGAGGAGGAGGGGCCGGCCTGCCCGGAGCGGCGGCCTCTCTAATGGCACAGGAGCGAGAGTACAAAGATCCCAGTGTCCGTGTGCCCCCAAGCCCACTTGTCAGGAAAGGCGGAACAGCAGCAGAACAGGGGCGCACGGCTCCTTCTGAAGGGGGTGTGCCTCTCGGTGCCTGCCTGCCTGGGCCGCGGCGCCTGCCCTCCCGGGGTCCAAACACCAGTGTGCTGCACGACCTTCTCCCACCCGCACAGACAGGAGGGGCCCGGGTGACAATCCTCCAGGACCGTTTTTGGGGGAAAAGAATCCGAGAAGACAGGAAGGAAGGGCAGGGTGATTGAGGGCCCTCCGCAGGCCAGCCCGGGCGGAGCTCCCCAGGAAGGACCGCGCCGGCAGCCTCAGCCCCTTCTCCGGCTCCGCTGGCAGGAAACAGAGCGGCCGTCTGCAGCCCGCGAGAGCTCCCAGGAGAGCCCTGGCTGCAGGCAGCGGGCGGGGACCTCCCGGAAGAGCACAGCGCCCAGGGGTTTCAGGCCAAGACGACGGCGCTGGGGCCGGGCCACGTACGCGGCCTGGGGTTGGAAGGACACAGACAAGAGCTGGGGTACCAAGAAGCAGCACAAAGCCATAAATAACAGAAGCAAATTCAGAGCTGTCAGCGTCCCGGGTGACCGCACACTGCCCGGGGCTGGGGGACACCCAGACCCCACAGCTCAGGGCGGGCACTGCTCCAGGGCACACCGGGGCAGAGCCTCGTATCTCCCACCGTCCCCATGGCACACGGAGGACGTCCGGGGCACCCCTCCGGCCACGCACGCTGCCACACCTCCGGTCACACCTGAGGGGACGGAGCGTGGCTGTCCTGGTCCTGAGAGGCCTGTGGTTGACTCTGAGCGTCCTGGGCTCCGTCCTCCTCAGGAGCCGGGCCTGGCGACCTCGCCTCCGTGTCGCCCAACAAAGGCTCTCCGGCACCTTCTTCCAGTCCGTTCTCCCTGGTCTCCATGGACACTTCCTCCCCGGAGCCCTCCTCTGGCTCCGCGGCCTCCGCCACCGCCTCCGCGTCCTCCTCCTCCTCCTCCTCCTCCTCCTCCTCCTGGTCTCTCACCTTGTGGACGATGTAGAGGTGGCGGCTGAGGGAGCTGGCAGAGGTGTAGCACAGGCCGCAGAGGAGACACTGGGCCGTGGAGCTGTCCGCCTGGTGCTGAGGTATGTGGCTCTGAAACTCGAGCCCCGAGTCTGTGGCAAAGCTACATTTCGCACACTGGAACAGGGACTTGTGCCTTTTGGTGGAAGAGACGGCCGCGCCATTGCTGGTGCCCGGAGCGTCCCCGGCTCCGCTGCCCGGTCTTTTTAGATGGCTCACCTGGAGGGGGAGGCAGGGTGAGTGGGGTCCCAGCCCAGCCCGGGCCCCAGAGCTGAGCCGCACACCTGAACGGCGCAGCCCCCTCACTCGCAGAATCACCCCGCGCCCCCCCACACGTCCCCCCCCAGGCCAGGCTGGCCCTGGCCCCGAACCGGGTTTAGATCTGGTTTCTTTCAGGTTTTTCTGTTGGCTGGTGCTTTGTCTAATGTAACGTATGTGTGCGGCCCCACATTCCAAAGATATGGGACGGGCATGTTCTCTGCTCTCCAGACAACACCCTGCCACCTGGCTTCTGAGGCCCCTCCAAGAGAGAGTCTCTGTGTGCACAAAGATAAAACTGTCATCTTTGGGGCACCTGGGTGGCTCAGTCAGCTAAGCATCAACTCTTGGTTTCTGCTCAGGCCATGATCTCAAGGTTCATGAGATCGAGCCCCACGTCGATCTCTCCCTCTCTGTCCCCTCCCCCCCCCCCACGTGCTCTCTCTCTGTCTCTCTCTCTCCCTCTCTTTCAAAACAAATGAACATTACAAAAAGTTTTTTAAAAAGACTGTTGTTTTCTACAAAATGATAGCACTACATGCACACTCTTCCTCCCCCTTTTTCTACTTAATGACATGCGTTGGCCATCGTCTGCATGAGGGCATACACAGAGGCTTCCTTCCTCTAACACTGGCAATGATGAAGCGTCCCCGCTGGCAGACATTCAGTTGTGTTCCGTCATTATCACTGCACACAGCCCCGCAGCGAATATCCTTGCACACACCTCCTCAGGCGTGAGGCCGAAGCTACAGGGCAGACAAACCCTAGGGACGGAATGATGGCTCCAAGGGCACGTGCATTTGGAGGGGGGTGTGCGTTTTAATCACAGGCAGATGTTGCCAGAATGTCAACTGACACCCCACCTGCTCTGTGCGGAAGGGCCTGCCGACCAACGCCCTCCCTGAGTGGCCAAGAAGGAACGCCCTGGAAGTCCAGGCGGCTCTCAAATTCCCCCCGACATGCCTGACCCTCTGAGAAGCAGCCCTCCCCACCATGGAGCAGGAAGGGCCTACAGTGGAGGGGAACCAAGCGGTTCTAGAAGTTCAGCAGAAATAATGGGAATAGGGCACGAAATGGGGGCAAGATCACGGGACGAGGGTCCAGGCTAGCAGGGGTCTGCACCCAGCCCCTCCCACAACGACTGTGTGTGTGTGTGTGTGTGTGTGTGTGTGTGTGTAAGAGAGACACTCACTGCCGTCCTCGCCTGATAGGCAGCCCTGCCCTTCCCCCTGACCCAGGACTAGTGGGGCAGAAACAGGACAGTGAGTGTGAATGCACTCCAGTGTCCACACAACATGACACACAGCTGAGGAAAGCATCCCAGTGACAGGGAAACCACGGGAACAAAAGGCTGATGGGCGGTCTCACAGATCTTTGTCCCTGTCCTTTACCTGCATGCAGTCCCCAGGTGGGTCACGCGTGACTAGAGAATGGCCTACATTGAGGGAAGCTGTGGCTGCTGGTTGCTCCCCGGAGCCCTCCTGCTGGCCCTGCAGCTCAGGGGGCTCACTGAGCAAGCACCTCCAGGGGCAGGGGCCCCCGCACTCACCTGAGGGGAATGTCCACCCGGAGGTCTGACTTTGGACGTCTGGCTCAAATCAGGGTTTCTGATACCATGCATAAGGCTGATGTGGCTCTCCAGAAGGGAGGGCCGAGGAAAGCTGGGGCTGTCCTCTGTGCAGTACCTGCAGCCGAAGAGACTGTGTAAGAGGACAGGCTCCGAGCACCCCTGGCAGGAGCTGAAGCTGCTCCTGGCTCCAGGGGACAGTCTGGAGCAGGCAGAGAGCTGGCTGGGTGGTCATCGGGCTGGCTGGGCGGTGCTGGGCTCCCAGAGAAGGTCAGCTGACGAGCCGGCCAAGGTGGCAGACAACAACAGCAGGTCTCACAATATCTGTGCTGGCCCTAAGCCAGGTCAGCAAGGAAGAGGCCAGGCTATGTCCCGAAGCACAGACACGATGCGGAAGCCTCTCGGCCAGACGGGGCACAGTGACACCGCCAGCCCTCCGTCAGAGCAGCGGGCAGTGCAGCCCAGGGTCAGGGAGGTACGAAGGGGGAGGGCTCAGGGGCCAGCAGGTTCTAGAAGCTGGTTCCCTACCAGCCCTGCCTTCTGACTTAGCCACAGCGTTTTCCCATTAGAAACCCGCTCATATCATCTTGCTTCCGACCCCTGATCTCACAGCAGAGAAAAGCCCTGGACAGACTTTTTGAATTTCAGGCCTCCCGGCTCCCACGTCCAGGGACTCACCCGCAAGTGTAGACTTTCTTCACGGTGTCGTGGTTGTTGCGGATGTGTTTGCGCAGGCTGTTGGGGGTGTGGAAGGACTGCTCACACTGCCGACACGGGTACCGCTTCAACGTCTACGGGAGATGACGGGATGCAAAGCATCAGAACCGTAAGACGGTTCTGGGTGTATCTTTCTACTCGGGTGACGCAGGCAGAAAGGGGGTGCCCCAAAGACCTCGGGATCTGTGGTACCCACCCTGCCCCAAGCACCAGGAACCCTAAGGGGTCAGCCACACAAGGGGGCTCTGAGCCCACAGACGTCCAGAGAGTCTGGCACTGCACTGTGACGACGTGACGACACTGACCCGACCGTGGCTCTTCTTCATGTGGGACACGTAGTTCTCCCGATCGGGAACCCACTCCTGACACTCCTGGCAGGTCCAGCCAGTGTTCCTCAGCCGGGGCCTGGCCTCGGTCCTGCGATGGGCCTCGGGCCTGCCCCAGCGGCCGGAGGGCAGGGAGCTGCCCCGAGCGGCCACGCTGGCGGCCGGGGGCTCGGTGGGAACTCGAGAGCCAGGCCGGCTCGAGGCTGTGTCCGACGAAGACTGGAGGCTGGACAGCTCGTCCACGTTTCGGGGAACACCGTGGGTGCTCTGGGGATGGGGAGAGCGATTACTGACTGGGCGAGGGGAAAGGTGCACAGAATCAGACCCCCTGGCCTGAGGCGCGCGTCCTCCTCCCCAGCCTCCTTCCCTAGGGCACCCCACCTTGACGTGCTGCATCAACTCCGGCTTCTGCAGGAACAGCAGTGGGCACTCAGGGCACTTGAAGACGCCCACCTGCGTCTTGCTGGCATTCTGATAAAAATGCTGCTGAATGTGTCTCTTCTTGTTGAAGACCATTTCACAGGAGCACTTATAAATGAGCCTGACGAGACAAGCCCCGGGGCGTGAGGTGGCCAGGCTCTTGTGGGCACAACCTCCACCCCCACTCTGCTCTCTCTGAAACGGGGTCCACTCCGGGGAAACACTACTCTGAGCCGATGTGGATACTCCCCTGCCTCAGGATGTCTTCAGTGACCTCCAGGCACCTCTTCTGCCAGCCCCGGCTCCCTGGTCCGTCCCGGAACCTCCCCCCCGCCCCGTAGCACCTAGGCCACTGAGCTCCACCCCACGGGCCTGCTGACCCTGGAGCTGCACTCACTGGGAGGGTCTGTGGGGCTGGGTGGGGTGCTGAGAGGCGCTGTGGTCCGCGGTGCTGCTGGCAGTCTTGAAGGCCATGGGGCAGAATGCACATTTGTGAAAAACCTGGCAGTGTCGCTCCTGGATGTGGCTTTTCAGCAAGGCCAAGGTCAGGTGGACGACCCCGCAGTGGATGCACCTGGATGACAGGAGGGGGCGGGGGTGTCAGACCCAGAAGCAGCGCTGGTAAGGGAGGGATGGAGAGCAGGGACAGAGCCATCTCCGGGACTCTCTGTGTCCCCCTCCCTTGGGCACTGTCTTCCATCCTCCACACCTATGTCCTGAGAGCCTGCCTGCTGCCATCTGGCACAGTGCGGTCACCCAGGACACCCAAGCCCAAGGCTATGCCTGGTAGAGAAGGGGGGAGAAACCCGCCCCTCCCCTCACCGGCCACAGGCTATGCTTCTGCAAACCAAACATCTGAGCCCAGCTGAGAGAAGCTGGCAGGAATGGAGAGGGAGAGGAATGGTTCCAAAATGACATGAACAGCATCCTTTGAAGTGTGACACGACGGCAGGGGTCCAAGGGGAAACTTCGGGAGGAGGCTACAGGAAGCCTGTGCCTTCCCACAGGCTGGTACCCAACGTGCAGGGACGGCCACTTAATAAAAAGTGCAGCTAGAAATGCGGCGCTCAGCACGGCAACAAGCACATTCAAACACACAGCCCTCAAAGCCCAGGACGGAACCCTCCAGAGCCTGTCCGGGGAGCTTCAGTGGCGGCGGGAACGCTCTACGCTGTACTTGCCACATGGCAAGCGGATCTAAATAAAATAAAATAAGACACAGTGGCCAGTCACGCTGGCCACACGTCAAGGGCTCCACAGCCAGATGTAGCTGGTACCATTCTGCGCTGTGGGGCTCATGACTGTCACAGTGTCTCCTGGGTGGCACAGTGGATAACTTTTTACTTCTTCTCCCAGGTTGTATTTCCTGAGCTTTGTTGGCTGAATATATCACTTTTATAATGTATGAATAGTCTTAGGCCATTTTTTCTGAAATGGAGGCATTCTGAAACTTTCAACTTCAAAACCTCTCTCTATAAACACCGCCTTTTCTTTTCTCGGGATCACGGGACCATGTGACCTCCATGGCATCCTGCATCCATTCCAGTCCCTAGACACACACCCAGGTCTCCCCTCCATGAGAAAACATCTTCTCTGCTCCTAGCCACTCCTCTCAAGGTAACTTCTTTCCTCCTTTCGTTGCAGTATTACCTGACCCCATAACCCTGACATCCCAGTAAGCACTAGAAGAGAGGCTATGGCTTTACTGAAAAAAAGGACATGGCTTCACTTAAAAATTCTTTGGCTCCCAAATATAACCCCTCAATTCAGTACGTGAGCCCATTTTCACAGTCCACATAAATCATCACAGAATCCTTTTCTGTGCGTTTAGGGGGGTGGGCGGGAGATGGCACCACCTTTGCGAGCTTAATCAGTTACGAGAAGCAACCCAAAGAACCAGAAAGCTGTTGGCAGTGATCTCTGAGGTGCACTCACTAGTAAATCTGTACATTAAATTAAGTGTTTCTAATGCAAACTACTTAATTATATTTTCTTTTCTCTCCTGCTAAACAAAATAGTGACCAACTTTTAGCACACAGAAGTACTTCCATACCATAAGGCATCATAAGGAGGAAATAAGTCCACACATTTCCAAATTCATCCAAAGTGGCCGAGTATACCTGACATGTGGAAAGAATCTTAAGTAACCATATTTGTGCAGTTTGACCAAACTTCAGCAGGAGGAATATACTCTTCAAAAATGCAAGGGAAAATCCATTCTATTTACCTTACAGACATTCTTCAAAGAAACCTCAATGAAAGTAAAAACATGAAGGTTTAAAGGGACATACATCAGCTTCAGTGAAAGACTGAATCAAGCAGAGTTTACAAATTGATGAAAAAGCACTCAGAAGACAAATCTGACCCCACAACACAGCTCTTCACCAATTTTTTAAGAGAACATAGATAATTATGGAATCATATGTTGCGAAATATGTAAAATTTTAGAAAAAATAGTAAAATACTTAATTGTCCTAATAATCACAAATAAGAAAATGACATATCATTAAGAACAATCTAGGGGCGCCTGGGTGGCGCAGTCGGTTAAGCGTCCGACTTCAGCCAGGTCACGATCTCGCGGTCCGTGAGTTCGAGCCCCACGTCGGGCTCTGGGCTGATGGCTCAGAGCCTGGAGCCTGTTTCCGATTCTGTGTCTCCCTCTCTCTCTGCCCCTCCCCCGTTCATGCTCTGTCTCTCTCTGTCCCAAAAATAAATAAAAAAAAAAAAAAAAACGTTGAAAAAAAGAACAATCTAAATTTGCTCCTTTATGACATCATTGGTCACTCTCCAAATTTTCAACAAAGAGCAGAATAATTTATATAATTCTAAAATATGTATATAACGTATATACCCCTTTTACATAAAATACATACACATAAAACACATACAAAATGTACAGGACTTTGACAATGTCTTCAAGAAAAAGCAAAAATAATACAAAACAAAGTAATATTGTAAAACCCAATGAAATGGAACATAGGTACATTTTCAGAATTTACTAAAAAATATAATACCCACACGATGGGAGAAAATATTTGCAAATCATGTATCTGACAAGGGACTTTTACCCAGAGTATACAAAGAACTCTTATAACTCAACAGTAAGACAATTAATAATCCAATTTAAAAATGTGAAAAACGACATTTCTCCAAAGAAGATACACAAATACCAAACAGAAAAGATGCTCAACACCACGAGCCATTAGGAAAATGCAAATCAAAACCATAACGAGACACCACTTTACACCCGCACGGATGGCTATCAGAAGTCAGACCAGGGGCGCCTGGGTGGCGCAGTCGGTTAAGCGTCCGACTTCAGCCAGGTCACGATCTCGCGGTCCGTGAGTTCGAGCCCCGCGTCGGGCTCTGTGCTGACGGCTCAGAGCCTGGAGCCTGTTTCCGATTCTGTGTCTCCCTCTCTCTCTGCCCCTCCCCTGTTCATGCTCTGTCTCTCTCTGTCCCAAAAATAAATAAACGTTGAAAAAAAAAAAAATTTAAAAAAAGAAGTCAGACCATAACAAATGCTGGTGAGGATGCAGAGAACCAAAAATCTCCTACCCTGCTGGCAGGAAGATAAAAATGGTGCAACCATTTTTTAAAACAGTCTGGCAGCTCCTCAAAAAGTTAAACGTAGAGTTAGCAGTTGACCCAGGTATTCTAGTCCTAGGTATATACCCAAAAGAACTGAAAACATATGTCCGCACAATAACTTACAAGTGAATGTTCACCAGCGGCATTATTCGTAACAGCCAAAAGGTGGAAACCCAAGTACCCATCAACTGGTAAACGGATGAACAAACTGTGGTGTATATACATATACAATGGAACACCATTCAGCCACAAAAAAAGAATGAAATGCTGATATATTACAATATGCATGAATCTTGGCTAAGACTACATATTATATGATTCCATTTCTATGAAATGTCCCAAAGAAGCAAATATAGGAGGCAGAAAATAAATTAGTGTTAGGGGTGGGGGAATGGAAGGGTTATGAATATAGAGTTTCTTTTTGGATGATAAAAATGTTCTAAAATCTGTGGTGGTGACTATACAGCTCTGTAAATATACTAAAAACCATTGAGTTGCACCCTTTAAAATGGGTGAATTGTATGGTGTGTGAATTATGTCTAAATAAAGCTAATACAAAAAATATATGTGAATAGTTGAAGATCTTAAGTGCCACGAATACTATGTTAGCACACACATCTTCTGAGTTCAACCACGGATCACCGAAGATTTTACTGTCAAAACCGTCAGTAAGCCATCTGGCTGAATCGCATTACATTTGTGTCTGATGTTCCTTACAAGAAGGCTTGATAAACTGAATTGCTTTTGAGACACTATGTTTCCTTTTAGTCTTACAGAAGGAAGTAAAACAAAACGTTGAATTAAGAGACAAAAAAAAAAAAAAAAAAAAAAAAAAAAAAAAGGCCATGAATCCATATGCTATTAGAAATGCCTTGGATTTAAGATTCAAGGACGAAAACCCAAGCATTGCTTGCATTTTTATTGGGATGGATTTGATCTTGGAGCAAGCAGCACACGCTTAAGTCAAAGCTGGAAAGGTGTTTTCAAATGTTACACCACACTGTAAAAACACACATTCAGGTGTTTAGTTTAACAATGTGGCCCGGGGGGCGCCTGCCTGGCTGGCTCATTGTGTGGAGCACACAACTCTTGATCTCGGGGTCGCGAGGTGGAGCCCCACGTTGGGAGCAGAGATCACTTATAAGAACAAAAATGGGCTGGGCGCTGCCGAGCACTGCTCCTCTGCAGCATGGGGGTGAGGGCTGTGTGACCCCCTGCTCTGTCCTGCTCCTCCGGCACGGCAGCTTCTCCGCTTCCCTAACGTGCACAAGAAACTAGTCCGCATTTCAACATGCTTCCACCAAGACAGAAGCCTGAGAGTCGCCACTCGCCCCTCCCCACTCTCAGCCCGGTCTACCAGCTCCCATCAAGCTCTAACGCTTTACTCCCTAAAGCCTTCCCAGACCCATCTTCTCTCTGTCCCCACAGCCAGAGTCCTCGGTGCTTCACCTGGACTATCACACTCGCCCCTCAGCCAGCCTCCGGGCTCTCCCCTCTCGAGCACACGTCAGCTCCCCAGAGTGATCTTCCTGAAGCACAGGCCTGCAGGGACCACCGCCCTGTTACAAATCTATCTGTAGCCCCTCACTGTCCCCTGGAGAAAGTCTAAACGTCTGCCAAGGAATACAAGGTCTTGCCTGGGCCTGGCCCTTCCAATGCCCTAGTCTCTTTTCTCTCCCCCTCCCCCGCCCAGTTCATCTCCACCCCCCCTCTACAGAAATGCCCTCTACAGGACACATGGTCCCTGTAACCTTCTCTGTGCTGGATAACACACGGAGACACTCTCCCCTTTTCTTTGGCCTGAAAACCTCCTAATATCTCCACTCTGAGGCTGTCCTGACCGCTCCTCTCCTGGGGCACTTCCCGTTCTGAGTTATAGTCACCTGGGCAGCTTTGTGACCCATCAGACAGAAGCCCCTGGGTCCTGAGTGTCTGGCATGCTAGTAAAGGCAATAATAAGTACTCAGAAAGAAAGTTACTAAATTAACGAAATCAATATTTTTTTTTACTACCAAAGAGAAGAAAACCTTGCTAAATTGGTGCCGAATTAACTTTCAGATGTGAAAGTTATTAAGTAAACACATCAGAAGATGTAGAAACTCTCAAATGCAATAAATCAGTAAAGGGGGCCCGACTGAGCTGATGTAGAAGTTACAGACCGATGAGTCTGGGAGGGAGTGTTCTTCCCCATTTTGATCTTTTTCCTGAAAATGACTTCTTGCCTACATTTATTTGACACATGGCGGGGAGATTCAGTTTAAAATAGAGTTTTCTTGGTTTTACTTTGAGACTGATCACTTTTTCCATCGTCAGGTTTTCCTGGTTTCTAACAAACTGACAAAAACTAGTCAACATAAAGACACCAGAGCTCTTTGGGTTTGGTGTCTTGCAGTTCCATTTGGTAATGGAAACTGAGAACATCTGAAGTACGACAATTAGGAAATGTATTATCATGATGGTACTGTAAATTTAATATGCCAAACACAGAAGCTTTATCAGCAAATCAACTTTATATACTTTTAAAAAGCAAACGAGGGGCGCCTGGGTGGCTCGGTCAGTTGGGCGTCCAACTTCCGCTCAGGTCATGATCTCGCGGTTCATGAGTTCGAGCCCCGTGTCGGGCTCTGTGCTGACAGTTCGGAGCCTGGAGCCTGCTTCGGGTTCTGGGTGTCCCTCTCTCTCTGCCCCTCCCCTGCTCACTCACTCTCTCTCTCCCTCGAAAAATAAATAAACATTAAAAAATAAATAAAAGTCAAACTAATCTCGCCAAAACTTCTCCTTTAAAGCTACATTTTAATGTTTAATTTTAGCTCTTTATTCTTGTCCCCCTTTCTCTTCTTGTTCTCTACCACATGAAAATGCCTGTCTCTATTCCAATCAACATCACTGTCTGATGAGGTGGGATCCCAGGCCCCTGAAGACCGAAGGTCATGCTGGAGCACGCTCTGGCCCAGGAGCAGGACCAGCGCGGGGCAGCACCCACCTGTAGCCCACCTTGCGGGCGTAGTGCAAGCAGTTCTCCTTCACGTGGGTCTGGAAGTAGGCCGAGCGACAGAGGGCCCCGCACTCCGGGCAGCAGTAGGGGGACTTGTGGGCGTGGATCCGCTGGTGGGCACAGAAGCTGCACTGGTTGGGCAGCAGCATCTGACACACCTGGCAAGTCTAAGAGAAAACACCAAGAAAGCCGTTCACGCAGGTGCCGCGGGCTCACGGCTCTCCAGGCACCGCGGTCTGGCTCCCCTGCAGCGTGGGTCAGAACAGCCCCCTCCTCCTGCCGGGCTCTCCTCCCACCCTCCTAGGACACTCGGGGCCCCTGGGCCTCGTGACAGGTGTCGACCTGTCGCCCAAGCAAGCTTCGCCTCTCACCTTATTCGTCAGAGACAGGACTGACGCTACATTCCCACAGACCAGTCCCGCTTCTAGGACTGCGAGTGTTTCTTCCCTCAGGCTGAGCAGAAGACCAGCTTTTCCCCTCCAGAGGCCAAAGGCGCTTCCCGAAGCCTCAGACCCCACTACGCTCCCAGTACCGCCAGGGCCTCCGCCCTCGCTCAGCAGAGGCAGTTCCTGCGTGACACCACTAGCCCATTCAGGGACTTCCAGAGCAGGCAGACCTGATTGGCTCTCGGAAGCCCCCGGGCCAGGCGGCCGAGTGGCCTTGCCAGCGCCCACTCCCTCGGCCGGGTTTGCCCGCTCAGGGGTGTCCTGAGCCACAGCCGACCACACACACCTGCAGGAAAGGGCAGGATGGGCAACGGCTCCTTCGCTCCCAGACTCGGGAGAGAACCTGGGGGGAGAAAAGTCCTGCGGCCGCCCCCTGACGCCCTCGTGGGCACAGCCCCTCTAGTGGGCACAGCCCGGGGGAAGCCGCAGACTGAGCTGGCGCCCGAGGCAGGGGCCCTTCTGGGTCGGAAGGAAAGCGCAGCACTCGCTCCTCGCTGCGGCGGCCACTGACCTGGGCCCAGAGCTGTTCAGAGGGCCAGGTCGTTGGGGAAGACGGGAAAAGCAAAATCCAGAACGTGGAGCCTCGACAGGACATACCACCCAGTTTTTTCAACAAATAGATTTCAAGGGAAAAACAGAGAGAGAAAGGGAAGTTACAGATTAAAAGAAGTTTAAGAGAAATTTTCAAATTGCAATGTAGAGCACTTATTTGGATCCTTATTCAAGCAAGCCAACTGTAAAAGAAATGAGACAATCGGAGATACTTGAACACTAACTCGGTGATAATATTGGGAAGTTTGACATTTAATATTAAAGTCTGATAATAAGAAGAAATTATCATTATGATTAATTTTGAGATGTGATGATATCATGTCTATGGTTTGGGGGGAGGAACCTCATATTTTATAGATACATACTGAACTATTATAGATATGGTGATGCTGTTTAAAAATAATCCGGGGGGGGGGGGTGGTTAGAAAATACATAAAACAAGATGGACCAGGAGTTGATAATTGTTAATACAGGGTTCGTTATGCCATTCTGTCCACTTTTATATGTGTTTGGGACATTCCATAATAAAAAGGCTTTAAAAAAATTTTTTAAGTATTACTTTAGATGTAGAACAGTAAATAAGTAAGCTGCACCCTTCTGTGTAAGAGACGGAGGAAGATGACCTCACACACACACACACACACACACACAGGCACGCACATGCACACGCACAGACATACTGATACGTATTTGTAAAACAGAGCCATGGAGGGATAAACCAAAAGTGAACAGAAATGGTTACATATGGGGCAGGAGGGAACAGAGTGAAAGGGACAGAGACAGAAGCAAGACTTCAGGGTGGACTCTGTCATACAGTTTTTAAGTTTGGAATCACAAAAATGTTTTACATAGTTTTAAAATAATAAAAAATTAAACTAAGTAAACAAAATCATTCCCTAAAAATTGAAAATCAGAAACTAAATAATCTAACAATGTATCAAGCTGGTAACATAACCACATAGAAAAAAATAACTGTTCCCAGTGTGACCTTTAAAACACAGCATTGGGGCGCTTGGGTGGCTCAGTGGGGTAAGCATCCAACTTCAGCTCAGGCCATGATCTCACAGTTCGTGAGTTTGAGCCCCGCGTCAGGCTCTGCACTGATAGCTCGGAGCCTGGAGCCCGCTTCAGATTCTGTGTCTCCCGCTCTCTCTGCCCCTCCCCCCCCCCCAAAAACAAATGTCAAAAAAATTTTAAACACAGCATATTGACTTATACATCTTAATGTGATCTAAGAGCAAAAAGAACTGGAAACACATCTTCAATTTTATTCAGTTGTTCTAACATTAGAAATAATATTGGTATTGATATTTTGAAATTTATGTGTATGTGTGTGTAGTAGGAAAATCTGAGGAACCAAGATTTTCCGTATAAAATCAGTTATGTAAAAACTCTAATTTGGGGCACCTGGCCAGCTCAGTCGGTAGAGCACACGACTCAATCTCGGGGTCATGACTTCAAGTCCCACATGGAGTGTAGAGACTACTTAAAGAAATAAAACTTTAAAAATACATACATACTAACAACCGTACAATAAAAAAAACATACACTTCTTAGCTCAGGCCACAGCAAAAGCCTAGTAGCAGATGTACCCAGCGAGCACCTCTGGCGTCCAGAAGGGGACTCCTAAGCACCATTCCTCACTTCAAGAACCCTGGTTCCTCAGAAGGATGGCCGACTCCTAGTTTAGCACAAGAAACGCGCCCAGTACATCTTTTGGGGGCTGAAAGTAAGGAAGCTTCTCAGGCTTTACGAGTTCACGTCCAGAGGGTGCAGGAACCAGCCTGACAGGGCCCCACAACCAAAGACGTGGAAAAGTGACTGACCCCAACATACCAAACATGTGAAAACCACTGCTTCCATGACAACGGCAGGGGAGGCCACCTCACACCCACTAGGATGTCTCCCGTCAAAGGCAAACAGACGCACAAACAAAACAGAAAAAGGTGTTGGTGAGGATGTGGAGAAACTGGAACCCTCGTGCTCTGTTGGCGGGAACGTGAAATGATGCAGCCGCCATGGAAAATGGCATTGGGGGGGGAGGGGGGAGGGATCCGTAAAAATTCTGAAAGAGAGTTTGCCCCTGGTCTAGCCATTCTACTTCCTTTTTTTTATTTTTATTTTTAATGTTTATTTATTTTTGAGAGACAGAGAGAGACAGAGAATGAGTGAGGGAGGGGTAGAGAGAGAGGGAGACAAAGAATCTCAAGCAGGCTCCAGACTGCAGCTGTCAGCATAGAGCCTGATGTGGGGCTTGAACTCATGAGCTGTGAGATCACGACCTGAGCCGAGGTCGGACGTCCAACTGAGTCACCCAGGTGCCCCCTAGCCATTCTACTTCTGTGTACACACCCAAAAGAACTGAAAGCAAGATCCCCGAAAGATGTGTGTGCCCATGTTCACGGCCGCGTTCTTGACGATAGCCAAGAGGTGGAAGCGGCCCAAGCGGCCGTCAGGGGATGAACGGAGAGACGGAGGTGGTCTAAACACACAGTGGAGGGCCAGGCAGCCTCAAAAAGGAAGGAAACGCGGTCACGTGCTACAATACAGCCGAGCCTTGAGGACACCATGCTAAGCGCAGTAAGTCAGTTGGGTAACTGAAAAAAACCAGTCCTGTGTGATTCCATTTGTACGAGGGACAGAGTAGTCGAATTCATAGAAACAGAAAATAGAAGGGTGGTTGCGAGGGGCAGGTGGGAGGGGGGAAGGTGGAGTTGTTTCATGGGTATAGAGTTTCAGTTTTGCAAGATGAAAAGAGTTCTGGAAATTGATTGCACAACAGTGTGAATGTACTTAACGCTACTGAACTGCACACTTAGAAAAGGGTGAAGATGGTAAACTTTAGGCTATGTGTGTTTTACCACAATTTTTTAAAATAACAGAAAATCGTGGGGCGCCTGGGTGGCTCAGTAGGCTGAGCATCTGACTTCAGCTCAAGTCATCATCTCACGGTTTGTGAGTTCGAGCCCCGCGTCGGGTTCTGTGCTGACAGCTCAGAGCCGGGAGCCTGCTTCACGTTCTGTGTCTCCCCCACCTCTCTCCCTCTCTCTCTCTGCCCCTCCCCCACTCACACTCTGTCTCTCCCCCTCTCTCTCAAAAATCAACAAACATTAAAAAAATAAAAAACAGAAAATCTTAACACACTACTTGAGATTGTTTGGGCATCAACTCACTACTACAAATACTGTTAACTAAGGGAAACAAATTAAGTATATATCCCATTTTCCAACATAAACTATATTTCAAGGTAACCAAATAGCCCTCATCAAAGAGGAAAAGATACTTTATACAGAACTCCAGCTAACAACTGAGAAAGAAATAATAAAATTACAAAACACCCTTACGCAACTCCTAATAAAATGACTGACTCAAGGAGCAGTTATTAATGGATACTAAAATAATTACACAAAGTATAGGGAACGTTACAATGAAGGGATCAGAACATCACCACCTGGACTCACTGGTCATACTGAGCATCGTCAAAAAAGAGACAGGCAAGGACTCTGTGCCTCCCTGAAGTCAAGAAATACTTGGGGCGCCTGGGTGGCGCAGTCGGTTAAGCGTCCGACTTCGGCCAGGTCACGATCTCGCGGTCCGGGAGTTCGAGCCCCGCGTCAGGCTCTGGGCTGATGGCTCAGAGCCTGGAGCCTGTTTCCGATTCTGTGTCTCCCTCTCTCTCTGCCCCTCCCCTGTTCATGCTCTGTCTCTCTCTGTCCCAAAAATAAATAAACGTTGGAAAAAAAAAATACAAAAGGCGCGGTAGTCCCCCTCCTCAAAACTGCCAATTTCTAGTCTACCCCATAAGATATAGCACATTGAAGAACAAATTAATTGTATGAGGAAGCACCGGTCAAAGCCAGAATTGTCCTGGAAAATTCCCAGGGCCCAGGGACCTGTTTCTTCAGGAAATCAGGGACATGAAAAGTAAGTGGGGGAGGGGGTCTGGTGGGGTGGAGTGGGAAACGGTGCTGTTCTAGAGTGAGAAATGTAAAAGACATAAACGAATGTTAACACGTGGGTCCACGTTTGGATCCCCATTCAAAACGAGCCCAACTATAAAAAGATAGTTTTCGATACAAAAGGAAAATTCGCATATGGACTTGTATTAGACAACATGAGAGAATTGTCATTCATTTTGTTAGAGGTGACAATGATACTATAGCTGCATAAAAGCTTAAGACCAAGAAAAAATAGTCTCTCTGTGCTGACATCCTGCCCAACAAGGCCACGTGGAACACCAGAAGCCCTCTGGCCCCTGCAGAGGCCGGCACACCCAGGGAGAGCTCGCAAGGCCCTCCTGCTGCTCCTGCCCCAGAGTGAAGCCCGTCTCCCCCCTCCCCGCATGTGGCCGGAAGCCTGGCTACTGTCTCGGGAGACTCGAGGCCCCCAGCCAACAAGGCTAGGTTTGGATCCCAGACCTCAAACCTTACCCTTTGCATAAGACTCGGAGACCACACTTAACGGCGGGACTCCTCGTGAGGGATTTGAGCTGGGCTGAGAGAAGCCCGACAGCCTTCCTGGGTACCCTCTCCCTTCTTGTCCGGGGGACCTCTGGTCTAGCTCCCACCAGAGGAGAGCGACACACAGAAGAAGCAGGATGGGAAGGGTGTCAGCCGGGGATCCTATACCCTGACATCTTCCTGCACGGATTTTAGAAGGCGGGTGAAGAACAGTGTGGAAAAACACCAAGCATCAGAACTCTGCGGAAAATGGTTCTGATCACACGACCTAGAAGAAGAGGTCCTGGCCCGAGTCAGCCATGTGGGGACAGCCAGAAGACCAAAGCCCCCGGGGAAAGGGGCCGGGGTCGCCACACTCCATCGGACTCACCAGAAGCAGAATGCAAACTGAGGGGAAAAGGCTCAGAGGAGAGACAACAGCCACCCCACAGCACCTCGCTGGCCCCGCCCCGGGGGCTGCAGAAGGTCGACAGGCCACCAAACTCCACCACTCCTCTCCTCCGGCCACTGAGCTGAGCGCACTTTGCACTTTCCCCGCACCTTTGTTCCCAGTACTCGGAACACTCCGGCCCCTCCCCCTCCTCCAGACTCTTCTCCAGGGTCCAACTCAATCATCCTGTCATTCCCCACGGCCCCCGCCCTCTGCCTGGCGCCTCCTCGCATCAGTCCCTCTCAGACACTCTGTGCAACCTCGTCTACAAGCCTGTCAGCCCCAACCTCCGTCTGCCTCCGCCTCACATTGTAGCAGGGGTGAGCCCTGCCCCCGCTGAGCCGAGGGAAGCCCTGCAGGAGGGGTGTGACTCCCTCCCCACCCCCCACAGCACCCCTGTGCTCCGCGGGGGACGGGGCGCACAGTGCGCACAGGGAACACCTGTGGAGAGCTCCTGGGCCACCAAACAGGTGTGCGGCCCCTGCTGGACTAAAGTAGAAAGAGCTGCTTTTTCTCCTCCCAGGCCTCTGTGGCCCTGGCTCAGGGAGGCTGGGTGAGGGGCTGGGCTTGGCTAGGTCGTGAAGGGAGTCACCTGGAGGAGGACGGAGAGAGCCTTCTGGAGGCACGTCTGGAGGCCTGCTTTCACAGGGCCTCGTGAACACAGACAGCCACCGACACAGCCCAGACAAACACCACTCTCGTCAAGAGCTGGAACACACACGTACGCGTGGCTGCTCTCCTGGAGTGGGAGGACACAGAAGGGAGAGGCCCCAGAAGCTTCTGCCACGGCCTGCGTTCCGGGCCACTCTCCTTCCTCAGCCCGACCCTGGGGAACAGCTCAGGGGTGACGTGGTTCCGAGAGCACGGGCCGTGGTACCGGGCGGCGAGGCCCCCACTCGTGTCCCCAAGCTCTCCGGGCACGTGAGAACACTGTGTGGACCCCTCCCAGGGACCTGGGGGCCGCCAGCAGAGACCCACCCAGCGGAGGGGGGGCTGAGTGGCCACAGATACAGCGGGCAAACTTTCAGAGTCTCCCCGGGGTGGGGGGGGGGGGAGGACCCTTCCCCCAATAAACACCAAGCACTATGCATTCAGGAGGGTCACTAACCATCAGGCCAGACGTCCTCTTCTAAGACTCCTAAGATGCCACCAGTGCCCCCGCATCAATGAGCTTTCCTCCATGCCCAATCATGGAGCTCGCGTAAACCAGGGGCCGACGGCCAGCGCAGGAAGGGTCTGCTTACCAGCCCCTCGGTCTCCTCCGTCGTTCTCTGGAAATGCGCAGCCATGGCCATGTAGTCGCGTATCTGCCTGTGACACTCGAGACACTTGATCCCGTGCCGGATGAGCCTCACGGGGTCCGGGTAGAGCGGCAGAGCCGGAAGGGCCGGGCCCGCACCGCCCGGAGCCGGGCCGTGTTTGGGGGAAGCGGGGGCGGTGGGGGCGGCCGGGGCGGCCGGGGCCGGGGAGTTCGCGGGGGCGGCCGCGAACATCTGGTCCACAGAGATGGGCTTCACGAGCAGCTGTGAGCACTGCATGACGAGCCCCTTGCTCTTGTGGTCGCGGGCGTGCCGGAGCAGGCTGCACTTGTTGAAGAAGAGAAGCGTCTGGGAGCACAGCGTGCACAGCACCTCGATGTGGACGCTCCGCCGGCCGTAGTGCTGGCTCAGGCTCTTCTCTAAGGCAAACGCGTCCCCACACTCCAGGCAGCAGTACCCGCTGGCCGGCACGTGGATCCTGCTGTCCGCGGGCGGGCTGAGATTGGGCGCGTAGAGGGGCACGGGGTTGGAGCTGTGGAGGACCTTGTTGAAGACCTCCACGGCCAGCGGGGCGGCCTTCTTCACCTGGTGGACCAGGGGCACGGACATCTGGGTGAGCTGCGGCTGGCCCCGCCGCTGCGCGGAGGACTTGGCCGTGACTGACGCGGCCACGCTGTGGGGGACCAGGTTCAGGTTGGCCAGGTGCACGGCCTTGGGCAGGAGGCTGGCGGGGGCCGGCGCGGACGCCTGAGGCGCCGCGCTCTGCTGCTGCTTCCTGCCCGTCTGCGGGCCGGGGGCAGCCCCCTTTGGGGCCCGAGACCCGGAGCCGCAGCAGGAAGACGAAGATTCGCTGGCCTTCGGCGCGCTCTCGTCCCCCTTCTTGTCACCCTGGGGGCTCCCGGCGCTTGCGCCCGCCTCAGGAGAGCGCTCCACCGCGGGCAAGGCCGTGACCTCCTCCTCTGGCACCTCGCTCGGGGCCTCGGCAACGGCACTCCCTAGAGGGGACCCAACGGGGGACTTACTGGGATCGTCAGGGTCCGGCAGGATCCTCGTGACGGTCCGTTTGATTTCCCCCGATGACGTCTTAATGGTTTTGATCCTGACTTTGGGAATTGCTGGTGGGGAGCTGGCAGCCACCGAAGGGGAGCCTTTGCTGCTGCTGTCACTGCAGATGCTCCGAGGGCTGTCCGAGGGCTTGATGCTCTTTCTAGTGGCCTCCAGGGGGCTCCGGGGACTCTTTGGTGACTTGGGCATTTTGGGGCTGCCTCTGGAGCCCTCTTTAGTGGGCCCTGAGGGTTCCTTTGTGTGGCCAGGCTGATCCTCCTTGGTGACACTGGCCACTCTTTTGGCCTGCAGGGCCACCAAGGCTGCGACACAAGAGGACAGCTTGGAATGAGCTGGCTTCAGACGCTGCCTAGGGGGGACTGACGAGCAGGTGCCGAGCTCCAGGGCAAGCCCCTTAGGCTCTCCAATACTGTTGCTGGGGTGGCTGTTGAATTCCAAAGCTTCCCCAAAGAATCGACTGGCATCCAGCTCCTTGTGAGGCTCCCCCACCTTCTGCCCACCTCGCTCGTGTTCCTGCTGACTCCCCAAGGGCAGAGGTTCTGGCTTGGGCTCTTTCTTACAAAAGTGATCAAACATATGCAGCTCTGGGACCGGAAACTTTGCCAGAGCCTCCAGGACTGGGCCCCCCACAGGCCCACACCCAGGAGGGGGTGGAAAATAACCGTCAGAGTGCTTGGGCTTCATTCCAAACCCATTATCTTTGATGGCATCCTCAGGTTCTGGGCTGGAGATTGGACTGAACTGGTTAAAGGTCGGTAACGGCTCTGACTTGGAAGGTTCTAGCTTGCCGGGGAAACTCCTGGCACTGTCTCCATTCATGAAAGTTGAATCAAATTTCCCACAGTTGTGACCCAGGTTGTGGGGATCTGGGGGCAGGTCTGAGCCCCGGAATCCATTGTGGAGGAGGCTGGGAGCGATGTGGTCCTTCTCCGCTTCGAACGACTCCTGGCGGCTGGTGTTCTTGACGATGACACTCACGGCCGGCACATCTGAGGCTGATCCTGAGTGAGACAAGGACACGCTCTCATCCATACACATGCCTGCGGGTTTGAGGGGACTCTCATTGTCCTCACTGGGGGTCTGGATGGCCTCCTTGGCATCAAGGCTGGTGGGGTCTGGGATGTCAAAGGCAGCCAGAAGGTCATCAAAATCTGGAGTTTTCATATCCCCCATGGCTGGATGCTGGCAGGGGCTACAACAGAAGCAGAACAGGATCAGTGATCCCCGGGGTCCCCCTGGACTCTGTTCGGCATCATCTTCATCACACGCCCATCACACTAACGCACACGCACACAGCCGGGGTGCACGCTCGTGAACCCCACGGCTGAGTTTTACCCCAACAGGTTCCCAAAATGCTGGGGACATTGGGGGACGGACGGAAAGAGAAGTTTACACGCAGTGACAAGGCCACCTGGCCGGCCCTAAACATCAATACCTGGAAATTCCTAGCTGGTTGCATAGCCAAAAGGAGAAAGCACTCGTATCGTGCCCCCTCAATTTCTCAGGGACTAGCATGACTCCCTAAGCACGTGCGCTAGTAAAAACCCAATCACCGAGACCTAAAAACAAACTAAAACAAAAAACAAGAAAACAAAGGTATGGCTCAGCACCTCCTTTCTTTAGAAATCTTCCGATTCATATATGAGACTTGGCGAGGACTTCTGCTAATTTGCCTCCTACTATTTAATCATGAATTTTGTATAGCTTTGTGTTTTTTGTTGCACGAATTCAGTCAAATCTAAGATGATTTGCTACTGCCAGGATGTATGCTGTCTCATAAATAAACTCCAGCAAATTGTACCTCCTCTCAGGCCCTTTTTTCTCTAGTTAGTGTCTGCTTGCCATAATTTTCACCTAAAACTGTTATTGGCTGGTAAGTGGAACACTAAATGTGAGGTGCAGGATGAATCTCAAAATGGCAACCACATGGTCATCAGATGGGCTGGAGAACGGTCTTGGGGAAGCCCCAAATTTCATTTTAACTTAATACTCAA
Organism: Lynx canadensis; assembly: GCF_007474595.2. NCBI lineage: Eukaryota > Metazoa > Chordata > Mammalia > Carnivora > Felidae > Lynx > Lynx canadensis. The sequence continues at coordinate 4,505,626 of NC_044308.2, forward strand.
AGACAGGAAGATCCACCTGTCTCCTTCATGCTCTGGAAAAGGAGAACTATGGCACTGCTGTGACAGGAAACTCGGGGCCCTAGGAAAGAGGCCCTCTGTCAGGACATCACTGTGACACTCACACTCAGATGAAACAGAAGCTAGCTGGTTCCCACCTGCTGGAAAGAGGAAGAAAAACCCCACCATCTCCCTTGTTCAGCCCACAACTCCTGCGTCTGCTTCGGCATCCCAGAGCCTCGCTTGCCTGCACATTTCTTACACGTTTATAGTGAAAACCTGTCTGGATGAAGAAAGACCTGACTCTTAGCAAGCAGGAGAGTAGCTGCACAAAACCAGTTATGTGACAAATCCTCGGGTCCAGGGACCCCAAGGCCCATGTTCTTATCCTAGCAACAAAAATTCCCAAAAGCTGTATACGGAAATATGCAGTATGATTAAAACAACACAAAAGGGACAAACACGCACAAAAGAATCTAAATGTCCAAGAACAGAGAATGATTAAATCATTGACAGACTACTATGGCAGCCAATAAAAATCCTAATTATGAAATTCATATAGCAACATGGAAAACTAGTGATAGTGTTGGAGCCCCTGTCTGGCTCAGTCAGTGGAGAGTGCAACTCTTGATCTCAGAGTTGTGAGTTCAAGCCCCATGGTGGGTGTAGAGATTACTTAAAAAGAAAAAATCTTAAAAAAAAATTACTTGGGGCACCTGGGTGGCTCGGTCAGTTCTAAGTGTCCAGCTCTTGATTTTGGCTCAGATCATGATCTCGCAGTTCATGAGTTCAAGCCCCACAACGGGCTCTGCGCTCACAGCAATGAGCCTGCTTGGAATTCTCTCTCTCCCCCTCTCTCTGCCTCTCTCTCCCTCCCTCCCTCCCCCAACTCTCTCTCAAAATAGATAAATATACTTTTAAAAAATTACTTACAGTGTTGTTAAAAAATTAATAGAAAATGCTATTAATACAAAGTTAAAGTTAAGTTTAAAACTTAATACAAAAGTGCTGCTAGACTATAGCCATGTAAAACTAAGCATGCAGTTGAGCCAAGATTAAAAGAAAGAGAAAAATAATTTGTAGGGTGGTGGGATTACTGGCGGGTTATTTTTTCAAAACTCTTTTTTGTGCTGATAGATTGCTTTTATAATTTTAAAAGTGGGATATAAACAGGGCAGCGGGTGACGGCGGGGGGGGGGGGGTAGTACTTAGAACCATGAGGGAGCAGGTGGCATAGCACAGGTGTATCTGTTCCCACCTCCTGGGACCCACAGGTTCGCAGCTTTGGTCTCTTGCCCCTCCCCCAACCCCCAACAAAACATATCTGCCTACTTGAGAGTTCTTGCAGAAAATGAAAAATACCTTCCGCTCTGGGAATATATCTAATTATGGTAGATAATAATAAAGTGAAATACCAATTATCTACACTAAATATGGGTTGGCAGAATATCTCTTTGAAATGTGATATAAAGTTCCTGGACACAAACGACTGTCTCCTGGAAATAGGAGCCCATAAGCAAGGGGAACGGACTGGGTACTGTGCAAAGCACTGGCACCCCAATACCAAGTCACCCACTATGCAGGCTGGTGCTAACTGTAAGGAAACACCTCTGTGATGTCTGTGTGCGTTTATTTCCTTCCCCCTCCCACTCCCACCCCCACTTTTTACAGTCTAGAGGGAAAAAAAAAAAAGAGATGGAAGGAGAAGGGCAGAATAGACCAGTCTTTTTACGGAGCTGAGACCAGCACATGAGGGAGGAGAGGAAGTGGTTGGTGGTGTGTGTGAGGATAACGTGAGGTCACAGGAGCTTAAAGCAGAGAGAGATTACATCAGAAGAAAGCCAGGTCCTCCACATCGGGGAATCTCAGAGACGGGCTGAGATCGGTCAGGGGGAAGGTGAGGTAACTTTTGCAGGGAAATGGGGTGGCTGCTCGACAGCAGAAGCAGGAAAAACCTTTATAACCTTTGGACCTTAAACACCAAAGCTGACACTTTTAAAAGCCAAAGATCAGGTCCTGTTTTCTATTTACTTGTAGTAGGGAAACCAAAACCAGCAGCAATCAGTAACGGTGAATAAGGGGCTAACGGCGTACCTGTTCCCATTTCTCTAAACCTTGCTCTAAAGTAAGCATCACATTGCTTATAAGTAGAATATAGAAACTAATCAAAATGTAACCTATTATAAAAGCAAAGGAAGAAAAAGACTACCAACAAAAAGTTCTACTCGTCAAAAACCTGCCAGCACAAGGTTCAAAGACAAACAACAAACCAGCAGGAATATGTGCAACACAACAGTTACCATCATTAATGTCTTTACTACAGAAAAGGCTCTTACGAAGCAGTAAGAGATAAGCAGCCCACTTAGAAAATGAGCAAAGGTGGCGAGCACATAATGAAGAAAAACACAAGTGGACAGCTATTCCATAAAAAAAAGCTGCTACCTCCCAAGAAATTAGAGGAATACAAATTAAAATAATGAGAAGCCATTTTGGCTTACCAAATTGACCCAAGTTTTAAAAAATAATAATTCCCAATATTGGCAGAGATGTAGCAAAAGAGGCATTTTGAAGGAAGTATAAATTGATACAATTTGTCTTAGCAGCAAGTTAGCGATGCCTACATAAGGCTCAATAGTTCCACTCCCAGGGGCGCCTGGGTGGCTCAGATGAGTGTCCGACTTCGGCTCAGGTCATTATCTCGTGGTTTGTGAGTTCGAGCCCCCCGTCGGGCCTGGAGCCTGGAGCCTGCTTCAGATTCTGTGTCTCCCTCTCTCTGCCCCTCCCCTGCTCATGCTCGCTCTCTCTCTCTCTCTCTCTCTCTCTCTCTCTCTCTCTCTGTCAAAAATAAATAAATATTTTAAAAATTAAAAAAAAATAGTTCTACTCCCAGAAATGTGACATTTGCATGTCGCAAAGATAATCATTGCAGAATTTTTTATAACAAAAGTATTTCATGACAAAAAATGAGACACAACCAAAGTTCCAACAATAGAAAGCTGGTTCAATAAATTATGGTATATTAACACAATTAAATACTAGACATCATGATAAGACAATACGTCTATGAGAAATGCTCCTGATACAACGTGGAGGCAGGAGGACGCTGTAGTGTATACATGGTACAATCTCTACTTAAAACAAAAAATTTTAACATACAGTTTTTATGAAAAGGGCTAGAGAAACACTCTAAAATCTTAAAAGTATCTTGGGGCGCCTGGGTGGCACAGTCGGTTAAGCGTCCGACTTCAGCCAGGTCACGATCTCGCGGTCCGTGGGTTCGAGCCCCGCGTCGGGCTCTGGGCTGATGGCTCAGAGCCTGGAGCCTGTTTCCGATTCTGTGTCTCCCTCTCTCTCTGCCCCTCCCCTGTTCATGCTCTGTCTCTCTCTGTCCCAAAAATAAATAAAAAACGTTGAAAAAAAAATTAAAAAAAAAAAGTATCAATAGATGATAAGATTCTTTTCTTTCATTTATCTGCATTTTCAAATTATTTATTCAAACTATTTCATGTTGTACTGCTTATGTAGTTTCATTAAATTATATTTTTTAATATAAAAAGAAGAAAAGGGACACCTGGGTGGCTCAGTAGGCTGACCGCCCAGCTCTTGACTTCGTCTCAGGTCATGATCCCAGGGTCGTGGGACTGAGCCCCGTGTGGGGCTCTGCGCTGAGCGTGGGGCCTGTTTGAGATTCCCTCTCCCTCCCTCTCCCCACTCACACATGCACTCTAAGCAAAAATAAAAAATAGGGGTGCCTGGGTGGCTCAGTCAGTTGAACGTCTGACTTCGGCTCAGGTCATGTTCTCGTAGTTGATGAGTCTGAGCCCCGCGTTGGGCTCTGTGCTGACAGCTCAGAGCCTGGAGCCTGCTTTAGGTTCTGTGTCCCCCTCTCTCTCTTCCCCTCCCTCGCTCATGCTCTGTCTCCCTCTGTCTCAAAAATAAGTAAACATTAAAAAAAATTTTAAAGGAAAGATAAAAAATAAAGAAAGAAGAAGAAATTAGGGAGGCCAAAACACTTGAGAAGCTTCTTACAGAGGACTGCAAAAATCACTAATATAAAATTCTCGAAGCACATCTGGCATGACTCAGCAGGGGACTGCCAGCTAGAAAATTGGTGAAACAACTTAATTAAAATAAAAAGTGTGGTCAAGACGTAAAGCATCAGCGTGCCGGCGTCTGCAGCCCATCGCGGGCTGGGAAGCACAAACCTCAGACCTGCTCTGCCGGGGGACAGCCTTTGGGACCGGAGCCTGGTTATGGCCTCTGCCCCGTGTCCACCAACACCAGCCCAGACACCTGGCGCGGCCCAGAGAGCACCGGCTGGGCTCACCGCGCAGCATCTGGACGGGCTAACACCAGGCGTGGTGAGCCCGCCAGTTCTCTGTGGCCTAGGCTAACCGTGCGACATTATGTGCAATCCCGTGCGGGTAAAGAGCAAGTCCAGGACTGTCAGACTGACGCTATGTCCTCTCTAAAGAAGTTTCTCCTCAGGAAAGTAAATATAAATCCCATTTTTTTTTATCATAGGGTCTACTACTTGACCAAGAAATTTTATCAAACACTTAAGTAAATATGTCAGTGGATGAGGGAGGGGGAACACCTTAACTCTGGAAGGGCCTCAGGAGGCCTGATCAGCCTATTAGAATTCTTTGAGGGGATATAAACAATATGATTATGGCAGAACTAGTAGGCAGAACCCCTATAGACTTTAAACGCCATATTTCACCAAAAACAATTTTAGAAACTGAATGCCATAGAACTTGGGTGAATGAATGTTGTATGCGTGTGTGCTGTGTTTGTGATTGTCATTTATGAGGAACCATGAACAGTGGAGTTTCTAACCCACTGACCAGTTCAAGACAAGCTTAATGCTTTCATAAATTACCTAGAATGGTAGACCCCAACCCATAGGTAGTCCCAATGACCTTCATATCCGCATAGGTAGTCCCAATGACCACCCATTAAAAACACCACTACGGGGGCGCCTGGGTGGCGCAGTCGGTTGAGCGTCCGACTTCAGCCAGGTCAGGATCTCGCGGTCCGTGAGTTCGAGCCCCGCGTCGGGCTCTGGGCTGATGGCTCAGAGCCTGGAGCCTGTTTCCGATTCTGTGTCTCCCTCTCTCTATGCCCCTCCCCCATTCATGCTCTGTCTCTCTCTGTCCCAAAAATAAATAAACGTTGAAAAAAAACAAAAAACAAAAACAAAAAAAACACCACTACGGAGCGCGGGTGACTCAGTCTGTTAAGCATCCAACTTCAGCTCAAATCATGATCTTGTGGTTCATGGGTTTGAGCCTCACATTAAGCTCTGTGCTGACAGCTCAGAGCCTGGAGTCTGCTTCAGATTCCGTGCCTCCCTCTCTCTCTCTGCCCTCCCCCGCTCACACTCTGTCTCTCTCTCTCTTTCTCAAAAATAAACATAAAAAATAAAATAAAATAAAATAAAATAAAATAAAATAAAATAAAATAAAATAAAACACCACTACTGAATGAGGGTCTGTAAAAAATTAATTTTTTTAACTTCATTTATTTATTTTGAGAAAGAGAGAGAGAGAGAGAGAGAGAGAGAGAGAGAGAGAGAGAATCCCAAACAGGCTCCACACTATCAGCACAGAGCTCAACATGGGCCTTGATCTCATGAACCATGAGCCAAAATCAAGAATCAGATGCTGAATTAAGCCACCAAGGAGCCCTGAAAAAATTAATTTAAAAAGGAGGTCTCAAATTAAAAATAGACCTACCCTATGACCCAGCAGTAGCACTGCTAGGAATTTACCCAAGGGATACAGGAGTGCTGATGCACAGGGGCACTTGTACCCTAGTGTTTATAGCAGCACTTTCAACAACAGCCAAATTACAGAAGGATCCTAGAAGTCCCTCAACTGACGAGTGGATAAAGAAATTGTGGTTTATATACACAATGGAATACTACGTGGCAATGAGAAAGAAATGAAATCTGGCTATTTGCAGCAATGTGAATGGAACTGGAAGGTATTATGCTGAGTGAAATAAGTCAGGCAGAGAAAGACAGACACCATATGTTTTCACTCATACGTGGATTCTGAAAAACTCAGCAGAGGACCAGCAGGGAGGGGAAGGGGGAAAGAAAAAGTTACAGAGAGGGAAGGAGGCAAACCATAAGAGACTCTTAAAAACTGAGAACAAACTGAGGGTCGGTAGGGGGTGGGAGGGAGGGGAAAGTGGGTGATGGCCATTGAGGAAGGCACCTGTTGGGATGAGCACTGGGTGTTGTATGGAAACCAATTTGACAATAAATTTCATGAAAAAAAAAAAAGAAGAAGAAGAAGAAAAAAAAAAAAAGAAAGAAAAAGGACATCTCAGTGCAGCGCCTGGGGAGCTCAGTCAGTTAAGCATGCAACTCTTGATTTTAGTTCAGGTCATGAGCTCACAGTTCATGGGATCGAGCCCTCCATCAGGCTCTGCACTGATGGCGAAGTGTGCTTGGGATTCTCTCTCCTTTCCCTCTGACCCTCCCCTGCTCATGCGCGCGCTCTCTCTCTCTCTCTCTCTCTCTCTCAAAATAAATAAATAAATAGACATTTTAAAAAATTTCTAAAGGAGGTCTTAGGGCACCTGGATGGCTCAGTTAAGCATCCAACTCTTGATTTCAGCTCAGATCATGATCTCACAGTTTGTGAATTCAAGCCCCAGCATCGGGCTCTGTACTGATGGTGTAGAGCCTGCTTAGGATTCTCTCTCTCCCTGTCTCTCTGCCTGTGCTCTGTCTCTCTCCCTCTCTCAAAATAAATAAACCTAAAAGAAATAAAAAGGAGGCCTCATATTCAAAATGCTTTGGGAACCAATGATCTAGCAGAATATTAGGCTATAAGCTTCAGGAGGGAAGACGCCTGTCTCATTAATCACGGCATTCTCCATTAGGTACTCAATAAATATATTGTGAAGCAATAAAGTGAAACTTTCAAGATTGTAAATAGCCTTAAAACTGTTCCAGAAATCAAAATCAAAATTAAAAGACAACAAGTTCTCAGGAGGCTGTATGAATGGGTGAAATTATGGCAAAGGAGCATCACTGGAGGCCAATTTGGTGAAGGGACATTTAGGAAAATGCAACCTTAATGACACTTTTAGAATAATGGGTTCTAAGCTAAGCAGTTCGATAAAGAGGCTTGGCCATCAGCTCAGACTATTCCCTGAAGACACCACGTTGCATGTTTTCTCACCAAATGCCCAGAAAACATGGGGCTTTATTAGAAAGAATACTGGGAACAACACACAACTTGTGATCTCGCCCTTATCCAGAACCGCCCGGTGTCCACAGCTACATGTGCCATTCAGTTGTGGTTCCCTTTCTTAAGAAAGGCGTACCAGAGTCGGAAAAGGTCCTAAGAAACAAGAATGAAGTTATCAAGTAGATACAAGAGCCTTCTAGTAAGAGCTTACAGATTAGAACTCTTTAATTCTGGAGAGACAAAGGTTTGGGGAAAGGGGGAGGATAAGTCACATACAGATTTGTTCATCAAACCTTAAGATACTACAGAGGAGAGGGGCACCTGGATGGCTCAGTCAGTTAAGCATCTGATTTCCGCTCAGGTCATGATCTCACAGTTCATGAGTTCGAGCCCCACTTCGGGTGAGCCCCACTTCTCTCTCTCTCTCTCTCTCTCTCTCTCTCTCTCTCTCTCTGCCCTTCACTCACTTGTGCCCTCTCTCTCTTTCACAAATAAATAAAATACTAGAGAGAAGAGAGAAGCATTCTGAAGTTTGAAATAAAAGATATAGACAGACAAGAAATAACTTTGCCCACTAGTCAGAAACATACTGAAGTTGTTATAGGTAAAATATATAAATGTAGTAACATCCATACGTATTTGGATCTAGAAATTAAAAAAGAAAAGGCTCTGAGGAACTAAGAAGAAGGGATTGTCACTAAACCTATGAGCTTCCTTTCCCTCAGCACCGACACTTTTGAATTTCAAATTAACATTAAACTTGGTCATCTGTTTCTTTTAACAACACTAAGTTCAATAATGGTAGATTAATAAAAGTTCAGAAACAGGACACCCAGGGGGCAGAGGCACTCCAAAAGCATTACGAAAAATTGGATCTCGGGACACCTGTGTGGCTCAGTCGGTTGGGCCTCCAACTCTTGGTTTCGGCTCAGATCATGATCTCACACTTCGTGAGATCTGTGCTGACAGAGAGGAGCCCTGCGTGGGATTCTCTCTCTCCCTCTCTCTCTGCCCCTCCCCTACTGACACACACACACACACACACACACACACACACACACACTCTCTCTCTCTCTCTCTCTCTCTCTCTCTTTCTCTGTCTCTCTCAAAATAAACAAACTTAAAAAAAAAAAAAAGAAAAGAAAAATTGGATCTCTAGTCAGTATATTGTTTAATGAGCCAAGGAAGCAAATAACATGTTCCAGATTTATACAATGAAAGTTAAAGGCAGCAAGATTCAAGGAACATTGGACTGGGAACCACAAATTCAGTTTCCTCGAATTTGCCACCGCTTGTCAGATGATGTCTAGAAGGACGGATGTGTGCATGTTTTCCAACCTGTGGGTAAACTCTTTATCCTGCTCCCACATGACTGAATGTGGCTTACACGCTGATATAATCTGTGTTCAATCACTGTTATAATGGTTTAGAGTTTACAAAGGTGGAAGTGGAAGTTACCCTCAGCTTTCTACTTTAGAAGGAGTATTCCAGAGGAAACGGAGCAAAGACTAATTAATCCAAGCTGTCCGACGCACAGAGAAAGTGCATGCGGCCACGCTTACTCAGGACAGGCTGAGACCAGAAGGTACCTGAGCTGGTTGCCAGACGGGGGCAGTTCTGTCGCAGGAAAGGAAGCTGGGCAAGGGGAAAGAGAGCGAGCGAGCGAGCGAGCGAGCGAGCTGCTGCTCCTGGGGTTGTCAGAAGCTTTAGTCTGGACTCAGGTTAAGCGGTGATGAGAGAAAGACACTGAGCCCATGGGAGGTAGAGAAGGGAACTCAGTGAAATCTAATGACCTGGGAAAGGTCCCACGTTCCTGGACCCAGAATGAAGCCCCAGGCCAGGAACAGGAGAGCTAAAAGAGGAACAAACTGGGAAGCATGAGAAGGGCTTTCACCCCTATCCCGTCACAGTCACCCAGGAGGAGATCTCAGGCAGGCTTCAGTTTATGATGTAAAATTAAACGAACTCGAAGGATCTCTGAGTCCCCTACAACTATTGGATTTCTACACAAGACTTAGCTCCTAAAGTGGACCAGTGACTCTCTACCATAGACCTGTCACTGCCCTCCCGAACACGGGTCTCAGCGATCCCAAGGCACAGATGTTCTGAGTCAGTCAGCAGCCAGTGTCTCATTTCACGAGACACCTGGTATTTGAATCATCAGCAAAGCACAGCCCAAAGAGATGCTCAGCAGTAAAAGAAAGCAGGTGCCAGCGGACGGTGGACCCAGGCGAAATGGCAAAGCTTTTCACTCGTCTTCTTCTTCATCTGGTCTTAGCCCCCTTCAATGCACACTCCACCACAGCGGTTGCTGTGAAACATCTATCTGATCACAGAGACGTCCTGCTCACAGTGCCGGTCACCTGCAGGAGAGAGCTCCAAGCCTCCGCCCAGAGGGAGAGCCCGCTCCCATCCAGTCTGCGCCCACCTCTCCAGCCACTTCCCAGGGTGGTTCTCGCAGACTCCCTCCCGACGGCAGAATACCCGATGGCCCACCGCACTGGCCCCAGACAGTGCCTGAGCAGTACTCTGCCCCAGGAGCCCCTCCTCTGCCCGCCTCCTCTGAGAGCTGTGACTCCAGGCCTCTGCCCTCCTCCTCCTCCTCCTCCTCCACCCCCCTTCCGCCATGGCGGCACTTCCCGCAGCGGGATGGGGTCCTGGGTTTACTCATCGGTCTGTAAGCCTCTCCAGAGCTAGGGTCATGTCCTTCACCTCTATTTCTGAGACCCCAACGCAGCTGGTCCGCAGGGACAAGCAAGCTGTCACTGCTCACTCCGGCCCGGGACAGGTCCTCAGCGCCTCCCCAAACCCCACTGGCCCTGCCCCGAGGCAGCTTCCCCTCCCCCTGCAGGCCCTTCCGCCCAAGCAAAACTCCCACTTCCCGGGGAGAGAGTCATATCGCAAACATTCTAACAGGACTCACAGGATGTTAGAGCTGAAGGGGACCTCAGAAATGATCTGGTCCAGTGGCTTCCAAATACACGTCTGCAGATTGCTCCTGGACTGACTGCAAAAGAATAACATGGGGAGTGACTTTAACACAGAGTCCCAGGCTCCTACTAGGAGACTGCGACTCAGCAAGTCTGGGAGGGATCCCCGCGTGTTTGTGAAGCCTCCCGGTTGACTCCAGCGCCCTGGCCTCGTCCACCCTCTTCATCTTTACGTGGACAACCTGGGCTCGGAAAGGAAAAGCTCAGGGCGCCCAGGTGGCTCAGTGGAGGGCGACTCTCCACCTCGGGGCTGTGAGCTGAGCCCCAGGTTGGGTGTACGGATTGCTTAAAAACAAAATCAGGAAGGAAGGAAGGAAGGAAGGAAGGAAGGAAGGAAGGAAGGAAGGAAGGAAGGGAGGGAGGGAGGGAGGGAGGGAGGGAGGGAGGGAGGGAGGGAGGGAGGAAGGAAGGGAGGGAGAAAGAGAGAGAAAGAGAGAGAGAAGGAGGGAGGGAGGGGAGAAGGAGAAGTTCACGCACCAAACATTGACCCAATGCGAGGAATGGTGCCTGGCACTGAGGACACAAAGGGAAAGCCCAGACCCTGCTCTTGAGTGCCCCCACACACGACCCACTGGAAAGCCCGGCCGCCACGAAACTGGGGGTGCCACGGAAGGCCAACAAGGGCACTGCTTTCCCACAGGCAAGGAAGGGAGAGGGACTTTGTCTGAGTGGGGTCACCTCAGTGAGCTCACCCGGGCTCCCTTCTGTGTCCCTCACTCCTTTGAGGGCACAATTTACTTTTGCTGTAGTTATTTCAGTAAATATTCCCTCTTCCGCTGTCTTATAAGCCCCCCAACAGGCACTCACTAAATTATTAAACCAATATCCCCTCAATTCAAGGTTTGGGTTTCTCCTTGGATAGGCATGTCAAAGATAATATGTCCAGAGTCTAACTCTCAATTTCCCGTGGCTTAGGCTGGGCATCCGTGAGTCCTCTCACCACCAGACCCTGCAACCAATCCAAGAGCAAATCCCGTCAAGTGTTCCTTCAAAACATCTCCAAATGCAACCGTTTCCTGCCTCCAGCCGTCACCACCTCTCCCTCCTGGGTCCCAGCAAAAGTCTGCTACCCTCGCCTCTACTGCTCATTCCCAACACAGCAGCCAGATTGCTGCTCTAGAAACACCCACCAGGGGCGCCTGGGTGGCTCAGTCAGTGAAGCATCTGACTTCAGCTCAGGTCATGATCTCGTGGCATGTGAGTTCGAGCCCCGCGTCGGGCTCTGTGCTGACAGCTCAGAGCCTGGAGCCTGCTTCGGATTCTGTGTCTCCCTCTCTCTCTCTGCCCCTCCCCTGCTGGCACATGCACTCTCTCACAAATAAACATTAAAAAAAAAGAAAACAAACCACCCATCAGATCACATTCCTCCTGTCCTTGAACCCCTTCAACACGGTCCCATCTCACACAGAGCGAGCTCCGGCCATCACCGCAGCCTCCGTGGCCAGGAAGGTCTAAGTGCCCCGTCTCCCACACCTGTCTCTGTCACCCAGTTGGCTCAGGCGCACACAGGCCTCTGCCCTGTTCCTCAAACACACCCCTGCTCAGAGCCTTTTAGTCTACTGTTCCCTCTGCTAGGACTGCCCTTCTCCTCAGATCTTGAGGGGCTCACTGCTCACTTCCATCCAGTCTTCACTCAAATGTCCTTTTGCCAGAAGCCTCCTGTGACCAATGTATGTAACATCCCAGTCCCCACCCTCACGGTCACACCATCAATCTCTGTCCTTTACTTGTTTTTTCTTCAAAGCCCTTCCCACCACCTGACACATTGCATAATTGCTCATGTCTTCATTGTCTCTTTTTAAGCTCCAGTGTGTTTACTGGAAGGTAATCCACCATTAGAAAGGGGGAATGATTTGACAGGCTCATCCGTCCAGAACTCAGATTGCTCAAGGAGAGCCATGGAATCCTAAGCAGGTTTATTACTAGTCAAGCAGCTGGCAAGTTTGCAACGTTATTTGTGTTTCACTTTTTAAAATTCCTTCGTAAACAGAGAGACCTTGAGTGGTCGGTGGGGCCTTGCCAGTGGGAAGGGGTCTGCCCAGAGTAGCACGTGGCCATGAATCCTGGGCTCCTACATGGCTGATTAAGTGAAAATGCTGGATCGGTGGAAGGGGTCTACGGGCCAACATCCCCACAATAAGGTCACTCATCTTGAGGATGGAAACAGTGTGACATCAGTAGAAACGGAGGGCTACCTCTGAGCAGGGCACAGGGTAGACTTAAGTCTTCAGAAAAGGGGATACAACTCTGTGAATATACTAAAAATCATTCAGTTGTGTGCTTTAAATGGGTGAATTGCATGGAGCGCCTGGGTGGCTCAGTCGGTTGAGCATCCGACTTCGGCTCAGGTCATGATCTCGCAGTGTGTGAGTTCGAGCCCCGCGTCAGGCTCTGTGCTGACAGCTCGGAGCCTGGAGCCTGCTTCGGATTCTGTGTCTCCCTCTCTCTCTGCCCCTCCCTGTTCATGCTCTGTCTCTCTCTGTCTCAAAAATAAATAGAAACATTAAAAAAATTTTTTTAAATAAATAAATAAATGGGTGAATTGCATGGCATGTGAATCTTATCTCAAAAAAACTGTTTTTGTTTTTGTTTTTTTTGTTTTTAAGATAAAAAGAGAGGATAAAACTGGAGGGAGTTGGGATTAGGCAGCACCTGACAGCTCACTGAGATGATAGAAATGGAAACTAGGTATAGACAAAAACAAAGTTTAAACGGAGCTGAGAACTGAGACAAAAACTGATACTCTGTAACCTGCACCCCCTTTCCCTTTCATTACTTGCAAACAGATCTCAGCACTAACTGGGCACTGCATTTTGTTAGAAAGGAACAGAACAGAGACTAAGAAGCAAGAGGGACAGGACTCCTCCTTGATCACACGGCCTCCTCCTCAAGGAGTCCCTCCCACTGAGTTTTGTAAAAGCATCATCTCCTAGTAGTAGGGACGCCCAAAATTAAACAAAGAGCTGGTAGCCTCAGACCTGTTGGGAACCAAGCCTCCACTCCCTGAACAAAAGGGCCCCAGCCAAGAAAACGTGGCCATTCCGCAGGATTACTTTTTCCTCACTTCTGGCACCCTCGTGTTTGGGGGCTCTGTGTATATTCTGGGTCTCATCTACCACAAGCAAAGTGAGGTCCCAGAGATTTCAAAACCAAAAGGTTTTCGGGGGGCAGGGGTGAGGAGGTGGGAGCAAGGAACATGCTATTACTCTTGGGGTATCTCTGTGGTTCCCTTCTCTCTCTCTCTCTCTCTCTCTCTCTCTCTCTCTCTCTCTCACACACACACACACACACACACACACACACACACACACACACACACCGCTTCTTCCTCCCTCTTCTCTCCTTCCCCTCTCAACAGAGACCAGGTGGGGGCGCCTGGGTGGCCCAGTCGGTTAAGCGTCCGACTTCAGCTCAGGTCATGATCTCACAGTCCGTGAGTTCGAGCCCCGCGTCGGGCTGTGTGCTGACAGCTCAGAGCCTGGAGCCTGCTTCAGATTCTGTGTCTCCCCCTCTCTCCCCCTTCCCTCCCCTGCTCATTCTCTCTCTCAAAAATAAATAAAAACATTAATAAATAAACAAACAGAGACCGGGTGGGCTCTTTCACCATGGCTCCTCAGACCAAGGGCAGTCAGCCTTCTTCAGGAAAGCGAGGCACCAGCCAAGGCAGCTTTTTACCAACAAGGCAATATGGCAACAGATCCGACATCCGGGTGCCCAACGGTGTGCCTGCTGTATGTGCCCCTGACATTCCAAGGGGACAGCAGAGAACAGGTATCTAAAGAAACACCTCTGTGTGCCTTTCTACCAGCAGACAAAATGGAATATTAAAATTCCTTATCTTTTTAAGACACGTAATAAAATATTTACAGACAGAATGATGTGATATCTGGGATTTGTCTCGAAATGACACAGAGCAGGAGGAAAGGGCAGGGAGGGTTTTTATGAATGAAACAAGTTTTGCCACAAACAACTCCTGGACGTGGGCGAGGAGCACGTGGACGTTTATCCGTTATTGTCTCTATGTGTGTATACTTTTGCCCTCTCAGGACCAGACCCTTGCCTAGTGGACCCTGTGAGTCCAGCTAGATAACCACCAGTGTCACACCCACTAGGATGGCCATTATTTTAAAAAAGAAGGAAAGAACAAGGGTCGGCAAGGGCGTGGAGAAGTTAGAACCCTTGTGCGTTGCCGGTAGGAATAAAAAAAGGTGCAGCCGCTATGGAAAACAATATGGTGGTTCCTGATGAAAATTAAACATAGAATTACCATGCGATTTAGCAACTCCGCCTCTGGGTATATACCCAAAAGAACTGAACGCAGGGTCTCAAGGAGTAATCTTTATACCCACGTTCACAACAGCATTGTTCATGATACCCAGAAAATGAAAGCAACCGTGTCCATCAATAGATGAATGGATAAACCAAATGTGATATAAACAGGCAATGGAATATTATTCAGCCTTAAAAAGGCTTAAAGGTCTGACACATGCTACAGCATGGATGAACCCTGAGGACATCATGCTAAGTGAAAACAGCCAGGCGTAAAAGGACAAATAGTGTATGATTTCGCCTAGGAATCCAGGCTCCCTAGAGTAGTCAAGGTCATGAAGGCAGAAAGTACGACAGTGCGTACCAGGGGTTGAGGGGAGAGAGGACAGGGAGTTAGTGTTTCATGGGTACAGGGTTTCATTCTGGGATGATGAAAGATTCTGGAGGGTGGTGATGGCTGTACCATCGTGAACGTACTGGAGGCTACCGAACAGTGCACTGAAAAATGGTTAAAATGGTCAGTGTCTTTACGTATATCTGGCCACAGTTTAAAAAACAAAACACAACACCGAGGAACATAAAGACGTCACTTGTGTCTCTTCAAGGCCAGCTCAGGTCAGCCTAGACATCATACCTCAGAGAGGTTCTCAAAACAAGGGTGTGGTGAGCGTTGCTGGGAGTGTGGAGCTATGGAGAAAGGCATAACATCTGCCTAGGCACATGGTTTCCAAACACTACCTAAGGAAAGAAACAAAAGAAGATGTTTTTTAATAGGCCTGATGGCAAATGTCTCAGTTAAGGTGCTAATCACAATAATAAAAGTCTAGGTCAGACCCTGAGAAAACTCTCCAAACGTAAACTCAAAGCCCCATACTCAAAGATAAAACTTCTGCGGGCCCCAGACCATCTGCCCTCCCCGGCCATGATGTGGTGGTTCAGAGCACAGACTTTGCCCGGGTTCCAACCTCAGCCACGCTCACTAGCCATTTGACCTACGGAGGTTTGCACACATCTGTGTCTCAGTTTCCCCATATGTAAAACGGGAAACTGTTGCAGGGACTCAGTGAGTTAACATTTGTAAAGCTCTTACAACACTGCCTTCAACACAGCAAATGCATGTGTTTGTTAAGTATTATGCCACAACGTCAGAGTGCCCCAGCAGGCTGCTGGATCCCCAAATGTCAGGCTGCTTGGAAGCACACACAGGGGACAGAGACAAGGGAAGGGAAGGCCGGCTACCCCTCCACACAGCTCAGGAGGCCTGCTGGAGCGGAGGAAGAGGGCCCAGGAGTGGGCAGAGGGACCGCAGCAGATAGGGGGGGGGGGGGGCAGTCACAGGTGGGGAGGAGCAGGAAGGGCAAGCACTGGGCAGGGGGAAAGAATGACAGAAGATACCAAAAAGCTGGCAGAACCCATTTTTTTAAAACTCGGTGATCTTCACGGTCACCGAGCATTAGAACCACCTCAGAACTTTAGAAACTCCTTCACGCTCGGCCACAACACCCTGAAACGTGGGTTTAATCGGCCAGCGGGGAGAAACTGGGTACTGGCCCCTCGGCTCTGCGAGCCCACAAACGACAGAACGCAAAGTCACATTTCAAATTCTGCTCACGTGCACTCTTAATTCTGCATTCCCTCGCTTGACTTCATTTCTGTCTTAACTTTGAAAGGCTAGCATTTACTTGGGATTCTAAAGAGAGATAGACACAATATTAATGGAAAAATTTAGAAGGGAAAGGAGGGAAACGCACGGTCTCAATTCTACAGAAGGGAAACAAAAACCTTTCTCCCCCCCTGAACTTTCTTTTTCTTATTTGGAACACCACAGTTCAAAACGTAAACTGAGAAGCAGACACTGTGCTACCCCAATGAGGACAAAGGTCAGAGACCGGGGCGCCGGGTAGGTGGGTGTTTTACACAAGATGTCCCAAGCAAGTTAGCTCCGGGGTGCCCCCGTCAACGTGCCTGGTCATTCACTCCAGGTTAACCTTAGCCTGCAGCCACTGGGTTCTGTCAGGTTACTCAAACCGTCCCCTGTAGCCAGGAACACAGTTGGCTACAGAGAGAGGCCGGCAAACCTCAGCATCAGGCTTCACTGACCCAGGCTGGCTGCCCCCTCCACCCCACCCCAGTCACCCTACAACCCTTGGATTTACAGAAGCTTTACAGTTTATAAACCATGATTCCCACTTCACAAGGAACCCACCAGTGAGTGGCAGAGCCAAGAAAAACGCTCAGGCTCCCGTCCGCCCCCCAAGGACCAAGCTGTCCTTCCACCAGGAACTCTGAACTGGGAGGTCAGACTTCACATTTAAATTTTCCATCACCCTCTCTTCCCAGGGGGCCATTGGAGATGGCGCACGTCTCCCTTCAATCTGCCATCGAGACATTCGCTGCGACCCTTGCCGTAATTATGGCGCACCTGAGGGTGTTGTAAGACCCGGATCAGAAAACAGTGTCCTAGAACATCGTTCTCATTAGAGGGTCGTCCAACACCTGAAAGATTAGGAACTGCCAGAGCCAGAGAGACTCCCGAAAACCATTAAATTTAAGCCACTGACTCTACAAGCAAGGAAACCGAGGCCAGAGAGGTAAGGTAATGAAATGAGATAAAGTACATAAACCGAGGAGTTTTTATCACTGTGAAAGGTTTTTGCTGTTCCTGGCAAGGGGACCGGCCCTCCGTCCCAGAGGGGCTCGAGTCTCTCACTCACAGTTACCCGTTCCAGTGTCTCCATCAAGTGCCAGGGACAAGGCTTATTTAAATATCCTTAAAGGAGTGATTCTGGGCCTGGATGCACATTGGGAGCTCTGCTAATACTAAAGCCCACATCAGGCCAATTCGATCAGAAGCTTTAGGGGCGGGGCCAGGCATCTTTTAAAACCACCACAGGGTGACAGGTGTTTCTGGGGCTGAGAACCACGGTCTGTGGACCAAAGCACGGTCCAGACTTCTGGGCCTACCTGGAAATGGACTACTAGCAGTGGAGTGAGCCCAGGAACCTGAAGCTGTGACAGGTACCTGGTGGTTACAGAGCAATGGCATCGGCCTCGCGTGAGTCCTAGAAATGGCACACGTGCTCCAGGTGACCCCAGAGTCCTAGATGGACTAGAAGCTGGCCCGAGAGAGGCTTCCAGATGATTCGGACCCCCAACACCCACTCTTAGCCAAGAGCCACTGCAGAAGCCCCCCGGCCTCAATACTGGCAGCGAGGGTGACGCTTCCAGAAAGAAGGGGGAGTCCACCGTGGCTCTGCACAGCTACTCCAGGCCTCCCATCTCATTCAGGTCCCCAGTAGGATTTACAAGCCCAGTAGGACCACTCAGGCCTCCTCTCCCATACTGTCCCCACCTCACTCCGGCCCCAGCCACCCTGCCCTCCTTGCTACTCATCCTGAAACCCCTCAAGCTTTCTGGGGCTTCAGGGACTTTGTCTCTTGTTCTTCTCTCTACCCTGCTTGCTCTTCCCTCAGATATCTGCATGGTCCTCTCTCCCGCTCCTGCAGATCTCCACCCAGGTGTCTTTTTATCAGTGAGACGTCCCTGACTTCTGTATTTAAAACAGAAAATCTGCCTCCACACCCAAACCTCCATCCCTGCTTTGTTTTTCTCCATAAGACTTTTCACCCTCTCTCATACTTTATTTTTAATTGTTATCTTTATTCTTACCTGCTACTTGTTTACACACACTAGAATACGAGCCCCATGAAGGTAAGATTTTTGTTTGTTTCCCAGGGCCTAAGATAGTGCCTGGCACATAGCAGGCACTCAAATACTTATTCTAGGAATGAACACATCAGAAACGCCAATCTCAAAACATAACTTGTACCAAAAGATCACAGAGAAGCTGATGATACCAAAATCACTTCTCCACTGATCTCATCTTGGCAAAAGCCTTTTTAAAAACAGGCTAGAGGCCTAATGAAACAGAAACCATTTAGAAATAAGTATTTCCAGTCAATTAATTCAATCCAAATGGGTTTGTGAGTCAAAGACAATTTGTTTTGAGAAACAGATAAAACTATGGAGACAGAAAATGAACTTGAAAGGAGGTGATCGAACAAATGGATTTCAGATACTCCTCTGGTATGTGTGTAGTTTCGGAAGAAAAGCCAGGAGTACGGACAGCCGCTCTCAGACAGCAGAGCAGGAAGAGAAGAAAGGCTCCAGTCCCGGGTCACAGCCTATGAGCGCAGGCCCGGTGCAGGATACGACCTCACACCACCAGGCCCATCGACCTCCTGAACCTAAGGAGGTCCCTCCCCTTCCCCGTTCTCCTACTGACACCCATCTGCTTCCAAAACTCATCTGAAGCCACGGACAATACTCTGAGCTCTACCAAGTCGGGAGTGCTGGACGCCCTTGTCAGGGCAGCCACACAGAAGCTGGGGAGCATCCTGCCATGGCCACGTCTCCCTGAGGTCATCTGCTCCACATCCTTACACTTGTCGCCTCTTTCCTCACCCCCTCAGACTCTCCCAACGGTCGTCCCGCGTGTCTCCCGAAGACCAGTCTTCCCCAAACACCACTTTCCTCAGGTCACTCACTTTTCTCAACAGCCTCATGTGGTTTCCTCTAGCCTACCACAGCTCCAGCCTCGGGCCAGGCTTTTGACAACGTTCACATGCTAGGCCGAGGCCAAGTCGACTGACTTTATATTTCACCAGGTGCTTCTGCACCTGCCTCAAACCACCAAATCACGGCCTTCCCCTTCAACGCAGCAGTAAGAGAGAAGATTGCAGAGACCGATCAACCTGAATCAAGTCTCTAACCAACGTCCCCGCCGAGAGCATCCCCACTCTCCACACCATCCACGCCCGTTCTTTCCCTCCAGCTTCTAGCCACACCGTCCTTTCCCGCTCCATTTCCACAACACACACACACACACACACACACACACACACACACTGGGCTCATGCATGCACACGTACTCACTCCGTAATAGTAACTGTGCACCTGCTATGTGCCAGGTCCCTGCCCATGAGGTGCTGACATTCCACAGGATGGAGACACACAGACACTGACAGGCAGATGCATGATGTCAAGGAGTCCTACAACCTTCCTCAACAGGAGCTCCTCAACTGAAATCAGAAATCAGAGTAACTGCTTTTTCAATTCTGAAAAAAGTGAGAGAGTAAGCCAGGTGAACAGTGGGGAGAAGAGGTTTGGGGCAGACAGAAGAGCAGGTGGAAAGGCCCTGAAGCAGGAAAGTGCCTGGCGCAGGCAAGGAGCCCACACCAGAGTAGAGGGAGCCAGAGGAGACGGGGGAGGAGGCAGACCACGGAGGGCCCACGGCAAGGGCTGACTCTTGCACTTAGAAGGAAGGTTTCGGGAGGACGTGGGAAGAGGAAACACACTCTGACTTACACTGGAAAAGAATTAGCCCCCCCCCCCCCTGCTGCCTCTCATTTCAGCCATCTATCACGAGGAATGAAATTATGGCAGATTTGTTCTCCCCTTGAACGTTCCAAAATTTTCCAGTGAGTATTGTATTATTTTTTAAATGAAGGAAAAAACTTTCTTCCCAACCCTTTAAGACTCGGCCCAAAGTCCACGTCTGCCTCAAGGCCCCCCTGGCCCAGGGCTAGGACTGTGCCCATGCTGCCCCCTCGGCCTCAGGCAGCAAGACGACCGGGGTGACCCCATAGTTAGCGGGACCTGCGCGCGGCAACTCATGTGCATGGAAGTTTCCGGTGCTGCCCTCGCTGCTGTCCTGCCATGTGGGAGTCTGTCCCTTCGGACACTCTTGCCCCCAAGTGCCTGCCTGGGTCCCAGTCTTTCTCTCAGTTGACTTAATTAATTCTTGGTAATTAAAGCTACTATTTGGTGATGAACTGCTAAGAGTCTGACCTCTCCCAGGGGGGTGTAAATATTTTAAAAGGGGAGTCCAAGTGGAAATGCAAAAGCCTTAGACTCGGAGGCCTGGGGCCGTAATGATGGGACGACAGCACTGGGTGCATATTTTGTGGGTAGCTGGCTACCTTCTCCTGAAGGGTTCAGGTGCTTGGAGAAGCAGCAAAGGGAGACAAGGGAAGAAATGAAAGATGAGACTACATCATCGCCGCCACCTCCCTCCTCCCAGAGGGCCAGCCAATCCATTTTGGGTACCAGAGAATGTTCCCCAGAGGTAACCCCAGCCATCTCAGAGGGGTGGCCTGTGTGAAAGTAACCACCACCCTCAGAAAGAAAAGCCCCCTTAAGACACGTCTGGTCTGGAAGCAAAGTGTTCTCTAATTGCTTTCAGTGGGGGAACTCCTTGAGGGCAAAGTTCATCTCACATGAGTCTTTTATGTGCCACAGGGCGCCCAGCTCCGGGTTGGACCCAGGGTAGGCCTTTCTTTTTTTTTTTTTTTTCAACGTTTATTTATTTTGGGGACAGAGAGAGACAGAGCATGAACGGGCGAGGGGCAGAGAGAGAGGGAGACACAGAATCGGAAACAGGCTCCAGGCTCTGAGGCATCAGCCCAGAGCCCGACGCGGGGCTCGAACTCACGGACCGCGAGATCGTGACCTGGTTGAAGTCGGACGCTTAACCGACTGCGCCACCCAGGCGCCCCCAGGGTAGGCCTTTCATAAGCAACTGGAGATTACTGATCGATGATGGCCCAGTTAGAGAAAGACTCCACAGGATTTTAAATACAAGTAAACATTCTAATTAAGAATAATGGTAGAATTAATCACACATCTAATATTTTTAAGGGCCTGAAGATTTATAGCCTTAATGAAGTCTCAGACAGTGAAGTGGTTTTTACAACTCGGCCGGTTCAGCTCAGGTCTGCAGAGTCTGTGTAACAAGGCAGAGAGCAGCCCCTGCCCATGCAGACGAGAGCCTCGACTGGGCCAAGCCCCAGAAGCATCTGAACAGCTGCTCACTGCCCACCCCTGGGCTCCCGTCTCCTCTGAAAATGCCAAACCTCTGCCTCAGACGTGTTCTCAGGCCCTGGAATAACCCTGAGAGGCCTGCAGTTACAATGGACACCTGCCTTCAAAACCTCTCTCGGGTCTCACTCTGCCCTTTGGCTCGCTAAGAAACAACTTCAACTTTAGCAGGTGAATTGGCAGGGAGGAGTAGAACGCTGTAAACCGCAGCAAGCCGGGGAACACAGGTGGAGCCAGAACCCACTCCACCAGCTCACGTTCAACTCCAACCTGCCAAGGGCAGCGTCGGTAAGATGCTCCTATGCCCAAAGGCTGGATGAAAATGAGGAAGAAGAAGCCACCCCTCCCCCGCGTCACACCCAGAATGACCTGACCCCCCAGAAGCAGGGAAATCCTGGGAATGCACGTGAGGCTCACACACGGGAACCCCTGTCTTTACAGTTCCATGACCCCTCCCCCCCGCCGGCCCCGGTCGGTCGTAACACCAAGGCCTCGAGCATCCCCCCCTCCCCATGTAGACATGCGGGAGACTGAGCGTGTGGACCACGGAAGAAGGCCTGGGGGCCGCACCCAGAGGAGTGATTTCTTTAAAAGCATTCCTGAAGAGGGGACTCCCTCCTTTCCTTTCCGAATCTCCTGGACACTCACTCCGTCTGTTAATTGTGCTCTATCTTCAATAAACTCTGCTTTCACCTCCAAAAAAATAAAAAATAAAAATAAGAAAATAAAAGCCCTCCTGAAGAAAACACCCAGCCAAGTCACCCTCCAATCACTCCTCCCAGATGGCGCAGCCCTGGCCCTCAGGGCTCACGGCCCCTCCCAGTCAGAGGTCCCAGCCCAGTTCACCTCCCCTCTAACAGAGGCACCTGCCCCGAAGTGAGCGGGGAGGGGGGGCTTGGAGGGACACAGCCCCGGGGAGTGTGAGTTTTTGCTTTAGGGCCTTCAACGTTTATCTCCCAAATGAAAATAGACTCACTGATTATTTGTTTTTGTAAAGATGATCTGTAAATCTGTAGAAAATTCAAGTGACAGGCAAAACTAGAAACAAAAGTAAAAAACCGCCAGACCCCACACCACTCAGAGGGAAGGAGATCTCGCAGTAAACTCTGCTCTGCAGACAGGAGGGGGGGGTCCATTCTGAGGCAAACTAGAGGGTGGTAGGTCTTGATTCTCTGGAGAAGCCTGGAGATTTAGTTGTGCCCAAGGCCCTTAACGCCACCTCTGGACTTCTCAGAGCATTTTCCCGGGGCAGGTGGGGAGGGCGCCCTCCAATCACGGTAGAGCCCTCACAAATAGAGGTAACAAAGTTATACAGACCTGAACCCCCCATCCCCACATGCTGATTGGAGGCCTGGAGTTAATCTGTTCAGCAGAGGTACTCCTTTTTCTCACTCAATATTGTGGCAGTCTCTCCACAATCAATCACCAGCATAGACAACATCAGCCTTCTCGTCCCCTGGAATGTGTTAATGAGAAAAGCGGCCACGATTCCTACTTGATACAACACCTTCAGAATCTAAAGCGGAGAGTGTAAAGGACTTACCCAAAGTCATACAGTGAACAGAGGACAGCCCAGAAGTGCTGATGGGTTTGAAGAATGACTCTGTGGTGACACCAAACTTGAAAGGTGTTCATTAACTTTTCTTTGAGTCATAAAAAGGATCAGATATGTCATTTCAACACACATACACACTTCCCACTTCAAATAAAAGTGAACGGTTGGCTGAGGCAGCACTCTCATCTCCTAAAACATTTCTTAAAATTAATTAGCTAATGGATCTCACGCCCAACACTCCTAGAACATGAAGGGGGAGGACACTGGACCAGATGCCCAGAAATGGAAACAGACACAGATTTTCATGTACATGCAATCACTTCACCTCATGGATGTCAACACTCAGAATTCTCTCCTATTCAGGATGTTCCTAATTTTGTAGCCAAAGAAAAAGTCAAAACCAAGTTACATAGAAAGACAGAGTTGGAGACAAAGATCTAATACAAACACTAAATTATTCAAATGTTAACGGTGGTTCTAGGTTATAGGATTTATCAGTCAGTTCTGTTTCTTTTGTATACCTGCGGCCCCTAAATTTTCTACATGAAAGTGCTTGTGTAATTATTTTTAGAGTTTTAAAATAAAAATAATTAGTCCACAATCTAGGTTAGTCTATTTGGATTTTATTTTTCACTACAGAAAAGCACAAACTCAAAACTTCTAGGAGATCCACCACTCTTCCCAGTTTTGCTCAAGTAGAGACAAGTGTGAGGATGAAACCCAAACCCCGCGAAGACTCACTCCAGTCCAGTAGGAAAGCTCACCGTGACCAGGCTGAGTAGAGGGCAGGCATTACTACTTTCTTTTCCGTCTCCAACGTGTAGGGAAGATGAACATTCTAAACTAATCTCTCCTCAAGTGCAACCAAGAGTTCACAGACCTCTGCCCCCAGAACAATTTCCAATGCATCTGTCCACAACCACCCTTTAGCTTCAAGACTACCCACACCACTTAGAATCTGCATACCGCTTCTAAGGAACCCCCTTTTCCAGTATTTTATTTCTAAAAAAGTTATTCCTCCTCTTCCTTAAGATTCACAAACATATGATCCAACCCACAGGATACAGAATCATCCATTCTATCAATGAATAATCATGGTTGGCCATGCTGTACAGAGCTTAAGTAAAGATTATGTTAACAAAAAGGATGGGTTTTCATGGGCATGAGGAAAACAGACAGGAATTGAGGAGCAAGATTTTGTTAAAATGTCTCAGCCCTGGCCAGAGGGGGTGGGGTGCGGTGGGGAGGGAGATGGCCAGAGGACAGAACATCTGTCATTCTGCAGTTTCATTTCTCATGGCCAGTTAATACCCTGAGTTTATGCATCAGTCTCTTCCAAGTTTGGTTAGTGAGTCAGTCTGCCTGGATCCAATCAGCTCCAAGTGCCTTACAAAACTGAATTTTGGGTCTACAAAACTGAGAACCAGATCCTGAAACATAGTGATCCCACCAAAATAAAGCCACCCCCAGGATGACATCTGTCTCCACTCTCTAACTCCAACACCCGTCATGGTGTGTATTTGATGCGTCTAATACTCTCTGATGTATCTAATACTCATCTAATACCCTCCATGGCTTGTAGGATAAAATCCAAACTTGACCCGCCTTTCACAGCTCCAACTCAGCTTTCCAGCCTCCTACCCAAACAAGCCAAGCCTCTCAAGGCTCCATGCTTTCATATATAGCTCTCTCTACCTAGAATGTCCTTTGGCCAGTCTTACTTGCCTACAAAACTCCTTTGCTTCCTCCAAAGCCCAGTTCAAAATTCACTTCTGCCCTGAAGCCTTCCCTACTCCCCCAGGCATTTAGTTCTTACAGCTTATAACAGCTAACTACAGGTGCGTTAGAGAACTTAAGTACATTGTGCTTCATCTGTTTCAATATCTGACCTACCTCTGGATACCCTGAACTTCTGCAGAGAAGAAACTCACTTTGTATCCATAAGTCCTAGCACAGTGTCAAGAATGAAAGGTGAGATCAATGTTGAAAGGTTGATCAGGTGGAACACTGGCATTAAGTCGTTTGGAGGAAAAGGGAGGAGAAAAGAGTCTCACAAAATCTGAGAATTAAATTATCCATATATTGAATCTCATCCAAAGTGACCGCAATATGGTTAAGAGGCAACATGAAAGTTTTAAAAATTTAAGTAATAATAGCAACTAACATCCGAGGTGAGTGCTATGGCTTGGTTAATTTGATACACACAACAGTCCTGTGAGGTAGGTACTTTTATCTGCATTTAAGTTGGGTAAAGCTTGAGGCCTTTCCAAAAAGGAAACTGAGGCACACAAGAGATCAAACTCAAAATCATTCCCTTAGCAAGTGGCAGAAGCAACCGGTAGTCTGGTTCCAGAGCCACTGGGCTCTGGGATCAGGAAGACCTGGGTTTGAATTCAGATTATGTTACAAATGTGGTTTCTGGATAAGTCATCTAACCCCTCAGGACTTGTTTCCTATCCCTTCTGCGCTCGTGTCTGTAAAGGGGCAGGACAAGCCCTTTCTCTCAAACTGCAGAGGAGTAAGTCAAATATGATGTTTGCCAAAGTCTCCCAAATTGTTTCTCCCGTCTAGCAGGCGCTCCATAAATGCTAACTCGTCTTCCTTTCCCTTCCTAAAAGCTGCACAAAGTAGACTCTGAGGGAAAAGCTCTCTCCTAAACTACTCTAAAGGCTTTTCGCTTTTCTGAGGCAGATCAAATAGTTAGGCCCTCAACACAGAAAGCCTCGCCTTACCTGCTTATCTCAAAGTCCATTCCCCAGACAGAGGCCAGAGACCTTTTAGAATGTAAATGTCATCATGTCAATCACTTAAAACCCTCCAAAGGTTCCTAATTTCACTGGAGATACAAACCAGAGTTAGAGGGGGGAGGCATTCTGTCCGCAGGGCCCCCTGTGATCTCCCTCACCTCTCTACAGACTTACCTCCCCTCTCCTTTTCCCCCTCCAGCCACACAGGCCTCTTTCGCTTCCTCCAACTTGCCAAGCTCCGTGCTGCTCCACACATGGTTAACTCTTAACCCTCCTTCGGGTCTCACCCCAGACGTCACTTCCTCAGGGAAGCCCTCCCTAAGCCCCCAAATCAAATCAAGGCCCATTACTCTTACCACTCTCTTCATCTTTCCTTCCTTGCGTTCATCACTGTTTGAAATGATTAGTTTACCACTTCCTTCAGAGTTGTATGCAAAAGACACCTTCTTAGAAGGCCTTCCCAGGCTACTTGAATGCAAATTCAACCCCCACCCAACATCTCATATCCTCCTTCCCTATTTTCTTTTTGTCCTTTAGCATTTAGCCCCTTTTAACAGGCTACTTTTTTTTTTTTTTTTTTGAACTATATCCTTTACTTTCCTGTCCTCCCTCCCCCTCTCCCCTCCCCGCCCTGAAATGAAAGCTCCAGAAGGGCAGTTATTTCTGCTTGCTTTCTTCACAGCATCGAAAACAATGCCCGGCACATGTTTGTTGACAAACATTTGGTGGTGAATGAAATTTCAAGATTACTTATTATTGGCCTTTCTCACTAGGCTACGAGCTCAAGCTACAACATATCTTTCTGCTTTACCACCATCCTCCCAACACCTAGTCCCGTGCCCGGCACGTAATAAGTGCTCAATAAAAATTTACTGAGTGAATCAAAGCCACGACCATTGGGGAAAAATGGGCAAAATATGTGTGCTAGCACCATTAGCTTCCTCCTCTCTTTCACTGTGTGATGTACCTGTGAGTTTGAGGAAACAGACCCATGAAATCCCAGCAGGCACCCACCAGGCCAGGCATCTGTCTGTCCACATCCTGTATGCTCAGCCACACTGTACACACAAGCAGATGCACCCTACAGGCCGTACATGAACACAGAGCTGAAGGCAAGGGGGCCAACCCTAGGCCCAGCACCCATCTCACCCCCAAGTCCTATTCTAGGCTAGTCCTGGGTGCCAGACATGCTTCCCTGGGTGGGCCGGTGGATCTATTCCAATCCAGGACTTTTAATGCCACCTCTGGCCTACTCAAAAAAAAAAAAAAAAAAAAAAAAAAAAAAAAAAGTTAAAAATCCCTGAGCAGCTCCAATAATCCTGGGGTTCTGAGGAACAGACATACCTAAGGTCGTATGGACCCCTCCCCCTCACACACGCTGATCCAAGGCCAGGAGGCCATCTGTCCAGCAGACGCTCCCCTGTCCTCCCTCGGGTCACATTGAGCCTCCACCCCCCCACGCGCGCGCGCACACACACACACACACACACACA
Source organism: Lynx canadensis (assembly GCF_007474595.2). NCBI lineage: Eukaryota > Metazoa > Chordata > Mammalia > Carnivora > Felidae > Lynx > Lynx canadensis. The sequence continues at coordinate 4,532,764 of NC_044308.2, forward strand.
CACGCACACACACACACAGGTTGGCAGGAAGAGCCCCTGCAGAGAGATAATTTCCACCCTGATCAACAGGCCTGGTCGCCCCTTGAGGACCCCCAACTCTGGAGCAGGAATACCTGTCTGCTCCCGGAGAAGCCTCCCCCAGGGTCAGAACTTGGGCGGAGGTGGGGGGCAGGGACTGCGGGGCGCCCCAGAGGGTCGGTCCCCGAAGTGTCCGCCCCAGGACGGCGCCAGCTCTCGGCGCGGCGGGGACGGAAGGGCTGACAGGGCGTCCCGGCGGGGCGAAGCGGCACCGTTATGCGCGCCCGGGCGGGGGGCCAGCGGGCTGTGGCCGAGGGCCGGCCGCCACCGCACGCGCGGGGAGGCAGCGGCCGTGCCGGGGCGGCACTGCGCGGGCGGAGCGGGCGGCGGCGGGTCGCGGCGGCAGGGGCAGGCGGCCCCGCGTGCCGGGGGCGGGGTGGGGTGGCGGACCCGCGGCCAGACAGGCGGCGGTCGGGGAGAATTGGTGCCTGCCTCGCCTCGGGCGGCGCGCAGGGTCCCGCCCGGATGCAGGCCGCGGCGCTGGGGGATAGGGCTCGGCCCAGGTATAGGAGAGGAAAAGGGCGAGGGCGTGCGATGGCACTCGGCATATGACGGCAGGCGCGGTGAGGAGGGAGGCGCGGTGGCGGCGGCGGCGGGCCCCGGCCGCAGGCTCCCCGCACGGCCCGGAACAGCGGGGGGGCGCTTACATGGCGTCGGCGGCGGCTGCAGGCCCGGCTCGGCCGCGCGCGTCGCCAGCGCCGGCTGCGGGAGCCACAACATGGCGACGGCGGTGGCGGGCGGGCTGCGGCTCCGGGGGCGGAGCGGGGGCTGGAGCCGGCCTGGCGGCGGTACCCGGCTGGGCCGCGGGCGGGGAGGGGGGGTGGGGTGGGAGCGGGCGGAGGCGGCTCGGCCTGGGCGCCGGCCCAGGCGGCGCGGCGGAGGGGGCTGCCCGGGCCTGGGCCCTGCGCTCCGGCCTCCCGCTCCCGCCCCGCGCTCCCGCCTGAGGCGGGCTGCGCGGCGCGGGCCCGACGGCGGCGGCGCTGGGGCGGGGCGGGGGCGGTGCCAAGCGGGGCCGGACCCCCGACCCCGCGCGCCCCGGCCGGGCCCTCGCCCCCCCCCGCCCCCCCCGCCCGCCCGCCCAGCCGATCACCGGGGAGGCCGCTCCCCGCGCCCTGGGCCTCTCGGCCTCCGCCGCGCCTCCCGGGCGGGGGCCTTGAGCAGGCGCCGCCGTCTCCCGCTAGAGGGACCCGGGCTGCCTCCGCGGCCGTGTCGCCCCAGCGGACGCCGAGCGCCTCCGGAGCCGGGACGGCGTCCTCGTCACTTGGGTCTGGCACGGAGTGGGGCCTAGCGAGGGGCTGCACATGGAGGGACGCCGCGGTGGCGCGGGCCAGGCGCTCAGCGGGTGCGCCCCAAGGGTCTGCGGGCCGCGGGGACTTGCTGGCGGGCCTGGAGGCGGGGGGGACAGGCTGACGCGTCGCCTCTGGGAGAACCGGGAGACCCGCGGCGAGCAGAGTTGAGGACCGGCCAGCGGGGCGTCCCGGGCTAGACCTGGGAGATGTCCGAGTGACTGGGGGAGCCCCGGCCGTGCAAGGTGAGAACTCAGAGAAGCGGGCGGAAGGCCAGGCGGGTGACCGGCGGGACCTTCCCAGAGCCCAGCGCACCTGGGAACAGGCGGCGTTGAGGTGGCAGCTGGGTCAGGGTGCCTCCGACCGCGGACACCCACTGCTGAGCACGGAGACATTCCTTCTGAAGAACCAGGAAAGAGGTGCCAGTTTGCGAGAGGGGCGGAACTAACTTCCAGCCAGGGCCCGCTGTGCGCCAGGCACCGAGCTGAGCGCTCGGATAAGGAGTGCGCGGCGGCGAAGGCAGTCAAGAGTGATCTTTCCAGACGTTTGGCAATGAGCCGGAGAGGCCTGTAGTTCAAGAGGTAGTAAAAGTAAAGGAGACAGGTGATTTCTTTCTCTTTCCCCCACCCCAGCCCCCTCACCCAGCATGAGGTGGAGCTCTCAAAAGAGCTGGGGGGGCGGGGGGATAAGAGATGGGGTAATTAACGGCGCAAGATCGCAGAAAAGGAAAATGAGGAAGGGGTGGTGGAGAGGGAGGAAGAAATCAGAGAAGGGACACACCTCTTCCTACAAGACTTCAAGGATGCATGCATAAACAGAAATCTTTTGAGATGGGGAGGAGGCCTACTGAGCCCTGCATGTTTCCATGCATCAGCTGCCTAGATGACCCTAAAGTCATCCATAGGCCTTCTGAGGTTACTGCCCTTTCAGACTTCAGCGCAACTGGCTCAGATCCCTGTTCCTCTTAAAGTGGGAAACCCTGCCTACCTGCCAACATTTCCAATTCTCCTAATTATCCTATTGCTCCAATTATTTCTCCTAATTTACAGTTCTCGTAATTATCCTATTGGCCCCAATTTTCTATTCCCGGTATTCCACTGTGCGCTTTTAGGAAATTTGTCACTATAGCCTGGATACCACCCCATCTATATTCCCCCCAAATATAGCACCATATGTGAAAACAAAGCACCCAGTGTTATATGACTGTTAAATAAATTATGGTTTATTTGTAACCATTAAAAATCATGTTGAAGAAAAAGATCGATGATACGGAAAATATCAGCAATTGAAAAGCACCTCATAAGATAATACTAGCTTGTAATATATACACGTACTATGCATATCACGTATAGATATCATGCTAGATTAAAAAAATGGGATTTTTATTTTCTGTGATGTCTTCTTTTTCTTGTTTTTACAGTACATTACTATTTCTCTTTAAATCAGGAAAAATGATATTTTAAAGCATTTTTAAGAAAGTTTTTTTTTTTTTTTTTAAGATCTTTGCGGAGTTGAAAAGAGTTATTAGAAATCAAGAAAGGAGGGGAGCCTGGCTGGCTCAATCGGTAGAGTATGTGACTATCCATCTGAGGGTCATGAGTTCAAGCCCTACCTTGGGCATGGAGCCTACTTTAAAAAAATGAAAAGAGGAATCAAGGAGATTGGAAAGGGATCTTTGAAGGATGGAAGGGACTTAGGTCAGCACTGATGGGCTAGTTGAGGAGGCTGCCTTAGGCAGGAGGTACACAAAGTGAGAACTGGAGGGAATAGTCCAGTAACAGTAGCAGGTCAGTTTGGTTGAAGCATAGGATTCAAGGGAGAGAAAAGTAGGAGACCCAGTCTGGAAAAATAAGATGGGACCGTAGTCCTAAATGCCAAGCTGAACCCTTTGTGATTTGTGGCTGGCAAGAACCACTGGCCCTTGAGCTGTGCAGGTGATAAATGTCAAAGTAAATTTTCCTGTAACCTCTTACTTAATGAGGTTCTGGATCTCAGCCCTTCTATCGTAATGATAGTTGGACATGTGATTGACTCAGAGCAGTGAGGCAGGGGCAACCGTATTTTGCATTCCAGCTGCTTACAGAATGAGAATTGGCCCTTGCTTCTCTGCCTGTTAATCACTACAATTTTTATTCACAAGGCACCAGATTTTCAGAGAGAACAGATTAGCAAAGAGCGAAGCTGAAAGGAAGAAATGTGCACCTTAAACCAGGGCTTTAAAAAAAAAAAAAAGTTTTTTAGAACTTTCTGTGAGTTCCACAGATAAATGAGATCACACAGTATTTATCTTTTTCTCTGACTTATTTCACTTAGCATAATGCCCTCAAGATCCATCCATGTTGTCACAAATGACAGTATTTCCTTCTCATATTGCTGAATAATGTTCTTTGCCAACGTTTTTGACTCTGACCTTCTATACGAAATATATTTCACATCTCAACCCAGAATATACACACACACGTACACACCTCCGAGAAGTTTCATGAAGTATTACTGTTACTTTATGCACTGCTGGCTGAGACTTTCAACTTCATGATTTTTATTTCTTTTGAAATACCAGTCAGAACCTACTACATTGATTTTATAACCCACTATAGGGTTACAAAATGCTTCAAAGGATGTTGAAAAGAGGCTAGACTATTCCCTGCTATGTTTGCAGTTCTCATTTAACTAGCCATACAGACTGTGACCTTAAGTTTGCCATGTTTACATGTCCCAGAAATCAACAGGACAGGTGAGACTCTCGGGATGTGGTGGGGGTGGGGATAGAAGGATTGGCACAAGCCATGTTTGTATTCCTCTTCCCTTCTTAGCAAATATTTCCTGACACCAGCATCTCTCAGCAGCTGTAAATGTGTTCTTCTTTGTCTAGCTTGAGATACAGATTGAACTTCAGACAAGGCCGGACTACCGTGTAAACCAGAGACAACTTTTCATTTGAATGAACAGAATCACAGACTACAATGAAAGGGGGAAAAAAATGTATCTTGACTGTGACAGTCCATAGAAGCTGTCTTACCACTGTTGGAATATCATAGAGACAGTAAGTACCACCCCTTTCTTCAAAGTCCAGAACCAATGAGGAGATGAAAATAACTCCATCACCAACAGAGCTGAACTGAAGAATGTGGCTTAGCTGATGACCCGTAGGCTTTTTAAGATTCCCTGAATTAAAATTCTCTCCCCCAAAACTCCAACCTTCACCTTGAGGGGGCCTAGCCGCTTTAACTGTGTCTGCTTAGAGAAGATTGCACTCTCTGAGGGCAGGCAGATCCAAATTCACCAATTAGGTAAGTCGCTCCTTCTGGAACACCCAGGATACATTCTCTCCTACCTGACCTCCTATGAAAACAAACAAGCAAACAAAGTTGGGGAATAAGGATTTATCCCTGCCCAAACAAACTGGATCTGACTCATTAGTTTGGCAGTTGAATGGGAAAGTGTATTAACTCAGCGAATTATAAAAAATGGCAAATACATGCCTTAACATTTCATTTTCACTTAAAACCTATAAGGAACACCCATTTGCCAATCTTTTGATGTGAGCCAAACATTTTCTTTGAGGAACAGTGCTGATTACAGTTTTCTTGAGCCCTATCTCACATAAAACCTATCTGTGGTATATTTTCTGTGCTTTCCAATTTGTTTCTTTAATGTTGACTAAGGACTTGGGATGCCTGGGTGACTCGATCTGTTAAGCGTCTGACTTCTGCTCAGATCATGATCTCACAGTTCATGGGTTTGAGCCCTGCCTTGGGCTCTGTACGGACAGCTCAGAATCTGGAGCCTGCTTCAGATTCTGTCTCTCCCTCTCTCTCTCTCTGTCCCTCCCCTGCCCCTCTCTCTCTCTCTCTCCCTCTCTCTCAAAAATAGATAAACATTAAGAAATATTTTAAAGTTGCCTAAGGACTTAAAACATCTTGAAAAGCAATATAAGTGGAGGCTTCTTCTTTAAAAAAAAAAATCCTTTGTAATTGTCTCACCCACACCTGGTTTGACAGTTTTCTAATTTATTTTTTTTTCAACGTTTATTTATTTTTGGGACAGAGAGAGACAGAGCATGAATGGGGGAGGGGCAGAGAGAGAGGGAGACACAGAATCGGAAACAGGCTCCAGGCTCCGAGCCATCAGCCCAGAGCCTGACGCGGGGCTCGAACTCACGGACCGTGAGATCGTGACCTGGCTGAAGTTGGACGCTTAACCGACTGCGCCACCCAGGCGCCCCCGGTTTGACAGTTTTCAACTGGTCATTAGCTAAACCTTCAACTGACATTTCATAGAAACAACTCTTTCTCTTTATACACATGCTTCATCAGTTTGTGTAACTTAAATTAATTACACTCTGGCATACAGTTGTCATAAGCAAGTTTGGGACCAAACACAACAGACTCCCATTAGGCATCTAACTCAACTAGTAAGAAGAAGTGTGTTGGAATTCCACAGATGAACTCATTAATCCAAAGCGTTCAGCAGGTCACAGGTAGTAGTCATTATGTTTAATCAGAGGGAATGGAACGTGTTGATTCCAGAGAGTCTATTAAGAGAGCCATTAATGCTCATAGACCAGTATGACCGACTCTGTATGCGTATATCTTAACATTCTTCTTCCGTCACGGATCCATTTTATAATCCCCTCAAAATCACTGTCCCTCCACTCCCATTTGGCTAAACATGGCTTTAAATGGTTTAAGATTGGAATGGCTATCAAAGAAATTCAAATGGTAACATCACATAATGCATTAGCAAAATATATGTATCTTAAACACTTTCCAGTGCTAATAAGATGGTATGATTGTATTCAGAAAAAGCTGTTGCAATGTGAATTGGTATAATCCTTTTAAGAAGCAGTTGACGCTACTTCTGAAGAGCCTTAAAAGAGATATGGCTCCCTTTTGATTCATCAATACCACTCCTAGAAACTTTTCCTTGGGAAGTAATCCTCCCCCAAAGAGAACGTCCACACTCACAATATGTGCTACTGCCTTTTTGTGATAGTGAAAGTTGAAGTAATTTACGGTGTGTAACATTGTGTAACTTACCACTGAGTAAGCAGAAAGGGGTAACTTGGAAAACACTTAATGACATATTATTTGGAAAAAAGATACAATTTGTTCTACCATACTAAGAACCTGAAACAGAATTGTATACTTTAACCGGGTGAATTCTGTGAATCATATCTCAACTTTTTAAAAAAGATACCATTCTGTATTTTTGCTTTTGTATCAGCCAAGATCAGCAGGAAACAGATGGCCTACTCTGAAATGTGTAACTGAAGAGAGTTAATGAAGGGACAGTGTGCAAAGATGTGGGCACGTTTGAGGGAAGCCAACAAGGGGTAATGAAGCACCCCAGGGCTAGCAAAGAGAGGAAACCCAGGGCTAAGTGAGAACAATAGCTGATGGAAAGGGAAGGCCAATAGGAACGTACAGGAATACAGCCCTACGTACAGGAATACAGCCCTACCCCTGTCTGTCTCTTGCCCTCAGATCTCCTGTGCTGCCTCCCACTGGCTGAACCCGAGAGGAAGCCTAAGGGCAAGTGAGCCCTGATGACGTTGTCCTTCAAGGCCAGCCTCCGGAAAATGATGGAGGGTAGATCTGGAAGGACAAAGGCACAATATCTAGCAGGTATGTGATCCTATAACAACGTAAGAACTGTCTAAGCATATGGCCAAGGATCTTAAGGGAACCCAGAAAACCAAGGTTTCCAGAGATAAAAAGTGAAGGTAGCTAGAGAGCAGGGAGGGTAGGTGGAGGGAAGAGGAAAGGTTGTTAACTGAGGCTGAGACAAGGATGAGAGGCAGAAGCAGGCACATCTTATTTTATTTTATTTATTTATTTTTTTTTTTTTGCCAAATACTTAGCTGGAGACTGAGCTCTGGAAGAGATTAAAAGGAGAGACAGGAGCTAAATTAGACTAGAGTGCTGGAAATTCTTCCCCTATTGGCTATTACCCTGTATTTCTCCTTCCTAGCTAAACTCCATGCCTTCAACAAATAATTGTTTAGTACCCATCATGTGCCGGGAACTGTTAGGCCCTGGGGATTGAGGAGGGAACAAAATTAACATCCTTGCTCTCCTGCAGTTTACATCCTGGTGGGGAGGAAAACAGACCATAGATAAGTAAATATGTCACGAGTGTAAGTGTTATAAAGAAAAACATGGAAGAGCAGGGAAATAAAATTCTGCCCATTCCACATCTTAAAAACCTCTTGGTTTAGACTACACATGCCCCTCCACACACACCAGAGCTCCTGAGTTTATTAAGCCGTGCACATCTCTCACCTGGACAAAGATCGTGACACCTTCCTGCCCCCAGCACCTTCCAAGCAGTCCTCCGCTCTGCCGTGAGAATCTTCCTGAAATGAATCACGTCAGTATCCTGCTTAAAACCCTCCAAGGCTCCTGTTTGCTTACAATGTGGAAAACCATCTCACCTCCTTACGACGACGGACCTTTTTGAACCTTCTCGGTCCTTCACGCACCTCTCCCTCTCCCGCTCTCCTTTTCTACCCACACTAATTGTCTGTAGTTTACTGGCCACGCCACACTGTCTCTCATTCCCATATCTTTGTTCATGCTGCTCTTTCCACTTACAATGCCCTGCCATGCCCTCCACCTTCTCCCAAATTTGGCAACCCTGTCCTGATTCTTTTAACCCCATTAGCTGTCACGTCTTTGGTCAAACTTCTCTGCCCTTCCCAGGTGTGAGGGAGCATCTCCTAGCTCCCTCCTTCATGTTATCAGTATATCTTATAGGTACCTATGAATATATTTATTATACCATATAATCTTATTTGTTAGACTTCAAGATGCTTTGGTTTAAATATAATCCATGGGTCGAACCCCTTCATTGGTTCATGCCTGACCCTCTTTTGTTACTGATCATCCACTGTAAAAGTTAGAATTGACAACTTACACATATCCCCCCCCCAAACCCAACGGTTAATCTTGTGTTTATTATTTTCTTGCTCCTAAAAATAGTTTTATCTAGAAAATAAATATATTATCAAAAATTAATTTTAAAAATTACCCTGACTCTGATATCATGTCTATGTGAAATCTAAAAAACAATAGATGAACAGGGGCGCCTGGGTGCCTCAGTCGGTTAAGCATCCAACTTCGGCTCAGGTCGTGATCTCATAGTTTGCGAGTTCGAGCCCCATGTTGGGCTCTGTGCTGACGGCTCAGAGCCTGGCGCCTGCTTCAGATTCTGTGTCTCCCCCTCTCTCTGCCCCTCCCCTGCTCATGCTCTGTGTCTCTCTGTCTCTCAAGAATAAATAAATGTTTAAAAAAATTATTTAAAAAAATAGATGAACAAACAAAAAGCAGAAACAGACCCCTAAATATAGAGAAGGAACCAGTGGTTGTCAGTAGGGCGGGGGGAGGAAGATGGGCAAAATAGATGAAGGGGAGAGAGAGGGCCAGGCTTTCAGCTGCGGGATGAATAAGTCATGGGGACGAAAGGGACATAGTCAATGGCATTGTAATAGCCTTGTGTGGTGACAGATGGTAGCTGCATATTTGTGCCGAGCGGAGTGAAGTATAGAGCTGTTGAATCACTATGTTGTCCACCTGAAATTAATTTAACACGGTGCACCAGCTACACTTCAATTTTAAAAATCACCCCAGCTTTATAAAAATTTAAAGTTAAAAAGTCTTGCTTTTTACAAAGGTTGAAGGGCGCCTGGATGGCTCAGTCAGTTAAGCATCCAACTTCGGCTCAGGTCATGATCTTACGGCTCTTGCGTTCCAGCCCCTCCTCAGGCTCCCTCTTGTCAACATGGAGCCTGCTTCGGATCCTCTGTCTCCCCCTCTCTCTTTCAAAACTAAATAAACATTAAAAACATTTTTTAAAGTTGAGATTGAATGTGTTTATATATACTTAACAGCTATATATATTTCCTCTTGTGAAATATCTGTTCGTATCTTTCTGCCCATTTTCTTTTTTTTTTTTTTTTTTTTTTTGTCCTTTTCTCATTAACTTTCCGGATTTCCTGATGTGTTCTTTTAATAATCCTTTGCGGTTTTTTTCCCCCTTAGAATTCAAGTACACAGAACAAGGTTAATTTCTAGAAATTTATGTCTATATATTTACATAAACACTTAAATCTATATTTTTGTGTATGCAAACCTGCATGCATATTCCCAAAACATGTATTTTAGTTATTTTCTTTACTTTTTTTAATTTTTAAAAATGTTTATTTATTTTGAGAGAGAGAGAGACAGAGACAGAGCGCAAGCGGGGGAGGGGCAGAGAGAGGGGGAGACACAGAATCCGAAGCAGGCCCCAGGCTCCAAGCTGTCAGCACAGAGCCCCATGCGGTGCTTGAACCCACAAACACTGAGATCATGACCTGAGCCACCCTGGTGCCCCTAGTTGGTTTCTTCATTAAAGAGCATTGTGCCCTACATAATATCCTGGGACTTCTTTTTCACTTTCCGTGTTATTTTGTTAAGATTTATCTGGGCCTGCTGCATGTAACCGAGTTTATTTGCATTGTGGCCGCTGTAGATTGTTCTGGAGTGTGAATATACTAGTATGACTTTGCCTCTCGATGCAGAGGCTCTTGGCACCCTGTGTTCTTCCCCTTGGCCCGTCTCAGGTCTTAGGCAAACATGTGGTGGCCAGTTTCGTGAGCTCCCAACACTGACAATTCCCGATGCGAGCGTTAGGCCTTGGGTGTCTCTAGTTTCTGCTTCAGGCCCTTCTGTGCCACAAGAGCCTTCTCGGCAGCCCGGCAGGCGCAGCCTGAAAGTGAGGAGAGCTAACCCTCGACCAAAGGGGGATGTGAGCCAAGAGATAAATGCCCCAGGCTCCCATCCTTCGGATGAACAATTCTGGGAGGCATTCTGTACACCTCTCAGAGGCGTCCGTGGAATCTCATGCCCCGTGTCAGCCTCCCTTCCTGCTCTGCCTCACCCTTCTTTCCTTCCCTCCCGAGGCCCGAGATCACTTCCCAGATAAACAACCTGCACCCGAGTCCTCGACCCCATCTTTGCTTTTGAGGAACGCAAGCTAATACAACCGATGCTCTGATCATGGACGTTCGCGTTGTTGCAGGTTTTTGCTTTCGCAAAAGTGCTGCCAAGAAGATGTGTGTAAAACCCACGGGTGCACAAGTGCAGGAACTTCTCTTGTGTATTTATGTAAAGTAGAAATGCTGGGTCAAAGGCTAAAGTCAACTTTCAACTCTGCAGTTTCAATTCCAAACTGTTTACCAAAGTGCTTTTTACCGATTCACAGTTTCAGCGTCATCTATGGGAGCCCATTGTTCCCCCACATCCTCGCCAACACTTGGGATTGTCAGATTTCTTAATCTTCACCACCCAAGTGGATATCAAATGGAATCGCGTTGCGGTCTCAATTTTTACTTCTTGACGATTCATGAGATTGAACCTGTCTTCATATATTTATTGACCATAAATGTTTCATCTTCCGGGAAATGTCTATTGTGCCCACTTTTCTACTGGTTGGTTGTCCCTTCCTCCTTAATTTTACTAATTCTTTTTTTGTTTTGTTTGTTTTTATCTGCTGACGTAATCTCTACCCCCAACGTGGGACTCGAACTCACAATCCTGAGATCGAGAGCCACACGTGCCACAGGCTGAGCCAGCCAGGTGCCCCTAATTTTACTAATTCTTGGACAGTTACAGTCCCCCCCCTTGGCACTCAGGTGCTCCCAATTGAATTAATCATAGTCTTTACCTGATAAGACCTTTTTCCTGGTTACAAAATTAAGGCATGCTTGTTGGAAAAGAAACATGTAAAGAATACAGACACGTTGAGCTTAGAGAAAGTCTGCTTTGTATTGGCTCCACCCCACCTCTAAGTGGGAATAACTCCCACAAATGTGTCATGCCTTATTTTGGGGACTTTGTTTTCACATATGTCTCCCAAACTAGACAGTTTCCCACAAGTAAGGACTCTGTTGTAGTCATCGCTGTATTCTCAGCCCCAGGCAAAGTCCTGGCTTAGATCGGGAATGTAACACATCCTCGTCGGAGGAGCTGCCGAAAGGTGTGTTCGAACAGAAGTTTTAAAGGTACAAGACTGCAGCTTGGCTGGACAGATGATTCAAGTCGGAGAAAAATGGAAGGGAGGCACTGGTAAAATGTCCTGGGGTTTGATTACTTAAAGTCTCAGCCGTTGGGCCGAAGTGTTTGATTCTTATCTTGGAGGCAGTCAGCTGAGGAAGCACTCAAGGCTTCTTCAGGTGCAGGGAAGTTATTTGTTCTTAGGTTTTTATCAGCGGCAGAATTAAAACATTGACAATCGGGGGCGCCTGGGTGGCGCAGTCGGTTAAGCGTCCGACTTCAGCCAGGTCACGATCTCGCGGTCCGTGAGTTCGAGCCCCGCGTCGGGCTCTGGGCTGATGGCTCAGAGCCTGGAGCCTGTTTCCGATTCTGTGTCTCCCTCTCTCTCTGCCCCTCGCCCGTTCATGCTCTGTCTCTCTCTGTCCCAAAAATAAATAAACGTTGAAAAAAAAAATTTAAAAAAAACAAACAAACATTGACAATCGAGTCATCTAACGGCAGTGCACCGGACATAAGGGAGGAGTTTGGGGAAAATAAAACCAAAGACAGAGAAATGAATGAATCAAGAAGTTATGAACTTTTTTTGGCGGGGGGGGGGGGGGGGGGGAGACAAAGACTCCTATGAAAAATTCACGAAAACTACACCTTCTTTCAGAAAAATAGACATAGACCTCAGCCCCTGCCCTTTAAAAAAAAAAATAAGAGGGGCGCCTGGGTGGCTCGGTCGGTTAAGCATCTGACTTCGGCTCAGGTCATGATCTCACGGCCCGTGGGTTTGAGCCCCGCGTCGGGCTCTGTGCTGACAGCTCAGAGCCTGGAGCCTGTTTCGGATTCTGTGTCTCCCTCCCTCTGTGACCCTCCCCCGTTCATGCTCTGTCTCTCTCTGTCTCAAAAATAAATAAACGTTAAAAAAAAATTAAAAAAAAAATAAGATTTTATTTTTAAGTAATCTCCACATCCAATGTTGGGCTTGAACTCACAACCCCAAGATCAAAAGTCTCACGCTTCACCAACTGAGCCAGCCAGGTGCCCCTGGCCCCTGCACTTTATAAGAACCTTTGATCAGTGGGTGATTTTTTTTTTTTAATGTTTATCTATTTTTGAGGGGGGAGGGACCAGGGAGTGGGGAGAGAGAATCTGAAGCGGGTTCCACGAGGATAGCGCCGAGCCCGAAGCGGGACCGAATGGAACTCACGAACTGTGATACCATGACCTGAGCTGAAGTCGGATGCTTCACTGATGGAGCCACCCAGGTGCCCGATGATTAGTTGGTATTCTCAGAGCGAGAGATTAAGAACCTGAACCATGGCGACAGTATGTGTCCATTCATTGAAACGTGGTGGTCCGTCTCCTACCATATGCGAGGCACCGTAGTGTGCTGGGCACAGGCCCCATCCAGTTTGAGGCATGGAGTAGCGTGGCATGGGGGTCAGCAGCACAGACTCTGAGCCCCGCTGGCTGGTTTCAAACCCCTGCCAGGTGACCTTGGCTAATTTGCTAAATCCACCTGCACCCTGCAGGTGTTTCACAGAGATGGTACTATCTTCACCCTCATCATTAAGAGAATCCTACATCCCAATAAAACACTTAGAATTCAAGGCATGGAGGGAGCCCTCGGCAGAGCCTTAAGGCAGAAACCGGAGCGGAGAGCAGAAGGAGGAAGCACAGAGCATGGGCTCGAATTCAAGATCTTTGGCCAAAATGGAGGAAGGAAGAGAAAGCAGTAACTAGAGGGGGAAGTGAGGGCAAGGAAGATTTTTTTTTTTTTTTAAGATGGGCGAGATCCTAAATGCTGCCGGGAGGAAATAGTGGAGTGGGAGAGGCTGAAGCCAAATCACTGATGATCTGTTCTTTCCCCTAAAGGTGCCCAGGTGGCAGAGAGGAAGGTTCCAGGGCAGAGGTGGAGGGTCTGGCTTTAGCTGGGAAGCCACTTCCGCTCATGTGCTGGAGGGGAGGAGTTTACTGCGGTGTGGCTGCAGGTGCAGGCTCGGCCAGGGAGGAGGAGTGTCACCATACCACCTGTGGTGGAGGGGAGGGGAGGGGAGAAGGGGCTGGCGGGAGGTCTGAGGACAGAGGACAAGTCGTGACTTTATTTTAAAGAGGGGACAGGCAGTGAGCAGAGCAGGTGACAAGATTGCCAGAGATCATTCAGGGCTCATGACTTTATAGGGATTCTGATCTGCCTGGTTGGGAAACTTCGGGAGGTCATCAGAGCTCCCGGGGCAAGAAATGCATCTAAAGAAGGGGCGGCGAGGGGCGCCTGGGTGGCTCGGTCGGTTAAGCGTCCGACTTGGGCTCAGGTCACGATCTCACAGCTCATGAGTTCAAGCCCCACATCAGGCTCAGCGCTGACAGCTCAGAGCTTGGAGCCTGCTTTGGATTCTGCGTCCCCCTTTCTCTTTCTGCCCCTCCCTCGTTCATGCTCTGTCTCTCAAAAATAAACATTAAAAAAAATATTAGAAAGAAGGGGCGGTGGGTGCTGAGTGAAGTCAGGAAGAACGGGACGGACAGGCGACCGCTGGATTTGCCAACCGACCGGTCGCTGCTCAAGCAGTGTCTTGAGGGTCACTATAGCGTCAGAGCACATGACACATGACAGAGAAGAAAAGAAAGAAAGAAGAGCAAGGCAATAAACTACCCGCGATCCAAGAACTGACGCTGAAATGAAGGGGAAAGTAAGACATTAACCAGAGAAAGAGTCAAATGAGGCATATTTTTCTTTCTAAAAGTCAGGAAAGGTACATATATTATATACATATATATACATATTTTACATACTTATACATATATATAATTTTTTAAGGCAGCTATTGTAGGTGCTGGCAGGAGAGGGAGGAACAAGGTCCCAGGTCCCAGAGGTATGATCAAGCATAATATGGTAATAAACAGCTCCTCTGGGCCAGGTGTTTTCCATAAGACCATGTTACCACCCCCCCATACAGAGGCTCAGAGAAGTTAAAGGCTCCCCTTGGGTCGGGGAGAAACAGAGTCTCGAAGTTATTCACCCCAAATCACACTGCTAGCGTGTGACAGAGCCAGGATTTAAACCCAGGTCATATGACTCCAAAGTGCCAACGCTTACTGACCCTACACCACAGACAGGAAGAAAAGCTGAGACTCCTGAAGAGGAGGAGTTATTTCTGCCAGCGCCGAGGAAAGGAAAAGACTTGGAAGAGATGTGTGTGCTTGAGATTTGTGTTTATTTAGAATTCTTCTCCTTCCCACTCACATGGAGAAGCATAGAAGCATATGGACTTTTAAAGTTGGCACGATTGAAAAAGCCTCGCTTTATACATAGAGGAAAACTTGAGCCAGAGAACTGAGCCGACCTTTCTGTAGCGAGAGAATTCGTTGGCTGTGGCCAAGAAAGTTACAGTTGAAGACCCAGGACAGTTGTGTGACCAACTGATTCACCCAACCCTCTACCCAGGTGGTTGCTTCGTGGAAGAAGCGATCCTCCCTTAATTCGGGAGAACGGAGGGGAAACAGTTTGCATATGTTGACAGGCTGTTTATTACAGTTACCGACTTGAGGCATTTTGTGGTGTCTTTTTCATCTATCAATATTTTCTGATAGGTGATTTCAAAGTAACTGCCTAAAGGACAGACCTTGTTTCTTTTTGCCGAACTTCCACACGCGGGGAACACGGAGAAAACCAAAAACAAACCAGAGCCCAGAGGGAAGTGTGTAGAGTTATGTTCAGGTCGCAAGTCAGGGCCAGAGACAGAAACTGAGAGCTGTGGTAAGTATCTGGGCAAACAGGACCCAAGGTCAGGACACAGGGAGCAGACCCTGCTGCCTCACCACAGTGCTAGCCCCAGAGGTCACACCAAAGGCAGTGGAGAAAACGCCAGGGTTCAAAGGCATCTAGCAAACCAGGAAAGCACTGAAAAAAACAGCTCTGAGCAGAAAGGAGGTAGCCGCCCGACCCCGCTTGCAAACTAACCTCTATATGCCCACAAATGCAATTTAACGAAAAAGGTTTTTTTAATGTTTATTTTTGAGACAGAGAGCATGAGTGGGAGAGGGTAGAGAAAGAGGGAAACAAGCTCCAGGCTGAAGCAGGCTCCAGGCTCTGAGCTATCAGCACAGAGCCCAACACGGGACTTGAACCCAGACTGTGAGATCATGACCTGAGCCCAAGTCAGATGCTTAACCTACTGAGCTACCCAGGCACCCCCACAAACGCAATTTTAAATCATCTAGAAGCCCTATTAAAACCAGTGAAAAGAAACAAGTGAAATCAAATTTAATATATTTTCTTTAACTAATATATCAGAATTACTATTATTTCAACTTGTAATCAATATGACCAATAGTTTAAATTCCTTTTGTCATGCTAACTCCTCAAGATCCAGGAATGTGCCTTGTACTAGTACATCTCAATCCAAACTAGCCCCTCTTTGAGTGCTCAGTGACCCATGTGGCTACTGGCCTTTGTGTCAATGAACACAGGGTTAGAGAAAACCATACTTAACATTCTGGCATTGACATATTTTGCCTATATCGTGTTTTTTTTTTCTTTTACCTTTCTTTCCTTTAAAACATGTTGAATTTGGGAAGGGCTGGGTTTTTTCTAAGTCTATATAATTTGAGAGATAGGGAACATGCACAAGTTGGGGAGGGGCAGAGAGCGAGAGGGAGAGAGCGAGAATCCCAAGTAGGCTCTGCACCATCGGCAAGGAGCTAGATGTAGGGCTTAAACTCACGAACCGTAAGGCTGTGACCAGAGCTGAAGTTAGATGCTTAGCCACATAACTGACTGAGCCACCCAGGCACCCCAGGGCTGGATTTTTAAGGAAGTGGGAGAAAACTTAGATCCTGAGAGTCTCTAGTTTGAAAATTTTTTTTAATGTTTATTTTGAGAGAGAGCATGCGTGAGCAGGGGAGAGACAGAGAAGGAGGGAGACACAGAATCCGAAGCAGGCTCCAGGCTCTGAGCTGTCAGCACAAAGCTGGACACGGGGCTCAAGCTCACGAACCATGAGATGGTGACCTGAGCTGAAGTCAGACGCTTAACAGCCACCCAGGCGCCCTTCTAGTTTGAAATTTTAAATGTTTCCATTATGGCTCTCCTAATCCATTTCCATCCTATCCTTGAGAGATGACTTCTTTTTTTTTTTTAAGCCCCATGGTGCAGGGAACTCCTTAGAAAGATAAAAAGACAGGAAATGTCATGCAGGTGGATACCTGCTACCAAGCATTCATTCCTTCTGTTCATTCACTTGTTCATATTCGTTCTTAACAGTTACTACACATCAACTATAGGTCAGGGACTGTGCCTGGGGTTAGTCTTCCAGGCATAGTCCCTGGCTTGTGAGAGAGACAGTTTAGCAGAAAACCCAGAGAAAACATTACAGTAAAATGTACTAAGTGTTGGGGCTCCTGGGTGGCTCAGTCGGTTAAGCATCCGACTTCGGCTCAGGTCACGATCTCGTAGTTTGTGAGTTCAAGCCCCGCGTCGGGCTCTGTGCTGATGGCTCGGAGCCTGGAGCCTGCTTCGGATTCTGTGTCTCCCTCTCTCTCTGCCCCTCCCCCACTCATGCTCTGTCTTTCTGTGTCTCAAAATAAAGAAACATTAAAAAAAAATTTTTTTTTGACGTAGTGAGCATTGTGATAGGGGAAGTATGAGGATCTGAGTGGCCGCCTGGGAGAATAATGGACTCCATCTCCGGAGATAAGGGAAGGCTTCAGGGGTGGAGGAAAGAAGGAAGATTGAAGGAACAACAGGTAAGCAACAGGGAGAAGGGAGGGCTGAAAAATGCTCGGGACTGAAAGAGCAGCTGTAGGGAAGGCCCAGAGGCCTTTTGTGGAACCGAAAGCGGTTCCCTGTGGCTGGGACCTCTGGGGTGAGAGGGGACACTGGCATCAGGCATTACTCCTTGGGGCTGTGCGGTTAATGGTGGGAGCTACGAGGCAGGATGTTGACAAATTGGGAATAGGCCGGCGCAAGACAGGAAGTACTCCTCCCTGAAAATATTCCTTCACCAGTTCAGTTCAAGTTCACTGGTTACACACTCAAATGGGTTAATGAGCTATTCTTTCTTTCTTCTTCTTTTTTTTTTACTCTTTGTTTTTTTCAATTCCGGTATAGTTAACATACAGTGTGATATTAATTTCAGGTGTGCAATAGAGTGATTCAATACTTTCATCCATCACTCAGTGCTCATCATGATACGGTACTCTTTTTCTTCTTTAAGTTTATTATTTACTTAGAGAGTGAACAGGGTAAGGGCAGAGAGAGGAGAGAGAGAATCACAAGCAGACTCCACATGGACAGTGTGGAGCCCAATGCGAGGCTTGAACTCACGAACTGTGAGATTACAATCTGAGCCAAAACCCAGAGTTGAACGCTTAACCAACTGAGCCATCTAAGCACCCCTCTTTTTTTTAATGTTTATTTATTTATTTGAGAGAGAGAGAGAGAAGGAGGGGGGGAGGAGCAGAGAGAGAGAGAGAGAAAGAGAATCTTAAGCAGGCTCTGTGCTGACAGTGCAGAGCCCGACACAGGACTCGATCTCACAAACCATGAGATCATGACCTGAGCAGAAATCAAGAGTTGGATACCTAACTGAGCCACACGATACACGTACTCTTAATCTCCTTAACTATTTCCCCCCCCCCTGCCACCCCCCTCCCCTCTGGTGACCACCCGTTTATTCTCTACAGTGAAGAGTCTGTTTTCTGGTGAGCTGTTCTTTATAAAAGCAAGAGTCTCTCGTACAGCGATTACTCTCTTTTCAGATTATGTCAGGCTATGAAGACTTCTTCTTGATTCAGAAAACTGAACACGGTTGAAGTTCCGTGTAATAGAAGTCATATAAAAGTGCGTATAAAATACAGGCGTGGAACAATGAACGGGTGTTAGCTCTGCCCCGGGGAGGTCTGGGTAGGCTTCCCACAACAGATGACACTTAAACAGGGTCTGGAAGAAGAAGAAGCATAGTCAGGCCTCCAAATGGACGGACGTTCTGATAATGACAACAGTATTTACTAAGTGTCAGGAACTATTTTTGTGGTTTACATTCTAAGCTTACTCTACCTCCAAAATAATAATAATAATAATAAAACACTAGATACTACCATCCCTGTTTACAGGTGAAGAAACTGAGGCACAGAGATGTAAAGACCCTCTAACGTGACTTGTCTAGAGTCACACTGTTTGGAAGGGGTATAGCATGGCTCCAGAGTTTACCTCATTAACCAACCCCCCCTCCCATCATATTTGAACATGCCTGGATTATAGGGTGAGGGATTAGCAAGGAACGTCAGATCAAACCGGTGAGGGAAGCAGTGGCCGCATCAGGCAGAGTTTCAGCAGCAGCCCCTTGAAGACAGGTTACATAGCAGCCTTTAGGTAAATGGTGTTTTTTTTTTTTATGACTTGAGTGCATATATAAATGATTGCTAATGATCATATTTTTGAATGTGGTTGCATTAAGAAAACATTATATCCAAATCCAGGTTTACACAAACCACATTTCCAGTGGTGAATCACGGCCTCAACAGATTCCCATAGGATCCTTTAAAACATCAAGAGGATGTAGGCAGGCCAGATCGAAGGACGCAGAGTGGGTCCCGCAGGACCAGCCAAGAGGGTCTCTGGCTTTGTGCAGGATAGAAAACAAACACAGGCCGGGAGGAAGTAAGAGCAGAGTTTACTGAATAGCGTAAATGACAGAGTATAGCAGACGAAGGTCTGGGAGAGGCAGGAAGGAAAGGAGAGGGAGTCTCTTCCTCGCTTGGGTTTAGGGGTTTAGATTGGAAAGGGGTCCGGGGCACATGTTCCTTCAGGAATCCAGGGAAGGGACCGCTCGAAGCCAAGTGCAGGTGGACAATAGGTGTTATTTCATAAATAACCGGAGGTAGGGGGTGTGGATGCCACCATGGGCTGAGGTTTGTTCGAAGCTAATGTCCTGGAACGTGTTTGGGATCCAGGCTTTTAGATGTTATCAGGCGTTTGGGGGCCTAGGACAAAACTCAGAAAATGATTAACTTTCTTGCTTCCCTCTCCGAGTGGGAACACAGCTTCTTTGGTTGATTCGGACGCAAGGTGAGATATAGAACATGAATAAATAGGGGCTAGCAGAAAAACAGCAGAGGGAGAGTCTTTCTAAACATGGAGTCCCTCTGGTTTCCCCATGATTAACTGTAAAACTGCAGAAGCTCCAAAGGCAGCTCATCAGCGACGGAGGAGGTGTGAGCCCTCCTTAGGCGAGAGGCTCAGGTCGTCCCCACACTCTCAAATCTTCACCCGCAGGACCTCCACAGTCACAACACACGCTCTCCTATCTGAGAACCAATAGAACAAACAGCAAGCTCCCTTTCCTCGTTTAGCCAGGGCACAATGGCCAAACAGGAAACTGGTGTCCCCCCACCCCCACCCCCACAGCATATACACGCCTACCAACTCAGAAGGCTGGCATTTCCTTCTCCCAGCTGCCCCAGCAGCTGTCCAGGACTTTTTAAAGAGAGCTCTCCAAAAGCCTCCCAGGGAGATGTGACTGACTCTAGTAAATCTCTCTGCATAGAAGGCACCTTTAATTCGGGGGAATGAGATTTCTTCCCAACAGCCCATGTTGCACAGAACCGCTGCATCTTTTAAAAACCAGGCTTTCTGATGTCCAGAGCCACCAAGCTGAAAGTCTCCTCTCTTCAGCCCCTGACTTGACCTAGAAGAGGCTGGCTGGGTGTGTCCTTCCAGCAAACCCAGAGAGATCCTTTCAGGAGGTGGCACCAGGGAAGAGCCAGGCCACACCGAAAAGTGTGGCCTGTGCACTGGTTTGTCTAGATACTCCCAGACCACTTCCTATCCTGACAGGGCTATACAGGAACCTTCTCCTTCCACCCACCATTTCCTTCATTGGGAAGGTCGAGGAGAAACTGGTAAGATCATGGTTATTTTGGGTGGTGGCCTTGGAGGGGGGCTCAATCAGTTGAGCGTCCGACCTCGGCTCAGGTCACAATCTCACGGTTTGTGGGTCGGAGCCCCACGTCGGGCTCTGTGCTGACATCTCGGAGCCTGGAGCCTGCTTCGGATTCTGTGTCTCCTTCTCTCTCTGCCCCTTCCCCACTCATGCTCTCTGTCTCTCAAAAATGAATAAACGTTAAAAAAAAAAATTTGTTTAAAGAAAAGTTTGCTGTTACAGAGCAAAGAGAACAATCAGTAATTACACCCAACGACAGAGATTTTACAACATAATGTAGAACAAAAGCTGGAAGTAAAAGATTCCATTTATACAAAGTTCAAGGGGCACCTGGTGGCTCAGTCGGTTAAGCATCCACTTCAGCTCAGGTCACAATCTCACGGTTTGTGGGTCGAGCCCCACGTCGGGCTCTGTGCTGACAGCTCGGAGCCTGGAGCCTGCTTCGGATTCTGTGTCTCCTGCTCTCTCTGCCCCTCTCCCATTCATGCTGTCCTCTCTCTCTCTCCTCAAAAATAATACACATTAAAAAAAAGAGAGAGAGTTAACTTGGGGCACATAGCTGGCTCAGATGGAAGACCATGAGACTCTTGATCTCAGGGTTGTGAGTTCAAGCCCCACTTTTGGTACAGAGATTACTTAAATAAATAAATACAATAAACTAAAAAAAAAAAAGAAGACTTAACTCATTGGCCCAAATCACACAGCTAGTGAGGGGTTGATCTGTGATTTAAAAGCCAGGTGGGTCTAACTCAACTTCTATAAGAAGATGTTTCCTTCAGGCAGGCCGGCAGGCTATATATGAAAGAAAATACCGGCCATGCCCTTGTGATTGATGGGGTCTTAAAAGACTTTTATGTTGGGAAGATGTGCAGCCCAGTGAGGAGCGAACATAGCATGTCAGAGTCCCTCATTTGGAAAATTTAATGCCTTAGGCTTTATGTCTTCATCTCCTCTGGAATCATCTGTCCTAAATATCTGAATCATTTTCATAAGACACACTGTTTCCACTGTAACACTGCAGGGAAACTTCATGAAGCGTTTCCATACCCACCCAGTTTATATTATTCTGTCTAGGTCCTGTTCCTCCTTACCGATTCTTTTCATCCCAATTACTTGTTGCTCAGTCTGTCTGAGCAACAGACTCAAGACCGTAAGCTCCCAGGAAGAAAGCGCCCCACACCTAACCCCATTTCTGGTTTGTGATGGACATTATGTTTCCCCTTCCACGTGTGATGCCGGCCCAACTGTGGCCCAGTTGAAAGTCTCCTTTGACCAAAGCAGTGTCTGAAAGATCCTTTCTCCTCTCTGACTTTCTATAGAATGTATAGGCTGACCGTTATGCTTAACTTTTTGTTTCCTTTCTTTTTTTTTAAATCTTTATATTTATTTTTGAGAGAGAGAGAGAGAGAGAGAGAGAGAGAGAGAGAGAGAGAGAGCATGCACACAAGCAGGGAAGGGGCAAAAAGACAGGCAGAAAGACACAGAATCCTAAAGCAGGGCTCCAGGCTCTGAGCTGTCAGCACAGAGCCCGACATGGGGCTCGGACCCACGACCCGTGAGATCATGACCTGAGCCAAAGTCAAACGCTTAAACGGACTGAGCCACCCAGGGGCCCCTTGTTTCCTTTCTTAAAGATACCTTTTATTTTTAACCTTTTTTTTTTTTCCTGCTGCAAATGATACTGAAAGTTCTTCAAGACTAGGACTATGTCTTCTGCTTTTCACTTTAATAAACCCTCTTTCAGCCTTGAGCACATGTTGTGAGCCAACATCCCCATCTATCTGAGGGAAGGTGATCTTATCCTTAGAGTCTGGCTTGATCCATCTGTCTCTGGGTGAGCTGAGCCTCCCGGCCTTAACATCTCCATTCATCATTTGACAATTCTTTTGTGTGTTATTTCGCGTAATATTCTGGGGGTAAAAAGATAGGTTAGAAGGCCCTTGCCCCCAGGAAACTCATGGTCTGGTGAGAGCGACAGGTACATAATTAGATGGTGAGTATGCAGGTAGAAGTGCCATGAAGGCTTCCGGGAGGACATGATGCACGAGCTCAACTTGAAAGGCGAGGAGGAATAAAAAGTGTTGGGTGAGATAGAAGACTTTCAGGGGGAGGAAGCCGAGGACACAAAAGCAAGAGTATGCAGCATTCGGGGAAGTGCATACTCTCAATTGGGAGGAGAGTGAGACCAGAGGGAAAGGTAGGCAGGGGCCAGAGCACAAAGTCCCTTTGTAGCATGCTAAGGAATTTGACCATATCCTGAAAGTCAGGAAGATCTACTGAAAGGTTTTATGTGAGGAAGTAACATCATCAAACTTACTGTTTGAATAAAGGACCCTGGCTGCAGTGTGGAGAAGAGATTGGAGTGAGGCAAGACAGGGGGGCAAGACTTCAGGCTGAAAGACTGGTTAGGGGGTTCATCGCAACCGTCAGACGAGTAGAATGAACCAAGGTAGTGACAGTGGAGTTGGAGAAAGTGGATGAATAAGAGAGATATTCAGAAAGTAGAATAACAAGATTGGTGACTAACTGGATTTGGCAAGTGAGTGAGAAGAAGAATCAAGGATGACAATTAGATTTCTTACTTTTGTGATTGGGTGGTGCCCAGAACAGTCTTTTTTTTTTTAATGTTTATTTATTTTTGAGAGAGAGAGAGGAGACAGAGAGCACGAGCTAGGGAGGGGCAGAGAGAGAGAGAGAGACACAGAATCTGCAGCACGCTTCAGGCTCTGAGCTGTCAGCACAGAGCCCAACGTGGGGCTCGAACTTATAAACTGCGAGATCATGACCTGAGCCGAAGCCAGATGCTTAACCTCCTGAGCCACCCAGGTGCCCCAAGAACAGGTCTTTTGTGGGAGAGTAGTGAGGATGGGAAGATGTGACATTTGGTACACAGTGAGTTTGAAGTGTATGTTGGACACCCAAGTGCAGATGTCCAGAAGCAAGTTGACATAAAAGTTGACATCCAGGAGGAGATCAGAGCTATGGATAGTGGAGAAGTGAATTGCATAGAGAAGGTAATTGGAGTCATGAAAACAGATAAATCACCCAGAGGCGTCGTAGGCTGAGAAGTGGTGCAGGATTTCACCGTCGAAGGAGTAAGCTAAAGAGTCCTGAAGGAGACGAGAACACAAGCCAGAGGGGCAGGAGGCAAACTGAACGGGGGACCCACAGGCCGAAAGGCATCTTAAAAGGTTATTTTATGCGTTCAGATCCCAGGATGGGGGCAGAAACCAGGTTTCAGGTGATGAAGAAGAATATAGATGAGGAAAGGATATGTGTATCCTTTGAAATTCATCAAGCTGTATGCACCGACTGTTTCACGTTTACTATAGGTAAGTTATACCTCCATAAAGCATTCGGCCTAAAAGTCTTTAAGATATATGTGAACATGAGCATATACTAGGAAAATAGAAGTTAAGGGGAAGAATTGAGGGAGAGAAGGAGTGATTAAGGGGAAAAGTTTTGAGAGGTGGAAGAGATAAACTCTTGGCCGGTGGAAGATTAGCTTTAGACAGGAGGAGGGATGCCTCTTTCACTGACAGAGAAAGAGGAGGAAGGGGTGTTTACAGAAGCAGAGAAGTTGGATAGGGAGTATGTTAGGAAGTCGAGTTTCTCTGTAATACTTTCTTTTCCTGCATGAAACTGGACTCCAGATGTGATGGTTTAAAAAATATGCCCACAAATTCTTTGATACTCTTCCCTTCAAAGTAGAACTTAATTCCCCTTCCTTTGGGTCTGTACTGGACTCCTGAATAGGGAAGAAATGATGCTATGTCACTTCAGAGATTAGGCTACAAAAAAACCACTGACTTTTGTTTTGATAGAGCAACCAACCATCCTGCTTTACCTGGGACCAAAGATGCAGGAATTTCAATGCAAAATCAGGATGCGTTGGTGATCCTGTCTTGAGCTGGTTCTTTCTCTCTTAGATCATTTGCTCTGATGGAAGCCAGCTGCCATGTTGCAGCTGCCCTAAAGAGAGGTCCCCCATGGCAAGAAGCTGAGGGAGATCTCGAGTCAACAGCCAGCTGGGAACTGGGGCTTCAATCCAATAACCCAAGAACAATTGAGACCTACCAACAGCCACAGGATGGAGCTTGGCAGCAGAACGTTCTTCAGTTAAGCCTTCAGAAGAGACTGCAGTCCCTCTGGACGGTTTGACTATAACTTCATGAGAGACTTTGAGTCCAAACCACCCAACCATGATGGCCCCAAATTTCTGACCCATAGAAATTGTGAGATATTTGTTGTAATTTTCTTTTTAAAAAAAAATTTTTTTTAACGTTTATTTATTTTTGAGACAGAGAGAGACAGAGCATGAACGGGGATGGTCAGAGAGAGGGAGACACAGAATCTGAAACAGGCTCCAGGCTCTGAGCTGTCAGCACAGAGCCCGATGCGGGGCTCGAACTCACGGACCGCGAGATCGTGACCTGGGCCGAAGTCAGCCGCTTAACCGACTGAACCACCCAGGCGCCCTGTTGTGTTAATTTTCTAAGTTTGGGGGGTAATTTGTTATGCAGAAATAGACAACTAATTCATCAGATCACTGACAATGAGGGGGAAATAATGAGAAAGGTTTCCAGGTCCTAGCATGGTTGGATGACTTTCTCCCAGCAGCCCTCGACAAACTCCACACAACGTGCTCATCCACTTTCTATACCATCGATATTATGCAATGTCAACAGTATCTTTTTCCCCCAATGATATCTTTTGATAAAGGAATTTTGCCAAAGCTTATTTAGCTTTCTTACCAAGCAAATTTATCATTATTAACATTATGACTGACTGTCAAAGCTTCTTAGAGCCAGAATGTGACTGTTTTGGCTTTAAAAAATACAACCTTTTAAAGGATGCCTTTATAGTTTTGACCACTTCTCCTTATGTTTAGGGGAAAATGTTATCAATGTCATTAGGAAGCACTATTCTGTGAGCTCTTCTTCCAGAAAAATTTTGTTTTGATTATCAGATTGGCCACTGAGGTTTTCTTAACAATGGCACTACAGGGCACCTGGGTGGCTCAGTTGGTTGAGCGGCCGACTTCAGCTCAGGTCATGATCTCATAGCTCGTGGGTTCGAGCCCTGCCTCGGGCTCTGTGCTTGACAGCTCAGAACCTGGAGCCTTCTTCGGATTCTTTGTCTCCCTCTCTCTCTGCCCCTGTCCTGCTCATGCTCTGTCTCTGTCTCTCTGTCTCTCAAAAATGAATAAACATTAAGAAAATTTTTTAAAAAATAAGTAAGTAAATATTTAAAAAAAAAATTTTAATGGCACTATGACTTCAATTGGCTTTGGTGCCACTATTGACCAAGGTTTATAGCATAATATACTGGGAACCAGGGCAAAATAGATTACCAGTTTAATAAAACATATGTCTTAGAGGTTTATCATATTTCTTATTAGCAATTTTCCCATTAAGCTACTCATCATAATTCATCATGTTTGTGGATTACCCAATCCCAGCATAGACCGAGTCACGCTGTGTATTTATTTGCACTGGATTCCTGGTTAATGTTTCACTTACAACGTTCTTTTCCCCCCCGAGTTTAAAAGTATTCAGCATACTGATTTAATTAACTTTCAGCTAACTAATTGAATTCCTGAATTGTATTACTGATCTACTTTTGTGAATTAAAATACAACATAAACACAATACATTTCAATTTAACACATAAACAATAACACATATGTGGAAACAACATGTCCACACCTACTAATTGCACATTAGCTGAGACAAACTGTAGAGCTAACACAACCTAAACCTTAAGAGCAAAAATGATTATTGAGAGTATAACAGGATTTCTGAGAAAATCATACTTAACATGACATCTAAAGTTTGTGAAATAGGTGTGAATAAAGCTTCTCATCCCAATAAAATAGCCTGTAGACAACTTAATGGGTCCCTGGGTCCAGAGACCACATATTGGAAGAAGGCTGATAGATGGGGAAGAATATATATATATATATATATATATATATATATATATATATATATTGCAGAGTCACGTGACCAGAGGACTCATTGAAATACAAAAATGTAAATGGATGAAAAGGCGAAAAATTGAAAGGAAATGTAACAGTGTGCATCCCATTTATGTAAAAAAGTGAGTGTAAATTTTAAGTACATAGGAAGAAAGCACTGGAAGGAAAAATTGTATACAGTGATCAGCCTAGGGGAGGGGAGGGGCTAGGAGAGCAAAGGGAACCTTCATGTTCTACTCTCTATATGCGTATCTTTTTTTTAATGTTTATTATTTATTTTTGAGAGAGAGAGAGAGAGGAAGAATGCTCATCAGGCCCTGCACTGTCAGCACAGAGCCTGCCACGGGGCTTGAACCCACGATCCATGAAATCATGACCTGAGCCAAAATCAGGAGTCGGACTTATAACCAGCTGAGCCACCCGGTGCCCCATGTATGCCTCTTATTAATTTCAAATTGTGGTCAATACACACAACACAAATTTACTAAACTACCTTTAAGTATAGAGTTCAACAGCGTTAAGTAGATTCACATTGTTTGTGCAACCAATCTCTAGAACTCTATCATCTGAAAAAGTTGAAACTCTTTACCAATTAAATAGCAACTTCCAAT
The DNA here is from genome assembly GCF_007474595.2 of Lynx canadensis. Lineage (NCBI taxonomy): Eukaryota > Metazoa > Chordata > Mammalia > Carnivora > Felidae > Lynx > Lynx canadensis. Next base: position 4,559,683 of record NC_044308.2, read on the forward strand.
TTCCTTCTTCCCCCAACCCCTGGTGACCATTTTTCCACTTTCTGTCCTCTATGAATTTGACTATTCTAGCTCCCTCCGTATAAGTGGTATCATTTCAATATTTGTCCATTTGTATCTGGTTTATTTCACTTAACATAATGTCTTCAAGGTTCATTCATGTTGTAGCCTTTATCAGAAATTCATTTCTTTTTAGCCTGAATGATATTCCATTGCATGTTTAATTCCACATTTTGTTCATTCATTCAGTAAATCATTCATGGACACATTAGGTTGCTTCCACCTTTTGGGTGTTGTGAATAGTGCTCCTCTGAACACAGGCGTGCAAATACCTCTTCAAGACCCTTTCAGTTCTTTTCGGTATGTACCCAGAAGTGGGATGGCTGGAATTGCCTGTCTTGTTCTGATCTTTTATGATGAGAATGTACTCGTGTATTATTCATATAGTTCAAACATACAGAGAAATGAAAAAGAAGTCACCACCAGAGTGTGATTTATGGGCATACAAGGTTTCAGAGGTAGAGTAGTACCTGAACGTGGGCCCACGTACAAATTGTGTATATCCAACAATGACGTCTTAGGCTTGCTCAAATTTCCTCTGTGGTAAGAGAGCACCTACAGAGCCAGCTAACCCAGTTCCTTAAGCTATGGGCAGAGTTGGAAAAAACCAAACTGGATTATTCAAATGTATTTTTCAGTTTCCTGCCCTACACCTTTATTGCCTCAATTCCCTCCACTGGTATATCCTTCACCTGCCAACTGACCCAAATGTCCTCTCCCTTCTGAGGCTCCTTTTAACCTCCCCAACGAAATTGACTCTTGCTACATCTGAAGCCCCACAGGGCTTGTGCCTCTCTTAGGGCTCTTTTCTTCACAACACAAAGATTAAGTGAGGCTCATACCATTAAAATGGTTATAGAGCCTCATCTTTCGACTTGAATTCAACATTCACAAGCGTAGGCCAAACACTGTATTAGCCAGAATTTAAGTTAGAATCCATAGTCAACATTATTGACAATACTTAATAAGTATTTGCTAGGAGTTTGGCACTATTATGCAGTCCCTGCCCTCATGGGGTTTATGTTATTTTCTTCACAGGGCTTTCCTATTTTGGAAAAATCGGAAATTCATTTTCAACTCAACAAGTATGGGGTGCCTAAGGGCAGCAGTTGGAGATGACACATGTACACATCCATACATTTTAAATTCAACAAATATTTACTGGGTATCTAATACGTGCCAGGTTGTACGTTCGCCACTGGGAATTTAACAATGAACAAATCATCAATATGCTTTTCTTTCTTTTTCTTTCTCATAACAGCTTTATTGTAGTATAACTCAGACACCATACAGTACCCCAATTGAAGTGTACAATTCAGTGGTTTTAGTGTATTCACAAAGTAGTACAATTATCACCAGTATTTTCAACACCCTTCAAAAGAAACCCCTAACCAGTAGCAATCACTCCCCATTTCTCCCAACCCTCAGCAACCATTTCATTCTCTCTCTCTATTTTTGCCTATTCGGGACATTTTGTGTAAATGGAATCATACAGTTCACGGTCTTTTGTGACTTTTTTCACTAGCCTAACATTATCAAGGTTCATCTGTGTTGCTGTGTTTCTCTTTACTGACAATAATATTCTATTTTATGGCTAGACCACATTTTGCTTATCCCTTCATTGGTTAACGCATATTTGGGTTATTTGCACTTTTTGGTTTTTAATGAATATGCTGTCACGAGCATTCGTGTACAAGTTTTTGTGTGGACATATGTTTTCAATTCTCTTGGATATATACCCAGGCGTGGACCTGCTGGTGAGTATGGTTAATGTAATAATTCTATAGTTCCTCCTTTGAGGAACTACCAGTCTATCTTCCAAAATGGCTGTCCCATTTCACATTCCCACTAGCAGCCTATGAGGCTTCCATTCGCCCCTAACTTGCTATTATCGTTTCATTATAGCCATCCTCCAAAATATTAACTTTTATCATGAGATCATCTTCGATGCATAGAATTGCAAAGATAGTGCAAAGTAGATCCTCACTCAGGTTCCCCTAATGTGAGATCACCAATCTTTTGGAAAAGATAGAAATAATAGTTAAGAGGGCCAGCTCTGCCCCTTCTCGTCCTAGGTGCAGATCAGCAGCTTGGACAAGTCAAGGCAAACTTTGTACAGAGTCAGGGTCAGCGAGAAGAGGGTCACATTCAGGTGCCCACGGTAACAAAAGCAGGAGGCAGAGCTCAAGGAGCCAGCAGATCCTGTTAACGGGGTCACGTTCGGGGCGGGGAGACCGGGAGCAAGGGGCTTCCTGACACCCCGCACGCCTGGTGGTCTCATCACACTGTAGCACGCTTTGGTTGTTTTCTCTTGCACCAAGTCTTTTGAACTCCGGAGAGCTTGAGGCCGTGCTTTGAAGGGCTCTCATATCCTCCGCCCTTACCCGTAAAGCACTTAAACGAAACCACCTCGGGCCGCCACCTCCCGTATGCGGGAGACCGACCTCGCACACCGGCGCCCCAGAGACGGCAAGCCTGGCCACAAGTCCAGGTGCCACACCCAGACCCGTGGCCCGGCTGCAGCCGCCGGCCACTCAAGGGCCGCCCGCCGGCCCCCGGACGCCGGAGCCCGGCTTCCGATTGGCCAGGCGTGCACGAGAGCCCGCCCTCCGGAGGTTGCTGGGAGGCCTCTCGGCTCCCCCGGGTCGCCGCCTCCGCTAGGGGCCGGTAGCTAAGTGCGGGCACAGGGCTCCGGTAGGTTCTGTGCAGGCGAGGTCGGGCGTGGGAGAGCCCTGTTACCGCCACACCAGGCCGGGAGGCTACATTAGGAGAGACGAGAGTCCCTTTGTCTGCTCTCCGCAGCGACGCGCCGGGCGCGGGGAGGGAGCGCCGGTTCCCGCCCCGGAAGCGGAAGTGCGGACGCCTCGGGGTCCCGTCCAGTGCGAGCCCGGCCGGTGCGCCAGCCATTCCGCCCGCCGGTCACGTCGCGCCCTCTCCGCTGCCCGTTTCCCCCGCTCGACGGCCTCGCCATGCTGTCTCTAGATTTTTTGGACGATGTGCGGCGAATGAACAAGCGGCAGGTGAGGATGGCCTCCCACTCTTTCCTGGGGCTCCCCTCTTCTCTCTGACGCTGCCACTGCGGGGCCGGGCGGACCTCTGGCCCCCAGTGAGAGGGCCTGAGGAGGTCTGACGCCTGGATCATTCCTTCTCTTGGTGGAGCGTGTGGCCAGAGGTCGCTTTGTCCGCCCCCTATTTTTAGCCCCTGGCTGCGTCCTGGGCCTGCTAGGGGCGAAGCGGGAAGCCGGGGCTTCACGTTCCATTCCTGCTATCGAGGCAGGAGAGCGGGTGGAAACCGCAGGGCGCTAAGTGGGAGTTGGGGTTGCCTGTTATTTTAGACTTGGGAAGGGCGGCAAACTCGTGTTTTCTCTGCGATCGCAGCGACTCCCGGTCAATTCCGGCGACTGGGTTTAGCAGTTCAGTGCTGCTCCTGGCTTCTGGAATGCTCGGAGGGCGGCTGTAGGCCCCCCAAGAGCCGTTTGGCTGCTCTCAGCCCGAGGCAACCCTCCTGCTGCAGCCGGACCCCAGCAGGCTGCAGGGCCTTTCCCTGGAGCGCCTCTGAGCTCAGAGTTGGAGCAACAGTAATACTTGCCCTTGAGTCCTCTTAGCAGTAAGGTGGCAGCTCTCAGAATCCTCGGATTTGCTGCCCAATAGTAGTGGCACAGGGATCTTGAAATTGAGATCTTGTGATTTTGTCCCTTAAAACCTTACTCCATCTTGAACTTCTAGACCTTTTGCCAGATGGTCCTGGCAACACTGTTGTAATTAGTCATTAGGAAGGGTCGCTCCTTTTTGTCTTCTGCACGAAGTGTGTTTGTAGAGACTAGTTTTGCTTGCCTTGGACCTTTTTTAAATGGTATTTCGCTTTTAAGAATTTAACGTGTCACTATTTTTTTTTAACTTTTAAAAATGTTTATTTATTTATTTATTTTGAAAGAGAGCGGAGTGGGGGTGGGGCAGAGAGAGGGAGAGAGAGAGATCCCAAGCAGGCTCCGTGCCGTCAGCGCAGAGCGGAATGTGGGGCTCGAACCCACAGACGGGGAGATCCTGACCCCAGCCGAAATCAAGAGTTGGTCCCTTAACGGACTGAACCACCCAGGCGCCCCTAACGTGTCACTGTTAAAGATGCTCTTTTGGACTTGTATTCTACAGTATTCATAGTTAACCGTCTAAGGAAGTGGATATGTACCCTTCGCTTAGTCCGCTTCAGACTTTTCCTAGCTCAGTGTCACCTCTTAAACACGTTTCCTAATTCCCTCAGTCATAATTGATCATTCTTTCCAAGTTGCACGAAGTGCTGGTCTTTATGGTAACACTTCAGGGTCTCACTTGTACAGTGCTGTCTTCTTCATATCTGGATTTCTAGGTGCCATAGACATTTCTCCGGAGAAATACTTAGTTTGGACCTCCTGGTTTTTGTTTTGTTTTGTTTTTGTTTTTGTTTTGACTTATGCCAGGGAATCAGACGCAAAGGTCAGTGAGACAGACAATGGCTTCGAGGAGCATAAGTGTGTAGAAATGACTAAGGCAAATAATAACTATTTTGCACTCTTGCTGTGTGTGTGATGTGTTTATTTACCGGAGAGGTAGGTAATGTCACTCCCATACTGCAGATGAAGAAAATGAGCAAACTCCCAGAGGTTGTTGGGGGGACGTGGCAAGGACTGAATGGCATGGCAGTGGGGCGAGGGCAAGTAATGAAATGAGGCTTTACCTGTACATGATATCTGGGGAAAAAAATTGACAGTGACTCTAGATACTGAGAGCTAATCGGACGAAAAGGGTAACTCGAAGTTTGGTTCTTCTCTTCTAAAATTGCTGTCATTTGCATAACTTTCCACTTATCCTTAAATATCATCAAATGTCTGGTTAATTTGTTTGAGTTGTCATTGTTCTTTTTTCTTATCAGGTTCATAGAGGAATACTTAGTGCAATAAATTTCATCCATTTAATTTTTTTTTTTTTTACATTTATTTATTTTTGAGAGCCAGAGAGAGATAGCATGAGCAGGGGAGGGGCAGAGAGAGAGGGAGACACAGAACGAGAAGCAGGCTCTAGGCTCCGAGCTGTCTGCACAGAGCCTGATGTGGGGATCGAACCCACGAACCGTGAGATCATGACCTGAGCCGAAGTCGGACGCTTAGCCACCTGAGCCACGCAGGCACCCCAAATTTCATCCATTTAAAGTGTACTGTTTGATAAACTTCCAGTTAACTACGCCCATCACAGTCAAGATAACTGAACATTTCTATCACCCACAAGATCCCCTGTGCCCCTTTCTGTTTCGTCTGTTAGCAGCTGGCAACTGCTGATTTGCTTTTTGTTAGTATAGATGGACTTGCATTGTGTTTTTATTTTATTTTTATTTTTAATTTTGGACTTGCAGTTTATATTCTTTTGAGCTTTGAGTTTTGATTTTTTAACAACTTACTCAAGACTTTTGTTTGTTATATGTAATGCAGTTTTTTTGGTCAGCCTCACAGTTGCCAGAAGTAAAGTGTTTACCTTCCCTGACTCCTATACATTGTTGCCAGATTAAAGGCCTCTCTCCTGCCCTCAGACCTTCAGCTCCTCATTGCCTTGTAGGTAGTGGCCTAGACCTTTAGAATGGCATTTGCAGTAAGCCACAGTTGTGTTACAGTCACTGTTTCTCACCGCTTCAGTTTACTTTTTCTACTTGTCTCGTCATTGTCTCTGAACATTGTCCCATTCAAACCTTATGTACTCTGCTGCCTTAAAACTCCTCTTGTATTCTTTCCGAGTCCTTGTGGACTGGCCCAGAACATTCAGTGATCTCTACAGCCCTGTTAGCAGTTATATACTATTTTATTTGTCTTCTTCCCTTTGGAGTATGGCTCCTTTACAGAAGTATCAGATCGCTGTTTTCCTGCAGCTTTTCTTAATCCATGAAGACCCGATCAATAGAGTTTGACTGTTTCTGCGGTGTAAATACACCCAACATGGCTGATTTCATGCTACCAACATGACATCTCTCAATGTGGAATTAAGAAGAGCTGTGGTAGCAGGCACCTGTTATTTCCACTTTACAGATAAAATAGAAAAACGTAATCTCAAGAACACAGATAACGAGGGGAAGAACAAACATAGATAACGAGGGGATGCCTGGGTGGTTCAGTAAGTAGGTTGAGCTTCATGCTCTCGGTTTCAGTTCAGGTCATGATCTCACAGTTCATGGGTTCGTCGGGCTCTGTGCTGATAGCATGAAACCTGCTGGGGATTCTCTCTTTCCCTCTGTCTCCACCCATCCCCTGCTTGCTCTCTAGCTCTTTCTCTAAATAAATAAATAAATAAATAAGTAAATAAATAAACAAACAAACATTTTAAAAAAGGACATAGATAATGATAAAATGTAGTAAAATAGTCGGGAACTGATGGATTTAGATTATTTCTTTGTTGTTGTTTTTTTAAAATTGAATTTAATTGTACTGATTTTCAATAACACTGTGCTTGACACCCAGCTTGCAAAACTCCTGAAAAGTTAGCAAATTGGCTCCAGCACACTGCTGGTATAGGTTAGGTTTTTTATTTTAGTTTTTAGTTTTTAAATTTTTATTTAGTTTTGAGAGTGTGGGTGAGTGGGGGAGGGGCAGAGAGAAAGGGAGACAGAGGATCTGAAGGGAGCTCCAGGATGACAGCAGAGAGCCCGATGTGAGGTTTGAACCCACAGACCATGAGACCATGACCTGAGCTGAAGTCTGACACTTAACTGACTGAGCCACCCAGGTGCCCCAGTTTTTTTTTTGTTTCTTAAATGATTTTATCTTTAAGTAATCACACCCATGGTGGGGCTCAGATAAGTTCGAATGCTGTATCAACTGAGCCAGCCAGGTGACCCTGGATATAGGTTCGTTTTTTGATACCCATTGAGATGGCCTTTATGTCCAGAAAGGCCTCTTTAAAATTATCTTTTATTTTAAAAAATAATGTTCAGCTTGTAAAAGCTAAAACTTTAAAACTGAGTTCTTAAGCTTCTAGAGTGAGTGTACAAATCTTATTTAAAGGCTAGGAAATTAAAAAAATAAATAAATTCTAGGAAATTTTAACAGACATTTTTAAGGCCCTTTGAATAGTTGGGCTAATTTACAAACAAACACCTTAAAAATATTATAAATTTAAAAATTTCTTTTGTAAAGGGTGCCTGAATGGCTCAGTTGGTTGAGCATTCGACTCTTGGTTTCAGCTCAGGCCCTTATCTCATGGGTTGTGGGTTCAAGCCCCACATCGGGCTCTGTGCTGCCAGTGTGGAGCCTTCTTGGGACTCTCTCCCTCTCTGTCTGCCCCTTCCTCTCTTATGCTTCTGCACGCACGCTCTCTCCCAAAATAAGTAAGTAAACTTTAAAATTTTCCTTTTTAAGAACATCATTCAGCAAACATCACTGCATACTTATATCATTTGTATATGTCTGGGACTACTTAAGTTCTCTGAAATGTTTCAACACTGTGTAAATAGTAAGCTTTCTGCTTAAAATCATAAATCTGCAACAATTGATTATATATTACAAATTGAAACTACAAACCTGACCTATTTCTTTAATGGGCCAAGTTCTTTTAAATTTTATAAATACTTAAAATACCAAATATGCACAGAGTTTTTAACATAAAAATATTAACACTATACATAATTTCTTTTAAGAATTTTTGTTCTTAATTATAAATTTTACTGGGGTCAAAAGTTGTTTACCCACTAAGAAAAGAAGTATGTCATGCCAAGTAGTTTTCATGCTACTTTCACATGTAAAATTTGAGATTGTCCCTGTTTGCCAAGAATTCTTAATGACCAGAGGGTATTGGCCAGGATGTGACTAGATCCATATTTGAGCCCTGATGGGATTGGTCCAACTTCCACAGAATTTGCTTATTAGCTCCTCCTTAGGCCTCTTACATTACTCGGTTTGAGTTTTGCATTTCTTTGGGTTTTAATTATCTGTATGTCTTCTTGCCTAAATCTAAAGATCTTAGGACTTGGCAGAATCCTTGTCTTTTTATTTCTTCTTATCTCTTAGGATCACTCAGCTCCTAATGGCTGTGGTAAGGATATCTGATTGAACTCTAGATACCTGTGATGATTTTTGTTTAAATGAATTGGTCCCCCAGTGAGGCACACAGAAGCCAAGGAGATTTTTCTTAGTCTTCGACCTAATATCAGTAAGTGTGCAGCAAATAGGAGGTACATATAGCACAGAGAACGGATCTATCCAGATTTTTGAAAACTCATATAGTCTTGTTTAGGATGAGGAAAATGTTACTGACAAGGTGTCCACATTCAGTAGTTAGTTGCCAAGTTTCAGTGTAGAAATACTAACATCAGGGGCACCTGGGTGATTTAGTCAGTTAAGCATCCGACTTCGGCTCAGGTTGTAATCTTGTTCGTGGGTTTGAGCCCCATGTCAGGCTCTGGGCCGACAGCTCAGAGCCTGGAGCCTGCTTCGGATTCTGTGTCTCCCTCTCTGCCCCTCCCCTGCTTGTGCTCGCTCTCTCTCTCTCTCTCTCTCTCTCTCTCTCTCAAAAACAAATACTAAAAAAAAATTAAAACTGAGACATGGTGAATCAGCGAGATGTCACTAGCCAGCACTGTTACGGGTGGACAAATCCAAGCTTTCCATGGCATCCGCGGCTGGAGTCCACATCTGGTTGATGGATTGGGACCACACCAAAGGAGAGTAGATGCAGTGTGTGGAAAGCTGTTGCTTCTCCAGCTAGGCTCTGTTGGTCACCCAGAAGAGCTAGACATGGAACAGAAGAGAGCAAGGACAGACTGCATCCAGCCAGGCCTTTGATTTCTCGCCGCCTCTAACCACAGCGACCTCCAGCATAATAGCAGGTCCGTCCTTTTGACCTTCTAGATCTTGGGCACATTTCTCTTTTTGGCCAACTTTAACCCAGAACCCTAGAGAGAGGGGATTTGGGAGTGCCTAGTTGTAGCTTATCCAGGTTGGCAAAGTGCAAAATTACTGTAGTCAACTCGGCAACTATACACACATCTTCTAATTGTATTTAATTTTTTTTAATGTTTATTGATTTTAGGGCGGGGGGGAGGTGGGAGGGGTAGAAAGAGAAAGCGAGACAGAGGATCCAAAGGGGACTCTGCACTGACAGCAGAGAGTCTGCTGTGGGGCTCTGACTCATGAGCTGTGAGATCATGACCTGAGCCGAAGTTGGACATTTAACCCACTGAGCCATCCAGGCACCCTTGTATTTAATTTTTCAAATAAAACAAAATTATGCTTCTGTCTACTATGTAGCTATCCTTTGTTTTTGTAATTGTTCATGTGGTTGTAGCTGTATTCTTTCTTCCATTAGCCATTCCATAGTCCTTCTGCTCTCAGCCACAACCCAAGTTGGTCATAGTTTCTTGCCTGGTGGAGTGACCCAAACTTCATTACTAAAGGGTTAATGTCAAGAGTAGTCCTGCCTGAATTGGATTGTCGTGGTTTTCACTAACTTTTATCACAGAGCATAAGAGAACTTAGAGAACTTCTTTGTATAGTCCAGGATTCTATATATAGTCCAATTATACTCACTTCCCTCATTATGTAGAAACAACCCTATCTTCTTCTGAACGTCAGGATCAGTCACCCTTGCCAATAAGTAACCCTCTATTCTTTGCATTTTGGTTCACTGGCATGAGGAGCCCAAAGTGGCCAGGTAGTGCTCTCAACTTCCGGTTTCATGGAATCATCGTGTCCCCTGATGGAAGGATATCTCGTGTGAAAATGAAAATGTCTAAGCCAGCAGAATCCAAAGTTGTGAGAATGGAAAACAGAAATTTCACTAGCAGATTGTTAGGGGTAGTAGTGAGAGCTCACTCCCATTCTCATCCTTTTATTCTGGACGAATGAGTAGTACCTATAGAAGAAATAATCTCATATATTGGTTGCTGATTCAGAGCATGTACCACATACGGGAAGGCAGTAGACATTATCCCAGCCCCACAGAGTGTTGCGGGTGACTAACTGGTGCGCTAAGGCCATCTGTGTCACTCGGAAGATAGAAACCATACCAGTAACTGAACAGGGAAAAGTTTAATATGAAGAATTGTTAACTAGTAAAAGATGTTCAACTACTAAAAATGGGTAAAAGAGCACTCAGAAGTTCAGAAATGTCATATGCAGAAAACAGCTACACCCTCTAGGATGAGGGAGTGAACGAGAAAGAACCGCCCTCCCAAGCCTGAGATTCAAGACCTCCTTTGAGAGGGTGTGGCTCCACAGGGACACGCAGTCTGCCATGGCAGTGACATTGGCCAGAGCAGTGAGCTGGGGCTGCTCCATAGAACTGGCCTGCTGGGCGGCTGAGAAGTTTGCCAGAGATCACGTGGGCAGGAGCCAGTCTGTGATGGCCAGTGATGAGCACTACCAGACCTGCACACAGATCCGCTCACTGCCATGTGAAATAAAAACATGGAACGGAGGAGAGAAGCGCCTTCCTCCCTCACTTTGCAGTGGCCCTCTCGTGCCTTTTATTAATAAATCCAAACGTGACTGAGCCAGTTGGAAAAGGAGAATTTGTGTAGGTAACACAAGAATGAATTTGGAGCTCGGAGGCAATACATTGATAACTGGCCTACTGTTCCACTGTTATTTCCGGCCAGCCACTTCCAGACGAGGGGAGACCTAGTAAGACCAGTGAATTCCATGACCTGTATGGCCACTGCTGTACTTTAATTATCCATGAAATAAGTTCTCTCATCACAATGTTGTATGGAATACCATGATGAGGAACTAAGGCATTCTGTAAGTTCACGGATGGTGGTTTTGACAGAAATACCAAGGAGAGGGAAGACATCCCTATCTAGAATATAGTCTAGTAAGGAGAAGTTGCTGTCCGTCCCATGACAGAAGTAAACCAGTATCAGGAATGGTATCATTGTTGATTTTTTTTGCTGTTGGCAGAGTAGACACTCATCATTGGCCAGAAGCAAATTGGTTTTGGTGAGTGAAAATCCACATTGCTAACCATCAGCTTGGCTGCTTACAGACAGCCACTTTGACCATGAGCCCGTTGGGCAAGACGAGGGTAGCTGGATGTCTGACTGACATCCAGAGAGTAGGTAATTTTATTTAACTGATTGTTTTAGTATGTGCTGCTGAAACGAGCACTGCTTAACTGATTATTAAGATAACTCCTCTGCTGGGACACCTGGATGGCTCCGTTGGTTAAGCGTCCAACTCTTGATCTCAGCTCAGGTCATGATCTCACAGTTGGTGAGAGGGAGCGCGGTGTTGGGCTCTGTGCCAACTTGCGGATCATGCTTGGGATTCTCTCTCTCCCCCTCTCTGCCTACCTCTCTCTCTCTCTCTCTCTCTCTCTCTCCCTCAAAAAAAAAAAAAAAAAGACTTCTCTGATGATATAATTCTTTGGTGAACATTTATATGGAACACAGACATATCTTCACATTCTAAATACCTGCTTGGAGAGTTCCCTCAACATACCACTGACCCAAATGCCTTGTCTCCGGCTTTTCGATAATGTCCCTTCCAGTCCCCAGCCAGCCAGCCAAACTGCCGTTCACTTTTGAATCAGTGTAAATCCACACCTGTGGCCACCTCTCCCTCCAGGCAAAAGGAACCACTTCTATCACTCAAAGTTCTGCCCAATGGGGAGATTTCCCTTAATCACGGTCCCTCGTGGTCAACGCTGAATGGGCATGCAGTGCCACAGCCGTCTGTTTTCAGCTGGTGCTAGGTGGTTCGTGTAGAACCGTCTAAAAACCAGGCCCGACGTCGTCCTTAGTCAGCCGGTCAAAGGGAGCTCCCGTGAGGCAGTAGGTATGAGAGAAGTGAAGCAGTTTAACCTGAGTAGAAACCATGAGTATCCGAGTCACTTGCTCGTACAGTTGTGTCTTCAGACCTGCCCGAGCCCGGTCTTAAGTAGCCTGCTTCTGCTTGGTGGTGGAGTACTTCCGCGAGCTGACGCACAGCTTCGTGGCTTGGTGTATCTGGCAGTTCAAGCTGGGGAGTTCAGGTCACGTGGTAATTTGGTGACCCCCCCCCCCCCCGCCCCGGTCAAGTGTTTGGTCTCTGCCAGAACCCAATAGACGCCAGAAGCTGTTACTTCAGAGAACAGTTCTCCAAAGTATAGCGTAGCTTTGCCCCCAGATCCACAGGTGTGTGCTGTCATTCACCCCTAGAGAATGGCCAGAGGCTCCCCATCTGTCACAAACACTTCAGTCATCGTCTGGGTCTGATGGCCCAATTGCTAGAACAGCTTTCATGGCAGCTTGGACCTGTTGTGGAGCCTTGCTCAAGACTGGCTCAAAATGGGTTTACTAGATACGGAGATTGGACTAGCTCACCCACATGAGGTATATGTTGCCTCCAAAATCCCAGGAGGCCCGCTAGGCTTCAAGTTTCTTAGTGGTGTCGGGAACCAGATGCAGCAACTTCCTCTTCGTCTTGGAGGAGATGTTTTAGCAGGGACTGCTAGACACCAAGAGTTTTCATCAGGATGGGGATTTTTGTGGGATTTATTTCCCACACTCTGGCCACTTGTGTATTTTTCCTTTTATGTTTATTCTTGGAGCGAGAGAGAGAGGAAGACACAGAATCCAAAGCAGGCTCTAGGCTCCCAGCTGTCAGCCCAGAGCCCGACACAGGACTTGAACTCACGACCCGTGAGATCATGATCTGAGCCGAAGTCAGATGCTTAACCGACTGAGCCACGCTTGGTATTACCAAGGGGTCTAGGTCACAAGGTTCAACTACCAAGTGCAGTCAGCACTATATTGATGTCATCAATATAGTAAACAAGTTTACTCTGGAATGGAGGGCCAATCAAGGTCCCTGTGGCTAGATTACGATCGGAAGCTCTAGAATTGATGTAGCCCTCAAGTAGACCCTGTCACCAAAAGCATACCTAGTGGTCTTATTTCTCTTGCTGCAGGGGTCCTCAGAGACAGGAAATTGTCAGGAAAACAAGCAACGAGCCTCTTTTAAGTTGATGTTGGCTAGAAACTGATGATTGTCTTGCTAAGACAGGGTACTCAACCCCTGATTTTCATCATTCAGACTCATTAAGGATGTGTACCTTTTAGTTCTGATTATGGCTACATGTAACATTGTTAAGGGACTGTGACATACAGCATTATGTTTATGGTTATGGGCCTTGGAATATCACTTGTAGCAAGAAATAAGATTGGAGAGGTCAGCAGGGCCCAAATCATGGAAGGCCTTGTATACGGAGGAGTTCAGATGTGGTAAGTCGTGAGAAAAAATTTGGAGCAGACAGTACAGTAATTTCACTTTCACTTTATAAAAGTAATATACAGGCAGATGAGTTACATGGATGCAAATCTAGAGGTAGAACTGTCAGATTATTTTCATAGTCTTGGTGAGAGGAAACGAGACCTGAATTCAGGCAGTAGCCGCAGGAGTAAAGCCAACAGGCTGGATGTTAGAGATGTTGGGGAGGTGAACTCTAGAGGCCCCATGGCGGATGTTGGGACCACACTGGAGAGTGTGGAAAGAGGAAGCAATTTGAGGAAAAGGGTTGAGTTCAGCTTTGGACATGGGTGACTTTCAGAAGGTAACTGAATATATTTACCTAGAGGATATAAATGGTGTGATACAAAGAGATTTCAGTGTCATCAGCATAGAATTGAAGCCATGAAGAGACAAGATTGCGTGCAGAATGGGGAAGGACAGGGGCAAAGACAATCCTAGAACACCTGTCTTTCAGGGTCTGGCGTAACAAACCAAGGGATGAGTGGGTTATAAGAAAGTTAATCAAGTGCTGAATGCCTCAGAAAGACAAATAAGGTGGTTGAAATAAGTTTATGGGCTCACCCTCCCCCCCCCCCATAATGAAACAATGAATAGTTTAAATAGGTGTTATTATTTACATTGCTCAAAAATTTAAAAAAGGAAAGTGACTTTCCTATAGCTTTGCCAGCATTGTATGTTTCCAGACTTTTAGATTTTTGTCATTCTAGTAAGTGAAGACTGGTATCCCAGAATAGTTTTACTTTATATGTCCGTTATTATGAGTTTGGTCGAGCATATTTTCATGTGATTTTGGAGTTGTTTTTACTTCATTTTCCAAGAACTGGCAGTTCATAATCCTTTGCCTATTTTCTTTTTTGGGTTATTTTCTTATTGATTGCCAGGAGCTGTTTCTAGGAAGATTAGTCTTTTGAATATATATATGGTAAATACTTTCTCATAGTTTATCATTTGTCTTTTGACTTATAATTTGCCATGCATAGTTGTGGGAATTTTTAGTTATTGTTTGCTTTTTTGTTTTGTTTTGGTAGTTACCTTTACCTAGATTTGCTCCATAGCTTCTGGATTTCAGGTCAATTAAATAAGACTGTCTTTACTCTGAGGCCTTTCCTACTCTGTTTGCTTCTATTTTGTATGCTTGTGCTTAAAAAAAAAAAAAAAAAAAAAAACTTAATTGACATATAATTTATAAAATTCACCCATTTGAAGTGTACAATTCATGTTTTTCAGTAAATTTATCCTTAGCTGGATAGTTTATATAAATGTAATCATCCAAAATGTAGTCTTTTGCAGCTGGCTACTTTCATTTAGCATATAATTTTTTAATTGTAAAATACCCATAAAATTTATTGACTCATCCATTTTTTTTATGTTTATTTATTTTTGAGAGAGAGAGAGCGTGCACATGAGCAAGGGAGGGGCAGAGAGAGGGGGAGAGAGAGAATCCCGAGCAGACTCCACGCTGTCAGCACACAGCCTGATGCGGGGCTCGAACTCAGGAACCATGAGATCTGTGAGAACTGTGAGATCAACCATTTTTTAAGTGTAGAGTTCAGTCAGGGTGCCTGGGCGGCTCAGTTGGTTAAGCAGCTGACTCTTAATCTCACCTCAGGTCTTGATCTTAGGGTCGTGAGTTCAAGCGCTGCATTGTAGGTGTGGAGCCTACTTTAAAAAAAAAAAAAAAGTGTAGAGTTCAATAGTGTTAAGTACATTAACACTAATGTACAACCAATCTCCAGGACTCTTTTCACCTTGTAAAATTAAAATTCTGTGCTCATTAAAAACTCCCCATTCTCCCCTCAGCCCATCCTCTGGCAACCACCCTTCTACTTTCTATCTCTATGAATTTGACTTTTATTGATTTTTTTGTTTATATATTTTCTGTCTTATCGATTTGTGCTCTAAACTGTATTTCCTTCCTCAGTTGCTTTGTGTTTAGTTTGCTATTTTTGTCTGGTTTCTTGAAGTGGAATCTTGGGTTATTGATTCCAGATCTTTTCTGCGGTGCCTGGGTGGCTCAGTCAGTTAAGCACTCGACTGTCAATTTCTGCTCAGGTCATGATCCCACAGTTAGTGAGTTCGAGCCCCATGTTCGGCTGTGCACTGACAGCGTGGAACCTGCTTGGGATTCTCTCACTGCCCCCCTCTCTCTGCCCCTCCCCTGTTTGCACACACGCGCTCTGTCTCTCTCTCTCTGAAAATATTTTTAAAAAATTTTTTAAATCTTTTCTAATATATGTGTTTAAAGCTATAAATTTCCTTCCAAGCAGTGCTTTAGCTACACTCCATAAATTTTGATATATTGTGGTTTCGTTTACACTCAGTTCTCACAATATTTTATGATTTCCTTCTGACCCGTGGGTTATTTATAAAAATGTTTAATTTCCAGATATCTGTGGATTTTCTAAATTTCTTTCAGTGCCGATTTCTAATTGAATTCCATTGTGGTTGGAGAGCATAGTTTGTGTGATTATAGTCTTTTAAAACTTGAGGCTCTTTTTTATTTGCCAAGGGCTGGATCTCTGGAGAATGTTTCATGTGTGTTTGAAAAGAATATGTATTCTGCTGTATTGGGTGGAGTGCCCTATAGATGTTTAGTTGGTTGATGGTATTCAATTTTTTATACCGTTGATGATTGTCTGTGTCATTCTATCAACTATTGAGAACGGGATATTGAAGTCTCAAACTTTTTATCTTGGAATAAATCCTACGTGGGTATGCAGTGTAAGTATTTTTGGATCTGATTCGCTAAAATGTTGCACATAATTTTTATATCAGTGTCAACGATCTGTTCAGTGGTTTACTTAAAAACAACAGCAACAACAACAATTATTTTTTTTTGGAGAGGGGTGGCTGCATGGCTCATTCGGTTGAATATCCTTATTTCTTCTCAGGTCATGATTTCGTGGTTGGTGAGTTTGAGCCTCACTTGGGGCTTGATGGCTGCTCTCCACACAAGCCTGCTTCGGATCCTCTGTGGCCCTCTCTCTGGCCCTCCCCATGCACTCTGTCTCTCTTTCAAAATAAATAAATAAACATAAAAAAAATTTTTAAAGCTAGTTTTTTTTTAAGTTTATTTATTTATTTTGAGAGAGAGAGAGTACGCTTGCATTGGGGAGGGGCTGAGAGAGAATCCTAAACAGACTCTGTGCTGTCAGTGTGGAGCCCAACACAGGGCTTGAGTTCACGAACTGAGAAATCATGACAGCCAAGATCAAGAGTTGGTCTCTTAAGCAACTGAGCCACACAGGCGCCCTTGTTAATAGTTTTCTCAAACCATGTTTGGTCTGGTTTGGTAATGCTGGTCTCATAGAATGAATTGGAGAGTATTCCCTCTTCTGCGATTTTCTGGAAGAGTTGGCATAGAATTGTTAATGATTTTTTCATTAAGTGCTTGGTAGAATTCACCAGTGCATGCCATTTAAGCCTGGAGTTTTTCTTTTTGGAACGTTTTTAAACCATAAATCCAATTTCTTTAATAGATATTGATCCATTCAAGTTGTCTTTCTTCAGTGAGCATTGGTAACTGTCTTTCAAAGAATTGGAAATATATTAGCATAAAGGTTTTCATAATACTTATTATCCCTATAATGTTTGTATATTAATACAAATGAATAGATATTACTCTAGTGATGTCATCCTTCCTTATACTAGTAATCCATATCCTCCCTCCCTCTCTCTCTCCCTCTCTCTCTCTCTCTCTCTCTTTTTCCTGATTAGTCTGGCTAATTGATCTTCTTGAGGAACCAACTTTTGATTTGATTGATTTTCCTTATTGTTTTCCTGTCTTCTGTTTCATTTATTTCTCCTCTTATTTTTAGTATTTACTTTCTGTGAGTTACTTTGGGTTTCATTTGCTTTTCCTAGTGTTTTAAGGTAGAAGCTTAATTTAGGAAATTCACAAATATTTGGAAATTAAACAATTTCTAAATAACCCATGGGTCAAAGGAGAATCAGGAGAAAAATTACGAAATATTTTGAACTGTGTAAGCAAAAATACAACATATAATTTGAGACTTTTCTGTTTTAATTTTACTGCTATAAAATTCTTCTGTGTAGTATTTTAAATGCATCCCACAGATTTTGATGTATTTCCATTTTTATCCAGTTCAAAATACTTCCAATTTCTTTTTTGAGTTCTTCTTTTACCATGGGTTATTTAGAAGCCTGTTATTTGATTTTGAAATATTGGAGGGAGTTTTCAGATACCTTTCTGTTACTGATTTCTATTTTCATAACATTGTGATTGGAGAATGCAATTGGCATAATTCAAATCCTTTTCTATTTACTAAGACTTGTTCTGTGGTCCTGAATATGGTCTATCTTGGTAAACTTTCTATGTATACTTAAAAGGAATGTGTATCTGTTGTTGGGCAGAATGTTCTGTAAATATTAAGTCCAAGTGGTTGGAAGTGCTGTTCAAATTTTCTCTAATCTTACTAATTTTCTACTTTCTTCCTGTATCAATTATTGATAGAAGGATTTAAAAATTAGTAACTTAACAGCTTTGGATTTGTCCGTGTCTCTTGTAGTTCTGTCAGTATTTGCTTCCTGTATTTTGAAGCTAAGTTATTAGTTGCATAAATGTTTAGGATTATGTCCTCATAGTGAACTCACTTGTTTATCATTATGAAATGACCCTCATATCCCTTGTAATATTATTTGCTATAAAATCTGCTTTGTGTAGGGGCGCCTGGGTGGCGCAGTCGGTTGAGCGTCCGACTTCAGCCAGGTCACGATCTCGTGGTCAGTGAGTTCGAGCCCCGCGTCGGGCTCTGGGCTGATGGCTCGGAGCCTGGAGCCTATTTCCGGTTCTGTGTCTCCCTCTCTCTCTGCCCCTCCCCCATTCATGCTCTGTCTCTCTCTGTCCCAAAAATAAATAAACGTTGAAAAAAAAAATTAAAAAAAAAAAATCTGCTTTGTGTGATACTAACATAGCCACTCCATCCATCCATCCCTCCATCTGTCTTATCTTCAGTTTTCTTTTGAGCACGATTAGCATGATATGTTTTCCTGTCTTTTTACTTTTAACAACATTTGTATCTATATTTAGAGTACATTTTTTGTAGGCAACATATAATCGGGTGTTTTTGTTTTTTTTTTTTCTAATTCAATTGGTATAGTATATAGGTAGTTTACATTTTATGTGATTATTATGGTTGTGTTCAGGAATCTCCATCTTAATTTTTTTATTTCTCCCATTTGTTTATTATTTGTCATTCCTCTTTTTTCATCTCATTTTGGATTAGTTGAGTTGTGTTTTTTAGGTCTTTTTGGATTTGTTTTAAGTTTCCATTTTATTCCTTTGTTAGCTTGTGAGGTATACCTTATTTGTTTGTTTGCTTTAAGGTTTATCATGTGTTTTTTTTTTTAACTCATCTCAGTCTATCTTCAACTTATATTTTATGACTTCATGTATAGTATGAGAGCATTCCAATAATACATTTCCATTTCCCCTCCTCTGCCTTTGGGTTCTTGTTACATATTTTACTTCTGTATATTTTGCCACAATACTTTATTGTTATTTTTGCTTTAAATAGTCTATTGTCTTTAAAAATTTTATTTGAAGGGGCACCTGGGTGGCTCAGTCGGTTAAGCATCCAACTCTTGATTTCGGCTCAGGTCATGATCTCACAGTTCGTGAGTTTGAGCCCTGTGTCCAGCTCTGCACTGGCAGCTCAGAGCCTGCTTGGGATTCTCTCTCTCTCTCTCTCTCTCTCTGCCCCTTCCCCCACTTGTGCACACACTCTCTCAAAATAAATAAAGTTTAAAAATATTGAAATAAAAATTGTTTTAAAAAGAAAAGGTGTATATGTATTTACTGACATCTGCTCTTATTCCTTTGTGTTGATCTAGATTTTATTTGGTACTTCTCCTGGAGGACTTTTTTTTTTCTTTTACTTTTGAATTTACATCCAAGTTAGTTAGCATATAGTGCAATAGTGATTTCAGGAGTAGAATCCAGTGATTCATCCCCTACATGTAACACCCAGTGCTCATCCCAACAAGTGTCCTCCTTAATGCCCCTCGCCCATTTAGCCCATCCCCCCTCCCAGGACCCCTCCAGCAACCCTCAGTTTGTTCTCTATATTTAAGAGTCTCTTGTGATTTGTCCCCCTCCCTATTTTTATATTGTTTTCGTTTCCCTTCCCTTATGTTCATCTGTTTTGTATCTTAACTTCCACAAATGAGTGAAGTCATATGATATTTGTCTTTTTCTGACTAATGTAGCTTAGCATAATACACTCTAGATCCATCCATGTTGTTGCAAATGGCAAGATTTCATTCTTTTTGATCGCCCAGTAATACTCCCTTGTATATATATATATACACATCTTCTTTGTCCATTCATTTGTCAATGGACATTTGGGCTCTCTTTCCATACCTTGGCTATTGTTGATAGTGCTGGTATAAACATTGGGGTGCATGTGCCCCTTCGAAACAGCACATCTGTATCCTTTGTATAAATACCTAGCAGTGCATTTGCTGTGTCATAGGGTAGTTCTGTTTTTAATTTTTTGAGGGACTGGTATTTTTGCGTGGAGGACTTTTTAAAACATTTTTTGTGGTGTAGGTTTGCTCACGATGAAGAAGTATTTTTTAGGGGTGCTTGGGTGGTTCAGTCGGTTAAGTGCCCAACTCTTGGTTTTGGCTTAGTTCATGATCTCATGGCTTCGTGGGTTCGAGCCCCTCATTGAGCTCTGTGCTGGCAGTGTGGAGGTTGCTTGGGATTTTCTCTCTCTCTCTCTCTCTCTCTCTCTCTCTCTCTCTGCCCTTCCCCCACTCATGCTGTCTCTGTCTCTCTCAAATAAATAAACTTGAAAAACTTTTAAAGAAGAAGTATTTTTTAATTTTTGTATGTTTGGAAGGCTTTATTTTGCCTTCATTTTTGAAAGAAATTTCTCAGATAGAATTTTAGGTTGATAATTTTCCTTTTAGTACTTTTAAGATGTTGCTTCAGTGACTTCTGGCATGTGTTATTTTCAAAGAGAAGTCTGCTGTGATCTTTGTTCCTCTTTACATAATGTCTTTTTTAAATCTGGCTGCTTTTACAGTTTTCTCTTTCTCATTGGTTTTAAGCAGTTTGATGATTATTTTAATTTTCTTGTAGTTTTCTTCAAGTTTCTTTTGCTTGGAGTTCGTTCTGGTTCTGGATATACAGGTTTATAGATTTAATCAAATTTGGAAAAATTTTGGCCATTATTCAGGTTTTTCCTGTCTTCCCCTTCGTCCTGACAAATCCCATTACTTGTATGCTAGATTGCTTGATGTTATTCCTCTTCTGCAATTTTTCTAGAAGGGTTGTCATTGAATCGTTAGGATTTTTCATTAAATGCTTGGTAAAATTCACCAGTGAATGCCATTTGAAACTGGAGTTTTTCCTTGTTGGAAGGCTTTAAACTATAAATTCAATTTCCTTAACAGACATCGATCTGTTCACATTGTCTGTTTCATGTTCAGTGAGCTTTGGTAGCTTATGTCTTTCAGTGATGAGAAGATAATGTATATCGGTATAAAGGTATGTTTGTAAAGATATGTTTTCTGTGTCAGATTTTTTATCTTTTTTTTAAGGTGTATTTATTTAAGTAATCTCTACATCCAACATGGGGCTCAAACTCATGACCCCAAGATCAAGAGTCGCTTGCTCTTCTGACTGAGCCAGCCAAGTGTCCCATGTGTCAGATTTTGAAAAGATATAATGGGTTTGTCTTAAATGAAACTTACCTTACTGTTATTAATATTATGCCTGTTTCGACTATTCCAGATCTTTTGTTATCATCATTTAAGGTCATCACTGGGACTGTCAGTGACTTTACTGGACCATAATAACAGCATCTATTCTGAACACGTTCAGTTTTTCTGGCACCATCTGTATGGCTTCTAGCTGCCGTCAGGATATTTGCCTCTAATACCCCAGCTTCTAAGCACTTCCTCTTTCGTGAGTTAGACAGCAGGAGAATTGTGGTTATGGACTGATGAGTCTCTTAGTTTGAGGTCTTGAGAGGAATTGAAGACTTAGGCCAACTGTAATTTTGTAGCCCTGAGACACATTTTGCTTCCATGGTCACTTCTGTCTTTGCTGGAGATTGCTAGAAGTGTGACTTCTATGAAAATACCCTATGTGTTGAACTTTCAAATCTCTTTTGGAAGAATAAGAAATACACTGTGTCTTTGATAACCATAACAGATAAACGCACACACTATCTAAACGCACTATCTATCTTCTAGATAGATTATGGCTGTTAAAAAATTTACCAGCTTTTATTTTGCTGAATTTTCTTGAACTCTTGTTATGTATTACTTACAGTGTGTTTTATTTGCTTGTTTATTTAAGTTTATTTCTTTTTGAGAGAGTGCTCATGTGCGTGCCCACAAGTGACACCGTTTACCGACTGAGCCACCCAGGCGCCTCCAAGTGTCTTTTTGTTAATGAAAATCTTTCCATTGTCATCTTTCCATTTTCAGAAGGGCACCAGTGTAGCATTGTCAGAACAGGTGCGGGGTATCTAATAAAGTACTCTTTAAAAGAAACATGAAAGACAAAAATTACAATTTCCTTTGTCCCTGCAAGGTCACTGTTCCACCCATAACCACCCTTCCCTTTTTCCTCAGACTTGTAATACTGCCTTTCACCATAGAGTCATTGTTGGGAAATTTATCTAATCACCAAAGTCACCCCCATCGTTCTTATTAAGGAGGAAAAGGTTAAAAGTCCCCCGCTGTGTATGACTGGTATGTCCCTTAAAAGGCTCGTATACAGCTAAGTCAGTCTGTGGCCGAAACCGAGGCAGCAGCACACTATCTGAGCAAAAATTTGAAAACTGTCATGTTCTTCTCCCTTTCTTTTCTCGCCTCTTTTTCCTACCAACAGTCTTACTCAAAATTGTAAAATAAAAGAGCCTCCCTAGCTCCTGCTTGGGATTTGCTGTCTCTCCCTCTCTTTTTCTGCCCTTATGTGTGTGCACTCACGCGCTCTCTCTCAAAATAAGTAAACATTAAAAAAAAAAACTCATTAAAAAAGATACTTGAACTGATAGACGTGGCTATTTTTAGATTTTATTTGTTTCAGTGTGAATTGTTTAAGTTTTGCCACAGAAATATTAACATGCTTGATCTGGGGATATTGCCATAGACCCTGCTAGGGGTGTTATGTAAATGTATGGTTCTCGCAAGGATTACCTTTTCAAAATTTGGCCGATTTTGAAATATGACACCTTTCTGACTCCTGAATAAGGGATAATGGAACCATATTTGACATTTGGTAGTTTGTGTGGAATCTCACAGAAATTCGGGATTGGGGCGTAGAATCTATTGTTCTAAGCAGTACTGTAGGTGATTTTTTTAGTATCAAAAATTTGGAAAATACAGCCTTTAGCTGGATTCCTGACTGTTTACCCACTGGTTGACGATGATCACTTCTTAGAAACTAGTTTTCCTACTTCTAGCCTCTCCTCATTTCCTCAATTCTGTTTTCTGAATCAAAGGACCATTTTTTTGGTCTTTTCAGAAGCTACCCTCTCAAAGAGGTAGAGTTTAGGAGACCTGAGTTGTAGTTACTACTCTGCCTGCCAACAGCTGTACAGCCATGAGCACATCACATAACCTCTCTGTGCCTCAGTTTCCCTACCTGTAAATGGGAGTGTCAAACTAGGTGTCGGGTTGTACCTGTATGCTCGTATTACGCCAGTACTCAAAGAATAGCAAATATTTGTGTCTGTTAGAAAATGTTCATATTTTCTTCTTTGAGGATGATGTTAATGGTATCCACAGAGCACATCATATTTCATAGGGGTGCCAGAATTTAAGTCATATTTGAGTTTCCCCAATTGATCCCAAAATGCCTTTTCAAAATCATCTCTACGTCTAATGTGGGGCTCGAAGTCACGACCCCGAGATCAAGAGTCACATGCTATACCGACTAAGCCAGCCAGGCACCCCCCAAAATGTCTTGAATAGTTGGGATTTTTTCTTACAAACATTTTTTTGTTTTGAACAAAGATCCAGTCGGAATGCATTGAATGCATTTGGTTGTGTCTCCTTAGTCCTTGTTAATCTAGAACAGTCTCCCACCTGTATTTACATGATGTTGAGTTTTTGAAGACTAGACCCGTTGTCTTGCAGCATGTCCACACGCACGTATATGTTTTTAAGTAACAAAAATGAGTCAATCATCCTCTCTGCTTTTACCCATTATCCTGTCTCAGTCTGACACAGTTAGCTCACATTATTTCCCTCACATGAAACGCCTTTTTGGTGTTGTATCTGCTTATTCAAGTCCTAGAATTTGACGATTTGTCAAGTAGTGGAAATTCAGCAAGACAGAAAAGGCTGGTCTTCGAGTCCTAACTGTGTGACTGACGAGCTGTATGACTTTGGCGAAGTCATTTCCTCCCTCTGAGACTAGGTTTCCTCAACCATAAAATGAGGAGTGCAGTCACATGCCATCAAATAGCCCACGGTTATCAAGAGATAAGTGTTGTGGGGAAGTACGTCCTGAAGGAGTTCAGGAGCACTGGTATGTTACTATCGGCTGGTGTGTATCATGGATGAAATTGGACTTGAGGGGAACTGTCCTGTAGCCTAAATGAAATAACGTCTGTTGAAAGTTCTGAACATAAGTTTCCTGTAAGGGTAGCGTGTTTAGCAAATGAAAAGGAGAAAGGTTGTTGGGTGGTAGGAGGGCTGTTCCGGGATGCTGACGTATAATCGTGACGGTATTTTTTTTTTTTTTTTTTTTGGGACAGAGAGAGAGCATGAACGGGGGAGGGGCAGAGAGAGAGGGAGACATAGAATCAGAAACAGGCTCCAGGCTCCGAGCCATCAGCCCAGAGCCTGATGCGGGGCTCGAACTCCCGGACCGCGAGATCGTGACCTGGCTGAAGTCGGACGCTTAACCGACTGCGCCACCCAGGCGCCCCTCATGACAGTATTTTAAAGAACGTTTCAGAACTTCGGCTGCCCTGATGGTACTGCGTGAAATGTTTTAAATTGATACTACTCTCAGTCGCTTTCTTGAGCGGGGATAATTATGGATCTGATTTTCCTCTCTTTTGTTTTTACAGCTGTATTATCAAGTCCTAAATTTTGGAATGATAGTTTCCTCGGCACTAATGATCTGGAAGGGGTTAATGGTCATAACTGGAAGTGAAAGTCCGATCG
Source organism: Lynx canadensis (assembly GCF_007474595.2). NCBI lineage: Eukaryota > Metazoa > Chordata > Mammalia > Carnivora > Felidae > Lynx > Lynx canadensis. The sequence continues at coordinate 4,584,138 of NC_044308.2, forward strand.
TAGTGGTGCTCAGGTAACAACTTCTTTTCACGGCATAGGGTTGCACGGCATTACTTGAGAGAAAAATGGACTAACTGAATAACCGTTGTATTATTGTTCTAGAAACTACATTTTCCCAGAAGAGGGCCTGAAAGAAAGTTAGTTCCTATTTTTCAACTGTGAGAAATGCACAGCCTTGTTAGGCACTTACCATTCAGACCCCAAAGGGCTCATGACTTTTCTATAAAACAATTACTCTGTTGTGAGTTTTCTTTTGGGCACATCTCTTAAGAAAGTGTTTCAATGTACTGTATTTTCCTGAAACTCTTCTGTCTTGGTAGGCTCTTCATTTTGATAAGTCAAGACTGATACTTAGTTCTTAGTTTACTAGATTATGTATCCTCTCCACGAATTAAGAGTTTTTCTGCGGCACTCAGTGTCAGTACAGAAGCATCACTGATTATTTTCGTGTTTCCTGCTGACCTTTAAATATCACTTCTAAATAGACTTCAGGAATTTTGAAGATACCAATGCTGTCTCTTAAAGTGACAGATAGTACTGATTTTTTTCCCACCGTTCCTCCTTCTCTACCCTCGTATTCATACTCTAGTGCTTTAAAAAAAAAAAACTAATTTAGTAACTAACTCCTTCTGGGAGAATTACCACTTGGTTGTTGAATTGAATCATTATAGTTCTGTCTTACTTGGGGTTTAATTATGTAAGCTGTTTTCAAGTCTTTTCTGGAGATAATAGTGTGTTAATATAAAATAAATCACTAACGTTGTGTAAATTCTAGGTACTAGTACATTACTGTTAACAAGATCAATTTGATTCCTTCATTGTCATATTAGGATATATGAATTCCAGGGGCACCTGGGTGGCTCAGTCAGTTAAGTGTCCGACTTTGGCTCAGGTCATGATCTTGTGGTCCGTGAGTTTGAGCCCCACATTGGGCTCTGTGCTGATAGCCCAGAGCCTGGAGCCTGCTTCAGATTCTGTGCCTCCTTCTCTCCCTGCACTTCCCCCACTTGCTCTCTCTCTCTCTCTCTCTCTCTCTCTCTCTCCCTCTCCCAAAAGTAAATAAACATTAAAGAAAAATTTAAAAGAAAGAAAAGGATGTACAAATTTCAGCAACAAGTGGTTCCAGCACCAGGGCGCTGGGTCTCCAGTGTCTCACTCTTACCTTACTTGCTCTTACGCATACCTTTGTTCTATGTTTCTTAACAGTCACACGGAACTATAATTTTAGAGATCCAAAGGCATGGATTTTATTAGCTGGGAAAGCATTTAATGTACTAGTCTGGGAGTATAGAGACCTCGCCCCAAGTTCCCAGACAGTTTTAGACTCAGTGGAGAGCTTCAGTTTCAAACACTGACAGGAGAAACCACACTAATTGGCGCTGTGGGGAAAAGGTGTAGAGAGAGAGCCCGGGGAGGCTTCTTTTCGAGAGTCTTCTGGGATTCTTTCGTATTGAGTTCCCTTCAGTGGAGCTGCTTAAGGACAGTCTCATGACCCTTAAAATGGAGATGTTGGAGTGAACAGGGGATTCAACTAAGGCCCTGCTCGACACAGTGGTGGTCCTGCAGCTAGAAAATTTGTAATATCATTTGGGGCTTAAAAGTGGCATTGGGATAAGTTATTTTGCAGCCAGGTTTATTTATATACTAAGCTTTTCCGATTACCAGTATGAAATAAGGAAAGGAAATTAAAAGAGACCAGGTCCTATTGGAAGAGAATTTGATCAAGGCTGGAAGGAGCAGTCACTAGAGAAAGGTCATGTATGTGATTGGGTGGCCAAGTAAAAACAGGTGGCCCAGGTTTCATGTAACTTCGAGGAATATAATTTTTACGTGGAACCAAATATGCCTCAAAGGACTCAGGCTAACCGACAACCCGCCTTTAAGACTTTTGTGAAGTCATTGGGGATAAAGACAAATAACTTTTCTTTGTTAATAATTTTTTATTTATTTTTTAAATTCCAATATAATTAACACGCAGTGTTATGTTAGTTTCAGGTGAAGACAAATACTTTCATTAACTGAGTTTCAGGGAACTTTCAAAACTTTTTTTCCCCTTTAATAGAGCTGAAGTCAGTTTTAAAATATTTCAGTGGTTTATATATAACTTTTTATAAAGTTTATGATTGATGTATTAAATTTTTTTTAATGTTTATTTCTGAGACAGAGAGAGACAGAGCACAAGTGGGGGAGGGGCAGAGAGAGGGGGTGACACAGAATCCGAAGCAGGCTCCAGGCTCTGAGTTGTCAGCACAGAGCCCGACGCGGGGCTCGAACCCACGAGCTGTGAGATCATGACCTGAGCCGAAGTCTAGATTTCTAGATTTTTTCTCTCTGATATCTAGACTTGTTTTCACCCTACCCTGGACATCTCCATCTGAACGTTGACCGGGCACTTGAAACTCCACATAATAAAAGTAAAATTCATCTCCTTTCCCACACACCTGTTCTTCCCCCTGTTTCTGTGACCGTCACTGCCATCTGCTCCATTGCCATTGTTGAAAACCCCAGAGTCATCCTTGCTTACCCCTTTCTGTCATATCCGATTGGCCATCAAATTTGTTGTTTTCCCTCTCTCTTCTACTCTTTTATAATTGTCTCCCCTGCTGTTGTTCTATTTCAGGCCCTCAGCATTTCCTGCCTGGGCTGTTGTAGTGACCTTTAAAAATATGCTTTTATAATCAGAAAAAGTTAACATATTTTCATTGTATGAAACATTGAAAACACAAAGAATCTAGATGACGTGAAGTCACCCGTAGTTTGGGATATAATGAATATTACCATTTTGGTCTCTTTTTTCATGTATATTACTTCCTACATAATTGAAGTAATTCTGTATGTGCATCCTTTTCTTTATTTGTCCCCTTGTGATTCTCCCGTGTCCGTATTTTTAATAACACTTTTAATGGTTGCCAAGTAATAGTTTGGACAACTGGTCTCCCAGTCTACCTTCTGGTCTTTTCTAGTTTACTCATTATTTCAGTGAATATTTGAATGTCCTGGGGCGCCTGGATGGCTCAGTTGGTTAGGCATCCGACTTCGGCTCAGGTTATGATCTCACCATTCATGAGTTAAGCCCTGCATCAGGCTCTGTGCTGACGGCTCAGAGCCTGCAGCCTGCTTCTGATTCTGTGTCTCCCTTTCTCTAACTCTCCCCCACTCACATTCTGTCTCTTTGTCTCTCTCTCAAAAATAAACATTAAAAAAATTAATATTTAAATATCCTTTACTCTGTAGCTTCTGAAGTGATGTTTCTTTTTTTTTTTAATTTTTTTTTTAATGTTTATTTATTTTTGAGACAGAGAGAGACAGAGCATGAGCAGGGAAGGGGCAGAGAGAGAGGGAGACACAGAATCAGAAGCAGGCTCCAGGCGCCGAGCTGTCAGCACAGAGCCCGACGCGGGGCTCGAACTCACGAACTGTGAGATCATGACCTGAGCCGAAGTCAGCCGCTTAACCGACTGAGCCACCCAGGTGCCCCAAAAGTGACGTTTCTTAAATGCAGTATGATTATAATACTCCCTAAAATTCTAGTGTGGTTCAGAGGCAGTTTAGCACAGTGAGAGTAGATTCTGTTGGACTCCCTGTTCAAATCTCCTCTTTATAATTTTTTTGGCTGATAACTTTCTACTTAGCCTCAATCTCTTTATCTATAAAGTTGGGGTAATAATAATATCTAAATCAGGGGCGCCTGGGTGGCTCCATCGGTTGAGCATACAGCTTTGGCTCAGGTCATGATCTCACAGTTCGTGGGTTCAAGACCACATTGGGCTCTGTGCTGACAGCTCAGAGCCTGGAGCCTGCTTCAGATTCTGTGTCTCCCTCTCTCTTTGCCCCTCCCCCACTCATTCTCTCTCTCTCTCAAAAAAAAAATCAGTGTTAAAAAAATTAATAAAAAATATCTACATCATAAAGTTGTTCTGAAGATTATTTAAAAGAAACAGAATAGCACTTTGTATACAGTAAATGCTCAATAAAAATGAACTATTAAACCATAGCAACTCAGCTTTATTCTGTTTTATTTATATAATTTTCAAGCAAGGTTTTATTTGAACAAAGGATGTCACTGATTTTAAAAAGCAATCAGTAAAACCTTGAAACTACATGTCTAGAATACTTTCTCTAACGTTTTCATCAAACACCTGTCCTGTCTTCTGCCTGAACATCTGAAAAAGGGAACACTTATTGTCCCCTGAGGAACCTTAACAAAAGTGTTGAGAATAAACATGTCCTGGAAAATCCATATACGTAGCGGTTCCCAGATTTTACTATACGTTGGAATCACCTGGGGTCTTTACAGAATACTGCTGCCTGCCTCCCATTCCCAGGGATTCTGCTTTATATTGGCCAGAGATACGACCTAGAGTGTGGAATTTTTTTAAAAGTTCCCCGGGTGATTCTAATATGCAGCAAAGTTTGGGAACCACTGCTATATTCTCTTATGAGGTCCCAGAATCTCCATAAAGACATGTTTGGACTTTGTCATTAATCTTATATTAGATTTTAATCCTTATCTATTTTTCTCTTACTAAATCTATTGTTACTGAGCACTGGAGTTCGAGTTTCAGAAAATAATACTGATGGGCTATTTCTTCATAGCAAGAAAAGGTTCGTTAATTAGTACAAATATCATAGGACCTTTGAAGAACTTGGTACAGGGTGGACCAGAGGAGAGGTGAGAAGACGCTCTAGAAGTTTGTCTTCACTAATCACCATGGCGTTGAATCCTTTACTTGTTTCTGAAATTCTTAGACAAAAATCCCTGCTCTTGTTCTTGGTTTTCTTTCTTGTGTCTCTTTTTAAAATAAATAAGTGGAGAACAGAAGCATTATCTTTGTAGCTGACTGTTCTTTGACTTGATGGGCTGTTTTTCCTTCTAAATGGGTCGAAACTGTAAGGTCATCTTGGTCTATATCTTTATAAATGGCAGAAGATGACCCAGTTCTCATTTGAATATATTTTGAATAATGTTTAGCGTTTTCAGATGAGGTGGGAATAAGGGCAGTGTTTATAAAGTTCATTCTTTTATATTCCATTTGTCACTTGAAATTTTAAAAGGTTAAGGAATTGGTAACATTGCCCTTTTCAAGATTTAAGCTCCTTTGAATAGTAATGCTTGAAATGGATCTAGTTAGTAAAGGCTAAAAACTAAAGAAAGCTTTGTGTAACTCATTAGTCCGTGGAAACCATATTTTGAGAGTATACATTGATGTTGATATATTTGTTAAGGTATTGAGTATATTCCAAGGGTGGTACTTTTGATTGTTTTGTTGAGTATCTAATTTTGAAAGTAATTTTAATCTCACACTTTCTTTTTACTAACTTCTTTCCCTCATAGTGGCAGCATGGAACCTGCATTTCATAGAGGAGATCTTCTCTTTTTAACAAACCGAGTTGAAGATCCCATCCGAGTGGGAGAAATTGTTGTTTTTAGGATAGAAGGAAGAGAGATTCCTATAGTTCATCGAGTCTTGAAGATTCATGAAAAGTATGTGCAAACTATATTTTCTCTGTTTTAAAATGTTTTCATGTTTTAGTGTTTTGAGTATTTAATTTTGATGGCCTGAAGATTAAGAAGTGTGGGGAGCACCTACGTACTTCTTCCGGTCCATTTTTATGAACAACTGAAGGTTTGGTAGACATTTGGAAAACTAAGTAATTTATTAATTCATTTATCTCTCTGAAGTTTTTTCTGGAAGTTTTTCTTGGTTGCCTTTTACTTCACAATCAGATCCATAGCCCTGTATATCATCCCCCAGAGCACATGACATAACAGATGGTCCCAAGTAGAATCTTCTTTTTTTTTTTTTTAATGTTTATTTTCGAGAGAGAGAGAGCACGCAAGCACAGGAGGGGCAGAGAGAGAGGACGACACAGAATCCGAAGCAGGCTCCAGACTCTGAGCTGTCAGCACAGAGCCCGACATGGGACTTGTACTCACAAACCGCGAGATCATGACCTGAGCCGAAGTCGGATGCTTAACCCACTGAGCCACCCAGGCACCCCCCCAAAATAGAATTTTCTAATGTAATTGATGAAGTAGCCCTCCTTAATCTTTTGAAAAAAAATCTTTAAGGCAATCTAATAGATAATGTCAAACAAGAATAAATTTATCAACTTTTTCAAATTCCAAAGAAACTTTCTGAAATATAATTACTCTTTTAAACATAGACCCTTCTTGCATTTCAGAATTAGAACGGGGCGGGGTGGGGGGCACCTGGGTGGCTCAGTCGGTTAAGCATTGACTTGAGCTCAGGTCATGATCTCACAGTTTGTGAGTTCAAGCCCCGCGTCTGTGCTGACAGCTCCGAGCCTGGAGCCCGCTTCAGATTTTGTGTCTTCCTCTCTGTCTGACCCTCTCCCACCCTCACTCTGTCTGTCTCTCTCTCTCTCTCTCTCTGTCTCTCAAAAATAAATAAACATTAAAATTTTAAAAAAAATTTTTTTAAAGATTTAGAATTAGAAACGACATATGTAAAACCTTTAGAATCACCTGGAGGTAGAGGTGCGGCATAACAATGAGCAAAAAACTTTACCTGTCTTGGTGGGCTTCTTTATCTGTAATATTAAGAGGTTTTGGAAGATGAATTACAAGATCTGTGCGTTCTGAGCCTGTGCTTCCCTGTCCAGCTCTGTATTCCTCACCCCCTCCCTTCTAAATCTATGGTACTTCTAGCTTAGGAATCATTCAGGAGGGAAGGAAAGAAAAAAATGAAGGAAAAAGTAGGTGTCCTGGAGGACACACAGAGGACAAGTAGAACGGTGAGCAGGTGATTTAGGCTCTTGGGAATGAGGGGGAGCCCTAAATAAATATTATCTTATTCTTACCCCCCCACCAGGGTAATTTTTTTCTCCACTTAAAGAAGAAGGACCTATCAACTGTTGCTTTTCGACAATCCCCTAAACATTCTAGTTTAAGAGAATTCCTTCTTCACTGATGAAATGAAGATCTGACTGCTCTTTTTTTTTCAAACTTCAGTCTGTATTTTGAAAGATTATAATTTTAAAACAGCATTCTGCTATTGACTAGAAAGGAATGACTGAATTTTTTTAGAAATTTAGTTTGGGGGCGCCTGGGTGGCTCAGTCACTTAAGCATCCGACTTCGGCTCAGGTCGTGATCTCACGGCTCATGGGTTCAAGCCTGTGTCAGGTTCACGCTGATAGTGCAGAACCTGCTTGGGATTCTGTCTCTCTCTGCTCCTCCCCCTCTTGCGTTTTCTCTCTCTCAAAATAAATTTTAAAAATTAAAAAAATAACTTTAGTGTGGAATTATGAAGGTTTATTCCGTACAGGTAGTGTTTTCCAGAGTCTCAGAGTTAATTTGTGGCGTTTGTTCTTAGCGTTGCCTTTTGTAAGCAAAGCAGAACCAACTGAACTTAGCAGAGAAAATCAAATTAAACTCAGGCCCTGCTTTGGGTAGAGCAAAAGTTGTCCATTTTCATATGCAGTCCCTCAAAATTGAGTTTTTTATTTTAAACAGTTCATCTTGTTTTAGGACAGGTTCATTGACAGATATTACATCAATTACAGTCCTTAAAGTTTAAAAATAATTTTAACAGAATGCTGAGTATTTTAAGGTTGGTGATTCATTTTGGATTCTGGAGATGCCTCCAAGTTGAAGTCCTGTTTAGATAACAGATCCAGCTAATATTCTGAAGCTTCCAATTTCCTTTTTTTCTTTTGGGGAGACTAAAATACTGATTGTGATAATCATTTAAATTTTTTCCTTAAATGTTTTTTTTTTTTTTTTTTTTTTTTTTGAGAGAGAGACAGAGCGGGAGTGACAGAGGGGCAGAGAGAGAGAGGGAGACACAGAATCCAAGGCAGGCTGTAGGCTCTGAGCTGATGGCACAGAGCCCAACGTGGGGCTCAAACTCCCGAACTGGCAGATCATGACCTGAGCCAAAGTTGGATGCTCAACCGATTGAGCCACCTGGGCACCCTGATAATCATTTGATTTAATAGTGTTAATACTGTTATTAAATGTGGGACCAAATGACACCAGAATGGATTGTTTGTGGTAAATGTGCCCTGAACCTTTTCAGGCTGATTTTTGTACTGTTACCCATTTCTTTCATCCCAACATTATTTTAAGAAATAAAATCCTGGGGCACCTGGGTGGTTCAGTCGGTTAAGCGTCCGACTTCAGCTCAGGTCACGATCTCGCGGTCCGTGAGTTCGAGCCCCGCGTCGGGCTCTGGGCTTATGGCTCAGAGCCTGGAGCCTGCTTCCGATTCTGTGTCTCCCTCTCTCTCTGCCCCTCCCCGTTCATGCTCTGTCTCTCTCTGTCTCAAAAATAAATAAAAACGTTAAAAAAATAAAATAAAATAAAATCCTGAGCTTTGAGAAGGATAGAGGTGGGAATTGTTCAGCTGACCTCTTTCTTTTATCTCATTCCTCCTTCTCCACCTGCTCCTTGTGTGCTGTGCCTTTGTAAATTTGTAAATATCATATAAAGCTCTTTTTTTTCATATATTGACTCTCCGTCTTGTGAACACTCTTATTACATGTATACACACGATCCTGTATAAATTTAGGAAAGACAGCAAACAAAATCACCTGTAACCCTAGCACCCGGAGAGAATGTCAAATTTGTAGTCATCTTCTGTTTGTGTTATAAACACACATTTTCTCCCCCGTACAGCACTGGGATCTACTCTACTATCTTTTGTAACGTGATGATCTCATGAACATATGGTGGATATACTGGTGTTACCCCGTATGCAAAGAATCCCCAAACTAAAAAACCAGCTGGCCAAGTACCGCTTAATATGTTGGTATTGGGTCCATGAATTTGAATCTGTTCTTTGTGCCCTGCGTAGTCATTCCCTAGCCCTACCTGTTCTCGGGATGACACTAACCGCGTGCGCTGAGCTGTGTGACCGGGCAGTGGGAAAGCACACATAATCCAGTGCACCGCTGAGCTCAGACAGAAACTCTTGTAAAAAACGTTAAGAAACTTCCAGTATTTATAATAGAAGGTCGTTTGGAAAATAGTGTATTACAAAAAGGTGGTCAGTGGTGGTCTTTAAAGACTCCGCCACCTCCCGCGTTGACTGTGATTACTGTGTTTTAATTAAGTAAAACGAGGGGAGTTCTCACGCCTCACTCCTGCACGAGAGCTAGGAGATACGCTTGCTGAGGCAAACGGTGCCACAGCTCTTCTTTGAATACTCCTCTCTCCCCCTACTCTTCTCTTGATTTCCATTTTCTTCCAGGTTAAATGAGTCACGAAAGAGCTAGCTCGTAATGATGGTTGTGTTTCCATGTAAAGAGGTGACATTGCTTTTAATTATCATCAGTCGACTTAATTCTCTTGAACAGTTCCTCATGTTAGCCTGTTAGTCGCTCTGAATGCTTATGTTTTTCTCACATATAAATTCCCACTCTGTCTTATTTCGTAGCGTACTCTCATGCGCATTTAGCGAGTGTAGCCTATTACAGAAGGTATAATTTGATGATGTTGAATACCGGCGTGTGGTCAGGTGTTCGGAAGGAGAAATTTTTGCAGTTGGGACGACGAGCTTTGCTTTTTCTGTGCAGAGAGATTGTTTTGCACCCCTCTGGCTTCTGGGGTCTTTTTCTTATCTAGAAAGTGATTCAGTCCCCCGCCCCAGCATCACGGTATTATGCTGGTTGAATTCAGCCGCACACACACCGAGCTCCTCGGAGAGACAGCATGCTAACTATTCGGTCCCTGTGCTAGTGAGGGACAAGCCTACGCGACTGTGTCTCCGGTCAGTGTTTGGGCCTGTGAGCCGTGAGGCGCTGGAGTGAGTCTTGACGGCCAGTGGGTCAGGAGCCGGCCGCCACCACTCCCATCAGGTTGAAGGGGACCCCTGCTTTTCAAGACCCCTCCAGCAGTCCCTGCGGACGGCACCTTGGACCCGGGAGCTCGGGTCTGTTTGTGTGTTTTGTTGGTAAGTTGGGTCTTTCAGAAGAGCCCAGATCTGCTGTAGCATCCCTTTCCTTTCCTGGGGAGCTTTCCCGTTCCGCCGTTCTCCTTTCCTCGAACTTGACTTTACTCCTCTGCCTCTGTGGGCTTGCTGCTGTTTTCGTGGTTGAGTGGACTCTTCCTTTCTGCGCTCCCGACTTTGACTCTTGCGACGGCCCCTCTCAGCACCTGCCTTCTTTCACTTTCCAGATTGTTTCAGACATTCTTTCGCTCACCGACTTGTCAGCTACACATTATTTTTTTTCTCTGTATATATTTGCATTTTTTCTAACCAGAATCTCATTTTTAGCATGTCTGTTTGCACTTAACTAGTTTTGGTGTTTTGCAGCACCTTCCAATTTAGTTTCATCTGCACATTTAGTGTCTAGTAAGCTAGTTTTTGGCTTAGCATCTAAGTGGCTATCAGTCAATAGGAGGCTGAGGCTAATTTTCTTCTTTCTAATACAGTAGTTAACCCAAACTCACTTGAATTAATTTTAAGATAGTCTTTATCAAACTGTGAAATGTACTTTGCTTTCAATTAAATTTTAAAATTATTGGGAACCTCCTGTTCTTTAGCAGAATTAAACTAATAATTCCCTGATCAAGTAAAATGCTTTTCCTATAAACCCTGACATGTAAAAGCAATGTATGTTTGTTGGAGAAAGAAATAGAAGAAAAAGGTAAGCTAAAGAAAGCCATAGATGGCCACTGCTTTTACCTTGGGTATATCACTTCAGATCTCTTTTATATCTTTTTTTTTTTTTCTTTCGTTTTATTTTTTAAATGTGGAGCATTTCTGGGGCGCCCGGCTGGCTCAGTCAGTGAATCCAAGGGTCGTGAATCCAAGCCCCACATTGAGTGTGGAGCCTACTTAAAACTAAAACTAAAATTAATTAATTAATTATGGAAGATGTCTAATGTGCACAGAAGTATACAACACTGTATAATGAACTCCCATGTACCTGTCAGCCAGTCCCAGTAATTACTAATCTGTGGTCAGTTCGGCCCCACCTACACTACCTCTTCCCACTGTCCTGCCTGTGTGACTTAAATCAGATCCTAATGTCATGTCGTGTCATATGTACATATTTTAGCAAGTGTCTATAAAGCATAAGCAATGAGCTTTTAAAAAACGTAACTACAGTCAGCATGGTTATACCCCAAAAAGGAACAACTGTATGTTTGCATCATTATGTGTCCAGTCTTTGTTCAGATTCCCAATTGTGTCATAACTTTTTTTTTTTTAGCAGTTTGTTTGAATTTTTGATTCAAATAAGGTCCTCAGTTGCAGTTGGCTTATATGATATGGCTTTATAGTCTCTTACATTTAACCTGTAAATTCTTTCTCCTGCTTCCTTTGTCCCTCACAGCTTGTTGAAGAAAGTCGGTTATTCTGTAGTTTCCTACTGGTTACTGCCGATTATGTCCTGTGAGGTAGTTTAATGTGTTCCTTTGCTCTTTGTGTTTACAGAAAATTGGTGGCTTGTGTTTATTTTAATATTTTTACGAGACTATACTGTCGATGCTATTATGTAATCTTTTCTTCATGTAATAAAATTTGTATGATCTTCCAGTGTCATTAACTGTCCTTCTATAACGTCGTTTTCAATGCTTGCTTATTTCAACTCCTGAATGTTAGACTTTAGCCTGTTTCCAGTTTTTCCCTCTCATAAACACAGTTGTGAACATCCTTTTAGCTACATAGGTAATTATTTTGATATTAGGAATGACGGTCAAATACCACAGCTCCATTGGAGTTTTAGTTAACAAAAGCAGATTTGGTGCTTGCAAATGGCATGAAGGTATTTGATAATTTGGGTCTCCCGTACTCTTTTAAGGCAAAATGGACATATCAAGTTTTTGACCAAAGGAGATAATAATGCGGTTGATGACCGAGGCCTCTATAAACAAGGACAACACTGGCTGGAGAAGAAGGATGTCGTGGGGAGAGCAAGGGGGTGAGTACAGAGGGAGGCGTTTATTGAGATATCCGTGTCACATGAGACGTGGCCCTCTTTCCAGTCGTCTGATCACACACAATTGAGTATAATGTTTTGATGCTGATTCTACCAAATCACCCTGTGTCCTTTGAAAAAGTATTCTTAGACTACATCTAAAACTTGAGGTACATTGCTCCAGAGGGGAGGAAATGGGGTCCAGTGAAAGAATATTAGTGATGAGATGATGATTGGGGTGACAGTTTTAAAAATTCATCTTTTATTTAATTTGTTCAAGAAACATTACTGGACAGCTTCCATGTACTCTGATGTCTACATTGTCTAGTCTCTGGGGGTCCAGAGCAGTGTTCATCCTGCTTCATGAAACGTATTTCTTAAGTAGTTTCTTAAGTCAGCAACTTAAAGTATCCGTCTAGATTAATTTTGTCATGTTTATTTCATGCTGTTTTATTTCTAGTCTTAAAACCATTGAGGTCAACTGAAATTAAAAAGTTATATGAAGCCTGTTTATTTCAGATTTTATCAGGAGAACAGATCAGTGGAGGACAGGAATTGTAAGTTGTTGATGTGAGGACATACGGAATTGTTACTACCCTCATGTTATTAATAGTATTAACGATAACTCACATTTACCAGGGCTTACTATGTGCCAGAGACTCATTCTAAAATCTTTACAAGTATTACCTCATTTTAACCTCAGAACAACCCTAATATTTCCATTCTACAGATGAGGAAACACAGACAAGTTAGGCTGCTTATCCAAGGCCACACTGACGATGGGAGGCGTCTGGCCAACTCTGGAACCCACCCTCTGGACCATCCCACCAAAAGTCCTGGCATAATGCTTCTGAAGTGGATAGCTGCCGGTTCTCACTATTTAGATGCCCCATGGGGCTCTGACCCCTGTCAGAATGTCCCCTCCTTCTATAGACACTGGGTTCACAGTGATTCCGCTGGAGATCAGCCACCACACTGAGGAGTTCCCTTCCCACAGAGAATGCAGCGTGAGAGAGCTGCCTCAGCTGTATCATGAGAGGTGTTGGTTTGGGGCCAGAGAGATTGGAGCAGCACAAGCACTGGTGTGTTTTGTCTCTTGTAAAGCTGTTTGTGTGCATGCCTCCAGTTCGAGGGAACTCCTTTTCCTATGTTGGAGCTAAGTATACCTTTTTTTAAAAAAGATTTTATTTACTTTTAAGTAATCTCTACACCCGGGGCGCCTGGGTGGCTCAGTCGGTTAAGCGGCTGACTTCGGCTCAGGTCATGATCTCACGGTTCGTGGGTTCGAGCCCCGCGTCAGGCTCTGTGCTGACGGCTCGGAGCCTGGAGCCTGCTTCGGATTCTGTGTCTCCCTCTCTCTTTCTCTGCCCCTCCCTCACTCACACTCTCTCTCTCTCTCAAAAAATAAATAAACATTTTAAAACATGCTTTAATTAATCTCTACACCAACATAGGGCTTGAACTCACAACTCTGAGATCAAGAATCGCCTGCTTCACCGACTGAACCAATCAGGTACCCCTGCACATGCTTAAAGTATGTCTTTCTGAAGAATTTTTTAAAAATCTTTATCTATATACAGTGTTATTTCTAAAATCCCAACATTGAGGGGCACCTGGCTAGTTCGGAGATTACTTAAAAGAGATTAAAGAGATTACTTAAAAGTACAATCTTTTTTTAATTTTACTTATTTATTTTTTAAGTAGGCTCTGTGCTCAGCATGAGCCCAACACAAGGCTTGAACTCGTGACACTGAAATCCAGAGCCAGACACTCAACTGACTGAGCCACCCAGGCACCCCCCAAAAAATACAATCTTTAAAAAAATAAAATAAAATCCCAACATTGAAAATAGAGACCTTTTTGTAGCTTTTAATTAAGAAAAGTAATAGCCTGGCAATTTCTGAACTAAATAACTTTCCACCAAGTATAAACATCTGGGACACAGCAGGCACACAGACCCTTCGCTGTACAGATTTACTTGGCGTTGATTATACTGACACCTTGACACAGTGGGCAGAGCACCACCTTTTGTGGAAATTTGTTTACAAAACACTAAACTGATAATTCAAAGTCAGACTGTACCCAAACCTTGAGGATAACTTTTTTTCAGGTCAGTCAGTGACTGGTGCAAATGTCTTTATGCAATAAAAAAAAATTTTTTTTTTTTTCAAATAGTTGCCCAGTAAAAAGTTGTACGCTGAGGCCTAAGGCCCTAAATAAAAAGGTAAATCACTTTTATTGAGATAGAATTCACATATATTAGAAAATAAAGTTCACCCTGTAGAAGTGCGCAGTTCAGTGGGTTTTATTATATCCACAAAGTTACACAGCCATCACCACTGTCTAATCTCAGAGCACGGCCACTCTCCCAAAAGAAAACTCCATACTCCTCGGCAGCCAGTCCCTGTCCCCTTTCCCCGCAGCCCCTGGCAACCGCTAATCTACTTTGTGTCTCAATGCATCGCCTGTTCTGAATGTTTTATATAAACCGAATCTTACAATATGTGGTCTTCGTTTATGTCTGGCTTCTCTCACCTAGCAGAATGTTTTCAAGCCTTATTCATGTTATAACATGTAATAAAGACAACCCGTAGAAAGTGAAACTAATACTGAACCAACCAAGTATCTAGTAGGAGTGATTTCTGCCTAAATTCAGGATGTTGAAAAACACAAGAGGACCTTAGCCATAAGAGTAGAGAAAGACAAAAGACAGGCAGAAGCTGAGCAGTGGGATGTAGTGACAATGAAGAGAGACATAAACAGAAAGGAGCAGAGTGATTTAGCTCGCTGTTCACTAAAGTCAGTTTTAAGGACGAGGCTTTTCAAATGTACTTTTTCCTTAACTCGAAACGTCATTCTGGGGTAGAAACAATGACCCTTTTAAAGTCAGCTCCCAGATAGAGACCTCCCTTTTGACAACTGACAAAATCATTTTCTCCCGAGTGTGAGCAGCTAGTTCGTCCCTCCCCAGCACCTCTGGTCCCAAGAACCCCAGGGACGTGTTTATCCGTCCTCTACCTCCTGGTTGTTAACCTGGCACCAGCCGCTCTTGGAGATGGCTTTCTGGGTGGCACTTGTCTCACTTCTTTTAAACCTTCTTCTGCTTATTATCAACTCAGCTTTAGCAGAGTTTCTCTGAGCAGAGTAGGGAAACGTGCGCCTGATGTGAATTTAAGACGACCGATAATGGTAGCGTTGTGCACTTGATTTGCACCTTTGGTGCCTCTGTCCATGGAGGGAACCAGTGAGACGAAGAATTAAATCTTTTGTTTGACTTTGGGCTGCCTGACATATTATTTGCTTCCATTGCTCCTAAAGTCCAAGTTGCTGCCATTTTCACTTGTGTTGGGGCAAGGAAAAAACCAGCCTTAGGGGGGAAAGACACTTCCACGGGTAACCCATAAACAGGCTGTATGATCACTGGGAGCCGAAAGCTCTTGGAGCATGGATAATGCGTGGAGGGAACAGCAAAAGTCTTGTCTGTGAGAATGGCTGCTGATTAATCATCAGACCAGAATAAGCAGCCTGGTCCTGGTTTAGTAGAAATCACAGGTGCTTTTATCGCATTTAGTCTGCATTTGACTGTGAGGCATCTGTCTTTACATCCTTTTTTTTTTGTAAGCTTATTTATTTATTCTGAGAGATACAGAGACAGTGTGAGTGGAGGAGGGGCAGAGAGAGAGGGAGAGTGAGAATCCCAACCAGGTTTCGTGCTGCCAGCATAGAGCCCAACGTGGGGCCCAAGCTCACGAAAACATGAGATCGTGGCCTGAGCCGAAACCAAGTCAGATGCTTAACCGACTGAGCCACCAGGCACCCCTGTCTTCACATTCTTAAATTAGATGATTCACCCCACAGAAAGCTATTGCTTTTATGATGATGCTATGAATGAGACAAAATAATAACAGTTAAAACATTAAAAAGAAAAAATACGTATTAAAACTATAGAAAACCTGAATCTACCCTCCTGGAACTTAGCTCTGCCATCCTGGAGGGACTGTGAATTTTCAGCTCTTAGAGGTCCCAGGGGTTGAAACTAAAGCCTGGGCCCTAGGAGGGGTATTATTTGCCTCCACGTGCCAGGTCCAGGCATCTCACTAGCTAGAACTGAGTCTCTGCTACCCGAGAGTGCAGAAGCACTATCTGGGCCCCACCCTCCATAGATGCTCTGACTCCACAAATCTGGGGAAGATCCACCGCGTTTTAACAGGCTATCCACGTGATTCTGACAAAGGAGGCCTAGGTCTTAGGAAACACCAACTTACGGAATGAGAGTTTGGGAATGGGGAGAGAGAGGGATGGGTCTGGCAATGCTGCCAGGACGGGGTGAGGACCGGAGACAGGAAGTAAGAGGAGTTCTTCAAAGGAAGTGAAGTGCACCAAAGACAAAACTTCTGCTTTTCAAGCTTGCCTTAAGGCTTCGATAGGGAGGGGTGACGTCAGAGGTCGTTGCCCATTGTGCACCTTTGGCATGGTGCACAGCCCTGAATAGTAGAAGCATCTGGGCTGTTTTAAAGTATGCAAAGTTCAGTCTCCACCTCAGTCCAGCCTCCCTTCTCTAGGACAGGCTCTGGGTCAGTATCATGGAGCCCACCCTGGAGTAAAAGTGGAGGCGGTAAAACAGGAGGAGAAAGAAGAAAGTTGTTCATTTGCTAACTGCCATCTCCTTCCACGTTGACGGCCCCTGCTGACCTTTTCTCTCTCCCCTGAATTCTTAGGAAGTTGAGTATTTTGCATCGAGGGGAGAAGTGAAGTCCTGGAGCAAATGAGGTCTCCAAGGGAAAGAGGAAAAAAGAGGCCTGGACATGCAAACATTCAGTCAGGCAGTATTTACTCGATGCCTACGACCGGTGCAAGGTGTTATGTTTGGCCTTGAGGATACACGGGGGAGCAAGACTGGCATCGTTTTTGCACTTACAGAGCTTAGAGTCTAGTAGGAGAGACAGACGCTATGTAGCTAGTTGTGCAGCTAGTTACATAATAAAAAAAAACTGGGGGGCTCAGTCTGTTAAGCGTTCGACTCTTGATGTCAGCTCAGATCATGATCACGTGGTTCATGGGTTCGAGCCCCATGTTGGGCTCAGCGCTGACAGTGCAGAGCCTGCTTGAGATTCTCTCTCACTCTGCCTGTCCCCCAAATAAATAAATAAACTTTAAAAATATTGTGGTAAAGACTTCAAAGGAAATATATCAGGTCTATGAGGTTATTTAACAGTGGTTTTACCTAGTTTTCAGGGGATAAACTTTAGGGGCGAGGGGAAAGAAAGACTAGTGAAAAAAACACCAAAGGGATAGCAGCCGAGAGGTAGGTAGAGAAATAGATTTGTGGTGTGTTAGAGAAACCACGGAGGAAGGGGTTCCAGGGAAAGTTTGTGGTCCTCAAAGTCCGCTTCTGCAGACATGTGAAGGAAGATGGTTGGTGAGACTGGTCTGCTGCATATGGTGATTTGAACTGTTCTGGAAAAAGGTTCAGGATTAAGAGAGCCAGAGTACAGGTGGCGAACAAATGAGAGGGTGCTGAAATCTTCAGTACTGTAATGGAGCTCTTTCGCTCTCTTTTTGGACATTTACTGTGAAGTACCTTATAACAATCTGGCTGTGTTTGCCTTGTCTCCCCAGAGATATTGACCACTCCCTGAGGGTTACGACCACAAACCCAGCCCCTAGCACTGAGTCCGCATGTGGCCTGAGAGCCACCATGTAGAGGCCTGAGACCTTAGATCTGGTTCTGGTTCTTGGCCACAGAAGCCATGGACCTCAAGCATGAGCATCTGTTTCCTCATCTATAAAATGGTGATATTCCTAACTTCCCTGTCACATGAGTTGTTGAAAGGATCTTCTAGGACAGTCTGTGCGAATGGACTTTGTGAACTGAAAAATTAGTTTTCTGTGGAAGATAATTGAGAATATTTGGTTAATGAGAATGGCTGCTTGGGGAGTTCTGTGATGATCAGTTTTTTGTTTGTTTGTTTAGATTTGTTCCTTATATTGGGATTGTGACGATCCTCATGAATGACTACCCTAAATTTAAGGTAAGAGCCTACACTGTTTGTTTCATTAAAAATGGGATCTTTTGGGGCTCCTGGGTGGCTCAGTTGGTTGAGCGTCTGACTCCTGATTTCGGCTCAGCTCATGATCCCAGAGTAGTGGGATCAAGCCCCGCGTTGGGCTCTGTGCTGAGTATAGAGCCTACTTGAGATTTTCTCTGTCTCTGTCCCTCTGCCCCTCTCCCCACTCACACTCTCTCTCTTTTTTGCTCTCTAATAAATATGTATATATGATCTTTTGTTTAATTTTGGAAAACTGTTAAAGGGATTACCAGCTAGTTGGATAATTTAGTAATTTATCATGGCCACAAAGACCCGCTTATTCATGAACTCTGAGGACCTGTAAACTTTTAAAAGCTCCTCTGACTTGTGACGTTCTGTGTTTATTTTCCAGTACGCGGTACTCTTTTTGCTGGGTTTATTTGTGCTGGTCCATCGTGAGTAAGAAGTCTGCCTTGCTGTTCCCGGAAGATGCCGTACTTTTCGTTACTGAATGTTCGGAGTAGATACTGGTCTGTGATTGGTGGAGTGGAGAACGCTCATGTCGGCGCTTCTTGGTAGCAATGGTTTGCATTAGCTTCTGTTTCCACGCCAGGGTATGTGTGGGCGGGTGCACGGGCACCATGGCGCGCTCTCGAGGGGACTCTCAATCACAGGATTTCATATGTTGTCATTGTCACACTTTCACATTTTTGTACATCAGTGAATTTTTTATATTAAAAGGTTGAGCCAAAGCCCCCAGTGTTTGTATTTTGAAGCCAAGCTTCACTTCTAAAGTGCCTACAGAGTTCTGTAAATTCATGCAGCTCTGCACGAGTCTGAACCTGTCATTCCTCCCTATGAGGTGGGAATGGCGTAGACTGAGGTGGTCGTAAGTCTTAACTTTTCAAATTTTAAATAAAAGACTTTGCATATCGAACCCCTTATCCCTGACTTGTGTTTGTCGGGAAAGCTTTGCCTTCCTCTGCCGGTTCTTAGCACCCTTGGGGAGATACAGACTTTGATGTGAACAGTCCTTCAGCTAAGAAGGTTGTCCTGATACCAACCACTGTTTCTTGTTTGTGTGTGTGTTTTGTTTTTGTTTTTGTGGAGCAGCAATGCCCGTTGACATTCGTAGGAAATCTCTTAGCCGTGAAATTGATTCTTCACTGGGGTGTGATCCAGATGGGTAGAGACGCGGTTTGTGTTGCTGGAAGGTTCAGAAAACCCTCACTGTGCTGTAAAGGCTCCTGCCCTTTTCTTCACTTGAGACTCTCAGCCCTTTCTACACGGTGGCAGTGTGTTTCGGCATCTGGAGGAAGCCAGAGGAAGGTGCTGGAGGCCAGGCATGCTCCTTGCTTTTTAAAAACTACTTTGCCTGAACCTGTTCTCTTAAGTGCCTGGCTTCGCTTTTCTCTGATGCAGACTTCAGGAAGGCAGGGTTTTAAAGTGGTGAATGCCAGGCCCGGTTGTGTTTTTCTTCTTCTAATATGGAGGCAGTTCGGGAAATGGCTAGCGTAGGGTAAGCCAGTGTGTTTTTAAGTACAAAGTACTCTTGATTCTTTTTGTTCTCTTCTTGTTTTAATGTGAAACCTGAAAGTAAGCAAATTTTCTGTGTGGGGCTGAATGAGCAGGTTCCATTATTTGCTCAACTAAAGTAGGAATCGGTCCACACTTTAATGCTGATGGACTTACCATTAAAAAACAGAGACAGTTTAAAAGTAAGAACAGTTAATCTTCTGAAGCTCTCCCGTACAGGGAGTAGTGCCATCCTAAATCCATTAACTAGGCTTTAGCCTTGAGACTTTGGACGTGGGCTCTTAATGATCTCAGCCGAGTATGAAACTTGGCAAATCCCTGCTAACAAGTGCTTCTTTGAATCTGCCCGTGAGGCTTATATTGTACTTAGGTTTTCTCCTGCGCCACGAGAATGTGGCAGCAGTCTCCTGTGTGCAGAACGGTAGAAAATTGCCATTCACTCCATTTCTTCCCTCCTGATCGCCCGCAGAGGACGGGGGTTAACTGCTTGGCCTGATTGCCCAGGCTCTGTTTCTGTAGCGTCCTCTTGGGGACTACCCTGGAGAAGCAGTGTGCTTCGCTGCCCCTGGGGTGCCTTGTGATCCTAGCCTGCCTGAGTGTAAGCATCCTCGTACTTGTATCCTCAGCTGTCCAGATATCTTCTCTGTACACGCTTACGCAGTTAAGACAGTAATATTTTCCTCATTTGCATATTTTCACACCCAGTTTTGTTTTTGCTCCTGTGCTGATGCTCTTGTTGGAGGCAACAGCTGAATTTGTGTGCGAAGCAATCAAATCATTCAGGAATATTTGAATCACTCTACCAGCCAAAAATAAAGATTATACTGGGAGAGAGGTTTTATGTTATCCGTTTGTGTGTTGTCTAGTTTAGTGCTAACACCTAAGACTGACTTAAAGCTGGGCAATTGTATTATCTATCAGTCAGCGTAATGTGTTCTAAAAGCTCTTCGAGAATGGCTGGCACACCAGAGGTGTTCATTTTGGTGTTTTATGGAATTGTAAGCTCTTTGAGATTTGGCTAGGCTAGCGGGCAGTTCGGAGGGCTTGCCCGTTGTGAGTGTCGGGGATCCAAGAGCCATCAAGATCAATAAAACTTCAAGTGAGAATTTGATCTTGGGGTTGCCTCTCGGCTGTGACTCACCCAACTGTCACCAGCCCAGCGAGGAATTCTCTACAAGTTACTCGCAAATACCTGTCCTCACTTCTGGCCCATGTCTCTTTGTTCCCTCTGGATGCTTCCACTTGATTGTCCCCTCTTTAAACTTAAGCTCATAGCCATTCCTGCAAACTCCCCCTCCAGATTTCACCTTTTCTTCGCAGGAGTGGTCACATAGATTTTTCATTTTCCCACCATATTTATTAGTCACTTAAAAGCCCTACATTTACCCCTGTCATTCCACTTCTCATTGCCATCACCTGAATCGAGAAACACAGTCAGTGGTTCCCTTTGCTTGGTGACTTTATGTCTCAGTTTCCCTGCTGCGTGCCAGTCTGTGCCTGTTTAAGATTATTTCCACTTGTTGATTAATTTTAGTGCCCCGTTTAAAAAGTGTCTCTTTTTGGACCATAAATGATGTGTAAGTTTGTAGACATGGCTGCAAGTTCCCCCATCAAATTGCAGGCTCCTCTAATACAGGGGCGCTGTTTTACAGACGCTGTACTGTGCTGTCCCAGTAACATCTAGTAGCTTGTTCTAAACGTTCAGCGTAACCATGCATTGGAGCCAGAGGCGGTAACTTAGGGCAGCATTATTGTTGAGCTGTTATTCTGGGGCAGAGCATATGAATCATTAAAGTGATTTGCACTTTCCTGTTATTTAGTAAGTACATTATCTTGTTCTTGCCAGATTTGAATCTGAAAACTTTCTCTCCCCGTGGTTCCATTTAAACAGCATGTTCTCTTTCTAGAATTTTTTATGTTAATCCTGTTTTCTTCCCTTTTGTGTTCGTCCTTGGACTCTTCCTGCATTTTCTTTCTCCGCGGGAGAAGCATTGGTGTTTGTCACCTTTCTTAAAGAGTCCGAGGCTTCTCAGAGAGCCTAGGCTGAGAGTAAAGGCTCTGTGACCTTTAAGTGCATATTTTGGTCATTTGTTCTCGTGTGTTACCAAGTCCATACAACCTCTAAGGGCAATGTGTAGGGCTATCTCAGCATCTGAGGGCACCCTTCTTATGACATTTATCACTGTTGAGCTTCTGGAGTGATCCAGCTGATTCTAGCCAGTTAAATGGATTGTCCACCTTCCTCAAGATGCCCCTGTCTGTCAGGATGGCCTATTCAGACTATTTTCTGGCAAAGTGTATCTTTGTTAGCATTCTCCCTTACTAGAACTATAAGTAATACCAGATAGACTTTTAGAAATAAACAACAAATATGAGCCTTAACACACAAGTGTTGAGTCTGGGCATAGAAGGAATTCTCTGTAACTAAGAAATGTTCATTAAAGACTAGAATATGCAGGAATTATTTAAAAAAAAGTAGTGAAGGGGGTGCCTGGATGGCTCGGTCGGTTAGGCGTCCGACTTCGGCTCAGGTCATGATCTCACAGTTCGTGGGTTCGAGCCCCACATCCAGCTCTGTGCTAACAGCCTGGAGCCTGCTTCGGATTCTGTGTCTCCCTCTCTCTCTGTCCCTCCCCTGCTGGCACTCTGTCTCACTTTGTCTCTCTGTCTCTCTCTCTCAAATAAACACTAAAAAAAAAATTTTTTTAATAGTGAAGACATTGCCTTCCGAGTGTCATATAGGACTTTTTCTCAGCTCTTCTACCCTTGACATTGGTCTCAGTGGATAGACATCTAGCCTTTGCTTATGCTGGTCGCTCCGCCCAGAGCGCCTGCTCACTTCTCCACCTGCTAACAGCTTTTGCACTCGGCAGACACTTACTGAGCATCTAGTCTGTGCCAGGTCTGGTCCTGCCCCTGGGGGTACAAAGTTGAGTAAGGCAGGGAACTGCTAGGAACTCCATGCCTTAACCGGAGTCACATGTGAACAGTTTTCCCACAGGGCGCCCATAAGTGGGGTTACAGACGCGGAGGGAGCTCAGGGGAGGAGTGTGTTTCATTCTCTGCTAGTGCTTCTTGCTCGGTGCCGTCAGGACTTGATTTGAGCCCTCTTTTTTTCTTTTCTTTTTTTCTTGTTTTCCCAACCCGCCCCTCCCCGTTGTCCACGTCCTCCTAAACAGCGCGCTCAGAGTGGTGCGTCATGTGTGTGTCCCACATCCCGACGGGTTCCTGAGAGGCGTGGAGACAAGGCCAGCCTGTGGCTCATCCTTGTGTACCCTCTCCTCCCTGTCACAGTGCTTTGCACGTTTTAGATTTATTGATTGATAAATAAATTGTTCCAGAAGGATTTGTTCCAGGAAGGGCTTGGAACAGCTTATCAAGATACGCGTGGTACCCACCATGTGATTAGATATAACATAACTGAAGAGTCCAGGGTGGGACCAAGTGTGGGAGAGGAAAGGATGAAACGAGAGGTGGGTTAGTGATCACAAGACACGTCAGACATTCCGCCGTCTGCCAGAGGAGATCCGTAGACTTGGTTCGCAACTCCTTCCGGCTCATGTAAACAGGGAGGCAGTCGTTTCTGTGCCTTATGGAATGGACATAAAATGGAACCACCAACAACGCCAAAAAACCTTGTAATGGTACACGAGGACCAAGACATCTCTCTTCTGGGACCCCACCACAAGGGCACTGGGTGATGTTCTGCAGTAATCTCTACGTTGAGTAGCCTCATGATTTCCATGTAACTGTTCCAGAGAACGTTCTGTAGTACAGGTATGGTCGGCCGCTTCCGCACAGAGCCACCTCGCCAAACACCGGCTACCCGTCTAACCAGCCAGGAGCCCCCGGCACCTTTCCTGTAGAACGGTGTTCCTTAACCTTTTAAAACTCATGGCCTCTTTTAAGAAACATAAAATCTCTTCCCTCTTCTCCATTCTGGCCAACTCCCCCCTCAGGTCTGTTATATGCAACCTCCATCCTCTCCAGCAAAGAATATTTTCTCTTGCTTTTTCTCGTTTTTGTTGTAAAGACAAGACTGACTTCCTTCTCATATGCTGTTACGTTATATTGAATATGACTCTCATATACAGTTATATTATATTGAATATGTATACATATCATATGTGGAGGGAGAGAATATGATTTTTAAACTATAAATCCCTATTCTACGAATCTTAGGAGTTTCTGGAATGGTACCTACTCTTGGTTAAGAGTCATTTCCCTTTCCTTTAATTGGCCAGTTAATTTAGATTGATAAGCTGGATTCCAGCTTTAAATCAAGGAGTCTAGTTAAGAGAGTTCGTACTCTGGATTTGTGTCAGGCGGGCAACTAAATCCCTGGCATGAGACTTAGCCTGACAACTTATTTAAGCGAAAAAAGAGAAATCGCTCTAGAACTTGTCTCTTGGAATGGGCCAAAAGCTGAGGTCAATATGCTAGCCTTTTTAGTCGACCAGACGGCTTGCAGTGTAACAGGCATTTTGCTGACTGTGGTGTCAACACACTTTTAAAGGCTACCCAGGGATCCCTCCCTCCCCTGTAATGGGCTTCAGATGTGAGGCAGGCTCTGCTTTTCCCAGGACCCAGCTAATAAGACAGGGTACTTAGAGTCTGCCATGTGCTCTGCTAAGTGCTTTTGAATCTGTGACAGATTTTTATTTTCTCTCATTCAGTCTTCAGAATAAACTTGCATTTTACATAAGAGAAACCAGAAGTTAAGAGACCTGCCTGTTGCTGTTTTCATGTCACGCTGTTAGGCGTCATCACCCTGTCCTTGTACCTCTGTCTTATCTGATGAGACCCTTTCATTTGGAATAGATCCCACGCCTACAGGGCTCTTGGGAATTCTTCAGAGGCTCTAGGCTGTCCTGTGGGCTTGCTCAGATGAGCGAATCGCTTAGAAATAGTGAGGCGCTCTGGACCTTAAGGGGTATTTATTTCAGTTACTGAAATGTCCCCTGAAGTACATGGTGGTTCCACCCAGGTAACATGAGTGCTGGGCCTGGGGCCGCCCCCTCTCTCGGGTTTTCGGGACGTCCCTGAGCAGCAGCTGCGTTGCCCCCTTAGCCACCGTTGGGATTGCCCTCACTTTGTCAGATGGAGGGATTTTCTCTTTTTCTGAATATTGCCTTTAAAAACCACTTTGTGTTTTGGCAGTTTCGGTTTCTGCAGTATTTCCTTACTAACGGTTAGTGTTCTGATTTTGTAGCTAATCTTTATGTGCTCCCTCTGGCTGAGAAATTGTATCCTCCATCCCTGAGTCTCCTCTCCTCTCTTAAGGATTCTGCCGTTTCCCTGATTCTACACGGCTTTCCTGAGCACGACCTGAGATACAGCTCAGTGTGCTTCTCTTCAGCCTCCCGGCCCACACGGGCACAGATCTGTGCTCAAGAGTGTGCCACCAGTGCTCCTACAGCGTCCTTTTCTGAGCAGCTCTGGGTTTACTGTCCTTCCTTTTCACCAGACTCGTGTGTGTCTAAGTTTCTGCTTTTCCCTTCCCCCGTTGTCCTCTGCACCTTTCACGTGTGTGAAGTCCACTCTGGTTTTCTCCATTTGTTTATTAGTTTCTGTGTGACTAACTCGCTTTGTCCTTGCGTTAACCCATCTATAAAATGGGCGTCATACCAATCTTTACTACGTCAAAATAGTGTCAGTGATCAAAGGAACGTGCGTGTAAGTACTTTGGGAAAACAACAACAGAAAAGATGCAGTTGTGAAAAGATGTAACTTGTAATTGATCCTAATTTAATGAAAATATAGCAAAGAATAATACATGTGTCCTTTATTCAAAGCCATCTTTGATTAAAAACCATGGTGCAGTTTAAATGTTTCATCAGCATTGGTTATAAGAGGATTTGCCGTGTATCGTTCACCCCTCAATCATCTTTTGGATTGTCCTGTGAATCTTCTCTGCGCCTTCGGATATCCTTGAGTGTTGTAGAAACCTGGGAAGGGCCAAGTGTGAGCACCGAAGAGCTTCTCCACGAGCCTCCAGATGATTCACTGTCCGTCTTCCCAGTGGGATGGCAGCCCTTAGACTTCCCTTGCCATCACAGTAGACTTGGGGAACAGGCAGCGGGCACTCGAGGTCCTCGTTCTAAACTCAGAGCCTAGCACGCTCACTGGGGCATCGAGCTTGGAATTGTGGTCTTGGGCAAGCCACCCCCTCTGCTTGCCTAGTGCTGCTCATCCCTGGGACAGTGTTTTATGGCTGGCGGTGGGGCTCTACCCTGCTTCTTTCTGCAGGGTTCTCAGGCCCCCGTGCTTGCTGTGCTAGCCTGACAGATAAAATGATCCCCCTGGGGACAGTCTTGTAGCTGTGGACCCATGCTGTGACAGAGGAGGCTTGTCTGGAGTGTAAACGAACCTGTCAGAGCAGAACCCACGGTCCCAGGGTCACCTTTAGAAGCGAGGGCAAACTCTGAATTCAGTGCCTGCTCCCTTTCTCCCCTGAGAAATCCAAACCAGCTTTGAGATGGTTACACTTTGATGGTAAAATGGGAGTGGGTGTGGCTTAGGGAAATAGCATCTGCCCGCATGACTTTGGGGGCCTGACAGAGTGATCCAAGCGGACCCGAAGTCTGATTCTGGTGTGACGTCTGGGCGAGTGACTCAACCTCTGAGCCTGTTTCCAGTTATAAAATGAGAGATAAACCTACCAAATAAGGTTCCAAATAAGGTTCCTCGTGTGTGTTCCCACTAATTTCTACATCCGTGGGCCAGAGGAGAGGGAGGGGGTCACAGAGGGAGTTGTGATGGGAAGGTGATAAGAGCTATATCTGTACACCACAGCTAAACAGTGACAAGAATGCAGAGAGGTGTAAATGCCAGGGTGGGGGGTGAGAAGCAAGGAGATTGGGGGGAAAAGCCAGGGCCAGAAATGGAGTGTCCCTGTCCTGTATGTCATGCTCCTGGGAATTCAGCATGACAACCAGCCTCTCATATACACTTCCCGTTTAGGATGGTGATCCATAGAGTTAGCAGCCCGTGCTGCGCTGGATACGTGTGAGATTAATAATACGGAGCAGCATTACTGAGCCACACTGGGGCGTAGGTTCTGTCACAGCCACACTGTGCAGTGTTTCAGGGAAGAGCCCAGAACCCCGGGTTGGTCTGCACTCACGCTCCCCCATCATTCACTCCTTTGGTGCTCTGTTTCTCCAATGAGACGGTAAACTCCCTTGGCAGCTGGGAATTACCCTCTGTCTCCCTACTGTGCCTACCTTGATGCTCCCGAACATTGGTGTTTAGTGAACGTTTAAGCAAAAATAAAAGTATTATTCTGGAGCACAGTGTCTTACTCATTAAGTGATGCCACTGACCCAAAGTTCTTTCCAAGACAGGTGTGGACTTGGGAGGAGGAGAGTGCTGGCTGTGAGAGGGCCGTCTGCAGGACTGCTGCTTCCTGCCACAACGTGACTGTGCTAAGAAATGTAAAATTATTAAAAACGGGGCAACGTGGTTATTACTATTTTACAGCCGAAGAAAGTGAGCTTCAACGAGGTCACACGGTTTGCATATGAACTCTTGGTCTGGTGCTCTTTCTACTTCCCTGACCCAGAGATCCGCTTTCGGCCGAAGTGATAGGCTGGTCGCCCCCCAAGTAGAGCGTCCGTTCCTGGGGCGAGGGGTGTTCACTATCCCCCCATCCATTGCTCTGCATTGCCCACCCCAGCACCTGCTGTGGTTTCGACATCACCTCTGGTGAGCTGGCGGTGAGAGGGCCGAGAGTAGGGTGAACACGGGTCGTATTCCCGAAGAGGGAAGGGCTGGCAGGCATTTTATGGCTCGCCTGGTGCCCGGGACTTTGCTGGGCACTGCAGCGCCAGTGTCCTCGCCCCCACTTCTAGCCTTATAAATGAGAGACTCCAAGAAGTAACCACTCGTGGCCCGAAAGCCAGTGGGAGACGCGAGGGGGCGGCCAGGGGAACGGGCTTCGCCCCGCCCCCCCTCCCCGTAGTGGGGGGTCCTCTGCCTGAAGATAGTGGGCTTGGGCGCCCGCCCTGCGGACGCGGTACCCAGGCGGTGGCCGAAGCGACGGGCGCGGCGCCTCGCATCTTGCGGGGGCGGGGCGGCCGCGAGCGCGCCAGGGGCGGGTTCCTCGGAGCAGGCTCCGCCCCCCGAGGAGCGCGGGTTTAAAAGGAGGGAAGGCTGGGGCCCCGGCCGTAGTGGCTGCGAAGCGCGCCGGGGCGGAGGCTCGGCGAGGGCACAGCCATGACCCTGCGGGCGGGGGGCGCTCGGCTGCTAGGCGGCCTCCTGCTCTTCGCTCTGCTCGCTGCGGGCGCCGCGCCGCTCAGCTGGGATTCTCCGGAGCCCCGCAGCAGGGCCAGCAAGATCCGAGTGCACCCGCGGGGCAACCTCTGGGCCACCGGTAAGTCTTCGGGACCCGCGCAAGCGCCCTTCTCCGTGCTCTGATCCCATTTCCCTTCTCAGGCCGTTCCTCAGCCACGGACTCTGGGGTCTGCGCGGATGAGGACCCTGGAACCCGTCTAATTTAATAGATGGAAAACTTGAGACCCAGACAGTTCAGTGACTTGGCTGAGATCGCTCAGCCAGTTAAAGCAGAACTGGGGCTGGATCCTAGATCTGCCTGCCAGCCGGTGCCCCTGGCCTTAGGCAAGAGTCTACTGAATCCTCTTGTGTCCTCTGGTGCGTCTTCTCTGCCCCTGCACCTGGCAGACACTTCTTCCTTCTCCGCTTTCCTCCTTGTCCTCGCCGGGCCCCTGGAAAGCAGGCAGCACAGCTGGCAGAGTTTCCCTCCTTCCAGCTGTGCCATCCTCTCCTGTTCAGGAAAAGCGGAGGTGGGCTGTGCTACCAACCCCGGGGTGTTTGTGGCTCCTTGGTGAGGAGGAGAGGGAGGAGGAAGGTTGCCCGTGGGTCTTCCTGCCATGAGAACTGAAAGTTGGGAGAGATGGGGAACTTTCCCACTGAGATGGGATCCTCTCTCCCCACCTTCCTCGTGCCTTGGCACCTCCTTTCTAGGTCACTTCATGGGCAAGAAGAGTCTGGAAACCCCCAGCCCATTCCTCTTGGGAACAGCTCCCCACATCTCCCTGAGGGACCAGAGACGGCAGCTGAGTCACGATCTGCCCAGGATCCTCCTGCTAAAGAAAGTTCTGGGCGTGAGCCTTAGCAGCCCAGCACCTCACCCCCAGGTGAGCCAGGCTCCCACCTCAGGACCAGGAGAGACCCAGCTGCTCCTGGTTCCAGCACGGGGCTTAGGCTGTGACTTCTCCCCAAGGTATGATGGGCCCCAGAAAGCCAGGGATTCCAGGCTCTCCCCATGATCCAGAGTTCAAAGGGAGAAGACTTTGAAGAAAGGAAGCTGACCTTCCCAGTAGGGAAGAAGTTCCCCCTCACCGAGTCCTCAGTCTAAAGTCACAGCCTAGGACTAGCCACCCTCTTGCAGCAGGACGTGCCCCCCACCCCCAGGCCTGCCCCACCCCAGCTGTCCACGTTTGCCGTGCCTCGGGGATACTTACGGCTACAGTTGGGACCCTGAGGCCCAGAGAGGAGGAGAGTCAGCATCCAAGACGGAGTCCAGACCTTGTTCGCCTTGACCAGTGCTCTTCCCAGTCACTCGTCTGCCTCAGTGACCCTCAGTGCAGGGTTTCTCAACCTCAGGACTCTTGACATCCTGGGCTGCGTAATTCTTTGTTGTGGGGGCTGTCCTGTGCATTGTAGGAAGTTTGTAGTATCCCTTGTCTCTATCCACTAGAGCATCCTCCCCCAGCCCAGTTGTGACAACAGAAAAACATGCCTCCAGACATTGCCGGAGGCCTTCTTGTGAGGGGGTCGGGGGAGGGAGCCAGATTACCTCTGGTCATAAACCACTGACCTATGAGATCCAAGGCCCCAAAGTAGAGCCAAGCCAGCTTTGGTCTCTGGCCTGGTAGAAGGGCAGCTCTTCATTCCCTGCTCCTGAGGCGGCCCCCACCCCACACAACCTTCCCGGTACTTTGTTACTGTGGGCAGAAGGCAGTGTAATGTGGTAGAATGTGGGTTCTGGGGACAGCGTGCTAGGCTCCTAACCTAACTAGTAGCTGTGTGACCTTAAAAATGTCACTTAAGCCCTCTAAGCCTCATCTTCCTCATTTATAAAATGGGATTGATAGCACCCATCTCATATTAAACAAGACCGTTTGTGTCACATGCTCAGCATGACGCCTGGCACATAGAAAGCACTTCGTAAACAGGAGCTATCAGCAGCACCTGTTACAGACTCACCTTCATACCTCCACTGTGCCCAGCATATAGTGCACACTTTTTGAAGGAAGGGAGGGGGGCATTCCCTAGAGAAGGTCTAACTCCAGCCCCAGTCAGCATGCCTGGTCCTCCTCATGCACAGAATGGCCAGCCCCTGGGGACCTCAGATGTAAGGGCCAGGAGCTTGGGCTGGCTGAGTCTGAACGGAGATGATGTCACCTCTGGCTGGGGCTGTTGGTCTTGAAGGCCTAAAGCATGCAGACCAACTAGCAAGTCTCAGAGGAAGCAGTACCTAGCACTAGAGGATGGGGCTTCAGAAGTGAGGTCTGGGGCAGAGCTGAGGGCGGGGGAGGGAAAACGTTGACACTGGCCCAGGGCCAGGCACGCACATGGACTTCACTTCTGTGATCTCCTTGACTGTCATGATCACTCTGAGGTTGGGCTGTCACCCTGGGAAACCACCACCCCGACCCCTCCCACCTTTTCTTCTGGGAGAAAGGCGCTAGGGGGAGGCTGCCTAGGCTAAGAGCCTGCCCCTGCCTGCCTCTGTGGACGCCTAGCACTTAGGAATGGCAGGATGCCCCTGTCATTTCCCCCCTCCGCCCAGGTCAGTTCTTCTGTGTGTTCCCCTTCGGTACAGGAGGCTGCTGGTGCAAGTGGTGCAGAAGTGACACCATTAATGAGGAAGATACGACGACGTGGCTTGGACCGTGCCCTCCCAGGGGAGGAGCTGAACGGGACCCTGGCAGTGGCCCCATCTGGACGTAAAACCTGGCCTCAAATCTCTGTGACTCCATTAGTGTGATTTCTGGTTGTGTCGCCAGGAATATTGCCAATGCAGACACAAATTATGTCCCTGCTGTGTTTCTTGCTTCCCTGTTGAAGTTGTGAATAAAACCCAGCTCTTTATGAAGCATGTCTGATCCTCTCCTTCCAGCTATGTTTGAGGGCATGGGAGGGAAAGGGGGGCCGAAAGACTGGAGGACAGGATGCTCAGTAAGATGGAGCTGGCTCCAAGAAGCCAAGAAAACTTCACGACACCAGCCTCCTGAGGACTCCTAAGTCAGTCGCTCATTCAGCAAGCAGGTACTCAGGGCCTGTTACATATGCCTGGTCCTGTGCCAAGCGCTGGGTTCTTACTCACCCATGCCACCTGCTGGCACAGGCAAGTCTCATGTTTCCTCTCCTGTGAAAGGGAGCTGCCTACACTGCAAGATGGGGTTTTGCTCGCCGCATTTCATTTCATTCCCACGCCAAGCTTCGAGGGGAGTGCTCAGAGCATGCAAGAGAGTGAGCCGAGCTAGGATCCAGCCCTCGCTGTCTGCTTACTCTCTTCTCTGGCCTTTGGTAGAGTTGCCAGAAGTACCAAATAAAAATAGAGGACACCCAGTTAAATTCTGATTTCATTTAAATAATCAATAGTTTTTTCGTATGAGATGTCCTAAAGACTGCATGGACATACTTATAAAAAAAAAACTTGTTTATCTAAAATTCTAATTTAACCGGGCATCCAGTATTTTCTCTGGCCTTGACACTTTGCTCTGCAAATATCCTGTCGTAAAACGGGCGGGTATTAGGTCCCTGAGGCCCCGCCCGGAACTGACATCCTGGGAACCCCGGATTTTACGTCATTTTCCCCGGAGCTTTGGCAGGGAGAACCCCGGACCCAGCCGGTCAAGGGCACCGAGCGCTGGTGCCGGCGGTCGGACACCTCTCGGCCCCGTCCCGCGGGCGTGAGCCACGCCCCCAGCCCGAGCCGGCCGCGCCCACTTCTCGCGAGAGGTTCGCGCCTGCCCGGGAAGGTTCTCAGAGGCGGAAGTGGGGTAGCGGAAGCGGCGTTGCCATGGAGTCAGCGGAGGACTGGCTGGTGGAATCCTTGCGCTTGTAAATCCTGTGGGCCTGGGACGTGGGACCCGGGCCTGCAGCTGGCCGCGCGGGGGGACGGGTGCGGGCTGGAGCGCGTGAAGAACCCTGGGGTGGGCGCGGGGGGGGGGGAGCCGACACCGAGGACTCCGCCTGGAAGTCGGCTCCCGCGTCTAGGAAGCGGCACCCGCCTATGTGCGCCGTTGTGTGGGGTACTAGGAAGCGCAGTGCTTGCGGAGGAGAATTAATCACACGAGCCACCAATTATTTTGCGCCAGCCGGAGTGGATCTCTGAACAGATTATCTCTCTGCTTCCTCACATCAACCTTGGGAAGGAAGTCTGGGTACTCTGGGAATCCCATGTTATAGATGAGGACCGAGGCTCAGGGATAGTGTGACTGGCCTGGGCCCAGTCACACGGGGGTTAAAATGTGCAACAAGACCTGCTCCCAGGTCTGCCTCACTCCAGAGCCTGGGTCCCTTACCCACCGGATCACACCGCCCTCTCAGAGTTCTTGAACACCTGTAGAGTGGTGCGCACCATGTGACGTTGTGTCTTTATCATGCAGGTACCAAGATTTCCATGCATTCGACCTTTCCGAAGCCACACGAGTCCTTGAATGGATTGATGACAAAGGTGATGTGCCCTACCTGGCCCTGAAGGAGATGGAATCTTCCTTCTCAGGCTGGGACTCTGAAGCTCAGCCCAGAGGGACCCAACCCACACTTCTGGGAATCTGAGGCCTCTTCTTGGTCTCGTAGCAATGTTCACACTCCGTCAGCGCTTATATTCCTCTTATTAAGGTCTGAGTCTCTTCCATTCCCTAGTACAAGGCTGCATACCAATGGCAGAGGAATTTGTCTTTGCTTTGGGGGATTTGCCGGAATTTCTAGACCCCAGCCGTGGTCCAGAATCTTCCTAGCAGTTTGTCACAGCTCCTTCTTCTTTTTCCAGGAGTCTGTGTTGCTGGCTATGAAAGCCTGAAAAAAAATGAGATTCTTCATCTGTTATTACCTCTCAGACTTTCTGTAAAAGAAAACCAGGTAACTAGAAATATAAATGCTGAGCATGTGTGTCTCCTTTTGTTAAACCTTTAGGGAGTTCCTGTTGTCTACTAGGTATTGCCCTGGACACCAGAAAGAGAGAGGGACAAACACTGGTCCTCCCCTTCTAGTCTAATAGAGGGAGGCAAGTACCCACAGAGAGGAGTGCTACAGAATGTCTGAAATTTACGGGGGCTCCCAGAGGAAGAGGGCAGTTTAACGTCATCAAAAAGAGATCCAGGGGCACCTGGGTGGCTCAGTCAGTTGGCAGTGTGACTTCGGCTCGGGTCATGATCTCACAGTTCGTGGGTTTGGGCCCCACATCGGGCTTTGCACTGACAGCATGGAGCCTGCTTCCAATTCTGTCTCCCACTCTCCCTGCCCCTCCCCTGCTCACACATTCAAAAATAAACATGAAAAAAAATTTCTTTTTTTTTTTTAAATAGATCTAGAGAGCCATTAGGGTATAGAGGGTGGTGGAAGCCCTTAGAATGGTTGAGATCACCTAGGATGACTGTAGTGTCTCAGGAATAAAAGCAGAAGATGTCCAAAGATAAAACTTCAGGGAATACACGTAAGGAACGGTTAGAGGAAGACGAACCCACAACACCTACTCAGAAGGAATAATAGTCTTCGAAGTAGGAGGGGTGTCAGAAAAGGTCAGTGTTTCAGAAGCGAAGAGAAGAGAACATGTGAAGAAGAAAAGAGGCCCAGGGTTGCTGTGGAATCTCTCAGACCCATCTCATAGGGCAGCCTGACCTTTGTTTCCCTGGGGGGAAGCTTCCTGCCTAGTGCTCTTGATGCCCCCCCCCATCCCCACCACTCAAGCTTGAGCCAGGAGCTCGCTCACCCATCCTGAGCCTTGATGAGAGGCCTTATTTACCTCCTACCTCACCCCTGGCTTCTTTTGCTTGTGGCCACCTCCCTTCCCTCTGCTTCCGGTTGCTCACGTGGAGATAGTGGAGATAGTGGCATCTGGTGGCCGAGAGCATGAACTTTGGTCAGACAGACTTGGGTGCAGATTCACAGCGTAATCCCTGTGTGACCTTAGAAAAGTTGCTCAAGTGCCCTGTGCCCAAGTGTTGTCATTTTCGAATCGGAGTGATTACAAGAACCTACGTGACGGGGTGGTTGTAAGAATTCAATGTGATGATGTAGAAAAAGCACTAAACACAGTGCCTGACACAGCGAACACTGGACAATTGGTGGCTGTTGCATTTTTATCGTTAGAAGAACCGGGGCGCCTGCGTGGCTCTGGTGGCTAAGGTGCCCCACTGGCTCAGGTCATGATCTCACGGTTTGTGGGTTTGAGCCCTGAGTTGGACTGCCAGCACAGAGCCTGCTTGGGATTCTCTCTCTCTTTATCTCTTTTTCTCTCTCTCTGTTCCCCCCCCCACCCAGAGTTCGTCTGAAACGTTCCTTGGGAAAGCAGGCTCTCTGACCAGCCACCCCTTTGCATTTCAGGGCTTATTCCCAGAAAGAGATTTCAAGGTACGCCACGGAGGATTTTCAGACACGTCTGTCTTTGATCTGAAGCACGTGCTGGACACAAGGTATGGTCAGCTCCGTGACCCAGCCCTTCCATTTGGGGTGGAGCGGCTAGAAACGTCCGGGGCGTCCTGCCTCTTGATCGCCACCTCTGCCCCTACCCTCTCAGCACACAGGCGCGCCCACACATCCGGATTCACAATATTAAAAAGCCATCGTTCGGGTAGCTTCATGTCCCTCGCAGACCTGGGGACGAATGTTCCCCACAGACCACCAGAGCTATTCCAGGGAGTGCAGTTTGTCAAAGAGCTGGTGCTGGGTAGCGGGGACTAATAGCCCCAGTCGGCGGGGGCGGAGAGTCTCTGGGTCAGGGCTGCGTGTTCCGGCTCCATGCTGGTGTCCTGTGAGGACCCACCAGGCCACGTAGAAGCCTGGGCTCAGTCCCGTGACTCCCGTGAGCTCTGGGGCTGTCCCTCATCTGTTACATGGGGGTGACTGGTCTTGATGACCCCTTCCTGCAGGAAGCTCTCCCGGTGTGGGGAATGTAGGGATCCCAAGCTGAGGGTGCGTGTGGGGGGTGGGGAGGTAGGCGGGGTTGCGCCCCACCGTCTGGACTGATACTTCCTATCTGGTTTGAATAGGTTGCTGGTAACCAGTGGTCTTCCAGGTTGTCACCTGCATGTGTGGCAGGTGACAGAGGACAGTGGTGAGTGAATTTGACGTGGTGGGGGCTGGGCTGATAACTCCTACACCCCTGCCCCCAATGTAAGCCAGTTAAGAAGAGCCTCAGGGGAGCCTGGGCGGTTCAGTCAGTTGAGCACCCAACTTCAGCCCATGATCTCACAGTTCGTGAGTTTGAGCCCCGCGTCAGGCTCTGTGCTGACAGCGCGCCTCAGGTCCTCCATCCGCCTCTCTCTGCCCCTGCCCCGCTTGCGTTCTATCAAAAATAAATAAACGCTAAAAAAGAAAAAAAGCATTCTCGGAGCCAGGCGGGAATGAAAATGCAGTATCTACTTGGTCATGGGCAAAGACGCATTAGCTACCAGAGTCCGGCTTACAGCTCCCAAATGGAGCTTCCTGTAGCTCGCTCCAGGAACTGAGTTTGCCGACCCAGTCGTGAGCAGAGCACCTAGTGAAGCCGCGCCTCTCCCCCCGGCAGGGGCGGCTGCGAGGGCAGGGCTGGGGCCGCTCAGGTGAGCTCGCCTCTTGCAGGAGGTGGCGGCGGGGCAAAGAGGTCCCCTTTCTTCGTGGCCATGGAAACTTAAGGAGCGAGCAGGAGGCGAGGCGGGGCTGACCAGTCTCCCTCTTAGGTCACTCTGCTCCCTGGCGGAATAGGGCTCCTTCCGGCAGTGGGTCTGCGGGTTCCCATCCGGGAGGCGCCTAGAGCTTGCAGCCCTGATCCAGCCCCTTCCATCCTCCCACCGTCGGCCAGAATGGAGACGAGCCTCGGGGGCTCAGGACCACTGTTGGAACCGGCCCTTTGCTTGTGTGACCCTCTGTCCCCGGTCCCCACGCCGCCTCGCTTAGACGCTTCCCAGAAACTGGCTGGCAGCTGTTGGCTTCTCCCCAAGTTTCACTGGTACGGAACGGCCGCTCTTGTGCTCATTTGCTTTTCGAAGTCGCTGACTCAGAGGGCTTTTCCCTCGTTGTTTGTCACTTGTCACTTGTCTAATGTTGTAGCTGCCAGTTTGTATCGTTTCCTTGTACCTATGATGATTTTTTTACAATTTTATTGAAATTCACACATTGTAAGTGGACGGTTCTGTGATTTGTAGTACATTTAAGAGCTGTGCAGCCATCGCTATAAATCAGTTTTAGGACATTTTCATAACCCCAGTAACATCTCTTGTGCCGTTTACTGCTAATCCCCATGCCCACACCTGCCCCAGGCAACCACTAACCTACTTCCTGTCTCTATAGTTGGTTCGCCTTTTCTGAACATGTCCTGTCAGTGGAATCGTACGGTATGCAGTCTGTTGTATGTGGCCTCTTTCGCTTCGCACGGTGCCTTGAGGTCTTCTGTGTCACACCTGGTGGCACCTGGTGCCCCAGACACTGTCAGGACGAACGGCAGTGATACATTGTGAATCAGTGGTTCCTTTTTGTGGCCGATTAGTATTCCACTGCGTGGATCTATTCTATTGGGCCAGCCTTCACCAGTTGATGGATCTGATTTTTGGCTATTATGAAGAATGCCGCCAAGAACATTCATCTACGGGTCGCCGTGTGGACATAAGTTTTCATTTCCCTTGGATAGACAGCAGTGGAATTGCTGGGTCAGGTGGTAAATTTATGTTTGATTTTTTAAAGAAACTTCCAAAGTGTTTTCCAAAATGGCTTCATTGTTTACATTCCCCTCAACAGTGTGTGAGGGTTTCTATTTTTCCATGTCCTCATTAACATTTGTTTTTGTCTTTTTTGTTAAGGCCATCCTATTGAGCGTGAAATTGTTTCTGCTTGTGGCTTTCATTTACATATTTTTAATGACTAATATTGAACATCTTTTCATGGGCTTATCAGCCATTCATATATCTTCTTTGGTGAAATGCCTATTCAGATCTTCATGAGACAGTTTTGTTTTTTCCCCCACCCCCAGCAGGCTGAGATGGCATGCTGTCCCAGGCCCTTTGATGTTCTGGTTTCACTGTACGTTTAATAGATACTTGCTCAAATTAACCAATAATCTGTACAAGGTGACAGTAATATTAATAAGTGTATTATACTCCAGGCACTGTACCAAGTACTTTCCATGCATGATATCATTATATTCTCAGAAGTCTGAGAACAGAGTCTGTCCCAGAGAAGCTAACTTGTTGAAAGTTACAAAGATAGTAACACGACCTGGTCATGGGTCTAGTCTAACTTCAGGGTCTGCTCAGAACCATGTCAGGGTCTAAGTATAGTTAGATGATAATAATTGATCTCAGTACAGGTGTACGGGCTCTGAAAAAAAGTGGTGGGGTACTTACTGAGCAGCAATGTGGTCCTTGCCTCCATTTTGCTTTGAGCTGGTTCCTGGAGGCAGATTTGTCAATGAAAGGGAACATTTACGGGGGTACCAGCTGCCTCAGTTTGTGGAGTCTGTGACTCTTGTTCTTGGGGTGATGAGTTTGAGCCCCACGTTGAGCGTAGAGATCACTTTGAAAAAAAGAAAGAAAGAAAGGGGCACCTGGGTGGCTCAGTCGGTTAAGCGTCCAACTCTTGGTTTCAGCTCAGGTCATGATCTCACGGTTTATGAGTTTGAGCCCCATGTCAAGCTCTGCGCTGGCAGCACGGAGCCTGCTTGGGATTCTCTGTCTCCCTCTCTCTCTCTCTCTGCCCCTATCACATCTCTCACTCTCAGAATAAACTTTTTAAAGGGGAGCAGTTATGATAATTACTGTTACTATTATTTGTAGCAGTAGCTAACATCTCCTCATTCAGTCAACAGTTCCTCTTTGTGCTCTTTGGATGTGTCCAGCTGGGGATACAACAGCAAAGCAAAAACATAGATGCTTCTTCTTTTCTTGGTGCTCATATTTGGTCACATATTTTGCCCAGTTTTTGATTTACCTTTTTGTCTTCATTGAGTTGTAAGAGTCCTCTGTACATCCCACATACAAATTATTCGCCCAGTACGTGTTTTGCTAATATTTTCGCCCAGTCTGTAGCTTGTTTTTTCACGTTCTTAAGAGTGTTTTGAAGCATAAGAGGTCTACATTTTAATGAGGTCCAGTTTGTCAGTGTTTTCTCTTAAGGACTGTACTCTTAGGGTCCTATTTAGGAAATCTTTACCTCACCCACAGATCGTCCCCTCTGCTTTGTTTTATTTTTCTCCCAGAGTTTGTTTTAGCACCGGCATTTAAGCCTGCGATCTCTTTAGTGTTCCCTTTTGTGTATGGCTTGAAGTAACAGTCGAAGTTCATCTTTTTGCGTGGAAATATCCAGTTGTCTCTTCCCTGTTTGTCAAAAAGCCTCACCTTTCTCCGCTGATTTGTCTTGATGCCTTTGTTGAAGTTGCCTAACCATAAATACGAGGATTTATTTCTGGACTCTCAGTTCTGTTCCACTGATCTTTCTGTCTGTCCATAATTATGCCAGTAACTTTTAGTTGTTTCTTTATCTTTGCCTAAAAATAGGCCATGTGGGGTGGCAGTTGTTTAGAGATGAGTGGGAGAGGAGTCTCACCGTGTGGAGGCGCCTGTTTGGTACCAGGTGCCAAATAGGACCTAAAGCCCCAGGCCCAGGAGAGCTACTGGCCGAAGGGGGCTTGCTTTGACATTCATGTGGGAATGGGAAATCAGATCAAGACTTACCTTGCCCTAGATATTAGAGCAGAATATTCCAGAGCCTAGGGAAGATTGGCCAGCTGTTTGCCTAGAAGCCTAAAAGCGTAGCATTACCTAGGTGAATGTTCCAAGGTCCAGGTTTTGACCCACAGCTTTGTTGTCTCAAAAACTTGATATTGTTGCCACGTCCTAAACTAATCTGTTTATAGAGGCAGACGTACTCAGCAGACTCAAAAGACTGCCATGAGTATCCCTAAACGTGGAATATTCCAGGTCCTTCTTCTTTGCCTATAGAAGATGGAATGTAATCAAAGACTGCGTGCTAAATGAAACCGTAACAAGAGGAATCAGCTGAGAAGTTTCCAGATTGTGTTTTTGCACGTTGTCTTAGGCAGAAAGTGTAAAACTTGAGAAGGCTCTGCTGGCCAGGCCTCACTGCCGTCCGTGCCCCTGGTGAGCGCCCGAGGCCTCTTCTTTCACTAGGGCTGGGGAAACCATTGAGCTGGATGAATACATTTCGAAAGGTCTCAGCTGAATTTCACCTGCTGTATCCACTCTGAAGTTCAATATTCAGTCTGGCGTGGCCCCTCCTGCCCTGGACAGACCCCAGTGTTTTCTTGGTTCCCGTGGCTGGACAGCCCCCTCTCAGGGACACCACCGTCCTTTAGATCACCGTTCATCCATTTGCTCAGTGTTGCAGGTGAGGGCGCCATTCTGACTCCTTAGGAGTGTGCCTACCTCTGCTCTGACCTACTCTGTGTTGGGTTAATCCTCAGCCACAGCCTTCTTTTATTGCCAAGTTCTTGGAGGTGCCTCACTGTGTCTTTTGCTTTGATTTTCTAGTCATTTCTCTTTTCCGTTTGGGGCTGGTTTGCTAAATGTGTGGATTCCCTGGAGGAGAGCATTTTACCACTGACTAGAGAGAGGAGGAGGAGGAGGCCTGCACTTCTTTCTGAAAAGCTATAAAGTGATTCTCCAGTCAGGTGGCTCCAAAGCCTTGTTTCCCACCCCATCTTTGAAATAGGTCTCTGACGGCTCTCCCGTGGCCGCCTCCTCTCCCCCATCAGAGGACAGATCACATCTGAGCAGCAGGTCCTGGGGAATCTGTTCCAGGCTCCTCAGAGGGTGTGGAAAGGGCAGAGGGGCTCACACGTGGCCCAGGAGAGTCAGGCAGGCTCTCCTGGGGCTGGTTTGAATCCCAGCCCCATCGGTGCTCCCCAGAGACCAACGCTGGTCCTGAGGCTCAGCTGTTGTGTCTGCTCCGAGCCTGCGTAGCTCCTGTGGAAGGAGCGATTACGTTCAATAAGTCTGGGGCAAGGCCACCCGGAGCCCGTGGGCTTGAGGAGCAACACGCAAGGGCCGTCTGCATTCTAGCCCGGCCCGGACACGGCCGTGCACCCCTGGGATGGGAACGCTCTCAGGGGGACTTGCTGCCATGTGCTCGCTTGACAAGCCATGTCAGCGTTCCTTCTTACCCGTTCCTTCCTCATGCTGGCTTTTACCTAGGCTGCGGAATTTAAAGAATAGATAGGTCTCCGTTTTCTTCAGAGAATCCGGAGACCAAATAATGAGCCTGTCTTGGAGCAAGAAAACATAAAGTGGAAAATCTGCGTCCCCCATTAAGTAGTGTGTGCAGCAAACTCATTGTTCTCAGCCGAGTCCAAAATGGCTGCCATTAAGAGAAGCAGCGACCGTAGCAGGTGGCGGTGAGAACCAAGCAGGCTGAGACAAACACAACTGAAATTTCCTTCAACTTGAGGTCCGGCGACTCTTCTGTTCACAACGTCGTGGGCCTTCCCGCCCCATTTATGTCTGAAGACGACATCCGTGTTGTAACCATTACTTTTGGGCTTCAGCAGATCGCTGGAGGTCGTGGAACGTGCGTCTGAAGAAATACTATTAGTTCGTGACCTCTGTACCATTATTTTCACCTACGATGTAAATGACATCATCAGGGTGCTCTCTGCTTTCTTCTATCTTTATTTGTTCTTTGCAAAACTATAAAAAGCCCCAACTGCTCTTGGGGTTCTGAGGTGGCTACTATGGTTCATTATCTCCCCTCTGCAGAACCGTGTGTAGGACAAATTGGAAAGAGATGAAAGCACTTGTGACTATTTCAGAAATGGGAGTGGAACACAGTGCTCGTGTCTCACATCCTCCCTTGCCACCTGTCAGCTCCCTTTCTCTTCCTTGACCTCCTAAAGGCACGAGGGAAGACTGCTGGCCGGCCCTCACTTTGTGAGGTCTGGAGACTTCCTCACCGTCCCGGGCTTCAGCCTCTCCTCCTTTCCCCCCAGACGTCATTCAGGCTGTCAGCACCATTGCCGTGCAGGAGGAGGAGGGGAGTCTCTGGCCTAGGGTGGCCGTCTTCTCTTCAATGGCCCCCGGAGTCCTGCACGGGGCGAGGCTCCGCGGTCTGAAGGTTGTGGATCTGGAAACTCAGAAGACCACGTACTCCTCAGGTACCACAGTAGCTCGGCCCTCGCCGGCCTTCTCCTGGCGGCCCCCCTCAGCCGTGTGTGCCAGGTGCTGGGGAGACCAGGTGGAGGCGAGGCGGGCCCTGGCCTCGAGGGGCTCCCGCACCGGGGCTGGAGGAGGCAGGCCCGGTACCGGCACCGACCCAGCTGGGCGGAGCGTGGCGAGGTGCCTGGGGCCAGAGGGAAGCTTCCGGAGGAAGGGGCCCGGCCCGGCCGGACTCCTGTGACTCCAGCAGCTTTTCTGTGTCGCCGTGTGTCTTTCAGGGGTCGGCGACAGTGAGGAGCTGAGCAGCCTGCAGGTCCTGGACGCGGACACCTTTGCCTTCTGCTGTGCCTCGGGCCGGCTGGGGCTCGTTGACATCCGCCAGAAGTGGGCGCCGTCAGAGAATGCCGGCCCCGGCCCCGGCCCCGGGGCCGCTGCAAGGAGGTGGTGTGCTGAAGTTGGGGGCCGACGCCGGGGCCCTGGGCCCAGCATTGCCAGCCTTGGCTCAGACGGGCAGCTCTGTCTCCTTGATCCCCGGGATCTCTGCCACCCTGTGAGCTCGGGGCGGTGCCCCGTGTCCGCACCGAGCCCCGCCCCAGAGCTGCTGCGGGTGACCTGGGCTCCAGGCCTGGACGACTGCCTGGCCATTTCAGGTACCGCCGGGCATCCTTTTGTGTCTGTTACTTGATCCCTCTCTTCCAGAGGACTGTATGGTGCTCAGGAAGGAGCCCGCAGCCCCGTAATACATCTGGCCCGGAGCTGAAAGTTTGAGGTCAGCTTTCCAGGTGCTTCTGTGGCAGGCCCTTCCCCATTCTGGCTACTAAACTTCCACATCAGTAGCAGGCCTTTCCTACCTGGGCGGGAGCTCGGAGCCGACGTTGGCCGAGAGGCCTGCAGAGAACGAGGCAGCAAGGTGGCCCCGGGACGGCTCCAGAAAGAGCTGAGGGTATGGCAAAGTGCTTCCCAGCCTGCTTGCTTTTCGAATGATAGCAGGCCACCGGGTCCGTAGGCTCCTGGGTCTGGCCTGGCAGTTTCTAGCCGAATAAGGGTGTTAATGAGCATCTCTAAAAGCCAGTGGGAAGGATCCATTGAAGGGAGAGGTTGAGAGAATAGTCGAGAGATTAAGAAAAGATCGTTGATAATGGCAGGATTCAGAAAGAGCAGAAGGAAAGAACCGAGCTTGGTGGAGGAATTGGCTTTTTGGTAGCAAGAAGACAGTGGGCTGGAGTGGGTGTGGGTAGAGCTAAGTCATGGGGGACAGGAGGGTGCTTCTCTCTAAAGCCTTCCGTATCCCTACCAAGCAGGAGGCAAGGCCATCTGCTGAGAGGGTTCACATGTGGCAGGACTGGAATTGGAGGCAAGACTCAAAAGACTCTGAGGCCTCAGTTCCCTGGTTCCCCAGGGAATAAGAGTACCGATTTCATACAGTTCTGAGGATTAAAAGAATTCATGTCTAGGATTGGCCTCACACCTGGCACATAATAGATGAACAACAGAAATGCACCATCACATGCCCTGTGGAGCCGACATTGAGGGCAGAGGATATGTGCCCTTCGGTTGGCTTCAGGCATCTTTTCTTTTTTTAAAGTAATTTCCACTCAGTGTGGGACTCAGAGTCATGACCTTGAGATCGAAGAGTTGGATGCCATACCGACTGAGCCAGCCAGGCGCCCCTTAAGCATCTTGTTATTTGACTTTTCATCCTATAGCCTGTTTTAGTACCACAGAGCAAACTATAAAATTACTTTAGGGGTGGGGCGCCTGGGTGGCTCAGTCGGTTAAGCAGCCGGCTCTTGGTTTCTGCTCAGGTCAGATCTCATGGTTCGTGAGTTCGAGCCCCACATTGGAGTCAGCACTGACCATGTGGAGCCTGCTTGGGATTCTCTCTCCCCCTCTCTCTCTGCCCCTCCCACACACTCACATTCTAAATAAATAAATAAACAAACAAACAAACAAAAACTTTAAAAATTACTTTAGGGGTGCCTGGCTGATTCAGTCAGTAGAGCATGCGACTCTTGATCGCAGAGTCGTGAGTTCAAGCCCCGCGTTGGGCATAGAGATAACTTTTTTCAAAAAAATGAAAAATTACCTTAGAGTTTCAGTGTCAATCCTCTCTTTTCTTGTTCTTCCTCAGGTTTTGATGGGACAGTCCAGGTCTATGATGCCACATCTTGGGACGGAACGGGGGGCCAAGTAGAACCTGTCTTCACTCACAGAGGTCACATCTTCCTGGAAGACAATCAGACAGATACTGCGCCACTGGTCACTACCCACACCTGGCACCCCCACAAGCCGAGGACCTTGTTATCGGCAGCGAG
The DNA here is from genome assembly GCF_007474595.2 of Lynx canadensis. NCBI lineage: Eukaryota > Metazoa > Chordata > Mammalia > Carnivora > Felidae > Lynx > Lynx canadensis. Next base: position 4,627,244 of record NC_044308.2, read on the forward strand.
CGACGCCTCTCTGCATGTGTGGGACTGGGTGGACCACCGTGCGGCCTGCTGACTCCAGCCTCTCCCTGCCCAGGCCTCTAAGAAGAGAAGGAGCTACCGGAAAGCCAAGGTACTGCCTTAGGACTCAAGTGACCACAGGTCCCTGTTCCCAGCCCAGGGGCCTTGGGCTAATTAACCAGCTTCTCTTAGCCCCAGTTTTAGTGATAACCGCCTCCCAGGGTTGTTGGGAAAGTCAGAAGTAATGTATTAAAAAATAATCCGTAAGATGCGTGGTGCAATAAACGCTTGGCAGCGACCGTTTCCCCTCACCCCACCCCCCCGTGTAGAACGGCAGTGTTTCCTCCCTGTCTGTATTCACAGTATCAGAGTGAGAACCAAAACAACAGCGAATGTTATAAACCAGTTTTGTGAACTTTTTTACAGAACTCAAAATGTATATGGGCCAGTAAACATGAAAAAAAAAAAAAAAAGAGTCAACCCCAGGGGCGCCTGGGTGGCTCAGTAGGTTGGGCGTCAGGTCAATGATCAGGTCACGATCTCACGGTTCATGGGTTTGAGCCCCATGTTGGACTCTGTACCGACAGCTCAGAGCCTGGAGCCTGCTTCGGATTCTGTGTGTCTCCTCTCTCTGCCCCCCCCCTGCTTGCACTCTTTCTCCCAAAAATAAATAAAACATTTAAAAAATTAAAAAAAAATGGGAGGCAAATAGTTCTCAGGGTGCTGAGAGCCAGGGTGGGGAGACAGGCCTTGTCCCCGGTACCCCCTGCGGCCCCCGAGTTCGGGCAGAGGCTGGGACCCCACCCCCACCCCCCGGTCCGCCGTGGAACACAGCCTTCACCAGGGTGGCACCTTGCCAGACCAGCCCCCGCCCTCCCAGAGGAGTAGGCCCAAGGGACGTTTCTTTTTGGCAGTCCGGTCTGTAGCAGATATTAAAGTGCCTCTGCATCCCCATCACATATAATTTCCCACTTGTTAAAGAATGTTCAGCCATTTTGGTTTTGAAATTAGTTGATTACTAGTCACTGTTTGGACTCTGAGTTCTTAGAAAATAGCTTTATTGACATGTAATTCACACACCGTAGGTACAGTTCACACACCATACAATTCACCCATTGAAAGTGTACGACTCAGTGGTTTGGTATATTGTCAATTCTTAAAGATTGTGGGGAGCATCTGGGTGGCTCAGTTAAGCATATGACTTCGGCTCGGGTCATGATGTCACGGTTCGTGAGTTCAAGCCCCACGTTGGGTAAGCTTGAGCCCTGCTTCGGGTGAGCCTCCTCCTTCTCCCTCAGTCCGCTTCTCCTCTCTGCCCCTTGCTCACTTGGGCGCTGTCGCGCACTCTCTCTCTCTCTCTCTCTCTCTCTCTCTCTCAAAAAAGAAAAAGGAGAAATGATTGTGGTAAAATACATATAACAATCTGCGGTCTTTTTTAGTTTGAAGCATACAATTGCACAGAATGAAGTACACCCACGGCATTGCACAAGCATCACCGCATCCAATTCCAGAACTTTCATCACCCCGAACAAACGGTGACCATCACGGCTCTGGTTTTCTGGCTGTGGGGAGGGCATACTTGTATTCCTCAGCTCGGGCCGCCGTAACAGAACCCCACAGACTGGGGGGCTCGAGCAGCAGAAACTCAGTACTCACAGTCTGGAGGCTGGACGTCCAAGATCCGGGTGGCGGCAACTTTCATCGTGAGGCCTCTTCTCTTGGCTTGTGGGAGCCACCATCTCTGTGTGCTCACATGGCCTCTTTGTGTCCCTGCAGAGAGGGCTCTGGTCTCTTTCCTCTTGGAAGGACAAGAGTCCTTCAGTCCTTTCAGATTAGGGCCCCGACATTATGACCTCATTTAACTTTATTTACCTCTCCTGTTTTTTTCATGTTTATTATTTATTTTTGAGACAGCATGCACACAGGAGGGGCAGAGAGGGAGAGAAAGAATCCCAAGCAGGCTCTGCACTGTCAGTCCAGAGCCCCACGTGGGACTCGATCTCACAAACCTTGAGATCATGACCCGAGTCAAAACCAAGGGTCACGTGCTCACCTGATTGAGCCACCCAGGCGCCCCCTCCTTATTTATCTTTTAAAGGCTTCATCTCCAGGGGCGCCTGGGTGGCTCAGTCGGTTAAGCGTCCGACTTCGGCTCAGGTCGTGATCTTGCGGTCCGTGAGTTCAAGCCCCGCGTCAGGCTCTGTGCTGACTGCTCGGAGCCTGGAGCCTGTTTCAGATTCTGTGTCTCCCTCTCTCTCTGACCCTCCCCCATTCATGCTCTGTCTCTCTCTGTCTCAAAAATAAATAAACGTTAAAAAAAAAAATTAAAAAAAATAAATAAATAAAGGCTTCATCTCCAAATACAGTCACATTGGTGGTTAGGATTGCAACGTAGAAATTTGGGTGGAGGGCACAATTCAATTCATAGCACTTAGGAATTATTTTGAAGTGAGAAAAACCTAATTTTCAAATGAAATATTTTGTTTTTGTTTTGTTTTTTTTTCAGTTTAACAGTGAAGTCAAGGGAACATTACATTTTGGAGTTTAAAATACAGTTTCAAGATGTGATCATTTTTACCATTTTGTGAAGTCTTCTACTCCTTTCCCCCACGCCCCCTCGAGAGCTGATTCTGTTCTCTTCTCAGCCCTGTTCAGTTATGTCACACCAGTAGTTTGAAAATGGCCAAAATGGAAATATTTAACCCCACAGAAATTGGCAAATACTGCAGCATACCACTGTGTAAGCTATATTACGTCACCAAGTAAAAGCAGAAATGAGTTATTTTAGAAAATAGTAGAGTTAATGCATGAATTGAGAAGCTGTTTTGCTGAAAAATCCTGATAAAATGCATATCAATCAGTCATCATCCAGCCAGAGAGCCAAACACACTGAATAATTCAGTCGTGGGGATTTAGTTACGAGGCATCTGAAAGCGGCTGCGAGGGAAGGTGGGGCCCACGACGTGAGCCACAGCAGGAAGTTACACGGAGGGTTACAGAGGGGTGGGGGGGACGGGTGACCAGAGCTGAACAGTTGGGCCTCCCAGTGGGGAGGGGAGCGCAGTACTCCTGCTGGCGGGGGCTGGAGCCACGGGGCAGGAGCGGGGACCGCCGAGGCGACCACGGGAGAGCGCAGGAAGTACAGACAGGCCGAGTCCCCTGGCTCCTCTCCTTCCGCCGCCCAGCATCCTGCCCGTGCCCAGGACCAGAGGACCAGATGTGACAGGAGCTCGTCCGTAGGGGAGCGCAGAGGGGCAGCCAGCAGGAGTCTGCACCTGCAGCATAAAGCAGAGGGGACGGAACCAGGATGGGTCTGAAGACGGAAGGCTGGCACCACATCGAAACCTCTATGAATTAAGCAAGAAAAAGGAAAAAAAGAAAATAGGACAAAGACTGTAAAAGACTACTGTGTACAATTACATGTTAATTTGAAAATCTCAAGATTTTCAAGATTAATTTTCTTTTTTTATGTTTATGTTTTGAGAGAGCATAAGTGGGGGAGGGGCATACAGAGGGAGAAAGAGGACCTGAAGTGGGCTCCATGCTAACAGCTGTGAGCCCGATGTGGGGCTTGAACTCACAAATCATGAGATCGTGACCTGAGCCGAAGTCAGACTCTCGACCGACTGAGCCACCCAGGTGCCCCGATACTGTTAATTTTCTTAAAAACATAGATATTTATAAACTACTAGTTTAGTAGAAAATTTGAAATTACCCAATACTCAAGAAGAAAAAACTGGGATGCCCGGGTGGCTCAGTTGGTTAAGTGTCCAACTCTTGATCTTGGCGTAGGTCATGGTCTCATGGCTCATGAGATCAAGCCCCACATAGGACTCTACGCTGACAGCACGGAGCCTGCTTGGGATTCTCTCTGTCCCTTTCCCACTCTGTCTTTCTCTCTCTCAATAAATATTTTTTTTTTAAAGTTTAAGTAAACATTTAAGAAATAAAATGTTTAAAAAAAAAACAAGGAGTAGCACCAAAAAGAATGTTGGTGCTATTTTGTGGGTACGTTTTTTTAAACTATATATTTTTTTTAATATTTATTTCTGAGAGAGTGAGCATGAGTGGGAGAGGGGCAGAGAGAGAGGGAGAGAGAATTCGAAGCCAGCTCCAGGCTCCAACCTGTCAGCACAGAGCCTGACGCGGGGCTCAAACCCGTGGACCATGAGATCATGACCTGAGCTGAAGTCCGAGGCTTAACTGACTAAGCCACCCAGGCGCCCCCATTATTTTAAACTTCTAAAGAACAGCAAGTTCCCATGCCATAGAGACAGTTTCATTCAAAAACAAAAACAAAAAACTGGAGAACTAGCCGATTCCTCTTATGAAGGTGCTATAATCATATGATACCATATATAATCGTATAATACCAACACATGGCCCAGAAACCGGGTGTGCTCACAGACATGTGCACACACAGACACCCTTGCTCAAGCTTGGTCATTAACACTAGACGGTGGCCCTCAACACTGTCAGCCCCAGCATGCCTTCTGTGAGTACCCCTTTTCTGCCCTGAAATAAAATTTTACAGGGAAAATGGATTACTTACAATTTCAGACCCAGTGTGAATACAAAAGAATATGTGTTTCAATACATAAATGTTCATATGTGTGTAAAATCATCGAGAACAGGACCGCTCCAAGTACGGACCAGTACAGGTGTGTGCCGTATCTGTGACTCACGCACCAAGGAGTTGAGGACGTGACTCTTCGGAACTGGCGAAAACCTCCTTGGAAAGTTCTGAACAAAAGAATGTGCCATTTTCCCTAATTTATTTTTTAAGTTTATTTTGAGAGAGAGGGAGTGCGCACGTACAGGGGAGGAACAGAGAGGGAGGGAGGGAGGGAGGGAGACAGAGACGGAGACAGAGACAGAGACAGAGACAGAGAGAAAGAATCCCGAGCAGGCTCCGCGCTGTCAGCGCGACGCAGGGCTCGATCCCGCGAGCCGCGAGATCATGATCTGAGCTGCAATCAAGAGTCAGACGCTTAACCAACCGAGCCACCCAGGTGCCCCTATTTCCCCTCGTTTTCTGTAGGAGTCGAGTTTCCGGGAAATTCGGATCTATTAAAACCGTGCAAAGCTGTCCTCCCGTAGATGTAAAAAGTTAGGGTCTAGGCCCACGTAAAAAAGGCTCCCCTCCATCACTGGTTCTCCAACTTTCACACATGTCAGAAGCACCTAGAGACCTGGTTCAGGTTGCTGGGCTCCGCTCCTGGAGTTTGTGACCAGTAAGAGTACCAGCCAGGGTTTAGTGAGAGAGGCAGGCCAGCCGGGGCTACTTCACACGCACGCGCACACAGACCTGACCTTACGGACCTGGGGGAGCTGGGCCTGGGGCCCGCGGGCAGGCAGCTGGGAAGGGAAGGTGGGTGTAGGAGGGCAGAGCCGGGACCACCTGGAGCGGGTCAGTTCTAGCTGTCTCCAGTGTTGACGACGTGGGTCTCCTGCGGGAGGAGCTGGCACCCTTCACCACGGAGCTAAGCCCACCCGTGGCTGAGGAGTGGGAGACGCTGGAGACAGAGCGGCCGCATGCAGACAGGCGCCGGGGTGAGCTGCAAAGGCACCGGCCCCACGGCCCAGGCATCAAAGCAAAATGGTAGCCGCTTAACTTCCTTCAGGTCTCATCCCACAGTGACCCTTGTGGCTCGCTCTACCTGGAAACGTACAGGGAAGGGAATTCTGGGGGGATGTGGTTCTACCTGGCCGAGTTACCACATTATAAAGCCACCTCAAGTTTGGGGGTGCGGCTGGAGAATTTGCACTTCTAGGAGGTTCCCAGGTGATGCCCTTGCTGCACGTATGTGAGCCACCGCGAGTCCCTGCACGTCCAGCAGCACGTGTGTTGGTCAGGACTGTCTCAACAATCGCATTTCGTCTGCGTGGCCCCGGCCACCAAATGCCAGTTGAGCTTCCGATTTGTGGGACAACTACACGTCCTCACCTCCGGTTTCCAGAATGCTCCTGTGGGAACCTACACAGTCCCTGGGAAGGAACTCCTGGGGTTCTCTCGGCAATTCTAGGAAGATGCCCGAGAGAATCCCTAGAGGGACCTGCAGATACCCAGTCATTTCACACTGACATCAGCACAGGACCCACTCCAGCTCTGGGCAAGGAGAGCGGAGATTCAGCAGCACGGAAGGGAGAGAATGTTCGGGAACTGTTTTGGCCTCATAAAAATTCAAGAACTAAGAGAAAGACTAAGCAGCAAAACGGAGAGAAACAAAGAAATACAGCAAATGGCACTGCAGCGAAGGTGAGTAATTCAGTTCGGGACCGCTGTGGCTCCTGCGTGAGGCTGGGTCTCGGGGGAACAAGGATGCGAGTCTGTGGAAGGAACCCTGGCCCGGAGCATGGACACCTGTGCAGAGAAGAGCAGGGGCGAGAAGGAAACCGCAGCCTGAGACAGATGGACAGGGAGGGCAAGGAAAGGGAGACAGAGACAGGGCACGGTAAGGTTTGCATGAAGGCAGGAGGCATGAACGGTCCCTCCCGTGTGTCGTTGCCGTGACCGGTTATTATGAACGGGTCCGGTCAGCGGGGCTCGCAGGTGCCCGCAGCTGTGGGAGGTGGAGGTGACGCCACAGGTTCCGGTCCTCTCCACCGCGTTTACTGAGCATCGCACCGCGCTGGCCGCTGGGATAGGAGATACAGAGATGTGCCAACCTGGCCCCACTGGCGGGGGACTTGAAGGACCCACGTGTAGGGGGAAGCAGTCGTGTGTTCTGAGGGCACAGAGGGCCGAGTATCCACCCCTGCTTGGTGAGAGACCAGGTGTGATCAGGAAAGAGGATATTTGAGTTGTATCCTTCCTTCAGGCCAAGGAGACGGTGGGGTGTTCCAGGCCGAGGGAACCACGTGGGAAGAGACAGAAGTGAGAAAAGCCACAGGCCCAGCCTGGGAGGCAAAGCAAGTTGGAAATACGACTGAGAAAATGGGCTGTGGCCAGTCAGTAACGGCCCCGCGTGCCGGGCCGGAGAGCTGAGCCCGGAGGCTTTTGAGTGAGCAGATCCAGGCGGGGACTACGCGGCTGTCTGGACGAGGGACGTAGGCCTCCTCCAGGCCAGGAGAGCAAGGATGTGTGACAGATGCCCACCTGTGCGGCAGCCCGTCTTTATATGCTCGTTCATCGTTTGCGATACGTCTCCTCTGGGAAGTATAACCAGTCAGCGGGCGGTTTAGGTTTCCTCTGCCCAGCACCACCCCGTGGACTCGGGCAGAGTGGGCGCCAGGAGGGAAGCCAGACACGAAGGACGAATGTGTGAATCTGCTTAACATGAGGGACCTGACAGGCCAATTCACGGGGACAGAAAGTAGAACTGTGGTTGCCAGGGCCTGGGGGGAGGGGAAATGGGGAGTTGGCGGTGAACGGATATACTTTGAGTTTGGGCTGATGAAAAAGTTTTGGTCTTGGATGGTGGTGATCATTGCACAGAAATGCAAATGTCTTTGATGCCCTGAATTGTACCCTTAAACATGGGAAAATGGTAAATTTAATGTTGTGTATGTTCTACTACAGTTTTTTTTTTTTCAACTTGAGTTTTAAAAATTAATTTATTTTATTTTTTGAGAGAGAGAGAGGGCACAAGTGAGCAAGGGGCAGAGAGATAGAGAGAATCCCAGAACGGGCAGAGGGAAAGAGAGAGAAAAGTGGGGCTCACCCAAAGCGGGGCTCGAACTCACCCAATGCAGGGCTTGAACTCATGAACTGTGAGATCGCGACCTGAGCCGAAGTCAGGTGCTTGCCACCCAGGCGCCCCCCCCCCAAAAAAGTTTTTTGAATGTTTATTTTGAGAAAGAGACACAGAGCACGAGTAGGGGAGGGGCAGAGAGGGAGGGAGACAGAGAATCCGAAGCAGCCTCCAGGCTATCAGCGCAGAGCCCGACGTGGGGCTCGAGCCCAGGAACCATGAGATCGTGACCTGATCTGAAATAAGAGTTGGACACTTAACTGACTGAGCCAGCCAGGCACCCCTGTTTTACCACAGTTTTCAAATGTGGGTGCCAGGGCCCAGTGCTTTAGAGGGCCCAGCCCCATCCAGCCCTCCTCTAGCTGTGTCCTTCTCCGTGGCCGGGAAGTCCGCATGGCCAAGGCAGTGCGCCCACAGATCCCACGTTCCTCCTCCAGGCCATCTTCCGGGAACCCGGGACCCAGAACGTCCTGTCTGAATGGCCTCTTGTCCATTCCATCCTCTCACGGACAGGCTAGGCAGTCGGCGTGTGCACTCTGGGCCTGAGAGGTGGCCAGAGCAGCTGCTGGCGGGAGCACGGACAGAGAGGAGCACGGACAGAGCCCACATGCACAGAGCGGGGCACCTGAACACTTGCAGGGGAGGCCTCACAGCGCAGAGCGGGCGGGGCAGGGACGGCTCCTCCCACACCGCCAGGTTCCATCCTGGGCCTTGCAGGAGTCCGCAGTTCTTTCTTTTTTTCTCTTTTAACATATTTATTTTTTGGGAGAGCATAAGCGGGGAGGGGCAGAGACAGGGGGCGGAGGATCTGAAGCAGGCTTTGCGCTGACAGGCTGACAGCAGCGAGCCTGATATGGGGCTTGAACTCCCGAACTGGGAGATCATGACCTGAGCCAAAGTCAGGCCCTCAACCAACCGAGCTACCCAGGTGCCCCAGGAGTCCCCGGTTCTAAATTCGAAGCCTGGCTTCATCGCCTCACAGCCTCCAGGATGGCTAGAATCGAAAAGACAGAACAGGGATGCCTGGCTGGCTCCGTCGGTAGAGCATGCAACTCTTGAGCTCGGGGTTGTGAGTTCGAGCCCCACGTTTGGGTCTAGAGATTACTTAAAAATAAAATCTTAAAAAAAAAAATAAAGAACCAACTATACCCAGTTTGGGGGGAGGATGTGGAGCAATGAGAACCCTCATATACTGCCAGTGTCACTGTAAAACGGTGCAGCCTCTTTGGAAAGTAAGTCTCGCAATTTCTCCAAAGGTTGAACATCGAGTTACTAGAGGACCCGGCGATTCCACTCCTAATTGGAAACGCGTCCACACAAAACGTGAAAACGTGCACATGAATGTTCACGGCAACATGATTCCCAACAGCCAAAGGTGCAACGAGCCAATGTCCACCCGCTGACGCAGGGCTAACAAAACCTGGGCTGTATCCAGACGACGGGACGCTTCCAGGCTGGACAGGGGAGTGAAGCACTCACACCTGGTCCACGTGGATGAGCCCGGAAAACACGAAGCTGAGGGAAAGAAGCCAGTCACAAAAGGCCACTTTTTGTAGGATTCCATTTATGTGAAATGTTCACGCAGGCAAATCCGCAGAGACAGAAAGTGGATGAGTGGCTGCGAGCGGACGTGGGGCGGAGGGACGGGGGGCGACTGCTAATGGATACGGGCTTTCCTGGGGTGATGAACATGTTCTAAAATTAGATAGTGGTGACACTTGCAGAATTTTCTGAATATCCTGAAAACAGCTGCATTTTAAACTTAAAAAAAACCCACACACAAATCTGATGTTCCACGTCATACTGAAGTATACTTGTTGAGGGGAGACGCTAAGAATATCAGTCTGTTAGCTTGACTTGGAACCCTCAATATTTAGACGACTGTCACGGCCTGTACTCTGGCCAGTGTCTCACAATGTCAGGGTCCGGCCCCGGGGCTGAGCTACAGTTACGTGTTTTAAATGATGGTAGGGTGTTTGGGGCATCGGACCCCAGGGTCAGGAGTTCTGCAGATGAGAACACAGGGCACAGAGAGGGGATGTGGCCTGGACAGGAGGGCGGTCATTAGTTAAAGGGACCAGCTGTCCGGAGCGGTTTTGGGAGATGGGGTCCCGCCACTACTTCCCGCAGGTTTTGCCCCCCACCCCCGTGGGCCTTCAGCACATCAGCATCTCACAGGCCTGACAGAGATGCTGTCCTTGCTAAGGGGCTGTGGCAGGGACTCTCAAGAGTCATTCTGGGCACACACAATCGTTCCCTTACGTGCTGACGTTACAGCCCAACCCCCACAGAAGCCGTGGCTCCCAGGAGTGCGCATCTGGGGACTGATACGACAGGATCATCGAGACGCCCCCCCCCCCCCCCCCCCGTGGCGGAGGCAGACAGATCAGGGCCGCAGTCCCAGCTCTGTGCGTCTCCCCACACCTCAGAGTGGCCGAAATGGTCGACACCCTACAATAAAGTGCTTAGCGTGGGGCCTGCCTCGCCAAATACGCAGGGAACCAGGGAACAGGGGCTGGTGTTGATTCGCTCTGCCTTCCACTAGAGGACTGGCGGAGCTGTGCAGAAGGCCTGGGGAGCCGGGGTCCTGGAGAGAAGTAAAGGGAGAGGGTGTTGTTCTCTGCAAGCCAAGCAGTCAGAGCCAGTGAGTGGGTCCCGCATCCTGGGCTGAACAGAGGGGAGGCCGGGGTCACACGCACCTCAGCGGGGTTTGGTGCTTGTGGCCGTTGGAGTCTCTTGGACTCTCCGCCCTGGGGCTGAGTCTGTGATCACTTGATGAAAACGGCTCACCCTTTGGCCATCGCACTCACAGGATTCGCTTGGAATTCGCTTATTTAATGGGTTAATATACTTGCATCAGCTTCGGCTACTAGGATTAGTGCCCCGAAACCCAACTCCTGTGTTTCTTGCTCTCTGTACGTGAGGATAAGAACCGGTATTTCTGCTATGCGCCTCTTCAGTTAAAATTTTGCAATGCATAATCTGATTGTCATCTATTGCAACTTTTATCATAGAGGTGAATTTCATGCATTCCCCGCTATCACTTCATTATTTTTCTCTTGAGGGGATTTCCAAGTGAACAGCTTCCAAAAGCCACCCTGCTTGCCTGGTTCAGAAACTCTGAAGCCGTGATTATGAGCTGGAGCTGGAGGTGAGCTAAAAACTAAAGCCCCCGGAGCTTTGCTCATGCCTCGTCCCGAGGTAGGCGAAAAGGCAAATCAGAACACTCTGGAGCAAGGGAATGGATAACTAGTTTCAAATCAAAATCCAGGCACTGTAAAAAGCACATATTACGTTGGGTTCACTGGGCAACCTCTCCACGTGATAGTCAACTGGTGAGACTCAGTGCTCTAATCTTCCACTGAGAACTATGCCAACATCACTTAGGAGAGCCATCTCACGTGTCCCAGTGCTTCACGGACTGTAAAATCCGTATGAAATATCTACAGTCTCCAGCTCAGTTTTCCCCTTGCTTTGCTAAGGGGAAAATACACATGAGATGGCATGGTAATGGATATTACATCTGAATCTCCGTGTTCCATTCCAGAAGTTTCCAAAAGGGAATGTGGTTATTTCCAAACTCTTTTTATAACGCACAGCTATGTTAATTTTAGTATCGTGAATTTCCACCCAAGTAAAGATTTTCTCATTCAAAAGAGTAAAATGATTTAAAAGAATACATATCAGATTTATTTCCTGGCCGTATAAAAAAAATTCTGAACTCAGATTTCTGGGATACCTCTTTGAAAACGATCTCCAAAAACAGGCTCTCCGAAGTGTCCTCAGTGGCAGCAAACTGACATCCTTCGAAGGACTTCTGGTTCCAGATAGCAGATACTGGGCAGAGACAAGTCTCACAGATAAGAGAGGTGACCGAGCCAGATAATAAACACGCTGTTCGTTCTGCCAGTGTTTATTAAGCCTTTCTTCCATGCCGGACACTACTCTGTGCTAGAACTACATCGATAGGAGGCCTTCTAAGGTGGTCTGAAGACAATTCTCAGAGGAAAACTCAATGTTTTCAGTAATGGCAACAACAAACAGAGTTCACAGCCCGTCAGAACGGCTGCTTTTGACGGACAACACTTACTTGAATAGGTTCTTTTATGTTCGTTAGAAAAGACTCCTTACTTAATCGTATTCTATAAATCTAACGATATGAAACCGTGACATGTGTAGACTGTGCTTTGTTTTATAACTGGTGGGTTTCTGGAAGGTTGGGGGAAAATATTTTCAAGCCAAATGAACGAAGGAGAAACTAAGAGCAAGAAACCGTATTCCATTTCTTTCTAAGCACCATTTGCTGCGTGTGTCAGAGTCCCTCCAGGGGCTGTGCTCTGCTCACTCAGAGACACCCCAGATCTCCAGGACCTGTGCGCCTGCACGCGGCCTCCCCTGAGGCCGGGGATGGAGCGGCGGCTCCTCCAACCCGGCCTCCTTCCTAACCGCTGCCAAGGTTAGGTGGTCGTTGCTCCGGACGTACTTGCAAACGGAAAAGGCTTTCCCCATTTCATCATCCTGTTCGTGATCTCCTAGACCCAGTGTTATATTTTTAGGGCACCGCATGGGCCGTAGGGCTCGCCGGCAGCACTGCTGGCAATTTGTAGCGGTTCTACCCTGCGAGACGTCTGCTTAGGTCGAGTCCTATTAATTGCTGGTTCTATACCTCAAAGATGCCAGTCTCCTATGGCTCAACCTAACATGTCGAGAGGAAGAGTAGGTCATGGTTTAGAAAGCCAACCTGGAGCACTGACCTTTCCTCCTCCAAATGACACGACAGAGTGCTCTCCTCTTGGGTAAGAAGCACGTAGAGAAATGGAGACGGTTCGCGGGCCCCACCCTCCACAGGGAGAACCGTGGAAGACCTTGAAAAACGTGCTCAGTTAATAAATCCCCGTCTAGCTGCCCAGTGCTGAGAAGAAAGAGCTCAGCCACTACCGGCCCTGTGGCGGAGCCGGCCACCGTTAATGCCATGAGCACCGCAGGGCGGACCTCCTCTGTCCTTGAAGGGGGGTCTTGGGGACAAGAGTCTCACCCTCATATTACCAAGCTGTGGAAGTTAAGGCACAGAATCCTAATGGAGACCTATCGTGATGGTGATACAGTCCAATTCAGAATGAGTCTCTGAATTCTCTGGAAATTAGCTTCCACTTCAATAGCGCGGATAAGCAAGCCCTGAGTAGTATTCCGTAAGCCAGCTGAGTTTTCAGTGAGAGAAACACAATGACCTCTACCGAACTGGGACCTAAATCCCTGGTCTCCCATCTGCTGTGGGGGTTGTGGTATAGAATCAAGGACCATACAGACCTTTCTTAGAACAGATTCTGTGGTGCTTCTAGATTTGATGCTTCTTAAAGACATTTAGAGCCTCTCGCCCACATGGGTTCTCCGATGCGCGCTAAAATGCGAACTGTTGTTAAATCGCCTCCCACAGGCACCGCATTCGTAGGGCTTCTCTCCCGTGTGGGTCCTCTGGTGTATGATGAGACTTGAGCTCTGATTAAAGCTCTTCCCACATTCGCCACACTTGTAGGGCCTCTCTCCAGTGTGAATTCGCCGGTGGGTAATGAGGTTTGAGCGGTCACTGAAACTTTTGCCACACTCGAGACACTCATAGGGCTTCTCTCCTGTGTGGATCCTCTGGTGGCTGGTGAGCGTGGAACTCTTACTGAACTTCTTCCCGCACTCAGGGCACTGGTAGGGCTTTTCGCCAGTGTGCGTTCGCCAGTGCGCACTGAAGTGCGAGCTATTGGTGAAACTCTTTCCACACTCACTGCACTTGTGGGGTTTCTCTCCTGTGTGGACTCTCTGGTGCATCAGGAGGCTGGAGCTCTGGTTGAAGCTTTTCCAGCACTCTCCACATTTATAGGGCTTTTCTCCAGTGTGGATTCTCTGGTGTGCTGTGAGGTTAGAATGATCACTGAAGCCTTTCCCACATTCGGGGCATTTGTAGGGCTTCTCCCCGGTGTGGGTTCTCTGGTGGCAGACCAGGTGTGAGCTTCGGCCAAAGCTTTTCCCACAACGGCCACACCTAAAAGGTTTCTTTTCTCCGATGTGGGCTAACCGGTGGACAGCTAAGTGGGAGCTCTGGCTGAAATTTTCCCCATATTCACAGCATGGATAGGATTTTTCTCCTACGTAGGTTCCCTGAGGACCTATGAATTTCCCTGCGTCTCTTTCTGGAGGGGAGAGTGACCCTCGTCCATCTTCTAAGGGTACCTCCCATTGCTTTTCTGCCCCATATTTGCCTTCCCAGTCTCTCCTCCAGGCAAGGTACTGGGAAACATCCACTTCGGGTCTTTCTAATAATGCCCCCGGCAGTTCTGCTCCCTCTGAAATGTTCTGGCTTGAATTCTCCTCATTCTCTGTCCTTGTTTCAAGATCTGAAAGAATGAGGTGAAACTGCAAATGTAGCGTGTTTTCTGAGCTCAGAAGAACAGAACCGATGAGAAAGCGGCCCTACCGGACAGTCGGAAACAAACTCTCGCCGGTGACACATAGAACACAGCCAGTTTGCCATTAACCAGAAACCAATCATCTGGAACAGGGCTGAACCTCGTTCAAGACAGCAGACTTCCAGATCTCACTCCCTCCCCCAGCTTCTGAACAAGAAGGTGGTGGGGAGGAAGGCTGAGGAAAGGGAGGAGGGCAGGACCCAGGCCCATTTCTTCCTCTCCCCGCCAATCAGATGCTCTGCCCCCAGGCATGGCCCCTCTTCTCCTCCCCACCCACCTGTGTGCTGGCAATCGGTACTAAAAGGCTACCTTTCTCTTCCAGGCAGAGGGACAAGCCTGAGAGTGATTCTGGCCTCTCTCCGTTCCCTTCCTTGCAATTGGGAGGGAGGACTTCTTTGATGAGCGAGGAGCTGGGCCCCGAGGCTCAGAAGACCAGCAGTGAAGCCTCTATCCCTGCGGGGCGAGGCTGTGGCCGTCCCCTGCTGCCTGTGGCTCCAACTGGGGTTCAGTGAGGAAGCCCACCGTGGCCACCCATCTGAGCCACACTGCCCAACGGCTCTACAGTTAGAAAGCTGTCATTTGATCTCAGCGTCTTACTCTTACGTTTCTTGGTTGGTCTGGAATCTGAGCGGGGGAAGAGCAGTACTATTTATCAGATCTCCTAAACTTCCAACAAAATGACTGGGCCCAACCAAGGAGGGAAGCTCATCTTAACCATGAGAAATTCACCCCTGCAATAAGCTAAGGCTGACTGTAGTTTAATTTGGGGTCGCCAGGGCTCACTTTTTCTATTAATCTAGTTAAGTGATAGTTAATTATAGTTAAAACTCTGATAGAAACTTAAGAGGGAGGGGAGCCTGGCTGGCTCAGTCGGTAGAGCATGTGACTCTTTATCTTGGGGTCATTAATTCGAGCCCCACATTGGGGGTAGATGTTTACTTAATAAATAAAGGGGGCATTAAAAAAAAAAAGAAATTTAGAGGTGCCTGGGTGGCTCAGTCGGTTAAGCCTCCGACTTTGGTTCAGGTCACGATCTCACGGTTCATGGGTTTGAGCCCCACATCGGGTTCTGTGCTGACAGCTTAGAGCCTGGAGCCTGGTTCGGATTCTGTGTCTCCCTCTCTCTCTTTCTGCCCCTCCCCGGCTCGCTTCTGTCTCTCTGTCTCTGTTTCTCTCTCTCTCTCTCTCTCAAAAATAAACATTAAAAAAAGAAATTTAGGGGGCGCCTGGGTGGCGCAGTCGGTTAAGCGTCCGACTTCAGCCAGGTCACGATCTCGCGGTCCGTGAGTTCGAGCCCCGCGTCAGGCTCTGGGCTGATGGCTCAGAGCCTGGAGCCTGCTTCCGATTCTGTCTCCCTCTCTCTCTGCCCCTCCCCCGTTCATGCTCTGTCTCTCTCTGTCCTAAAAATAAAATAAACGTTGAAAAAAAAAATTTAAAAAAAAAAAAAAAAGAAAAGAAATTTAGGAGGGAAATCATCAACGCTAAGGATTTGTTTGTATCTATCTAAAAGCCACGGTAACTCAGGAGAGCAGGCTTTCCTGGCTGCCACCTGCTTTTCTGTTCTCCCACGTCCTGTGGCTTCAGCACCCCTGCATAATAAACCGGGAAGGCCAAGTGAGTGGGTTCCTCTCCCAGCCCTTGCCCAGTGCTGCCTTGTCCGTGTTCGGAATTCCAGATCTGACTTCCTTGTTGGTGCAATACTAGCTTTCGCTCGTTTTCATTCATTTCCCACCTGCACAGGAAGTTTTCCGGAAGTCCCGGGGATCGTCATTCCAAAGCTCTTCACTTCTCTCTGGCCTCGAGACCCCGTCTGGCTGGCGGACTGGAAGTCCTACTTGAGGAAAATCAAGAAGGGACATGGAGTTCTTATGCAATTTGCCTTCTCTTCTTATATCTGGACGTGGTGGGTGAAATGAGAATGGAAACACCTACCAGAAAGATCTGGTTTTCAGAAGAAATCGTTTAGTGAATGACTCAGGAAATGTGCCCCCTTAAGTGAGGAGTACAGGGCAAGGTGTTCATCTATCTTAACAGTAAGTACAATGCTGAGGGCCAGCAATGTACCAGGATCCTCATAACAGCCCAGTGAGCTAGATACTGTGTCCATTTTACAGATGAGACAGTGGAGGCCTAGGTGTTTAACCAGTTTGCCCAAGAACAGAGAAGTCTTTCAGTGGCAGACTGTTGTATGTAATACGCACAGGGTATGTTAGATGGAAACAAACAAACTGGACCTTTACATCACTCGGACCTCTCTTTCCTCCTATAATGGTTACTAATATTATTTCTAGGATGTTGTTACTAAAAGCAGACAGGGAGCAGGGCAAGACCCTCAACGTTGTCTTTGTGAGTCACCCTGCACTACTGGCTAAGAAATCGGTCTTAACCTGAGGAGGTCACTCCAGAGTGATAGACAAGAAGCATCTCTCCCGCTTCACAGTCCCTAATGCTTCCCTCGGGCCCTCGTCTCTCCCACCGTCTGTGGCCGCTGTGGGGAGGAGAGCTTACCACTGGGATTCCCCCTCAGAGCCTGGGGGCCACGGCTCTTGGGCTCCTCTCGGGGCTCCTCTGCCGGTTCGCTACCGTCTCCCGTCACACCTTCCAGCACGGCCTTCCGGTTCTCTTCGGAGCCCCCTCTATTCCGCAGGAGGCCTCCTGCCACATCGAAGGCATCAAAGGTGCTGGCAAGGGTCCAGGGGCTCATCAGGGCGTCCATCTCACGATAGAAGGGGCAGGTGCCCGGGGCGTGCGTGCTCCTGGCTTTGCGGTAGTGGGTCTGGAGGTTTTTGAACCGGTAGCGACACTGTTCCAGGGTCCGCGGGAAGCCGTGCTCCCGCAGCCGCTCGGCCACCAGCCGGTACACCTGGCGGTTCCGATGGCAGGTGCGCAGTTTCTCGTGAATGTAGGGCTCACCGAGAATCCCCAGGAAAATTCTGGTTTCTTCGTAGCCCCAGTGCACACCTGGAGGAGAGGTACAGAGGTGAGCTGAGACGGTGCTGCTGGTTGTGCGGAGGACAGCGGGAGACCCCCCGCTCCCGCCACAGCATCTCGGTGATTTCCGGAGAAACAGTCAAGCGGGTTTTCCTCTGTGATGGGACTCGATCCGACAATATGCACACGTTCACTTTTACACTTATACACATGACTCTTACATAATGGTTCTTCCTTTCTCTCGACTGCACACAGGAACAAAGGGCTGTCCCATTTGTACATAAAAATAGCCTTTCCTTGCCCTTTCCAGATGACTACAGTGTGCCCTGAATCCCCACGGCACCCCCGAAATAACCGGTCGCGGTGAGCTTTTCTCCAAACCCCGCTGACAGCGAGGGCCCTCCCAGCTTGCTCATGACAAGGACTTACCAGCCGGACTCCGAAACAGGGCTGGGATTCCAGGGCTTCCAGACACTTCTTCGACCCCCAGTTCTTCCCCCTCCGAATCCTCTGTGACGGCTCCTAAATGCCCTTCTTCTACAGATGCTGTTGTGTGGCCGGGGTCTGGCCCCTGCTTCTCTGCCCTGCCTTCCAACACAGCCTCAGCCAGCACTGCCTCCTCCTGTCCCCAGCGGCGCCCCTGAAGCTCTGCATGCTCCACATCACAGGCCCTGTGCCCAAGAAGAGCCCCTGCCACCTCTGGAAGGGGGGTGGCGGCCCGTGGGCACATCAGGGCGTCCATCTCACGATAGAAGGGGCAGGTGCCCGGGGCGTGCGTGCTCCTGGCTTTGCGGTAGTGGGTCTGGAGGTTTTTGAACCGGTAGCGACACTGTTCCAGGGTCCGCGGGAAGCCGCGCTCCCGCAGCCGCTCGGCCACCAGCCGGTACACCTGGCGGTTCCGATGGCAGGTGCGCAGTTTCTCGTGGATCCAAGACTCACTGAGAATTCCCAAAAAAGTCTTGGTTTCCTCATAGCCCCAGTGCACCCCTGCCACCTTCTCATCCTCCAGGCCCTGCGACTCCAGCTCGTCCCACATCTTGGCTTTTCTCAGGACGGGCACGTGGCCAGGCTGGCCTCTCCCCCCGCCCGCTGCGGAGTCACTGGCGTTCTCCTCTCTGGGACGCTGAAGATCACGCCTCCGTGGGTCCTCCTCCTGCTCCACGTGGGAGCTGACACTGGGTAGGGGGGTTGGCAAATCTGTTTGCAGAGGGAGACAGAAGATACAGTGGTTTGGTGACTCTCATCCCAACCACTTTATATGCCAGGGAGGGGAGATACTATTAATTTTTTTTTTTAAGTCTGAAGGGATTCTTGGGAAGCCTCGGTAAAAGTAGTATTCAGGCTGCGAGGGAACAGTAAGAAAAAAATCCAGGCCCAAATCTAGACCTACACATGCACGTACATCTGTCCTGAAACAAATAAAATTCAGGCTCCCACCAGAGGCCTTACTGACCGTCTTCCTAAGATGGTCAGTAAATGTCAATACAATATTCTCTCTGGGTTCTAGAAACTCATCCTTGAGAGCACTGACTTTGGTATTAGATTATGGGTCTCTTTTCAAGCAGAATTGGGGGCTTTGAACAATATGATCCCAGAAAGGTCTGGAGTAGTGAACACTACAGATGACGCCACGGCTAACTTTGTACAGGAAAACGGCGCTCTTACCCAGCGAGACCTCACTTGCAGATTTCTCCCAACTTCTTTCCAGGTGGTTCCTCCATCCAGGTCCTGGCTGCCTCCGTGCCTCCTGGGAGATGTACACGGCCACATCGCCGAATGTCACCAACTCCTGGGAAAACACAACACCCCGTTCAAAAGGTGCTGCCTTGAGACAAAATGCCTCCCTATACGGCCTTCATCAGAGGGCAGGTGACAAAAAAGGCTGAGGAGAAACTAAAAAGTGAGTTTTCTTTGACTTTTAAAGGCAATAAAGGACAGGGGGAGGGAGCAGGGGAGAGAAAGAAAAGCCAGAAAGAAACTGACATTTACGGAACACCAGGTGTGCTGTGCCAGATAGTTTCACACTTGCTCAGTTATACAGTATGTGGCAGAGCCAGGATTTGAACGCAGGACTCTCTGACCCTGAGGCTTTTGTTCCCTCCACGCCTCCACAGTCCTGCACACCATGTGGGCAAGACTCGGATATGGAAAGAAGGAAGTAACTATTCCTTTTAAGGCAAACGTGCCAATCTGCATGATCTTACAATCTCGGGCTCAAGGAAAAGAATGACTTAATACCATTCCTCACCACCTCAGCTGTGGTGCTGCCTTCCAGACGGAGGGGGGGTTTCGGCAACATTTTTCTGGCTGGTGAAATTCTGGAGCCTAATCTACAAAGTTACTGAGAACCCCCTCCACCCCTCCCCCTCCTCCCCTGGGTAAAATTCTCTTGGCATTTCTGGTGAGCAAAAGAGTTGGCGGCAAAGGGCCCCCACTTGGATAGTGAAAGGTGGCCGAAGTAAGAGAAAGATCTGGCTCACCTGGGGGCTGTGCATCATCCCCTGGTCACCGCCGCCCTCCTCCACAGAAAGACCCAGAGTCCCAGGACCAGGCAGGGCTGTGGGGAAGAGAAAGGAGCCGTGAGGAGACCACGTTTCTCAACTCCTCCTGAGGACGGGCCCAACTTAGTTCTGAAACAGAAGAGTCTTCCCCCTTCTCTTGGTGTCTGCTCTGTCCCAGCAAAGAAAGTTGGTGAAAAACCAAAATGAGGAGAGTTCCCAATTTTCCCCTTCCATGTCCATCCAGGTTACTGATGCAGTTTCATGATTTTCTTCTTCAGTTTTGATAACACATCTGCCTCATCCAAATTGGTCTGGGACACATGTACCTGTCCTGAGAATTACTGTGCTTGGATTTGACCCCACCTTGCGCTTTCTCCACCAGCCAGACCTAAAATCTGTGCCCAACCTACTGGGACAGTAACCTCACTCACACAAGGAGAGGTACCACAGGCTCCGCTGGGTACAAAACATGCCAACCAAGGCCCTTCCTCCCTTCGGAGGTACCTGCCGAGGATCCCCCAAGCCTCATTCCACCTGCCCCATCCTCCCACCTTCGGCACTCTGAGGGACCTTACCCACCCTCTCCCCAGACTGCTGCTTCTTACCGCTCCTGTGCAAGGCTGGGAGTTCCTCTTCGGGACTGTGATGCCACTGTTCTTCCGGTTCTGGCTGTGAGTTCTTCACCACTGCCTGTAACAGACACATGAATCCTGTCTGTGCTTGCTTGAGATGGATGTCTTGGGAAGCTAGTACTGATCCTAAGCGTTCCTTCTCCTCTGAGCATACCTCCTGGTCCTGTTCAAGGACTAGAGGGGTCGAAATTCTGGAGGCACTAAAACTTAACTATCCCAAGATGCAAAGAAGCAAAGGAGGAAATCAGTCTCCTGCAAATCACTGCAGTCCAGTAAGGAGTGTGGATGTGCAAAAGACTAACAGATAAGGTCTGGATCCCAGGCTCACTGCAATCTGCCCACCAGCTCTCCTGAGGCAAGACTCAGCCAACCAAAAATATAGCTGTTTTTCAATAGGACCCAAAGGTGCAATACCGGCCATAAAGACCAGTGAAGCCACTTGCGTCAGGCTGGCTGCTGACGAATGAGAGCTGTTCTCCAAAAAGAAACCAAAAACCAACCCACCCACCCACAAACCCTAGCTTTTCTGTCCTTCTGTGTGTTCCTCCTCGCCCGGAGTGGTGTGTTCGAGCCATTTTAAGCAATTCTCTTACTTAACGGCAGGGCCCCACACTCAGAGCAAGCGCTGTTACGCATTCTCTGAAGAGTCCGTCTGGGCGTGGAAGGAAAGCCGCAGCCACCAGGCCCAGGGAATGAGCAAATGCCACTTTGCCACGAACAGCAAAGTACGGCACATCACCCACACTGCTGGCAAACCAAGGGCACTCTCCCACTTCCCCCTGCTTTACCCAGAACAAGGTTCTCGCTGCTCACCTGGAGCCCCCGTCTCCCAGGCTCTTTCTGCAAGTCTTCCACCAGGGCCACGGCCTCCTCTCCACTCTCTGGATGCTTCTGTCTAACCCAGAACTGGATCTCCCGAGGAAGGACAGCCAGGAACTGTTCCAGCACTAGCAACTCCAGGATCTGCTCTTTCGTACACTTCTCTGGTCTCAGCCACTGATGACAGAGCTTCCGGAGTTGGATGAGGGCCTCCCGGGGTCCTGATGCTTGTTGATAGCAGAAATGCCAAAACCGCCGGCAGGAGGTCTCTGGTCCAGGGTCGCTCCTTTGGGAAATTTCCTGCTCCCAGTGGGAATCGTCTTCCAGCTTCACTCTTTGAAGCTCTTCTCGCGCTCGAGGAGTCTGGACTTGTGGGTCCCCAGCTACAGCCATCGTTCAGCTCACGGAAGAACCTTGCCACTGGGCTCTGAAGCTCAAAGCTCTTCCTTTACCTCAATGGGGAGCTACCATCAGATAGGAGTCACTAAGTAGAACTCGAAATTCTAGAGCCACGGATAATACATTACAGAGTGAATGCTAGTGACCATCACAAGTGTCAGCCCAGCAGGACTGAGGTGAAGAAAAGAGCCTTCGTGTCCTCCCCTCCCCATGTCCTGGTGCCTGTGGAGTCTGGCCCTGTGTCACTGGGGAAGCAGCTCCAGAAGTTTAAGAGGAGGGTCAAGAGCGGGTGATCTGATTGGAAAGTAGGGGGGCTTGAGGCTGTGTTTGCACAGCAATTTACTTGAGGCCGAGAAGATGTCACTCATCCACAATGACGAGTGAGGATGGACTGGAGAAGACAATGGGGACAATAAGCCGCCCACCCTCCCAAGCCACTGGTCTTCGGAACTAGAGTGTGACAAAGTCAATGTGGCAGGACAAGTACGAGAGGGCGCACAAGGTAGCAGCACCTTGGAGAGCAGCAGCCGGGTGGAGCTGGCTCTAACCTTTCAGAGATTCAAACTGCCCTCACCTCTGGCTGGTCACCCCACTCGGGATTCCTCAGCCCTGGAATAACTCTCTCCCAAACAGGGAGATTTTCCCTGGTTACGATTACAAGCTCTAAGAGCAGAGATACTAAAAACAGACCCATACGGGATGTCAGGGCTGGCAGGAAAGTTAAGAAATACTTGGACTTCAACTCCCTCAAAGCTGGGCAATCGTGGCTCAGAGAACCCCCAGAGACTTGCCCAAGGTCACATGGCTGGTGTTTGGCAGGAAATAAACAGGGGCTCAGCCCCTTGACCGTGGACTGGGGGACTGGCCCGCAGAGCGTGACTTACACCGGAAGGCTACTCTGCTCCGCGGGCGACCTTCTCTGGAAGCCTTATGGGGTAAATGCGGGCCCTGGGGACGGGGTCGCCTCGGCGGCTACAAGGCCAGGGTCCTCCCCGCCGAGTCCGGTGGGCGGCGCGAAGGAGGGCGCCGCCAGCACGAGGGCCGCATCTCGCCCGGGGGCCGCTCGCGGGGCGACGGGGCCTGGGCCCGAGACGGCGGGACCCTGGGTTTCGGTCCGGCCACGCCCACCCGGCGAGGGCGGCTAGGGCCCGAGGTGACAGCGGCGCGCGCCAGCCGAGGCCCTGCGACGCCGGGGGGCCGGGGCCCGTGGCACCTTCTCCGCGGCCGCGCAACGTCCCCAAACGACCCTCGAACCCCCAGCCCGGACCCGGAGTCCTGGCGTTCGGACGTCCACTAAACACCGGAAGCGGAAACGCGATCCCCAGAAGGACTGGGTTTTGCCAGACTCCATTTCCCATAGGCCTCCGTGCCGCAGACTGACAACAGCACTAGCCAATAAAATGTGAGGACGGCCTAGACGTCTGTGTTTCAGACGAATCACTGATGAGGGGTGGGACTTTACTGCACGCGGGATCTGGGAGTTCAGAGCCACAGCCTGGAGCGGACCCAGCGGAGGTGGTGTGGTCCTACCCGCTTCCCGACTGCCTGGGGCCCTGAGCGAGAGAGAGGGAGAGCCTTTGGGGGCCCGGGGTCTGCGAGTGCGCCGCCGAGACTCCAATTCAGATTTTTCGCCACTTAAGAAAGTATTTTTCCGGCATGGTTGTCCACTATGGCAATGCTTTACCACCACCACCACCACCACCCCTCCACACACACACACGTCCACCACACACCCTCATTTCCTGCGTGCACAGCCCTGGGAGATTTAAGGTGAATACTTTGACAAGATGAATACTATTGACGCTTATTCATTCCAACAATCAGCCGTGGAACATGAACTTTGGCCCAAGCCAAACACTCCCTCCTCCTAAGGAATGCAGGCCAGCAGAGGATGCATTTTTATGTATTTATTTTTTAATTTATTTTTTGTATCTCTAGGTCCAACTTGGGACTCAAACTCATGACCCGAGATCAAGAGTGGCATGCTCCAATGACTGAGCCAGCCAGGCGCCTCTGGTGGATGCAATTTTAAAATGCTGCCCTGAACAACCCACATATCTCCAATGCAGTGTGGTAAGTGGTAAAAGGTGCCTTCAAAGAATGTGGCTGGAAAGAAATACTGGAGAGCGACTGGGAGAGCCCAAGAGGGTAGAAGGTGCGGCCTCAGGGGAAGGGGGCAGGAAACTGCATTTTATTGAGCACTTACATTGCATATTTTCTCTGGTTTGGATCTGATAATGAATCCTGCATAGTAGGCCTCACTGCCTCTTTAACAGATGAAAGGTCCAAAATTCAATTAAAGGTGGGTGAAGCTGTGATTATTCCCACAGAAGGGGCAGCCTGGGGGTGGGGGGAGGGGCAGGCAAGGGAAACACAGGATGGCAAGAGGGGCTTTCCAGAAAGCCCTAAGTCCAGTTGTGAGTCTGGGCCAGGAGAAGGCTTTGGGTTCCCACCATCAAGTCACAGAGAAGCTTTGCTTTTAGCATTTTCTATTAGTTTAAGGTTTCCCTTGAAAAGAGGTTCCTCTGTTGTTGTTGGTTTTTTTTAACGTTTATTTATTTTTTTGAGACAGAGAGAGACAGAGCATGAACGGGGGAGGGTCAGAGAGAGGGAGACACAGAATCTGAAACAGGCTCCAGGCTCTGAGCTGTCAGCACAGAGCCCGACGCGGGGCTCGAACTCACGGACCGCAAGATCATGACCTGAGCCAAAGTCGGCCGCTTAACCGACTGAGCCACCCAGGCGCCCCTCCTCTGTTTAAAAAAAAAGGAAGAAAATTGAAAATTACTAATCCACGTCCCTGCCCTATTACCTTAACTCAGGGAGCTCCTGAGCACATGGAACTTCCACTGGAAGCAAAATCAAGCAGGGACAGTGTAGCCCCAAACACAAGTCATATCGACCATCAACACCACATCCAGTACTTGAAGGGAGAAGACACGCATACGTGTCCTCAAGCTGTGGGCCACGCCCCTCAAAGAATGGGACTAAAGGACCCCCAAAAGTCTACACACATGAGATACTTTCCCACTTGTGGCCTCCTGGTCCCTCAGAGGACAGTTGTCCTCAGAAACCTAGACAGGTGCATTTTTTGGTGAAAGCAGGCTACGTCTAGGTCAGAGTTAGCAATACTACCACGGATAGGGTTTTAGTATTCTCTGCCATACAGAGTGACCGACCTCCTCCGAGCAGCCTTCTGGAGTGGGCACAGCAAGCACTGTCATCAGTTTTGCAGATGTGGAAAATGAGGCTTCCGGAAGTGATTTGCCTCATCATAATGCTGGTTAGTGGCACAGGTGTGTCTAGAACCAGGTCTGGCAGGTCTCTAGGTTTTTTAAGTTTATTTTGAGAGAGAGAGAGGGAAAGATCATGCTTTGGGGGGAGGGGCAGAGAGAGGGGGGAGAGAGAGAGAGAGAGAGAGAGAGAGAGAACCCCAAGCAGGCTCCACGCTGTCCGTGCAGAACCAGAAGTGAGGCCTGATCCCGAGAACAGCGAGATCACGGCCTGAGCCAAAATCAAGAGTCCGTCATTCGACCAGCTGAGCCACCCAGACACCCAACAGGTCTCTTTGGCTCACAACCCACCATCCACTATGTCACAGATGCCAGGACAGGAGTGGGAGGGAGACACAGGAGCCAGTAACTCTGAAGACAGCGCCATTTGGGACAGCTAGGAGTGGCAAATGTCTGTACATCGGTTTCAGCAAGCGTTTGGTTTCTGGATCCCTGATGTATTTAGAAAAACATTGCACAGAGGTGTTTAGAAGCAGTGCATAAGGGGACAAGGATTTCCAGGTGAAGGAGATAAAAGCTTATCCTCCAGGAATTTGACAGATGACAGCCACATATAATGAGTGGAGACTATGTTCCCTAGGCCCACTGGACCATTTAACCAGTGATACTAACTTACCTGCGCAAGGAGACCTGTCCAACAGGGAAACCTGGCAGAGTTAACAAGGCCATCTTGGGCACTGAGCAGACAGCATGGGGGGACACGGATAACAAGTGGTTTTGAAGCCCAGCATCTATCCCCGGAGGGGCTCGTGGCTGGCGTCTGCCTGTCCCTCACATGACCGCTTCCTTTCATGTCCAGCTGCTCAAGCACTCTCTAATCACAAAGCCACCATTGCAGTCACTCAAGACCAGGAATAAGGGGTGCTCTGAAGGAGGCTTGTGATAGGAGATCCCCCACCATAAATTAATAATTGGAGTTCTAGATTCTCTTGGTCTCTTGGAAATTGAGTTAGCAGGAGCCTGCCACCCAGGGTCCGGTCACCTCTGGTAACTGGGGAAATCCAGTCTCTGCACCAGAAAGGCTGGGGACCAGAACTCTGCGGTCAGTTGGCCAAAGGTGCCCCCGCTGAGGCCTCCTGGCAGGCACGCCTGCCCTCAGACGCCAACAGTGTAAACAGGCAGTGGAGACGCTGTGTCTGCCAGGGCCTGGGAGCTCCAGGGGCCCGGGTGGTGTTTCCTTGGAGCCGGACTCCCCACCCCACAGCTGTTCCACAGCTGGCTCGGGCCTGCGAAGGGATGGAAAGTTATCAGAGCTGGGACACTGGGAAGAGCCAGCAGGAGAGGGGGAACCGGGGGCAGGTAGGCCCTAGAGCCACAGCCCCTGCTGACACCAGAGGCATGAGCTCAGTTTCACCAATGACTGGGTGGAGAGCCAAAGGGGATTCGCCACCAGCCGTCACCCCCCACCAGGCGAGGAAATCCTCTGTCTCAAAATCTGACCATTGTCCATACAATCCTACTTCCACTTCCTCTGGGGCCTGGGGCTATGTTATCAAATCATGAGAGTAGAAAAAGGAAGGGCCCTAATATTCTGTCCAGAAATTTGAAATAGCTTAACAGGGCCCGCCCAGGCAACAGGAGAGGTTAAAATGGCCGTGCGTGTGAAAAAACTCCAGGGCTGTCCGGGAGGGACTGTGAGTGCGAGCCCAGCACCCTGGGTCCCTGCTGAGCTCCCTGTGAGGAGACAGGACTGCAAAGTCAGGGATAAGGGGCTGGGAAGAGCCACCACCGGTCACGTGGCCCCATGCAAGGCAGGACCAATTCCAGTTGTGGGATCTTCTTGCTACCAGCTACAGGGAAGCCTCGTAGCCAGTGTTGTTTGCATTTCAGTGTTTGGTTCTTTTCTCCATTTTTTCCCATGGGTACTTCTCAGGGCTTTAATAACACAGTGAAATAAAGCAGCAGGTGCCGGGCAGGTTACGCACCGGATTCCCCTCTGAGCCTCCACTCCCCCAGCCCCGAAGCGGGGATACAGACCTACCTCACAGGGTTGTCAAGATCAAGTGAGGCGTACGTGTAGAACATAGCACAGAGCCTGTGCACAGCAGCTGCTCCCTGGGTTGTTACTGTAGGCTAGTGTGGCTTATCATAAAGTATAAAAACGCAACCCAAAGGGAAGAAAAATTCCATGAAAAAAAGAAGTCTCTTTATGACTTGCCTCATACTGTAAAATGTGTACTAAAAGTCAAGGGGGGGGTGTGTGACTGGTGGCCCAAGTGTCTAGAACCAGGTCTGTCCAGCTGCCAACACTCCCTCTACTGTGCCAAACATGAGAACAGGGACAGGGTGACAAAGTACTGCTGGGTGTGGACCTGAGGGGCCTCTGGGATGTGGCGGTGCTGTTTCTTGATCTGGGTGCTGGTTACATGGGTGTGTCCAGTTTGTAAGAGTGCCATGAGCATACACTTTTGTGCACTTAACCTGTGTTTTGTATTTTAAAATGTGTATATTAGGGGCACCTGGGCGGCTCAGTCGGTTAAGCGTCCAACTTCATCTCAGGTCATGATCTCCTGGTTTGTGGGTTTGAGCTCCACGTTGGGCTCTGTGCTCACAGCTCAGAGCCTGGAGCCTGCTTTGGATTCTGTGTCTCCCTCTCTCTTTGCCCCTCCCCTGCTCACGTTCTGTCTCTCTCTCAAAAATAAATGAACATTAAAAAAAAAAAAACAATTTTAAAATGTATATATTAAAACGGGGGGGGGTCTCAGGATATGTCATATGAATGCACTAGGATCAAAGGGTAAGAGTGAGATAAGATACAGTCTCTTGATAAGATACATTGCTTGTCCAGACAAGAGAAATTGTGTACTAGACTCTAGAAATTGTGTACTAGACTCAGCTACAGGAAAGAACATGCCTAGTTTCCCACTGGCTTCTGACACCTGTGACATTTCAAAAATATGAGTTGTTTCATTAGGATACTGGTTAGTTTGGGTTTTTTTATGTTTAGATTATTTAATTTAATATTTATTTATTGGTTTATTTTTAGAGAGACAGCACACGCTCATGAGTGCTAGCAGGGGAGGAGCAGAGAGGGAGAAAGAATCTTAAGCAGGGCCCACAATCAGTGCAGAGCCTGATGAAGGGCTTGATCTCATGACCGTAAAATCATGACCTGAGCTGAAGTCAAGAGTTGGAGGCTTAACCGACTGAGCCGCACAGGTGCTCGGTTTTTTTTGAGGATTTAAAAAAAAATTTTTTTTAAGAGGGAGTGAGTACACAATCGAGGAAGAGGGGCAGAGAGAGAGAGAAAGAAAGAGAATCTTTGGCTCAACACCCAGCGGGAAGCCCGATGTAAGGCTTGATCTCACAAACTTACATCATGACCTGAGCCAAAATCAAGAGTTGGACACTCAACCAACTGAGCCACCCAGGTGCCCCAAGATTTTATTTTAAGTAATCTCTGCACCCAACGTGGGGCTCGAACTTACAACCCTGAGATCAAGAATTGCACACTCCACTGACTAAGGCAGCCAGGTGACCTGGTTAGTTGATTTTTATAGATGCCTTCGGCTGTGACTTCATTCACCAATAGCAATCAATCCTAACTTAGGCAAGAGGCACTGAAGTTAAAACTCACTAACGTGTATTTATCATCGTATCAAAGGGAAGTGTGGGGAACTGAATCCATTTTCCAGGTCAGAGTTTCGAGTTCCCCCTGCCTCTTGCATTTCTGTGTATCTCCGAGAAAGGAACTCAATTAGCAAAAAGTGAGTTCCTACCACATACCAAGTCCTGAGCTGGGTGCCAGAGATCAGTACAGGTGTGATCATAACACATAGAAGGCAGAGGGGCAGAATCATGTCTGGGGCTCTGAGGTTGGACAGTCCTTGGGTGCAGGACACAGGGTGAGGTCTGCCAGAGAAGAGCAGGGAAGGCCTCATGAAGGAGACGGTACGCAGACTGAGTTTTCAGAAATGTGCAGGTGTGCCCTCGGGAGGCCAGGCATCCCAGAACAGGGGACAGCGGGAGGACAAGGCAGGCCCTGTGGAGCACATTCAAGGGGAGCGGCCAGGGTGCGAGGATGGTCAGGGTACAGAGGTTCCTCAGAGGCCCGTCGGGAAGGCTTCATCTGCGCTCCAAGGAACACAGCCTTTCTGTAGGATGGGGAGCCCTGGGGGGGTTAAACTGGGTCGTGAAGGGCTCACACTCAGGCTGGCTACAGTTGAGGATGAAGAAGGAGGCAGGGAGGGAGCCTGCGGGCTACTGCAAGTGTAAGGGTATGAACTACGCCCTGGGGGTGGGGTGAGGCAGGAGCCGGGAGAGATGTTAAAAAGGCAGAACTTGCAGGGTTCGGTCCTGAACGGCTCTGAGGGAGGGAGGGAGGGAGGAAGGAGTCTTGGGTGACTCCCAGGTTTGGGGTTGAGTGGGGCCACGCGATGGCAGTGCTACTCACAGAGCAAACACAAGGGAGGCCGGCAGGGAGGGGGCCTCCTGGACATGCTGAGTCTAAGGCTCTAGGAGACTGGAAAGCAGGGGTGGGGGAGCGACTGAGGGGGCGAGGCCCTGACCAGGAGGGAGGTGGCCGCTGGCGCAGGTGGAGATGGTTTACTGCTACCCTGAACGGCAGCGGCTCTCAGCTGAGCCTGGAGGAAGTGAGGGTGCCACGGACAAGCTTGTTGCTCTGGGGCCGGGACGCTGAGGGAGGACACACCGGACAGGTTCGGGGTTCTCAGGGAAGGTGAGCCAAGCTGGGTCTGGGAACGGCCGAAGCGTGCAAGGAGGCCCCTGAGGGCCCAGGAGAGGGGAGTGAGCAAGTCACGGAGAGGACCTGCTGAGTTGGACATGGGGGACTCCCCGAGGGTGAAGCAATCGCTTTTTTTTTTCACCATTTATTCTAAATTTGAAATTTGTCCCTAAATTTGTAACTGTCCCAAGGCTGTTCCCATGAAACAAACATGATAAAACCTCAATCCCTAAATGTATGTACATTTAGGGGAAATAGCCTTTGTTACAGAGGTGTGACTGAATCACAGGCAAAGACATGGCCGAAGGAAATCTGCTGGGGGGCCGAAGTAGTCCCCCCAAGGGGCCTGGGGCTTCCTGACGTCTTCCAGGGAAGAAGGCTGTGCCCTTGCATTCCGCACGGAGCCGCACGAAGGCCAGTGCATGCTAAGCCCCCTCTGCCTCCACAGATCCGCTCCAGGGGCAGGCAGGACAGGAAGTGACGGACTCTCAACCTTTCTAGGACCACAGACTGTCATCTCCCAACCTGATCTTCTGTCCCTTTTTTTCCTAAGATATTTTGTGTCCCTACTAGGTAGAGAGGAGTAAAAAAAAAAAAAAAAAGTTTTGCAAAGCTTAATATCAGCTCTTTTCTTGAGACTTAGAGGAAGAGAATGCTAGTATCTTCTACGACCCAAATCCCAGAATTTGGTATCAGCTGGAAAACCACCCTATCCATCCAGACAGGTGGGATTATTCCTCCTACGAAAACTTCATGGAGTTTTCCTAGAACCTAGTACCCAACACCATGGTGGTACTTAGTCCTCAATGTTTGCCAAATAAGTGAATGATGGGGATTTCATGGCCTACGTCCATCACTGCCTAGTTTAGAAACGTCCTCCTTGTGTCTAATCTAGTTGATTCTGGATAGAGATGATTCCCAACAGCCTCCTTAGGAGGCCGCTGGCTTCTTAGCCAAACCTACCACTCCATCTTGGTTGACAGACTGGATGCAGAGTCGGCAAAGGACGGTGGACAGGTGTGTGCACCGGTCAAGCACACAGATCTTGGTTCACCCAAAGGTGTGTTCTTTGAAGCCACTGACTTTGACTCCCTGAAGGTCTTGGGCCACTTTTGGCCTAGGGCAGGAGGTGAGTGGGTGGGAAGTGAGGTGTGTGGGTTTGCTAATAGTCCGGTCCACATCAGAAGGCAGACACAGGAAAAGAATGAGACTATTTTATTAGGCAATGTTGAGCATCCGTTCTCTAAGAACCAAGGCCCGTTGTGAGCACAGGCTCCATGCGCTGGAGGAGGTGGTTTCACATTTCCCAGAAACACTTTATCTGTTCTCCTCTTCCTTATAACAACCCCCTTGACCTGCTACCATCCCCTGGTCTCTACGGTTTCAAGGCTCGAGGACCCAACCACAAAGCGCTGGTAGCATCCCCAGACCAAGGATGACACCTGTTAGAACAGCCCCTGATTCAAGCTCACATCCCTACGGGGGATAGACTGTGTGTCCTCAAAATCAACACTTCCTTGAAAATATGAAAGTATACAAAAGCTACCAGACAGAATTCTATCTCTGCATACAGAACATAAAAAATAGAAGATCAGGAATGGCCAGTGCATAGAGATGATCTGGGGGCTGTTTATCTGTGGGGACGAAGACACAGGCCCCCCTGAAGAGTGCAGGGCTGTTCCACCCTCGATGAGACAGAAACCACCATCGGCCAGGGGTAGGCAGTGGGGGTCCCCGACTTCACTTCCCACTCAAAAACCAAAACTCCACAAAAACCAGTGCGTTCCCCCAGCAGCCGACTTCCCACGGGACAGCAAGCAGAGACACAGGCAAGTGTGTACATCCCCGTTTATACCCTTCCTGGCAGGCCCTGTTCAGCTCTTACCCAACGGAAAGCCTACCAGGACGCTGGTTCCGGGGCGTACAGCCTGGTGTTTAGGTGTTCCTGACGCTTTCTACAAACAGAAACGGCCTTTGCCTTCACGTGGAGGACCCAGAGCTGGACAAGCCCATCCACCCTGACCTGCAATCAAAGCCCAGGACCCACGCCAGGAAGAGTGCGTTTGGACGGGGCGCCCTGGCGTGCCAGCAGCTCGGGGTCAAGGCACCTCAACCCAGCGAGGTGGGGGCGAAACCACCAGCACCTGTGGACCGTATTTCCGAGGACTCAGCCTGGGCTGGGGGCACGCGGTCTTCCGTTCCACATGCGAAACACCCACCCCACCCCACCCCGTCCCACTAGAGAGGGGACCGAGGCACAGAGCACCGGGACGCAGGACGCCAGTCGCGCCTGGAAACAAAGCAGTGAGAAGACCCGACCCTCCGTCCCTGTGCCCTGTTCTGGGGGGTTCGCCTGCGGCCACCGAGGTGTGTTAGAGATGGGGACGGGGGAGGGCGAGGTCCCCGCAAAAGTCCCCAGAGACCGCTTAGGGAGCATGGTTCTCCCGGAGGGACCTCGGTGTCCCGGGGCCCTTCTGCCGCCTCAGCCCAGCTTGTCCTTCACGTGAGTCCTCTGATGGGTGATGAAGTTGGAGCTGTTGCTGAAGCCCTTGCCGCAGTCGGGGCACTTGTAGGGCTTCTCCCCGGTGTGGGTGCGCTGGTGGACGATGAGCACCGAGTTCCAGCTGAAGCCCTTCCCGCACTCGGGGCAGCGGTACGGCTTGTCGCCCAGGTGGGCTCGCTGGTGCATGACGAGGACGGAGCCGCGGCTGAAGCTCTTGCCGCACAGGACGCACCGGTAGGGCCTCTCGCCCGTGTGCGTCCGCCGGTGCGCCGCCAGCTGGGAGCGCTGGCCGAAGCTCTTGCCGCAGTCGCCGCAGCGGTGCGGCTTCTCGCCCGTGTGGATGCGCTGGTGCTTGACGAGGTTGGAGCTCCAGCTGAAGCTCTCCCCGCACGTCAGGCACTCGTAGGGCTTCTCGCCCGTGTGCGTGCCCTGGTGCGCGATGAGGCTGGAGCTCTGGCTGAAGCTCTTGCCGCACTCGCCGCACTTGTAGGGCTTCTCCGGCAGGTGCGTCCTGCGGTGCGTGGCCAGGTTGGAGCTGCGGCTGAAGCTCTTGCCGCACTCGCCGCACCGGTAGGGCTTCTCGCCGGTGTGCGTCCTGCGGTGCGTGATGAGCGCCGAGCTCTGGCTGAACCTCTGCCCGCAGTCGGGGCACCGGTAGGGCTTCTCGCCCGTGTGGATCCGCTGGTGCCGGATCAGGTTGGAGTTGTAGCTGAAGCTCTCCCCGCACTCCTTGCACGCGTACGGCTTCTCGCCGGTGTGGATGCCCTGGTGCGTGTTAAGGCTCGAGCGGTTGCCGAAGCTCTTCCCGCACTCGGGGCACGAGTAGGGCTTCTCCCCCGTGTGGGTCCGCTGGTGGGCGATGAGGTTGGGGCTCCTGCTGAAGCTCTTGCCGCACTCGGCGCACTGGAAGGGCTTCTCCCCCGTGTGGATCCTCTGGTGGGTTATGAGGTTGGCGCTCCGGCTGAAGCTCCTCCCGCAGTCCCTGCATTTGTAAGGCTTCTCCCCCGTGTGCGTGGTCTGGTGTCTGCTGAAGTTGGAGCCGTCGCTGAAGCTCTTCCCGCACTCGCCGCACTTGTAGTACTTCTCCCCCGTGTGGGTCCGCTCGTGCGTGATCAGGTGGGACTTCCGGCTGAAGGTCTTCCCACACTGCGGACACTCGTAGGGCTTCTCCCCCAGGTAGGTGCCCTGAAGGCCGATGAGCCGTCCCACCTCCCGGCCCTGGGCCGCCACCTCCCTGCGGCCCCCGGCCGGGGCCCCTCCCCGGCGCCCCCCGGGGCCACGGTCTCTCTCCAAGTCGCTTTCCCAGCTAGGCCGCTGAGTGCCCGCCCCGTCGGGCCTCTCCGGCAACATCTGCCCTGATTCCGCGTCCTCGAACACATCTTGATTGGAGTTCTCCCCATCCTCGCTCTGGATCTCAAAATCTGAAACAGGGAAGAAAAACACGTTTCTTCAATTTGTACTCAACCTCTTGTAATGATGAGGAAAGGAAAGGAAAGCAGAGTGAAATCTTTTACGAACTAAACTTTGTTTTCAAAGCAGGCTCCACGCTTGGGGCACCTGGGTGGCTCAGTCAGTTAAGTGTCCAACTTGGGCTCGGGTCACGGTCTCCCAGTCCCTGAGTTCGATCCCCACGTGGGGCTCTGTGCTGACAGCTCGGAGCCTGAAGCCCGCTTCAGATTCTGCGTCTCCCTCTCTCTCTGCCCCTCCCCTGCTCACGCACGCTCTCTCTCTCTCTCTCTCTCTCTGTCACAAAAATAAACACTAAAAAAATAAAAATAAATAAAGTAGGTTCCATGCCCAATGCGGAGCTCCAACTCACAACCCTGAGATCAGGAGTCACACGCTCTATTGACTGAGCCAGCCAGGCTCCCCTAAAATTTAAACTAATGAAAATGAAGAGGCCAAGGAATACTCAAAACTTTTAAAAACCACGTGGATTTCTGGGGTGCCTGGGTAGCTCAGTCAGTTAGGCGTCCGACTTCAGCTCAGGTCATGATCTCATGGTTCGTGAGTTTGAGCCCCTCGTTGGGCTCTGTGCTGACGGCTTAGAGCCTGGAGCCCGCTTCAGATTCTGTGTCTCCTTCTCTTTCTGCCCTGCTTGCGCTCTCTCTCTCTGTCTCACAAAAATTTTTTAAAAAGTTAAAAAAAAAAAAAAGAAAGAAAAGAAAAAAACCAGGCTGATTTCCTTTCCTTCTGATTATCTGGTTGTCAGACCTCATACCCATGTGGTAATCACCCAGAATTTCTAAGACTTAAAGATTCGGGTCCCACATCTATATCTGTTTCTCCACTGGGAAATGAAGTCAGGTGGGGATGTGAAAATCCTAATCAAGGGAAAACAACAGGGAACACAATGACCCCCAAAACTCACCGAGGTGCCATACGCCTAACAGGTGCTCAACTAAATTTGGTGAATGAATGAATACGTTTTTCATTGGTGCTGGAGAAATTTCCCTAAAACTCAGTCTCTTTTCAGGGGTGCCTGGGTGGCTTAGTTAAGCATCCAGCTCTTGGTTTCGGCTCAGGTCGTGATTCATGGTTTCATGAGTTCGAGCCCCGCGTCAGGATATTCTCTCACCCTCTCTCTCTGCCCTTTCCCCACTCACGCTGTCTCTTTCTCTCTCTCAAAAATAAATTAAAAAGCTTTTTAAAAAAAGATTATATAATAATCTCATGCATCACACTATGGTGTTAATAATCGAACTAGATTTTAAGTAAGACAGACGAGATAACAGGG
This sequence comes from Lynx canadensis, assembly GCF_007474595.2. Taxonomy (NCBI): domain Eukaryota; kingdom Metazoa; phylum Chordata; class Mammalia; order Carnivora; family Felidae; genus Lynx; species Lynx canadensis. The sequence goes on from NC_044308.2 coordinate 4,661,889, forward strand.
CCTCTGCAAAAAGGACTTCCAGGTGTCTATATAGATGACTGGAAGCAAGTGGGCAGTTAAAAGAGCCCTAAAATTTCTCTGCAGTAGAATGGACCTCCCATCGGTAATACAAAGTATCTACCTTCCAGAAACTTGTCAAACTACCGCCCAATACTTATCAAACATTTGGGTGAAAGAAGTCATTCGGGAGGATCGCCAAAAAGACATGCATTCCCTTCCTTTTTTTTCTTTTTTTCAACGTTTATTTATTTTTGGGACAGAGAGAGACAGAGCATGAACGGGGGAGGGGCAGAGAGAGAGGGAGACACAGAATCGGAAACAGGTTCCAGGCTCCGAGCCATCAGCCCAGAGCCTGACGCGGGGCTCGAACTCACGGACCGCGAGATCGTGACCTGGCTGAAGTCGGACGCTTAACCAACTGCGCCACCCAGGCGCCCCAATGCATTCCCTTCCTTAACGGAGAGACTCTGAAGTCTATCCCAGGATCAAACCAGAGCAACGGAGAGCCGTTAGCCTGGATCGCACTGTTCTGATCCTCGCAGAACTGAACCGTGTGTTGATTTAATGACTCTGGCGGATAGTCAGGAGCAGTCTGAGAAGTGTCATCAGAAATTAATGGCTGTCGGGAACGTTACCACTGCCAGGAAGTTGTTGGCAACATTGTTTATACCACACAATGTCCTCTTGATGAGCGAGAAGGAAATTTCCCTGTAACCGAAATTCCCAAAAGAACCACTCTCTGATCAACACATTTGTGTTTGCCTCACACCTCTGGTTACGGCTCCCCCTCTCTGCCTTGCCTGCTTGGAAGCTTGGAGTCAAAAGCTCAGAGAAAGAATACTGGATGTTTGTCCCGCCCCCAATCTGTGTTCTTTCATCTCATTTTCCCCTCCCATTATTTTCTTTTTTGCTATAATTTCCTTGTGCCCCTTTCTTTTTTCTTTCTTTTTTCTGTTCTTTCTTCTTTTCTTTCTCCCTTCCTTCCTTCCCTCCCTCCCCTTTCTTTCTCTTTCTTTTTGGCTAATCTCTGTAACGTTCCAATTTTAGTATATGTGCTACCGAAGCGAGCACCCTTGTGCAGTTTCTGTAAGCTGTCTTTAATTCTTTTTTGGAATTCTGTAGGGTACAGAAGTAAATCAATGATTTATTGATAAGGATGATAGGCTGATTATCCCTAACACCTAACTTAAGACCTCCAGAAAAGAGCAGATCCATCCAGAGCAGGGAAGACAATTAGTAAAATAATTATACAAAGTCCTAGTGACATTCCCATGACTGAAGCTAAGAAATCGTTTCTTTAATTTTTTTTAACGTTTATTTATTTTTGAGACAGAGAGAGACAAAGCATGAACGGGGGAGGGTCAGAGAGAGGAAGACACAGAATCTGAAACAGGCTCCAGGCTCTGTGCTGTCAGCACAGAGCCCGACGCAGGGCTTGAACTCACGGACCGCGAGATCATGACCTGGGCCGAAGTCGGCCGCTTAACTGACTAAGCCACCCAAGCGCCCCAGAAATCATTTATTTAAAGTTAGATGCTTGATTCCATGATTATGAGTTTCTGCAAGGTAAGGTAAATTTCCGTATGTGCACATGATCAAATCTGCCACGCATCCCTCAGGGAGAACCCGGGTTCCAGCCGTGCCATCAGTCAATACTGGCTGAGACTGTATTTAAACTCACAGGCAGACATAAAGGTACATTTCATGCTCACTAACACACACTCTGCTGGTAGTGTGGGGGCCCCTACACCTGCCCTCTGGCCCCAGGTCTCCAGGGACCGGTGCATGTTCCCACGCGGCCAGGACCAGGAGTTCTGCGCGTCCTCGGCTTCCTGCAACGGTTTCCCAAGGTTCTAGCACAGAGGTCTGCCATCACCACCCTTCTACAAGGTCCTCCGGGCAGACGCCCTGCCCTGGTTTATTTTCGGCAAGCCAACACTACCTAAGACATGTTTTTAAAATGACTTTACTAGTTGTTCTCTTCTGAACAAGGACACTAACTAATAAGCTTTTCCGCTGCCTTAAAATCAGAAGAACTGGTTGGTGTGTTCTGGAACGAGCTCAGAAGCAACAGGGAAGATGAACAGAACCCAAACTCCATTTGCAGTGAGATTAGGGAGCAGATTAATCTGCAGACACCAAAATACATACAAGGGCTTCCAAAAACAGCAGAGACCGGGCAGAGGCCGAGGAGGCAGGAAGTGAAGAGAATAAACATGGAAAGTGGGTGCGGGGGGAGTGGGGGGGGGACTAAGGGCAACTGATCTCAATAAGCTCAGAAAGTCACTTCCTGAAGGTCAGGGACTCACCCTCAAGAGCAACAGTGCATGTGGGACCTGGGCAAGCGGGGCTGGCTTCGGGAGGTCAGGCTGCAACCAGAATCATCCACGAGCCACCTATGCAGGGAGCGTCTGTTTCTGCGAAGCGGAGAAGGAGAGAGCCTCTGACCCTCACATTAATCATGGGAATTATTCCTGAGAAAGCGACATAGGTCACGCGTTAAAACAACACTAAGCAAAGCATCTGCCCGTAGGAAGGCCGGCTGCGAAGTGAACGGTCGAGAAAGAGCTGGAGCGAGAAAGAGCCGGAGCGGTGGCGGCAGGGCTCCGGGAGGCAGGGGAAGTCCGGAGACGAGAGGACAAGATGAGGACACAAAGGAAAAGAGGCAGACGGGAAAGCTCAGAAAGGGGGAAGGGGACCCAAATGAGAAAAGCAGTGAAAAGAAGGGGACAGAGAGGACGAGGGGATTAAAGAGAAGGGCGGAAACGGACAAAAGGAGAGGCCACACGCACAGAACTGGAGTTAGCGAGGAAAGGGAACTAAACCAAGGAACAGAACAAACACTAAAAGTGTAACCAATGAAGCTACAAGGACCCTTGAAAGGTGCGCTGTGTCAGGAAAACCAGCCCAGAGTGGTTAGCGACGAGACGGGACAACAAGGCCCCAATCACTCACATGGGGGAGGAGAACCAGCTGGGCTGAGACTTCTCCACGGGGACATTCAGCGCCTCAGGCGGCAAGAGCCGCGAGGCAGCCCAGGAAAGCAAAGGTGGGCCGGGGATCTCGTGTTCAACAAAACCCCCAAGGATCAGGCCTGCAGGCAAACAGCGCTGAATCTGCACAAAGTCACAGAATGTGGGTCCTAGGAGCCCTTCTTGAAGAAACTACCAGGAGGTGAGCTTCGGTCAACCAACAGATGAAGGCAACCCTGGAGCAAAAGGGCTGGGGATGAACGCCTGATAGCAAGTCTCACACTACTGGGGCGATTACGATGAGAAAAGAGAACGTCAAGGTTACAGAGTGGCGCAGAAGTGATACTTTAGCCAAAATCGGGGCTGAGAGAAGGTGGGTGGGAGACGGGACGTGTTCACTGATTGCCTCATCTGGATACCCAGGAATTCAAAGCGCATCACTAAAAATTGGCAAATTGTGCACTCAAAGTGTGTCTTTATCAGTACAAAAACGGGCGCCTGGGTGGCTCGGTAGGTTAAGTGTCCGACTTCGGCTCACGTCATGATCTCGCAGTCCGTAAGTCAGGCTTTGTGCTGACAGCTCAGAGCCTAGAGCCTGGAACCTGCTTTGGATTCTGTGTCTCCCTCTCTCTCTGCCCCTCCCCTACTCGCCCTCTATCTCTCTCAAAAATAAGTAAACATTAAAAAAATTTTTTTTAATAAATAAACGTTAAGGAGCGCCTGGCTGGCTTGGTCAGTGGAGCGTGCGACTCTTGATCTCGGGGTTGTGAGTTCGAGCACCATGTTGGATGTAGAGATTACTTAAAAAAAAAAAAAAAAAAAAAAAAAAAAACTTGAAAAAAATTTAAGATTAATGAGTAAAATCAGGGGTGGGGAGGAGAGGGACTATCTTTGCCAGATGTTAAAACCTATTACCAAATCTCAAGAATGAAAATATAAATTGACAATAAGACCAACAAAACAACACAGTAACTCTAGAAATAGACTCAAGGACATGTGAATTCAGAATTTGATGCAGGTGTCACATGAAAAGACAGACAAGTGGAAGGGAAACAAGAATCCGTATGACTCTGGGACTTTAACGTATGATAAAGGCAGCCTCTCAAATCCGTGGAGAAGAAACACGACATTGAGTAAATGAAGCTGGACGACTGATTAGGCCACATGCAAAAATCTGAGTTGGATCCCATACCAGGAAAAATCCCAACTAGATCGAAGATTTAAATGTAAACAAAACAAAAACAGTGTCAAACAATTAGATGAAAATATGAGAGAATTCCCTTATAATAGGAAAGCTTTTAAATTTTTTTTTTAACGTTTATTTATTTTTGAGACAGAGAGAGACACAGCATGAACAGGGGAGGGGCAGAGAGAGAGGGAAACAGAATCAGAAGCAGGCTCCGAGCCATCAGCCCAGAGCCCGACGCGGGGCTCGAACTCGCAGACTGTGAGATCGTGACCTGAGCTGAAGTCGGACGCTTAACCGACTGAGCCACCCAGGCACCCCTGGGAAAGCTTTTAAAAGTGATGCTTAACTTTATGTGATTATCTTCTGTCACCTCATTACACCCCCTCCCGCTGTCTGCAGCTTAAGAACCAGTCCTATCCCCCTTTACTAGACAAAGAGGCAAGACTGTGATATTCCAGGAAAGGCCAGAGGAGGGATGGGAGTTCTTTAAAAGCTGCTCTCTGATAGCAGAGAGGCACAGGAGCAATTCTGAAAGACAGAAGAGTGGCCCTTCCAGTGATCTGCCTTCACAAGGGCCTCCACGACAATCACCGAGGTGGGAAGGATGAAGGATCCTGGCCCCTTCCGAGCATCTCCTCAAGAAAGACGGGCACGGGTGAAGTCAAAAGAGTACAAAGTAGGGGTGCCCGGGTGGTTCCGTCAGTTAAGCGCCCAACTCTTGACCTCAGCTCAGGTCTGGATCTCAGGGTCGTGAGTTCAAGCCCCGCGCTGGGTTCCACGCTGGGTTCCACACGCTGGACATGCAGCCTACTCAAAAAAAAAAAAAAAAAAAGTACAAAGTAGAGTGCATTTGAGCTCAGGCAGCTCCCTCCTTTTTTTATTGGTGGCCAATGAAGAGCATGAAGATTCAGAAACGGCTAGGTCAGATGCACGGGGAGTGTCTTCACCAACACGTGATGCGTGGGGCGGGAAGAGCCGGTCCGGGCTGGGAATCTTCTTTCCAAAGGAACTTCACGAGTCGACATCGTATCTTCTATTATAAGATGCCAAGAGGAGCATATTCTGCCGATGTGGCTGCAAAGAGGGAGGCTGGCAGGAAGGAAGGAGGATGTGGTAGGAAGGCCCAGATCTCCAGGGCAGAAAACTCCAGAGATGAGTCAGGTGTTAAGGAAATAAGGAAGAGAGGGTCACATTTTCTAAATAACTTCTCTCCCCTAAAACTACTGAAGTAGCAAAGAAGTTACTTTATCTATGTGGAGACTTTAAAACGAAGGTTTTGGACTGTCCTGTGCAGTTTAAGAACTGATGAGCCTCACATACACTCTTTATTCAGATTATGCTATTTTCAGACAGTGTGAAGTACTGTGAAAGCAATAAAATAGGGTAATGTGAAAGCCAGCGACCAGAGGGCCCCCCTGAGAAGCTGATATCTGGCCAAGATGGGAACATTGGTCTAACTGACTTTTTCTTTTTTGATATTTATTTATTTGGGGGGGGGGGAATGCAGAGAGAGAGGGAGACAGAGGATCTGAAGCTGGCTCTGTGCTGACAGCAGAGAGCCCGACATGGAGCTCGAACTCACGAACCGTGAGATCATGACCTGAGTCCAAGTCGGACACTGAACCGACTGAGCCACCTAGGTGCTCCTCTGAATGACTTTTTCTTTTTGTAAAAACAAAAAAAAATTTTTTTAACATTTATTTATTATTGAGAGACAGAGAGACACAGAGCATGAGCAGGGGAGGGGCCGAGAGATGGAGAGACACAGAATCTGAAACAGGCTCCAGGCTCTGAGCTGTCAGCACAGAGCCCAACGCGAGAGGCTCGAACTCACGAACCGCGAGATCATGACCCGAGCCGAAGTCGGACGCTTAACCGACTGAGCCACCCAGGCGCCCCTGAATGACTTTTTCTTAAGTAAACTTTACGCACAATGTGGGGCTCAAACTCATGACCCTGATATTAAGGGTTGCATGCTTCAGCAGCTGAGCCAGCCATGTGCCCCTCCTCTAACTGACCTTAACAGTTATCTGTACAGTATCGACCCAGTTGATTTATTCATATGCTTCACTGTAAACACAATTAGCAAGCTTGTTCCTCTTGGATATAGCGCTTAATTACCCACTTACTAACAGCGCCATATATATTTGTCTGTGACTAACTTCAGGTTTTAGAAAGTATAAAAAGTTTGTCAAAAATGCACCCCTGAGGGGCGCCTGGGTGGCTCAGTCAGTTAAGCCTCTGACTTCGGCTCAGATCATGATCTCACAGTTCGCGAGTTCTAGCCCCGCATGGGGCTCTGCACTGACAGCTCGGAACCTGGGGCCTGCTTCGGATTCTGAGAGTGTGTCTCTCTCTGTCCCTCCCCTGCTTGTGCACACCTGCTCTTTCTCTCTCTCAAAAATAAATAAATAACATACACTTTTTGAAAAATGCATCCCCAAGACAGACTTCAAATTTATGGTTCTCTCCCTGTGCGCTGCTGGTGGGAATGTAAAATCGTGCAGCCACTGTGGAAAACAGTGTGGCGGTTCCCCCCCAAAATTAAACATAGGATCACCACATGATCTAATAATTCTACATCTGGATCTTTACCCAAAAGAACTGAAAGCAGGGACGCAAATAGGTATTCTTACATCCATGTTCATGCATTGCTCGTAACAACCAAATGTTGAAAACAACCCACACATCTATCAACAAATGAGTGAATGAAATATTATTCGACCTTGCAAAGGAATAAAACTCTGACCCATGCTTCTACACGGATGAACCCTGAGGACATTGTGCTAAATGGAGTAATAAGCCAGACACAAAAAGATAAATGTTGTGTGATTCCTCTATATGAGGTTCCTGGAGGAAGTTTATCATAGGGACAGAAAGGACAATGGTCACCAGGGGCCGCGGGGGAAGAAGGAATGGGGTGTTACTGTTCAATGAGCACAGAGTTTCAGCTCGAGAAAAGGAAGAAGTTCTGAAGATGAATGATGGTGGTGACAATTGTACCACAATATGAATATATTTAATGTCAGTGAACTGTACACATAAAAGTGATTAAAACGGCGGGCCACCTGGGTGGCTCAGTCGGTTGGGCGTCCGACATTGACTCAGGTCATGATCTCATGGTCGTGGGGTCGAGCCCTATGTCAGGCTCTGTGCTGACAGCTCAGAGCCTGGAAGCCTGTTTCAGATTTGTGTCTCTCTCTCTCTCTCTCTCTCTCTCTCTCTGCCCCTCCCCCGCTCACGTTCTGTCTCAGTCTCTCAAAAATAAATGAACGTTAAAAAAATTTTTTTTATGGTTAAAATGGCAAATTTTATATTCTGTAAATTTTATCACACTAAAAAAAAAAGAATATATGGCTCACCTCTATCAAATTTAAAATAGGTGACATTACCTCCTAATTCTGAAGTTAATTTTAAAAGATTAAATAAGGGGCGCCTGGGTGGCGCAGTCGGTTAGGCGTCCGACTTCAGCCAGGTCACGATCTCACGGTCCGGGAGTTCGAGCCCCGCGTCAGGCTCTGGGCTGATGGCTCAGAGCCTGGAGCCTGTTTCCGATTCTGTGTCTCCCTCTCTCTCTGCCCCTCCCCCGTTCATGCTCTGTCTCTCTCTGTCCCAAAAATAAATAAACATTGAAAAAAAAAATTAAAAAAAAAAAAAGATTAAATAAATGCTCAGAAAGGCAGAGAATTCTCAGAAGCATGCTATTAAGTTTCAGATGGTCCAGTAGGCAAAAGAATAGTATTTTGTTGTAATGAGTATTTGCCTGATCATTCCTAAGGTTGAACATCTGGTTTCATAAAGTTACAATTTACTTTTCATTTCTAAATTGCCGGTTCATATCTTTTATTTATTAATTTGGAGAGAGAGAGAGAAAGAGCTCACATGCATGAACTGGGGAGAGGCAGAAAGAAGGAGAGAGAGTCCCACGCAAGCTCCGAGCTGATAGCTCCACTGGGGGTGTGTGTGGGAGCCTCGATCCCGTGACCCACGAGACCATGACCTGAGCCGAAATCAAGAGTTAGACGCTCAACCGACTGAGTCACCCATGCACACCCCCGACCATGCATATCTTTTAATTACCTTTCATTGTTCTGGGTTGACTTTTCTTATGATTACAGAACCTCTCACAGATCAAGGATCTTGGGCGCTTATCTGCTACACCGCAGACTTTGCTGCAAATATTTCCAGTTGGTGCACTGTTTTTTAACTTTGTGCATAGTACCTTTTTTACACAAAGGACTTTTCTGTTTTCCTGTGTCCAATCCATCTTTGAAGATTGCTGTCTTGCTTAAGAAGGCCTTCTCCACCACAAGATTATAAAAAGATTCTCCTACGTGTCATTCCAGGTCTTTTAAAGTAGAGAGCTAGAATCCATCTGGACTTTATTTTTGTCACTTGTGAGGCAGTATCTATTTCTGTGTAAGTTATGAAATAAGGATCCAATGTTAGTTTTTTCAAAATGGCGAGACCACCGTCCAAATACCATTCACTGAACAGTTCTCGAATTGCCATATGACCTTTTTCTTCCCTTCTGGGTTACTGAACAAAAGCTGCAGGCCAAGCTCAGGCGACAGCAATGGTTCCTGGATTTTCCCACCCAGGACACAGGCTCTAGACTCACGTGCACAGCACATCCCCGCTGGGGTTCACAGGGCCGTGCATGACCCCTGCCTGGCCAGACGCCTCCTCTTTCTCTCTCACACCAGAAAGCATCACACAGCGAGTGTGCAGAAAACAGCTATCAGTAGGGAGATAAACCTGAATTTACTGTAATTCATTTACAACAATGAAATAAATTAGTCACAGGCTTTGGCACTTTAGCATGCGTTAGGCTTCCAATTCTGGTAAAGCCCCTCCCACCTGACTGCGACACCACGACACCACCGACACCATCGTCAGAGCCATTGGTCGAAAACGCAGGCGTTGACCGGGCTACAGCTTGGGGCCCAGTCGAGCTCCCCCATCGGAGCGCTGTCCTGGCAAGCCTGACAGGAACCTGCTCACGCCTGAGCGACTGGGAGCGCTGTTTCTGTTCCACCTCCACTCGGGCCGCTTGAAAGCTTAACCGCTGATAAAACCGGCAGTGAGCTCTGTTAGCAGTTTAAACGAGTGACTGCCGAACATCCTACAGGTATGACATTCCATCTAAGAGCTCTGTGTGGTACACATTTCAGATATTTACGTGAATTACAGGTGATTTTTGTTTTGAGGCTGAGAATCGTAGCTTTATTTATTTTTTTACTTTTTAATGTTTGTTTCTTTTTGGGAGACAGAGAGACACAGCGTTGAGTGGGAGAGGGACAGAAAGGGAGGGAGACACAGAATCCGAAGCCGGCTCCAGGCTCCGAGCTGTCAGCACAGAGCCCGACATGGGCTCAGACCCACAAACTGCGATATTGTGATCTGAGCCGAGGTCAGCCGCTCAACCGACTGAGCCACCCAGGCACCCCAAGAATCGTAGCTTTAAAAAGACAGACACCTTCTGACTTTCCAACACTCTCTGCTCTCCTTTTTTTTTTTTTTTAACGTTTTATTTATTTTTAATTTTTTTTAACGTTTTATTTATTTTTGAGATAGAGAGAGACAGAGCATGAACGGGGGAGGGGCAGAGAGAGGGGGAGACACAGAATGGAAGCAGGCTCCAGGCTCCGAGCCATCAGCCCAGAGCCCGACGCGGGGCTCGAACTCACGGACCGCGAGATCGTGACCTGAGCTGAAGTCGGACGCTCAACCGACTGAGCCACCCAGGCGCCCCAACGTTTTATTTCTTTTTGAGACAGGGAGAGACAGAGCATGAACGGGGGAGGGTCAGAGAGAGGGAGACACAGAATCTGAAACAGGCTCCAGGCTCTGAGCTGTCAGCACAAAGCCCGATGCGGGGCTCGAACTCACGGACCGCGAGATCATGACCTGAGCCGAAGTCGGCCGCTTAACCGACTGAGCCACCCAGGTGCCCCTCTGCTCTCCTTCTTAAGAAAAACGAATGTATTTGCTCTGTTGTCATAAAGGGAGCATTTTGCTGTGGCAGAAAACTCAGAATAGGTCACCTGTTGCCTGTGCTCAGAAGCCAGATGATTCTAAAGATGGCTGGAGAGGTCAGCCGTGACTCTGGCTCGACTGTTGGACAAGAGTAGGTCTGAAGTGGACAACCTCCAGTGCTCTCTAAGCCAGAGCAGAGCCTCTCAAACTTCCAAGTGCAGACGAACCACCTGGAGTTCTCGAATGCAGATTTGGCTTCACTTGGGTTGGGGTGAGACTGAGTGTACCTTTCTAACAAGCACCGGGTGATTCCAGTATCTTTGGTCCACGGACCACACTTTGAGTAACCAGGCTCTAAGCAGTGGTTCTGAAATTTTGCTGCAGCTTAGGACCACTCGGGAGCTTTCCAAACTTCCTTGCCTGGGCCACACCTCATGGCAACTGAATCAGAAAATCAGAATCCCTGGGAGTGGGCTCTGGGACCCCAAGTGGTTCCCAAGTGTGGTCAAGTTTGAGAACCAGAGGTGTAGCATGGTGGCCCGCGAAGTGGAGACAGCATCAGGATCGCTCGGGGGGCTTGTTAAACCCCCCATGCTCAAAGTTTCCGGTTCCATCGGTCCGGGGTGGGGCCCAGGAATTTCGTTTCTAACACATTTCCAGATGACGCTGATGCTGCTGGGCCAGGGACCACACGTTGCACTGATGGTCAGAGGACTGATCTATCAGGAATTTATCCATCTTGAGCCCAGTAATTTCCCTTTGCTCCCTTCTCATGTCAGCAGTCTCTTTTTTGGGTGATGGAGCTTCTGTGGGATAAAATCTATGTATCAGGAGAGAAGCAGTTCCCCTTTCCTCTGATGTAGCACCAACACGGTAGTGGGGAGTCTGGGGAAGGCCACCGTAGGCTCCAACAGTGTCTGCTTACCTCTTACAGAAAGTTGGATGAAACCTGGGTAGAGCAATTACAGAACAGCACTGGGTCAAACTGCCTCAATTCTACAGTGACTAGGGACGCCTGGGGGGCTTAGCTGGTTGAGTGTCCCACCTTCGGTTCAGGTTGTGATCTCACAGTTGGTGGGTCCGAGCCCTGAGTCGGGCTCGCTGCTGCCAGCGCAGAGCCTGCTTCAGATTCTCTGTCTCCCCCTCTCTCTGTTCCTTACCCCGCTTCCGCGCTCTCAAAAATAAATAAACATTTAAAAATATAAAAATAAAACAAAAGCTTAGCACGGCTTCCTCAAGGAGAGGCAGAAAGCCTGGAATGAAGAAGCTGTCTGCCTCCTTCGTGGACTGTGCAGGGGAGCGTCTCCACACCTGCAGATGGGCAGGAAGGATTTACTTATTCATACCAATAACACTTCGTGAGTTCCCATTGTGAGTGGGGCACTGTGCGCAGTGCTGAGGGAGAAGGAAGGAAAGGAAAGAGGGAAGGAAGGAAGGAAGGAAGGAAGGAAGGAAGGAAGGAAGGAAGGAAGGAAGGAAGAAAGGAAGGAAGGGAGGGAGGGAGGGAGGGAGGAAGGAAGGGAGGAAAGACGGAAGGAAGGAAAGGAAAGGAAGGAAAGGAAAGGAAGGAAGGGTAGGACAGAGGGAGGGAAAGGAAAGGAAAGAGGTTCCATGCCTTCTGGGATTTTATAGGTTCCTAGAAGAACTAAGTCAACCCTTCACATAACCGGAAAACAACATGGAACATAATCAAAAGCTAAAGGACAAGGAGGTTCCAAACGCCCTGGGGGAGATGGTTTCTGGAAGACATGATCAGGGACGCTCTTGGGTGGCTGGACCTGGGGACAGGAAGAGGCACCAGAAGTAAGGACAGCTTTATGGAGGGTATCTCCAAGGGTATGCAGTCAAAGGACTCCCGGGGTTTTCTCACACAGGGACGGGACAAAGCCATTCCAACTCAAAATTCAGGAGCACAGATGAACGCTAGAAAGCACCAGCTACGTTCAAGGAACAGCAAGATCTGGTGTGAATGGAGCAGGGGCAGTGACGTGATGACCGAGGGCAGCCGCAGGGCAGGTCACACAAAGCCCCGGTCCCGGGCCGAAGAAAGAGGTTGTGCCGGATTTGGAGACACGGGGGGGAACTCACGACGAGTTTTCAGCAGGAGAGCGCCCGATCACTCAGGTGGGACTGGAACAGGGGCAAGGACGGGGAAGAAGCCATGCCTGCTACGGGGGTGCCAGTGAGAAATACCAAGGGCCTGGCTCAGGGCTGTGAATGGGGACGAAAGTGTCCTTGGGAAACACAAGGAGAGATGAGTGTTACCACCTCAGCTATTCACACAAGTCCTGTCTTAACTGAACTTATAAGAACCTTCAAATGTGAGTACCTAGATGTGCCTGGTAGTGAAACATTAAATAACCACTGTCTAACCAGGCCTTGCAATGTCCGGTGCTGGATAAACGTGTCCAAAGGTCCCGAGCTGCACAAACAGAACGGAGGTCAAGTGGTCTTACGCTGAATAAATGAGAAGGGACAGAGATGATCACAGGTGTACCTCTGAGTAATCACCGGAGGGGGGGGGGGCACGAGGAGGGCAGACAACTTTATGAAATGAATGGAGACCAACAAAGCCGATCGCAAGGGCAGAAGACAGAGGACTGAAGAACCCATCTTGGATGTTCCGGGGCTGATAAGAGGCACAAAGCCCTGCAGCAAGCCAGGTGGGGAGGGTCGTAGCAGGGGGTGCCTGTAACCACCTCAGACACCTGCCGAGACCTGACCCTCTGTCTTGTGACTTCCCCAACTAAACAACCCAGGGGTCACTCCCCAGCCCTCAACCCCTCTGGCCTCTCCACAGCCTCAGACCGAAGAGCCTGAAGTTCATCACAAGCTTGTCACATCCGTCAAGAGGCAGGTAAGTTAAGTTTTCAGGATAGGGTGACAGATTTTTGGTTTTGTTTTCTTAAATAGGAAGAGTAAGATTGAAAGTTATTTTCCAGGGCCAAAGAAACTCAGGTACTTCGCTTCAAATAAAACCTACCGAACACGAGGGTATTCACTTTCAAGTGCCCCCGTCTCTGTAAAGACAGCTTTCATACTATTCTTCCTTTCGGGTCTTATACTCTAATATAAACTTCTGCCTGCTGCTCAAAAAACAAAACAACGCGAAAGAAAAAACCACGAAACACACACAGAAGCACACAGACCAGAGCGCGAATCCCGGCCCCAGCACTTGGCAGCTCGTGCGACACTGAGTAAGGCCTTGACCTGGTGGAGCTTCCATTTCCTCATCTGCAACAGGACAGCGGCCCCCAGGATTGCCAGTGAGATGGCCACGTAAGGTGCCCAGGGCAGGGCTGGGCTCACAGTGGGCCCTTGACCTCAGCCCCTTTCTCCAAAAGACGGCTTTACTCATACCTCCCACGTCCCTAGGCATTGTCACAACCTCTCCTCCCAAACCACCTTCCTTTCCTTCTCTTCTCTTCCAGTCTGAATCCTCCGGACTAGACACCTCTGAGTCAGCCCCTTTGTCTTCATCCTCGCCTGTGTCCGCTCTTTCCAACCCCTCGCTGGGAACTATCGCTTTGCACCACATCTGTGACGAAATGCTTAAGAACGTGAACCATGTCCTCAGACCCGTGAGTTCGAATCCTGATTTGGCCTTGTACTCACTGCGTGATCTTCGGGGAGTCACTCGGTTTCTCTGGTGATAACAATCTCGCTTCTCTCCCAAGATGGTGAAGGGTCTGTTGAGTTTTGCATCGTAAATACTAGGCACAGGGCCCGGACCAGAAAAGACTCCATAAACGCTAACCAGTGTTACTCTCAGTTCACTTTAGGTGTGTCCGGTCTCCTCCCCTTCTCCAGCTGTCCCCACCTCAGCCCAGCCAAGGCCCGGCTGCTGTCCTGTCACCAGCGTCTCCCTACTCGAATCAAACCTACTTCCTGTTACCAAACTCCGCTTCCTCCCGTGCTTGGGCTCTAGTTCAAGAACCTGCTGAGGCCAGCGACATCCAGTCCAAGCCCACCCTGCCCCCGTGCTCCACATCCTACCGCTTCCTAAAAACACACTTTCTTAATTTTTTTTTTTTCAACGTTTATTTATTTTTGGGACAGAGAGAGACAGAGCATGAACGGGGGAGGGGCAGAGAGAGAGGGAGACACAGAATCGGAAACAGGCTCCAGGCTCCGAGCCATCAGCCCAGAGCCCGACGCGGGGCTCGAACTCCCGGACCGCGAGATCGTGACCTGGCTGAAGTCGGACGCTTAACCGACTGCGCCACGCAGGCGCCCCTAAAAACACACTTTCTACTCCAACCAGCGGGCCTCCCTTACTGTCACCTGAACCAGCGAGCTTCGTGCCAACCCCTCCCCGCCGCCCTGCACCTTTTCCAAATTCCACTCCAGCCGACGACCTCCCGCTCCAGTCCCACATCCTCCCTGACCTCTCCCGTCCTCTGCTCTCTCTGAACGTCTACGGTTCTGGGCAGTGCAAAGGCAGCCACGATCGACGGGTCCTGGAGCAGCCTAAAGGAAGGCATTTGGTAAGCAGGGAGCTCAGTCCACAACCGAAGCCCCGAACGGAGACAGAGTAGTGAAATGGCATGTCTGCGTCCCAGAAGGTATCGCTAACACAAGAGACAAGTATGTTAACTGTTGCCAATGGCCCGGGATGACTTTAAGAGACAGTTCCTAGGCATTAGCTGGCTTACTCGTCACTGATCTTGGTTTCATAAAAATAATCACTCTTTGAACATAGGATTATCTGGTTTTTCTAATTGCTGGCACTGCAAATATTTGAACGTTTATTGCACAACCAAGGGAAGGTGCCAAGGGGGGTGGTTTACTCGGTCTCCAGCCGCCCTCCTCCCCCACCTCCACCGGCTTCCCACCCTCGCCAAATAAGCACAGACATAAAAACTGTGCTTACTGCACAGAGCTCCGAGCGTAGTCCTGTGAAATTCTGGAATTGTCACTGCACACAACAAGGGCGTTAAACGGGGTGACAGCGTTCTGACCGCCCGCAGACAGAGGAGGAGAATGGGCTGCACCGGGCTCCGTCCTGGACGCCACGTTCTCCTCTGCCACAAACACCACACTCCCCCTCGTCGGAGGCATGTGCCCACCCTCCCGGTGAGGCCCGGCGTCTTACCACCGTCCCGAAGGGTCTGCGTCAGGTCCTCCACCAGGGCCACGGCCTCCTCGCCGCTTTCGGGCCGGTGCTCTTGCAGCCAGGCCTGGATTTCTCTGGGGAGCACCGTCAGCATCTGTTCCTTGGTGTGCACCTCCGGCCTCAGCCAGCGCCGACAGAGCTCCCGAAGGCGGCCAAGCGCACCCTGAGGCCCTCCAGCAGCCTCCCCGTGGGGGCTGCCCTTGCCGGCGCTCTCGGACTCAGGGCCATCCTCCTGAAGTACAGCTTCCTGCACCCAAGAGTCGTCCTCCAGGATCATGGTGGTGACCTCCTCCTGTTCATCTTCCTCGTGAGGCGCCTGGACCAAGGGGCTCAAGGGAGTGCTTACTCTCGGCCCCTCTGCAGCCATCATCCACCTTCCTGAGGCAATCCCGCAGGCTTCGAGCCTTGAACGTCAGTCTTCTAGAGCCAGGCTCGTCTGAGAAGACACCTCCGTCCTCAAATTTCAACAAGTTGTCTGGCTGAGAAATGAGAAAAGGGAACCACAGTCAATAAGCAGACTGTCCTACAGGGATCTAACTCACAGCAGCCCAGGTCAGGCCACCAAGTGATTCTTACCTCCACAGATGAGCAGAAGTTTCCTGCCTCTCTTAAAGGAAAAATGGCTTATTCCTGAAAACTTTTCTACGGCAATAGATGAATCACAAGCACAAGCACTTTTCTTTCCAAAAGCAGGAGTATCAGAAATCCAAAGCCCTCCGAAGAACCCAGGACTGAGTTACTCTGCCCTGAATCAGTTCAAACTTGCTGCGGAATGACCTTGACCTAACACACAACTTAGTCACTTAACTTCAGGGACCATCCTTCTTACGGGGACATCTTCAGGATTGGCAATGGATCAGGTGTGAAGATACTGTGAGCCTTGCTGGAAGGAAGGCAATACCTTAACTGCATTATTACCATAGAAATATGAAGTTTTAAAAAAATAAACAGCAATGCTTCGATTAAAATTATAAATGAGAAAAAAAGTATGAAGTTTTAAAATGTTCATTCTCCTCAATGCAGACTCGGCCCCTCAGGAATTTATCTTTAAAAATAATCATCTTTGTAAAGAAAAATATATTTGCAAGGAAACAAAACCGTGGCATTGTTCCTAATTGCAAAACAAACCTGACGTTTTAAAAATCCAGCAGCAGAGGAATAGTGAATTATGGCACAGCCACACAGTAAAATATATTTATTTTATGCCAATTTTTTAAAAAACATGCTGATTTAATAATGGTTACCTTGGGGCAGGGGTACTGACTGAGAAGGGGCTCAACAAAGCCTTTGGGGTGCTAGAAACGTTCTGCACATTGATTTGATGATGGTTGCACAAAACATACATATGAAATCTCAGGTTTGTGCATTCTGCTGTAGTTTCAAATATTTTAAAAAATTATGCTGACAAAGATTATTATTAACCATCAATAATCTGGGATAATCTTCATAAATATGAAAATTATGGAAAAAAACACACCTAGCAAAACAGAAACACTAGACAAAGTATGACCCCAAATCCCTTTAAAAATGAACACGTACACAAGGCAAAAAAGAAAACAAAACAAAAACTTGGGACGTTAATTACACAAGGTGTTGGGAGCGGTGAAATTACTACTCAAAGACTATAAAAGGGAAAATTATTCTTTAAAAATCATTACTATATCGTAAAGACTCAGATAACAACCCTCCTCCCCGCCCCCCCCCCAAAAAAGGGAAAACTGGGAAGGAAAAACTAAAAAAAAGAAAAAAGAAGAAGAAGAAGGAAAAAAAGAAGAAGAAAGCTAGTGGGAACACTGAAGCTCTCAATGTGTTATTTACCAAAGGGCTAGAAGAGGCACAGGTATAACAGAAGTCCTGCTTGGGAGCCCGGGAAAACTGCACCCGGTGAGCTCATTCGCTTTCGGACCCGGGCAAGACACGCCCCCTCGGAAGCTCAGTTTCCCCATCCGTGAAACCAGGAGCTGAGCGGGACGCCGTCCAGCGTGCCTTCCAGTCCCAATCCCGCGCCCCTGACTGAACTTGCAGGCAGCTCACCGCCCGCGAGCAAGGTTCGGGTGCGTTCGCCGAGCGGACCCCAGGCGTCCCACCCTGGGACCCCGGCCCACTGTCGCGGACAGCGCCCCCGACGCCCCTCCCCCAGCAGGACTGCCCGCACTGGCTCCAGGCCCGTTATTCCCTTGCTGCGGGCTACTTCCCCGGCCCGCGCCGCTCCCGGCCCGTCTCTCCGGGCTCACCTCTCGGGAGACCAGATCGGGCTTCCGCAGCCACTCCGTACGCAAAAGCGCCCCCGGGCACAACACGACCCCTCCGGATCCACCGCGGCTCGAGCCCGAGGGGCACCGAGAACAATGGACGGGAGAGGCCCGCCCCCCACCGCGCTTATTGGCCGCCGAGAACGGCCCCTGGAAATCCTGCTCTTCTACTGGTTCTCCTGAGACGGCCAGAGGGAGGAGGCTGGGCCGAGGGCATTGTGGGAGTCGTAGTCCACAGCGGCGGCCCGGGCCGCGGGCTGGGAGCGCCGCTCAGCGTGGACGGCCCTGGCAGTGCGGCAGGCCAATCCGCGGACCGGCCCTCAGGACCCCAGGGTGGACCAGAGCTGTGACCTGATGCGGGTCATTTCACTTCCCGAAGGCCTCCGCGTACTTGCCTATAAAAAATGAAAGTTGTGTGGAGGGGACTGCGTGGCAAGGCATGTTGTCAGGCGCCTCCGAAGGCTGTGCCCGGAGCAGGCGGGAGTCCGCCGGGGAAAAGCACCCCCCTCCCCGCGGCTGCCCGAGCCCGGCGCCCCCTCCCTCAACCTGCAAGTCCACGGTCGCACCTGGCCTCGGCACACCCCTTTGTTTTCGCACGTGGCGTTCCTGCTGGAGGCAAGTCCCCGCCTCTTCTGCCACCGAAGAACTCCCTTCTTTCGTCCACCTGGTCTTCTCGGAGCCTGCCCCATCATCACCTCCCCGGGCGCGGACGCCGCGCCCAGCACACCTGTTCCACGGCTCGGTGTCAGTCACCGACGCCAGCGCCGCTCACCGTGGGTCTCAGCCCTGGGAGGTGAGAGTGGGAGATCTGCCTCTGTCCTTCCCACAGTTGGCGCCCTCGAAGAAAGGACTGCCCCAACACCGCCTGCCAACAGGTGAGAAACCCTCTGGAAACCCAAGGGGGAAATATGAGGATGGGAACAAACACGCTGTCAGTGGTCTGTGATGCGACAATTGTGAATGCTTTTATTATGCAGACCAGTCACTGGAGGCGCACAAGCAAATGACTACATTTGTTGCTTTAATTTTTAATTTATATTTCATTTCACTTTTATGAAACTACATGAGTAGTTGAAAGATGTTTTATGTTTATTTGGATAATTTTAATCTCCTTTTCTGTGAACTGAGAGATATCAGTGAATGAATATCTTCCCATGGTTTTTTTTTTTTTTTTTCTTTTTCTTTTGATCCAATAGTTAAGATACAATGTTCTATGTTTCAGGTATACAATATATGGCTTCAACGATTCCATACATTACTCAGCGCTCATCACGACGACGCACACCCTTTTTTAGAAGAATTTTTTTTAAGCTGATTTATTTTGAGAGAGAGAGAGAGAGGAGGGGAAGGGCAGAGAAGGCCGGGAGAGAATCCCAAACAGGCTCCATGCTGTGAGTGCACAGCCCAACTCCAGGCTTGAAACTCGCTTGAACTCACCAGCCATGAGATCATGACCTGAGTGAAAATCAGGAGCCGGGCACTTAACCCAGGCTCCCCATAACAAGTGCACTCTTAATCCCCATAACCTGTTTCGCCCACCTCCTCTCTGGTAACCATCTGTTCTCTCTACTTAAGAGTCTGTTTCTTGGTTTGTCTCTCTTTTTCCCTTTGTTCATTTGTTTCTTAAATGCCGCATGTGAGTGAGACCATATGGTATTTGTCTATCTCTGACTTATTTCTCTTAGCATTAAATCTTCTGCATCCATCCATGTCGCTGCAAATGGCAAGGTCGTTCTTTCTCTTCCTATGTTTTAATTAAATTTATTTGTAAGAGTTCTTTATTAGTTTGTCACAGAAGTTGCTATTTTTCTGTTTGCTGTTCTTTTTTTTTTTTTTTTTTGCTGTTTTTATAGCATAGAAATTTTTATGCTGTCCACCTTGTCTTTTTATAACTTCTGAGTTTTGTGTCATTCTTAGAAAGTTCTCTGCCCACTCCCAAGATTATTTGAGTTTCACCTGTTTTTCACTAATTAATCCCTTTAATTAGTGCAAGTGAAAAGATGCAGGGGTCCCTGGGTGGCTCAGTCGGTTGAGGGTCCGACTTTGGCTCGGGTCATGACCTTGCCCTTCAGAGTTTGAGCCCCATGTCAGGCTCTGTGCTGACAGCTCAGAGTCTGGAGTCTGCTTCAGATTCTCTGTCTCCCTCTCTCCCTCTGCCCCTCCCCTGCTCACACTCTGTCTCCTTCTCTGTCTCTCAAACACTAAAAAAAAAATTTTTTTTAGATGCAAAGTGAGGTCCGGTTACTGACTACAACCTCCATTTATTAGCCTAAACTGACCTCATGCAAATAGCACCACCTCCTGACCAGCTTGAGAAGTTTGCACCACCTGCCTGGAGGCAAAACTCCCAGCCTCCCCTCTAGTGGTCAGCATTCCTAGAGTTATGCAAAATAATTGAGGACGATAATTCTTGGGGATGATCTCGTATTACAAAGATCTGTTTCTCCACAGTTCCATCCCAACTAGGAATGGGAATTTACACAAAAGGGAAAAGATTAGTTTAGGTGGGGGGGGGGGGGTGCACTGCTGAAGCTTTCTAACAGCCTACCAGTGCAATCTGCCCCTGCTGCTCTCCCAGGCCAGCCCTGGACCACAGGAAACTGGCGCTGTCTTGTCACAGGAGAATCCTGGAGCCGGCCGTCTCTTCCCTGTGCCTGATTCTCCGGAAGATGGTCCTGGCCAGTGTCAACTGTCCTGGGTTTAGATAGAAAGCAACTCACATTTAAGACCAGCTTATGGCGTAATGGTCCTGGTGCCCAAGCTAGAGCCCTAAGAGCATCCTGGGACAGCAAGCAAGCCTAGAAACACAACCCTGTTCAGTGAATGGGATTGTTCCTCCCAGTGAATCTCCTCTCCATCGCCCAAACCACAGAGGTCACAGACGCTCTGTTCTACCAGTGGGCATTCCTGGTTAAAAGCTTCAGAGAACTAGTCTGGCTAAGTAAAAGGGACTTTGGGAAAGAATAGTGGAGAACTCACGAGTAAATGGGAGCTGAAGAATCAGGCTTAATTAACAGTTGGGGTCAAGAAACAGAGGCTAAGTAAGGCCCCGAGAATCACAGCAGCAATCTCTTAGCAGAAACAGGCCAGTGTGCCCTCCCCATGAGCCCTGGCGATCCTGCGGGCATCTCTGTTAGCCTGCCTTCCTCTCAAGGTTCCGAGACCAGGGGAAGCGCCTTGGGTTGGCTGAGCCTGTCACCTGCTCCCCCCCTCCCCCCCACCCCTGCAACCCACCCGGGTGAGGGGATTGGATCTGGCTCCTAGTTTTCCTTACTCATAACCCCACGCAAAGACAGGTTCTCCACTCCATCGATGGAAGGCCCATTAGGGAAAAGTGAACGGGAAGAAACTACATGTGTCACCACTTGTTTTTAGATGCTGAGGGAGAAGAGACCTTGCCCCAGGGAATGCTCAACCTAAGGCTTTTGGGGGAGCTCCCAGGTCAGCTGGAAGTGATGAGATGGTGAGGATGGGGTGGGGGAACTTGATTTCCATAACACTTGGTCAGGATCAGGGCCACTGACCTCGAGCAGACTCAGGCATTGAGGCAGGACGTAGGAAGAATCTCCCCCTGCCTGAGACCCCCACCATTGCCTAATCTACCCCGTTTCCTCCATGTATAGGAAGGGAGTCTCTTCATTTGTGTGAACAACGTGTGTCTCATTTTTGCTAGGTATGCCACGGAGCCGGCACCCCTATGTGTGACCGGGGAAGGATCGTTAAGTGAACAGTGCTGTAGGGTGCTGTAAGACTGGCCTAGAAAGAGAAAAAATCTAAAGGGAGGCTCGCTCATAGTAGGAATGCCCAGGGAGAAAGAGAAATTAGGGAATGATCGGGGAAACATTGATTTGATTTGATTTGGTTTTTAAATGTTTATTTTCTTTTGAGAGAGAGAGAAAGACAGAGAATTCCCAGCAGGCTCTGCGCTGTCAGCGACACAGGGCTCGAACTTATGAACCATGAGATCGTGACCTGAGCCGAAACCAAGAGTCAGATGCTTAACCAACTGAGCCACCCAGGCGCCGTACGCACCCCCCCCCCCACCTCTTTTTTAAATGAATGGTTTGTAGTTAGTGCGACAGAGGGGAGGCCCTTTGGTCCTTGTCTTTCTCTTCCTGTGATGCTGGTTTCTCTCTCTCAAGTTGTCCTGTTGGCCTGGGCTCCTTAGCCTCTTTGTGCCAAGAAGGAAGAGAAAGAATGGTTTCAGAGCCTCCGGCCAGTTCCCACGCCCTATTGTGAACCGCTCTAGTCAAGGATGTTTCTCAGAAGACACACGGGCGCTCTGGGCTGAACAGAATGACTCAGGAGGCGGCCTCATGCAGAGCCGTACTTGCCAAACGCAGAGGCGGGAGTGGTGCCAGGAATGCTTTGACATAGAGTGTGCTTCACGGGGGATTTAGCTCCATGATTGCCGGTGTCCCCTCAGGTTATTACAAGCAAAGACTAATTATGAAGATAGGAAGAAAAGGGGCACTGGGTGGCTCAGTTGGTTAAGCGTCCGACTTGGGCTCAGGTCACGACCTCACGTTCGTGAGTTTGAGCCCCACGTCAGGCTGTTTGCTTGGGAGCCTGCTTGCAATTCTGTGTCTCCCTCTCTCTCTCGACCCCTCACTGCCCCCCCACTCAAACATGAATAAACATTTTTTAAAAAGGGAAGAAAAAAAGAAAAAATGTAAATGCATGCATGGTGCCCCCCCATCTCCACCCCAGCAGTTGAAAATCCACTCAGAGCTTCTGACTCCCCGAAAACTCAACTACTAATAGCCTACTGTTGACCAGAAGTCTTACTAATAACAGAAACAGTCGATTAACACATTTGATATATGTGCATATACTGTATTCTTTCAATAGAGCAGAGAAAAGAAAACGTTAAGAAAATCGTAAGAGAGGGACGCCTGGGTGGCTCAGTCAGTTAAGCATCTGACTGTGGCTCAGGTCATGATCTCATGGTTTGTGGGTTCAAACCCCGCGTCGGGCTCTGTGCTGACAGCTCAGAGCCTGGAGCCTGCTTCGGATTCTGTGTCTCCCTCTCTCTGCCCCTCCCCCCGCCCCCACTCACACACTCTCTCTCAAATAAACATTAAAAAATAATAATAAAGAAGGGGCGCCTGGGTGGCACAGTCGGTTAAGCGTCCGACTTCAGCCAGGTCACGATCTCGCGGTCCGGGAGTTCGAGCCCCGCGTCGGGCTCTGGGCTGATGGCTCAGAGCCTGGAGCCTGTTTCCGATTCTGTGTCTCCCTCTCTCTCTGCCCCTCCCCCGTTCATGCTCTGTCTCTCTCTGTCCCAAAAATAAATAAACGTTAAAAAAAAAATTAAAAAATAAAAAAAAAATAATAAAGAAAATCATAAAAGAAAGTACATCTACTATACAGTAAATGCACCATACGGTATTTATTGAAAAAAATCCACATTAGGGGTGCCTGAGTGACTCAGTTGGTAGAGTATATGACTCTTGATCTCTGTGTCATGAGTTCAAGCCTCACATTGAGCGTAGAGCTTATTTAAAAAAAAAAAAGAAAGGAAATCCACCTAAGGGGTGCCTGGATGGCTCAGTCGCTTAAGCGTCCGATTTCAGCTCATGTCATGATCTCACGGTTCATGAATTCCAGCCCCGCGTCAGGCTCTTGCTGACAGCTCAGATCCTGGAGCTGCTTCAGATTCTGTCACCCCTCTCTCTCTGCCCCTCCCCTGCTCATGCTCTGCCTCTGTCTCAAAAATAAACATTTAGAAAAACTATTTTAAAAAATTCGCATAGAAGAAGGCCCGCACGATTCAAACCCATATTGTTCAAGAGTCAGCTGTATATATAATCCCTAGGCTGCTCAGTTCATAGGAAGAAAAATCATTCCTGGAATAGTTGACCATTGGAAAGATTAAAAAAAAGAAAAAAGAAAAATCTTGTAACCTGCAGGAAAAGCTTGCAAGGCACTTGGCATGCAGGAGAGGCTCCGGGACAAGTTCCCCAACTGGCTTGTCAAACCGGACTGCTGCTTCTATGCCGATATCGAAGCCACTGACTGAGATTGACTGAGCCACATGGTGTGGGAGGTAGAGACATCCCCAGGGAATGGTTTGGCCGTGGACTTTAATGGTCGTTTACTTGTGTATTCGATTTGTTTCTCTGTCTCTCTCTCACACACACACACACATAAGCAACTTGAATTTTTTTTTTAATTATAAAACAAATGCACTCAGACACAGCAAGAAAGAGAAATAAATTTGAACCCCCCAAATTAAAAACATCTGTGTGGCATAAAAGGTTAAAAATGAAGTCACGTGACAAAGTAGGGGAAATATTTGTAACATGTAACAAAGGACTAATTTATAATTTACTATGAATCGATACAGCTGAGCATGAGAAAGACCAACAACTCTATAGAAAAAGGGACAAAGGAGGGGCGCCTGGGTGGCTCAGTCCGTCAAGCATCTGACTTTGGCCTGGGTCATGATCTCACAGTTCATGAGTTTGAGCCCCACATCAGGCTCTGTGCTGACAGCTCTGAGCCTGAAGCCTGCTTCGGATTCTGGGTCTCCCTCTCTCTGCCCCTCCCCAGCTTGCGCTTCGTGTGTGTGTGTGTGTGTGTGTGTGTGTGCGCGCGCGTGTGTGCGTGTGTATACGTGTCTCTCTCAAAAATAAGTATTTAAAGGGGCGCCTGGTGGCTCAGTCGGTGAAGCGTCCGACTTTGGCTCAGATCATGATCTCACGGTCAGTGAGTTCAAGCCCCGCGTCCGGCTCTGTGCTGACAGCTCAGAGCCTGGAGCCTGCTTCAGATTCTGTGTCTCCCTCTCTCTCTGACCCTCCCCCATTCATGCTCTGTCTCTCTCTGTCTCAAAAATAAATAAACATTAAAAGAAATTTTTTTAAATAAGTATTTAAAAAAAATAAAAAGTTTTCCAAAATAAATGAAACTAAAACCAAGCCCTAGACTCTGACTACTAAATTAGCCATTTACCCCCTTCTTGGAGCTCCCCCTTCTCCTGGCCTGCCCAGGAGTCTATGTAATACACAAAGGAGTCCCGCTCAAAACTGCGGGAGAAAAGCCTTCCTGTCCTAAGGTCCGCGCTGTGGCTGTTTCTGCAGTGGCTCTTTGCCACCACAAGGTGTCACTCTCCGGTGCTCCTGCTTGTTCCCGCCAAGGGGGCTGATGGCCAGGATGTTGGACACAGGGTCTGTTAGGTCCTAGGGAGGAGGGAGTCCACTCTCTCGGCGTCAGCTAATCCAGAGCCCTTTGCCAGCTCCCGAGGCCTCGTTTAGGTGTCCAGCCCTTTCAGCCCTCCACCCCCGGCGCTGCCTCAGGATTGGCTCCAATGAACAGCTGTGTAATTCTACCAACCGCTTTCTCTTTCCTGCATAGGTGTTTTCGACCCTTAAAACAGCTTGGGCCTGGGGCGCCTGGGTGGCTCAGTCGGTTAAGCCTCTGACTCTTGCTTTCAGCTGAGGTCACGATGTCGAGGTTCGTGACTTTGAGCCCCTCATTGGGCTCTGTGCTGAGCACGGAGCCCGCTTGGGATTCTCTCTCTCCTTCTCTCTGCCCCTCCCCCGCCCCACGCATGTGCACTCTTTCTCAAAATAAATAAACTAACTGGAAAAAAAAGTGAAATTTCATATAAAAACAAAACCAAGCCAGACTGGGCTTGTTCCACTTCCCCCCTGGACCGCAGGGCTGCAAATTCCACCCTAGCCCCGAATGCGACTTTCAGTAGGCTTTACGCATTCTCCTTTGTGTACCCTTCCACACAAAAGGTTGGTTACTGGTCCCCACCCACCCTCACAATAGGGCCTGATTGTCTCTGGCGGGGGCCAGCCCTTCAAAACAGCTAAATTCTAGTTACCTCCCTTGGAGGAAGGAGACCTCATAGAGCATCTCCTCCCCAGGAGAAGACTTTCTGGCATTCTTCTTCTTTTTTTTTTTTTTTTTTTTAATGTTTATTTACCAAGAGAGGGTTTGTGTGTGGGGAGGGATGTAAGAGAGCAGGGGTGGGAGGTGTTGGAGGGACAGAGAGAGAGAGAGAGAGAGAGAGAGAGAGAGAGAATCCCAAGCGGGCTCTGCACTGTCAGCACAGAGCCCAGCTCACAGCTCAGTCCCACGAACCCACAAGATCATCACCTGAGCCGAAGCCAAGAGTCAGACGCTCAGCCGACTGAGCCACCCAGGCTCCCCTCTGGCATTCTTTTCGTAGAGCAGTGACAGAACCCACAAGTTACGTCTCCAGCACAGCATCGATGACATATGAATATACGGTGCATATACTTTTTATATGGTGGTAAACGTAACCTATACAGATCCACATCCACTTTCACGTAATGTATCTTGAGCATCACCCCATGTCTTTATAAATTCTTCATAAAGATTATTATTTTTTAAGATTTTAAGTAATCTCCACACCCAGACTGGGGCTCAAACCCACAACCCCGAGATCAAGAGTCACATGCCATACGGACTGAGCCAACAAGCTGTCCCTTGAACATTATTTCTAATGGTTGAGGGATCTTTTCACCTTATGGTTCTATTGTAATTTTTTTAAAGTTTTATTTATTTAAGTAATCTCTACACCCGACATGGGGCCCGAACTCACAATAGAGCAAGAGTCACAGGCTCCTCAGACTGAACCAGCTGGTTGCCCCTCTTTTGTAATTTTTGTAGTGATTCGCCTTTTACTAGATACTGGTTATTTCCAATTTTTCTCAATATTGAATATTTTTGTACATAACATCTTGGAATGTATTTCTTTTTGTTTATTTATTTTATATTAATTTAGAGAGCTGAGTGGTAGAAAGGGGCAGCGGGGGAAAGAGAGAGAGAGAGACAGACAGAGAGAGAGAGAGAGAGAGAGAGAGAATCCCAAGCAGGCTGCACACTCAGGGTGGAGCCCAGCATGGCGCTCAATCCCACAGCCCTGAGGATGGTGACCTGAGCCGAAATCAAGAGTCAGACCCTCAATCAGCTGAGCCACCCGGGCTATTTCGAATTATTTCCTTGTAAGAGACCTAGTATTAGAATTACTGAGTCAAAACCATTTGTAAGTCTTTTTACTCATG
Source organism: Lynx canadensis (assembly GCF_007474595.2). Taxonomy (NCBI): domain Eukaryota; kingdom Metazoa; phylum Chordata; class Mammalia; order Carnivora; family Felidae; genus Lynx; species Lynx canadensis. Next base: position 4,688,438 of record NC_044308.2, read on the forward strand.
CTGTAAACGGAGGCCCTCAAAAACAGGTAACCGTGTGTCCTACCAGCAGCATGCAGGATATGGAATGCTTACCCTCCTGCACCCTTGTCCAAAGTAAATGGTTTTTAAGACTCTCGGACCATTAGATACGTGAAAAAGAGTTTATTTAAATTTGTGATTAATCACTGGTATGAATGGTTTTAAATGTATGTCTCTGCTTCTGTTGTGTGTTAGTAGCTTTTGCCCATTTATATGAGTTTTAATTTTTTCAGTTGGTTCACGTGACCCCATTATTTATTGACGATGCTAATCTGTTGTCTGTTATACGTGTTTCAAATGTTTTCTCAGTATAATGCTGAATTGAAAAATTTATTAGTAACATTTTTAACATCCACAAGGTTTTTCAGCTTGTTATTTTTTTTTTAAATTTTTTTTTAACGTTTATTTATTTTTGAGACAGAGAGAGACAGAGTATGAACAGGGGAGGGTCAGAGACACAGAATCTGAAACAGGCTCCAGGCTCTGAGCTGTCAGCACAGAGCCCGACGCAGGGCTCAAACTCACGGACCGCGAGATCGTGACCTGAGCTGAAGTCGGACGCTTAACCGACTGAGCCACCCAGGCGCCCCTAAATTTTTGTTTTTAATGTTTATTTTTGAGAGAGAGAGAGAGAGAGCAAGCAGGGGAGGGGCAGAGAGAGAGAGGGAGACACAGAATCGGAAGCAGGCTCCAGGCTCTGAGCCATCAGCCCAGAGCCCGACGCGGGGCTCGAACTCACGGACCGCGAGATCGTGACCTGAGCTGAAGTCGGCCGCTTAACCCACTGAGCCACCCAGGCGCCCCGTCAGCTTGTTATTTTTTAAGATTAAAACCATTTATTTAGTTACTTAGCTATTTAATCTCTACACCCAACATGGGGCTCAAACTTATGACCTCGAGATCAAGAGTCGTGTACTTTTCTGACTGAGCCAGGCAGGCACCCCTGAAATAATTATTTTAATGTAGGTAAAATATAAGACAATGAAATGCACAGATCTTAGGTGTACATACCAAAGAGTTTTAACAACTATATATATATATAGCATATATATATACTGTGATGTACATGTTTTAAATTTTTATGTATTAATACTTCTTGGTTTTCTCCTCCAGTGGTCACTATTAGGAAAAAGCAAAGGACTAAACTGGACCAAACGAACATTATTGGGTGTCTTATCTAGAGGACCCATCCCTGGTATCTTTCTCATCTTTGACCTATTTTACACCTCTGTAAGTTGTACAAAACCAGTATTAATGCAAGTTATTCTTGTCCAGAGAAGTGCAAATTAGTCATGTCCGGTGGAATGGAACTGATTACTGCCCTGTGGATACATACATTTGCATCGATTTATAAATTCCTTTTAGCATTTCTTATCTGCCTACATTTGTGTGTGTGTGTGTGTGTGTGTGTGTGTGTGTGTGTGTGTGTAGTTCTTTGAATACTCTTGTGAACATCTTACTAGTTTCTTGATTAGTTAATGCATTCAATAAAATCTTTGACATGTATTCACTTTATATCTGCATGAGAATTGCAATCATGTTCTCTTCAAAACATTACCTGTAGGGGCACCTGGGTGGCTCAGTCGGTTGAGCATCCGACTTCGGCTCAGGTCATGATCTCACGGTTCGTGAGTTCGAGCCCCACATCAGGCTCTGTACTGACACCTCAGAGCCTGAAGCCTGTTTCAGATTATGTGTCTCCCTCTTTCTGCCCCTTGCCCCCTCACACTGTCTGTCTCTCTCTCTCTCTCTCTGTCTTAAAAGTAAATAAAAACATTAAAAATTTTTTTAAATAAATAAATACAACATTACCTTTAAACATTGCCAATATTGGGGTGCCTGGGTGGCTCAATAGGTTAAGCATCTGACTTCAGCTCAGGTCACGATCTCACAGTTTGTGGGTTTGAGCCCCGCATCAGGCTCTGTGCTGACAGCTCAGAGCCTGGAGCCTGCTTTGGATTTTGTGTCTCCTTCTCTCTCTGCCCCTCCCCCCACCTCAAAAAATAAATAAACATTAAAAAAATATTGCCAATATTTAAGCTGAGGGTTAATAATAGGTTATGGCCTGGATTCATTCTGGAAACAGTTTCTTTTCAAAATCAAATTGAGTGTATTTAAAAGAGTTAGGACAGGGGCGCCTGGGTGGCTCAGTCAGTTGACCACCCGATTCTTGATTTCACTCAGGTCGTGATCTCACAGTTTGTGGGTTCAAGCCCCACAAGCACAGAGCCTGCTTGGAATTCTCTCTCTCCCTCTCTCTCTCTGCCCCTTCCCTACTTGTGCTCTCTCTCTCCCTCGTTTTCAAAATAAATAAACTTTAAAACAATTAAAAATAAATAAATGAAAGGGTTAGGACAAGACCAACAGTTTAATTATAAATCATCAAGAAAAGCTAGCATTATTTCTTGTGCCTAGAAAACATAAAGAAATACATTCTTACACATTTCCAAATTTCCAGTAAAGAAGGTGAAGTCCATATACTGTTGTCTTTCTGGGCATTTGTTTTTGCTTTTCTCATTTGCTACTTCAGCTTCTTCTCAAAGCATTAAAACTTGGGGAGCCAGTGAGCTGCTAGGGGCTTCCTGGAGGGCAAGCCCTGTTTTCATTCATTTCTAGTAAGAAGTTCCCAGTTGGTTCAAAGCATTTGTGAAATCAAGCAGTTTCCCTGGTGATGTGAAAGTTTTTAGGCGTAGGTAAGGGATCTGGGCTAGCCTCAAGGAGGAACAGGAGAGAGAAGAATCTCCCCCAGGCTGGCCAGCCCAGCTCACCGAGGCCCCACATTTCTCTCCCTCCTTCACCTGACCCATCTCCTTCCCACTCCCTAGGCCGGTCAGATGGCAGGACCCCAGACAGCTCCAGGAAGAAAAATGGCGGATGGCACTGTGGGGATTGTACCGCCTGGACAGGCCCCTCCGGCTGGGCCGGGTCAGGACCACTTCTATCCGCCCGAAAGTTGCAGACACAGACAGCAGGGAATTCCCCTTTGTGGGGAATGACACAGTGGGTAGACCGAGAAGCTGGAGAACAGGAACTCTAGGACACTAGCAAGAACACGGTTGAGGGACGCCTGAGTGGCTCAGTTGGTTAAGCGTCCAACTTCAGCTCAGGTCATGATCTCAGGGTTCGTGGGTTCGAGCACATGTCGGGCTCTGTGCTGACAGCTCAGAGCCTGGAGCCTGCTTCGGATTCTGTGTCTCCCTCTCTCTCTGCCCCCCCCCCCTCGCTCTATCTCTCAAGGGTAAATAAACATAAAAAAAAAACTTAAAAAAAGAATATGGTTGAAGAACCAACTGTAGGGTCCAGACTGAGTGGACAGTAAGAGGAATAATAAGCAAGGACGCAAAAGAGGCATCAGTGAAGATAAAGAGCTGTCCCTGTTGTTATAAGAGAAAGGAAGAGAGGGAATAAGGAGAACAGAGTTGAGGTCCTGAAGCAGAAGCAGGTTCCTGATATGGCTACGCCTCAGAGGTTGAGTAGATGGAGGTGTAAGTCACCGGAGTAGAGGAGGAGAAGGGACCATGAGCACAGGTGGTGGAAATGTAAACAACTGAGGATGAGGGCAAGATACTGGTCCCAAAGCCATAAGGTGACCACAGAGTGGCCTGGAGTAGAGGTTCTCAGCTAAGGCATGACACCAACGGGTGGTCGTGGTCATTTGTGAGGAACATTGGAGCAGAACAGCCAGGCCAGGAACTGTGCCTCGGCTCAAATGCACCTGCGATTGGGCGGCAGAAGCAACCTCACATCCAGGTAGAAGGTGCTGTACGTGGAGCCTGGGGGGAAATAGTGTCCAGAATTCCTTATACTCACATAAATGGGTTAAGAAGGCTTAGGGCAGAGAGCCACCACCACAGGGTGAAAGCTCCCAAGGTTAACCACTTAGTAGAAAAAAGCTTAGGGCGGAAAGCCACCACCCTGTGGCAAAAGCGCACGAGGTTAGCTAGCGAGATATTGTTAACAGGACCACAAGTAACTTGTTATGTCACCTGCAGGAAACTACTTTCCATCTGGTGCCAATATACTTTGATCACAAACACCACTTGCCCCCCAGACCCTTTACTTCTTACACAAGTTAACAATTACTGTCCCATTGTTTTCTCCACATTCACCACGTGTGTAAGATCTTGAGAGCTCAATAAATATGGAGATGAAACCCCTGTTCGGGGCTCTTGTCTCCTCCCGGACGTTAGCCTCTCTCGTATTCAATGCTGCGTCTGCTCTCTTGCTGGACAAGAGAGAAGAACTCCAGATTCCTAGTCTGCGACAGAGCCAAGATTGGTAGGTGATGATGGGGTCACCCTGTCCTGCTGATATGCAAACTGTTGTTGCAGCGGCCAGGCGGGGTGGGAGCGGGGAGGACTCAAGAAACAATTCCCCTCTTTTCCTCACCTGAGTTTAGAATTAATTGAGAGATGGATTCAGATAGAATTCATTCAAATAGTATTCACTCGTTCAACAAATACGGAGTATTATTTATATGGCCAGAATGTGCTAATGATTTAGCAGTGAATAGAACAGCAAAATTCCTATGCTCCTTCAGCTTACGTTCTGGTTGAAAGAGATGGGCAATACGTTTTAAAAAACAAGTAAAGCATATGCTATGTTAGAATAAACTAAAGCAGAGAAGAGAAAAAGAGAATGCTGGAGGTGTCATTGCGAACACAATGGTCAAGAAAAGCCTGGCTGCTAAGGTGAGAAGTGAGAAGAGATCAGAGAAAGATGAGCAAGCATGCCTGGTTGAGGCAGGACTGTCTGGCCTATTTGTGGACTTGAAGCTAATCACCGAGGTTCCATTTTCCTTACCAGGGACTGGTTTAAAGGGTGAACAAGTGACCCGATTCTGACCTATGAGATGAGAAAGGCTGATGTGCCGCAGGGGCTCGTAGGAATAGTGTGCATATTCTGAAGAGATGGTCTCATTCCCTCCGGGAACTTTTCTGTAGCCAGTGTGATATCGGAAGCGCTTGCAGCCATGTTGTGGCAAGAGGGATGCCAGCCCGGGATGGCATGGCGGGAAGAAGGAATCTAGGGCTTTGACATTGGTAACCCCCCAATGGTGCCAAACCTGGAGCTTCCCTAAGTCCAGCTGAAGATCATGTCAGCCTTGTTCGATGAATATGTAGGGTTTTTAAAATTATTATTCAGTGTTTTAAAACCACACTAAATAGAGCAGTTCACCCATTTCTTCCCCACCCCCAACCCCTCACCTCTTGCAACCACCAAGAGGTATCTGTGAGCTTGGTTTTTATTTATTTATTTATTTATTTATTTATTTATTTTTAGATTCCACATTAAGAGAGATCACAGTATTTTCTTTCTGTATCTGACCTATTTCAGTTAGCATGATGCTCTCGAGGCCCATCCATGTTGTTGCAAATGGCAAGATTTTGTTCTTTTTAAAATGCTGAATAACATCCCAGCCTCTGAGTGTGTGTGTGTGTGTGTGTGTGTGTGTGTGTGTGCAATTTCTTTATCCATTCATCCATCAGTGGACACTTAGATTATTTCCATATCTTGGCTACTATAAATAATGCTGCAGGGAACATGAAGGGTGCCATATATCTTTTCAAATTTGTGTTTTTGTTTTATTTGGATATATGCCCAGAAGTGGAATTTGGAATTGCTGGATCATATGGTAGTTCTTTTTTTTTTTTTTAAGTTGATTTATGTATTTTGAGAGAGAGAGCGTGAGCCAGCGGTGGAGGGGCAGAGAGAGGGGGAGAGAGAGAATCCCAAGTAGGGTCCATGTTGTCAGTGTATAGCCCCACTCAGGACTCGAACCCATGAACCGTGAGATCATGACCTGAGCCGAAACCAAGAGTCAGACGCTTAATCAACAGAACCACCCAGGCACCCCTATAGTAGTTCTATCTTTAATTTTTTGAGGAAACTCCCAACTGTTTTCCATAGTGGCTACACCAATTTATATTCCCACCCACAGTGCACAAAGGTTCCCTTTTCTCCATATCCTCACAACACTTGTTATCTCTTGTCTCTTTGGTAATAGCCATTCTGACAGGTGGGAGATGATCTCTTATTCTCGTTTTCATTTGCATTTTCCTGATGATTAATGATACTGAGCATCTTTTCACATACCTATTAGCCATCTGTATGTTTTCTTTTGGGGCGCCTGCATAGTTCAGTCAGTTAAGCACCTGACTTCGGCTCAGGTCATGATCTCGTGGTTTGTGAGTTCAAGCCCCACATCGGGCTGTGTGCTGACAGCTCAGAGTCTAGAGCCTGCTTTGGATTCTGTGTCTCCCTCTCTCTCTGCCTCTCTCCCACTCGCTCCCTCTCTCTCTCTCAAAAACAAACATTAAAAATTAAAAAAAAAAAAACTTTAGGGGCGCCTGGGTGGCGCAGTCAGTTAAGCGTCCGACTTCAGCCAGGTCACGATCTCGCGGTCCGTGAGTTCGAGCCCCGCGTCAGGCTCTGGGCTGATGGCTGAGAGCCTGGAGCCTGTTTCCGATTCTGTGTCTCCCTCTCTCTCTGCCCCTCCCCCGTTCATGCTCTGTCTCTCTCTGTCCCAAAAATAAATAAAAACGTTGAAAAAAAAAAACTTTAGAAAAAAGTCTACTCAGGGGCGCCTGGGTTGCTCATGCAGTTGGGCGTTTGACTCTTGGTTTCAGCTCAGGTCATGATCTCACAGTTTGTGAGTTTGAACCCTGGATTGGGCTCCATGCTAATGATGTGGGGCCTGCTTGGAATTCTCTCTCTTCCTCTCTCTGTCCCTTCCCTGCTTATGCTCTCTCTCTCTCTCTCTCAAAGAAAAAATTTTTAAGACAAATGTCTATTCAGATCTTACGCTCATTTGTAAATCAGATTGTTTTTTGCTATTGAGTCTGAGTTATTTATATACTTTAGATATTAGCACCTTATCAGATATGTAATTTGCACTTACTTTCTCCCATTCAGTAGGTTGTCTTTTCATTTTGTTGATGGTTTCCTTTGCCATGCAGGAGCTCTTTACTTCGATGGAGTCCCACTTCCGTATTTTTCTTTTGTTGCTTTTGCCTTTGGTGTCAGATCCAAAAATTCATCACCAAGACCTGTGTCAGGGAGTTTACTGCTCATGTGTTCTTCAAGAATTTTCATGGTTTTAGATCTTACAGTCAAATCTTTAACCCATTTTGAGTTAGTTTGTGTGTATGGCATGAGATAGTGGTCCAGTTTCATTCTTTTGCATATGGCCGTCCAATTTCCCCAACATCACTTACTGATGAAACTGTCCTTTCTCCATTGTGTTTTCCTTTCTCCTTTGTCATCAATGAATTGCCTGTATAAGTGATGGTCTATTTCTGGGCTCTCTATTCTGTCTCGTTCATCTATGTATCTGTTTTTATGCCAGTACTATACCGTTTTCATTACTGTTGCTTCAAAATAAAGTTTGAATTCAGGGAGTGTGATGCCACCATTCAGGGGGCTTTAGTGGTTCCATTCAAATTTTAGGATTGTTTGTTCTATTTCTGTGAAAAGCGCCATTGGAATTTTGCCAGGGATGGCATTGCGTCTATAGAATGCTCTGGCTAGTATGGACATTTCAACAATATTACTTCTTTCAGTACGTGGGCTTGGAGTATCTTTCCATTTGTACCTTCTCCAGTTTCTTTCATCAGTATCTTATAATTTTTGGACTACAGGTTGTTCACCTCCTTGGTCAAATTTATTCCTAGGTATTTTATTCTTTTTGATGCAATTGTAAATAGAATTATTTTCTTAGTTTCTCTGTTCATTATTGGTGTAAAGAAACACAATAGATATTTGTTGATTTTATATTCTGCAACTTTACTCAATTTATTAGTTCTCATGGTTTTTTGATGGCGTCTTTAGGGTTTTCTTTTTCTTTTTTTTACATTTATTCATTTTTGAGAGACAGAGAGAGACAGAGCATAAGTGGGGGAGGAGCAGAGAGAGAAGGAGACACAGAATCCAAAGCAGGCTCCAGTCTCTGAGCTGTCAGCACAAAGCCTGATGCGGGGCTTGAACTCACAAGCTGTGAGATCATGACCTGAGCTGAAGTCGGACGCTCAACCGACTAAGCCACCCAGGTGCCCCTTTAGGGTTTTCTATATATAATATCTTGTCATCTTCACATAGTGACAGTTTTACTTCTTCCTCTCCAATTTGGATACTTTTTTTTTTCTTTTTCTTGCCCAATTTCTGTGGCTAGCACTTCCAATACTATGTTGAATAGAAGTGGTGAGAGTTGGGGCACCTGGATGGCTCAGTTGGTTAAGTGTCTGACTCTTGATTTTGGCTCAGATCAGGATCTCACAGTTCATGAGATTGAACCCCGTGTTGATTCTCTCTCTTGCTCTCCGCCCCTCCCCAGCTCACTCACTCTCTCTCTCTCTCTCAAAGTAAATGCATAAACTTAAAAAAAAAAAAAAAGAAGTGTGAGAGTGGACATTCCTGTCTTATTCCTGATCTTAGAGGAAGAGCTCTCGGTTTTCACCATGGAGTATGATGTTGGCTGTGGGTTTGACATACATAACCTTTATTACATTGAGGTACGTTTCCTCTATATCAGCTTTGTTGAGTTTTTATCATAAATGGATGTTGAATTTTGTCAAATGCTTTTTCTACATTTGTTGAGGTGATCATATGATTTTTATCCTTCGTTTTGTATCCTGTGAACTGATTTGCGGATGTTGAAACATCTTTGGATCCCTGGAATAAACCCCACTGGACAATGGCGTATGGCCCTCTTAATGTATTGTTAAATTCAATTTGCTAATATTTTGCTGAGGATTTTTGCATCTATGTTCATCATGGATATTGGCCTGTAAAAATTCCCTTTTTTTTTTTGTAGCGTCCTTGTCTGGTTTTGCTATCAGGATAATGCTGGTGTTGTAAAATATGTTTGGAAGAGTTCCCCCCCCTTCTCTTTTTTAGAAGAATTTGTGAAGGGCTGGTATTAATTATTTTTTGAACGTTTGGTGGAATTCATTGTGAAGCTGTCTGGTACTGGACTTTTGTTAGAAGGTTTTTGATTACTAATTCAATCTCCTTGCTAGTAGTTGACTTGTTCAGATTTTATGTTTCATTGTGTGTATTTATAATAATGTCTGTAATGGTAGGAAATTATATGCGAACCTGGCTATTATACTTTCCAATTAAAACCTTATGAACTGGTCACGAAACATATGCAAAGATATATAATGCCACTGATAGTACAAATATACGTATTAAAACAATGTATCATTATATGACAAACATATTGGCCAAATTAAAAATTGATAATACCGAGTTTGATGAAGATGCACAAAAACAGGCACTTTCACAACTTGGTAGACAGTGAAATTGAAGGAGCCTTTTGGAATGTGATTTAGCAGAATTTACCAATATTTTATTTTATTATTATTGTTGTTTTCCATGTTTATTTATTTTTCAAGGAGAGAGAGACAGAGCATGAGCAGGAGAAGAGCAGAGAGAGAGGGAGACACAGAATCCGAAGCAGGCTCCAGGCTCCGAGCTGTCGGCACAGAGCCCAACATGGGGCTTGAACTCACGAACCGCGAGATCATGACCTGAGCTGAAGTCAGACACTTAACCGACTGAGCCACCCAGGCGCCCCAGAATTTATCAGTGTTTTAAATGGGCACACCCTTTGAATCAGCTTTGTACTTCTGGATACCTATCCTAGAGAAAATTCATGCATATGCAATGTAGAGACACGTACCCACTGGATGTAATATTTAAAAAATGGAATCAACCGGGGGCACCTTGGTGGCACAGTCGGTTAAGCATCTGACTCAGGTCTGGCTCAAATCGTGATCTCGTGTTTTTTTGTTTTGTTTTTTTTTTTAACGTTTTATTTATTTTTAAGACAGAGAGAGACAGAGCATGAGTGGGGATGGGACAGAGAGAGAGGGAGACACCGAATCTGAAGCAGGGTCCAGACTCTGAGCTCTCAGCACAGAGCCCGATGTGGGGCTCGAACTCACAAACTGTGAGATCATGACCTGGGCCGAAGTCGGACGCTCAACCGACTGAGCCCCCCGGGCGCCCCGCATGATCTCGTGGTTTGTGGATTCAAGCCCTGCGTCGGGCTTTGTGCTGACAGCTTGGAACCTGGAGCCTGCTTCAGATTCTGTGTCTCCCTCTTTCTCTGGCCCTCCCCTCTTGCACATGCTCTCTCTCTCTCTCTCTCTCTCTCAAAAATAAATAAACATGAAAAAAATGGCATCAACCTAAATATTGATAAATAACAGAGTGGCTAAATAGAAGTACAGTTGATTCTCATTATTCACAGTATTCACAGTAGTCACGTTCTGTAAAGTACTGTGAACGATGAATTAGCAAATACAGAACCAGTGCTCTTAAAGGAAATACGGGTTAGGTTCCTGGGAGCCTCCGCTCACATTTTCTTTCTTTTTCTTATTTTCAGATTTTTTAAAAAGATTTTTTTTAAGTAATCTCCACACCCAACCTGGGGCTCGAACTCACAACCCCAAGATCAGGAGTTGCACGCTCCACCGACTGAACCAGCCAGGCGCCCCATGTGTGTTTCTGTTTAAAGACACTTGACTTATTACACATTGCTTAAAAATAATTAATAGCAAGGTCTTTCAATGATTGAAAGCCAAGGGCTTTGGAGGCTAGTTGCCTTAAGTAGGTTCATTTGCCAACATCCTTGTAAAACAAGCCAGTCTAACCAGTGTTGCAAACCTTCTCGTCCACGTAACCCTTTTCCTGTATGACATTTAGCAGGTAGTTTTAAAACCCTTCTTCAGCAGACCTGTCTTGCCTGCAAAATTAACTAGGTGGACGGTGTCACTGATTCATTAACACAGAACGCACAGCTGGTGGGCACTGACTGGAGCCTGAATGAAGCGTATCTGACACATGTATTTTCTCCATAAGGCACATCACAGCCTTCTTCTTTTTTTCGGTTTTACTGAGAAATAATTGTCACACGTCACCGCATGAGTTTAAGGGGCACAAAGGATGCATTGATTGACATGTGTTGTCAAATGATTATTGCAATAGATTCAGCCCCCGTACAGCCTTCTTGATCCTGGGAACGCTGGACACCACTCCAGCCCTACTGGTTTTCATGGAAGAAGTGAAATCAACAGCAGAAGCACAAAAGGGCAGGGGCACCTGGGTGACTTGGCCGGTTAAGCGTCTGACTCCTGATTTCAGCTTCGGTCATGAGCCTGCTTAAGACTCTCCCTCTCCCTCTCGCCCTGTGCCTCCCCTGCTTGCATGCGTGCTCTCTCTGTCTCTAAAAAAAAGAAAAAAAGGGCACAGAAATACAAAAATCATGGCATTAAAAAGACTGCCAAAATTTGGGGGCACTCGTTTGCGGTATGAAAGCTGAAACAAGAAAGTAGGGCCTCACCTCGTTCAGCCTCAGCGGGAGACATGCACATCAAGCGACTGAAATTGTCCAGTGCTCTGCCCATGTCTCCGTGTGACCCCGGAAGCGCTGGGACTATTAACTTGGAGACTACAAATAAATTTTAGAGAGTAGCCGCAAATTTGCAAATAGAGAATCCGCAAATAGTGAGTACGGGCTGTACCTGTGAAAAGGACTAAGGTAGGTCAGTTTGTACTTGCAGAAGGACGCCCACGATAGGTTTTTAAGTGAAAAAAGAGAGCCACGGAACACTACGTACAGAGGTTGAAAAAGCACATCCTTCAGAGGGCCAGAGAGGCGACGTAAACCGATGAGGCTGAGGCGGGCTGGTGGGAGACCTCTGGGAAGAGTGGGTGCCGGAGAAGAGAAGGGCTCGTCCCGCCTGCAGGGGGCAGTCCGCTGCTGGGTGCTACTCCGCGGTTTCCAGGCAGAAGTGAGAGCCCCTGTCGCCTTATCTTCCAAGTTTCCAAGACTTTCACGAAATATCCCAATTTAAAATGTTGCCAACTAACTTAGAGATTTTCAAAAATGCTCTGTGGGTCAAGCCAAACCTGCTATAAGCCTACAGGCTGCCAGGTTGTGGCCCCCAGCGTGCAGTGGCGTTTAGGAGAAAAGTACACATGTGAATAGAAATGTAGGGGAAAGGTCTGGAAGGAGACACATCCACCAGACCTTTAACAGTGGTTTCCTCGGGGCAGAGGAAAAGAATGGGATTGTTGAAGACGGAGGTAGGTCTTCATCTTTTCTGTATTATTTGAGACCTTGACCGTGAAAATATAAGTATGTATTATTACTTACCTACTTTAAAAGGAAGAAAAGAACCCTGTGAATTGAAGGACCAAAGAAATTGTCCTCTGGCCCCCTACATTGGGCAATATCAGTGTTCTCTGCCTTGGATTGCCAGCCCTCAGGAAGCAAAGATTATATATATACACACAGTATACACACACACACACACACACACACACCCGCGTGTGTGTATTCTTTTTTCTAGATTTTATTTTTAATTTTTTTTAATGTTTATTTGCTTTTGAGAGAAAGAAAAAGACAGAGGCCTGAGCAGGGGAGGGGCAGAGAGAAAGAGACCCAAAATCTGAAGCAGGCTCCAGGCTTTGAGCTGTCAGCACAGAGCCCCATGCGGGGCTCAAACTCGTGGACCGTGAGATTGTGACCTGAGCTGAAGTCAGACGCTCATTCGACTGAGCCACCCAGGGGCCCCTTTAAGATTTTATTCTTAAGTGATCTCTACTCCCAACGTGGGGCTCAAACCTATCACCCCAAGATGAAAAGTTGCATGCCGGGTGCCCCAGCAGAGATTACATTTTTAATTAGCATTGTTTTCGTTGTTTAGGGAATGTTTGTCTTCAAGGGATGGAAACCCATGGAGAATAGCTCCAGACCAAAAGGGAGATCGGGTGGGAAGGTACAGGGCGACATGGTAGCGTCCAGGAGAAGCAATGAGACCAAGGCCGCAGGGTACTCTGACCCAGTTCGAGAAGCCACGTGGTCCCGGGGCCCAGAGGCGGCCCCGTGACCTCCCGCGTCCGCTGCTGTCTGACATGGGATTCATTCTTCTGCTTGGCGAGTCTGCCTCCAGCGCACGGCCCCAGTGGCGCCTCAGGCCAGGGTTACCGGGCCCTCACGGGGCTTGCAGCCTCAAGTAGGGAGTCTCCAGAGTGCCAGGGCCGCACTCCTGGGAGAGAGAATCTGTGACCGCTGGGTTTTTGACCTGGATCAAAAGTGCCCTCACGCTGCAACCGTTTGTGCAGGAAAAAGTAGAGTCCCGTGGTGCGTACTGGCCCCAGGGACCCGCACCAGCAGGGAGGGCGTTTCTCCCAGATGACGGTGTGGCCCGGGGAGGGACCTCAGAAGGTGTCCACAGGTGCGGCTCCAAATTCCCGGTTTATAGGTATTTGTCAACGCTGGATCGGATAGGACACGTGAGTTCGTCGGGAAGGTAGCAGAGCAAAGCGGCCGAGATCTGGGATTTCGGTAGGGTGACCAGCCATCCTGCTTTGTCCAGGCCCAAGGAAGTGTCCAGGATGCGGGCTTTCCATCTGAAAACCAGAGCAGGGGCGCCTGGGTGGCTCAGTCGGTTGGGCGTCTGACTTCGGCTCAGGTGGTGTTCTCACGGTTCATGGTTCGAGCCCCGCGTCGGGCTCTGTGCTGACAGCTCGGAGCCTGGAGCCTGCTTTGGATTCTGTGTCTCCCTCTCTCTGACCCTCCCGTGCTCACACTGTGTCTCACTTTCTTCCTCAAAAATAAACATTAAAAAAAAAAAAAAAAAAAGAAAACCAGGACAGTTTTTAAGCATTTCCCGGGGTGAGGGACAGTCACTGCCAAACCAGGAGAATCCCAGCAAATCAGGATGAGTTGATCCCCCTGGATTTTGGAGTTCGATCCAGTTTTGAATCCCGGCTCAGCTGCCATAGCCGCGTGTGACCCTGGGCAAGTCATTTCACCTCTTCTACCTTGGTGTCCTCCTTGTGGAATGAGGACACTAAGAGTTGCCACCTCACAGAAGAAGAGAAACGCCCAGCCAGTGCTCAAAAACACGTTTAGGCGATTGAAGAACACACACCGTTAAAAACGGAAGTAAAACGAACAGGTCTCACTCCCACCTCTGTCCCTCAGGCCACACGACCCCAGTTGCCCTCTTCAGAAGTAACCAGTCTTGGCGGTCTCTTCTTTACTTTTACAGAGAAAGTCTATGAATGATAGAAACATGTTTACAGATATATATTTTTTAATGTTCATTTATTTATTCATTCATTCATTCATTTTGAGGGGGGAGGAGCAGAGAGAGGGAGAGAGAGAATCCCAAACAGGGTCCACACTTTCAGCGCAGAGCCCGACGTGGGGCTCGATCCCACGATTCCTGAGATATCATGACCTGAGCCGAAACCAGGAGTCGGGCGCTCAACTGACTGAACCACCCAGGCTCCCTGGTATATGGATTTTTTTCACTCCAATGTTGGTCGACGGCACGTACTGCTTTGGTGTTGGCTTTTTTTTTTTTTTTTTTTTCATGCTGTACTATATCTTGGAAGGCAGTCCACACCGGAACGTTTAGATTTTCCTCACTGTTGAATGGCCGCATAGTGTTTCGTGGCCTAGGGATGTCCTAATTCATTTAGCCCGTCTCATACTGACTGACGTTTGAGATGCTTCCAGTTATAAGCAACAATATGATACTATCTTTATATACGGTGCACACATAGAAGTGTGTCTGTAGGATTAATTCCTAGAAGTGATGCTGGGTGGAAGGAGCTGCTGTTACCCTTAGTGTCAGTCTCTAAGAAGTCACATACTGAATCTACTCTTCCCATTTATGTTTATTTATTTTTTGAGAGAGAGAGAGACAAAGCACAAGTAGGGGAGGGGCAGAGAGAGAGGGAGACACAGAACCCGAAGCAGGCTCCAGGTTCCGAGCTGTCAGCACAGAGCCCGACGCGGGGCTCAAACTCACGTGCTGTGAGATCGTGACCTGAACCCGAGTCGGACGCTTAACCAACTGAGCCCCCCAGGCGCCCCTCCACCCTCCCTTCTGCAGGCAGATACTAGCTATTCACCTGATCATAGAGATCTATGTCCAGCGTGTTTTGTGAGTAAGAAATCAGTTAAGCCCTGGTACTGACAACTTGGAAAATTCTAGAACACCTCTGCTACTTCTCCTCTCCTCTCAACACCGCCCCTTCTTTCCCCATCCACATCGGCATGTGACTTCATTCCCGCGACGTGCGTCGGTGGAGATGATGTCTGAGCCTGGGTTCCTTAGAGAACAGAATCTGAGGCGAGGTTTTTATACCAGACTGTGTGGGAGCATCTGTTCCCAGGGCCGCAAGAGTGATGAGGAAAAGGGAGCATAGCAAGGGAAGGAGGAGAGCAAATGTGAGAGCATGCATCACTGTACTGGCCACAGCTTTTGCAAACACGATTGCTTCCTGTGTCTCACAGGATGTCTCTGAGAAGCCGAAAAAAAAAGCCGTATCATCTCTGAGCCTGGGGCAGGGTGGGGGGTGGGGGGCCGGTGGGGGGGAGGGGCACGGAAGGGAGGATCAAGCCATCTCCAGGCTGCTAAAGTCCCTCATTAGTCAACGTTTGCCCCTGCAGGGTATTAACCTCTTCTCTCTTAGGAGTTGAGCAACCTTCCTCCTTCAGCAGTTACAGCAAATGCTAGAACCCAAGGCAGCCTCCGTCGAGGCTAGAACCAAATGCTAGAACCCGCGAGGCAGAGGGCGGAAGCACGGATGCTGGTGCGAGGCCGGGCACGGTGGGTTCGGTGGGTTCGTGCCCTCCTGTGACTCGGAGCCTGCGGCAGCCACAGACCAGGTCGCTGCTCGCATCCCGGCCGGAAAGCAAGGCCAGTACGGGATTTCAGTGGGCACATAAAGTGAGTTTGGAGCCCACGGGGGCGTTGCCATATTTCGCTGCCCCTGATTACCTTATGGTGGCATCATTGAAGTCAGGATGCACCTTACAACTGACAGCATGTCAGAGTTTAATAGGCAGTTTTGTTCCCTCTCTTAGCGGCACGTAGTGGCATTTTAGATGAAAGACGGTAATTCATTTGGGCTGCTGCGTATCAGCGTGTCTCTTGATATCCTGGGCCCAGAAATGTTCTCACAAAAGAGGCACTCCCATCTCCTGTGGGAACGACCCATAAAAGGAAGAGCGATGAACAAATTCATAAATCAGGGACCTCGGATCTCCGTCGTTGGTAATAAACATTCACTCTAAGTAATATGACCATTTGTGGCTTACAGGTATCAGTGCTTGATAACGTTTGTCAAGGTCAAGTCCGGGCTGTGAAAGGAAAGTTCTTCCCTGCGTTCATGGTGAGTAAAGGCTTTAATGAAGGCAGAGCTCCATGCTGAAGATTGACGCCTCATTCACCTTAACAAAAGTACGCTAACAGCAGGAGTCCATCCTTCTTTTAAAAATTGTGTATGAGTGTATTTACCCAGTATGCTTCAGGTTTGTACTCATATTAGTATCCTAAATTGTGATGCTCTAAAACGCGTGTTTAGAGTCTAAATCCTTTATATTCCTTTTTTTTTTTACATTCATTTTTTTATGTTTTGAAAGACAGAGAGCGCAAGTGGGAGGAGGGCAGGGGGACAAAGGATCCTAAGCGGCTTCCACACCGACAGCAGTGAGCCTGATGCAAGGCTTGAACTCACGAACCGTGAGATCAGGACCTGAGCCGAAGCTGGACACTTAACCGACTCTGCCACCCAGGTGCCCCCAAATCCTTTATATTCCAAGCGTGGTGTTTGAACTAGCAGTATGGGACAACAACCTGGGAACTTGCTAGAAATGCAGAATCTCAGACCCCGTCCTAGCCCCGCCTGCTGAATCAGAATACATATTTAATATACAGGCTCCCACATCAGCTGATGAGTGGATAAGCAAATAAGGTCTGTCCACACAATGGAATATTACTGAGCCATAAAAAGGCATGAAATGCTGATATGTGGTATGACATAGATAAGCCCTGAAAACATTATGTTAAATGAAAGAAGTCAGACACAGAAGAGCACATATCGTATGATTCCATTCATTTGAAATGTCCTGGATAAAGCAGATCTATAGAGACAAAAAGAAGATTATTGTCTGCCTAGGGTATGGGCGAAAGGGGGCATCGGAGTCACTGATGATGTGTGAGGGATTTCTTTTGGGGAATGATGGAAATGTTCTGGAATTAGATAGTGGTGACGTTTGCCCAACATTGTGAATATACTAACCACCACTGAATTTTTGAATTTTATGCTATATGAATTTTATTTCAAAAACATTTTTAAATGAAGCCAACCTAACATATTGCCTGCAACCTTTAACAAATCCTAGATTTCTTTTGTTCCCACAGGACAGGAAGAGAAAATGCTGCTTAAGTCACTTTAGTAGAGGGGCACTTGGGTGGCTCAGTCAGTTAAGTGTCCAACTTTAGCTCAGGTCATGATCTCGAGGTTTGTGAGTTCGAGCCCCGCGTCGGGCTCTGTACTGGCAGCTCAGAGCCTGGAGCCTGCTTCGGGTTCTGTGTCTCCCTCTCTCTCTCTGCCCCTCCCCTGCTCATGCTCTGCCGTTCTCTCAAAAATAAGTAATCGTTAAAAAAAATTTTTTTTAATTATTCCAGTAGAAAGAAATGTTCCCCAAGTAATACAACATGAAAATCTTATGGCTTTATTTTGGATCATCTATGGAAGTAATGCAAAGTAAAAGGTTCCCAGTAAATAAAGTGCTATGTTAACATCATTAAAAGTGGGGGGAGGAAAAAAGCCAAAAATTTAAAAGGCATTTAAAAATAGAAACAAACAAAACAAAACAAAACAAAACAAAACACAAGCCTTCCCACCCCCCCACCCCCAGGTGATTCACGTAGCTATTAAGATTTGGGAAGTGCTGCTCTACATATCATGCCCTTGACTGCAAGACCCCCATGTCCTTCCTCACCCTCGCTCGGAAAACTCTTCCCTTTCCTTAGAGGCATCCCCAGATGTGACACTACTCCAGTTGTTAGCTTGGCCAGCCCACACCCTCCTCCGGCTGCCTGTGCGGTAGAGGCTGTTGGCCAGGTAGTGCCACCCCCCGGGTTAGGAGGGGGCCCCTCTCCAGTCCTGGGTTGCGAGGCATCCCTGCTCCCCGGAGAGCACGGCCGGTGCCCGGGGCCCCAGCCGGCCTCTGCTGAGCGCGGCTCTCCGAGCTTCTCGGTCTGCCTTCATAAGTGGCCGAAAAACACACGAGTCACCAAACTTTCCCCACATTGTCCTCATCGCTTCTTCTCACCAGGTACCTCTGCCCCCAAATCTCCACTCTCCTTCTTGAAACAAAAAAGTAAAGGACCTCGGATACCGACACATATAAGAACATCAAATGGAATGAGGAAAGAAGGGAAGGATTCCCCCTTCTCCCCAGAGATATCTCAACTGTAGCTTCTGCTTGGGCAAAATTTTCTAGCACGCATGCACAGACACACACACACACACACACACACACACAGAGGAAAGATATGTAGCGAAATATTAACAGTGATTTTTTTTAGTGGGTGGTAGGATTTATCTATTTCTCTGTATTTCTAACTTTTTAAATTTTTTAAATGTTTTTATTTATTTTTAAAGGAGAGAGAGACAGAGCATGAGCAGGGGAGGGGCAGAGAGAGAGGGAGACATAGAATTCAAAGCAGGCTCGAGGCTCTAAGCTGTCAGCACAGAGCCCGATGTGGGGCTCGAACTCAGGAACTGTGAGATCATGACCCGAGCCGAAGTCGGACGCTTAACCGATTGAGCCACCCAGGCACCCCTGTATTTCTAATTTTTTAAAAAATGAATGCATCTTACTTACATAATCATAAAAATAAAAGATTTTTTGTTAGAGGAAGAAACTCCCCATGGTGATGGAATATGTGATTTCAACATGCATTTTCAAATAGAGAATTTCTGTCTCGCAAAAATTAACCTGTAGGGTCACGAAGTCTTCCTCATACGATTCACAGTACACAAAAAAGTCTTTTATGAGTGATGTCGGGTTACCAGAGACAGGAAACAAAGCTGGTTCCCAGATCCTGGAAGGAGGTTGTGCGGAAGCCTTCTGGAAATTTCAGGCCCTCCTCCAAATGAGAACACATCTTTACAGAAGATATACTGTCTCCTCTGTAAAGAGGGAGTTTAGGAGAATTACCTCATTATCATACCAGTTGGTCATAATCCCCACCTGATCCTTTTTATCACATTAGGTATAGATACTTTGTTTTGAATCTCTACCAAGAAGGAGTTGAATTGGTTAATTCTCCTGGAAGTGGTTCAGTTTAAAAGGGTTTCAAGTAATTTTGCTCGTTTGTTATTATCGGCAAGGATGAAAGCTGCACATTTTGTTTCTAATTGTATTCTCTTTTAGGTGAATTATCTGAACGCTTTACAGAAAGTACATTTAACTGGATAATTCTAAAACACGGCATTAAAAACCGAATAGGGTCATTGAGAGAGATTTGAAATTCGGATGAGCAAAAGCTCTTCTTATGTTTGTGTACACGCCCATGGATTTTTTTTTAACAGAAATGGTGCGTTATTGGGGAATTTTTAAATTTCGAGTGTCTGACCTTTGCCACTCAAACTAGCTTAGGCAAGAAAGGAATGTGTATTGACTCATAAAACAAACTTAAGGCAAAGTCAGGGTTATTTCTGGCCTCAGTGACCAAAGACTCGAAGGCTCTCAGGACTGCCCCCCAGCGTTTGCTCTCCGCTTCCAGCTCTCTGTGGTCCGCTCATGCACTCAGACTGCAGTTCACCCAGCAGGAAACATGGCGGCCCCTTCCCCCAGCCTCCCGGCCTCCCGGCCTCCCATCTTCCCCTGTGGGAAAAGGCCTTTTTTCTTTGGTTCCAGATTAAGAAGTGCCAGGGAAGGTTCCTGACAGGCTCTGCTCGATACACCAGCACACTCTCTGACAAACTGTCATCGCAAGGTGGCACGGGGCTGTGACTGGCTCAGTCCGGATCAAGTACCCACTTCTGTTTTTTAATAGAGAGTGTAATGTTTATGTATTTATTTTGAGAGAGAGAGAGAGAGAGAGAGAGAGAGAGAGTACAAACAGGGGAGGGGCAGAGAAAGAGGGAGAGAGAGAGTCCCAAACAGACTCTGCGATATCAGCGCAGAGCCCGACGTGGGGCTCGATCCCACGGACCGCGAGATCATGACCTGAGCCAAAATCCAGAGTGGGACACTTAACCGACTGAGCCGCCCAGCCGCCCCTCAAGTACCCGCTTCTAAACCAAACCCTGTGACGGAGGGGAGGGTCATGCAAGGAGAGGCCAGCTCACATCTGAACCACGGGTGCTGTTTCCTCAAGAAAGATCGGGTGCTATTTCTTGTAATACCCGGGACCAGTGAGCTAGTAGACAAATGACAAGTGTTCACCACATACAAGTGTGATCATATTTGATGCACCTGTTTTGCCACATTTTTTTTTTTTACACATCTTTCATTTTTCCACGTTCTGCATTAGTTCAATGCTGATAGCATTTAATGGTGGAACGATATTCTATTCTGGAACCCGGACGTGATGACTGGAAGCGACCAAGACAAGGGCCTCCCACTAAGGTAGGCAGAGCAGAGAGACAGAGGTCATCTGAGTCCTTGCTGGCCCTCCCAGAGTGGCTGGACCGGTGCTATTTCCACGCTTCTTGATACCTGAGAAAAATAGCCCCTACAGGCTGAACGACAGTAGTCCCTTACACACAGCCAGGCGCAGTTCCTTAAAGAGGGGCTCCAGGCAGGCTGGAGCCATTAAAAGGAGGCCAGGAAGTTTATCACCAATGGGAACAGACGCAGGACAGTGCTAAGAACCCCAAAGAGACTGAAAGGGAAACTGAAATAAAAGAAATTGCAGCTGGGGCATCTGGGTGGCTCAGCCGGGGAAGGGGGGGGGAGACTCCGACTTCGGCTCAGGTCATGATCTCACGATCGGTGAGCTCAAGCCCAGCATCGGGCTCTGTGCTGTCAGCCTGGAGCCTGCCTTGGACCCTTTCCCCCCCCCCCCCCGCTCCTCCCCCACTCTCTCAAAAATAAACATTAAAAAAATTTTTTTAATGAAGGAAACCTATCAAAAAAAGAAAGAAAGAAATTGCAGCCTGTTTCTTTTTTGAACTGTTAAAGGAGACTGACCCATAGAGCATCCCTGAGTCAACGTGACGTAGTTACAGTAGTGTGGAAATGGCAGCCATGGATGAATCGGGCAGAAAGAGGGTCAGAAGTAGCACCCTGAGGCTTATGCTGTGTACCATGGAGGGTTTCAGAAATCTCCAAGTGCTCCCAGTAAGGGTGATGGGACAGGCTGAAACTGAGAGCCAGGAAGCCTCCCGAAGGGTCACCCTGTGGCTGAAGACCCGTGGCCAAGACTTCAGGGCAGCGGCCTAAGCAGGCACCGGAGAGAACGGGCCCCCAGAATTGGACGGGTCAGTGGCGATGAAATGAGTAGAGAGGCCAGGAGAGATCTGGTGAGTGAGCTGTGCGTGGGGTGAGCAGGAGTCGGTGGAGAAGGTCGGCTGGAGAACCGGGGTCCCTTCCCCCCGTGCGCCCCCTGCTCCCCGATGTCATCTTGGGAATGAGTAAGTGGAGAGGAGGCCGTTGGGGGAGACAGACAGCTTTCAGAGGGAGTTTGAACTTTAAATGGACTACGATTTGCCCAAACTTAACTATTTCAAACCTGAAAGAGCATGTTCTTTTTAACCAGTAAGCTGAAGAGCTGCCCAGTAATGAGAATCTTCCGAGGAATCTTAGTGCAGTCATGAAGACTTAAAAAAATGTGTACTAGGGCGCCTGGGTGGCTCAGTCCATTGAGCATCCTACTCTTGATTTCGGCTCAGGTCATGATTCCGGGGTTGTGGGATCGAGCCCCACGTTGGGCCCCATGCTGAGTGTGGGGCCTGCTTGAGATTCTCTCTCTCTCTCTCTCTCTCTGTCTCTCCCTCTAACTCTCTCCCCTGCTCATACTCTCTCTCTCTCTCAAATAAAAAAAAAATTCTTTTTTAATTTGTACCTCTGGGTCGTGCCGTGTACATTGTGACTGTCCCTCCCCGCTTCCCCATACGTGTAGATCTCTATTACAAGTTTCCTTAAAGAGGTGCCACAGGAGCTTGACAGAGCGTCACAAGGAAAATGTCCTAAAGTCCACTTCAGTCCTGTGGTAGCCGGTCTCCAAGGTGGCCCACTGATCCACGCTTCCTAGTATTCATGTCCTTGTCCCACACCGTACCAGGGGTGGTCTGCATGACCAAGGGCATTTGGCGGAAGGGACGGTATATCACTTCCAAGATTAGGTGAGCCTCTGCTTCTGTCAGACCGCTCGTGCTGGGGAAGCTGGCCACCATGTTGTGAGGAGAGGCCTACGTGTGAGGAGACAGCCTGTGTATGTGTGAGCTCGGAAGCAGATCCTCCAGCCCCAGTCAGGCCTTCAGATCATCTGCAGCCCCAGTCAGCACCTGGATGCAGCCTCACGACAGACCCTCAGTTAGAGACAGCCAGCTAAGCTGCTCGGATTCGCGAGCCACAGAAACCACAATAAATGTTGTTGTAACCCACGACGTTTGAGGGGTAATTTGTTACGCACCAATAGACGATATACTCCCTCCCTTAGAGGGAGTTAAAGCACCTGCTAAAAATCTCTTCTCATCCTCCATGAAGTCTTTTCCGCTTCCCTCCCCTCCTCCATTTCCATGCTGCCACACCTGTAAGCACCCAACTCCTAATAGGTCATGGGCCTGCTCCAAGCAGCCACCCGGGGTACATGGCCTCACTTCTCTACAGGCTGATTTTCTCATGAGACCGAGCTTCTCCTCCCCTTCTTCTCCCCACACATCTGATAACGATGAATAAAATGCTAAGAGAGCGAGGCTGGGGCAGAAGGAACGAGGCCAGAGGGAGAGGCAAGGGATAGCCATCAGCCAGATTCAGTGACTCTTCATGTACCTGCCCTCCACACTCCCTGACGAGCGGTTGAAGAGCCATAGAATCTTCCTGATGGCAGAATTCCAGAAAGACCCCTGAGGGCTCTGGAGATGCCTCTGATTATCCAGGTCCTGAACTGTGTTCCGTTTATGGGAGCCTGGCACTCCCTAGGTTTCCAGGGTGTTCCTTGCTGTTTCTGGGGTCCCATGAGATTTCAGTTTATCCCATTTCCATCTAACTAAAATATATCTGCTGAGCAAAGCCAGATGTTTGTTTACGGTGGGCAGAATTCCCCAAAATGCTATTGTGGTCATTTTGCAGCTGACTACAGTTATATAGCAAAACAATTGTGGTGCACTAGCTATATGGAAGAAAAAAAAAAAGAAGAAAACATTATTTGGTATTGCAGTGTATCTTCTATGGTTTCTCGCCTCTGTTGGCCTGTGAGCTTCAGGAAGGCAATGATCACATGTGATTCCTGTGGGTAACCACAATGCGCAGAACAGTCTGGAATGTAGAACGTTCCCAGTAAATATTTGTTGGAAGATACACCGTACACATTGAAGGAATGGTTGAACTAGCGCTTAAGGAGTCTTTCACATTACCCCTTGAGCTGGTAATTCTAAGAATTTTACAGTCCACCACAAAATGTTCTTCTTATTATTATTTTTAATAATATTATTTTGAATTTCTTCTTTATTATTATTATTCTTTTATTATTTATTTATTTATTTTTGAGAGAGAGACAGAGCACGAGCGGGTGAGGGGCAGAGAGAGGGAAACCGAATCCAAAGCAGGCTGTCAGCACAGAGCCCCACTCAGGGCTCAAAGAACCATGAGACTATGACCTGAGCCAAAGTTGGACGCTTAACCAACTGAGCCACCCAAGTGCTCCAAAATGTTTGTTTTTTGTTTGTTTGTTTGTTTGTTTTTAACTGCACTGAATGAATCAACAAATCGGGTAGACAGGTGCGTTTTCTACATTGTAAAGAAAGGCTTCTATTATTTTTTAGGTAGGGGCTCGCCCAAAGTGAACACTGGTTCTCACGTAAGACCCGGGAGGCTCCACAGTTTGGAACCCAGTACACCTTTCCTAGGCGATAAGACACCCAGGCCAGCCTCCTCTGGCTATTAACAGGTGTGGTAACCGATGGAGAGGAAATTGCGATGCTAATGGAAGGGGGCAAAACGTCTGTTTTCCGCTAAAGGCTTCTGCTTGGGGTTTCTTAATGCACAGCCTCAGTTGCCCAGGGATCTGTTGGTGGCAGACACCAGGCAGGCTCTGCCCCCCAGGATGGGGAACCCGGCACAGGAGGATCCACAAGGCCGCGGCGATGAGCTGCCCCTCGCTTGGCAAGGGCGAGGTGCCAGAGCGCGGGAGACGCCGCCGTTGGTACAAGGCTGCTCGGCGGCAGTCGGGTGAGGCCGGGTGGTTCGCATCTGCAGATCCCTCGCCGGGTGTGCAGTCTCCGGACCCCACCCTCTCACCTCGGGAGAAGCAGTTCCCGCGGTAGGGAGAACTGGGTTTTGCACTTGGCACCGCTGGGACCTGGGCATCCCCGGACTCCGAGTCCTTTGAAGCGGTCTTGTTCGAGACTACATTTCCCAGAAGGCCGCGCGGAGATTGAAAGCTGCACCAGCCTATGGACGGACAAGGCTTCTGGTCGCCGAAACTGAGCAGCCAATGGCAATGAGACAGGGGCTGTGTCTTCCGGCTGCGAGCGGTCGAGCGCAGAGTCCCACCTGTGTCCCCACAGCCCTGTCACGAATCCCGGTCGGGTTCGAGAAGGGACCGCCTCGGCTTTGTGGGCCGGGAGCGGCTCGGCGGTGGAGGACTCTCACTTTCTGCTCCATCCCGGAGCCGGGCCGGTGAGTGATGCGGGGAAGGAGACTGCGGCGGTCGCCCGGGAGCTGCAGAGGGGCGTGGAGGGGACTCGCCCGCCGCCGCGCTGTGGCCCCTGCCAGGTCGCCGCGCTCGCCTTTCGGAGCCCGCGGGTTTCGCTGAAGAGTGAGGAGAGGTGGCTGCGGCTTTCTGTGCCGTCGTCGGGATAGCCCATCCTCTTGATCAGTCTTCCCGCTCCTCGGTCGTGGTCCCCGGGCTTCGGCGTGCCTTGTGACCCTGTGACCGCGGCGCCCTGATTAGGGCCTGCAGCACCGCGAGGGGGGTGGGGGTGGGGGACGAGTGCCGGTCCCACCCGTGCCGTCATGTCCCTATTAATAAACCCAGCGAACAAGCCGGTGCCGCTCACGATGGCACTTAGTCACAGCACCTCGGCGCTCCGGGAGCCTGCGGGGTCACCTGCGGGGGGTGGGGGGATGGGAGACCGGGTGGGAAACAATGTTTCCGTGACCGTGGCTGTGAACTCTCCTCCCCTCAGTCCCGCTGTCTCCTGCAAGTGGGCCCTGCAGTTGTGTCTCCTCATGGATGCCGAAATAAAATGTATGCTCAAAACTTATTTTCAGTTTTTACCTCCTAATGACATTCCTTTCGTTTGTTGGGGTTTTAAAGCAGAGAGATGAAATGTTTCCTTACGGTTTTTAGGTCTTCAAAAACTCAGTACTTTATAAAGGACCGAGAGCAATGTGTGTAAATGCATGAGTATTTCCACGAAAAGTGCAAGAATATTCTAGTAGTAGCCAGGTGCTTCGATTGGTGTGACAAAAGACGAGAAAGAGGAAAGCTTCCTCGTTCCAGTCTGGTCCATCCTCCACTGAAACGCAGAAGTTTTTGTAGTAGATTCAGCTGGCTGACTTGTGTTTTTTTCTATTGGAAACTCTTTAAGCCACCCCTCCCCCCCCCCCCCCCCCCCGCGAACACACACACACACACACACACACACACACACACATCAAAACAAAACAAAATTCCATTTCTTTGTGACTCCTACTGCCTTTTACAGCACATTACTGTAAAAATGGTACCCAGAACTTTTCATGTTCTGTCTGATCTGTTCCTTGAGGTTGACACCAAATCTGCAAGCCAGGAAAAGTCAGCTGTTCTCATAGCTAATACGGGTATAATTAAATCCACAATTTCCTAGCTTGCGGAGGAAGATGTAGCTGGAGAGCTTTTCGCAAAATCAAGTCCCTCCCCCCAACACCTGCGTACTCTATCCTTTGTTTATCTTGTGCATCGTGGACAATTTGTTCCTCAAAAGGTTAATGTTTCTTGTAGCTGTGTTTGGGAGCTCCAGGCCTCACTTAGTGATGTGAATGTTGGCCAAGGGAAGGATTATGTAAAAACAAGTAAGAAAAGCAACCCTTCTATGGTTGACAGAATTTATCTCAGAACTATTCTATTGGGGGGGGGGAGGGAGCTGGGGTCTTTGGGTATACTGGTGGCACCGGGGCGGTCTTTTGGTTTTGAGACAATGGTTAGACTATCCAGAGAGCTTTTGATGCATACTGAGTTCTCCCGCTTTAGGAACTGATGACTCTCAATAATGTGGCTGGGGACTTCAGGGAAGAATGGGTTACCTGGACCCTGCTTAGAGAATGTTCTTCAGGGATACCACCCAGCACAGTTACAAGAATGGGCTCTCCCAGGGTAAGGATGCTACTCTCCTTTAGGTTTAAGACTTAGATCACGTGAGGGGCACCTGAGTGGCTCAGTCGGACAAGCGTCTGACTTCGGCTCAGGTCATGTTCTCACGGTTTGTGAGTTTGAGCCCCACGTCGGGCTCTGGGCTGACAGCTGACAGCTCGGAGCCTGGAGCCTGCTTTGGATTCTGTGTCTCCCTCTGTCTCCCCCTCCACTGCCTGCATTCTGTCTCTCACATTATCTCAAAAATAAATAAACATCAAAAAAAATTTTTTTTTAAAGACTTAGATCATGTGAGAGGGCCCAGGTCTGAGTGGTCTCTAGGGACGTTGATCTCTTAGAGCTAAAGATCTCTGTGAGATCTTTAATAATTGTTGGTTGCCTCCCTAGCAGAAAAAAACATAACTTCCTTTTTTTTAATGACTTACATTTTTATGGCACTTTATGGTTTGCAGATATCTTTGATATTTATTGTTTAATTAGTGTCTCACCATAGGGGCCCCTGAGTGGCTCAGTCGGTCGGGCGTCCGACTTCGGCTCAGGTCATGATCTCACGGTTCGTGGGCTTGAGCCCCGCGTCGGGCTCTGTGCTGACAGCTCAGAGCCTGGAGCCTGTTTCAGATTCTGTGTCTTCCCTCTCTCTCTCTCTCTCTGCCCTTTCCCTGCTTGAGCTCTGTCTTTCTCTGTCTCTCAAAAATAAATGTTAAAAAACATTAAAAAAAAAAGTATACTAATATATACTCATTGAAGAAAAAGACAAACAAAATGAAACCAAAAGTCCCACTCCATCCCACTTCTGAAGAGTTACTGTCCTTCCAGCCATTGTCCTAAGCACAGATATAATTAACAAAAACAAAAGAGAAAAAATTGGGATCATACTGTAAATTCCGTTGTGCATCTTACTTTTTTATACAATACATTGTATTGTAATACATTCCGACAACAATAACTGTTTTTCTATACATTGCTTCAAAATAATCACTTAGTATTTTATTGTATGGAATACAATAATTTACATTAGATTGAACCATATATTTGACCATTTTTAAGCCGCTTTTTAACTTATACAATGGCAATTAAAAAAAATTTTTTTTGAAATTTATTTATTTTGAGACAGAGAGAGAGCACACTCAGGGGAGGGGCAGAGAAAGGGAGAGACAGAATTTCAAGCAGGCTGCACACTGTCAGCACAGATCCCGACTCAGGGCACGAATTCACTGTAAGATCGTGACCTGAGCCGAGATTAAGAGTTGGACGCTTAACCGACTGAGTCACCCAGGCGCCCCTACACTGGCAATTTCATATGGCTTAATCAAATATAATTATTCCTTTGTCATAGGACATTTAGGTCCTTTCCAGATCTTTACCAGTATTGCGATGAACATCTTTTAGCTGTCTTTTTTTTTTGGGGGGGGGGGAGCGGGGAATATGGTTTCTTAAAGTATAATTAGTTAATAATTAGGTAATAGATCTTTTGCACAACTTTATTTTTTAACTTTTTATTTTTCATTTTCTTAGAATTCCCAGAACTAGAATTGCTGGGCCAAAGAATAGATATCTTTCTATAGTATTTGATATTTTTGCCAAATGCCTTGCAAAATGATTGAATTCTTTATTCCTTCCTACAAGCATTATATGAAAGTGTCCATTTCTATACATCCTACCTATCATGGTAGGATAATTTAAGAGTCTGGGTTAAATAATAGTGATAGCTAACATTGAAGAGTTCCCACTTAATCCTTACAACAATACTAGAAGGTAGGTCTTATCATTATCCCTGTTTTATAGATGATGACCCTGAGACAGAGAGTTTAAGTAACTTTCCTGAGGTCACACAGCTAGTAAGAGGAAGGGTTAAGATTGACTTGTAGGCAATATAACTGAAATTTGCACTCTTTTCCTCTACATTGTATTGCCTAACTGTATCATTGTTTTAATTTGAATTTTTCCGGTTAATGGTAAGGTTAAAGATTTTTCATATATTTATAGATTGCGTGTATTTGTGTGTGTGTGTGTGTGTGTGTGTGTGTGTGTGTGTGTGTGTGTGAATTGCCTATTTATGACCTCTGCCCATTTTTTTTTTCTTACAAGTGTTTGTCTTTTTCTCATGGTTGTATCTACTGCTGCCTTTCTGGGAAAAGTTTAAAGCCCGACATTAGAGTTAACTTCCTTGATTCTTTCTAAGGGTGAGGTCTTGGCGGCATTGTTTCTGAGAATATTCTCTCTCTATCTGAATTTAGCCTTGTGCCTTCAGAGGTGAATTATTGTGCTCACTCTAGAGTTTCTGTCACCCAAGTCTGGTGTGTGTGTGTGTGTGTGTGATGAGAGGAAAGGGGCTTTTTTCTCAGCCCCTTGGGGAGATAATCTGTTTTATTATTCCATCTCATTGTTTCACTGAGACCAAACATACATTAGCATCTCCCTGGGTGTTGTCCTCTGCTTAGGGAAGAAGGAGGGCTTGCCTTTTGGTCAGGCTTTGTATGGCTGGTTCCGATTAATATGCTATGTTCACCTTCCTGTATAGGATTTCCAGACCAAGTGTGATTTCCCAGCTGGAGCAGAAAGAAGAACCGTGGGCGCTACCGCTCCAAAATTTCGAGGCAAGAAGGATCCTACAGGAAAGTCACACAGGTGAGATGTGACTATTACGAGGTGGGAAGAAATCTAGCCCTTGCTTAGATGAAGAATTTGGAATGCTGCCGTAGACTTCTGTTCTCACTTTTACAGGTTTAAGCTGGACTTCTTGGGCAGTCAGTAACGGACCAAATAAAGTCTTCATTTTGTTCATTTATTTAAAAAAAAATTGTTTTAGGGGCGCCTGGGTGGCTCAGTCGGTTAAGCAGCCGACTTAGGCTCAGGTCCCGATCTCACGGTCTGTGGGTTCGAGCCCCGCGTCGGGCTCTGTGCTGACTGCTCAGAGCCTGGAGCCTGTTTCAGATTCTGTGTCTCCCTCTCTCTCTGCCCCTCCCCCGTTCATGCTCTGTCTCTCTCTGTCTCAAAAATAAATAAATGTTAAAAAAAAATTTTTTTTTAATTGTTTTACATTTATTTATTTTTGAGAGACACAGAGAGACAGAGCACAAGTGGGGGAGGGGCAGAGAGAGAAGGAGACAGAGTCCGAAGCAGGCTCCAGGCTCCAAGCTGTCAGCACAGAGCCCGACATGGGGCTCGAACCCATGAACCGTGAGATCGTGACCTGAGCCGAAGTCGGACGCTTTGCCGACTGAGCCACCCAGGCGCCCCCCCTTTTTTTTTAATTAAAAAAAGTTTATTTCTGAGAGAGCGTGAGTGGGGGAGGGGCAGAGAGAGGGGGACAGAGGATCCGAAGCAGGCTAGGCGCTGACAGCAGCGAGCCGGACGTTGGGCTTGAACTCACGAAGCACAAGATTGTGACCTGAGCTGAAGTCCCTTCCTTTTATTTTTTTTAAGTAAACTCTTTGCTCAACATGGAATTTGAATTCACAACTCCGAGATCAAGAATCGCAGGCTCTACTGACTGAGCCACGCAGACGCCCCTGAAGTCTTCATTTTAAATAAGCATTTCACTTTTGTCTATACTGTAACATCTTTGAAAAGAGTTGCCGGATTTGGACAATATGTGGCATATGCTCTTGAAGGATATCAAGGTTACTTCAAGAGTCATCTTAAGGGGCACCTGGGTGGCTCAGTCGGTTAAGCGTCTGACTTTGGCTCAGGTCATGATCTCGTGGTCTGTGAGTTCGAGTCCCATGTTGGGCTCTGTGCTGACAGCTCAGAGCCTGGAGCCTACTTGGAATTCTGTGTGTGTCTCTCTCTCTCTGCACTTCTTCCGCTCACACTCTGTCTCTCTCTCTCTCTCCCTCAAAAATAAACATTTAAAAAAAAGGATTCATCTTAAAAAGGGTTTAGGAATTTAGGTTTTGTAAGCTTGATAAACTTCACCGAGTTCATCTGGCTGGTTCAGTCAGTATAGCCCATGAGTCTTGATCTTGGGGTTGTGGGTTCAAGCCCCACATTGGGTATAGAGACTACTTAAAAATAAAATCTTTGGGGCGCCTGGGTGGCTCAGTCGGTTGGGCGTCCGACTTCAGCTCAGGTCACGATCTCGCGGTCCGTGAGTTCGAGCCCCGCGTCGGGCTCTGGACTGATGGCTCAGAGCCTGGAGCCTGTTTCCGATTCTGTGTCTCCCTCTCTCTCTGCCCCTCCCCCGTTCATGCTCTGTCTCTCTCTGTCCCAAAAATAAATAAACGTTAAAAAAAAAAATTTAAAAAAAAAATTAAATCTTTGCACCAGCAAAAGCGGCTGTATAATATAGATATGATAAAATAGATGGGATACGCCAGCCTGTAGTATAAAAATAAAATAAAATCTTTAAAAAAGTAAATAAAACTTTTCACAAGGTTTAAAATCAGAGTAGTCAAATTAAGTGTAGTCTGTTGCAAAACCACTAATCTCAGTCTTCCTCACTGCTTTCTGATGTTTTTCCCAATAACTGGTTAACTTGTGTTGATTTTTCAGACTTTGAGAATCAGGTGACCAAACTCAGTCGGGACATTTCAGAAGCAGCAGAACGGTGTGGAACATCCTCAGAAAGGGCCAATAAGGATATTTCTCCTCCTCCTAGTTGGGGAGGAAACTGGGAGAGGGACCTTGAGTCAGAAGGGGAACACGGGACCCGCCCGGGAGAGGGCCAGCCGGAGCCCTTTCCGCAAGAGAAGGATTTAAACGAGCTCCTGGATGGATACGCAGGAAAGAAGCCCGTGTGTGCAGAGTGCGGGAAAAGCTTTAACCAGAGCTCCTATCTCATAAGACACCTACGAACCCACACTGGCGAGAGGCCTTATAAGTGCATCGAATGTGGGAAAGGCTTCAAGCAGAGTTCAGACCTTGTCACCCATCGCAGAACGCACACGGGAGAGAAACCCTACCAATGCAGCGGCTGTGAGAAAAAATTCAGCGACAGCTCTACGCTCATCAAACATCAGAGAACCCACACAGGCGAGAGACCCTACGAGTGCCCCGAGTGTGGGAAGACCTTTGGGCGGAAGCCACACCTCGTCATGCACCAAAGAACCCACACGGGAGAGAAGCCCTACATGTGTCTCAAATGCCATAAAAGCTTTAGCCGAAGCTCAAACTTCATCACCCATCAGAGGACCCACACGGGCGTGAAGCCTTACAGGTGCAGCGACTGTGGGGAGAGTTTTAGCCAGAGCTCAGACCTGGTGAAGCACCAGCGAACCCACACGGGAGAGCGGCCCTTCAAATGCGCAGAGTGCGGAAAGGACTTCCGAGATAGTTCTCACTTTGTAGCGCACATGAGTACCCACTCGGGGGAAAGGCCTTTCAGCTGTCCTCACTGCCGCAAAAGCTTCAGTCAGAGCTCACACCTGGTCACGCACCAGAGGACACACACAGGTGAGAGGCCGTTCCGGTGTGACAACTGCGGGAAGGGATTTGCCGACGGCTCTGCCCTCATAAAGCACCAAAGGATCCACACGGGGGAAAGACCCTATAAATGTGGCGAGTGTGGGAAGAGCTTCAACCAGAGCTCCCACTTCATTACCCATCAACGAATCCACGCAGGAGACAGGCCCTATCGCTGTCCCGAGTGCGGCAAAACCTTCAGTCAGCGTTCCCATTTCTTCACACACCAGAGAACCCACACAGGGGAAAAACCTTTCCACTGCAGTAGGTGTGACAAGAGCTTCCGCCAAAAAGCACATCTCTTATGCCATCAAAACACCCATTTGATCTAGGAAATGGTCCGCTGCCCCTTCCAGATTTTCATTTCTCTTGTCTCCAAGTGCTCCATGTAGAGAAAGCCTGAACCTGGGCATCAGAGGCTCAGGTTGGGCCCCGGTCTGTCCTCCGTCTTCTTCCCTGCTTTAATGGCGGAGATAAACTCATAGGCACCAAATAATATCCTGAACACAAAAGGCATTCCTTCAGTGTTTTTGACGGACCTTAGGGGTGAGTTTGACGGTTGATGTTTGGTAAGTAAAAGAGAAGTGAGATAAATGTGGCCACATTATCACTGTTAGTGAATAATATTTGAGATCTTATCATAAGCCCTTAATACCGTATAATGGCTGGCCCTTAAAAGGCGCTCGGTACGAAGTTGGTTGCGTTTAACTAGCCTTATAACTTGATAAGGAATCCGTTAGTGCAGCCCCGCAAGCCCAGAACTTGCCAGAAATGAGATTGCCACTAGAAGATTTGGGGTGTGAACACAGAAAACAGAAAACACTCTCCCAATCCAGGGCTGTGCAGGCATTAGTCACCAGATGTCTCATTGCCATGACGAGGCAGAATTCTCGAAGAGGATGTTTGTGGTCCTGTGATTTAGAGGCTGAAAGAATTTCAGAAGCTCTTTGTACAGCCGTGTATGAGGTACTCCCACTGGAGGTTTGCTGTCATCTGAGGCACAAATATCCCGCGATGAACAAGCCCAAGGGACCCGGAAGGAGACTATAAAACTATGGAAGCAACATTGCTGTTAAATATTACAGGGATCCTTCCTGGCATTTAGCTGAAGGAAACAACTCCTGTCTTTGAATCGCCTGGGTCATTGGCCCGTGAGTTTTAAGTTACTGTGACTCCCTAATTTTTTTTTAAGAGTCATTCATTTGATGCACCAGTACATTTCTGTATTTAACTGAAATAAATTGAGGGAAGGCAGTGTGTTGGAAAGAACACTGACTTCCTTGAGAAGGTGAGGTGTTTGAGATCCGGCCCTGACATTTAATTTGGCCGGACTTTACCTTCTCTCAGCCTCTACCTTACCTACCTCACAAGATTGTTGTGAGGCTCTAATGCGCACACATGCACACACACACAAGCACTTTGTTGTTATATTATAAAGTAATAATATCTCTAAAGTTCAGTGTTGCAAATGTCTTCCCTCCAAGGAACTCTGGCTAATATTTCCCAGGTGTCCCATTTTCTCTCATGATAACAGACTTCTTTCTCTACCTGTTGAAAACCTAAGGCCCGAAAATGCTAAGCAACTCCTCATGGGTCACCTAGGCGACACAGAGCCAGGATCTGGCTGCGAGTCTCTTCTTTAACAACATAGAACAGACCAGCTCTGACATTTGTTAGAGTGTCTCTGAGACATTACGTGTAGGACTGGCCGCCCCATGTTATCTGTATCAAACTGTTTTGAATTTGGAAACAATGGAAGGATGTAGCCTAAGTTCCAGGGAGCTTTACAGGACCCTGTGCTGGAGGTCCTTGATCGTCATGGAGTGAGAGTGGAAAGGCAAGGACAGGCACACGTGGCTTGGGGCGGGGAGGGGTTGGTGGTTCACGCTCTAAGGGAAGAGCGGTGAGCCAAAGGTAGTCTTCTGAGGCTCCCTATGACAATACGGACTAAATTATTACATGAGCCTTGGGACACGAGTTCATTCCCTTCCGTTATATAGAATGCTGCCTGAGTGCTGTCACTCGGGGCTAGGACAGCTGATAACAGAAGCTCTTTCTTTGAAAGAGTAATTAGATAATCGACCAGAAATAAAACCTCCGGCGAATCCAGTGCAGCGGTTCTCAAAATGTGAGCCCAGACCCGTAGCGTTACTGTCACCTGGGAACTTGCTAGAAATGCACATTCTAAGCTCCCACCCCAGACCTGCTGAATCAGAAACTCTAGGGCTGGGGCTCAGCAATATTGTTTTCATAAGCCCTCCAGGCGATGGTGATGCATGCTCGGGTTTGAGAACCTCCTTTAAAAAGTGTCTCTTCTATTAAACACAGCCACAATACTGGAAAAAAAAAATTAACAGTGATTCACAGTATCGTCAAATATTTCAGTCAACATTCACATGTCCCTAACTATCTTATGTTGTTTTGCGTTTTTTATTGTTTTGTTGTTGTTGCTGCTGTTGTTTGTTTGAATCAAAATCCAAATAAGGTCTCCATAGCGATTGAGGTGGTATTTTCCTTACAAGCCTTGATCCGAAGTTCTCCCCTTTCTTCCTCCCTCTCTCTGTTCTTGTAACTTCCTTGTTGAACAAACCTGGTAGTCCCGTGGTGCCTCCCACATCTCTGCGTTTTTGCTGATTCCATCCTCTGGGCCCTTTAACGCGCTCCTCCAGCCTCCTAATATTGGCATTCGGATCTGTAAACATGATAAGATTCAGATTTGCGGGGGGGGGGGGGGGGGGGGGGGGGGGCGGGGGGGGCAGGCAGGAATACTCCAGAGTGATCTCGTGTCT
Source organism: Lynx canadensis (assembly GCF_007474595.2). Lineage (NCBI taxonomy): Eukaryota > Metazoa > Chordata > Mammalia > Carnivora > Felidae > Lynx > Lynx canadensis. The sequence goes on from NC_044308.2 coordinate 4,722,996, forward strand.
TCTACCAGGAGGTACATAGTGCTGTTTTGTCTCAGATATTAGCAGCCATCAACACGCCCTTGATTCATTTGGGTTTGCCAAATGGCGAGGCTTTATTTATATCACTTATACCTTCGTTTATTAGCGGGAATGCTTCTATCAACAGAACTCCCTCTTCTCAACTCTCTGGTTTCCCTGAGGTACAGTTTGTATAGGAACAGCACACCCACTGTTTTATTAGAATTCCTTCACTCTTTAAATATCGCTACCTGCATATCAGCCTCCGTGCCCTAGATTTCGAAGCTCCTTCCGTGAGAGGCTGTTTCTGACAGGACATTTATACACGCATAAATCTCGCTTTTCCAGTGGACTCCTTTGGTTTTTTTCCAGCCTTCTTCCCCGCCAGTTTGTCTGGTTCCCCGTGAAACAGTGCGCTAAAGAGTTCAGTAAATACTTGAATGATTCCTTAGGGACGGACTGTGACTTGCCAATTCATACTTCCCCTCACTATCCTGGCCTGAAGCAGGAGAGGCAGCTGCGTCCCTATTAGCAGGGAATGATTTTACATCCCTTTTATGGTACTATGAGAGTATAGCATCTTCGCTCATTTTATCTGCCATTTTATCACTCGTTGTATCTATCTACCCAAGTATTATCCTGAATCCAATACGATCCGTTGTTAAACAACAGTAATAATTTGTAAAATTGAGATGGGAAGGCAAGGGAAAGCCTGGCTGGCGGAGGTAAGGGGTAATTTATGTGAAGTCCAGGGGTACATCCCTCCAGGGTCCAGGGTAGGCTGTAGTATGAGGTATCCAGAGGTGAGCAACATACCCCTCAGAAGTGACATCCCGAGAATTTTGCGCTGTTTATGGAAGGTGTCTTGGAAGGGTAATCCCACAAGAGGGAGCCAATTAGGGACTCGGACGCAAAAGCTTCATTATTAAACACAAGCAGCATAACCCTGAACCCCGCCAGAACTGCGATGCGCACACATTGTCTGCAAGTGACACGTAGGGGGCACGATGTAGAGGCGGCACAGCACCAGGGGGCACAAGACCCAGTTTCTGGTTTGGGTGCAGTTACCAGCCGACGGTCCTTGGACAGGTCAGCTGATCACCATCGGCTTCAGTCCATCCGTTCAAGCAGAGAAAGATCCTTCCGGCTGCTGCACTTTGCACACCTGGGGCTCTTGGAGTGCCCAGCACCGTCCGCCGCGGGGCGCGGGCTCTTCTGCGAGTGCTCCTTCGTGCTCTGGGAGGAGGAGAGCGAGGGGCCCATGGCCTGGGTCTTTCTCCATCTCCCACGCCTCAGCCCCGCCCCGGGCTGGCTGGCTCGGTCGGTGGAACTTGCAACTGTTACTGGTGAGTTCCAGCCCCAAGTGGGGCTGCGCAGAGCGCATCCAGAAAAACAACAAGCAACCCCCCCCCCATTGCCGCCAGTAGTTAGCACATTACCCCCAAACCAAAGAGCTCTGCAGGCTCCAGCCTCTCCTATCTCTACTTCCTCCCAACCACTGGCTTGTCACATATTAAGTCTTTTTCTAGTACGTTGTTTCTGATGATGTGTATCTACAAATGTGTCTGTCCAGTAAGATGTGAGCTCTTGAGGGGCAACGTGTGACTTGCTTTGTGGCTCTGCCCCCCCCCCCCCAACCAGAGCCATGAACAGGAAGACTCAAATACTATTGGTGAGAGTTGAGGTAAGTGACCTTCCATATTTTCCCTTCGTTTCTACCCTATTATTACTGGGCCATTAGCTTCTTGCACACACTCCATACCTCCTCCCTCCATCACTTCAAAATGCACATCCTTACCGACCTGTGCCAATTTTACTTCTCCCGATTCCTTTCAACCCTACGTCAGACCTCCATCTCTCCTGCCACCTCTCAGCTCCAAACGACCACCACTCTCTTTTCTGAATTCCTGCCCTAGGCTCCTACTGATCTCCCTGATTTTGTTTTTGCTCTAATTCCTTCTCACAGAAACCAAAGTGATTGTTTAAAATCCTAAACCAGGGGTGCCTGGGTGGTTCAGTTGGTTAAAGCATCTGACTCTTGATTTTGGCTCAGGTCACGATCCCCCAGTTCGTGGGTTTGAGCCCCATGTTGGGCTCTGTGCTGACAGCGCAGAGCCTGCTTGGGATTCTCTGTCGCCCTCTCTCTGCCCCTCTCCTGCTTGCTCTCTCTCTCTCTCAAAATAAAAAAAACTTAAAAAATAAAATAAAATCCTAAATCTAATCACATCACCTATCTGCTTAAATAAAGCCCACAGCTTCCCATTGCTTTTAGTATAAAGACCCAAATCTTTAACCAGACCTACAAGCCCCTCCTTGGTCTGACACCCCCAGCCTCTTCTGATATCACCTTCCTTCTCACCCACTGTGCTTTCACCTGCCCACGTTCCCTCCATTCCTTGATCACAACAAGGTTGTGTACATCTTAGAGTCTTGGTCCTAACTGATCCCTCTGCCTAGAATGTTCCTCACCCAAATCTTTGCTTAGATTCCTATTTGCCAACCAGCTTTCAGCCTGAAACTCACCTTCTTGCAGAGACTTTCCCTGACTGTCCCTATCTAGTCAGTCTTCCTCTCCCAGTACCCACTATCCCATTGCCCTCTCTCATTTTCATCAAAGTCCTTACACCTGTCTGATATCTTCTCATTTATTGTTCTGGTAAAACTCCATATTAGGAGGGAGCCACTTCTCTTGTTTCCCCGTCTATTGCCTGCACCTAAAAGAGTGCCTGACATGTGGTAGGCGGTCAATAAATGCTCACTGGATGGATGGATGGATGGATGCACACTCACAGGCAGGGATCTCACTGTGTTGGAAAAGTAACAGCACGAGACGAAGGTGGACAGAGAAGGTAAGTGCAGGTCACACCGAGAAAGCTCTTAGTTGCCAAATTGAAGATTTCAGATGTTATTCTCTGGAGAAGGGAGTGCCGCTAATGGTCTGGTAGAGGCCAAGCAAGATCAGCAGCTGAGGAAGTTTGGTCTGACAGCTATCTGTAATTTACATTACCGAGAGAGAAACTAAAGGCATTGCCGGAATCTATGATATAAAGTGTTTATAGCACAATGCCCAGCCCACACCAAGTCATGGTAGGTGGTTATCATCATGACTGAGCACCATGGCAGGCGCTGGGAGACACCAAAACAATAAAGCAAGATCATTAAATCTTCTTCCTACCTCAAAATGAACTCTCCTAGACCCTATTATATTTCTTTCTTCTTCATCATCTTCTTCCTCTTTTTTTTTTTTTTTTTTTTTTTTTTATCAAACTTCTACTCACATGTAGTTATTTTCAGGCTCTTTTAATAGGACTTCCCAGCCCCAGCATGCCTTTGGCTTAGATTCCTCTTTCTCCCTTATTTGCTCTATTTTGTTGGTGCCAAGTTACATAGCCACTGCCTCTACCCTGCTTTTTCTCTGTTTAAATTTGTATAAGCACCATGAGCTTTCTTTAAAATTTTCCAGAAATACAGAAGTACCCAAAATAATAAGTAAATAAGTAAATAAATAAATAAAACAGGAGGGGCGCCCGGCTGGCTCAGTCGGAAGAGCGCGCAACTCTTGTTCTCATGGGTGTGAGCCCCACATTTGGTGTAGAGGTTATTAAAAATAAATAAACCTAAAAAAATAAAATTACTGGTCCCTGAGCATTAAAAAAAAAAAAAGGAAATCCCTTGTCTCTTCCTCATTCCCTCCCCCAATTTCACCGCCCAGATTTCAACTCTGTAATAGCCCCACATGCCACATCCTGTTTCTAGCTCTCTTCTCCAACCCTACTGCCATCATCTGAACAAACAGGACGGTTTTCCATCTGGTCTCTTTAACTTTTCCCTTCACTTCAGCTCAGGAAACATTTACTGAGGGCTTACCACACACCAAAGCCTACACCAGACCCTGGAGGTATAAAGACAAGACTGTGAAAGAGGTCCATGTTGAAGAGCTCTTGAACTTCAGGAAGTTACTCTTTCTGACCCTTATCTCCTTATCTGCAGAATGAGGATAATCCCAGTGCCTTCTTCATGGGGTTGAGTGCTGATCAATGGGATGACACACAGAAAACTGTCTATACAGTATCTGCTTTCGTCTGCCCCATAAATGTCAATGACAACAACGATAAGGATGATAATCTTTGCCTTGGAGGAGTTTATCATTTAATGGGGAGACTTGAAAATAAGAATTTTCTAGGGGCACCTGGCTGCCTCAGTGGGAAGAACGTGCAACTCTTGATCTTGGGGTTGTGAGTTTAAGCCCCATGTTGGGTGTAGCAATTACAAAAAAAAAAAAAAAAAGGAAATTAAAAGGTAGGAGTAGAGAGCTGAGCGACTGAAGTATAGGAGCTTGGACTCATCCTCTAAGAATACATTTCAAAGCATGAGCCAAGGGCACCTGGGTGGCTCAGTTGGTTAAGGGTCTGACTTCGGCTCAGGTCATAATCTCATGGTCTGTGAGTTCAAGCCCCACGTCGGGCTCTGTGCTGACAGCTCAGAGCCTGGAGCCTGCTTCAGGTTCTGTGTCTCCCTCTCTCTCTGCCTCTCTGTCACTTGCACTCTGTCTCTCTCAAAAATAAACATTAAAAAGAATTTTTTTAAATAAAACAAAAAGCATGAGCCAAGGCTCACTTGCATTCGTAACACTGGGGGTGCTTGTTCAAAATACAGATTTAGTGGTCCCACCTCTGACCAACGTGGTAAATTCACACTGTGGAATACTGTACATCAGAGAAAGTGAACAAACTACAGTTACATGCATCAACACAATGAGCCTCAAAAACTCACTAGTGAACACAAAAATAGGACAAAAATACACATAGAAGAGTCGAAAAGCCATAAAGATGAACACAGGAAATATTAAACAATATATTGCTTGAGCAGTAGGGATGAACATAAAGTTATAATGAACAGCAAAAGGTTTATGAATACAAAATCCAGGGTAGAGGTTAACTGGAATGGAAAGAAGAATGTTATATTTCTATTTCTTTTTTTTTTTTAAGTTTTTTCAATGTTTATTTATTTTTGAGAGAGAGAGAGACAGAGCATGAGTGGGGGGAGGGGCAGAGAGAGGAGACACAGAATCTGAAACAGGCTCCAGGCTCGGAGCCGGCAGCACACAATTTGATGCGGGGTGGAACTCACGAACTGAGAGATCATGACCTGAGCCGAAGTCGGACACTTAACAGACAGCCACCTAGGTGCCCCTAAGTTTCTATTTCTTAAGCTGGGTACCGAGCACACAGATTTTCTTTTTATCATAATTCCTCAAATTAATTTGCATCGCTTACATACTTTTTATTTATATTTCACAAGGGGAGAAAAAAAAAGAAACAGGAAAACAGAACAGTTTTCCAGAGACTGACCTTTTCCACCTAAATCTCATAAAGTTAAGTTATAGTATGAGGGGCAAAAAATAAAAATTAAAAAAGGGCATTCCAAGCACCAAAGGCTAAATAGACACTAGGCCGATCCCCACCATTCTTTCCCAATCACACCCTCGTAATTTCCCATGTTTCTTTCAGCTAAAAAAAACCCACAATAATCCCTATATGTATAAATTAGTGAAAATAAATGTCCAGAAGTTCCTAGGCCCACCTTCTATAAACAGCCAAATGTGTACCCCTGTCTAAATGAAGATACCCTGCTACATTGGTAGTGCTCTTCCGAACAACTTTTTTCCCCCAGAAAAAAATGTTCCCACCTCTTAGATTATTTCCACAGGGTGTGAATATTTTTACAGCTCTGATTAATCGCCTCCAAATAATTTTCTGAGCAAATTGTACCAATTTACAATGCTATCAGCAATAAATGACTCACAGTTTTACTACACCCTTATCCTTGAGAAACATTTGGCTAATTTAATAGACATGATTCTCACATATTGTTTTCATTTGCATGCATGTCTTTGATTGCTAGTGAAGTTATGCCTGTGTTTCACATGTTAACTTCTTTCTTGTATTTCTTCTGTTGTCTGTCATTTGTATACTTGGGGTATGGGATCAGAATCAAAAACTTGACTACTGAAGGGGTACCAGCCTGGCTCAGTTGGTAAAGTATGAGCCTCTTAATCTTGGGTGGTGAGTTTGAGCCTCATGTTGAAGGCAGGGTTTTCTTAAAAACAAAACAAAACAAAACAAAACAAAAACTTGACTATGTGAATTTGAGAAAGTCACTTTTTTGTTTTAAGTTCATTTATTTATTTTGAGAGAGCGGGAGAGAGACAGAGCCTGTGAGTAGAGGAGGGGCAGAGAGAGGGGGAGAGTGGGCTCGATCTCACACGTCACTGATTTTTTTTTCCTGTCTTCTTCCCTCCCTCTCTCTACTATACTATTTTTTTTCCACTTGATATGTTATACATGTTCATTTTAGAAATATCAGAAAATACAATTAAGCAAACAAAACAGGTAAAATCACCCATTATTCCGCCTTCTAGAGATCAATACCATTTAATACATATCTTTTTAAACCTTGCTCTAACAAAAGTAATCACAAATGTATCACCGAACCTTTCTGAGCCTGTTTCCTCTTCCGTAAAAAAGGAATGAATACTTGCCTCTCAAGTTGATGATTACATGAGCTGGTGTACGTGAAAATGATTGATAAAGTTCAGGATGTTATATAAATTCAAGTTGCTGCTATTAGGACATTAAATACTCTTTACTCTGCTAAGCAGAACAAAGTAGACACTTCGTTCCCTGAACGCAGCCCGCCCGGCCAGCACGGTTTTTTCTCTCCCTAGAATAACTTCCTGATGCAAGTATTCACTCTATTTTTCAAAAAGTTCAATATGTAAGATCTAGAAAAAATATAAAGGGTGGTGCAAAGAACAACAATGTACTTACCACACAGATTAATAAATAAAATTTTAGGGGTGCCTGGGTGGCTCAGTTGGTTAAGCATCCGACTTCGGTTCAGGTCATGATCTCAAGGTTGGTGGGTTTGAGCCCCAAGTCAGGCTCTGTGCTGACAGCTCGGAGCCTGGAGCCTGCTTCGGATTATGTGTCTTCCTCTCTATCTGCCCCTCCCCCGCTTGTGCTGAAATAAAAACGTTAAAAATTAAAAAAAAAAAAAAAAGAAAGAAGGAAAGAAGAAAAAAGGAAAGAAGAAAGAAAGAAGGAAAGAAAGAAAGAAGAAAGAAAGAAAGAAGAAAGAAAGAAAGAAAGAAAGAAAGAAAGAAAGAAAGAAAAAAGAAAATTTTACCCATACACATACACATAACGGTTTCTGTGAACATCTCCTCAATTACAGTCTCTCCTTCCCTGAACCTCATTCCACTCTTGTGAATTTGGTATTTCTTATTCTGTGATATTGTGATTTATAATAAGAAATATTTAGTCTTCATCCCCATTTCAGGCACAGAGCTTCCAAAACTCTTGAATTTCCTAAGCAAGCTTGAAGAGTGATAAATGTGTCTTTTCTAATGTTAACGAATGACCTTTGGAAAGCAAGTCCCTTTGGGGGCTGGTTGCCAATGGAGCCAACCACGTGGTCAGAGAGTTGGAATTTTCAGTCCCACCCCCCTGAGCTCTGGGGAGGGAGAGGTGCTTGAGTTGAAGCCATAGGTGACTACCAACAATTTAATCAACTGTGCCCACATAATGAAGCCTCCATAAAAAATTAAAAAAAAAAAAAAAGGTGGGGTTTGGAGAACTTCTGGGTTGGTAAATGCAGGGAGAGGGCAGGAAGAGGGCACGGAAGCTCCACGCCCCCTCCCCAAGCCTTTCCCTCTTGCATCTGTTCCGTCTGGCTGTTCCTAAGTTATACCTTTTTATAATAAACCATTAATCTACCAAGCAAAATGTTTGAGCAAGCCACTCTAGCAAATTGACTGAATTTGCTAGAGGAGATCCCAGGAGGTCCTAGCTGATTTATAGCTAGTCGTTCAGAGAGGCACAGGTAAACAACCTAGGCTTACTGGTCTAAAGTGGGGATGGGGTGGGCAGTCTTGTAGATCTGAGTCCTTGACCTTGTGGAATCTGATGTTGTCTCCAGGTAGATAGTGTCAGAATTGAGTTGAATTCTCAGGCGTCCTGCTGGAGTCCAGAGAATTGTTTGATGGTGTAAGAATGCCATATGCATATATATATATATATATATATATACACATATATACATATACATACATACATATATGCATATATATATTTACATAGATTTTTTAGCTTTTTTTTTTTTTTTTTGCTTATTTATTTATTCTTGAGAGATAGAAATCATGCAAGTGGGGTAGGGGTAGAGACAGAGAGACAGAATCCCAAGTAGGCTCCACACTGTCAGTGCAGAGCCTAATGCAGGGCTCGAACTCACGAACCATGAGATCATGACCTGAGCCAAAGTCAGACACTCAACTGATTGAGCCACCCAGGGGTAAAATCATATTTACATTGGTTAAAAAAAATTTTTTTTTATTAAGTAAACTCTACACCCAACATGAGACTCAAACTCATGACCCTGAGATCAAGAGTCACATGTTCTCCCGACTGAGCCAGCCAGGCACCTCTACATAGAGATACTGATATAAACCCCTAAGCAACATATAAACTTGTTTAAACTGGTTTGTATAAACCAATGTGTAAACTCAGTTTGCATACATTTGCTTAAGTTGTATATGAATGGCTATCCCCCCAGGTAAGTATTCTGTACTTTCTCCTTCTTCAATATTGTATTTGTGAGATTCATCCACATTGGTACATGTACTTCATTCATTTCCCTGATGAGCATTTTGGTATGTCTCCTTGTGTACATATATAAGAATTCCAGAGAAATATATATATATATATATATATACACCTAGAAGTGGAATTCTGAGGTCATATGGTAAGCGCACATAACATCTTTAAATAGATATTGCCAAATTACCATATTCTCCAAAGTGGTTGTACTAATTTCCATTCTCACCAATAATGTATAAAAATTTCTTTCACCATTCTTCCTTGTCAACCCTTAGTTTTGTCAGAAATTAAAATTTTTCTGGTCTGATGGGTATGAAAAAACATCTCATTGTGTGTGTCTGTGTGTGTGTGAGAGAGAAAGTGCAGGAGTGGCGGAGAGGGGCAGAGAGAGAAAGAGAGAGAGAGAGAGAGAGAATCTCAAGCAGGCTTCATGCTCAGCACAGAGCCCAATGCAGGGCTTGATTCCATGACCTTGGGATCATGACCTGAGCCAAAATAAAGAGTCAGATGCTCAACCGACTGAGCCACCCAGGCACCTTGACATCTCATTGTAGTTTTAACATGCATCTCCCTAATTAGTAGGGAAGTTGAACAGCTTTTACAAGTTTTTGAGTATTGGGGTGCCTGGGTGACTCAGTCAGTAGAGCATGTGAGTCTTGATCTTGGGTTTATGAGTACAAGCCCCACATCGGGCATAGAGCTTACTTAAAAATTGAAAAGAAAAAAAACCCATAAAACAAGTTTATTGATTGTTCATGTTTCCTCTTTAGTGAATTCTATGTTCATAAATTCTATGTTCATAAATTCTATGTTCATAAATTTAGGGCCCCTTTGAAGCACTCCCTTTCTGTGAAATATTTCCAGATCTTCTCCATCTGGTGGACAGGATCTCCTTTCGATCTCTCTAACCCTTTGTACATCTTGGGTTTCACTTACTTTATTTCATCGTGTGTACTTTTCTAAAGGACAGAGACTACCTTTAACTCAACTTTATGTCCTTGTTAGTACCTAGTGCAAAGTAAACATTTCATGAATCTTTGTTGAACCAAATCATACTCCTCCCCTGCTTATAAAGTCTTAAATAATTCCCTATTGTCTACAGGAGAGCACTGGATCTCCTTATTGTAGAACTGAAGACCCTTACGTGAGCTCTGGCGTTGACTCTCCTTTCTTGTCTCTTCTGGTATGACCCTGCCTTTTGCCCCAGATACTGGAGTCTTCATCCACAATGAGTTCCCTGTCTACAGATGTTCAGCTTCTCTCCCTGCAGCCAGGATGACATATGGATCCCACCTGTTTTAGCCACCCATCAGATTATCTAAAACACAATCTGGGAATTCTGAAGCCAGAAGCTTGCTTTTACTCCTGAGCATGGCTCTTGCTCTGAATCTATCATTTGTGTACTGAGTACATACATCTCTTTATCTAGGTGACTTGGATTCAACTGATGGAAACCCAAAACACTTAACTTCAGCATCTAAGCCTTGAATTAGCCCCAGCACAGCCTGTCCTACCTCTTCAGAGTCCGAGGTGTATCACAAATAGAATATATGAATACATGCCCATCCCCACATTGTATCTCTCCACCTTATTCAATTTAATTCACTAAACACTCATTACACACCTGTTATATCCAGACCCAGCCCAAGGTGCTGGGGATACAGCATAAACATGACAATTCTCTCAAGAAGCATATGGAAGAATGCCTGGATGGCTGAGTTTGTAGAGCCTGAGACTCTTGATCTTGGGGTCGTGAGCCCTGCCATTGTGTATAAAGTTTAATTAAAATAAATAAGATCTTTTAAAAAGTTAAAAAAAGAAAAGAAACACATAGAATAGTTGGGGGAAACAGACCTACAGACACATCGTTTTCAATGCAAAGAAGAATATGAGTGGCACCTGGGTGGCTCAGCTGGTTGAGCATCCGACTCTTGATTTCAGGTCAGGTCATGATCCCAGTGTTGTGGGCTCTGAGCTGAGCCTGGAGCCTGCTTAAGGTTCTCTCTCTCTTCCTCTGCCCCTCTCCCCTGCTTGGGCTCTCTCTCTTTCTCTAAAGAAGGAGGAGAAGGAGGAGGAAGGAGGAGGAGGGGAAGAAGAAGAAGAAGAAGAAGAAGAAGAAGAGAAGAAGAATCTGAAACCAGAGATGGGCTATACTCCTGAGCATCAAGGAAGGCTCCATGAAGGAAGTAAGTGTCACTTAGGGCAGTTGGTATATAAACGAGTAGGTGAATACAAGGCCTGATCTTGAAATTTAAGCTTTGTTTGAGCTTCACATGCGAATTCTGCTACATAAGACACTCTGATACATGAGGGTGTTGCCAATGAGTCCACTGAACTGAACAACACGATTGGTACTTATGGTTCGGAGAACCCAGTTCTATACTGTGAGGAACAAGCTAGAACTTGGCCATTTTCTCACCAGGCTGGATGTGGGTCAGTTAATTAGTGTCTGAGGGAGGAACATGGCTACATGTGTCTGTGTCTCATTTTTTTCCGTGACAGTCTTTATCTATGTTTCAAGTCTCATGGTACTTTACATTGCTCTATTCTAGCAATATAAGTGGTGGTAGAAATGTTGCCAGTTTGCCCATAATCTCACGAAAAGGCCTTGTAAGATTTTCTGTACTCTGCTTCTGGAGGGGCCCATAGCAAATCAGCATTCCTCCAAGAATGTGAGCATTCTGCCACCTGAATACCAAACTTGAATGGGGAGTGAAAAAGGGAGAGGTGATTTATAGCCCTTCTCACCCAAAATATCCACTCATTACCCAACCAACAACCCATGGTCTCTGAGGAAAGAGGAGGTCACAGCCTCTACAAAGATTGGGCATATTTCCAAAGAGGTTCCACTTGGACTTCTTGAAGCATCATGTTGGCTTCTGCTCTTGGGGAAGAGTGAGGCATCTAGGAGGTAAGTGGGGCACATATGCACAAACACATGCCCATACACAATACATTTTTATAATTCCCTGGCTTTGTTTACAGTTTTTCCAACTTGTGCTTTAACTTTCCACTGGTTATTCCTTGGAAGACTTGCTTAAATAACTCCTCTTCTAGGAAACCTTCCAACATCTAGTAAAAATCAACTGCTCTCAGGGCTCTTGGCTGGCTCAGTTGATAAAGCATGTGACTTTTGACCTCGGGGTTCTGAGTTCAAGCCCCACATTGGGTGTAGAGCTTACTGTAAAAAAAAAAAAAAGGCAACTATTCTGTGCTTAGCACTCCTCAAATGACAATTTTTTCCCTCCTTCCTCTTTCCCTCCCTCTTTTTAAAGTAGGCTCCATCCCCAGCATGGGGCTTGACCTCACCACCCTGAGATCAAGACCTGAGCTGAAATCATGAGTCAAATGCTTAATCAACTGAGCCACCCAGGCACCCTCAAATGATTTCTTGATGTCCAAAAGCTCCACCAGAGTACTCTGTCATGGCAGTGCTCATGATGTTCTTGGTGGATGTGGCCTCACAAATCTTTCAACTCAGTTCTCTAGGTAGCTACTGCCACAGACAGGGGTTGGCACATCAGCAGACGAGTGTTCACATACATGGGCTTCGGGTCAAGTGCAGTTTGAATTCTGGGTATGTCACTAATTACAAGTGTAATCTTTGGAAAATAAGGTAAACTCTTTTTTTTTTTTTTTTTTTAGTTTATTTATTTATTTTGAGAGAGAGAGAGACAGAGCACATGAGAGGAGACAGAGAGAGAGAGGGAAAGGGAATCCTAAGCAGGTTCCGCACTGCCAGCATGGAGCCCGATGTGGGGTTCAAACCCCCGAACTGTGAGATCATGACCTGAGCAGAAGTCAAGAGGCGAACGCTTAACTGAGTCATCCAGGTGCCCCAAATTAGTTAACCTTTCTGAGTCTGTTTCCATATCCTTAAACTGTCTCGTAGGCCTGTTGCGATGATCCAAAAAGATGATTCATGTCAAACATTTAGAATTGGACCTGGATGGCACTATTACAAGTTCACTGTTGTACCTAGTGACCTACTGTCATCGTGTCGATGTTTAAAAGGCAGGCCACAAGAGAACCCTGCCCGTGCAGGCTTGTCTCATGATCCAGGCCTGTGAGGAGGGGGCTCCTGTTTCAATGACCTCTTTTCTCCATACTTTGATCTGGGTACCTTCTGAGCTCATGGTTCCTATGTCTCTTGGTAGGTCCTTATAGTTATCCTTTGTCTTTAGCCTTGAGACAGCAACAGTAATGTCTTGCGGCCTATTCTAACCCCAACCCGGAAACCAATGCCCCAACTCCATTCTGGGCTGACTTCCTGTCTTCCTCCCACAACGTCCGGGTCTCTCTTGTCAGTTGTCCCTCGGCCAGGACACAGATGTTCACGAATGTTTCTCAAAGGGTTTCCAGAGGGAATGAGGCACGTGCAAAAAGTGAACAAACAACTTCTCAGTGAGATGCTGTTTGTAACTGGGAGGTGGAGTGAATGGTAATTTGCCAGAGATTTTAGAATCAGAAAGACCTAGACCACTGGATTCCTAACTCTGAATCTTACAACGTTGAGCAAAATAGCTAACCTATTTGTAGCTGCTTCCTCATTTATAATATGAAGATAATAATATCTTTCTCATAGAATTATTATGAAGATTATATAAGAATATATACACACACACACACACACACACACACACACACGGCCTAGAACATTCTGGAACATAGTAAGTTGGTAAGTGGCCGCAATTATAAACAGGTACTTAAAACATTTTGCTCCTGGGGCACCTGGGTGGCTCAGTCGGTTAAGCATCCAACTTCCGCTCAGGTCATGATCTCACAGTATGTGGGTTCAAGTCCCGTGTCATGCTCTGTGCTGACAGCTCAGAGTCTGGTGCCTAATTTGGATTCTGTGTCTCCCTCTCTCTCTGCCCCTCCCCAACTTGTGCTTTTTTATCTCTCTCAAAATAAATAAACTTAAAAAAATTAAACAAAACACAAAGACCCGCTTGATGCTATACTGCAATTTGCTGCATATGATTCCTTTTGCATTTCTACCCTTAGTTTACCCAAGTTGTTTAGGCTATAAGAAGACAAAGAAATCAGGTCAGAGATCAGATTGAATACCCATTTATTATTGGATACATCTGCGCAAAAGGCTCATTGAATATATGGAGTCAGTCCTGTTGGAGAGGAATAGGGTGCCCAGCTAGCTCACGGTCCATTTTATGCAAGATTTTGTCATCAGCATATTTAGTAAGACCACCTCATTCCCCTCCACATACACCCAATGTCTTTGGGCATATGCGTTAGTTTTCTATTTGTTTTTTTCTTTAATCTTTATTCTTTTTTTTTTTAATGCTTATTTATTTATGAGAGAGAGAGAGAGAGAGAGAGAGCAGGGGAGGGACAGAGAGAAAGGGAGACACAGAATCCAAAGCAGGCTCCAGGCTCTGAGCTGTCAACACAGAGCCTGACATGGAGCTTGAACTTGTGAACAGTGAGATCATGACCTGAGCAGAAGTCAGATGTTTAACTGACTAAGCCACCCAGATGCCCTATAATGTTTATTTATTCTTAAGAGAGTGCAAGCATGTGAGGGGCAGAGAGAAGGGGAGACAGAGAGAGAGAGAGGGACAGAGGATCCGAAGTGAGCTCTGTGCTGACAGCAGAGAGTCCGATGTGGGGTTTGAACTCATGAACTGCAAGATCATGACTTGAGAGCCAAAGTCAGACACTTAACCGCCTGAGCCACCCAGGCACCCTGTGACACGTGACCTTTAAAAGTGTTGAGGAGCTGGAGCCTCAGATTTCCAGCCTCTTTCAGAAGATGCTGGTATCTAAAACCCTGTGAGCTCTCATACAACATAAGGGACCAAAGCAGTTAAAAGTGTTCCTGTCTGTCCCTGGGAATCCATCAATAAATGAATAAAAAGCAAATCTTAAAATTCCCACAGTAAAGATGTCACGTTTGTTAACTATTCATGCTGAGTTTAGTTACCCAAATGTCTGTCTCTGAGGAGTTAATGGTCTGTTTGGGAAGATGGATAAGTAAATAACTAATTGTAATTCCATGAACTAAGTGCTATAATGGACTCATATAGGGTTGCAGACTTCCTGGAATCAAAGACACCTTTGCTTGTGGGATTGCATCACCAAATTCCAACAGCCTTTTGGGACATTTAGAATATCCTAGGGGCGCCTAGGGGCGTTGGTAGAGCATGTGACTCTTGATCTGGGGGTCATGATTTTTGAGCCCCACCTTGGGGGTAGAGTTTATATCATCATCATCAGACTATCCTATCAAATGTGTGTTTTAAAAAACTTGATCCACAACAGCATACATTTATCCCTGGAATTACTTAGCCTCTTCTCTAAACCAAAGTTGGAGCCAAGCTTTTTGTGAAGAGTCTAACTTTATTTGGATCCATTTAACTATTCTGAAAGAGTGGATCTGTCATTGATTCTGGCGCTGACAGTTCTTTGATCTTTTCTGATAAATTAATTAAGATTGCACATCTGCAAACAATGATAATTATGTTACTTTCTCATCTACTTCTTATACTGGTAGCTGGCTAGTTTTTTGTTGTTGTTTTGTTTTGTTTTTTATTATTTTTTTAAATGTTTAGTTATTTTTGAGAGAGACAGCATGGGCTGGGGGAGAGAGAGAGAGAGAGAGAGAGAGAGAGACTGAGAATCCAAAGTGGGCTGTGTACTGTCACTGCAAAGCCCAGTGTGGGGCTCAAACTCACGAAGTGCGGGATCATGGCCTGAGCCGAAGTCAGTCACTTAACCGTCGGAGCCACCCAGGTGTCCCTGTGTTTTGGTTTTTTAAATGACTGATTGTAAGTCCTATCCTGATTTCAGAAGTATTAAAAAGTGAAAAACTTGGGAGTTCTTTGTGAAGACGTGTTGTTTCTAGAGTCCTTCTGGGAAATGAATGAGGAAGTGATTAATTTTGCCTGGGGGGAGGAGGTGACATGTAAGTTAGGTCTGGGAAGTTGAGTAGCAGTTTCCCAGGCAGATAAGGGGGTTAAAGGTATTCCAGGTCAAGAGAAACTTCTATTATGGTGCTTATCTGAATCTGTCCTGTTAATATTACTCCATTCCCAGGAGTCTATAAATTCCTTGAGCTTATGAACCAATTTTATCTCCCAAAATGGCCATTTGGCTAATTATTTTGTAATTTATTATTTTTTTAAATTTGAATTCAAGTTAGTTAACATACCACGTAGTATTGGTTTCAGGAGTAGAACCCGGTGATTCATCACTTACATACAACACGCAGTGCTCATCCCAACAGGTGCCCTCCTTAGTGCCCATCAGCCACCTGTCCTCAGTGCCCATCCCCCGTCCTCCTACCTGCCTCCACTGCAGCAACCCTCAATTTGTTCTCTGTATTTGAGTCTCTTATGGTTTGCCTCCCTCTCTGTTCTTATCTTAGTTTTCCTCCCCTTCCCCTACGTTCATCTGTTGTGTTTCTTAAATTCCATACAGGAGTGAAATCTATTTGTCTTTCTCTGCATGACTTATTTCACTCAGCATAATACACTCTGGTTCCATCCACGTTCTTGTAGATGGCAAGATTTCATTCGTTTTGATCGCCGAGCAGTATTCCATTTGCATATATACCACATCTTCTTTATCCACTTGTCAGCCGATGGACGTTTGGGCTCTTTCCATAAATTGGCTATTGTCAATAACGCTGCTATAAAATGGGGGTGCATGTGTCCCTTCAAATCAGCATTTTTGTATCCTTTGGGTAAATACCTAATAGTGTAATTCCTGGGTTGTAGGGTCGTTCTATTTTTAATTTTTTGAGGAACCTCCATCCTGTTTCCAGAGTGGCTGCACCAGTTTGCATTCCCACCAGAAGTGCACAAGGCTTCCCTTTCTCTGCATCCTCGCCAACATCTGTGGTAATTTAATTTTAATTCATTTATTTCATAGTTACTAACTTTATTCATATTTATTCTTACTGACAAAAGAGTAGTTTGAGTACCTCGTCGTAGAAAACTTGGTTAATAGAAAAAAAGCAAATAAACAAATTCCACAAAATCCATTGTAACTCCACTACCTGGAGAAACTACTGTTAATATATTGATGTGTATGCTTCAAGGCTCTTTTTTTCTATTCATATGCACATCTATATGTATTTATTTCTATACTTTAAAAAAATTTTTTTTAACGTTTATTTACTTTTTTTTTTTTTTAATTTTTTTTCAACGTTTATTTATTTTTGGGACAGAGAGAGACAGAGCATGAACGGGGGAGGGGCAGAGAGAGAGAGAGACACAGAATCGGAAACAGGCTCCAGGCTCCGAGCCGTCAGCCCAGAGCCCGACGCGGGGCTCGAACTCCCGGACCGCGAGATCGTGACCTGGCTGAAGTCGGACGCTTAACCGACTGCGCCACCCAGGCGCCCCAACGTTTATTTACTTTTGAGATAGAGAGCGACAGAGTGTGAGCGGGGGAGGGGCAGAGAGAGAGGGAGACAGAATCCGAAGGAGGCTCCAGGCTCTGAGCTGTCAGCACAGAGCCCGACGGGGGGCTCGAACCCACGGACCGTGAGATCGTGACCTGAGCCGAAGTCGGACGCTTAACCGACTGAGTCACCCAGGTGCCCCTATTTCTATACTTAAAAAAAATATATTTTAGGGGCACCTGGGTGGCGCAGTCGGTTAAGCGTCCGACTTCAGCCAGGTCACGATCTCGCGGTCCGTGAGTTCGAGCCCCGCGTTGGGCTCTGGGCTGATGGCTCGGAGCCTGGAGCCTGTTTCCGATTCTGTGTCTCCCTCTCTCTCTGCCCCTCCCCCGTTCATGCTCTGTCTCTCTCTGTCCCAAAAATAAATAAACGTTGAAAAAAAATTTAAAAAAATATTTTAATGTTTTATTTATCTTTGAGAGAGAGACAGAGTGTGAGCAGGGAGGGGCAGAGAGAGAGAGAGACACACAGAATCCGGAGTAGGTTCCAGGCTCTGAGCTGTCAGCACAGAGCCCAATGTGGGGCTTGAACTCACCGATGGTGAGATCATGACCTGAGCTGAAGGCAGACACTTAACCGAGCCACTCAGGTGCTCTTATTTCTATGCTTCTAAAGCAAAAATGGTATCATAATATATTTATTGGTTTGCAATTTGTTATTTTCATTTAGGCATCATATTAGAAATATTAGAAATACCCACCATCAGGGGCACCTGGGTGGCTCAGTCAGTCAAACATCAGACTCCATGTTGTTTCAGATCATGATCTCACTGTTCGTGAGATCAAGCTCTGTTATCAGGCTCTGTGCTGACAGTGCTGAACCTGCTTGGGGTAGTCTCTCTCTCTGTCCTCTGTCTCCGACCTTCCAAAGCATGTGGGCACGCACACTCTCTGTCTCCACAATACACAAACATTAAAAAAAAGAAGAAGAAGAAGAATTAAAAAAAATACGAGTCACCAAAAGATTGACAGCATTGCCTAGCCAGCCTCCCATTGAAGGAAACATTGCCCAGCTCTTAGTTTTCTATCCTTACTTGGCTGTATCTCCCGACCGCAGCTAAATGAACCAAAGGATTGGCATCTGATTGAAGGGCAGCCTACCTGTGGGCGATCAGAGGCATACCTGGGAGGTGGAAAGATGAGCTGGGCCAATCATGCCACTGGGTTATGGAATTGGGCAACTGAGACTATCCTCAAAGGAGCTGATGCTGTAAGGATGTCATGGCTTTGAATTAAGGCCATGGGAAGCCAAACAAATAGAAGTCATAGTTGTGAAGGAGCAGAAAAAACTAGAATGGAGGAGGCTGGTTGTCAAAAAGGGGGGGGGGGGGTAGGAGCAGACCTGTAGAGAAGCAGAGATGCTCAGAGGAACAGAGCCATGCCTTCAGCCTTCCACGAGTCCTGTTTTTCTCTTGCTGCAGTTCTAGTCTATATATATATTCCTGGTAGCCAGTCAAACGTGACCAGAACCACAGGTTATCGCTGTTAGGGGTGTCTAGCATTTCATTGTGTGGAGGTGCCATTGCTGATTTCAAAGCCTAATGATGGGCATTTAAGACATTTCCATAAGCGTATTTATTGCTAATTTTTGCACCTTAAAAGTATTTTCACTATGGGGCATCTGGCTGGCTGAGTCAGTCAGTAGAGCACATGACTCTTGATCTTGGGGTTGTGAGTACCAGTCCCATATTGGGGTAGAGTTTACTTAAAAAGAGCAGGAAAGAAAGAAAATAGTTTCATTTTGATAAATTTCAAGAGAGGAATTCCTTGGTTGAAGGGTAGCTGCCTAATGCCAATTTGGACTTCAGAAAGATTGTATCAACTTACAGCCCAAGCAGCTGTGTAGGAGAGTGGTTGCTTTGTCACTTTTTGCCAACAGTATCAATGAAAACAAATAAAATATTGCTACTCTGATAGGTGAGAAGTACTAAGTGGCCAAGGATGGTCTTCATGTGCATTTCCCTGAATCTCAGGTTTATTGACCAGGCATGGGGGCTTTGTCATTAGACTTGGGGTTTGAGTTCCAGCTCTGCCTCTTACTACGTAGCTTCAGTTGAATTACTTAGTTCTCCACTTCTCATCTGTAAATTAGAGATAATAATAGTTCTTTCCTTTCCTTTTCTTTCTTTCTTTCTTCCTTTTTTTTTTTTTTAAGTAAGTTCTACTCTACTAACTGAGCCAGCTGGCACCCCTAGGAGTTCTTACTTTGTAGAATTATCAGGAAGTTCAGAAAAGAAAATAAATACAAAACACTTAGTCTCGTAAACCCTCAGTAGCTTTCAGTTAGTATAATTATGAAGAATGGCTTAATTTGTGAACATCAGATAAAGCTATGTGAGATATCTGAAATTCAATGGGAGATTGATTTAAATACCTGTTAGAATTGCATGTTTCTAGGAATAAGAAAGGACTCACAGGGGGTGTCTTGTTGCCTCAGTGGGTAGAGCATGCAATTCTTGGTTTTTGGGGTCATGAATTCGAGCCCCACCTGGACCTAGAGCTTACTTAAAAAAAAATGCCTGAGCGTATTAGGTTCATAACCTTTATCATTGGAGATAAAACACATTTATGTATTTGGATTCCATCCATTCCAAAGGTCTTTAGAATTAAAATGAAAACATAGGTAAGTGTTTTAAAAGCCAAGACATAGAAAATAAAATCCAAAGGTAAACTGGATAGGACTTGCTGGTTTCTAAGGGTAGTCAGAGGAATAGATAACAAGTTTTCAAATCTATGACATAATATAGAAAACAGCTCAAAGTGACAGTTGGCACAATGAGAAAAATGGTTCTGAAAGTCTGAAGCTCCAGAAGTTATATCTAATGGAAATCTCTGATCAAAAGTAATCTTGGGGCTCCTGGGGTGGCTCAGTCGGTTGAGCGACCAACTCTTGATTTCGGCTCAGGTTGTGATCCTACGGGTGTGGGATCCGGCCCCTCGAGGGGCTCTGAGCTGGGTGGGGAGCCTGCTTGGGATTCTCTCTCTCTCTATCTCTCTCTCTCTGCCCCTCCCTTGCTCGCAGGCCTGGGTGGTGCACTCTTTCACTAAAATAAAATAAAATAGGGGTGCCTGGGTGACTCAGCAGGTTAAGTGTCCAACACTTGATTTTGGCTCAGGTCATGATCTAAGGTTTGTGAGTTCAAGCCCCGTGTCAGGCTCTGTGCTCACAGTGGAGTCTGCTTGGGATTATCTTTCTCTACCCCTCCTCTGCTCATTCTCTCTCTCTCTCTCTTTCTCTCTCTCTCTCAAAAATAAAATAAAATAAAATAACTTTAAAAAGTAATCTTAATTAACTAGGTTGGAAACTTTCTTAGCAGCTATGTACCTTTCAACTCAGAGAAGCTTTAAAATTAGTACAGAAAAGCTTAATGGGGTAAAAACTAGGGGACTAATATGTTGGGGTTAAGAAGAAATATGTGCAGGGGCACCTGGGTGTCTTGGTCGGTTGAGTGTCTGACTTCAGCTCAAATCATGATCTCACAGTTCGTGAGTTCAAGCCCTGCATCAGGTTCTGTGCTGACAGCTCAGAGCCTGGAGCCTGCTTCAGATACTGTCTCCCTTTCTCTCTGTCTCTCTCCATCTCACGCTCTTTCTCTCAAAAAAAGTAAACATTAAAGAAGAAATATGTGCATATTTCACATTTTATGCACTTGCAATGTTTAAGAAAATTTGGCTTATTAGAGTGACAGTCTTATATGTCTACTGGATTAGTTTTAGACTTAAGATTGTGAGTTGATATCTTACTAAGTTTGCACATGGAACTGGGCTATTTAAGAGAAATTTAGATTCATTTTTTGTAAGTTTGTTTAATTTATAAGAATTGCTAAGCCTTATGGGGCGCCTGGGTGGCGCAGTCGGTTGGGCGTCCGACTTCAGCCAGGTCACGATCTCGCGGTCCGTGAGTTCGAGCCCCGTGTCAGGCTCTGGGCTGATGGCTCAGAGCCTGGAGCCTGTTTCCGATTCTGTGTCTCCCTCTCTCTCTGCCCCTCCCCCGTTCATGCTCTGTCTCTCTCTGTCCCAAAAATAAATAAACGTTGAAAAAAAAAAAAAAAGAATTGCTAAGCCTTGAAAAGTTTCTAGGTTAGAAAACGGAAGAAATTAAATGGGAAACCAAATAAATTAAGTTTATAGACATAATTTTAAATGATTGGAGATGTTGAATTAACTAAGTTTGTAAATGGGACCAAAAAGTATTCAAAGTTTCTGAAAAGTGATTGGTAAAATATGCTAGGCTTAGAATAATAAAATTTGTAAGCTGAACTTGACAATTTTAGAAAGAACTAACTTTTGAATTTGTAATAATTAAACCTTTGCCTGTTTTTTTAATTTTTTATTTATTCTCTTAAGTTTATTTTGAAAGAGAGAGAGCGCATGAGTGGGGGTGGGGGGAGGAGAGAGAGAGAGGGAGAGAGAGGGAATCCCAAGCAGGCTTCTCGTTGTCAGAGCAGAGCCTGATGCTGGGCTCATCTCCCGAACCCATGAGATAATGACGCTAGCCAAAATCAAGAGTCCAGCGCTCAACCAACTGAGCCACCCAGGCACCACCCTTTGCTTGTTTTTTTTAATGGAAAGTGTTTTGTTCTAGGTTTTCAAGGTCCTCGCTTTAATATTTTGAAGGAAGAGCAAATAGATGAAAAAAAGGCTAGACCAAAAAGCCTGGAGTCAGGTTATGAAGGGGCTTATTCGGCATGCTAAGGAACTTGGACCATATCCTGAAGGGAATAATGAGAAAAATGTAAAAGGGAGGAATGCAAAGGCATTTGCACTTTAGGAAGAACACGCTGGTGACAGTGAGGAGTGAGTTGGCCAAAGAGAAAACAGAGATGGTGACAATCTAAACAGTATAATCACAATGGGGATAGAGACAAAAGTAAGACACTTCAGAACACTGGCTGGATGTGCGGTGTGAGGCAGGGAGGCTGGGGTGTCCTGATGGCCAACAGAGCACTTCTATTAACAAAGACTATCGTAGGAACAGAGTCAGTGTTCAACACGTTAAATTTCAAGTGTCTGCAGGATTCACAGGGGAATATGTCCATTACACAGCTGAAAATACTGAGTCGGGTCTTTTACAGAGCCTGGTCTGGAAATGTACATTTAAAGCTCTTCAGCAGTTGAAGGTGAGTAAGAATAAAAATACCCAGAAAGAGTGCGTAAAATGGGGGAAAAAAAAACCCAGAAGGAGTGGGCAAAAAACAGAAGAGGCTAAGAACAGAATTCCAATGAATACCAATATTTTAAGGGCAGGCCACAAGCTGCAAGGGGAAGAGGCATCCTAAAAAAGGGCAAAGAATCCCCTGAGAAAAGAGGAACTTAGGAAGAACAGAGGCAGGGGAAACTAAGAGAAGGAGGCTTGGACAGTCTCCTGTTTCAGCATCCACTTCTCAAGTACGCGGTGTGTGTGTGGGGGGGTGGGGGGTGTTAAGCAGTTCTAATCTGGTGACGAGGGGCGAATCTGGAGAGAAGACTGAGGCCAGGCTGCAGGGCTGTGCCTCCCTTATGGCAGTTTGGGTCCTGCTTCTGTTCCTCAAGAACACTGGGTCACTGCAAAGGACGCCTTCCTGGAGCGCTTTGGTGCAAAGGAGTTTAGCTCCACCGGCAGGGGAAAAGAGGAGGGGCCATGGTTTTTATTTCAAGCCTTTTTTTTTTTTTTTTAACTTTTATGTGCTTTTATTTAACGCTGAATTTAATCCCGGTCCATAAGCTTTTGTTTCTTCTGGAATATCTTTTTCTTCTGCGCAACCTCCTCTTCTAGTTGAGGAACAATATGCTCTGTTTCAGTTAGGCGGCGTTTTCTGTCCCCGAGGTGCGGTCGGGGCGGCGGCCGGCAGGGCAGGGCTCCAGGGCGGGGGCCGCCTTTCCCGCGGAGAGAGGAGGACCGCGAGCGCCGGGGACGGGTGGGCTCCGCCCCCTTCCTTCCGCCTCCAGAGGGTGTTACCGCCAGGGGCGGGGATTGGGCGGGGCTGAGCGGCTCGGGCTCCGCCCCCACCCCAGCTCCCTTCGGCGCGGCAGGGCGGGGCCGGAGGGGCGGGGTCGGATGGGGCGGGGCCGACGGGGCGGGGCGGGGCCTCAGGGAGCAAGGCAGCCCGCGCACTGTGCAGGAGCCGCAGCTGCCGTCGGCCGCGCCTTCAAGGTCTCACCGCTTCCTCAGCAGAGACCCGGGCTCGGCCGCCATGTCCGCCACGGACGATGTTGACGGACTGGGCGTGGTCCGGCCGCACTATGGCTGTGAGTGCGGGGCTCTGCGGCGCGGGGGCTTCGGGGCCGGGCTCGCTGCCTGCGAGGCGCCGTTTTCCCGGGGGGCTCGTGCGGGCGGGCGCGGCAGGGCGGCTGCGGGCCGCGCGGACCCGGAAGAGCCGGCCGGGCCGGGCGGCGGGCGGGAGGGGCGGCGAGGCGCGCGACCTGGGCTCGGAGGCGGCGGCGGCGGCGGCGGCGGGGACGCAGGCGGCCCTCTTCGCCTGAGCCCGGGCGCCGCGACGGGCCCCACCCAGAGCCTCCCGCCTCGCAGCGCCGCCGAGATTTGGGGGAGACGGCCTAGGGTGAGGTGGCAGGAGGCCGGGGCAGGGCGTGTCCCGGAGCGCTGGGCTCCGCTCGCGCTTCGCGGGAAGGCGCTGCCCCGGGTGCCGCCTGCGACGTGGACCGGGGGTCGGGACCTGCTGGGGGCCCCGGGCCAGCGGAGACGTGCGGCCCGGGGCGGGCCACTTCACCTTGCTCGGGCTTCGTTCCCTGGTCAGGCTTTCAAAAATTAAAACAGAGAGAGAGAAAAAAAAAAAAAAAAAGAAAGAAAAAAAGAAAAGAAAAAAAGAACCCCTGTGACTTCCTCATTTTTCCGAACCTCGTTTTCTGTAGCCGTCCAGGGGACGGCACTGAACTTGTAGGCGGCACAGCTACCGCTGGCCGCAGGAGGGTCCTTGGGAATCCCGAGATTTCGTTTTTATTTTCTCTTGTGAGAGTAATGGTCTGTTTTTAGGATAAGTTCACTCAACAGTTATGTGTGAGGGATTGTGTCGCGTTTGTGAAATTAGTGAGTAAGAGCAGGCCCTGCCTGCCAAGAGCGTCTCAATCAGAGAAGGACAGGTGTACAAGCTAATGATAGTGAGGTGTAATAAAGATAAAAGATGCTGAGCCAGCCGGGCAAAAGCAGGAAGGTGGATGTGGAGGAGGGGTGGGGGGAAGGCAGTAAGAACACAGGTAGTGACACGTGAGGGGAGCTCTGGCGGATGCTGCGTGAGGTTGGGCAGCGTGGGGTCAGAGACAGTACACGGTGGTGGAGGGAGGAGGGTCGGGGAGAGGGAGAAGAGTTTCCAGAAGTAGTTGGGGCCAAATTGGAAAAGGCCTTGAATGCCATCCCAAGGAGTCAGGAGTCGATGCCATACCCCGGGTGCCCATGAAGTTGGCAGATTTGAGACAGACTGCCTGGGTTGGAATCCAGGCCCGGCAACCGCTTATTAGCGGTAGAGCTAAGGGCACCCAGCCTCAGTTTCCTCATCTGTAAAATGGGAGTGATAATCAGAGGATTGTTGTGGGACTTCCGTGAGAGAATGCATGTAAGGCGTTGAACATAATTACCGCCACTTAGTTCTCAATGACTGCTGCCTTGGGTTATTAATAAACAAGGGAAAAACAACACTCTCAGCTCTGTATTGGGAGAGAGTCTGGTAGATAGGCCAGAACAGAGTTGGGCCAAAATCTCAACTCAGTATTTGTCAAGTGACAACAAACTTGTACTAAAATTTCGTACAAGTCTATATGATGACACTTTTAACAAAAGGTTAAGACGAATGTAGTTGAAACTCCCTAGTTCCTGTTTTAGGAAAGTCCTCGTAGTACATCTGGCCATCCACACGTCCACAGGTTACCCTGACCTGCCAGGTGACTAACAGGAATTTGATGCCGTGGCTTTCTTTTATCTGTCAGAAAGGTTACAGATTCTTGTGTTTACATTCTTCCTTTCATGTTTTAGCTGTCCTGGATAATGAGAGACTCACTGCAGAGGAGATGGACGAAAGGAGACGTCAGAATGTGGCTTATGAGTACCTTTGTCATTTGGAAGAAGCAAAGAGGTAACGATTGGCCGGCTGCAGAGAAGGGAGCTGTTGTGATGTGAACACAGATAAAGATCTCTTTGAATATGTCCTAGGTGTGACTGTCGGAGGCTGGTAGTTTGAAGGAATAAGTATAGGTAGGGTATTTATTCACGGGAACAAGTGGCCTTGATAGCAGCTTATCGTGAAACTCTGATGGGCGCTTGTGTATTCTGAAAAATTCCCAGATCTGTGTTTGGTTTTATACGTATCGTGCATGTTTTGGGGCACTACGAGCTGTAGGGGAGAATAGCAGTTTGTGGGGGTTTTTTCCCCAGACTTTTCTTTTGTGTGTGTCTTTTTAAGTAGGCTCCATACCCAACACAGGGCTTGAACTCAGGACCCTGAGATCAAGAATCACAGGCTTTATGATTGAGCCAGCCAGGCGGCCCAGAAATAGCATTTTGGTTTTTTTTGAAATAGCATTTTTTGAAGTTTAAAGTTCTTAGCCTGGTGTTTCACTGGTTTTGATTTATACATGAATTGGATTCATTTTCCTCTTGGTAGGACTCTGGCGAAAGGTCCACCGGTTTGGCAGTATTCAAAGTTTACCGGAGTCACCATCCTCTGCATTTTTTGGGAAGTGAACGTATAAGGGCGGTTTTCCCTTTTCAGATGCTGGGACACCTGGTGGTCTTACTCTTAGAGTGTCTATTTGCTATCAGTGGTTCAGTTTTGTTTTGGTGCTGGTATTCCTTTGCAAGGCCCCAGGGCGGATAGATATAATTACAGATCTTGTTTCCTACATGTGAGCTTTGATGGAAAAGGCCAGCATGGGGTAATGAAAGGTATTTGTGATCAAAGTCCAATGAAAATCAAGGATGTTGCAGTAGTGTTAATAAACAAGAGTATTTTTGTTTTGTTAATTCTGAGGCTCTTAAAACACTTTTAGGAAAGTCCAGAGAACAATACAACAAACATCCATGTGTTCCTGAAGTTACAAGTGTTAGCCTTTCAGCTCTTTTCCTTTTCCTCTCGAAAGACATGGTCCCTTTTGTGCCCCTCCCTGGTTCCGTTGTCCTTCTTCCGTCCCTGGGACTCTCTAACAGCATTCTGATGTCTTGAATCCAGGCTTCTTTGCTGAGCTTAAACCTCTCCCTTTAGACTGGGTACAGGGGGGCAGTTAGTGGTGATTTAGGTGGGGAGAATGATAATAACACTTGTTTTTCTAAATAGAAGGTTAGACAGCAGGAAGTGAATATGTGATTAGAAAAGAGGAGGGGCGCCTGGGGGCTCAGTCGGTTAAAGGACCCACTTGATTTTGGCTCAGGTCATGATCTCGGTCCCGAGATAGAGCCCCGCGTCAGCTCTAAGCTGAGCGTGGAGGCTCCTTGAGATCCTCTCTGCCCCTGCCCTGCTCGCTCGCTTGCTCTCTCTCTCTCTGAAAATAAATAAACTTAAAAAAAAAAAGAAAAGGGGATGTTTCTCATATGAAGTGTGTAAGGGCCCCACGGAAAAAAAAGATTGGGTCCCTGTTACTTCAGCTGCGCACTAGATCTAGTTTTGGAAAGTCAAAGAATTTGAAAGCCGCAGCTGGAATGAGAGACCATCCTGTGTCTCTGTTGCGGTGACCTGGGGATGAGAGGGAAGAACCCCAGCTCCCTTCCTTCCTCCATCCGAAGCAGTTCTGCTTTTGTTTTAAACTTGGGTTTCCACAGTAAAATTCCCTTTTTACAGAGCGTCTTGGCTACCACCCCCTTGCCACCGCTACTCTAGTTCAACGCCTCTTCCACTTTAACCATTTCATGTCAGTGAGGAAGCTGAAGCCTGAGTCTGCATGGTCTACTTGTAGTTTTCTTGACTGAAGATTAGTTTTTTGAAAGTCAGTCGTGCAGTGGTTCTCAACCAAGTGTGTGCATTAGGTCACCCGGGGAACTTAAAAATACAGATATCTCGGCCTTACCGTAGAGACTCTGATTCTGTAGGTCTGGAAGGTCCAGATACCTGTATATCTTATTTAAGTTTATTTATTTTTTCAGAGAGAGAGCGAGCAGTGAGCATGGGGTGGGGGCAGAGAGAGAGGGAGAGAAAGAATCCCAAGCAGGCTCTGCACTGATAGCACAGAGCCTGATGCAGGGCTTGAACCCATGAACTGTGAGATCATGACCTGAGCCCAAATCAAGAGTCGGACACTCAACCGACCGAGCCACCAGGTGCCCCTACACCTATATATTTTAAATGGTTCTGGTGGTTCTGATAGGCTCCCCCTTAGTTGAGAGGCAAGATTTTAAAAAAAAAAAATTTTTTTTTTAACGTTTATTTATTTTTGAGACAGAGACAGAGCATGAACGGGGGAGGGGCAGAGAGAGAGGGAGACACAGAATCGGAAGCAGGCTCCAGGCTCTGAGCCATCAGCCCAGAGCCCGACGCGGGGCTCGAACTCACGGACCGTGAGATTGTGACCTGAGCCGAAGTCGGACGCTCAACCGACTGAGCCACCCAGGCGCCCGAGAAGCAAGATTTAAAATAGTTTTAGACCTCTGCGTTATGATAGCCTGACGAGAATGGTGCTTTCTGTCACATTTGCTTCTTTGCGTATTCTGTCTGCTCATTTCCATCTGCTCTAGGGCCGTTCTTTTCTGTCGGGAGTTTTCCCTCAACCCTGAGATCCAGAGTCAGACGTTTAACCGACTGAGCCACTCAGGTGTCCCTCTGAGGTGTTTTTTCCAGAATAGAAAAGTAGCCCATTTCCTTTAACATCCATGATCACCTGCAGTGTTTTTTAGTTGACTACTTTTGCATACTTAGGAAGTGACCGAGGAAGTGAGACATTGGTGATACTCTTTATTTTTTATGCTTTGGGTTATAAGGGAGGGTATAATCGTGGCGTATTGTCCTATTGGCCTGGCATCGTGGAAATGTGCCTGATTTATTTTAGGGAGGCAATCCCAGGATGCGGTGGTGGTGGTTGTTGAAAGCTTTGATTAGAAAATCAAGTTGGGAGCATGTATTTAGATTTTACTACCAGAGGGGGCTAGGAAGAAGCCTGGGGTGCTCTGCAGAGAATAGAAGACTGGGATCCCTACTGGCCATATGAAGCGGCTGCTGCCACCCTTAAAAAGTGTTTGAGGTAAACCACGGACAAATCACATGCTCTCCCGTCGTAGCTGGGGCTTTAGCTCCCGTTGTGTTTTCTACCCTGGTGAGCTGGGCTGTCCCCGTGTGCTGTTGGCACCCCACTTTCCCCTCTAGCGCAAGCCCAGTTTTCCTTTTTGGATCGGCCCCCATCCTGTTTCCTTCATAACCTCCACCCCTCCTGAGTTGGAGGAGCCCCAAGGTCTGGAATTTACACCCCTTCCAAATCCAGGAAGAAAGATCAGAGAGATCCAGGAGAGAAAAGGTTTCCCTCTTCGGTTCTATTTCTAGTACTGATACTCCTCCCCCTGGAAGCTCCACCTTCAAGTACAGTGGCTCCATTGTGTACCCCAGGGCACTCCATTTTCTCCCGTACCTGTAACAGAGCTCTTCCCTGGGAAGAGAGGAGATTGTGTAGAGAGGGTGAAGATGAATGTGTGGAGACAGTGAGTGTAAGGGTGTTTGTAGAGAAATGAGGGTGTGCCGTGGGTTTATGTTTCCCTGAAAGGTTAAGTGGGAAAATTTAGGAGTGATTCCGTAAAAGTGTGCACCTAGAGTGATTGGGAATAAGAAAATACATTCTGCTTTTCCCTATTTTTTGGAGAGTAGCTTTAATATGGAAATTAAGTTACTATTTTAATGAAATATCTGAGGATTCAGGGCTTTTTGTTACGAGCTGCAGAACAGACCAAGGACTTGAAATGTAGGTTTATTTTTTAATTTTTATTTTTAAAAAAAATTTTGATGTTTTTATTTATTTTTGAGACAGAGAGCATGAGCAGGGGAGGGGCAGAGAGAGAGGGAGACACAGAATGGGAAGCAGGCTCCAGGCTCTGAGCTGTCAGCACAGAGCCCGACGTGGGGCTAGAACTCACAGACTATAAGAATATGACCCCACCTGAAGTCGGACGCTTAACCGACTGAGCCACCCAGGCGCCCCAAAATGTGGGTTTATTTTGATCTTTTGCCTGTTCTGATTGTCTTCACATTTGTTTGGTCTGTGGAATAGCTGTATGGTAGAGATGACTAGCATTTTCACTTAGTTGAGAGAGGCGAAGTGTAAATATGTGAGCTACGCTAGGCGCTCAGGTCTTGGAGAGGAGAAAGTGATACAGAGAAGGATCAGAATGTTCACGTGAACAGACCCAGGAAGAGAACATATCAGGCCGGGCAGGACGTGTAGTCTGCAGTGAGGAGAATGTATAAATGGAAACAGGAGAAAATTCAGTTAGTTTAAAGGTCACAGGAAGAAAGTTAATCCCAGCACTCTCTGGGGTTGAAGGTTAAGGGTCCCTTCTTTCAGAGGCTTGCTGTAATGCCCTTTCAAGACCTGTCATGGGCCACCTTTCTCTTTCTGTGTCCATACCCTACCTCCCTACCTGAAGGGGCAGGGCCTACCCCCCCCCCCCCCCAACATACCCCCAGCCCCGTGTAGAAGGGAAAGCAGGGCTCTGGCTGGTTGGAGACTGGCAGAGACTTCGCATTGTTAACAAGAGCATGGCACTAAACAGGCACTCTTCCTTCTGTAATTTAGGGGAATTGAAACAGTGTCTTGGAAAAAAATCAGTTCTTGAGAACAAATTCTCTTTTGTGCATGTGACTTTGTTGTTGGCATTGAACATTTTCTAGGATGGGCTCTTTATATCTCTACATGGGAGCAGAATTCAGTAACATCTGGATATATCCAGGCTGGCACACCATGATCATGAAAGCAAGTTAAAGATATTTAAGATTAGGCAAGAAAAAAAAAAATGGGTAGGTGAGGGGATTCAGAAGAACAACACCTTGCCCATCAGCCTCTACAATTCTCAAATGGAGGAATATCCCTTCATTTTTTAGGAGGTTGGCCTATGTTTTCCTTTTACAGATGGGAAACCTAATTTAATTGCCTCATGAGACCCTGTGTGAGTCAGAGGGTCACATAGATATAGCTACTTAATGGCACATTGGGACTACAAGCCGGGGGTACATTCATGTATTCATAATTAGCAAGGTGAAGTATGGGGTGGGATTTAGTCTTAACTCTGAAAATGATGATACAGATGGAAAACCTCACTTCTATTTTCTGAAACTTACCTTGGTGCACCTGCCTTGGATAGACTCAGAGGTAAGAAGTTGGTTGCATTTAAAAGTGCCTTTGTTAAAGTTCAAACTAAGAGTGCTTTTTGCACAAACGGAAGGATTAGTTCCTACTGTGGTCAGAAAAGCATTTTACTGCTTTTTACCCTGTGGTGTAGCTGAGACACTCAGCAAAATTTACAATGAAGAAATATGGAGAGTAATCTGGTATGTATTAGGCAGTCAGCTATCTTTGGTACTAAGAAAAGTCATACTACTGTAATCTCATAATACTTATAATTAATTAAAACAGACATTTAAAAAACCTGAAACATTTGGGGCACCTGGGTGGCTCAGTCTGTTAAGCATCCAAACTTCAGCTCAGGTCATGATCTCATGGTTTGTGAGTTCAAGCCCCGCGACGGGCTCTGTGCTGACAGCTCGGAGCCTGGAGCCTGCTTCAGATTCTGTATGTCTCCCTCTCTCACTGCCCCTCCCCTGCTCATGCTCTGTCTTTCTCTCTGTCTCTCTCTCTCTCTCTCTCAAAAATAAACATTAAAAAAAATAAAAAAACAAACAAACCTGAAATGTTTTAAAAAACTTGGCTGTTGGGATATGCGAAGTGAAAAGAGTGAGGATTTTCAGTTTGGGCAGGTGTGATTTCTGATTCTGGTTTAGCAAGTTGTTTAACTTGAGGGAGTGAGCCTAAATTTGTGCTTTGCAGAATGGAGATATTACGCATCTTCTGGAGGTGCTCTGAGGGCTAAGTGCCTGGCATAGTGGCTGAAATGCAGTGGGCACTGGGTAAATGTATTCTTTATCCTGGCCCTTGGGGCAAAAGCAGATTTAACATAAAGGTGATGAGGCATTAGTAAACTTTTCTGGAGAATTTTCTGGGCACTTTCAAAGTCCTAAAGGTTTGTAGCCTTAGTTTTTTCACTTCAGATTTAAGCTTGTGTTTCACAGGAAACTCCAGAAATAAGAAGATACCTCTAGGGAGTCAGGGTGGAGGGTGTGAGAAGACTTTTCCTTTTTTTTTTTTTTTCCATTAAATGTTTATTTATTTGAGAGAGAGGGAGGAAGAGAGAGAATCTTAAGCAGGCTTGAACTCGGGGCTTGAACCCACCAATGGTGAGATCATGACCTGAGCCAAGACCAAGAGACACTTAACTGACTAAGCCACCCAGGCACCCCAAGACGTTTCCTTTTTATTTTAGTGCTCTTCGGTAGATTTAAAATGCTTTTTACAATGATCATGAATTTTATAATAAAGAAAAAAGAAAGGGCCTGAGTAAAAGGAAAAGTTGTAGATAATTTTTAGATAGTTGTATTCACAAATTTAGATCTTTTAATTGCTATATCGTTGTCTTAATTACTATTTTCAGTGGTTACATAACATTCATAATTTATTTAGGCTTATTCCAGTTTAAAATGATATTGCTTTGATTGCTGGAAAGTTTAAACATTTTTCCCATGTACTTGTTTATCAATTTTATTCACATTGTGGATGAGGTTGTCTAATAGAGTCATGATGTTAACTTTCATAAGCTCTCTTATAATATGGTCAACCTCCTGTTGCATTTGCTACCAGTATTTTCTCTTGATTTGCCATTTTGGTTTTTCACTGTACAGAAGTTTTATTTTTTAATTTTGTTAAATTTCTTTAAGATTTTATTTTTAAGTAATCTCCACATTCAACGCGGGGCTCAAATCTACAACCATGAGATCAAGAGTCACACACAATACTGACTGAGCCAGCCAGGTGCCCCTGTACAGCAGTTTTCAATTTTACGCAATTCAAATGTTAATCTTTCTCTGCAATTTCTTTGATCAATTCAAAGCCATAGTTCAAATTCTCCAAAGCCTTGCTAAAATGTGAAGTCTTATATTGTTAGCTTTTTTCAATTTAATGCTTAATTTTTGTTAGGAATCTAAGTCTTTAAATCTCATGGTGTTTGTAAATTATTCTGTCATTTTAGGGGTGCCTGGATGGCTCAGTCGGTTAAGGATCTGACTCTTGATTTGGGCTCATGATCTGATGGGTCATGGGCTCGTGAAATCGGGCCCCTCATTGGGCTCTGTGCCGATAGCACGAGTCTGCTTGGGATTCTCTCTCTCTCTCTCTCTCTCTCTCTCCCTCCCTCCCTCCCTCCCTCCCCTCCCTTTCTCCCCCTCTCTCTCCCCTTCTCTCTCTGCCCCTCTCTCTCTGCCCTTCCCCTGCTTGCACCCTCACACTCAAAATAAATAAATTTTATGCAAATTATTCTGTCATTTAAAAAAAAATCCCTCTCGTTGCCTTTTTAAAAAATACTTATCTTTTTTTTTATTAAAAAAATTTTTTTTAATGTTTATTTATTTTTGAGACAGAGCATGAACGGGGAAGGTCAGAGAGAGAGGGAGACACAGAATCTGAAGCAGGCTCCAGGCTCCTAGCTGTCAGCACAGAGCCCGACGTGGGGCTCCAACCCACAAATGAGGTTGTGACCTGAGCCAAAGTCGGACACTTAGCCAACTGAGCCACCCAGGCGCCCCCCAAAATACTTATTTTTGAGAAAGAGAGCACGAGCTCACACAGGTGAGGGAGGAGCAGAGAGAGAGGGGAGATACAGAATCTGAAGCAGGCTTCAGGCTCCCAGCTGTTAGCACAGAGCCCCACGTGGGACTGGAACCCACAAACCTCGAGATCATGACCTGAACTGAAGCTGGGTGCTTAACCAACTGAGTCACCCAGGAGCCCCTAAGTTATTCTGTCACCTAAAAATAATCTTTTTACAACCTGTTAGCAATCGATGTCTACTTTGTCAAATATTAAATTAAGTACAGTTCTATTTCTACACTATTCTTTTTTTTAAATTTTTTTTTCAACATTTATTTATTTTTGGGACAGAGAGAGACAGAGCATGAACGGGGAAGGGGCAGAGAGAGAGGGAGACACAGAATCGGAAACAGGCTCCAGGCTCTGAGCCATCAGCCCAGAGCCTGATGCGGGGCTCGAACTCACGGACCGTGAGATCGTGACCTGGCTGAAGTCGGACGCTTAACTGACTGCGCCACCCAGGCGCCCCTACACTCTTTATTCTTTTATGGTAAACTATATTTCATTTTTCTTTTTTTTTTTTTAATTTTTTTTTTTTCAACGTTTATTTATTTTTGGGACAGAGAGAGACAGAGCATGAACGGGGAAGGGGCAGAGAGAGAGGGAGACACAGAATCGGAAACAGGCTCCAGGCTCTGAGCCATCGGCCCAGAGCCTGACGCGGGGCTCGAACTCACGGACCGCGAGATCGTGACCTGGCTGAAGTCGGACGCTTAACCGACTGCGCCACCCAGGCGCCCCTATATTTCATTTTTCTTGAGAAAATGTGTAGAACTTAGGAACATCTAAAGCTGGCTTGATTTTAGCTCCATGACAAATGACTTTTTTCTGTTTTGTTTTGGCCTCACAATTTTCCATGATTTGAAACTTGTGGAGTTCTTCTTTCTTAAAGATTCCTCGAGTTATATATTAGAGTTGATGTTGGCTTAGTAATTTTGCCTGTAATGTGGAGACTCTTGATTTATATTATCTTTCTGGTTTGTTTGTTTTTGTTTTGTGTTTTGTTTGTTTTAGCTCTAAGGAGTTGTACCTTTAATAATTAGTTCTGACTCATTAGTTCCGTCTTGGGGTACCTGTTGGTAGGTTAGATCTCTGTAGTTTGTTTTATGGCTATTCTCCATTTTGTCTGTTTATGTTAAATCAGGACTAGATATGTGTCCCACATCTATCTTTTGATTTACTGGATTTTTCTACTGTCTTGGTTTTTTCCCCTTTGGTTCTGTTAATGGTAGTTTCTTTGTCTTATTGCAGTTTTCATTTTGGATTGTTCATTCCTTTTCCCTCTCTATTCTTGTTAATAGATTTAATGGTCTCTAGTTCATGGAGAATAGTGTGACACATATAGCATTCTTTTCAGGTGGAAAAAAGGAGGCTGGAGCCAAGAGTTGGGTTGAATACTTTACCAGTTCCCCTTATTTTCAGTAAGTCTCAGAGTGGGTGTGACCACAGGAAACCAGTGTTAAGAGGCCAGCTAACTGTATAGATTGCTCCCCCATCAAGATTGGGAAAGTCTAATTGGGCTAAGTGGGCTATTTATTTGACTGAATTTGGCATTTATTTCTTCTAGTCTTAGAGTCAGAGTAACAATCGTGTTTGTATATTTTAATGTTCCCAATGAAAGAATAGGAAAAATGTATTTGGGGGCCTAAGTTGGCATGTTCTAGGAATTTAATTTTCTGGCTTTGCATGATGACCCGTCTCTGATTTCTGCAGAATTTCTTCTGCTTCACAGTTTAGCGATTTGGGGATATCTGTTGGTAGCAGGACCTATTCTGAACATTTTTAAGCCATGTGGTATTTGATGGCTTCTGGTTATTTCCAATTGAGACTGCTAAATAAACCCCTCGCAGGAAGTATTTGTGTAAGAAAGTGCTGGTAGGCAAAGTGAGACCATTCGGAAGTGATTCATATGACTGGGACTGTTTGTTTAAAATTTGGGACCTGGTTGCTTAGAGACCATATCTTTGAGCAAACTGAGTAAAGTGCCACTCGAGTGCACAAGTTCTGTGTCCCACCTGATCCAGTCAGGACTGTGCCGCTTGGTTTTTCTTCGAGATGAGCTCCTGCTATTCCGATTGATCCCTGTGCTTTGACAGGACATGAATCAAAAATCTTAAACATATAAATGAAAGATCTGGTTAATGTTTTATTTTGAAGAGAAAGTTTTCTTGCTTAAGCTTGAATGTTGTTTTGAAATTTTTTTCTTAAAATTCTATGTTGGGAAGAATTGTTATTTTCCAATAAGGCATTTTATTATAGAAATCTCAATACTTCAAATACTTTTACAACAGTTAAAGGGAAACAAACACCCCCCTCCCCCCCCAAAAAAAACCCAAAAAGCAAAACCAACCCAAAACTCAAGCCTGCAATTTGCCAGGACATCATGATATAAAATATTTTGTCTGGGGCATCTGAGTGGCTTATTCGGTTAGACCTCCAACTCTTGATCTCCGCTCAGGTCACAATTTTGTGGCTCCTTTGGTCGAGCCCCACGTCGGACTCTGCACTGACAGTGCAGTGCCTGTTTGGGATTCTCTGCCTCTCTCTGCCCCTCCCCTGTTCGAGCTCTGTCTCTCTTCTGTCAAAATAAGTAAATAGACATTAAAAAAAAAAAGATGAAGAACATTGTTCTGTCTGCCCCAAGATCGTCGTGTTCCTCTGCCTCTTCACCGTCATTATCAATACCATGTATTGAGCACTTATATGCGAGGCGCTGTGCTAAGCACTTGGTATGCATTAGCAGATTAGCTGATTCGGGTGATTAGCTCTTCTTAAAGAGGTGCTTATTCTTATCTGCATTTAACAGAAAAGAAAGCAAAGCTTGGAGAGGCTGACTTGCCCGGCTAGTGAGTGGCAGAGCCGGATTTCAGTTCTGGCAAGTGCCCAGACCTGGCAAGCTTGCTGCTGCAGTACCACTGCTTCTAAAAATAATGACAGCGGCAGTAACTGCCTGTAATTAAGTACTTTACACACAACATTACTGCGAGATGGGCATTATTTTTATTTTGAAGAGGGGGAAAAAATGAATTAGTATCGCTTGTCTGCTGGCCTCGTAACTGTCTGTGGGGTTCAAGCCCAACTCGACACTAGTGCTGTTGACCTCTATAGGCACAGAAGGGGCGACACTGAAGTCCACCATTAAGTCAGCTGGTTCCCACAGGTGTTAATTGCCTACCTGTCTGATGGGCAAGTGCCCACTTACTGCAGAGTCTTTTGCCTGCCACTCTGTGTGACGACCGTTCTCTGATTTGTCCCGTAGCTTTGTGTCTAACTGGTGTTGGACTATTTTTTTTACTTTGTTTTATACTTGTTTTATTTACTGAAGAGCTAAAGATAGTGATGGACGTACATAAGTAGCTGTTAAATGTTTGTTGATTGGTGAAAGATTTATTCATGCTAATAAGAAATGTGGTAAACATAGGGGTGCCTGGCTGGCTCAGTCGGTGGAGCGTGCAACTCTTGAATTTGGGGTCGTGGGTTGGAGCCCCACGGTGGGTGCAGAGATTACTTAAAGTAAAATCTTAAATACAGCAAACGTAAAATCTTAGCTAAGTGATTTTTATAGGTATCTGTGATAAATGTGTATGTTTAACTTTTTGGACCTAACTCCCGCTCGGTAAGATGATTTCCTTGGAAGGGGGAGCGGTTGCAGCAGAGGTGATGCAGTTGAATACGGTGACTTTGGGGAGGCCAGAGAGTTCTGGTTTGGCTTTCATGTTCATAACCTGGGATTTGCTTGTGATTCCGCCCAGAAAGGCATGTCTTCTTCCCAGTTGCTTGTTTTTTACATAATGACCTCATGCAGACAGGAGTGGCAAATTGGATTGGAAATTGCCTCGGATCGTTTGGCAAGAACTGTATTTTTTGGTGTTGTGGGTGGAGGAAAGTCCTGTCTAAAGGCCTCTATTTCTTCTTTACTCAGAATACCTTCCTGTTGACTCATTGGAAATCATAACGAAAAGCAGAAGGAGCATTGGAGAGGCAGCTGCCAGCCCAGGGCTTGGCTTCTGTTGGGGCAGATGTTTGGGAACTAAGAGGACTCTGGCTTTAGGAAAAATTGTGAGACTTTTGTAGTAGAAGGGAAGTGACTATTATTGTGATAGGTATTATCCATAAGGTAGAAATTATCCACCTGCTTCTAGGGATTATTAATCTGCAACATAAAAAACAAGGTATATATTTTAAAAATTATTTATTTTTGACAGCGGGAGGGAGGCTTGGTTGGGGAGGGGCAGAGAGAGAAGGAGATAGAGAATTCCAAGCAGGCTCCATGCAGTCAGCACAGAGCCCAATGTGGAGCTCAAATCCACGAACCGTAAGGTCATGACCCGAGCTGAAACCAAGAGTCGACACTCAACCGACTGAGCCACCTAGGAGCCCCAAGATATTTTCTTGAATAGGGTTAGTGTTCCTACAAACTGAAGCAGAAGGAACTAAAGTACAAAGGAGGGAATGAGACAAAATTAGAAGAGGAAAAATTGAAAAGAAGGAGGAAAAAACCTGTGATTATTGAAGATAGAAAAATGATATAAAAATAAAATTTAAATACAAAAAGCCTTACAGTAGAGCAGATCACTTCATTACAGATAACATATACATATCAGATGACCTCTAGATACAAAAAAGGAAACAAAAGTTACTTACTACTTGCCAGGACTATTGTAACAAAATGTTTTTCTGCTCTGAAGGCATACTGTTATGTCATTAGTTTGGACAATGCTTCTTAATCATTGATTGAAAAGGTGGTGCCCAGCAGTGGTTTGACTTTGGGGATTTCCTTTAAAAACTTGAGAAGTCCCACAAAAATATTCTTAGGCAGATTTTAGTTTCTTTAATTAAAATTTTATTTTTAATCATTAAAAAAAATCAATAATACATGAACATGATACTTAGAGGCTATGCTAGGATATATAGTGAAAAAAAAGTCTGTGTCCCAGCCATTCCGTTTTTCCCCAGTTGGAACCACAGTTATGAATATGTGTCTTTCATTATTCAATGCATATAAATCCTAGTCACTTATTTCCTTGTCATATTCTGCTTTCCATCTCATAACTTACTCCACATGAATACATCATAGTACCTCATTTTTGTCTTCACAGTTGCATACTTTTTCAGTGTATAGATTGAACCTACCAGTGCATATTTTACCCCAGCTTTTGCTATTATAGTGTTGTAGTTAGCAACTTTGTATGTATGTCATCTCGCACTTGGGGGTATTGTAGGATAAATTTCTAAAAGTGGGATTTCTAAGTCAAAGGGAATGTGTGCATTTAGTTTTTTTTTTTTAATTAAAAAAAAAATTTTATTTTTGAGAGACAGAATGTGAGCCAGTGAGGGGTAGAGAGAGAGGGAGACACAGAATCTGAAGCAGGTTCCAGGCTCTGAGCTGACAGCACAGAGTCTGACAGAGGGCTCGAACTCACAGACCGTGAGATCTTGACCTAAGGTGAAGTTGGATGCTTAACCGACTGAGCCACCCAGGTGCCCCAGTTTTGATAAATATTGTCAATTTGGTCTGGAAGTTGTACCATCCGTAATGTATAAGAGGGCTGCTTTATCCATAATTTCATCAACCTGCAGTATTATAGTTTTTTTAATATTTGAGAATTTCATAGGTGAAAATGGTGTTTCATTGTAGTTTCATTTTCAGATTATCTAATTCTGAGTGAAGCTGAACAAGTTTTTTGTTAATTTAACTTTTTTTTTAATTTATTTTTTTTAAGTAAGCTCCACACCCAGTGTAGGACTTGAACTTACTACCCTGAGATCAAGAGTTGCATGCTCTACTGACAGAGGCAGCCAGGTTTCCTGAGGATCTTTGTTTAAGAGCCATTTGTATTTCCTTTCTGCCAATTGTTTTGGTAGAATCCTTTGCTCATTTTTCTGTTGAGTTTTTTCTTACTGATTTGTAAGAGCTGTTTATATATTGAGGGGATTGATGCTTTGGATGCCACATGTGCTGAAAAGAATCCAGTTTGTCCTTTAAGTTTGACTTTAAGGTTTTTAAAATAATTTAGAATTTCATTTTATTATTATTTTTAACAATTTAGAATTTTAAAACATGTTTGATTTTATTAATGTTTTTTTAGTTTTAGACTTTAGGCTTTATGTCTTTTTTAGAGTCATTTATACCAATACCATACAAAAACATTCCTCTGTGTTTTCTTCTAGTATTTTTAGGATGTAAAGAGTTTTAACATGTAACCCCTTGATCCATTTTGAATTTTTTTTGGTATGAGGACTAAAGTAGAGATCCTGCTTTATTTACTTATTTTCTCTAGATGTTTGGATAATACATATTGAGCATCAACAATGACTCTCTGATGAGATGTTCTGTGTAGTTTGCCTTGCTGTCTATGAATTGAGATCTTAATTTTTTTTCAGAACAAGGCAGGTTCAGCTGTTGAGACTTATTTATTTACTTTAAAATTTTTTGAGATTTAAAAAAAAATGTTTATTTTTTGAGAGACAGCGCAGGTGGGGTGAGGAGCAGAGAGAGGAGACAGAGGATCCAGTGTAGGCTCCGTGCTGACAGTAGAGAGCCCGATGTGGGGCTCGAACTCATGAACTGGGAGACCATGACCTGAGCCGAAGTCGGATGCTTAACCGAAGGAGCCACCCAGGCTCTTCCAACTGTTGAGATTTTTGAAACATAAAAATACCATTTTATTTTTTTTTTATTTTTTTTATTTATTTTTTTTTTTTTAATTTTTTTTTTCAACATTTATTTATTTTTGGGACAGAGAGAGACAGAGCATGAACAGGGGAGGGGCAGAGAGAGAGGGAGACACAGAATCGGAAACAGGCTCCAGGCT
The DNA here is from genome assembly GCF_007474595.2 of Lynx canadensis. Classification (NCBI taxonomy): domain Eukaryota; kingdom Metazoa; phylum Chordata; class Mammalia; order Carnivora; family Felidae; genus Lynx; species Lynx canadensis. The sequence continues at coordinate 4,762,705 of NC_044308.2, forward strand.
CTGAGCCATCAGCCCAGAGCCTGACGCGGGGCTCGAACTCCCGGACCGCGAGATCGTGACCTGGCTGAAGTCGGACGCTTAACCGACTGCGCCACCCAGGCGCCCCTAAAAATACCATTTTAGAGAAACTGGCTAGAATTTTCCAGAGTACTTTGAAGCAGGTTGTATTGTGCCATAAAAAACGACTAATCAGTGTGTAATGAAGTTGGCATTGAGAAAACAGGTTTTGGATGAACAGCTTTGGCATACAGACTGTGATGAGATGAATCAGCTTGCCAAAGTAACGCAGTTTATTCTTTGTGTTAAAGGAGAATACAGTTTGGGATTTGGAAACTGTGGCTGACTAGATTTGACTGGTGGGTTCTATAGGCTTTTTATCGTGGGTTATAAGTTCCGAATCTCAAAGGGAGAAGATAGTGTAAGCAGGATTTCTCACCCCTCGTTTCCTCTCAGACTCTTCTCACAGACTTTCTTGCTTAGAACTAGTGTTCCAGAGTACATGGTTTGGGAAGCACTGTTTTTGTGTCAGCATAATGATTTGAGGGACTATTTCAAGTGACAATTTGGAACATGTTCCTGGTTAGTTCTCAACTGTTATATGTTTTATCTGTAGTTTCTTTCTGTTCTTTGAGTTCTAATGTTCTCAGCTTAGAGAGCTTAAATTGAAGCCATTACTGTACTAACTGGGTAGGTATAATTGCTAAACTGTCATCAGTGATCTTTAAGGCATTGTGCAGAACTGCAGTGTGGTTTTTAAAAGTGGAGGAGGGTGGGGCACCTGGGGTGGCTCAGTTGATGGAGCATCTGATTATTGGTTTTGGTTCAGGTCGTGATCTCATGGTTCGTGGGTTCAAGCCCCATGTTGGGCCCTGTGCAAACATTACAGGGCCTGCTTGGGATTCTCTCTCTCTCTGCCCTGCCCTCGTGAGTGCGTGTGTGTGTGTGCATTTGAGCTTTCTCTCTCAAAATAAATAAACTTAAAAAAGTAGAGGAGGGCAAATGTACTAATTATTAAAAAGGAAAAGAAGATAATCATAAATTCTAGTCTAACGAATTAGTCTGGGGCAGAATTCCTAGCATATTGTCAAGTAGGTGAGCACTTAGGAAACAAGTGATGCTTAGGAGTCAACCAGGGCTTTCTGAGACAAGCTCTGTCACATTAAGATCATTTCCTCTTTGACGACAGCGTCACCAGATTGGTGAATCAGAGAAACACAGTAATGTCTAGATTTCAGTAAGGCATTTGCAAGTGTGTCTTGTGATACATTAGTGACAGGTTTGACAAATGTGGACTAGATTGTAAGGTAATTAAGATTTGTAGCCAGTTGAATAAACCATATTCAAAAAGAGCTGCTAGATGAGGAGTAATTGCTTAATGGGCGCGAGCTTTTCTCTTTGGGTGGTGAAAATCTTCTGGAATTAAATAGTCATGGTGGTTGCACAACATTTTGAGTATACTAAAAAACACTGAATTGCATACTTTAAAATGGTTAAAAGTGGTGAATTTATGTTATATGAATTTTATCTCAAGGATAAAAGGAGTTACTAGGTTTTAAGTTCAAAGAAAGCTCTCTAGGGCATGTTACAGATAAAACATTTTTCTTGGGGCTTATCAGTGATGTGTATTGATTAAATTTGAGTTTGACTTGTTGCTGGAGGGATGGTTAATACACTTCATGACAAGTTCTGCATTCAAAATACCCTGAATCTAATGAGATTTAATAGTAATAAATGTGACATCCTACATTGGGGTTCAAAAATGGAGTGTTTAGGTACACGATAGAGTAGCAGCATTTATGGCAATAGCATTAGTAGGAAAAAAGAACACACTGAAACAAATCTGTGTTGTTTACCAGTTCGTTAATAGAAATGTGGTATATGTCCCTTTGTCCTCTGTACTCATCAGAGGCTATCAAGTTCATCTTCAGGTCTGGAGGCCATACTTTAAGAGGGACCTTGATAGTCTAGAGCAAGGGTGATAGTTGTGTGATGGGATTCTTTCACACCCACAGCAGGCATTGCTGATAGGTCAGAATCCTTAGAGAGTGAGGAACCCCATCAGTGGGTGTTGGTGCATTGGTTGAGACATGGTTATTGTTCAAGGACTCGTGCATGTTGAATCAGCTTGACCAGGATGGTAAAAGGTCTATAAATTATGATGTATGAGAAATCCTTGAAAGGACTGAGAGTATTTAATATGGAGACAAGATTCAGGGGGACTATAGAAACATAGAATCTCAGAAGTGCAATCTTTCACCCAGTATAGGAATTCATTCAACTGTTAACACTTTGCCTATTATTATTAAAAGATCTGAAATATGGAAGAGGGGTTCAATTTATCATGTGTGGTACCAGAGGAACAGAACCAGGCAATGGAAATCTGCTTAATTTGAGGAAGAACTTTATAGCAATAAGAAATTTCAAAAAAATAAAAGATCTGCTTTGGAAAAATCCATGTTGCAGAAGATTTTCAAGCATAGACTATGTAACAGTTGATGGAAGATTATGTTCTAACCTAAGTACTTTCTCCAGTTACTTCAAACAATTTTTATTTTCATCTCCTGTGTTATTCAAAGGTTTTTTTTTTTTTTTTAATGTTTATTTTTGAGAGAGAAAGAGAGAGAGTGTGTTAGAGCAGGGGAGGGGCAGAGAAGGAGACACAGAATCTGAAGCAGTCTCCAGGCTCCGAGCTGTCAGCACAGAGCCTGATGTGGGGCTCGAACTCACAAATCATGAGATCATGACCTGAGCTGAAGTCAGATGCTTAACCTACTGAGCCACTCGGGTGCCCCAAAGGTATTTTTATTTTAAGTGATAACATTCTATTGCTCAATTTTTTTTTTTTTTCCCTTGGCATGGCTAAACCAGTTGGGAAAAGCACTTCCAATAAAATAAAACAGGTAGAAAGCATTTGTAGTTCCTCATTGTGCAGGACTCTCTAATATAGAACTGGAGAAGATGGCAAATGGCAAATGCTTATTAACCCAGTCCTGTCCATAGGGGCGTTACAGATTAATTGGACAGATAGGGCATCACCATTTGGAAAAAAAAAAAAGTTACCTAACATCAAAGGTTGGAAGGTCTAACTAATGTCGCAAGACAATATAAGATTGCCAATGAAATGATGCAGTTAAATGTGTGAGAGTTTAGATGAGGGAAAGATTATTTTATGGCTGAGCTTTGCAAGATAAGCTGAAATCAGATAGGCAAGAAGGGGAAGCAGAAATATACACATTTTTTGTGTTCCTTTAGAGATGAGATTGCCTTTTTCTACTTTTTGGTACCCAGGAGCACTCCTTCCACAGTGCTTTTCCGCAAAGTAGCTGCTCAGTAATATTCAGTTAAATTGGTGCAAAGCTGTGTGGAGTGTGGGGTTGGGGTGGTTAAGAGAATTTCAGCATTGTGGGATGAGAGCTTAGGATGATTTTTTTATTACTTGGTTATAATTGATACCAGTGCTGTGGTCCTTAAGCAAGAGGGAAAGAACAGTTTGTTATTCAGCAGTTATTTTTTGAGCACTGTACTTGAAAGGTAAATCAGAAAAGGATTCCACCCTTATGTACTTAAATAACTATATTAAGAGGTAAAGAGGTACAAAGTGCCAGTGGAAGGTTTAGAGGAAGTTTGGAGGAAGGAGAGATTATTTCCAAGGGTAGATCATGGAAGAGTGCATGGAGGAGGTGACTTTTGAAAGTAACATTTGAATTGTCAGATGGGGAAGGCCAATCAAAAAGCTCTTACCAACTCTTTATTCTTAGTGGTCATCTCCATCCTTAGCTTCCCATATTACAGCTTGATGACCTCTCTTTACGAACTCTCTCAATTTCTCTGGCCCTAACAAATTTATCCCATCTTATTTAACATGGCAGCTTGACCTTCCCTGTAGCAATGGGAGAAATATCTTTCTTCCTAAGGCTCCATCTTCTATGTGTGGTCTGGATCATACTCCTTTTTGTCTTCTAGGGTTCATATTCCAGGATTCTTTTCTTTTTAATGTTTATTTATTTTTGAGGGGGGGGAGGGGCAGAGAGAGAGGAAGACACAGAATCCGAAGCAGGCTCCAGACTCTGAGCTGTCAGCACAGAGCCCGACGCGGGGCTCGAACTCACAAGCGTGGGATCATGACCTGAGCTGAAGTCATTCGCCTAACCGACTGAGCCACCCGGGCACCCTTCCCAGGATTGTTTTCTTTTTTTTTTTTTTTATTTTTATTTTTATTTTTATTTTTGGGACAGAGAGAGACAGAGCATGAACGGGGGAGGGGCAGAGAGAGAGGGAGACACAGAATCGGAAACAGGCTCCAGGCTCTGAGCCATCAGCCCAGAGCCCGACGCGGGGCTCGAACTCACGGACCGCGAGATCGTGACCTGGCTGATGTCGGACGCTTAACCGACTGCGCCACCCAGGCGCCCCCCAGGATTGTTTTCTTAACTATAACTTAAACTTTTTCCTGTTGATTCTTTTCTCTGTAGCACGTAAACATCCTCACCCATTCCAGATCTATTCCCTTAATACTAGACCCTCCTCTGATTATTGTAATTATCCCTTCTTTTGTTCCTTCAGGAAGAACTTGTCTTTACTCCCCGTACCCACTTCTTTATCCTAACTTGTGTGGGTGTGGTTTGTGTACCCTTCTTTCCCCTACCGGATTTCTCTTGCTGGAATGACTGATGACCTAATTGTTGTGTCCATTAGAAAATTTTCAGTACTTCTCTTAATCTCTGTGGCATATGACACTCTTGTCCATTTCATGAAATTTTCTTCAAGTGGGTATCTTTTTATACTTTTTGAATTTTGACTTATGTATATATATTGCCTATCTATGAGTAAATTCAGGGGACCCTGGGTGGCTCAGTCGGTTGAGTGCCCAACTCTTGATTTTGGCTCAGGTCACAATCTCACAGTTGTGGGATGGAACCCTGCCTTGGGGCTCCACACTGTGTGTGGAGCCTGCTTGGGATATATTCATTCCCTCTCTCTCCTGCTCTCTCTCCTTCCCTCTTCCCCACACCTTCTCGCCGTCCCCCAACCCCCACAGTCGATCTTTCTCTCTAAAATAAAAAATAAAAAAAAAGAAGAAAAGAAAGTAAATTCAGGTAGCATCCACCTCCTCCAGGAAGCACCCACCACCCTTACCCTAGGTCTGAGTCAGGTACTCCTCTCTTGTGTTTCTACCTGTCCCTCCCCACCCCTGTCTTTATAATATGTTATAAATGCCTTATACTTTTCTCTTCCCTAACATACTGTGAGCCTCAGAGGGCAAGGATTATGTCCTTAATGATTAAGACAGTTAACCCGTCCTCCTGACATGTTCTCACTAAGTACTAGGTCTGAAAATTAAGTTTCAGACCTAGTACTTGCTCTACAGGCTCTCCTTGGTCTCCGGGGCTCTAGCAGCTGCGGCAGTAGGCTGAGATGGCTGGCCCAGAGCCTTGCACTTGCAAGGAAATGGGTACCTGTCTTCCGCCTCCTAGAGGACTCTCACCTGTGTCTTTCCCCAAGTTCTGCTCACAGCCGGCCAGCAATGACTAGGCTGCAGCTGGTGAGACTTAGTATCATCTAACTCAGTTTGAAGATTTTGTTTTCATTTAAGGTTAAAAGGTCTTTCACGCTTTGTGATACGTGGCAGAGATGGATGGGTAGATCAAACATGGTAATGTTTCGCCAGGCTCTGCATCTGACGACGTGGTCTGGGAGTCAGCAGTTAATCCTGTTAGTGCAGGGACTTTTTAGAAAAACTTCTTTGAAGTAATAATTTACATGCCATAAAGGTCTCCCATTTTTTAATGTACAACTTAATGAGTTTTAGTAACTTTATCGAATGGTGCAACTGTTACCATAGTGTAGTTTCCATCACCCCAGTAAGAATGGGGACTCTTGAAATATAACAGTTAGACGTTTCATTTTGGCAAGTAGACTTTACATAACTTATCCAATTTAGCAAAGACTAAAATTATTTGCTCAGAGATGTTTAGGTTAAATAAGTTATTACTTAAGAAGAATGGCCTCCTGGGTAGCTCAGTCGGTTAAGCATCTGACTCTTGATACCAGCTCAGGTCATGATCTCACAGTTCATGGGTTTGAGCCCTGAGTCTGGCTCTGTGCTCTGAGTGCAAAGTCTGCTTGGAATTCTCCCATCCCCTCCCCCCCCCTTCCCCTGCTTGTGCACTCATTCACTCTCTAAATAAATGAATAAGAGAAGGAGGAGGAGAAGAAGAAGAAAGTTTCTTTTCTGTTTCTCATTCATTCCTATAGCTATTCAGATTGGCTTAATTTATACTCAGAAGTTTCTTTTAAAGCAGATACTATCAAGGTTTCTCACGTGCTTGCATGGCTTGGGAAACAAGCCTTTATAAATCTTTCTTGCCTGGATTACTGCCAGTACTTCTTAGGACTGTGTATCCTTACCCATTCCTCCTCCTCACCCTACTGCTTAGAGTGATCTGTCAAGTTATATTTGATCATTTTATTCCTGTTTCAGATCCTTCAGAAGGTTTGTGTATTCTCTTCCCTTGGCCTATGACTTGTTCTCCCCACCTAAACACTACCCCACTCCACCCCCACCCCCCAGTCCTTCAAGACCTAAATGTCATTTTCTCTGGGAAACTAGCCCTAATTCCCTTCCTCTTCAGGTGGTGAGTTCTTTTTTTTTTTTTTTTTTTCCAACGTTTTTTATTTATTTTTTTTGGGACAGAGAGAGACAGAGCATGAACGGGGGAGGGGCAGAGAGAGAGGGAGACACAGAATCGGAAACAGGCTCCAGGCTCCGAGCCATCAGCCCAGAGCTCGAACTCACGGACCGCGAGATCGTGACCTGGCTGAAGTCGGACCCTTAACCGACTGCGCCACCCAGGCGCCCCAGGTGGTGAGTTCTTTATCGAATACATTAGTTTCTCTCAAGACTTGTTCCTGCCACACTGTATTATAATTACTAGGTATTTCCAGTGCCTGGATGGTGCTTAGATAAGTTAGGGTCTTAGTAGAATCCTAATTGCAAGGAAAGACTGCCCAGCTTGGGAGGTTTTCAGCCGCGAGTAACCCTGGCATGAGGGAGCATCTGCTCTGCACGCCGGGTGTGGTAACCGGAGGAGTGGAGGAGCGGCTCCTGGAGGAACTGAATCTCAATGGTGTGGAGCGTCAGTTCCGGCATTGGTCTGTTCCTCTTCTGTATTGCACAGAGCTGGGAAACCGCTGAAGTCACGTGCTCTGCAGAACTTGTTCAACCCGTTTCCTCCTCACAGACCCCTAATTCTGAGTCCCACCCTGATTCTTGCCTCCATATGCTCTAGGTCTGGGCTTGTTTTAGGGCTTACCACACTAAGAATTCTCTGAATAGTGATTTCTTTGTCTTGCTGCAGGGGTGGAATGGGTAGGGCCAAGTATGAGGTTCCTGTGACAGTGCTATCATAGGACAAGGTAGGCAGGTATTAGGCAGGTTACTAGGTGTCAGACTCTAGAAGCAGGTTTATTTCTGCAATCTAGCTAATTCGTGCATGTACTTGTAACACAGATACACGGCTACCGTTACTTAGAGTCTGTTGCTTGTATGCATTCTCTCATTTGGTCTTCAGAACAGTCTTATGAGACTAGGTGTTTTTGCAGACAGGAACCTGAAGCTCAGAGACGTTAGTTAGATTACTAGTCATTCTTGCTCATTCTTATTTCCTTCCTTCATTTCTCACGGAAGAAGTGGGTATGTTGCTGTCTATAACGAGCTGCCCCCTGTACTGTTCAGAGCCTTGCCTTCTTTATTTCTTGTATCTTTAGTCCCCTGTGCACTTGTTCCTTTCTTGCGGCCTGCAAATAACTGCCTCTTCGTGAGTCATCAACAGAGAGAGGTGCCACCACCTCAGATCTACCCTTTCTCCATTCCTCCGATTTCTCTTACTTCTTCAACTTCCCGAAAAAGAAGTCTACTTTGGCTGTTTCTAGTTCCCCACTTCTACTTACTTTCCTAGTGTAATCTCTTCATGCTCCACCACTCCACTGAGGTCCCCGTGAGGATGGGGCCTGCTTCCTTGTTTTCCGCGTCCTTTTCTCTGCCGTTCACCTCTCTGCAGCTTCCTGACAAGTTGTCCTTCCTTGCTTGCCATCATGTGATTCTGCCACGGTTCTCATTTTACCATAGTGACTGTTCTCTCTTTGTAATAGTGTTGGTGTTCTCTGAAGCACAGTCTTGATCATTTATTTATTTTTTAAGTTATTTACTTAGTTAAGTAATCTCTACTCCCAACACGGGACTCGAACTCATGACCTTGAGATTAAGCGTCACATGCTCCTCTGACTGAGCCATCCAGGCAGGCGTCCCTTGACCATATTTTATTTTGCTCAACGTCTGATTCTCTGGTGAGCTCTTCCACTCCCGTGGTGCCCCTCTTCACACTGGGGTCTCCAGCTGGGCCTCTGTCCTGAGTCTTTCAGACTTTCCACTGCCTGTAGGATGTCACCACCTGATGTCCCGTTCTTGTTTCAAGCAGAACATGTTTCCGGCATGAATTTATCATTCTGGTCTTGTGTCCCAGCCTCGTCGGCTGGCAGCCTCTTTCACTTAGCCGTCCGCGCCACAGGTCACCAAGTCATATCTTAAAGTGAAGCAATCCTTTGCCTTTTATGGAAGTTTCTCAAAGTTTACTAATGATGGTACACGTTGCCAGATTTCCTTCTGGAACAGTGCAAGAATGTGGGGTTTCCCCATGTATTGGATGATAAGTTGCTATTGTCCCTTTTTATCTTTGCCAGTCTGATAGCCAAATATGGCATTATTGTTACTTTAATTTGATTAGTAGTGAGATTAAGAATTTTTCCTATAATTACTGGCCATTTGCATTCTTTTTTTTAATTTTATTTTTAATTTTTTAAAATTTACATCCAAATTAGTTAGCATATAGTGCAACAATGATTTCAGGAATAAATTCCTTAGTGCCCCTGACCCATTTAGCCCATCGCCCCTCCCACAACCCCTCCAGTAACCCTCAGTTTGTTCTCCATATTTATGAATCTCTTCTGTTTTGTCCCCCTCCCTGTTTTTATATTATTTTTGTTTCCCTTCCCTTATGTTCATCTGTTTCGTCTCGTAAAGTCCTTGTATGAGTGAAGTCATATGATTTTTGTCTTTCTCTGACTAATTTCACTTAGCATAATACCCTCCAGTTCCATCCACGTAGTTGCAAATGGCAAGATTTCATTCTTTTTGATTGCCGAGTAATACTCCGTTTTGTGTGTGTGTGTGTGTGTGTGTGTGTGTGTATACATATGCGTGTATATACGTATATATGCACATATGTATATATATGTATATACATATGTGTATATATATATATGTATATACACACACACACCACATTGTCTTTATCCTTTCATACACCGATGGACATTTGGGCTCTTTCCATACTTTGGCTATTGTCGATAGCGCTGCTATAAACATGGGGGTGCATGTGTCCCTTCAAAACAGCACACCTGTATCCCATGGGTAAATGCCTAGTAGTGCAATTGCTGGGTCGTAGGGTAGTTCCATTTTTAGCTTTTTGAGGAACCTCCATACTGTTTTCCAGAGTGGCTGCACCAGCTGGCCTTCCCACATTTACATTCTCTTATGAGTTGCCTGTTTGTGTTTCTAGTCCATTTCTCTGGGGGAAATATTTTATTTTATTTATTTCAAGCATTTAAAATGTACATATGCAAAAAAAATGTACATATGCATGTAAAGATTATAGATTATTAATTCCTTGTAAAGATTATAGGAGGTTATTAATTCCTTGTTATGTGTTGCAGATTTTTCCTCCAGTTTATCTTTTTTTTTTTTTTTTATTAAAAAAATTTTTTTTTTTCAACGTTTATTTATTTTTGGGACAGAGAGAGACAGAGCATGAACGGGGGAGGGGCAGAGAGAGAGGGAGACACAGAATCGGAAACAGGCTCCAGGCTCTGAGCCATCAGCCCAGAGCCCGACGCGGGGCTCGAACTCACGGACCGCGAGATCGTGACCTGGCTGAAGTCGGACGCTTAACCGACTGCGCCACCCAGGCGCCCCCAGTTTATCTTTTCTTTAAGAAAATACTTTATTGGGGCGCCTGGGTGGCGCAGTCGGTTAAGCGTCCGACTTCAGCCAGGTCACGATCTCGCGGTCCGTGAGTTCGAGCCCCGCGTCGGGCTCTGGGCTGATGGCTCAGAGCCTGGAGCCTGTTTCCGATTCTGTGTCTCCCTCTCTCTCTGCCCCTCCCCCGTTCATGCTCTGTCTCTCTCTGTCCCAAAAATAAATAAACGTTGAAAAAAAAAAATTAAAAAAAAAAAAAAAAGAAAATACTTTATTGCCTTATAGACGTTTAACTGTCTTTTTTTTTAATTAAAAAAATTTTTTTTTAATGTTTATTTATTTCTGACAGAGAGACAGAGCGGGGGAGGGGCAGAGAGAGAGGGAGACACAGAATCTCAAGCAGGCTCCAGGCTCCGAGCTGTCAGCACAGAGCCTGACACAGGGCTTGAACTCACAAACCGTGAGATCATGACCTGAGCTGAAGTTGGATGCCTAACCGACCAAGCCACCCGGGCACCCTTGAATTCTTTATATGTTTTGGATATTGACCTTTAAAAAAAATGTTTATTTATTTTGAGAAAGAGCATGCAAGCAGCAGGGAGGGGCAGAGAGAGAGGAGAGAGAGACTCCCAAGCAGGCTCCACGTCGCCACTGCAGAGCCTGATGCTGGGCTTGAACTCACAAAACTGTGAGATCATGACCTGAGTCAAAACCAAGAGTCGGTCACTTAACCAACTGAGCCACCCAGGCACCCCGGATATTAACCTTCTATCAGTTACTTTCTTCAGTTTCATAGGTTGTCTTTTCATTTTGTTGATGGTTTCCTTTGCCTCTGCAGAAGCTTTTAGTTTGGTGTAGTCCCACTTTTGTTTATTTTTGCTTTTGATGCCTTTGCTTTTGGTGTCAAATCCAAAAAAATCATTGCCAAGACTGATGTCAAGGAGCTTAGATCCAATATTTTCTTCTAGGAGTTTATGGTTTCAGGTCTTAGGTTTCAATCTTTGACCCATTTTGAGTTGATTTTTGTGTGCAGTGTAAGGGATCTATATGTAGATTTATTTAAAAAAATTTTAAAACAAAGGGCACTGGGCTGGCTCAGTCAGTAGAACATGTGACTTGATCTCAGGGTTTTAAGTTTGAGCCCCACATTGGGTGTAGAGATTACTTAAAAATAAAATCTTAAAAAAAAATAAAATGTACTTATAAAGCCAAATTAAATGCTTATGTTTTATAAGAAAACTCTATCTGAGTTGAGAATCAGTGGTGGGTTTAGAGTTAAACTGAAATACTTAAAACCCTATTTAGTGGACAGAAGGTGGAGAGATACCACCTTTTTCCTGGGAGGGTTATCTGACTTTGCCGTGTTTAGACTGTCCTATGGAGCTCAGCCCTGTTAGGCTCTTGGAGTGACATGGTAAAAGCAGTCATTTACTGAGGGAGGATTCTTAGCTAGGAATCAGGGTCTGGTTATTCTGCCTTTGCTGCTAGCTAGCAGGTGACCTTGGGTAGGCCTTACTCTAACTTGGAAAATGAGGGGCTTGTGCAAATATGTATAGCCTTTGGGTAAGCTTTTGGACAATAAAAAAAATGTTTCTTTAATGTTTATAATTTTTTATTTTGGAGTTATACATTTATTTATTTATTTATTTATTTATTTTTAACATTTATTTGTTTTTTAAAATTTTTTTTTTTTTCAACGTTTATTTATTTTTGGGACAGAGAGAGACAGGGCATGAACGGGGGAGGGGCAGAGAGAGAGGGAGACACAGAATCGGAAACAGGCTCCAGGCTCTGAGCCGTCAGCCCAGAGCCTGACGCGGGGCTCGAACTCACGGACCGCGAGATCGTGACCTGGCTGAAGTCGGACGCTTAACCGACTGCGCCACCCAGGCGCCCAACATTTATTTGTTTTTGAGACAGAGAGAGAGCATGAACAGGGGAGGGTCAGAGAGAGGGAGACACAGAAACTGAAACAGGCTCCAGGCTCTGAGCTGTCAGCCCAGAGCCCGACGCGGGGCTCCAACTCACGGACCGCGAGATCGTGACCTGAGCCGAAGTCGGCCGCTTAACCGACTGAGCCACCCAGGCACCCCTGGAGTTATACTTCTAAAGTCCTTTCCTTAGGAATTAATTGTAAATACAGGAGAACTTGTGTACAAACATGTTCCTTGGAGGATTATTTAATAGTTGAAAATATTTGGAAGTGACTAAGTGTTCAACATAGGTGACCAATTAAGCACTTAGTAGAATTTTTATGTAACTTAGTCTTCGGAAATTATATAATAACATGGAAAATATTCATAAAATATTAAGAAATGTCTAATAATTTTTTCTAATAGATATGTATTATTATATTAAAAAAAAAACCCAAAGGGATTTGCCCTAGAAGTGCTTTAAGTTCCTGGCTCTCGTCTTGTGATTCTGTGGTTTAGTGGCAGAGGGGGAAATGTCTCAGATGGCTGTGGAGGGCAGACAGGAGAGTTTGTGGTATATTCTTGGGACCATGGTAGAATCTAGACTTCTGCTGACATTGAAAATGACAGAGTAACATAGCACCCTACTTCGGGCTCTTAACTTTTCAAAGCGGTTTGGTCCTGATTCAACTTACTTTATTCTCAGCCACGAACCACGTGGTACTCTGTCGCGAAGCAGAGTCCACCCCACGTGTGGTGACTTGGAGGGCAGTGTTGGTTTGGGGCCGGTGGAGAGATGCACTGTGTTTTGCCCTCCTTTACCCCTTTTCACCAGCTCACCGTCGGCTCTTCCGGCCTGGCATCGTGTGATGCGCACTGTGTCCTTGACCGCACAGAACTTCTGAGCCTTCCTGTGACTCAGGACTGTCCCCCAGGGAGGGGCCAGGGTGAAGGCTTGGGGGGGACCTTGCGGTGGTCCTCCTTTCACTCTGATTTTGGTGTGGTCGTCTCAGAGGACAACCAGAACACGTTTGGAAACTGGCTCCGATTCGAGGCAAAAGCTCACGCTGTGCTCTTCCTCCGTAGTCTTGTATGTGTTTACTGTGTTTGGAGGAGAAAATTAAGTACTTTTTTCCTCGGGCCATTACATGGTGAAGGGCTGGTTTTGGCTTAGACTACCGTTGTTCTAGATTTGTTTCTGTTAATGAGAACGCAAGTTAGACTGTCCCCTGAGAGCGGGGGCTGCCAGGAGGCGTTTGCCACGAGCTTTTTAGCAGTAAAATATCGGAGGGCCGATGCTATGAGATGTGCCCTTGGGCTACAGCTGCTTTCCACACCGGCGACCTGCATTCTTTTTCCACATTGCCCTTCTGGTCTTTGGGCTCTTGCGGAGGTGTAGTTTGGGTTTTGCAACGGTTACCAGTTGGTATCTAGTTTTAGTTACTGTGACAACTCTTCTGGAAAACTCATTTGTTCCCCCTGCCCCCGACCCCGTGACCTTTAAGTTCTACTACCTGAAAGAAAAGCCAGAGGTGAAAACTTACTATCATCGAGTAGGGGGAATAATCACAAAATTCCCCGGCCATGCCTATACCCAGCCAGTATTTATTTACTTAAGCACATATGACTATTTATAGAACCTGAGAAAAACAAGGAAATTGTTGCTTTTCCTTGTCATTTTGTAAAAATTCTGAGCAGTAATCTCAGTTTGGAAAGATAGAATTAATACAAGAAAGCTTATTCTGAATTATAAAAGGAACAGTTTATATAAAAAGCAACAATTTACAGAACTACGATAAATCTAAGTGTGGTACATCCTTAGCAATTTTATTAATACAAAGAATTATATAAAAATACATAGATACATGTACATATTATGTGGCCTGTTTTTCTACTGGTACATTAGTGTTTTCATGTAAATTTTCACGGGTATGTGTGTGTGTCTATAAAATATGGGATAGTTAAATGTTTCTTCCAATTTTACTTGGCTTTTAATTTAAACTTCTGTATGTCAGTGAACATTATAAATGCTTCATTTTTATGTTGTCCTGCTTGGCAGTAAATGTAGTTTTTACTTCAGTTGGCTATGTCTTTCAATATTTTTTTTTTGTCTTTTCACAATTTAACACTAGTAAAATAGACCAGGCAACAGCCAGTGTCTGGGGAGTTTTTTTACCAGTATGTGGGGATACCAGAATGTGGGGATAACATTGGCTGTGTAAAATTTGAGTAGAATAATTTTACACACACACACACACACACACACACACACACAAATGAATAAAAGTAAGCTCTATGACCATTGCGGGGCTTGAACTCAGGACCCAGGTGCCCCAGGTAGAGTAATTTTAAATTAGGGGTTTTTAATATGGAGTCTGTGAAATCTCTGAAATGACATATTAAATTTAAGTACATGAAGGTAGACTCCATTTTTTTCTGGGGAGGGATTTCCTTAGATATTCAAAGGATTCTGTGACTTAAAAATGGTTTAAAAAAACCATTGCCTTAAATGATTTTTAGTTACCTACATTTCTGTTGGCAGAAAATATATGCAGATGTGCTTTATTTTATCTTGGGCCTGCCTGACATCTCTGGAGAGGTCTTCTAGGGGAAATGTAACTTTCTTTTCCTTTCCCCTTGACAGCCTCCTCCCCCCATCCTCTGAAAAACACGAATTAATTTTTACTGCTTCCATTGGCATTTCCTTCCCTATTTTAGCTGAGATGATTGGCTATTCATGTAACCCCAAAACAACCTCAAAATCTGAACCTAGAAATTCACTGTGGATTCTGAAACTGGAAAAGAACATCAATAAATTTGAATTTCTGAACAGTTGACATCATGGCTTCAGTTATAAATGATTTTTCTTAGGAGTTCTGCAGGAATAACTTAGGGACTGAGGGTTAGAGCCCGAGGTTCCTGGGCAGTTGGGGTCTGAGGAGCCAGGTGTCTCTGCTGTGATGGGAGAGGGGAGCCATATGAAGAAGGTGGCCGTGATGCTTGGGGTTTTTCGCAATTTCCTTGCCTCTGAGATCTGACTGGGTCAGGACAAAGATGTGGGTGCAATTGGATCTTAAAGGAGTATTGCTTATGTTGAACTTAAACTCCTCCAACAAGAAGGGAAATGAGGCTCAAAGTCTCTTAAGGAAGAGCTCAGACCTTCCCTCTCTTCTCATGTCGTCTCCCCTTTTGTGCAGGTGGATGGAAGCATGCCTCGGGGAAGACCTGCCTCCCACCACAGAGCTGGAGGAGGGCCTTAGGAATGGGGTCTACCTTGCCAAACTAGGAAACTTCTTCTCTCCCAAAGTGGTGTCCCTGAAGAAAATCTACGACCGAGAGCAGACCAGATACAGGGTGAGTCCTTCTTCGCTCGGTGCTTTAATTTCCATAAACTTAGGAGAGAAGGTTAGTGGACTTTATCCTGTGTAAGAGTTATTGAGAAATATGTGTAGGTGTGTTTATTCCCACAAAATAAAGCATCTGGCAGAGTGGAGAAAAGGGTGCAAAGTCAGAGTAGTAAAAGATGACTATCTGTATTTCTGATATAATTCTTATGATGGTGTGTACCTAGAAATCTTCATGGTCCTTGATGGATTTTTGATTTCTTAAAAAGTAGAGGAAGTAACTAGGGGGGGGATTACTACTTTAATCTTCACCAAGCACTGAGATTTGTTGGCAAACTGAAAGCAATAGCAACTTTAGGAAACAAGGTCCCCCTGGAGTTCAAGGTAAATTGGGAAAGCGATCCAATTTCAGGAAACTGAGGTACATGAAAGGGTTTGATTCCTGTGGCCGAGGGCTCTGAAAAAGAAGACTGCTTGGTTAAGTTGGAGTGTTGACAAGGACCAAAATCTGTTGTGGGGGAGTTTTCCCATGAGCGCCTCTTTGGAAAAGGATGAGCATAAAAGGTGGAGGACTGAAAAACCAAGAGCAGATGGAAGCGGGGCAATGATAGGAATTGGGCCAGAACCTGGAATGAATGAAGGATGAAGACAGAATCAAAAGAGATGTTTACGTTTTATGTTTTAAATTCAAAGGACGACAGGAGTGTAGGCAGACCAAAATCGACATCCCAAAGAGAAACTTTCCTTTTCTGAAGGCAACTCTGTTGAGTGGCGTACCGTGTGGGACGGAGCAAGAAGACACTTAAAGAAGAGTAGAGACTGTATAGCAATAAAAATAATAGTCCTGTCCCTCCTCCCGTCTGGAGAGTGAATCTTGCTGAAAAACAGCAGACATAGAGGTTTAGAGGGGGATATTTGTATGTGTGGTATCCAAACCCTGATTAATATGTTTAATATGTCAGTCTGTAAGTATTTTCTCTCTGCCAGCCACCACACTGAGTGCCTTATGTACATTTTCCCCTTGTGTGTTTACACCAAACACATACAGTGGGTGTTAAAGATGGGGAAACTCAACAGGGTGAAGTGACTTGCCTAGTGTCACCAGTAGGCGGCCAAGCCGGGAGGCGAATCCAATATAATTGGACTCCAAAGATCACTTTCTGTAAGGCTCAGCTCTACAGGAAGATTCCCTAGATGGTTCTATTTTTTTTTTTTAAGATTTTATTTTTTTTAAATAAATCTGTACACCCCATGTGGAGGTCAAACTCACAACCCTGAGATCAAGAGTCATATGTATGCTCTACCAACTGAGTCAGCCTGGCTTGGCTCCAGGTAGTTCTTAAGTGAGGGGAGCTGAGATTCGGGTTTTGGGGAGCGGAATCTTAACACAGTGCTTTAGACAGACCTTAAATGTAAGGGGACCTTGCAAAGTCTCATAAGGGGACCTTGCAAAGAGTCTTTATTTAGTATTTGCTTCAACATTGCCAACAGTGCCTAATTGTCTCTTGTTTGTTCTAGGCAACTGGCCTGCACTTTAGACACACTGATAATGTGATTCAGTGGTTGAATGCCATGGATGACATTGGATTGCCAAAGGTAATTTATGTGATATTCAAGTTCGGGCTTAGATAAGGTTGTTTTGGCATGTAGTTGTCATTCTACCTGTAAAATTATTCTCAATCGGATCTTTGGTGATTTTCTTTCTTTTCTTTCTTTCTTTCTTTCTTTCTTTCTTTCTTTCTTTCTTTCTTTCTTTCTTTCTTTCAGTACTAAAGGATCTCTTTCTTCTGTTTGTTTTAGGAAATAGTTTTGTTTTTTTTTTCTTTCGTTCTTTATCTTTATTATTACTCATTCCTGCTTTACCTTACCCTAGAGAAATTCCCTATGATGTCATTTACTTTTACTATATCAAATTGTAGACTTAGATTAAAATTCATGTACCATGAAATCTACCTTAAAAATTTTTTTTTTAATATTTATTTATTTTTGAGAGACAGAGCACAAGTCGGGGAGGGGCAGAGAGAGGGGGACACAGAATCTAAAGCAGGCTCTAGGCTCCGAGGTGTCAGCACAGAGCCTGACGCAGGGCTTGAATTCACGAACTGTGAGATCATGACCTGAGCCAAAGGCAGATGCTTAACCGACTGAGCCACCCAGGAGCCCCAAAATCTACCTATCTACCTTTTTAAAGTATATAATTCAGTGGTGTTTTGTTTTTTTTTTCCACAAAGTTGTTAAATTAAAATTTGACTTTAGGAAATATTTTAGAAATGTCATTTTCCAGATGCAGAATAATCATATCTGCAAGAGAACATAATGGGTTATTATTTTATGTTTCAAATTATAGAGGCAATATAATAACATGTACTTCTTATATCTTGTTTTGGTGATTTTTTTTTAAACATTTTTCTTGAGGTATAATTGCTAGACAGAAACTGCACATATTTAATGTGTATAGTGGATGAGTTTGGAGTAAGTGTACATCCTTGAGTGTTCTGCTCAGGAGTTTATTTAGCATTGCTGTTAGATTGCTGTCTCTAGACTCCCCCCCCCCCCCCCTTCTGTGTTGAATCCATAAAGCCATGCTGTATTGTCAACTCTTAGAGGTGTGGCCATCTTTTTTTTTTTTTTTTTTCCTTTTTCTCTTCCATATCTTTTGACCTAAGAATTCTACTTCTAGGAATTTATCCTTCTAGTAAATCAGACAAGCCCAAAGAGATGGATATGTAAGATTTTTTTTCAGCATTGCTTAGGATAGGAAAAATTGATAGCACCCACATATTCCTTCACTAGAGGTATTAATTGTATTGCAGCCAATCATACACTAATACAGCCATTAGAAAGCATGATATCAATCTGTATTGGCAAAGGAAGTTGTCTGTGATGTGTTGGGGGGAAAACAAAACAGGCTAAGGTAAGAGTTTGTGTTTTGGCTAAAGTGAGATTGCTATTTTTATGGAAAAGTTAATATTCTTGGGAAAAGTCTATAAGGAGATAGTAGTTTTCATTTCTGTGAATGGGATTAAGGGGTGGTTTTTATTTTCTTTATAATTTCCTATAGAGTCTAAATTGTTGTAACCAGAGAAAGATGAAGAAAAAACGGGAGATGGGGAGTACCAGAGAGTGACTAGAACCACTCAGAAATGAACATTTGATATTTAGCATTGTTTTGCACATCTGTGTCTTGAATTGAGCTCAATCCAGAGCCAAATCTTTGTAGAAGACTAGCTTTTGTCCTCTTTTTTTCAGAGCCAGATACTGAACTTCTGTTCCTCACACTGGTGGGTTTGAGAATTAGGCCCCACAAATGTCAGGAAAGGCAGTATGTCAAGTTCTTACACCTACTTTGCCTTTCTGTGCACTTGTATCTTCTTGTGTCTGTTTTTTATGTGGTATGCCCCATTGGCAATGATGATTTAACCTTTATAAACACTATTAAAAGCTTTGTTAATATGTGCTATTATGAGTAGTATTGTTACTACAAAATACTTTTTTTAATGATTTAATTTTACTACTTTTTTTTGTTTACTAATGGTAGTATGTTATCCTGGACCACAATTGCACCAAACATAGAATTCCCCAAAGGCTTTCAAGGACAACAGGGTTAACCATGGCTATCAGCCTTGAAATGTCCACCCTACATGATTTAGGTCCAGAAGACTTGAGTAATGTGGACTAATGATACTTAGCCTAAAAATTGTTGTCCATAATAAAATGTATGATATATAGTTGACAATACATACATATAGTGATTTGGGGGATGTTCTTTCCTAATCTCTTCATATGGTATAAGTAGGCTAAATATAGAAACTTAAGGTGATAAAGCTTTTGGTTCTTATCCCTTTTGTCTCTTTATTATAATTGGTCCTCTTGGCTACCTCCTCCAGGAAGTATTTTGTGGTTTTGACTTTGATTTTTAAATTGTTTTAAATCTGTTCAACTAGTGCTGTCTTCCTTATGTGTTCTATCCTAATGGTGGGCGTCCCTTGAGATGCAATCCTTATTTTAGCTACATTCTCTCATTCTCATGGTTTCAGTTATTTTGAGGACTTTGCTATAAGATAAACACACTGTCTTCAAATGGCTGCTGGACAGTTCTCCTTGGATAGCTTTTTACTAGCTAGAATTCCTCCTATCTAAAAGTAAACTTTGCTTTTTCCCCAAGTGAACCTCCCTCCTCTGTACTAAATGGTAGCCTGTCTTCATTTCCCCAGTCATCCCGTCTCAAAATCTTAAGGTTACCTTAGACTCCTAAATGCAGTTATTCCCCAAACCTTCCTCATGTATTTGAAATGTTTCTTTTATCCGTTCAAACTGCTTATCAGCCTGCCTCCTTAGCTTCAGTTTCTCCACTATTCAATATATCCTGTATCCTGTCTCCAGTCAGATCTTACAGAGACTCTGTTTTTATCCTTGGCTCCAGAGCTAGGACTTCTCTGTGGCCCGCATATCAAGTTCAAACTCGTCTGACGTTCAAGGTCTTCTTAATCTGATATATCCTACCCTACCCAACTGTATTGTTCTATTACTTTCTAAAATATAGTCTGTACTTTTTTTGGGAAGGGTATCTCATCGTGACCGTAATGTTCACCTTTCGGGAGAAGACATCTCAGTCTTGGGAGGTGAGCATGTAGAACTTGAAAAATTATCAAAAAAGAGGATTCTGCTACATCCCATGTCTCAAGGGGGGTGGTTCTTTCTAGTTGAGAGCCATAGGTATTGTGAGAAAAGCATGAAAACAAACACCATGTGTTAAGGACTCTAATAGATACAAGGTGCTGCAGTGCTCTTCCTATTGCCTTAGTTAAGCCCTTTTACTCTTATCCAGATTCTTCTCATTGCCTCATAATTCAGTCTTTCACTTCTCGAAACCACTATTACTCCTTCTCCCCCTAAGTTATAGAACGAATTATATGGTGCCACATCACCATGAAGATAGGTCTTGAAATTGAAGATTACTCCTAATCTAAACTTGCTATGTTCCTATTCAACCTCATTCATTAATTCATTAAATATAGAGCCACTCCCATGACCTTGGCTCTGGGCTTAGCATTGAACAACATAGACCTGACCCTTGCCTTTCATGTAGCTTGTAGTCTGTTGGAGGAGTCAAACAGATAATAACACAAGTAACTGATTATTTGTGGTAAGTGCTACCAAGGAGAACCACCTATCTTCCACATTCCCATACATATCCTCTGTTCCAGATACTTCGTCTGTGTATCTTTTCACTTCTCCCAAGCATATAACACATTTTTAAAAAGATTTTATTTTTAAGTAATTTCTACGCCCAACATGGTGCTTGAACTCACAACCCCGAGATCAGTCAGTCGCACGTTCTGCCAACTGAGCCAGCCAGGTGCCCCACATACAACACATTTTAATTTTTTGTAGTGTTTTTCAATGTCTAAATGTAGTAGTTTGCATAATTGAAAGCACCTAAGGAAATGTTCATTGGTTAGCTACTACTCAGTCTAGGCATGGTGTATAGTAACTGGGAAGATTGTAGTCCTTCAGAGCTTCCTACATTTGCCAGTGATTTCAACTGGATGAGAGCTTGGTGTCATCTGCTTGTAGCTGAGTCGGCAGTAAACAAATCACTTTCACATACCTGGTGAAATTCATTGGGTTGACCAGATGAGGCTTTTCCAACTAGTGCTTTTTCTGTTTTATAGGATTTTGTTCCTTATATGACTTGTGATGAATTAATTGTCTGTTCCCCCTAACGAAATTACTTGCTGAATGGCAATAATGTTTGCTAACTGTTTTATTTGTATTGTTGATGATTGGTGAATGATCCAGTAGATGGATACCTTACTCTGCTTCTTTTATTTCTCCTTAGATTTTTTACCCAGAAACTACAGATATCTACGATCGAAAAAATATGCCAAGATGTATCTACTGTATTCATGCACTCAGGTAATCAGATTTTCTTGGTAAAATGAACAGTGTATGTAGATACAGAGAACGGATTGCTGAATTGCTGGAGGTGGGGATTAGGGGGTAGGCGAAATGGGCGAAGGGGGTCAAAAATTACAAACTTCCAGTTATAAAATAAGTAAGTCCCGAGGATGTGATGTACCACACAGAGATTATAGTTAATAATAGTGTATTGTATATCTGAAAGTTGCTAAGAGAGTAGATCTTAAAAGTTCTCAGTACAAGGAAAAAACGTCAGTAACTGTGGTGGTGGATGTTAGTGGAACTTACTGTGGTGAACATTTCACGGTATATGCATCTATTGAAGCATTGTGTTGTATAACCTGAAACTAGTATTATATGTCAGTTCTCTCTCAGTAAAAGAAAGCAGTTTAGGAACAACATCTGAATAGAAGATACAGCTTTTTGTCCATGGTGTGATGAAAAAGTTTTGCATCAGCTTCAGAATTTTCAAATAGCATAGGATACAGTTGTCTTAACGAAATGGTGAGAAACAGCTGTGTTTTTCTAGGAAGTAGAGAGAAGGGATTTATTCCCATAATAGCAGATTATTTGGCTCTGAAAACATAGAATAGTGTTTCATTATTGATCTACTGTTTCTGTGAGCTGTGCATTTTAGTTGAGATGCAGTTCCTTTCCTTCTCATTAAAATTTCTTTAAAAAATTTCTTGAAAATTGCAAAAAGTATATACATTTCAAAACTTTCATTGTTTACTATTTTGTTGCAGGCCAATAGCTGAATTAAAAAATGCCCTGTGTTAATACTTTAGTAGTATAACTAAATTTTGTCAACATCTTCAAATAATGCCAGCAAATATCAAATGGCTGATTTTTAATTTAGTTTTCTAGGTCCTCACCAAGCCATTTGTTCAGTAATTTTTATGTCAAACAAATATGATAAATAGGAACTGAAACTAAGTATATTTTTTTCATAATTTCATAATAAATTTGGAAGATGATTTAATTTCAGGTCCTTGGCTCTTGGAATCAACAGAGTACTGTATTGGAAGGAAGAGGTGGTTTGCGTGGAGAGAGGGGTGCGGTTGGGTGGGAATTGGAGGCAGTAGTGTGGTGAGTCAGAGTGCTACAAACTTACGTGATGGCTATAGGGCTAAAGTAGAAGGTGGAAGAAGTAAGTGGGCCATGAGTATGGGGTTTCTTTGCTTGGGCTGCCCATTTTATTTTATTTTATTTTATTTTATTTTATTTTATTTATTTTATTTTATTATTTTTAAAATAAAGTTTATGTATTTTGAGAAGAGAGAGCAAGTGAGCAGGGAAGGGGCAGAGAGAAACAGAGAGAGAGAATCCCAAGTAGGCTTTGCACTGCCAGTGCAGAGCCCGACATGGGGCTTGAACTCACGAACCACAAGATCGTGACCTGAGATGAAATCAAGAGTCGTGTGCTTAACTGACTGAGCCACCCAGGCGCTCCAGTGGGCTGCCCATTTTATAAAGCATCCTGTAGGTGTGCTTAATAAATACTAATGATGTATATAAATACATGTATAATATTGACCCATGAGAAGCCTATTGTCTCCAGTTGGATTGAACATGGGCCAGACCCTTGGTATCTCTGGAATAGTCTGAAAACTACAAAAGAAAGACTATAGCTGAGGACTGGTCGACGTGCCACACGCTCTTGTGCCTTAGGTTATTCTGTTTCCGTTGCCTGACTGCCCTTTACTCCCTGGTATAACCCATGTTCCTCTCCAGCTGCCACTGTGGAATGCCACTGTTCGTTGATACCTTCTTTTCCTTTTTCTCCCTCAGATGGAATTAGCTCCTTCCCATCTTTGTGCTCTTCTAGCATCTGCACATACCTCCTCCTTCAAGTATAGGGCTTTTATACTGTACTCTGGTTATTTGTTCTTGTAGCTGACTTTCAGAGGACTCCTTGGGGACAAAGACTATTTCTGTTATTCTTTATCTTTGTGTCTCTAGTACTTAGATGCCTAGCATATAGTAGGTAGCCAATAAATGCTTGTGGTCACAATCCTACATTATAAAAAATCTTCCTTCCCCCTGTTCTGGCTCAAGGGGATATTTTATACCCATAAATGAAAAAAGGAAATGGTTCTTTCTTTTTATCAGATGACTCTTCATGTTTATCTCAGTGTATCCAGTCACATTTTAATTGAATTCCCACCTTCTTGGTGATGTTTTGGATTTCCAGTGACTCCAGCTCATTCCTTTGTCTAAACTCCTGTGTTTCTTGGTTTCTAAGTTATATATTGTTTCTTTCATGTGTTTACTGTCTTTCTCTCTCTTAGGTATTAGCATCTTAGAGACAGAGGTCATGCTTTACATTTCTTCCCCACCCCCACCCCCCCAAGGTACATAGCATAATATTGGACAAACAAGAACAACATGAGAATTTTTTAAAAATGTTTAGGAATGGGTGGGATCTAGGGGAATGTTCAGATTGCAGTGATTTCAAATGTATGGGTCTGAGCCAAAATCAGATTAACTCTGAGTATTGTGACTGGCTGTGAGTTACGTGAGGTCTGTGTTGATAACCTTGTGAAGGTTGTACCTACAATGGGTATCTGAACTTGGCAGGCAAGAGGCTGAGCTGGCGGAACTCTCTGCGAGTTCTGCAGCCATGGCCTTCTGCAGCGTAACCTGGGTCCTTAGCCCTCAAATTCTCTGAACTAGAGATGAAGAAGTAACTCTGCCTTTCTCATGATGGAGTCAGAATCGGGAAGGAAGGAAGTCTGCTCTTGTTTTTCATTTCTCTTCAGTTTGCAGCCCATGCTTGGGAAGTATACACAGAGCAATGTGTTCTGGTTGGTGATTTACGATTTCTTTCCTCCCTAGAGTGTTTTTCCTGAAGTGCCGTCAGCCCTTGCTATATAGGCACTTAACACCTGCCGGGAGCCTCTTCTTTACCATATAGGACAACAGTATCGAGGCAGATTCCTTGCCTCACTGTGAGGGGTGAGGCACCATCTCCCTTTTGGATCAGTAGCAACAAAGAAGCATTATCTCCTTGTTTCTTGACTAGCGTTATTCCAGAGATAGTCCCCGTATTTAGTCCTGCTAAATTACTTTTCTGGATTACATTCCACCCTCAGATAAGACCCTAATTCATTATTATTTTGCATAGGTTTGTATACTTCATTTCCATTTCCTCTGGTGTTTTATCTTTCTAAGAACTGATTTGGAGGTTAAATGGGCCCATAGTCATGTATCCTAAATTCAAAAGAGATGTAAAAGCTGAAAGTTACATTTAAGTTTGGTTCAAACAGACTTGTTGGTGAAATCTGATCAGAATTAATTGAGGTTATTTAGAATATGTATCTATTTACTGTGATTATGTGTCTGTTTCTCTTCAGAATAGTAGTGTTTTTGTTTAGGGGTGCTGCCTCAAGGCTTGCTGGGGATGTCTTCTAATACTGTATATACTTACATAAGCAAACATTACATGATACTATATATACTATAAAACATTTCTAGTATCAGAGAAATTCTAATCAGGGATCAGGGATCGTGCTGCACTAGATTCTGTTTCCTGTCAACTGCTGTGTTTGTATTTAAGATCTCTGCGATCAGCCTAGTGACTTCTTCCAGGTTACTCTGTAGTCAGCAAAGATAATAGGAATCCCAGTAGGCTAACATAACCTCCTTCCCCTTATTGCTGTAAAGTAGAGCTTAAATAGGAAAAAAGAAAAGAAAAATAAACCTGAGCTCAGTACAAACTAAACATTGTAGGTGCCTAACAGTTATTTGTAAAAGTAGGCATGGGAGAATAGGAGCAAAGATTGGAAAAGGGGTGTTTACTGGTAGGACTTTAAAGGTTCAGCTTTTAGGTTGAATATTCTCTGTTCTGTGCAAGAGGATCTGAGTGGTCCTTGTGATTATAT
The DNA here is from genome assembly GCF_007474595.2 of Lynx canadensis. NCBI lineage: Eukaryota > Metazoa > Chordata > Mammalia > Carnivora > Felidae > Lynx > Lynx canadensis. The sequence goes on from NC_044308.2 coordinate 4,787,801, forward strand.
TCATAGCTCCACCTTCTCCTTAAAATATTCCTAATCATTGAAATGAGATAAAAGAAAGATGATGCCTATGTCTTAGCTTCTCCTCTACTTTATTTGTAGCAGCTAGCTACATCGTAACTTTAATTTACTGTTGGAAGACCTTAAAAACGAATTCGCTCCTTGAGGCTGTTAAAATGACACTCTTGCAATTTCTTTTTTTTTAATTTTATTTATTTTTGAGAGAGAGAGCACGCGCGTGAGTGAGCAGGGGAGGGGCAAAGAGAGGGAGACACAGAATCCGAAGCAGGCTCCAGGCTCTGAGCTGTCAGCACAGGGCCCGATGTGGGGCTCAAACTCACGAACTACTAGACAGTGACCTGAGCCGAGGTCGGATGCTTAACCGACTGAGCCACCCAGGCGCCCCAGACGTTTGCAATTTCTTAAAGTATGGCAGCCTCTTTCCTCTTTCAAAGTAGAAATAAAAGAGGAAGAAATTCCTCAAGAAACGTATTCTCACTAATTTGGAATGCAGGTGGGCAATATGTGGGAGAAATAATACATATAATGGGGACATATTACAGGTGTAGAATGTTATTGGCTAATTTGCTTTGGAAAATTTGTTAAATAGAGTTAAAATCTTCTGAGAGAGGAACTTTGTATAGTTCTATTTTGAGCATTTTACTCTAAAAAAAGGACTTAATCATATACGTATGGTTCATACTTGTATTTATCTTAGAAAATAATTAGCTACTCTGAATGCATAAATTTGAATGTGTTTTCAGAATGCTTGACTTTTTTTTTTTTTTTAGATTATACATGTGAGTTTATTATATATAATTTAAATTCTGGTCAGTTCTGTGAATGCAATGTGTATGATCCATATTTGTGTTCAGATAATACTGAGCTTTATAGATTTTTTGCAAAAACTGGAGATTGTTCTATTGTGTTTATGATTTGTTTCTCAGGGTGTTATATTTATTCCCTTATTGCTAGGCTGTCAATGTCTTGCCCATGTCCATCCCTGTCAAGCACCCTTCTGATTTACTGATTCTGATCTGCTGGGTCCTTAGAATCCACTTAGGCTAACTCAGGCTTATAGATATTTACTTATCCAGCTATCCATCTATGAAATATAAATATTTATTAAGAGGTTCTGGGTAGACATTGGTGAACAACTTACTGTTCCTGCCTTCATGAAATTTGAAGTCTACTAGATTTTTTAAATTTAAACAGTAAATATATATAATATTTACTGTAAGACTCATAAATTACCTGAATGAAACTTTTCCAGCAGCGATATAAATTCAGTTAATTTAATTTATTAAAAAAATTTTTTTTGATGTTTGTTTTTGAGAGAGAGAGAGACAGTGTGAGCAGGAGAGGGGTAGAGAGAGAGGGAGACACAGAATCTGAAGCAGGCTCCAAGCTCTAGACTGTCAGCACAGAGCCCAATGCGGGGCTCGAACCCATGAACCGTGAGATCATGACCTGAGCTGAAGTCGGACGGTTAATCGACTGAGCCACCCAGGCGCCCCTGAATTCAGTTTAACTAAGACTTTCTATTTGAATCATTTTCATGGGACCTTTCTCAAATATCTTATTTTACTTAAAGCTTATTGATCACAGGAAGGTAAACAAAAGTGAAGATTCTCCACTTAGATTAATTGCATCCACATGTATGTCAACATCTAATTATACACTAGATTTGTACCAGGACTGGGACTTGAACCTGTGTCTTCTGACTCCCAGTCTGGTGCTTTTTGCATTGCACTATGTGACTTTCTAGGACAATGTTATGTAAAACTGAAAAAAGGTTCTGAGGTAAAGCATGGTAACTGCAAAGGGGACTATGGTAGCATGCAAGGAGTCTGTGTTCAGAATGTTTCTGTTCTTTATGTTTGCTACCTTTCCCCTTCAGTCTAAGAGCAGCAGCTAGATGCAGTGGGAGGCCTAACTCTTTTCTGCATATCGTGTCTTCTAGTTTGTACCTGTTCAAACTAGGCCTGGCTCCTCAGATTCAAGACCTATATGGAAAGGTTGACTTCACAGGTAAGGAGTTGCAAACTTGGCAGGAAATGCTTGATTTATGTAGAAATAGCCTGGAGAGTCAACAGTACCAATCTTAAAGACATAGGGCTTTAAAAACACTCTGGCAACAGAGATCAAAGAAGGATAAGTAACTTATTTCTCCTGGTGTGCTGAGAAGAATGCTAAAGTTGGAATTTTAAACTCTGTTTTCTCGTTTCTGACGTGAGTATGATTAGTGAGTGTCCATTTTCCTATATGTAAAGTGGGAATAGTATTAATATAAAACACAGAAAATACATAATACCGTATTAGCATCTAACATGAAATATCCATGCATGGTGAAAACACTTAGTCTTTTCCTTTGCTTCTCGCAAGTCCCTACTGTGGGCAAAGCAAGGGGTATGCTATGGGGACTGAGATAATACAGTGGTGACAATTAAGTAATTAAAAAATTTACCTTATTTACCTTATTCTTTGTGTATTTGCTCTAGTAGATGCTTGCTTGAAGATATGGGGGCCTGGGGAGAAAAAGAACATTGGTCATATTGGTTAGGGGCAATATAGATTCAAATCTTTTGAACTGGTCATTGTTTTGTAGGCTTGGGAATTTTAAATTGAATAAAACTTTTATCTGTGATATTTTTCCTTCTAGGGAAGTTGTTCACCAGACCTAGGGCAAAGGGCCGAACCTCACATGTTGTTTCCTTTATCATTTGGCTTCCTGCCTTGGAAGGAAAATTGTTTAATAGCAGTAGTGACTTGGTGTGTGAAGACCGAGAAGGCTGGCCGGCCTGTGGGTCACTTGTTGTTGAGCTCCTTTTAAAGCTGCTCCATTCATAAGTTCATTGTAGAAATGCCACAAGTAGCAGTTTTGAAAAACTATTTTCTGTAGGGCTGTTTTCACGTTCTAGTTATTTTTGATGTTCTTGATAATAGTAATAACGGTTAGTATCTACTCAATGTACGTTATGTGCCGGATGCTCTGTTAAGTGCTTTCCATAATTATCTCATTAAGTCATCGTATCAACCCTACGAGGTAGCTACCACTTTATCCCATTTTGTAGTTGGGGATGCGGCTTCCTTCTCTGAGTTATGGAAAGGTGCTTAACTTGCTCACCTGGGTCTTTATCCCTTCCTGCAGAAGAGGAAATCAACAACATGAAGATTGAACTGGAGAAGTACGGGATCCAGATGCCCGCCTTCAGCAAGATTGGGGGCATCCTGGCTAACGAACTCTCAGTGGATGAAGCTGCATGTAAGGAGAGAGAAATTTTGTGGGTTCAAATGGGATTGTTGCTACCACTTTCAGTAATGAATACTATAGAGATGGTCTTGGAATTAGGAATTTTGCTAGCAAGTCAGTAGATGTAGCTTTTTTTTTTTAAGTTTGAGAGAGAGAGCACGAGTGGGGGAGGGGCAGCAAGCCAGAAAGGAAGAGAGAATCCCACTGTCTGTGGGTCTTAAACCCATGAACCATGAGATCATGACCTGAGCCGATGTCGGATGCTTAATCGACTGGGCCACTCAGGCACCCCAGTAGATGTAGTTTTAACACCGCTGCCATCTTCTGTGCTGTTATTGGGAGTAAGTGCTTGGTTCTGATGAAAATGAAAGCATTTAGAAATTGAGTTCTACATTTCAGCCCCTCTTTGAGTGTCTTATTTTTTTTAATGGTACTTACATGATGATTAAGGGTGAACATTTCCATAACGTACACTCCTTGCAAGGCTCTTTTATGAATATTTCCCTGTGGGGTTCCAAAGTCAGCCTCCCAGACATGGGTCACGGGCAGAGCTGTGACTTTGTGCATCCGAAGGAAGAGACGAGGCTTACAGGATTCAGGGCGCCATTCCTTCAGCCCCAGTCATTGTTTCTCTATCGTGACGAGCCTTTCTCTGCAATAGGGGGTTGTAACGTTGTTTTGTATGTGTCGTGTACGTCCCTTGCTGTATATAACTTATGTGTTCTATGTTTTGAAATTTTTTTTTTTTTTTTAGTGCATGCTGCTGTTATTGCTATTAATGAAGCTATTGACCATAGAATTCCAGCTGACACGTTTGCAGCTCTGAGAAACCCCAACGCCATGCTTGTAAATCTTGAAGATCCCTTGGCTGCCACTTACCAGGATGTGCTTTATCAGGCCAAACAGGAGAAAATGACAAATGCTAAAAACAGGGTAAAAATGGAACGTCTGTTCTTTCTAGTTGATCGATATTCTTTCATTGTTCGCTATAACTCCATTTTTAAAATCAGTTTTCTTAAAGTGTGATTTACATACAATAAGATTCGCTCATTTTACATGCATGGTTTGACGAGTTTTGACAAATGTATATGGTTACAAAACCATCATCCCCAAAGTCCCCAGGTCCCTCTTCATAGTCCGCCTCCACTACTCCTTACCCCTTGCCCTTGACCCCAAGCAACCTCCAATCTGAACAGATCACTGTATTTGCCTTTTTTAGAATTACATATAAATGATAATGGATTCACACAATATGCAGTCTTTTGGTATTCGGTTCCATTTTGACTTTTAATCTTGAATTTTGTACAAACTGACGAGAAGTTCTGACATCTGGTCTTAGGGTGTGCCCGTTCTGCTCGGGTCTGAGGCAAGGATGCAGGCTCACAAGTGGGCAGGACGGGCTTCACCCGTGCTTCCTGCTCAGGCTCGTGTTCTCCAACTCTGGGAGAACCTTCGGGCTTGTCATTAACAAGCAGATCTGCTTTTTACGTTTTTAGTTGATATTTCTGTAGTGTCCCACAACTTAATGAAGTTGTGCTTCATTAAGGATTGCAAGCCACACCCTTACTCTTTGTTGTCTTTTGGTGGGGGAGAAGTACAAGTATGTTGCTGTGGGTCGTCTTAGAGACCTGAACTGATCTGTGACTTTTTTACTCATCTTCAGACAGAAAACTCTGAGAGAGAAAGGGATGTTTATGAGGAGCTGCTCACTCAAGCTGAAATTCAAGGCAATATCAACAAAGTCAATAGTAAGTATGTCCCTGACTCAGGTACCTGGAGAGACGTTACAGAACAATAGGAATGTTGATCTGTTCTTGCACCGATGACGTGAGTTTATTTATCAGTGGATTTGTTTAGGAACTATTGCTTATTACTGTTTTTGTGTGTTTGTACGTCTTCTGTTTTAGCTACTGTTGTCCTCAGGTGGGCCCTCGCTATTCTGTTTGCTCATCTGTCTGCTGTAGCTTCTGGACTTGCCTTGTTGGCTAATTTCACTCTCTCACCCTGTGTTAATACACTTTTTAAAAAATCGAAATAGTGACTTTTCCTATTTTTAAAGTAATATTTTTATTTTTTTTTCAGAGAGTAATACAAGCTATCCAGAAGTAAACAAAAAATACACAGAAAATTAACCCCTCATCCCCTAGAAATAACCACTATTAGCATTTTTTATGAATATCCTTTTCAAAACATTTTTAAACAAAAATGAGATTAAAAAATGATTTTTGTATATACGTGTTACATTCTTTTGAGAAACTAATTTCTTGAAAGTGTCACTTTCACTTTATCACTCTTCTGCTAAAGAACCTGCATTATTATTTGCTGGACAAAATGTCTAGTGGAGTTCTGTATTTTGTATTTTATGCATACTACTCTGTACAAACTCATCTGCCTAATTGTCTCCCATATTCACTCCGTCCATTTCATGACTCATGAAGGAGTCCTGTTCTGGAGTGGCTCAGACCTGGGACTTGGTCTCTTGGCCTCTTACTTAAATTTTTTTAACATTTATTTATTTTTGAGAGACAGACAGACACACACACACACACAAAATCTGAAGCAGACTCCAGGAGAGAGAGAGAGAGAGAGAGAGACATGTGCGCGCGCGCGCGCGCGCGCACACACACACACACACACACACACACACACACACACAATCTGAAGCAGACTCGAGGCTCTGAGCTGTCAGCACAGAGCCTGATGAGGGGCTCGAACTCAAAAACTGAGATCGTGATCGGAGCCAAAGTTGGACACTTAACCGACTGAGCCACCCAGGTGCCCCTCCTGGCCTCATTAATAGCACCTGTGGCATAAGTCGTTATGCAGATGATGAGATAATGCGTGTAAATTACATGGCATTTAGTAAGTCCTCAGTAAACATTAACATTATTATAGCTTTTGCTAATGGGGTAGTCTCCTCACTATAATGGCCTCATACCTTATCTCTTAATCTGATTCAAATTATACCCATCATTCAGGGTCCAGCTCGATTCTCACCTGCACCCATTCCATCTCTCCCACAGCATTTATAGACCACACGATTTTATACTCAATTACATATTGTCTTATATTGCTTGCCTTTGTTTCTGACATCTCCGTAAATTCCTTAAAGTACAGATTACTTATGAGTTATGCTTCCTTTGAGATCCCTGTAATTCCTAGCATAATGGTTACATTTGATTTCAACCAGACTTGACCTTGTTTTGCTAAAGGTAATAATAATAGTAATAGTAATTCGTGTCCTCTTTGTTCATTGGGAGGCCCTAATTTCTCTCTTGAACCAATACTCTGAATAACTAGAGAGACTTTATTTATTTATTTATTAATAATTTGAGAGAGAGAGCACGAGCTGGGGAGGGGAAGAGAGAGAGACAGAGAGAGAGAATCCCAAGCAGGCTCCGTGCTGTCAATGCAGAGCCCTATGCAGGACTTGAACTCACGGACTGTGAGATCGTGACCTGAGCCATAATCGGGAGTTGGTTGCTTAACTGACTGAGCCACCCAGGCGCTTCTAGAGAGCCTTTAGAAGTTTTTAGCAATTCCATATGATCAGAAACTCTTAAATCCTGACCAGGAGTATTTGTATTCTGTTGCATTCTAGTTCATTTGAGATAATGGTTTTCTGAACAGAGTAATAGTTCCATGCACGTATGAGTGATGTGTTGTCCTGTATCTATATGAATATTTAGGCCAGCAAATTAAACTAGAGTGTCCTTTTATAGTTGTGTGAGAAGAAAGCCCAGCATGTTTCCTGCTGCACACGGTGCATATAACAGTCTTTGTTTCACTAAGATTTTTTTTCTGTATTGTTTAGGATTTTATAACTGTGGTATCTTGACTTGGCAAAGTGTATGAGAGTCTGTTATAAACCTGTGAGGGAAGAGCCATAGTATATGTTTTTAAAGTGTTCCATTCATATTCTCATGTGGTCAGAGGAGCAAAATAATACAAATTCCTTCAAATAGCTTTCAACATGGTACGGATGATAAATGTGCGAATGAGTAATTTCAGGGCAACTTGCTTAGAACAAAATATCAAAGCTTGTATGAGGTGCATCATAAAATAAAGAAGGGAATGATGACTTCTCGTTGGAGGTTTGTATGGGAAACTTCTCTGGATAAATAAGGCAGGATTCCTCATAGAGGCACAATCTTTTCTAATCGTAGAACCAGTCTGAAGCAAGAGAAAGTTGTATGCTAGGAAGATACAGGAACTTTAGGTCCAGAATTATCTTAACATAATTTATAGATAAGATTCTTCCCCTAAGGCTGTGAGAACCAGCAGTGAAGTCAATGCCCCAGGAGAAAGCTGCAGGCCAAATACTTAAAAATGAGAAAAAGTTTTTGAATAAGGAAAAGTGATTAAAGCTTAGTGGAAAAAAATATTTAAATAATGTTCTAAACTTTATCATCTTTATAGTATAAATGTTAGTAAATGTTTATTTAAATATTTACGTATTTATGTAGTAAGTTTATGCTTCCAGTAAAAGCATAAGTGACTAGATGCGTTTGTAGATAGGTAATCTGAGATTCTACTTTGCAGACCTAGAGAAAGCCTGGTAGTTACCTGATTTTATTTTCTGTCCCCATTCCTGTAAAAGTTCCACAAAGATAGAGATAACTTGTTTTGTTCAAAACCGTATTTGCAGCATAGAGCAGGTGCTCAGTAAGGGTTGAAGGAATGGATGGTTAATTGGCTAATGGTCACATAGACCTGTAGCCATGACTGAAAGAGCCATCACCTTGGTGTGGTAATGAATTACTGAATTGCAGGTGTATTCATTGGGAAGAAGTGGATAGTCTCTTAGGAGTCTACAGTGAGACCACAAATCCATTGAAATTTAAAATCTTTTTCTTTTTGACACCTTATATTAATTTTTTATAATGAAAACATTAAAAATTTATAAGTGCTGCTATGTCCCAAATATTTTGATTTTTAGGATGTTATTATTGATTTGTTTTGCTACTTCGGTGATAAAATCAGTTCAACTGCATGGAGGGAGAATTCTTTTCTCTTTTAAAAATAAGGAAACTGATGGGGCGCCTGGGTGGCGCAGTCGGTTAAGCGTCCGACTTCAGCCAGGTCACGACCTTGCGGTCCGTGAGTTCGAGCCCCGCGTCGGGCTCTGGGCTGATGGCTCGGAGCCTGGAGCCTGTTTCCGATTCTGTGTCTCCCTCTCTCTCTGCCCCTCCCCCGTTCATGCTCTGTCTCTCTCTGTCCCAAAAATAAATAAACGTTGAAAAAAAAATTAAAAAAAAAAAATAAGGAAACTGAAAATCGTACAGTAATTATCATTTTCCAGTGGTTATTATTTCTGAAATCAGAAAGTACTGTATTCTGACTTCCAACCTAATACCTTATTTATTTTACAATATGCAGAGTGCTTTTGTGTACATTGATTTTATTTAATCTGAACAATAACACTATGGGGAAGGTGTCTTTATTATTTTCAGGTAAAGGAACATCTAGGTTTTCACTGCCAGATGTAAAAGACCTTATGTGACCTCAGGTTCTATGACTAGAAGTAGAGAATATCGAGAGGGTGTAGACAGCCCCTTCCATTCCACATGGTCAGACCACCTTTGCTATCTGGGCTCTGACTCCTGGGTGGAGTGTGTTTAGGAGATGGGGGATAATGAAGGGATTCGGACTGATGCTATAAAGAGGAACTAAGGCTGTTTCTCCTGGGGTAGACTGTCATGGGGAAAGAGGGACTGGATGTATTCAAGTGTCAACACTAGGGTGAAAACTTTAATAGTTTTTGTTTTGTTTTGTTTTTTAAAACAAAATTGCCCAAAGATGTAGTAAGTTGCCATGGGAGAAACTTTCTCCTGTGTGGTAGTTTAGGCAACAATTTGGCATTTAGAGGGAATTTAGACACGAATTGGTTTGTACTGATGCCTCTTTTAGTGCTACCCATAGTGGTGCCAGGGTGTCTACATCTGGAAGCTTTTAAGTAGGCCTGAGGCATGGTCCAGGAATCTTTTAACTCTGATGAACAGCCCGGCTGGGGCCCCTGGACTTGATGCCTTTAAGATTCTCTTCCAATGCCAAGATCCTGTGCTTCTGTGATATTCCAGAATAAAGGCCATCTGAACTATATTTCCCTCATCTGAAATTGAGATTGGTTTGGGGGAGGGAAAAATACTCTAGACCGATGTTTACAAAGTGTTTTCTTAAGCTTTGGTCTTTTTTCTTCCTCAGCTTCTTCTGCATTAGCAAATGTGGATCTGGCCTTGGAGCAGGGCGCTGCACTGGCCTTGTTCAAGGCTCTGCAGTCCCCCGCGCTGGGCCTTCAAGGGCTGCAGCAGCAGAACGGTGACTGGTACCTCAAGCAGCTCCTGGGTGATAGACAGCAGAAGAGACAGGTAAAAGTGTCCTGGGTCGAACCCGCAAGCTTTCACATGTAGCCATTCGAATCCTGTATTCGATCCTGTGTCGTTTAAAGATATTTATGGAGGCTTTTTCCCCTATAGTTATAGTATCACCCATAGTTTTTAGTATAACTTTTACTCCCGCATATAAATGCAGGATTTTATTTATTGAAAAAAAAAATTTTTTTTTAATGTGTATTTATTTTTGAGAGAGAAAGAGTGTGTGAGCAGGGAAGGGGAAGGGGCAGAGAGAGAGAGAGAGAGAGAGAGAGAGAGAGAGAATCCAAAGCAGGCTTCAGGCTCCGAGCTGTCAGCACAGAGCCTGATGTGGGGCTCGAACTCACGACCCGGGAGATCATGCCCTGAGCCAAAGTTAGATGCTTAACCAACTGAACCACCCAGGTGCCCCTAAATGTAGGTTTTTAAAATATCCTCAAGTGGGGTGCCTGGGTGGTTCAGTTGGTTGAGAGTCTGGCTCTTGATCTCAGCTCGAGTCTTGATCTCAAGGTCCTGAGTTCAAGCCCCGTGGTGGGCATAAAGCCTACTTAAAAAAAAAAAGTCCTCGGGGGCGCCTGGGTGGCTAGGTCGGTTGGGCGTCCAACTTCCACTCAGGTCATGATCTCACAGTTTGTGAGTTCAAGCCCCGCATCGGACTCTGGGCTGACAGCTCGGAGCCTGGAGCCTGCTTCGGATTCTGTGTCTCCCTCTCTCTCTCTTCCCTTCCCCAACTTGTGCTCCGTCTCTCAAAAAAAAAAAAAAAAAAAAAAGTCCTCAGGTAAAATACACATTGTTTTTAGCTGTCTTTTGCTTTTAGAGTTGTAAATCTTAAACACACCCACCCTCCGAACCTGACCACCCTTTCACTGAAGCATCCTTCTTAATCCCCCAGCTAGATGCCATTGGGGAAAACTTGAATTTTTTTTACATTCTTACTTCAGGAATTTCTACTTAAAAGAAAACACACGTCACTAGTTTCCTCTGGCCAACACTGGGAAAGTACTTAATGTGCAGTAAAAGTACACTGTGGAATTGTACTTAGTGGGTTTTTAGAACAAATATGAGTGGCTTTCTTTTTGTCTGAATGAGGACAGTGTACATTATACAGATTCCCAGCATATATCAGCCAAAGTCAATAGCATTAATGTGCTAAGGAGTCTATAAACATCTCATCTCAATATTTTGATGCTTCTCACAAACTATTTTTTTTACATGTACTGGTGTCTGGAAAGTCACTCTACCCCAGATTTGGCAAGGGCTTTGGCTCTACCCAGGGCTGCTACTTTGCACGTAGCCTGAAGCTGTCACTTAGGCCTCTGGTTCTTTGTCCCTGTGACTGCTGTTGAGATACGACAACTATAAGACCTGGAGGCGTAGGCATGAGAATCCTTATATAAATGTTCTTTGCTTGGGGCGCCTGGGTGGCTCAGTCGCTGAGAGTCCGTGACTCTTGATTTCGGCTCGGGTCATGATCTCACAGTTTTGAGATTGAGATCGAGCCATATCAGGCTCTACCCTGACGGCTTGGAGCCCGCTTGGGATTCTCTCTCCCTCCATCCCTCTCTTTGCACCTCCCCCACATGTTTGTGCACTCCCCCCCCCTCTCTCTCCCTCTCTCTCTCAAAATAAGTAAATAAACTTAAAAGAAAAACCAAGTTGTTTGCTTTTCTTAGGGTGGCCAGGCGGATCCCCTGCAGAAGGAGGAACTGCAGTCTGGAGTGGATGCTGCCAACAGCGCTGCCCAGCAGTATCAGAGAAGTAAGAGCCCCCCCTGAGAGGCCGAGTGGGGCTGATGTCACAAGGGGCGTCTGAGGTCAGATTCCGTCACTCCTCGCCCCCTCCCCAGGCCTGCTCGCCATCCACCACCGGGTGCCTCTGGCGGCGGCGGCTCCCCTGGTTTTCAAAGCAGAGCTGAGCCCGTGGAGGCTCACTCGGGCCGGGAGGCACCTGACGGTTGGGGGAGGTGAGACTTAGGGGCTTGATCGGTAAGATCTGGACGGTGGAGGAGGGAGGAGAAGGAGAAGGACGCTCCTAACGTGGGAGAGAGGAAGGAAGGACACGCGAGTAGAGGTATAGAAGGTGAAAGAAGTCTGGAAACAACGGTGGTTCGAATAACATTTTTGTACGTGTTTGGAGCTGAGCTGTGTAAGATAAAGGCTTGGAAAGACCGGAAACCTTTGCGTGGCAGCTTAAGGAGCTGGTCCTCTACTTGCCGGGCTGCAGGGGATGGAAGAGACGTTTTAGAAAGATGTTTTATAAATTGGAGTGGAAGGAAGATATGGGTGAGGGAGAAGGGAGGCCACCCTTTGAAACAGCTTCGTGGAGATACAGTGGAGATACAGTCGGCCTGGCCTCCGGTTCACCTTCATACAAAGGGGGAGCCTGTTCCGTAAAGATGAAATTTCCACTTCAAACATTAGGGCTGATAGTTTATCCACAGAATGTAACTTTCTTCTGTGAAGACGACTCTCCTTCCCCTCGGGGCTTCCCACGCCAGCTGCATTTCTCACCTGTTTTCTACCAGGATTGACAGCCGTGGCAGCGATCAACGCCGCCATCCAGAAGGGTGTTGCTGAGAAGACGGTTCTGGAGCTCATGAATCCCGAGGCCCAGCTGCCCCAGGTGTTTCCATTTGCTGCTGGTCTTTATCAGAAAGAGCTGGCTACCCTGCAGCAACAGAGTCCTGAGGTAAGTCAGCTGAACCTGTCCTGCTTGTGAGCAAAATGGAGTGGCCATGAACTTGATACCTGCCCCTTGGAGTCGTTGGCAGAGCCTTTTTTTTTTTTTTTTTTTAAATTAAATAAACCAGAAGCTTAGACTTCTTATGCCTTTATTAAACTTGTAACCTTGCTTGGTGTCCAAGAATGTCTGTCCTCCCCTTCTCCCCCTCCCCCTCTCTGTACAGCATAACCTCACCCATCCTGAGCTCTCTGTCGCAGTGGAGATGTTGTCATCAGTGGCCCTAATCAACAGGGCGCTGGAGTCGGGGGACATGAACACCGTGTGGAAACAGTTGAGCAGTTCCGTGACAGGCCTTACCAATATTGAAGAAGAAAACTGTCAGAGGTGGGTGCCCAGAGTGGCGGCTTGAGTCCATCAGACGGCTCTTACTCTGTTGCTGGTCAGCAACACTCCCGTTTTCAGGCATTGTGACCTTAGTGTGATCTTTTCTTTTTTTTTCCTGTTTTGATTCACTTTATTAACTGTTATGCTGGGTGACTTATTGTAAATTACCTATTATCATGACATTCGACTCCTAAATATATAGATATGCTTATCTGGAACAATGAAGGTACTTATTTTGTAGCCACAATAGTGCTGTCTTCTACCCTGACAAAAGCAGCACTTCAGCTTTAGTATCTTCTAAGCCTAGTCCGTTTTCATGCTTCTTCACTTGTTCCAAAACTGTCCTTTTCACCTGGTCTCTTCAAACCAGGATCGAGTGCAGGACCATGTGCTACATCTGACTGTTGTATCCCTTAGGTATCTTCTAATCTAGCGTGGTTCCTGTCTTCATGATGCCGACTGGTTAAAGAGTGGGGACCAATTTGTATAAAATGTTCTGTCTTCGGGTTCTGGTTGCTTCCTGATATTTGGCTTATTCCTGTAAATTGGAAATTACATCCAAAGGGTTGTCAAGATTCAAGTCAACATTTTTGGTGATGTGTGTTTCATATCTCTTAACTAGAGGCATATGAAATCTACTTGTGTCACCGTTAGAAATACTAAGATTGATCTTTGAACTGGGGAGACAACTTATCCCTCTAATGTATATTTATGTTTTTCCCTTAGCATAATCTCTTTTCGTACCTTTGCACCATCAAAATATCCAGTTCCCCTTTAACCATCACCTAGTGTTTTTAACTCTGGTTGATAGTTCTTGTTTAAATCAGTACTTAATATTCAGTAAGAGTTGCTTAATGGTGATATCCTTTTTTTTTTTTTTTTTTAAAGTAAGCTCTACACCCAACGCAGGGCTTGAACTCACGACCCCAAGATCAAGAGACACACACCATACTGACTGAGCCAGCCAGAGACCCTTAATGATATTTTGTTAGCTGGTGTATGGCCTTGTTTTTTTGTCTTTAGGAATTGGTTGAGACACTGCCTCTGGTTATTAGTTGGTGATACGTGGAATTTAGAACATGTAACAGGCTGTTAAGAATGAATGATATCCTGGGGCGCCTTGATGGCTCGTTTGCCAGAGCGTGCGCTCAATCTTGGGGTGATGAATTCAAGCACCACATTGGGTGTAGAGATTACAAAAAGAAAAAAATAAACTTAAAAAAAAAAAAAAGGGAAGAAGTAGTGATGCCTTTACATTTTCACATTTTGTTGAAGGTAACTCCTCAGTCCCAAAGTTTTCCTCCAGAGTATGTCAAACTGTTGGGATACATTAGCTGTCTTTGTTCCTTGGATAATTTGTTCCCAGTCTTCTCATTCCTGTCATCTGTGACAATCCTGAAGATTCCTTTTACTTTTCTTTTCTTTTTTTTTTTTTAATGTTATTTATTTTGAAAGAGAGAGAGAGAGAGAGCAAGCAAACATGCATACACACAAGGAAAGGGCAGAGAGAATCCCAAGCAGGTCCCCATGCTGACAGCACAGAGCCCAGTGTGGGGCTCGATCCCATAAGCCATGAGATTACGACCTGAATTGAAACTAAGAGTTGGACGCTTAACTGACTGAGCCACTCCTGAAGGTCCCTTTTCTTATGTTGTCCTTTATTGTCTTTTTTGTTGGGGGAATGAGGCAGGTATCTCGATGAGCTGATGAAACTGAAAACTCAGGCACATGCAGAAAATAATGGATTTATTACATGGAATGACATTCAGGCTTGTGTGGACCATGTGAATCTGGTGGTGCAGGAGGAACATGAGAGTGAGTAATCTATTTAATTATCCCTTCAAATAATGACACAATTAAAGATGGTGTGATTCCACGACCTGATTCTGAACACTAGTCCTAGAAAGATTTTTGGAAATTGGATGTGTGTGTGTGTGTGTGTGTGTGTATCTCAGAAAGCTAAGGTTAGATGTTGTTTTCAAAACCTCAGGCAACTGCTACAATTAGGTGTGTGTGTAATAAAAACTAAAATATTCAGGACGTCCCTTGAACATGATCTTTTATTTTTAAACGTTTTGTAACAAGTAGTTCTGACGCTAACTAACTACTTGGAGTTAGGTCATCTTGCGCGGGTGCAGGGCACAGTCCTCCTTAAGACTCCTCTCATTTCAGACACCAGTCACAAACTCTAAGGAGTTCCCAGGTCACCACGCTTCTGAACAACTGGCTATAAATTCAGAGGTTCCCTCAATCTCCCCCCCGCAGGTTCAATAATTTGCTAGAGTGCCTTGCAGAACTCAGGGAAAAGCCTATGTTTGTGATGATAGTTTTATTATAGAGTATACAAATCAGAAGTGGTCAGAAAAAGGAGACCTGTAGGGGGATGTCTGGTAGGGTCCCAAATGTGAAGCTTATGTGTCCTTAGGATGTGTTTCACAACCAGGGAGGCTCACCTGAGTGTGGGGTGTCCAGAGTTCTTAAGGGGCTTCGTTACCTGTGAAGGATTGGTTGTTGGCCATGTAACTGAATTCGGTTTCTGGTCTGCCTCCCCTCCCTGGAGATAGGCAGGCTGGGCTGATACCACGATATCACACGGCTCAAAGCCCCAGTATTTTGATCTCGTGCTTGGTCTTGCCGGCATGACCAGCCCCCGTCCTGAGACCATCGCATAGATAGACTCAGGTGTGGTCCTAGAAGCCCGGCAAGAATGACACAGATAATCCTACCATTTAGGAAATTCCAAGGGGTTCAGAGGCTTCCATCTCAGAAACTCGGGTCAAAGGTCAGCCAAATTTTTCTTCTACCACCGAGCCTTTACAGAAGTAGTACAGCTGCCTGAGATACCTAAGGAGTGAATGTTTTTAGTTTTAACTCGTTCAGTTTGTATTTCCTGTAAGAAAAATGCCGTTGGTTAGTGAGAAGAGCCTTGCCTTGGGGTGGGGAGCCCTCGGGTTGGATCTGCCATCGGCCACCTGTTTGCGGTGTGATCTTGAAGAAGAAATCTCTAAGCCTAGTCTTCTCTTTTTTTTTTTTTTTTTTAAATTTTTTTTTTCAATGTTTATTTATTTTTGGGACAGAGAGAGACAGAGCATGAACGGGGGAGGGGCAGAGAGAGAGGGAGACACAGAATCGGAAACAGGCTCCAGGCTCTGAGCCATCAGCCCGGAGCCTGACGCGGGGCTCGAACTCACGGACCGTGAGATCGTGACCTGGCTGAAGTCGGACGCTTAACCGACTGCGCCACCCAGGCGCCCGTAGTCTTTTCTTACATAAAGATGTTGATCAGGTGACTTTTTAGGATTCTTTGAACTCTGACGTGCTGTGAATCAAAAATGGTTTTGATTACACATTGCAAAGTACTTGAAAGCTAGATTATTAAAGCCAGTTTCATGAAAATTCTCTCAACTTTTCAGGTAGAGCAATTAAAAATAAAACAGAAAGACTTGAGGTTTCAGTGGCAATATGGATACCAGGGAGTTTACTTTAAATGAAACAAATACTAAAAAAAAATTAAATGCTGCTTAATATTATAGGTGTCAAGTTATGATTTGAATCATGCTTGGGTAGATTTATGATTACTTAGATTTGTTTAAATAATTTGTTAATTAAAAGAAAATAACCTTTGTCCCTTCATATTTAGGGATTTTAGCCATTGGTTTAATTAACGAAGCCCTGGATGAAGGTGATGCCCAAAAGACTCTGCAGGCCCTGCAGATTCCTGCCGCTAAACTTGAGGGGGTTCTCGCAGAAGTGGCCCAGCATTACCAAGACATGCTGATCAGAGCAAAGAGAGAGAAGGCCCAGGTGAGTGGCACTGAAATTGTTCTTTTCCCTTCAGAGCACTTCATCCCTCATCCCTTCAGAGACAGAGGAAATGTCTCCCTTCATTTCCTCAATGACGGTTTTCTGGCACCTTTGCACTCAGAGCACTGGAGGGACACGAGACGTGACAGTGCATATTTGGGTGTTTTTGTGGTTCTCTGTTGTTGTAGACACATCTCTTGTGTCTCTTTAAGTAAATTCTGTGTTGAAACATAATGCCAAAATTGTGTAAGTTACGTAAGTTGCGTTAGTATATATGAGAATTAAAAGTGCCATAAATTTTCAAGAGCATACCTGTGTAATTGGTACTCAGATTATGAAAAGCTTAACGGAACTGTCCACCCCATCCTTTTCTGTCCTTGTCCACCCCCCACTCACCCACCTGCTGGTAACCACTATCTTGATTTTTAATGCCACGGTTGATTTTTGCCTGTATTTGAATTGTATTTGAACTGCCTGTAAGTAGCATTTTATACTCTCTTATATCTGGTTTCTTTTGCCCAACATAATGTTAGTGAAATTCATCTGTGTAGCTGCAAGACGTATGAGTTTGTTCATTCTCATTGTTGTGTGCTATTCCATCACGGGGTTATATATTCATCGTTGGTAAATTTGGGGTTGTTTCCCATTCTTTGGCTATTGCAAATAGTGCTTCTATGAATATTTTAGTACATGTCTCTTGGTAAATATATGTATCATTTCTATTAATTAGGTGTACATTTAGAAGTAGAATGGATGGGTCATAGGGAATACACATAAGCTTTAGTAGATAAATGCCATGTTTTTTATAATGGCTTTACTGAGATGTAACTCTCATAGCATAGATCTCACCATTTCAAAGCGTACAATTCAGCGGTTTTTATTCTATTCACAGAGTTGTGCGACCCTCTCCTCGATCAATTTTAGAAGATTTTTGTCACCCCAGAGAGAAACCTGGCACTCATTAGTCACTTCTCATTTTCCCTTAGTCTCTCCAGCTCGAGGCAACCAGCAGTCTGCTTCTGTTGGTGGATTTGCCTCTTCTGGTCATTTCGTCTACATGGACTCATACAATATGTGGTCCTTTGTGATTGGCTTCTTTCATTTAGCTTGGTTTATCCAAGTTGTAGCATGTGTTGGGAGTACATCATTTCTTTTTACTGTCAAATTATGTTCCACTGTATGGCTGTACCACATTTTACTTATCCATTCATGAGCTGATGGACACATAGATTGTTTCTACTTTATGGCTATTAGGAGTAATACTGCTATGAACATAAAAGTTTTTGTGGGTGATTATAACACACCTTTTAAAAAGTTTGTCTTACCTCTCAGCTAGGTTGTTGACGGAAATGGACAAGATTTGTACCTCTTTTTATCATGTTGCTGAGTAGGAAGTTTCTTTGTATATAGTAGGCCCTCAGATGTTAGTTGCATGATTAAGACATAATTACTTCTGTTTTTCTAATTGTGATGGATCTCCTTTTAGGTTCTTCCTAAGTAATAACAGTTACATAGGGGGGACCACACCTTTCTTTTCTGACTGAGAGGATCCCTACAGTGAGGTCTGGTAGCAAGCAGAAGAACTAAAAGAAAAATCTTTTTTTTTTTTTTTTTTTTTTTTTAATTTTATTTTTAAGTAATCTCTACACCTAATGGGTGTCTCGAACTCACAACCTTGAGATCAAGGGTCTCTCTACTGACAGGGTCAGCCAGGCACCGCCTCCCCCCACCCCTGACCCCAAAAGAAATTTTTAGTTTAGGGGGTCACATTCTTTCTGGGAAACCAAAGGTGGAAAAACAGACCAGAACTTTTGTGTTATTGAGGCTTTTGTATGCTCCCGCTGATGCAGGCTCTGTAAGCGTGGGCTGGGATGAGGGGTTGTGGCTAACACTGTAATGTTGATTGGCCCCCTTTGATTGCATTGTCAGGAGAGTAGTTGGCATTACCGTGTCCTAATCATATAAATACAGCAAGTACCAGATTTCACTTAAGAGGCACATCATGGTGCAGAATGTCAGTGATGTGAAACACAAGTCCTATTTTGTAGTCCAGAAACTGAGAAGAAGGGATCGGATCTAATGTGATAATTACTTGGGTGAGAAGCGGTTGTAAATGGCGTTCTCTGTCTTTGATATTAATTTTGGACCATTTGGACCAGAGCTTCCCAAACTTGGCAGATTGTGAAAACACTTGAAAAGTCATTTTATTTTATTTAAAAAAATTTTTTTTAGTATTTATTTGTGTGAGAGAGAGGGAGACACAGAATCCGAAGCAGGCTCCAGGCTCTGAGCTGTCAGCACAGAGCCTGACACGAATGAAGCATGAAATCATGACCTGAGCCAAAGTCGGATGCTTAACCGACTGAGCCACCCAGGTGCCCTGAAAAGTCATTTTAAAAATACAGATTCCTAAGCTTTAACTCTATTCCTGATTCAGAATATCTAACCCGGGGCCTGGCTGCCCTGATTTTGTGAGGGCCAGTGGTGGTGGCGTTTGTTTTTGCTACCATATAAGTCCAGAAGGAATCTTAGATCTGACTGACAGAGGAGTGGGCTTTGAGAGAATGAGCTAGGTCTGGTTCCCTAAAAAAGGAAACCTCTAAAAAAGGAAAGTCACTGGATCACACAACTTGTACCTGCTCTCACATGCTGTGAGCCTGACTGCTCCTTTTGTTTGGGTCGTGGGAGTTAAAGTTTTAGAGGATGTGACTAGAGTTTGAAGCATTTCCTTTTGCAGGGGAGTAACTTTCAGGATCCATCAAAAGGGGAGGAAGGGGGGCGGAGTTAGGGGAAAATTTGCTTGATAGTGCCAGGCCCAGCTGTGTAGACAAGTATTTGGTGGAATTGGCTTTTTTTAGGCCTCAGCTTAGCAGTTCCTCTGAGCCATTTTTGGGAGTGGTTTTAAAAATAATCATCTGAGTTCTAAAATTAGCGAACAAAAATCTTAATTTAAATTTGGTCTGTAGTTTTCTTGTGATATCTTTGTGTCTGGTTTTGGTATCAGGGTAATACCGGCCTCAAAGAATGAACTGGGAAGTATAACTTCCTCTTCTAGGTTTTAGAAGAGTTTCTAAAGGACCGCTGTGATTGTTCTTTAAACGTTTGGTAGAATTCACCAGCGAAGCCATATGGCCGTATGTTTTTGTTTGTTTGTTTTTGTAGAATGTGTTTCCACGTCTGTGTTTGTTATAGGCCTATTCGGATTTTTTTACCAGTATTCTTTATTCCTCCTTCCCTTTCTTGTTGCCCTCTGGGAATTCTGTTTTGCGTATATTGATATTATTAATGGTGTCCACAGATTTCTGAGGCTTGATTCATTTTTTCTCATTCTTTTTTCATAACTGTTCCTTAGACTGGATATTGTTACTCAGACTGTAAATTTAAATTGACCTATCTTCGGGCGCCTGGGTGGATGCCCAAATGGTTAAGCATTTGACTCTCAGTTTTAGCTCACATCATGATTTCATGGTTCGTGGGTTTGAACCCTGAGCTGGGCTCTGTGTTGACAGCGCAGAGCCTGCTGGGGGTTCTCTCTCTCTCCTCTCTTCTCTCTCTCTCTCTCTCTCTCTCAAAATAAGTAAAATAAATAAACTTTAAAATAAATACACAAACAGACCTGTCATCTTCAAGTTCGCTGACTCTTTCTTTTGCGTGATCAAATCTGCTGAGTCCCTCCAGTAAATTTTTCATCTCAGTTATTGTACTTTTCAACTCCAGAATTTCATTTTTAAAAAAATAATTTGTTTCTTTATTGCTATTCTCTGGTAAGATACTGTTCTTATACTTTAAGTTCTTTTTTTTTTTTTCTTTTTTTTTTTTCAACGTTTATTCATTTTTGGGACAGAGAGAGACAGAGCATGAACGGGGGAGGGGCAGAGAGAGAAGGAGACACAGAATCGGAAACAGGCTCCAGGCTCTGAGCCATCAGCCCAGAGCCTGACGCGGGGCTCGAACTCACAGACCGCGAGATCGTGACCTGGCTGAAGTCGGACGCTTAACCGACTGCGCCACCCAGGCGCCCCTTATACTTTAAGTTCTTTAGACATGGTTTCCTTTAATTCTTTGAACATATTTAAAATAGATAATTTAAGTCTGTTTGCTTTTTTCCCCTGTTTGAACCTTACTTTCCTGTTTCTTTTTTTCACTTTGGTAGTTTCATAGAATTTTCTTTTTTTCTTGTTATTCCCTTTTTAAATTTTAATTCCAGTATAATTACATTATATTATATTATATTATATTATATTATATTATATTATATTAGTTTCAGGTATATGATACAATGATTCAGCAGTTCTGTACATTACTCAGTGCTCATCATGGTAAGTGTACTCTTTAATCCCCATCATCTATTTCACCCATACCCTCCACCCATCTCCCCTCTGGTAACCATCTGGTGTAGTTAAGAGTCTTTTTTTCTTTTTATTCATTTGTTTTGTTTCTTAAATTCCACATATGAGTGAAATCATATGGTATTTGTCTTTCTCTGAGTGACTTACTTCACTTAGCATAATACTCTTTAGCTCTATCGACGTCATTGCATATGGCAAGATTTCTTTTTTTTTTAATTTTTTTAATCTTTATTTATTTTTGAGAGAAAGAGAGTAAGAGAACAAGCAGGGAAGCAACAGAGAGAGAAGGAGACACAGGATCCGAAGCAGGCTCCAGGCTCTAAGCTATTAGTACAGAGCCTGATGCGGGGCTCGAACTCATGATCTGCAAGTTCATGATCTGAGCCAAAGTCGGATGTGCAACCAATTGAGCCACCCAGGTGCCCCAGTTTCATTCTTTTGTGTGTGTGTGTGTGATTTTTTAAATTTATTTTTGAGACAGAGCATGAGCAGAGGGGGGGCAGAGAGGGAGGGAGACACAGAATCTGAAGCAGGCTCCAGGCTCTGAGCTGTCAGCACAGAGCCCGACACGGGGCTGAACTCACAGACGGTGAGATCATGACCTGAGCCAAAGTCAGAGGCTTAACTGACTGAGCCGCCCAGGCCCCGCCCCCCCCCCCCCCGATTTTATTCTTTTTTATAGCTGAGTAGTATTCCATTGTATGAGAATACCACATCTTCTGTATCCATTCATCTATTGATGGGCAGTTAGGCTGCTTCCATTATTTGGCTATTGTAAATAATGCTGCTAGAAACATAAGGGTGCATATGTCTTTTCAAATTAGTGTTTTTTGTATTCTTTGGATAAATACCCAGTAGTTGGAATTATTGGATCATATGGTAGTTGTATTTTTAATTTTTTTCCAAGCAAAACATCTCACATCTTTATTACTGAACCAACCTACTGGTGCAGAAGCAAAGTAACAGAAGAATCATTTCCCGGATAAAACATGTCTATTGTTCAGGTAGTAATGATGCTTATAGAGTGACAGGATATGAGCAGCATAAATATGTATGCCATCTCATGTGGAATTCCTTACAGACCCAGCTTGGTTCTTCTCCAGTGCCTCCTCTTGGAGTTGTACCTGATTTTATTACCAGTTTTCATCCCTCCTGGAAAAATGGGGAATGGAACGATTCTGCATTTGTCTCTTGGCCAGGAATTGCTTTATCATGAGAGTCTTTGAGAAGACATGGTGAGGAACTGTCAACTGCACATACCATGATGGTGGAGAAAAGGAGAGAGCTATTTTTAATTTTTGAGGAACCCCCATACTCTTTTCCACAGTGACTGTATCAGTGTGCACTCCCACCAACAGTGCACAAGGGTTCCTTTTTTTTCCATATCCTTGCCAACACTTGTTGTTTCTTGTGCTTTTGATTTTAACCATTCTGACAGGTGTGAGGTGATATCTTATTTTGGTTTTGATTTGCATTTCCCTGATTATTAGTGATATTGAACATCTTTTCATGTGTCGGCCATCTGTATGTCTTTGGGGAAATGTGTCTTCCTGTCTTCTGCCCATTTTTAATTGGATTGTTTTTTGGGTGTTGAGTTGTATAAGTTGTTTACATATTTTGGATACTAATCCTTTATCAGATACGTCATTTGCAAATGTCTTCTTCC
Source organism: Lynx canadensis (assembly GCF_007474595.2). Lineage (NCBI taxonomy): Eukaryota > Metazoa > Chordata > Mammalia > Carnivora > Felidae > Lynx > Lynx canadensis. The sequence continues at coordinate 4,810,307 of NC_044308.2, forward strand.
ATTCAGTAAGTTGTCTTTTAGTTTTGTTGATCATTTCCTCTGCTGTGCATAAGCTTTTTATTTTGATGTAGTCCCTTGCCTGTTGTTTCCCTTGCCTCAGGAGCCATATCTAGAAAAATGTTGGCTATGGCCAGCCCCTGTCAGAGAAATTACTGCCTGGGCTCTCTTATAGGATTTTTGTGGTTTCAGGTCTCACGTTTAGGTTCTTAATCCATTTTGAGTTTACTTTTGTGGATGGTGTAAGAAAGTGGTCCAGTTTCGTTCTTTTGCATGTAGTTGTCCAGTTTTCCCATCAGCATTTGTTGAAGAGACTTTTTCCCATTGCATATTCTTGCCTCCTTTATTGAAGATTATTGACCGTGTAATCGTGGGTTTATTCCTGGACTGTCTATTCTGCTCCACTGATGCATGTGTCTTTTTTTGTGCTAGTACCATACAGTTTTGATTGCAACAGCTTTGTAGTATAACTTGAAATCCTGGGTTTGTGATACCTCCAGTTTTGTTTTTCTTTTTTAAGATTGCTTTGGGTATTCAGCATCTTTTATGGTTCCATACAAATTTTAGGATTATATTAGTTCTGTGAAAGATGTTGTTGGTATTTTGATGAGGATTGCGTTAAATCTGTAGGTTGCTTTGGGTAGTATGGACATTTTGACAATATTAATTCTTCCAATCCATGAGCATGGAATGTCTTTCCATTTGTGTCATCTTCAATTTCTTTCATCGGTAGTTTTTGAGTTTTCAGAGTTCAGGTCTTTTATCTCTTTGGTTAAGTTTATTCCCAGGTATTTTATTATTTTTGGTGCAATTGTAAATGGGATTGTTTCCTTAATTTCTCTTTCTGCTACCTCATTATTAGTGTATAGAAACGCAATGGATTTCTCTATGTTGATCTTGTATCCTGTGATGTTACTGGATTCATTTATCAGTTCCAGCAGTGTTTTGGTGGAGACTTCAGGGTTTTCAATATATGATACCATGTCATCTGCAAATAGTGAAAGTTTTACTTTTTCCATATCAATTTGGATGACTTTTATTTCTTTTTCTTTCTCATTGCTGTGGTTAGGACTTCAGTACTATGTTGAATAAAAGTGGTGAGAGTGGACATCCTTGTCTTGTTCCTGACCTTAGGGGGAAAGCTCTCAGTTTTTCACCATTGAGTATGATGTTAGCTGTGAGTTCTTCATATATGGCCTTTATTATGTTGACACATGTTCCCTCTAAACTTACTTTTTTTTTTTTTTAACAGTATGTATTTTTAAGTTTTTATTTATTTTTGAAAGAGAGAGAGCATGAATGGGGAAGGGGTAGAGAGAGAGGGGGACAGAGGATCTGAAGCGGGCTCTGCTCTGAGCCCGATATGGTGCTCGAACTCCTAAACCATGAGATCATAACCTGAACCACAATCAGATCCTTAACCAACTGAGCCACCCAGGCACCCCCCTCTCAACCTACTTTGTTGAGGATTTTTATCATGAATGGATATTGTACTTTGTCAAATCTTGCTTTCTTGTTTCTTTGCATGTCTTGTAATTTTTTTGTTGAAAACTGGACATTTTATAATGGGGCAACTCTGGAAATCAGAGTCTATCCCTTCCTCAAGGTTTATTGTTGTCTTTTGTTAATGTTGTCTGTTTAGTGACTTTCAATCCTGTTGCGTCATATGTGGCCACTGAAGTCTCTGCTTAATTAGCTACAAGTCATCTAATGGTTAGGCAGAGTATTTTTTTTTTTAAGTTTATTTATTTTGAGAGAGAGAGAGGGACAGAGAGTGAGGGACAGAGAGAATCCCAAGCAAGCTCCACACTGTCACCACAGAGCCTTACGTGGGGCTCAAACTCACAAACTGTGAGATCATGACCTGAGCCAAAATCAAGAGTCAGACGCTCAACTGACTAAGCCACCCAGGGGCCCATAGGCAGAGTATTTTTAAATGCCTAGAACCAATAAAGCTCCCAGCTTTTGCTGAGGGCCAGTGTGCATGTTGGGGTGCATCTTCAACACTCAGCCAGGTACTTTGCAATTCTGTCTTACCCTTCACTTCATGCTTGCCCAAAACTTCAAGGTTGGCCAGAGGTGAGCCCTTACAGCCTTATCGGGTCTTTTCTGAGCATGTGCACAACTCACAGATGTATTATGGCCTTCTGGATTCCCATCTCAGGAGTATGTCAGAGGCTTCCAAAGCTCTCTGTGGACATCTCGTTCTCAAATCTTCCTTTTTAAGCTTTTTGGTTAGCTTACTGTTTGCCTTAATTTTTATCCATTGCTCTAGACATTTGTGATGTTAAACAAGTGCCTCTTACTGTTTTTGATAAATGCCCCTGGAGAAAAGGCTGTTTGCACAGGGCATGCTCTAAGTCAGTTCAGATGAAGACAGCCTTGCTTGGTCTTCTAGGGATCTACCTACCAGGTCAGCTAGTGACAGTTCTCTGGGAATGGAAGGGGCTCTGAGGAAGGTGTGTGTGTGTGGTGGGGGGAGACAGATGGAAATGGGGCCATTTGAAATGCCACAAAGCTCACAGTTGTTAATGAAATTCAGCGGTTATTCTTGAATAAACTGATTACTGCAAGCATTTGGTCAATTTACGTAGTTTTGAAAAAGTTGCCTCTGATGACTTTTGCCAGTGTTTTTGTTGCTTTTATGGAGGAGAGGATTTTCAGAAGTCCTTACTGTACTATTTTCACTGATGGTCACTTCTCTCTCCATTTAAATTTAGTGTTTTTGGAATACTTGTTAAAGTAGATTCCTAGTCATTGGGTAGTAATATCTGCATGCTAAGACATGGACATCAGGGAGTCTCCAGGGCTCCTTTTATAATTACAGGTGTGAATGACTTGTAACTCTCTGTTCTGCTCCCCCCCCTACGGTGTGTGTACATACATATGTGCACGTGGCTAAAAATCAGCTGGTGTGCACCAGCGCGACTGTACCAGTTGTTGGAATATTGAGATACTTTTGTTTGGTCTGCTGCTGCTGCCCTGACAATGTGTGCCACCCCCGGTTCTTGCTCTTTCCCTGGACTTTGGCTGTGCAGCAACTAAAGGATTAATACCCAGTCCAGCGGGCCATAGGACTGCTCTTCGGATTGTTGAGTGCTTGTGTTGCGTTGTTGATGCGTGTGTTGTATAGATGCATGTATGTGTGTGTTGATGTGTGTATATATGTATGGCGTAGTTTGTGTGTGTGTGTGTATATGTGGCATGGTTTGCATGTATGATGATAAGTAATATCTCAATGTTATTTAATATTAAATTAATATTCGTTAATAATTTTTTTTAATTTTTTTTTCAACGTTTATTTATTTTTGGGACACAGAGAGACAGAGCATGAACGGGGGAGGGGCAGAGAGAGAGGGAGACACAGAATCGGAAACAGGCTCCAGGCTCTGAGCCATCAGCCCAGAGCCTGACGCGGGGCTCGAACTCCCGGACCGCGAGATCGTGACCTGGCTGAAGTCGGACGCCTAACCGACTGTGCCACCCAGGCGCCCCAATATTCGTTCATAATTTAATAATATTTTATCTGTCGTCACACATGCAAATCATGCCCCATGTAACAGGAGAGACTTAAGGGGTAAGAAGTGCCCTATGGAGGTGTGTGAGTTTGTGCTGTGCACACACACACAGAATGGCCACTCTTTGCCCCTTCTCCCTTTCCTTTCCCCATATTTACCTACAATCATTGCCCACTCTTTTTGGTTCTTATTTCTGGTTTCTGTCTCTTTACCTCTTCTGAATGCAGCCAGTGTGCAAGTGTCAGCCTTGTTAAGGGGCAGAATTTCAGTATATTTTATGTAGCATTTTCACATTAAGTCTTTTATCTCGGTATTCTCCACGGTATCTAGCCTAGAGTTTTAACTCTCTGCTCAATGATTTGTGTTAATCTTGGGTGGTCTCTTTAGAGTGTGTGGGGGCATCTGGGTTTTTTGTCATCTTATTTGATCTGATGGGAGCTGAGAGAACCTGTCCTTTCCTTACACTGGGATGAGGTGGTGTGTGTCTCTTTCCTCCTTCAGTCTGGTGACGGCCATTCCTACACCATCTTTCCCTGCCACACCCGACACACCCATCTGTTCCCTTCTCTCGCTTCCGCTTCCGCTTCTCTCGCCAGCCCGCCCCCTTCTTAGGGGAGCGTGCATGTGTTTGTTTTGATTGTTTTGCCTTAGTCTGCCTGGGGCAGAGAAGGCACAACTCGGAATGGTCAGAATTCTTGGTAAGCTGGGCCTTTCTCTGAATGCAGGGAACATTGTGCCAAACCTCCCAGCTCTGTGTACAGTAGATTTCTGCTCAGGGGTATCTGATGTGCGATTAACCTAAAAGTGAACCAAAAAGGACCTGGTTCTGTGGGAATACTTTTGTTTTTATGTGCGACGACTTTCAGGCTACCTCTTCTGGAGATTACGCCTCCAGCCCTCTGGTGTGTGGTTTCTCAGTTTACGTTGTCACAGACCTGGAGCTGACTCACCATATTGTCTCCCGTTGAAACTATTGCTTAGCATTTCCAGTATTTATTGATATGATTTTAGGGGGATCGTGTATGGCCGTTTTGTTTTCAGTACCAGAAAGTGACTAGTGGTAGGAACGTACTAACTTCTGAAGCTCTTAGGTGATATGTTCATGCATTCTATTTGTCCATGTACTCATTTCCTTTCCCCAGTGTCAGTTTCTTAAAATTGGGACAGCGCCTCTTAAGATTCTAAGCCCAGCATTTACCTTAATTTGCTTAAATGACCTTTCTTCCTAAAACTCTGCATTTGAAAGGAATACATTACAGCTTTCAACATCCCATGGCTTCCTTTGGCTTTCTCCTGTCACCAAGGTGCTTTGGCCACTGCCTCCGCTCTGCTGATTGCAACATTGTGTCTCTCTCCACAATAATGTGGGAGGAAAGGGAAGCTTCCTCTGAGGTTTTGCTAGACTGTTGGGCCTCCTGAGGACACTGAAAAGGTCTGTTTTGCCCTGCTTCCTCTGGCAGCGTAATTGTAGTTCCTGCTCCCAGTTGTCTCATTGGTGCCTTGGCAGGTTATATTTACACCAAGCGCTTAGAATGGAGTTTTGATCTGCTATTTACCCCAAATGCTGTTAGCTCAAGCCTGAGAAACAGTTAATTTTATTGGATCTGCCAGGATCACCTCAAACATGACTCTCGCAGCCTGGCCACTTCAAAACCTGAAGTGTCTTGCCTTTTCTGGAGAAGACTGCTGTATTAATCTTCAGTATTGGTGCTATCTATTAAGACTTTTGGAGACATTAACAAACAGAGGACCCTCACTGTTGGGAGACGGTTGAAACTTCTGTAACCTCAGTATGACCACTGAAATCTAAGTTGGTATCAGAGGTTTCCAGTTCTGACTCTGACACTGACACAGGTGGATATGGTAGAATCTGTCCCCTCACAGCAGTGAGTACCTGGGGCTAATCCCTAGTGACTTGCCCAAGTCACAGAGTGTTAGCCAGATTCTTGGAAATTAGAAGATACTGGAGGATATTTCTGCCAATCCAAGTCTGTTTGACATGTCTTTCAGCGCAAACGATCGCCAATAAGCTACTTAAAAAAAAATGTCTAAGACTTACTTAGAAAGAGGGAAGCAAGCCACCGGTTTTATTTCCTATCAATCCCCAGTATTCAACCTGGACTGCACTGTGGACCAGTGAGACTTTTGTTGGCCATGCCGAGCAAACTAATCACTGTTTATTATGTTTCTGTGTGGAAATGTGTTTTTAAGTTTCCAACAACTGACGTAACGTTCAAGGTTTAGAATATAAGCTGGGGATAAGTTTAGATTGCCTGTAATGACTCCTGGCTTTACCTGTGGTGAAGTCTGGCAATCTTAAAAACAGCAGTCATAGAGAATATTAACTTCCTTTCAATATTGATGTCAAAGGGGCCTTCTAAAAAAGTACCACATGTTCCTATTCGTGCCGTGGCCCTCGTCGCACTAACGAAGTCCCAGGTCCCTTCCCAGTTTGGTCCTTTGCCGCTCCTAGCTGCTCGTGACTTCCTGAGCCCCTTGCATCCATGTTCATGTAATCCGTCCCCTGTATCTGAGGCATGTCTCATAAGCTTTGACCAGGTTTCGATGCCCAGCCTCTTCCAGTTGGCCGTTCGATATGTCTTGTATGTTTGGAACTTCTTCTGCCTCTAATTGAGTCTCAGAAGTCCGCTTGATCTCTTGTACCCTAATGTCATGACTCTGATATTGTTTTGCTTTAATGGTGTGTAGGAAACCCAGGATGAGTCAGCGGTGTTATGGTTGGATGAGATTCAAGGTGGAATCTGGCAGTCCAACAAAGACACCCAGGAAGCACAGAGGTGTACGTATGGGTGTTTTATTTCTGTTTCTGTGGCGGGGTGGGGGGTGGGGGGTGGTGCGGTGTCCCCCCTTCCAGCTTGATAGAGAGCCGGAGCGGGGCAGGGGACAGTCTGCCATGGTGACGTAGTGTGCGCATTTAGACACTTCTGAACTATTCTTGTGACCCTTCTCTTCTGGGATAGTTGCCCTCGGAATCTATGCCATCAATGAGGCGGTGGACAGTGGTGATGTTGGCAAAACACTGAGCGCCCTTCGTTCCCCTGATGTCGGCTTGTATGGAGTCATCCCTGAGTGTGGTGACACTTACCAGAGTGACCTTGCTGAGGCCAAGAAGAAAAAACTGGCAGCAGGTGAGTTATTGGGAAAGAAATCTGTGCCCTGAAAGGAAGAGCTCGAATCTCTGGGGGCAACTGTAGGGAAAGGTGTCTTAGTCCAGAAGCTTGGAAGGTAGGCTTGTTTTAAAGTCCCTGAGGAGGTAATGTCTCTATTTAAAAAACAAAAAAACACCCCCTCCCCTGCAAAGGCAGCTGTGTTAAAAAGGTCAGTTTCTGAAAAGGCAAGCAAGAAGGATCAAAATATTTGACTAGTTGTCTTTCATAGGGTGTCATTAGTTCTGATTACCTAATCCAATAGATGCTAGTTAAAAGTAGTTAATCTTCAGAAGGAGGGGGAATAAAGGTAAGATTTTTCATCCCATTGCATGGCCTTTTTTTTTTTATTAACTGGAGAGGCTGAATGGTTGCAAATCTTTTCATCAGATTAGTTTTCTGACGTGCCAACTTCTCACATGCAGGCTTTAGAAGGAATAAAGTTAGTCAAGGTTAGTTCCACAATTGGACTTCGTATTTTCTTTTTATGACGTTGAAATGAGTGAGCTGAGACATTACAAAGCCATCATTTTGGAGGGACTCAGGATGCCCCTTTACTCTTAGAGATATAAGAAACAGGGTTTTGGAATGGTTCTATTTAGACTGTTAATGCAGCCAGAATAACCCTGCTGTTTTAGACGTAGGAGTGTGGGAAGTGTGGCTCTGGGTTTCTTTTATCTGTCCTTTATTTTCTGTCAGGAGATAACAACAGCAAATGGGTGAAGCATTGGGTGAAGGGTGGATACTATTACTACCACAACCTGGAGACCCAGGAAGGAGGATGGGAGGAACCCCCAGACTTCGTGCAGAACTCAATGCAGCTTTCTCGGGAGGAGATCCAGGTAGGTCACATTTCTTCCCAAGAGAAGAAGCTGAGAGAACGTGTTCTAGAGCGAATATTAGTGAGGAGGATGGGGCCTGTGGTTAGAAGCCCTAGACTGAAATTAAGGCTGTGGAATGAACTATTTGGAGTAGTTTTGTTTTTTTTTTTTTTTTCTAGTGGTTGGGAATGACTAAAGACCTAAATTAGTAAGACCTCTGAATTGTAGAATTAAGTCAGATAAATTGTGTGCTCACTAAAGAAAACTTGGATGATCAGGGGAAAAAAAAAATGAATAGCTGCTCTGACTCCTCATTAAATGCAGTAAATTTTTTTTATTATTAAAAAAAATTTTTTTTAATATTTGTTTATTTTTGAGAAAGAGAGAGCATGAGCAGGAGAGGAGCATAGAGAGAGGGAGATGTGGAATCTGAAGCAGGCTCCAGGCTCTGAGCTGTCAGCACAGAGCCTGACGCAGGATTCGAGCTCAAGAATTGCGAGATCATGACCTGAGCCAAAGTTGGAGGTTTAACCGACTGAGCCATCCAGGCACTCCGTCTACTTCTAGTCTTTAAAGTGAGCCGATGGGGCGTCTGGGTGGCTCAGTCGGTTGAGCGTCTGGCCTTGGCTTGGGTCATGATCTCACGGTTCATGGGTTTGAGCCCCTCATCGGGCTCTGTGCTGGCAGCTCAGAGCCTGGAGCCTGCTTTGGGTTCTGTGCCTCCCTGTCTCTCTGCCCCTCCTCTGCTCATGCTCTGTCTCTCTCTCAAAAATAAATAAACATTAAAAATTATTAAAGTGAGCCGCTAAGTTTGTGGTGCTTGTGTGTAGGAGCCACGTATCTTGTCCTTGATGAGCTGTTGAGCACTTGTGACATTACTTGGTTCTGACCTCATGCTCATTAAATTGGAATTGTCTAACGAACATTAGAGAGGACAAGGTATTGAAGGGAGATGTTCTGAGCTCCTATAGGTCATAGTTAGACATATTTTCCCCTCCTCCTTATTTGATTATTTTCTTTTACAGACTTAAATTTTTTTTTTTTAATGTCTACCCCCAACATGGGGCTCGAATTCACGATCTCAAAATCAAGAGTCAGACGCTGTACTGACTGAGCTAGCCAGGCACCCTGATACACTTATTAACAGGCACAAAGATTCCTGGAGAGAGAGGATGGTAAAGGCCATCTGTTTCTGTTGGGCAGTATTTCCCAGGTCCTGTGTAGAATAACTAGTATATCTACATGTGTAAAAAGCAAAATGGTCCTGTTATTCAGAACGCCTGTCAGAAGGATGAGTTTCTGTCTTGTGTTTGAAGTTCTCCTCTTACCTCCCTGATGTTTGACCTTTTCTGTTAATGATTTCACCGTGATGGAATGTAATGAAATCCCTTGAACTCTGTGTCAAGTGGGATATAAAGTTGTATCAGAGACTGTCCCTTCCTGATGTTCCCAGTGTGTGCACACAGCTGGGAACTGAGTACTGACTGCAGGGGGAGGCAGACAGACGTGGATGCTCTAAAAACAGTAACATAGAGGCTACATAAAGAAGCAGTTAATTATGCTCTGGACAAAGAAGGCACAGATAACATTTCAGCGGGTGCAGAAAAGAGGAAAGGACTGTGTGGGGAAAGGCATCGAGAACCGGAGGAACATGGGCCATTTTACAGGAGGATGAGTGGTCCTCGTCCCGTTAAGCAGCCTGTGGCCAGGGTGGGGGTGCAGGTCAGGTCAAGTTTCAAAGCCCTAACGTGTTGTGTTAAGGAGGCCAGACTGCATCTTAACTTTCTTTGAGTCATGTGGCTTTGATTATTATATATATTGTTGTTATATATATATAATCATATTACATATGATTATATTGTATTATCATTAACCTCCACAGAGACACGCCTATGTAGTGTTTTGTAGATGGACCTAACTAGAATTTTAAACCAGGAGGGATGTTGCTTCACTTTAGTGCATGACCTAGCCTCCCTAAAAAAAACCCCAAAACATAGTGACCATCAAATTGGATTCTCCCGCTCTCCATTTCCTGCACTTTCAGTGAATCTGGTTTCTTTTCTAAAGCTTATTGTTCATCCTGTCCCTGATTTCATTCTCCCCGTTCCTCACACACCTTGTACTCCCTTCTCCTCTCTCAGTTCTGATTATTCTGACATGTAACCTGGATCTGTGCTTTTCTGAATTCAGTGTGTGTGAGTGAGAGAGGGAGAGACGGGCGGGAATTCCCCAGGGATCTTGGGTAAAGTGGAGACCGATTCTGTGGGTGTGAGATGAGGCCTGAGAATCTGCATTTCTGACCAACTCCCAGTGATGTTGATGCCATTGGTCCAGGGGTATGCTTCTAAGTAGGAGCCCGCATACATAATCGTGGCGTTTTCACTGTAAAACAAAACAAAACAAAACCACAATATTTTTAAAGCCTATGGAATATTCCTGATTTGGCCTTGCCTATAAATGTTTCATGTTTCTTCTTGCTGAATGCCTTCCGACTGAAGGTCATTCTGCCTCTCGCTAATTCATTCTCCATTACCATTCACTTCTTTGCTCACAGCAATACGGTTTCCTGTCCAGCTTTTACTTTAGTAAAAGCTTTAGAGCATATCGATAACCTTTTCGTTGCCGAGTTCAGTTAGGAGCTGTCCTCGTATTTGACCTCTTACTCCGTTCTCTTCCTTGAACTCACAACCCCCTGGGCTTCTTCACTACGCTTCTGTTCTGCTTCTCCCACTTCTGAGGGCCCGTCTTCATCTCCCTTGCTGCTGCCTTTTCTGTCCCTCCACTTGAATCACATCCGAATTCCACTGGCTTCCTTCTCTTCATCTGCGTGTTCTTCCTCAATGGCCTCATTCGAGCCCGTGGCTCCAGCTCTCTCCATTGTGCTTGTGAACCCCAGGTCTTGTACTTCCAGACTGCAGTCCTCACCGCCTGCTCTACCTTTCCATTTCCAATCCAGAAGTCCAGCAGACGCCTCTAACATAGTCTCACAGAAAAACAGGCTGAAATGGTAAATAAAGGTATATTTTAGGGGTACCTGGCTGGCTCAGTTGGAAGAGTGTGTGACTCTTGATCTCCGGGTTGTGAGTTTGAGCCCTGCGTTGGGTGTAGAGGTTACTTAAAAATAAAAAAATCTTTAATGTTTATTTTTAAAAATTTTTTTGAGAGAGAAAGAATGAGCAGGGGAGGCACAGAGAAGAGGGGGACAGAGGATCCCCAGTGGGCTCTGTGCTGACAGCAGACAGCCTGCTGCAGGGCTTGAACTCACGAACCATGAGATCATGACCTGAGCCAAAGTCAGACGCTCAACTGACAGAGCCACTCGGGTGCCCCCAAAATAAAAAATCTTTTAAAAAAAAACAAAAACCAAAAAGTGTTTTTTTCTCACATAAAATAATTCTGGAGTCAGGTAGTGCAGCAAAGGTGTGGCGACTCCAGCATGCCGTCTGTTCCCAGGGTCTGTCTTTCTCTTCTGTCATTCTCAGCACGTGGTTTCCACTCTCAAGGACCCTGTCATCTGGAATGATGGCTTGGAGCTCCAGCCATCCAGTTACCAGTTCAGGCAGGAAGTAGGAAGGGAGAGAGAGCAAAAAAGGCCTGATGCCAGCTGTCTGTCTCTCTCTCTCTCCCTCTCTCTTTTTTTTAATGCTTACTTTTGAGAGAGCGAGCAAGCACAAGCAGGGGAGGGGCAGAGAGAGAGGGGAACACAGAATTCGAAGCAGGCTCCAGGCTCCGAGCTGTCAGCACAGAGCCCGACGCGGGGCTCCAACTCACGGACTGCCAGGTCATGACCTGAGCCGAAGTTAGACGCTTAACTGGCTGAGCCATCGAGGTGCCCCTCTCTGTCTCTGTCTTAAGGAACTTTTCCAAAGGTCTTCACAGACTACTGCCAACACCACATGCACTGCCTACACCCCCAGCTCGTGTAGTCTTTTAGCTGCACATGTCGTTGGCCAGAGAAAACATGCCGAGGCTCTAAGATCAAGGAGAAGGGGAACGTGGATTAGGCAGGTCACCAGGTGTCCTCATCGTTCCTGCTGCTGCTGCCCCCACTCAGAGCCGGGCCACCTCTCACTTGCATCGCAGCAGCAGTGTCCTCAGTCACCCGCCCACGCGGCCCTGCCAGCTCCTCTGATAACAGTGCTGCTTGTCTAAAAATAAGTCTGATGGGGGCGCCAGGCTGGCTCAGTCGGAAGAGCACGCGGCTCTTTATCTGGGGGTCATGAGTTTGAGCCCCACATTGGGTGTAGAGTTTACTGAAATAAATATTTTTCACAAGTCTGATGGCTTTATTCCTCTTTTGAAAGTTTGCTGGTTCTCTGCTTATGGTCACAGTCCATACACTCCAGGCTACCTTTCTAGACCATTTGCAATCCGGGCATTCCCCTGGTGTCCTTCCTCTGCTGTGGCATTCCAGGGGCCTCTGGGACTTGGTACCCAGCCCTGTGTTAGCACCTGCACTCCGTCCTCTTGTTAGCAAGCACAGTTCCCGGCAGTCAGTGCTGGGTGGGTGAGTGAGTGAAGGAGATCACATAGGAGGAAGCAAGATCATATGTTTGTGACTTTTATTTTTTGGATGGGAGAACAACTCGGCCTTTCGTTCCCACTGCCACTTAAAGATCTAGGACAGACTTAGAAAGCCGTGAGGGTTGGCGTGTATGCTGTGGATGAGAGTTTGTGTCCATTTTCTCCTATGTATGTCTTCCCCTGTGACCAAATGTTTTTCAGAGCTCCATCTCTGGGGTGACTGCTGCATACAACCGAGAACAGCTTTGGCTAGCCAACGAAGGCTTGATCACCAAGCTGCAGGCTTGTTGCCGCGGGTACTTGGTTCGACAGGAATTCCGATCCAGGATGAATTTCCTGAAGAAACAAATCCCTGCCATCACCTGCATTCAGGTATCCCAGCGTCTGTTATACAGATGGCAAGTGGGCTTCTAGAGCAGGGGTAATGAGTGGTCAGCTCTTGAGATCAAGTGGGCTTTTTGCCCCCTGACCTCTTCTTGGTCTCTCCCTTTTTTGACAAGTATTTTCTCTTTGTTACTGCTACAGTCAGAACGTTCGGAACTTGCTGGGTGGTTTTAGGGGTGAGCGGTCCAGTCCAAAAGCCGTTCTTGGGCACCTCATTATCTTCTAACACTGTTCCTTTGTGTGAGATTTGAGTATTGAGCAAAACAGCTGTGGTTTTACTGCAGTGACAGGGCAGCATGGTGTCCTGGGAAGAATTCGGAATTACGAGTTAAGGCCCCAGCATTTCCGGTAGTGGTGAACCCTGCTAAGTTTATTTCCTTGTCCGTAGATGGAAATACTAAAACTTCTCTTCCTCACCTGATTTGTTGTAAAGAGCCAGTATGGGGACCTGTGGGGGTGCCCTTCAAAGGTGTGAAGTGCTGCACTAACGTTAGGAGCGTGGAAGTTAGCGTGCTGTCCCGGCGGAGGCACGACCCACACCCTCATTCCCCAGCACTGGAGGGCGTGGGCCTTTTTAAAGCTTCATTGTGAATCGCACACGGGTAGTCTATCAAGATGAGATTTTAACATCCTCTGATTCTTGGGAAGTAATATGTCAACTGTAATGTTTGATGGTTTCAGTCGCAGTGGAGGGGATACAAGCAGAAGAAGGCGTACCAAGATCGCTTAGCTTACCTGCGTGCCCACAAAGATGAAGTTGTAAAGGTATGGTAGCCCGACAGGGATTCTCAGTGTGGGGCATGAGTGATATGTGTTGAGAAGAAGGACTGTTCTCATTTCCAGGATCTCTTTTCCACAGATTCAGTCCCTGGCAAGGATGCACCAGGCCAGAAAGCGCTATAGAGATCGCCTGCAGTATTTCCAAGACCACGTGAGTACCCTCGGTGTGAGGACCGGTAGAATTAGTTTTGCTGTATTGTTGGTGGACAATCGAACAAAGGAATTTCTTCTTCTTTGTTCCTTAGATAAATGACATTATCAAAATCCAGGCTTTTATTCGGGCAAACAAAGCTCGTGATGACTACAAGACTCTCAGTGAGTAACTGTGCTCAGCAGACAAGAGTTGAGGCAGTGGTTGAGAGCCATCGGGTTCTGGGTATTCTCCGCGGATCTCTTTTCTGGTCTTACAGGCAAGGCTTGGGGGTGGGGTGCTGCTTGTGACGTAAGCCCCTTTGCTAACCCCGTGGCTTGATGTTTTGTTGCTTGCTGTGTCAGCCTCTGTCATGGCGTAGCGGTAGCATGACCAAGAACACTGTACTTGCTGACTGTCCTTGCACATCTCACAAATAAATAACTTAAGTGTGAATAGAGTTGTTTTTTCCAAACAATGCTGACATTTCCTCAAGATTTAGAACTTTTGCTGGTAAATCTATCCCGTGTCTGACACATATTTTCTTTCTGTCAGTCAATGCTGAGGATCCTCCTATGATTGTGGTCCGAAAATTTGTGCACCTGCTTGACCAAAGTGACCAGGATTTCCAGGAGGAGCTCGATCTGATGAAGATGCGAGAAGAGGTCATTACCCTCATTCGTTCTAACCAGCAGCTGGAGAATGACCTCAATCTCATGGATATCAAAATCGGGCTGCTCGTGAAGAATAAAATCACACTGCAGGTAGGCCCAGTGCCATCCATGGCCTTGCCCCCCCCTGCCTCCCGCATTCTGACCTGCAGAAGGGTGGGCGCTGGCTTTCTTCTCAGCTAATGCCATACATTCTTTAAAGTTACATGAGAAATGAAATAATTCTTTAGCAGAATTTAAATAGAGAAAAGAAGATAAAAACCATCCCATGATTCCACCACCCAGTAATCATTTTGTATCCTACATTTTCACTTAATATTAGAGCATAAGGTGCTTCCCATGTGATAAGTAGTCATAAATAATTTTTTAATGTTTATTTAAAATAATTTTTTTAATGTTTATTTTTGAGGGAGAGAGAGAGAGAGAGAGACAGGGAGAGGGAAAGAGCGTGAGTGGGGGAGGGTCAGAGAGCCAGAGACACAGAATCTGAAACAGGCTCCAGGATCTGAGCTGTCAGCACAGAGCCCGACATGGGGCTCGAACTCCAGAACTGTGAGATCTATGACCTGAGCCAAAGTTAGACGGTTAACAAACTGAGCCACCTGGGTGCCCTTAAAATGTTTTATTTTTGAGAGAGAGGGAGAGAGCGAGTGAAGGAGTGGCAATGAGTGAGGGGGCAGAGGAGCCAAAGTGGGCTCTGTGCTGACAGCAGCAAGCCCAGTGTGGGGCACAAACTCACAAACTGTGAGATCATGACCTAAGTCAAAGTCAGATGCTCAACTAACTGAGCCACCCAAGCGCCCCATCATAAATATTTTTAATGGCAACAGCTATTTAACATTTAGGTTGTTTTTCTAGTTTGTAGTACAAATAACCTTACAGTTAATGTCTCCGTGAATATGTAGCTTTTATGGTATTTAATGCTTTCCTTTAAGGTAGATTTCCAGAGGGGCGCCTGGGTGGCTCAGTCGGTTAAGCATCCAACTTCAGCTCAGGTCATGATCTTATGGCTCATGGGTTTGAGTCCCAGGTTGGGCTCTGTGTGACAGCTCAGAGCCTGAAGCCTGCTTTTGATTCTGTCTCCCCTTCTCTCGCTGCCCCCCCCCCCCCGCCCCAGCTCATGCTCTGTTTCTCTCTCCTTCAAAATTAAAAATAAACATAAAAAAAAAAAAAAATTCCCAGATGTTGTGTTTCCTGAGCCAGTGGATATTTTTATGGCTCAGGTTCTTTTCTTTTCTCTTCTTTTCTTTTCTTTTCTCTTCTTTTCTTTTCTTTTCTTTTCTTTTCTTTTCTTTTCTTTTCTTTCTTTTCTTTTCTTTTCAAGATTTTAAGTAATCTCCACACCCAACATGGGGCTTGAACTCACGATCCCAAGAACAAGAGTCGCAGGCTCTACTGACTGAGCCTTCCAGGTGCCCCTATGGTGTAGGTTAATAGGGAGGTGGAGGTAGGAGTAGATTGACTGGTGTGATGAAAGCAGGGTACAGTGTCGTGATTCTAAAATAGTTGATGGCATCTGCCAAGGCAGCAGACCTTCCTGCAAGTGTTTTGGGGGCTTTAGTTTTTTGATTTACATGTATGTTTTTGTTTACAGGATGTGGTTTCCCACAGTAAAAAACTTACTAAAAAAAATAAAGAGCAGTTATCTGATATGATGATGCTAAATAAGCAGAAGGGAGGTCTCAAGGCTTTGAGCAAGGAGAAGAGAGAGAAACTGGAAGCTTATCAACATCTGTTTTATTTATTACAGGTGAGTGGTTCCTGGAGTTGGTATTGTAGGCTTTGGCTTACTTTCCCACAAGAAAACCTTAGCCATAAATCTCAGAGTATTTCTCATTTCCACTGAGGGGTGAGCAAAAGGCTGTCTTCTTTGTTCCTTATGCACACTCTAAACCTTTAAGTTTAAAAGAACATGAATATTTGTGTCAGCCTTTATATTATCTAGAGATTACTTATCTCTTGGTTTTATTTCAGACCAACCCCACCTATTTGGCGAAGCTAATCTTTCAGATGCCCCAGAATAAGTCCACCAAGTTCATGGACTCTGTAATCTTCACCCTGTACAACTATGCGTCCAACCAGCGAGAGGAGTACCTGCTCTTACGGCTCTTTAAGACAGCCCTCCAGGAGGAGATCAAGTATGAACAGACTGCTGCTGGGCATGGAACCCTGTCCCACTGCCATCCACACTCATACTTTGGGATTCAGGCCTCCCCGTACCTTTGCTTTGAACTCAGTTAACATTATGATCTGTGTGAAATACTCCAGAGAAGCTCCCCCCGACCCCCGCTTTTTTTAAAAGTTTATTTTGAGAAAGAAAGAGTGTGAGCAGAAGGGCAGAGAGAGAGAGGGAGAGAGGATCCCAAGCAGGCTCCGTGCTGTCAGCACATAGCCTGATGTAGAGTTTCAACTCACAAACCATGAGATCGTGACCTGAGCCGAAACCCAGAGTAAGAGGCAGATGCTTAACCAACAGAGCCACCCAGGCGCCTCAAGAAGGTTCTACTTTTTAAGTCACTAATATAAAGTGTTGCTGCTTTGAGGAAGTGGTAGAATAAGAGATTTGCTAAAGCGATTTTAGGAAGATTCTATATTAAAAAAATTTTTTTTAATGTTTATTTTTGAGAGAGAGAGAGAAACAGTGCAAGTGGGGAAGGGGCAGACAGAGAGGGAGACACAGAATCCTACGTAGGCTCCAGGCTCTGAGTTGTCAGCATGGAGCCCAGTGTGGGGCTCAATCCCATGAACCATGAGATCATGACCTGAGCCGAAGTCAGATGCTCAACTGACTGAGCCACCTGGGCACCCCGGATGATTTTATATTAAGATATGATTTTTTAAAAGCTGATCCGAACATGAAGATTTCACATTTTTATCTAAAAAAGTACCCGTTCATGTTCCCATGATTGAGTTTGCAAGCAGCAGGCTGTCCTGGGTTTAGGTCAGTGTCAGTAAATGTTTCTAGAGAAAGAGCACATACCTCTTTCCTTCCAACTATTTCTTTTTCTAGGAGATGGGGTCTCTAAGTAGGAGCTCGATCTTTACATTGATAAAGTCTGTGATTATTTTAAAATGAATTTGTATTTGATGTTTTATAGGTCAAAAGTAGATCAGATTCAGGAGATCGTGACAGGAAATCCTACAGTTATTAAGATGGTTGTGAGTTTCAACAGAGGTGCCCGGGGCCAGAACGCCCTACGACAGATCTTGGCCCCTGTTGTGAAGGAGATTATGGATGACAAATCTCTCAACATCAAAACTGACCCTGTGGATATATACAAATCTTGGGTTAATCAGATGGAGTCTCAGACAGGAGAGGCAAGGTATGGTAACCATAACACCTTTTTCTTTTGTTTCCATTATTTTGTTTTTTTAAGCAGCTAACTTTTGATTTATAAACTGATAATTATTCAAGTACTTTTTCCCTAGAAACTTCTTAAAATGTTGACCTCATAATTGATTCACTTATTTGGCAAATATTTACTGAGTGCTTGCTATGTGCCAGGCACTGTGTTAGACATACACACAATAATGGATGAAACAGGCAAGCTCTCTGCCCTCTGTTCATTGTTATTGTGTGGGAGAGACAGGTACCTAGAAATGAAATCACAAATTGAGAGTTTTACATTACATTCAACTATAATGGAGGGTACAAGACAGAGCTAACTTGGGTAGAGTGGTTGGGGAAAGCCTCTCTGAGAAGGTGAAATTTCACTTAGCTCAGGCCTAAAGGTTAAGATCGTGTCAGTCTTGCCGAGAGCTGGCTGCAGAGTATTCACGTCTGAACGCTCTGAGGTGGAAGGAGCTTGGGGGTCTGGGACCTGAAGGGACACTGGCCGGACTAGAGATGCAGTCAGATGGGACGCCTTATCTGAGGGAGATCAGTGGGTCTGGTTAAAGTGGGGGAGCTTGGCGTGGGGCTGCCTTGGAGTACTGGGAGTGGGCTGAACTAGCTATGTCAACGTAACTCAGGGGACTTCTCTGCTGGGGCAGTAGTTTGACCACCAACAGCAATGCCTCCAAAGAAAGGTGTGCCAGTAGAATGTGGGTAATGCTGGAAAAGTACAGTTCAGAGAGGCAGCATGTTTCTGGTTTTATCTGGTTTGGGTGAGCAGTTTGGTCCAGGGTGCTTCTTCCTGGTGGTCGTGGAGTCAGGTTAGATCGTGTGCAAAGATCTCTGGAGCTTAGGAGTGGCTGTCTGTATCCTCGCTATCCGGAGTGTGGTCTGTGGACCAGAAACCGGAAAGCACCTATGGCTCTCTCTCAGCACACTGTTTAGTTCAGCCGGTGTTTTTCCTAGCCAGACTTCCTCAGTGAGGGGAGCAGTGTGTCGATTATATCCTGGCCCAGGCTCCTTCCCTTCTTGGACTGATCTGTACACTGGCACCAGCTCGCACTTTGAATGGTGTTGCTCGGTATGCCACTACTTTCCGGGGACCTGGCCCCCAGGCTAAGAGGAAGGTGCACTCTGGATAGAGAACTGAACGCTTTGCTGACTCCGAGAAAGGGCTTATCCCCTATTGGGATCATTTGGCACCTGATCTGTGTCTCAGTACTGTGCCAGTCTGTCACCAGGAGGCAAGTTATTGCTAGGTGTGATGAAAAGTCCATTTGTGTTTGGCCCTGTGCACCTGAGGCTCAAATCTTGGAATGTGGTTGGCCGACCGTAGGGCTGGACTGGGAAGCTTTGCCTGCCGCTCGGGCCACCCCTAGAGGACAGGCCACCTCTAGAGGACACCCCGTGGACACTGGCTTGGGGGTACTGAGCTACCCCTTCTCACAGTGCAGGAGGCAGTCCATTTCAGGTCAGAGCTCCACGAGGCATGTCTGAGGGTTTTTCCCTTGTGAGTACCTGGGAGAAACTGGTGTCTTATTTTGTTTTTCCAAAAATGGAAATTGATTTCAACATATTTTTGTGCTGCTGCTAACTGGGGGGTATAAAGGTGCAGTGGGAGCCCGTCCTGTCTGCAGGTCTCATGGATCCTTGAGCTTCGGCCAAATATGTAGCAGGCTGGGACCTTGCCTCTCTTGGGAGTGTTCGCGTCTGAAATCTCAGAAATTTAATATTCTCTTCTCTGCCCACACTCACTGTGTTGAGCACCTTTATTCCGTTTGCTCATTACTACATTTTATAAATGTCATCTGCACATAAAGTTACAAATTTTACTGATATAAAAGATGTATAGAACATATAATTTACAAATAATAAAACCTACGATACTCATATAAATTCCACATAGCCAGTTGTTTCAAACACAGTGTTTTTTATTGATTTTTGCTCAATTCTTTTGTTGGTAGTCTATTTATATTTGTAATTCAGCCACAATTTGACAAATGGTGTTGTATCCCTATATGCTTGTATCGGTTTGTTATTGCTCCTGTGACAAATTCCTACAAACTTAGTGGCTTAAAATGACAGAAATGTATTCATCCCTAGTGGTTCTGGAGACCAGAAATCCAAAATCCATATCTGTGGGCTGAAAGCAGGGTGTCGGCAGGGGTGTGCTCCCCCTGGCCGCTCTGGTGGGAAATCCGTTTCCTGTCTCTTCAGTTTCCAGTGGCTGTTGCCATCCTTGACTTGTGGCCGGACGGATCGCTGTGGTCTACCCCTGCGGTCACGTGGCCTCCTCTTCTGTGTGTACCAAATCTGCCCCTGCCTCTCTCTTGTTAGGACACTTGGGATTGGATATAGACCACCCATATAATCCAGGACAATCGTTACTACCCTTTGACCTCACTGACGGCACCGGGACCTTGACTCCCACATTTCATTCTTTTGTCTTTCAGCCCTCCTGTCCTTCCCAGTTAAGCCTAGCACGTCTATTTTCCTGCCGCTTTGTTCGGACTCGGTGCCCTCCCCTGAGGGATCTTGTCAGTTCCTCAGGCTCCAGTTCCTATATGTAACTGTCACTTCCTTCACCAGTACCTAGGACGTCACCAGGTGCCACTGGTTGTGTCTCCCTAGTATCTCTCATATCTGTTCCCTTGGTCTGCACTGCTGCCTCCTTGCTCATGACCTCATGATTTCTTGATCGGGCTGTGGCACTAACCCATCTCTTTCATCAGTGGCTGTCCATCTTTAATTCATTCTTCACGGTGGGTCAGAGAAATCTTCCTCAAATTCAGATCGCCTGTCTTTCAATGGCCCTCGGTGACTTCTAGGAAAGTGCAGACCTCTTAGTGTTATGTATATTATGTACAGCGCCCTCCACAACCTGGACTCTCTTCACCTGCTCACTTCTCCTTCTCTTCCTTTGCTTTGCATTTGATCTTCTTTCCTGGAAGACAAGTTTTTCTCCCGTTTTCCTGAGTTCAGGTGTCCCTTCCTGTTGGTGTGTGTGTCCCACCAAACTAAGAGACTCGGGAAGCTGTCGTGTCTCATACCCTTTTTTTTTTTTTTTTTTTTTTACCCTAAGGGCATATCATAGTGCATGGCACATAGTTCTAGACACTCAGTTCACGGCTAGGACCTGGGTTCAAATTCTGGCCCCACTATTTATCAGCTCTATGAGCATGAGCAGCTTCACCTGATCTCTCTGGGTCTATGAAAGACACAGTCCTGCCTCAGGCTGTTCCTGGCTGTTGGTCTAATGCATTTGGGGATGATTTTTGCTTTCCTAGCAAACTACCCTATGATGTGACCCCTGAGCAGGCTTTGGCTCACGAAGAGGTCAAGACACGGCTAGACAACTCCATCAGGAACATGCGGGCGGTGACGGACAAGTTCCTCTCAGCCATCATTAGCTCTGTGGACAAAATCCCGTGAGTGCCATCAGTTCTGACCCACATAGGTCCCGTGTTACTGCCCTTCTGCTCCCCAGCTGCTCTCATTAAGTTTTGTCCATCCCACAGTTACGGCATGCGCTTCATTGCCAAGGTGCTGAAGGACTCGTTACATGAGAAGTTCCCAGATGCCGGTGAGGATGAGCTGCTGAAGGTAAGAACCTGAACGCTGGCACCGTCCTTGCCCGTTCAGGAGTCCTTTGAGGTAAAAGTTAGAAAACGAGGCCCAACCTTAGACCTTCAGGAAGTGCGCGAGCATAGTTTCTGGCAATAGCTCGCCATCGGTTGTGAGCTGTTGAAAGTAATTGTAAATAGTAAATGATACCTCTCTCAGTACCTGTAGAGTTGCTTTATTGTTTGGCACATAGACCTCAAGCAAGTAGACAAGGTGGATTTTCCTGTCTTCAGATCAATTTCTCCAAGTCCTGTCTTTTCGCTGAAGAGTTGCTCCCTCTGCTGGTAGCTGGGTGAATGGCAGCAAGCACCATGGTTTCTGCTAAGGCTGTTACTGATAACTCTTTCTTACTTGGCTGTGCTCCTCCTTCCCCACCTCCCCCCACCTTAATCTGAACGCTTTTTTCTTCTCTCTCCTAGTTCTGTGCTTTCCTACAGTGAGGCCTCGATTCTAGACTTTCTATTCAGGTGAATTAAAATTTTTTTTTCTTTGAATGAAACTCCAGGGGAAGTGCTGTGACTGTCCTTGAATCCTTCTGTGGAGGAGATGTGTGTTGAGTGACTTTAATTTCAGAGGCATGAACTTGTCCACCATTGAAGTCTGCAGCATGAGGCTGATGGGGTTGGGCAGACTGCACTGTGCTCACTGGGTCGTTAGCTACGTCTGTCAGTTTCTCTGAACGAAAGCCCGTCTACGTGAAAATAAGCAGTAGTGCACGTGGGTGACAGCATCCTGTTTGCTGCCATGATATGTGAACAAAGGATATCCTAAATCCCTTAGCAATAGACTTTAAGTCTGTCGTTTTTACCTTCTGAGTCTGTTCTTTCGTTGTAGTGATTGTCAGCTCTGTCCTTATTTTCTTTTTCTCTGCATCCAACCAAGGGATGTTCGGTTGTTTTAGGTTCAGACCTTGAAAGAAAGTGTGTGTGCGTGCATGCGTGTGCGTGTGTGCATAGTGTTTATTTTTCCTTACAGGACTGCCTTTTCTGGTTTTCTTTGCTAGCAAAATCATTTGTGCCTTACTGGGTGGAGTGGTTTTTAACACCCGTCTTTCTTCTCCGTCTGTTCCCAGATTATTGGTAACTTGCTTTACTATCGATACATGAATCCAGCCATTGTTGCTCCTGATGCCTTTGACATCATTGACCTGTCGGCAGGAGGCCAGCTTACCACAGACCAACGCCGGAACCTTGGCTCCATTGCAAAGATGCTCCAGCACGCGGCGTCCAATAAGATGTTTCTGGGAGATAATGCTCACTTAAGCATCATTAATGAGTATCTCTCCCAGTCCTACCAGAAATTCAGGTAGGGGGAAAGGAACAGGGTACTTGAAAGGTCCCGTGGGCATGTTTCTCTCTGTGAGTGTCCGGACAAGATTAAATACCAGAACTTAACTTCCCTGGGACTCTGCCATATCGAGGGATACATGTTTGATGTGCTCAGAGCCCTTGGAGGTGATGAAGAGGGTTTTGAGCCGTTAAAATGTATTCCGCTGACATAGACTGCACTTAACATAAAAGCAGTAAATCCTCATTTGGCAAGGGTTACTTTGCACTCAGAGAAGAATCAGAGAGTGCCTTTAGTATTTGTAAGTTAAACAGCCAGTTGTGAGTTCAGGGCATCGTCTCAGAGATAAAGCTGGTTTGCCTAACAGCTTGGGTGTTTTCAAACTGCTTTAAATTATGGTTGAGCGGTTCTTGTGGGTGGAATTAAATTGGGTGGAGGGAGAAGTTGTTAAAACCACCCGCCCCAAGGCTGTGAAGCGGAGCGGACGTGTGCAAGCTTCTCTACAGTCCTCGGCCTTGACTGGCTTCTCTTTGAACTCGTCGTTGTAAAGATTTGTGGGATGTCCTCTCGCCAGCTTCTCACGTATGCGTCACTCGGGGGTCTGCCTCTCGCGTTTATTTTCAGACGGTTTTTCCAAACTGCTTGTGATGTCCCAGAGCTTCAGGATAAGTTTAATGTGGATGAATATTCTGATTTAGTCACCGTCACCAAACCAGTGATCTACATTTCCATTGGTGAAATCATCAACACCCACACTGTAAGTATTTTTTCTTTAATTACTTAATTTCATCGCTCTGTCCTTAATTTTAATTGTCTTCCCTAGATGCTGCTTACCATCTCTGGAGAGCCAGATAACTCGCCTTCCTTTGATCTTACTGACTTCACATCTTCCTTGTTTCTCTTTTCTTTGCATACTAACTGTATCTACTGAGTGTCTCAAAGTGGCCCCAGGCCCCCTGCATCAGAGTCATCTGGGCTGATGGTCACAAATGGAGTTCCTGGTCCCCACCGCAGGCCTGCTGAAGCAGTCCCCACGGGTGGGCTCCAGAGTCTCCATTGTGAGCGCCGATCTAGGGACTTGATAAAAAACTGTGTTCACTGTTCCTTTGGTTTATCCTGGCCCTCTGTGTTATTTTTCTAACATCTAAAATACCCACTTTTTCCTCTGCGTCCCTTAGGTGCTCCTTTTATTCCCCCCAGATTTTTATAATTCATTCCTTTCCCCATTGAGAGTATATAGAACAGGAAATGAGAAAATACATAAAATGTAAAGGAAATTTCAGGTGATATCCCTGGGGCGTCCCCGAGGGTGATAGCGTCTTGAAGGCTTTGCTTGAGTGTCTGTGAGATGATGATGACATTGATCTGATGCACTTTTCTCTGAATTAAGAGATACTGTCTGCTGGACACATTAAGTGTGTGAATGGGAGTCATTTGCACTGGCTGTACGGTACATTGATGCCTTTGGATATTAAAGTCGATGGGGTTTGTTACTCTCCTCCTGTGCAGGGTACATTTAAGTCCCTTCTATCCACAAGGTTAAGAGAGTGCCAGTATTTCCTTTCCATGCATTATCCATAAGTCATTCAGCAGAGGCCCGTGTGATGCTTTATATGTTATAGTTTACTTGGGTTAGTTTGCTGAGGATTGGCCTGTCAGTTCTTTGAATGTGGGAGCTTTGTTTTCTGACCCCTTCTGTGCTGTTTGGCATTGTTGGTGAGGCTGAGGGCTGAGGGGCTGATGTTGTAAATGGACTTGACTCCTGGGTGTTCCACACAGCTCCTGTTAGACCATCAGGACGCCATTGCTCCAGAGCACAACGACCCGATCCATGAGCTGCTGGATGACCTGGGCGAGGTGCCCACCATCGAGTCCCTGATAGGTAAAGCTCTGACCTAACTGCCCAGAAGGTGACAGGGAGGGTGACGGAGGGGTACTGTGTTTGCCACCTCGTCCGTTTCTGTACTGTTCCTGCCCCGAATGTACATTCAGGAAGAAAACAGATATGATCGATCCCTGTCTTTGAGGAACTGAAGTCTAGTGGAAGAGAGAATTTTAAATGTATATATTATACACATAATCCTATAATTATAAGTCCTATAAAGGAAATGAGCAGAATATTTTGAGAGGGAATTACCATATTATAATTACTGAAATGAGGGGCGCCTGGGTGGCTCAGTCGGTTAAGCCTCTGACTTTGGCTCAGGTCATGATCTCGCGGTTTGCGGGTTCAGGCCCCACATCGGGCCCTGTGCTGACGGCTCAGAGCCTGGAGGCTCCTTCGGATTCTGTGTCTCCCTCTCTCTGCCCCTCCCCACTCACTCTCTGTCTCTCTCTCCTTCAAAAATAAATAAACATCAAAAAAAAATTTTTTTTTAAATAATAATTACGATTTGTCAAATATTTTTGAAATTATTTTATTAGGGATCCTTTGCTTTTATCATTTGGCATACGTTTCCTTTTATTTTTCAAAGGTATCCTTGCCACAGTATACGTGTTGGCTTATTCAAGTATCTTCTTAGACCCACATTCTCTTTTGTTTGTATTCATGTCTCCTCTCCACTATCTCCTCCTTTGTTATACTGATCCTCTCTGCTCCCCGCAAAACCACAGGAGAGAGCGCTGGCAATTTAAATGACCCCAATAAAGAGGTGCTGGCCAAGACAGAAGTGTCTCTTACGCTGACCAACAAGTTTGATGTGCCTGGGGATGAGAATGCAGAAATGGACGCTCGGACTATCCTGCTGAAGTGAGTACTGGAAGTGGGAAGAATGAGGTAGATACGATGCGGTGATCCCTTGACCTTGCCCTGGTGAACATGTCCGCTTGCTCATACCGGAGACCATCGTCTTGGCCTTTTAAGCCTGTAATTCTGGTCGCTTTATCTATTATACATGGCACAGGACTTACCTGCCTCATTTCCTCAGTAGTAAGACGCTGAAGTGAAATTTATACCTTCGAAATCCTGACCCTGGTACCCACGCCATCATTGTCACATAGATAAGCCTGAGGCCTCGGGTGCCTTGTGTTCACGGCGGCCCAGCGGGACCTGTCTGAGGTGGTGTGTGTGCTGCCGCTGCTCAGGGCCGTTGGAGAGGAAGTAGGACATTTGGTGACGTTTCAACCCTTCCCCCGTCTCCTTTCAGCACGAAACGTTTAATTGTGGACGTCATCCGGTTCCAGCCAGGCGAGACCTTGACTGAAATCCTAGAAACCCCAGCCACCACCGAACAGGTAAAACTTAGGGGTTTCACATACGACGACAAGGCACACAGATGCTCCCGTGACGGGTGCGTGCCAGGGTTGAGGAGGGGGGGGGAGCCAGGGGCTGGCAACGCGGGGCTGGACTGGAGGGCGGTGGTGGTGTGGGCCTGCTGAGAAAGTCGTTGGCTCCTAAACTGGCACGCAGATGCTCTGAGGGCATGAGGCTCGTGGCATGTATGTGCGGCCTTGTGTGTGGCTTTGTGTTTTAATTTAACTGAGGCTGAGTCAGTGAGTCTGCCTAGTAATCAAGTGAATGTTACATCCTTAGAATTTTGTTAAGTGCCTTAGTAGATAAAGTACAGAATGTGGTTCTTAAACTCAGTGAACTCATGATCTACTTGGGGAAATGTGGTGTATATACCTGAAATAATTAGAAAACTATTAAAAATTGACTGTGCTGTTGGCTATAAAAATGGCAGAAATTGAGGAAAGTGGCCAGTGAGGAGTGAGCCGTGAGGAAGAAGGGAAACTGGAGCCACACTTGGGAGGCGTGGATAGGATCTGGGTGTGCACGTAAGAGAAGAGGCATCTTGGGCCAGGGAGTCCACACAAACAGAGGCACGATGTGACCTGACGGACAGGATGGGACCAGACCGACTTATCTAGAGTGCAGGTGTGGGTGAGGGTGAGTGGTGAGGAGTAAGACATGAGAACAAACCGTGTAGAGCCCGTGTTTGTCACTGGAGAGGCACGGAGTAGAGAGCTTTTGTCGCTCTGGGACCATTTGATACTGATCACTTAGGCAGTGCTAGCCAAGCAGACAGGACTTGAGTAATCTAGGTCCGGGATGGACTCCCAGGCCCACGTGGTCGGGGGAGGGGGGCGGATGGCTCGGCATCGGGAGGGGATGATGGGGCACTTCGTGTTTAAGACCCCTCTTTTGTGTTTGTAAGATGCGACAAGTCAAGCCATTTGTTTCAAATTTTGAGCATATGAATTCTTTTTGATAAACGACAGTTTACTCAGAAGCCCAAATATAAAGTAGGAAAAATTGGAGCTACTCAGCACCAGGAATAGGGCTGGGGCTCTGGGTTCCTGCGGGAATCCCTTAAAGCTGCACATAGGACTGTTTGAAAACCATTGTTTTTAATGAAGTCTCAGCTTTTTGATGCCGTGATTGATTACTGACTAGCTGTGTGTGAGGGGCAATAAAGAATCATAACCAACACCTGCACCTTGTTTAAGCTGGAAGGAAGTTTCAAGTAGGGAAGGTGGAACCAGCCTTCAATGAGAGCCTACTGGTAGTTTGGTGGTTTCACCTGGGTTCTTTCATTTACTCCTCCCACTGTCCCTGTGAGGTGAGTCTTTTCATCCTTATCTTACAGAAGAGGCTAAGACCCTTGAGGTCACATAACTTGTCCAAGATTGTCTGCTTGTGGTGGTGGAACCAGTTTGGATCAGCTTCTTTCTGACGCCAGGGTTTATGTTCTTCACGTTGTGTGATGCGGGGTGGTCTTGACGTTAGCAAAAAAGGGCATACCCGGAGAGGGGATCGCTCCAGTTTGGGAGGAATTACAAGCCATTCCAAACGTGAGCGTCCTGGCACAAACAGTTCAAAATGCAGCACCAGAACCTTAGCCACAAAGATGTGGGATCCGTAGCATAGGGACGGTCACTCAAGTATTGAGGATGAACAGTCACAGAGAAACTACCAGGGGTCACTTAGAGGTACCAAACTTGTGCCCGGGGCAAGGAGAGAACGTGGAGGGTACAAGCAAGGCGATAGCTAAGAAAAGGCACTGGATTCGGAGGAGGGGTGGCGAATTGGCCATGAGGGCAGAGCTGTAGAGCCACACTGCAAGGAGCTAGAGAAGGAGGAAGACACCAAAAGAATGGGCCAGCAGTGTGAGCCATGTCAGGCAGGGACGTAATGGGCAAACGCTAAATGTCAACTGGGAAAGAAGAATCATCGGAAGGACTGCTCCAGATACTGGCATCCGTAGCATGCTTGAAAGCGAAAGGAAGCCTTCAGCGTGATCCAGCCTGGTCAAGGTGGCAAAAAGAGTCGGCAAGAATTTACCAAACGCTGGTGTTGCACGGGTGTGTTTTTAACATTCACCAATGAACGAAGCTGTGTTTCAAGTCAAATTCAGTGGCTCCCATGTCTCAGAATGTGATAGGAAAAAAACGAGGGATCTTGTAGCCACTCGGAGCCCAATCTCCTAACCATATGTGAGAATCCAGGGAAGAAGCGCTACGAGACCGTGTGACTGCATCGACGCGATCTCTTCTAGGTGTGCTCTGTGCAGGTTCTCTGTCAGTTGTCAGAGGGCAAGTTTGTTCCCTCCGTTTCCAGAATGGAGTTTCAGGGCTATGTAAATTCAGGTGTGGATATGCTGTATAAATTCAGGTTTGGGATTAGTGTGGTAAACGTGCCAGCAACTTCTTTTTCTTCTCTGTATCTGTAGGAAGCAGAACATCAGAGGGCCATGCAGAGACGCGCTATTCGTGATGCCAAGACTCCTGACAAGATGAAAAAGTCACAATTTGTAAAGGAAGACAGCAACCTCACTCTTCAGGAGAAGAAGGAGAAGATCCAGTCAGGTTTGAAGAAGCTAACGGAGCTTGGGACGGTGGACCCGAAGAACAGATATCAGGAGCTGATCAACGACATTGCCAGGGTACTGCTTGTGGGGGCAGTGATGGGCTGGCCGTGGACAAAGCTGTCTAGGGAGCTTGTGAAGAGACAGCAGATGTTCAGATGACAATATGCCTTCAGGGCACAGGCAGATTAGTGTCCTCTCCGCTGGGGAATTGGTTCTGAGTTTCCCAACATGAGGACCTTGCTGCCCTTTGATGATTTACTCCATGGCCTAAATCAAAAGGGAGAAGGCCCTAACTAGAGCTGCCTGTGTGTTAATTTGTCTTTGGCCTTAAAGAATTCCTCCAGATCTTTTTAATGATTACTATGAAATATAAATTCACATCACGTTGGTCATGCAATTCTTGATTTGTGTGAATCTTCACAAGTAAGGGGCTCTGGTGTGGGCTGAGAGCGTAGGTGTTTGCTGCTGGTAGAAATACCATGCACATCGGGGAGCTTGATCATTGACACGGTAAAATTATCTTTTCTTCCGTCTCCTGCCAACATACTTAAGAGGTTTAAGTCAGCTTCACAGGTAAGTTCTAAGAATGTGGAAGTCTGTAAAAGTAACACATCTCCCAGGCACCTGGGTGGCTCAGTCGGTAAAGTGTCCAACTCTTGATTTCACCTCAGGTCATGATCTCGCAGTTCATGAGTTCGAGCCTCGCATTGGGCTCTGTGCTAACAGTGAGGAGTCTGGTTAGGATTTTCTCTTTTCCTCTCGCTCTCTGCCCCTCCCCTGCTCATACACACATGGACATTCTCTCCCTCTCTCTCTCAAAATAAATAAACTTAAAAAAGTAACACGTTTCCGTACCTCTAGGTACGGGAGAAAAAAATTGACGGGATCTGAATTTCTTTGCTAATTTTTGAACTTCAGTTGCTTCCTGTTAAAGCGTGGTCATGCAAAGTGGGGTTAAGCCCTAGTGTGGATGACTCAAGAAGAATACGATACTGGTCATTATTGTCCTAACTTTAACAACTGTGTCTTAGGATATTCGGAACCAGCGGAGGTATCGACAGAGGAGGAAGGCCGAGCTGGTGAAATTACAGCAAACATACGCTGCCCTGAACTCGAAGGCCACTTTCTATGGAGAGCAGGTGGATTACTACAAAAGCTATATCAAAACCTGCTTGGATAACTTGGCCAGCAAGGGCAAGTGAGTATGTTTTGTAAAGAATCAACGTCCGTGGGGAAGGAAGGAGAGGCAACTCGAGTGACCTTGGAAGTTTTTACTTTAAAACACGCTGGGTCTATTTATTGCTCTCATTCTTTTATCTTGTTTCTAATTGTTGGCATGATTTCCTAGATCCATTTGTTGTTGTGTGATGTAAATAAATAACGTAGGGGGTATTTCAAGGATGCTTGCTTCTAAGCATCCCTTGTTCCAAAATATCTTCGTGGCCCTAGAAATGAAAGAATCGTGGAAGGAGTTTAGTTACTGCTCCCCAAACCTGCATGTGCCTTCAGATCACTCAAGGAATATGATGGACATTTTGATCCTCTGGTCTCTCTCTACACCTCTTGGGGACAGGATCCCAGACCCCAGCTTTTTTCCCAGCTGCCAGGGAGGATCTGATGCAGCCTTCCTGGCGCGGCCACAGCCAGATCATGCCCATTTTATAGGGAGGGAAACTGAGAACCCAGAGGCGTGAGGTGGTAGTTGCAGGCTCTATCTGTAGGGTTGGTTTACTTTGTACTTCTCACTCTTCAGTGTAAGAATTTTCAAACCTAAGAAAGGTTGAGTGAACAGAACAGTAAACACACACCCTTCACCCAGATTGACCTGTTTTTAACATTTTGCCACACCAGCCTCCCTTCTCTGGCTTGCTTACTCTTCTCCCTGCCCTCTGGCTGTCTCTTTCTTCTTTCCCTCCCTGGAAGACCGAGGTGAGGCAGGGCTGATGTGCTGGGGTGAAAATCAGACCCACCTGACCCAGCTTGCAAAGTTGGCTCTTGTGACCTTTGGACATGTCCCCATCGTTCTTCAAGCACTTACTGACTTTCTATTGTACAGTTGTAATTTCTATACGTGTTGTAGTTCCTTCCATAGCAGTTACTCCCTTTTGTGCCGGTACCAGCGTTCCTGCCCATTTCTTGAGACCCTTCCTTTGGGAGTCCCAAATCCCTGGTTCTCATATAGATCTCTATTCTTCCCTCACTTACTTTTGAAAATCCCTTTTATCTTGATTGTCCCGATCAAGAAAAGGTCTTAAGGTCTGTTTCTTTCTCCTTGTTCCCACTCCTCTGTATTTGCTACACTGGTTTTAAAGTCTTTATAAAATTACTTATTCTGAGATATGTTTATTTTTTCCCTGCACAGCTGAGGGCCTTACAGGAACTCCTTTGGGGTTCAGTACAGTTCCTTTAGGCTAACGTTAGAGTGCTTCACACTTGTATGTACTGAGGTGTTGAGAGGAACCTAGACAGATGACACGGCCTGTCAAATTTACATGGGTTTTCAAATACAGGTAAATTAAAGGCCAAAGCAATTTAGTGATGTTTCCACTGTTTTGCAAAAATATTACTCAGGCTAATCCTAACACTTACTGGCCATTTTAGAATCCGTATGTTACTTAGGCTAGTGTAGGGGAAGTCTGTTTTCTGGCCTCCAATCCATGAATTACCAACAGACTTGTAGCTACTGAGAGAAAGTGACGTGATGTGATTTTTTTGCAGGGTCTCCAAGAAGCCTGGGGAAATGAAAGGAAAGAAGAGTAAAAAGATTTCTCTGAAATACACAGCAGCCAGACTGCATGAAAAAGGAGTCCTTCTGGAAATTGAGGACCTGCAAGTGAACCAGTGAGTATTTTTTACTCTGTTCTGTATCTTGATTTTGTCTCTACATTGATCACATCTGATTCCCTTTATTTCTGGATGGTTGTTTTCATATCTTCTATTTACTTATATATCTATTTGGGTGCAGCATTCCCAATGCTCAGAGTTAATTTGTCTGTCAGAGAAGGGAAAGTGTTACTTCTCCTTTGTTGTGGAATATTTGCCCCAAGCCATGTTTGCACCTACTTTTGTTAGCCCCATCTTAATTTTTTTGCTCTTTACCTTTTTTCTTTTCTTTTTTTTTTAAATGTTTACTTATTCATTTTGGGAAGGGGGATCCCCAAGCAGGCTCCGCACCGTCAGCACAGAGCCCGACGTGGGGCTGAATCCCATGAACTGTGAGATCACGACCCGAGCCAAAATCAAGAACCCGATGCTTAACCAACAGTCCCCCAGACACCCCAATTTTTCTTCTTTAAAGCAGGAAAACATTTTGTATTTCTCCTGTGTCTAAACCAAGAATAAATAAGAACAAGAAGAGGAGTTTACTCTATTCCACCTGAGGCTAGGAATCAGGGCCTTCCCCTCATTCTCCTTCCTGGGAAGGGCCAGCTTGCTTTGTACAAGGTTCCTGGATCTGGCCTGGCTGTCATTAGCAGGCATTTATGGAGTACCTGTTCAGTCAGCCCTGTGGCCGTACATAGCTGAGCTTTCTGATTTTGTGTCTGTTAAAACAATAACAACTTTGTTTAAAAAGAAACATTTTTCTGATCCTAAGGTGATATGTATTCATTATTGAACTTCGGAAATTGCTAAAGCATAAAGAAGAAGAAAAAAAAGCATTTATCATTTCACAAGCCAAAGATAGCCACTGAAATAATTACTGTATGTTCTGTGCCTCTGTTCACAGCAGATTATCTAACTTCCCGCTTATTTATCTACCTATTATTTTTTTAACGTATGTTGTGAAAATAGTCACATATCCAACTTTTTTCTCATTATATTTTGAGAAATTTTCATTCTTTGAAAGCATCCTTTTTAATGGCCACACAATGTTTCATATTGTAGTTGAAATTTAACCATTCACCTGTACGACATTTAAGTTGATTTTACTTTTTACGTTATTACACTTGCGGTATGTTTTTCTTTATATGTAAATCTTTGGTTTTACCTCTAATTATTTTTTTATGATAGATGTCTAAAAATGGAATTTCTGGTCAAAGTATTAAAATTATTAAGTTATTATTATAAAAAGTACAAGACCTAAACTTTACCATCGTAACCGTTTTTAAGTGTGTAGTTCGGTAGTGTTAAGTATGTTCATGTTGCTGTACAACAGCTATCCAGAACCTTTTCATCTTACCAGACTGAGACTGTACCCACTGGACAACAGCTCTCCATTTCCCCCTCCCCCAGCCCAGGACAACCACCCTTCTACTCCCTGTTTTCATGTATTCGATGCCTCCAGGCATCTCATATAAGCCATTGTCTTTTCGTAACTGGCTTGTTTCACTTAGCTCAGTGACCTCATGGTTCATCCATGTTGTGGCGTGTGACAGATTTCTTTTTAAGGCTGAATAAAATTCCACTGTACATATACGCACCGCATTCTGTTTATACGTCCGTCGGGGGACTTGTGGGCTGCTTCCACCTCTTGGCTACTGCGAACAATGCTGCTGTGAACATAGAAGTGTAAACGTCTCTTTGGGATCCTGCTCTCCGTTCTTTTGAATCTATACCCCGAAGCAGGATTGCTGGATCGCATGGTAGTTTTAAGTTTTTGAAGAACTGCCATACAATTTTCCATAGCAGATGAAAAAATTTATATATATATACATGTATGTATATATGTATATCGCCAAAGAATCTGCAGTAGTGTCAGAAATGTATATGGAAGCGCTTACTTGCCTATTTCTTTGCCATTATTGAGTAGTAAAGTAATTTTCAATGTTTTTGAATTCAGTAGTTAAAAGATAGTATCTGATTTTATTTTATTTTTTAATTTTTTAAAACATTTATTTTTGAGAGAGAGAGAGCATGAGTAGGGGAGGGACAGAGAGACAGACAGATGGACAGATTCCAAAGCAGGCTCCAGGGTCTAAGCTGTCAGCACATAGCCTTGCGGGGCTCGAACCCACGAACCATGAGATCATAACCTGAGCTGAAGTCGGACGCTTAACCGACTGAGCCACCCAGGCGCCCCCCGATTTTAATTTTTTATTTTTATTTTTTTATTTTTTTCAACGTTTATTTATTTTTGGGACAGAGAGAGACAGAGCATGAATGGGGGAGGGGCAGAGAGAGAGGGAGACACAGAATCGGAAACAGGCTCCAGGCTCTGAGCCATCAGCCCAGAGCCTGATGCGGGGCTCGAACTCCCGGACCGCGAGATCGTGACCTGGCTGAAGTCGGACGCTTAACTGACTGCGCCACCCAGGCGCCCCCGATTTTAATTTTTTAAAGAGAGCTTTTTTTGAGAGAGAGCGTGTACACAAGCAGGGGAGAGGCAGAGAGAGAGACAGACAGACAGACACACTCCTAAGCAGCCTCCGTGCCTAGCAGAGCCCAACTTGGGGCTGGATCCCACAACCCTGGGATCATGACCTGAGCTGAAATCAAGAGTTGGACGCTCAATTGACTGAGTCACCAGGCGCCCCTAGTACTCATTTTAAAACTTGACATTTCTGGGGCGCCTGGGTGGCTCAGTTGGTTAAGCATCTGACTTCGGCTCAGGTCATGATCTCACGGTCCGTGAGTTCGAGCCCCGCGTGGGGCTCTGTGCTGACAGCTTGGAGCTTGGAGCCCGCTTCGGATTCTGTGTCTCTGTCTCTCTCTGCCCCTCCCCCATCCATGCTCTGTCTCTCTCTGTCTCAAAAATAAATAAACATTAAAAAAAATTAAAAAAAAAAAAACAAAACTTGACATTTCTTAGAGTCTAGTTGAGTGTGTGTGTGTGTGTGTGTGTGTGTGTGTGTGTGTGTGAATCGTGGCTTATTTGTATTTTCTCTGGTCGCTTTTCAGTTGGGGACCTTGGTGTTTTTGAGGTTTTTTATGTGAGCACTTTATGCACCTTTCAAGTTTGTCTCACATTTATTGTCTTTTTTTTTTGTCATTATTTTCTACTGTTCAAATGCCAGCCATTTTTTTGCCTGCCTTCTTTTCAATTTGCTATGATAGGCTTGGAAACCAAATAACAAAGCAAACTGGCTAAAATAAAATTGTTTATCACATGAAGTACCTTTAAGGAATGACCCCAGAGGACCTCCTGTCGAGTAAGATGTGCACGTTCTAGTGTGTGGATTTCATGACCTCTCTTACAGCTTCTCCGTGGCCTGTTTTGCATCATTCATGATTCTTGGCTCTGTTCCTAGTAGATGGGTTTGCTTCATAGTTGAGTTCTAGAAATCTGGGCTGATGTACTTTGATCACCCAGGGAACAACACATTCCCGCCTTCTTCCACTGCCATAAAATTTCTGGGCATGTAACATGTTGAGAGTGAGTGACACCTTAAGTAAGTGACACACTTTCAGCAGTAGCAGGTGTATCTGTGGTAACACTCGGTTCATTTATATCTATAGCACCTGTCATGGTTCTTTTTGTCCTGACCCCTTTTTCTTACATACTTGTAATCCTCAAACATGCCTGCATTGATACACACACCTTTCATCCCTCTCCTTCCAGGCCAGTTTTCTGTTAATTATCCTTATACCGTTAGATTTCAGCAGTGGCCACAGCGAAGGCCAAGAATTCCTATGACATCATGCCTTCAGAGGCCATCGTGGCATTCCTCAGTGGTTCCTCTTCTGTGGTGTGCGAGGGCTGCAGGGAGAGATTGCCGGCTTCTCCCCAGGTCTCTGAGCAGGTGGCCCGTAGAGTAGCAGCCCTGCGGTCCTCCACCCGCAGGAGTACTTGGACCTTTATGCTATACCCCTTTTCACTCTTGAAGATTGTCACTCTCCTTTCTACATTTCATGGAATACTGTTCCCGAGAACGTAAAAATATACCCTTACGATGTTATGTTTCAACAGGTTTAAAAATGTTATCTTTGAAATCAGTCCAACAGAAGAAGTGGGAGACTTTGAGGTGAAAGCCAAGTTCATGGGCGTTCAAATGGAGACGTTTATGCTACATTACCAGGTGGGTGTGCGCCCGGCAGAACCGAGAACTCTGTAGGTGAGGTGGTTGTGCTCTCGTCGAGGCAGGGAACCCGTGTGGGGACGGCCGTGCACTGCAGCACTGAGCTGGGCTCCACACGGGAGGGAAGGAGCCCAGGGGCCCTGTGCTCTGGTGCCCCTGGTCTGTAGTCCCCAGAAAGGTCTGGCGGGTACATACATCTCCCAAAAGCTTTTACCTCAAGCTTCTATTTGTGTTGCCACTAAATCCAACTGGTACCTTGACCTTGAACAAAATGCTTAAGTGTTGATAGTAGAAAATTATAAGCCTACTCAGTAGCTTGAAATCTTTTCTCTCATTTTGACTTGATACAGGTGCTTACATGTGTATTTCTGACAAGGCATGTGTAAATTAGATCTTTGTAAACTGAATCCCATTTTAAGTTCGGAAAGAACTTTGCAGTGAATCATTTTATAACATAATTTTACCTAATTTTTATGTTGAAATATCTCCAGTTTTTACGCGTGAGAAAAGCACCAGGCGCCACGAGGCCTCCTGGGCGCCGCCCTGAGTCCCGCAGCTTTGTGTGTGTCCCGGTCGGTTCCGGCCCCTTCCCTCCTCCCGCCGCCCGCTGCTGCGCTCCGTCGGCCTGGCAGGCGCCATCTCTGCACGCGCTGACCCTGCGTCCGCTCCTTTATTCCCCGTCATTTACACGAGTGGGGGCGGGGGGGCTTTCACATGTGTTCCCACCTCCGAGCCGCAGCAGCCCCAGCCGGTTCCTCCTCCGCCTCCATCGCCCGTAGAGATGCCTCCGTTGACTCGGTCGGCTCTTATCTCCCACCCCCCAAACTGCGAGCTCCCCAAGGGCCCGTAGCGTGTCTTTGTTTCCTTCTCAATGCTGAGAGGCCCTCCGAACACGTTAGCTGAACAGAAGTGCGAGGGTCCTGTGAGGCACGCGCTCTGGTGCTTACACAAACGAACATCCTGTTGTGCCTTCAGTCTCACCAGACCTGTGCGCGCCTCAGGTAGCGCGTTCACCCGCGCACATTCACAAAGTATAGAGTGAGTGCTGGGTGCGAGGTGCCACGCCGGGTGGGTGACGCACCAGGGCCTTCGTTCTCATGGAGCCGCTAGGATTTTTCCAAAAGATGAGTACGTTGATCTTTTGGGCGCTTCCGAGCTCTTTGACTCTTGCTTTCTCATCACCTCTGTTCTGAAGTTTATGGGCAAGACCCCTCAGGTTTCCTAAATTTGCTCTGGACGGAGGAGGGTGCTGGAAAAAGGGGCTTTGCACTCAGATCTGCCTCACTCCGACCAACTCTGTACTGTGGGCGAATCATTGAGCATCTCTGAGCCTCATCTTTAAACTCCGGATAATCACACCTATAGGATTTTTATCAGGACTTAAAAAGACATTAACGTGTTTACGTGATGATGAGCGCATAGTAGGCACAGTGCACATTTTGCCCTTTTCCCTCTTGCCTTCAGAATATAAAAGCTTTCTCATGTGAAATAGAAATTAGGACTCTACCATTGAGATGACATTGGTGGCCTTACCTTGTTTTCAATGATTATTTTATCAGAGACTGAAATGCCTTCACCCTCTCCAGGTGACCCATCGCTTAGACAAACTAGAGACACGTTATTGTAACTTTGAAAGAAGTATGTGTGATCAATGAGCCTGCTGCTTTTTCTTTCCATGTTTTGTGTGTTTGGATATGAACCACACGAGTTCTTACCTCCAGTTGTACCAGAAAGTTCTGTTGACCCGTGTGCCCTGTTCCTCGAGCTCTTGGGGTGGTTGTGCAGTGGACAGGCCCGTCGTGGGGCACTTCTTTCTCTCACCATTTCACACCTGTCATTCCTCATTCCTTCTGGATCCCTCCCTGCGCCGTGGCGTTTCTTGTTCCACAGACTTGATTAACTGTCAGAGTGTTTTTCCAAACAGGACCTGCTGCAGCTACAGTACGAGGGCGTTGCGGTCATGAAATTATTTAATAGAGCTAAAGTAAATGTCAACCTCCTGATCTTCCTTCTCAACAAAAAGTTCTACGGGAAGTAACCAGTCGTTGCCGCCAGCCCAGAGGGAGGAAGGGAGAAGCTCCTCACGGCCGCCTTCCTCGGGTCCTTCTTCACTCAGTGGAAGCAGAGGCCAGCCCTCAACAAAGCCTCAACTCGATGCGCTCCCGACACCGCGTTTTTAGCTCTTCTCGCTCTCGTGGGACGCCTGCTGCCCATTTTTCATAGTGAAATTGTATTTCAGGCTTAGTCTGACCCTCCTGTTCCTTCATTTTCCTCTGTCACGTAGGAAAGAGTGGAACCCCCGCTAAAATCTCTCTCCATCGCTACGGTCCTCGAGGCTGCATTGCTATATCGTAAGCTTTGGTGTTTGTCTGAATCAGCAACAGGGTTGGTGGGATTTGATTTCTTGTTATTTGGAAGCGGGAGCATCAGCGCTGGTGATACACATGCTTATAAGGCAGGCACACAAGTAAGATGTCAGGTCATCTAGAATTAGTAGGTTGTCGTTTAACGGTGAAGTTCCTTTACATTTATTTCCATCCCGACGGTCACGTGGAAGGACACAGGGGCTCACTGGTCCTCCTGTTGTTGTCCTGTGTGTGCAAGAGCTAACAAAAGTCACTGTTCTATGTTGAAAGGAAAGTTTCTAGCAAAGAGGAGATACGGTTTTTAAATTTCACCATTAAATTGGAGCAGTGCTGTTGGCATAGCTCTCTCATCGGTGGATGGGACACTCCCACTGATAAAACCCAGCTCTCTAGGCAAATTCACAGTGCTCTGCGGTGCCCGCTCGACTCTGCTGGTGCACAGAGGTGGGCTCCGTTCTGGAAGGCATCCGTTCTGTCCCTATGGCCAAGGGATGGGCGAGCCCTAGCGTAGAATGTAATTGTCTTCAAAACTGTTTTCTATCTTGAGTGCCTTATTAAAGTGTAGATTTATTTCTTAAAATGTGGGTGATAGGAATTTTGAAGATTTATATAATGCTTTAAAAGCCTTTAGAATACTGTAAGAGAAGGGTTTTTTTAAAAATTGGCTTATCTGTATATCTGAACTCTTAAAACTTATAGCTAAAACACTAGGATTTATCTACAGGGTTGCAGGGAGATAATCCTGCTTTAGACAGACTGAGTCAAAAACGAAACCAACCAACTGATGTTAACTGGGTATTAACATCTTCTTCCCATTTCTTTCTCTTGTCCTGCTGCCCACACTGTGCCTTTATTTTAAGAGCTCCCGTTTTCTGGGTTTAGTCAGAAATAATTCAATTCTAAACGTTGAATTTAGGAAACTTTGGTTATCAGATAAAATGTCATATACTTAAAGCAACAACAACAACAAATCGTTTATCCGGGAAAATATATTAGAAATCATGCTACTACACCTCCATTTACCCCGATGTTTTGGTTCAGTATTCTTTTATCATAAAACATAAAGTTTAACAAAATAAACTTACATGAGAAAATTTTCTGCTGTATATTGAAAGCCAATAAACTGTTTCGTTAATAACAAATTATGTGATGTGTCCCTGTTACAAATGGAAGCGTTGGAGATGTGTTTTTCACGGGAGACTGTTTACCCAGTCAGGCCCACCGTTGTGCAAATCTAAGTCGTCCGAGTCTCCGCACACTGCAGGCGGGGGAGAGGTGCCGTGGCCGGAGACTCCACACCAGCCTGACCTTGTTTTCTACTGTATTCTGGAAGATCAGTTTTTAGGAGACCTTCTCCTCAGGTCAAAAGCAGATACTATTACAAGTAACGTCACCTCAAAAACTGGGACCAAAGTGTCAAGTCTTTTACCTTAAGAGGATGCCCATCCCAAATGCTTGTTGGGCCTCAAAGGCCACATGCATGACAGACCGCGAGCAAAGTTTACAACTCCCGTGATGAAATACGATGTGTCAACTATTCGTAAGGATTACAGGGCCCTTGATGCAACTTCTAATGCAAAATGGCACAAAATGCACTTGCAGATTTTGCTGGTGGCCGTGTGTAGAATTACGGTTACAACAGCATCGAGAGTGCCCCGGCTGAACTCAAGTCAGGCTCTGAAACCTTGTAGC
This sequence comes from Lynx canadensis, assembly GCF_007474595.2. Taxonomy (NCBI): domain Eukaryota; kingdom Metazoa; phylum Chordata; class Mammalia; order Carnivora; family Felidae; genus Lynx; species Lynx canadensis. Next base: position 4,849,368 of record NC_044308.2, read on the forward strand.
TCTTCGTATTTCTACTTATTAGCTGTGGCGCTCACTGCCCTGTCCCTCCTCCTCCCACCTTGTCTTCCACCGGCTGTCGTGACATTTATCATGAATTTACTTCCAACGATTTGGACTGCCCATCAGATTGCTGCACACAATTGCCTTTGTATCTCTGTATGAAATAAAAGGTCATTTGTTCATGTTTGTGTTTATTTTTCTCAGTTTCATTGTTAGTAGTTCCTGTTCGACAGCGTTGACTAGAGCAAGATGTAATGATTGAAAACCACCACGGTCTCTCTGGGGGAGCCAACCCAGGTTATCTATCAGATATCTTTCAGAATTATCTGAAAGTGGTGTTTAACATGGGAGTTGAGCCTTTTTAAAGTAATAACTGCTTACAGTGGCCTGGACCTGAGGAGATCTGGGGGCGGGGAGAACACACAGTGTACCGCCTCTGATTGGCTGACGCTCAGAATCACTGGAGCCTTTGCCACTATCCTGTGAACCCGGCACACCGGGTGTGGGCACGCAGTCACAGGAGACCCCTCAGGGGCCTTCTCTGCTCCATCTGAGTGCCAGAGGGGACTGGGGGAAGTCGCGTCCGGACAAAGTAAATAGCAAAAGGGGAATCACTTAAAAATACAAATATGTATATACGCATCCTGTTGTGTTTATAAACTGTGGCCAGACTCTATTGGGAAATTAGGGACTAGGAAAGAAGAGGAAAAACAGAACCATTCTCCAGTAAACCAGTGAAAAATGGGAGATGATGGCGTGAGGGGTACGGTGATGCCAGAGCAGGGCTCCCCAGCCAGCAGCCTCCGGGGGCGCCCTGAGCCTCCACTGTCTCAGCCTCTGTCCTTGAAACAACTTCGGCTCTACCGTCCTCCTGCAAAGAAACCAAGGGAGCTAGGTGCTTATCAAGACATAAGATGTTAAGGAAACCACACAAAGGGAAATAATAGGAAGGGAAGCGGGTACCCCAAGCGACACAGGTAGACGGCGCGTGTCCCCGGAGGCCTCTGCAAACCCACGAAGAATTTGGCACAGCTGCATCCCTCTGCAAATTTCAAACTTGACAGTTCCTTTTTTTTTTTTTAATGTTTAAATTACGAAGTGTATAATTGCCAACATACTGTGAGTTTCAAGATAAAAATTACTTTGCTTTTAAACCTATAGAACAGAACCCCCGATCCTTTTTTTTTTTTTTTACACTCAGTGCTCACCACAGTGAGTGTGGTCACATCTGTCACCATACCCTATTACAATCTGTTCCCCACGCTGTACTTTCCGTCTCCATGACTGACTCTAGCAAGTTTGTACCTCTTAATCCCCTTCATTTTACCCACCCTCCCGCCACCAATCTGTTCCCTGTAAAAGTCTGATTTTTTTCTTTTCTTTATTCATTTGTTTTCTTTAGACTTCACATGAGTAAAATCATAAGGTATTGGTCTTTCTCTGATTTATTTCACTTAGCATAATACCCTGTAGGTCCATCCATCTTGTCTCAAATGGCAAGGTGTCATTCTTTTTATGGCTGAGTAATATTCCATTGTATATACACAGTATCTTCTTTATCCATTCGGTGGACACTTGGGTTGCTTCCATAGCTTGGGTATTGAAATAATGCTGAATAATTGAATAATGAATTCTGGGTTCTCTATTCTGTTTCATTGATCTATGTGTCTATTTTTGTCCCCCTATCCATTTTTTAAACTTTTTTTAAAAGTTTATTTTTGAGAGAGAGAATGGGGGAAGGGCAGAGAGGGGGACAGAGGATCTGAAGCAGGCTCTGCACTGACAGCAGAGAGCCCAATGTGGGGCTCAGACTCATCATGACCTGAGCCAAAGTCAGATGTTTAACTGACTGAGCCACCCAGGTGCCCCCCCATCCATTTTTAAAGGTACAAAAAAAAGTTTAATTTTTTTTATGTCTATTTTTGAGAGAGAGCGAGCGAGTGAGGAGGAGGAGAGAGAGGGGGAGACAGAAAATCTGAATCAGGCTCCAGGCTCTGAGCTGTCAGCACAGAGCCCGCTGACATGAATTCATGAACTCATGAGGGGCTCGAACTCATGAACCATGAGATCATGACCTGACCTCCTTGTCAATTCAGACCTTCCACGTTTTTCCTCTTTAGACTCATGTTTCCATTGCACTTCCCTCAGATTTTTATCGTAACATTTAAAGCATAAGTCTTTTTATTCTGTCACAATTATCTAAAAAAATAAAAATGTGTTTTATCTAAGGCTGTTAATGCAATCCAGGAAAATGTTTTGTCATTATAGTTCTTGTTAGTGTATATTCGATCCAAGTCATGTATTGTCTGGACTGTTGTAAAAGTAAGATATTTGAAATGCACTTCTTAGATAAATGAAGAATTAAAAAAAAAGTTTTTTTTAACGTTTATTCATTTTTGAGAGACAGAGACAGAGCATGAGCAGGAAAGGGACAGAGAGAGAGAGAGGGACACACAGAATCCAAAATGGGCTCCAGGCTCCGAGCCGTCAGCACAGAGCCTGATGCGGGGCTCGAACCCACAAACTGCAAGATCATGACCTGAGCTGAAGTCGGACGCTCAACCGACTGAGCCACCCAGATGCTCCTAAATGAAGAATTTTTTAATGAAAGTTTAAGAAACTTATGGATAAATGTTACTACTTGTCAGAATGAGATAGAGGTCATGACCAATTCTCTTCCTATTTTTTATTTTTATAAATGTAAGCTCTGAGACTCTTTGCTGTCATAATAAGCATATGAAAATGGAAGGTGTTTTGTTACAGTGATGTTATCTATTTGGGGGTACTCCTTAGTTTATCCTAAGAGTCTCAATGATTTGTAATAGATAATTAGAACATGATTAGGTCTTCCAATTTTGTTAAAAGCCAAAAAATTTTACCTGGTGTGGAAAAGAATTTAATATTCAGTCATGAGACACATCATCCACTTTCTCCAGACTTGGGAAGTAGACAAGGAGCTTTACTAAGACTTTTTAATAACTATGAATTAAACTCTTAACCTTTTGACTTAGAGACAACTTATTTAACCTAATATGCTAAAGATGCTTGGGGAAAATGGAAGTATTTTAATTCTCCTTTACACTATAATTTTTTAAACTTTTTATTAGGGGCGCCTGGGTGGCTCAATTGGTTAAGCATCCAACTTCCACTCAGGTCATGATCTCATGGTTCATGAATTCGAGCCCCATGTCCAGCTCTGTGCTGACAGCTCAGAGCCGGGAGCCTGCTTCAGATTCTCTGTCTCCCACTCTCTCTCCCCCTCTCCTCTCTCTCTCTCTCTCTCTCTCTCTCTCTCAAAAATAAACATTAAAAAAATTAAACTTTTTTTGGGCACAAAAACAGATCAGTAGAACAGAACAGAAAACCCAGAAATGGACCCACAAACATATGGCCAACTAATCTTTGACAAAGCAGGAAAGAATATCCAATGGAATAAAGACAGTCTCTTCAGCAAGTGGTGCTGGGAAACTGGACAGCGACATGCAGAAGAATGAACCTGGACCACTTTCTTACACCAGACACAAAAATAAACTCAAAATAGATGAAAGAACTCAATGTAAGATGGGAAGCCATCAAAATCCTCTAGGAGAAAGCAGCCAAAAACCTCATTGACCTCAGCCGCAGCAACTTCTTAACTCAACACGTTTCTGGAAGCAAGGGAAACAAAAGCAAAAATGAAATACTGGGACCTCATCAAAATAAAAAGCTTCTGCACAGAGAAGGAAACAATCAGCAAAACTGAAAGGTAACTGACAGAATGGGAGAAGATATTTGCAAATGACATCAGTTAAAGGGTTAGTATCCAAAATCTGCAAAGAACTTATCAAACTCAACACCCAAAATACAAATAATCCAGTGAAGAAATGGGCAAAAGACATGAATAGACACTTCTCCAAAGAAGACATCCAGATGGCCAACCGACACATGAAAAAATGCTCCACATGACTCATCAGGGAAATACAAATCAAAACTGCAATGAGATACCACGTCACACCTTTCAGAATGGCTAACATGAACAACTCAGGCAACAACAGATGTTGGTGAGGATGCGGAGAAAGAGGATCTCTTTTTGCACTGCTGGTGGGAATGCATGCTGGTGCAGCCAGTCTGGAAAACCGTATGGAGGTTCCTCAGAAAATTAAAAATAGAACTACCCTACGACCCAGCAATTGCACTGCTAGGTATTTATCCAAGGGATACAGGTGTGCTGTTTCTAAGGGGCACATGCACCCCAATGTTTATATAGCAGCACTATCGACAATAGCCAAAGTTTGGAAAGAGCCCAAATGTCCATCAATGGATGAACGGATAAAGAAAATGTGGTGTGTGTGTATGTATATATATATATATATATATATATATATATATATACACATACACACAATGGAGTATTACTCAGCAATCAAAAAGAATGAAATCTTGCCATTTGCAACTACGTAGATGGAACTGGAGGGTATTATGCTAAGTGAAATTAGAGAAAGACAAAAATCATAAGGCTTCACTCATATGAGGACTTTAAGATACAAAACAGATGAACATAAGGGAAGAGAAGGAAAAATAATGTAAAAACAAGAAGGGGGACCAAACATAAGAAACTCTTAAATGCAGAGAACAAACTGAGGGTTACTGGAGGGGTTATGGGAGGGGGATGGGCTAAATGGGTAAGGGGCATTAAGGAATCTGCTCCTGAAATAGTTGCACTATATGCTAACTAACTTGGATGTAGATGAAAAAAAAAATTAAATTAAACTTTTTTTTATTAGGGAAAAGTAACATACAAAGAGGGAATAGTATAATGAACTCCAATGTGTCCCCTAGGTAGCCTCAATGATTGTCCACATGTAGTCAAACCGTTTTCTTCTCTAACCTCCCCCTAAATTCCCCTGGGGTTATTTAAATCCCAGATACAGCATCATTTCAACCACAAAATACTTCAGTATGTATCTCCACATACATACATAGTAGGTATCTCTAACATATCTCTAACATATTGTTTCTAATTAGGGAGCCATTGTGTCTGCAGGAGACATTTGGCAATATTTGGAGATATTTTTTGTCCTAACTAAGGGGATGCTACTGGCATTTATTGGGTAGATGCCAGGGATCCCGACTAATATCTTAACAATGCACAGGACAGCTTCCCTCAACAAAGAATTATCCAGTCCAAAATGTCAATAGTACCGGGGTGAGAAATCTCAATCTTTACATGTAAGGACTTTTGAAAAAAATCCCCAAACCATTATCATACTTAAATAATTTAAAAAATCAGACATGGAATGCTTCCGTTTCCCCATCTTGTACTTGCTCAAATAGTTCATATGTTTGAATCAGGTGCCTAACAATGTATACATATTACATTTACTTGACAAGTCTTTTAAATCTTTCATCTATAAATTCTCTCTTTTCATTTTTGAGACACAGAGAGAGACAGACCATGAGCGGGGGAGGGGCAGAGAGAGAGGGAGACACAGAATCCGAAGCAGGCTCCAGGCTCTGAGCTGTCAGCACAGAGCCCAACTTGGTGCTCAAACTTGTGAACCACGAGATCATGACCTGAGCCAAAGTTGGACCTTAACCAACTGAGCCACCCAAGTGCCCCTGAAGTAGTTACTTTTAAGAGAACATTTCCTGGGGCACCTGGGTGGCTCAGTTGGTTATGCATCCAGCTCTTGGTTTTGGCTCAGGTCCTAGATCTCAAGGTCATGATCTCTCCTGGTCGTGAGTTCCGCCCGGCCTCAGGCTCTGTACTGACAGTGCACAGCTCGCCTGGGATTCTCTCTCTATCCCTCTCTCCCTGTTTGTCTCCCCCTGGCACGTGTGCTCTCTCTCTCTCTCTCTCTCAAAATAAATAAACTTTAAAAAAAGAGAACATTTCCTGAGTTCATAACAAGTTTTTAAATAAAACGCTTTATATATATATACAACCTTCTGAAAGGGAAAAATTAGTGCCCTGATTAGTAGCATTTGCCAATTCCGTGGGGTCAGTGCTTCCCCATCACTGGTTTCAAGCTTGTTGACACTGGTCACTGAACGCAGACTTTGGAAGAGAGGCTGACCTCAGTTCTAATGAGCTAGGACTAAACCACCAATCTTATTCCAGGAATAATTGGGAGTAGTTATGGATTTTAAGAAGAATGGGAAATATTCAGATGTGGACTTGAGACCCACGGAGGAGGAATGGGGCTAAGGAGGTAAGACTCAAGACAGCGTGGGCGAGGTATGTTTCGTGTGGCCCTGCAGACCCATTCTCCGCCCTCACTTTCCTCTGTGCCCTGGGAAGCTGGCCACGTGGTCTGGGGCACTGTTTCCCTCCAGCTTCTGCTTGTGTTTGGCCCACAGCGGGCATCCCAAGGAGATTGGAGGTCTGGGGGAAGGCAGGGTTAGTTAGGACTTCTTCTTCCGGGTTACCACCAGGGCCTGCCTCTCCCTACCAAAGGCCAAACACCCCCCCTCTGCCCTCGGCAGTAAGCAATCCCTCCCCAGGGCCCTTAGGGCACAGAGTGCTAATGGTTCCTGCTCTAAATAGCAGCAGGGGAGCCTGATCCCTAAACCCTGCCCGCTGTCTTTATTAACTTTTCTCCAAATTACCAGTTTGCGTGTGCCATCTGTTTCCTGCTGGGACCCTGATACACAAGTGGACCAATTAAGGCCTCAATCAGCGAGAGATTGGGTGACCTGAATTGGATAATGAGCGTTAGTATGGACAGATGTGAGTGAATTCTGGGGATAGTTAGGAAGTAGAGGTGACTTACTGGCTGTCGGGCACATGAACCCTGTGGGACGGGGCCAGGCAGCCCTCCGCCTGAGTTATTCACCATCAGGAGTGTTGGGGAATGGGGAAGCACTGTGTTCCATCATCCCACCGGGCGGGCAAGTCACAACAGACGTCGGCGATATATCAAAACCACGGGAAACCTGCTTAACTTCTTGTTACCGAGCTCCCCGCAATGTATTTGACGTCGCAATCCGACCCCTTACGTTGCAGGAAACTTCTGTGAAACTCATGTTCCTTGGGCCACACTCTGAAACGCTAAGCTTTTAAGAACTAGTAAATATTACTTAGGAAACAAAAAAAGCAAAGACGTGCATTTGTATCTCACGTTTGCTAAGGAGTTTTAGATTCCATTCTACATCTCAAGTTTGGTAAAATTATTGCTTGAACATCGTTGACCTTAAATTGTACATATTGATTCTCTATTTTGCCCCAAATTGTCTAGGAAATAACTCTGATATGAGTATGTAAGCATGTGTACTTGAGAAAGATTGTACTTATTCATAGCCACTGGCCTTTGCCTCTGGAGAAACACATTCCCAATTCCAGATGCAGAGATCTGGAGGGTGAAGGAAAAATCTGGAGGAAGGTGTTGAACAGACACATAATAGAAAGGATGACACGATAGGAGTTGAAGGGTCACTCCTCTTATAAAAAAGCCAGCTAAGAAAGAATGAGCTTTGGAAAACAGAGCTGGTGCTCAAACACCTGTTTCCATGAAAAGAAACATATTCCTTGGAAAAATGGCTGATTCTGGGGCTGAGCAGAGAAGTGCTAAATAAGCCTAGGTCATCTGGCTGTGTCCAGAAGAAAAACAACAACGACAACTAAAAAATGGATGGGGACATGTTAAAAGGACACAGAAGCCAGCTTGAAGGTCAAATCTGGGATAATTTAAGTACAAAAATAGTAACAGTAATGGATCATATCCTATTGGATAAAGTGAGAATTCATGAGCCCATTCTAAGATAAACAAATAGGGAAAGGGCAAGAATCATCAATGGAGGCTAAAACTAGTGGGTGCAAGTTGGATAGTGAGGTATTTATCTATTCTCAAAGTCTCTCCCTTCAAGAGTCTTATTGATTACAGAGGGAAAAATTAAACTTGACAGTGGAGGAAACTGGCAGACCCCACCTTCATCAAATGATCCAAGCTTAACATCAGTAATGGGACAACTTGACATCATCTGCCTCCTGATGGACAAATTGAGAAGAACACAACATTGTCCCTGTGGTATTCCTGCCAAAAATGCATAATCTGAAACAAACCATGAGAACATACAAGATGAACCCTAATTAACGGACATTCTACACAATAATGGACTCGTCACTTCAAAAATTTCCAAAGTCATGAAAGACATAAAAATTGAACAACTGTTCCAGATGAAAGATGCCAAGAAACATAACTGAATATAGGGAATGATCTTAGATTTCCATTTGCCATAAAGAATATTACTGGGAGGGGAACCTGGGTGGCTCAGTCAATTAAGCATCTGACTCTTGGTTTCAGCTTCGAGCCCCATATCTGGCTCGGTGCTGATAATGTGGGGTCTGATTGGGATTCTCTCTCCCCCCCACCACATAAATAAATAAACTTTAAAAAATAAATAAACTTATAAAAAGGAATATTAGTGGGTAGTTGGTAAGCATTCCAATAAATCTGTAGATCAGATAACAGTACTATATCGATGTCAATTTCCTGATGTTGATAATGACACTGTGATTATGTAAGAGAATATCCTTGTTTTTGTGAAATAAACAGTGAAGTATTTAGGGATAAAGGGGCACATACCAACTTACTCTCAAATGGTTTAGAAAAAACTATAGAGAGAGAAAGAAATGATAAAGTAAGTGCAGAAAAATACTTAGAGGATCTGGGTAAAGAATATATGAGTTTTTTTTAATTTTATTAAGTAATCTCTGCAGCCAAGATGGGGCTCAAGCTCACAACCCCAAGACCAAGAGTCGCATGCTCTACTGACTGAGCTAGCGGGCGCCCTAAGAATTCTTTATTTTATTGCAATTTTTTTTCTTTCTTTCTTTCTTTCTTTCTTTCTTTCTTTTTCTTTCTTTCTTTCTTTCTTTCTTTCTTTCTTTCTTTCTTTCTTTCTTTCTTTCTTTCTTTCTTTCTTTCTTTCTTTATAATGTTTGTTCATTTTTGAGAGAGGGTGAGATAGAGGCATGAGCAGGAGAGGAGCAGAGAGAGAGGGAGTTGCAGAATCCAAAGCAGGCTCCAGGCTCTGAGCTGTCCACACAGAGCCTGATGTGGGGCTCGAACTCACGGACCACGAGATCATGACCTGAGCCAAAGTCGGACGCTCAATTGACTGAGCCACCCAGATGCCCCTATTGCAACTTAAAAAAAAAAAAAAGTTTATTTATTTTGAGAGAGAGATCACGCATGAGCAGGGGAGGGGGGCAAAGAGAGGGAGAGAGAGAATCCCAAGCAGGCTTTGCACTGACAGTGCAGAGCCTGATGTGGGGCTCAAACCCATTAACCATGAGATCACCACCTGAGCTGAAACCAAGAGTCGGATGCCTCACCGAGTGGGCCACCCAGGCGCCCCTGCAACTTTTTTATAAATCTGAAATTATGTAAAATATAAAAAGTTTTAAAGAAATGAGGATCTTTACGTGCATCAGGAATGATTTTGGCTGCAAGAAAGGAAAGCTGACGTCTAGTGATTTCAACAAATTTATTTCACATAAATCCAGAGGAAAACTAGGTGCTGGTTAAGCTATCCAACAATGGCAAAGTTGTTTTTTGTCTTTCTGAATGCTGAATTTGTTCTTATGCTTTCTCTTTCCATGGTTGCAAGATGGCTCCAGAGATCCAGGCATCACCTCTGTGTTCAAAGTATATAGAAAAAGGGGTTAGCCGTGGCTAAATGTGTTCCTAGTATCTGAAAACCCAAAGTTTACCTATAAGCTTTCCTCGAGGTTTGCCCTTACGTCTCAATAACCAAACTGGACATGTTGCTGACCCCCCAGATGAGGGAGGCTGGGAGGGGGGATCTGCCGCCCTGGTCTCTGCAATAGAAGATTGGAGGGAATGTTTGCCAAACTCAGAAGTTGAATGCTTTCAATTTGCAGACTACAGACCATATTAATTCTTGGACCCATCCTATGATTCCATTCTTAACGGCAGCATTTCTTAAGGTTTGACCCCCAAACCACCTGTAACAGAATCATTTGTTACAAAGGCAGAATCCTGGGCTACAGTCCAGTGTGTAAAAGTCATAATCTCTGGGGATGGGATATAGGAATATAAATTTTAAACAGACACCTGGGTTCCAACAAAGTCATAGACAAAGGCAAACGGAAAATAGTAACATACCTAGAAATACTGGGTAAAACATAACAAAATCTGTAATGCATACTTGAACTCACAAGAAAAGAAAATTCTCAAGTGACTAAAATAGTAAGCATGTGGTTATCTCTTCCAGCAATCTAGGAGTTTCGAGTTTAAAAAAAAATCCACACTTTATTCAGATTTCCCCAGTTTTTCCCTATTATCCTTTTTCTGATCCAGGACTTCACATGACATTTAGTTATCACATCACCTTAGGATCTTCTTGGCTGTGAAAATGGGAGTTTCAGTTTTTAATGCCCAGAGAGTCCCAAGCCAGGACCCTTAGGTCCTCAGGTATGTTGGGAGAAGCAGTCTTCCTGAGCATTCTCGGACATTCTGGTTGGTCATGCCACAAATGCAAACCTCTGATCCTTCTTTACTGGGCATTTCTCAGGGATGTGTTTGCAGCAAGCAACTCTGAGAGATCAAGTAATGCCTTCTTCCGGCACAAAGAACAGGCTCGTTCTATTGTAACAGAACCCACTGTATGTGCATCACCCAGTGGGACTTGATGGGTAAGGAGAATTGACACAAAAATGATGCTCATGCTGCTTGCTGTGTGGTGTCTCTCACCCAGGAATCTCATGCCTGCTGCCAGAATCCATGAAACAGTAACAGATTACTGCATTAGCTTGTAAGCAGGGTAAAATTTCAGCCCAAAAGAGTGAAATCTATCCACTGGCAAAGTTAACAAAGAAGTTTGGCTATTTCTGGCTGGGCTCCAGGGGAAAACAATCCCCTTAAGAAACCAAAAACTTGGATCTATATGGGCTTAGGGTCTGCATTTATAGTATCCATGTAATGAAATCCCCATGTCTAGTAACTGATTCTCCTATAGCTCATGGAACAAAGCAAAACTACATTTCAGTCATATCCCCACTCCCCAGGATTCCCACAGGAAAAAAATAAAGCCCCCTAAAGATGAAAGCATAGCTAAAAACTTTAGGAAACAATTCATCATAAGCAAGAGCGAGTGGATACAACAAATAGAATCAGAGGTCCCCACACTTGTGCTAATAGAACTACATGCTGAAAGAGAATATCAAACTAGTATAAAGGCATGAAAGAAGGAATAAAAAATAAGAAAAGAACAGACTCTAAATAAAGATCAGCCAGATTTGAAAAGATTAGATGGGAAAACATAGTTCTTAAAGAAGATAAAACTCAATAGACAGGTTAAGCAGCAGGTTAGACAGAGCTGAAGAGAGGAGTTAATAAAGTGGAAGATAGATCTAAGGAAATTACCCAGAATGTAGCACAGAAATAGAGTGGGAAAATATGAAAGGGAGGTAAAAAGATATGAAAAATAGAATGAGAAAGTTTGATATGCATCTAACTGAACTTCGAGAGGGAAAGAATAGAGAATATAGAGAAGAAGCAGTGTTAGAAGAGATTTTTAGAAAAATTTCTAGAACATTTGAAAGGTGTGTAGCAGAGTCTTCCAGTTGTTCTTCAGTATATGTTCTCCCCTCATCTAATGCTATGGTCCTTGGAGTGAGGTCCCAGAGCAGGCAGCATCAGCATCACCTGATAGCTTGTTAGAAATGCACATTCTCAGCCCTATCCAAGATCTACTGAATCATACATTCAAAAGTGGGGCTCAGGAATCTGTGTTTTAATAAGCTCTTCAGTGATTCTGATGAATGCTAGTTTGAGATCCACTGTTCCATTATAATAGATTCCTGATTTTTAGCTGGGCAAATGGCTTTCTTGTATTTAGGTGTGGCCATGTAAGTTCTGTTCAATGGGATGGATATAAAAAGAAGTTAATGTAGCAGCCTCTGAGAACCTGCCTCAAGAGACACAGTGCATATGCCCTTTTCCCCATTCTCGCGTTCCTCTATCTTGTTCTTAGAATGTTGGTGCCACCATCTTGCACCATGAAGTTGGCAAAGCAATAAGATAAATACCTTGACTTTCTTCCTTCCTTTCGTTTTTCTTTTTCTTTCCTTCCTTCCTTCCTTCCTTTTCTCTTTTCTTTTCTTTTCTTTTCTTTTCTTTTCTTTTCTTTTCTTTTCTTTTCTTTTCTTTTCAAGTGAGCTCCATGCCCAATGTGGGGCTTGAACTTGCAACCTCAAGATCAAGGGTCACATGCTCTACTGACTGGGTCAGGCCAGTGCCCTAATAATACCTTGAGTTCTACATGGGAGAGAAATAATCTTTCATTCTGTTTAAAGTCACTTTTTGGGAGATTTTCTCTTAGAGCAAAATCTAATCCTTATACAGGTCTTCAGACCGAAATATATTGAGTTCTAAACAAGATAAATAAAACAAAATCCACAACTCAGCATCTTGTAACAAAACTATAAAGTAACCAAGACGAAGAGAAAGATTATCTACAAAGGAACAGAAATGAAGCTAACAGCACCAGCCCTGGCACCCAAAGAAGCCAGAAGACTTTTTTTAAAGTCTTCAAAGTTCTGAACCTTCAAATAACTGATACCATAAATCCTGAGCAGTTCTCTTACAAACTTTATCAAACATGAAAAGGTATGAGAATAACTTAGACCAGGTTCGGCAATCTACAGTCACTGGGCCAAATCTGTCCCACTCTCTGTTTTTATAAATGAAGTTTCATTGGAATCCTGCCCTGTGAACTTATTTATGCGTTGTTTACGGCTACTTTCCTGCTTCAATGGCACAGGTGAATAGTTCCAAGGAGATAAGACCCTATGGTCTGCAAATCTTACAATACTTACTGTCTGGCCCTCTGCAACGAGAAGTTTGCTGATGCCTGACTTAGACAAAGGAGACATCTTAATGACTGTGAATTCCCAGTGTTTTCCTTCTGTTCTTCATAGGGAGATGCCCGGGGGGGGGGGGGTGGCTGTGGTCAGCAGGCCTGAGGAGCTTCAAAATAAAGCTCCCGGGTTTGTAATTCCACTTCTGCCGGAGCAGCCACGTGAGCATCCGGAAACAACTTGGCTCACGGCAGCACACGCCGTCTAGGTCCTGATTCTGGGTCCAGGTTCGGGTCTTGAAATTACTTTTTTTTTAGGTTTATGTATTTATTTTGAGACAGAGTCAGAGAGCATGAGCAGAGGAGGGACAGAGAGAAAGACACAGGATCTGAAGCAGGCCCCAGGCTCTGAGCGGTCAGCACAGAGCCCAATGAGGGGGCTCGAACTCATGAACCGCGAGATCATGACCTGAGCTGAAGTCAGATGCCTAACTGACTGAGCCAGCCAGGCACCCCCAGGTCTTGAAATTCTTGGGGTGTCCAACTTATGCCCCCTTTCCTTGCCTGTGCCTTAGCTTTGCACTTTTGTCCAGGTAGGGGCTTTCTGCTGGAAGACCTGGCCATGGCCCATCACACATACATCAGTTGTGAGTGACAAAGGGGAACAAAGAAAGCTGAAACCAAATGCCTGAGAGTCATGATTTACATCAAAGAATCTCAGAGAGTGGACCAGAGGCACTAGAGGAAGGGAGGGACAGGGCTGAAAACACAAATATTGCTTGAAAGCGTGTGCAAGGACTAATTAGACGCCCAGATCCCCTCCCTGATTGCTCAAAGCTAAGTGATGACTCCTTTCCTCCGTGACCATGGACAGGAGGTTATACTTCTAGGGAAACTGAGCCAAAGAGATTCTGAACTTTGGGTAAGGCAAAGAAAAAGCTGGGAGTGAGGTGCCATCTGAAAATGGGTAAAGAGCAAGCCACATCAAATGGTGAGACACTTAGGTCTTTTTTCCCACTTGGCGCTCAGAATGCAGCAGCCAGGCTTATTGTCCTGAGGGGTAGACTAGAAGATTCCTCAGGTGGGAGAAACTGAGTGTGTAAGACAAAACAGAACAAGACAAAACCGATCCTAGGGATACTGTTATCTGGGGGACAAGCAATGAAAACTCTGGGTTTCTCTCAATACCCTACAGCGAATTCACAAGTCAAGAAGCCCGGCACATGCACACAGAGCTTACAGTCAGTTGTTTAAAACTAAATGGCATTCATTCTTTTTTATTTTTTCCTGATGTTAATAGAAATACATACTTCTTTTTAAAAATGCATATCATTTAGGGCCACCTGGGTGGCTCAGTCGGTTGAGCGTCCGACTTCGGCTCAGGTCATGATCTCATGGTTTGTGAGTTCGAGCCCCGCGTAGGGCTCTGTGTTGACAGCTCAGAGCCTGGAGAATGCTTTGGATCCTGTGTCTCCCTCTCTCTCTGTCCCTCCCCCATTCATGCTCTGTGTCTCTCAAAAATAAAAATAACCATTAAAAAATATTTAAAAATGCACATCATTTAGAAATGTGTAGGGGCGCCTGGGTGGCGCAGTCGGTTAAGCGTCCGACTTCAGCCAGGTCACGATCTCGCGGTCTGTGAGTTCGAGCCCCGCGTCGGGCTCTGGGCTGATGGCTCAGAGCCTGGAGCCTGTTTCCGATTCTGTGTCTCCCTCTCTCTCTGCCCCTCCCCCGTTCATGCTCTGTCTCTCTCTGTCCCAAAAATAAATAAACGTTGATTTAAAAAAAAAAAAAAGAAATGTGTAGAACAGGGGTGTCTGGGTGGCTCAGTCAGTTAAGCATCTGACTCTTGATTTTGACTCAGGTCATGATCTCATGGTTCATGAGTTCAAGCCCCAAATCGGCTGTGTGCTGACAGCACGGGGCCTGCTTGGGATTCTCTCGCTCCTCTCTCTGCCCCTCCCTGCTTTCTCTCTCTCTCTCAAAAATAAACAAAAAAAAAAAAAAAAAAGAGAGAGAGAAAGAAATGTGTAAATCAGAAGATGATTTTCCCAGTAGTCTCTACATCCCCAAAGGCAACCATTGTTAACCATATGTTGATATGTTTAGACGAATTTTTTTTCATTTAAATATAACTGGTCCTGGTTTGATTCCTGTGACAAAGGCCAAAATAACAAGGCTTTAAAGAAAATTGATTGTTCTCTTTCAGTCACATAATGCTCTAGAAGCAGTCCAGAGCTAATAATTGTGGTTCCACAGTGCTGGGGTCCCAGGTCCCTTTGCTACCATTGTTCTGTCATTCTCAACACATAGTTTTTATCTAATGGTCTAAGATAGCTCCTCCCAATGTAGTTACTGCAACCATATTCCAGCCAGTGAGAAGTGGAAAGAGTCCACTCTCCTTTTGTCAAGTAACTGCTAGAGAAAGTTGCCTGTATTACTTCTGCTCACCCTCTATTGGGTGAAACATAATCACATGACCACACCTATTTGCTAGGGCCACCCTATTGAGTGGAACATAATCACGTGACCACACCTATTTGCAGGGGAGAGTGGGAAATGTAGTCTTTAACTGGCTTTAGTTGGGTGAAGCTGTGCCCAGCTAAAGGTCAGGGTTTCTTTTAATAAAGGAAGCAGGGGAGACTGAGTATTGGGAGATAACTAGCAATCTCTGCTACAGAATACTTAAAAATACATATTTTAAAACATTTTTATTTCCAGAAACAAGGAATTATACATATTTAGCATCTCTGTCTAAATTATGAATTTAGAGTAACGGATCACCAGAGATTTGGGGAAAGCCTTTCGATGGAGATCAAAGTGAACAAACTAAAAAACTGACCTCCGACAAGACAGAGGCAGACAATGTAAGGAGTAGAAGAAAATGTAAAAGCAGAAACAAACAACCTGTAATTAATAGCACGTCTATGAAATGAGTACAGGATGCTGTTAGAAAAGAAACATTCGGAAACCAGGAAAAAGCTCTTAGAAATTAGAAAGATAATCACAGAAATAAAAGTTGAATAGAAGGGTCAGAGGATAAAGTTGAGAAACCGTATCAGGAGACAGAACAACAACAACGAGATGAAAAGAAATAGAAAATAGAAGAAAATTGGAAGAGCATTGTAGAAGATCTGTTAGCTGACTGATAGATATTCCAGAAAGAGAGAGCAAAGTAAGTGAAATTCAGAACTGAAGGGTGAGGTGTCCGGTTTCTGCACACGTATCGCCGCCCTGCACAGCGGACAACGAAAGCTCCACACCAAGGCACATCGTCATAAAACATCAGCACACTAAGCCTGCAGAGAATGGGGAGGGAGACAAAACAAAAATAAACAAACAATACCGGCCCTCGAAAACCAGGTCAGCCACAAAGAAAACAGAATGTGAGTGGCCTTCTCAAAAGCAACCTGAGAAGCGAGAAAACAGTGAAGCAATACATTCAGAGATCTAAGTGAACAAGACTTCCCTCGAACCAGACTATTCTTAGCCAAACTGTCAATCAAATAGGAGAGTAAAATGAACACACACTCGGTTGCAAGGATTTTATCTTTTCTGTACTCTTCCCCCCCCCCCCCCCGCCCCAGGAAACTATGGGAGAATGTTCTCCACTAAAATGAAGGAGGATGTGAAGCAGACCACAACCCGGGGTGTAGGAAGCAGGTCAGAGGACGGGGGATGACGGGATGGAGGTGAGGACAGGGCCAGCACGACAGCACTCAGTAGGCCCGTAGCGCAAGCAGTCCGGGCGGAACAAGAGATCAAAGTACTCCGGGAGAGAAGTTCCCCCCCAGCTGACCATTCACACCCACAGTGATGTCTTCCACTGCTCTGTTGGAGAGTTTGGGAAAGAGTTTGCAACGGGTTGATAAAAATGTAAGCAAATAAAAAGCAGAGGCCGTGATTACCCCCCCCAACAGTATAAAAATGGAACTATAGCACACTATGTAAGCACTTAGTGACTTACCAAAAATGATCATATAACCACATTGAAAGAATGGGAGCAGGGAAGATCATATTTTTGTTGAGGAGACAAAATAGCCAGGGCATCCTTTTCTATAACAGAAAATAAATACTTAATATCTAAAACTGAAAACAAAAATCACAAAACGGCAGGACAAATTTATTTCCAGTGGGAATTGGGAATTGCTTCTTTTTAAAGTTATGGGCCTTGTTAAACTATTGCTAAACAACTCACGTGTATTTATTTGATTAAGGGATTAAAAATGATCAGGCTAACCATAATAAGGATAGAAATGGAATAGGATATCTTCCAAATCAGATAGGAGAAATATGGAAATAAAAACCAGTCATTCAGGGCAATAAAAGGGAGCTATGGTGGACAACTGCCTTGGTGAATCGGTGGATGAACATTGTGGAATTAGTTCAATACCCATTCCGACATCCAACTGTGCCTTGCTGTATTTCGAAGGCTGGGATTCTGGATGCCATTTTGGCTCTTCCAATCAGATTTTCTCTCTGATTTGGTTTGTAAGGCGCAAGTGAAGCAGGGTCTGGGTGTGTGCTGTTTCTGTTTGTGAGGACAGCCGGGGAGGTGTCTGATTTCTCTTCAGTGGAGTCTTATCATCACAATAGCTGTACAGGTTTAGAAGCTGGCAGCTGTAGGGACAGCTTTCCAATTCAGTAAGTAGCTTCCAGATTTCAGAAGGGGCAGTGGCTCTTCTGGTGGCCTGGTTCTGCTCTCAGAGTCTCAAAGTGGCTCCCAAAGTCACTCCTGAATGTCCAACCTAGAATCCTCACCCTCCAGAGAAATCCTTAAGCCATTTTATACCCTAGAGTAAACCCTTTTGTACTTAAAGTTTCCAGAATGAATTCTGTTCTCTGAAACTGAACCCAGACAACATTAACAGGAAAGCAGAAAGTAAGAAGAAAAAGTATGGTAAATACCACAAAATAAAACAGAAGAATTCAGTTATAATTAAAATTAATTCAATCATAACAAAACAAGCTAAACTCTAGCTAGCAGAGATATAGTCTCATACTAAAAATTCTAAGCAATCCAGCTATATGCTCTGAGACACGTGAAAAACCATGAAATACTACTACACAGCAGTTAAATCATAAACGAATCTCAAAAACATAATAGGAAACGACAAAGGTTGCAAAAGACTATTCAGCATGATGTCATTTTTGCAAAACTAAAAAACAGAAGTTGGTACTCAGCGCAGTTGGCAGATTCATGTATCATACGTAATAAAACTATAAAAACATGAGTAGAACGATACGCACAACAGCGACTAGGGAGGAAAGAGAAAGAATAAGGGTGGGGCTTTAGTTAGGTCTAAATTTATCTTTCTTTAATAAATACCAAGCAAGTGGAGCAGAGTGTTTTAGGTTTAATCTCGAGTGGGGGGCGTGGGTGTCGTCAATACTATTTTCTGTACTCGTCCGCGTGTCTCCAGTGTTGCCTAATTTACAAAACACAGCCCCACTCAGCGCTGCCCATATTCTGCAGGGCGACGTCGCGGGAGAGCAGCTGCTGGACGGCAGAAGAGCGGGGACAGCGGGGAGGCCGGCACCTGGCTGGGGGCGGGGAGACTCGGAGGGAACCTGGAAGAGGGGCGCGGAGTTTGCACGCGGGCGGGCACGGCGGCACCAGGGTGCGCACGTCGCCAGGTGGTTTTACAAACTGAGGTGCGGAGTTGGTGGCTGTCCCTGCGCGCGCCCGGGGGGGACCGCGAGCGGAGCCCACCGAGGGCGGGCGTAGGCCCCGCGGCGCCGGAGCCGCTGGAGGGAACGAACGCTCGGGCTTCGGGCTCCCAGTCGTCTCTCCCCACCCCCCCTCGGGGGGGGGCGGCGGCGGCTGCGGGCAGGAGGGAGGCAAAGCGGCGGAACCGGGGTGGGGGTGGGGGGGCAAAGGGTGCTGGAAGCCGGTTCCCAAATCGTACTCCCCGAGGCCAGGATCCCCCCCCCCCCCCCCCGCGCTGCAGCCCGCCAGTCACGCCGCTGCTCGCACGCGTCGGCGCGGGTGTGCTTTGCAGACGGGGTTCGCTCCGGGGCGCCGCGGGCCGCGGGCCCGGGCCCGGCCGGGAGCGCCGGCTGCAGCCCTCGGGCGGCGGGGCGGCGGGCGGCGGGGCGGCGGGGCGGCGGGGGCGGCGGGGGCGGCGGGCGGGCCGCGGCGAGGGGCGGGGCCGGCCGCGCGGGGGCGGACCTCGGCGCGCTCCCGGCCGCTCGCTGGCTGTGGGGCCGCGGCGGCTCCTCTGCCGGGTCGCGCCGGAGGACGGGCCTTCGGGCGGCGGCTCGGGCGGCCTGCGGACGGACGCGCGGGCCGAGGCGCAGGCCCCGCGCCCGCCGTCTCCCCCTCCCGCCGGGCCCCGGGCCCGCGCCATGGCCGCCTCGCCGGGCTCCGGCAGCGCCAACCCGCGGAAGTTCAGTGAGAAGATCGCGCTGCACACGCAGCGGCAGGCGGAGGAGACGCGGGCCTTCGAGCAGCTCATGACCGACCTCACCCTGTCGCGGGTGAGGGCCCCGGGGCCCCGGGGGCGCGGGCGGCGGCGGCGGCGGCGGCGTCGGGGCCGCGCGGGGGAGCGGGGCCGGCGCGGCCGCGGCCTCGGCGCTTCCCCCGCCCGCCGGCCCCTGGCGCGGCCCCGCGGAGGCGGGAGGGCGGCGGCGCGAGGGCGGCCTGAGGGGGAGGGCGAACGGAGCCCCGGGAGGAAATCACCAACGGCTCGGAGGCGGGCGGCGCGGCTTCGCGGGGCTCCGCACATCCTCCGCCAGCCAGCGCCTGTGGCCGGCGGGGCGGGGAGGGCCGCGGGGCCCGGGGAGGGGGGGGGGGAGCCGCGGGGGTGGGCCTCGGGGAGGGGGGGGCGCATCGCGTGCGAGGGAGGCTTCCCTCTCCGCTCCGCGGAGGTGCCTTCTCGGTCCGCTGTACTGCGCTCGGCCCGGATGTGTTAGGAGGACTGGCAAGGTGCACGGCGTCGCTGGTGACGGAGGAGGGTCCAGGAGGAATGAGTAAGGCGCGAGCCGGGACAAACACCCGGAGGTTGGGAAACTGCGGAGTGAGGCAGTGGAGGATGGAGAGCCAAGAGGAGTGTCCGCGCAGGGCCGCGGGGAGGAGGGTCCGCGGGAGCCGGCCAGGCCTTGAGGCCCCCGAATGCTGACCTTGAAGGACCATCGCGAGCACCGCGGAGGATCTGCAGATGCGGGGCGGGCTGGACGCCGAGCTGGGGGCCGAGCGGCTGCGCTGCGGGTCCCCCCGCTCACTTCAGCTGCAGACACGTTGTTTTTTTGGCCAGTACGGTGTTTGGGAAAACTTCTTGAATCTGTTGCCAGAAGTTTTTAATTGGGACATTTTCATATCAAATCAATCTTTCTTTTCTTTTTCTTCTTTTCTCTCTCTTTTTCTTTCTCTTCCTTCCTTTCTCTTTTTCTCTCTTTCACTCTTTTTCTTTTTTCTCTTTCTTTCTCTTTTTTTCTATCTCTTCCTTTCTTTTTCTTTTCCTTTCTCTTTCTTTTTTTCTTCCTTCCTCTCTTTTTTCCTTTCTTTCTTTCTCTTCCTTCCTTTCTCTCTCTTTTTCTTTCTTTTTCTTCCTTTCTCTTTTCCTTCCTTCCTCCCTCCCTCCCCCCCTCCCCCCTCCCCCCCTCCCTCCCCAGTCTCTCCCCTCTTTTTCTTCTTTCCATTTCTGTGTATATTTCTATTTCTTAAAAAAAATTTTTTTTAACATTCATTTTTGAGAGTGAGAGAGTCAGAGCTTGAGTAGGGGAGGGGCAGAGAGAGAGGGAGACACAGAATCTGAAGCAGGCTCCAGGCTCTGAGCTGTCAGCACAGAGCCCAACACGGGGCTCGAGCTCATGGGGCTCGAACTCATGGACCGTGAGATCACGACCTGAGCTGAAATTGGACGCTTAACCAACTGAGCCACTCAGGTGCCCCTCTGTGTCTGTCTGTGTCTATGTCAATTTAAAATTAGGAGACCTGGTAGCAGTTATCCTGAATCCCCATATGACATCTATCGGCTGGAGCTGGGTGGTGGTTGCCCCTCAACTGGGGCACAAATTCTCGAGTTGGTCAGGTTCACACCACACCCTGTCATGAGCTCCCACACCAAAGCTGGGTGTCATTTGCCACTTACCATATTTTTTATGGTGTTTTCTTTTAGTGAGGCGAAAGGGAAATGAAATATTTCTTATACTTACATTTTTATGCTAAGAAAAATATACAAAGAGAGAAAGAAGGCCGAGGGTTTCAATAATTTTTTTTCTCATGCCCTGGCCAGCTTCCCTCGTTTATTATCTGCCTGGTTTCCACAGGCGTATACATGTGTGACCTTGGTTAGACTCAGGAGTGAGCATGATGAACTCAGAGCCCGTGGAGAATGGTTGGGTGAAAGCTGAGGTTTACTGCTGGGATGTGTGTGTTATATGTTGTTTAGATACATAAAGTGTGTGCACAAATACATGCCCTCTGCATGTCTGTAGAGCTAGAGTTGGTCCAGTCTCTCACCCAGTTCATGAATCCTCTTTAAAGCACTCCTGATAGGGGTGCCTGGCTGGCTCAGTAGGAGCCTGCGACTCTTGAACTCAAGGTTGTTAGTTCCGGCCTCACATTGGG
This sequence comes from Lynx canadensis, assembly GCF_007474595.2. Lineage (NCBI taxonomy): Eukaryota > Metazoa > Chordata > Mammalia > Carnivora > Felidae > Lynx > Lynx canadensis. The sequence continues at coordinate 4,870,744 of NC_044308.2, forward strand.
TGTGAAGATTACGTTAAAAAAATAAAAATAATAAAAATAAAGGGTTCCTGATAGATGAAGCCATGAGTAACATATAGACTTTTTTTAAAAATGTATTTATTTACATTCTCACGTATTTATGTATTTACACATTTACAAGTTTATGTATTTATTTTGAGAGAGAATGTGCGTGCACGAGCAGGCAGAGACAGAGACAGAGACAGAGAGAGAGAGAGAGAGAGAGAGAGAATCCCAAGCAGGCTGCTTGCTGTCATCCCAGACCAGACCGTGAGATCATGACCTGAGCTGAAACCAGGAGTCGGATAGTCAACCAACCGAGCCACCAAGGCATCCCTGTATAGCCTTTTTAAGGCAAATATTTTTTCAAAGAACCTCCATGTTCATTTAAATGAGTTTGGTTATGTTACTTAAAAATAATTCAAACATAAACTTGTACATAAAGTCCTTTGATTATAGTTGTGGTTCAATCATAACTAAAAGATGTGCACAGAACAAATTCACTCAGCGTTAAAAATGCAATAAATTCGAATTAACATCATTAATTTGATACGATAAATGCTAATTTGCCAAACTCAGTTGAAGCTCTTAGTATGAATATGATGCTAACCCCTAATAATTCAGATTTTCTTGGGTTAAACGAGGCTGGTCAGGTGTGCTCCATGGGATAGCTCAGTTCACCCACTCCTTTCCTCTGTTCTGATCACTACAAAATTACGATGTCACTTTTCCCTTTACCTGGGACAGTACATCATGTACATGTTAGTTCCTCCTGTGTTCTTTCTCTGCTATCAGTTTTCACATAAAGTAATACTACTTGGGTTCACCGTGTTTATTTTTTTTGTATATGTTAAAAAAAAATTTATGAGTAATCTCTATGCCAACCTGGGGCTTGAACTCACAACCCTGAGATCAAGAGTTGCCTGCTGTACAGACTGAGCCAGCCAGCCGTCCCAGGTCCAATGTGTTTATAACACAAAGGCAAATGATAACACTGGATTTGCTGGGGGATATTTGCTTATTTAAAAACTTTAAGGATTATTTTCATAATGAAATTCACAAAACTGAACACTTCTCATAGGGAACTCTTAGATTCCCGAAGTATATGTCTGTCAACCTTCAAGGGTCCAAAGAGCCCAGGTGGAGAAGAATCCATCTAGTTCATTATCGGTCACTGGATGACAGATGTACTGACTTTCCCATGGCATGGCATTTCCCATTTTTCCATCAGCCCATGGCAGAATGGATAATCGATGTGGGTACTCTTTCCTCTCTGAGCCTGGGCTGCTCTTCAAGGCATTCTCTATACAATCAGAGCCAGTCCTTCAGAGTTGGAGTTAAGTCTTATTTGCCTAGTCGGCGGGATAGACTAGATGATGGAGTGTTTTTCACTCTAGCTGTAGGGGCTCGGCCTTACTAGGAGGCAATGGGAATATTTGGAGAAGAGAATGCTATGGGAGGGTTGCTTTAGTCGCAGCCCTTGGGATGGTAGGAAGGATTCACACGTGGATCCTGGTATGCCTGGAAAGAGACCGTCCCTTTTTTCATTCATTCGTCAGTACTGGAGTACCCGCCGTGGTTGATGGGGTGGGGGGTGGAGGCTAAGACTTGGCGCCTTGCTTCAAAGGTCTTATTAATTTGTTCATCAGATGCTTATCGGATCCCTGGTGTGTGCCAGAGATTAGGATGGACACAGGGCGTATCATGGCCAGCAAGCAAAACGCAGTCTCCTCATGGATTTTAGGGTTTAACGGAGAAGATATTCCTGTGACAAGTCAGGACACGTTTTGATGAATATTGCAGAAAGGGAAGCAGGCGTAGCTCTGGGAATGGATGGTAGGGAGTCCTCACCTCTTCTAGTGGCCTAAAGGATTAGTGGGGTTGGGGTAGCCATTTGAGGGTATGTGCTTGTGTGTTGAGGGAGAGAGAATGTTTCAGGTGTAGGGAACAGAGGCCCAGCGAGGGGACAAAGGTGGTGATCTGAGCTGAGGCATTCACAGGGATCGGATTGTAGAGACAGGACCTGGGACTTGATCCTAAGGACAATGGCGAGTCAAGGAAGGGGTTGACGTAGGGGCGATTTGCGATGCCTCTAGCTCCAGGATCGTGGATAGGACAGAGGAGCAGGTGGCAGAGAAAGCATTTGGAGGTCATGATAGTCCAGGAGATGTGATGATGGCCTTGACACTAGGGGGGAGCAAGAGGAAGGCAGAGAGGTGAACAGATCGATACTTTATAGGAGCTAGAAATGACCACATTTGGCAAATGGACGATCCCCGGCTTTCAGACTTGAGCCATTTCCGGGTATCCTCTAGAAAGGGGGGCAGCACTGGTGGGAGCAGACGCTTCACTGTCAGGAGATGGTGAGCGTGAGGTGCCTATGAAGCACGTAAGTAGAGATGGCCCCGCAGGCCGTTGTTTACATGGTCCTGAAGCCACATGAGGATCTCCGAATAAGGGGGGGAAGTCTGGACCAGTGACAGAAGTATGGGGACCTTTGGTGTGGAGTCGTAGGAGTAGATTCAGCCGCCTGGGAAGAATTTCAAGAACACGTCTTGCAAATTGGTGAACTAAACTCTAATTTGACCCTTGCAAGGGTAGAAAGGTGTACGTGTGCCCAAATGTGTCTTTCTTTTTTTTTTATTTTTGAGACAGAGAGAGACAGAGCATGAACAGGGGAGGGGAAGAGAGAGAGGGAGACACAGAATCTGAAACGGGCTCCAGGCTCTGAGCTGTCAGCACAGAGCCCGACGCGGGGCTCGAACCCACGGACCGTGAGATCATGACCTGAGCTGAAGTCGGACGCTTAACCGACTGAGCCACCCAGGCGCCCCATCATTTTTTTTTTTTTTAAGTTTATTTATTTATTTTGAGAAGGAGAGAGTGCGTGCACAAATGGGGGAGGGGCAGAGAGCAAGGGAGAGAGAGAGAATCCCAAGCAGGCTGTGCCCCACGGTCAGTGCTGAGCCCAATGTGGGGCTCGAACTCAGGAACCGTGAGATCGTGACCTGAGCCAAAGTCGGATGCTTAGCCAACCAAGCCACCCGGGTGCCCCCAAGTGTGTTTTTAAAAAAAATAATAATCAGGAGCAACAGTGAATATTGGGATTTGACATCAAAGTCTGGATGCTGGCTTCTTTTGAAAAATGAAATCATCTAATGACACTCCCCCTACGTTTCTGCCTGGAGTCCCGCCCGCAGTGGCTTCCCCCCGCAGAAGGGGCATGTGACGTACGTGCTCCTCAGTTTGCCACCGTCCGCACTGCTCCCTGCGGTGCCCCTCACAGTGACCCCTGCTGCTTCACGTCTCTTCCCGCTTGGCACCTGCAGGCGTTTGGGGTTGTGAGGCCTGCTGTGGAGGGGACGAGGACAGGCCCAGAGAAGCCCAAGGAGCTTAAAGGGAAGGTGGGGGAGGGGAGCCAGCAAAGAAGACTGGAAGAGCGGCCAGAGGGGGAAAAGCGAGAATGTCGACCAGCTGGGCCCGGTGCTGCTGCCTCGGTCTGACATGATGAGGGACGCGTCGTTTGGTCCAGTCAAGTGGGGCGGTCGCTGGTAATCTTGGTGAGAGGCCCTGCATTCACGGGGTGCTGGTTGGAAAGGAGGCTGGGAGGCACTGAGGACCAAACGGAAGGAAAGAGGACCGCAGACTTGTTCGGAAGTTTGACTTTGAAGGACAACTTGCAGTTTTGACACACCGCAGGGTAAACACAGCCCATCAGCCTGGAGCGCTCGTCTAGTTTGAATGTTGGGGGAGAATCATCTTTGTGTTGAAAGCCAACAAATATTGGACGTGTTCTGTAAGCAGTGAGGCCTCTAAGGCCGAGTAAAGACTAGACATACTGGATTGGGGCTAAATATTGAGCGCTGTCTGTTTGCCAGGTACTGACTGTGCTGACTCCTTTACATTCGTTATCTCGGATGGTTTTCACAAAGACCCTATGGGGTGCGTATCCGGAATATCCTTTATTTTACAGATGAGCAAGCAGGCTCGAGAGGTGCGGTTGCACGGCTGGTTAGTGGCAGGGCTGGGGTTTGGATGTGGCTGCTCCGCTGAGTGTGTCCTCGACTGCTCTCGTCCCCCATCCGGAGATCTAACTGGCGCTGGCAGCCTGTGTCGAAAACACTTTCCCCATTGAACTGCCGTGATCCTTTTGTCAAAAATCAACTGGGAGGGGCGCCTGGGTGGCGCAGTCGGTTAAGCGTCCGACTTCAGCCAGGTCACGATCTCGCGGTCCGTGAGTTCGAGCCCCGCGTCGGGCTCTGGGCTGATGGCTCAGAGCCTGGAGCCTGTCTCCGATTCTGTGTCTCCCTCTCTCTCTGCCCCTCCCCCGTTCATGCTCTGTCTCTCTCTGTCCCAAAAATAAATAAATGTTGAAAAAAAAAATTAAAAAAAAAAAAATCAACTGGGAAAAAGAAAAATTCAACTGGCCAGATACCGTGTGGGTCTGTTTTCGGACTCCCTCTTCTGTGTTGTTGACCCGCACATCTCTCTTCTTGTTAGCAGCACTCCGCCTGGGTGACTGCGGCTTTGTAGTAAGTCTTGAAGTGAGGTGACTTCAGTCTTCCAACTTTGCTCTTACAAAATTTTTTTTTAATGTTCATTTATTTTTGAGAGAGAGAGAGAGACAGAGCGTGAGTGAAGGAGGGGCAGAGAGACATGTGCACACACACAGAATCCAAAGCAGGATCGGGGCTCTGAGCCATCAGCGCAGAGCCCGACATGGGGCTCAAACCCACGAACCGTGAGATCGTGACCTGAGCGGAAATAGGATGCTTAACTGACGGAGCCACCCAGGTGCCCCTACTTTGCTCTTTTGAAAAATTGCTTTGGGGTGCCTGGGTGGCTCCGTCGGTTAAGCGTCCGACTTCGCCTCAAGTCATGATCTCGCATCTCATGAGTTCGAGCCCCGCATCGGGCTCTGTGCTGACAGCTCAGAGCCTAGAGCCTGCTTTGCGCCCCTCCCCTGCTCATGCTCTGTCTCTCTCTGTCTCAGAAACAAATAAACATTAACAAATTTTTTTTCAAATCGCTTTGACTACTGTAGGTTGGTCATTTGCACATCCATAAGTTTTAGGATTCTTTTGTCAGTTTCTATAAAAAGGCCTGCTGGGCTTGTGTTTGGGATCGATTGTTGGGAGACTTGGATCTCATTTCATGTAGACATTGAAGGGCGGTCCACCCAAGTGTGTGACTGTAGGCTAAGGGTCGCTGACTTAAGTTACAGGGTGAGGCATGTAGGGAAGAGGAGTGGAGGAGCCAGGAATGAGGTGAGTGGTAGCCGATCTCGGGCCACAGTCGAGGAGTGGTAGGGTGCCATGAGGTCTTGGGCAAACAGGATAACCCAAGCCCTGTGCGGGGGGAGCAGCCGCTTCTCAGCTGCACGCGTTGTGGCCGCGCGAGAACGTACACTCAGCGTTGTTTGATCTTCCAATCAAGAGAAGGTGGGAATCCAGATTTTTAAACAGTCTTCCAATGGGAAAATGAAAGTTTAAAGCGTCGAGTGGGCAGTATCCTGTGGGTCAGCCGGAACTCCCTGGGCTAAACGTGGCCTCTGGCCTGCCAGTCTGTGAGCTCTGCCTTAGGCTACTCATTCTTTGGTGCTCACTTTCGTCATTAGTAAGCATTATGGTGTTGAAGACCGTCTCGAAGGTTCTTTCTCGGTCACTGACTCTATATTTCAAAAGAGGAAAATAGCCAAGTTACTCAAGGGTTTAGGAGGTAGTTGAGAACGTCAACAGTGATAAGACTCCGAGAGGTTGTCCGTGGCTTTACGTTTTCTGTCCCCCGTCACCTCTCTTTTCTCTCTGTGAAGTAGACAGCAGAATAATTTACCCAGCCAAGTGGGGGCTTCAGGTCACACAGGTCTTTCAACTCCAACCCCGGTACTCTTTTTACTGTGGCGCAAGTCTCTGAAGACCCTAGAATAGGCACTTGGGGATGGAGCCCGCCCATGGGAGGCTGTGAGAGGGCCTTCAGCTCAGTGGAAGGCAGGTCTCCAGCTAGATTCAGAGCTCAGCCTGTTGCCGTGCTAAGGCTTTCGCGTAAGAGTCAAAGCCTTTGTGAGAACTCTCTGGAGGCAAGAACTTTGGCACGTGTTCATCTTAGTAGGACAGTGCCTGGCATGGTGACCCACACAGTGAAAAGTTTTTGTGTAAGCGAATAAGTGGATGGATTGATGGAAGAAGGAATCAAAGGCTTTAGATCAAGGGGTCCAAGAGTTTTGTCTAGAGAATATCAAGGAGGGAGAGTCACGTGCTTCTGGTAAGAGTTTCGAGAACGTTAAGATCAAAAGCAGAGACTTTATTCTTGTAACTCAGCTGATGGATGGAAAAGGCTCACTGTGTCCTTCCTCCTCCTCATATTTGGCTCTCAGATCTGGGTTTTGATGAAAAGATTACAACTGCTTCCCAGTGCAGTACGTTTGAGAAAGCAGATACTGTGGGTTTAAGGAAGTTAAGGCCACCAAGGGGTTTTGTATGCCTTTAAAACTTCCAACCAGATACAGGCTTTTATCTTTTGGGGATGCATATTGAAATACGGAACGATACGACGTCTGGATTTCTTTCTGTGAGGGGCGGCACGGGTAGTGGAGCTGGCAAAGATAAATCAAGACTGGACATAAGATAATCGTGGAAGCTGGATAGATGGGGTTTCATTGTACCCATCTCTATTTTGTATGTATTTGAAATTTTTTATAATAAATATGAAAACCAAACAAAATCAGAGAGCTTCATAGGGCCAGTGATCCTTTTTTTTTTTTTTTTTTAATCTTATTTATTTTCAGAGAGAGAAGAGAGTGAGCGAGCAGGGGAGGGGCGGAGACAGAGGGAGACAGAGAATCCCAAGTAGGGTCCGCACTGTCAGCTCAGAGCCTGACGCGGGGCTCAAACTCATGAAATTGCGAGATCGTGACCTGAGCCAAAATCAAGAACCAGACTCTTACCTGACTGAGCCATCCCGGCGACCTCCCAGTGGTGCTTTTGATCCATCAAACTTCACTTTTCTCTGAGCTTGTAAATAGTATGATCATCGAGAGAAATGAACAATGGAAGGGACCACAGCACCTAGAAAAATGTGGGTTTTGAGATAGCTATAGCTTGGCCTCTTCTAGCTGTGTGCCCTCAGGCAAATGGTGAACTTTCCTAAGTCTGGGTCTCCAGGTCTGTAAGAGCAGGATAATACGAGCTTGGTGGTTGCGGGGAGGGTTAGGGATGAAAGGAGCAGAGCACCTGAGGACAGCATCTGGCTCATCGCAGGGTCTCTTGTCTGGCAGTTTTCATTATTATCAAAGGGCCTAATAATGAAAGGGTAAAAAACCTGCTTGGGGGTTCCCACCTACTGTTTTTCCCTATGTGAATTCTACGTGCCGAGGGCTCTACAACCACAAAGGTCGTTTATTATTTTAGAAACAGAACCTTAAAGACCAAATGGGACCACCTTGGGGTTTCCAAGAACTGTAACCAGTTCACTGCCTTTGGATATGAAGCAAGGAAGAGCTCGCAGAAGGAAGTGAAAACAGTGGGGTGCCATTTGATAGCTGTCGAATTTGCCTTCATCTTTGCCCCAGTTAATGACGATCTTCAGTGTTAGTGAGTTTTGTTTGTGATAACCTGTTTCCTCACATATACATGGGTACACCCCTTGGGAAATCATTGTGGCATTATGTATCGAGAGCCAGCTAAAGGCCCATACCCAGAGACTTAGTACTCACCCTTTGGCATGTGTTCTAAAGAAATGATGCAGAAGAAGAAATTCTATATGGCTGTTCAAAAAGATTAATATCACAGAAAAGGGGCGCCTGGGTGGCTCAGTCGGTTGAGCATCCGACTTCGGCTCAGGTCATGGTCTCGCGGTCCGTGAGTTCGAGCCCCGCGTCGGGCTCTGTGCTAACAAACACCTCAGAGCCTGGAGCCTGCTTCGGATTCTGTGTCTCCCTCTCTCTCTGCCCCTCCCCTGCTCATGCTCTGTCTCTCAAAAATAAATAAATGTTAAAAAAAATTTTTTTTAAATATCACAGAAAAAAGTTAAGATGTAGGCATGAAAGATTGTGGCTATGATTACCGCTGTGCAACTATTATACATGTAGATGGAGACAAGAGCACGTAGAAGGGAAAACAGCTAATGTGTTAGAGTCACCGAGTGTGGCTTAGATTTCCTTTAAGAAATTCTTTTATTGCCGTTAAAGATTGTGCCTGCACACCTACACACGTACTCAAAGGCCTTGCAGAGACCTCACTATCACGGTGCATGGGACATTTGGAACGTGGGTAAATTCTTCCCCCAAAATAGGCTAATCAAAAACCGGAAAGTGGGGTACCTGGGTGGTTCAGTTGGTTAAGCGTCCAACTTCAGCTCAGGCCATGATCTCACAGTTTGTGGGTTCGAGCTCTGCATTGAGCTCTTCTGCTGTTGGCACAGATCCTCTCTCTCTCTCTCTCTCTCTGTCTCTCTCTCTCTGTGTGTGTGTGTGTGTGTGCCCCTCTCTGGCTTGCTCTCTCTCAAAAATAAACAAACATTAAAAAAAAAAAGAATTTTTTTAGCGGAATTTAGTGGAATACTATTTAAAAAGAATCAGAAAGCACTGGAAACCTGAAGATTTCAGGTAGGAAAAGGTAGAAGAGGAATCGAAACCAAGACTTTTACTCTTGAACCATTTTACTACAAAACACCGCACATCGATGCTCCTCTCAGATCTTTGCTGTCCTGTCTCACCCGTCTTGAAATCTCTTTGTTTCCAGGTCCAATTTCAGAAGCTTCAGCAGCTCCGCCTTACGCAGTACCACGGAGGATCCTTACCAAACGTGAGCCAGCTGCGGAGCAGTGTGCCAGAGTTCCAGGTACCTCCAGATACTTCCTTTCTTCAGGCTGAAGCGAGTGTAAAAAAAAAAAAAAAAAAAAAAAAAGATAGCTAGAGGTTGTCCTTACAAAGATGAGATCTTGAAGGATGCAGTTCAGTGTTCTTCTGGGAAGTCGACCATTCTTTTTCCTAGTTCCTGCAGCATGAGATAGTGTTATCTCACGGGCCAGCGGTCTGAGGCTGCCCTGTGCGGTAGAGACATGCTGTGAGCCACATGCGTAATTCAAACCTTTCTAGGAGCCACAGTAAAGAAAAAGAAACAGGTGTCATTAATTTCAATATTGTTTAAATGACTTAGTTATTTAACCAGTATATCAGAAATGTCACGTCAACATAGAAGCAGCACAACAAACACAAAGGAGATATGTCACGTTCTTTTTGAAATCAGTCTTTGAAATCTGGTGGGTGCTGTATGCTTACAGCCCGTCTCCGTTCAGACTCGCCATAGTTCACTGCTTTCATGTGGTGGTTTTCGGCCGTCTTGGACGGTACGGATCTAAGGCACAGATACGTGGTGTCTTTTGCACTTAGATTAGTGCAAGGTCATAGGGTGCTTCAATCACTCATATCCAGTGGAGAGTCTTGTACGGAACAACGTGGAATTGATACTTCAGACAGTGGTGTGGGATGCTGTTGTTAAGATCCAAGTGAGAATTACTTAGGTACCCTAGTCTCTCAGAAACCAGAAGCCTGTCGTTCCAATTAGACAATTTAAGATTTGGTGTTCAAGTTGGGATATAAACTTTAAGACAGAGCATACGTTGATTTATTTGAGCGACTCCCATTTTCAAAGTGCTGTCGTCTTTCTTTGTTGTAAAAGCCGGGCTCACTTGTTTGATGATGTCCCGTAGGGCAAAAGTAGTCTTTAAAATGGAGACTTCCATTTGATCAAATGGGAGTGCTAATAGGAGTTCTTAAATATAATGGTTATTAGAAAAAGTATAATATGACCGTATTTGTGCCTTATTACACTGGAGTCTCGTCTTTACCATATTGATATGGAATCTCACTGTAGTGTTGCCTGTATTTGGGGATCTGCCTCTATAGATCACATGCTCTTCTACATGGGCCTACTGGATCATTCCGTATCCAGATAAAGTAGATCTCTGCTTTATGCTGGATTTCTGGCTTCTGAAATCGTCTTTGTCGAGGTTTGCTGTGTTTGAGATCCTGATTTTGTGGTACTTTGTAGTCAACTTCAGAGGAATATAGAACTTCCCATCCTGCCCCTGCCCTGTTGCAAAGGGGAACGAATGGGATGAACTAACAGCCCTTGACCCTCTCAGGATTCTTTCTTTGGATACTTTCATTGCTTTGAAACAATCACAAATTTACAGAAAAATTGGAAGTTCAGTACAAATAACAAAAAAAAATTTTTTTTCATGTTTTTATTTTATTTTTGATATATATATATAGAGAGAGAGAGAGCGAGTGTGTGCGCAAGCGGGGGAGGGGCAGAGAGGGAGAGGGAGACACAGAATCCGAAGCAGGTTCCAGGCCCCGAGCTGTCCGCACAGAGCCCGATGCGGGGCTCAAACGCATGAACCGTGAGATCATGACCTGAGCTGAAGTCCGAGATTCAACCCACTGAGCCACCCAGGCGCCCGCACTTTTTTATTTTCTTTTTTTACCCCTTGAGAGACTAAGTTGTGAACCTGATGCTCTATCAGCCCAGAGTATTTCACTGTGTATTTTCCTGTAAGCAAGGACGTCGTCACTCATAACCCAAACAGAGCCATCAAAATCAGAAAATTAACAGTGGAATGTTATTACCGCCTGATCCACAGACCCCGTTCACATGTGGTTTCACTGCGTGGCCTCTTACGGCCCTTCCTAGCAGAAGGATCCAGTTCAGAATCACATGTGTTTAGTTATTGTCCTCAGTCTCCTTCAGTCTGGAACGGTTTTTCAGTCAGTCTTTTATCTTTGACATTAAAAATATGTTTTGGTTTTTTTTTTGACTTTTGTGATCTGGCCACTTTTGAAGACCATTAGCCAGGAATTTTGTAGAATGTCCCTCATTTGGGGCTTGTCTGATGTTTGTGATCCAAGTCAGATTATGCGTCTTTGGCAGGAGTGGCACAGAATGATGCTGTTACTGTGTCCCCTCGAGTGGGTCATTTTCTTTCGTCCTACCACTGATGGTGTTCACTTCTATCAGTTAAGGTGGAGTTTGTGCCCTGCCTCTTTGCATTAAAGTTACTCGTTCCCTTTGTAATGAACAGACGCTTTGTGAGGAGATACCATGTCCTGCTCCTTATCAGGCTTCCTTACATCTTTTTATTTATTTTTGAATATCCAGTTTTGTGGCTTCTTCTTTAATTCAGTGGGTTAGTCTGTAACTATTAGTTACTTTGATGCCCGTATCATCCCCGGTTAGCCCAGTGGGAGCCTTCTTCCCAGGATTCTTGACAAATTGAGAAGAAAAAGGAATCCTAGGAATACAGATTTCAAAAGAAAACAGGTTTGTTTTAAGTAGGCTCCACACCCAGTGTGGGGCTTGAACTCATGGCCGGGAGATCAAGAGTCACGTGCCAACCAGGCGCCCCCAGATTTTTTTTTAAGTAAGCTTTTTTGAGGTGTAATTTGCCTACAATACGATTAGCCTGTCTCAGGCATACAGGTCTGTGTTGTATAATCACCACCGTAGTCAAGATACAGAAGAGTTCCATCATCCCCCGGAAGTTCCTTCGTGTCCCTTTGTAATCTGGCTCCACCCCCCACCTCCAGCCCCTGGAAACCACTGCTCTGTCGTTTAGCCTGTCCCAGCGTGTCCTATAAAGGGAATCAAAAGTGTGTAATTTTTTTTTTATATATGAAATTTATTGACAGATTGGTTTCCATACAACACCCAGTGCTCATCCCAAAAGGTGCCCTCCTCAATACCCATCACCCACCCTCCCCTCCCTCCCACCCCCCATCAAAAGTGTGTAATTTTACAAGCTCTTCTTTCACTGAGCAGATCGCATTTGGGAAGCATCCACATTGTTGCATGAATGAGTTTTCTAGAGCTGCCATGAGCTGGGGGGCTTACGACAGCAGAAGTCTAGTCTCTGAGGCTGGAAGTCTGAGATCAGGGTGTCGGTTGGGCCCTGCTCTCGGAAGGCTCCAGGGGAGAATCCTGCCTTGCCTCTTCCTAGCTTCTGTTGGTTCCTTGGTGTCCCTTGGCTTGCAGCTGCTCACTCCAGCCTCTGCCTCCTTCCCTCTGACCTTCCTGTTTGTAGGTGTCTCTGTGTCCAAAGCTCCCTCCCCCTTCTCTTTTAAAGACACCAGTCCCTGGATCAAGGGCCCACTCTAATCCAGTATGATCCCATTGTAGTCTGATTTTATCTGCGAAGATTCTGTTTCCAAATAAGATCACATTCACAGGTACTGGGGATTCGGGCTTGAGCATATCTTTTCAGGGGAACATAATTAACTCCCTGCATTGCGTTTATCTGGAGTTTATTCCTTTTTATTGCTTTCTATTCCATTATATGGGGGTGCTAGGGTTCCGTTATCCTCTCATCAGTTAACGGGCGTTTGGATTATTTCCACACTTTGGCATTTGTGAATAAAGGTATTCACGTATAGTTTTTGTGTAAATACCTAGGAGTGGAACTGCTGGGTGACATGGCACGTGCAGCTTCAACCTTATAAGAAGCTGCCAAACCGTCTTACAACGTGCCTGTGCTGTTTCACATTCCCACCAGGAGGTACAAGAGAGAGCCCCAGTGGTTCTGCCCTGCTTTCCAGCACTTTGTACTCCAATATTTCAGGGGTTTGTTTTTTGATTGTGGGAAAAACACAACATAAAATTTACCATCTTAACCATTTTTAAGTGTCCAGTTCGAGTACAGTGTCATATATACAGTGTCAAGTATATTCACATGGTTGTGCAGCCAATCTCCAGAACGCTTTCATGTTACACAACTGAAGCTCTGTCCCCATTAAACCACCACTCCCCACTCCCTCCTCCCCGGGGCCCTCGTAACCACCACTCTCCTTTCAGCCTCTGAATTTGAGTGCTCCGGGCGCTTCGTGTCAGTGGAGTCCTACAGTACTTGTCTTCTCCCGACTGGCTTATTTCACTTAGCAGGTGTCCTCAAGGCTCATCCGTATGGTAGCACGTGACAAGACTTCTGTTTTATTCAAGGCACAGTAGCATTGCATCGTATGTATAGACACATTTTGTTTATCCGCTCACCCGTCACGGACATTCGGGTTGCTTCTACCTCTTGGCTACTGTGAATAACGCCACTGCGAACATTGGTGTGAAAACGTCTCTTAGAGACCCTGATTTCAGTTCTTCCGGGTGTGTCGTCAGAAATGACCTTGCTGGATCAGATGGTAATTGGATTTTAAATATCTTGAGTAACAGCCATACCATTTTCCACCGTGTCCGCACCATTTTGTGTTCTGCCCAGCAGTACACGAGGGTCCAGTTTGTCCACATCCTCGCCAACACTTGTCCTTTTCTGTTTTTGTTTGTTTGTTTAATAGCGGTCGTCCTAATGGGTGTGAGGTGATGGAAGTTCAGTTTAAAAGATTTTTGTCGTTCTAGTGCATGTGTTGTGCTATCTTCTTCTTATTATTTCTTAATGTTTATTTTTGAGAGAGAGACAGTGAGAGTGCAAGCTGGGGAGGGGCAGACAGAGGAGGGGACAGAGGATCTGAAGAAGGCTCCCTGGGCTGACAGCACAGAGCCCGCCACTGGGCTTGAACTCGCCAACCATGAGATCACGACCTGAGCTGAAGCCAGATGCTCAACCAACTGAGCCGCGCAGGCGCCCCAAACTTTTGCCTAATTTTTAACTTGAGTTGCTCATTTCCCTATTACTGAGTTGTGAGAGTTCTTCATGTTTGGATGCCGTTTCCTTGGGAGATACGCATTTGCAGCTATTTTCTCCCTGTCTGTGGCTTGTCTTCTTTTCCCAACAAAGTCTTGAAAAGCAGAAGTTTGTTTTTTGGGTTTTTTTTTAATGTTTATTTGTTTTTGAGAGAGAGGCAGAGCCCGAGCAGGGGAGGGGCAGAGAGAGGGAGACACAGAATCCAGAGCGGGCTCCAGGCTCCGAGCCGTCAGCACAGAGCCCGACACGGGGCTTGAACCCGCGAACTGTGAGATCATGACCTGAGCCGAAGTTGGACGCTTAACCGACTGAGCCCCCCAGGCGCCCCAGAAGTTTTTAATTTTGATGAAGTCCAGTTTATCAGTTCTGTCGTTTTATGACTTATGCCTTTCGTGTCTTATCTAAGAATTATTTGCTTAACTCAAGGTCACAAAGATGTTTTCCCTGTGTGTGCTTCTGGAAGTGTTATGGTTTTGGGTTGTACACCTAGATATTTCAAGTTATTATTATTTTTTTTTAACATAGTACAAAGTACGGGTTGAAGACCACTCTCTTTGCCCGTGGATGTTGAATTGCGCCGGCATCATTTGTGAGAAGACTTTTCTTTCCCTATCGAATTGCCTTGGCATCTTTGTTGAAAATCGATGGACCATGTATGCGTGGGTCTCTGTTTCTAGACTCTATCTTCTGTTCCATTCATCTTCATATTCCTCATTTTGCTAATGCCATACTTTTTAAAAAATTAATATTGTAAAGATTTTATTTTTAAGTAATCTCTACGCCCAGTATGGGGCTTGAACCCACAGCCCCGCGGTCAAGAGTTGCATGCTCTACTGACTGAGCCAGCCAGGCCCCTAAAACCACATGTTCTTAAAAAATTGAGGTATAATTGACATGTAACGTTATATTAGTTTTAGGAGTAGAATGTAGTGATTTGATATTTGTATGTGTTGTAAAATGATCACTACAGTAAGACTAGTTAATTTCTGTCACCAAACAGAAAAAAAAAATTTTTTATAATGAGAAATTAAGATTTACTCTCTTTAGCAACCTTCAAATAGGCAATACAGTTTTATTAACTGTAGTCACCATGCTGTACATTATGTCTTCATGACTTTATTTTACAACTAGAAATTTATACCCCTTGAGTTCCTTTACCCATCTTATCCCCTCCTTCCCCTTTTTAAGATTCCGTATATAAGTGGGATCCTCATACCACACTCTTTTTGTTTTTTTTTAATGTTTTTATTTTTGAGAGAGAGAGAGAGACAGAGCATCAGTGGGGGAGGGCCAGAGAGAGGGGGAGACACAGAATCCGAGGAGGCTCCAGGCTCTGAGCCGTCAGCACAGAGCCCGACGCGGGGCTTGAACTCCCAAACCGTGAGATCATGACCTGAGCCAAAGTCGGATGCTTAACCGAATGAGCCACCCAGGCACCCCCATACCACACATTGTCTGGATTGAAAGCCTTACCTTTACAGGCAGGCTTGGAATCAGGTAGTGAGACTCCTACAAGGGTGTTTTTTTTTTTTTTTTTTTCCCCAGTGTTGTGTGGTTTATTGTAGTTCTTTTATCCACACAACTTCAGAGTCAATGTTGTCGATTTCTACAAAGAAAGCCTGCTGCGATTTTAGACGGGATTGCATGCGATCTGTATATCAGGTTGGGGGGGAAGGGGGAAGTGACGTCTCAATAATAATGAGTCTCCCAATCCATAAACACGGTATAGAAGCACAGATTTTGATTCAAGTTAAGTTGCTTATAATTATTTATTTAGACACAGTCCTCTCCCTTTTATGTTTATAGATCACTTTGGAGTTTCCCAAATGTTTTCACATCCATTTTTTTACTTGACCTTCACTACATTAGTTTGGTAACCACAGTACTATTTTAATATTGGTGACAGACCAATTTTCTGTCCTA
This sequence comes from Lynx canadensis, assembly GCF_007474595.2. NCBI lineage: Eukaryota > Metazoa > Chordata > Mammalia > Carnivora > Felidae > Lynx > Lynx canadensis. Next base: position 4,886,350 of record NC_044308.2, read on the forward strand.
ATGGAAGATGTAAAAGCACATTCTTTTCCTTTAACCCATTGGGCCCTTTTGCAGAGGACAGAAACTTATCAGATGAGTAAAGCAAACCTAGCTTCTCAGGCTGCCTTCTGATGATCCTCAGCGAGGGGTGGGCCATCAGTCGGGGGGTGGGGGGCTGGCTAGAGTTACAGCTCTGGGCAGGGCCTGGCGTCTGTACACTGAGGGCAGAGAGAAGGAGGTGGCATCTCTGAAGGCTCGGGATGTGTCTCTGGGCTAGGGGAGAGCCAGCCATATGTCAGCCTTGAGCCAGCCTAGCCTGCCTCACAGCTAAGGCACCTGCTGGTGTGTGGCCTGATTGTCAGGCAGCCGCAGAGAGAGGGCTGGCTAGCCGGGCGTAGTTATAGCCTCTCCCAGCCTCCATGCATCCTGCCTCGTCCTTTCAAATTGTATCACTAAAAACTCATGGCGCTTTTTACGTTCCTGATCGCTACATTTTAACAAAATTGCGTCATCTTGTTGATAACTGAGGGTCTGTAAGTTCTAGCTAATTTAGGGAACAATCTGGTAGCCAAAGGGAGAAAGCCGTGCCGTGTGGCAGGAAAGATGTGGAAGGCCAGGTCCGCGCTGGTGATTTTCTTGAGGCCTGCTGCCCATGTGAGAGCGTATAATGAGGCCCAGAATGTGCACAGTAAGTGTGGGAGAAGACCAGAACTTAAACACTCTTTGGCTCCTAGTTCCATTTTTATGGCTTTCTTTTCTAATTTTTATAAGATTCTTTAAAAAAAAAAAATGACTGGCAAAAGATACTATTATCAAATTCCAACACATGGAAAACATTAGTAGTAATCTTAGTCCAAAAATACTGTTGATAATAGCCAGCATTTATTGAGGATATGCTGTGGACCATACACTTCATTAAACTCTGCCTAGATAATTTAATCTTCACAAAAGCCTTTGGGGCTATTGTTGTCTGGGGGCTCATCTCATTTTTCTAGGAGTTTTTGCTTTTCTGTTTTTTAATGTTTATTTACTTTTGAGAGAGAGCAAGAGGAACAGAGGATGAGCGGGTGAGGGGCAGAGAGAGAGGGAGACACAGAATCCGAGGCAGGTTCCAGGCTCTGAGCTGTCAGCACAGAGCCCATCGCAGGGCTCGAACCCCCGAACCGTGAGATCATGACCTGAGCTGAAGTCAGACGCTCAACCGACTGAGCCACCTAGGTGCCCCAGGTTCACTTTCTTAAAACACTTCCATTAGGGAAGATTTCAATCATATTAAACAGTCATATTTGCATGTATCTTGATCCCCTGTGAAGAGCTGTTGGCCTGAGATGATTTATACTTATTTATAAGCTTGTATTAAATATAAAAAAGAAATGGTTGCCTCAACTTCCTATGGCTGGTTTTCTGGATCTGTAAAATGTATCCAAAGGAAATTGTGGACAGTGTTTCAGTAACTTGGTATTAGTTTGGACAGGCAGACAGGGAGTTATCTGAAACCTTTGCTTAGCTCCCTTTAGCAGTCTTGTAGCAGCTTTTGAATCCTCCTGTGTCCTCATGTAGAAAATCCAGTCCTGTCCACGTATTTGAATTCCAGACCTCGAGAGCCGCTTCTTGGAATTTCAGAGTAATATCATAAGTAGGGTATAGGCGTCAGCATGTAGCATCTGAAACACCTTCACTTCCTACAGCCAGACTCAGCTCTCAGCTCTGCTGGCTCTTGTCCTCCACACTGAAGGCTGTGAGGGCCTGAGAGGACCCGGGGAGGGGGGGGCAGAAGCGGGTTTGCATGGAGCACTGAGCTCTGCCTGCCCACCCAATGGCACGAGGGACTCTCCCAGCCTCCGGAGCTGAACTCCAAGCAGGTGAGAAGCTAGGTGGTGAAACAAGACGGATTGATGCTCTCTGAGTCTGCTCGCAGATAGCGGAGGGCAGGACGGGTAGGTGAACATCTTGTAGTCCTTCGCTCCGAAGGGAAGAGCTGAGGTTCCTCGATGCCACCTTGAAAGCTCTGGAGGGGCTGCAGACCACCGTCCCCGAGTCCCCCTAGGCACATCATACAATTCCCTGAACCCTGTGATGGTAATGACAGTCACTTGATAAGAGTTGATACAAGGATTCGATGAATGCAGAATGAAAACAGAAGGGCTTTGGAAACTGGTGTCCAAAGCTCCCATCGGTCATTGACACAAGTAGTGCTTAGGGACACTTTTGAAGGAGGAAGTTTGTACTTACCGCTTTCCACTCTTTTTGTTCAGACCTCTTCTTACTTCCTCTCCCCACACCCCCAGGGCCCACGCTCTCCAGTTATGGTGGTCACTCGCCAGAGGTGGCTCTTTACCTTTCAATTAATGAAGATGAAATAACATTCACAGTCCAGTTGCTCGGTCACACAGCCCTATGGCTGGTGGCTGCCGGGGTGGTGGGAGTGTCCTCACGCTGAGCTCTGGGCCCCAGTCTCAGCCCAGCCCAGCCCAGCCCAGCCCAGCCCAGCCCAGCCCAGGCTTCCCCTTCCCCTCCCAGCCCAGCTTCAGAACCATCCTCCCGCCCTCCTTCCCTTCACCAGCCAGTCAGATTTCTGTGTCCTGGCTAAAGTGCTTACTTGGATTGTAAGAAAAATTCTGATTAAATTGCATACCAAAACAAACTCAGCCTCCTCTGAGTCTCAGAGGCACATGCGTTTCAAAAGAGGATGCTTGTAGGGGCACCTGGTGGTCCAGTCCCGTAAGCGTCCCACTCTTGATTTCAGCTCAGGTTGTGATCTCATGGTTTGTGGGTTCGATCCCTGGGTCGGGTTCTGTGCTGACAGCATGGAGCCTGCTTGGAGTTCTCTGTCCTTCTCCCTCTCTCACTGCCCCTCCCCTGCTTGATCTCTCTCCCTCAAAATAAACAAATAGACCCACCCGGGACGGCTTTGTGTTCTCCTGTCCCCTCTCCCCTCCAAGAGAGGCGTTCACTACTCTTCCTTTTCACTTCTCGTTAACTGACAGGCCGATAAATGGTAAATAAGTTCAGCACGTATTTCTTAAGTACCTGCTATGGTGGCGGAAATAGAACACGTTCTGTATGAGGTGCAGGAAACCAGCTTTGTGCCCTGAGGGTTGGTGGCCTGCACGGGGCCACTGCCCCTCCCCCCAGGCAGGCTGCCTGGCCTCGGCCGTGAGTGGTCCATGTAGGGTGAGGTCTTGAGTCACAGATGAGGGGGTGTCCATAGAAGCCTCGAAGCTGCCCTTTGTACCGCCTGTCCTTCTTTAGACAGTCTGTCTGTGTCTGCCTTCAGCCCCCAGCGCCTCGTAGTTCCTGAGGGTCCCTCGTCGGTTCTTTTGCCCCCTGGAGCTTTGGCAGCGACATGAGGCGTGAATGGGCCGCCCGCCGGCCTCTGCCTCCACTGGGTGCTCCCCAGGAGAAGGCTCCGGTGGCAGGAGGGGCCTGCGTGCTGGGCTGTGACCCTGGGCACGTCCTCAACCTCTCTCAGCCTGCTTGTTCACATGGAAAATAGGGACAGTCATGTTTACCTGTAGATAACGGGGGGCACGGAGGAGACACCAAGGGATTTGAGAGCTGGAGTGAGCTAAGGGAGCTAGGATGTAGAGATAAGTGATTCCTTCCCAAGCCACTCACCAATCTCTGCTTATGTATGCTCGTTCGTCACAGCCCCGTGGCTTCTGTGGCACAGTCATCGGCTCCAAAGTTAAAAGTGAGAGGGAATTTTGTTCCCAAGGTCATAAACCTTAGCCACTGCTGCTCTTGGGTACAGCATGCTCTCTACCAGCCATGAAACAATACCCTTTTATCCCAATACCAGCAGATATGACAAGATAGGGCAGTGACCTTCTGCATGAGAGTTTGGAGACATTCACACGTTATTTTAGCGTGTTTTATTCCCAGGAAAGATTTTCACTGATGACCAATACCTATTTTATGTTATGTCTTAGTTTCTTTTTTGGAGAATGGCAATTTTCTGACCTGGTCCCTAAATTCTGCTTAGGAGTCTGTACCTCAAACTACATGCATTTTGCAACCATGATTTTTTTGTTGGTTTGTTTCTTTAACTATCTCTGTGTTGGATTTGCTCACTGGTTTACCTTTGACTTCTGACTCCCAAAAGCATGTTCGCCTCTTCTGCTTGAGGAAATAGTGAGACACACAGAAAGGGGCTTGTTTAATAGCTTCGGAATGCGCATCTGCCCCAAAATAGGAACTGTGACCAAGAATATAGTAGCTGTATTTTTAATACAGATTTGGGCGATACTTTTCCCTTCCTTTTAATCTAACGCTACGTATTGAATAGTGGACTTAGGAAGTGAAAGAGGAAAGTAGACAACTCATGAATCTCTAGCTGTCGGGAACGGAGGTCTCTGAAACCGTGCACGGGGCTGGGAACCACACACCGAATTACAAACATCTGCATCCACAGGCACTCGAACAAGGAGTCTGGAGCAGTGCCACGTTCATTCCGCCTCTCACATGCTCCCGGTTATTCACGGCCGGGAGGGTCAAGCATAGCACGGGGGCTCCAAATAGCCCCTTTAGAATGCACTTGTATACAGTAATTTAAAGTTTCCATGCCAGAAAAGTTGCAAGAGATGAGAACTTCTGAGAATCCATCTGTCGGATGAAACCAGTGAAAAGCTCAGTGAGGACTAAACGTGCCAACATGAGGTTTGTTTACAAATTCAAGCTTTAGGGCAGGGCTGCCTGGGTGGCTCAGTCAGCTGAGCATCTGACTCTTGATTTTTGCTCAGGTCGTGATCTCATGGCTCACGGGTTCGAGCCCTGCATCGGGTTCTGTACTGACAGCTTGGAGCCTACTTGGGATATTCTCTCTCTCTCTCTCTCTCTCTCTCTCTCTCTCTCTCTCTCTCTGCCCCTCTCCCGCTCATGTGCACCATGCTTTCTCTTTCTCAAAATAAATAAGTAAACATTAAAAAAAACTTAAAAAAAAAAAAAAAGGCTTTAGGGCAATACAGAGGCTACACAGTACGATGGCCGGAAGTCCAGACTCTGACTTCCAAATCTGGCCTCTGCTGCTTCCCAGCTGTGTGGCCTCGGGTGGATCATTTAACATCCCCCCCCACCCCCCCCACCCCCCCCGCCTCAGTTTCCTCAGCTGTGCAGGGGGGATGGTAGCAATGCTAACATCAGAGTTTTGCTGTGAGGAATAAATGAGTCAATGTATCTAACAGTCTTAGAGCAGAGCCCAGCGCACGGGGACCGTGTGGGGGCGTCTGACTCTCAGGATTGTCCCTCCCCCCCCCCCCCCCCCGCCCCCGCCCCGCTGTCCTCGCCTCTGGAGCTGCTCCTGTACCATGGGTGTGACTTCCAGTCCTGCCACCTGCCAGTCCTGTTCCAGCCTCCTCTCCGTTTCTGCACAGGGGGAGTGGGGGTGGGTGTGATGGGACCTCCCTCAGCGGGTGATGCTGAGCCTGGAATGTGCCCCTGTCACTGTTGCTGTTGCTCGGGTGGCTCCCGGCCCGGGCGACTCTCCGCACTGCGAGATGTGTCACAGGTTAACTTGTTCTTACTAACAGCTAAAACTTACAGGTTTAATTTGAGTCGGGAAAACGTATTTTTAGAAAGCCATTAGAGCTATGTCCGGGTTATCCCCACCGTATCGTTATTGCTGTTCATTCCAGTTTTGGGAGGTGGAGAGTGCCCACAGAAGGCTGCCCTGCGCCCCCAGGGTTGGGCACGGCCCGGGGACACCGGTTGGAACACGGGTCCCTCATCCAAACACTGAGTGTCCCGTGTGGGGGCAGAAAATGTGTTTGAGAACCGCTGGTCACAGGGTGCTGTGCCTTCTGGCACTCTCATGTTTCTGCTGTTCCATGCGGCAAAACTCTGTTCCCGTTGCTTGCCAGACTACAACCCCCACAGCCAAGCCTTCTTATCCTGTGCAGACATACCTCCGTGCAAGGAAAATACGTGTTTGACTGTTGAAATCACTTTTCCATTATAGTAAACAGCTGCTGTAACTTGCCCTGACTTTATTCATTAATTAATATTTATCGAGTGCCTGTTATGAATGAGGTATTATCGGGTTTATGAGGATAATTGAGAAAATGTCCATTTAAGAAGCTTATAACTAACTAAGCTTGATGGACAGATCACAGATGCAAGGACTACAGCTGAAAAACATTGATTCTGGGCTTCCTTTTCTTCTTCAGCTCCCATTTTTAAACTTTTACATTCAGGAAAAGTAATACATTGTATCCATTTACAGCCTGTTGGTCTTTGTTGTTCATTATAAAAGTAATACATGCTCACTGCACACAATTTGGACAATATGTAAAAATTAAAAGGGAACAGAAAACATATTTCATCAACAAAAATTACCACTTTAATGTGGTTTTTTATTTTTTATTATTATTCTTTTCTTTAATGTTTATTTTTTTTCAACGTTTTTTTTTTTTTTTTTTTTTTTTTGGGACAGAGAGAGACAGAGCATGAACGGGGGAGGGGCAGAGAGAGAGGGAGACACAGAATCGGAAACAGGCTCCAGGCTCCGAGCCATCAGCCCAGAGCCTGACGCGGGGCTCGAACTCACGGACCGCGAGATCGTGACCTGGCTGAAGTCGGACGCTTAACCGACTGCGCCACCCAGGCGCCCCTGTTTATTTATTTTTGAGAGAGACAGAGACAGAATGTGAGTGGGTTAGGGGCAGAGAGAGAGAGAGACACAGAATCCGAAGCAGGCTCCAGGTTCCGAGCTGTCAGCACAGAGCCTGACGCGGGGCTCGAACCCATGAACCATGAGATCATGACCTGAGCAGAAGTCGGACACTCAACTGACTGAGCCACCCAGGCTCTCCTTAATGTGGTTTTTTTAAGTTATTTTCAGGGGCGCCTAGATGGCTCAGTTGGTTAAGTGTCCGATTTCTGTTCAGGTCATGGTCTCGCCGTTCCTGAGTTTGAGCCCCATGTCCGAGCCTGAAGCCTGCTGCGTATTCCGTGTCTCCCTCTCTCTCTGCCTCTCCCCGCTTGTGCTCTGTCTCTGTCTCTCAAAAATAAATAAACGTTAAAAAAAAAAAAAAGTTACTTTCGTGCAACTTGTACATAGGTAATATTCTCTATATTTATATCCTGTTGGGTTTTTTTTTTTCATTTCAGCCATTATGTAATCATTATTTCCCTATGTTATTAGAATACTTTATAATTTTAATAGCAAAATATTTCATCATATATGACTTACGACCACTCCCCCTATATGTTGGGCATTTGGGTTGATTCCAGTTTTTCTTTATTATAAGCAATATAATAATAAACACCTTGGTGTATGAGTCATCTGTATTTGTGATCGTAGATTTCCAAGGGGGAATTATTCAGCCAGGGTAGAAATATTTGTAAGGTTATTAATATATGTGGCTTTGTTGCTTTTTGGCACAGAAATTTAACCTGACAGTTTTTTTTATTTTGCTTTGAATATTCATTACCTTAACTGTAAGAGATCCTAAGCCTTTGCACATGCTGCATTCCACGTGTTGACTGTTCCACAATGACTCCAAAGTTCATGACATAAAGTAGTTTGCATATTTACTGAAGCACAGAGTTAATCACATGGGCCTTGGGGCTGCTGTGGCGCAGTCGAGTCCCTTGGCTGTGAGTGACTGAGGCTGCCTGGCTCCTGTTTGATCAGGGCTTCATGGTTCCTTGCAAGTGCTCTTGTACATTGCTTTGTAAATTGATTTATTTTTTCACACGGAGAACTTTTGTGAAAACTGAGATGGCTGTTCATTTATGGCATACAAATGTGCATAGACTATCTGTATCAGAGATAGGTGACCCAAGGCAAAACCCAGGAGTTTGCACAGATATTTCCATATTAACAAGTGTGAAGTTTTGCAAAGGCCACTCCTTTCTAGTTGGTTGGTAAAGTAAGTACGAACCTCTCGTTGCCGGGAAAGAAGTGTGATTTCATCTTCAGCGCAAGCTGAAGAAACTATGCTCTCTGTAATAACTCACGAAGTGATTCTATGTATCTTTATAAGAAAACGTGAAAGTAAATACACAGACGAAATCCTCAGACAAGGAGCCGCTTCGGAGATTGTTCCCTTCCTTGCTTTAACTTTAGAAGAAGTTCTTTGTATTTGGGTGGGAATATCTTATCGTCCAGCTAGGAAAGAGAGCGTGTGGAAAACAATTTCATCAACGTCGAGGACTCTGAGAACAAGCGCAGCGAAAGAGACCTCGCTCAGGCCAATCACGCTAATCTCTGCTTAACCTTGCACTGGTAAGCGCCAGCCTCCCAGGCTGCGGGCCAAGAGCGGCCTCCCCCTCACCCCTCTGTCTGGGCTCCTGCTCTCCTGCTCCCTGAGGTCGCTTCCACCCCCCCACCCCGCCCCTCCCGTCTGGCTCCCACAACACTTCTGGCGTTTGTTTAGCAGGCTGCTGCGAAACTGGCACCCCTAACCCTTCTCCTCCTGGGACCTACCTTTCGCCCCTCCCCATGCGGGTCCCAGGCACATGCAATGTGGGACCTCCTTTTGGAGAGACTTGGGTTTTGGCCCCCCTGGACCGTTCACAGAGCGATTGGCCTGGTGGCCTGCCCATGTTCAAGGTCTCGAATCAGTGTGTCCTACCCCAGCGTCAGCTGATGATGTGGCTGCGGGTACAGATGGAGTCGGGTCTGTCTGCGTTCTGGCTTCGGTCCCAGGCTCCCGGGCCACCTGCCCCCTGACTAGCCAGCCTGTCCGCCGTCTCTAGGACCCAGCCCCATCTGAGGCAGAGGGACTGAGGCCGCCTCCCGCTCAGTAACTTGGCTTCCAGTCACCATGTTGGCCTCGTGCCTCAGCTCGGGTCACTGGACTCTTGTCTGGTTCCTGGGAGCTAGAATCCCATGGTAACCTGCTCATATCCCTGTGCCTTGTTTTTTATCAGCTTCCCTCCCGGGGACTGAAGTCCTGCCCTGAAACACAGTGAGCGATGCACTTTCCTGATTCTGTCTCTCGGACTGGCTTCCAGAGCGCCCCGGATCTCTCATTGCTCTGCAGGGCCTGTGGTCAGGAAGCCTCCGTTCTGGACACTTGCCCCCCAGCAAATGGCAACTCCATTCTTCCAGTTCCTTAGGCCGAAGCCTTGGAGTCATCCTTAACTCCTCCTGGCGCGTCCCATCCCACATCTGAGCCTTTGGCAAGTTCTTGGTTCCACGTGGAAAATATATCCAGACTCTGACTACCTTTGGTCTAAGCCACTGTCATCTCTGCCCTGGGTGCCTGCAAAGAGCCTCCTGCCTGCCTTCCTGGCTTCCGTCCTCGTCCCCTTCCACTTCTTCTCGACAGTGCCATCTGAGTGGCCTGTGTAAAATAGGGGCCAGGGCGCCTGGGGGGCTCAGTCAGTTAAGCCTCCAACTTCGGCTCAGGTCATGATCTCACCGTTCGTGGGTTCGAGCCCCTCTTCGGGCTCTACGCGGACAGCTCAGAGCCTGGAGTCCGCTTCGGATTCTGTGTCTCCCTCTGTCTCTGCCCCTCCCCTGCTCACGCTCGTGCTCTCTCTCTCTCTCTCTGTCTCTCAAAAATAAACATTAAAAAAATTCTTAAAATTGGAGCCAGACCCTATCACTTGTCTTTCTAGAACCCTCTGACGGCTTCTCCCTTCACTTGGTGTAGAGCCAAAGAGCTGAGTGCACCAGGGCCCGGAAGGGCCCGCTCACCTCTCTGCCTCTACCCCCTGCACATCTGTGTAGCTCCTTCCTCGCACTCTCCTCTCGAGCCACACTCCCCTTTTCCTCGGCTCCTTGAAGCCTCTCTGGGATCTCTCTGCCAGGAACACTCTTCCCCCCGCAGTGGCATGGCTCCCTCCCTCCCGTCTCCGTCTCCGGTCTTTTGGCGCTTTGCTGTGGCACCTCCCATCCTCCCATCCACATCCGCCCATCCACGAGGCCTCCTCTCTCTAAAATCACAGCCCCCTCCCCCCTCTCTCCCGCTCAGCCTTTTCTCCTTCTTCCTCTCCAACATACTGTGTGTTTCTGATATTTTACCTTCCAGATATCCTGTCTCCTCACCAGTCTGCATCAGAGCGTAAGCTCCGTGCGGGCAGGGCACTTCGGTTCACTGTCTGATTTCCAGAGTCTGGAACGGTGCCCGGCCAGGGGACGAGCTCACTGACTGTCTGTGGAATGAATGCGTCAGAGAGTTGAAGATTTGCCAAGCGGCAGCACCAACCCCTCCCCTCCGCCTTGCATTTTATATGCGTTATCCCATCCCGTCTCACTGTACCCTTGGGCGACGGTCCTTTTGTGATCCCCATTTTGCCAATGAGGAAAGCTGAGTCTTAGGCTAACTGGCCTGACTTAAGAGGATCCGAGCTGTGACACAACTCTCCGGGTGGGGGCAGCACGTCGGAACAATCACAGACTTTGTTGTTAGAACTGTGTTCGAGTCCCAGCTCTGTCCATTACTGGTCGAGGTAAAAGCTCCTCAAGCTTGAGTTCAGTTATGACATATGGACAGTGGTTCTATCTGTTAGGGAGAACGGTTGAGTGAGATCCTGGTATCTTCATAGGCACTTTCTCGATTGGTGGCCGAGGTTGATATTTTTTTCGTACATTTATTGGCCATTCGTTCTTCCTGGAGCTTTCTGCCCATCATGTTCGCCAACTTTTCTTTCTCTTTCTCTCTCTCTCTCTCTCTTCCTTGTCAGGTTGCAGTCGTTTGTACGTTAGAGATACATGTTGTCCTCTGTGTTACGAAGAGTTTCCCTCCCACTAGCGTTAGTCTTAATAATGTTTTTGGAATACTCCTTTTATTCATATAGTTACAAGTCCAGTGTTAGTGATTGGGCCAGTCAGTGAGAATACAGATTATTCATTCAACAAATATTTACAGAGTGCTAGAAGCTTGGGGGCTGCTCTTTCAGCTGGGACAGCTGTAAATCCTTTCAGCTTTCAGTCTGCGTCACTGACGGTGGCTCTCAGCTTGGGTTTTAGCAGATTCTTGAAAGAGAATGTGTTTTCTTAGAGTCGAGGAGACCCAAACATTTCCCAGACTCGGGCCGCATAATCAGAAATTTCAAAAGAGTTCTGGAATTTATGGGCTGGGCTCCAACTGGTCAGGCATACGTTGTCTTCTCTGTGGGCTCTCCCCGCCCTCCGTGCCACCAGACGGCGTGAACCGGGCGGCTGATGAATACCTCAGACGTCCCCCCTGTGGGCCGGACCGCAAGGCAGCCTCAGAAGCTGGACGCACGATTCACACAGTCCGAACCCCAGCGGCTCTCGTGCAGTCGTGTGACATTAACGGCCGGACGTCCACGCCGCCCACGCACATCCTCGCGGGCCTGGCTGCCCGCCCTGCAGACCTACTGTGAGTCTGAATCGCGAAAACACCTCGACGGTCACCTGGGCCCCGGCTCCAGCTTCCGTTTGTGGGGATGTCGGCCCCTCCGCGAGACCTGTCCTGTCAGCCGCCTGCGGGCTCAACACAGCGGGTCCCTCACAGACCTTCAACACCACGCAAGCCCTTGCTCTGAAGAAGCGGCTTCGGGAAGGCTCCTCCACGAGCCTCGACAGCCTGCCGCCCAGCGTGGCACAGCAACCGCGGTGCTCACGTTCACGCCGTGTCCCAGCACGGGCGTCCAGGAGTCAGGCCGTGGGGACCTGGCTGCCAGGGGCGCCACCGGCCTAGCCTCGGGACCGCAGACGAGCTCCCAGACCTGACCCTGCCTCAGCGCGCTCGTCTGCCACGTAGCCGCTCCGTGGTACCTCCTAGAAAGTTGGCGTGAGGATTAAGTGAGTTAACGCGTGCGTGTCCCTCGAACCACACCCAGCACGTGGTTATTGCCCAATAAACGGCGCACAGTTCCCGCGGCGCATCCTCCCGTCGGGCCAAGTTCTGGTAGCTGGGCCTACCGGCCTTCTCATTCCACTCCGGCACATTGTTGGTACCACGTTCCTCTGTCTCCCTGCAGGCACCCTGCCTGGGGCCGGAGACCTAAGCTTTAGCTATTTTTGTCAAGCTTCTTAAATTCCAGACAGACTGGTTAGATCCTACCCATTCTCTGCCGCCTAGATGAAAACACATTTACCGAAAGTCTTCCCTGGGCCCGTCCTGGGGTCAGCCGGGCTGTGTGTCGATGAGGGAATCCCTGGAGAGAAGGCAGGCCTGAGGGGGTGGGGGTCTGAGGGGTGGGTGCAGAGCTGGGGCCAGGACACGGCCCCCGTCCCTGGATTCCCTCGCGCTTTGGCTCCACGTGAAGTTCAGGTCGGATTGATTCCCTCTCCTCTCCAGCCTGCCCTTGGACCCCAGGTCGTAACAGAGGGGGGGAAACGCCATGTGTAGAGCAGCGCTGTCTCTAACTAAACTTACACGTTCTCCCATCTTTGGAGGGGCGCTTCGGTGGCTCGGTCGGTTGAGCGTCCGACTCTTGGTTTTGGCTCTGGTCGTGATCCCGAGGGTCTTGAGATCAAGTCCCGTGTCGGGCTCCGTGCTGAGCGTGGAACATGCTTGGGATTCTCTCTCTCTTTCTCTGTGCCCACCCCCGCACCCCCTCTTGCGCATATACACACATTCTCTCTCTGGGGAAAAAAAAATTATAAAATAAAATAAAAAAATAAAAAATTAAGTTCTCACATTTTTTTGTTTTGGCTGTGGAGCCCGCCAGAGTTTTGTCCCAGTTCCCTGCAGTTTCACAATCGGGAGCCAGCATCAGCCCCTCTGTTATGAAACAACCAGTTTTCATACTTAAAAATGAGGCCTTACTTGTTTATGGTTACTTTGGACGTTTTCCAGGAGTCACGATAACATCTGTGGAAGATTCTACACCGCCCATGATGCCAGACACCAAAGTGGTTTCCCTGTTCAAAGGCAACAGTCTGTGCTTCAGGGAACTCCCCGGGAATGGGACTCTGCTGCCTGGACAGCAGCGAGCTAGCTAAGGCCTGAGCCCTTTTCGGTCTTTTTACCCCCAGCCTCCTGGGGGTGTCACGACCGCAGAAAGCGCTGTCTCCGCCCGTTTTCTCCTGCGGCCTCTTCCCCGCGGCGACCGCTTGCTCTCACGCCTGTTTGTTGGGGTGCAGGGGAAACCCTCCCGCAGGCCGTGATGCGCCTGATTCGACGGGGTGGTGGTGGGAAAGAGGAGAGGATCCACGGCCACCGAGTGCCCGACCAGGCGTTGCGCGCCCTGTCTCGCTTAATCCTCCCGTCGGCCCTCTGGCATAAGTATTACTGTCCCCGTTTTGCCTCTACTTAGACAGTAATGTGCCCAAGGTCACACAGAAGTTAAATGACAAGAGTCAGGATTCAAACCCGGATTCATCTTTCCCAGGCTTTTGGTCTTTTTGCAGATTAAACACAGACAGACACACAAAATCACTCTGTGGTCAGTTAGGCAAAGTGTCCTATTCTTTCCTTTTCTCAGCCTGGACGGATGCCTTTTTCTAGTTGCCTGGGGCTATCAGATGTGCAGGTCAGTGTGACCCTTGCTTGGCTCCCCTCTTTGTTCGCTCCCTCGGCCACCTGACATGTCTTTTTGCTACTTTAATCCTACTTCCAGGCCTCCCCTGACTATCGAGGAAACCTCTCCTCGGGTTAGCCTTGCTCCCTGCTGAACTAGGATTTTCACCCTGGAAATTGGTCAGGAAAGGCCAGTACTGGGGCATTAAAACCAGGGTGGGGGCGGTCGGCGGTTGACAAAGAGTGGGCAAGTGGGGCCCAAAAGATTGGAGTCTGTGTGTGTGGGGGGGGGGGGGCAGTAGAGCAGACGTGGCCACACAGGTTGTGACTCGCAGTCCACTGAGCCTGCCAGGATGCCTGTGGCCTCAAGAGTGCAGGGACCTGAAGTTGAACTAGAGGTTGTGTTACGTCTTCTTAGTATCTCTCGCCCACCATCTTGTCTCCGCGGAATTGCCCAAGAGAGGCTTTCAACTAGTCTGTGCCTGTTGGGTCTCTAAGTAGTTTTGGGGGGCGTTAATTTAGAATTAATGAAGTTAGAGCTATCATTTAAAAGGTTTGAGCCAGCTTGTAAGTTAAAACGTCACTCAGAACAAAGCGGAGAGAATATTAAAGGGGAAACGTTTATGGGAAGCCACTCCTGCCCGTAACGGACGGCTCTAATTTGGAACAGAGATGGATTGCTTGTCCTGGCAGATGAATCAGAATTCTTAGAACCAGGATAGACCCTGTCGCTCTTTTGATGCAATACTCTGACTTTATAGGTCAGAAAAACTGACAAGCGAGAAAAATTAGGTAATTAGTGTAATGTTACTCGGTTTGTATAGTAAGTGCCTGGTGCTAGACTCAAAATCTGCTTACTTAGTGGTAAGGTTTTCAACCACTTAATACCATTTCACCGACACATTTGCCCCTTGTTTGTTTCTTTTTTTTTTTTTTAAATGTTTTTAATTTATTTTTGAGAGATAGAGAGCAAGTGGGGGAGGAGCAGAGAAAGAGGGAAGCACAGAATCCGAAGCAGGCTCCAGGCTCCAGGCTCCGAGCTGTCAGCACAGAGCCTGACGCGGGGCTTAAACTCGCAAACCATGAGATCATGACCTGAGCCGAAGTCAGATGCCACCCAGGTGCCCCTGCCCTTTGTTTCTGAATGTAATGGAAAAGGAAACTTACTCCTTCTGTCCCTTTCACCCTCTCCCCCGCCTCCTTCCCTCCTTCCCTTCCTCCCTCCCTCCCTTCCTTCCTCCCTCCCTCCCTTCCTTCCTCCCTCCTTCTCTCCTTCCTCCCTCCTTCTCTCCCTCCCTCTCTCTTTCCCTCCCTCCCTCCCTCTCTCCTTTCCTTCCTTCCTTCCTTCCTTCCTTCCTTCCTTCCTTCCTTCCCTCCCTCCCTCCCTCCCTCCCTCCCTCCCTCCCTCCCTCCTTTCCTTCCTTTCCTTTCCTTTCCTTTCCTTTCCTTTCCTTTCCTTTCCTTTCCTTTCCTTTCCTTTCCTTTCCTTTCTTTCCTCCTTCCTTCCAAACGGAATTACCACTGTTAGTATTGGTGCTGCTCCCAGTCCCACTGTTGATCAAAATGTACTGAATTTGTACCATGTGCACCAGGTACTATGACTAAGTGCTTTTACACACGTTATTTAACCTTCCTGGTACCACCCCCCTCCCCCAGAGGTAGGTTCTGTTACTTTCCCTGTGTATGGGGGACACAATGAGGCCAAGAAGTACTAAGCAACTTCCTTAGATCACACGGCCGGACTAGAGCCAGGTTTCAAGTCTGGGCCCTTTGATTCCGGAGTTCACGCTTGTAACCACTAGCTACCCTTCTGGCAGTTTTTGTTGGGTCCTTCTTTCGTTGAATCAGTGAAACAGAACACTTTTGTCTGAATGCAGAAGTTAAAACCTGTTGAGGAAATTCAACCAGAGTTATTTCTTGAAGAAAGAAGAAATCGTTTCCTGATTTCTTCACTTGTTAGCCCCATGACCTCATTAGGGCTGGGCCTAGCGGCTCTCTCGCCTTCGCAGACCAGAGGCAGTGGGAATCCTTCTGTGGGAACTGCTGAAGCTATATGCAGGGCCAGGCTCTTGACCATCCTCTTTGGTTCTCTCTGCTCCACGCCTGGCCTTTAAGCCTGTGGAGCTGACCATCCCAGCTACTGAGTAAAGGCAGGCTCCAAAGGCCCCAAGACTCGTCTCCGCAGATACCGCGGGCGTTCTTTCCTTGATCCCGATCCGCTTTTACTACAAAGTCTGTCCTGTCCGTTGTCAAAACTTTGGCCTGGAAACGGCAGCTCTCAAGCTGTCTCTGACCCTTTGGACTTGTTAGTATTTGCCATGGGTAGAAAAACCAGGAGGTAGGAAATTCAGCCAGCAAAGAAACCTTCGGGAGTATGTTTGTTGTCGCTATAAGCCGTAGACACGTGGCTTAAAACATGAATGACATACCCGAGACAGGAGTGGTTAGCAGATGGACAGAGGGGCTAGACGGCTTGGGCTCGAAGCCTCCTCTGCACCCTCCATGAGCTTTGCACCATTTCACAGGGTTGTTGTACCGTTTAAATAAGATGGCACATACGGAGTGCCTTGTACCCTACCTGGAACATTGTAGGTGCGAATAAAAGTTAATTGCTATCAAAGGAATAATTTAGCCTTTTTGCTCCTTACGTCAGGGAGAAATTTTGAGTTAATACTCAGGGCTGGTGAAGGAATTTGCCCTTGTGTGCAGTCCTACAGCCATCGTCAGTCGGTAGATGCCTTTTTGAAAGCAGTTCAGGAAGGAAGAGTGAAGATATGTAGCATGCAGAGTGTTAAGATAGCCTCACTCTTTGATGAATTCTGCTTATGGGACGCCATCCTGAGGAAGTATTCCAAAGTAGGGAAAGAAAACTTTAGGCCTCATCATGTTGCAGGATTACTTTTCATTGTGAATCACTGATCTGAGTAACGCATCGTGCACCTGCTCAGTACAGTTTAAAATTTTTAATGGAAAGGCTCTGCAGCTACGTAGGAGAAGGTTAAGCAAAAAATGTAAAAGGAGGTAGAAAATTGTACACACCCGTGGTTACAGGAGACTACAGAGTTTTCTTTCTTCTCTCTTTTTTTAAAAAAATATTTCCCAATTTTTATTCCTAGTTGTATGTGTTAGTGTTCCTCTTCAATATTTGGAATTAACAGAACATTTTTTAAATGTTTTTAATGTATTTTGGGGAGAGGGAGAGACAGTGCGGGCGGGGGAGGGGCAGAGAGAGAGGGAGACACAGAAGCAGAAGCAGGCTCCAGGCTCCGAGCTGTCAGCACTGAGCCCCCTTTTTTTAACCCCATGAAAAGAAAAAGTAGTCTCAGAATGGCACCTGTCAGAAAGACCCTGGAGACAAATCAGCTATGTCCCAGCAGCTGTATGAAAACTCTGTAGGCTGGGGGCATCTGAGGGGCTCAGTCGGTTAAGAGTCCCACTCTGGCTCAGGTCATGATCTCAGGATTCATGAGTTCGAGCCCCGCGTCGGGCTCTGTGCTGACAGCTCAGAGCTTGGAGCCTGCTTCCAATTCTGTGTCTCCCTCTCTCTTTTCCCTTGCCGTGCCCCTCTCTCCCTCCCTCCCTCTGTCTCTCTCTCTCTCTCAAAAATAAACATTAAAAAAATTTTTTTTTTAAATCTAATAATGAGCAAAACAGAAACTAATCCCATGCGTGGGTCTCATCCCCTCAAGCTCTAATCTTGGGCCGGGGGTAGTGAGCCATGAGGCAGGGCTCTGAGGATTCACTAGCGTCTTCTGTGGGTTTCTCTTCAAACTCAACCTTCTGTGGGAAGACCCTCTATGGGGAGGCAGGGGAGGGGTGTGTGGGCATCACTGTGATCTCTTACTCTTGACCTCACTGCTGTTAAGGGACGTCCTCAATGAAATGCTTCGCAGTTTCCTCCGGAACACCGTACATGCATTACATTAATGTTCTAACGCTTCTTTATAATGGGAGTTTAGGGAGTAGAACAGTAAGTTTTCGAAAGGAACCCGGTCGGCTATAAACCAGTCAGTAAGTGCAGAGTGAAAGTCCCCAGGGAGGAGAGGTGGGTGAGTCACAAGAGATGATCTGGGATGTCTGTGGTCTGTTGTACACAGTGCTTGATTACCAAAACAGTAATCTTTACTTTGGCTGATGAAAGCCTCATGTTTTCACAGGGTGCAGCAAAATGTTCTCTACCCAAAACAACTGTGTCCCGGGGGTCTTGTCAAAAGGTCTGGCTTGGGAATACAGCTATGAGAAAACACGCCCGGGGAACGTAACTACTAGAGGGATGCTGTAGTTGTGTTTGGACGACAGGACTGTAATTCCCCCTTCGCTCTGCTGTGCTAACTTGTCTGTGATGTGGTTATATTTCCTTTGCAATAAAAGGCCAACTTGACAAATACTTACCGAATACCATCTTTGTGTCAGACTTGATGCTGGAGATGGGACAGTGACCCAGACAGGCACGGTCACTGCGTGGCCAAGCTTCAGCCCAGTGGGAGAGGTGTTCCGAGCAAAAGCAGGAGCGTCTGGCAAAGCTGAGAGGCAAGAGAAAGTGTATCCTGTGTGACAAACTGGCAGGTGGGGAGACTGGAACAGAGATTGTGAGAGCAGGAACCATATCATGAAGGACCTTTCTTTTCCTTTTTTTTTTTTTTTTTTTTTTACTTTGAGAGAGTGCATGCTAGAGCGGGGGAGGGGCAGAGAGAGGGAGAGAGAGAGAGAGAGAATCCCAAGCAGGCTCCCTGCTGTCAGCCCAGAGCCCGACTCGGAGCTTGATCTTGAGATCATGATCTGAGCTGAAACCAAGAGTCGGACGCTTAACCCACCAAGTCACCTATGTGCCCCAAGACCTTATTTTGTTCTTAAGGAATTTAGATTTTGTCCTAAGGGCAATGTAAAACTATTGGAAAATATTTATTTGCTTGCCTGCTTGCTCATTTTTTCTACCAAATTTTTTTAAGGTTTTTATTTTTGTCTCTATGGGGGTAATCTGCGGGGCTCATTTATTCTACCAAATTAATTATTTTTAAAGATTTTTATTTTTATCTCTACGGTGGTAATCTCAATGGGGCTCAAACCCACAACCCCGAGATCAGGAGTCCCGTGCTCCACCAACCGAACCAGCCAGGCGCCCCCAAAATTTTTATATGAAAATAATACATTTGTTGCAAAAACTCAAATAATAAGAAGCATATAAGATGAAAAGTACAAATTTCCCTTTCTCCCCTTTACATCCTCCCCGACTCCTAACCCCCAGAGGTACATACCTGAGTATTTCTTAGGCAGCCTTCCAGAGGTTTCCTGTGTCTATGCAAGCGTATATCGCATACACATACTTTCTCTTCACACAAAGTGGAAGCATGCCAAACCAAATAACTTCTACCTTAAAAACGAAACTCGAACATCTTGGGCATTTTTTCAGTTTAGTACATAAAGATATATATTCTTTTCAACGGGTGTATCGCAAGCCTTTATATAGGTATCCCCCATTATTTACCTAACCAGTTTCTTAGTTTTTAATAAAGTTCATTTATTTATTTTTGAGAGAGAAGACATGTGCACAGGCAAGTAGAGGAGGGGCAGAAGAAGAGGGAGAGAGAGAGAAACCCAAGCAGACCCCGCGTTGTCAGCCCAGAGCCCGCTGCAGGCCTCAGACTCACCAACGCAAGATCATGACCTGAGCCGGCATCAGGAGTCAGAGGCTTAAACGACTGAGCCCCCCAGGTGCCCCCGAGACCAGTTTCTTATTGACACATTTAGACTGTATCCACCTTTTCACTCTTAGGAAGGAACACTGCAGTGAGCTTTCTTTCTTTCTTTTTTTTTTTTTTTTTTTAATGTTTACTTATTTTTGAGACAGAGAGAGACAGAGAGAGACCGAGCATGAACGGGGGAGGGGCAGAGAGTGAGGAGACCCAGAATCCGAAGCAGGCTCCAGGCTCCGGGCTGTCAGCACAGAGCCTGACGTGGGGCTCGAACTCACGAACCGTGAGATCGTGACCTGAGCTGAAGTCAGACGCTTAACCGACTGAGCCCCCCAGGCGCCCCTCATTTTTACTGTTTTTAAGTGTACAATCCAGTAATGGTTAAGTATGTTCTATGGTTGTAGAGGGGATCTCCAGACTGCAGACTGTCATCTTGCAAAACAGACACTTTGTACCCGTTAAACAACCGCATAACCGCTCCCTGTTTACCCCTCCCCACCCCCACAGCCACCAAGCTATTTGTTGCCTTTGAATTGGCCTCCTCCAGGTATCTCACAGAAGTGAAATTCTACGGCACTTGTCGTCCGGTGCCCGGCTTTCTTCACTTAGCCCGTCCTCAAGGCCCGTCCAGGTTGAAGCGTGTGACGGGAGGTCGTTCCTTTTGAAAGCTGAATAGCATTCCTTTGTACGTACGTGTCCCACCTTGTTTCTCCGTGAACGTCTGAGTGGCTTCCCCCTCTTGGTCTTTGTGACTGCTGTTCCCGTCAACCCGGGCGTGCAAATAGCCCTTCAAAATCCTGCTTTTAATTCTTCTGGATATAGACCCAGAAGCAGGGATGCCGGATCATGTGAGGATTCTATTTTACATTTTTTGAGGAGTGACCGTGCTGTTTTCTGCACTACCATTTTATAGTCCCACCAACAGTGCAGAAGGGGTTGAACTTCTCCGTATCCTCACTAATACTCATTATTTTTCAGTGTGGTTTTTTTTTTTTGGGGGGGGAGGCGGGGGCGTCGGAGCCGTCCGAATGCGTGTGAGGCGCTCCCTCACTGTGGGTACCCGCTACGATTTGTAGTTCTTTAATCATCAGCGATGCTCCGCTTCCTTCCATGTGCTTGTTGGCCATGTGAGTATCGTCTTTAAGGAAATGTCTGTTGCCTGTTCAAGCTGTATCCATCTTTTCAGTCTTTGCCAGCCTCTTGGGTAAAAAATGGTATCTTGTTTTATTTGGCATTTCCTTGATTATGAGTGAAATTTATTCATTTATTCAGCAAATAATATCGAGTGGCCCCCCCGTGTGTCCGGCACTGTTCGAAGGACGTAACACAAAAGCCAGGTTGGCTGTCTCTTTATGTTTCTTTGGCCGTTTGTATTTCCTGTTCTGTAGGCTGTGTTTTTAAGTCTTTGCCTGTTTTTCTGTTGAGTACTTTATTTTTTTATCAGCTTCTAAAAACTCTTTGTTATATATTAAGGAAATTGGCTCTTTGTGTATTCATTTTCTATTACTTTGTAACACATTACCACAAAATAAAAATTGCCTTTTACGGAGCGCCTGGGTGGGGGGCTCAGTAAGTTAAGCATCTGACTTCAGCTCAGGTCATGATCTCACCATTTGTGGGTTCGAGCCCCGCGTCGGGCTCTGTGCTGACAGCTCAGAGCCTGGAGCCTGCTTCAGATTCTGTGTCTCCCTCTCTCTCTGCCCCTCCCCTACTCGTTCTCTGTCTCTCTCTGTCTCAAAAATAAATAAAAACATTTCTAAAAATTTTTTAAAATTGCCTTTTATTATCTGACAGTTTCTGTAGGTCAGAAGTCTGCTTACAGCTTATTTGGACTTTCTGCTTTTGGGTCTCCCCAGGCTGCAATGCAGATGCTCACTGGGGCTGTGGTCTTATCAGAGGCCGATCGGGGAGTGTGCTTCCGTACTCGTTCAGGTGGTTGGCAGAATTCATTTCCTTGTGGTTGCAAGACAATAGCATCACTTTAAAAAAGTTTTTTTTTAAGTTTATTTATTTTTGAGAGAGAGAGAGAGGGGGGAGGAGGAGCAGAGAGAGAGGGAGACGGAGGATCTGAAGCCCGCTCTGTGCTGACAGCAGAGAGCCCAGTGCGGGGCTCACACTCATGAACCGTCAGATCATGACCTGGGCCAAAGTCAGACACTTAACCAACTGCACCACCCAGGTGCTGTACTCATATTTTGTTTCAATGCTATTTTTACTTTGGAGTTAATTTTGATGTGAGATTTGAGACAGAGGTCCCCCGTCTTTTCCTCTATGATTAGTCTCTTGCCTCAATTCTTGAATAATTTATTCTTATATGGTTCTTCCTGTTTTCTTGCTTTGTTCCACTGATATGGCTCTTTATTCGTCCTCCATTCCACATCAGTATAGTTACTGTGGCTTTATAATATGGTTTTAATTTTAATATTTTTTAATAGATATAGTCATAGGGTGCAAGATTAAAGATGATCGAAAGAGTGTGCAAGAAAAATATTCCTTCTATCTCTTTTCTAGACAGTTCATTCCCCAAAGGCGGTCAGTGTTGTCATGTCTGTTTATTCTTGCAGGGATATTTTTAGACATCAGCAAATGTGAATGCGTAATCCACTTTATCCCACCCTTTTACCCAGAAGGTAGCTAACCTACACATTTCCGTACCTTGCTTTGTTCAGCTAATATGTCTTGGAGAGCTTTCCATATCAGTTCACAAAGGACATCCTTATTCTTCTTATTTTTTTTAATACTCTTGTTTATGGATCTGTTTATGGGTCTACCGTAATTTCTTCTACTAGTTCCCTAATTATAAACATTTAAGTTATTTACATACTTTTTTTTTTTTAACGTTTATTTATTTTTGAGACAGAGAGAGACAGAGCATGAACGGGGGAGGGTCAGAGAGAGGGAGACACAGAATCTGAAACAGGCTCCAGGCTCTGAGCTGTCAGCACAGAGCCCAACGCGGGGCTTGAACTCACTGACCGCGAGATCATGACCTGAGCCGAAGTCGGCCGCTCAACTGACTGAGCCACCCAGGCGCCCCATTTACATACTTTTATCAAATATATACACTGTGTTTCAGCGAACGACTTAAATTTTTTTTTAAATATTTTTTGAGAGAGAGAGACTGTGAGCAGGGAAGGGGCAGAGAGAGAGGGACACACAGAATCCGAAGCAGGCTCCAGGCTCCGAGCTGTCAGCACAGAGACTGATACGGGGCTTGAGCCCATGAACCGTGAGATCATGACCTGAGCCGAAGTCGGACACTCAGCTGACTGAGCTACCCAGGCACCCCTCAGAGAACAACTTTATACACATACAATTTTATACACATGGAGGTACAGCTGCAAAAAAAATTTCTAGAAGTGGAATCGCTGGGACAATGAGTGATGCCTTTTTTAGTTTTGGAGGATGGCGTCAGTTCTCCCCCCATAGACATCGTGCCATTGTATGTCCCACCTGCCATGTCTGGGGGGTGTGTGTTTGCCTGCATCCTCCCCAGCTCAGTGTTTCATCAAACTTTTTGATCCTTGTCAGTCTTATAGATGAAACATCATGTTTCTGTGTGGTGTTAAACTGCATTTCTCTTACTATGACTGAGGTGCATTTTTTCCCATATTTATGAGTCATTTGTATTATCTCTTCTGTGAGCAATCTGTATCTTGTGCCCTGAATTTTTGGGGGTGGTTGATCTTTTTCCTATTGATTTTTTTAGGAACTCTCCATGTATTTGAAAAAGTAGACATTTATCTGTGATATTTGTCTTTTAGCATTCTTTATGATGGATGCTTTTCCCATGCAGACATTTACATTTTTTTTGGCTTATTTATATTTATTTGTTGAGAGGTGGTAGGAGGAGAGAGAGAGAGAGAGAGAGAGAGAGAGAGAGAGAGAGAGAGAGAATTCCAAGCAGGCTCTGCACTGTCAGCATAGAACCGAATGCAGGGCTCGAACTCACAAACCGTGAGATCATGACCCGAGCCCAAGTCAAAAGTTGGATGCTTAACCAACTGGGCCACCCAGATGCCCCATACATTTTTTTTTTCTTTTTTATGGAGCAAGATTTAGTGTTTTTAAATGGCCTCTAGGTTTTTTGTCATGCTATAAAGTATTCTCTTTGTTTCTTGTAATACTTAATGCCTTCATTTTTAGATTTAAAATCTTTGATCCATCAGGAGCTTATGCCAATGTAAGGCAGGCATGCAGTGTGGACCTGACTTAATTTTTTTGTTTGTTTGCTTGCCAGTTGTCCTAACACTGTTTGTAATCATCTTTTCTCCGCTAATTTAAAATGCCACTTTAGGGGCGCCTGGGTGGCTCAGTCGGTTAAGCGTCTGACTTCGGCACAGGTCATGATCTCACGGTTCGTGGGTTCAAGCCCCGCGTCAGGCTCTGTGCTGACAGCTCAGAGCCTGGAGCCTGCTTCCAATTCTGTGTCTCTCTCTCTCTCTGCCCCTCCCCCTACTCATGCTCTGTCCCTGTCTCAAAAATAAATAAACATAAAAAAAAATTCTTTTAAATAAATAAAATGTGACTTTTATCATGTAATAAATTCCCACATGTTTTGATCATATTTTGAGACTTCCTGTTCTCTTTTATTGATTTATGTGCCTTCCATACACCAGAATCTCACTCGTTTTTGTTTTTTTTTTAATGTTTTTTTTAATTTATTTTTGAGACAGAGAAAGAGCATGAATGGGGGAGGGTCAGAGAGAGAGGGAGACACAGAATCTGAAGCAGGCTCCAGGCTCTGAGCTGTCAGCACAGATCCTGACGCGGGGCTCGAACTCACGGACCGTGAGATCGTGGCCTGAGCCGAAGTCGGACGATTAACCGACTGAGCCACCCAGGCGCCCCAGAATCTCACTGTTTTAACTGATTTTTGCAGCTTTATGTTACATTTAAAAAAAAAAAAAAAAACCTGGTAAGGTTAACTCACTCTCATGCTTTTTTTCAATGATTTTTTTTTTTTTCCAGGCTATTCTTGCATGTTTATTTTTCCGGGTGAACTTTAAAATCAACTTGCTGGGATCTTTTTTTAAAAAAAATCCTGTCATTAAGGGGTTTTTACGCAGCCGAATAATTTGATCAGATTTGTATTGTAGGAAGATTACTCTGACAGCCGGGTGGAAAACTGGCTTGGAGGAACCAAGATTAGAGACAAAAAGCCCAAGTGCAAGGTTGTTGCAGGAATCCCGACCGACTGACCGGAGTGGAGGGACAGGGCATTGAGGAGAGTGGTGGGCTTGGAGGCGTCGAGAAGGCCGGAGTGGCCGGACTCGGAGATGCCTGGGATGGGAAGGTTTGGGGGAGGTGGGGGGAGGATGAGGCCAGGCGTCGTCCTGGGTCAGACAGCTGGGTGGTGCCATTTCCAGAGATTCAAAACAGATGAAATAGGGCTGGTTTGGGAGGAAGATGACGAATTCACTTCTAAACATGTTGAGTTCGAAGTGCCTGTCCCCGGGGCTGTGGAATGCACACTTCCGAAGCCGTGCAGAGTGCTCTGGGCCAGAGAGGCAGAGCTGTAGGACAGCCCTGAAGAGTCCCCAGCGCCTAGTCGATGGTCAGGAATCTGCAGAGAAACTGCCAGAGAGCCAGGAGGAGTCACAGGGAGCCCGAAGAATGTTTTCAAAAGAGAGTAAATTGTCACTAATTTCAGACGCCACTGAGAGGTTGAGTAGCTTAGGAGCTGAACGTCTAGCTGGATTTAGCAACAAGGAAAGCCCCCGGATATGTGGGGAAGAGGAATGTCAGCGGAGTTGGGGCTGCGGGGTGAGTGGGAGTTGAGGAAGTCCTGGGGGTGACCCCTTCATCTTGAAGCTTGGCTGCAGAGAGGAGACACGGGCGGGCGAGCCAGTAGAGGGGCGGAGGGGTGGCATCCTCTCTGAGGACCAGGTAACACTGAGATGGTTGTAAGGACCGAGGGAAATCGGCCAACAAGAATGGTCCAAGAGAGGGTGATCCCGGTACAGTGTTGGAATATGTTCTCTGACAGTTTTGACTTTTAATTTTGTGGAGTTTTCTAATATTTTTGTTTGGCTCCTATTCTTACATTTTTAGAGTGTAGACAAAGAGCTCAGAAATAGGAATCAGGTTTAGAAATGTAATTGGAGGTGGGGGCACCTGGGTGGCTCAGTCGGTTGAGCATCCGACTTCGGCTCAGGTCGGTCTGTGAGTTTGAGCCCCTGCGTCGGGCTCTGTGCTGACAGCTCGGAGCCTGGGGCCTGCTTCGGATTCTGTGTCTCCCTCTCTCTCTGCCCCTCCCCTCCTCACACTCTTTCTCTCTGTCTCTCAAAAGTAAATAAGCATTAAAAAAAAATGTAACTGGAGATTAAGTTTAAAAGCGAAGTACAGAAAAGTGTACAAGTATGCCATCATTTATGTAAAAAAGAAGGAGCAGAAGTGATATGTATTCCTATTCGCTCTGCGTGCGTAATCTGTATTTGGAAGGAGTCACAGGAAACTAATCAAGTTACCCATTGGGCGGTGGGAACTGGATAGAAGGGCATCTTCACTGTCCATCTTCATATTTCTCATTTAAGAATGTGAACATATTACTTAAGTCATTTCATCTAAGCTGGTTGGTTTCTTTAAAAACAATGGTTCTGGCAGAGCCTGAATTTTTAGTGAGTGATGGCTCTAATTGTCTGTGATTCAACTGTTCGTCCACATCCGCAAACCACTAAGAAGCAAACTCTTGCTTTGTGCTGTGAGGTGTGGATCTTTGCTCTTTCTCCACTCTTCCCCACAGGAAACCAGCACCCTTGGGGAAGTGGACAGTCCTGGCTTTTGGGTCAGGAAAGAGGACTATGGCCTGTCACCGCCTGGCCCTCTTAGCCACAGTTTGACCAAATGCACTATTAAGGTCTTGTGCCCAATTCCACCGTGGGCACCAGGGAGCAGCTCTCCTAGAATTCAATCAATTCTGACACTGCCTACCTGGAGACAGCATCAGATCCCGCAAGATAGGGGCTCATTCCCACCGGACCGCCCCCCTCCCCCCCTCCCCTGCACACCCTTCAGATGCCAGCTACAGGTTCAGGTCCCCAAGTTACCTACAACTTCTGTCCAACTTCGCCACCAGTCAGAGGTTCTTATGACCTCCTCCCTCTTTGGATTCAGTTAACTTGTTAGAGCGGCTCCCAGAACTCAGAGAAACGGTACTTACGCTTGCCGGCTTATTGTAAGAGGGTATGGTAAAAGATACAGATGAACGTCCAGAGGGAAGAGAGGCACAGGGCCAGGTGTGTGGGAAGGGGCACCTTCTCAGAGCGCTTCACTCTCCCCAGGTCTCCGTGTATTGAGCCCCATCCTTTGGGGTGTGTACGGCAGGTTCCTTACTAGGTACGATTGATTAAATCATTGGCCGCCCGTGACTGATTCGACCCCCCAGTCCCTCTCCGCTCCAGGGAGATGTGGGAGAGCGCTGAAATTTCCAGCCTTGTAACCAACCACCTGGTTGATTCTCCGGACAACCAGCCCTCACCCTCGGGTGTGTTCCAGAAGTCACCTAATTAACATAATAAAAGACACCTTTGTTGCTCTCATCAGTTAGGAAATTCCAGGGAGCTCTGTGTCAGGAACAGGGATGAAGACCAAATATTTATTATAAATCACAATATCGGTTATAAACCTGGCTGGTAGGGAGAGGAAAGGAGAAAGGGGGTCAGTCATTATCCTCATTATGCTGATACAGGCAGAAGTCTCACGCTGGCTCTCCCCTTCCCAGCCGTAGCACATCCCAGGGACAGTCCTGTGACTCTCCATCTCTCGGTGATCATTTTTTTTTTTTTTTTTTTTTTTTTTTTTTCAACGTTTATTTATTTTTGGGACAGAGAGAGACAGAGCATGAACGGGGGAGGGGCAGAGAGAGAGGGAGACACAGAATCGGAAACAGGCTCCAGGCTCTGAGCCATCAGCCCAGAGCCCGACGCGGGGCTCGAACTCCCGGACCGCGAGATCGTGACCTGGCTGAAGTCGGACGCCCAACCGACTGCGCCACCCAGGCGCCCCTCTCGGTGATCATTCTAAAACTATTCTGGGAGAAATGAAAACAGAATTTTTAACGAGATATCTGCACCCCACCCCCCCATGTTAATTGCAACATTATTCGCAAGAGCCACGATGTGAAAACAGCCCTGTGCCCATTCACAGATGGATAAAAAGATGTGGTCCATATGCATAATAGAATATCGTTATGCTAAGTGGCATAAGTCAGAGAAAAACAAGTACATATTATACCACTTCTATGTGGAATCTAAAATAATTAAACTTGTGAAAAACAGTTAAATGGTGGTGCCCAGGGGCTGGGCGTGGGGAGGTAAGAATGATGGTGTTTAAGCCTGTGAGCTGTGACAAGTGGTACATAAGCCATGGAGCTATACCTGCAGCATAATGAAGGTTGACAATATTATACTGCAGTTATTATTAATATGACAGATACCGCCATAGCAGCGGTCATGTTACGATGTATAAAATGTATCAAAGTAACACGCTGTATGCCTTTAAACTTACACAGCGTTAGGTATCACATTTATTCAATAAAAAAATAAAAAGTAAGCGTAGAAAAGAAAAGAAAGTCTTACCTGGAACTCCAAAAATTTTCAAAAGATCTCAGAAAACTTCCCAAGAACAAACAAATAAAATACACAGAAAATGGAAGAAGAAGAAGAAAAAAAAAAAAACCCTGTAGCACTGCTGAGTACATTTCATTGTGGTTTTATAGCAAATATCTGAATTAGTGCACTGGTTAAACATATTTTACTTTTAATCTCTAGTTTTATAGTCCATGCTGATTGCACACCCCCCACTATAAAACATCAGATGAAATACAAAAAAAAAATCTCAAAATGTTGAACCCCCACAGAAATAACCAAGTTCACTGCTAGTTTTCCTTATCCACTTTTTAGGGTACCAGATACCGAAGGATATGTTTATTTATTTATTTTTAATGTTTATTTATTTTTGAGAGAGAGAGAGAGAGAGACAGAGCGTGAGTGGGGGAGGGGCAGAGAGAGGGAGACCCAGAATCCGAAGCAGGCTCTAGGCTCCGAGCTGTCAGCCCAGAGCCCGACGCGGGGCTCGAACCCACGAACCAAGAGATTATGACCTGAGCTGAAGTCGGACACTCGACTGAGCCACCCAGGCGCCCCACCGAGGGATATGTTTAGTTAGGGCTGGGTTAATGGTGCCTAATCTGAGTCAGCGGACCCCACACCGGATCGAATCATTAGCTTTATTAGCTTCATGGCTGGCCACTCAGTAGCTCCCCAGGCTCCCTTGGGTTGGGCTCTGGGAACAAAATGGGACGTCCATCCCGCCTCTTCCCAGAAGTGAGGCCATCTGAGCCTGCATGGGCAGGGCCAACCTGGCTGGGGCCTCCAGTCCCAGGCCAGCGCTGGAGGAAGGCCCACCTTCCCTGTAGGGGACAGACCCTGTGCGCTAAGGTTGGAAGCTGTGGGCTGTGGGTGCTGCCGCAGGCGGGGAGCGCTGGGCCCTGTCCAGAGCCGGGGAGAGCGCCTCTCCGGCAGTGGGGGGTTTCCCTCCCCTGTCTGTAGGCAGAGGCGGGCAGTTGCACAGAGGAAAAGCCTTCCTTTTACGAGCCCTGCCAAGCTTTCTGTTCGGTTGACAAAGGGAACGCCAAACCAAGTTAACTCAGTGTCTCCCAACAAGCCGCCCAACTCACTTGCGGTTCTAACTCACATTAGGTGAAGAACTTGCCCGCCACCCCCACCCCAGATGTTCTCTTCCACTTTTGTGGCTTGCTTCCTCCTGGAGAAGAAAACAGCCCTAGGATGATGAATGTTTGGAAGCCTCTCCTCTAGGCCGATTCCCTGCAGAGAGTCCCCCAGGGACGGTTCGCAGCTCAGCCTACGGGGAAACATACCAGAGCCCCGCGGCCTGAGCGGAGAGTGGCTGGCCTGGGAAAGTGGGGGTGCCAGACTTCCGAGCGGCCGGTAGTGGCTGCGGCTGACCTTCCCCGGCGCCCCTAACTCTTGTGACTGAGAGTGCGGACGGACGGACGGACGGACAGGACACTGCGGGTGCCTCTTCGTGAACAAGTGCCCAGATGAGGAAAAGTACCCTGCGCTCTTTGAAATCGAAAACAGGATGTCTTTTTTTTTTTTTTTAATCCGTATGCTTTATTTAGAATTGCCATGTGCTGTTAGAGCTAACTAAATATACCAGATTGTTTTATTCCCCCCCATTTTCTCATGATACTTTTCTAGTTCCTTTGTGAAATTATAGACCTATTTTGTCTTTTTAAAGTCATGTAAAAACAGTATTTTAGTAGTAATTTTTGCTGGCTGCGTGGTCGAAAACCTAGCCTCTTGCATGTATAGAAGCTCTTGGAGGTAAAGGTAAAAAAGGCACCCTTAATGTATTACAGGGCCACAATATCAACTTCTAAAAAATTGAACTTTTAATTTGGAAGTTTTAAATGTACCCAAAGTAGGAAATAGAGTCATGAAGCCCCCCCTCCCCCCCCCGTGTGTGTACTCATCACCACTTTCATCGTTCTGTCCAGTTTTACGGAGATACAGCTGACATGTCACATTACGGTAATTCCAGTGTGCAACGTAATTTGCTGTCCGTATACGTTGCGAAACGGTTACCACGGTAAGTTTAGTAAACATCCATCAGTTCACAGTTACATTGTTTTTTCTAGTGAAGACACCTTTAGAGATCTCTCTCAGCAACTTTCAGATGTGCAACATTTCCCTGGCCTACTTATCCTAAAACTGGAAGTCTGTACCTTGTGACCACCTTTACCCATTTCCCCCAAGTCCCATCCTCTAATAATTTCCAACATTTTGTCAACTTTGTTTTATTTATACCCCCCCCACACACACACTTTTTTTTTTTTTTTCATTCCAAATAACAGATTTCTTCTAGGCTCAGGGATGTGTCTCACCAGGTTCAGTCACAGTGGGGTGTGTGGTGTGGCTCAGGGCGCAGCTGACTGAAGGGGGAGGGGAGGGGGGTGGTGGGTAGGGGCAGGTAACGGTCTACTTGTCACCTCCCTTCCCTGAGGCAGAAAGAGGCCCCTGATGGGCTGCAGCTAGGCTCAGGCACCTTGACCCCTTTCCTGCTTGATCTGAAGCACCCACCTGACCAGTCTGGCTGCCGAGGACCCCTGTGGCCTCCCTCTGCTGGCCAGCTGCTCTGTCTCCCGTGTAACCTGCCTCTAGGCCGGCCTCCTTTGCCCCGTCCCTGCTCACGTCTTAGCTCGCAGAAATAATTCTTCGTATCGTTGTTGTCCTCAGAAGAGGCAAACCCGCTTTTTCTGGAGGAAATAAATGGGCAGACCCAGTTTACCCAGAACTTCCCTCTTGGGTCGTGATCACATCAGCGGCCGAGTTCAAGGTCAGACTGCACTCAACAGAAGCCCTCCCCCCACCCCCATCTCCACCAAACACACCACACCAGGCAGGAGGGTGGGGTGGGAACGGGCAGTGTAAGACCTCTCCCTTTGTGGGGGCTGGTGGGGCATTTCCTGGAGAGATAGGAAGGTGCCTTTAGAGGCTTGGCATCTGGTTAGCCCTTGCCATGCCCGTGCTCATCCCTGAGGGTCTGAGGGGGGGCGGGGGGATGCTTCACCCTATTCCGGAAGATTGTAGCCATCCACAAAAGCAGAAAGGACAGAATAACAGGCTCCCGTACAGCTGTCACCAGTTTCAGTAACTTTCAACATTGTGTCACTAAAACTTTCTGATCATGCACCCTAGCAGTAAGAGTGTTGTAGCCCCAGTCTGGGTGTCTTTGTTTGTTTGTGAGTTACATACACATACACACGTTCGCAGAAAGCAGAGTGGAAACAGCTTCCAGTGTCTTCTCTCTCCCCTGTGCACATCCTCTATACCCCACCCCCACCCCCCACCGAGAGGCACACACTCTGGTCTGGAGCCCAGTTATTTGGAAACATAATGACAAACAGAGCAGACATGTATTGGACCCCACTGTCACGGACACTGGGAACTGAGAGGGAAGACGCTGGGGCGGGGGGGGGGGGGACGGCAGGATGACGGGGCTCAGTGCATCTGTGGGACGTCATTCCCCCCTCTCCAGATGAGGCGCGTGCGCAGCCGGGCCAGGACCCTGACCCATCTGTCCCTTCCTGAGCAGGAGCCCCCAGCGCGAGCCCTGGGCTCCACACTCTGGGTGTGTTCTAGGCTTTGCTGTTTCGACAGATTATTTTGCCTGAGGTCACTTTGGTTGGTTTCCTTTTCTGTGTGTGTTTGGACCTTTGCCACCTTAAAAAAAGGTTTTGTCTCTGTCGTTTTTTTTAGAGTAATCCTTTAGCTTAGTTTATCTTAATAATTTCACTCCCCTTTTACCTTTCACTTCACAATAAGGACGAGGAAGGGGCCACACGAGGGCCTCGGGTACAGCGGCAGGTCAGGCGTCCAGCTCTGCCCCTTCGTAGCTTCCTTTCCCCTGCGCCGCGGGGTTCACTTCTTCCTTTGGAGATTGGATCCCAAATTTGTGTGGTCAAAAAAGGCACAGTCTCCGTGTTACAAAACAAACACACACCCAAAAAACCCCAACAGTGATTCAGGGGCTCTGAGGGTCAAATGACCCTTCCAGACTGGATAAGACCAGCCCGAAGACGGTGCAGAGCTGGCCGACTGCTGAAGTGACCGTGTTCCCAGAAGCTAGGACCTTCACAGCTTGGTGGACTCGGGACCTCGGCCTCTGACACGTTTCTAAGCGTCAGCTCCTGCCCGTCACCACGGAGGGCGAAGGAAGGGGGTGGGGGCTGCTGCGAGGCAGGGCGAGTGCAGGTCTGACCCTGCAGATTTGTAAACCATTTTGATTTGCTCTTTAAGGAGTGTGGGGTTTTTTGTGTTTTTGTGTTGTTTTGGGGGTTTTTTTGTTTGTTTTTTGGGTTTGTTTGTTTGGTTGGTTGGTTTTTTGATGGTGATATAATAGAGTCTCTAATCCAGCTATGAAATCCTTTTTATTCTCTTCAGTTTATAAGGTAGAATGAAAACGGTCCATTTAACCCCAAGGCAGTGAATTCATAGCCTCTTCTGTGTTGTGGGCAGGCCTTCAGGGCTCCCTCTCCTCCTCATGAGAACCAAGGGGGATGCGGGCTCCAATTGTCCCCAGCTGGGTTCCCAGGAGAGGCACGGTTGTCCTTTTGAAAAGAAGAGGCCGGGGGCGCCTGGGTGGCGCAGTCGGTTAAGCGTCCGACTTCAGCCAGGTCACGATCTCGCAGTCCGTGAGTTCGAGCCCCGCGTCGGGCTCTGGGCTGATGGCTCAGAGCCTGGAGCCTGTTTCCGATTCTGTGTCTCCCTCTCTCTCTGCCCCTCCCCCGTTCATGCTCTGTCTCTCTCTGTCCCAAAAATAAATAAACGTTGAAAAAAAAAAAATTAAAAAAAAAAAAAAAAGAAAAGAAAAGAAGAGGCCGGTCACGTCTTCCATTAACGGCATCGAAAAGCCCCGCCAGCCCAAGGAACCTGCCTCACCCCCACACTCCCTAAGTCTCCACTCTTCCCAGGGCAGCAGCCTGTTCAGGCCCAGGGGCCAGTCTTACGTGCGTTTACCACGAAGCGATGTGAACTCACAGACGGAGCAATTTAGAAGGACTAAGGAAGCATTTCATCCTATCGGAGGAAGCTGTGGGATGGTCGGTAGAGAGCCTTGGGGCTTTCAGCTAACCTCTTAGCCCACGGGAAGTTAGACACCTACCCCAAACACCTGCCCCACACGTGCTGGTCCCATGAGCCAGGTGTGTGTGTTCTTTATGCTGCAAGACGGTCAGATATCTTAGCAGTGTTGTCATTCTTAGCTCTTCAGTAGATTTACAAGAACATAATTTTGTCTGGAAAATCTCTCAACAAAATCTTTTTTACTTTTGGGGCACCGGGGTGGCAGTCGGTTAAGCGTCTGACTCTTGATTTCGGCTCAAGTCATGATCTCGTGGTTCGTGGGGTCGAGCCCCACATCAGGCTCACTGTTGTCAGCACGGAGCCTGCTTGGGATTCTTTCTCTCTCCCTCTCTCTGCCCCTCCCCTGTTTCTCTCTCTCTCGCTCTCTCTCAAAATAAACATTTGAAGAAAAACCTTTAACTTCTTTTCTGCAGTATGCCACACTCGCAAACCTGATTTCACGTAGGCTACTTAGCAGAGGAGGCAAAATGGCGAGGTGAGGATCAGGGTCCTGAGTTCAGGCTCCCAGCTGGTTTGTCACTAGCTGCATCACCTTGAGAAAAATCACTCCTCCTTCTGGATGCTGGTGTCTCCCGTGGAGAAGGAACGTGTGGAGTTGGGGTGCGCTGTGGCCAGCACCCCTTGGTTCTTACCTGTGAAGCTCACCCTAATGAGCTGTCAGCCATACACCCCCACCTCCCCTCCTTGGGCTCCTCCCACCCTGTTCCCGAGAGCGGGTGGCCCCACGTATCAGGCTCAGGTGTGATGCAAGACCTGAGGGGCCCCCTCGGGCTGCTCCCCTCGAGGGTTCCTGTTTCTGCCACTGAGATGGGTGAGGTTGCCACCGAGTAACCCCTGGTTTAGGCAAGCGGACTGGCCTCGTCCTCGTCCGTGTCCGTGTCATCGGAGCTGCCGGCCCGGACGTGTTTCTAGTGTTGACAGTGGTGTTCTAGAAAAATCCATGCTGCTCTTGTGGGAGTTTTACCTTTTTTCCCTTCGAGCTGTCGAACCGAAAGCTGTCTTACGTAGCCTTGTTTGTGTGTGAGTACCGATGGTGCAGCCCTTTGTAACGATGCTGAGTTACAGGATCCCGGATCAGGCTTGTCGAAGGAACCACGTACGCTTCATCCTGGGACTCTGCATGTTTTAAATACATTTTTTTAAAACGTTTATTTCAGAGAGAGAGACAGAGTGTGAGCAGGGGAGGGTCAGAGAGAGAGGGAGACCCAGAATCCGAAGCAGGCTCCAGGCTCCGAGCTGTCAGCACAGAGCCCGACACGGGGCTCGAACTCACAGACCGTGAGATCTTGACCTGAGCCGAAGCCACCCAGGTGCCCCTTCAATACATTTTTTTTTAATGTATTAAAACTTCTGATGCAAGAGCATACAAGAACATACTTGCATTTAGAGTCATCCAGCATTTAGAAATTCCTGTTTCACTAGAGAAAATTGGCAAATTCCAATTCTCCTGCTTTTAATAACATTGTGTAGAAATACAGCCGTAAGCTAGGATTGATCTTTGTTGCAAGAAAAAAAGAAAAAAAAGCATGGCTTGGTCTTTCACACATAAAGAATATACTGTAACATATATAGAACGTGTGTGTATATAGAATATAACGTAGGATACTTTTAATAATGATCATCCCCTTGAGGGGACAGTGAACAGCTCTCCAGCTCTCAGACTTGAGCTCAGGTCACGACGAAACAAGGGCTTAGTAGGAATCTGCTTGTGGTTTATTAGTCACGTGGAAAGATCTGGGATTTGTGATTAACCACAAGCTCCACGCTATGCCAGCAATACGGTACATCTGCTAAAAGAGTTAATGCAAATAGAGGTCACGCTGATAGGTCAATGGTGCCTACTGACAGGAAGTACTTTTCCTCCTAGGAAAGGTAAGGAAATTCACCTGCAACTGCTCAGCCAGTCATCTCTGGCTGCAGCTTTCAGAGGCGATGTGGGCAGCAGGTGGGCGCCCACACCCACGAAAAGACACCTAAATGAGCTCTTGGTCCCGGGGGGGGGGGGTGCACTGAGCCCGCCGTACTCTCTGCCGTTGGCCCTGGATTTCTGCCCAGAAACGCGCAACTCTGCTTCCTCTGGAAGAGTCACACGTTCTGTTTCATCTCAGCCAGCCTCGACCCCCCCAGCAGCCATCCTAATACCTGCATCCCTGATCTAATTTGCCATCCACAAAGAGATACTTTCACAACAATCGGGGAGCCTGCAGTCCTGCAAAGGGAGGAGGCCTGAGGGCGAGACTCTCTGTAAGTGGACGTCCCGTTCTCAGCAGCACCTCGAACTGCGTGGGGTCTGCCTCCTTCCCCGCACCCCCCCACAAAAGGCCCAACGACAGAAAGTAGGCAAGAGTCGACTGTAGCTGGTCTCCTTGCCGACTCAGGAGTCACCTTTACCCCCGACCCCCAACGCAAACCCACCTCGTTGCCCTTCACTGTCGAGGTCCTTGGAACCTTGGTGCTTGGGCTGTGCTCCACCCTCAGTCTGCCTTCTGTCAAATTTGGCGACTTAAGCCCAGAATCCACCTTTCCCCTGCCTTGTGTTACCGCTCGGTCCTTTCCTCTCACACTCAGCCTCTGCCAGTTAGGTCCCAACGTGGAATGGAATTTGATAGCTGGCCCCTTCGCTGCTAAGGTTCCCGTGTGACCCTCCCGGTGCTGAACCTCATCGTCGGTCCATTGACACTGGCCCCACTGCATTGTCTCAGGCTGCCACCAAGAACGTCGCCACCCACAGTGTGCCCTTTCCACCTGCTTCCTAGTGCCTAGAAAGGGGTGGGGGGGAGCATGGTAAGGCGTGTGCTGGTGCAGGCCCTGGAAAGGTGACCGGACCCCCCTTCCTGTGTGTGTGTGTTCCTGAATAAAAACCACCAAGCTGTCCCCAAACAAACAAAAAGGCAAGGAAGCCCAGCTAAATTTTGAATTTTCCCACCACGAATACTTGAAACGTTATTGGACATCGGCTCAACACCCTCTTGGGTGTTGCCCTGGCCTTGCTGGGGCCCTCAGCACGCACTCGGTCTGCCTGCGGGTAGTGTGGCCCTGGGGCCCCCGCGGCAGGGGGAGGGGTGGTTGAATGCGGAGGCACAGAAGCCTTCTCTTCTTCGTTTAGTGTCTGGGTCCCGTGTCCTGAAACAGGATGGTGTTTATCAGAGCCCAAACCCGGGTCCATCCTCAAAACAGGTGCCAATTTCCCAGGTTCTTCTGACTTGAAGGAAAATCGGACTCTGCACATCACTGTAGCCTCTCTCTGCTGTCACTGTCATGTTAGCTTTGTTGTGCTAACAACCACTCCCAAAACTCTGGGATTGGGGCAAGCTTTTTTTTTTTTTTTTTTTTTTTTTAACTCCTCTTTGTTGCTGGGGGCTCTCCTGGATAAGTGAGGCTGAGGGAGCATCCCTGTTTGGGTCATGGAATTCTCAGGGCAGAAGGAAGAGAGTAGGAGAGTTTCTATTTGGACAAACGTATATCATGTCTGCTCCCGAACCGTGGGCCAGAGCCAGTCACACAGAGCCCTGCCAGCATTCTGTCTGTCCAGCCATACATCCCAGGCTGTAGCTTTTAGAGGTGACCCGGCATGGGCAGCAGATGGGTGCCTAACAAAGATCTAGGTCCTTTAGGGATACTTTGGGAGGCTCAGAGTAGCGGGAAAGCCCCTACCAATGGTGTTGCCCGTGCTGTCCATAAAAGGACTCTGTGGGGTGGCCTCACCTTTAACAAGATGCTTCCCGACACCCAACCACCTAGACATCCATCCTCC
This sequence comes from Lynx canadensis, assembly GCF_007474595.2. Classification (NCBI taxonomy): domain Eukaryota; kingdom Metazoa; phylum Chordata; class Mammalia; order Carnivora; family Felidae; genus Lynx; species Lynx canadensis. The sequence goes on from NC_044308.2 coordinate 4,922,831, forward strand.
TTCTAATGCCCAGTGTTCTTAGTCTGCTCGGGCTGCCCTAACAGGACACCACAGACTTGGGGGGTGGGGGGGGAGGGCCACTGACACAGCAGAAATCTCGTGTCCCACAGTTCTGGAGGCTGGACGTCCAAGATCGAGATGTGGGCAGGGCGGGTTTCTGGTCAGGCCTCTCTTCCTGCCCTCACACGGCCTTTCCTCTGTGTGTGTGTGTTCCTGTGGTCTCTTCCTCTTAACAGGACACCAGTGCTATTAGATGAGAGCCCACCTGTAGGACCTCACTTAACCTGCATTTCCTTCTGGGGCCACATACAGTCCCTCTGGGGGTTAGGGCTTCAACCTGTGCACTGAAGCAGGTGGGGGAGCAGTTCGGCCGGTAAGCCCCAGTGCCCCTGGGATAAGGCAGCTTTCACGTGCATCATCTAATTTCGTTTTTTCAGCAAGCCTGTGAGGAAGTTATCAGCAGCATCACGTCCACTTTACAGATAAGAGAGAGGGGATGACTGGCTGTTAAGTAAACGATTCTGGACTGGAACTGTTTCTTTGACTCCAAAGCACATGTTCTTGAATTGCAGCATGGGGTGTGGGCCTCCTCAACATTGGAAGTGAAATACTGTGCACCTGCTGAATTAATAGCTATAAGGGTTACATACACAGAAAATAGGTACAGGAAATAGACCACAAGAATGTATGTGCTGTGTGGGTACAACCCACGTCAAAAAAACTATGGATAAAACTTGAAAAGGAACTGAAAGCACGAAGCCCTTGGCCTTCAGGTTCTTTTTTGTGTTAGAGTCGACCTAAGAGATACATTGTTAAATAACAGACTCTTAGCTCTCAGCAGGCACAAGGCCATAGTGTTTCACAGGCTTCCTCTTCTTTTTTTTTTTTTTTAATTTTTTTTCAACGTTTTTTATTTATTTTTGGGACAGAGAGAGACAGAGCATGAACGGGGGAGGGGCAGAGAGAGAGGGAGACACAGAATCGGAAACAGGCTCCAGGCTCCGAGCCATCAGCCCAGAGCCCGACGCGGGGCTCGAACTCACGGACCGCGAGATCGTGACCTGGCTGAAGTCGGACGCTTAACCGACTGCGCCACCCAGGCGCCCCCACAGGCTTCCTCTTCTTGAGTCTGCTCAGCGCCCCCCCCCCCCACTTCCCACACAGAACACCTGCTGAGCTCATGTCATGAGCAAGGCTGGTGCCTGTGAGTCCAGAAGACTGAAAAGCTCAGTGTAGTTTGGAAGAAGACCAGCTGCTAGAGGGGCAGGGGGCTTCAGTAGTGTCACGCTGAGCACGAGAAGAAAATATCCAATGTTGGCAGAAACCATCCCCCGCCCCCAAGCTGAGTCCAGGTAGCAATACAGGACTTGGGCCCATGCATTTGGTGACTGCAAAAGAGGCGAGTATGAACAGCAAGTATGTGTGTAAGGAAGTCTGCCAGACGTTCCAAGAACTCTCTGCTTTTTTGGAACCCCTTCTAGAGGCCCTCAGCCCCACCTCTGTAGGCTGGTCTCCGTACTCCGAGACTCCTAGATGAAAGTGTGTTTCCAAGGACATGTAACACCAGTCAGGTGAATATTGGTCCTATTACCAGAGAATCCTCCCTTTTACCCTGGAACAAAGTCATCTGTCCCTCGTGTTCCTGTGTAAACAGGTTTTGAAAACCGTGTGATGTGGGTGTGCATCCTCTTGATTAACAAGGTATTTCAATTTGTCACTCCCTGGAAGATTATGCTGTGTTGTCTGAGATCAGCACCCAGCTTACCCATCACAATGGCTGTTTTTCATGCCCTCAGAAGTTGTTCCTCACGAAGATCTCTTTGTTTTAGGAGATGACAGATTTGGGTTGAAAAAGAGATTAGACGGGACACCTGGGTGGCTCAGTCGGTTGAACGGCTGACTTCGGCTCAGGTCATGATCTCGCGGTTTGTGGGTTCGAGCCCCACGTTGGGCTCTGTGCTGACAGCTCAGAGCCTGGAGCCTGCTTCGGATTCTGTGTCTCCCTCTCTCTCTCTGCACCTCGTGCTCTCTCTCTCTCAAAAATAAACAGAGAGAGAGATTAGAACTCTTAGACTCAATTAATTTAGACATTGTATCAGCCTGCTCTGGAGAAATAAGAGGCTTTCCCAAGTCCAGTGTGAGAAAATCCATGTTTAGCAAAGAAAAAGTAACCACCAATTCTTAGCTAAAAGAAATAGCTCCCCTATAAAAACATCCTCTGTTATAGGATTCCTTTCAGAGCAAGCTGTTTATACATGATTCAGTTTAGATAAAAGAAAATCTGCTTTCGTATATTTCACAAACACATCCATCCCTTGTGTAACGTTATATATACACTACGCGCACATCATATATGTGATACAGTGGTCCAGCCTAGCGTTTGGTCTTTGACAACCAAAAAGATTGCCTTTTATGATGCCAGTCTCAAAAATGTTAATAATGTACCCCCACGGCACCTGGGTGGTTCACTTGGTTAAGTGTCCGACTCTTGATTTCAGCTCAGGTCATGATCTCTCATGGTTCATGAGTTTGAGCCCTGCGTCGAGCTCTGTGCTAACAGTGTGGAGCTTGCTTGGTATTCTCTCTCTCTCTCTCTCTCTGTACCTCTCCTGCTTGTCTGTCTCTCTCAAAATAAATAAACTTAAGAAGAATGTACCCAAGCCTCCCTTAAGAAAGGATTTCGGATTTATTGACCACGGGTTTATCTTGAATCTGTTTATGTTTTCATTTGTGCCATTTTGGGGAATAATGAGTTGCGCATTTTCAACTTGTGTTGAGGTAGCATTCTTTTCTCTTTCCTTAACTGAGGGGTTACAGACTCAAATGTCTAACGTAGTAAGTCAGTCGGTGGTCTGGTGTAAGCATTAAAAGCACGAGAACGGGTGTCCCGCCTACAGAGAGAAGCCACTCTCGATTTCAGTCCATTCTGCCACATGGGAACGTGGGACTGGCGTGGCCTGGGTGTTCAGATTTTTCCCTAGAAGCCTCAGACCTGAATTTTTAAACATTGTCAATTCAATTGGAAATTTAAAGACCCTGTGCAAAACAAATAACCCACAGTCTGTAGGTATTCCGGTTTATTTCTGGATACTGTGTATCTGTATTTTGGATACTATGTATATATATTTCTGGATGCTGTATTTGTATTTCTGGATACTCTGTGTGTGTGTGTGTGTGTATACACATTTCTGGATACTGTATCTGTATTTCTGGATACTGTGTTTGTGTGTGTGTGTGTGTGTGTGTGTGTGTGTGTGTGTGTGTGTATACACATTTCTGGATACTGTATCTGTATTTCTGGATACTGTGTTGTGTGTGTGTGTGTGTGTGTGTGTGTGTATACACACATTTCTGGATACTGTATCTGTATTTCTAGATACTATAGGTATCCAGCTTACCTCTGTCTGAAATAGACCTCTTGCGTTTCAAGCATACTTCTGAGTGTCTGGGGTGTGATGTATGAACCTGTGGTCCTGCCTCGTAACTGTGACAGCTTTTAATATATCATCGATTTGGCCTTTATCTTAACACACTAAAGACCGTTTTCAGTTATTCTGCACTCCTACAGAAACAGCCCCACGTGCTCCGTGACTGTGTTTACCTTGACTCGAGGCACAGTCATAAACACTCGTAAAAATCCGAATCTGCATTTCATCTGCTACCGCTGCTGAGGGTGAGTGTGGTGATTTCATGGTCACAGGCCGACTCCTCTCCCTTCTTTCCGCAGCCGTCCCTGCACCAGGCTGATAGCGCACGGGGGACCCGCCACCATGGGCTGGTGGAGAGGCCGGCCAGGACCCGCTTCCACGCGCTCCACCGACGGTCTGGGGACAAGCCGGGACGACAAATATCCTTTCTCGTTGTCTGAGGGCAGTATGACTTCTGAAATGTTTGAAAGGTTTTCAAGGTTTTTCTTCCCTACAGTTCCCCTTTGGCCTCCAAGCCTTCGTTTTATCTGATGAAGGGAGGCAATAAAAACGAACGAGTTGGAAACTAGAAACATCTCTGCAGCTGAAAATTGGAAAGATCATCGCGGGTGTTTACTTGATGAAAATGGTGATAAAGCGGAGTCGGGTGACGTAACTGGACATAAGCAGAACCTGTAACCCGGCCCTGTTGCAAGGCCGCCTCAGGATTTTCTTCCGAGGTCAGCCAAGGCACAGTTAAACCTGACTTTGAACCAGGTTAGAGAGACCTGGTCTATCTAGCTAAAACAGACGTGTGGGAATCTGGCTGATTTTTATTTCTGCTGACCCGGGGACCCTGCTGTGAGAACTTACAGAAGAAAGTTCATACGATCTCCTATTTATGCAGTTCCAAGCTCAGTAAATGACGCCTTACGGTATAAAGTTAGGAAAATTCTTATGCAGCACTTACGCCAAGACCTATGCTGTTAAGTAGGAATGAAGAAGAGGAGATTTCAAAGTCCCCTGATAGTTTTGTTTTTCAGGGGCCGGGGCTTAGGCAGTGGGCGGGGTGGTCACCGCCGGGCCACCGGCGTTGTGCTCAGGGCTTCGAGGACACAGTTTTGTGGGAGAGGACATGGAAGCAGCGTGCCGGGAGGCCCTGTGCCCTCCCTACGCTCCCCCCTCTGGGGTGGAGGAGGGCACAGGAAGGCGGGGTGCGTGTCACTGCACAGCTGGTTCCTGGCAGTGATGGTAGAGCTGGCTTCTCGAGAAACCAGGAAGTGGGGGGAGGGCACGCGTGTTTGCTGAGCACCTACCCATGCCAGGCACTGCGCCGGGCCATTTCTGTGTCATTCCGTCCTCAAAACTCACTGAGTAGTTCATGCGTTTTAACCCGCATTTTCCAAGGAGGAAGCTGAGCGTCGAAGTCACTTGTCCCAGATTCCCGCTGTGGAGGTTGGATTCAGCCCGGGTCAAGCGGACTCCGGGCCTGGGCCTCTCCCCTGCCTCCAGCACTCGGTGGCTCGGTCCCCGGACCCCCTCCTGCCGTCAAGAGAGGCCCTGTAGGGGGGGTTGTAGGACACACACAGGGGACACGCTTCTCCTGCCCCCGGGTTTCCTCCAGCTTCCTATTTGGAGGCAGGGATAGCGGCCCCAGGGAACGTTCCCGTCTCCCCTCTCTTCCGCCCCCAAGGGACACACCGCGGACACAGGGTCCACGACAGACCCTGACTTCTAGTTTTATGTATTATGTGACTGCTGTCGGGGAGGGTGACGGTGACAGCTGATTCTGCGGGTTCCCTTCTGGAACACGTAATAACCCTTGCGCGGAACGCAAAAGGGAGAGGAGAATCCAGACGAGTCTTCGGCTCATGTGCTCACGTGTGGGAGGAGCATGTACACCAAACCCTCATCGAGACTGCTGAGAATTTTCAAGCAAAAACCTTCCGAGTGTTTCTTTGCCTGATTTAACAGTATGTCTTTTTCCAAAGTCTTGATTCTCTTTTTCTCCTGTAGGTGTTCTCTGTAAATAGTATAATACATACGTGACATGTTCATAGCCGTATATATAAATACCTGTATAATTGCAACTATCTCAGAGCCTTTTTACAGCAAGTATGGTCTAAGTATACACACATGCTCACAGCTCTTTTAACCAAGGGAATAACTTAGAAGAGGAGGGGATTGAAGGAAAGTGACAGAGGACAATGTTCATTCAGTTAAAAACAATGAGGGGCTCCTGGGTGGCTCAGTCAGTTAAGCGTCCGACTTCGGCTCAGGTCATGATCTCACAGTTCGTGAGTTTGAGCCCCGTGTCGGGCTCTGTGCTGACAGCTCAGAGCCTGGAGCCTGCTTTGGTTTCTGTATCTCCGTCTCTCTCTGCCCCTCCCCTTCTCTCTCTCTCTCTCTCTCTCTCTCTCTCTCTCAAAAAAGTAATAAACATTAAAAAAAAATTATTTACTAGTGTCAGGCCCCGCTGAGACACTGCAGGCATAATGGCGAACATAATTTGGTCCCTGTCCTCATGTTGCTTAAAGCGGTCACAGTGCAGTGTGGTGAGCTATCGTCGAGGCAGCTCATAGGAGGGGCGGCCGGGACCAGTGATGGGAGGCTGGAAAAGGCATCCTTGCGGTACGTCTGAGGCTTGCAGGATGACCCACCAGTAAGGGGATGATGTATTTGTGTACTCAGCAGAGATCTGCAGAGTCCCTTTTCTGTACAAGTACTGTCCACGCGCAGGGGACTGGGTGGTGGAACAAGACGTGTCCCCGCGTTGGTGAGGTTTTGGTCTGGGGGAGGTGGTGGACAGCAAACAGGTAAAGAAATGATTAAGGAAGATGATGGCAGAAGGTGGTAGGTGATGCAGAAAGAGGGAGGCAGCTGGAGAGGGAATGTTCCAGGAAGACGGTGTATCTTGTGCAGAGTCACAGAAGGGGAGACCACACCATGTGCTCAGGGGACTCGGTCTCCTCCCAGGTGATTTACCATGGGGTGTCACTTGACCCCATCTATGGGTCCCCTTGTGAAAACAGCAGCAAATACAGGTCACCTTCAGAGGGGAAGGGAAGCAAAAACTAAATTAATGCACAGATAGATTAAAGTTCATCACACAGTACATGTCTGATCCACAGGTCGTGAGACCCCTCTCTCTGTTCTCTTCTTAAGCACAACCTAACTGGGGTCTGGGGACTGGGCATCTGCTGATACAAAAAATTTTTTGAGCTCAGGCCGGTCCGTTAATGGACAGCGTGTCTCTTCTGCGGAACCAAGGGGCCGTGAGCTCCTAGTGAAATATAAGAGAGGGATAATTATAAGTCGAAGGTACTGACATAAATCAGAAGAACTTGGGAGAAAGATTTTATCTTTCCTTTCGTGGCCACATTCAGTTGATTTTGAAATAATTTGCTTAAAACAGTGGCCTTTCACACAAGGTCTTCTGTTACCTCCTTAATGTCTATCTCCCACTTCTGTCATTTGAAAGTGTTCACACCAGTTTGAACCTTTGTTAGGACAAAAAGAAAAGGAAAAAAACGTATCCAGAATTCTCTTCCTGCAGCTGTTTATTGGCTTGGAAGTTACTTCAGCGTGGCAGACTGGCCTAGACAGGGGTTCAGTCCTGTGATACAGTGATCTCACATGAAACGGACATTGTTTAACGAATACTCTGGCTTCCTCCCCGAGTGGGTAGCAAGCAGGGCACTGGCCTGGGGACATTCCTCGTGCAGTGGGCAGCTGTGGCCTCAGAGAGGGCTAGTGCCCTGGGCTTTGCTGCTGCCACAGGCAGCCACCACAAGCAAAGACCAGGGCGCTGTCCAGCTGGGCTCCGGCCTGGGGCCACACTCAGAAGGCGGGGGTGGGGGGGTCACCGCCTGGTCCCTGGCTGGGGCCTGGGCTTGCGAACTCAGCTTAGGGGCTCTTCTACATGTCCGCGGCCGCTGGTTTCTGCAGCAGCCCTCTTCCCTCCTCAAGGGCAGCGGACATGGGTCCCACTCGCCGTCTGGTCACGTTTCTGAACAATTAACGTGAATTTGCAGCACATATGATAGTATCTTAGACCTGTGGGTAACACATCGAGAACGCAGGGGACACGCTGGAGAATCATGGTAAACGCCTTCCTCTAAAGGTGCTTTTAGAAAGAGAGAAAAATAAGCGTGTGGAAAATGTCTGATTTATGTTCCCAGCAAGGCGCAGGAGTGCATCGCATCTGGGAAAGCAGCGTGAGTGGTCACGAAGGGATGCCTTAAGACCTGCCAGAGTCAGGAATGGCTTTCCTCTTTGGAACAGGCCTTGCTTCGAGTCTGTTCGCACAACGAGATGAAGGTTTTAGGACATTGGTGTATAGAACACGGTTTCTTTGACGTACTCGGCCTGTTACATTTGAGGAAACGCTACTCCGCTCCCCCCCCCCCCCCCCCCCCCCCGCCGGCCCCCAGGGCTCTAAGAAGGCTTGCAGCTAAAAAACTTTTTCTCTTCACCCGGGACTAACAAAATGCATCTGATCTGATCACAAAACCCAACTTTTACCTAATACCCACTAGCGATTTCCATCTTAAAGGACAAGGAACGGGCTGATGTTTAGAGCTTCTCAGGAGAAAATGTTCAGACTTCAAAATTCCACATGCGACCTGTCTGTCGCTCGCGTGCCAAGGAGAGCAGAAAGATGTTCCCACGCACGCAAGGACTCAGAAAGATCCCACTCAGATTCTCTCCGTGACGTTGGACTCCAAGATGTTTTCTAGCAGGACGTAGTTGGAGGCAAAACAGGACAAGAGGAAGTAACATGATGGCGAAGACGTGGTTGAGAAATTAGGAAGGAACCAGACTGGGACCAGCTCTGTGTGTTCAGTCTGACCCTGGGAGTCGTCTTGCGGGCGGGTTCCAGGAAAGCAGACTCAGAGTCCACTTGCCCGGCCGGCTGCATGGGAGGTCCTGGGCCTGCCCCACAAACCGCCCCCTGGTAGAACCCTGAGCTCCAGAGGCTCGGAGACAAGACGGCCAGCCTCCAGGCTGCCTCTAGAAGGCTCTTCCTGAGCCCTGCCCCAGGTGCGCTTACCACATGGGAACAGGAAGCCGAAAGGAGAAGCCGGGCTGTGCTCTCCAGCCACGAGGCCAGCAGCACAGCAGAGACAGGGTGGATGCGTCTGGAGCTTCTGTGGCTCAGTGACCCCACCCATGGGTAGATGGGCCACCAGATGTCCTGTCTTATCAGCAGAAGAGCTACTCCCCTTCCTTTGGGGAAGAGTGAGTAAGAAGCTTCCCTGTGACACTGCCCACGTGGAGGAGGAGGAGGGGAGGCCTTTGGTCAGCGGACTGAGGCAGGGACACAAGGAGCTTCCTCTCCAGATCCAAAGGCATGTGGGGAGCACGTCAGTGGGTTAAACACGGTGGATGGGCGAGAAAAGGAGCAGACGCGAGGGAGGAGCGGGAGTTACTACTGTCCACGTGGAGTTTGAACGTACTTTTGGTGGCAAAGCCGAGCAGGCGGTGGGAAACTGGGGCTTGGCACGAACTGTCGGCGGCGGGTTTGGGGGTCCCTGGACTACAGGTGCCCAATGCCGGTTGGAGCCAGAGGCCGGGGCAGGACTGACCCCCCCCCCCCGCCCCCGGTGAGCTTGGGTGGGCCCGGCTCTGTGTCCTCGGGCACTCCTCCCCGAGTGTCTCCAGCCTCCCACGCTGCCCCCACGGCGTGATGCCCAGCAATTCCGAGGCCCTTGTCCCCGTCGTGTGCCTTTGTGAGCAACATGGGCTGAGAGGCTGTGAGGCCATGGGGCTCAGGGAGCATCAGGATTGGAGGAGGAGGAGGAGGAGGAGGAGGAGGAGGAGGAGGAGGAGGGAGCAAAGGACCTGAAAAGGAGTGCGTGGGGCGGGTGTGCCAATAAAAAGGTGCACACTAATGTGGGGACCTTTTAACCTAGGCTAACCGGGGGTGATGGCCGAGGAGCTGGTCTGGCTCGTTAAAAACCCTGCTGCCGGCTGCTTCTCCGTTGGCAGCCGGTAGGCGCCGCGGTCGTTTGTTGAATTAACGGTAAATTCAAGTTGACGAATAAGGGTATTTCCCCATCTTTAGGTTGTCCTGTAGGACGTGTCGGTGTTGTGGACTAGTCAAAGCCACCTGAACGAAAGCTCCTGAAATCTTAAGAAGACTTTTCTGGGCTTGCCTTCGGTTGACTGCAGCTTCGTGAGCCAGTGGCGTTAGCGTTTCTCCTGATGCCCAGCAGCTCTTGCGTTTTTAAACGGCCAATAAATGACATGTGCCAGGGAGAATTAAGAATGCTCAGCGGTCACATCGTTCGAGTTTTGCTGTCCCGGCCTCATCGCATCAAGAACCCCAGCCGGGCCCGGTGGTGGTGTGCCTGGGCCCCGGCCCCTTGGGAGGCCGAGGAGGGCACGGCCGGAGCCCAGGGCGGCCGACCGGTGGGGCGTCCACGCGGACTTCCGCATCAGGGCGGCGTGGAGCTGGTGGGTGGGGGGATCTCACCTGTCAGCAGCCGCCGCACCCCGGCCTGGGCGATGCAGTGGGAGCTCCTGAAAGTTAATTTCAGGAAACCACTACACGTCCATGCTGTTAACATGCATCAGAAAGGTTAACGTGCTGCCTCGAACCTCACCATTGAGGTAATGGGCGCTTGGTCATTCTGTTACTCTTAAGGCTCCACGTGCTAAGTTGTGTTAGCCGCACTGCCTCGGGGACTTAGGGCGGCAGGGTACTGAGAGAAACGGGAACCTTCTGCTTCCTGACGTTCCGCTACTCCCCACGGAGATCCATTGAACTCTGCAGGAAGCGGAAAGACAGATGCCCGCAGGTGGGGAGACTCGGTGCCTCCTGGCCGATGGCTCGGTCCACCAAGGCTCTGGTGGTTTTCATCGGTCAGGGGGCCTGCCTCCTTCGTGCTCGCCTCCTGTGGCGTATTCTAGCCTGCACTTCACATGCACGAAGCCCCATCGTTGAGGAAGTGTCTCCCTTTTGAAAATCATCTCTTACCGTGTGGACTTAGGTTCAGATTAAGAAATAAGCTAGCTGCAGATGACAAAACAAATACAGAGAGTGGACCTCGTGATCATAACGCCCCTCCCGGCCACAGGGGCCTTTCACACCCAGTCGTTCATCGGGGACGCCCAGGCCAGGCCTGCGTGACGGGGGCCCCCTCCCCTTCCTCCTGAGCCCACGCACGTGGTGGCTGCTGTATAGAATCGTTACAGTTTGTAGCAGGAGGTTATTATGATTAAAGATGTTTTGAAGAGACTGTTCTATGGGTGTAAATGAACTAAATTAACTAAACGCCTCTACTGCCCTCGGCGTGGATATTGTCGCATCACATCCGTTTCCCTCTGCGTCTGGAATATGTCCCAGGGCAACATCCCTGGAAGAGTACAGAATTTAGAAAATGGAGCCCCCAACAGCCCAAGGAACTTACCATTTCTCCACAAATCTAGTGCAGCTCTCTTCTGGTTGTAAGTAACAGGAACCCTCAGCTTGAAAAAAGGAAACTTACTGACTTATGTCCCTGGAAACCCGAGGGCATTATCCAGGGGTTTGCACAACAGCCCTGAGACTGTATCCGCTACGTGTCCCCTGGTGGGTAGGGGGATCACACCTGTCAGTCTGTGTTGACTTCCTGGGTGGATGGGCTTTGCCTCCTTGCAGACTGACGCGGCTCTTGGGCTCATCACCCCAACTGAGGGCACCCTTTTTTTCTCCTCCGAGGCACTCTCTGGCTTTGTTTATGTCAGGAGCCCATCCCTGACCAATCACTGTGGCCGGGGGTATAAGGTACCTTGACTGGAAATACTGAGCCTTGGGACAGAGGGGCTTCCAAAGAATGGCGGCCTTACCAGGTTTGGGGTGAAGGGTGGAGGCAGTTCTTGAAAACAAAAGACGCTATGCCGGCCAAAAAAAAAAAAAAAAAAGACAGACCCCACACATGAATCATACAGAGACAGCACTTTCCAGAGGCAGTTGTGGAGGGAAGGCCTGGAGGAAGAGCGATCGGTGTAGAGAAACAGATAAGAACCAGAAACCCTGTTGTCTGACTCTCCATGATTCTGGCGTCTTCGTTCTGCTTCAACTTTCCATTAATTTTATTTTCCTTTATTAAAAATTCCACTTTGATGGTAGTACTTTCGGAGCCAGTTACTCCTCACAGCCTCTGGATGAGAGTTGGCCAAGGTAAGCAAGCCGTATTTAAAAAATGTCTTTACTGTTTATTTATTTTTGAGAGAGAGAGACAGAGAGCAAGCCGGGGAGGGGCAGAGAGAGAGGGAGACACAGAATCCGAACCAGGCTCCAGGCTCTGAGCCGTCAGCACGGAGCCAGACACGGGGCTCGAACCCACGAACCGTGAGATCATGACCTGAGCCGAAGTTGGACGCTTAACTTACTGAGCCACCGAGATGCCCCAGCAAGCCGTATTTTAAAAAGATATGATGGGCACGTGTTTGTCGATGGCTCCACTTAATTTTATCCACCTTGAATGTTGTTGTAGAGATTTCTAGTATGAATCATGGAATTTTGTTTTCTCTTACAAAACTTAGGTCCTCCATGAACAATCATAGGCTTATATGGAAGTCTAAGATGAAAAGTAATTTAAAATAAACCTAGATCTTCATATTTAAAATCAAACAAACGCATTTGGAACACATCTACCAATGGAATGCTCTGATTTGGTATTCCTCTATTGAAGACACGGAAAAATAGGAAAAATAAACACCTTTGCTTGGGGTGTCCTCGTAAGCCATTGGAAGGAAAGAAAGATTTAAGAAGCTTCTAAAACTGTAATTTACACAGTGGATTTGATTTAGACTCTCTGAGTATTTTCTTTTTTTTTTTTTAATTTTTTTTTTTCAACGTTTATTTATTTTTGGGACAGAGAGAGACAGAGCATGAACGGGGGAGGGGCAGAGAGAGAGGGAGACACAGAATCGGAAACAGGCTCCAGGCTCTGAGCCATCAGCCCAGAGCCTGACGCGGGGCTCGAACTCACGGACCGCGAGATCGTGACCTGGCTGAAGTCGGACGCTTAACCGACTGCGCCACCCAGGCGCCCCTCTCTGAGTATTTTCATATACAAAGGGCATATACAAAACAAAATTGAGTATTTTCGAGTATAGCAGGCGACAGAATATAAAACCAACTGAAAAGATTGGTGTATCCACTGTGTATGCGATATCATTTTCAGGTCACCGGGTCAGATTTAGGAGACACTTGAAGTGCACATATAAAAAAAAAAAAAAAAAATCAGCTCTCTGTGTTGAGGTCGACTCTCTATCCGCTCTCTGGGCAAATCCCGACTGAGCACTTCACCGTGAATAACATAGTCAGGACCTGGGAAGTCCGCTAAAGATGAGTGATGGCGGGCCCCTGCCTCCTTGGGTTGTCACCTGCCCTCAAGAATTCTGGGATGCAAGTCGTGGGATAAATACAATACTGCGTTTTAAATCATAAAAAGGCATCTCTAAACTGATTATTTTATTTTGCAAACTTGGATCCAAGAAAAAATGTCTTCAGCTTCCCAGAGCCCTGGGATTAGTTGGATTGACATTTTCATAAACTGGGCAATTACAACAGTTAACGTGTTCCTCCTCGTGGCCGTCTACACGGGAATAGCATTTTTGCATCCAGGACGGCCAGGGCGCCCCCTCTGCAGACACGCGGGATGTGTGCTGGGCAAGACCTCATTTCCCCCAGAGAGGAGTCGGCGATAGAATCTAGAATCGAACTATTTCAAAGGTGCTTATAAATCCCCTTTTTAAAACAAAACCAAACCTCCTTATGTGCCCAGCCAGCTAACCCTGTTCTCGTGGATTTGTGGTAGTTTTTATCATGGAGATCAGGAATCCTAGGAGGTGGAGAGATCACTCAGTCTGACCTCATTTTAACACCGTTGAGCAAAATGACCAAGTCATGGAGCATTTGAAGTGACTTTCCCTCAGGTTGTGCGGCCAGGTGAGAAGAGCCAGTTCTCAAACTCAGGCCCCAGGCTCCCCTTTGCTCCTGTGGATTGAACATCTTTTCTTTTTCTGTCACTCTGGTTTTTACAGGCAGCAGCATCCTTGGAAAGAAGAAAAGCACCCTGGGTTCAGGCTGACATCTGCACTTAACAGGTACCTGGGTTCACTGCTAGTGGAAATAAATTTCCGAGACCAATCGATTCGATTGTCCTGCGGCCCTTGATATATTATCCGGTGGCCAGAGGATATTCATATCAGATGTGTTTATATGAAGTATTAAAAAAAATGTCAAAGGCCTGAATCTCCCACCATTTATCGAATGTCTGCACAGACAGCACAGGATACATAGACAGTATGAGAGCCCGAGGTCCAAGGCGGGGCCGCAAGATTGGCTCTTACTGTGCGACCTTGAATAAGTTATTTAACTTCTCTGTGCCTCAGCTTACTCACCTGGAAAAGGGAGATAATAATACCTGTATCAAGGGATGGTTGTGGGGATTAAATAAGGTACAAGAAACACGGGGGACATTAGCATTCAGCCAGAGTTGGCTTGGCATCGCGATCGCTTTGGGCTGGACTCCAGCGGTAAGTGCTCTCCGGGGGTCATTTTTTTTTTTTCAATCCTGACAGCATCCTTCAAGAATGAATATTATTTTCTGTTTTAAGAGATTAAGTGACTTGTCCAAGGCAGTTTAGCTAATGTGCGGTGGTACTGGGATTTAAAAAAAAAAAAAAGTTTCCTGTGCAAAATACAAAACATACACCAAAGAGAAAAGAGTGATGGGAAGTCCCTGTGCCCACCCTTCAGCTTCGGCCCTCATCGGCCCGGCTCCTTTCTTCGGAACCCCCTCCTCTCACCCCCGTCCTGCCACCCACTAGACAGAGTATCACACAGGTAAATATCTCTGAGAGGAAAGGTTGGTAAGAACCTCTTTTAAAGAAAACACAACCACGATGTCATTGACAAAATTAACCGTGATTGTAATACCCAGGCTACCTTCACTTTTGCCCAGTTGTCTCTCTGCGTTTGACTGATGTTCTCTTGAGCCTCTTTGACTCTGTAAAGGAGCCAGAATCCAAACCGAGGGGTCTCTGACCCCGGGGGGCACGCTCTTCCTGATGCATCGTGCAGCCTCCGAATCTCCTGTACCCCCGTCTGAGCACAGCACCGCCACGGTGCCCAGTCGGGCCACGCGGCTTTACTGGCCATGTGAGGCTCTCACCTGGAACAGACCACAAGGAAACATTTTAGGCTAATTGGAGGTCTCTCACAAAAGGCAGGTAGTTTGACGGTTGGATAAGTAAATAATTGTCTCTTAAGAGTTAAGCTTATGCAGCCCCTGGAACCGTCTGGGAGCATTTCAGAAATTCACTCCAGATCGGTGGTTCCCAAACTTTCTGCCTTAGGACTCCTTTACAGTCTCCAAGACGTTAAGGCCCTCAAAGAGTGTTTGCACAAGTGGCTGTGTCTGTTGACATCAGCCTATCGCTACTAGACGTTAAATTGGGAGATTTGTAAAAGATACTTGTGCACTTAAAAATAACAAAGTAGCAATCACAAACTCATCACGTGTCTATGTAAAAAGATGCCTTCTTCTAGGAAGCACAGTTACATTTTCTAAACCACAGAAGAGTCCGCTGAGAAGAGTGGCAGTGCTGTGCCTTTTACAAACCTCCCCGAAGATAGAGATAGCGGGTCCTCGGCCTGACCCCACAGCTGCCATGTTCCTGACGAGAGCAAGGGCAGAAGGGCAAAGAACATGTAGTATTATTTTCAAAGTCGTCTTGGCCTTGCATTCTCCCTGGAAGGGCCGGAGGAGCCCTGTGGTAGGTGGCCCTTCACACAGGAGTTATTCTCAGAGGGGGAGACTCTGGTGCAGAGAATGCACGGGTCCCAGCGGTCTTCTGAGTTGCAAGGGGGAACAGGAAGCCCCTTAGGAGAGGCGGTGAGTCCAAGGTCTGCGTTGTCGGAGTAGACGATTACGCCATTAGCCTCCAAGCGCAAGACTGTGCAGGCACAGACTGCCATCTTTTTGGGCGTGGGAGATCCTCAGAGGCTGTGGTTTGATGTAAGGGACTTCAGGTAGGTTCCAACTCCTCATCTTAACAGATGATTGTAAATTCCTCATTCCTGCCTTCTCTCCTGTGGGTAATTTTCAGCAAAGAATATTGCCTTCTTACTAAAGACAAATGGATTTTCAGCCAGACTCTCTCCTCCTCCCCTTAGGACCAATTCTGATTCCGCCCTTCACACGAGTGCCCTGAGCGCCAAGCCCCAGGACCCCTATGGAGGAGGGGGCCAGTCGGCCTGGCCTGCCCCATACATGGGTAAGACACAAAGGCCCCTGCTAACAGCCTCTGTGCTTTCTCACTGTTTGGAGTGACACGAGCTCCGGGATTTGGCCTTCATTCACCTTCCTCCACCACTTGAACCACTCTGATGTGTCTTCCTGTTCCCGTCTCTTCCTCTCTCACCTACCCTGGCCTACCTGGACCAACACCCTTGGCTCTGTCGCCATTTCGGTGGAGCCGTCCTTGATCTTCCTCCCTCCGCCGGCCCACAGCTGCCCATGTCCTCCCACCCCAAGTTCCTCCCTGCACATGCCTGTCTTGGCACCTGTCACCTGACTGTCTTTCTCATGGGTGTGCCTCTCCCCCTCTGCTCAGTGTGGATTTCCTGAAGTCGGCATTTTAATGGTCTTACCTCCAGCAGGGTGCCCAGCACACGGGAGCCCTCGGTGTTGGAGAACTGTGGCGAAGTTACACAGTGGCTCGTGTGCATGGAGCACTGGGCTAGAACGGACTCTAGGTGCTGACATCCAACCTGCGGGGTTCACTAAGACACTTTCCAAGCCTGCCTTTCCCTCTGCAGTTGATAATCTAGTAGGAAAAATGGTGTTGAATTACCTGTTCCCTGTGCAGATTGGCTCTTGTCCACAAACGGTTAGGGCCTCGTGTTTGGTCTTAAAACAGGAGCATAAGTAAATCTTGGTCAAGATAATAGCAGCTTTTCTGGTTTTCTTTATTTTTGAGGCCATTTAAGCCCTAGATAGTCTGTGTTCCTTCCAAGGAGAATGTCCAAGGTCTTACTTCCTTGCACACGGTAGGGATGGGATTAAGTTAGTAATAATTGTTGCCGTATTTGCTCCCTTGGTGCAGTTCAGAGATGGCTGCATTTGCCCAAACGTTCATTTACGTTTCAAGTGTCAGGTGGTTGAGAGGTGGTCTGGGCCACGAGGCTGTGTCTCCACCTATGGGAGTGTGAGCGTCAGGCTGGCGGTATCGTGGGAACTGGACGGGAGTCCGGTGCTCACTGCCGAGGGAAGTGGGGTGCACGGGAGATGCGGTAGTTTGGCCTCAGGAGAGGCATTGATGGGAGCAAAGAGAGGAACCCCAGAAAGGCAGAGGCTGTGATCAGTGGAGGTGCCAGGAAGTACAGCAGGATCCTGGTCTCCCTGAACCGAGAGGGAACCAGATTGATGGATTTTCGCCCTGGAACCGTGAATAACGAGCTGCATCTCTGCCCCTGCCGTTCCTTCATTTGTGTTGTCGTCCTCTCTGCAAAGTTTATGCTTCCGCAGAAAGGGCCAGAATCCTCGAGACAAGAAGGAAATCGTGGGTAATTTTAAGGAAGGAGCCTTTCAGGCCTGTGTGCAGAGAGGAAAGAAAGTAAGTGAAGGAGGCCATTAACTGAGTGAGGTAGCCTGGGGGGGGGGGGGGGAGAAATTGTCCAGGTCGGTCGGAGGGCAGAAAGGCAACAGAATGGAAACATTGATCGTGGTAGACAGACCAAGAAAGAGCAGACTTTCTGGGTTGACCTGAGAATCAAGGTGGTCACTCGTTTGCAAATCAGCAGGTAGAGATTGTTGGGCCCTCATGGCTGACAGCCGGGGAAGGTGGGCTGACCTCCCAGCTCGAACCTCCGAGCTGTGTGCCTGCTTCTCTGCAGCAGCCTTGCAAGAATAGCATAGCTCAGAAACACATCCAAATAAGGATGTGTTTACATGGGAAAGCCAGCATGTTTAAAGTATTCTTCAAGTCTCCAAGGATGGGGCTTATTTCTGGAGAATTCTGTTTGTTGGTGGGAGCTATTTTAAATAGTTTCGTGTATTTTCCCCCTGTAATTCATTAAAGTTTTTTTCATTCTCTTTTCCTTTTGGATTTTAAAAATATCAATTAGCTTTGCAAAAGGTATTTCTTATTATAGGACCAACCAAATAAAGTAAAGGTTTAAAAAGTGATGGGAAACTATAATTGAAGCCCAGGATTTAGGCTCTGCAGCAGACACAGTAATAAGTGCTTTTTCCCTGGGAATCTTCCCCGAGCATAATGATGTAGCCTCAGTCCATGTTTTTCTTTGTTGGTTTGCTTTGCAAGCTGATAAGGGAGCATCTGCTCTTACGTAACTACATGAGCAATAAACTGTGATCCATCCACGAGCGGGAGTCTGTGTCCTCAGAGGAAGAAGCCATTAGTCTGATACGTGGCTTCGCAATTTTCATAATGGTTATTGAGTTGCGTGACAATTAGGCGTCAACAGTAAGTGGTTGATGTGAATGACAGAAATAAACTTACACAACCAGACAAGGTTCTTACAGTTTCTCTCTTCTTACTTAATTATCCAGAACCTACGAAGAGAAGTGCTGACCATTTCCCTGGCAGCAGGTGCACTTGGCCATTTCACACGCACACAGCCCGGCAAGCAGAAGGGCTCCGTGTGAGCCTGGCTCGGTCTCCTAGCCTAGGACTGTCCCCTAACTGCCCTCCGCTCCCTCGCTCCCACGTTGCCGTGGAGGAGGGGGCTGGAGCGGTCCCTGTCCTTTCCGGGACCCAAGAGTGTGTGGGAATCATCTTCCGTGCACCCACAGCTATAGATAGATGCTGAGTTGTACCAGCTTTGGGAACTGCAGCCCTGAGCCCCTCCCCTGGGAAAGAGGCATGGCTTGGACCTCCGGTGGCCTTTCAGCAGGCAGATGCTATGACCCGCTCAGTTAAGGAGAAGGTCTCAAATGCAAATAACCCTGAAGGAAGTGAGCCCGTTAATGACCCTTTGTGTACGTAGAGGAGGGAGAGGGGGAGGGCACAAGCATCCCAGATCTTAAGAGGGTCAGAAGGTGTCACCCAGACAGCAAGAGGGCCAGGACGGGGAGGCTGAAGGGACCCACCTCCTGCCGCACCTGCCACATCCCTGCTCAGCAAACACAGCCGGTGCCGGGAGTTTAGATTTGTCCGGCATGGGAGCGGGCAGAGGCAACGTGGTCTGGGTTGCATTTGGGAGGTCAGCCCTCCGTGGCTCCGAGGCCTCGAGGGTTCCCGGAACACAGATGGAGCCGTGGTCGTTGCCGTCCCCTGTGGGACCGATGTGGGTGAGTGTCCTCTGTTTCCAGATGTTCAGTCACAGGGCGTTCCCTTTTTTAGCGTTAGCGCTTTATTTATAGTTGTATCCTAGGGCATTTTTTAAATCCAGTAATAAAAAATCCAGGCTTGGATATTTTGGTTCTGTGTTGGGTTGGCGCTAACATCCATTACCGCCACCCCCGTTCTTGCTGTTACCTGAAGCCGCGAGCCTGTCGCCCGTGATTTCCCCCATTCCCACACCCCTCGCACCGTTCAGCAGCCAAGTCCGGGCCGTTCCGTCCTGCAGTGAACCTCAGAGCCACCTCCTTCTGTCCTCGCTGCCCGGGCCCACTTCCTGCTTGCCTGGACCGGTCTGCTGGTTTCCCGCCCGCTCTCCCTGCCTTGGGGCTTTCTCCTTCCCAGCCATCCCGCTCTCCCGCTGCTAGAACCCTCTCTCCAAAGCCCGGCTGTGATCCCGTCACTTCTGATCGCTGCGTCACACCCGTAACTGGCAGGCTCCTTCAGTCCAGCCTCATCCACCACTCCTCCCACCTTGTGCTCCGGCCATTCTGGCCCCTGCTGTACACACTGGCCTTGCCTCTCCTTCCCACTCTTCCCTTCTTCCCCGTCTCTTCCCCACCCTCCCCTCCTTCCCCTCCTCGTCCCGTCTTTACACTGGGGCATCCCCTTCACCCTCACTCCCCAGTGTCTAAATCCCTACACAGAGTCCCAGAATTTGCAGGCGGCGTGATCTTGGGGCTGCTAATAGTGACTGCCTCATAGGGCCGCTGTGAGGACGGCATAGGGTGCCTCACAGAGCTGGGGAGCCTGGCACATAGTAAATGAACAGTAATGTTGGCTCTTAATATCATCATCCTTGTCATTATCCTTCATGGGCCTAACTCAGATGCCTCCTCCTCCAGGAAGGCTTCCTTCTGTTTCAGTGGTACCAACGGGACAGCAGAGGGGTGATGTCTGCTTGCCACTCCGTCTCACAAGGTAGCCCTCAGCTCCTCATGTACGAGGGGGAGGTCAGCCTTCCTAACGGAGCCCAGGGCGGCTGGGGTCTTGATGACGAAGAGATGTTGCAATGTAGCTCGCCAGATTGCCGATTCAAGCTTAGCTTATTATTTGTAATGGGATAGTCACTGTTTCCCGGTCAGAATGGTCAAGTTCCCGGCCCTTTCTCAAGATGAGGGTCCCCAAGGAAGCCAAAGTATGAATCAGAAGTTTCTCTCCCCTCCTCCTGACGCTGCTGATTGAGAGCCACACCCTTTGTCTCTCTGCACCTCGTTTCCCAGCGCTCTCTGCTCACCTTGCTTTCCTTGGACGTGTCACATGGGGATTAAGCTCTAGCCTCGTCCGAGTCCCTAAGAGAGCAGGCGAGGACTGTCTGTGGAGGGTCCTCGGAGGTGATCTTTAAAACCAGATTCCTGGGCCCATCCTCACACCCTCTGCATCAGTCTTCGAGACAGGCCCAGGGACCTGCATTTTAACGGGCTTACCCAACTCTTGGCGTGCACCAAAGTAAAGTCCTGGGTCACTAACCTAGATTCTGTTTGCCTGGGCTGAGAGGGGTTCTGTCTTTATGAGTGAGCTTAATTTATCCACCTGTTAGCGCTGCTGGGGATTCTCGGCGTTGCCCCCTGCCTTGGGCCCCACCACGATGGGCCGTCTTCTGCCTGTTTTGGAGAACTTGCCTCCTTGTTCCGACTTCTCCCCTCTGCCCTACCATCTGGCCACGCCTAGCGCTCACCAGTGCAGGAACTTGATGAATGCAGGTCGAATGAGTGATCGTCAGACATTTCCTTGAAGCTGCAGAGGCTCATCAGGTTAACTGATAGGTTGAGCTTTCTCCAGAAACTTAACTAAGCTTTGCGCATGTAAGCCTCTTTCAAGACTTAGCACTTAAAACTTTGTCCCGATTTTATACCGAAAACTCAGTGTGTTTCATTACTCCAAGGAGCATGGTAACGTATCATTCTTGGCATAGTTCGTGGGTTTTCACTTAGAGCAATGGGAAATACTGTACTTTGTCATCTGCACTGTATTTTATGGGTTAAAAATGCTGGATTAGCCAGAATATATTCCCAGTCAAATTTTTTTAAAACTTTGTGAATAGCTGTCACATACACTACTTAAATGGACTGAGACTCCAGGTAAATTTCTTTTTAAAATAGCTTGACCCCCTTGTAAGCAATACTTATATATTTATGTAAAATATATAATATATAATATATATATAAAACAAGGCACAACATGGAACTTCCAGTTTGTCCCTCTAGATACACGTGGTAAGTGTGGAACAGTCATGTGGATTTTTGGATTTACCTGCCCTTCCCCCACCGCACCCCACACGTGGGAACATTTTGATCTTTATTTCTTTACTTTGTGATTTGAATAGAGGTTCTCAGACTTTGTACATTGTCTTTCTTTCAGGATAGAGGCAGTTAAAAAAAATTAAGACGGAGATAATTTTAATATATTTTTTTCAACGTTTATTTATTTTTGGGACACAGAGAGACAGAGCATGAACAGGGGAGGGGCAGAGAGAGAGGGAGACACAGAATCGGAAACAGGCTCCAGGCTCCGAGCCATCAGCCCAGAGCCCGACGCGGGGCTCGAACTCACGGACCGTGAGATCGTGACCTGGCTGAAGTCGGACGCTTAACCGACTGCGCCACCCAGGCGCCCCAAGATGGAGATAATTTTAAAGGAAAAGGAAAGTAGAAAGGAGCTAGCTTTAGACTTAAATAAATCCCGTCTATTTTAATTTTAGTATAAATGCTAATGCACCTTGGGAAGAACATCCGTGTACCACAACCACCTTTTTCTATTTCAAAATTCTATTTTCTATTTCTATTTTCAAAATTCTATTTCAAATCAGAAAGAGTCACTGATTCTTGGCTAAATAAAATTGGAAGTACCACATAAAAGTGTTTTTTTTTTTCCTTTCTCTCCCACTAGGTTTCTGTGATGGTGAGAACGACGTACACGGGGAAGGTATGAACTGATTTCACCTACCGGTGCCGAGCGAGATGCTAACCGCAATGTCTGTAGCCTCCTTTCCACTCTGAACTCTTCACAGTCCTGTGTCCAGGACTTCCCCAAATGCTGACACGAGCCATGATCAAGGGCAGGAGAGGGGAACCATGTACTAGTTAGGTCACAGAAGTTGTAACCACATGAAAATATTAATGAATCAGTCACTGAAACCACTAGTTATCCAAACACTTTGTTTCTCAGCTGTCTCTTCGTATCTAGAAAGTTTTGCAAGTTAAGGCACCCGGCTGGTGCCTTAACTTAAGGCCCACATTCAGGGTAGAGATTACTTAAAAATAAAATCTAGAGGGGCGCCTGGGTAGCTCAGTCAGCTGACTGTCCCACTTCGGCTCGGGTCATGATCTCACAGTTCGTGAGTTCAAGCCCCGCGTCGGGCTCTGTGCTGACAGCTCAGAGCCTGGAGCCTGCTTCAGATTCTGTGTCCCCCTCTCTCCCCCTTCCCCCTCACCCCGAGGCTGTGTCTCTCCCTGTCTCTGAAAAATGAATAAACCTTAAAAACAACCCACTTTTTTTAATAATAAAATAAAATCTAAAAAGAAAAAGAAAAGAAAGTTTTCAACAGATGCAAATAACAATGGGAGGAAAGGCAAACTGATTGCAAAGTGAAATTGCCAGTTTTGCAGAAGATACTGAGTTTCATAAAGCCATTTGGAGCTGGCAACCTACTGACGGAGGAGGGCGTGACCCAGTTCATTTATTCACTGAGCACCAGGTGCGGTTTTCTTTCTCTAAATCTTTATAACCTGAACCTTAATTTGACCAAATAAGCTTTTCAAAAGAGACTGGCTTGAATAACAGGATTAAGAGGGACACCCTCCCACCCCACCCCCAGCCCGCACCAGGAACGGTGGTTCGCCCTGGAATATCCAAGCCGAAATGGCAGCCGTGTCCTCATTCTCAGGATTTATTCTGCAAGTTTGGTCTCTGTTTCAAGTGACTTCTTTCTGGGGCCTCTTATCCTCGGGTGCACAGGCTGTCCTGGTGTGGGGCCACGACAGTCACGCCAGAGCCCCCGTAGCCACGGAGACCCAACAGCAGTTGTAGCTCTGAGCTGTCGCCAGTGTCTCTCGGGTTGAATCCCCTTCCTGACATCAGATCCCCCAACCCCCCGTCTCCCCTGGCCAGACCCAGGGCATTAACATCCTCCCTGGTGTGGAGCTGGCTGTTGAGTGGCTCTGCTTCAAACCGTCTGGATTCTCGGTTCCCGTCCACCTGCCGCCCCCACCCGCCAGGGAGCAGCCTCCCTGCCCCCTTCCATGCTGGGTCCCTCTTCTCTTTACTGCCCTCATTGCATCCCTCCTGGGCCACTGTGGCCTCTCCTCACCCCGCCAGCTTCCATGCTCTCCTTGCCCAGCTTTCAGGGCCTCCCCTCCCCCAATCTGGCCTCAACCTTCTGAACTTTATTTCCTGCCACTCTGTTGAGAAGCGTATCTCCATTCCGTAGTTGCCCGCCATCTCCTTGCTTCTGGGCCTTTTTTCCTCATCTCATCTCTCGGGAATGTGTTTTCCTGTGCCCCCAAAGGGCTCCACCGGGTGCCCGGCTGCAGAGGCCCGCACTGTCTGTTCCCTGTCTGCACGGCAGCCCCCCCGACGCCCTGGTTCTCACGGGCGGCCCCTCGCTGCACCTTACACTCCAGGACTGAATCCATGTCTGCCCAGGGCTGCCCCACAGCAACGCGCAAAACCCCTTCTTCAGTAGCGAGTCAATACATAACGTGTCCTATAAGATCACTTTTTTTGCAAAGACGATGACTTTGACCGAGGGTGGGATGGCCACCTTCTAAACACAGTGAATATGCTTCCCCCCCCCCCCCTTTAGTGCTGTCTTTCCCTGGCCCGCTGAAAGAAGAGAATCTGCTAAATGTTCCCAAGCCTCTGCCAAAACAGCTGTGGGAGGCCAAGGAGGTAAGCGACCGTCCTCAGCCGTGTGTGTTGTCCCCGGGTATTTGCACGCCCGACGTCGGTGTGAAGTCCTGCAGTAGGGAAAATAGGAGGAATTGAGAGAAAAGGAAGAGAGGGTGTCAGGGGACAGAGATGGACAACCGTTGGGGATGATGGTTTAAACGAAACTTACAGTTGTGTTGGTGACCTGGTACAGTGATCTCCTGGCTTACGGTTTTCCTGTGAATTTACTCATTCCGAAAAGCCTATCCGTCCTTCTCACCTCAGTCCTGTTCCTAAAAGCACAGACACCTCGTTGCTGCTAGTCATGGGCACATTTTCTGTTTTATACCCAAACCTCTTCCCTGTCACCAGCTTCGGCCCCCTTTCTTGAATCCAGGGTATTTGACCTGAGTTCTCAGGGGAGTCAGTGAACAAGTCCTCTGTTTTGTGATTTCTGTGAGCCTCTGAGTATTTGCATGCACAGCTGTGCTAGCTGACCTCCGCCGTGGCGCTCGCCGTAAACCTCACTGCGGAAGCAGGGCGTCCCCGGGTACTTGACTTGGCCTTTCTTCCCATAGGGAGGCTGTGTTGCCTTTGAAAGAAAACAGTTTGTCTGTGCTGGCCACGAGCGAGACTCTGTTACCACTGCCTGTGCTGACTTAACTCTCCCACCTGTTCAGGGTCCCCTGGTCCAGTTTTAGTTTCTTCTGCCAAATGTATCGAAGTCATCGTTAGCATTAAGGGTGGGCTAGAAAGGGCTTTTTTTTTTTTTTTTTTTTTTTTTTTGGTAAAAGCAAGATGTATGTGATGTTTCACCTTTTTATGGATGGAATTTAAAATTCACATACTTAAACATAGGAGAAGCAGCCGCACTGTCTTTGTGGCTGTGGGAGGCACAGGCGGGTTTGGAGCCTTTTTTCAGAGGACACGCGTGGCTTCTCCAGCGGAGGGGTGGCGGTACCCACTCTTCCCTGAGCCCCGGGGACTGCTGTCTCTGGAGAGCCGTCCTCACCATGGTTCTTGTGGCCATGCAGCACTCTGTAGATCGTTTCTGGGACAAGAGTGAGTCAACGGTACATTCGGTTTTTTTTCCCCCAACATCTGTTTATCAAGCCCCTACCGCCAGGCATCCTGGCTGCCGGGATAGATGCTACAGTGAACAAAATAGAAATCCCTGCCCCCTCTCCCCAAGCTTCTACTCTAGTTAAAATATGTATTTTCTTCTGACATTAATTTCCTCCTTCTTCACCCTGTTTTGTTTTCTTTCTTCTTTTCTTGTGAGGCCAGTTGGAAAAATAATGTTTATTTAAAAGCTCTCTATAGAAAACATCGGGTTTTAAAAAAAAAAATTATTTATTTTTGAGAGCGATAGAGCATGAGTGGGGGAGGGGGAGGGGCAGAGAGAGAGGGAGACACAGACTCTGAAGCAGGCTCCAGGGTCTGAGCTGTCAGCACAGAGCCCGACGCAGGGCTCGAACCCGCAGACCGCGAGATCATGACCTGAGCCAAAGTCGGATGCTTAAGCAACTGCGCCACTCAGGTGCCCCAACATTGGCCTTTTTGAAGGAAATAATACTCCTCTAGAAGATAAATTAACATGTCAAAAATCAAGAAACTTGGCTGTGGGGCTCCTGGGTGGCTCAGTGGGTTAAGCATCCGACTTGATCTCGGGTCATGATCTCACGATGGTTTGGTTGGTGAGTTTGAGCCCCTCCTGGGGCTCTGTGCTGCCAGCTCGGAGCCTGGAGCCTGCTTCAGAGTCTGTGTCTCCCTCTCTCTCTGCCCCTCCCTCGCTCCTGCTCTGTCTCTCAAAAATAAATAAACATTAAAAAAAAGGAAGAAAGTTTACTCATGTTCTGCCTCCCCCCGTGCCGGGAAAAGTCTAGTCAGAACAGAAATGTGTGCCGTGCGAGGATGCTCCCCAAAGTGCTGGCTCTCCTTGCACTGACTGGGGCCCCAGGACACTGACAAAGACTCTTTTAAAAAACTGGCATCTGGCTTCGCAGTGCGTAAGCCCCAATTACTGTTGTCTCTCCCCAGATTCAGTCCCTGTCAGGGCGCCCTCGGTCCTGTGATGTTGGAAGCGGCGGGTAAGTAACGTTCTGCCCGTTCACGGCTCAGAGACTGTACCGTAGGTTCTGCCGGAAGGAGAGCCTCATTGCTTTGTCACAAAACCCTGGGAAACTTCACTTACCATGTGTAAATGGGAAGTCCCCTGAATTTTTTTTTTTAGGAACAGCAGCTCCCTTTGGTACTCACGTTTCATTTGTTTAAAGTCATCAAGTTGCGTAACTGCAGTAACAAGTAAAACCGCCCTAGATGTGCCCGAGAGTAACACAGCCGAGCGTCGGTCAGTACCCGGCTCCGCTATCGGGGACGGTGGCCAGGGAGGGCGACAGCATCCGTCAGCCTGGGGGCTTCCTTGCGCAGAAGGCGATTGAGAGTGTGTCCCTGAGCACCCTTCGTGCCACTGAAATACACGATTGCGAGTGATACGTTTCACATGAGGTACATTTTACCACGATTTAAAAAACTAAGCGGAAGATGAACACGTAGGAGAAATTTGCAACTACGAAAAGAGTGTTTTTGAAACCACTGATTCGCTGGTGCGTTTAGGGGCATACAGCTTTACTCCCTAAAAGATTTGAGACAGCTCTCAAAAATAGGTATGGTACCAACATTAATGCAGGAAGTTCATGAGGAAATCGGGGCTGCGGACGAGCGGGGAGCTGGGAGGGATAATGAAGCCCCCACGTCAACAGGCGCCCCTCGAACTGGCCCGCGAGATGGGGTACAGGGTGCACACCGACGGAGCCCTGGGGACCCGAGGGGCAGGGTCCTCACAGAGCCCCCCCAGGGCTGTCCCACCGCTTCGAACCAAAATCAGCTGAGAAGCAGCGACTCTTTCCGGGTCTCGAAATAATGTGGGGTGAAAACAGGACCCTTGCATGATCTACCTGAGGACGAGCACACATTTCAGAGTCTGTGGATGGAGTTAATCGACCTCAGGCCATCCTTGCGTGTTACTTCCCCAACAAAGCTTTCTATGTGTTTTTCACGGCAGTTCATTCAGGGAACTCCCTACGGAGTCCCCGGAGTGCGGACTTTATTTCTTTCTCCCCTTTTCTTTTTTGGCTAAACCTAAACTCGTGCAATTAACTGTCCACCGAGCTGAGCTGAGGATTGACCTTCTCTTCAAAAAGTCAAAAAGCCTGGCAGGACACATACCTGGACGGAAGACCAGCACACCTGGGGTGCAGGACGTCCCCGCAGATAGGGGGCGATGTGGTTTTTATGGAAAGGTCTAAGATTTTCTTCAAGAACCACTTTTGGCTCACCTCTCAGACAACTAAGGGATCAAGACTCCAAAGGCCCACGTTCCGGAACGAGGCTGCGAATTGTTGGCCGCCTCCCCTACCCCCCGACCAGAGCTTTAGAGCTGACGTTTCGCAGATAAAGAGTGTTGTTTTCTTGCTCTTGTGTTAGAGGGGGGGTTCTATTCAGTGACTCTTAGTCATTCAAGTATTTATTGGCCCCCTAATTGTAGGTGCTGGGGTAGAGCAGTGAACAAAGCACATCAAGTCCCTGCTTTTCAAGGAGCCGATGCTCTAGAGGAGACAGACGGGCAGGGACAGTTAGGCAGATAAATATGTCATGTGTTGGTAGGCGCCAGGAGGAAGAAGGCAAAGGCAGATCGGCAAGCCCCTTCTTGGCTGAGATGCTGTGTGACCCCAGCCTGGGAGGAGCCGAAGGGGGACGTGTTCCAGGCGGAGGGGACAGCAAGTCAGAGACCCTGAGGCAGGCGTGTGCCTGGAGAATGCGGAGGCTGGCGTAGCTTGCGTGGGACTTGAAGTCAGAGTGGAATCATCAGAGGGTTTTGAACTAGGGATACTGTCACATGCCTCATATCAGATTCAGGAGAGAACTCGGGCCGGGAGTAAGTGTATTTGGAAAGTTACAGCTTGTATTTCTCTCAGCCAGAGAGAAACTGTTTCGAATGTCACCAATGACCTGCTTCACACTGGCCAGTGATTTTCCCCATCCCTGTTACGAGCCGCGGGACCCTGCCTTCCGCCCTTCCTCCCACTGCCGTCCCTCCCCACCCACCCCCACCCCCACCCCCACCCCCACCCCCACCCCACGGGTCTCTCTACGCTCAGCCCGAGAGCCCGTCTGCTCTCAGGGTGATCAGCTCTGGGTTCCCAAGCTCCTTTTCCTAGACCTTGACCTTTAACCCTACGACCGGTGTCCTGCATCCAGCCCCCCGAAAGACAAGGTTTCCCATTCAGTTTCTCTACAACCAAAATTACCTTTCCTCCTCATCCGTCACATCAGACACCTTTCCTTCTTCCCCATTTCTTTCCAAGCCTCCACAGTTAACCCCCCTACCTGTACCCAGAAAGGGAGGCCACCCAGAAGGAACGCTCAGCTCCCCTCCTGCCCGATTCCCCTCACCATTCTGTTTTCATGGGATCAGAGCCCCCTCCTGTTCAGGGTGATCACCTTACCCATGCCCTGGCCCTCATCCCCACTGGGCTCTCCGAGGCCTCTCCCTCCTGCTTGCCCTTCCCTCTCCTCAGTGTTTGGCCCTTCCCAGCCCTTCTACTAGGTTTTTCAGTCTACATTTCAATGTACTTACTAAGGCAGCTACACTGAAAAAGCCCTTCCTTAGCCCTGAGTTCCCTTTCCGTTCCTCCCTCCCTTCCTTCCTTCCTTCCTTCTCATTTCCAGAATTCTTAGCCACACTTTTGGAAGAGTATTTACTGTTGAGTCTTCCTTACGGCCTGTCCATTCCTCAGCCTACTGTGGCCTGGCCTCTGCCGCCGCTGTTCCTCAGGAGACATCCCTAGTACACATCCTCTTGCACTGTGGGGACTCCGTGTCTAAGACAGAATTTGTTATCGTCCCCAGAGCACCTACCCTTACCCCCAGTGTGCTCATGCACCCCAGTGTCGGCATCCCCGGGCTGGAAAATCCGGAGTCCTTCTCGAGGACTGCTGCAGGTGTCTCCAGACTTCATCCATGTCTCTCCATTCCCACATGCTCTCCCTTTGTCACCTGGGACTACTCAGCAGTGGCCACCACTGACCTTGCTGCCCCCAGGCTCTGCTCCCTGTGCGTCCTCCCTCCCCCGTCTATTAGCCACACTGTCCTCCCCCTGCCCCCCCCACCGAGCCTTCCACTGGCTTCTTGTCTGTCTGAGCCTTGTGCGCTCTCTGCCTACCTATCCAGTCCCGCCTCCTATCGCCACCGCCTCTCCTGAACTTGACCTTCCTGCTGTATTTCCTGCGGTATCTAAATTCCTTGGGCACACTGTGTGGTTTCACGCTTCCCTGCTTTGCCCAGGCTGTGAACTCTGCCTGAAATGGTTTTCCCACCTAGATGCTCTGAATTCCTGGGCCTTCGAACTCAGCCCAGGAGCCCCCCGGGGAGCCCCCCCCCCCCCCCCCCCCCCGCCTGCTGGTCATCCCCTCCACACCTTATGCCACCAGACTCTGTCACTGCACTACAGAATTGTGTTATATGGCTGCTTTGTCTGAGTCTCTTGAGGCCCGAATGCCCGTGGCAGGTCCCTGGGAGGTGATGTGTTGACGTTGCCTTCCACTGCTCCTGGCTAACGGCGCCTTCCTCCAGCTGTTCTCCTCCTCTTCAGCCCCACAGCTCTCCTCCTGGTCAGACCTGGACCACACAGGAGCCTTCTTTTTTTTTTTTTTTAATTTTTAATGTTTTCGTTTATTTTTGAGACACAGAGAGACAGAGCATGAGCAGGGGAGGAGCAGAGAGGGAGGGTGACACGGAATCCGAAGCTCTAGGCTCCGAACTGTCAGCACAGAGCCCGACGCGGGGCTTGAACTCACGAACCGTGGGATCATGACCTGAGCCGAAGTCGGACGCTCGACCGACTGAGCCCCCCCAGGCGCTCCCACACAGGAGCCTTCTAACAGGCTCTCCCTGCCTCAGCGTCTGCTCCCTCACGCCGTCCTCCACATTGTAACCACGGTGGCATCTCTGAGGCGGCATTCTCCAGCCTACACTGGCCTCCCTACTTCTCACAGTCCCTGATCCTGACCCTTCAGAACAGCACATCCTCTCACCCCTTGTTCACTTCACTCCCCTCCTGCCTCATCTGCTACCCACCCCTTCCCGGCCTCTGCTCTCACTCCCCGGCCACGCTGCTTCCTTGAAGCGTGAGCACCCTGCCCTGTGCTCGGTGAAGGCTTCCTTCCCCCGCCCATCCTGACAGTGACAGCTCCCGCTTCTGTGTCCTCAGTGTCACGCGTCCCTAACGGTCCTCCCAACCCCTTATCGGCCCAGGCCCCACACGCTTCCTTCCACACTGCAGTTGCTTGCTTTACTGCCGGTCTGTCTCTCCCGCCTGCCTGTGAACCCCAAGCGCGGTGCCCCTCAGGCCTGGGCTGGGCAGCCCCTCCCGGAGCCCCCCACTTTAGAGGCCCCACTCCCCTGGAGTCTGGCGTCCCAAGGGGCCCCTGGGGGACACACCGCCTGCCTGAGGGGCGGGGTGGGGGGATGTGGAGTGTGGCCGAGGCTTGGCCTGCAGGCTGGGATAGCCCCACGGGTGGCCCGCGTGAGGAGCGGGCTGCGGTGGACGGAGGACGACACCCCCCGTGTGTCCCCGCGTGGAACTTCAAGGAACCGGGCGATTCTCAGCTTGGATCTGGCTTTCCAGACTGACTATCAAGAAGGTGTCGTTTTCCGGGACAGCGTAAGAGTTCGTTCACTTGATTCATAACTTTTAGAAGTTTAGACGCACGGTCCGTGGGCCTCCGTCTGAGCTCTGGCTCCAGGCCTGCAGACGTCAGAGGTGAGCCTGACGGCGAATCCGCTGGCTCGGCTCGTCCTCCCACGGCCCGCCCTCAGCCCAGCGCCTGGCACGCGGTGCCCCCCCTGCCCCGCCCCCCGGCACGTTACCAGCAGGCGAATGCCAGCATGTCTTTCTCACTTCAAAACTTATGAAGATTCTAACGAAAAAATATATCTTAGAAGGTACCTGTTTGATGCCAGCGTTCTTTTCGTTTGTTTGTTTTCTTGTCTTTTTTTTTTTTTTTTTTTTGGTGGGAAAGATACTTCTAAAATCTAGCAAAAAGAACTCCATAAATATAAAGCAGTGCCTCACATTTTGTATGGGGCTTTATAATTTTCAAAGAACTTTTGCACCCACAGTCCGATCTGCTCTCGGAAGATATTTCTGTAAAGTGGGCATAGGTGATGTCCTTAGTCTGAGTTAACAGGTAAGGCGGTTGCCCTTCAGAGAGGTTAAGCCGAGGATGCAAGTTCTCAGAACGAGGGAGAGTGAAAGCCCACGACGCCGGGGCTTGGGTGTTTGATACCCGCTGCCTTTATTCAACAAGCGTGTTCTGTTCCCCAGCAGCCAAATGCACTTTAGAAAGTAATCTCTCTCTCTCTCTCTCTTTCTCTTCCTCTCTCTCTCTATTTTTTTTTTCCCAGTGCTTTTCCACACAACGGCCAAAACATAGGCCTCTCCCCTTTCCTGGGGACCCTGAATACCGGGGGGTCGCTGCCAGACCTAACCAACCTCCACTATTCCGCGCCCCTGCCGGCCTCACTGGACACCAGTGACCACATCTTTGGTAGTATGAGTGTGGGGAACAGTGTGGGCAACCTGCCAGCCGCCATGACTCACCTGGGCATAAGAAGCTCTTCCGGTAAGTGCCGTCCACTCACTAAGGGCCGCACCCGTGTAGGTGCCCAAGTGGCTGAATCACAGGTGGCCCCCAGCCAGGCGGCCTATTAGTCGTTCAATGAGAATGACTGCATCCGACTTAGAGATAGTTACATATCGGTTCTGGTAGCTCTTGACATCTGCCGACGTTTCCCTTTGGTGGTCTGTTTCTGCCGGGTCGGATGGGCTCTAGCACACTGGACTAAACCTTGTCCTCTATTGTCCTCACCAGCCCGGGTGTCCTGGGACTGGGAGAGTAGGATGCAAGAGTCCAGGAAAACAAGTCCTTTCCTTTCTGTGTTCACTGAACAATGTCTGTGACTCTTAATCAACGTATGCCGGTGGTTTATAATTACGGCTCTCTCTCTAGATCCTCTAATTTCCCATGGGATTTCAAAAGAGAATACTTTGAATTTTATTTTGTTTATTATTATTATTATTTTAATGTTTACTTTTGAGAGTGAGAGCGTGAGCTGGAAAGGGGCAGAGAGAGTGGGGAACAGAGAACTCAAGTGGCCTCTGCTGACAACAGAGAGCCCCACACGGGGCTTGAACTCAAGAACCGTGAGATCATGACCTGAGCCAAAGTCGGACACTCCACCCAGGTGCCGCAGAGAATATTACGAATTTTAGAAAATTTGTAAGGGATACGATGAAAATATTTTACACTAAATAGATAAATATATTAAATAGAAATCTACCACAGTTTAAAATTATTGGTTCAAATTATTGGTTCAAATCAGAGGTGCCTAAAGATGCAGCATATGGCTGTATTAAAATGTTGCCATGGCGGGTGGGCGGGGGGCAGGGGGCGCCTCAGTGGTTCAGTCGATTGAGCCTCTGACTCCGGCTCAGGTCATGATCTCACAGTTCGTGAGTTCGAGCCCCGACGTCGGGCTGTCTGCTGTCAGCACAGAGCCCGCTTCAGATCCTCTGTCCCCCTCTG
This sequence comes from Lynx canadensis, assembly GCF_007474595.2. Taxonomy (NCBI): domain Eukaryota; kingdom Metazoa; phylum Chordata; class Mammalia; order Carnivora; family Felidae; genus Lynx; species Lynx canadensis. The sequence continues at coordinate 4,955,118 of NC_044308.2, forward strand.
TCTGTGCCCCTCCCCCGCTTTCTGTCTGTCTCTCCCAAAATAAATAAATAAATTAAAAAAAAAAAGGGATTAAAAAAAACGTTGCCATGATGAGACTTGGGTCACTACAAGTTTGAGGGCCCGCAGCTCAGATCCTATGTTGGAACACGACTGAATTTATTTGAACCTCCACAGACGCTCTTGTCCATGCCTGAGGCAGGTATTGACCCCGTACTCCCAGTGGCGCGGTCCACCCCTCCCTCTGTAAGGGTTCCCAAGAACTGTGGTGTGGACCGTTCACCCTCTGGAAGAGCTCCCCAGTGACTGTGGTGTGGACCGTTCCCTCGGGAAGGGCTCCCCAGTGACGGTCCACCAGTGGGAAAGGGCCTGCTGGTTCACGCAGGTCAGAATTCACCACTCACAGGAGAGAAGTCCCCTTTAGCTTGGGCAGCTGGAAGCTTCTCTAATGCTCGTAGCAGTGCAGCCATTGTACCACAGAATTTTAGAGTTGGTTTCAGAGATTACCTTTATTTACTTACTAAGATCATTTCATTATCCTGCTGGTCTACTTTCGTGTGCTTGCTGGATTCTGGAGGTACAAGGGCATCCAAGGTCACCTAAACAAAACAGCACCAGCACTTAGCTCTCTGGGGTCTTGGCGCAGCCGGGGCAGCCCTTGGCACTTTGCTTCAGCTGCAAGTCCTGTGTTTACCACCATCCTCTATTTTCCTCAAAAAAGTATTATTTTGTCCAGAACATTGTCAGACCTGATATCAAGTATTGATATAATTTCTAGGTACTCCTTAAAATGCATGTATACAAGGCTGTACGCGTTTTTTTAAACATCTTTGAGCTTTCCCTCTGAATGAGTGGATTTGTTTTTTAGCCTCAGTTCACATCTTTAGCCCTGATTCTTGAGCCAGCTGGATCTCTGGTCTTTCCATGGAGACTTGCACTGTGCAACAGCTACGTTGGGTTTATCAGAGACGTCTTCCCTATTTAAAAATTTTTTTCTATGTTTTTATTTTATTCTTGAGAGAGAGAGAGTGAGTGAGCAGGGGAGAGGCAGAGAGAGAGGGAGACAGAATCTGAAGCAGGCTCCAGGCTCTAAGGTGTCAGCACAGAGCCCAACATAGGGCTTGAACTCACAGACTGCGAGACCATGACTTGAGCCAAAGTCAGACGCCCAACCAACTGAGCCACCCAGGCGCCCCTTCCCTATTTTTTTTAAAGTTTATTTATTTTCAGAGAGAGCATTGGGGAGGGCCAGAGAGAGGGGGAAAGAGAGAATCCCAAGCAGGCTCCAAGCTGTCAGTGCAGAGCCCAGATACAGGGCTCGAACTCATGAGCCATGAGATCATGACCTGAGCTGAAACCAAGAGTCAGACACTTAACCAACTGAGCCACCCTCTATTAAAAAAAAAAAAAAAGCATTTTCCAGCAAAGAATGCTTTGTCATTGCTGAATTATAGTAACTTTCATCTAACACCGATTTTTTTTTTTTTTATGAACATAAAAGAACACACAGTTCTGCTCACCCCACCTGCCAATACCAGAATGATGGACTGAACTTTGAAACACGGCATTCCCATTTGAGATGCGTGGTGGCATTGTTAAGTCACGGAGCAAGAAAACTCTGTGCCAGGCCTGGCAGGACGCAGGACACGGTCCCGGCCTCATAGGACTTATGCCCCAGAAGCCTGTGCCGTGGAAATGCCTTTTCCCAAACTCTCTTGCTCGTGCTAAAATTCACTACCCTTCCCCCCAAATGACACAAAGAACCGGCGAAAACTTCATTTTCCTTGAATTGGAATAGACTGCCCTTAAAGATTTCTGGGGAGCCGGAAAAGCAAAGAGAAAGCAGGAGACACGGGAGGGGGTCCCTTCCTGTGATCCTCTGGGGTGTCCAGGGTATGGACAGGGTCCCCGCCAAGGCAGCGCCCCAGAGCCGTGACTCTCAGTGAAGGGATGCTCTCGGAAGGCAGCGCAGGATCCGGGCAGGTGCCTGGGACAGCGCGTTCGGGGGCTCTAAACAGAATGTGTGCGCAGCCCTGGGGTCTTTTGGCCTGGTTGTGGCTGAGCACACACACCCCTGGCCTCTGTCCAGCCCGCCCAGCGGCCGTTTTCACGCTTCCCCGGGAGTACGACTCACTGTCACCCTGCGGCCACCGGCTCTCGGTCCGAGTGCATCCTTTCCCCACCACGGGCACGTCGGCCACCAGGGCGCTTAGGGGAGCCGCCAGGAGCTCCCCACGGGCAGAACCGGCATCGAATACGGAGAGTAGGAAGTGAAGCTTTCTTTCACCTCAGGGACACGAAAGATTGTGGCAAGTGACGTGTGACTCTGTTGTCCCGTAGGCCTCCAGAGCTCTCGGAGCAACCCCTCCATCCAGGCCGCGCTCAGCAAGACTGCACTTTCGTCCTCCCCGAACAGCCACCCACAGACACCCGCGCCCAGCGCCTCTGCCCTTCACCCTTCCCTCCGGCTCTTTTCCCTCAGCAACCCGTCTCTCTCCACCACGGCCCTGAGCGGCCCCTCTCGGCGGCGGCAGCCCCCGGTCAGCCCCCTCACGCTGTCCCCCGGCCCCGAAGCGCATCAGGGTTTCAGCAGACAGCTGTCGGCCACCAGCCCGCTGAACCCCTATCCCGCCGCCCAGGTGAGAACAGACTCTCGGCCCCGCACGCTGAGGCACGCAGGGCCTGGAGTCGGCCCACCCTCCCGGGTGTAGACCCCCAGGTCTCAAATGCAGTCGGCCCTCTTGCACGTGAGGCGGGAGAGAGCAGAGTGGGAATAGCTCAGCGCTAATCACTCCCTAATGGCACATTGGTTGTGAGGATCACGGTTTCCAAACGCGCAGATTGCAGGCACTAAGTCACAAAAGCTGGGGTTTGGGGAGAGAGCTGGGGTTTGGGCGTAGAGAACCCAATGCAGATGTGTCTAGGATGGGTAGGGGAGACCAGGTTGGGGTTTTTTTGTTTTGTTTCGTTTTTTCTTTTTTTTCTTTTTTTTTTTCTTTTCCTTTCTTTCTCTCTCTCTTTCTTTCTTTTATTTTTTTTTATTTTCTTTTCTTTTCTTTTTCTTTTTTTTTTTTTTTATTTTATTATTATTTTTTATATTTACATCCAAGTTAGCATGTAGTGCAACAATGATTTCAGGAGTAGATTCCTTCGTGCCCCTTAACCATTTAGCCCATCCCCCCTCCCACAACCCCTCCGGTAATGCTGTGTTTGTTCTCCGTATTTATGAGTCTCTTCTGTTTTGTCCCCCTCCCTGTTTTTATATTATTTTTGTTTCCCCTCCCTTATGTTCATCTGTCTTGTCTCTTAAAGTCCTCGTATGGGTAAAGTCCTATGATATTTGTCTTTCTCTGACTAATTTCGCTTAGCATAATACCCTCCAGTTCCATCCACGTAGTTGCAAATGGCAAGATTTCATTCTTTTCGATTGCTGAGTAATACTCCACTGTGTATGTATGTGTGTGTGTATGTATATATATGTATATATATATACATACACACACCACATCTTCTTTATCCATTCATCCATCGATGGACATTTGGGCTCTTTCCACACTTTGGCTATTGTTGATAGTGCTGCTATAAACATTGGGGTGTCTGTACCCCTTTGAAACAGCACACCTGTATCCCTTGGATAAATGCCTAGTGGTACAATTGCTGGGTCGTAGGGTAGTTCTATTTTTAATTTTTTGCGGAACCTCCATACTGTTTTCCAGAGTGGCTGCACCAGCCCGAATTCCCACCAGCAGTGCAAAAGGGATCCTCTTTCTCCGCATCCTCCCCAACATCTGTTGTTGCCTGAGTTGTTCATGTTAGCCATTCTGACAGGTGTGAGGTGGTATCTCATTGTGGTTTTGATTTGCATTTCCCTGATGATGAGTCATGTTGAGCATTTTTTCATGTGTCAATTGGCCATCTGGATGTCTTCTTTGGAGAAGTGTCTGTTCTTGTCTTTTGCCCATTTCTTCACTGGATTGTTTGTTTTTTGGGTGTTCAGTTTGATAAGTTTTTTTTTTTTTTTTTTTTTTTAATTTTTTTTTTCAACGTTTATTTATTTTTGGGACAGAGAGAGACAGAGCATGAACGGGGGAGGGGCAGAGAGAGAGGGAGACACAGAATCGGAAACAGGCTCCAGGCTCTGAGCCATCAGCCCAGAGCCCGATGCGGGGCTCGAACTCACGGACCGCAAGATCATGACCTGGCTGAAGTCGGACGCTTAACCGACTGCGCCACCCAGGCGCCCCTCAGTTTGATAAGTTCTTTGTAGATTTTGGATACTAACCCTTTATCTGATATGTCATTTGCAAATATCTTCTCCCATTCCGTCGGTTGCCTTTTAGTTTTGCTGATTGTTTCCTATGCTGTGCAGAAGCTTTTTATTTTGATGAGGTCCCAGTAGTTCATTTTTTGCTTTTGTTTCCCTGGCCTCCAGAGACGTGTTGAGTAAGAAGTTGCTGCGGCCAAGATCAAAGAGGTTTTTGCCTGCTTTCTCCTCGAGGATTTTGATGGCTTCCTGTCTTACGTTTAGGTCTTTCATCCATTTTGAGTTTATTTTGTGTCTGGTGTAAGAAAGTGGTCCAGGTTCATTCTTCTGCATGTCGCTGTCCAGTTTCCCAGCACCACTTGCTGAAGAGACTGTCTTTATTCCGTTGGATATTCTTTCCTGCTTTGTCAAAGATTAGTTGGCCATATGTTTGTGGGTCCATTTCTGGGTTCTCTGTTCTGTTCCACAGATCTGAGTGTCTTTTGTTTTGTTTTGTTTTTAATTTTTTTTAACATTTATTCTTTTTTTTTTTTTTTTTTTTTTTTTTGAGAAAGACCGAACACGAGCAGGGGAGGGGCAGAGAGAGAGAGAGACACAGAATCTGAAGCGGGCTCCAGGCTCTGAGCTGTGCCAGCACAGAGCCCGACATGGGGCTTGAACTCACAAACCGTGAGATCATGACCTGAGCAGCTGAAGCTGGATGCTTAACCAACTGAGCCATCCAGGCTCTCCCAGGTTGGGGTTTTAAAATTGGTATGAAAAATGACCAGTAACTGATGCTGTAGGTATTTTAAGCCACAGGGGAAAGCCAAAGAAGACATTTAATACCTTCCTGGAGCTTTGATACTGGATTAGACCTCTTCCCTAATTACACCTACAGATTGGAGAATTAGTACTTTTATTGTTCATGAAGTAACAGGTATGTAGTAAAGATGAGATCTCTGTAAAAGGCCCCAAAGAAATCTGTCTAGAAGGAGGCACATTTAGGGGCGCCTGGGTGGCTCAGTCAGTCGGGTGTCCGACTCCAGCTCAGGTCACGATCTCACTGTTCGTGATTTCAAGCCCCGTATTGGGCTCTGTGCGGACAGCTCGGAGCCTGGAGCCCGCTTCGGATTCTGCGTCTTTCTCTCTCTCTGCCCCTCCCCCACTCACACTCTGTCTCTCAAAAATGAATAAATGTTAAAAAAAATTTAGAAAGGCACATTTTGAAGTCACAAGCCTGTTACGAGAGTTTAGATGCCAAAATGTCATCTCTTGACTTGTTGGCTTTGTTTGTATGTATGTATGTATGTATGTATGTATGTATGTATGTATTTTACTTTGTTTTTATTCTAAGCTCTCAGGGCAGTTCTTACCATAATCACCAATGACTATATTTTCAACCTATGGCTCACTCCCTGGATACATTGTGACATCATTTACTGCCCACCTCACCATAAATGAGTCATGTTGAGCAAGGAGGGGTTAACAGAACCAGTTACTACTCACTCTTACATGAGTCATCCCTTTGGGGAGAGGGAGAGAGGGTATTTCATAATTGTTTTTTTAATGGTTCTGTTTATGTTATTGGATTGCCTTTAATTTTCAAGATCATTTTATAGGATATAAAAAAATAACACTCTTACTCTCTTAACTACATTTTAAGGAGACTGTAGAGGAGAGAGCTTCCTGTTTTGGATGTTTTCCTTTGTGGTGTGCTTAATATTTTGATTTTTTAAAAATTAGTGTTATCCATGCACATGGTTTAAAAAGTCAGATAGTTCTAAAGGGCTAGTTGGGAAATAACAGTTGTCTTCCCCTCCCTGGCTGACCACGTTTCTTACTCCCTAGAGATGGTTCCTTCCAACCACTGTAACTTTTTTTTCACGTTTATTTATTATTGAGAGACAGAGACAGAGCGTGAGCAGGGGAGGGGCAGAGAGAGAAGGAGACACGGAATCCCAAGCAGGCGCCAGGCTCCGAGCTGTCAGCACAGAGCCTGACGCGGGGCTCGAACCCACGAACCCACGAACCGTGAGATCATGACCTGAGCCCAAGCCGGATGCTTAACCGACTGAGCCACCCAGGCGCCCCTCCTTCCAACCTTTTTAACTGATGTCTTTGGTATAACCATGTTATTTCGTGCTTGTTTCGTTCTGGACTTCTCGTGTTAGGTTCTATCTGATGACATTCTCCCATGGAGGATTAGGATATAGCTCTCTCCCCAAACCCCACGCACCCACACACATATTTCCTACCTACCCTCCTCACACCCTGTGCTGTATTGTAATTTTGATGAGAGCAATATTCGGTGTTTAATGCTTTCACAGTTATAATAGAGCAGTCAAGGGGCGCGTGGGTGGCTCAGTCGGTTAAGCGTCTGACTTCGGCTCAGGTCATGATCTCACGGTCCGTAAGTTTGAGCCCCGCGTCGGGCTCTGTACTGACAGCTCAGAGCCTGGAGTCTGCTTCGGGTTCTGTGTCTCCCTCTCTCTCTGCCCCTCCCATGCTCATGCTCTGTCTCTCTGTGTCTCAAAAATAAATAAACACTAAAAAAAAAAAAAAAAAAAAAAAGAAAGAACAAAATGAACATTTTTTTCTTCACCCGGGAGTTAATAAATGTCTTACCTTTTTGTTAGTCTGGTTTTCTGTGTACGTATTATTTATCCCATCCCGGCTCTTGGGGCCTGGCTAGATCTCCTCTCAGTACTTTGAAACATAAGCCCTCCAGTAGCTCCCCAAGAAGGAGCACATGTGGTGATGGCATGACTTAAATATGTGCTTAAACATGACAGGTAGAATACCCGTCATTGAACACATAATTGGTTAGATATAGAATTGAAATCTGAAATAATTTTCTCTTAACATTTTGAAGATACTAATTCATTGCCTTTTGGTTTCTAGAGTTGCCAGTGAGAAATCCAGTGCTATTCTGAGTCTTAACACTTCAAACGAAATCTCCTTTTTTTCCCGCCGGGGGCTTGTAGGATTTTCTTTTTGTCCCCCAGGGTTCTGAAACTTGACGATCATGTGGCTTGACATGAATCTGGATGTTTGGTGGGTTTCCTCAACCTGGAAACTCTTATCCTTCATTTCTGGGAAATCCTCCTTAATTATTTCTTGGATGATTTCCTCCCTTTGATTTCCCTGTTCTCTCTTTCTAGAACTCCTGTTGTGTGAATGTTGGGCCTCCCATCCTTTCCCTCTCACGCCCCTATTTTTCTCTCTCCTCGTCTTTTCACCCTGCTCTCTGGGAGAACTGCTCAACTTCATCTGCCTGCTATTATGCCAGGTTTTCATCTCTGCTCTCATACTTTTATTATCTTATTTTACTTTAAGTTTATTTATTTATTTTAAGGGAGAGGGAGAGAGAAAAAAGTCCAAGGAGGGCTCTGCACTGTCAGTGCGGAGCCCGTCATGGGGCTCCAACTCACGAACTGTGAGATCATGACCTGAGCCGAAATCAGGAGCCAGATGCTTAACCGACTGAGCCCCCCAGGAGTCCCTGCTCTTGTACTTTGAAAGTGCCAAGAATTCTTGTTTGTTCTCCGAATGTTCCTGTTTACAGCATCATACTCCTCCCGTGGACGCAATAGCAGTTTTTCACCCCTCTGAGGTTTTCAGTGGTAATTTTTGTTCCAGTTTCTTTTATTTTTTTTGTAATACAAATCCTCCAAGTTGCCTAAAAGTAGAGAATATAGTGTCCTGAATCTTTCTATACTCCTCATCCAGCCTCAACAATCATCAGTGTTTGTGTAATTCTGTTTCAGCCACATCCCTACTTTGAAAAAAATGTATGCAGAGATACCTATCACAAATATTTTATTACGCGTGTTTAATAGATGAGGGTTTTTTTTTATAGCCTAAACAGTATAATGGTAATTTTGTTTTTCGTGAGTACTTCTTGCGGCACAGATTTCTCCAAGTTTCTTTCCTTTGTATGTCTGCCTTAGTCTCTGATTTCCATTCGGATGGTTTCCTCACAGTCTTGTGGTCCTTGGCCCTCTGCTCATTTTTTTTTTTTTTAATATTTATTTTTGAGAGCGAGAGAGCAGGGGAGGGGCAGAGAGAGAAAGGGAGAGAGAGAATCCAAAGCAGGCCCCGCGCTGTCAGCATAGGGTCTGACGTGGGGCTGGAACTCACAGACTATGAGATCGTGACCTGGGCTGAAGTCGGACACTTAACCGACTGAGCCAGCCAGGCGCCCCTCTGCTCCTCTTTAAGAACAGGACACAGAAATACTGATTGGAAGCCCTGTGTAGATGGGTGGGCTTGGTGAGTATGGTCTTCACTGTAGACTGATCTAGCTTGGCCATTTACGTGGGGGATCCCTGGTGTCGTGTAAGTTTCAGGATGTTCTCTCGGGCTGGCCAGATCCCCAGAGGACGCTGGCATACGCCCAGCATCCCGTCTTCCGAGACCCAAGCTGGGGAAGAAAGGGGGAAGCCTCAAGATGCGGTAGTGAGCTCTCTTGAACCCTGTGTTTTCGGTAGAGCGCCTCACCTCCTGGGCTCTGCTGTGCCTTGCGGTCCCTCAGCCGGGTTCTCTCCAGAGCGCTGTCCACCGCCCCCCCCCCCACCCAGTCTCCCCACAGGCCAGGGCTAAGCCCACCCTTGCCTTGCACAAACTGAGGGGATCCTTCTGGATCTTCACCCCTGCTTCCTGTTGTCCCCCAGCCTGCCACAGGGACCCTGTGATGGAAATCCGGCTGCCTCTTGGTTGGTCCCCACTGCCTCTGGTCTTTCTCAGCTCTGCTAAGCCAGTGCCTATGTGTCCATCCGCTTTTCGTTCTCCGAATTTTGCTGCCACTTTCTTCCCTCCCATTTTCTTCGTCCCTGTGTTGTTTATTATTCTGGTGTTATTTCTTTTTAAAGTGTTAATTTATTACTGTTTCCTGTTGTTCAATGTTGTTCTAGTGTTTTTAGTAGAGTTTGGGGAGGCAGCAGAGATAAGTTATTTTTTTTTTCCCCATCTTAAACCAGAAGTTATGGCTTTAAAAAAACAAACATGATTTTCACTGAGGATGCTGGTTAAATTAGCAGGTGTTTGGTTCTGTTTTGTCTTTTTTTTTTTTTTTTTTTTTAAGACACGAGAAATTGTCATTGAATGGGAACTGTTTTGTGGGGAAGTGAGACTTAAGGTCACTTTGAAGGAGCAGAAGTGGGAGCCTAGCACAGAGGGCCCAGGGGAAGAAGAAGTTGGGCTTTTCTCTCACTTTGACGGCTCCTAATCTGAAAGGATTTACCACTAGAACTGCCAACCAAAGCTAATTAGTGGCTTTGTTTTACAGATGGTGTCCTCGGATCGAAGCCCGCTCTCCTTCCTGCCCACAGACGCTCAAACCCAGGTGTCCCCGCCACCCCCTTACCCCACCCCCCAGGATCTCCCCCAGCCCCTCCTGCAGCAGCCCCATGCCCAGGAGCCCCCCGCTCAGCAGCCGCAGGTGGCCTCATCCCTGCCTCCTTCTGGCTTCCAGCTCCTCTCCGCCCAGGTGGGTCCTGAACACCGGTCGGGAGGGAACACTTAGTTTACCCCGAGTTCCAAGCTAAACGTTCCCTTCCTTATTCCAATAAGGGCTCACCTGTGACCAACTTCTTCCCGGATGTGAGCTTTGACCAGCAGTCCATGAGGCCAGGCCCGGCCTTTCCTCAACAGGTGAGTGATCACCCAGGCGTGCCTCTTCCTTCCACCAGGAACCACACTGTTGAGCCTGTTCAGGGTGTAGACTGAGCTCGCTCGGCCATTTCCCTGGGGAGTCTCTGGCATCCTGGATTAGGTGCTCCACTGCCCTGGGTTCGGGTGTGTTCAGTTGGCCGAGGGGACCTGGAATCTCCCCTAGCCCTCACGTGCTGGTGCCGGCTGCCTTGTTTAGTGGCCGGCCTCTGCAGAAGTGGGTAGGAGACGTCTGGTGACGGTCTAGGCACGGACTTGTTGCATGGCTTATGGCAGAAGGGACCACCACGGTCCACTGATCTATCCTGCTGAGGAGACTGAGACCCAGGAGGGTCTCAGGTGGGACCAAAAAGATCTTTTCTTTTCTTTTTTAAATTTAAAAGAAAGTTTATTTACATATTTTTGAGAGAGAGCATCCGTGGGGGAGGGGCAGAGAGAAAGAGAGGGAGACAGAGGATCCCAAGCAGGCTCCATGCTCTCAGGGCAGAGTCCACTGAGGGGCTCGAACCCATGAGTTGTGAAATCATGACCTGAGATGAAACCAAGAGTTGGAGGCTTAACTGACTGAGCCACCCAGGTGCCCCTCTTCTTTTTTTTCTGTAAAGACTTTTTTTAAATGTTTATTTATTACTGAGAGAGAGACAAAGCATCAGCATGGGAGGGGCAGAGAGAGGGGGAGACACAGAATCCGAAGCAGGCTCCAGGCTCTGAGCTGTTAGCACGGAGCCTGGCGTGGGGCTCGAACTCACAAACTGCAAGATCGTGACCTGAGCCGAAGTCGGATGCTTAACTGACTGAGCCACCCAGGCACCCCTTCTTTTTTTTTTTTTAAATGTCTGTTTATTTTTGAGAGGGGGGGAAGGTACATACATGCGTATGCAAGTGGGGGAAGGTGCAGAGAAAGAGGGAGAGAGAGAATCCCAAGCAGGCTCCATGCTGTCAGCACAGAGCCCGATGTGGGGTTCGATCCCATGAACCATAAGATCGTGACCTGAGCCAAAATCAAGAGTCAGACGCTCAACCGACTGAGCCACCCAGGAGCCCCCCCCTAAGATATTTTCATTCAACCACTTCCTTTTGCTTTTTAGATTCTCCCTAACGATCACTTAAAATATATCTAGATTTTATAGTGTTAAGTGTGGATCGGGCTTAGGATGGGTTAAGAAGAGAAAGGTTTGAGCATTTTACAGATCTTTTTTTTTTTTTTTTAAGATTTTTACAATGTTTTTTATTTGAGAGAGAGAGAGTGAGCACGTGCGAGTAGGGGAGCGGCAGAAAGAGGAAGAGAGAGAATCCCAAGCAGGCTCCCTGCTGTCAGCGCAGAGCCCGGCAAAGACAAAGACATGGGCTCCATCCCAACAAACCGTGAGATCATGATCTGAGCGCAAACCTGGAGTCGGATGCTTAACCGGCAGAGCCATCCAGGCGCCCCTACGGGTCTTAATAACAATTACAACAGTAAAATAAATAAATAACAGATGTTTCCCGAGTGGGCCATGGTAAAGACTCATGGCATAAACCAGTAGTCCCTGCCTTCTCATTTTCTGAAGAAGCCGGTTTAGTTTATGAGTCAGAGAGTCTCCCTGAAAAATGATAGGAATGCATACTTTTGAAAGATTTTTAAAAAATAGTTTGGAATATGCATTTCTGGAAAGGCACCGGAGACAGTGTCCAGTTCTGACCAGTCGTCACCGAGGCTTTCTCATGGAGAGGGACCTGCCTAGGGTTCCTTCACCTGAGAAGGAAAGGATATCACCTCCTCATTTTTCTAGAAACCAAAGGGGGAAAGAGTCCATTGGTCACATCACTTCCTTGGTGACACCTGGAACCTTTGAAGGGCTCCCACGGACGGTGTGTCCAAAGGCCTTGCTGTGGCTGGGGGGAGAAGGTGTGAGACCAGAGCTGCGGCAGAGACCATGACTGTTGATGTCTCCTAATGGCTTAGTGGGCCCGGCCGTGTGTGAACGGGGACGAGCCATCCACACTGTGGGCCTCAGGGACCCCCTCCTCCACCCGAGCACCTGCTTGCCTGAGAGGAATATTCTGTGTGGGATCCTAGAGAGAAGGGACCCTAAGACAGTCTTGCTCTGGGAGCACCTTGCATTATTCTCTCCTTGGAAGCAGAGGTCATTCCTTACAGTGTAACCTTGGATGCTTCCAGGTGCCCCTGGTGGAACAAGGTCCGCGAGAACAGGACGCGTTTCACTTGAGATCAAACCTGTATTCCAACTGCGGGAATTTCCCAAGCACCATCCTGACAGGTGAGTGTGGGCCAGCCCTCAGCCTCCTTACCGTGTTCGTTTTGTCGTGCCTTCACACACACCGTCGTAAGATAGGATACACGACATCAGATGAGGCCAAAAATTAAGGTCTCCGGCGCAGCGTTGCCTTTTTGAAACGCAGGTGCCCGGCCCCAGAGACACTGAGCCACTGGGGAAAGGGCCTGGTGCTCCAAGCCTTTTCCGAACTAGTTAGTGTGAAGTTCAAAGGGAGAAAAGCCTGCAAAAATGAGAGGGTCGTGGAACTGGCGGAAAAGCGCGTAGATTCTAGAGCCGCCTGGACGCCTGGGAGTGGGTGGGACACAGGCAGTCACTGTCACGGTGGGGAGGACGACAGGGACGGCCTCTGAGGGGATATCCTCCGTTGTGTGTGCCTCTTAACCCGCCCTGTTTTCCCCCTTGCTGCTCCCTCCAGAAGACTCGAGTACCAGCCTGTTCAAAGACCTCAGCAGTGCGCTGGCGGGCATGCCCGAGGCCAGCCTGCACACGGACACTCCATTTCCTCTGGAAGAAGAGCTCCAGATCGAACCCCTGAGCCTGGACGGACTCAACATGCTAAGTGACTCCAGCATGGGCCTGCTCGACCCCTCTGTTGAAGAGACGTTTCGGGCTGACCGACTGTGAACAGAACAGACCAGGACCAGAATTCTTTTCTGAAGGCGCCGAAATAGGACGGCACGGAATGGAGCCAGCTACCCCCCCTGCCCACCGGGCTTGAGTCATCTCGGGCCTCTGACACAGCAGGAGCCAACGCCATGACTCCTGGCTTTGCGACGAGGTCCCGTCTCCTACGCCGTGGCTGATTCTAGACCAGAGAGCCATGCACGGCCTCACCGGCCTGCGGCGAGGGTTATGCTCTGCAGGCCGGCTGACCTGACCGGGAGCCTCCCAACGACTCGGTCATCACCGTGCCCGGTGCGTCTTTTTCTCGGCCCTCTAGTCGGTCCATGTGTACAAGCAGAAAAGAACCCTGTGATGGGGGCGGCAGTCGCCTGGTGCTGTGCCCAGAACCACTGATGTCAGTCAACACTGAAGATCGGGCCCGGAGCGGAGGCGGTTGGGGGCCACGGGCCTCCGGGAGCTGGCTCAGCCACGAGCAACGGTACCACAGCACCGCGAGGCCGCCTCCGCCCTCGCGCTTCCGGCCGGGCACCCGCCAGCTGGTGGCGGGCGGTCCTGGGGCACGGCAGACGGCCGTGATCTCGGAGATGCCTTAATTCCAATATGAAGAAACCTTCCCACGATTTCAAGCACAGACCCGAGTTTCGCAAACTGAATGCTCATTTGTCTTCTCCAAGTATGTAATCTCCTTTCTGCTGCTTTGGGACACTCTTCCTGTGGACGAGGGGGGAAAGGGAGGACTATTTTATTCAGTCACTGAAAACAAACAAAAGTCCCCTGGTAACAGATGAGCCCGAAAAGAGGAAAGTGCTTCCTCTTGACGGCTGGGGCGGAAAGCACGGAGGGCAAGACACACGATGTCTTCCAGATGAGCTCCAGACAGGTGCCGGCCTCCCCCTCTGCAGTCGGCTGGGAGGGGGTGGCGGGAGGTCTGAGCAGCAAGGTGGGGGGTGGGGGGCTTTCCCTGTGCCATGGGAGTGTGAATGTAACCCCGCTAGGCTGATAGGCTGTAAGCTCCCCGAGTGCAGGGACCGTGCCTTATTCGTTATCAGACCCCTAGTTCCTAACAAGTGCCAGCACTCAGTAGGTGCTCATAACTGTGCATTGAATGCATGAACGGACGAACGGAGGAATGAATGAATCTGCCTCACTACGAGGCAGTCTAATCTTTCGCGTACCCCCATTCCCTGCCAAACCTCAAGGCTTTAGCTTTTTTTTTTTTGGAACACTTGTGCGTGTTCAGCATGCACTTTAATATGCTTTTAACACTAGGTGACCAAATTCACGATGAGACAGGGCGCCCCGATCTCCTCGAGGGTGTGCGCCACAGCAGGTAGGTGGAAGCTGTCTTCTGAGCGCCACCGGAACGGCACCGAGCAAACTGGGGCCTCCCAGGCACTGGGACCCCGGGGATCCCGGCCAGGCCCCGACCTCCAAAGATCTTTTTCCTTTCAGATCCGTGTTGTGCTCTAAATTGCTTTCAAAAAAGACCATCATTCTCTGAGATCGAAGAAACAGTCTGCAGTAAAAGGAAGGCCTAAATCATGAAGCTATCGTTAGTCATTAGTACTTTAGCATAAAGTAGTGTTAGCGGATTTCCACCACTGCCGGCCTTCTGACCTAACCCCTGGCCACACGCCTGACGGGTGGGTTTGAAGAGCACCTCTGGGGATGGGCCTGGGCAATGGGGCAGAATGTGGGCATGGCAGGAGGGGCCGGGAAGGAGAGGAGCACTGAAGGAAAGCTGGAAGACGCTGGAACTTTTGCCGGGACAGCCACAGCCTTTTCCAGAGACACCGGCAGAGTCGCTGAAGGTTGCTGGACCGCCCCCACCCACAGCAGCAAGTCTGCCCTGTGCCCCACGACGAGAGGAGTCCGTAATGGGATCCTGGGCCGTTAACCTCTGCAGACCTCTTTCCATTTCTGTCTCCAGAGGGATCACGTCACCTGCAGTCTTTCAAATAACCCTGATGGCACAGCTGCCTCTGTGGGGCCCGAGTCCCCCGCTTCACGTTAGCCCCAAATCTCTGCCGTTGAATTAGGAAATCCACCCAGGGTCCTTGCCTGAGCTCCAAGCCCCATTCCCAGTTAAAACTTTCATACTGAGGATCTCGGGAGGGGGTGACTCTTTGTTAAAGCACAAGCCTTTTCCCTGTGATGCTACGCCATTCCCCAGCGTGCAGAAGAAGCCAGCTCCGTGCTGCCTGCCCTGTGCCACAGGCCCCGGGAAATCTGACCTGGCCTCTCAGACGGGGATCGGGGATCGGTGCCCCTGTTAGGAGTTTGGTTTTGTTTTTTTTTTTAGGTACCAGCATAACCCACTCTTTGCACAGTGCCTTACCCGTGGGGCTGGGGGCCCAGCCCTCTGTCTGCACAGCAGTCCTGCCTGTATAGCGTGATGCCTGGGACCCGCGTGGTGCAGACCCGCCGTCCCTAGGGCATTCTCCCTGGGACTGGTGCAGAGGCTCCCAGGAAAAGTGACTTGTCTGGGGGAGTGTAATGACGACAATGAGGTTTAGCACTGAATTAAATTTGTCCTTAGGTCCACCAGCCCATTCTTTTCCCGTGAAAAGGTGTTGGGCATTATACAACCCACTTTGCTTAGCCAGTGTCAAGGACACCCGCGGACGGGTGTCCCTCCGACCTCCAGCGCGTAAGCCTATGTTCATCGCTGCCTTCGCAACAAACCAGGCGAGGCCCTCGGCATCTGAAGTGGCTGCATACATCAGAATAAACTATCTTCCAATATTTAGTCTTGTTACAAGAAACCGATGGCTGTACTATTCTCATTTATTAGCAGTTAAACAATATAGAACTGAAAACCTATCTGTGTTCCATTTTTTTCCTCATTTCCATACAGTTGTGGTTTGTAGGACACACGGTGTTAGGAGAAACATTTTTTGATCACGTCAAGACCACCATAAATTCTCCTTTGTCCCATCTCACTTCTCCTGTGTGCCGGCCCACGTGCGCATTCGAAGACCTTTCCAGCTCTGACTCCCGTCGGCTCTGTCATGCACAGAGGGTTCCGTTGCTTGGCGAAGGAGCCCTCACAGCAACTAATCAGACTTTCTGCCAGTGTCCTAACTCCCAGGTCCCTTGTTAAACAATATTTAAAGATTGGAATTTGTATAAAGTAGCTTCCAAGTTTTATAATACGTCGTTTTACATCTTTCGTAATTAAAAGCAGCACAATAAGGTTGTATCTGCGCTTGGTGTTTTCCTTCAGCCTCGGGCGACGTGAACTTGGGGAAGCGCCGCCTTCGCAGCTAGGCCTGTCGCTGGGCTTCCGGGTCCTTGGCTCGGCGGGTCCTGCGTGGGCCCCGCTTGTCATGTGTTCCTAACACGCGCTCTTGCCCCTGTGCCCGGGAGAGTGGGGCCTGAAATTGGGCACGTGGTTCCTCTGAAGCCGTGGGTACCAAGGGCAGAGGGTGGCCTGGCAGCGCCCCTTCCAGGCCCCTGCTCCGGCCCTCACCTAAGACCCCTCCCCTTTGGAGGTTCAGGCCACTGATGCTCCTTCCCCCGGTGTTCTGTCATGTTCTGCCCCCACCCCCAGCACTCCCCTCCTCGCCAAGAGCTTGGGCTCTGTTTTCTGCCCAGCCCTGTCCCCTCCACTTTCCAGCAGGTTTCCAGGCCAGTTCACCCCCATGCCCCCTACCCCAGCCATGCCTCCTTCAGACCCATCTCCTCAGCCACGTCCAGAGCTTGTCACAAAGTTGACTCTGACGAAGGCTTACTCAGAAATCCCGTCTTTGGCCCGACTTTCTGGGCCACCATGTCTGCTCTGGTCCACACACACCCTGTCCTTTGACCCCACTGAGAATTCTCTCCCTTGACCCTTCTTTCGGCCTCGCGGGCCTCTCCTGGCTTTCCTCCCTTCCCTGAGCAGTGGCCTCCATGACAGGGTCGCAGCCCTCCTCCGGCTCTGATCCTCGGCCTTTCCCTGCTGGGATCCCCCCAGGAGAAGACCAGCAACCCCACTCTGTCCCCTGAGCCGATCCTCTCCTGCCTCTCAGGAGTGTTCCGGACCTCCCCTCTCCAGACGCCCAGACATTCAGGCCCCTGGGGGCAGCTCCCTCAGCGCCCCACCTGCCGTCCATCCCTCCGCCTTTCCCAAATTACCCCAAATCTCTGTCCCTCCCCGGTACCTTCCCCCGCCACCTTACCTAGTTCTCGCTTGCCACATGGTGGCTGATCTGCTCTTCCTACGGTAACGTCCCGCCGCCCCAGACCTCATCCCTCTCCAGACTCTTCTTCCTGTACATATATGCCTTGTCTCCTCCTCACTAACAACAAACAGAAGGAAACAACCCTTCCCCCACCTGGCTTCTCCTTGGACCATCACCTTGTCTGCTCTCCCTCCTGGAAGAGTTGATCATGCTCTACTCATACCCTTCTCTTGACCCGGCTGCAAACCCCTCTGCCCAACACCCGGTCCCAGCCCCTCTCGCCTGTCCAGTCCCTCTCCTGACCTTTAAGCCCTGTGGCCACTCGCTTCCCCCCCAAACCCTCTCTTTGGTTCTTGTTCACTCAGGTCACATGTCCATTTCCTCCGTGTACCCTCCTCCCTGGCCATCTTTTCCGCTTCAGATCAGCGGTCCCCAGGCCACCTGTCCAGTGCTCCAAGTAGACCCCCACACGCAGCCCCCTACCCCACCCACCTGTTCGCTCAGGTTCACCTGCACCCCACCCCATGCCGCCAGCTGCCTTCGTCCTTCGTGGATCTGTGTGCACCAGCGAGCACCCATGATCACCCTTGGACATCCACCTTCTCCGCGGGAGTCTAGACTGCCAGGACAGGGGCCACACTTGCGCACTAAAGTCCCCTTCTCCGGGCCTGGCATGTAGCAGGTGCTCGGGAAATACTCTCAAACTCCTGTATGCTCCCTCTGAGACCACGGTCTCCACCCTGACACTAAAGCTGGATGCAAGCCGTCCTGCACACCCCTCCCCTTCGCTTGTCAGACCCAGCCCGAGTCCCAGGGCCATCTCAGCCTCCATTCTCTCCTCAGCCTCATGGCCTGGCTACCTCCTCATCTCCAGCCCCGTAAGACCGCCTCAACGTGCCTTCAGAAATCAACAGAGTAACGAATTTCACTGTGTGCCTCAGGGTCCCTATCTATAAAACGGGACAATAAGCGCCCTGCCCCCATTTAATAGCGCCGTGGAGGGTAAAATGAACTCACACAAAGGACCTACAATTGTGCCCAGCACCTGACAAACATTCAATAAATGTCAATCGTTACAGGTATTATCTGTTGTGTGAATATGCTGCCCTCTCAAAGGCAGGAGGCACAAACCTTTCCTAGCACTGAACTTGTACAGTGCTCGCTTTCAAATACGAAATCCTAGTACAGAGAGGAATGTTTTGACCTTATTTTCGCCCTATTGGCCTAAAGAATGCTGTACCCTTGGCAACTGTGGAAATCAAGAAGCCCCTTACATGCGACTATGTCCCAGTGTGGACACTAGATGGAGCTGAGACCATAAGAGTGGCTGTTCCGACCCAGAAACAGCTGGATTGAGCCACCTGACCCTCTTAAATTTAGCCTCTGGACCGGGGTGGAGGCCGTGCTGGTTCCAACTGGATCCTCTGACCGCCGAGTGCACCGAGAGGTCTGTCCAGTGACCACTCAGCCGCGGACGCCAGACACTGCCCACCACACGTCCCTCACGGCCACCTGAACGTAAGGCAGGGCAGGGTGACTTCCTGGGTTTACAAGAGGCGCAGTCACCCGGCTCAAGGCGGGGCACACGCTCTGCGCCCCAGGCCGGGCGCCTCCCACCGGCCGCAGCACGGGCTCCCGAGGCTCAGTTGTGCAAGCGGAGCTCCGGAAACCGCGTGGCCTCGCCCTCCCGCGGTGACCTCGCAGCTGGGGGCCCGGCCCCGCCCCGCCCCGGCCACCAACGGGGACGACGCGCGTCCTCACCGCGGAGGGGGGGGGGGAGGGAAGAGGAGGGAGGGGGAGGGGGGAGGGGGAGGGGGAGGGGGGAGGGGGGGAGGCTGGGCGGGAGCTCCGGAGCCACCCCCGCCCCATTTCTCTTTTCCAGAAATGTATTTTTTTTTAAGGTTTTGTTTTTAGAATAGCGCCCCGCTCGTTTTGAGACACTCGTGTCACACTCAAGACTACAAACAGAAAATGCTCCAGTGGACACCAGCGCCCCCAGAATTCTCGGCGGCGACCTCTTTCTCCGTCCATTTTCAGAGAGAAGGACAGATGGACGGATGGAAATCTTTCCCAGAAAAGGGCTCCTGCAATGATACACGCTCTTCGGGGGGGAAAAGCACTTAAATTCAACAGAACAAAAGGAAGCCTGGATGTAACTGAAGACATTGCCCAACTGCAAATGATTGTGCTTCTTATGTTTCTCAATTATTTCCCTAAAAGGAAAGAAAAATACCAAGAGGCTGGATTCATTCTTTAAACATGTTTCCACTGTAGATGGCATCTCTTGACAGCCGGTGATTTGGGACGAGGAAATGAGCTCACCCACTTCCTATCCCCTTCCCCTCCCAGAAGCTGTGAGTTCTTATTTTTACATTGTCGAGTTCTGTGCTCCTTGCATCCTGTCCTGTAACCATCCTTCCCACCATTGTTTGGCTCAGTTCCGTGCAAGCATATGGGTGTTCTGCTCACGGCCAGTCCTTTCCAAATGAGCTTCCTGGTCCTCTGTTCCCGAGTCCTTCAGCTGGGAGCTCCTCCTGACACCTTGACTTGGCCTTCAAGGACTCTGTTCCCCGAGAGGGTCCTGTCGGTCCCAGCCTCTGGGTTGCGGCTGCCAGGCTGCAGGTCTGGAGACCTGAAGCACGGCCCGGGGGTAGGTGGATGGTCAAACGGGCTGACGGATGCCCGGTGAAACCGGCACAAATCCCCAGTGTTGGGTCGAGCACTGCACTCACCAAGATGATTGCTTGCTGAAAACCGAGTCTTGAACTTGTATGTGGTGATACACAGTTGAAGTTTTAGATTTTGGAAAGAAGGGAAACGACGAGGGGGTGGGGGTGCAGAGAGGGGTATGGAATATTGTGTAGAAAGAAAGGACAGGCCAGGCTTCTGGCCCAGGGAACCTCCATGACCATGTTTCCCATCGCTACCCTCACCCCCGTACATTTCATCCCGTCAACAGCAGTGCCCTCTCCTGTCTGCACTTGGAGAAATCCAACTTCTTCAGTGCCTAGGTCAAATGCCACCTCCCCTGTGAAGCCCTTCTGTGACGTTTGGATCATTATTTGGCAAATATTTACTTCCCTCCTCTCCCACTGTGGGAAGAGTGATGAGATGGCTGATGAGATGTTTAGAGACCAGACGAGGAGCCAACCACGACATGGGCTTGGTGGCAGAGCATGCCTACATGGGCTTCCGTCATTGCTAGGAGCACAGTTCCCCCCCCCCCTGCATAGCCCGCTCGTTCCAAAACAGACCTCAACCAAACCCCTGCCAGGAGCCAATCTAGCTAGGCCCAGCAAAACTGGCAGTGGAGTCAGAAGTACATACTTATAATGTAAGCCATTGAATGAAGGGGCCATTTGTTACACAGCATTGCTGCAGTGATGGTTGACCAATGCACTTTCTCTGTCCATTTTCTCTTTTGTGCTTGAGCTGTACTTTGTCCCACAGCTTTACTTTATTAACCCTAGAACTGATTTTGTTGTAGAGTCTGGCTTCCCTCTGGTCTCTGAGCAGCTTGAGGCGAGGACGGTGTCTGACTCAATTCTGACAACCCAGTGCCCAGTTGAATGGCACCCAAAGTCATCCTTTCCATCTGCAACCTTTCCAGGACAGCCGGTCTCAGTGGAGAGCCCAAGGCCTCTGCTTCCAGGACACATCTGCAAATTTGGACAAGAAGGTTCAAAAGCCCCACACTTTGGTATCCACTGCCAGGGAAAATACTCAGAGCACAGCTGCCCTCACCTGGGAACATTGGGACAACGGCCTCTTTGATAGGCTAAGGAATGGAAACAGGGAGACGACCTGGTAAGTTCATATGAGAGGGGTAGGGATGGGGAGAATATAAACAAAGAACCCTGGAGCCACAGAAACCTTGGAAGGCCAGTTTGCAAGGTGTCCAAGTAACCGGGAAGCAGTGATGGCACAATGGAGGTCTGTCCCAGGGGGATGAACACCAGAGCCAGGGTTCTGGGGTTGGGAGGGGTAGCTGCAAACTGGGGTTGCCAAACTCTGCCCACCAGCATCTTGCCGTGACAACCTAGGTTCCAGCTAGCCTAGTTTCCTTAAAATTCATCATCCAAACCTGGACACTTTCTGAGAGGCAAAGCAGACACTATTCATAATTATGCCAGGACGGGGGTGCCTGGGTGGTTCAGTCGGTTAAGTGTCCGACTTCGGCTCAGGTCATGATCTTACAGTTCATGAGTTCGAGCCCCGCGTTGGGGTCTGTGCTGACAGCTCAGAGCCTGGAGCCTGCTTCAGACGGTGCGTCTCCCTCTCTCTGCCCCTCCTCCTCTTCCTCTCTGTCTGCCTGTCTGTCTCTCTCTCAGAAACAAATAAACATTAAACAATTTTTTTAATAAAAACAATAATCGTGCCAGGACAACGGACATAATCAGGGACGGCCAACCAAAGAGAGACGTGCGGTCAGCCTGCGTTGCAAGGAACCAGACCTAGAGGCAATATTGCTTAGGGGCTAAGCGCATGGGCCCTGGAATTAGAGACCTGGGTTCAAACGTGTCTCTGCCCGTCCTGGCTGTGAAGCCAGGGCAAGTCAGTGGCCTCTGTGTGCTTCAGTCTCCTCATCTATAAAATGGGGACGACGATGCCCACCTCGTGGGCTTGTGCCTGCCCCTAGTGAGTGCTCCCTAAATGTTAGCTTGTCATGTTTGCCGTAATTCTTTTTAATAAGTCGGCCCTTTATTACCGGACTTCAGAAACACAGTAAAAGGATTTGCTGAGACCACCAAGCTCACACTCTGAAAGGAGCACTGAACAGAATTTTCTTGGCACGCAGAGGGGTCCTGTCTGAGTCCCCATCTTCTCTCCCTAAGGAACCGGGGGGACCGGCCAGTCTGGCCAGGGTGCAGGGGTCATCCTCAGCTCTTTCCCGGTTCCAAAGCCTCAGGACTCACCTAAGAGGATGCTTAGTCTCCACCTGCTCAAAGCCAGGCCTCGTGAGTACCGACTCTTCCTTAACCAGTTTCCACAGGGGCTGCGTTTCCCCTCAGCAAGCCCTGCACCTTGCCAGGGCCGGGGTTACTGATGGGGGAGCCTCGCAAGCCGGGACCTCCCTTCCCGGAAGCCAGGCCAGCCCAGCCCCAGTCCCCTGGCCGCTCTTGCTTGATCCATCTGGCCGATCGGACGTTCTCTCCCGGGAACCCGAAGCTTGAGTGGGAGAGACACAGAGTCCGGGTGTCATTGAAATTGAGCCACATTCACGGCAGTGCCCCAGAGGGGAGGCTTCCACCGAGGCCCCCGAGCAGCTAGCATTGTGCCTGCTTGTTCGCCTGTTCCTCCGAGCCTGTGCAGCCCCACTAACCTCAAAAGTCCCCGGGAGTCCCTGGGAGTGAGGACTTCAGCGGCCAGCTCGCGAAGACCGAACTCTCGAGGCATAGCGTGGGAATCACTGCAGCTCTGGCCCCCCAGTCGGGGTGGCCACCCTGCCCCCCCACCCACCCACCCACCCCCCCGCCCCGGGCTCATGTTGCTGGCCCTGCCTTCTGGATCAGGTGGTGGTGTTGGGAGCTGGTGAGACGTTTCACTTCCTGCTGCAGGTAGCTGTCCCTGGCCTCGCTCCGTGGAATTCCCAGTGTCACATTGTCACACACCTCTAGCCATCACAGAGAGTGCTGTCCAGTGCCCCACCTCCCTGCCAAGGCCTGGCAATCTCGGGCTCACAGGATGCTAATGACGGGTGCACAGATGAGCGTCCCACAGGCCTGGGGTGGGCTGGCTGCTTGGGTGCAGCGGCAGCGATCAGATGTCTTACTGAAGGACTTTCCAGAAGCTTTAACGTGCCAACCCACCTCCAGGAGGTTGATGTGGTAGGGCAGCATTTCTCAAGCTTATTTAACCCTGAATCCTGTGTTCTGGGCCCACCTTGTGAGCCAGAAGTTCTATGGAACCTGCTGGGAAAGGCGTGGAAACAGGTAGGGATGGGTGAGGGCAGGATGCAGGGGGGAATTAGAGACTTTGAAAGGACCAGACGAAGAGAGGGGAAAGGATGCATCCAACAGGGAGAAAGAGCTCAAGAGGAGGAGAAGGCACCCAGCATTTCCGACATGCCCGTGGGCCCAGGCTCCAAGAAGCCTGAGAGAGGCCTCTGACCAGTCCGTGAATATTATTATTACATCTACTGGTTACCAATGTTAATAAAAGCCAGCGACCACCCCAGAAGCCGCACCTGAAACTTGAATGAGAAATGGAGATGGGCTGCTGCCCGTGAAGAGCGCCCCCTGGTGTTCTCTCGCTGCCTCTACAAACCTTTATGGGCACCTGTCGTGGGACTTGCTGGCCGGCAGCCTCTGGTCCACAGCTGATTTTTTTTTTTTCTTTCTTTCTCCAATTCAAAATAGTCTGCCTGGTCGTCTCGTTTGTGTGAATGTGAGTGTGACTCAGTAGATTTTTTTCTTTTTTTGGTAAAATGATCATTATCACTTCCAGGTGACATGATTCTAGACCTGAAAACTTGCGAGAAAATTTTAAAAATATTGTGTTTTGTTTTTTTTTTAGTATAGTTGACACACAAGAGAAAATCAAATCTAAAACCACAAGAAACCGTAAGAGAAATAAGTTGTACAATTACGTAAGGATTAACGACCGAGAGATTGAATCAAGATGGCAGCTTTGCAAAGCTGCCCAATTCCAACCCAACCCTCTAAACGCGACCAGAGACACGTATTTAAAGTCCCTGTCGTGGGGCTAGAAACTGCAGAACGATATCCTTAGTATCAGAAATTATGAGGAATAAAGGATGCTGGAAAGTGAAAGGCAAATAGATGAGACCGAGTTGAAGGAAAAAAAATCTAACCTCCAATGTTTAGGTAAAGATGCCTGTAAGAGAGAGGCTGGCTGCAAGGGTGTGCCAGGTGTGGGGAGTGGGGTCCAGGGAGCTGACAAGGTGACAGGTGGGTGCGGTTGAGGGCTTGCTCCTCCCCCATCCACTGCTCCAGCAGCTGGCGACCCATGCCTCTGGCAGACGGCAGAGAGATAAGGACAAACTGGGGGACCAGGATGGGACATAGGGCTCATTTCCTTTGTAAACAATGAGCCCTCTATCAATAAGATAAAGGCCAACACCCAACTGAAAAACTGGGATCAAGATAGAATCAGGCAGTTCGTGGGAAATGAAACATACAAATAACAAATATCCATATGAAAAGATTCTGGACCTCACTCGTCATTAAAGAAATGCTAATTAAGACAAGGAGATACATGTGGCTCATTTTTTTTTTTAATTTTAATCTTTATTTTTGAGAGAGATTGAGAGAGAAAGACAGACCGTGAGCAGGGTAGGGGCAGAGAGAGAGGGAGACACAGAATCCGAAGCAGGCTCCAGGCTCCAGGCTCCAAGCTGTCAGCACAGAGCCTGATGTGGGGCTCACCATTAGCAAAGATTTCAAAAGAGTGCTCGGGGCTAGTGAGGGTGTGGGGAACAGGCTGATGGGATGTAAATTGGTGCACCCTTTCTGGAGGACAATTTGACATCAGCTATTGAACGGAATTTAATGTACTGGAAGACAATAGGATAAAATATATTTTTTATATTCTTGGAGTAGGGAAAACCTTCCTAAGGAAGACACAAAATCTAGAAACCTTAAAGGAAAAAAATGAACAGACTTGGCCTCAAAAATTCTTAACTTCCGTAGCACTAGAGACCATATCAGAGATGAAAGATCAAGTACAGGGGCGCCTGGGTGGCTCAGTCGGTTAAGCGTTCGATTTCGGCTCAGGTCATGACCTCGCCGTTCGTGAGTTTGAGCCCTGCACCAGGCTCTGTGCCGACAGCTCAGAGCCTGGAGCCTGCTTCGGATTCTGTGTCTCCCTTTCTCTCTGCCCCTCCGCTGCTCACTCTCTCTCTCAGGAAATAAACATAAAAAAAAAAAAAGAGCAAGTATAGAGAACAGGTGCAACACACATAACCTAAAATAGCAACATGCATAACAACTTAAATACACAGAGTCCCTCCATAGAGAATCTAAAGCTTTATATTCCAAAATATATACACGGTCAAAGGACACGAACAGGAAAGTCACAGGAGAATTCAAGTGGCTTCTAGTTGAGAAGGGACACTTGTGCTGGCTAGGGGTCAGAGAAATGCAAATTTAAAAATTGAAAATATTTAGTGCTGGCAAAAGGAAAAGAGTGGTTTTGTATGCTGTGGTCATTGTGTGCTGATAGAGTCTTTAGACGGGCCATCGGGAGAACCTGTCAACATGCAAAATGTGCAGATAAACTTCCAGGAATCTTTTCTTTGGGAATACCCGCTTCTGTGGAAATACCCGCTCAACTGTACGTGGATGTGTCAGAAAGTACAGTAAACCCTTGGTCAGCGAGCATCACTCGTTCCAGAAACATGCTGGTCATCCAAAGCCCTTGTATATCAAAGCGAATTTCTGCATAAGAAATAATGGAAACTCAGATGATTCGTTCCACAACCCAAAAATATTCCTATAAAAATGATTACGGTACCGTAATATAATACAAAATGATAAGAAAATACAAAATATAAAGAAAAATAAACAAATTAACCTGCACTTACCTTTGAAAACCTTCGTGGCTGGTGTGAGAGAGACAAGCGAGAGGAGAGTGATTGTGTAGGACGACTTTCACGATCACTGACGCAATCACTGCTATTGGCTCAATGGAATCTTTTTCTTTTCGTGCAACTTTAACAAGGAGCCTATCCAATGACCTAGAATGAGCAAAGCATTCTTAACCGACTGAGCCACCCAGGCGCCCCCTAGCAAAGCATTCTTAAGCTCGCTCTTGTCTGGAAAAGCAAAGGACTGTCCCGAGGTGCTTTGAAGTGACAAAAAATACACTAATGCCAGTTGTGGGCACCTTCCAATGTTCTGAAAAATCACTGATCTCTGCCAAACACCGCAACCTGAGACCGAGCATCCAAGCATGGGAGACGATCACCCACAATCCTACAGCGAGAGAGAGAGAGAGAGAGAGAGAGAGAGAGAGAAAACCACTGGGCTCAGTTGTGATCATGTGATATCCTGCGTCACGTCCTACTCGTATTGCAAGACACCGCTCGTTTATCAAATTAAAATTTATTAGAAATGTTTGCTCGTCTTGCGGAACACCCGCAGAACAAGTTACTCGCAATCCAAGGTTTCACTGTATGCTCGTCACAGAACTGTTCGTATTAGAGAAACAATGGAGAGGATCTAAAGAATCAGAGAGCGAGAAGAGAAAGGCGACTTCACTTTTTGTATGTTTGTGTGTGAGCTTTTTCTATTTAATATTGTTTTAAGTTAATGCCCCAGAGGGGGGAAATGCTCTGTGTCTGATTTTCTGGAAATTATTACAGTGAAATTCCAGCACCTGCTTTCCCCAAACCCCATTCACATGTCCCCGAAATCAATCCAAACAAGGTCTCAGGCACAGCCCAGAACAAAAGAGGAGGAGCATAGCTTAGACTCCGGGATCCTTGTAACCCAGCACCTCCTAATGGGAAGAGAGGCAGAGGTAGATTCCCTTTGCACCACCCCTTACCCCACCTGGCTGGGGAGGCTGATGTCAGGTGAGGATGTGGCCACATCTGCATGGAGGAGGCAGGAGATATCTGGGCTTAGCACTCCGCCCAGCCCAGGAGAGGGACCCAGGACAACAGCCTAATCCTCCGGCATCAGGTTCAGAATAGCTCCGAGGAGAGCAAGGAAGAGAACTCACCCATGTCACCCCAAGCCCGGGGACATTTACAGTGAGGTCACGTAGACTCGGGGGCCCAGGAGAACAACCCGGGTACAGGAAGCGCCAAGACGACGGTAAAGCAGGGCAGTGGGTCTTTGCACTGTCCTCCTCCAAACAGCATGAGCGACTCAGCCCTCCCGAGGGTGCCACGTTCTCTCTGCTTCCGCCATTTGGTCTCATCTCACTCGTGACCCCCCCTCCATGTGAGGCCTACTCAGGGCTGATGATCCAAATACCTAACAGCTACCAGAGCATGGGCCCCCGCCAGGCAAAACAGACACCAGCTGTGAACAACGGAAAGAGATAGCAAATTACCCCCTAAACTCGCTGGCTTAGAACAACAAACATTTATGATCTCACCCACTTATGGGTCAGGAATTTGAAGCCGCTTAGTTGGATGGTTCCGGCTCAGGGTCTCTCAGGAAGTTGTAGTCAAGAGGTTCAGGTGGAGTTACAGTCATTCGAAGGCTTGGCCTGGGCTGGGGCATCTGCGTCCAAGGCTGTGGGCAGGAGGCCTCCGTGCCCCGCCCCCCCACCCCACCCCAGCGGACCTCTCCAGAGGGCCGCTTGGGCGTCCTCACAATATGGCGGCTGGCTTCCGCAGCGGGACTGACCCAAGAGAGCAAGGCTGAGTCACAATGTCTTTTATGACCTAGCCTCCAGAGTCACACACTGTCATTTCTGCAGTACCCTAGCAGTCGCACAGGTCAGCCATACTCTGTGTGGAAAGGGACGGGCACAAGGCGCAAATACCAGGAGGCGAGGATCGGTGAGTGACATTCTGGAGGCTGCTCCCTCTTCGAAATCCTCTAACGGATTGCCACCCCTTAGAACAAAACACAAATGCCTGCCCGTGGCCTGCGAGGGCTGGCGGGACTGGGGCCCTGCCTGCTTTCCAGGCCCATCACGCCCTTGGCCACTTGCGCTAACTGCCAGATGCACCAACCTGTCCCTCAAGGTCCCACGCTCATCCTTCACGGTCTCCACTACGTCCGCCTGGAAGCCTCCCTACCAGACTTTGCATGGTTCCTCCTCACCTTTTAGGTCTCGGCTCCAATGCCACCTCCTCAGACAGGTTCCCCTGACCACCTTACCAAAAATAGCCCCCACCCCTGCCTGCCTCTCTCTCACATCACCTCGCGTGGTGTCGCCCTCCACGGTTGCAAATGCGTAGCTACGACATGAGCGATGATCCGTAATTTACATTTTGTGGCACCGATTCGATGTATTTCCACGTGCAGTCGGTTCCGATGTCTTGCTACGTTTCCTTCATTTCTTTCCGAGACGCCCGTTCACATCACCCCGTGTTGGCTTCTTCCCGGCACGGCGCTGACCCCTCTCTGAAATGATCCTGTGCGTCGGATTATTGCCCTTCTCCCTTCACGTGCCAGTGAGAGCCCTTGCTTTTAAGCAACAGACTCTTTCCTAGCTGGTTGAAGCTGAAGAGGGATTTATTAGCAGATAGGAAGCACCTCAGAAGTCGCCAGGAGAGCAGAGAACTAGGCTTGGAGGTCATCTGTGTGGATCAGTCCTCGTACGAGCCCCACTGAGTGCGCGTGCACACACACACACACACACACACACACACCACTGTTGCCCGGGTGGGCACTTGAAGCTGGAGACCACCACGGGGAGGCTTGCAGCTGGCGACTCTGGGATCCGGATGGATCTGCTGTACTCTCTCCGGAGAACATTCCTCGGCACCTGCCTCTCAGTGTCACTTGGATGCGGGCGCATCTGATGGCTGGCGTCTTGTGTCACCTTCTCTGCTCCATCTGTAAGCGAGGCTGGGAACCTACGTGGCTTCCACAGAGGGAGATGTCAGTTCATAAGGCGGGGGGGGGGGGGGGGGGAAGCCTCAAACCGAGGAAGAGTATATGCCGTGGTTCGGGGATGCCAGTGCATTGATGACATATGTCGTGTCCCGTCTACTCTTTCGGCTACTTCTCATCCCCAACCCCTCTCTCATCCTCAGACTTCACAAACGACAACACAACCCAACGGCAGGCTGAGAGCCGCTTCTCAAAAAGAAAACAGTTACTTGTGCAAAGACTGCATGGCTCTGCTCCAAAACTTTAGGGCTTGTCGCCAGCCTCTGACCATCTCGCTCATGTCTTTATTGCCTGCCGGAAGCCCCCCTCCGGGTAGGTGCCGTGAGAGCAGGGCCTTTGTTTCTTACCTCGGTATCCTCAGGACCTAGAACGGTGCCTGGCACATCACGGCGCCCGTAGATGTCAAGTTCATGAACTGTATGCGTGAAGTCCCCTCCCACGCTGAATAAGGCAGAAATGGCAGGGTGTCCCTTTCAAGCCTCGGCTCCCGGGGCCCCACCGCCCTGTTCTCTGGCTGTTCCCAACTTCAGCTTCCAGGGAGAGAAGTCCGATCGGTCATCTTGTCTACTTGTGCCAAGCCGGGAGATTGTCCGGGGGTGGGGGTGGCTATCAACTGGAGGCTTCGGGGAGGGGTGTCTGCCTACCACCCCCTGCCTCCGGGGAGGGGAGTCTCACGGCTGCGAGATCCCGAATGTGTGCGATGTGACGCCGTGTCTTATACAACGGGGTCACGTCATGCCGGAGGATTGGATTCCAAACTCTCCGTGTAAGACTTTATCCCATGTAGTCAGAGTCACACATGAATGTCCCATCCGTTACCGCAAACCTCCCTCCTGCACCGCGTCACCTATCAAACATACACCTCAGCCGGTTACGCTTCGAAGTGGGGACCGATGGCTGTTTCTCTGGGTGAGCACCAGACGAAGACATTGGATTGCCTTATGGGTCACGTGATGTGAAAAGCACACGTGAGGTGCTCACAGTGTGAGAGACACAGGGGCCCCGACCCACTGAGAAAACCACGGGTTGCCATCACACTGTCTTGTGGGCCATGTGCACCGTGGGTCACAGGAGGCGGGATCTCGGTGCTACACTGTCCTCCCCTCCCCTCCCCTCCCCTCCCCTCCCGTCTCCTCCCCTCTTTCTGTTTTCTCCTTCCTCTTCCCTTTTGAACACATATATACGACAAGGTTTGTGGTTTAAAAAACAAA
Organism: Lynx canadensis; assembly: GCF_007474595.2. NCBI lineage: Eukaryota > Metazoa > Chordata > Mammalia > Carnivora > Felidae > Lynx > Lynx canadensis. The sequence goes on from NC_044308.2 coordinate 4,984,851, forward strand.
ATCCATTTGCTCCTATTGTATTGACACATGAATATAAGAGGAAGAAAATTAATCTGGTCCTGGTGAGAAAGCCCCGAGTGCAGAAGTAAAAGGAGGAAGCAGCGAAATCTTGTTGATAATCCTATTCTCTGAAATAGATCTCTCACATGAAATGGAAGAAGATTTTAGAAAACAGCAATTACCTACCGTCAGGGGGACAAAGACAGCGCCGGGGGCCTGGGGGCTCTGGTGCCTCAGCCTTGTCCCTGGAAGGTGCAGTTAATAGGGTTACAGGAGGCTGGATTATTACACAGAAGAGAGACAGAGAAATCTCTGTGATGTGTGGGGGAAACTAATGGAGAGAAGGAAGGAAGCTAAGGAAAGTGCCAGACTTCTAGGAGGAAGTGTGAACATATAGGGGGACCAGAAAATCCCTGAAATTTCTGAATAAATCAAGTGGAACAGAATCAGTGATCAAAACTTGCTTTTTCTGTCCCTCTTCCTCTTTCTTTCTCTTCCTCTTCCTCCCTTCCTCCCTTCACTCCTCTCTCTTTCCCTTTGTCTGTCTGTCTGTCTCTCTCTTACACACACACACACACACACACGGGCAGAGTTTTGTGTTTTCTTCACTGCTGTCTTCCCAGAACTGAAAACAGTGGCTAGCCCAGGGGCACCTGGCTGGCTCAGAGTGTGGAACATCTCTTTATCTCAGGGTCGTGAGTTCAAGCCCCATGTTGGGCCTAGAGCTTACTTTAAAACAACAAAGACAGGGGCGCCAGGGTGGCTCAGTCAGTTAAGTATCCGATTTAGCTCAGGTCATGATCTCACAGTTTGTGGGTTCGAGCTCCGTGTCAAGCTCTGTGCTGACAGCTCAGAGCCTGGAGCCTGCTTCCGATTCTGTGTCTCCCTCTCTCTCTGCCCCTCCCCTACTCACACTCTGCCTCTTTCTCTCTCAAGAGTAAATAAATGTTAAAAAACAAAAGAGAACAAGACAAAAAACCAGTGCCTAGCTCATAGTAAGCCTTTAATATTTATTATATAAATGAACGGAAGACTTTATAATGAACTGAGATGGGTCATCTCACAGTAACGAAAAGCCCACCTAGTCCTCTTGGTGAAATCCCTAAACTTGATGGAAAACAACAAAGACTCTCCCAATTTCAAACAGAAAAAAAAAAAAAAAAAGGGCTAAATCGTTTTCAAAACTCTTGATAACCAAGACGAGCTTTGAACTTCACAGAGCACCAGTCACCGCGTGAGACGATGGAAGAAAACCCACAGAGTCCTGGAGGGGGTGAGTGGCTCTCAGGACTCCTGAAGCCAGGAAGACAATGGAAGGAAGTCTCCCGATGGGAACGCAGGAAAGTTGGCCTCCTGGGACCTTGGGGGAACCCAGTGAGCTGTGAAGGGACAGCTCTCCCTCACTCCAGCGATGTTTACGGAGAGCTTCCGTGCACCTGCCTGCCCTGTTCTCCCAGGCCTGGAGTTGCAGGGAGAGGAGGCGGTGGGTCAGTGACAAGTGAAGGAACATGGCCTTGCTGCCGTGATGTCGGTGGGGCTGGCAGGGTAGCCCCACCCACCATGGGCAGCTGCACCGCTGTGACATTGAAGGTCCCTTGGCCCTGGGTGGTGACCCACAAGACAGTCTTCCAAGAACCTGTGATCACTCTGTGCCCCGCCCCCCCGGGGCGGGCTCAGGTCAGGCACCCCTTAACCCTGGCAGAGTTGAGGCGGGGACACTAAGCGGCGGAGGGCTTGACGGCGATGACATCAACAGAGCCCAGCCAGGGTGTTTGTGTTCACTGGGCTGTGGGACAGGCAGCCGGGTCCTTCTCCTAGATCCCCAGCCTCCAGGGCTCGGCCCCTAGGAGCCTGGAGCTGCCTTTTGTCCTTCCAGGGAAGCCAGACCAGAGGCGAGCAGTAGCTTGCTCTCCCCTTTCCCCCCTGAGCCCCAGCGTGCCAGGGCCAGGGCACCCAACACCCTGTCCAGGGGCGCGACATCACCAGCCACGCGCAGGAAGGAATGGAAAGCAATCCCTGAAGCCCAGGTCCTCGCCTCACCCCCGCCCCCCTCCCCCGTCTGCCCTCCTCCCTTCCCCGCTGCTGCTGTGGCCACGTTCTAGCCACAACGCTCATGTGTACGTCCCCTGTCCGTCCTTTCAGATGTATTTATTGCGTTCCCACCATGCGCTACCAGCCGGTGGACAGAACAGCCTCAAATCCTGCTGTTGTGGGGGTTTTGACGCCACCGAGATGGTGACCAAGGCAGATCTCTACACCGGTCACCTATTCCCAGCTCCCCGAAGCTCCGGAACAATCATCACGGACGTACCACCCAACCTGTACACGGTAAGAAAGTAAGCAGTACTTTTTGTACCTTGGGGACAAAAATAAAAACCCAGTCACTTAAGTGTCACTCCTACAGCAGCATTGACTTAATGACTAAGAAAAAAAAATACCATTGTCTGAACAAAGAGACATATTTGGCGAGTTTTATTATACTGACTGACATGCTTAATTCCCATCCCTCCGGAGGAAAGGAGGCACTGAGTGTTCCCCCCACCCTCACCCCCCCCCCCTTAAAAGAAGGATAAAAATAAATGACCAGAACAGACACAAAACAGCAGCCCCAGCTCCCTTCAGTCCCAAGCACTGTCTGGAGACTGACTCACCCAGGGATTGTACCCAGAGGGATGGCGACCCCTTCACCAGGTTCAGAGAAAACGGTGATGCACCTGCCTATGGCAGGGCCGGCCCCGGGGGCCTGGCCCGAGAGTAGCCAGGACTGGGGGGCAGGGGATGTGTGGGGAGCCCAGGCCAGTCTTCTGTCCCTCTGTCTTCTCTGTCTATGGCTCTGTCTCTTCTGTCGCCCCTTCTCTTACTGTGTCCCTGTGTGTTTGCCCTGCCACCTTCCTGCCTCTCTGTCTCCTGGTCTGCCTGCTGGCCTCTCGGACCCGGGATCTCACATCTGCCTTTCCTCTCTCCCTCTCTCTGCTGAACCATGGCTGTTCTCTTCATGACCCTGACATGTCAGGTGCCCCTCCTAACTCACCCCGTCTCCAGGTTCCAAATCGGCAGGACAGAGAGGGGCCGCCCTCCCCACCGTCCCATGGCTCCGTGAGCCTGCGTGCTCACGCGCAGGGCAGGGGATGGCAGGGCCCAGTCTCGCGGATGGTGGTGGGTGTGGAGTTCTCAGATACAGGGGCACACCCTGGGGAGACACCTCCAGAAAGTCTCCTATGCTGCAAACCCCCCAAAAGAGGTGTTCTTGGAAATCCCTGTGGCAGACCCCACGTGTGCTGCTCCCTTTTGCAGAGTTTATAAATATAGACAAATTTCTAAGGCTTAAAAGAGACATATTTCACGTGTGACTGTGAAATAAAATGGTAAAATAGGTCCCTGTTCTACATGATCCGGGCTGAGAGCTTTTCTAAATGCAGCCTGCCGCATTAGCATCTTCGTGGAGCCTCTTCCTAATTTAAAGATCCTATAATTATATATCATGCATTGACATTGCTGAAAATCTGTGTAGAAATGTGGCCCGGGAAGGACCTAACCGAAACATGCCGTTTCCTTGGTTTAAAATGGCCACGCTCATGCCTGGAAGAATCCCACATATTGGCGGAGACAGATCTGGGAACGGCGCTTTTTCCTACGTGCTTTATCAAGACCTCCCTGTCACCTCTCTGTGGAGGACCAGGAAGGGGCGTCGCCAGCCAGGAAGAAACACTCAGAGAAACACAGCTTCTTAAATGTGGGGGCCAGTGACAGTTTGAGGGTTCGGGCACTACAGCCTTGGGGACAGACTGCAGCCGCTCCCAAATCCTGAACGCCCAGTAAGCCACGAAGAGAGGGGTCTACATTCATTTCTTTATAGAAACTGCAGCAGCAATATTCTCCCGTCCTGAATCACACGCGGCCTGATTGTTGTTCAAGTGGCCGTTTCTCGTCCAAGGCATCTGGTGGTTCTCCTCCTGGTTCCTGGGCATTTCTTGAAGCTTTGTCTAGTTTCCAGCTGAGCCGCGAGGGCCCGGAGACGGGTGAGGCCGGGGTCTGCCCTCCCGGCCCCAGCGCGGCGGTTCTGATTTGATCCGTTTCACTTTGTTTCCTAATTTAATTTTTTTATGGTAAATATTGGTTACACAGCAACAGTCCCCTAGTCCAGCCCTTCAAAGTTCAAACTCTTGAGTTAGTTCTTTTTGTGTTTACCTCCATCATTCTCAGTAATAGGCTTACTTGATCACTCATGGATGTTTCCATTTGAACCATCGTGTCCTGATTCCTGACCTCCCGGCACGGAAGAGGTCTTATCACACTGTCTTATCACACCCCCCTCCCCCTCCACACCCCAACACCCACACAGAAGCACACCTTTCCCCTCCCTCGCCTTCCCAAGAGAGTTTGCGCACAATGCTAATGAAATCATTTGTGTTTATATTATTCTGACTGCAGAAGACGCTGTTAATACCCCACCCATCATGGGAAGGGCACCTGACTACTGGGGGATCGGGAAAGACTTCTGGATGAAGTTGGAGACCAAAGTGGGAGTTGAAGAACAAGGCTGAGACAGCAAGGGGACAGGACAGCACGGGCAGGAAGTGCAGAGGCCCAGAGATGGAGAGGGGGTGCCGGAGCAGGGACTGAGGGGTGGGGAGCAGTGGGGGAATGAGCGGGAATGTCAGCAGACACCGGAGCCACTGGGGAGTTTGGCCCCGAGCGGTGTCACGATCAGATTGCATGTGGCGACAGGGCCGCCCTGTGGGAAGGATGGATGGAAGGGCCCCAGAAGCTGTTCCACTGGGCAAGAGAAGCTGCAGGCCCAGAGCAAGCAGTCTGCGAAAACCAGGCACCTGACCTGGGCAGGGGGGTGGGGGTGGGGGTGCCAATCATGGGACTAGACAGGAGGAGAAGCCGGCTTCCAAGGAAGATCATGAGCTCCGGTGTGGACACACTGAGTGTGAGGTGTCTGCCGTGGCAAAACGAAAGGAAAAAGACGGGTGGGGAGCTGATGACAGGAAGGAAAGCAAGATGGCAGGAGGCAGTGCAAGGCCTACCGTGACCCCTGACTTGGAACACCTCCCAAAGCCTTTGGCAAAGTCTAATAACCCCATAGTGAGGTGTGATCACACGTGAGAAACCAGAGAAGAGGGTGCATTTTTTTATTAGTGTCCACCTAGCGCAGACAGAGAGACAACGTGTGAGAAACCCACATCCCAAGAGTCCCAAGATCCCTGGAGATCAGAAGGAACCGGGGGAGGCCTCTGAGTTCTACCAATCGTGATGTAGGTGGTTCACCTAGATTTGCAGGTAGGTAGGGAGCCCCTCACTAAATATCTCAGACTGTCACAGAGTGGCCGAGGTCCCCAGGTTGGGTGGACACGGGAAGAGGAACGCATGCCTGGGTGGCTTAGGCAGTGAAGGTTAAGGTCTGACTTCGGCTCAGGTCACGATCTCGGGGTTCGTGGGTTTGAGCCCCGTGTTGGGCTCTGTGCTGACGGCTTGTAGCCTGGAGCCGGTTTCGGATTCTGTCTCTCTCTATCACTCTGCCCCTTACCCATTCACTCTCTCTCTCTCTCTCTCTCTCAAAAGTAAATAAAATTAAAAAATTAAAAAAGAAGGAAGGAAGGAAGGAAGGAAGGAAGGAAGGAAAAGAAAGAAAGGATGAAAGAAAGAGAAAAAGAAAAGAAAGAGAAAAGCAAAAGAAAAGGAGGACCTAGCTGAGCCAACCCTTTGGTCCCTCCCTGGGGAGGTAGGTCCCCAAACGCTGAGGAATGGAGGTGTTTTCAAGGAAGAAGAGGCCAAAATGTCCGGTGGCACTGAAAAGCCAGGAATGATGAGGACCAGAGTCTGTTGGTAGCGGGGCCAGGGAGTTGGGGAGGTCCCAGGGGAGAGTGGCCTCAGTGGGTGGATAGAAACACTCTGACAGGTGTCGGAATGCAGAATGGGGAGGCAACGGGAGGTAAGAAAATAAGGCACAGAGTAGAGACAATGCTTTCTACAAACGTGGCTTTAAAGATGGTCCAGGAGCCCCGTGGTTCGATTCTCTTCCAAAGGCCTAAAAACCCTGTAATACCACTATGTAGCGTTATTGTTTCCTTCTCTATCCGGGAAAAATGATCTATATCTATATCTGGATATATATTTATCTGTTTATGATTCCAAGTCCCACTGAAATCTGTGTTCCCCTTTCACACAAAGGCACATTTTACATCTTTGGTACAGAAGGAACATGGAGTGTCTTCATAAGTTCCTAGAAAAATTCCCGTCCCCAAATGGTGCCGATTACTGGACGGAGAGGGGCCTGCTTCAATGGGGAAATGGGGCTTTGATTGGAAGGGGGTTTTGCTGATTATCTCTGCTTCCAAAAGAGACTATGAAGAGTTCCTGAAGGGGGCACCTGAGTGGCTCAGTCGGTTAAACATTCGGCTCTTGATCTCAGCTCAGGTCTTGATCTCAGGGTCATGAGTTCAAGCCCTGCATTGGGTTCAAGCTCTGTGCTGTGTGGAGCCTACCTGAGATGAGATGAGATGAGATAAGATAAGATAAGATAAGACAAGACAAGATAAAAAAATAGGGGCGCCTGGGTGGCTCAGTCGGTTGAGCATCCGACTTCGGCTCAGGTCATGATCTCGCAGTTCGTGAGTTCAAGCCCCGCGTCGGGCTCTGTGCTGACAGCTCAGAGCCTGGAGCCTGTTTCCGATTCTGTGTCTCCCTCTCTCTCTCTGACCCTCCCCCGTTCATGCTGTGGTCTCTCTCTGTCTCAAAAATAATAAACGTTAAAAAAAATTTTTTTAATAAAAAAATAAATAAATAAATAAAATAAATAAAGTAAATAAGGTCCAGAAAAACCCCCTCCCCTTGAAACAGGCTGTTCGGTGGTGGGCGCCATGCCAAGTCCCCAGAAGGTCTAGCTGAGAGGAAGTTTTGAAAAACTGCTGTGGGCAAAGGGAATGAAGAGGGAGAAGAGATTCCCAGGGGAAATCTATTGGGGGGGCAGCACAGGGAGTGGGGGGCGGCACCTCCACACTCCCCTTCTTCCGTGGTGGTAGAACATTGAACGGTCACCCAAGGACCAGAAACAAGGGTCAGGATTTGTATGCCCGGCCTGGCCAAGTCCACGGTGCACCTCCTTTCAGATGAACGAGGAGCCCCAAACCCTTCCTGGAGGGGCCCGTGCTGCCAGCAGCCTGAGCAGTGCACTCAAAATGCCGAGCTTCTTTCTCTGCACCCAGGGCCACGTTGCCTGGGACTCTGGGACCCACTTGGTCACGTACGTTCCAGCCCCATCGATGGGCCCAGTCTAGGAGGTGCCTCTGTTGGCCTCAGGGCTCCGCTGGGTGAGGGGGTGTAGGATGCTCGGCGCTATTAGGGAGATGGCGGTCTCTGCACACAGCATGGCAGTTTTGCATTTGTAATATTTATACGTTGACTTTTTTCTGTATTAATCTTTTCGCAAATCGTTTCTGAAATATGACCTACAAAAAGGCATATAGAATAATACAGAACGCTCACGTCCCCTCTCCCCAAGTGTAAGGAAAATAAAACAAATATTACTAAGAGAGTCGAAGTCCGCAGAGTGTCCCCCCGTGTGACTGCATCCCCTCCCCCTGCCTCGAGGCACCTGCTACCTCGAGTTTGGGGTGTATCCTTCCTACACCCCCCACCATGGCAACCCAGATGGGATGGCCCCACGTGGCCGGTCTTGCTGCACAGGGGCGAAGGGTTTGCCTCTCAGCATGGAAGTAACAAAACGGAAGAGAAATCACGGCCGGCAACAAAAAGACATGAAAACTCTAGTGACGGAAATACAATTGCCTGGGGCGCCTGGCTGGCTCCATCGGTAGAGCAGGTGACTCTTGATCTTGGAGTTGTGAGTTCGAGCCCTGCGTTGGATGTAGAGATTCCTTAAAAATAAAATCTTAAAACAGAGAGAGAGAAAGAAAAGGAAGGAAGGAAGGAAGGAAGGAAGGAAGGAAGGAAGGAAGGAAGACAGCAATTGCAGAGAGAGAGAGACCAGAAACTCTCTGTTACTGATACATGGGCTCTGACACAGGAGGGACAAGTCTAGTGAGTGGCCATCTTGGGACACAGAAGCCTGGGAGTGGACAACCCACAGGACACTGACAAAGAAACGGGGCCTGGACCGGGACCGAGCCGTCCCAGCTACCCGTGGCCAAGGTCTCACGGATGTCCAGCTGAAGAGGAGTTCCATGAGGCAGCGTGGTGCACCGGTTCCAGAGCTGGCTCAGTACAGGCTGGCTGGTCGATCACGCTAAGCCCATTCCATGGTGACGGGTTAGTTTCTCCTCCGAGTCAGTGCTCAGATGGGGCTCCCCACCAGCCTCCCATTTGGCTCAGGAAAATAAAATGAAAGCCCTATTGGATTCTTGGGACATCTTGGAGCACTTCCTAAGGGACAGATGAATGAGAGGCTGGTGGTTGACATTTAACTACAGTTCCAACTTTATCAAATGTCTCCTTGCAATATGTCCAAGCCAGCCTAGAACTGGACTGGACTTGGTGGCCTGAGGGGCCGCCCGGCCTTCAGGCTGTGCTCCTAGCCCCTCTGCCTACCCCATGCTGGGCACAGGCCACCTGCCTGTATTGTGAAATCAGTTGCCTGAGATCCTGCCAAGGGTAGTTTTCTATTCAAAGCATCTTTCTCCTCTTTGTTCTTTGTATAGGTCCCATGGTATGGTAATCGGCTTGAGCTGCCATGACAAAATACCATAGACTCCGTGCTGTAAACAACAGAAATTTATTTCTCCCAGCTCCGGAGGCTGGAAGTTCAAGATCAAGGTGCCAGCAAGGTAGGTTTCATTGTAAGGCCTCTTCTCTTGGCGTGGAGGTAGGGGGCCATCCTCTCGGTGTGCTTGCCTGACCCCGTCTTTGTGCTGCATGAGGGGAGGAGGGAGAGGGAGAAAGAGAGAGGTGTTGTGTCTCTTCTTCTTACAAGGACATCAGTTCTGTCAGATTAGAGCCTCACCTTTACGACTGCATTTAACCTAAATTACACTCTAAAGACTCTATCTCCAAATACAGTCACATGGGGGTTAAGGTTTTAACGCAGGAATTATGGGAGGACACGACTGAGTCCATAGCACATGGACACCCAACAAATGCTCAGAATCTGGTCTGCCACTTCACAGAGAATAGAAAGAGTCAACTTTCTGTAAGTGTTAGAAATGTTCTGTATTTGTGTGGTAGTTACATAAGAGTGTGTGTGTGTATGTGTGTGAGTGTGCATAAATTATTTGAGATATATACTTAAGATTTGTATGCTTAACTGTATGTATGTTACACCTCAACAAAAAAAATTTTTTTTTTTTTAATTTTTTTTTTCAACGTTTATTTATTTTTGGGGCAGAGAGAGACACAGCATGAGCGGGGGAGGGGCAGAGAGAGAGGGAGACACAGAATCGGAAACAGGCTCCAGGCTCCGAGCCATCAGCCCAGAGCCTGACGCGGGGCTCAAACTCCCGGACCGCGAGATCGTGATCTGGCTGAAGTCGGACGCTTAACCGACTGCGCCACCCAGGCACCCCAAAAAAAATTTTTTAATGAACACACACGGAAGAGAAGAGAATCCAATTAAATCCGCGAGGGCTTTGGGAATGAAGAAGGTGCCCAGCGTGTCCTTAGGCTTGAAAGTGACACCAAGGAGTTACCGTGCAGGAATGGAAGGAACTTAGCCTTTATTGAGCATTTTGTTTTGTCAGGGTAGTTTTGGCTATAGGAAAGGGAAGTCCACACACTGTGTCAAGTATAAAGAGTCTTAGGGTTTTGTTTTTGTTTTTGTTTTTGTTTTTGTTTTTGTTTTTGTTTTATTTATTTATAGAGAGTGCGTGCGCATGTGCAGGCAGGGGATAGGTAGAGAGAGAGGGAGAGAAAGAATGCCAAGCATGCTCAGCACCGTCAGTGCAGAACCCAACACGGGGCTCAAACTCACGAACCATGAGATCATGACCTGAGCCGAAATCAAGAGTCAGACGCTCAACCAACTGAACCACCCAGGTGCCCCTCCAGTATGAAGAGTCTTACATGAATGCAAAAGAATCTGAAGGGCCAGGGCTTACAAGGGATAGAAACCGGGTTATTCCCTCATTGCTAACTCAGTCTCTCTCGTGCACTTTCTGCCTATGCCTGTCTATCTACCCCACACCCCTCTTTGGATCTGTTTCCTCTCCTTTCTCTTCATGGTTCCAATATGGCTGCCACAGCTGTTTGGTCAGTACAAGTCTCCCTCCTCAGTTCCTACCATCAACTGTTCTTTCCTTTTTGCCTCTTAGGTCAACCTCCTGAGAAGGGCTCTAGCACACATTAAAAAAAATTTTTTTTATGTTTATTTATTCTTAGAGAGAGAAAACATGAGCAGGGGAGAGGCAGACACAGAATCCAAAGCAGGCTCCAGGCTCTGAGCTGTCAGCACAGAGCCCAACACAGGGCTCGACCTCACGAACTGTGAGATCATGACCTGAGTCGAACTCGGACACTTAACCGACTGAGCCACCCAGGGGCCCCGGCTTTAGCACGTGTTTTTGAGCCAGTGTCCACATGTAAGTTAGAAGACTGCCGTTGGGTCCAATCATCTGCAACAGGAAGAAGGAGGCCGTGTGGCACAGTTTGAAGTTACGTAAGGCCCAGGTCCTGGGTTAGAATAACTTGGAGAGGTGGGCAACAAGAGATACCTATCTCAAGAATGTTAAGGGCTGGGGTTTTAAGAATTTCTCTATTTTCTTGTACTGTCTTTGGTTTGGGCATCAAGGGAAAGCTGGTCTGAAATAATGAGATGGGAAGTGCGCTCACCTCTGGAATTTTCTGGAAGAGTTTGTGTAAAGGTGGCATTCTTTCTTCCTTAAATGTTTGGTAGAATTCACCAGTAAAGCCATCTGGCTGGAGTTCTCTTTGTGAGAAGGTTTCTTTAAGCTATAAATTCAATTTCTTTCATCAATATAGAGCTATTTGAGTGATCTCTTTCTTCCTGAGTTGACTTTGGGAGTTTGAGTTGTTCAAGAAAATTGCTCATATCATCGAAGTTATGGAATTGATTGACATAAAATTGTTCCTAATATCCTCTTATTAGCCTTTTAATATGTGTACAATCTGGAGTGGTACACCTCTCACATTCTTGATATTGGTAAATTGCGTTTTCTCCATTTTTCTCCTGGTCAGTCTGGCTAGAGGTTCATCAATTTCATTGATTTTTCTCAGAGAACCAGCTTTTGGTTTTGTTGATTTCCCCTATTATTCTTTTTTTCTATCTCACTGATTTCTTCTTTGATCTTTATTATTTCCTTTCATTTGCTTCTTTTGGATTTAATTTATTCGTCTTTTTCTAGTTTCTTAAGGTAGAAGCTGGAATCATTGATGTGAGATCTTTTCTTTTCATTTTTTTTTTAAGTTTTTACACTTATTTTGAGAGCGAGGGAGAGAATAGGGGAGGGGCAAAGACACAGGGAGAGAGAATCCCAAGCAGGCTCCGAGCTGTTAGCACCAAGCCCTATGTGGGGCTCGATCTCACGAACTGTGAGATCATGACCTGAGCCGAAGTCGGATGCTTAACCAACTGAGCCACCCAGGCGCCCCTCTTCTTTTCTAACATAAGCATTTAGTGCTGTGAGAACACAGGTCCTCGATGACAGTCTGTGACTTGAGCACTGGATCAAGTCTCATCTGAGGCCAGCCTAAATCCAGACCACTGGTTCTCAACTTTGGCTACACATTAGAGCCACCTGGTAAGCGTCAAAAGCTACCCACGCCTGGGCGCCACCCCAGGCCAATTAAGTCAAACTCTTTGGGAATGAGCTCCAGAATGAATACTTGTCAAAACTCACCAGGTGGGTCTAACGGGAAGTCAGGATGGTGAATCACCACCATACCAGGCTAGCGCTTCCCAAACCGTCTGTAACAAAGGCAGTTTTGTTTTTTTGATTCCAGTTTTATATTCCTATTATCTTGCTGACTGGTTCTGGGCAACATACAATAAAAATGAACCATATGGCTTCTAGAAGTTTCCCTCACGAAAAGTGGGACTTCTGTTGCCTCTTAAATCCAGGTGTTCTCATTATCCTTAATTATTATCAACAACAGAGGAAAGCAAGTTTGTCAAAACACGATTATGCCCAGAGTCAGTTCAACAGTATAGTTGTATCTCACTGTGGAACAACAACGGACAGTTTGTGGACCATTCTGTCCATGGACCATATGCTTTGAGTGGCACTGTCGAGATTTCTTGATTGTATGAGCCAATAACTTCTTTTGATTGTTTAAACTTGAGTTGGGTTTTTGGTTAGAAGAGGAAGGTTCCAGAGGCGCCTGGATGTCTCAGTCGGTTACGTGTCCCAACTTCGGCTCTGGTCACGATCTCACCGCTCATGGGTTCAAGCCCCACATCGGGCTCTGTGCTGACAGCTCAGCGCCCGGAGCCTGCTTCAGATTCTGTGTCTCCCTCTCTCTCTGCCCCTCCCGCGCTTGCCCTCTGTCTCTGTCTCTCAAAAATGAATAAATATTAAAAAAAAAAATTTTTTTTTAAAGAAGAGGAAGATTCCAGCTGAAGTGCCCTACCACGGATGTATCCATCTATTTTGTTCACACGTTATTCTCTCTTTCCCACACAAGAGCTGCAACCATCCCAGAGTATGTATACGGTCTTGGCTTGCTTGATGATGACTGTGTGATTACTATGTAACCTCACTGTGGCTCACTTTCTGGAGCTGAGCCAAGAGGATACGAACTTCCTTTCCTCTTTTATTCTTTTTATTATTCTTTTTATTCTTTTTAGTATTCTTTTTATTCTTATTATTTTCTTTTTATTCTTATTATTTCTTCTTCTTTTCTTCTTCTTTTTATTATTTACTTAAGTAATCTCTACACCCAACGTGGGGCTTGAATTCTTGACCCCGAGATCAAGAGTCACAGGTTCTTCTGACTCAGCCAGCCAGGCACCCCCCACCCTTTCCGCCATTGTTGATAACGCTAAAGAAAACTGAGGACACCCAAGTTTGAGAGGTAATAGAAGCAGTTTTTTTATCTTTTATTTAAAAAAAAATGTTTTTGTTCTTTTAAAAAAGCTTTTTAATGTTTATTTAATTTTGAGAGAGAGAGAGCCCACACACGCACCAGGGCACAGGCTCCTGAGCTGTCAGCACAGAGCCCGACGCGGGGCTCGAACTCACACACCATGGGATCACGACCTGAGCCGAAGTCGGGCGCTTAACCGACTGAGCCACCCAGGCGCCCTATAGTTTTTAAAGGAAACCTCTAGAAGGCACAGGATTGTGGATATGGATTTCAGCATATTGGCGTTATTTTTCTGACCCTCAGATCATCCCATATTTGAGCAGAGAGCTCCTTCAGGTTGGCTCCTGTGTCCTTTCAATCCATCCTATTGTCTTTGGTACCTTTCTTGCTTGACTATGCCAGCCTTGGAATAACCATTTCTCAGAATCCCTGGCTCCTTTCAGTGGAGAATAGTATTTAAAGACTAAGATCTAGGCAAGACACTATATATATATATATATATATATATATTGACCCATGAAATAATGTAGGGTTAGGGCACATTGACCCTTGCACAGTCAAAATTCCATGTATAACTTTTGAGTCCCCAAAAACTTAACTGCTAATAGTCTACTGTTGACTAAAAGCCTTGCCCATAACATAAACACTCAATTAACACATATTTTGTATGTTATATGTATTATATATTGTTTTCTTCCAGTATGCTAGAGAAAAGAAAATGTTATTAAGAAAATCATAAGGAGGCACTTGGGTGGCTCAGTCGGTTGAGCGTCTGACTTCAGCTCAGGTTATGATCTCATGGTTCATGAGTTCAAGCCCCGTGTCGGGCTTTGTGCTGACAGCTCAGAGCCTGGAGCCTGCTTCAGACTCCGTGTCTCCCTCTCTCTCTGCCCCAACCCCACTCATGCTCTGCCTCTCTCTCAAAAATAAATAAAACGTTAAAAAAAAATTTTTTTTAAGTCATAAGGAAGGGGCGCCCGGGTGGCTCAGTGGATTAAGCATCCGACTTTGGCTCGGGTCATGATCTCATGGGTCGAGCCCTGCGTCGGGCCCTGTGCTGACAGCTCAGAGCCTGAAGCCTGCTTCGGATTCTATGTCTCCCTCTCTCTCTGCTCCTCCCCTGCTCATGCTCTGTCTTTCTTTCTCTCTCTGTCTCAAAAATAAATAAACATTAAAAAAATTTTTTTAGAAAAGAAAATCATTAGGAAGAGAAAATACATTTACAGTACTGGCCTGTGTTTGTTGAAAAAAGTCTGTGTATGAGAGGACCCACACAGTTTAAATCTTTGCTGTTAAAGGGTCAACTCTACACTTTTTAAACACAGAAATCACATGATTTTTCAAAAGATCTGTTTGTTTTTTAAGTTTATTTTATTTATTTCGAGGGAGAGAGAGCACAGAAGAGACAGAAAGAGAGGGAAAGAGAGAGAATCCCAAGCAGGCTCCACACTGCCCGCATGGAGTCCAGTGTGGGACTTGAACCCACAAACTGTGAGACCGAAATCAAGAGTCAGAGACTCAACCGCCTGAGCTACCCGGGTACCCCTTCTTTGTTCGTTTTACCATAACTAGAGGTCTTTTCATTAAGTCAGTCAATGACCTGAAACCATCAAGTCGCTTGGGCTTAGGGGCTGGTTTGGATTAGGGCAGTTTCTCAACCTCAACAGCATTGACATCTGGGGCATCGTGGACACTGTCGTGTGCATTGTAGAAGGTTCAGCAGGATCCCTGCCCTCTGCAGGCTGTGACAACCAAAAGTGTCTCCAGATGTTGCCAAATACCCCTTGTGGTGGCAAAACCAGCTTGAGGACAGGCCTGGGAATTCTATGGAAAGCGTCTTGGAACAAACTAGAAAACACATGGCCTCCGATGTGGCACGTATGCCTCCTGCCTCTGTCTCCCCCACGGGGCTAAGCGGGATCGTGGCCACAGGATAGAACAACACATTATGGGAAGCAGTCCGACCCGCAAGGAGTCATCGGCACGAAAGTGAGGACCAGACGTCACGTCACGGGCAGCACCACCCGGAGGCCACATGTCGCTTCTTGCAAACTTTGCTGAGACGCCGAAGCATCTCATTGAACTGACTCAAGTCCGGAAGATTGCTCAAACTCTCGTTCCCACCAGCTCCTTTCCACGATCCCCCTGTTTAAGATCTCTCGCTTTACTGTCACCGAGAGAAAGTCCCACTTAATTCATACCAGATGCTCAGTGAGTCGTCATGAATCAATGCAACATCATCCAAAAACCAGCAAAATGAGTCATAAGGACAAACAGGACTCTCTCTCTCTCTCTCTCTCTCTGCAAAACAGTGACTAAATTAGTGTTTTTCCCCTTTGGAAAAAAAAAAAAAATTAGGAGGTTAAGAACTGGCTCAGGGCCCTGCTTGCGTAACCCGCGTGTCAGTGGGTGTGAAATGGTTAAACACACGTCCCCAGGGAGACCCCGTGTGAGGCCTGCAGCTGCTCCAGGCAGGCGCTGGCTACAGGAGATGAGAGATTTCTAGAGCGATTCTACGGGGGGGGGTCCGGCGACCCCCCGAGACCGTTTTGCAGCATTCTGTTTCCATCCGAGACTCAGAGCATAGGAATCTCCATCCGGGAGGACGGGGCTCTTGGCCACCGTGAAAGGCCTTCCAGGATGTGAGCGCAGACCCCTCCTCCTGACAAGCTCCTGAGAACCGAGCCCCGTTTTCTCCGCCTGCCTCTACCTCCCCGGCTTCTAAGGACGGCACTCTGATGGCCTATGCGGGTCAGAACCGCGGGCGGGGGAGGCACCGGGCCCCCCTGGGCACTTTCTCCAGGGCCTCTGAGCCTTGAATGGAAGGAGGAGGAAGAGAAAGACATGTCCTTGTAATGGCTGGATGAGACTATCCATGGTTTCTTCTTCTGGGTCCCCACGGCCTCCCTGGTTTCTGTCCTTTTCAGAGTCACTTCTTCAACTTTCCCTGTCATCCTGTGAGGGCCACGTCCTTCTGGTGAGCCCCCTTTGTGGTCACGGCCGGCGTCTGTTGCTTTCCCCCCACAGCACCAAGGCAGGCCCTTCTGTGAAGGCCCCCGAGCCAGTGCTCCGTGACGTTTACGAGGTGCGGAGACAGGTGTCCCCTCGATGAGGCAACGCAGGAGGAACTGAGGCGGAGGCTGCCCTGCGGTTACTGGCTCAGCCCGAAAGGAGGACCCGCGCACGGATGGGGGCCAGTGAGGGACGCCTCCGGCCACAAGAGAGAACGAGCCTATTGACAGGGAGGAGCCCGGGCCGCTCCAGGTCTTGCCAGCACTGTGCTGGGGGCCGGGGCACATGGGCGCCGCCATCGAGCCCCTTGAAAGGCTCCTGCCCTGGGTGGAATCTGTCCTGCTTCCCCCTTGGGCCCTCCATTCCCTCACCAGTCATCTGTCGTCTTCTCTTCCGTGTTGTTTGGCAGCCTTACTCCGCGTCCCCTCGCTCCCCCAGTCCTAAGGCGACTGTTTCAATTGTCCATTCGTTGCGGTCCCCATGGCCTTCCCGTCCCCCTCGCTGCCAGCAGAAGACGAGTTTCTTATTCCACAGAAAGAGTTTCGACCATCATACAGGGACTCCTTCAACTTCCCAACACAACACCTGCACCCCCTTCCCCTCCGTGCTGCCCGGCCTGCGCCTTGTAGGATGGGTCTCAGCGTCCCTGGCCTCTGTCTGCTAAATCACCTCCCCCTACCATGAGTTATGACAATCAAAATGTCTCCAGGGACGCCTGGGTGGCTCAGTCCGTGAAGCGTCCTACTTCGGCTCAGGTCATGATCTCGCGGTTCATGGGTTCGAACCCCGCACTGGGCTCTGTGCTGAGCTCAAAGCCCGGAGCCTGCTTCCGATTCTGTGTCTCCCTCTCTCTCTCTCTCCCCCACTCGCGTGCACGCACACGCCCGCGCTCTCTCTCTCTCTCTCTCTCTCAAAAATAAATATTTTTAAAACTTTAAAAAAATGTCTCCAGACATTGCCAGATATCCCCTGGTGTATAAAGTCACGGCAGGGGAGGCCCTTCGCTCTGGACCAATCACCGGTCACTCTGTCTCACGCTTGTGGCCCACATCTGATCCACAGGAAGCACACACACTTGACCAACCTTCACCTACGTCTCGAATAGAGCCCTTCGTGAGGGCCCAGCTACTGACAGACAGCCATGGCCACGGCCACGGCCTCCCCTGTGGCCTTCCAGGTGGGCCTCGGGCACCCCTGTGTCTCCCCGGCTCCAGGGTCCACCCTTCAAGGCCCGCAGATGACCCCCGTCCACTGATCTGAGAAAAGAAAAAGCACACCCCCTTCTCCCACAGGGGCGGCTTGGGTGGGCTCTTCCGTGCAAGCCTCTCCTGCAGGTTTCCTGGTTCCTCTGCCTGGGCCTATCCAACCTCGGTATAATCTGGAGGTGGGCGGGCAGTACGTGACTCAGAACTAGTGCTCTGACATTTCCCGTCCCCGCCCTGCTCAGGAGCGCCGGCATCCCACGTGGAAGTGGGGGAGCGGCCGCCCCACTCGTCAGGGGCCTCAGCCAGCGTGAGGCAGAAGGAGCTATTAGCACCCGCGGGCCCATTAGAGGGGCCTTGGCCGCTCTGCTCTGGATTCTTTCTCCCTCCTGTTTATTCAGCCCCCTCCTCCTAACCGGAACCTTTAAACGTGTTCAAATCCCTCCCCAAATTAAAACAAACAAACAAACAAACAACATCCAAAACCGAAAAACCTGCTTTGACCCCGAGGCTCCTTTGCAGCTACCACCCCGATTCTCTCCTCCCCTTCAAAGCCAAACCTGTGAAAAAGCTGTCTAATCCACTGTCTCCCTGTCCTCACCTCCCCCTCACTTCCGCCCTCAGCAGGCCCCCCAGACAGGTCCCGCCCGGACGGCCATGATCCCTGCAGGGCTGAGCCGAGGCCGAAAGCAGGAGGCCGGCCTGACCGCAGCCAGGACTCTGGCAGTTGGGCTCAGCAGCTGGCAATGGTGACAGATGGCCTTCCCGAGGGTTGTGAACAGAACCGCAGACGATAGACTGGAACTTCTGAGCAGTTCCAGAAAGAATATCTGGCCTGGAGTCCTGGGAATGTGCCAACACCTCCTTGCCCTCATTGATTCATTCCTTTGTTCTCCCTCCCCCGGGTCTACTGTCTACGGACTGTCACTTGTAACAGAGTGCCGCCCCCAGGCTCTCTCCCGAGGTCCAGGAGGTGCTGGGCTCCGTTGGCCCCGTGAGGGTCTCCACGTGGGTGCCTGCCGGCATCTCAGACACCTCGGATTGCAATTTAAAAATGTGTCCTTGGGGCGCCTGGGTGGCTTAGTCGGTTAAACATCCGACTCGGGCTCAGGTCACGATCTCACAGTCGGTGGGTTCGAGCCCCACATCGGGCTCTGTGCTGACAGCTCAGAGCCTGGAGCCTGCTTTGGATTCTGTGTCTCCCTCTCTCTGCCCCCCTCCTGCTCATGCTCTGTCTCTATCAAAAAAATAAACGTTTTAAAAAAGAAATAAAATAAAATGGAAGTTTCTTGGGGGGCTTGGGGGGCTCAGTCAGTTAAGCGTCTGACTTCGGCTCAGGTCATGATCTCACGGTCCGTAAGTTTGAGCCCCGCGTCGGGCTCTGTGCTGACAGCTCAGAGCCTGGAGCCTGTTTCAGATTCTGTGTCTCCCTCTCTCTCTGTCCCTCCCCTGCTCCTGCTCTCTCTCTCTCTCTCTCTCTCTCTCTCTGTCTCAAAAATAAATAAACATTAAAAAAATAAAAATGTGTCTCATTTTTGTTGAATTTAAGAAATATAGAAAATAACCTAAGTTTGTCTTTTTTCCCCAACCTGAATTAGAAAGGGATCGGCTCACACAGAGGATATTGGACAGACCACGAGCATTCGGCCAGGACCTAGAGACACCTAGCACAGGTGATGAGTTGTGAATAGCCTTTCTTTACGCCAATAAGGAAACTGAAATCAGACAAAGAGCTTTGATTAGCTGATTAATCAAGTTGGCGCTAGCTCCCAGCAAAGCTAAATTTAACTATGCCCTGTTCTGTATCCCAAACTGCAGACTTCCTGTGTTGTGATTTCTTCCGACTCAGTGTAATTGGAATGTTCCGTCTGGGTGATGGGTAGAGGAGGGGATCATTACACTGTTCTTCTGTGTGTTTGAAATTTTTCCTAAGAATCTAAAAAAAGAAGTAACATCTCTCTGTGTGTTTTACAAAAGTAACGAGTCTGTCTTAATTGGTTGCTTGGTGATTATCTGCGGTGTAATCCTTAACCTCCTGGTTTGAGAGAATCGCCTGGACCCATGAACATGCTTTCGCAGGACATCATGTGATGCGAATCATGTCACTGTGCACCAAAGTTGCAAATGACATCATCAACGAATTATTTTTCTTTGTGTTCCTTTTCCGCGTTCTTCCAACCATATGTGCTATAATGCGCGTGCATGTGTGTGTGCAGGAGCTCGTGCACATGTGTGCGTGTGTGTGTGTGTGTGTGTACTTTGAGAGTTTCTGAGCAGGGAGGAAGTAGTTCAATCTGCTTGTCTCCGAGCAGCTGTTGGCTTTTAGAATAAAGAAGGGTCTCTGCCTCATTTCTGATTCAGATGCCGCATGAGACTTGCTCTCATCCACGTGTCTAAATTTAAACGCCTGTCTTCTCCCTCCCAGAAAACTCAGTCCCTTCCTGTAACACCATACAAAAAAACTTGGCTTTCCCGTGGTGTTTAGGTTAGAACTGCAAGAGAAGTTTAAGTGTTGGGGGCAATAAAGGTCCAGAAGAGTACGCAGACTGGAGAAGAAACCTCAGAAAATGCAGGTCAGAAAGGCAGCACCCCGGACCCAGCAGCTAAGGGCATCGCTGGGGGGCATCTAAGGGCTCAGCCCTCCGCTGGTCCCACCGTCACTGTTATTCCCTCCCAGTTTTCTCCCCCTCCCGTTGTCTTCCATTCAGCAGAAAAAGACAATCTCTCTTGACAAAAACTTGAGCCGCTCCACATTACCAGTTTGTACCTTTCACCTACTTTGTTTAAAGTTTCCTTCTGATACACAGTGGTCGCCCCCTTATCCGTGATCAGATACATTCCAAGACCGCCCCCCCCCCAGGGGGTGCTGACAGCACAGATCGTACCAAACCCTACAGGTCCGATGTTTTGTTTTCTATACGTCCATAACTCTGGTAAAGTTTATAAGTTAGGCACAGTAAGATTCACAGCAACAGCTAATGATAAAAATTATCATTATCCGACTTGGGCTCAGGTCATGATCTCACGGTTGGTGGGTTCGAGCCCCGCGTCGGGCTCGGTGCTGACATCTCAGAGCCTGGAGCCTGCTTCACATTCTGTGTCTCCTACTCTCTCTGCCCCTCCCCCGTGCCTACTCTGTGTGTTTGTGTGTGTGTGTCTCTCTCTCAAAAATAAATAAGCATTAACAAATTTAAAAAAATAGAACAATTATAAGCATACACTGTGATAAAAGTTAGGTGAGTGTGGTCTCTCTCTATCTCTAATATCTTGTGCCGTCCTCCCGCTTCTGCCTGTGATGGTGTGAGATGATAAAACGCTTACTTGAGGAGATGAAGGGGGGGTGAATGACATTGACATTGCAACATAGCGTTAGGCTGCTACTGACCTTCTGATGGGGATCATCCGCTTGCGGACCATAGTTGACTACTCACCATGGTTGACCACGAGTAGCTGAAACCATGGAAAGGAAAACTGCAGAAAAGGTGGTGGGGGGGGAACAATTGTAACTTCAAACATGGAACACCTGTAAGAAGAATGTAAGGAACCACCACAGAGCCTTTAGCCGGGCCTCACTTTTTTTTTTAACTGAAGTACAGTTGACAAAATGTTACATTAGTCTCAAGTGTGACAACATAGTGATTCAGCATCTCCTTGCTCACCCCAAGTGTAGTTACCACCCATTGCCACACAGTGCTATTACAGCACGATTGACTTTCCTCCCTTTTATCCCCGTGACTTACTCATCCCGTAACTTTTGTTTGTTTGTTTTGTTTTTTAGATTCCACATAGAAGTGAAATCATACGGCATTTCTTTTTTCTGACTTATTTCAATTAGCATTGTACCCTCTAGGTTCAACTACGTTATCACAAATGGCACAATCTCGTTCTTTCTAAAAAATGGCTGAGTGATATTCCTGTGTGTGGCAGGGGGGACACCACATCTTCTGGATTCATTCACCTGTCGGTGGACACTTGGGTTGATTCTCTATCTTGGCTGTTGTAAGTAATGCTGCAATAAACCAGGGGTGCGTGTATCTTTTTGAATTAGTGTTTTCGCTTTCCTTGGGTATATACCCATTAGTGCAATTACTGAATCGTACAGTAATTCTTTAACTTTTTGAGGAGCCCCCATACTGTTTTCCGCAGTGGCTGCAACAGTTTGCGTTCCCGCCCACTGTGCACAAGGGTTGGTTCCTTTTTCTCCACATCCTTCTCAACACTTACTGTTTCTTGTGTTTTTGATTTTAGCCATTCTGACAGGTGTGAAATGATATCTCATTGTGGTTTTTGTCTGCATTTCCCTGATGATGAGTCATTTTGAGCATGTTTTCATGTGCCTTTTGGGCATGTGTGTGTCTTCTTTGGAAAAGAAAACCCGTCTATCCAGGTCCTCTGCCCATTTGTAATCAGATTATCTGTGGGGCTTTTTAGTGTTGAGTTGTAGCAGTTCTTTATATATTTTGAATAGTGACCCCTTATCAGATGGATTGTTTGCAAATACCTTCTCCCATTCAGTACCTGGCCTTTTCATTTTGTCAAGGATTTCCTTCACTGTGCAAATGCTTTTTATGTTGGTGTAGTTCTGATTGTTGTTTTTTTTTTTCTCTCTTTTGTTTTTCTTGCCTGGGGAGACATATCTAGAGACAGGGTGCGATGACTGATGTCAAAGAAATTACTGCCTGTGTTTTCTTCTAGGAGTTTTATGGTTTTATGTAGCACATTAGGTCTTTAATCCATTTTGAGTTTATTTTTGTGTGTGATGTAAGAAAGTGGTCCGATTTCATTCTTTTGCACGGAGCTGTTCAGTTTTCCCAGCACCGTTTATTGAGACTGTCTTTTCCCCCTTGTATATTCTTGCCTCTGTTATTGTAGATTCATTGACCATGTAGTTGTGAGTTTATTTCTGGGCTCTCTATTCTGTTCCATTGATCTATGTGTCTAAATCCAACCTGACCTCACTTTTCTTTTCTGTCTGTCTGTCTGTCTGTCTCTCTCTCTCTCTTTTTTCTAAGTCTTTACAGGGTTTATCAATTTTATTCATCTTTTCCAAGAACCAACTTTTGGTTTTCTCTATTTTTTGTTGGTTTTCTATTTCACTGATTTCTACTCTTGTTTTTATTATCTCCTTTCTCCTTGTTACTTTGGGTTTAATTTGTTCTTTCTCTAGCTACTTAAGGTGGGAAGTTAGATCATTGACTCAAAACTTTTCTTCTTCTGTACTAAAGCATAAATAAAACCATAAATATTACTCTAAACACAGCTTTACCTGCAAGTATGTTGTATTTTCATTCTCTTTTAGTTTAAAATATTTAAAATTTTTCCTTGTGGATTTTTCTTTGACTTGTGAATTTTTTAGTAGCATGTTGCTTAGTTTCCAAATACCGAAAGCTCTTCTAGATTTCTTTTTGTTATTATTTCTGTTCAAAAGAAAACCACAGGCCCAAAATAGTATCACTTAGGTTAAGGTCCTAAGGCAGTAAATTGAGACTTAAGCCCTAACCCATCTGCAATTTCTGCCCCCCAGAAATGTAACCTTTAACAAGTCAGCATGGAGAGTTCGTGATCAGCACTGGGAAACTCACTGACAGATTCCTTCCCTTCGACTTAGGAGGGTAACCTTGCCTGAAAGAGTGGATTCTTTGCTACTAATTTCCTTTTTTCCACTCCCGCTCTACCTTTAAAAACCCTCCCTTTTTCTGTACCCCTGTGGAGCTCCCCTCTACTTGCTAGAAGGAACGCTGCCCGAAGCATGAATCATTTAATGAAGCCCATTAGATCTTCAAATTTACTTGGTTAATTTTTGTCTAACCTTTATAATATAATTCCATTGTTATCAGAGAACATGCTCTTTAAGATGTCAATCTTTTAATACTATTTATTTATTTATTTATTTAATGCTCTAGCGTATGGTTTATCTTGGGGAAGGCTCCATGTGTCCTTAAACAAAACCAGCATATTCTGCAGTTATTGGGCAGAGCGTTGTGGACACAGACGTGGACAGAGATGATGAGTGAGCACATTATAGCCAGTGAGTGGCCAATAGTTCTGGAGACGCTGAGTTTAAAAGAAACAAACAAACAAAAAACTTGTTTGGCATATATCTTTGTTTTGGGAGTTGCAAATCTTCAACTGAATAGGAAATTGAAACAGAAACCCAGGATCACTCCATAGCAGTCAGGAAGAACAGAGTCCCGACAGCCCCTGGGACCGCTCCTCATAAAGCTCAGAGGACAGCAGTGGGCCTTTCCCTGGCAGCTCCTGTTTGGATCAGGGACAAAGCCAGAGGCGTTATTACTCTGCCCCTCTATACTCCCCTCCCTCCCTACACTGCAGCAGATTTCTTTCTGCAGTAATGGATTCAAAGCCAAAGACTTTCTGCAATGTTTCAGGACAGTTTTTTTCTGGTGGACTTTGATGTGCATCCCTACGCAAGGCCATATACACGGCAGCATGGTTTATAGAGATGTTGGTTTCTCAGGTTGGGTTCTCAAAAGCAAATATTGAGACGGAAGTCGTGCGCACAGGGTATTAAGGAAGCGCTCCGGGGAGAAACAAGGGAAGGACTGGGGGAAAGACATAGGAAAGGTAAGAAGCCATTGAGAGTATGATGTTGGCCAAGCACCAATAGATAGAGATGGGAGTTCTGAAGAGTAAAGTATGCCTTGGAGTCTGTCCCTCCTCATGCCCCTGTGCCGGTCAGTAGCCCCAGACGCAACTTGGAGGAGGCGTGCTTAAACTCCCAGGCAGTCCTGGCAATCTTTGTGTGCTGGTGTGCAAAGCAGCCCAAGGGAGAGCCTCTAACTGTCACAGATAGAAACCACTGGAAATGAAGGGCACAGAAGCCGGAGGGTCACAGAACAGAAATGGTGAAAGGGATTGTGCTGTTGTGATTTATAATAAGAAATACACATATTTGGTCTTTGTCCCTGTTCCTGGCACAGAGCTCCTAAAATCCTGGGGATTTTCTAAGTGATGAGAGTGATAAAGGCGTCTTTTAAAGCTATGTGAATGAAGCGACTTGGGAAGCCCCTGGGTCTTCCTAAGGGTGGGCTGTGGCCAGGGGAACCAACTTTGTGATGAGAGGGTTCAGTCCCACCCCTCCCCGCCGACCTCCATGCAAGGGTTGGAGGTTGAATCAACTGCCAATGGCTAATAATTTTATCCATCATGCCTGTGTAATGAAGCCTTCATATAAACCCAAAAGTATGGGGTTCGGAGAGCTTCCAGGTTGGTGAACATGTGTAGATTTGGGGAGAGTGGTGCTCAGAGAAGCCATGGAAGCTTTGCACCTTTCCCCACACCGTGCCCTGTGCAGCTTGTAATGCCCCCGATTTCGAATCCGAGAGACCACCAAGGAGCCGATACCGATGCAAACGCACGGGGGTTTATTTGCAAGCTCGAGCTTGGGCCCAACTATACCTGACACAGCGGAGCAGGGACTTGGACCCCTAGGTTAAAAGGCGTAGCAGTTTTATAGGGGCCAGTGGCCAATGAGATTGTAACACACACAGAAAGTTGCATAGTCATGTCAGTCTACACGCCGGTGGCCAATAGAATTACAATTTACCCTACAGTAACTGTTTGAACTAGCCTATCACTCTGGTCAGAATTGGCGCGCAAGTTTGGCGGGCAAAAGGCGGGGTTTACATTCTCTGGCGGTTAGGGGTTCTGCATTCCTATTTGAGCCGGTTTCCAGTAAGGGTGTGCTCAGCGGCTTGACTAGGGTGGGGGAGTGTCTTAGGCAATAAGTAGGTCATATGGGGGTTATACATGAGACGGTGGGTGTAGCACAAAATGGAATTAGTCTTGCTCTGGTTGTCCAGGGGTGGGGGATTTTTGTTAAATTCCTTGGGTCCCACACAGCTCTTTCTGAGTTACTGTACATCCTTTTATAATAAATTGGTAATTGGGGTGCCTGGGTGGCTCAGTCGGTTAAGCGTCTGACTTTGGCTCAGGTCATGATCTCACAGTTTGTGGGTTCAAGCCCCGGGTCAGGGTCTGTGCTGACAGCTCAGAGCCTGGAGCCTGCCTCAGTTTCTGTGTCTCCTTCTCTCTCTGCCCCTCCCCTGCTCGCACTCTCTCTCTCTCTCTCTCTCTCAAAAATAAACATTAAAAAAAAATCAAATGGTAATCTAGAATGTTTCTTTGAGTTCTGTGAGCTGCCCTAGCAAATTAACCAAACCCAAGGAGGGGGCCATGGGAACCTCCAGTCTATAATGCTTGGTCAGACGCCCCAGGTGCCAACTTATGATTGGCATCTGAAGAGTGGGACAGTCTTGTAGGACTTCACCTTAACCCGTGGGATCCGATGTCATCTCCAGGCAGAGAGTGTCAGAATTGAGTTGACTCGTAGGACAGCTGGTGATGCAGAGAATCACTTGGTGTGGGCAAAAACAACACAGGTTGGAATTGGAATCAGAATCAGAGGGATCCAGTAGATACAGGCAGAGTCGCAACAGCATTTGCTATCTTAGGTCACTTACGAACCGAAGACCTTGACAACCTTTTAAAAAAAATGCTTTGCACCTACGTTAGTAGAATGGCATTTAATATATGATGTTTTTAAAGCGGGTGCCCCTGGAAGTATAGCGAGAAGTTTTATGGCTCAACCCGTTAATATTTCAAGACGAGAAAGTCTTGTCTCTTTGATAGCTATGCGTCTTATACTTGCCAGAACTCAGGGCAGGATCTAGGCTGTTTGATTCAGGTATCTGCACATACCTTGGACAATTTAGTTTTCAAAATCCTACTTTGTCACTTTACCCCCTCATGCTGAAAGTCTACAGTGACTTTCTTTTTTTTTTTTTTTAATTTTTTTTTTTTTAACGCTTATTTATTTTTGAGACAGAGAGAGACAGAGCATGAACGGGGGAGGGTCAGAGAGAGAGGGAGACGCAGAATCTGAAACAGGCTCCAGGCTCTGAGCTGTCAGCACAGAGCCTGACGCGGGGCTCGAACTCACGGACCGCGAGATCACGACCTGAGCCGAAGTCAGACGCTTAACCGACCGAGCCACCCAGGCGCCCCTACAGTGACTTTCTTGCTGTTTCTGAGAGGCTTCACAGACTTCCTTTTCCGTACGACCTCTAAAGTGTGTGTCCCATTATATTAAAGGACAGGGGTATTTACATCTGAATGTGAAACCTTTCCACAGCTCTTTGATGACAATAGTATATTATATTTTGCATATGGTGATATTTCTATATATCCTGTAAACATACATTCCTATGTATGTGATCAAGATTTCTTCATCTGGATGAAATGAAACAGAATAATAGTGTTGTGGGTTGTGCCTTCCATTGTATGCTTTTAAAATGGCAGGCACAAGGGGCGCCTGGGTGGCTCAGCCGGTCAAGCATCCAACTTTGGCTCAGGTCATGATCTCGCGGTTCGTGCATTCGAGCCTTGCATTGGGCTCTGTGCTGATGGCTCAGAGCCTGGGACCTGCTTCAGATTCTGTGTCTCCCTCTCTCTGCCCCTCCCCTGCTCACATTCTGTCTGTCTGTCTCCCTCAAAAATGAATAAACCTTAAAAAAAAATTTTTTTTTAATGGCAGGTATGATAGCGCTATGATCCACAATGGAACATGTCAAAACACATCAATAACTTTATCAGACTTCTTTGTCACACCCCCTTTATGCATGTGAGCCATTCCTGGATCATGTGAGGGAAATGAGGGAGAAGATTCTTGGACGCCATCAAGTGGCCATCTGGGGAATACCCAGGGTGAGCTGGGTGAAGACCATGGGGGCCTGGTTTGGAGCAGAGCAATTTCCAGGAGAGATGTTGGAGGAGCCTGGTTGGTGGGTGAGGAAAACAACACGATGGCCTGAGAGGAGAGAAATGGTTGCAGCAGCCAAAGCATTTCCAGCGGGAGCATCTCACAAGGTTTCTTCAGAAGACAGTTGTAAGGCCTAACACGTCCTTAGTCTAAAGACACTTGGAGATTTATTTCTCTTCGTTGTTTTCCCAATTGGCCATAAATATGAACAACCCCAAAGTCATCTGGTGTCAATAAAAATATTGGCAAATTTATTAGAAGACTAGTGTGTTGATGAAAGCAGTCAGCCCATCGCCTGTGCAGACGGCAGACATCAAAGGGGACATTACCCTGCCTCACGAACTGAAACCAATGAACAGACCCATCCGTGTAAAAGATGACAGTAAAATGTCTTTGAGGCCATTACGGGCTCTGCCAGGTGAACGGTGCCTACATCAGTTGAAAACCCGATGTATCAGTCAGGATCCCAACAGAAAAGAGGCGGCACACTGGAAAGGGGACATTTCAGAGAGGCTGATGGAGGGATTACAAAAGTTTGAGCAGGGTTCCAGAAGCCAACGGGGAGGGGAGCTAGCAACAGAGGGAAGCTACCCTCATACCTGGAAGGGCCAAGGGAAGGGGTGGTTATGGAAACTGCTCTCTATCCCTCCACGTTGATCTGCCGCTGATGCAGGCCATCGGCAAATCCAGCTTCCTGATTCAGAGAGGAGTGGACAGTGGACCTGAAGGGCCAAAGAGAAAAAATCTAGTGGACTCAACTTCGCTTTGGCTTTAAAAATTAAGAGTATTTTATTGAACAAGATTCCCTGAGGGGGGAAGGCTCCGTGGTTAGTATAATTGGGGACGTCACGGAGGACCCAAAGTCTTTCATCTGTCTCCTCTCCTCTCCCCAGGCTAGACTCTGTCTCAGTCACGAGAAGGCTGCTGTTGCTCGAGGTGCCACACTCAGACCCAACAATGATCAGCAAAAGAGGATGACTCTTCCTGAGGGTCTATTTTTGGGAATGAGGAAAGCTTTCTCAGAAGTCTCCCCAGGAGATTCTCTTTCTCCCTCTCTGTCCCTTCCCCACTCGTTCATTCTCTCTCTCTCTCCCTCTCAAAATACATAAATAAACCTTAAAAAAAAACCTACCACCAACAAAAAAAGAAGTCAGAACTTTATCCACACTGAACAATCTCGTCTAGGGAAATGATACCCAACTAATCAAAATTTGCCCCTGAGCCAGTTTCTAGGGGACGCGGGAGGTACATAGATGTTTGCACGAAATCAAGATTCTGTTAACAAAAAAGAGGGGAGAAACGTTGTGTGAAGGCACACAGAGGGGTGTACAAAAAGCAGGAGCACAATTATAAGGTTTTTTTAGTATGTTGGAATTGGAGATAAAGGTGTGGGCTTTGCTTGGGCACAATGTAGAAGGGTAATGTGGCCAGCTGAGATACATAAAATGAATACTGACATACTTAGACAGCAGGTAGGGATTATAGTTTGGTTTTGAGAAGGTGTTCTGTACCTGAAGTGGAGCAGCCCCCTCGCCACTGAGAGAGGAGCCAAGACAAAAAAATGGAAGAAGGTTCCAACCACACAGGTGTCCCGGTCACAGAACACAGGCTGGAGGCACGTCGGGAGCTACCAACCGCATAGAGAACTATAATAGGCAGGAGGGGAGTTGTCCCTGTCAGTCTCCGTACAACAAAGGTACTTCCCCCCCCCCCCCGCCATGGCAAAAGAATGATTCTAGTAAGAATCAAGAATAATTAATGCTGGGGCTGGCAGGACTTGTTTAAGGGAAGAAAAAGCCTTTTAGATTTTTTAAACCTAGGAAATCACTTAATGTTGTTAGCTTGAGTTCGATGCAATAGAGGTTTTATAGTTGAAGCATAATTTAATATTTGCTGTCATCAAAAGCCAGGCGTGTCTAAGAAGGTATGCATTTGTAAAATTGTGGTGAGCGCAGGTCCCCCCGAGGATGGCTGCTTCCTTAGAAGAAAGTGAGTGTCTCCCTCTTCCTGATTTATCATGTCCAAGTAATGGGCTGGGGACCAGCATAACTCTAATTTATTTCAGAGGTCTGGTGGCCCTTGAGAGCACAAGAAGACAGACAGATTAAGAAATCTCATTTGAGGCCTTTTAGTGAGGGGGAGGCCAACAGACGGCTGTTCACATATTGGATGAGAACGGTTTCCAGGAAGTGTTATGCTATTTAAATCACTTTTAAGACTTAATGCAGGAGTTCCGGGCTGTAACTGTGGATGAAACACGTACATCTACATTCATTCCCTCTAAAACCCTTATTAAAACCATAGTAAACTGATTTTTAACAAACTACAATAAATCTACAAGGACAAGGAGAACAGAGGAGACAATGGTAACACAATTTTGGAGGCCAGACAACAGAAGAGGGATGGTGATTGTCTTAGAAGATCTAAGCGACCATTCCCGAGCCAGAAGTGGGATTCGGTAAAAACCAACGCAGTTTATATTATACCACAGAATCCTAAAAAGGAACAACCACCAAAAGAACCAGGAATCCCAGGAATCAGGAGCGAAGGAGGGTCTAAAATAATGAGGATTGGGTAGAGCAATTTGAGAGCGCTTAGATCCCTGGATCTCCTTACCTGCTGGTCTCAGTTTCCCATCGGCACGCTCATTCTGACCATATTTTCTTTTAGTTCTTTGGAACATAACTTTCTCTTACATCTTTGGACATACTTATACTACTTAGAGTCTTTGCTAAATCCAACATCTGGCCCATCTTGAGGTCAGTTTCTACCGACTGTTTGTTGTTTTTCATCTGGGTCACATTGTCCTGTTTTCTTGCCTGTGTAGGGACTTTAGATTGCTTAGTGGCCCCTGCGGATGATACCCTGGAGGTGCTCTAGGTTCAGTTATCTGCCAGACCTCCAGGATCTGTTTAATTCTCAGCCCTGTAGCAGCCTCTCGCCGGAAGCCCCACGTAGTCTTTCCCTACACACGTGCATCCCAGCTGTCAGCCAGCGGCTCACAGGGGACCTCCCACAGAGATTTCTGCCCCCCACACATGAAGCAGCGTCCCTTCCAGTGCCATGACCTGTAGCTTGAAGCTGCTTCGGCAGCCCTGGACTGTGATCTCTGCTTCCTCAACACAGCAGGGCACCACCGTGTGCCACAGTGGGGTTGGAAACCTGTTCCCCAGCAGACAGCCAAGACGATTTGGGGTCTATCTCCTGTTCCCCCTCTGAGATCACTGTCATGCACTACCTGTTGTTCAGAGCCCGAGAATGGTTGCTCGTATCTTTTGTCCAGTTTTACGGTTGCTCTATGGCAGGAAGGCTAATCTGGTACCCGGATAGACACCATCACTGGAACCCTTCCGGGATGTATTTTTATTTTCTTGTTATATCCTCCCTCCTGCCCTTCTTCATCCATTTTAAGCCAGTTCTCTGTTTATTGGCTCAGATGAGAGATGAATTGGTAATGAGAGGAGAAAACGATACAGTAGGCCCCCCTTATCCGCGGTTTCGTTTTCCACGGTTTAAGTTATCCACGGGCAGCGCAGTTCAGAAGCAGAGGGCGTAGGCGAACGCCACGTCAGGGTGCTTACGTCACTCACCTCCCTTCACCTCAACATGTAGGTGTTTTATGGCACATCCTCACAGGAGGAAGGGCGAGAACAGTACAATCAGGTATTTTGAGAGAGAGAGACCACATTCACACAACTTTTATTACAGTGCATTGTTAGATGGTTCTACTTTATTATTGTTGTTGTTAATCTCTTACTGAATTTATAAATGAAACTGTACCCTAAGTATGTATGTATGTATGTACAGGAAAAAATAGTGTATGGGTTCAGAATTATCCGTGGTTTCAGGCATCCCTTGGTGGGAGCGGTTTTGGAACATACTCCCCAGAGATAAAGGGTGGGGGGATCCTATAGTCCCAAAACAATAGTCCAGGGGCCTACACCTATTAAGAAGACAGAATTCTAGGGTCAAATGGGTGGCTCGGTCGGTTAAGCGTCCAACTTCCGCTCAGGTCATGATCTCACTGCTCATGACTTCGAGCCCTGTGTCGGGCTCTGTGCTGACAGCTCAGAGCTTGGAGCTTGCTTCGGATTCTGTGTCTCCCTCTCTCTGCCCCTCCCCTGCTCATGCTCTGTCTCTCTCTGTCTCTCAAAAAAAAATAAACGTTAAAAAAAAAAGAAGAAGAAGAAGACAGAATTCTCTATGGAGACCAGATAAAAAGCCCCTCACGCAGAGGAAAAATAAATGAGGAATTAATTTGTGAGAACGGTGATGAGATGGGTTCCAGAAAGAAAGGCCAGGTGCCCTGCTTCCCGGGCAGCACCCCAGGGAACACGACGGCAGAGAAGACACTACTGTCTAGGGTGTCAGGGCAAGCTGTGCCCCAGGCAGCCCCTCTAAGACCCCCAGGCCCTCGTCTGGCACCATAGTGGCAGAAAGATCCCCATGGCCCCCAAAGTGGGAAGGGAAGTTAAGGAGAGAGTCCTGAAGAAGGCACATGTACAGGAACAAGATACTTCTGGCTGACTCCGGGGAAACATAAGGACCACCCACCCTCCCCACGTTGGCACAATATGAGCTTCTAGAACACAGGTACCATTCAGCAGAAAGGAAAGAAGAGCCCCGATTCCTGAGATTAATTTGCTGTCACTCTAGCCAGTTGGGAGCCCAAAACATAGAATTATCTCAAAATAAAGACAATATTGGGGCGCCTGGGTGGCTCAGTCGGTTAAGCGTCCGACTTCGGCTCCGGTCACGATCTCGCGGTCCGTGAGTTCGAGCCCCACATCGGGCTCTGTGCTGACAGCTCAGAGCCTGGAGCCTGTTTCGGAGTCTGTGTCTCCCTCTCTGCCCCTCCCCCGCTCATGCTCTGTCTCTGCTCTGTCTCTCAAAAATGAATAAACATTAAAAAAAACTTTTTTTAAATAAAGAAAATACCATTTATCACACACCTGAGTTGGTAAACTGAGATTCATGCTATGATAGGAAAAACCACCATTTGTAAGGACTTGACAGAGCACTTTATATACATTACCTCATTTAACCTCATTTCATGTGATGGGAGTTCACGACACGTGACAGGGCAGATGTCCCCAATGGGCATTTACTCTGTGCCAGGCCTTATGCTAAGGGCCTCGTGTCACTTAATTCTCATCCTAATCCTGTGAGACGTGCACCACCACCTCCATTCTACAAATGTGAAAACAAATTCAGTTTTTAGAGTCGAAACTGCTAGAAGCTTTATTTTATGTTACTAGATCCAGGATGCTAATAGGGGAATCTACAATATGATTTATAAAGTGAGTTTCTTTATAGTTTAAATACACAGATTCCGTTTTATTTTCTACAACAAACGTTCTAAGATTAAAGGAATGAATAATCTTCTTAGCCAAATATTATATTCTTTGCAGTTAACATTGTTCTGGCTACTTTATCTTTCTGTACTTTCGTTTGGATATTTCCCATTGGCCCGTTTTCAAGTTTACCAACCTCTTGCCTCTGCTGTGTCCAACTCTGCCGCTCAGCCCATCGGAATTCTTTATTTCAGATGTTACATGTGTCCATTCTGGAATGTTCATTTGGCTTTTACAGATTCCAGTTCTCTGTTGAAATTCCCCATCTGGTCACCATTTTGTCCGTTGCCCCCACTATTTTCTTTAACATATTTAAATAGTTATCTTAAATCTTTGACATCCAGATCAGATGTGGGTCTACTTTTGTTGTCTCACTTTTCCCCTCTTGATGATCAGGTGCATTGCCCTGCTGTATCAGTTTCCTATTGCTGCTATAATAAATGACCACAAATGTAGTGGTCTAAGACAATGATGATTTATTATCTTACAGTTCCGGAGGTCAGAGGTCCAGAATCAGTCTCGTGGGGCTAAAGTCGAGGTATTGGCAGAGCTGGTTGCTTCTGGAAGCTCCAAGGAAGCATCCAGTTCTTTGTCTTTTCCAGCTTCTCGGGGGACCTGCATTCCTTGACTTGTGATCCCGTCTCCCCATAACTCCAACTTGCTGCTTCTATCTTAATGCCTCCTTCTACTGACTATGACCCTCCTGCTTCCTGTGCTTTTATCGGGTCCCCCTGGATAAACCAGGATAATGTCTCCATCTTAAAATCCTTCATCACATCTGCAAAGTCTCTACATTCACAGGCTCCAGGAATTAGGACAGACATATCTTGGGGAGGCCAATGTTCAGTCTACGATAACCTGCTTTTTCGATGACTTATAATGTTCTATTATATGCCAAATATTGTGTATAAAAGAATCACAGAAATTGAAGTTAATTATATTTCCCCCGGAGGGTTTACCCATCCTCCGGAAGGCAGCATAGCTTAAAGGGATGATGCCTCAACCCAATCAGAATGGAGCTGAGTTGAAGTGAGTTGCCACTTTAGTTAGACTCTGTCCACCCCTGTTTTTAATTACCATGAGAATGAGATCTGCCTTGTGTTTGTTGCAGGCCCTTCCCTTTAGCGGGACTCAGCCTTCTAAACGGTAAGAGAATGCAGATCTTACCCTGCCTTTCCAGCCAAGGCCCCAGCCAGGCCCTCCCCTATCTCCTGCCCCCAGTCTACCCCAGCACTTACCAAATATCCCATGGGTAAAAGAGCCTCATATCTAGATTCTAGCCTGTAACAATAGCCTGAGTGGTCTCAACAGTTCAGTGTAAACCAAGCCCAGTCGTTAGCCTATGACCAGACTTCACAAATGACCCAGGGAAAAAATGACCAACACTCCCAGCTCACCCAGAATGGGCTCTTCCTTCTCTGTTTTCCACTGCTCTTTGATGTCTTTAAAAATATGATCTGTCGGGGAGGGGTGCCTGGGTGGCTCAGCTGGTTGAGCATCCAACTTCAGTCAGGTCATGATCTCCCAGTTCGTGGGTTCAGGCCCCATATGGGGCTCATGGAGCCTGAGCCTGCTTTGGATTCTGCATCTCTGTCTCCTCTGCCCCTCCCCCACCCCGCGCGCGGGCGAGCTCTCTCTCTCTCCTCTCTCTCTCTCAAAAATAAATAAATGAACTTAAACAAATATATATGATTTTTGTAGCTTATCCTTCCCCCCCCAATTGCTGCAGCAGGAATGATGACGTACTGATACCTACTACATCCTACTCCGAGACAGAAGTTCCTTGTGGATAACACTGAATATTCTGGAAGAACTTTGCAGTTATCACTGGATATCTCAGAAAGCTTCCTGGATCTTCTCAGCAAACATAACACAAGGTAGGCTGTGTATACATAACCTTAACTTTACTTATTTACTTTTAAAATTTTATTTATTTTTTTAGTAATTTCTACACCCAGTGTGGGCCTCAAACTCATGACCCTAGATCATGGGTTGCATCTTGATTGACTGAGCCAGCAGGCACCCCTAACCTTAAATTCAATTAAGATCTTGCTTCATCTATTTGGTCTCTTAACTGTTAATGTTTTTTACTTTGCTCCTGAGTGATTAGGAGTGGAAATATACTTATCTTACTAGAACATACTTTGAAAATTCAATGTTGTTGATGTAATAGGATTTGTTCTTCCTAAGGTTTATAAAATACCATTGCAGCCTCTAGTTTTTGTATTTTTAGAAGTCTGTATTTAATACTATGAATGGGTAACACTCTCAGCTGTGTAAATGTCGAAAGATAGAAAAGGATATACAGAGAAGTCTTTCTACGATTCTTTCCCCCATTTACTGAGTTACCGTTCCACAACAGGTATCTTTGATTATTAGTTTCTTATCAGAAAAAATTAAATGCATTTGCAAGCCGATACATAGAAACACTATTTTCCCCTCGTATTATTACATAAACAGTAGTATATTATGCCTACTAGTTTGCACCTTGCAAATTTTTTAAGTATGAAAGGGAACTTAACAGCTCATGTACTTGATCGCACCGCAGGTTCCAGGGCGTCGGACAATCCAATCAGAACCCAGTTTCTTTCCCTATCTTGCCTGTACTCTCCTCTGTGGCGGTTTTTTCCCAGGCTAGCTCCCACTCCTCCTCCACCTGGTGCCCCCTTCGCAGTCCCAGCTCCAAGATGACACCCTAACAGGTTGACAACCCCACCAGAAAAGAGACACCTGCGGTGCTCCCAGTACATTCTACCAACCGACTGACTGGAACCACGGGCCCATCCCTGAACCAATCACGGAGGCCTAGACAGCGGGAGATGCTGATTGGCCAGGAGGAAGTCACGTGACCGCCTCTGGGGCTCCAGGCGTGAGAAGTCATTCCCACAATGGCCAGAGTCGCGTGGCCTGGGAGTCGGAAGGGGTGGCTCTCCGAAGGGATATCAAGATGCGGCGAACAGACGGTCCTCCATGGGTGAAAACGACAGATGTTTACCGCGGAAGGTTCTCTTTTGTTGCCTTTGGGGTTTTGCGGGGGGGAGCTTTTTCATGCCTGGAAGCTCTTATGGTATGCCCCACACACACGTGGCCGCGGTGACACACTAGCGTCTTGGAGAGTGTCCCAGCGTGCCCCAGCGCTGCTCAAACCGTTTTTTTGGATTCTGTATTTGTGTGCCTGACATCTCCTAACCACAGGCCCGCCCGAACAGCCAAAGTTGTTTACATCTCGCGTACGATGCTGCTTTTGCAAGCTCTGAAAGTCCTACTCAAACCCTCCCGCCTGTCCTACGTCCACACCCACAGGCCCCTCCTTTATATAACCCTCGATCCCTTGCCAATATTTCCCCTGCCCTAGATCAACCCAGGGTTTGGGGCCAGACATCTAGGGACAGCCCCTATGCCCCCAATCCTGCTGGAATTATTCAGACTAGGACTTTATCAGGTAAACATTCAAAAGCAAAACAGAGGAGGTGGGCAGGGGAAGGTCTGGGACAGCCAGGAGACAGGGGAAAAAAAAAAAAAAAAGGAAAACCGTTACCAATCTAGAGATACAGCTGTCTGGCTGTTCTGAAAGATTTTTTTTTAAGTTTATTTATTTATTTTGAGAGAGAGAGAGAGAGAGAGAGAGAATCCCAAGCAGGATTGAACTCACAAACTGTGAGGTCATTACCCGAGCCGAAAAACAAGGTCTGGCGCCCCTAAAAGATTTTAAGAGGAAAAAAAAAGATGTGTGTTGGGAATCCTCCAAGAAAGGGACAGGTTAGGTTGTGGAAATATTGGGGCTCTTCTCTCCATCTTTCCTCTTACCAGCTGGAGACAGAAACTAGAAACCACTCTTTTGGGCAGCTAAAAGCCTGAAACAGGAGAAAAACGGTAGGCAGAGAAAAAAGAACAAAACATCCCTAGATGCAGAGGGAGAAAATAAAAGGTAACTAAATAGATTACGTATCTATATAATATTTTAACACAAATGTATAATAGATACTTTACATATGTATACATGATATCTAACTAAAAGACATTTCCTTAATTTGACCCAATTGGAAATCCAAAGTTTATGTACAAAAAACTTACGTACTAAAACAATTTGTATAACAAAAAGATAAAAACAGTGCTGATTGTCTTTTGTGTGTCTGCAGCCCAAGCTCTAAATTAACTCTAGCAGTTGCAAAATGTACCAATTGACAAAACTTTATGGTTTTAATACTGGGGCTCAAATTGTAGTTACAGCCAGAGATTCCACTAAACTTAAACATCGTGCCTGCTATAATCTTAAGAAAGTAATTAAATATAAGCTAGAGAAAAAAAAACAAAACAACCTAGGAATGTCTCACTTTATAGCCTTGCCTAAATTTTCCATAGTCAGAATACCCATTGCCCTAAAAATATGCCATATTGGACACACACGCTCTAATGCAATCAACAATAAATTAAAACTAAATCCTTGGCTGGGGCACCTGGGTGGCTCAGTTGGGTAAGCGTTTGACTCTTGATTTCAGGTCAGGTCGTGATCTCGTGTTTCGTGAGATCTAACCCCGCGCGCTGACAGTGCAGAGCCTGCTTGGGTTCTCTCTCTCTCCCTCTCCGTCTGCCCCTTCCCTGCTCACTTGTGTGTGCTCTCTCTCTGGCTCTCAAAATAAATAGACATTTTTTAACAACCCAAGAAACTAAATCTTTAGCAGTTACAGATTGGCTCGATACAGTGGACTCCAGACACCCCTTAGTTAAAATAGCTATTATGGCCCAATGTAAGTTACAATAGGGCCTTCAAGGATTAAAACCTAATTAACAAAGGGGTGATTATCCCCACTGCTTCTCCATTTGACAGCCCAATTTCCCCTGTTTCTTAAACCTGGAAAAAACAAAAGGTGCTGTATCAGTCAGCTTGGGTTGTCATAACCAAATACCACAGAATGGGTGACTTCAATAGCAGAAATTTATTTTCTCACAGTTATGAAAGCTGGGAAGTCCAAGATCAAGGTGTTGGCTGATTCAGTTTCTGGTCAGGCCTCTCTTCCCAGCCTGTAGGCCTTCTCACTGTGTCCTCACGTGGCCTTGCGTGTGTGGTGCAGAGAAAAAGAAATCTCTCTCTTCCTCTTCTTGTAAAGCCACCAGTCCTGTTGGACTAGGGGCCCACCCTCATGACCTCATTTTTTTTTAAACATTTTTATTTATTTTTGAGACAGAGACAGAGCATGAATGGGGGAGGGGCAGAGAGAGAATTGGAAGCAGGCTCCAGGCTCTGAGCCATCAGCCCAGAGCCTGACGCGGGGCTTGAACTCACGGGCCGCGAGATCGTGACCTGAGCTGAAGTTGGACGCTTAACCGACTGAGCCACCCAGGCGCCCCTCTCATGAACTCATTTAATCTTAGTTGTGTCCGTAAAGGCCTTATCTCCAAATACAGTCCCAGTGGGGGTGGGGCTTCAATGTATCAGTTTTGGAAGGAGACTAATATTCAGTCTACAACAGGTGACTCGTGGTGGATTACTGCATCATTAACACTCTGGCCCTCATACCCAACATCTAATATTATTAAAATTACTGAATCTAGGGGCACCTGGGTGGCTCAGTCGGTTGAGCATTTCAAGTCTTGATTTTGGCTCAAGTCGTGTTGCCAGGGTCTTGGGATTGAGCCCCGAGTGGGGCTCTGTGCTGAACGTGGAGCCTGCTTAAGATTCTCTCTCTCTCTCTTTCCCCCCCACCCTCCCTCCCTCTGCCTCTTTCCCCAACTTGTGCTCACTCTCACTCGCTCTCAAAAATAAATTTACTGAATCTATCCAGTCAGTAATGGGTTTATATTTTGCTCTTATAAATGTGGCTAATACATTACATCGAGTCCCCGTTTCAACAGCCTCTCATCTGTGCTCTGCCTTCACCTCTGAGGGGACACAACGTACCTTTTCCAGGCATGGGGAGCCTCAACAGATTTGCCACCGCATGCAGTCTGTGCAGATAAGATCTTCACCGTGTCCACCAGGAGCACAGGTATGCCATGATGACATCTTTCTCCAAGGAGACTCATCTGACACACTCATTGCGGACATATAGTTCCTGTACCTTTTAGTCCTTTGGGGGGCCGGTGGCGACATACTCCTCATTTACAAGTTTTACTTCCAAATTAAAATCAGCAGGCACTCCCATTAATGCCCTCAGAAACCCCTTCACTGTAGAGTCTTTGGCAACCTCTTCTTATGCCTTCTGGAGTTTCTAGACTACTTACGATGGCAATAAGTTGCTCAAAGGCTTGTGATGCAAGAAACGAGCCCTCTAAGCCTCACGCTGTACGCTATTAAAACAATGATAACTGGCTACACACTGGACTCTCCTGGGAATAGAGGCTCTCATAGACCCTGAGGCTGTGACCTTCCGTATCCAGCTGGGCCACCCATTGTGCTTTGGGTCATGGAGACTGACTCCCACAAGACACCTGCCTCATGACCTGAGATCATGACCTGAGCCGAAGTCAGGCGCTTAACCCTATGAGCCACCCAGGCACCCTTTCAACATCATGTTTTTAATACAGTTTGCAAATTTGACAAAAATATTATTAGAGGGGCACCTGGGTGGCTCAGTCGGTTGGACAGCTGACTTTGACCCAGGTCATGATCTCGCGGTTTGTGAGTTCGAGCCCTGCGTCGGGCTCTGTGCCGACAGCTCAGAGCCTGGAGCCTGCTTCGGATTCTGTGTCTCCCTCTCTCTGCCCTTCCCCTGGTAGTGCTCTGTCTCTCTCTCTCTCTCCCTCAAAAATAAATAAACATTAAAAAAATTTAAAAATACATTATTAGAGGCCAAAAATTTCAAGTCTGTTTTTTTTTTTTTGGCTAATGCCATATAAATGGAAAACCGAGTTATGGGCTGGCCTGGAAGGACTCCTTATACTTCCCACCTGTTCCTCTTTTTCACGCTCATAGTGAAATGTTCTGAAAATGTTTCCTGTGTTGTTTCGAGCAACTTAGGCCCTACTTCCTGAAAGTCTCCGCTACTGTCACCTGAAAGTTTCCTTGGTACCAGACAGCCACAGGGCCAACTGTTCTGTGTTTTGTTTTTTACATTCTGTATTTGTCCTTTTGACATCTACTAAACACACTGCCAAATGAAGAGCCAAGGCGTGATTGGGTGATCCTACTTTTTCAAGCACAGAAAGTCCTATCAGAAACCCTGCAGCCAATCTCAAGTCCCTAACACAGCCACCTCCTTATCTGACTCTCCTACACTATGCCAATGTTTGCCCTGGACGAAATCATTTCAGGGCCAGGTACTAGACATCTGGGAACAGTCCCCAAGCCTGGGGCCTTCACACTTCACAGGATTATTCACGCTAGCCAATCCCAAGCCACTTTCCCTGCCCTGGCTTGCCTTCCCTGTATGAACCCCGATTAAGTGTCTGGCTTAGGTTTCTCCTTGCTCCTCTCTGCGTCCTGACCACACCTGTTGCTTCCCCACGTGGCCCCGTGTGGCGTGCTTCCTCCTCTCAGGAAACACAGAGTAATAAAATCTCTCTGTGTCCTCACTCAGTCACTTCTATAAATTAAAATTTTACAGGTTCAATGGAGACAGGAGCCACTGCTCAGTTCTCAGACCCAGAATACCAGGCTCGTGTGCATACCTGTGTGGCCCTGTGTGTGTCAAAGTGTATAGGACATAAAATTTAACATTAAACATCTTACGTGTACAGTTGAGTGACGTCAGTTACATTCACAGTGTTGTGCAACCATCACCAGCATCCATCTCCAGACCTCTTTTATCATCCCAAATTTTACCTGTTTAACAGTAACTCCTTATTACACCCTCCGCCCCAAACCCTGGTACCCACTACTTTACTTTCTGCCTCCGAATTCTGGGTACCTGATGTTAGTGGAATCACACGGTAATTGTCCTTCTGTGCCTGGCTTATTTTATTCAGTGTAATTTCTTCAAGGTTCATATTGTTACATGTGTCAGAATTTTATCCCTTTTTAAGACTGAATAATATTCCATTGCCTATAGATATCATATTTGTTTATCCACTCATCTGCTAATAGATGTGGTTTTTTGGCTATTGTCAATAACACTGCTATGAGCATTGGTGTACAAATGTCATTCTCCACATAACAACCAAAAAGAGCTTTCTAAAATCTGTTCAAGTTACTTGTGTTTTGTTTTGTTTTGTTGCAGTTTTATACCTTTATTTGACAATCAGCGATTAGCTCCCATCCACATTACTGGTCTGTAGATTTTTGAAAGTGGTGACAGGTACATAGGCAACTAATGTATAGAGCTGTATTGGTGAATCTTCATCCTCGTTTTGTTTTCTAGCCTACCGCACACGGATACGGTGTGGAACATTCCTTACACCTTTTGGCCCAGACAGCTTTGTTGAGCCTGGTGTCCATGTGCACATCTGGAGTTTCCATCTCCCTCCTGGAAAATTTCTGGATCTCTTTGAGTACCCGAGGGGCATGCTTCTTGAACTCCACTCCATGGATGTGCTCGTGAATGTTGATGATGTGTTCTCTGGTCAGTACCTCGGTGATGGCAGAATGGCCCGTCTCCTTCTCACCACCCTGCTATGCAGGAGCCATTCTGCTGGGCCCAGGGTTGGAAAGGAACTATCCAAGTTACCCTTCTCCTGAAAACCTTCTATAGTAAGTTAAACAACAAGGAGATACCATTAAACACCCTGCAGAATGGCTAAAATGAAAAGGATTGGCCATTTCAATGTTGATGAAGATACAGATAATGGGACACTTACAGTGTTA
Source organism: Lynx canadensis (assembly GCF_007474595.2). NCBI lineage: Eukaryota > Metazoa > Chordata > Mammalia > Carnivora > Felidae > Lynx > Lynx canadensis. The sequence goes on from NC_044308.2 coordinate 5,025,939, forward strand.
GTGGTAGTATAAAATGATACACCCGCTTTGGAAACATGACTGTTTCTACCAAAGGTAAATACACGCTTACCCCTATGGCCCAGAAACCCTATTCCTAGATACTGTTTACCCCCCAAGAAGAAGTAATGCATACGATCACAAAAGACTTATGTAAAAACGTCCACAGCAGTTTTATTTATGATAGCCAAAGGGAAAAAACTCAAATGTCCATCATTATATGAATGGATAAATAAATTGTAGCATGCTCATACAATTGCATACTGTTGATAAAAGAATGGTTTTTAAAATCAAGTATAATCATGACTCTTAAAAAGACATAAACACATGTCAAAGGTTTTATTTAACTCATTAACTGAGATCCAGAAAGATAGTACAAAGGAAAATTCAAAGTACCACACATATATACTCTAGAGAAATAATGAAATACTTTACAAATAGATGCAAAACTGGCAGAACTGATCAAATTGACAATAATTAAATGCGTTCTGCTGGACACAATTTGCATTTCTATAGACAAGAACCTGTCTTTAAAACAATTTAGAGATGTTCTTTATCTCGAAGACATGAAAGGCATAGAGCCTACATGGGATCAGATACCCCTGAGGGTGTGCTAGACAACACCTTATTTTTCACTGGACAAAAAGGATTTTGGGGGCCATTTCACAGTTTTCACAAAATTAGTAATAAAAGAGTATGAGTCTCTGGTACATACAATATAAATAAAGCTCACAGATACTATGTTGAGAAAAAAAAAAGAGCAGTTACAGAAGAATATACGCTGTGTAATACCAGGTTGCTGCTGGGGGGAGAGCGAGCTGGGAAGCTCCACAAGGGAATCTTACCAGGTGCTGGAAATGGTACATACCTTGATCTGGGTGGTGGAGATCCATACATATACACGTATATGTAAAATCATTGATTTCACTTAATATTATGGCACCAGGCTCTCCCCTATCCCACTTGTCGCCACATCCAACAATTGCCACTTACCTTTAGGGTGAAGTCCAAACTGAGATCTGGTCCATTTCCTCTCGAGTATCATCTCTCCATATTGCTCACTTCCCTGCCATTTCCTCAAAGGTACTTTATTGTCGTCTTTCCAGTTTTCTGGCCTTTGCTTCCAACTCGTACCTCTTACTCATCTCTCAGAATCCCACCTAAAGCTGTCACTCTGTGGATGTGTCCTTCCTAGGTACTCCCATAATATGATCACTATTCCTATCGCTTTTGTCATCAATGAGCAAGTGTCCGCCTCCTCCACCGACGTCTACGTCTAACATCCTGTGCGCTCCATGAGAAAGTTCTCAAGAGCTTAGCACAATGACTGGCACTAGGGAAGGCAGAAATGTGAAGGACAATGAAGAAAAAAGCTAAAGGAGAATTCAGGCAGTGTGTGACCCAGGCAATTTCAGCTGGGTTTCACACCTCATTGAGTTCTGAGACGACCCTATCATTCTGGGTAGTACCCTCCTTTTGAGTCTAAGTGTACTCAGCTTTCTCTTTTGGTAGATTTTTCATACCTTGTACCTTGTCTCCATCTTGCTTCCTATTTGGCCATTTGGCTATTAAAAACCTGCTTTTGCTTTTTCCTATAGACAGTAATTTAACAATAATGTGTTTTGTTTGACTGCGGTGTTATTTTTGTAGCATTTTAAAATCGGCGGATTTCACACATAAACACGTTTTCAACTTTTCTTAGAAGAGAAGGGAAGTAAGGAAGGGAGGAAAAGTAGAGAGGGAAGCGGAAGGGTGGGAGGAAAAGAAGGAAGGGAAGGAAATTAAAAAAAAAAAAAAGATCTGGCATCACAGAGCCCACAGTCGCGCGTGTCAACAATCAACTGGAACAGCAGCATGGCTTCTCAGGTACCTCACCTGTCCACCGAGGCATCTGAGTTTGAGATCCCTTTCCCCGTCAATGACAATTTACAGTCGCTCACGTATTGGGGCAGAGGCCAGCTCTACAAGGGGGTGGAGAGCAGAATCCCCCCAAGTCTCACAGAGACAGCGGATAAGAGCCAAAGAGGCAGGGGTGCAGAGCTTTGACCTGGCCTGTGGGAACTGCCAAGTCTCAGGCTCCTCTCAGTTCCGGGGTTTTTCACCCCAGCTCGCTTCCAGGCGCCTGTCTTCTTTAAAGCCTCCCCCGACGCTAAGAAACACAAGGACAACAAAGATCCCGACAGTGCCGGAAGCCCACGTTGAACCACGGTCACCTGACCTCGGATCTCAGACTCTGATTGGGCGTTGGGAACACCCCGCCCCAGCAGCCCACGGGGGCGGGGACAAGTACCACGGGGCAAGGGCACTGGTCGGTCTCCTCAGGAAGCAACCAATCGGAATCGGCCGGCTTCCGGCGCGAAGTGAGCTGGCGCGCGGCGCGGGGGCTGCGGCGGCGGCGCGGGGAGTTTGGACCGGGGTTCCGCCCGCTGCGAGCCTGCGGGAGAGGTGAGTGCGGCGCGCTTGAACTTGACAGGACTGCGGGCCCGGCACCGCCCAGCCCAGCCCCGCTCCCGGCGACCCGGCCCGGGGCCGGAGAGGAAGGTTCTCCGTTGCCCGTCCCAGTTGGGCGAGGCCCGCGGAGCCCTCTGTCGCGGCCCGTAGCCCGAGAGAACGCGAGAAAAAGCACGCGTGTTCCCAGACGGGGAAACAGGCCCGGGAGTGGGGCCGGGATCGCCCCCGGTGTCGGTGGAAGAGCCGGCCTGGCACCCATTGTGTTCTTGTTGGTGTACTCCGGTACCTACCACAGGGCCAGGCACACTACAGTCTGTGGATGATACCAGCCCAGACCCCTGGCACTTCCCCCATCTCCCCGGTGAAGACCGAAACTGTACTTTTTCTCGAGCTTTCCACGGTCACGAGCCGGGCTACTGTATTTTGGGCGTACTGTGTGCCACGTGCCTGGGACCCATTTGCTTACAATTGTAGCCCCACAATACCTCCGCAGAGGGAGGTGGTTAAGGACACAGACCGCATCACTTTTCCTGGCTTCGAATCCGGGCTCTTCCACCTACTAGCTCTGTGATTGTCCACTCGTCATTTAAACTGAGTGCCTCGGTTTCCTTCTGTCGTGTAGGGGAAATCATCTCTTCTGCACCCTGGAGGTTTTGTTAGGATTAAGTGGCTTAATATATGCAATAAATGCTCCAAAGGGGACTTGCTACGTGGTAAGGGTTCTGTTATCACCATCACCCGGAGAAGTAGGTAAAATTGTGCTCATTTTTGACAAGGAGAATCTAAAGCACGAAGAGCTTGTCCCTGTGTGGAAAGAGCTGCCTGACTCCCAGGCATCTGCCACAACACCAGGCTTCCTCTCATAGTCCTCACCTGCCCTCAGGTTACTCAGAACTTTGGGCACCTATTGGCCTGAGATGGAGCAGGCACCTGACAGCTCCTGGTGCCACCAATGTAGAGAAGTAGCATTCCTGTGCCCCTGTCAAGGTTAAGGGACAGTAATGGCAGAGCCTGGGTTAGAGGTCAGAAATTGGGAAAGAAGGCAGAAGTATTCCATATGGGAAATGAAAATAGACCTAAATTGAGTAAACATTTTGTTAGCTAGGCTGCTGTCAGAAAGTAGCTTATAGGGGCGCCTGGGTGGCTCAGTCAGTTAAGCGTCCAAATTCGGCTCAGGTCGCGATCAAATGATTAGTGGATTCAAGCCCCTCCTTGGGCTCTGTGCTGACAGCTCGGAGCCTGCTTCGATTCTGTGTCTCTGTCTCTCTGCCCCTCCGCTCATGCTCTGTCTCTCTGTCTCTGTCTCTCTCCCCCCAAAATAAATAAACCTCAGAAAGCAGCTTATGGTCTCCTTGGAAGAAGTGAAAATTTCTGGGTCTTGAGTTCCTTTCAGTGGCAGACGTGATGATGATAGCTACCACATACGTTCTGTATCTTTTTTTTTCTTAATTCTTTTTTTTTTTTTATGAGAGAATGATGGAGGGGCAGAGAGAGAGAGAGAGTGAGAGACAGAGAGAGAGAGAGAGAGAGAATCCTAAGCAGACTCTGCACTGTCAGCGCAGAGCCCGATGTGGGGTTCAGACCCACCAACCGTGGGTTGATCATGACCTGAACCAAAATCTAGAGTCAGATGCTCAACTAACTGAGCCACCCAGGCACTTCAGCATTCTATTTCTAATCCACTGACTGGGAAAGGTAGCTCTTGCCTTCATTTTACTGATAAAGAAACCCAGAGTTAAAAAACTGGGCAAAGCCCATAGTGTTAGATGTGTAGTAAAAGAACAACATTCAGATAAATCATAGGCATCCACTTTGGGGCAGTCAGTATTATCTGTGAGGAGGGAGGGAAGAGAAGGAGATGAGTGGAGTGAATGATGGATGTGTGTGATTTTAAATACATCCAAAATGTTTTATGTCTTTGAAAGAGAAATAGGACAGAATTTAACTTCTTAAATTTGGTTGGTGAATACATGGGTGTCAACTTTTTATTGTATGTTTGAAATTTAAAATTAAAAGGAATATGTATAAAAGTTAAACATAAATATATTGTTAATACTAATTTTAACTAAGGGGTGCCTGGATGGCTCAGTCAGTTAAGCATTGACTCTTGATATCGGCCCAGGTCATGATCCCATCATTCGTGGGATCGAGCCCCAAGTTAGGCTCTGTGTTGATAGTATGAAGCCTACTTAGGATTCTGTCTCTCCCTCTCTCTGCCCCTCCCCTGCTTGCTCTCTCTCAAAATGAATAAATAAATATTTTAAAAAATACTAATTTTAACTAAATAGATATTTTAACATCAATATATATTTTTTATATTTTTATATATTTCTTTCCTTTTTTAATGTTAATTTATTTTTCAGAGAGAGTGAGCAAGAGCTGGGGAGGGCAGAGAGACAGGGACAGAGGATTCGAAGCAGGCTCTGCACTGACAGCGGAGAGCCCAGTGTCGGGCTTGACCTTGTGAACTATGAGACCATGACCTGAGCCGAAGTTGGATGCTTAACTGAGCCACCCAGGCACCCCAATATATATTTCTTTTAAGGGAAAAAAGGATAGAACAAAGAGGTCCAAAGTAATTGCAAAATACTCTCGGGGGCTAAATGCTGAAAGCCCTAGTGGGTCTCCATTGCCCGTAGTGGGATCCCCGAGGCTTTTAAACAGTCTCCAGCCACCTGCTATGTGCCTCAGACTTGGTACAAATAGTGCATAGACTACCCTTCACATCTGCACCCTGTCTGGAAGGTTTCACCTGGGCTCCAATTCAATGTTCTTTGGAAAGCTTCTCTATGATTTTCTTGAGTTTTTCCTTCATCTGGGAAGCCATAGACTCACCCCCACCTCCCTTTTAAATTGAGGTATAGTTGAAGCACAATGTTACATTAGTTTCAGGTGTACATCATAGTGAGCTGACGACACTATATGCTAGCTCACCACAAGCATAGCTACCATCTGTCACCACACAAGGCTGTTACAGTACCATTGACTATTGCCTAGGCTGTACCTTTCAACCCCTAGACTTAGTCATTTCATTACTGGAAGCCTGTACCTCCCACTCCTCTTCATCTATGTTGCCCATTTTGCCCATGTCCCTCCCTTCTCTCTGACAGCCATGAGTTTATTCTCCGTATTTGTGTATCTGTTTCTGTGGGAAGTCACATTTTGTGTTTGTTTTTTTTTTTAAGTCTTATTTATTTAAGTAATCTCAACACCCAACGTGGGGCTCGCATGCACAACCCTGGGATCCAAGAGTTGGGTGCACTTCCTACTGAGCCAGCCAGGTGCTCCAGGAAGTCCTAGAGTTTTAAGAAGAAACCTTTTCTCGTGGGACTTACTTCACTAAGTTGTAATTATTTGTTGGCATGTCTGTTTCCTGCCAGCCTAGGAGCTCACTGAGGGGAGTAATTATGTCTTGCCCATCTCTGTACTCTAGTGCCTAGCATGATGCCTGGCATTGAGTGAAAAATACAAGTTGAAGTCAATTTGTGAAAGGTCTTGGAGTTATGACATGGACTTTGTTCTCTAGAATCACAAGGAACTATTGAGTGTTCTTTGTTTAAAAATTCCTGTATCTTAATGAAACATATTTACAATATCCAGGAAAATATTACAGTCATAATCGTGTCTTTAAATCATATCAGCTATTTTCCTTTTTCATGAGTCCTTTACAAATTTTAGCTATGCAGCTTTCTTAGCTGTAAGCATAATGCACTCATGATTTAGTCTTTTGTTTTCCCAATATTAAATTATTCCATGCAGCTACTCAGTCTTCATGGTTGCCATTTACCTTATAAATTATCACAGTATTCCACTCTCCTTGATTTAATAGGTATGAAATGTTGCTTCATACTCTTAATTAGTAGAAAAGTTGAATGTTTCTTCCTAAGTTTATTTAATGTCTATATATTCTAGTGAACTGTGTGTTTATACCCCTGGATCATTTGTTCATGGCAACTTGGATGTTCTTTGTATGGTTTTGTTTGTTTGTTTGTTTGTTTGTTTGTTTGTTTGAGTAGGCTCCAACATGGGAGCCTCATGACCCTGAGATCAAGACCTGAGCTGAGAACAAGGGTCAGACACCGATTGAGCCACCCATGCACCCTTCTTTGTATGTTTGTAATGTTAATCCTTTATTTGTTATTTTTGCTAATTTTTCTTTCTCAAATTTTTTGAGAAAGATATGTAATACCTTAGAAAGTACGTAGTATATATAATTTAAAGAATAATTATTAAAAAACTATAAAGTTTAATTACACATTAAAATTATGTAAACATAAAGATAATTATAAAGTTTCAATTGCACATAACCATCAAACAGATCAAAAAATAGGTATTACTGGTACCCCAGAAGTGTGGCTCCCCTCATCGTAACTTCCTCCCCACACTAGAGAGAACTATTCTGATTTTGTGGTAATTTTCTTGTCTTCATGGTATATCCTGTGTATGCATCCATAAGTAATATAGTTCAGTCTTGCCTGGTTTTGAGATTTACAAATAGGGTGAGAATTTATGTATTCTACTTTGTCTTGTTTGCTTCAACATTATGTTTGTGAGATTCTTTCATATTGTAGATACAGGTTTTTTTAATTTTTAAAATTATTTTTAGTAAAAATTTATATGATCACTATAGAATATTCCTTTATGTGATTGTTGCTACAGTTTATCCATTCTGGAGTTTTTTTGTTTGTTTATTTTTATCCTTCCTGCTTTGATGGCGTTTGGATTGGTTTCAGATTTTGGCTATTGATGTTGTTGTAAATGTTCTTGTGCATATGTCCTCGGGTGCGTGTTCACGAATTTGTACACGTAACTCAGAAAACTACTGGGTCAAAGGATATGTGTACCTTTTACCTTCCTAAAGGCCAAATTGTTTTCAAAAGTGGTTGCACCTCCCTTCCACCAGTGTGTGAGACTTAACCATTGTCCCACATCTTTGCTAATATTTGATACTGTGTTTAAAAAAATGTTTTTTTATGTTTTTATTTTATTTTTGAGAGAGAGCGCGAGTGGGGGAGAGGCAGAGAGAGAGGGAGACAGAATCTGAAACAGGCTCCAGGCTCTGAGCTGTCACCACAGAGCCTGACGTGGGGCTCGAACTCACGAACCACGAGATCATGGCCTGAGCCAAAGTCGGAAGCTCAACCAACTGAGCCGCCCAGGTGCCCCCCATTTGATATTGTGTTTTTGTTTTTGCCTCTTTAGTAGGTATATGTATAGTAGTATTTTCTTGTGGTTTCAATCCCCTAGTCTATTGTGAAGTTGAGGACCTTAATTGTGTTTATGGACTGTTTCTGCATTTTAAAAGAGCCTGTTCAGGTTTTTTGTCTTTCTTTGCAACTGTCTTACAGGAATTGTTTATACGTTCCTTACACTATTTGTCAGTTGTATATATTGCAAATGTCTTCTCTGTGGCTTTTAAACACAGATTTAATAATATGTTGGTCACCCGTTTTTAAAATATCTTTTATTGTGAAATATGTTCTATTTCATAGAGAAAAGTGGAAAGAACACCTGTGTATGAGTTAACATCGCAGGCCTGAGACTTCTCTTTAGAAAGTCCTGCTTGCAAGATTGGTTCTTGGCTGGCGAGTGGGAACTGGGCTTTTGAAACCTCTCCTACGTCAACATGGTTGTTTTGTCCACCTGGAACTCTAACGCCTGCTTTTATTCTGAGAGTCCACGTTTTTGGTGGGCAGAGGGTGCTTCTGGGACCAGCCCCCAATAAAAACCCTAGACTTTGAGTCTCTGACACGTTTCCTGGGGCAGAAATGTTGCACGTAGCTGCGTCTTCATTGAGAGAACGTGCCCTCCTGAGAGGAGAGAGCACAGGAAGGTGGCACCTGGATTCCCCCAGACTCTGCCTGGTGTGTCCCTTCCCCTTGCTGATCTGGCTGTGTGTCCTTAGCTGTTGGTAGGACTATATGCTGAGTCCTGTAAGTTATTCCAGCAAATCAGCGAATGTTAGGGCGAGGTCTCTGGGGACTCCTGAAATAGCTTAATGATATATTTATCAAAGCACATACCCCTGTACGTATGTCTCGGGTAAGAAATAGGGCATGGCTAACACCTTCAGAAGCCCTGTGTGTGCCCTGTTCATCCTCTATCCCAAAGATAATCGTTATCCTGACTTTTGTGTAATCGGTACCTTGCTTTTCTCTGTACTCAGCTGTTTCAAAAGTCTTGGTGCTGTTCCAAGCTAAATGACACATAAAAGATTCTTAAATAATTCAATTTTATTTTTTTCTTTTTTGTTAGTGCTTTTTGTATCTTATTTGAGAAATCCCTTAAAATGACAAGTTCTATTCACTTGAAAGTGACTTATGTGTCTGGAGTGAAGTAGGGTGTAAATTTCCTTTCTTCCCCATGTAGATATCCAGGGTACCAGCACCAACTACCGAAAAGACTCATTTGCTAGTGTTCTGTGGTGATAAATGTCATAAATTGTTATAAATTGTGCACGGGCTTGTTTCTGGGTGCTTTATTCTCTTCCACTGGTCTTCCTGTCCTTACACCATCACCCCTATGTTTTTAAAGACTTTTTTTTGTTTGTGTTGTTAAATCTTTATATGTCTGGCAGGGCAAGCCTTGACCACAGACAGTTCTGTTTCTTTGTGAGTGCAAGTTAACTTTTAAAGAAATTTGTCCATTTCATCTAAATTTAATTTTATTGGCACATTATTCAGAATCTGTTATGACATTTTTTAAGTTTATTATTTTGAGAAAGAGAGGAAGCACGAGGTGCGGGGCAGAGAGAGAGGGGGAGAGAGAGAATCCCAAGCAGGCTCTGCACTGTCCGTGTGGAACCCAGTGCTGGGTCAGACTCACAAATGGTGAGATCATGACCTGAACCAAAACCAAGAGCCGGCCGCTTAACCGACTGAGCCACCCAGACGCCCCTGAAAACGATGTTTCAATGTCTGTGGGGAATGTAGTTAACTTTAAGTCTCTTCTTTCACTCCTGATACTGATTTGTGTCTTTTCTCTTGTTCTTGCTAAGTGTTTTCACAGAAACACTTCTTTCTCTTTTCTCATCAGGCTTAGTTTGTTTTTATCTTCTAACTTCATTGAATAGATGCTTTCTGCTCATATTTAGCCTTCTTTTCTAACAATGAAGGCTGTACATTTCCCTGTCACTACCTCTTACATCGCATATCACATTTTTGTATGTGGACTTTCATTATTATTCAGTTCCAAATATATTCCAGTACCCATTGTGATATCTTACTTGATCCATGGTTTATTTGCAAGTATATTTACTTCCAAACATGAGATTTCTTTTTTTTTAATTTTTTAAATTTTTATTTTATTTTTTTTATATTTTTAACATTTATTCATTTTTGAAAGACAGAGACAGAGCACAAGCAGGGGAGGGGCAGAGAGAGGCAGACACAGAATCCAAAGTAGGCTCCAGGCTCGAAGCTGTCAGCACAGAGCCCGACGCGGGGCTCGAACTCACGGACCATGAGATCGTGACCTGAGCCGAAGCCGGACGCTTAACCGACTGCACCACCCAGGTGCCCCTTACATTTTTTATTTTTAAAAAAATCTATGGCAAAGCAAGATCAGTACAGTAATGAAATATCTGCTTAAGTGTACATTTACATTCATAAAAATAGTTCGTATGTTAGGTCGCAAGAAAAAGGTTAGTAATTTCCATAAAGTAGAAATGTTACAAACAATCCTTACCGCTATGCAACAAAACTAGAAATTTAAAAAGAAATTTTAAAACCCATATGGAACATTAAAACCCTTTAATTGAAGAACTGTTAGATGTTGGGGCACTTGGGTGATTCAGTCAGTAAACTGTCTGACTTCAGCTCAGGTCATGATCTAAATGGTTCCTGGGTTCGAGCCCCGAGTTTGGCTCTGTGCTGCCAGTGCAGAGCCCACTTCAGATCCTCTGCCCCCTTCTCCCTCTGTCCCTCACCTGCTGGCACCCTCTCTCCCTCTCTCTCTCAAAAATAAACATTAAAAATAAATAATGAATAAAGAACTATCGGATGGAAAGGAAATACAAATTGAAATAAAGGATTCCTGAAGACTAATGAAATGAAAACCTAACAAATAGGATTCTGTAAGATACGTATAAAGTAGTGGTTGGGGGGAAATTTATTGGCTTAAACACATTATAAACTTAGGGAAGAAAACACCTGAAGTAAATTCCAGACTTAGAAAGTTAGAATAAAAACAACAAAGTAAAACAAGAGAAAGCACAAGAGAATAGAAATAAAGATCGAAGCAGAGGTCAATGAGATGGAGAACAGAAAAACGTTTGATTGAGAAATCACAATCTTAGATCTTAGACAGTTTAACAAACCAGGTAAACTAATGCTAATTTAAGAAAATTGGGAGAAATCACAAATACAAAATAACAAATGACAAGTGGGAAAAAAATTTTTAATGATATTAATTTGCATACTTCTGTGTTAAATGAATTTGAAAATTCAAATGAAATGGATAATTATTTAGAAAAATGCAATTTACCAAAATTGATGCCAGCAAAGATTAGAAGTTAAATAACTCAATTTTCATAGCATGTGGTTATGAAAAAACTGTCTCCCTGGAAGCAGAAAAACACACTAGATGTAAATGGTTTCACAGAGAAATTCTGTTGAAAATTTTAAGAGTCCGGATAATCCCAGTGCTAAATACATTGTTTCAGAGCATGGGAAATGAAGGAAAACTTCCAAATTATTTTTTTTATTAGTTACTTTGTATTATTACAATCGTCAATTTAGTCGTCTTTAGTTGGTGAAGGGCTAAAGTGAAATAAAATTTGCCCAAAACTTTTCAGTCTTCTAAGATGTCTTTGGGTTTTGTTTTTTTTAAAAACAACTTTATTGATCTACAATAAACTGCAAATATGTAAAGCATACACTTTGATCAGTTTTGCTATGAGGTACCATGACTGCAGTCAGGTTCATGAACATACTCATCTCTCCCAGAAGCTTCCTCGTGCCCCTTTGTAGCGCCTCCCTCCTGCTCTCCTTCCCCTAGTTCAGAATGAAGAACTCCTATAATTCCTTAAACAAACAACAACCCAATTAAAAGTGGGCAGAGGATCTGAATGGGCATTTTGTCAGAGAAGATACACAGATGGCCAAAAGGCACATGGAAAGATGCTCACCACCACTAATTTATTAGAGAAATGCATGTCGAAAACACTAGATGTCATCTCACACTCATTAGGATGGTTACTGTAAAAGCAAAACAAAGACAACAAACAGAAAATAACAAGTGTTGGTGAGGATGTGGAGAAATGAGGACATGGAGAAATTGTGCACTGTTGGTGGGGATGTAGAATGGAACAGACTCTGTGCAATGTAGTATGGCTATTCCCCAAAAAACGAAAAATAATAGAATTACTGTGTGATCTACAAATTCCACTTCTGGGTGTATACCCAAAAGAATTGAAAGCAGGGTTTCAGAGATACTCGTACACACATGTTCACAGCATCATTATTCACAATAGCCAAAAAGTGGAAGCAACCCAGATGTCTGTGGACAGAAGAGTGGATGGGCAAAATGTGTGAGATCCATACAATGGAATATCATTGAGCTTTAAAAAAGGAAGGAAATTCTGTCACATGCTACAGCAGGAATAATCCTTGAAGACCATATGCTGAGAAACAAACCAGTCACAAAAAGACAAACACTGTATGGTTCCACTAACGTAATCAAATGGAAACAGAAAGAATGGTGATGATCAGGGACTGGGGGAGGGGGAGGGAGAGAATTATTATTTAACAGGGATAGAAGCTCAGTTTTGCAAGATGAAAAAGTTCTGGCAGTTGGTTGCACGACAGCGTGAACGCACTTTATACCACTGAACTGCACGCTTAAAGATGAGTAAGATGGTAAATTTTACATTATGTGTATTTTACCGCTTTTGAAAATAAAGAAGAGGGGCGCCTGGGTGGCTCAGTCAGTTAAGCATCCGACTTCAGCTCAGGTCATGATCTCACGGTTGGTGGGTTTAAGCCCCGTGTCCGGTCTGTGCTGACAGCTAGGAGCCTGGAGCCTGCTTCGGATTCTGTGTCCCCCTCTCTCTCTGCCCCTCCCTCCCTTCCACTCTGTCTCTCTCTCTCTCTCTCTCTCTCAAAAATAAATAAACATTAAAACAATTAAAAAATAAATTAAAAAATAAAAATGAAAAAGAGTGCACGAGCCAGCTTGAAGGAGCTCACTACTCCTAATCAAATACAAAACCATTTGAGCATGAAAATAATGACAGCAGTAGATTACAACCCACCAAATACATGAGGAATCAATCCTTACTGATAAAAAGCGAATAGAGGAAAAGGGAAAGTTCTTTCCAGTAGCATGCCAGCTACAAGAGTGATGGATGGGGTTATGAAAACCATCATTATACGGCCGTACTGTTTACAGTCATACTGTTATTTCTTCAGTCATGAGTCATTAGTGGATACTAAAACAGTTACTTTTTTCCAATTATCTTTTTATTATTGATTTCTGGCATAACTACATTTGGTTGGAGAACATGTGACTTTAATCCATTGAAATAGTTGGGACTTGCCTTATGGCCTAGTTCGTGGTCAGCTTGTGTAAGTGTCTGTTCTCGAAAAGAATGTACATCTTGTAGTTGCAAAGGTGGCGTTATTCAAGTCTTCTGGGCGGTTCCTGATTTTTGTAGTTGCTTGTTTTACCAATTACTGAGAGCTAATTTTAAATCTAGAATTATAGTCTGTTTCCTGTCATTCTATCAGTTTTGCTTCACGTGTCTTGCAGTTACTTTATGGGCCATACAAATTTAAAGTTGTTTCTGGTGAATTGAATTCTTTGTCATTATAACAGTGGCCTGTTTATCTCTGGTAAGGCTTTCTGTCTTAAAATCTGTTTTGTCTGCTACTAATATAAAAAACCTTAGCTGTCTTCTGGTGAGTTTTCACGTTTTTTTTAATCATCTTACTCACTTTTGAGAGACAGAGCACGAGTGGAGGAGGGGCAGAGAGACAGAGGCAGACACAGAATCCGAAGCAGGCTCCAGGCTCTGAGCTGTCAGCACAGAGCCTGAAGTGGGGCTCGAATCCACAAACTGTGAGATCATGACCTGATCCGAAGTTGGACCCTCAATCGATTGAGCCACCCAGATGCTCCTTATCTTTTTACTTTTAACCTCTCTATACAACCCAGTGTTTTGGACATGTTTCTAACAAACAGCAAATACAGTAGTTAGATCTCATTTTTTAAGTTCAGATTGATAAACTTTTTAGCCAAAGTAATTGTTCAGTTTATATTTATTGTAATCAACAGATATTTTGACTTAAGTCTACTACTACCTTCTTTTGTACTTTGTATTATTTTTTTCCCTTTCTTTCCTTTTTAATAGCTTCCTTTTAAGTGAGTTTTTTTTTAAACCATTTCATTTTTCCCTTCTAGATTTTAAGGTGCATGCTCTGTTTTTATACTTCACTGGTTACCTAGAAAGCACAGCGTGCGTATCTGTCCTCTCAAGTCGGCAATTAATCAGCACCTCCCACCCCTCATAACACAGAGGCCTTGGAGCATATTAAATCTCTTTACCTCACTTATGTGTCATTACCTTCGGGTATTGTAACTGTTTGGTTTTTTAGCCCTGTTGCTTTGTGCAGTCAAAGTTTGTTTAGATTTAGCCACATATTTCACCACCTCCTTGATTCTTTCAGTCCAGCCATCATCTGAGAACTTACATCTAGGCTCACTTTTCAACTACCTTAAATATTAAATACATCCTTCAGAATCTCATTTAATGAGACTCACTGGTGGCAGACTTGGTTTTGATTATTTGAAAATGTTTTTATTTCATCTTGATTTTTTTTAATAACAAGTTTGACTTGTAATTCACATAGTCCGAAATTCACCCATTTAAAGAGTACAACTCAGTGGCTCTTATTATATTCCTAGATTTGTGCAGCCATTGTCACGGTTGATTTTAGAACGTTGCCATCAGCCCAAAGAGGACCTCCACACCCCTTGCTGTCACCCCCCAATCTGCTCACCACCACCCTCTCCCTCCTCCCCCCAGGTAGTTACTAATCCACTTTCTTTATACAGATTTGCTTATTTCGGACATTTCATATACATGGAATCGTACCATGTGTGGTTCTTTGTGTCTGGCTTCTTTCACTCGGCTAGTATTTCAAGGTTCGTCGTTATTGTAGCATTTATCAGTATTGAATATGTATTTTCAGTTCTTTTGAGTATATGTCGAGGAGTGAAGTGGCTGGTTACTCTGTGTTTAATCTTTTAAAGTACTGCCAGACTTTTCCAACACAGCTGCACCATTTTATATTCTCAACAACAGCGTATGAAGATTCCAGTTTCTCTGCATCCTCACCAACACTTACTATCTGTTGCTTTTGTTACAGGCAGTTTTAAAAGTAACAGCTTTATTGAGATGTAATTCATATATCACAAGATTCATCCTTTTAAAGTATACAATTCAGTCTCAATTTTTGAAGGACGTTTTTGCTGGGAAAAGAGTTCTAAGTTATTTTCTATCAGCACGTTGAAAATAACATTCTGCCGTCTTCTGATTTTCATTTTTGAAGAGAAATCAATTTTCTATCCAAATGTTGCACAATGATGTATTTCGGTGTGGATTTCTTTTTATCTATCCTGCTCAGAATTTGTTTGCTTTCTTGAATCTGAAGATTCGTCTTTCATTATGGAAACACCCCAGCTGTTATCTTTTCAGGTATTAATTCTGACCCGGTTTCTCCTCTCTTCCTGGAACTAGATTTCTGTCTAGATTTCTGTAATACTTTCTTACCGTACCCTCCATGTCTTCTTACTTCTCGTATTTTCCACCTCTTTTTTCTTTTCTTTAAGTTTGTTTGTTTGTTTATTTTTGAGAGAGAAAGTGAGTGATGGAGGGGCAGAGAGAGGAGAGAGAGAATCCCAAGCAGGCCTTGCCCTGTCGGCACAGAGTCCGACAGTGTGAGGTCATCACCTGAGCCGAAATCAAGAGTCGGATGCTCAACCGACTGAGCCACCCAGGCCCGCATCCACCTGTTTTCTTTCTCTCTCTGTGTGTATGCATTTGTTAAGTCGACAACTTACTATGAGGGATCTTAGATTTTGCCCTACTTTTAAACTAGCAAGCTAGCCTGCTACAGTTTTTTCTATACACACATACGTTCGCATTTATGTATGTACTGACAGAACACAAGACCGGAGACACAGATGGTTTATTACAGCAACAACGGCCCGCGATATCTTGCATCAGTTCCCCGCGCCCTAAATCCCACAAGGTGAGGTGATAGGGGCTAGATGATACTGGTGCATACAGTCCAGCGCATCCCAGCAAAAGGAACACCAAAACTTAGAGACTCTGAGCATTTAAGGGTTGCTGGCACACCTGCACATCCTCCCTCCAGAGAGATTGCTCCTTACCCTAGGATGTGGGCGCATCTCTCCCGGATGGGATGGGGAAGGTGCCTCAAGGTTTATTACCCTGAAATGTAAGGAAGTGTCTCCAGGGAGAGGAAGGAGAGGGCTTTCTCTTTGTTACTGTGGGATGTCGCTGGGGAGATATGACTCTAGATCTCTCTGGAGGGATATGCCGTCTCTAGCTGCCAAAGACTTAACATGTCCTTTGCTCAAAAGACTTGGACCATGTAGGAATATGAGAAATCCCTGGAGACAGATCCTGGACACGTTCTTCTGATTTTCCCTCCCGTTTTCTAAGTACCTCTTCAGTTGTGTGTAACGTGCTGGTAAATCCATTCACTGAATTCTTCTTTTTGGTTATTGCACTTTTCATTTTTAGAAGCTCTCTTGGCAAGGTCATTTTTATAGTTTTCTGGTTACTGCAGATAATTCCAAGCTTGTCTTTGATTTTTCTAAACACAGTGAGTTTAATTGCTTTATATACTTTTATGCCCAATACTGTTTGGCTTTCTTAGTACAACTAATTCTTCTTCCTGGTGCCTCGTTTCCTTGTGTGCTTGGCTGTTTTTTGTCTGTGTTTGCTACATATTGTCTTGAAAAATTATTTGTGGGAATTACTTAAGGCCTAAGGTAAAGGTACATTCTTCCGGAGACATTTTTGCATTTGTTTCCGCTTTGCTTTAGGATGCTTTGGCATTAGGATTGCTTTACTGTGAATTCATGACTCAAAGTTTTAAAAAATTATTCAGGTGTAAAAATTGATTTGAAAATATTCTCGGGCTTGTGGGTTCAGGGTCTCTCCCTCTCAGTCCTTCAACAACTGGTGACTTTCCTTCACTTACAGATACCAGCGATAGAAATGGAATTTAATTTTACTTTACCCCTTTGGGGTGCTGGTTTTATTTTTTTTTAATTTTTTTTTTCAACATTTTTATTTATTTTTGGGACAGAGAGAGACAGAGCATGAACGGGGGGAGGGGCAGAGAGAGAGGGAGACACAGAATCGGAAACAGGCTCCAGGCTCTGAGCCATCAGCTCAGAGCCCGACGCGGGGCTCGAACCCATGAACTGCGAGATCGTGACCTGGCTGAAGTCGGACGCTTAACCGACTGCGCCACCCAGGCGCCCCAGGGGGTGCTGGTTTTATAGCAGAACATTTCCCACCCTGGTTAGGCCTTAACTCGGACTTTGTCCATCTTTTCACTCCAAGGCTGTCAAAACTGATACCTCGATTCTCGGAATTAGACATCCGTCTTAGGATAAAAGCAATTTCAGGGCTTTCCGTAACTCTCTGATTGCTCGCTTTCGTTTACATTTTGGCCTGATAATTTTTTTAACTTCTTATCAGAGATTTGATATATTTAATAAGTCCTTTTTTTACTCAACAATAATCTAGAGCAACTCTCAAACTTTTTTTATAAAGGGCCAGGTAGCAAATATTTTAGGCTTTGCAGACTAGATAGTCTTTTGTGATAACTACCCAGCTGTTGTGCTAAAGCAGCCATAGGTAGTATGTGAACAAATAAGCATGGTTGTGTTTCACTAAAATGTTTTTTCCAAAAACCGGCTGCAGGCCAGATTTGGCCCGTGAGTCCTAGTTTGCCAGCTCCAGATCTAGAGTCTATTGCTTACTGAACATCCCAGTAACACTTGTTAAATACCGAATACTTTCCCTATTTTGTTGTGTTTCTTTCATCACACATTAAACATGTTTTAGAGACTAGATTTTCCTGTATTTCTTTTTTTTTTTTTAAGTTTATTTTGAGAAGAGGGGGGAGAGAAGGAGAGCATGTGGGGGAGGGACAGAGAGAGAGGGGGAGAGAGAATCTCAAGCAGGCTCCACACCCTCAGCGCAGAGCCTAACCTGGGGCTTGATCCCATGAACCCTGAGATCACCTGAGCCAAAACGAAGAGTTGGACATTTAACCAACTAAGCCACCCAGGCACCCTTATTTTTCTTTTTTAAAGATGAGTACCATGACATTTAAATGACTGTTACATTTAATATGATTGTATTTCTAATGCTAGTTACAGCCCCAGTGTTACTTAATATTCTTGTCTTGTGCTTTTGTCAAATGAACTTTAGAAGCATTTTTGTTGAGTTTTGTGAAGTATTCTGTGGTGTTTTAATTGGAATTTTGTTAAACTCACGAATTAATTTATGAAAAATTGTTATCTTAATGATGTTTAAACCTTTTCATTGAAGAACATGAAATATTTCTCTATTTTTCTAAATTTTTCTTTTTTTTCTCCCAGTAATATTTGGTCATTTTCTTTATATCACAAAGATATATGTCTTTTGCTAGGTTAATTGGTAGTTTAATGCTTCTCATTGCCATTGTTAACTGAATGCTTTTTTAAAAATTGTATTTTCGGGTTAGTTATTACCACTACATGAGAATGCATCTGACTTCTGTGGATTTGTATTTATCTTTTATTTAACCATTTTGCTGAAGTTTTAATTATCTATTGTTATGACTGATTTTCTTTGGATTGTGTTGGTATATAATCATATTGTCTGCATGTAATGATATTTTCATCTATTCTTTTCTAGTATTTCCTTTTTGAATAATTTTGCATTGGCAAAAATGTCCACTGTGAGAGTGAAAATAGGAGAACAGCCTTGTTTTTTGCCCCTATTTTTTCATGGATTCACCCCTATTGTAAAATACAAGATAATACAGTGGGTCTCAATTTTAACTTCTTTTTTTTTTTTTGTCTTTTGTCTTTTGTCTTTTGTCTTTTTTTTTTTTTTTAAGTGGGCTTCATGCCCAGCACAGAGCCCAATGTGCAGCTTGAACTCACAACCCTGAGATCAAGACCTGAGCTGAGATCGAGTTGGACGCTTAACTGACTGAGCCACCCAGGTCCCCTTTGATTTTAACTTTAATTCTGTGTTTTAATGTCTCAGAAGTGGTTTGAGTTTTATCAGATGGCTTTTCAAAAATGTACTAATAGTACATACTGTATGATTCTCTATATATGAATTAGGCAAAACTAATCATTGGTGATACAGTCAGATAGTGGTTACATCTGGCATATATTAACTGGGAGAAGGAACAAGAAAGCATATTGTGCTAGAAATGTTCTGTACTGTGATTTGAGTGTTGCTTTTATAGGCAGATATATAAGTAAAACCATATTGAGATGTTTAAGATCAGTGCACTTTACTGCATGTATGTTTTACCCCAATAGAAATGTATTTTTAAAATCTGTTGATCTGATCATACTGATTGAAAAACATTTTTTTTTTCTGTTTATTTTTGAGAGAGAGAGTGGGCATGTGTGCTCGCACGCAGGAGAGGGGCAGAGAGAAAGGGAGATAGGGGACCTGAAGCAGGCTGTGTGCTGATAGCAGGGAGCCCAATGTGGGGCTCAAACTCAAAACCGCGAGATGATGATCTGAGCCAAAGTCAGGTGCTTACCTGACTGAGCCACCCAGGCGCCCCTGATCACACTGATTTTTATTGATTAAACTGTTAAAATGATATATCGTTACTTTAAATACATTTTTACTATTGATTTTAAAAAGAGAGACCATTAAAAACCCGTGTAATAAAAACAGTGATACAGAAGATCTTTGGGCAAATGGACCCAGCAACCACCTGATACCCAGTAATTAATAAATTTTCCCTCTTGTGGGATACGGTGGGATTACAAGTTTTGACAGCTCTGCTTTTCTTAGGTAAGTCATACAGAGCTATGCCTCTTCCCAGAAGAAACTATGTATGGCAATAAATGGAAGAAAACCCACTTTTATAAGATCCTAGTCAAAAGTCTCTCTCTGTCTAGAAATTGTGTTTGCTTGATGTTTGATTTGATTACAGGAGAGAGGTGTTACTTTCCACTGGTGCCCCATCGAGGTGACCTTGAGGTTCATAAGGTTATGATTGGCTCCTGCTCTTGCCCTAGAAGGTAGCTTAGCCTTTGAACAGTAACCACATGGAGCTCACCCCCGAAACCTCCACTTCTAGCGGAAGACAGGAAGCAGTGCAAGACATACCTGAATGTTAGTTGGCGCTGAATTTATTAAGAGCGGTCTTTTTGGCAGTCTGTCCCCCGGTCCTGAAATAGCCATCTCAAGACAACAAAAAGAGTAAAAGAAAGACTTGACCTAGAGAAAAGGTAGTACGGATTTTGATAGATCCCAAAATAGCAATAGTCTATTTTTATCCCAAAATGAGCAATAGTCTCATTTATTTGAAAGAAGAGGAATTCTGCCTTTAAAAAAAGAAAGAAAGAGAACTTCGCTTCCTTTGTCCTATGTCTTGCTGTTTTCCCGCAGTCTCTTTTTAACCTTTTGTTGTAATAACTGCGTGTCGCAATAACAATGCTTTTCCTGCTAGTGTTACTAGGACGTTGTCTGACGGACCTGGTTAACTCAGATCATGTGCTCCTTCCACTAACTTCTTACATTTTTGTTTTTGTTGGTTTTTAAATGCTGAAAAAAGTTAACAGTTTATTATAATTTCTTTTATTTAACAACCGAGGAAGTTCGTGGCCACC
The DNA here is from genome assembly GCF_007474595.2 of Lynx canadensis. NCBI lineage: Eukaryota > Metazoa > Chordata > Mammalia > Carnivora > Felidae > Lynx > Lynx canadensis. The sequence goes on from NC_044308.2 coordinate 5,046,285, forward strand.
AGCAGTTCCAGTGCAATTTCAGGGGTGGGGACAGTTCAGGCGTCTCTGTTGGAGCTGTGAGTGTAGCGAACCGTGTAGGTGAGATCCGCATGTACTTTTGATAGCGCAGGTGGAGGGATCCCTCCGAAATCGACTTCATTAGCCTCCCGCGCAGCAGACTGTCCAGGGCCACGCAAAGAGGCTTTTGTTGTTCCAGATGTTAGCGTAAGTCCACGACCGTCCAAAGATAGCAGCTTGGCACGTGATGTCAGGGCCTTAAAGGCCATCGTCAGTTTTCTCTTCTCCATCCCTTACGTGTTCTTAGGAAATTCTGCTTCAAATCCACAGAGACGTTACTAGCTTCCTGGTGAGGCCGGGGCGCAGAATCTGCTGCCCGCTTCCGTCTACCTAAGCTTTTGTTTTTAAAATCAGTGTTGCTATTTGTACGTTTCTTAACAGCCAGTTTTGAAGGTAAGGCTTCAATCTTACAATGTTCAGACTCCAAAAAGGTATTTCTCCTGTCACATGTGAATGAAAGTTGCTTGGGTCTTGTATGCTGAGGATCTTATAAATGCTGTGTCCCTCAAATAGTCAGAAGTAATTCTGTTTATTACTACAAATGTGATACTTTTTTTCTAAGCTACTTGTAGAATTTTTTTAAAAAAATTTTCCTTGTGGAGGCGCCTGGCTGGCTCAGTCAGTAGAATGTGCAGCTCTTGATCTCGGGGTCATGAGTTTGAGCTCCACATTGGAGGTAAAGCGTACTTAAAAAACGATAATAATAAAATCTTTTAAATAAAAATTTTCCTTGCAGTTTAATGTCCTTAGACTACTTCTTAGTATCATGACCTGTTTGTTAAATAAAGGCCCTTTCAGTTTCTGGCCTAAACTATTTTTGTTTATTCAAGACACTGTTCAGATGGGACTCTTTTAATCCTTTATTCTTTGCCATTGGTTTCTTTTAATTCAAAAGACTTTAAGTCTCATTTGCTGGGTGTATGTTTTGTATTCCAGCACTGGATTGTTATCATCCTCTTCCTTCTTTTCACTGATTTATTTATTCTGTCTGTGCATGGATATGGTCTTCTGGTTTATTATGTTTCATTCGGTAAATTTTTTTGCACTGTTGAATTAGTGTTTTGTTTATTGCAATGGCTTAAGGATAACTTCCCCCCTTAAGTAAGAGAAAATTGTGATCATTTTCCAAATTATACTTGTGATTCCTGTGGTGGGTCTAATTCAGAGATTTACTTTAAAGTTTTCTGGGCTCATTGCTTTGTTCCTCTCCTTCAGTATTGTAGAGCCTTTCACTGGTCTCTAGTTTCAGTTTATTCTCCTCCTTTAATGTCATACCACCGATACTTGCTGTTGTTGGTAAATAATTTTGTGTGTGTCGGACAACTTAATGATGTTTTAATGGAGTATACAAAGGAGACCCCTTTTTGCTTCTCAGCGTTCACCAATGTCTTCAAAGTGTTCTCACTGAAGGATTTGGAGTAGAAAATTGTGTACTTGCTACCATGCTTTGGAGTATGTCTCTGGCTAAAGGTTGCTACCCTGTAGCAATAACCAGAGTCATGTAGCTTAAAAGTAGGGGTCCCTGGGTGGCTTAGTCAGTTGAGTGTCCGACTCTTGATTGTGGCTTAGGTTCGTGGGATTGAGCCCCGCATCCAGCTCTGTGCTTACATCACGGGATTCTCTCTTACTGCTTGGGATTCTCTCTCTGCCCCTCCTCGGCTTGTACTTGCATGCGGACACGTGCGCACTCTCTCTCAAAAGAAATAAATAATAAAACATTAAAAAAACTAGAAGTAGAGAATAGCCCAGGGTTAAGGCTGCCTGCATGCCAACTATAAATCCATAATGTTATCACTACAGTTATGAAATATTTCATCAAAATTTGTACTATCGAGATGGCCATATACACATATCATCATGCTGCGGATTAATGTTAGAAATCTCTATTAGAATACCATGGCTGGTTTTGGGGCACCTGGGGGGCTCAGTCAGTTGAGCGTCCGACTTCAGCTTGCGTCATGATCTCACGGTCCATGAGTTCGAGTCCCACATTGGGCTCTGTGCTGACAGCTCAGAGCCTGGAGCCTGCTTCAGATTCTGTGTCTCCCACTCTCTCTGCTCCTCCCCTGCTCATGCTCTGCCTCTCTCTGTCTCAAAAATAAATAAAAACATTAAAAAAAAAAAGAATACCATTTTTGATCCAAAAATAAGTAAGACATGGAAAATTCATAAAAGGATGCGATAGAAACTGTGAAAACTTAGAAGAAATATGGGACAAAGTTAAGTAATGATACTATGGACCATTTTGTTCTTAGTGTCTTAAGGCTGGAGGTCTGTGTGCCTCTGCCCCCCACATCAGCTGCTGAGGTTGAAATTCTGAGAGGCAGTAGTGTGACTTCAGTCTTTCTCATTTAGACTGTGAAAGACTTCCACGTTGGACGGACCTTGGAGAGAGCATATTTAAACAAAATACTAAGCCTTTTAAACTAGATGCAAAATGGGGAGGTGCCAGGATGCCTGGCTGGCTCAGTCAGAGGAGCATGTGACTCTTGATCTCGGGGTCATGAGTTTGAGCCCCACATTGGGCATAGAACTTACATTTAAAAAAAAAAAAAAAGAAGGTAACGAAACAGGAAGGTGCCTTTGGACACACAGAGACTGTGGTCTTAACATATTCTCTACGAGGGATGCCTGGGTGACCCAGTCAGTTAAGCGTCTGACTCTTTGTTTCAGCTCATGATTTCACAGTTACACAAGTTCGAGCCCCGCATTGGGCTCGCCCTGACAGTGCAGAGCCTGCTTCGGATTCTCTGTCTGGCGCTATCTCTGTCTCTCAAATAAACAAAAAATATATATATACACCACGAAAAAAGAAATCAGGGCCCTTTGGGGAAATGGCTGATTCTAAGTCTGGAGCAAAAAATGCAGAAGATTAGCCTGGGATGTCTTTTCATTCCAGATAGTGAGAGAGCTCGCAAAGACTATTTTAGGACTACTTTAGCAAGGACTATCAAGGTTACATCAAAAAGACTAAAGAGGCTCCCGCTGGCCAAACATGAAACAATTGGAGAATCAATAAGGACGATAACTGTATTGGACTAAAATATGCCTAAAGTGGGAGCACCTGGGTGGCACAGTCAGTTAAACATCTGATTCTTGGTTTTGGTTCAGGTCATGATCTCATGGTTTGTGAGTTCGAGTCAGGCTCTGTGCTGGCCGTGTAGAGCCTGCTTGGGATTCTGTCTCACCCTCTCTCTCTGCCCCCCCCCCATTTGTGTGTGAGTATGTGTGCCCTCTCTATCTCAAAAGATAAACTTAAAAAAAAAAAAATACACTAAATATGTTTAACCTATGAGTTCATAATAATAATGAAAGATAATTGAGCATAATTGAAGGTTGTTAGAAAATCAAGTCATTATTTTGAAAATTAATAAAGGAAAGAATCTAACATCCTGTCTTTCCCACGTGAACTGTAGTATACTAGGTAACAAAATAGTAGATTCGAGAAGGCTTCTCTTGATGGAAATATTCAAGATAATGAAAAAGGAGGGATGACAGGATTAAAATACATCATTTTAGGGGCACCTGTGTCTCAGTCAGTTAAGCATCCGACTCTTGACTTTGGTTCAGGTCATGATCTCAGGTTCGTGAGATCAAGCCCTAAGTCAGGCTCCACGCTGAGCATGGAGCCTGCTTGTGATTCTCCCTCCCTCAGTTCCTCCCCCGCTCACTTGCGTGCATGTGTGCTCTCCTCTCTGTCTCTCTCTCTCTCAAAGATCAATAAACATTTTTTGAAAAAATGAAAATAAGGTAAAACAGGGGTGGCTGGTTCAGTCAGAGGAGTCGTGTTGCTCTTGAGGTCATAAGTTTTGAGCCCCACATTGGATGTAGAGATTACTAAAATAAATAAGTAAACTTAAAAAAAAAATCAAGTGAAACAGTTGTCAAACATAGTTTATTTTAATGATCAGTGAGTGGATTGTGATTTATGCAGAGCATCATATTTCCATGAGTATCATCTAGTGTTGTTAACCCTTCCTCCTCAGTTACATGGCATTAAATAAAAGTAGGTTTCTGATAAAGATGGAATGGGAGAGGGATTGTAACTATCAGCTCGAGTGAGACTTTTCTTTTAATGTTTATTTATTTGGGGGAAGAGGCAGAGAGAGAATCCCAAGCAGTCTTCGGACTGTCAGCTCAGAGCCGGATGCAGGGCTTGAACTCGTGAACCGTTAGATCATGACCTGAACCAGAATCAAGAGTTGGATGCTTAACTGGCTGAGCCACCCAGGTGCCCTGGAATGAGAATTTTTAAGCCTAGATTTCAGCTCTCCCGTCTTCCTTCAGCCCCAGGAATTTTCGGGTCGCTGAGGCCATGCGTTACCCTGTGCTGTAGTTCAGCGATTTCACGCTTGTCACACGAGGGATGTAAATCTGCTTGGTAAAGTACTCTTTCAGGCTGAGACTTGATAATGATGAAGTCTGGCCTCTTGCTGGCAAACTGTCGTTCTCGTTGGTGATCCCTTTCTTCTTTTCCCGATTTTCCCCTCGGGCCGAGAACTGCGTTCATCTGTTCTTTGGGTTTTCAGGGTGCCTTCCTCAATTTCTCACACCGCCCTCCCCGGGCGGCTTCTGCTTGCTCCGCAGGCCCAAGCCAGGTCCGGTTTTCCTCCAGATCGTTTCCAAATAATCTCTTCTCTGATGTCTTTTGTGCTTATTTTAGCATTGGGGGAATCCAGGTCATTTTGCTATTTAACTAAGCCTTCAGTGAGTTAAAGATTATACATTTTATTTATTTATTTTGTCTTCAAGTACATTCCATCTGTTTAATTCCTCATGTCATTCTTATGAGACCAAATTTACATTGTGACATCCTTGCATAATCTCTCCTATCCACTTCCTCCTCTTTGCTGTGTCTTCTGACCATTATGTAACAGGACTACAGATTTCCTAGGCCTGATCCAGCTAATTAACATGCTACTCAGCTCATCCACTGACGGCTTTGTAGCAACTACTTTATTTTTTAAAACAATTAGTTCTTTTCTTTATAACTGAATATCCAACTTCATATTTCCAATATCTTTCATTAAGTCTCTGAGGACGTTTTATCACTCCTCTCAAAGTAGGATATTTTGGTTTAATGACTTTCTATTATATTCTTTTTTTCTATTTCATTGATCCTGGTTTTTTTACATTAATTAATTGATTTTTTAATTTATATCCAAGTTAGTTAGCATATAGTGCAACAATGATTTCAGGAGTAGATTCCCTGATGCCCCTTACCCATTTAGCCCATCCCCTCTCGCACAACCCCTCAAGCACCCCCTCAGTTTGTTCTCTATATTTGAGTCTCTTATGTTTTGTCCCCCTCCCTGTTTTTATATTCTTTTTGTTTCCCTTCCCTTATGTTCATCTGTTTTGTATCTTAAAGTCCTCATATGAGCGAAGTCATATGATATTTGTCTTTCCCTGACTAATTTTGCTTACCATGATACCCTCCGGTTCCATCTATGTAGTTGCAAATGGCAAGATTTCATTCTTTTTGATTGCCGAGTAATACTCCATTGTGTGTGTGTGTGTGTGTGTGTGTGTGTGTGTGTGTATACATATATATACATATATACATATACACACACACACCACATCTTTATCCATTCATCTGTCAGGGACATTTAATTTTTTGAGGAATCTCCATACAGTTTTGCAGAGTGGCTGCACCAGTTTGCATTCCCACCAGCAGTACAAAAGGGATCCTCTTTCTCCGCATCCTCGCCAACGTCTATTGTTGCCTGAGTTGTTCATGTTAGCCATTCTGACAGGTGTGAGGTGGTATCTCATTGTGGTTTTGATTTGTATTTCTCTGATGATGAGTCATGTGGAGCATTTTTTCATGTGTCGGTTGGCCATCTGCATGTCTTCTTTGGAGAAGTGTCTATTCATGTCTTTTGCCCATTTCTTCACTGGATTATTTGTTTTTTGGGTGTTGAGTTTGATAAGTTCTTTGAAAATTTTTTTTAACGTTTATTTTTGAGAGGGGGGAGGAGAAGCAGAGAAAGAGAGGGAGAGACACAGAATTGAAGCAGGCTCCAGGCTCTGAGCTGTCTGCACAGAGCCTGACATGGGGATTAAACTCACAAACAGGGAGATCATGACCTGAGCCAAAATTGGACGCTTAACTGACTGAGCCACCCAGGTGCCCCTGGTAAGTTCTTTATAGATTTTGTATACTATCCTTTATCTGATATGTCATTTGCAAATATCTTCTCCCATTCTGTAGGTTGCCTTTTAGTTTTGCTGATTGTTTCCTTCGCTGTGCAGAAGCTTTTTATTTTGATGAGATCCCAGTAGTTCATTTTTGCTTTTGTTTCCCTTGCCTCCGGAGACATGTTGAGTAAGAAGTTGCTGTGGCCAAGATCAAAGAGGTTTTTGCCTGCTTTCTCCTCTAGGATTTTGATGGCCTCCTGTCTTATGTGTAGGTCTTTCATCCATTTTGAGTTTATTTTGTGTATGGTGTAAGAAAGTGGTCCAGGTTCATTCTTCTGCATGTCGCTGTCCAGTTTTCCCAGCACCACTTGCTGAAGAGGCTGTCTTTATTACATTGGCTATTCTTTCCTGCTTTGTCAAAGATTAGTTGGCCATATGTTTGTGGGTCCATTTCTGGGTTCTCTGTTCTGGTCCATTGATCTGAGTGTCTGTTTTTGTGCCGGTACCATACTGTTTTGATGATTACAGCTTTGTAATATAGCTTGAAGTCCGGGATTGTGATGCCTCCAGCTTTGGTTTTCCTTTTCAAGATTGCTTTGGCTATTTGGGGTCTTTTCTGGTTCCATACAAATTTTATGATTGTTTGTTCTAGCTCTGTGAAGAATGCTGGTGTTATTTGATAGGGATTGCATTGAATATGTAGATTGCTTTGGGTAGTATGGACATTTTAACAGTGTTTGTTTTTCCAATCCATGAGCATGGAATATTTTTCCATTTTTTTGTGTGTCTTCAATTTCTTTCATAAGCTTTCTATAGTTTTCATTGTATGGATTTTTCACCTCTTTGGTTAGGTTTATTCCTAGGTATTTTATGGTTTTTGGTTCAATCGTCAATGGGATCAAGTCCTTGATTTCTCTTTCTGCTGCTTCATTATTGGTATGTAGAAATGCAACCAATTTCTGTGCATTGATTTTATATCCTGCGACTTTGCCGAATTCATGGATCAATTCTAGAAGTTTTTTGGTGGAATCTCTTGGGTTTTCCATGTACAGTATCATGTCATCTGCGAAGAGTGAAAGTTTTGACTTCTTCCTGGCCAATTTGGATGCCTTTTATTCCTCTGTGTTGTCTGATTGCTGAGGCTCAGACTTCCAATACTGTGTTGAATAACAGTGGTGAGAGTGGGCATCCCTGTGTTGTTCCTGACCTTAGGGGGAAAGCTCTCTGTTTTTACCCGTTGAGGATGATATTAGCACTGGGTCTTTTGTATATGGCTTTTATAATCTCAAGGTATGATCCTTCTCTCCCTGCTTTCTTGAGGGTTTTTATCAAGAAAGGATGCTGTATTTTGTCAAATGCTTTCTCTGCATCTATTGAGAGAATCATGTGGTTCTTATCCTTTCTTTTATTGATGTGTTGAATCACATTGATTGTTTTGCGGAAATTGAACCAGCCCTGAATCCCAGGTATAAATCCCACTTGGTTGTGGTGAATGCTTTTTTTAATGTATTGTTGGAGACGGTTGGCTAATATCTTGTTGAGGATTTTTGCATCCATGTTCATCAGGGAAATTGGACCATGGTTCTCGTTTTTATTAGGGTCTCTGTCTGGTTTTGGTATCAAGGGTAATGCTGGCTTCATAGAATGAGTTTGGAAGTTTTCCTTCCATTTCTATTTTTTGGAACAGCTTCAAGAGAATAGGTGTTAACTCTTCTTTAAACATTTGGTACAATTCCCCTGGAAAGCCGTCCAGCCCTGGACTCTTGTTTTTGGGGAGGTTTTTGGTTACTAGTTCGATTTCTTTGATGGTTATGGTTCTGTTCAAATTTCCTATTTCTTCTTGTTTCAGTTTTGGTAGTTTATATGCTTCTAGGAATTTGTCCATTTCTTCCAGATTACCCATTTTATTGGCATATAATTGCTCACAATATTCTATTATTATTGTTTGTATTTCTGCAGTGTAGGTTGTGATCTCTCCTCTTTCATTCTTCATTTTATTTATTTGGGTCCTTTCCTTTTTCTTTTTGATCAAACTGGCTAGGGGTTTATCGATTTTGTTAATTCTTTCAAGGAACCAGCTCCTAGTTTCGTTGATATGTTCTATTGGTTTTTTGGTTTCAATAGTATTGATTTCTGCTATAATCTTTATTTTTTACTGTCTTCTGCTGGTTTGGGTTTTATTTGCTGTTTTTTTTCCAGCTCTTTAAGGTGTGAGGTTAGGTTGTGTATCTGAGACCTTTCTTCCTTGTTTAGGAAGGCCTGGATTGCTATATACTTCCCTCTTCTGACCGCCTTTGCTGCGTCCCAGAGGTTTGGGTCTGTGGTGTTATCATTTTCATTGGCTTCCATGTACTTTTTAATTTCCTCTTTAACTTCTTGATTAGTCCATTCATTCTTTTGTTTGTAGGATGGTCTTTAGTCTCCAGGTATTTGTTATCTTTCCAAATTTTTTCTTGTGGTTGATTTCAAGTTTTCATAACATTATGGTCTGAAAATATGCACGGTATGATCTCGATCTTTTTGTACTTGTTGAGGGCTGATTTGGGTCCCAGTATGTGATCTATTCTGGAGAATGTTCCATGTGCACTCAAGAAGAATGTGTATTCTACTGCTTTAGGATGAAATGTTCTGAATATATCTGTTATATATATATAACTGTCCATCCAGCCCAGTGTGTCATTCAAAGCCATTGTTTCCTTGTTAATTTTCTGTTTAGATCATCTGTCCATTGCTGTAAGTCAGGTGTTGAAATCCCCTACTATTATGGTATTATTATCAATGAGGTTTTTTTTATGTTTGTGATTAATTGATTTATATATTTGGAGCATAAATGTTTACAATTGTTAGGTCTCCTTGGTGGATAGACCCCTTAATTATGATATAATGCCCTTCTTCATCTCATGTTACAGTCTTTATTTTGAAGTCTAGATTGTCTGATATAAGTATCGCTACTCTGGCTTTCTTTTGGTGACCATTAGCATGATAGATGGTTCTCCATCCCCTTACTTTCAATCTGAAGGTGTCTTTAAGTCTAAAATGGGTCTCTTGTAAACAGCATATAGATGGATCTTGTTTTCTTATCCATTCTATTATGTTGTGTCTTTTGATTGGAGCATTTAGACCATTGATGTTTACAGTACTGAAAGATATGAATGTATTGCCATTATGTTGCCTGTAGAGTTGGAGTTTCTGGTGGTGTTCTCTGGTCCTTTCAAGTCTTTGTTGCTTTTGGTCTTTGAGGTTTTTGTTGTTGTTTTGTTTGTTTGTTTGTTTTGTCTTTTCTCCCCTCAGAAAGTCCCCCCTTAAAATTTCTTGCAGGGCTGGTTTAGTGGTCATGAACTCTTTTCATTTTTGTTTGGGTAACTTTTTTATCTCTCCTTCTATTTTGAATGACAGCCTTGCTGGATAAAGAATTCTTGGCTGCATATTTTTGTGATTCAGCACATTGAATATATCCTGCCCCTCATTTCTGGCCTGCCAAGTTTCTGTGGATAGGTCTGCTGCGAACCTGGTCTGTCTTCCCTTGTAGATTAAGGACTTTTTTTCCCTTTCTGCTTTCATGATTCTTTCCTTGCCTGAGTGTTTGTGAATTTGACTATAGGATATGCCTGTTGATGGTCAGTTTTTGTCGAATCTAATGGGAGTTCTCTGTGCTTCCTGGATTTTGATGTCTGTATCTTTCCTCAGGTTAGGAAAGTTTTCCGCTATGATTTGCTCGCATAAGTTTTCTACCCCTTTTTCTCTCTCTTCATCTTCTGAGACCCCTACGATTCTGATGTTATTCCTTTTTAATGAGTCACTGAGTTCTCTAAAGATTATATATTTAAAATTTCACCATTCGTAAAAAATGTCAAAACAATTTATTGACCCAAAAAACCCTAATTAATCTGGGAACAGTTGAGACAGTGCTCCACCCCCACCCCCAAGGAATACTATGATTAATGTGATGTACATAACTCTGCTGATAGTTCTTTTCCTCACTGTTTAGGATCATGGCTGCTATTCCCCAGAATAATCTACAGGAGCAACTGGAACGCCACTCAGCCAGAAAACTTAATAACGGATTAAGTCTTGCAAAACCGAAATCTTCGTAAGTATTTTGGCTGTCATACAGACACTGACCCACAGTATCATACAGATGAGATCTCTTCCCTTTCGACCCTTTCACTGCACATCAGGAAATGAAGCTGAGAGGGCCAGTGACTCTCCTACTTTGCAAATTAATGGTAGAACATGTTTTAGCAGCACCAGGTGCTAAATTGTTCAGTGACTTTGCATTGTTCCTGGTGCATAATGCTTGCTCAGTGAATATTTGTGGGATGAATGAATAGTGAATCGTATAAATTTGGGCAAACAGGTATTTTTAATATTTTAATATAATTTTATATCCATTCCAAGAACAGTTTATATGGAAATGACAGCTCTCCAGTTCTGTTCTCTCCTCTAAGCTAGACTCCAAACTGCTTGTAGTGATACTTAATTTCTCTTCTTAACTGTGCCTGTACCAAGACTAGACACTGTTCTGGGCGCTGGCTTTAAAGTTACCATTGACCTTCATGACACTAAACCTCACAGACGCCCAGGATACCTGTCTCTTTTACTTGTTTTTCAGATTTCAGTGGAGCCTCTTTGGGTTTTGCCTCTTTTCCCCATAAAACTTGTATCAGAATGGCAAAAGTTGCCACATATGAGTTTCTTCTCTGTTTCTTTGATGCTGTCCCCTCCCACTGGAGGTGCTGCTGGCTGAGGATGGCCAGCCTGAGAAATAAAGTAGTGGGAACGGCCCCGACACTCTCAAAACTGAATAATTAGCTTCTGCATTAGAAAGATCAGAGCATACTGCGGCACCTGGGTGTCTCAGTCGGTTAAGCGTCTGACTCTTGATTTCAGCTCAGGTCATGAAGTCACAATTCAAGAGTTCAAGCCTGGCATTAGGCTCTGCACTGACGGTGTGGAACCTGCTTGCGATTCTGGCTCTCTCTCCCTGTCTCTGCCCCTTCCGTGCTCGCTCGCTCGCTCTCTCTCTCTCTCTCTCAAAATAAATAATATAAACTTTAAAAAAAAAGAAAGATCAGCTCATACAAAATAAAATTTAAGTTACCTTACACATTTAAAAACCAGAGAGGGAACAGGTTCTTTGATCACTTGTGATATAGTTAAGGTGAGTTGCTGTATAAATCAGGAACAGATTTTAGAGTTTTGTATAGTTGGTGTGTTTGTTAAAACTCGTCAGTCTAATTCGGTTTTCCAATTATTTTTCAGAGGTTTCACTTTTAAAAAGAAAATATCTTCAGCCAACGATGTATCTGTCACTAGTGTATCAGTAGCAAAAGCACCTGTGTTAAGTGATAAAAGCGTTAATGTTACTGAGACCTTTTCCTTTAGTGAACCTTCACCTCATATCACAAGTCAGCAGACAAGGGTCAATGACTTTAAAAATGCTCCAGCAGGACAGCAAACCAGGAGAGCTGTTTCAAAACCATCATTGCCAGATTTGCTGCAGGTTCCACGGGGAGTTTTTTGTAATACCCGGAACACATCGGTTGTAAAGAAATCCAGTAATGCTACTTTCAAGAAATTAGAATTTAGTTCTTCATCAGATTCTTTTGTTACTGTCGATGATTGGGATGATATGGATGACTTTGATATTTCTGGAAATTCAGAAGCATTTGTTACACCGTGCAAAAGTCATGTTGTAAGAGTAAGCACTGCTCAGAAATCGAAAAAGAGCAAGAGAAACTTTTTTCAAGCACAGCGATCTCAAGCAAATACAATAAAGGCTGATGTGACTCCGTCCTCCTCTGCAAGCGAGCAAGCATGTGTGACTAAGGAACAGAACAACTACTCGGAATGGTTAAGTAACGACGTGATTTGCATTGACGATGACCCTATTCCCGAAGAGCTTCTAGGTGGAGATGCTCAGGATGGTCACCCTGTAAAAACTCACTTGGGAAAAGAAAGAGGTAAAAATTATATTTTATCTCCTTTTAGTATGTTGATTGTATTAATTTATTCAAAGCCAGGCGTTGGGAACTACCGCAAGGAGATACAGTTGTTTTCCTTAGGCCCTTTGGAGGAACTTACTGAACAATGTGTCGGCCACGTCTTGAGGCAGGACCTACAGAAAAGATTTTATTCTGATAATATTATTATATAAACACGAAAAATAGCTCTATAATTTTACTTGTGAAGAAAATAAAGTCCATAGAGTTAAATGGTTTCTTAATGGTCTCCTGGCTAGTTGGTAGAATTGGGATGTGGAACTAAGCCTTTCTGTTATAATTCCTTTATGGCTTGCTCCCATCTAAAATTAATGTAGAATATGATCTAATTATGCCATTAAAGTTTTACACATTCAAATCATTTTCTGTGTAGCTGTCGTAATTATTAGGTGTCCAGAACCTGCCAGCTAAGATTAGCCATATGTGGAAGTACCCGACATACGAAATAGGTATAAATACGAGACCAACACTTTTATTTTTTTTTTTAATTTTTTTTTCAACGTTTATTTATTTTTGGGACAGAGAGAGACAGAGCATGAACGGGGGAGGGGCAGAGAGAGAGGGACACACAGAATCGGAAACAGGCTCCAGGCTCCGAGCCATCAGCCCAGAGCCTGACGCGGGGCTCGAACTCACGGACCGCGAGATCGTGACCTGGCTGAAGTCGGACGCTTAACCGACTGCGCCACCCAGGCGCCCCGAGACCAACACTTTTAGATACCTGAATCCCATCAAGGTTACTAGCGGCCGAGAGGGGACGGAGAAATGATCGACAGCAAGCAAAACTAAAGTCTAATCAAATGCGTTGCTGTTCATGGAGAGAAAATTGGGTAAAAGGTGAATTAGAAAGCAACCGTGTGGCATCGTTATCCCACACAGTCAAGAGAGAGAGGGAGAAACACTGAATCTGGCAGGACGCAAGTGACTAGGATGTCTTGGCGGTACGGTCAACCGCGTTTGTGCACTTATCATACTGACTTGTTCTACTTCCCTCTTAAATAAGAGCGAAAGAGCAAAACGGAAGTGCCAACGCTCAGTTGGGATCCGTAATTTACCTGGAGACAGACGCGGAAATCCTTAAGCAGATCTTTAGCCTCATTCCCACGTTCGTTGGACTTAACCCGGTTGACTCAGTAATTCTTCAGGAAGAACCCCCCCCACGCCCAGGTGTGAAAGGAGGGTGCCCTCGTCTGGTGTGACTCGCCCGGAGCGCTCACTTGAGTGACGTCCCCGGAGTGATGAAAGTAACCCGTGTCCCCGGTTTTACTTTAGAGAGTAGCGAAGAGAAGATCTCGGAAGAAATGGAATTACATCCAGTTGAGAAGTCTCCATGTGTTGAGCTCAACAAAGAGGATTACGATGCAGATTTCGTTCCACCTTCTCCAGAAGAAGTCACCTCTGCCTCTTCTTCCGCTTTAAAATGTCTCAGGTAAAACAGCTAGTTCATAAACATTGTTTATTTCTGGGATGTCTGAAACAATTCTCTTTAGCTTGGTAGCATCTGTATAGATTTATATCCTGCTTCTGCACAGTTTATATCTCAATGAAAGCGTCAGAAAATCCCTCTTTATACATTTTATTTAATTGATGGCATTCTAAAGCTGTAAACTTCCATTACTCTTAATTACACGGGACCTCCGAACAGTTTTATTGAGTTGATTTTTACAGGTGGAATATATTCCTAAAAATACTATATTTCCAAACTCTTAGACCTGAAATGACATAAAATGAACTCATTTGGAAAGTGACTTAGTAAATAATATGCCCTTTTTTTCTTTTTCTTTTTTTTTTTTTTTTTTTTTTTTTTTTGGTCTTGCAGTATAGAATTGGCCATTGTATTTGTCATTCTCTGAATTCTAGTAAATCGGTGACATGGTTGTGGTTAATTGGTAGTGTGGGAAAAAGATGGCACATATAGCCCATCAATAGCTTAAAAAACTAATAGTCCACATTACCTCTGTCTCCCACCCAATCCGGACCACAGTCCAGTTGAGTGATAGAGGATTTACTGTGCTGTTAATCAATATTTTAATGAGAGCAGGTCCGTCTAGGATCCCACCTTCATCAACAAGGAGGTGTTTGCCTGCATAACCTCTTTCTCTGGGCTTGTGTTTTCACAGGTGGGTTGGGATGTTTGAAGAGATGGGAAAGGTCACAGTGTCATTACTGTTTGATGACGAAACTAAAAAACTGTAAGAGCTGCCCTGTCCTCTTCGCCCTTCCCATAGAAATTCAGACAGAGCTGTCGGAAGTGGAGGAACTGAGCGAAAGTTCATATGGAGCGTAGATTCTAAACCAGATTCTCCTAGAACAGTGAAGCAGCCAAGGCCCGGGGAGGAGCAGGCGTTGCCTGGGATGGTACACTTAATGGCAGATGGACAGAGATCCAGTGTAAGGCTGTTCCCCGGGCCAGACCGCTTCCCGTTGAACGCCTGCCTTTCTTTCCTCTATTCGTTAAAAAAGTGTGTGTGGCCCAGATGACACTGCAGCCTGTTTAACGGGACACTTGCAGTGCTGCGGTTCCCTCAGACCAGACATTCTCTTTACCCGTGTTGAGTTCTGATCCTTCTCTGCATGTGTGTGTGATTTTTGCATTGCTGTAATCAACATGTAACTATAATGTTTTATTCTGCTGCTTTGCTCTTAACGTTATTTTAAAAACATTTTCCATGTTTCTACGTAGTCTTTATCTTTATTCTTTTTAATGGCCACATGATCTTTTGAGTTGTCATACCATGGTTATAGGTTGTTCGCAGTTAGAAAATGTTTATTTCCAAAGGAATTCCCGGCGTAGATTCTCTCTCTGTATTTTCCATTGCAACCTCAAATATATATTTGTATATATTTTAAAACCAAAACAGAATGTTCACAGACAGTACTCTCACCGTGGGCAGTACACACATAAATTTTCTTTTGTATTTTATCTTGTTTTAAAACACTGCTTGTGACTTCTGAATTAACTTCCAAGGTGGAACGGTCGGATAGTGAATAACCAAACGAGAAACATGTTTTGTATCTCCTGTGTGCCTAAACCTCCTTAGCTGGCCCCCAGACTTCTGCCTTCAGGTCCCACGTCACTTCTTGAGCTCTGTCTCCAGTTATGCCCGTACAACAGCTCTAAGTTCCAAAGAGCTAAATGAGATGAACTGAAAATCTGGAAAACATTGCTAAAAATAGAATGTCTTTCCTTTGATTATATTATCTTTTTTTTTTACATTTATTGATTGATTGATTGATTGATTGATTGAGAGACATAGAGAGACAGAGCATAAGTTGGGGAGGGGCAGAGAGAGAAGGAGACACAGAATCCGAAGCAGGCTCCAGGCTCTGAGCTGTCAGCACAGAGCCCGACACGGGGCTCGAACTCACGAACCGTGAGATCATGACCTGAGCCAAAGTCAGACGCTCAACTGACTGAGCCACCCAGGCGCCCCCTATATTATCATTTTTTAAGACTATGTAAAGCATAGTTATTCCTCATTGTTTGATTTACTTAGAAGATTGCATTCTAAAATCCTGCTTTAGGTACGTATAGTGATTCCTGAATATCAAGTAAAGAGAATTGTCTTTATTGTCTACCCTCATGGTCCGTCACCTTTCCCTTACCCACCATTCAAGATTTCCTCAAGTCTCCCTCCTTGGCAAAGCCTTCTCACGTTCCAGAAGGCACTGTATTTCCATGGTACCCTCTCTAACACCATTTAGTGTGCATTTATTTTGTTTCAGGTATTTCTTGTATCTAGTCAGAGTGACCACGTTTGTATGTGTTGATAATTTTCGTATAATCTACATGAGTTAATCTTACGTACAGATAAATGTATTAGCCATGCTGGCCTAGCAAGAGAATCTGGAAAAATGCTTTGGAACCTCAGAAGAGAGGAATGTTAATAACTACGTGCTAGAGGAAGCAGAAGAGTAAGACTTGGACCGGGCCTAGAAGAAAAAGCGTGATTTGGGTCGGAAGAGATTAGATGGTGGGTTTCCCAAATTGAGAGGAGAGCGAGACAGAATCCTTCAGGCAGACCACACCGGGCTTCTGTGAGGAGTGGGAGCGATGCCATGTGATGCCACCTGGGGTTACTGAAAGGACACCTTTGGAGGTAGAGGTGAAAGGTCTCTTGGGGCCAGAAGATGGGAGACTTTGAAAGCCAGCCAAAGAAGTTCTAGAATGGAAGAGACAAAAAACATGTTTCTCTGTTCTGTCCCATATTGTCCGGCCAGTGGTGGAAAAACATCACAGAAAGAATTATGCATTTGGTCTAAGTCTGTATTATGGTTGGTTTTATATTTTTTAATTTGCAGTATATTAAAGGACCTTGACGCCTCTGACACAAAGGATGGTCCTAGCACATCAGAGGACTTGGCAAAACCCAAGGAGACGACAATGTGGCAGCCTGATCAAGAAACCAGCACAGACTATGAGGGTACAAAAATTATTTTAGACATAGTGCGTATTTTAACTGCTTACGTTTGAAAACAAAGCGTGATTATATTTTTAACCTGTGGCTGTCTAGCATGAGGTACATGAGATGGCTCTCACACAGAGCCGGGCCCCCACACAGAACCGGGCCCCCACACAGAACGGGCCCCCCACACAGAATCGGGCCCCCACACAGAACCGGGCCCCCCCCCCCACAGAACAGGCCCCTCACACAGAACCGGGCCCCCCACACACACAGAACAGGCCCCCCACGCAGAACCGGGCCCCCACACAGAATGGGCCCCCCACACAGAACTGGGCCCCCCCCACAGAACAGGCCCCCCACACAGAGCAGGCCCCTCACACGGAACCAGGGCCACACACAGAACCAGCCAGTCCTCCACACAGAACCAGGCCCCTCACATAGAATCGGGCCCCCCCACAGAACCAGGCCCCTCACAGATCCAGCCAGTCCTCCTCACAGAACTGGACATCCACACAGAACCAGGCCCCCTACAGGACCGGGCCCCCCACATAGAACCGCCCGCCCCTGGGTGCTGTGTAGCCAGCATCGACTTCGACAACTCAGAAACTTGTGTTCTCACAAGATAATTCATACTGTGTTTTGAAAACACTACTTGTTAGAAAATCATTTCTCATACTGAGCCAGAATTTGTCTTCCTGTAACTTTAATCCTCGTGAAATAAGTCTAAAGTTCTTAGAAGCCTCTCTCCCTACCCCACCCCCTGCTTTTTTTAGGGCTAAATATTGTCAGGTCTTTTAACTCTTTCTCCTAGACCTTATGTCTTCCTGATTCTCCCTTGTATGTACTCTGGGGTTTGCAGCTTGATGTCCATGCAAAGTTTAATACTTTCTGTTTATTTGATGTTTCTAATTCATTTTTAAATTTTCTATTAACTAATACAAATAATCTAGATGCACTACAAGATTTTGAAAAGCAGCAGCCTCCTTTCCTGCTCCTGATTTCTATTTCCCAGGGGCTCTGTCAGTCTGGAGATCTGTGTCCTTCTGTCCTGGAGTTTTTTGGAATTTTTCTTTTTCTTTTCTTATTTGTTTTCTCTTTTCTCTTTCACTCTTCCTGGAACTTCTGTAATTTGGATTTTAGGCCTCCATGAGTTATCATTTCTATTTTCCACTTCTTGCTTCTCTGCTTTCTGGGAGGTTTACTCAATTTTATCTTTAACTCGTCTATGGGATTTTTCCATTTAATCAAGCCGTCTTCCAAGAGCACTTGTTTTATTCTCTGAATATTCTGTAACATGTTGTTCTGGTCTTTTTTTTTTTTTTTTTTTTTTTTTTTTGAGAGAGAGAGAGAGGGAGAGAGAGAGAGAGAGCGCATGCACATGATTGGGGAAGGGGCAGAAAGAGAGGGAGACAGAGAATCCCAGGCAGGCTCCATGCTGTCAGCACAGAGACAGACGCGGGGCTCGATCCCACAAACCATAAGTTCGTGACCTGAGCCAAAATCAAGAGTTGGATGCTCAACTGACTGAGCCACCCAGGTGCCCCTGTTCTGGTCTTTTCTAATGGGTCCTGTACTTGTGGTGTGTGTGTTTGCACAGCCACGTGTGTAGTGTGTGTGCACACATGAGCATAGTGGTGTGTGTGCAGGCATGTGTGTGTCACACGCACGTGTGTGGTGGTGTGTGTGTGCGTGTGTATTGTGTGTATACGTGCACGTGTGTAGCGTGCACATGTACATGCACGTGTGTGGTGGTATGCGTTATTTCTGTTTCCTCCAAATTTCTTTTTCTTTATTTTGGTCTCTGAATTTATTGTTAGGGAAGTCCCTGAAATACCTGAAGTCCTACTAGGACACTCTTCTGGGTGTTTGACAATATCAACTAGTTTAATCCTCACAGTGGCCTTGAAGGCAGTTTCTGTTATCCCCATTTTACAAATAAGGACATGAGGCCCAGGAGAATGAAATAGAACTACACGTGGTCATGGAATTAAACAACAGCAGAGCAAGGATCGAAATCCAGCAGTCCTGAGGCTCTTGAGTTGACACTGGTAGCCGCCACACTGTGCTGTTCCGTGGCATTGTTTCACTGATAAAATGGTTGACTAGGACGGGGACGAGGACAGAGCCATATGGAATGTCGTTAGTGGTCTCTCAGGTGACATCAGTCCCTTCATTCCTTCTTGCTCAACTTGTTTCACATCTGCCTCCAGACTGTGTTTCTCTCCCTTGTCCACGGGGGGGGTGGGGGGTGGGGGGGGGGCTGCTGCTGCAGAAGACTCGGTCATGTGGCTCCGCAAGTCCGGGGTCTAAGGCAGCAAGAGAAAGAGCCTGGGACGTCAGCTCTAGAGTGACGCGGTCCTCGGGTACAAAACCCTGTCTTTTCCTACTCCTGGCTGTGTGATTATGGCAAATTAGTTAAGCTTCTCTGAACCTCAGTTTCTTCTATAACATGAGACCGGTATCTTGCTGGGTATTTGTCAGGATTCAAGGTTAAGTGCCAGAGTACTGTAGGCCTTCAGTAAGTGGTAGCTGTTATCATCTGCCAGTCTAGTAATCCCTTCAAAGAAGGAAATACATTAAGATTACTGGTTTATTTACATGAACTCTTGCTAACTCTATAATTGTTTCCTCTCCTCTTGAAGCTCACAAAGCAGCCATTTGATAACATGTTCTAGAATTTTGCCTTGAATTAACATCCACATCACCAGCCTGTAGCTTTTGGCAATCTGTTTAGAATTCTTTTTTTAATTAGAACAATGTTTGCTTGTCTTCACTCTTCCATCAACTAACTGTCCTATTCACTGGATTCCTCACATATCAGTGGGATCTTCTTTGCGGGTTTGCTTTGTATTCTGAGGTGTAACCTGTCTAGACAAGAAGACTCGAGCTCCTTTTCAAAAGCTGTATCTACCTCTGAGCCTATCTTGGCTTTCATTTCCTTCAGACCAGTGTTTATTCTCCTCTTTCCAATCTGATACCCGGTTCGCCATGCAGAGAAAACACGCAAACACGCAAAATGGGGACTCAGCAATTCCACTTGACCGTCTCATACCTCACGTCCTTATTCGTGCCAGTCTCTAGTAAAAGTCCACTTTTCCCAAGTCACTGTCGCAAAGATGCTTGTCCCCTGAGCCTCTGCCTGTCTGCTCTTCCCCTCCCTCCTGCCCCTCAGAGCCCGTGACTGGCTGTCCTCCGTCAGTGATTTCCCGGCAGTCGCGTTCTCTTCTCTGCACATTCTCTTCCTCTTACTTGTCACATTGTCTCCTGAGAATAGCTTCCTCTGCAGCCCACCTAAACCGTTGATTTCCTGTTTATTTCTCCTGCTAACCTGAGGCCTTAGGGGTGGAGGAGGCATCTTCCTTGCTTCCCATTTCTACCCCGACCCAGTCTTTTCTTCCTTCATCTAAAGCCTCACCTCCTTTGACATCCTTTTTCTTAGTTATGTAACGTAAATTTTGAAAATGGGAAAATTGATCAGGAATCTCTCTCTCACACCTGCTTGCCTCTCTTCTACCCCATGTCTCCATCTCAGTCCCCCACTCCTTTCCATCTCTGTTTCCTGCTGCCCTCGTGTTGGTCTTCTTTCAGGCTGTGTTTCCCTGTGTGGTGGCGGAGGACGCGGCCACCAGCAGCCTGTACAGTTTCTTGAAAAGAGAAGTCTCCTTTTCCAGTCACAGAATTCCCGGACCTGTCTCTCTCTTGAGCTGCCTTACACCAGATGCCCACCGAGGGAGAGGGGCAGGGGTCTCCCCAAAGAAAGTCTAAGTCTGTTACCACTGAAAGGAAGTGTGGATGCCAGGCGGACCAGAACAGCAGGCGGGGCTCTTGCCTGTCCAGCCCTGTATGATATACCTTCTATGGGCCTGGTAAGATTTACCCCTGAGGTTAGTTAAAAACTTTCCTAAATCGATCAGCCTCTGTAGCTTACAATGACGTAGGTTACCCTAAGCAAAATAGTAAGAATTAACCTGAAATGAAACGATGGTCACACAGTTACGGGCTCTCATGATACAGAATGGAGATGACGTGATTTCAGATTATTTCACAGGCAGATAATAGGGCAATACGTGGTAGTTTACAATCTTGTTTTTAAACTACTTCAGATTGTACATGCATGACTTATAAAATTTTAAGTCTTTTTCAAGGAAAAATATTGACAAAATAAAATTTTATAGCTAGACAGACCAGTTTACAACAGCAGCTTATTCGCGTGATGGACCACATCTGTAAATTAGTTGATACTATTCCTGACGATGAACTGACAGCTCTGGATTGTGGACAGGAACTGCGTCAGCATCGGGACATAAGGTATCTTACGTTTTCTTCTGGAATATGTATCTGATTGCCTCCCACCAACGTAAGTCAGAAACACACGGGGCAGAATTTCCAGGCATTCTGGCTGGGAAATTGAATAGGATACTGGTCACTCTGTTTTGTGCTTTAAACTTACTTATTTATAAATTTATTTGTTGTTTTCAAACTGCCCCTTTGGAGATTGAGAAAAAGAGACTCTGTTTTGCCACAATTTGGGATGGAAACTAACAATTTGCCACAATTTGGGATGGATATACTTGTGCGGCCTACCGTGGTAGACTATTACCATCGAATGTGGTGTTGTGTTT
The DNA here is from genome assembly GCF_007474595.2 of Lynx canadensis. Lineage (NCBI taxonomy): Eukaryota > Metazoa > Chordata > Mammalia > Carnivora > Felidae > Lynx > Lynx canadensis. The sequence continues at coordinate 5,067,516 of NC_044308.2, forward strand.
TCTCTTCAGAAGGAAGCTCCTGGCCGACGCCGACTCAAATACAAGCGGTGCCCGTGTTCTTGGTTCAGTGTGGAGGTGCTGGCCCGAGGCACTTGGTGGCCCCCCGGAGGACATGGCGTCTCTTTCCTCTTCGGAAGCATTTTCAAACAGTGATTCCTGTCCTACAGGAAGTTGTGTTTTTGTTAAGGAGTTACATTTTCCACACCTTCCCTCAAATTCCAACGCTGCTGGGGAATGTGTCCTGGCCACTACCCCAGGAAAGACAGGATTCTCAGCCCCCACGAAGAATCCCTTTGAAAGACCGTTATTCAGTCCCCATTTACAGAAGTCCTTTGTAAGTAGCAACTGGGCTGAAACACCAAGGATAGAAAAAAGAAATGAAAGCTCTTATTTCCCGGGAAATGTTCTCACGAGCACGGCTGTGAAAGATCAGAATAAACACACTGCTTCACTAAATGACTTAGAAAGAGAAATCCAGGCTTCCTGTGATGTTGATAATTTTGACATAGATGACTTTGATGATGATGATGACTGGGAAAATATAATGCATAATTTAGCAGCCAGCAAATCTTCCACAGCTGCCTATCAACCTATTAAGGAAGGTCGGCCAGTTAAACCAGTATCAGAAAGAATTTCTTCAGCCAAGACAAACTGTCTTCCATTGGCATCTGCTGCTCAAATTAAAAACTCAGAGTCAATTCAGAATTACACTGGTAAGTTTAAAATAAATTGATGCTTATATTTTATATGAAAACATAACTGTCCAAAATCGGAATTGTGTAAGAAAAATGATAGCACATCGTCCTTGCCTGAAAAGTACATTGTCTCTATGCACATTTCTGCTGATAATATGAATTACAAATCACTGTTTCAGAAGCAGGTTGCTCCTTTGTCTCTGCGGCAGCTGTAGTCTTATACAACGCGTAATTATAACCTATTGTAGTAAAGCTCTAAAGTCATTACAAATGTGCCTTGCCTTTAAATTAACATCTTTTGGTCCCTAAAACAATAAAGCTCATAAGGGCCAAGTTTTTAATGATTTAAGGGATGAGTAAAAGCAAAGCTGAATTTATATGTTAAAAATGTAATTGTGTATTTTTAGAACTCTGATGATGAGAACTGATCAATTTATAAAGTAGAGAAACATGTCTTCTGTCTTAAAATATTAAAATGCAGGGCAATCTAAGAAAGACACGAAGTCAGAAATTCCTTAAGTCAAATTCTTTCTTTGGGCCTAAAATCCTTTTAATTCATTCAACAAATATGTATTGAGAGCCATTCCGTGCCATGTTCGGTGTCAGGTTCTGGTAAGAGGTGAAGAACAGGTCATTCCTGTCCTCTCGGAGCTCCCAGTTTAGCAGGAGAAGTTTTGGGAGGAGTGCAGTTAGCCACTGTAAAGGCTGCAGAGAGAAGCCAAAATTAATTTTAAAACCTTACGTCAACCGTATAAAGTTGCCACAAAGTGTGTTTTAACCGGAACAAGTTTATATGTGTAAGGTTTGATAAAGTACAGCCTTCCCTGTTTTTGCCATCGCTGACTTAACACCATGGAGGTCGTTCTCATAGTTATGCCGTTGACCTTTAAAATAACCATTAATGGGGGCGCCTGGGTGGCGCAGTCGGTTAAGCATCCGACTTCAGCTCAGGTCACGATCTCGCGGTCCGTGAGTTCGAGCCCCGCATCAGGCTCTGGGCTGATGGCTCAGAGCCTGGAGCCTGTTTCCGATTCTGTGTCTCCCTCTCTCTCTGCCCCTCCCCCGTTCATGCTCTGTCTCTGTCCCAAAAATAAATAAACGTTGAAAAAAAATTAAAAAAAAAATAAATAAAATAAAAAAAATAAAATAACCATTAATGGATTTATTTTTATATCATGTTAGAATGTGTCATACTTGATGCTCGCAATTATCGTTGAGACAGTCGAGTGTTGGGATTAGAGAGGCTGCCCCAGCTGGCGTGAGCACCCCTTGTCCTCTGTGCCAAGCAGGGGGGCGGACGTGAGACACACGGTAGCAGAAGAACCAGGAGAGGCTGAGATGACTCCGAGGTTTCAGACCCGGCGACTGGGGAATCTGTGACACCATTAGCAGAGCAGGGGAGTCGGGAGGCAGAGCAGATTGGGAGGAAAGCCGAGGGGGGCTATTTTAAGACTTGTTGAGCTTCAAGTGTTGGTAAGTCGTTCGGGTAGAAATGTCTTGCAGACTTTTGGAGATGCGCGCAGGGCTGGAGCTTAGGAGGGCGTCAGCGGGGCCTTACGGAAGAGATCTGGGCATTCTGTGCACACAGGTGATGTTGAAGATCAGAGGGCTTGGAAGATTCTAGGAAAGGATGGCTGAAGAGCCCAGTCCCAAGGGTCTGCAAAGACTCCCACAGTTAAGGGGCAGGTGGAGGAAGTGGAGCCAGGGAAGAGAATTAAAATAGAAAACCCATGGTTGCCTCGAAGGTCAGAAGAGCAGGAAGCAGGGAATAAATGCAACAGTGGTAGGTGCTACCGAAAAACCAAGAAAAAGGCTGAATTTGACCCTCAGGACGTCTCTGGTGGCTTTAACATTTGGTGGGGATGAAACCCTGATAAATGGTTAAAGAACGACGTGCTGCAGGGAAATGTATGCCTTGGATTACGCGGCAAAGGGTAAATGCTAAAACTGACTTGTTAACAATAGTGCACTGATTTTTCTTAACATCGATTATTTTCTCAGACAAGTCGGCGCAAAATTTAGCATCCGGAAATCTGAAGCGTGAGCGTTTCCAAAGTCTTAGTTTTCCTCATACAAAAGAAATGATGAAGATTTTTCATAAAAAATTTGGCCTGCATAATTTTAGAACTAATCAGCTAGAGGCGATCAATGCTGCGCTGCTGGGTGAAGACTGTTTTATCTTAATGCCCACTGGTAGGTATTTTTAGATGTAAATTGGCAGGAGTCCATTGGCAGATGTTAAATGAAAACCCTTTAATAGAAGTAAAATGAACACCCACACGATATTTCTGTCATTAAGGGACCTCTGAACCTCCCATGCCGTCGTGAGAAAGAGCATTACTTCCGTCCTCTGTTGACGCGATAACATTTAGACCTTTCAAGATGTTCACGTCAAGGCTGCTTGTGTTGAATTGATCTAGAATTTTTCTTGGGGAATTTCTCTCTCTCGCCCTCTTGCTCTCTCTCTCTCTCTCTCTCTCTCTCTCTTTGGTCTAAATTAGTCTGGAACATGAATAAAAAAAATTACCACCAGAGACCTCGACCATCTCTGGCACTTTATCCAGTACAGTCTGGTGTTGAAGGGTGGTCGAGACCGTCAGCTGTGGAGTGATGGCCTGGCCTTAACGCTCAGCTCTGCCACTTATTCGCCATGTGACCTTGAGCGAGGCACTTCACCCCCAGCCCCAGTTTCCTCGAGTGTGTGGCAGGGGTGATAGGAAACTACCTACTTCACAGAATGTCCTGGGGATTAAATGAAAAGCATTTAGCGTGGTTCTTCCTTGGCCTCAGTGTTGAAGAGATCTAGGACTTTCCGTCGTGTCCAAGTAAGAATATTAAAGATGAGGTCTGGGTAAGAAGCACAGGAATCGGAGTTGCGGACTTAGATGTAGACTTCCCTCTGCCTTTTACTCAGCTCGTCTGTGACTTTTAGTAGTTAGTTATAGCCATCGTTATAAAAATTATGTTGACTGAGCTTTGGAGTTTTTTTCAAACTGGTTTTAAAATTTAGACGACACTGATTTAATAATCAGCATTTCTTATCTCATTAACTTGTTCACTCTGTCTCATGCTTTGACTTGTTTGGTATTTCAGAACTGAAGCTGGAAAGGACCCTGACAGTGATCCAGTCCCATGGTTTCAGGGCTTTTCATGGTCCTCTTTAGGGTTTGGGGGGCCTTTTTAAGGGTCTTCCCATCCCAATTTCAACCTCTTGATTTATGCAGATAAAGATTCCAGATAAGGTTTCTCTTAGACAAAACAGACAAAAACAAAAACCAAAAAAACCGCCGATGTAGTACATTTTGCAGGTGATGACGTTGAGGCGCGGAGAGGTTGGATGCACGTCTAAGTCAGACAGCCTGTAAAGTGGCAGAATAGAAACGAGAACTCAGCTTCCGGATCTTTTCTTGACATTTACACATATACACCAGAATGAAATGTACTCACTCCACGTGCAAAAGAGGGGAATGTGGTGGATAGTTCTAAACAAACAAACAAACAAAAACAGTCGAAGGCCGAGAAACCGCCTGGCATGGGCTTCTACCATTAGCGAATGGGAGAGGTTGAAAATCAGAGACTAATCGTTTTAGTTATCCTTAAATGTGTACTGATTGTCTCACCATTTTGAACTGGAGCTACACAGAGAGATGGGGACGCATCTCAGAATTTGTTTCTCTTCATCTTCTGCTGGCACACACAAGCGTAGTTCTACCCTTCTTTGATCTCAGAGGAAGATTGGGAATATCCTTATCGATAAAAGAGTACAGCAAATAAAAGCTCAGATTTTAAGCGTTGAAAGGTTCTTACTAGTGATTTAAAAAACTGAGATCCTGAAAGCGCTTTCTGGATCATCAGAGAAATATTAAACCATGTTCACCATGGTCTTTAGTGTTGTATATTTTATCACGTTTTAACTCTTTAAAAATTGAATATTATCTAAAATAATTATTTTCACCCTAATACTGTGATAGAGTACCCCTTGTACTGCATTTGGATTTCTCAAGTAGACTTTTAAAGCAATTGTCTTGCATTTCAGTTTCCTGCCCTGATCCCTGCTTTTGGCTTCACGTGTACCTACATAAGGTGTCCTGATAATTTTCACACACTTAAATTGTCTAAATATTTTGACTCATTCTAATATGGCAAACTGTTGGCACCATGGGGACTATCACTTGGTGTCCTGTTAATTACTTTTAAATATTACTCTGTGATTTACTTTTTAACTTTTGCCTTCATGCTCTCAAGATAGAACCTGATAGGTTTTGTTTGTTTGTTTTGTCCTTTCAGGAGGTGGTAAAAGTTTGTGTTACCAGCTCCCTGCCTGTGTTTCTCCTGGGGTCACCATTGTCATTTCTCCCCTGAGATCACTTATCGTTGATCAGGTCCAAAAGCTGACTTCCTTGGATGTAAGTTGAAACACTACCAATTATAACTAAAAAAATACCCATAAAAACATGGAAATAGTTATATGTCAGTACTCTGGGTAACACCTTTTTTATTAAGTAGTTCCTGGATTATAAGAATCAATCAGCAGTTCCGCATGTGAGCGAGTCTTTGAAAATTCTAAGGAGATAACCTTCTGTAGTTGAGTCTAGAAAAATGTACTTTAGCAAGAACGTTTAACCTGTGTTTTGCTGATGTGAATTTCTTATACTAAATGTAAGGCTTTCTTTTATTCCTGCGAGATAAGCATACTGGCTGGTCCCTTAATACTTTAAAATGCATCACGTGAGCGCCCCACCCGCGTGACCCTCCTCCTCTTGGCTGTGGTTGAGGAAGTATATGAATGCATCCTCCCGAATCCCACATATTTTCGAGGTTATGAGCCGCCACCCCTCGAGACCACTGGTTTGATTTTTCTTCCCAAGAATGTCTTTGTGCCGTGCCAGTCACCACCGTGCAGCCATCTGTGATGCTTCCTGTGGCCCTTCCAGTGTCCTTGTGTGGGAAAATGCTGGTGATGCCTTTACCTACGCCAACAAGAGCCGTACATTGGGATGGGAATCTCCGGGGTACTGAGTTCATATTTACAGATAGGAAAAGTAACAGCAGTAAAGAAAATAGAAAAAAAAGAGAGAAGGAAGTAAACAATGGGAATATTTTGACTTATGCTAAGAAAAGTTTTCTTTTTAAATATGTGCCAATTATTTAATTATATTGAGACTGTCTCCCCTTTTGACAGGTTTGCTATGTGACTTGTGAAATATTTATGAAACTGAAGGATAAATATATGCTTAAGTCAGATTAATGTATAAAATATAAATTGTTTACTACTTTTATACTTAGATTCCAGCTACTTATCTGACAGGTGATAAGACTGACTCGGAAGCTACAAGTATTTACCTGCAATTATCAAAAAAAGATCCAATCATAAAACTCCTGTATGTTACTCCTGAGAAGGTTTGTATTGATGTCATTATTTTAAAATATGATACTAGAGCTGTGTTAGGAAAACAATCTGGTTCTCCGCCCTGAGTAGGGAAACACCCAGTTTCCCTCCTGTGTCTTCCTCCTTTACCATCACATAGAGTATGTCACTCCTGGTGACCAAATGTGTAGAGGTTTTTCCTCACACCGAGCTCTCTGTGACCCCAGCAGGGTGTCCTGCAGTTTAACTCAATTCTGACGTGGTCTACACGGACAGTGTCAGATACCACAAGTTAAGGGATCGGCTCCACAAGATGGTTCCCACCCTTCTTCAGATGCCAATTGCAAGTAGAAGGTCCCCAGGTTACCCACAGTTTCTGTCCAGTTTGGCTAACAAATCGGAGGTTCCCGTGACTCCCTCCTCAGGTTGGATTAATGTGCTAGAGTGGCCCACAGAACTCAGGGAAACACGTTTACCAGTTTGTTAAAGCATATGCTAAAGGCTGCAGATGAACAGTCCGATGAAAGGTCCACAGGGCGGGGACTGAGAAGGTCCTCAGCACAGGAGCTTCTGTCTCCAGGGAGTTGGGAATGTGTGACCGTCCCACGTTGGCAGACGTGTTCACCAACCTGGAGGCTGGTCGAACCCTGCGCTATTGGGACTTCATGGCAGCCTCCTCATGTAGGCATGACCAGTTATTAACTCCATTTCCAGCCCCTCTCTCCTCTCTAGAGGATGGGGGTGCTACTGAAAATTCCAAGTTTCTGATCATGGCCTGATCTTTCTGATGACCAGCTCCTACGCAGAAGCCATCTAGGAGCCCACCCAGAGTTGCCTCCAGAAAACAAAAAACGCTCCTAGTGCTCTTGTCACTTGAGAATTTAGAAGGGAGTGGCTCCTGGGTGGCTCAGTCGGTTGAGGATCTACTCTTGATTTTGGCTCGGGTCACGATCTCATGGTTGGGTTCATGGGATCGAGCCCCAGTCGGGCTCTGCCTTGACATCTCGAAGCCTGCTTGGGATTCTCTCTTTCCCTCTCTCTCTGCCCCTCCCCCGCTTTCTTGCTCTCTCAAGTAAATGAACTTTAAAAAAAAAAAAAGTTAGACACGTAACCAACTGAACCACCCAGGAACTTAAGACAAAAGACAAGTCAGATGCTTGTCAAGACATGGATGCCAGATGTGGTCATGGCTACTGGGAGGTCACTGCTTCTAGGCCCTGTCACAGGTCCATATGTGCATGTGTGCATGTGTCCCCAGACAACGTGTATGCCTGCAATATACATCTGTAACCCTGTTACCAGTGTAAACGTGTGGTGAACCTCAGTGCTTGCTAAATGTAGTGAATATGCTAGAAGGTCTCATTTGCAAGTTTCCATTACTCCTGCTAATTCTCTTGGTACATTGAAGTTAAGTGCTCATTTATGTGGAGGTTGTTGTAATACAGCTTCAGTTGTAGTGGAGCTTGAAGACAGCAAAGTCTTTAAGGTGATGTGGTGTGTAATGTTTTCACATCTCTAATGCATATACTTCTGGTCTAGGTGTGTGCGAGTAATAGACTGATTTCCACTCTGGAGAACCTGTATGAGAGGAAGCTCTTGGCACGTTTCGTGATTGATGAAGCACACTGTGTCAGTCAGGTAAACACCGGCTTTTATATCTTGAAATATCAGTAAATATGTACTGCCAATGGTCTGTATATTTGCAGAATAGAGAAGGGAACAGTGAATTATTCTATCTCGCTGAAGAATAAGGTGGTTCTTAATACAGTGAGCAGCGTTTGCTGTTTATGTAAGAAAGATGCAAATAGTCTGAAAAGCAGTATTTTCTTTCCAACTAGTGGGGGCATGATTTTCGCCAAGATTATAAAAGAATGAATATGCTTCGCCAGAAGTTTCCCTCTGTTCCAGTGATGGCCCTTACTGCCACAGCTAACCCCAGGGTACAGAAGGACATCCTCACTCAGCTGAAGATTCTCCAGCCTCAGGTGTAAGTTGCTGGAAGTCATGAATTTAAAAACCCTGGGGCATTGGTTCCCACAGTGCTGCACATGAGAATCACGTACCGAGCTTTAAAATCCTGGTGCACAGATTGCACTCGATGTCAATTAGATCAGAATTTGGGGGCTGGGAGCCTTTATGTTTTTAAAAATCCCCAAGTGATTCCAGCGCTCAGCACAATTTGGGAACCAAGGCCCTCGGGCTTTTCTTTACTTACTGAAATTAAAATTATCCTAAATACCTATTTTGGAAATAGGGACAAAGTATGTACTGTACCTGTTAATAATTTATGGGACCTGTTATCATCCTGGTAGCGAATTATCTTTGATTTATCTAATTTCGGCTCCTACGTATTCTAGAGTATACATCAGGAAATAATCGGATGACCCTGCTTTGTCGTTTTCCTGAAGTCCCAGGATGTTGAAAACAGTCCAGAAACTGTGTATATGACAACGTTTATACTTTGTTTTCATCTCAACAGCAAAGTGCTTCTTTTGGCCACCAAATCCATAATCACTGGTAATGGAAACCACTGTAAACATTATCTCCACATATATAGGTTGTACTGTATCGTTTCTTACCTCTGTGTGAGTTTGTGGACAGGTGCATTCTCTGATAGGCTCATTCACTCAGCAAGTATTTACTTAACAGCTGTTGTGTGCCAAGGTTAAAATATTTTTCCCTTCTAACTTACTGGTGGGTGCTTTGAGTTTGAGGAATGCATGAAGGAATGACTAGTATATTGGGGTGAATATTTAAAAGCACCTCTTTTGTTCCTTTGGAAATAAAGACAGTAAGCTGGCTCTGTCAACACTGCCATCAGTAAAAGCAGCATTTCTCAGGTTATGAGAAGAACCGAAAGGCCATGTGGAGGGTGTGAGGGGTCAGGAGAGGAAGAGAGCTGTAAGGACCTTTGCAGATTAAACTGGCATTCTTGAGCACACAGATCTTAGAGTCCTCCAAATTTTGTGTGTGAAGTCACAAATTTGGAATGGAAGGTTTTCATTTAATCTCACTTGCGGGAAGGATGTTTGTGTTGAATTTGCGGGACGGGGAGATTTTGCGTCCGTAATTGATATGCATTACATTATTTTAGGTGTCATACTTCAGGTTCTAGTGAATAACTTACATGCTAGAGATTTGCTTCTTTAAGTACTACATTTATCTGTGAAAGCTTTTTTTTTTTTTTAATAGGCAAATGTTTTTAGCTTTTTTTCCATCAATTTATACCAGATACAGCCTACCGTTCTTCTAGGCTAGTAATATTAATTGCTAAACCCATGTAACTAAAATTGTATAAATTCAATTCACTTTTTGAGTAACTTTTTGTAGGTATAGAATTTGTCATTTTTGTTTGAATAAACATTGCACATATGTATTTAGAGACAGACACCTTTAATATCTTTTCCTAGTTTTGTGGGGAGATCAGCCTAGAAAAGCAATAGATTGTACATTTCCTGAGTCTAGCATGTGGTGCCCTGTGCATAATTGGCACTCAGTAAGAATGAATAAATGGAACATATGGAGGAATTTTGGTAAATGTGGGTAAAATATGAAAATTTGGGCAAGTCTGTTGATTCCTTAATATATTTGGTACTTCTATATTTGGGAGGGTTTAAATCTCTTAGTGGAAGTAAAAGATTTTTAACAAACACTTTCTGGTACATTTTTTCCTGATCTTTTTTGCCAGTAGGCCCCTTGTTTGGATTAAATTTACCCAACTGCTGCTGCGTCACGGCCCTGCTGAAGGCAGGTGTCCCCAGAGGTGGGGTCATGGCGCCCATGCTCTTCTCCTGCTGCTAGTCTGTGGTAATCTTCTTCCTCTTTGGGAAATACAAGGGTGGATAATAAAATAGACTTTATTCCTTTTCCTTAGGACCTTAAAATATAAACTGAGAAAGAGAAGAGAGACAGCCATGTATGGACAGTAGATACAACAATAATATTAGAATACAACAATAATAACAGCTAATAGTCACATATGTAGCCTATACAACGTGCCAGTTACTGTTCTTGACATTTTATGTGTATTGACTCATTTACCCACACAAAAGGCCTTTGAGGTAAGTTCTCCTGTTTTCCTCACTTTGTGGATGAGGAAACTGAGGCACATGGAAATTAAATAATTTAAACAAGGTCATATGCCTCACAACTGTGGGAGTGAAGAGACTTCAACCCAAACAATCTGGTTTTAGAGCCCTTGAAATACTTTCTAATAAATTGCAGAGTATAGTAAGTGGTAATTAGAGATGTAAATTATGACTGCAGGAACTCAGGAAGGCAAGATTGATGATAACCCAGAATAACAACTCCTTGTTAATGAGGCGGGGGTCAGATAGGGTTTCATATAAAGGAGGAGGGCTTTGTAGGATGAGTAGTCTTTTTTGTAAGCAGCTGTAGTGAGATATAGTTTACATACCTTGAAATTCACCTATTTAAAGCAAGCATTTCTATGATTTTTTTTAGTTTACACACAGGGTTGTGCATCCCGACCGCTGTCTAATTTTAGAACATTTTTGTCTCCCTTGAAAGAAACTCCATACCCATCAGCAGTCAGTTCCCACTTTCTCCCATCTCCCCAGCCCTAGACAACCACTAATCTGCTTTGTGTATTTATAGGTTTTTGCCTCTGCTGGACATTTCATATACATAGAATTTTACAAAACATGGCCTCTTGTGACTGGCCTCTTTCACTTAAGTGTAATGTTTTCAAGGTCCATCCGTGTTGTAGCGTATATCAGTACTTCATTCTTTTTTATTGACAAAAAAATGTTCCAGCGTATGGGTACTCTACATCTTACGTATTCATTTATCACGTGGTGGATATTTGGGCTGTTTCCACGTCTTGGCTCTTAGGAAAACTGTTACGAGCGTCTGTGTCTGAGCTGTTGCGCGGACACGCGCTTCCATTTCTCTTGGACGTATATCAAGCAGGGAATCGTTGGGTCACATGGTAACTCTTTGTTTTACTTTTTGAAGAGCTGCCAGATCGTTTTCCAAAGCGGCTGCACCACGTTACATTAACTTCAGTGTGTGTGGGGGGGGGGGGAGGTGCAGTTTCCCCCCACCCTCCCCTTCCCCATCCATGTCACCATGTGTCTTTTCAATGATACCCATCCTACTGGGTGTGAAGTGGTGACATTTTAACAGGTGGAGAGTGAGAATTCAGGGCTGAAGTTCCTGGCATCAGAGTCCAGATCAGATCCAAGGAGCGGTGAATAATCTGTAGGATAAGTGGAGCAACCCAGAGAAGGGCCAACCCCGGGAAGGAGGCTTGATCCCATATCGTGGGGGGGCCTTGGCGTTTTGTGATGCTGAAGCGTGTGGACTTTATCCTGTGGACAGCTCGACCTGGGAAGTGGTGACCTGAATCTGATGGTAGAACGATGACCCTGGCAGTGGAACAGAAGATGGAACAGAGGAACAAGAGATCAGAGGCAGGATGACCCATAGGAACCCCACCGTAGCGTTCTAGGAGAGAGGGGACGGTGGTGGAAACGGGAAGAGCACGGAGGGGACAGGGTCAAGGGAAAACACAGTTGCATCCGTAAGACTGGCAACCAGTGGCGTAAGAAAAGTGAACAGTGGAAGTTTATGTTAGTTTCTGGTACCATTGACCACGGACATGCAGGAGAGGGGGTGGAGGGATGGGATGGGTGGTGAATGTGATTTTTAGATCTGTGGTGTGGGGGGTGTTCAAGGGGTAGTGGAGATGGCCACGTCCTCAGTCTTCATACTTTCTCTGGTCATAATGTGCTTCCTGAAAGAATTGGAAAACTGTACCCCTTGTATATTTCTAACCAGACACCAAAAATGTTTTAACACGAGTTTTAAATAAAGAGAATGAGGTCTATCGTAAATAACATTTTTCTATAAAATTGTTACCTAGCCCTTTTAAATGTATCCAGTAGAATATAAATATAATAGCAATTTTATACCTACTTTCACTCACAAAACACATTAAAATGTTTAATTTTACACGTCTTTAAAAATATCTTTAACAGATATTTTACATCTTTCCTCTTCCTCTTTGAATTCATATTTCTCTTCAGCTTTCCTCACAGATTTTTATCCTAAGGTGATATATTTTTCTGAATGAAATCTTGTTTATCATACCTATAAGAAAAATATGTATACAAATATATGTATATAAATGAAAAGTTGCTTTTAAATTTCCCATACTAAAATTTTCTTCCAGATTGAATTATTATAATGATTATATATAACTGATCAGAATAGACATTTTTTCAATTAGCTGATACATCTGTGGATGAATCGACTCCGTCCATATTTCTTGTTTTCGTAGATGTAAGCAGTGAGAACTGTTACTCACATAAACTTGTAGATGGGAATGGAAAGCATTTTATTTTAGCAGCGACACTCAATTATTTGAGTTTTTTCTGACGTATATGCCAAAATTACATAATGATCTGTCATCAAAAATTATTTTTTATGATCTGTCAGCTGACAACTCAACTAGGTCCTTTAAATTTTGTGAGAAGCAAAGACCTGTAAACTCTCTGACTGGCAAAATAAGTCAGATCATTACTCACTTTACTTTTTCTGGGAAACATACTATAAAAAAGTTTTACCAAGATTTATCTAATGACCATTGCATGTTCTTGTTCCTCCTTCACTTAAATGAGTCTTGTATCCAGTATATTCAGAAGAGTTGGGGAAATCAAAACGCTGTTAGTTTCAGTAGGCCTTTTCTAATACATTTTGACGTGTGTTTTTATTGTATGATACACTTTTAAATAACAGCCTTGTCAGAACTTTGTGGCTGCCAGTTAGCTCTTTCAGATACCGGGACATGACTCTGGAACGTAATTGGCCAAGCCAGTGTCCATTGCCAAACCAATCACCTGCATTAAAGTTATTTCCATTTATTTAAAGGGAAGAGTCTGTCTTTGTTTCTCAGTTCACATGAACTATTTAGTGCACATTCCCATGACAACTATCTCAGCTTCAAAAGCAACTAGAGCTTGAGCACAAATTGATTCCATTTCCCGACACATCACTTAAAATGACAGGAGTTTGATACCCTGGACCTAATCATAGTTACCATGTTAATGTCAGTTGATATCAGTACTCCCTCAGTGAAGATACAATGGAATCTCAAGCTTTTTTTAAAAAAAGTAAAATCTTTATTGAGATACAGTCAGGGTGCCTGGCTGGCTCAGTTGGTGGAGTATGTGACCCTCTGTCCTCCAGGTCATGAGTTTGAGCCCCACATTGAGCAGAGCCTACTTAGAAAATAAAAATAGATAATTGACACATCATAAAATTCACCCATTTAAAGGTTAGAATGTAGTAGGGTTTTGGTATTTTCACAGAGGTGTGCAACCACCCCCCCTATCTAAGTGTAGAACATTTCCGTCACCCCAAAAAAGGAAGCTAGCACTCATCAGCAGTCACTTCCCATTCTTCCCATCTCGCGTGTCCATCATCTCCCCCGAGCGGTGTTGTCAAGGCTCATCCGTGTTGCCACATGTATCAGGACTTCGTTCCTTTTTATGGCTGAATGATCTGTTGTGTGGGCATTCCACATTCACTTACGTATTCTTTAGTTGATGGGAATGGTCTCTAACTGAATATTTGGAAATTCCAAACATCCCATTTTCCAACAGGCCAATAAGACAAACTCGAGGAGACTGTTAACATTTTCATCGGAGCACATGGTGCACCTGCTGCATTTAGTCAAGTGGCCCATGTGCTGGACTTGGGCAGTCCTTTTGCAGTAGAGATTCTTGTTTTGGTTTTGAGTTTGAGGTCTGCAACTTTATTTCCTAATCTCATGTCACTTTATTACTTTTAGTAATTTGACTAAGTTAATTAGTTAAACATTTCTAAGTTTTTTTCAATTACGTCACAGGTTTTAAAACTTTTTCAGGGGCGCCTGGGTGGCGCAGTCGGTTAAGCGTCCGACTTCAGCCAGGTCACGATCTCGCGGTCCGTGAGTTCGAGCCCCGCGTCGGGCTCTGGGCTGATGGCTCAGAGCCTGGAGCCTGTTTCCGATTCTGTGTCTCCCTCTCTCTCTGCCCCTCCCCCGTTCATGCTCTGTCTCTCTCTGTCCCAAAAATAAATAAACGTTGGAAAAAAAAATTTAAAAAAAAAAAAAAAAAACTTTTTCAGATTACGTGCCAGTTTCTGATCACTGCTTTATTGAGAGGTAGTCCATGTATCATACAACTCTCCCATTTAAAGTGCACAATTGAGTGGTTTTTAGTATACTCAGAGTTGTGCAGCCATGACCACAATCAATTTTAGAACGTTTTCATCACCCTGCACAAAAACCCACGTCCATTAGTACTCACCCGTCTCCCCCTCACAGCCCCCTCAGCCCATGGCAACCACTAACCCACCTTCTGTTTATAGACCTGTCTATTTGGGGATATCTCATATAAATGGAATCATGTGATCTGTGGTCTTTTGCGAGTGGTTTCTTTTACTTAGCACAATGTTTTCAGAGTTTATTGTTGAGTAATATTGTTTTTTGTCTGGGTACGGCACATTTTCTTCATCTGTTGGTGAATACTGGTGGTGTTTCCATTTGGGGCTATTACCGATCACTCTGTTCACATACAGGTTTTTGTGTGGCCCTGTTTTCATTTCTCTTGGGTCTGTACCCAGGAGTAGAATTGCCCAGGTGTACGGTATCCCTGATTTTCACCTTTTGAAGAACTGCCAGGCTTTTCCAAACATCCCCACCGGCAGCATAAGTGGGTTCTGACTCCACCTCTACTTTCTCTTGTCTCTTTTTTGACCCCGAGCTCCTTTTTTTTTTTTTTAAATACATAACCATTGTTGTGCAGTTACAGGTTACAGTGTAGGTAACAAGACACTTCCTGACGGTAGTCATGATGTCAGCGTCATGCTGGTGGGGGGGCTCCTGCACCATTCCCAGCCTGCGCCCAGAGTAACTCAAATAAGTTTTAGCATGATCTACATCATTGGTACTCCCGGGCCGTTCTTTTTATGCCATCATTTTATCAAGACTGTGGTTTCCTTTGCTGTGGCAGTGATTATAAATAATTGACTGAGAACGATCAAAACAGTCCATGGATGAGGCAGTCTTTTGCCTCCTGCCTCCACCCCGCCCCCGCTGTGATCCACTACCCACCCGTTCTTTGGCCATTTCAAGCACTAGAAGGGAGGACTCCGTGCTCTGTGCACGTGAACAGCCTAAGAGGCAGGTTCAAAGTGCCGGTTAGCAGCAGTCTTGCAAGGCTCCCAGAGTGCTGCATCCTGTGACAGCAGCCAAGGGCGCTACGCTTTACTCCCAACACAAATATGGAAAGCCCTCACAAGACATGAAGCCCTACCAAGGGTTTCTGGTACTTTGATTAAAGAAAATTTCACCTACACACCCGTACTACATTCAGTTTGCTCCGTGTGGTGTCCTGGAGGTTTTTACCGCCAGACCAGTGTGCGGCCGTGAAGTTCAGGACAGGTGAAGAGCAGGGTTGGTTGGTTGGTTGGTCGGTTTTTACAAAGTGAGAGGACGGCCGCGTAAAGGGGGCAGGCGGGGCCGGGGTAACGCGCAGGGTGTCTCGGCCACAGGAGTGTCCTCAGATCAGTCTTCTCGGGAGACAGTCCACGTGCAAATGGAGGACCCGCAAACTGACTCGTTTGCGGTTGTTGTCTTTGCTGATGTACCTTTAGAAGATCTTTGTGAAGTTGGGGTACGCGTACCCCTGTTTCAGACCACTGGTTGAGAAAGAAGTTGGACGGCGGTTTAGAAGTGTGAGGAGAAGCCTGAGTCGGGGCCGGTAGGGCCGACGCTCAGTGCTGCTTAAAGAAGGCGATGTGGGGAGGAGGGAAGAGGCCCCCACTGCAGGAGCAAGCGTAGGAAGCAGAGAAGGAGACAGAGAAACTCGAGGGCTCAGCGGGGAGGGAGCAAGCCCGTGGACCTGAAACGGTCGGTGCCAGTGGAGGCTTTCAGGGACGATGCCGACGACACGGAGTGACAGAGGGGCCGGAGAGTGAGGTCTGAACGGAGACCAGCGCACCCCCTGCAGGCAGCCCCACTGCTCCCTGGCCGTCTTACCTGCAGGGCCGTCCCGTCAGGAACGCGGCTGCCCCCCCACATGGAAGTCATTCGTTCGTCCTAAAACCAAAGAAGTTGATCCTTTGGAGCCTGGGTTAGTGGGGGAGTCCCTGCAGGGCCCGGGACCCTGTAACAATCCCCTCACCTTTCTTTAGTTTTAAAAGTTTAGGGGCCGCTGGGTGGCTTGGTCGCTTGGGCGTCCGACTTCAGCTTAGGTCATGATCTCACGGTCCGTGAGTTCGAGCCCCGCGTCGGGCTCTGTGCTGACAGCTCGGAGCCTGGAGCCTGTTTCGGATTCTGTGTCTCCCTCTCTCTCTGCTCCTCCCCAGTTCATGCTCTGTCTCTCTCTGTCTCAAAAATAAATAAAAGTTAAAAAAATAAATAAATAAAAAATAAAAGCTTAGATACGGGGGGTGCCTGGGTGGCTCAGTCAGTTAAGCATCCGACTTCAGCTCAGGTCATGATCTCACGGTTTGTGGGTTCAAGCCCCGCGTCGGGCTCTGTGCTGACAGCTCAGAGCCTGGAGCTGCTTCGGATTCTGTGTCTCCCTCTTTCTGCCCCTCCTCCACTCTCACTTTGTGTCACTCTGTCTCTCAAAAATAAAAAAATAAAATTTAAAAGCTTAGATAAAACAATCTTAGTAGCATGGTAATGGCAAAAGCCAGAATGGAGGTGACGAGAATTGAAATTGGATGTGTGGTCAGTTGGTTGGGGGCGTGAGTGTCTTCTGAGAAATTTGCCACTGGCGGGCAAGGCAGAGGTGAGGTGCCACCCGCAGGGGAGCGCAGGGACAAGAGAAGCTTCTGCTGTTGGGGGTATTGGTGGCCCTAGAACATATTCACAGACAAAGGGGAAGAATTGGCAGAAGGACCTGAGATACAAGAGCAGAGAGAATGGAGAAAAGCCCCCTGAGGAAGCAGGAGGGAGGAGGCAGGTGAGCCAGCAGAGAAAGGGGGCACATGTGTGTCAGAATCAGCCCATGCCCTTTGGGGCGCAGAGCACAGGGCAGCGATCCGTGATCCGGAGGGCTTTGGCTCCCGCTGCTGCCCTGCAATCAGCTCTTTATGTCCGCCATCAAATTTTGGGAACATTGGCGGCCTAAAGTGTGTGTTTTCTCTGTGATTTTTCAGTTTTATCCACCTCTGCTTATAATTGACCTCGTCTTAGGGACCGGGCTCCTGACTCACCTGTCCTCTCTACGTGTTATCTTCCACAGCCCTCCTGATTCCTTGTCATCTCGTCCCACAGACATTTGTTCCCTATCACCGTTCCCTCCGCAAACACTTAACCTGACTTCCCCTCGAGTGTCATGTAATGCAAGCTGCCAGGGACCATCATCCGCTTCAGGTGGCTTGATCATTAGGTTCACATTGTGGAAAATCAGTGTTTGATGTATAAAAGTGAGTAAAACTATATTTTCTCTTAATAACAAAATTTTCTCTTTGGGGCTTCTAGGTTTAGCATGAGCTTTAACAGACATAATCTGAAATACTACGTGTTACCGAAAAAACCCAAAAAGGTGGCATTTGATTGCTTAGAGTGGATCAGAAAGCATCACCCACGTGAGTACATGTGACGAATTATGTCTAGAAGTAATAAGTAAATATTGTGGTATTGGTACCACGATAGAATGTGTGTGTGCATGTTAAACATCGCTTTTCCCATGACAGTAGCACTAACTAGCTATTTATAGAACAGCAAATCACAACTGCCTCACTGCTGGAAATTGTAAAATCCCATTTGGTTTGATAACAATAAACCCTAAGAAGAAGTATATGAGATGACCCCCCACACACACCCGTGCTATAGTTCGTGTTTTCGGCGTCTCTCCTCTGGCCCCTGTCGGTACAGATTCTAGCAGTCTCTGTGTTAGGGGCTTCTCCCGAGGGTCTGCCTCGGAGTTCTGTTACCTAAGATGAGAGATTGCGAAACTCGTGGTAGTTTTCCACGTACCCCCCTGCTCCTTTCCCAGAGAGAATTGTTCTTGGTGACCACCTCTAGTTCGTGTTTTTAAAATTAGTGTACGTGTTTGTTTGAGCAAATCAGACCGTGCAGAGAGGTGGACCAAGAAGTCGTCTGTGATTTCCCTTCCAGACCCCCTTGTCCCGGGTGGCAAATATAGATAGCACGTTTTTGTCTGCACCTTTGGCTCTGCCACGGAGAGAGGGCTTTTTCTTTAACGCCTCTCATTTTGTGGTTTTCAAAATGACACATAGAATATGTGCTCCTTGAAGAAACCAAGAAAGCAACAAAAAGAAAGAAGCAAAAGACAAGAGTCACCTCAAGACAAGTCACCGGGACCATCTGGGGTTTACTTCCCTCCAGCAGTTGTTTGTGTGTGTTTCTTTCCATTAGCGTACTGTGTGTGCACTTTTTCTACCCTTAACCCGCTCTGTACCTTGAACATCGTCAGGGTTCTTCAGAAAACTTAGAAACCACTTAATAATTACGGTATAGTTTTTTTCATGATATCCTTTCTTAATTAATCCCCTATTGGTGGCCATTGAAGTTTTTCTAATTTTCAAAAGTAGAAACAAAACTTTTGGCAGAAGCCGTGGTACCCCTTTATTTCCTAGATGAGTTTCATAGAAGGAACGGGGTCAAAAGGCAGAAGCATTTCTAAGGCTGATGCACATTGCCTCATGCTTTCCACAATGTTCGTGGAAGGGTGCCTTCCCGCTGCATGGCCAGTGTGAAACAGAGCCCGGGCTTCCTCCAGGCCCACCTAAGGAGTCATCTGGGGGCAGAACGGAAGGTCCCATCCTGTCTTCTCCAGTGCGTGTGAATTCGTCGCTTGAATCACTCTACGTCTGTGACCACCCTCTACTCTAGCAATACCCTGGAGGTCTGCTCGTGGTGCACATATTTCTACGAACACAATGAAAATTCTGTTGTTATTTACGATAAAAGCTCTGTTTTGGTTTCTCGGCAGATGACTCTGGGATCATCTACTGCCTCTCCAGGCGAGAATGCGACACAATGGCTGACACTTTACAGAAGGATGGTCTCGCTGCTCTTGCTTATCACGCCGGCCTCAGCGATTCTGCCAGGGATGAAGTACAGCACAAGTGGATTAATCAGGATGGTTGCCAGGTAACATTTTCTGTCATAAACAAATCAAGGAAATGATCTTTTATAGGACACGAGCAAACGTGCACACACAGGATGAAAATTGTTTTTACTTTAAAGACAGTAAACATCGGGGCGCCCGGGCAGCTCAGTCGGTTAAGCATCCAGCTCTTGATCTCAGCTCGGGTCATGATCTCATGGTTTGTGAGGTCGAGCCCCACATCGGGCTCCTTGCTGACAATGTGGAGCCTGTTTGGGATTCTCTGCCTGTCTCTCTCTCTGCCCCTCCCCCTGCTCATGCTCTCTTTCCCTCTCTCTTTCAAAATAAATAAACATAACTAAATAAAAAAATAAATAAATACCATAAACATCAAAAGAAGACTGAAATTTAAAAACATCTTTTTGAGACTTCCAAAATTGCTTTTTCTTAAATAAAAAAATTTTTTTTTTTATTAAGCTATAATTTGCCCTTTCAGAGTTTACAAGTCAGTGGTTTTTAGTATATTCACAAGGTTGTGCAACCACCACCACTGTCTAATTCCAGAGTATTTCATCATCCCCAAAATAAACTCCATACCCATTAGCAGCCACTCCCCATTCCACCAACCCCCCAGACCCTGGCAACCACTAACCTAACCACTGCTAGTCTGTCTCTATAGGTTTTCCTGTTCTGGACATTTCACGTGAGTGAAATCATACAGTATGTGTTCTTTTGTGACTGATTTATTTAGCATAATGTTTTTAAGATTTATCCACATTGCAGCATGTATCCATACATTATTTCTTTTGTGGCCAGGTAGCTTCCATGGTAGGGATATAGCCCAGTTTGTCATCCATCCATCAGTTGGTAGACATTTGGTTGCACCCACTTTTTGGCTATTGGCACATAATGTAATGCTTCTGTGAACGTCTGTGTACGTGTTTTTGTGTGAACACATTTTCAGTTCTCTTGGGTGGGTACCTAGGAATGGAATTGCTTAGTCATAAGGTAACTCTACGTTTAGCTTTTTGAGGAACTACCAAACTGTTTCCAAAGCAGCTACAGAATTTTACACTTTGAGCAGCAACGTGTGAGGTTCCAGTGTCTCTGCCTTCTTATTATTACCCATTATTGTCTTTTTTACTGTATCCATCCTATGGGATGTGAAGTGGCATCTCATTGTGATTTTAATTTGCATTTCCATAATAACTAATGGTGTTGAGATTTCTGAGATGACAGATTTATCACCCAAGTGGATCAAGAGGAAGACAACTAAGAACACTCTAGGCATCTCCTATAGCAGCAGGTGCCGGCCTTGGATAGATCTTTCTCAGTAACATCGATGACTTTGAGGAAAACAACTAAATAACTTTTTTAGCCTATGAAGTTTTCAGGTCACAAAAAGGGAAATTACCCTGAAGATTTAGAGGAAAAGCATCTCTCAAAAGTATTTTCTAACGGAAAACAGAAGAAATCTTAGAGTATATTAGCCTAGTGTCCTTGGAAAGATGTCAGAAGACTTGACTTATATGAACCAGAAGCACTCTACCATAGGAAGATTACAGGCTGAGATGAAGGCACAAATAAAAATGAAATTTATCCAGATAAGAAAATGCACAAAAGGCAAAACAAATAGAATTATGTATCAGGACACAAATGGTTCAGATCAATGCAGACATTTGCATCAATGAGGTAGCGAATAACTTGAAAATGTGAAGGAAAGAAAACAGATTAAAATTAGGGGAAAAAAGGAAAATGGTATTTGTTGGTGTCAGGGCATCTGCCTAAGAATAATCAGTGTGTCCAAGAAGGAAATCAGGATAGTTGGGATACAGATACAACAGGCAGATGTGTTCTAAATGAGTACATAAGAAATATTTAACAAATTTAAAAGCTTTATTTCCGTGTCACTGGGGGGAAAGGTAAAGGTAGACATAGTTCACCGCTTTGTTGGATTAACAAAGAGCTAAAAGAAATTACGTTCACCAAGATAAAGAAATAAGATACACTACAGAAACCAGACAGACCTGAGACTGTTTCACTAAATAACAGAAGCAGGACACGCGGTCTTCAGAATCAGAGAAGGGAAGCCTGGGACTGAAGAATTTCACAGCCAGCTCATTGTCATGTGTGTTGAACACAACAGAAGGGCACTTTCAAATTGTGAAGTCCAGAAAGTGGATCACTGCCTTATCGTCAGTGAAGTAATCACAGATGCCAGTCCTCCCTAACTTGTATATTTCAGCAAAATTCCAGTGGGTTTTTTTTTTTTTTTTTATTCCTTTGATAAACTTTTTCTAAAGTTTGCCTGGAAGAATATCCCAGTTTAAATAACCGAAGGAACTTGGCAAGAAAAGGAAAACACATGAACACTGGCTTTGCAGTACATCACAGACACATCAGTGACACAGAAATCCAGAATTCACCTGGAAAATGTGTAAAAATAGCGTGTGGCAAGGAAGGCACTGAAAAATTTAAAAAGGAGGGTGATCCAACCAGAGGTACCACTTACCTGCTGGGAGGGATTGTTTTGGATCCTCCTATCAAAATCACAGGTAAGTAAAGCTATTGGTATTTTTAAATGTAGGAGCCCTGGCTGGAAGAGAACCTGAGCTTAAAAAGAGCTCAAAAGGAAGGAATTGATAGAAATGATTAAAAACCTAAATACCTAAACACTTGTGTGTTGGTGAGCAAAATTAAAGGCAACAGCAAACTGGGGAAATAATGTCTTCAGCAAATACAACATCCCATAGAGCGTGTAAAACTTTGATAAAGACATGAATCTCAAATACTAAATTACCCCACGCTATCAAGAGACATCGAAAAGGAGCTGAGGGTGCTTTGGTGGCTCAGTCAGGTAAGCATCCGACTCTTGATTTCGGCTCAAATCACGATCTCATGATTCCCAGGTTCGAGCCCTGCATCCGGCTCTGTACTGACAGTGAGGAGCCTGCTTGGGATTCTCTCTCTCCTTCCTCTCTCTCTCTCTGCCCCTCCCTCACTCACACACGCACTCTCTCAATAAATAAACTTAAATTTTTTTTAATAAAAAATGAAAAAAGGAGCCAGCAAAGTCTAAGCACAAATGTATTCCAAAGTGCAACTTTGCTAATTATTAAGTCCAAATTTAAAAACAGTGAGCGACCATTTTCACCTCTAGTATTAGCAGACTTCTATCAACTGTTGGGGTCGATGCTGTAAGAGGCAATTTCCTACAGTGCTCCTGAGAGCCTTTCTGGAAAAAAATACTGTAGACTGTACAAGAGCCTCAGATCTGAAATATGGGCATGGAATTTACATGGCTGTTTTTTTACATTTTTTTTGTTGTTTTTTAATTGAAGGATAGCTGACAGACAATATTATATTACTTTCAGTTCAGCACAGTGATTTGACAATTGTACTTACCACTTCTCACCATACAAGATTATTGCAATGTTGTTAACTGTATGATAGTGTTATATAAACAGCCTAAATGTCCTGAGTACATTATAGAGCATTCCTGACATTGAAAATGGTTTGTGAAGAATTTCATAATGATTTGAAAATGTTCAAATGTCAACGATGGAAAAACGTAGGGACAAATAGAATCCAGAAGTGTGAGATTGCAACCATAAAAAAGAAAATTGAAGGACACCTGGGTGGCTCAGTCAGTTAAGCATCTGACTCCAGCTCAGGTCATGATCTCACAGTTTGTGGGTTTGAGCCCCACATCGGGCTGTGTGCTGACAGCTCAGAGCCTGGAGCCTGCTTGGGATTCTCTGTCTCCCTCTCTCTGCCCCTCCCTTGCTCACTCACACTCACTCTCTCTCTCAAAAGTAAATAAACATTTTTTTTAATTAAAAAAAAAAAGAAAAGAAAATTGAATAGAAAAATAGATGAGAGGGGCGCCTGGGTGGCGCAGTCGGTTAAGCGTCCGACTTCAGCCAGGTCACGATCTCGCGGTCCGTGAGTTCGAGCCCCGCGTCGGGCTCTGGGCTGATGGCTCAGAGCCTGGAGCCTGTTTCCGATGCTGTGTCTCCCTCTCTCTCTGCCCCTCCCCCGTTCATGCTCTGTCTCTCTCTGTCCCAAAAATAAATAAACGTTGAAAAAAAAATTAAAAAAAAAAAAAAAAAAGAAAAATAGATGAGAAAAAAGCCAAATATTTTCAAGTTCTTTAAATCTCTACGTATAGTATAAATATTCCACAGTACACATGCATACAGATAACATATTTGTATATATGTACATAAAACACTTTGATCAAAAATATGGTTTTAAAATATTGGTGAGTTTTTGTTTGTTTTCAGACTAGCTAATCCTTACCATCCAGGTATAATAATACAGTCACTGGACAACCTTGATCTTGTTAGATTTGTAAGATAGAATAAAAACTTCATTGTTTTTCTTCACAAAGAAATTATTATAGTCTGGCGTTTTAAGAGCAACACAGAAATAAAGAAGGAAGTAACAGCTCGACTAAGCCAGTTTTCCCAGTGACAAGGCTAAAGGCTTTCAGGGGAAGTTGGCTTCAGGGTCACCTCCCTGGGAGCCTGCAGACTGCCCCTGGCCCACCCCTCGACCTCAGGAGACCTTGACCTTGGGAGACTTGCCCTTGGGAGCCCCCCTACTTGTGGGACCGCCGCAGGCCATGCCCTGTGGGCCTGTGGGCTGCCACCCCACTCTGCACAGCCTCCCCACCTGCTCTCAGCCACTAGAGGCTCCGGCAGACTTTCTCTCTCCAAGGACATTTCCTTCGATAAAAGTGCCATAAATCTGGGGGGACGACTAGCCTGTAGTTCAGGCCGCAGCCGTCACCAGTGTGGACAAACACGCCCGTTTGCTATCAGCCTACTCCACCGCGTGCCGTTCCTCTCCCTGGTGCCCAGTGACCGAAATCATGTCATCAGCCTCAGTCTGGCTACCAGGTAGTTTGGTTGCTTTTGAAATACTGGTCTCGCAGCTTTATTTGTATAATATAATTTTGCCTGGAGATGTAATGTTTTTGGGTTAATAAGCCCTAAATTTGCAACTGCCATGGTTATTCTTGAAAATGGTTTTTTTACTAAAAATCAATTTATGAAGCTCCTGAAGTTCAACTGTCACCTTGGTTTTCCTAAGTAATTTGCATCAGCCACGATGCATGGTCTCCAGTCTTTTTTTTCCCCCCTAATATAAGCAACTGTCAGACTTTTACCCATGTGAGTTCCAATAAAAATTTCACAAGTTTTTACTTTGAAATCAGCTGTTGAGGAAAAGAAGCTGGTGTGTGATTGATCAGCTGCTCCCACTAGGGAAAAACAGATGGTAAACACGGGCACAGGTGACATTGCCACGGTTCCTGAAGCATCAGAGGCACTAGCAGTGGTCATCACCCTGGAGCTCCTGAGCGACCCGATCATGACCATGACCTCAGTGCTATGGCTGTGTGGGCAGTACCCCTCATACCTCCATATCAAAAACATAAGAGAGAGGCACCTGGGTGGTTCAATTGGGTAAGCATCTGACTTCAGCTCAGGTCAGGATCTCACGGCTCGTGGGTTGGAGCCCCGCATTGGGCTCTGTGCTGTCAGCTTAGAGCCTGGAGCCTGCTTCGGATTCTGTGTCTCCCTCCATCTCTGCCCCTCCCCCGCTTTTCTGTCGCTCTCAAAAATAAACATTAAAAAAAATTAAAATTAAAAAAAAAAAACATAAAAGAACTAGATGCGGCAGCACGTTTGGAGGTTACTGACTGCTCTTGAGTCTGGCCCCTTACGTGACAATACCAAATCCATGAGAAAGTGCCTGCCACCCCACCACACGAGCCTCTCTTTACCTTTTTGGGTCTCAGTAGTAATTGCAAATTATCAATATGAAGATCTCACTTAGTCATGCAAAATAATGGGACCAACTTAAGAAACTAGATTGTTGTTATATATTTTTTTAAGTGGTCTGCCAGAGTTGGGAGGCAGTAACCAACCCCTGGGTTACTTTGAGTTAGGGTCGCTGCTTTTGGTGTAGAAGAAGGGAACTGCCAGAGTACCAGCCTTTTGGAGAAGTGGTCGGGGTTGAGGACAGTCCTCGAGTGGAAGAGAAGGAGGTGCCTTGCACAAATAAAGAGTGACGGTGAGGATAAATATTTGGATCATGTCGAGGTGAGCTTCCTGTTGCCCAAGCTAACTAGCAAAAAAGAAGTAGACCAAGCAATAAAAAGTACTGCAGAGAAGGCGTTGGTTCTCAGGTTTGGGAGAGATGAGGATCCTGTCTGTCTGCAGCCAGATGATATATCCTTCTAAGACGTCTTCTGACCTGAGTAGAATGGCTGCCATGTGTCTGGTAGATGTGGACCGAACTCCCGTTTACACGCACTGTTTTGACATCAGTTATATTCCATCTACTGTGTTCTTCTTCGATGGGCAGGACATGAAAGTGAATTAGGGGTCTCCTGATCACACTAAGTTTGTGGGAAGTTTCAAAACCAAGCAAGACTAGGGGCGCCTGGGTGGCGCAGTCGGTTAAGCGTCCGACTTCAGCCAGGTCACGATCTCGCGGTCCGGGAGTTCGAGCCCCGCGTCGGGCTCTGGGCTGATGGCTCAGAGCCTGGAGCCTGTTTCCGATTCTGTGTCTCCCTCTCTCTCTCTGCCCCTCCCCCGTTCATGCTCTCTCTCTGTCCCAAAAATAAATAAACGTTGAAAAATTTAAAAAAAAAACAAAACAAAACAAAACCAAGCAAGACTTCATAGATGTGGTTGAAGTAATTTATCGAGGAGCATTGAGGGGAAAGCTTATTGTCCAAAGTCTTACTGATCCCAAGAATATTCCCAAATGTGACCTTCTCTATCAAGACATTTAGCGCATTCACTACTGTCAAAGTTGAAGAAAAAAGCACATCGTGAAACAGTACCTGAACCCAGCTGTGCCATTTTCCTGGAGTCCTTCGGACGTGTGTTTAGCGTCCCAGCGGAGAAGAGTGCTGACTTGGGTAGAAAATACCCCACCCCCAAGTAGAAGACAACGCTGATGACCGCAATGAGCAGCGATGCTTAAATGTCTGTTCCTTGCAAACCCCAGAGCAGTCAAGATGACTGGGGTCACTTTACCCAGCGGGATTTTTAAAAATTTATATTGTGCTTCTCTTTAGTCCTTAAGATGATACAGAATCCTTCTGAACATTGGCTAGTATATTTATGTTGATTTTGATATACAAGTAAGATAGGAAATCACTTCCCGTAAGAACAGAAGTACTTATTTTTTACCCTAAAGGTACCCACACACATACCCTCACCCTCACCTGTTTCTCCACTCATGTATTTGTCTCATGCTCTCCTGTCTCCAGTCCTTATTATCTCAGTTTCTCTTGGAATAAATGATTTTCTACCGATAGGAGAAAAAAGAAGGAAGGAAGGAAGGAAGGAAGGAAGGAAGGAAGGAAGGAAGGAAGGAAGGAAGGAAGGGAAAGAAAAAGAGAAAAAGAAAAAGAAACTAGATAGTTGTATAGAGTGCATTTTATTTTATTTTTTTTTTCAACATTTATTTATCCTTGGGACAGAGAGAGACAGAGCATGAACGGGGGAGGGGCAGAGAGAGAGGGAGACACAGAATCGGAAACAGGCTCCAGGCTCCGAGCCATCAGCCCAGAGCCTGACGCGGGGCTCGAACTCCCGGACCGCGAGATCGTGACCCGGCTGAAGTCGGACGCTTAACCGACTGCGCCACCCAGGCGCCCCATATAGAGTGCATTTTAAAGTAAAATAGAGGATAGAGCTTTTAGAGGCATCTGTGATTAAAATGTGTCTTTAAGTCTGTTATGAGTCTAACAGGCTTTTGCTCTCCCATCAGGTTATCTGTGCAACAATAGCATTCGGAATGGGGATTGACAAACCCGACGTGCGATTTGTGATCCACGCGTCTCTCCCTAAATCCGTGGAGGGTTACTACCAGGAATCGGGCAGAGCGGGGAGAGATGGGGAAATATCTCACTGCCTGCTGTTCTATACCTATCATGATGTGACTAGACTGAAGAGACTCATCTTGAGTAAGTCAAGCCCCGTTGTAGAGACATCCTGTCCTTTTCAGCCTCGTGATAGTAATCTCCTCCTGCTATTGTGGTACTTCTGGTCCAGTTTCCTTCAAATAGTCGTAGAAAACTAGAAGTGTTTATGTAGATATGGAAATTTTACTTCAGTTCACTTTTATTGCACAAGTATTACACGCTTGTCATGTAAAACTCAAATGATGCAGGCGTGTGTATATGGACGTGCATGAGGCAGAAAATTTCCAAAGCATGCTTGTATACAGTTCTACTCTAGGAAGGAACCCCAGCTGTTGGTTTCCTTTGTCCTTCCAGATTCAATCTCTGCATGCGTCCTTGCATGTAACACATATTTCAAACACGCAGAATGGTAGAATGGAAGGAGTAACGAACGCTCAGGTACCACCAGGTTAAGAAATAAACCCCCCCGTATGTCCCTCTCCTATCTCAACCCCCCACCCACCCCCCATCAGAGATAAGCAGTATTTTGTATTTGCTGTTTACCCCTGCCAAATGCATGTATTTTGCAATGTGAGTGGGATGTGCCTGTCCTACGTAGACGTACAGTGACCTTACTGTTTTCATTCTACGCTAAGATGTAGCCACGTGTGGTTTGACTACCTAGAATTCCCTAGTACGGTTTATTCCATGTCTACTTAACCAGTCCTCTTTGAATAGAGACCTAGATTATTTCTTGGTTTTCACGTTATCAGCAGTGCAACATCGAGCATTTTTGTACAGGTATCTTTGGGCGTTTGTGCGCTTGTGTACATAGGATACGTTTCCAGACTTAGACTTGCCAGGTCAAAGCGGATACGTATTTAGAGTTTTGTTATGCCCTTTGCCCGTTTTTCTATTACGTTGTGCTAGTTAAATGTATTTTCTAAGTAAGTTTTCTATTTTGAGACTGCTTTTGAACGGACCCCGCCAGAGATACTACATATGGGATGTGACACTTACCAGGCACCGTGCCAAATATTGTATCACCTTTTTTGCTCATAGTGCCTGGCTTTTAAGGCAGAGTTTGTCCGATGAGAAAAGGGAGCTTCATTAAGGTTTTGTAACTTGCCCCCGGGAGCCCCCATGAGCAGCAGCAGCAGTAGGATGGGGGGTAAGTGGAAGGACAGTGGTAGCGATACTGACAGAGGGCATCGCTTGGCACCCGCCGTATGCTGCCACCTTCACTGCTTGATTATACCCCTTCGCTCAGGCTGCACGACAAGCCTGACAGGTGCTGCCATTTCTCCCCTCATTTCACGGACGAGGACGTGAGATGCGAGCCGGTAAGCGGCAGCGCCCTGTCGGGGCCCAGGTCTGCCTGACCCCCAAAGCCCACGCCCCTTGCACTCTATGTAACAAGACGATTCTTAGTGAAAAAATGAAACTTTTAAACTCAGTGTGTCCATGTGTGTTTTGAAACAGAACCTGTATTAAGTTAGGTCCAAACAGTTTAATAAGCATTTAAAGTCTTAAACACTTAGCAACATTTTGGAAAAAAATAGTACTCGTAAACTAGAAAAACAAATTTTATTTTCTTTCTTAACTAACCGCAGTTGCTTGCCAATGGTAAGTATGTGTGCGTCATTCTCAAACCTTGAAATTAGATTAGAAGCTGCTACCCTTACTTCCTGTTTCACACGGGTTTTCTGGAGGTACTTGTTTTTATCCCAACAGCCTCCAACACTTCAGTTTCACAGAGATGAACTTGGGGCGGCCCCGCAGACTAGCATTTTGTGTGGTGCCAGGAGATGTTAGGTGCTGCTGTGTTTCCCTGACATTGAAAATACCCTGCAGTACTCACCGCAGCACCCCGGGGCTCCTCAGCACGGTTCTGGAGCCACTGGCTTAACTGCTTCCATCCCAGATGCCCAGGGAGGCGTGCGGCCCGCTGCCATAGTTCCATGCTCTGCTGACTTTGGACGTGCAGTCAAGTACATGAGTGTCTGATAAGTACAGTAAAGTCCAGTCAGATTTTCATTGTTGGGAGCAACGAAGATTTAAAAAAAATTGTTCAGCTACTCTTGATGACAATCTTCATTTATTCCTATAAAACTAAAAATTTGAGGGATAAACATACTCAGTTGATTATACTATAGAATGATGTTATGTTGATATATAATGGCTACTAGTAATTTTATTTCATTTAAGATTTAAAATTATATTAATCTATTCTAAACATTTTTGTAGTGTTTTCTTCTATTTTTCTACTCTAATAAGTGTCTTTACTATGTGCTTCACCTCTTTCAGTGGAGAAGGATGGAAACCATCATACAAGAGAGACTCACTTCAACAATTTGTATAGTATGGTGCACTACTGTGAAAATATAACAGAATGCAGGAGAATACAGCTTTTGGCTTACTTTGGTGAAAATGGATTTAATCCTGATTTTTGTAAGAAATACCCAGATGTTTCTTGTGATAATTGCTGTAAAACCAAGGTAAAATGAGAAAGTTTCAAATTCTTTGTAATTCAGGAAATTGCTAGGACTTTGTTTTTTCTTTCTTAATTTAGCCAAGTTAGGTTACCATACGTGGGCCCTTGGGGACTGAACTGGGGAAGGTGGCTTCTTTCCCATAGTAATTTGGAATAGAAACATTTAGTAGTAATTCTGTGGAATAGTTTTCAAATTAGAAGCCTATGAAAAGTTTACTGGACCTGTCCAAAATGCTAAGGTTATAGATGTGTGCCAAAGGTTACAGAATATTTTAGAAATATCGTTAATCTGTAGATAATCCAAAAAGATCTGACATGTACAGGTAGAATATTTAAATCAAATTCCAATTTATATTGGAAGAACTCCTTTTCAAAAGAGTTATACTAACTAGTGGACCGTGCATTTGAATCAGGTCAATTACGTTATTCTATAAATTGGTTATTTTTTTTTTCAACGTTTTTTATTTATTTTTGGGACAGAGAGAGACAGAGCATGAACGGGGGAGGGGCAGAGAGAGAGGGAGACACAGACTCGGAAACAGGCTCCAGGCTCTGAGCCATCAGCCCAGAGCCCGACGCGGGGCTCGAACTCACGGACCGCGAGATCGTGACCTGGCTGAAGTCGGACGCGTAACCGACTGCGCCACCCAGGCGCCCCTATAAATTGGTTATTTAAAACCTATAAAGAATGAATAGCAGTAGCTTCTAGATGAGTTTGCTATTGTCTGTCCTAAAAATAACTGTGAGAAGTTGTTAAATTCATTCATCAGGTACTTTATTTTACCTATCATGGTGATTCTGTGTTTTAATGTCTCTGTACTCAACAGAGCATTTTCACATTATTTGAAATGTTGGTGGGCTCCCGGGTGGCTCAGTCGGTTGAGCGTCCAACTTCGGTTCAGGTCATGATCTCGTGATTCACGAGAGCCAGCCCCGCGTCGGGCTCTGTGCTGACAGCTCGGAGGCTGGAGCCTGCTTGGGATTCTGTGTCTCCCTCTCTCTCTGCCCCTCCCCTCACTTATGCTCTGTCTCTGTCTCTCAAAAATGAATAAACGTTAAAAAAATTAAAAAAAAAACAAAAACAAAAACGTCTGCAAGGTGCTAGGGATTCACAGATGAACATGGTGTGGGCCAGTTCATAGACTGGAGGGGGACAGACAGACGTGGATTCACATAATCATGATACCATGTGAAGAATAAAGTAGTTACAAAGATCTGCAGTGCTGGCCAGAGCAGAGGGTGATATACCCTCCCTTGGGGTGGAATCGTGGATCGGCAGCCATCCCCCACCCCCCCACCGCCCCTGCCTCAGCCTGCCCCCAGCCCTCCCCTGTAGATGCTGCCAATCACTTCTCGTTTAGCAAATATTTGTTGAGTGCCTGCTCTGTGTCATGCGCTGTTCTAGGAGTTTGGGATGCATCACTGAACAGGATATAAGCATCCTTGCCCTTGTGGGGCTTACGTTCTAGCAGAGGGAAACTGAATACAAAAGCATAAGTGCGTGTCAAACACAGGAGTATAAGGAGTCAGGAGTAGCGGGTAGGGGGCACAATGTGGTATTGGGTAAGGTGGCCCACGGAAGTCTTATTGCAAAGATGCAGTTCCCTGGATGTGGGCATTCTTGGACCCAAGGTGGGGCGGGGGGGCATACCTATGCATTGGGGGGATAGTGGGGGAGCCCGTGTAGCTGAGCAGGGCCAAGAGTTAAGGGGAAAGGAAAAGGCAGGCCAGAGCAGCGAATGGAGGGCCGAGTAACTGGAGGCGTGGTGTGACCCTCCCCCCCACCCCCGCCAGGACATT
Organism: Lynx canadensis; assembly: GCF_007474595.2. NCBI lineage: Eukaryota > Metazoa > Chordata > Mammalia > Carnivora > Felidae > Lynx > Lynx canadensis. Next base: position 5,098,897 of record NC_044308.2, read on the forward strand.
TGGGGCAGGACATTTGGCAGGATGGATCAGTTAGGTTTATGGTATATTGAGTTAGGTGTGTCTGTTAATTGAGGAATTCTGGAAGGAGGCTTGTGGTACATAGGGATTTGGGCACATAGGTGGTATTCGAAGCCACGTGCGCAGATGAAATCTTCCGGGATTTAAGTTTAGACCGAAGAGAAGAAAACCAAACCTCTGAGCCCTGGGACATTAAGAGGTTAAGGAGAAGAGGAGGAGCAAGGAAAGGCGACCAAGAAAGAGAGGTAGCAAGGTCAGAGGAAAACCAAAAATACGCCCAGAAAGTGGTTCAGAAAGGAGGGTGTGCGAGCCGCTCAAACCCTGCTGCTAAGCTAAGCAGGGAAGGGACCAGGAAGACGCCACTGGATTTAGCGCCACGGGAATCGAGGCGGCTTGCATTTGTTTGACCAGTTTCAGTAGATGGGGGCAAAACTGGAGACGGTGAATATAGAGAACTCTTACCACTTGTGCTTCAAGGATGAGCAGAGAAACGAAACAGCAGCTGGCAGGGGAAGCAGCTCGTGGCTGCACTGATAGGAATGCACTTGTCCAGGATGAAACGTTGACACGTGAGGAGAGAGGAGAGAACCGCTGGAGCAGTGTCCTTGAATAGACGGGGGGGGGGGGGGGGTGTCTAATGTGCAACTCGAGAGATTGGCTTTAGGCAGGAACCTAGAGAGTTCATCTGGAATAGCAGGAGGAAAGAGAAGGCCGTGCAGGACTGGCGCCGGTGATCGATGTTGTGAAGGAATCTGCAAAAGCTCTCTTCCGGCTGCTTCAGTTTTCTCAGTGAAGAAGCAGGCAAGGTCGGCAGCGGCCAGGATAAGAGAGTGATTGAAGAGCAAGCAGAATGGGAAGTGGCCGGCTAGGACAGTTCGGCAGACTTTATCTTAAAGGGCCAGAGGAAGTCTGTCAGGCTTTGTGCACCTCGGTATCAGGGTCTCTGTCACAGGTGCCCAGCTCTGCTCTCTTAGCCCCAAAGCAGACATAAACAATAAATACATCGATTTTCCATGGCTATGTTCCGGTAAAATTTGATTTATAGAAACCAGCATCCAGCTCGTAGGCCACAGTATGCCGGCTCCTGCTCTAAGAGAGCAGAGGAGTGATAGACTGGGGATATATGATGATCACCTGGCCGCGGTCAGGGTCCCCCTGAGGTCTGTGGCCATTTGCTGAAAGCGCGGACATTCAGCGTGGTTGCATGTGTTTCTCCAGCCAAGTTCAGCTACTGAGGTACAGGCACGGAGTGGTGAAGAATTGGATCTACTGTGTGTCAAGCAGTGAATGTGATGAGGTGGCCTAAGGGCCAGGGAGTTGAAGTTATGTGGACCAGTAGTATTGTAATGACCGCTGTGGAATTCAGGCTGAGTCAAGAGATCATCTGATGGGAACCCGTGGATGGGCAGGCCCGGTGGATTGTTAGGCTCAGAATGTACTAGGTGGCATGAGGTGGCAGTCGTAGAATGAAGGGGTTGCCGTTATTAGTGAGGCCAAGGTGGTGGGCATGACCATGGACGTGAGCAGCTGGCATTCACAGAGGACAGGGTCACTAGGGCAGAGGAGATCAGGATGCCAGAGGCCAAGGTGTGGGGGATCATCTGTCTGCCGAGTCACCAAGAATCAAGGCAGGAATGGTGTGGGAGGGGAGGACAGGGCCCTGTTTCATGACGGTCCCAGACAGAGCCTCAGAATCACCACCAATTTCTAGAATAAGACAAGAAACCTGTTTGTCTTGAGGTTGTTAGACTGCAGCAGATGAACAAGGGTTAGAAGGTAAGGGGGCTGCATAGACGGAGGCCAGGAGCATGATGCCACTTTTGAGAACAGCAGGTGGTTAGTACTGTGAGTTTACAGAGCCAGGATAGATGAAAGCAGACAGGTCCTGTGGTAATGGGGGCTTAAAAAAGTAGGCCGCGTTGGGAGACCAGTGAGGAGAAGGAGGGAGCAAACTGACGAGACCGTTAAAAGGGTTGACTGTGCCATCAAAGCCCCAAAAGTGATCAGAGGTCACCATCCAAGTAAATGCCAGAGCACTGTTCTAGAAGGTATGAGGGGTTTGAAAAGAAGGAGACAACAGTCCCACCCACAGCATGCTATCGGGTGATTGAAAGATGAGAGGTATGTCTGTAACACAGCAATAAAACATACGTAGTGGAGTGCTAATTGTTCTAGACACAGGGTCAGTGTAAGAACTTAGAAAAGAAAGAACACTTGGAACTTGGGTTTTGGTCTTGGTTTTGGTGTGGAAACGGTTTGTTGTGAGACTACCGTTGTTACTATTAAACCCTAGCAGTCTAGGTTATCATCTTAATTACACCGAAAGTAATCTCTTTTTATTCATAGGATTGTAAGACAAGAGATGTGACTGATGATGTAAAAGATATTGTAAGATTTGTTCAAGAACATAGTTCAGCACAAGGAACACGAAACAAACCCCCTGCAGGTCCTTCTGGGAGATTTACTATGAATATGCTGGTCGACATTTTCTTGGGTAAGTTCTCTGTTTTATAGTTGCAGTTACAGCAGTTGAAATTGAACATCTACAGAAATCATCTCAAGTACGTGGAAAAAAATCTCTTTTGTCTTGTAGAACTTAAGGATTTCAGAATAAAACTTCTTGAGTAACAAAAGAAAATCAGCTTTTATGAATGATAACAATTATTTGTGTAGAATTTATATGTTACTAAGGTGAGGTTTTCACATTCAGAGAAGCAAGTAATAGGGCAAAGTGGGTACAGGGGATTAAGAGGTACAAACTTACAGTTAGAAAATGCAGATGTCACGGGAACTAGAAGCACAGCACAGGAAATGTAGGCGATACTGTTGTAAAAACGTCGTGTGGTGTCAGTCGGTGTCATGGCGGGCGGAGCATAACATGTATAGTTGTTGAATCACTATGTTGTATCCCCAAAATTGATATAACGTTGTATGTCAACGATACACCAATAAAAACAATAGGAATAATAAAAATAGATACAAAGAAAATATTAACGCATATACAACCTCATCTGAATGAATGGAGTATAACTTGCTTGGAGAGTCGCCTGTTGAGTGACTTCCATTTCCGGACGGCAGCCTGGGCAGAAGTATCTGTCTTCTTTTTTTTGTTTGTTTTGAGGCCCTGTCAAAATAATAGTGTGGAAATAAAATGGGGATTTGATTCACAAGGGCATCGGTAACCAGAGAGAGCCCATCATCAGATTCAAGATTTTTCAAATCTTTTAGGGAACGAATGGAAGCATGTTGACGAGCGGAATGAAATACAATAAGCCACCGTGCAAAATTAATGAAGGAGAGAGTCTTAGATGAGGAGGGCTCTCAACCAGGCAGAACTCCCATTGTCAGGAGGCCTCAGACTGAGTCTCCAGGTCCCGGGGGTGGGAGTGTAAACAGAGGAGCCACAAACAGGAGGGGGCAGTTAAAGTCGGCCCACGAAAGAACTCCATCAAATGCCAGCCTGGAATTGATTCCAAAACAAAAATCAAGTGCCCGAGGAATAGAAAGGCAGCTGAGTTAGGGGCCAGAGCCCCCAAGCGGCATTTGGGGACCACCCAGCCTAAAGCAAACCTGCAAACTGGATATCTCTGTTCACTGGAGGGATTTAGGGGGAAATAGATGCAAAATAGCAGGGGGCAAACCACTTCAGAAGTTTAACCTGATCCCTGAAGGTTAACTACAACTGGACAGTCAAAGGAGAAACCAAGTAAGTGTTTGACCCTGAGTATAGAGACAATTTACAAAATAAGTAGTAGCTTTAGGGAGAAGGGAGAGCAAACTCATAATTTAGTTTCTTCACAAAGACTTAAGTAATAATAAAATGTTATGGGAAAGAAACAGAGAATGAGAAAGAGCTGTTAAAAATTCTAAGTGATTGACATAGTAAATTTAGTGGAAATGTTGGAAGGTAAAGTGAAGAAAATCTTTTAAGACTTGAGCAAAAAGATACATGGAAAACATGAGAAAAAATATAGATCACTTCTTAGGAGATGTGAAGTCTGACAAAATTTTTGAAATAGAATTAGAAGGAATTATCAAATTTCCCTGAATGAAAGAGTAAAAAGCTTTCAGATTAAAATGTCCACCGAATGCCAAAGGAGATGCTTTATGAGATTTAAGGATACCAAGAGTATGGGGCACCTGAGTAGCTTAATCGGTTGAGCATCTGACTCTTGATTTCAGCTCAGATTAGGATCCTAGGGTCATGGGATCGAGTCCAGCATTGGACTCTACGCTGTGTATGGGGCCTGCTTGGGATTCTCTGTCTCTCCCTCTCTTCTGTCTCCTCTCCCTCTCCCTCTCTCTCTTTCCCTCCCTCTAGCCCTCTCTCCCCAGCTTACTTACCCTCTAAAAATAAAACAAATCTTATTAAAAAAAAAAAAAAAAAAAGGATAAAAAGAATACCAAGAATAAAGTGATGTTGGGGAAGAAAAACTTTTCCTCCACCCTGTTAGATTTAATGTTTGGGGGCCTGTGAATTAAACTGACAAAAGACAGATTTGATCAAAATGTGACTCAAAGGGCCTATTAAAATTGGGGCTTAGGGGTGCCTGGGTGGCTCAGTTGGTTGAGCATCTGACTTTGGCTCAGGTCACCATCTCAGGGTTTGTGAGTTCGAGCCCCACATCAGGCTCACTGCTGTCAGCAGTCAGCCTGGATCCCACTTCAGATCCTCTGTCCCCCTCTCTCTGCCCTTCCCCTGCTTTCACGCTCTCTCTCTCTCTCAGAAATATATAATCATTTTTTAAAAATTGGAGCTTATATACCATCTTAATAGGGGAAGGGGAAGAGGGGAAAGGACACTTAAAGGAAAACAAATGTTGGGGGTGTTTTTGGAAAGATGAATGGGCCCTTAGAATAGAAGAGAAGGAGATAAGATAGTTTTGTGACAATGTTTAGGAGTGGTATGGAGGCTTCTCATCTCCAGTGATAAAAACCGGTCTTCTCTGGTTACTCTCAGGGAGAGAATTTATGACATTGGAGTTTTGGGGGGAGGTCTCTGCTTTTTACAGATAAGAGATTTCAGGAACTCAGATGCCTTCTGCTCAAGGTAATTTTTATGCCACAGTGGCATATTCTGGACCCCTTCTGGAATATGCCACAGTGGCATATTCTGGAAAGAAAGAAACCAAAGCCAAACTGGCATCAGATTAATATCAGCAACCCTAGAGACTAGAAGGCAAAGAAGTGATACCGTAAACAGGGAAGCTGACCCATGGGTCTGGGGGGAAGAAAGCCCAGATCCACAGCTGTGAAGCAGGTCCAATGAACTGTCTGTGCAGATTGTAACAGGAAGTCAAGAAAAACAGGTCCCAAGCAGTGTAGAGAAGGAATAAGAAATGAAAATTTTTGAGAACAGTGAAGGACGTATATTATTTCTCAACAGAAAGAGAAAGGCACTTAGAAATTCCATGGGAAAGATTATGGAAAGAGAGCCAAGGTCAAATATAAAACAAAGGAAATTGTCACACGATTTTGAGTCATCGATAAAATGTAGCAAAAAAATGATCCATTTGTCTGGATGCAGTAAACATTCTCCGGAGGGTTACGCAGGAGTCAGGACTTTCTTAGTAGGGACGGAAACTTTGCTGACAACCTACAACGGTTAGAGGCAATGTACAGACTTCAACGTGTGGGGCGCAGGACAGGATGTTAATCTTGATGATATAAAAATGTAAGTACAGTAAATAAAAGAAAGTACTTGGAATACTCGAGGTATTAATAACCTCCGAGGTAGAAGGTAGAGGGAGTAGCCAGAAGTTCTATCTAAAGTTAGAAAATAGGGGCGCCTAGCTGGCTCATTCGGTTGAGCAGAGTCCGACTTTGACTCAGGTCACGATCTCAGTCTGTGAGTTCGAGCCCCGCGTTGGGCTCTGTGCCAACAGCTCAGAACCTGGAACCTGCTTCGGATTCTGGGTCTCCCTCTCCCTCTACCCCTCCTCCGTTCATGCTCTGCCTCTCCCTGTCTCAAAAATAAAAAAAACATTAAAAAAATGTTTTTTTTAAATTTTTTTTTTCAACGTTTTTATTTATTTTTGGGACAGAGAGAGACAGAGCATGAACGGGGGAGGGGCAGAGAGAGAGGGAGACACAGAATCGGAAACAGGCTCCAGGCTCTGAGCCATCAGCCCAGAGCCTGATGCGGGGCTCGAACTCACGGACCGCGAGATCGTGACCTGGCTGAAGTCGGACGCTTAACCGACTGCGCCACCCAGGCGCCCCAAAAAAATGTTTTTTAATAAATAAAGTTAGAAAATAATCAATACATGAACCAATATTAATGTATAACTAGCCAAATCTGGGGCAAGAGAAAGTGAGAGGTAAAAATGAGATAAAGCTTTATCTTTCACAGTGGGGGTCAGCAGCTAAATTGTCAGGCAGTGGCTCTGGCTGGTGGGATGACAGCAAGAGTGAGGGTTGCCTGTGGAGGTTGCCACCAGAAGAGCTAAAAGCAAAAGCTACTTAAAACATGACTGCCTGGGGCGCCTGGGTGGCTCAGTCCAAAGAGCTCCAAATCGGGGTTGTGAGTTCAAGCCCCACACTGGGGGTAGAGATTACTAGAAAGAGAGAGAGAGAAAGAGAGAGAGAGAGAGAGGGGGGAGGGGAGGGGAGGGGAGGGGAGGGGAGGGGAGGAGAGGAGAGGAGAGGAGAGGAGAGGAGAGGAGAGGAGAGGAGAGGAGAGGAGAGGAGAGGAGAGGAGAGGAGAGGAAAAGGAAAGAAAAAAAAGAACAACACAAAACATGATTGCCTTCCAGAAGAGAAGAGGGTGGGACAGAGGAATGCTGGTCTTCATTCTAAACCTTTCTGTACTATACTTTATTTTTCCCACATGTGTGCCTTACTTTAATTCAAAAACCAGATAAAGCAATTAATAGGTGTATTTATTTTTTAAAGCATTAATAGCTGAGGGGCGCCTGGGTGGCTCAGCGAGTTTAGCGTCCAGCTCCATCTCGGCTCAGGTCACGATCTTGCGGTTTGTGGAATCGGGCCCCACCTCGGGCTCTGTGCTGCTGACAGCAGGGAGCCTGCTTGGGATTCTCTCCCTCCCTCTCCCTCTGCCCCTCACTGACTCACGAGTGTGCATACATGCCAGAAAGGGAGGGAGGAAGGAAAGGAAGGAAGGAAAGAAGGGAGGGAGGGAGGAAAGGAAGGGAGGGAGGGAGGGAGGGAGGGAGGGAGGAAGGAAGAGAGGAAGGAAGGGAGGAAGGAAGACCGGAAGACATTACTAGCCTATAGGAAGGTGGTTTTCTCATTTCCTCATTTGTTCCTTCTGAACGTGCTTGTTCCTCAGGACCAAAGCTGCTTTTCAGGCTGATCTTCCCTTTGTGGATTCTTGCCTTCTAGTTTGGGCCTCTTTCGGTGGGTCAGGAAGAACAAGGAGTTGCAGATAAAATAATTGATTTTTTTAATGTTTATTTATTTTTGAGAGAGACAGAAACAGAGTGCAAGCCGGGGAGGGGCAGAGAGAGGGAGACAGAACCTGAAGCAGGCTCAGGGCTCTGAGCTGTCAGCACAGAACCTGTCTCGGGTTTCGAACTGACAGACCCACAAGATCATGTCCTGAGCCAAAGTCAGATGCTTAAACGACTGAGCCACCCAGGTGCCCCCAAACTGCTAATATTTTAACATGTTTGTGTACAACCACTTATCATACTGTACATATAATTTGTCACTTCTGTATCAGATATATAAGCATTTCTTAATTTTTCTTTTAAAGTAGTTTTTAGTAATATATATGTTGTCATATTGATAAAATGTATTTTTTTAAGTAGTCTTATTTAAGGACATCTTTTTCTGTTGTACTTAAGGATGCAGTAAATGGTGTTTTAAATACAGCTTCAGCTATATCTCTGCACCTTCCATGTAAATTCCTAGATTACTAAATCAAACATTTTTCTGACATACTCAATTTCTCATTAGCTCTTACATGTTATTAAGAAAGTTGTGTTTCACTTTGCTTTCTTTTTTTTTTCTTTAAATTTATTTATTTTTTTAATAACCTCTACACCTGGTGTGGGGCTCAAACTCACAACCCTGAGATCAAGAGTCACATGCTTTTCCAACTGAGCCAGGTGCTTTCCTCCCTTCCCCCCTTTCAAAGCTTACTTATTTTTCCTGCTTCTTAGCTATCCCCAGCACTAGGGCTGGCCCATGTCACCCAGCCCACTGATAGCAGAGCGGTGGTCTGATCTGCAGTGCGACATTTCAGGGATACAAAATCACCTGAAGAAAGAAAAACTTGAATCATTGAGTATATATGACCAGAAGCCATCTGACATTTACAATGTAATTATTTGAAACTCTTAAAGTAGAGCTAAAGCTTTACAAAGTAACTGTTAATTCTGGTTATAATCAGTGTCACAAGACTTCTTAAGTAGATTGTTATAATAAAGTTGTGTTTACAATGAAGACATTAATAATTACAGCAGATTGGATTCGAAACCCAGGACCCAGCCCAGTGCGGTGCTCTCAGCCAGAAGGAGGAGGAGGGAAGGGTGTAGTCTCGTGCCCTGCTGTGCTTTTGTTTTACAGTTTGGGAAGGCTTCCTCTGTGAGGGTCACAAAAAATAGAGACTTAAATACTGGGATTGTAAGTGAGAAGTGCTTTCAGGACAGGACCAGAGATAGTATTTATAAAAATGATTGTCCACATTTTTTTGTAACTGGATCAGTAATGCACAGTTATCCTGATGTAGCACAGTGATACAAAGTGCTTAAAGTTTATATAAACTCTCTCTGATTTCTTTGCTCTAATGTAATGTTATAAGCTATAAATGCCACAGCCTAAAACGATAAGCTTTATTTTGCTGCTGGTTTCGGCCAATGCAGATCATAAAAAGATGAGGAAAAGTACATACAACCATTGAAATTTTAGAGTTCTACTCAAATATTCCCATTTTATGGAAACGGGTGTCTCTTTGTGCCATGGGTTTTCCTGTGGAAGAGATTACCTACCTCATTTATCCAGACTGTCACATAAATGACTTTTTCAGCCTCTCCTACTGGAGGCTTCTGACGTACCTATATTTACTAATCTACCTTCTCGGGCCTTCCTTACCAGGGAGTAAGAGTGCAAAAATTCAGTCGGGGATATTTGGAAAGGGATCTACTTATTCACGACACAATGCCGAAAGACTTTTTAAAAAGTTGATACTTGACAAGATTTTGGATGAAGACTTATATATCAATGCCAATGACCAACCAATTGCCTATATGGTGCCAGGAAATAAAGCCGAAACTGTACTAAATGGGCATTTAAAGGTATGGTATTTTAAATGTTTATTTTACTTTATTACCTTACAGTGAGTGGGCAGAAAATATATTGCCGCAAATTAAAAGATCTTTTCCAAAGCTTATGGATACTAAATTTCTATATGCTGTCCTATGTGAACGTATTCTGTTCCTCTTAACTTGGAAAGAGATCTTAAAATTGAACCCAAGTAATGTAGTACCTGTCAAAGTGAATTCGATGGGTTGTCCGATCTCTGAATCATCCTGTATTCGTTAGGTAAACATTTACTAAGAAGCCATTCTGTGCTAGGTACTGGAGATGGACAGAGGAGAAGTGCTCAGCCCCTGTTCCCAAGGGGCCTCCAGTATCTACTTGGCATAACCAAAATACAAAAAACCAAAAGCCAAAAAATGCAGTTAAGGATTAAACGAAGCCTATATTTGGATACAAGCGCACGTGGGGCGCCTGGGTGGCGCAGTCGGTTAAGCGTCCGACTTCAGCCAGGTCACGATCTCGCGGTCCGTGAGTTCGAGCCCCGCGTCAGGCTCTGGGCTGATGGCTCAGAGCCTGGAGCCTGCTTCCGATTCTGTGTCTCCCTCTCTCTCTGCCCCTCCCCCGTTCATGCTCTGTCTCTCTCTGTCCCAAAAAATAAATAAATGTTGGATACAAGCGCACGTGTCCCCACTCCTATGATCACTTTCCTTCTCACAAAGGTAGACTTTATGGAAACGGAAAACTCCAGCAGTGTGAAGAAGCAGAAAGCTTTGGTGGCAAAGATGTCTCAGAGGGAAGAGATAGTTAAGAAATGTCTTGGAGAACTGACGGAAGTCTGCAAATCTCTGGGAAAAGTTTTTGGCGTCCATTACTTTAATATTTTTAATACTGTCACTCTCAAGAAGCTTGCAGGTGGGTATGTGTGAGTCTTCTGTTATGTGGCGTAAATTAATAAGCCAAAAGTTAATCCTGCTATGGAACTTTTTAAGTGCACTGATATAGCTCCGTTTATTTTCATTATTTAATCTCTAAATTGAAAGCTCAGGTATGGAAACCAATTTGATAATAAATTTCACATATTGAAAAAAAGAGAGAGACTCTAAATAATAGAGATCAGACTAAGGGTAAATAAATAGATAAATAGATAAATAAATAAATAAATTGAAAGCTCAGAAAAACAAATGTAAGATGAAATACAGCCTTTAAGGTACATATAATACTTTGTTATTCAGACATACAGTATAATTTTAATTTTATACTTTTTCCTCTAATGCCAGACGTTAGGATGTGGATATTTATAATCTCTACCACCAGCTGTCACTCGTTGATTGTGTGTCCATTATCTGCCCACTTTATGATGTTTGGCCATGTTATGTACAAATGCCTTTGCCATGAGGAGCTAAGTTCCTTATGAAAAGACATTATGTTTTATGCTTCTTTGAACCTGGCCCTAGCACACTGCTGGTCTTTAGTTGAAAAAAACGTGCTGACCTGAGTTATTTTCATAGCTTCAGATCCTAATAGGATTGCTCCTGTAAAATTAGGCGTCCACATAGTTGACTGATGAGTGTACATTACCTTCTGGACGCTTCCTTCATAAAATCCCATGATCAACACCTTCTCTCATTTCCATTCCTGTTCCTGCCACTGTAGGTCATGACAGCATTTCATCAACTCTGAGCCACTGTCTATGTTAAGACACTGCTATTTTATAGACAATTAAGGAAGAAAAAAATGTGCTAATTAAGTGGTGACACAGTGCTTTTATTGAAAGAATTGTTTTTTACTTATTTACATATAGATTTTTATCATTATACAATTCTCTGCATATATGAAAAATGCATAGAATCAAAGCAAGTTGATTTCGGTACTTGTAAAAGTTCATATTCAAAGCCTGACTCTTCGGAATCAGTTTCTGACTCAGTCGTCCATGTCTTTCGTTTGCCCTCGTGTCATTGAGAATGTTAGTGACGCGGTCTTTTTTAGCATGGTCCACTCTTTTCACCAGTATTTTAATCAAAACCCGTGTCACCCACGCTGATTTGATGGTGGCGTTTCCCTGATGATGCCAGAGAGCATCAGCGGGCGGAGGCACATCTCAGAAGCACGAATGTGACCGTGCTCTGTCTGCTCTGGGGGCCCTTCTGTAGGGCACGCGAAGCGCTTGGCTGTTGCTTGCAAGAAGGTACAGAATCGTGGCCATTTCCTCAAAGACAGATACTTGTTTTATTAGTGGCAAATCTGTTCCCCGTTACCCGGAGCTTCTCTGCATCCACAGTCACTTGTCCTGTGCTCTCTGGTGGACATCTCGTGGGGCAGGTGAACTGCGCACATGCTGACAGCCCGGACAGCCATGACCAGGCCTCACGTGTGCAGGCGGCAGTAGGCATCTGGCCGTCAGCACTTGTAAGCTGCACCTTGACCTCAGGAACGCCACAGCGTGGAAAAGTGTGTGTCTCAGAGTTGATGGAATACAGCATTTTGTTGGTAGACTCTTAGCGTAGTTTCCTCCCTGGCCTCCTTAACTCCAGAGGTGAACATTCTGCACATTTTAATCTTCCACAAAGTCGGCCGATAACTCCAACATCTTTCTAGAAAAGGTACAGATTCTTTCAAGGGTCTGCTTTTCTGCTTGCCGGTCCAACCTCGTCTTCTGTTAACCCTCCGTGATCCTGCTGGTCTGTCCCTTCTCCTCTCGACATAGGAATGATGTGAAAATCACAGATTTGAGATCTGCCCTTTCTTTCCTTTGCTCAAGTTGAATAGTAGGAATGATCTCCTCCTCCCTTCCCTAGCCCCGTGCATCTATAAATCCTGCAGACCTAGCCTCTGCAGCGTCCCTGGATCCCCCTCTTCCGTCCGAGTGCACCGCCACACTGTGGCTCCCTGCGCCCTTGCCTGCCCCTGCGGTGGCTCCCTCCAGGCTCCCAGGTTCCACTCTTTCCCCCACAGTTCATTTTCCATGCAGCAGCCAGAGCGATCTTTAAAATGACGGGCTTGTCCAGCTACAAGGCTGATGTGCCATCTGTCTGCAGAGGACTCTTAATGGCCCGCTCGTTCCAGTCCAAATACTTGCTTCACCCCACCTGCGGACGGACTGGAGGAAGAACGGGTTTGGGTTGGGGATGGAGTAAGAATTCAGTGACGGCCTCGGGTTGGATATGCGTGTCTAAAGTGCAGGGGAGAAGTCAGAGCCGGAAATGGAAATGTGGGCGTCCTCCGAAACAGGGAGCATCAGTGTTGCAGCTAGACAAGTCTTTGTTGTGAGAACAGTGGACGACAGCAAAGTGTGCTTCAGCTCTGAGACCTGCTGCACAGGTGCCCACCTCCCGTTTCCCCCGCCCCGTGTCCTGTGCTGTCCCCCACCGTCTGCCCAGATTCATGCACCTTTGCTGCTGGAATTGCATGATGGGCTCCTGTCCTCTGGACCTGTCTGCCGCCTCTGTTGGCACTAACTGCCTTTCAGAAAATTGGCCCGGGTGCCTGGTGCCCTGCAGTTAGCTGGCACTTGACAGACATGCGCTGAATGAGCGAATGAGCACAAATTCAGTGGCTTTTCCATGGGTGGTCATTTAAATTCCTAATTTTATGCCCATGCACAGAATCTTTATCTTCCGATCCTGAGGTTTTGCTTCAAATTGATGGCGTTACTGAAGACAAACTGGAAAAATACGGCGCAGAAGTGATTCCAATATTGCAGAAATACTCGGAGTGGACATTGCCAGGTGCAGTATGCAGCTAAATACGTGTTTTCTGGGGCGCCTGGGTGGCGCAGTCGGTTAAGCGTCCGACTTCAGCCAGGTCACGATCTCGCGGTCCGGGAGTTCGAGCCCCGCGTCGGGCTCTGGGCTGATGGCTCAGAGCCTGGAGCCTGTTTCCGATTCTGTGTCTCCCTCTCTCTCTGCCCCTCCCCCGTTCGTGCTCTGTCTCTCTCTGTCCCAAAAAAATAAATAAACGTTGAAAAAAAAATTTTTTTTTTTAAATAAATAAATACGTGTTTTCTAAAAGCCTGTTTTAACGTGAAGCACCGCATGTCACTGAATTAGAATTTTGTGGTTTCTGGGTTGTGTCAGTGCCTCCTACACCCTGTCACACTGACACTCAAGTGCCCAGAGCAGCCCCCGGTGTTTGTGATGTGCCAGGCACCTCTTAGGGGACACTGGTGAGCCCCCCGGGGAGTGCCAGTCCTTGGGCCTGGGAATAGGGCCCAGAGGAGGACCTTTGGGCCCAGGAGTTCCTGTTCTATTAAAGGCAAGAGCCCAAGGAAATCCAAATCTGCCACCATCGCACTCTGCTATCCCTGGCAGGCCACAATAACCTCGTTGTGCTTGGTTTCCTTATCTGCGGAAGGCACACGTTATCTGACAAACACGTGGAAAGATAAAATTCAGGAGTTTAAATGTTGGGGCAAAATGAACGTGTAATTGGAATGCTAGATAATCTCATCGTTACTGGAAAGAATCTGCCCAAGCGAGCTTGTTGTTAGCAGACGATCCCGAGGATGTGGCCTGTCACGTCGCCCCTCTCCTTGTGAACCTCATCACTGAGCTACCAGACAGGATTAACTAGGAGAAGATCGGCACGAGGAAGGGTTTGTTATAGGAGATGCCAGTTCCTCTGCCCTCTTCCAGCATATTGCCATGCAGTGAGACACAAAAGACAAGCCAAGTTCAGTGTTTTTCCTGTTTCTGTAACAAATGGCTGGGGGTTCTTCTCATGGCTAATGGAAAAGATTAGCAGGATGAGAAATGAGTGAGCCTGTGTTTCAAGTTCTGTCTCTCCTCATTCGCTTTTTATCCATTAACAAAATGCTGAAAAGTGGGATTTTTAAAAAATTCCTCTGCATGGTAATTATTCCATTAAGAGCCTTGCTTTGAATATTGGTAGGAACTTAACATTTGTTTAGTGTAGTAACTTGTCTGGAAGGGGATTCTTGCCCACATAAGACGGGCTGCTCTGTGGAAACAGCCCACAGTGTGGTGACGATCGCTCCCACTTACTGAGGGACAGACGCTGTGCCAAGAGCTTTGCCTGTTTTGTATCATTCAATCCTCAGAACTACGCCCATTTCACAGCCTTTTTATGTCCAAGTCCCACAGCTAGGATGACGGGACGACAGCTTTACCAGAGCCTCGCTGCCTCCCCGTGTGAACCAGTGTTGGACGGATGAGGAGGCCCGGGGATTAGGGCCCTTCCTGCCAGGCAGGAGGGTGGCTGGAGTGGCCAGGAAATACCTTCCTTCAGAAAATGGAGCTGGGGGGCACCTGGCGGGCTCAGTCGGTAGAGGCTGTGACTCTTAACCTCAGACTCTTAACCTCAGGGTCGTGAATTCAGTCAAGCCTCACATTGGGCATGGGGCCTAGTTAAAACTGAAAGAAAGAGGAAGAAAGGGAGGGAGGAAAGGAGAAAGGGAAAGGGAGAGAGGAAGAGGAAGGAAGGGGAAGGAAAGGAAAGGAAATGTAGCTGGGATCCCTGTTGACCTACAGAGAGGTTTTATGCTTTTTAGGCGCCTTAGGATGCCAGTGCTTGTGGAAATAGCCACCTTTTTTGCAAACTGGTGCTTTCATGCAGACCCATTTCCCGCATAGTATATGAAATGTTTACAACTATAACGTAAAGAAGTGGTTTGTGACTTTAAAGAATATAAATGGGGCCCAGGGTTTTCTGACACTCGTTCACTAAGTAACCGTTCAGAGATGAGGTGCAGAACATAGTTGGTTATGTTTCTCTTCCATTGGGCGCTTTTTCCAGCACGTGTAAAATGGCAAATTGGTCTTATGTAGCACTCCCTACTTTTCGAAGAGCTTAACGGGATTAGCTGCCCGAAGGATCACAGGGACGAAGGCCATACACAACAGAGTATGAGCTAGACCTGACGTCTCTAGTTAAGTTCAGGAGCGTCACAAACTTCTGGGGCTCCCGGCTGGCTCAGTCAGTAGAGCAAGTGACCCTTGATCTCAGGGTTGTGAGTTCAAGTCCCACATTGGGCGTAGAGTTTACTTTAAAAAAAAAAAAAAAAGGTATCTCAAGCTTTTTTAATGAATTCTGATCTTTTTGCTTTAAAAGTAAACTTCCACTGAGGACTTTGGGGCTCTGTGACATGAAAGAGAAATGTTCAGTTCTTGCAGAATTGTTGAACCCGTGTGGCAGGAGGACACCCGGGAAGCAGCTGGGTGTCCGCCAGACCGCACCCCTGTGTTGTGTCCACAGGGACCATCAGCGCACCCGGGCCAGCACAGCGTCGCGTGTAAACGTCTGCCTTGTCTGCTTGCAGCCGATGACGGTTCCCCCCGGGTGAGTCCGGGCAGCAGCAGAGGCACCAGAAGAAATGCCCCTGTGGAGTCCGATGAGGAAATGCCCGTATCTTCTCACTACTTTGCAAATAAAACCAGAAATGAAAGAAAGAGGAAGAGGATGCCAGCCTCCCAGAGGTCTAAGAGGAGGAAGACTGGTTTCGGTGGCTCCAAGACGAAAGGGTACGTCCGTCCTGCGTTGCGGTCTGTGGGGTGGCGGGTCAGGGAGGAGCGGCCAGAAGCGGAGCGGCCCCGGTTCGCTTTGAAGCTCTTATTAAAACAGACTGTCGTTAAACGTCGCCTCTCCAGTTAATGGGGTGATGATTAAGGTTTGAGCCAAAACAGAAACATTTGTTTCAGATTTTTTTTAATCTCTACTCCTAAATTGATTATCGCCTCGGTTTTCTAGTCTGCATGAACATCTCCCGTTTTGACGTTACCCTGGCGGGGGGGGGAGGTTTTTATCAGTGCTCTTCTTAAGGGACTTTTCCACCTAAAATATTATAAATCATATACTGGCTGAGTAAACAAAGGGTTTTGTTTTTTATGACCATCAGTACCTGCTATGCCACTTTTACTGCTACAGAACGTGCGGGCCTCCACCTGGCAGTCCTCCACGCTCCCAGTTCGGTTATACCTGGGGAGAGCCAATCTCCCCACCTTTGCAGGGTAGCAGAGAAGAGGCCACAGCAGGTGAACCCAAAGGTCATGTAAGCCAGGCCTCTAAGGGCTGTGTCTCCCCTCCCCCACACTTGCCTGGCCCCTGGGCTGGGATGCGGTGACTTTGGGGCGCTGTCTGCACGCCAGCAGGGAGTCGGGTCCTGGGTGACGATCTGTGCAGTGTCCTTATTCTTGGTAATAGCACTGGTCCTGACAGCGCCTTCTTCTGACAGCCTCTGCCTTTGCCTTGTGGGTAAGTAAGGTCTGGCGGGACCGTGACCTTCCCATCAGTCTGGAGAACCCGGCCCCCAGCTACCTGCACGTTCTAACACAAAGGGCTTACAGAAAAGAGGGAACAAGTCCTCAGTAAACTTTTACAAGCTGTTGTGTTTTTCTTTGCAGTTTTTCTACCTCCTTTCCTTCTGGGTAATAAAAAACAAAACTGGGCTGGGGGAAGAAGAAGGAAGGCAAATGTTACCAAATTGTCATTTTCCTGTTAAGTCCATAAACAAGCATCTTGTACATGCTAATCCTTCTGCCAGGGTACAGAAGTTAAAGGCATTGTAAATGTTACTTTAATTTTGTGGCTTTTAGTGCGCAAGTGACCAGCAGATGTTCTTTGGTGGGGACATTTTCGTACTTTCCTCATTTACTCCTCCGTTTGGGGAAATAGCCATTTCCTCAGGAGCTCATGGAGTAGAAGGAGAATGTAAAAGGCATCTGGTCTAGACCCCTGGGGTTTATGACAAGGGGGAGGCTTGCGTGAGCCTCTCCCCAGCCCCGGGGCTCCGGGTCCCAGGTAGGACTGGACTCTGGCTGGCCCACGCCTGCCCCGAGCACCCTCATTTCTGCACGTCGCCCACGGAGATCCCTCACACATGATTATGATCTGACCATTCTTACTTGTTCGGACAGAGCACCCCATATTTCAGTGTTCGTTGCCCTTGGCTCCCTTTCCAGTTTTCCCGAGTTCTGCTTATAAGAGTGAAGCACTTTGCCCTGTGGGTTAGAGCTAATCTAAGAAGAAGCCGTAAAACTCACACTTACCCAAAAGCCAGTACCAATTTTGATGCTGGTTGTTAATTAGCCTGCGTGTTTACAATGGGAGTCTTTTCTAATCCCTACTGGCCAAGACCACGGAGTTTTGTAACTTTTTTTTTTTTTTCTGCCCTTGTAGCAGCCTCGAACGTGTGCTTCATTCTCCTCGTTTGCACTAAACTGCTGTGATGGTTTCCCAGTCTGCTCACCTGGCTGGGAGTCTGTGCAGCAACAGAATACAAGTGGCTCTTTGCCAGAGACCTTAAGTCCCCACCCCGCCCTCAGAGTTTTACATCTCCAGAATAACACACAATGAACCGGTTGTGTTCCGGGCCCTCTGAGTGGGAGTAAAATGGATGGCCCGGGTGAAATGGAAACTGCTGTTGGCAGATTCATTCTGTAAATCAACATAAACAGCAGGTTTTCGCTCAGGGCTTAATTTCTCAGCAGGAAATCAGCGTAGGGAAATTTAAGGCTGCTTCTCTACCGGTGGAGCAGATCTTTGCCAGTTCTGCAGTAAAACTGCCCTCCAGCAAGAGTTTAAAAATGTGGAAAAACCACTCTTCACCCAGCCCTACCAGAATGTCCTTAGACCCTGGCCCCCAAATTCAGAGATAGGAGGCCACTTGGATACCCCGATGCCATGGAATTACCTCTGGGCATGGATTCAGCGTGGTTACAAGCCATGGAAAATGCCCGCACAGGGAGAGGCTTCTGCTGTTATCCTAGTAGAATGCTGGCTCCCTGACCCTTTCCTTTGGTTTCTTTGTGGGGAGAAAAAGAAAAGCTGGTATCTTCGGGTCAGTGAGGGAAGTGAGGTGCAGGAAGGACTCTGTAATCAGCTGGGGCAGGGCTCCTGCCTGGTTCGAAAGGCAGCAAGCAGGAGGTGAGAGTGGGCTAGAGAGCCGGCTGCCGGTGACGTGGCCCTGACACGCACGCAGACCCAAGCGCCTCCCCGGGGAGCCACATCTGCAGCCTCCCCCTTGCGGGTCCGGCCGGGAGGAGGCCCCTCTGTGCTCTGGTCACAGCCCTGCAGGCAGGCACTCGCCCACGCAGCTACCTTTCTGGGCAGTCACAGTCATTCCAGAGTGTCTGTTGTCCGGGCATTTGGGACCTTAAGCCGAAGTATTCTCGCTTCCTTCACTTGGTCAGAATAGATTAAGGAATATGGATCTGGGCCGTGTCGTCCAGAGGGAAGGTTTGACGATCAGCGGTGAAAGGGGTGGGTGGGGGCAGGCACAGGAGGTCTGTCCATCTCAAGTCACAGAATTAAGAAACGTCTAAGACAAATTCAAGGCAAAAGTGTGTGAAGGGCAGTAATCCTTCATTCCTCGAACTGTAACAGAAACTTCCTTACAGGGGCCCCTGCGGGCAGCAAATGCACAGACACGGAAGACCAAGGAAAATCATGGACTGATTATATAGGTCCGCACAGGTTAAGAGCAAGAAGACTGTTCGCTTTTGGTTTTATTTAACATTTTCGTTTTCTTTTCTTTGTCACATTTTAGGGGGTCCACCACGTGCAGAAGGATATCTGCTAAAAGTAAATCCTCCAACATATTTGGACCCCGTTCGCCTTTGCCTGGTCCCCAAGCAGCACCAGGAGCCAGTAGAAAATTGGGGATTATGGCTCCACCAAAGCCTATAAATAGACCGTTTCTTAAGCCTTCGTATGCATTTTCATAACAACCAAATCTCCATGTACATAGATCTCCTTTCTCGTTTGTCAGCGTCTCACCATCTGTGAACATAAAGCTGTTAGTTTTGTTGTACCATTTGTAATTTTTACCCGTAACTATTAATATTTAAATAAATGCTTGGGGTGACAGTTCTTATTTTTAAAATAAACGTTTTCTTTTGAATAAGCATGATTTGCCGCCACGGCAAGCCTTGTGGCCGCTGTTTCTCAGAACGTCTGAAGCAGCAGCTGAATCATCTCAGAGAGATTCTGAGCACGACATGAAAAACTGAGGCCGCAGGAAGAGACACGCGTGGGACACTGTGAAAGTGTGAAACTGCAGAAGGAGACATAAACAAAATTAAAAGACAAATGACAGAGAAAATAGGAAAAAAAAATATATGACAATGTCAATAATACAGAGTGCCTATAAATCATTAAGAAGAAAAAAAGAGTCGGTAGAAAAAAATGAACAAAGGATGTGAGTAGGCTGTTCCCAGAGGAAATACAGTAGCCCACAAATATGGGGAAAACACCTAATCTCCCCAGTTAAAAATACAAATTAAAACTGGGGCACCTGTGTGGCTCGGTTGAGCGCCCCAGCTCTTGATTTCGGCTCAGGTCATGATCCCAGGTCTTGGGATCGAGCCCCACATCGGGGTCTGCGCTGAACGTGGAGCCTGCTTGAGATTCTCTCCCTCTGCCCATCCCTTCAAATGAAAGTAAATAAATAAAATTTCAAAACATATAAGTTACATTGCCAACAGTGGAGAAGATCCCCAAATCTGGGGTCAACAAGAGAATGGTCATTTTTTGGCAGCTCTTTTCTGCCTGTAGGTCCTGTCCCTGTGCTTTAATAAAATCACCTCTTTGTACCAAAAAACAAAGAGAATCGCCTTTTTTTTTTCCCCTGGCACAAAAAGTGGTTTTTGGGGATTGTTGAGAATGGTCAAACATTCTCTTGGTAAGAATATAGGAGCTGTTTATGTTTAATAGTAGGGAGACTTGACTTTTCAAGACCTTCCATTGATAGGCTGAATGGTCAGAAAGTTGGTTTGTTTTTTTTTTTAATGTTTATTTTTGTTTTATTTTGAGACCCAGAATCCAAAGCAGGCTCCGAGCTCTGAGCTGTCAGCACAGAGCCCAACGTGGGGCTCAAACCCACAGACGGCGAGATCATGACCTGAGCAGAAGTCGGGACGCTTAAACCAACTGAGCCACCCAGGTGCTCCTGGTCAGCAAGTCTTAAAGTGGGATTTTAGCTCCTCTTTGGAGCTTTAGTACCTCATTTTTGGAAACCTCTTGTTTCTTAGCTGTAAGTAACCTTGGTGACCTGTTTGGTGTCCCAGTTTCTCTCCTTGATCTCCGGAGGGTTGGGGGTGAGGAGGCCTTCTTGCCTGGGACAAAGGTTTTGAAGTCGGAGCTGGCTGGTAGCCATGTGGCCTCCACCTGCTGGCTCAGCACTGAGGTGGACTCTGCACCCACCCTGAGAGGCAACCCTGGGCTGCACACCTACTTCCTGTTTCCTTGACTGCCACCTGGGGCTCTGGCTGCACGTTTCATGGAGGAGACTGGCCAGGCAGGAGTCTGCTGAGGGCTGTACCCTATTCTCAAGACCTCCCCGGAGCTGACATTTTCAGAGAAACCGTCTTTCCAGCAAGCACTGACTCCAGTAGCCAGCAGAACCTTCTCGGGGTGAAGAAAGGAAACCGAGGACAAAGGAGCCAGTGGCTGAGGCTGCTGGGACCGTGTTCCCGCATAAGGCCACCTTGGAGTGTGGGCGACGCACGAGGGCGTCTGGCGGGTCACACCCTTCCACCTGTAGCAGCTTCGGCTTTGGGG
The DNA here is from genome assembly GCF_007474595.2 of Lynx canadensis. Lineage (NCBI taxonomy): Eukaryota > Metazoa > Chordata > Mammalia > Carnivora > Felidae > Lynx > Lynx canadensis. The sequence continues at coordinate 5,119,651 of NC_044308.2, forward strand.
AGTGGGGGGCGGCCTCTGCACAGTGCTGACGCCACAAACGGTGGCTCACTTCCTGGTTCCGACCTCACGCATTCGTTCCTTCGCTGAGGCTGCTTCTGCCCAGACAGACACAGGAGACCGAGGTGTCTGAGGGAGCGCCCCTATCTCCGGAGGTTCCCAGAGCGATGGACACAGCCGCAGGAGCGGGGAGCTGAGGGGGACAGAGCCGACCCTGACCCCCACCTCCCAGCAGGAACCTGAGGCCTGGAGACGTGTGACCAGCCCAGGGTCCTATGGCAGAGCGGCACCCTGCACCCAGCCCTTTAAAAATTCTGGGTTGGAACAGGCTCCTTCGCTAACTCCGGCCCCAGGAACGGGCACAGAAAATGCAAGCAGCGTCCTCCTTTTCTGCCTCCAGCCTTCCCGGATCCCCTGCGGGGAAGGCGGCTGCTTCCACACGGGGGCAATCTCAGGACGACAGGAGCACACAGGCTTTTTTGTGCTCCTGGCGGCCAAAGAGCCGCTGTCCGCAAAGCTCCTGGGCCCTGGTGGGGCTTCCACGTGCACAGAAGCCACCACGGCCTGGAAGGAAGGTAGGGGACAAGTCCGCCAGAGGCCCACCCTGCTCAGATACAGGAAGTTGTGAGGGCAGGGCCGGAGTCTGGGGCTCTACCACCTGCCGCCGTCAGCCCTCTGGAGGACACAAGGATTGGAATCCGACTCCAGCTGTATACACACCCTCGCTAGGCTCTCCCGCCATGAGGACCCCGAAGAGCTGACAGGTCCTTGCTTACTTTTAAGGACGGGAACCCCACTTCTTCACAGGAGGAGAACAGACCAGCAAAGCCCACTCTGTGCCAAAGGCTGTTCCAGGAATCTTCACGTAATTTAATTCTTTCCTTTAATCCCTCCGACAGCCCTGAGAGGCAAGCACGTGATATTAGAGCTTTTTGTATGCAGAAACCAGAATCCAGAGAGGTTATATAATTGCCCGAATCCACACAGCTAGGAAGTGGCCGATAAGTAGGGTAACATGCACCCTGGTTTGCCCTGAAGAGTCCCAGTTTACATTTGCTGTCCTGGTGTAATTAAGACCGCTCACTTTCATTCTGGAAAGTGCTCCAGTTTAGACCATAAACCGTAAGGAATCCAGGTCTGTGCTCTTTTCCCTGGACAATCCAGCCTCCTCTCCCAACCCCGATTTTCCATCCAAAGCCCCGAGGGCCACCTGCCACCACCTGCTAAGACACCAGGCCCCTGGGGGAGCCTGCGGGCATGGAGCTGCAGAATTATCAGCCAGCACGGCTGACCTGCGGTTTTTCCCCAGAAGCGAAGAGAGGAAGCAGAGGCCGTGCTCCAGGCCCCCTGGCTCTTCCGAAGAAACGGCGTCTCCTGTGACTCGGAGGTGCTCCGAGCCCCCGAGGCCCACCTACCCCGTGTCTCTCCTCTGAGCAGCTGCCAAAGCGGGCAGCAGCCACGGACGGGTCTCATCCAACCTCGGGCTCCCACCCTGGCAGAGGCATCTGGGCAAGAGACAGTGGCCTCTGGGCCCCTTGTGAGCATAGGGTGGAGTCCCCAAGAGGCTCCGGCAGCCACTTCTCCCTCAGTGCAGCTGCCACGGCCCCCACATGGCCTCCCAGACAGTCGGAACAAGCCAGCTGTTGGGACGCGCTCAGGGGAACCCAGCCCTGACCAGACTCCGCTCGGCGCTTCAGTCCGCGGGCTCAGCCCTCTCGCGGTGAGGCAAGGCCTCGACGTCTGCAGCTGCGCACTCATTGTCCTGTTCTTTCCGCCTGCCCCCCCCCCCCCACTGGCCTTCCTCAGCCAGGCCCATGCTTCCTGCTGGCTGGAAAGAAAGGCGAGGGAACCAAACCCCACAGTGGTTGGGGTGGCTTCTGGGCCCCTGTCCTCCTGGTTGTTGGGGGAGGACAGAGGACGGGATAAGGGGGTAGACAGAAGTCCAAACTTGAATCCACAGAATTCTGGGAAGGGGAAGCATCCCCCAGGCAGGGATGAGGGCCTGAGGCTGGGCCTTTGGTGTCCTCACAGCCTGACTGCGTGGTTCCACCATCCCACAGAGGGTTCGGTGGCTGTCAGTGACCATCGGTGACTCAGAAGACCTAGACCTACTCAGGATGCTGGAGTTCACCCCAGTGGGCCTCTGCCCCTTTGGGTCCCACACAGAGCCTGGCACACGCACAGGCTGCAAGCGTCAGCCTGTCCTGGCCCCATGTCCTCAGTCACTGCCAGGAGCCTTGAGGCCCCACAAAGGTCAGGCCCTGGCCTTTTGCCCAGCTCTGGGTCAGAGTGGTGCACGCAGGTCCCTGCCTCCCACGGGAAAACTCCCTCCATTGGGCAGAACCCAGAGCAGTGAACCCCAAAGTAGAAGGTAGGGGGGTAGCTGCGAACCCTGACCCAGCAGACCTTCGCTGATTTAGGAAGGGTCCAAAGAGCCTGCCTCAGACTGAATCCCAGCCAGGAAGGAAGTGTGTCTGAGGACCCGAGGCCTCTGGCTGGAGCCCTGCCCGGTCCCAGCACCTTGGGGCCTCCCCAGCGAGGGACCCAGAGCCTCTCGTGACCCTCGGTAGGCTGTAACCCAGCTAACCTCAAGTCAGAAGCGTGAGTGTCTGCGGCAGCTGTGGTTTGACAGTTAGTGCCAGAGAGAAGTCGCCCACGCGAGCCTCACTGTCTGCACGTGTGCAAGGCAAGAACGGGGACTGTGGTCCATCTGTCACCGCCGGCTCCTCCGCACCCAGCTGAGCAGCCCTGCTCCTTCCACGCTAGGTGAGTGACCTTTGCAAGCCCCATGGCTTCTCTGAGCCTCAGTTTCTCACCTACACAAGAAAGAAAGGGACCGCCTACCTGGTCCCTGCGTCCTAAGGTGGTGGTGGGCACCCCTGTGGTCAGATACTCCACAAACACCTGCTGGCGGGAACACAGAGACTCAAGCGTGGCCCCGGCCCTCAGCAGGGTTCAGTCAGTGAGGGACAGATGCTCTCACAGCCCAGGAGGAGGAGAACAGAAGCAGTATTGGGGCAGCTGGGGGAGCCCCCCCAGGTGAGGCCTAGTCCAGTCCAGGGGACACAAGAAGTGAGGCTCAAGCCCTGAAAAAGGAGTAGGAATTCAGAACAGGAGAAGGAGGCCCCTGGCGAAAGAGCTTGGAGGTGTGACAGAGTGTAACCTGACAGGGGACCTGCCCAGGCTCAGGACAGGCTGAGGGAAGCCAGCCCGGATGGTTGCCACCGAGGGGCGTGGCCTTGTGCCCAGGGAAGGCACAAGGGGAGGGCTAGGATCTGAGCTGACCACAGGGTCGGGAGAGCCCGGAGCAGGTGAGCTGGACGCCAGCAGACGCACAGTAAGGCTCTGGCTCCAGGGAGAGACTATGGCAGCTTCCAGGGTCACAGGTCACAGGAGCGATCCCACTGGCCAAGCAGGGGAAATGGGCAGGGAGAGGGGTTGCCGACGTGCTCTGATGACATCCCGGCGAGATGGCACGTCTGTACGGTGATATCAACGGTACCTACCGCCTCCAGGCTGGAGGTCACTCTGTTGCCCGAAGGGCCAACTGGGGGCCCCTGGAGCAGGCCCCACCTCAGCCCCCTGGGCTCCAGATCTCCCACCATGTGTGGGGTGTGCGTGTGCACGTTCTCTCTCCCACGCTGCCTCCCCCAAGCTTGGCAAGTAATCCTTCAAAGGCCACCCCCCCCCCCCACAGGAAGAAATGCAGCTCTGTGCTAATTTATGTTTTATCGAAGAGCATGTGGTGAATGCCCTGGGCATTGGCCTGGAGAGTCACCCACAGTGGTTGTTGGGGAACAGATGGGGTCATCGCCTCACGGGGAGTCCCTCCCGTCACACTGCCCAGCCTGGGGCCACAGGGCCACACCAGCGCAGGGGGCTCAGAAGTCCTCGCCTTGGAAACAATAGCTCTTTTTTCCTTGAAAGCAGGCTACAGAGCAGCACAGGCTAAAGAGGGGTGCGTGTGTGTAAAAAGTTGCTCATCAAATAGTAAAAGTGGCCAGATTGAGGTGATTTTTACTTTTCTGACTTGATTGACTTTTACAACAAGCTCTGTATCATTTTTATAATCCCATAAAGCAAGGAGACAGCCGCTCAGCCACCGTGGGGTTCAGCTTTGCTCCAGAAAGGCTATGAGGGAGGACCCCCCATGGATTAAGAACAGGCTCTGGGGCCATGGGCAGCCACCCCCTCCCAGGGCCAAGCCAGGCCTGCTTGCGCCAGTGGCGTGGGACTTGCATGGGGTGGAGGCTGGAGTGGCCACCTAGCCTCCAGGTCACGGGTCCCAGGCTCTTGCAGCCCCACGTGGGTCCCCTGTACCCCCTCCTCTGCTCTCTTCCTCACCTTCTGGGAAGGGTGACAGGGCCAAAGAGCCCCCCCCCCCCAGGAACCCACTCCTAAGCAGAAAGTGACACTTTGCCACCTGACTTCAAGGGGACAAGTGCCCAGGGCTGGGTCACCTGCTTAGGTGACCTCAAGGACCACAGCAGGAACTCCCACTCAAGGAGCAGGTGCTGCACAGGGGATGGGGGAGGGGGCCCTTGTCAGCCTGCAAGGACCCCCGCCACACAAGTCCCCATCACTTTCAACATAGTCCTTAGCTTGGCTTTGTGCTTGGCCCCAGACAGGGGTTTTGGCCAGAGGACCTGGCACACAGCAGTTGCCTAATAACATTTGTTGGACAGGAGGTGGATGGATGGATGGATGGATGGGTCATGGGTGGATAAATGAATGGGTAATAGGTAGATGGATAGATGGATGGGTGATGGGTGGATAGGTGGGTGGATGGATGGATGGTTAGATGATGAGTAGACGGATGGATGGGTTATGGGGAGATAGATGGATGGATGAAGAGGGCCACTGTAAAGTCACCTGCCTAGACTGCCCTCTTCATGGGAGGATGGGGTAGGAGAGTGGGGACAGGGGCCTAGGGCTTGCTGAACCTTAGACTCCCACAGTCCAGTTGGCAGTTCCGGGCCTGTGGAGCACAGTGGCAGACCAGTCCCTAAAGGCTTCTTCCCTCACCACTTCTGGATTCACCAAGACAAGTGGAAGCTGGCTTTGGTTTTCACTTAGGTTCCCTTTTGTGTGTGTTTACTGACGTTTTTGGTTGTTAGTGTGTTATTCTCAAAGAGCTAGCTGATTTCCCCATTTATTGATTTGGCGATGCATCATTCACCATGTGCTAAGGTTTGTACGATCACCAGTGTCTGTTTCTAGCCCCCTGTGTATCTGTTGTCACTCACGTGTAGGGCAGGCTTCAGGGAACGACCAAGATGCATAGAGGGGTTGGAATTCAAATTTCAGTCATTCCTACTGGTGTCGGGCTCCACCTTCCAGCTGAGAAGGCAGAGGCTTAGGCCAGTGGTTCTCAACAACAGCTCCAGCATCATTGGAGGGCCAGTTAAATCTGTTTCTCATTCAGAAGATCTGGGGTCCGAGGGTCTGCAGTCCTTTCAAGCTCCCCACCGTAAGGCCAATGTTGCCAGTCACCCCCAGCCCACATTTTGAGAACCACTGGCCTCAGGTAGAGGAGACTGTGCCCTGAGGTCAGCCCTCAGGGTGGATACAGACCTCAGCTGCTGGGAATTTTAGCTCTGGGCCTTGGGCAAGGCATTCTCCTCTCTTTCTCTCTTGGTTTCCCGTGATGGCTAGGCTACCTCCATCCATGTTGTTGGACGTGCCTGTTGGGTGGGTCAGAACCGTCTGGAGGGTGTTTAAGAAGGTGGCAGTGGAGGGGTGCCTGGGTGGCTCTGTCAGTAGAGTGTCCAACTTTGGCTTACAGTTTGTGAGTTCGAGCCCCGTGTCAGGCTCTGTGCTGACAGCTCAGAGCCTATAGCCTGCTTCGGGTTCTGTGTCTTCCTCTCTCTCTGCTCCTCCCCCACTCATGCTCTGTCTCTCTCTCTCAAAAATAAATAAACATTAAAAAAATTTTTTTAAAAAGGTGACAGTGGAACAGCCTTGTTTGGTGGGAGCCCTTTGTAGACAGGGGTCTGGTGTCACAGGAGCCAAGGCTCTACAGCCCCTCTGGCACCGAGGGACACCCTAAAGAGTGACTCGGCAGCAAGGAAGCAGGACGGCCATTCCCTGTAGGCACTTTGCAGGGTATACTGAGGGCAAAGGAAACCCCCTTAGAAATTGTGGAAACAAATGTGAGCTGACATTTCCCAGGCCTTGCCAGCCTGTGGGGTCAAATGGAATCACGTTACCACCCAAAATTGCCTGAGAGTGGAGTTCTGTCTCCCGGCCAGGCCAGGCAAATGCCACTTCATGATACGGTCCACTGGGGACTCAGACAAGGGAGCTGGGGCACCAGTGTGTTACAGAGGCCTTCCAGAAAAACACCATTTCGGTGTTGACTTGAAGCCTGCTCTCTGCCCAAACCCAACAGGATCCAGCCGAGCTGGAAACAGAATAGGCTCAGAACAGAATGGGGCCCGGCCTCCCCTGGTGGTGAGTCTCACCAGCCCGTGGGAAGGAAGACTGTCAAATGGCTGCTGGGTCAGAGTACTTGAGGTCAGAGGCCAGTCAGGTCAACTTATTGTGTGACCTTGAGTCATTTACTTAGCTTTCCTTCGCCTCAGAGAGCTCCTAATAGCATAACCCTGTGGGACTGAGCGTGAGAAGGACTTCACAAGATAATGCATGAGCCACCCGCAGCACGGTGCCTGGCACCCACTGAACATGGGCGTCGTCACCCTGGCGTAGACCCGCTCTGCGTATTTGTCGTCTGTGGTGTATATTTGTGCCAAAGTTGACTGCAGAATAATCTAGACATCATTCTCACTCAGTGGGCTCGGCCATTTTCAACCTGATCCTTTCATGAAATCGTTCTTTCAAACCAAGCTGCCTCCTTGAAGTACGGCCTCACCCAGCTATCCAGCCATCAGAAGCATCCAGATTCTGGGGTCCTGGAGATTGGCAGACAGCACCCCGTAACATAGGAGGCCTTAATCCAGACTAGGAACCCCTGGAGAACCCAAGGAGAGGTCAGAGGGTGTATAATCTCCTAAATTATAAGAGGGCTTTGCTTTGTTTTTTTAAATATTCATTTATGTATGTATGTACGTATGTATTTAGAGAAAGAGAGAGTGTGCAGGCACATGCAAGTGGGGCAGGGGCAGAGAGCGAGGGAGAGAGAATCCCAACAGGCTCCGCACTATCAGCGCAGAGCCCGACTTGGGACTTGAACTCACGAACTGTGAGATCATGACCTGAGCCAAAACCAAGAGTTGGTCATTTAACCAACTGAGCCACCCAGGCGCCCCTCCCAAATGGTCAGGTTTACGTTTGTAAGTCGGTGCAGATTTCTGGGAAAGAGGCCACAACTTTCATCAGGTTGTCAAAGGGGCCAGCACCCCTGATTGGTTAAGAGACCCGCTTCAGAGAGGCTGAAGTCCTTGCCAGCACCCCGCCCCCCACCCTCCTTGCCTGGACAGGATAGCCACTCCTCGGGACACACAGGGATCAAGGCCCCGGGGCAGAGATGGGAGCAGCTCGGCCCAGCCTCTCCTTCCTAGAGAGTCAGGCTTTCTCCAAAGGGGGAGGAGGGCTCACTCGCCACAGTAAGATGGTGAGAGGAAATACGGAGTGTAAAATCCCAGGCAAAACTGGGGGACGATGGCTGGGGGTCACAAGAGGCGTGTGCGGCCTTGTCCAGGAGGCGGGGCCCCGTCACAGACCCGGCAGATGAATAGCACAGTGGGATGGCCGGGCAGCCTCAGAGCCAGCCGGACGTGGAGCGATGATGGGAGTCTGGGTCGAAGCTCAGACAAAAGTGGTTCGAGGACTTTCCGAATGGGCTGGGTCCGGGCCCTGCACTCATCAGCCACACGAGCCCTTAACTTCTCGTTTCCTGGGGGCCAGAATCCCAGTGGTAGCTGCCTGGCCCATCTTCCTCTTGGGGTTGCTGTGAAGAGTCAGGAAGCCCACGAATGGGGGTGATGTGTTCGGCCCGGGGCCCCTGAGTTTGAATCCAGAGCCGGCCCTCCCTCCCGGGGTTCCCCTGTGTCCCCTGCCGTGTACACCCTCAGCGCTGATTCACACGCTGCCCGGGACGCACCTGGGGGCCGCTGTCGGCCCCCTTCTGGTGAGGGGGCTGGGACTGAGCAGTAGAAGGGACGGTGGCAACGGTGGGGGTTGGGAGAGGGGGAGGGGAATTGAGCAGGAAAAGATCAGAAGCGCCCCCAGAGAGAAAACGAAATTGCAGCCCTGTGGTGAACGGTGAGATTCCTTTTCCTCATCACCTCACCGAAAAACTCCAATGAAGTATTTCCTGTTACCTTGTGGAGTAGATCTATTTTGGGCTCAGTGGCTCCGTTACCCGAGCGCCTTGCTTCCCGTGTGCCTTTGCAGGAATTAATCCTTGCCACATGCCCATGGAGAGCGTCCTGTTCTTTTCCCAAGCCAGCTGAGTCGTGAAGGGCCGTGGAAGGAGTAAGGGGGTGGCCCCGGGATTCTCCTCAGCCCGCCTGATGTCACCAGGCTGGTGGGGCCTGATGAGAACAGAGCCGGGGGCCAACCATACCCAGGACTCGCCGAGTGGCTCACCCCGGCTGCCCTGGCCCTCTGGCCGGAGGGTGAAGCCGCACTGCCCAGTCACGGCCCTAAAACCGCCCTGGCAGCCCCTTCCCCTGGCAGATGGAGGAACCCTCCCAGAAAGGCCTGACGCGAGCCCTCTCCAGCGCTAGTCCCGGATTCCCCGCCTTTTCTGTTGCTGCTCCTTCACCAGGCCCGCTGCACCCGCTGCCTGGCCCTAGCTCATCACCGGGCCCTCAGCTCGGCTGCCAGAGCAGTGGGTGGATGGCGGGGGCAGGCACGAGAGGAAGCGGGGCCACTCCTTCTGGGAGCGTTGGCATTTGATAGTGGGCCTCCTGGGGCGACCACCCACCGCCAGGGACACTCACGGCCAAAGTTTCCCAGAGCAGGCAGGGCCACGATCGATCGTTTCCTCTCTTTGAGGCCAGTAGATGGGAAGGGGGTTCCCCCTGCCGCGGACAAAGGCCTTCCTGCCCTCAGAGGCGGGCTACCTGATCCCCAGGCCCCGGGTCTGGGGTTGGCATTTCTACTTCTTCAAACCTGCCTGTTGCTAACTTGCTGTATGACCTTGGGCAAGTCACTTCCCCTCTCTGGGCCTCAGAGGCCTCAGCAATAGAACGAGTGATCCAATTTGCCCACCCACTTCGACATTCTAAAACCGGGAAACATTCAGACCCACGTGATTTCACATAATCAGAGCCGTCTTCCTCTAATTTGACCAAAATGCAAATGGCCCTGGTAGATGACTCAGCAGGTCTTACCCCCAGGCCTAGACACCTTCATCCCTCTGCCTGGGGAGGGAGAGGTCCCACCCAGACCCACGGAATCAGCTTCTCTAGGCCTCGGCAGCAGGACCTGGAGCCTGGCATGTTTAGGAGGCGGCCCAGGAGGGCAGGCTGACGGGAGAGCTTGGGCTCCCCTCCCCCATACGGACAACTAACAATGACAGTTTACGAAAACAATGACCCACAAACCAAGAAGAGTCTCCGGCCGCCTCCAGGACCTTCCACGGCGGGAGAAGGGTACACCCCCGGCTGGGTGCAGAGTGTTGGGGGGGCGGCAGGAAAGACCAGCCCCTGCCTGCACACTCGGGCTACCCAGAAGGCGGCTGAACACCACGAAGGCCACGAAGCCCTCGCGGCCGTCCCGGTGGGGACGCAGGCTGGTTCCCGTAGGACACAGGACTTGGGACTTGCTCTAGTTAACCATGCAGATGAAAAGAACTTGCAAGGCCACCCTGCCAACTGCCAGGAAAGGGAAGGAAATCACATGAGGGTGCAAAAGCCGAGAGGGAACAGGGGCCCAGGATCAAAGGCAGCTGCCACGATGCCAATAGCCCCAGGCTGGAGGAAAGTGCATGAGCATATGAATCAGATGGAAGAATAGACAGTCAAGGAACAACATCAGGGCTTGCAAAGCAAGCTCGAGACCAGAAGACCGACCGACATGGAGAACCTGAACAGGACCCCTGCACATCTAGAAACCGAGTCATGACGTAGCACGCACATCTGAAAAGCAAACTAACAGCATGGAGAAAAAGTCAAGATCATCACAGTGAAGTCAGAGAAAAAGGACAAACCCCAACAATTAGAGATTGGAGCCCAGACCTTCCAGCATAGAGGGATCGGGGTCCTTGAAGTGGATTATCCAACAGCAACGCGGAAGAATGTTTAGACATTGAGGGGACACAAGAGGGATGCGGTATGATCAGCATCAGGAACATGCTGACTCGGGCCGAGTTAATGGACTCTAAGGATAAAGGAAACAACTGTTCAGGTGCCCAGAAGGAAAAGCCAAGTCACGAACAAGGGGAGAAAAAAGTCAAGCTGGCCTCACATTTTTCCACAGCAACATTCAATATGAGAAGACCGGGGAACTTAGTCTTCAAAGGTGTGGGGGGGGGGGGGCGAGGAGGGGCCAAGAATATTACGCCCAGTGAGGTTGTTCAGATTTATAGGCAACACGGAAAGGATCAGGGGAAAACGGCACCCTCGGGCTGCCTTTGGAAAAAAAAAAAAATTACTCAGCAATGAAATCTAGCTGAGAGTTAAAAGGGTCAATGTTTTTGAAGGCAAAATCATGCCTCTGATACAGTATAAAATGAGCACCTGTCAAAAATTGTATTTAACTCATTAAATAATTAGGGAACAAGCAATATGTTCCAACTGGTTTAAAGGAAAATTAGAACACCCCCGAAATGAATTTACAGACGGGTGCAAAACTGATCAGTAGCCACAGGGCATCAATCAATTGCATTCCTCCAGACAAAATGCATTTGCGTTTCTAGGAACCAGAATGATTTGCATTTTCTACCACCTAGATTTGCTCAGAGGTGACGAAATACAGGACCCCCGGGGGTGAGTGGCTTTCAAAGTCTCTCTCAATTTCTCTTGGTACAACTAAGAGATGACTCCAGGTGCAAAATCCAGGGACATAATATGCTTTAAAAAAAAAAAAAAAAAAGGAAAGGAATCTATTGAAATGCAGGACTGAGATGAAATACTAGGAGAATTATGGTTGCAGAACAGAATTTAAGTGTTAGAAACCTTGACAAAGGGAAAATATTAGGATCAAAGTCAGGAACCCAGGCAAGATGCGTAAGGGAAGTGATCGCCTTTTGCATCCCAAGGAATGATTGAGCCTGCCCAAGTGAAGCATTTATTATTTTTTCCCCAAGACTCCAATCTCTTGATGAATTTCATAATCTTTTCTCTTAACAGGAGAGAAGTTCATTATGAACCAATATCTCTGTGGAAAGTAAAAACTTATCTAAGATTCAGCAATTTTTTAGCTTTTTTTTTTTTTCTGCTCAACTCAAGTAAAATTGCTTTTAGTTTTAAATCTAACATGTATGGTACAATCCCATCTTTTAAAATTATTTAGACCAGGAGCTCCCGGGTGGCTCAGTGGGTTGAGGGTCTGACTTGGGCTTAGGTCATGATCTCACGGTTCGTGGGTTCAAGTGCCACATCGGGCCAGATCTGTGCTGACAGCTCAGAGCCTGGAGCCTGCTTCAGATTTTGTGACTCCCTCTCTCTCTGCCCCTCCCCCACTCACGCTCTCTCTCTCTCTCTCTCTCTCTCTCTCTCTCTCTCTCCCCCTCTCCCTCCCTCCCTCTCTCTTTCTCTCTCAAAATAAGTAAACATTAATTTTTGTTTAATTATTTGGACCTGTTTACCTGTCTACCTAACTTCTTTATGTCTCCAAAGTTCTCTGTAGATGACATTTCCCCAGATGTCAACACTGGATGATGAGCCATATTAATCATCTGCTTTGTGTGGGGGGGAAGTTCTAGGTGATGGGAATACAGCAGAGAACAGAACAGGTAAAGACCCTGCCATCAGGAAGCTGGCCTTCTAATGGGGGTGGGGCTGGGGGGCGTTGCTTCCTTCTTTGTGCTTTTCTGTATTGCTTGTTTTGTTTGAGAACGAGCATGTATTATTTTTATAAAAGCAGCGGTCATTACCTTCACACACACACACACACTTCAGATGATTCTTCTAGACAGCCAGAGTTGAGGACTGCTACATTTCATTTGAGCCATTGACACTCTAGTGTGAATTACGTTTTCAGGAAGACAGTGTGAGGACCAAGAGGCTCTGCAGCTCCCAACCCAAGCAGCTAAATCCTGGGAAAAGCTGAAGAGGTGAGCTGCTCCCCGAGGAATTCAGTCTCTCTGGCCTGGAAGAACCATTGAGCTGGTCTCCCAAGCCCCCCTTGCCAGGGGTTCCTGTCCCTGTCCTAGGATCCTAAGCCAGTGAAACAGATGCGTGTTCTAGCTGACACTGGACCCAGGCAGCTGGGGGCCCAGCCCAGCCTTGACGAGTGTCTGGGACAAGCCTGACAGCCAAGGCTCTCCTCCTTCCCGACCTGGGAGCCCCATCTGACTCCAGTACCCTCATCTGCTCTCACTTCTTGGGTGGAGCCCTGACTCCTGCCCTTTTCCATTTGCACCCTTACTTTAGCCCCACTGGCCTAAGCTCCCCTTCCCCACACCCCCGGGCCTTTGCACATGCTTTCTCCTCCACCAGAATCCCTTTCCCACCTGCCTTCCCTTGCCCCAGATCCCAGGTCTCTCCCCTGGAAGCCTTCCTGACATACTCCCAAGCCCAGAGGGCAGGCACCCGCCACCGGCTATGAGCTCCCCACAGGCCAGCAAGCATGGCTCTACTCGTTCCTGTGGCCTAGTGACCACATAGGGTCACGGTCAAGTCTTCCTCTTGAGGTCGTTGAAAGGAGTAAAAAGTGCACATTTCTATTTTAAGGTTTGTTAAAAGAATGACCAGTGTGAAGGAGGAGGGGGAAGTGAAAGGGGGAATCATCAAGTCAGTAAGGGAAGGGAAGTAATAGGAAATGGGGAGAAAGGTCTCACTTTCCTGGAGCCAGCTGAAGGTCTGTGGGGGCTGCAGGGTCAGACAGGGCTGAGTCCCAGCGGGAGCTGCCTTCTCAGCCCCCCACACCCCCCAGGGCCTCGGGAGGCACCGCCACCCAGTGTCCACCGTTCCCACAGAGCCCCCCAGATCACAGGGCAAGTGAGCGCGTCTCCAGGGCAAGTCCCAGCACCAGTGGTGAACTGAGGTCACCCCAGCGCTAGCAGTGCTGGGGGGGACCTCAGGGCAGGCAAGGATGAGGGCTGTGGCTGTCACCACCGTGTGGCCTGATGTGCCTCCTCCGCCCTCAGAAGTAGTGGCGTGAACTCTTCCTCTCAGGGGCGTGTCGTCTGCTGTGGGGGCGACCTGGGGAGCCCAGCCCAACACCCGAAACACTCACAGAGCATGTGACAGGCAGGGCACATCTCCTGCCAGCAGACGACTCGCAGCGCCTCCCTGAGCCTGGTCCTGCCCCTGTCTGCACCCCTGTCTTTCCCACTAGGCAAAATTTAACTTTGTTAAATGCTTATATATTAAAGAGAGAGAGAGAGAGAGAGAGAATGAGCGGGGGAGGGGCAGAGAGAGAAGGAGTCAGAAGATCCAAAGCAGGCTCCTTGCTGAAGGCAGACAGCCCAATGTGGGGCTCCAACTCAGGAATCGAGAGATCAGGACCCGAGTTGAAGTCGGACGCTTAATTGACTGAGCCACCCAGGCGCCCCATATTCACCATTTTTTTTTTTAAGTTTACTTATTTTGAGAGAGAGAGAGAGAGAGCATGGGGGAGGGGGAGTGGGGGCAGGGAGAGAGCATCCCAAGCAGACTCCACTCTGTCAGCGCAAAGCCCAACACAGGGCTCGATCTCACAAACGGTGACGTCATGACCTGAGCCTAGATGGAGTCGAGTCAGAGGCCTAACTGACTGAGCCACCAGATGTCCCAACCTTGATCTTTTTAAGGGCTCTTGAGGACTCTGCTGAACGGACACTCAGGATCACCAACCCCCTGCTGTGGCACATGCAGGTTATTTCCAGCCTTCTGCAAAGCCGAGCAGTGCTGTGAGGACATCCCTTTGCACGGCGATGTGTGGAGAATAGATCTTCCCAGGGCTCTGCGAGGTCCCACAGGTGAGATGCCGGAGGATGCAGATTTTCGAGGAGGGCCCCTCACCAGGGACCGACCGAGATACTCCCTCCAGAGCCAGCCAGCTCCCAAGAGCGGGTTCCCCAGAGAGAGACCGCTCAGGAACCCCAACAGGTGTTCCTTTTACAGGTGGATCCGTTGTTGTGGTTGTCCTTGTCGTTGTTTTGGCCGGGGGGGCAGTGCTGGGCTCCAGCCCTAACTGCAGAAGGTACAGAGCTGGTCTGGGCAGGTGGTTATGCAAATCAAACAAGGAAGTAGGGCTCAGGGGAGCAGAAGGGTTGGCTCTGGGCTCCCTGCCAGGGAAGAAGCTGAACTAGGCGCATCCCCTCTCCCTGCAGGAGGCCTGAGGGGTTCAGGAAAGGGCCCACGGGCCACCCACTCCCAGGGGAATGGGTCCTGCCATGGCCCTGGCCCCTCCGTTCTATCCCCTGTGTTCCTAGAGGTCCCTACAGGGTGTCTGTGTTGAGCTCAGAGTCCAGTATGGACAGATACTATAATAGGACGGCCGTTTCCTTCCCCTGGGCCCAGGCTGGCATCCCGGTTGCCCACCACAGTGCCCACCAGTGATGTAGGAACGTCCAGTGGGGCCTCCTTGGTGCCTACAGCTCCCGGGGCGCCCATCCCAGCCCCGATCCCTCAGCGTGACACTGTCTCCTTAACCGTGAGTTCCGGGACAGCAGAGTGGGTCACAGGGGCCCAGCAGGTGGCAGCTGCCCAGTGCTGCCTGTCACTGAACATCCTGACCAAGTCACACTGGCCGGGAGCTGCTGGTGCCTGGCTGGCTGAGGGCCCCCCACCCCCACCCCCGGCAGGACGAGAAACAGGGTTCCTAGCCAGAGCTGCCGGCAAAAATCAACGAGAGGGAGCCCACCCCAGAGCCTCAAGCTAACCAGGGCCTGCAGGCCAGTCCAGGTGAGGCCGGAGCAGCCCAAGCCAGTCTCCTTCCGATGCTGCATCCATCTCATAGCGTTCCAAATTGGAGATGCCAATTTCTTTGCTTTTTTTTTTTTTTTTACATTTATTTATTTATTTTGAAAGAGAGCATGTGCGTGAGGGAGCACATGAATAGGGGAGGGACAGGAAGTGGGAGAGAATCCCAAGCAGGCTCCACACTGTCAGCACAGAGCCCCACGGAGGGCCCAAACCACGAACCCTGAGATCATGAGCTGAGCCAAAATCAAGAGTCGGATGCTTAACCGGCTGAGCCACCCAGGCGCCCCTCTTTTGCCTTCTTTTGAACATTTCAGGCCTCTTTTAGCAAATTGATTTAAGGCCTCTTGCACCTAGGATTGGCAATTCTGATAAGCATTTGTGGAATCCCCCCAGGTTTCAGACACAAGGCTGTTGTGTCCCTGCTCGCCTCTGTTCTTGGTGAGTTTTGCCTCCATTTGTGCACAGAATGAGCTCATTACACAAAGTAGCCTGTGCTCCCCGACGAGTGAGGGATGCCTGCCGCAACGGCAGTGTTGGATGTGATGGATTCCACCACAGAAGTGCATTTAGTTCCCCTGCACACACACCAATCAAGGTGACACCGAGTCATGCCGTCCCCGGTTATATGCACATCAACACCTGACAATTGATCACCAGCATGTTTTCATTTGACTCCAGCTGCCCCCACCTCTCATGAGTCGGGGCTGAAAAATTCGCCCATTTCAGCAGCTCCTGATGGTCTGGGCTGATAAGGATCCGGGTCAGGCTACCTGTTACTCACTGCCTGGTGCTGAGAACAAGCCTCCAGGTCTTTGCACATGTGTCTCTCTGCCCAGGGAACCTCTTATTATCAGCCCTTAAAAAAAGACACAGACTCATGACTGTCATATAAAACTGAACATGTGTTAAAGGTTATTAAACTCCTAAATCAATGGGGGAACCAGGCACATGTTATTACCAGTTCACAAGAGAATCTGAAGAACAGGCACAATTATCGATCAGGAATATTGAAATGAACACGCAAATGAAGGCAACACTGGGGAAGGAAGTCAGTTGGTGTTCTATGAGACGGGCCAGAGTCCACAGGTCTGTAACAAGAATAATTTTGCATTACTTATCTATAATTTGCAGAGTTGTAAAATAGCCCTCATAGAATGGAATCAGATAATCCAAGAGGTGTTCCCCAAGAGTCAAGATAATGCATCGCTTTTCCACAGGTGTACAAATATTTCCCTGCGATCCCGACGACCTGGCCACTGAACCCCTATCTTGTCCAGGAGGCCCCCCTGGCTCCCAGCGTGGATGGTGCCATCCACTGGACTCCTTGAACTTTTTTTTTTTTTTCAATGTTTATTTATTTTTGGGACAGAGAGAGACAGAGCATGAACGGGGGAGGGGCAGAGAGAGAGGGAGACACAGAATCGGAAACAGGCTCCAGGCTCTGAGCCATCAGCCCAGAGCCCGACGCGGGGCTCGAACTCCCGGACCGCGAGATCGTGACCTGGCTGAAGTCGGACGCTTAACCGACTGCGCCACCCAGGCGCCCCTGAACTTTTTTTTTTAATGTTCAGTCCCTTGAACTTTTTTTTTTAATGTTTGTTTACTTTGAGAGAGAGAGAGAGAGAGTACACACACACACACACACTCAGCGGAGAGGGGCAGAGGGAGAGAGAGAATCCTAAGCAGACTCCATGTCAGCACAGAGCCTAACTTGGGGTTTGATCTCCTGAACCGTGTGACCATGACTTGAGCTGAAATCAAGAGTCAGATACTCAACTGACTAAGCCACCCAGACACCTCTTTCTTTTTCTTTCTTTCTTTTTTCTTTCTTTCTTTCTTTCCCTCCTTCTTTCTTTTTCTTTCTTTCCTTCTTTCTTTTTTTTCTCTTTCTTTCCTTCCTTCTTTCTTTCTTTCTTTCTTTTTTTTTTTGGGAAGGGGAGGGGCAGAAAGGGAGAGAATCTTAAGCAGACTCCTTGCTGAGCTCGGAGTCTGACATCAGGCTCCACCCTACGATCCTAGGATCATGACCTGACCCGAAATCAAGAGTCACATGCTCAACTGACTAAGCTACCCGGGTGCCCCCAGTCCCTTGAACTCCTTATCACACTGTTCTGTCTCCCCCATCGGTCTTGTAAGATGCTTAAAATCACCACTTGTGTCTACCTCTGATTGTGAGGGAGCACTCGATGTTGAGTAGATGGTTGAATAGATGAATTAATGAGAGAACAAAGGGGTAACGGCCTAAAACCAGGGGGTCGTGGAGCACCGCTGTTAAGACAGGCAAAGACCTGCAGGTTGTGGAAGTGTGTTGGTTTCGAGATTGATCTTACTAAGGGCCCCTCGGATAATACAGCCCCGAGAGCAAACAAGCTCAGAAGTACTAGGTTAAACACGAACAGGTTGTTTGCTTCTCCCCTTTCACCACAGCACTTCGGACAGCCTTTACCATATCGAAGTCCCCCGTGAATGTCTCAGAAGGAGCAGGCAACATCCCGGCGTCTTCCGTGCTTATCTGATGGCGAAGCAGCTCTTTAAAAATGAAGGAAAGGGGCGCCTGGGTGGCGCAGTCGGTTAAGCGTCCGACTTCAGCCAGGTCGCGATCTCGCGGTCCGTGAGTTCGAGCCCCGCATCGGGCTCTGGGCTGATGGCTCAGAGCCTGGAGCCTGTTTCCGATTCTGTGTCTCCCTCTCTCTCTGCTCCTCCCCCGTTCATGCTCTGTCTCTCTCTGTCCCAAAAATAAATAAACGTTGAAAAAAAAAAAATTAAAAAAAAAAATGAAGGAAAGATGAGGGTTCTGGAAAATTCACAATGAGAAAGACCAATTTAATCCAACCCTCCTGATTTATGGAGTGGTGCAGACGTCATTACTGCCTGTGTCAGAGTGCCAGCCCCAGCGTTAGATCTCCTGTGTGGCTTTCGACAAGTTCCTTAACGTCTCCACACCTCAATGGCTCCATCCATAAAACGGGACTAAAGGGGCACCTGGGTGTCTCAGTCGGTTAAGCGTCTGACTTCGGCTCAGGTCATGATCTCCCGGCTTGTGAGTTGGAGCCCCGTGTCAGGCTGTCTGTGCTGACAGCTCAGAGCCTGGAGCTGCTTTGGGTGCTGTCTCCCTCTCTCTCTGCCCCTCCCCCGCTTGTGCTCTGTCTCTCTCTCAAAAATAAATAAACATTAAAAAAACAAACCAAAACAGGACCAGAAAGAGAAATCGCCTCAAAGTGGCTGGCGGGGGGCGGGGAGGAGGTTAAATGAATTTCTGGGAGGAAGACTTGCAACATAGAGCCTGGCACAGTCTGTCCTCAGTCAGTGGTAACTGTGTCACTATTACTTATAAAAACACGAGGTGCCATTTATTGACTTGTCTTTGTATCATCTTGCTTGACCCTCACTTCAGCTGAGGCCAGATGAGGAAGATAAGGCCAACGAGGACAGCACGCTCGGGAGGTGAACTCACAGGCCCACAAGGCCCTGCAGCTGGCAGGGGGCCAAGGTTCTCCGACCAGGCATGAAGCCCGAAGAACGAGCCAGCCAAGGGCTTGGCATGAAGTAGGTGCTTAGTAAAGACTGGTTTCTTCTATTCCTTCCTCCTTCCCTTCCAACAGCCATCTGGGCCCCCAGTCAGGAGGTCACCTCTGGCCAGGGCTGTGGTAGGACAGACAGAGCCCCAGGCCGGGCCTGGCCTTCTCCCCCACCAGCTGAGGTGCCCCCTTCCATTTCTTCTTCTCCTCCTCTTTGCCACGCCCCCCGCCTCTGCGTGCCCACTCAGTTATCTGGTGACTCGAGGACCCCGGGAGTCCCTCTGTTCTCCTCAGCCACCCTGGTGACAAAACAAAGGAGGAGCTCAAAATCGGCCTTGATTCAGTGCATGAAGCCCGTGGCCTGGGCTTGAGTGGCCCTGCCAGGCCACCTGGGGCCGTCCACGGGCGCCACACAGACCCACACAGGGCCCCACGCCAGGCCCGGCCAAAACTGTCGCCCCAGCTGACGGCTTGCTCAGAGAAATGACTCAGCCCGAGTGCTCAGATGCCCTGTCCACGTTTTATGAACTAAAGGTGTTTTCATAACAACTGGGGGTGATGAGCCAGCAGCAGGCTGTAAACAGAGCAATGATCTGGTTGAAACGCCCAGGTCCGAGCCCCCGCCCACAAGCAGGGCCTCCGAGGTTGTCAGCTTCTCCACAGCGGTGCTTCCTTCACGCCCAGGTGGGGCCACGGGCCACTGGGCTCGTCCTGGCAAACAGCACAGACTCCCAAAATAACGTGGAGACGCGCCCAGCCGCATCTGTAACCCAGGAGGGAAGCGAGTGACAGAGCCAGACCCGTGGCCTAGACGCCTGCTTCTGTCCTTCCCGGATGCCCCGGGGCCTCCTGTGGGACCGGAAGCCGTCCATGAGCCAGGGTCCCAGCCCTGAGCTGGAGTTCGCAGGGCAGGGAAAGTGTACCTCGCCTCCCACAAGGACAGTGCCGCTGGGGGGGTGTGACACAGGTGCCCTAGAACAGCAAATGGTGTGAAACAAGGAGGGCGGTGCTCAATCCTCCCGGAGGATTCTAGAGCTGCCAGAGGTGAGACAGCACGGCCTGCTCATTCACCCTGCCCCTACCCCCGCTCTTCCTTCCGTCCCTCAGGGCACTTTGGGAGGCCTACCTGTCAGCCGTACCCCAGGCTTACCCATACCATCCTCTGCCCAAAAGCCAAGCAGTCCTCTTCGATCCTAACTTTTCCAACCCACGGCAAGTCCCGTCCACCTTACCTCCAGCCACTTGGCCGCCGCCACCCACGCCCAGGCTGCTCGCCTCTCGCTTGGACAGCCACCCTGCCTCGCTGGGGTCACCTCCTGACCCCTCAGCCTTGGCCTCTAAAATCCGTTCTCCACTCATCGGCACGAGGGTGCCACACCATCTTTCTGAGGCCCCACCCACACCCCACCCGCCTTCTTGGCCTCCACCAGATCCTGTCAGCTATTCAAGCTTTTTAAAGAAACTGAGCACAGCAGCTTTGGCATCAGGCTATGAAGAGATGAACTGAACAGGAGGAGAGCTCAGAGGCACAACCATGCATGAAGGAGAACATGTGCTTGTGACGGAGAGACACCACCAACGGGTGGGGAAAAGACTCATACGTGGTGTTGAGGCAGTTGTGATCCATATGGAAAAAAAGTAAAATTAGATCCCCACCTCAAGCCACACACACACACTCCAGGTGGATTCAAGGCTTACCTGTGAGTAACAAAAGTTTAACACGTTTAGAAGAAACTCCAGGAGAATATTTTTTAAATTAATTAATTCATTTTCTTTTTAAAATCTACATCCAAGTTAGCATCTAGTGCAACAATGACTTCAGGAGTGGATTCCTTAGTGCCCCTGACCCATTTAGCCCATCCCCCCTCCCACACCCCCTCCAGTAACCCTCTGTTTGTTCTCCATATTTATGAGTCTCTTCTGTTTTGTCCCCCTCCCTGTTTTTATATTATTTTTGCTTCCCTTCCCTTATGGTAATCTGTTTTGTGTCTTAAGTTCCTCCTATGAGTGAAGTCCTATGATATTTGTCTTTCTCTGACTGACTAATTTCACTTAGCACAATACCCTCCAGTTCCATCCACGTAGTTGCAAATGGCAAGATTTCATTCTTTTTGACTGCCGAGTAATACTCCATTGTATATATACCACACCTTCTTTATCCATTCATCCCTCAATGGACATTTGGGCTCTTTCCGTACTTTGGCTATTGTGGATAGTGCTGCTATAAACATGGGGGTGCGTGTGTCCCTTCAAAACAGCACACTTGTATATCATGGATAAATGCCTAGTAGTGCAATTGCTGGGTCGTAGGGTAGTTCTAGTTTTAATTTTTTGCAGAACCTCCATACGGTTTTCCAGAGTGGCTGCACCAGCTTGCATTCCCACCAGCAGTACAAAAGAGAACTTCTTTCTTCGCATCCTCGCCAACGTCTGTTGTTGCCTGAGTTGTTAATGTGAGCCATTCTGACAGGTGTGAGGTGGTATCTCATTGTGGTTTTGATTTGTATTTCCCTGATGATGAGTGATGTGGGGCATTTTTTCATGTGTCGGTTGGCCATCTGGATGTCTTCCTTGGAGAAGTGTCTGTTCATGTCTTTTGCCTATTTCTTCACTGGATTATTTGTTTTTTGGGTGTTGAGATTGGTAAGTTCTTCATAGATTTTGGATACTAACCCTTTATCTGATATGTTGTTTGCAAATATCTTCTCCCATTCTGTTGGTTGCCTTTTAGTTTCGCTGATTGTTTCCTTCACCATGAAGAAGTTTTTTTTATCTTGGGGTGCCTGGGTGGCGCAGTTGGTTAACCATCCGACTCTTGATCTTGGCCCAGGTCATGATCTCACAGTTGGTGAGTTTGAGCCCCGCATCAGGCTCTGTGCTGATGGTGCAGAGCCTGCTTGGGATTCTGTCTCTCCCTCTCTCTGTCCCTCCCCTGCTTGTGCGCTCTCTCTCTCTCAAAATAAATAAATAAATTTAATAAAAAGAAAAAAGAAGTGTTTTTATCTTGATGAGATCCCAATAGTTCATTTTTGCTTTTGTTTCCTTTGCCTCTGGAGATGTGTGGAGTAAGAAGTTTCTGCAGCGAAGGTCAAAGAGGTTTTTGCCTGCTTTCTCCTCGAGGATTTTGATGGCTTCTGTCTTACGTTTAGGTCTTTCATCCATTTTGAGTTTATTTTTGTGTCTGGTGTAACAAAGTGGTCCAGGTTCATTCTTCTGCATGTCTCTGTCCAGTTTTCCCAGCACCATTTGCTGGAGACTGTCTTTATTCCATTGAATATTCTTTTTTTTTTTTTTAAATTTTTTTAATCTTTATTTTTACTTTTGAGAGGCAGAGAGACACAGAGAACGAGCAGGGGAAGGGCAGAGAGAGAGGGAGACACAGAATCTGAAGCAGGATCCAGGCTCTGACCTGTCAGCACAGAGCCTGAAACGGGGCTTGAACCCACGAACCGTGAGATCATGACCTGAGCCGAAGTCAGACACTTAACCCACTGAGCCACCCAGGCACCCCTCCATTGGATAGTCTTTCCTGCTTTGTCAAAGATTAGTTGGCCATTCGTTTGTGGGTCCATTTCTGGGTTCTCTATTCTGTTCCGTTGATCTGAGTGTCTGTTTTTGTGCCAGTACCATACTGTCTTGATGATTACAGCTTTGTAATACAGCTTGAAGTCTGGGATTGTGATGCCTCCTGCTTTGGTTTTCTTTTTCAAGATTACTTTGGCTATTCGGGGTCTTTTCCTGTTCCATACAAATTTTAGGATTGTTTGTTCTAGCTCTGTGAAGAATGCTGGTGTTGTTTTGATAGGTATTGCTTTAGGAGAATCTTTTCATGACGTCAGGGGAAATAATTATTTCTTTTTTATTTATTTTTACTTTCTAAATGTTTACTTATTTTGAGAGAGGGGAGGGGCAGAGAGAGAGGGAGAGAGAGAGACTCCCAAGCAGGCTCCGCTCTGTCAGAGCAGAGCCCAAGACAGGGCTGGAACTCACAATCCAGAGATCATGACCTGAGTCGAAATCAGGAGTCACACACTTAACTGACTGAGCCACCCGGGAACCCCCGATTTCTTCTTTTCAATAAATTTTTTGTTAATTAACAACACGCATAAAGAAAAGTGCATGTCATAAGTGTGCGGCGTGATAAAATTTCACAAAATGAACCCAGCTTTGTACCCAGCACTCAGGCCGTGAAAATAGGACACAGCCAGCAACCTGGAAAGTCCCCTCATGCCTCTCGATAAGGAAGACTATCCTGGGTACAAAAAGTATCAGCCATAAAGGAAAATATTAAATGAGTCTGATAACATTTACATTCAAATCTTCAGTTCAACACAAAAACATACCACAACCAACACGATAAGATAGGCCCACAATCTGGGAGGAGATGTTTATAATACATACAACCGACAGGAGATTAGTTTCCAGGACATGTAAATGACTTCTGCAAGTCAGAAAAGACAGACAACCAACCCAGCCGAAGAGTCAGCAAAAGTTGTGAGCAAACGCCTCACAGAAAAAAAAAAAAAGTCCATAAGGCCAACCACAGGAGAAGAGATGCTGTTCCTTACTGATATCAGAGAAATGCAGATTACAACAATAGCAAGATATTCTGTCTCCCCCATCAGATTGGCAAAACTTAAAAGAAAACAAACAAGGGGCGCCTGGGTGGCTCAGTCGGTTAAGCGTCAGACTTGATTTCGGCTCGAGTCATGATCTCACGTTTTGTGAGGTCGAGCCCCATACATCGACTCCCTGCTTGGGATTCTCTCTCTTCCTCTCTCTCTGCCCTTTCCCTACCCATGCGATGCTGTCTCTCAAAATAAATAAATAAGGGGCTCCTGGGTGGCTCAGTTGGTTAAGCATCCCACTGCAGCTCGGGTTATGATCTCGTGGTTTGTGAGTTCGAGCCCCGCGTCAGGCTCTGTGCTGACAGCTCAGAGCCTGGAACCTGCTTCAGATTCTGTGTCTCCCTCTCTCTCTCTCTCTCTGCCTCTCCCCTGCTTGAACACACACATTCTCTCTCTCTCTCTCTCTCTCTCTCAAAAAATAAACATTAAAATAAATAAATAAATAAATAAATAAACTTTAAAAAAAGCAAAAGAAACAAACAAAAAACTGCTGCTACCAAATGTGGACCCCAGCCTCAGACGTGGCTGGAGGAGGAGATCGGGAAGGCCCCCTCCTCTCTTAGCCCCGTGGTCACTACGCTCCTTTGCTACAAAGCATCCGGCAGCCCCCGTGGCTCCTGACCTCTGAGCCCAAGCTCGTAGGGGTCTCCCGTTCAAGGGAACAACTGTTAACTGGCCTCGTAGAGTCTGTGGGCCAAGAATTGGGACAGGGCCCAGAGGGGAGAACTGTATCTGTCTGCCACACCTGGGGCCTCAGCTGGAAGACTTGAAAGCAGAGGCTGGAATCCTGAAAGCCCTTCACTCCTATGAGGTGATTGATCAGCAGAGACCTTGGCCTGGCATTGGCCAGAGCCTCCGAGAGGCCCTGCCAGGGACTTCCTGGCACCGTGGCAATGGGTTCAAAGGTCAGGAGAGACTTGGGGAGAGAGAGGCTGAATCCTTATTATCTTTACGACCTCGCTGTGGAGGCCACACACCATCGCTCCCGCCACAGTTTATTCATCAAGGCAGCCGCAAAGGCCTGCTCGGTTTCATGGAGAAGAGGGACTGACTCCACTTCCCGTGGGCGAGGTTTCAGGCCATGTGGGACTGAAGAGATTTCTGTGGCCACTTTTAGATGGTAGACATAGGAAAACCCTAGTATTTAGAGCCAGGACTGAGTTGGGGCAGAATCACAGCACCCTGAAGGCCTCTCAGGGGAACCAGAGGCAGGGAGGCTGCGAGGAGGCTGCCGCACGAGGCCAGGCCTTTGTGAGGAGTGGCCGCCGGTTAAGAGGAGGGGACAGAACTGCAGGTGAGGCCACTGATCACTTCAGCTCGGTCACCAGTGCCGCAAGTCACTGTCCTCCTTGGGGCTTACCTGTATTACCTACAACATGAATGAGATGAAAACATGAAGGCAGGAGGGCTCCCGTTCTGTTGTGGACCCTTTTTGAGAATCTGGTAGAAGGAATGGAATGCTCCCCTCGGGGGAAGAAAAGTGCACCCAGGCACAGGCATAAAGGGCTAGCCCAGGGGCGCCCGGATGGCTCAGCCGTTGAAGCATCCGACTTCGGATGCACCTGAGTGTCTCAGTCGGTTGAGCGTCTGATTCTTGGTTTGTGGGTTCAAGGCCCGCGTCACACTCTGTACTGTTAGCGTGGAGCCTGCTTGGGATTCTCTCTCTCTTCCCCTATCTTTGCCCCTCCCGTTAGTGCCCGCACACTCTCTCTCTCAAAAATAAGTAAATAAACATTTAAAAAAGAAAAAGAAAGAAAAGAAAATCTCTTCAGCTGAAGACCTCCCCTTGATCTCATTGCCCCTAGTGGGATCACGTGAGCAGTCCACCATCAGGGAGGATGAAGACCGGAGGGTTAGCTCACAGGTTCTCAACCAAGGGCCAGAACTGCAGCTCAACAGGGTGTTTGGAAATGTGGGAGGGACGTTTCAGGTTGTCACAGTGGTCAGTCCTTTAGTGGAGGCGGGGTGGGGCACCGCAGCACATGGAACAATTATACCTGAAGAACGTTCCCCCGGAAAGGCCATGAGCATTTTCAATTCCGAAGCTCTTGTGGTGTCTAGAGTGGAAGCAATGGAACAGAAAGGGCTGGGAATGTGGGCCAGTCGGCCAGCCCAGGGGTGTCTGCGGCCACCCTCCCCTCACAGGCTGCTGCTAGGGGCACGGGTAAGTGCTCAGGCCGGCACACATGCAGACGTTAGCATCTGGAGAGCAGGCCCGCGGCCAAGGCAGAGAGAGAACCAACTGTAGGACCAAGAGGTGATGTGTGCGGGGACACACGTCTCCGCTCATGCTCTCGTTTTCCTTGGAACTTCTTGCCTGGCCCTCAGGGGGCCGCCCAAAGCGTCACCACATCCTGCTGTGTCATGCCACATCCTCCGGTCAGTCCCCAAAGGGACCCTGACTCAGCAGCAGACACAGTGGGGCAGGTAAAAGGAAGTGGGGGAAATGTCACCGTTACCATGTCCTTCCGCCTGGCCCAGTTCCCGGCAGGCAGGGAGTCGCCACTCCCCTCCCCGGGGTGGCGGGGGAGCCCAAACTATGGCTCAGCCAGCGGGCCGGCTTGGTGGCTGCCAGGACCTCTGTCACCTTCGGGATCAGAGGGCTGGCTCTGATCCCTGAGCCAGAGGGAGGAGGTGTCTCCCCAGCCTGAGGGACGGAGAACCAGATCTCACCCTTTGGAGGAGTGGACCCGGCCCCACTCCTGCCTGAGGGTCCCCAGCCCCGGGCGGAGGGCGGGTGCATTGACAAAGTCTGCCCCCTGCTCAGAGCTGGGGCCTAAACAGCTGGGCCCCGTGGACACTGTTTATTTTTTTATTTTATTTTTTTTTTTAACATTTATTTATTTTTGAGACAGAGAGAGACAGAGCATGAGCAGGGGAGGGGCAGAGAGAGAGGGAGACACAGAATCTGAAGCAGGCTCCAGGCCCCGAGCGGTCAGCACAGAGCCTGACGCAGGGCTCGAACTCACGGACCGCGAGATCGTGACCTGAGCCGAAGTCAGACGCTCAACCGACTGAGCCACCCAGGCGCCCCTCCGTGGACACTGTTTAAAGGTAGCAGGTTTTGTTGTTGCTACCCTGATGGTAAAAGCAAATCGTGTTCACAGTTGAAAAGGTTGAAAGGCGCGGGGAAGAAAATAAAAATCCAGCCTCAAGCCCGTCACCCAGGACAACTGCCCTCAGCCTGTCGGTGTATTTCCTTCTAGTTCTTTTTCGGTGCATGTATATGAACTTCATTTATATGTACTATTTTATAACCAGTTCCTTTTTTTTTTTTTCTTTTAAAAATACAGTATGGGCCAGGGGTGCCCGGGTGGCTCCCGTCGGTTAAATGTTTGAGTTCAGCTCAGGTCATGATCACGCGGTTCATGGGTTGGAGCCCCCGCATTGGGCTCTGTGCTGACAGCTCAGAGCCTGGAGCCTGCTTCCAATTCTGTGTCTCCCTCTCTCCCTGCCTGTCCCCTTTTGCACTCTGTCTCTCTCTGTCTCTCTCTCTCTCTCTCAAAAAATAAATAAACATTAAACAAAATTTTTTAAGAAAATAAAATTACAGCATGAGCCATATTGTTGTTTGAAAACACGATACAGACAAAAGGCACAGCCGGCTCGTCCTTCTCCCACTCAGTGCCACCAAAGTTCCCATCCCAGCATTGCCCGTGTGACGTGGGTGGGCACAAAGGAGCTGAGGTCACTGAGGAAGGGCCTTTGGGAAGCCAGAGGTAAGGAGAGTCACAGGCCTCTCCTTGCCAGAACCTGCTTCCAAGCAGGAGATTCCCTGACCTACCTGCCCGGTCCCCAGCCAGCCGGCCACAGGGGGAGTTCCCTCCACGAATGTAAGGGGCCCTTTGTCTGCAGCTCTCGCCACAGACCGTGGGCACCAGGGGCAGCCGTCTGGGGACTTCTGGGCCGCTCTGCAAATCCAAGAGAAATCCATTTTCTCACCCTCCAAGCTTGGCCAAGGTATATCAGTTCCAGTGACTAGAGAGCCAGTTGTCAGGTGGCCTGTTTCCCACAGGGCGGTGTGGGTCACAGGCTGGGCTCTCACAGCTGGACAAGTCCTCAGATAATTCCAGCTGCCTTCTTTCAGAACCTGCCATGTGCGGGGCATTGTGCCAAGCATTTTATAGAATTAGTCCATCCCGTTCTTGTGACATCTCGGCAGGGAGGTATCATTATCCCCATTTAATGGATGAAGAAACTGAGGCTCAGCAAAGTTAAGTCATAGGTCAGCTTCCTCATCGACGGATCAGGCATGTGAGGCCAAGAGAGCAGAGACGGCCTGCCCAGGATGGGCACCACCCTAAAGCAAGCCCTGTCCCCTGGACTGGGCCAGGCTGCCTCTGTCTGAGGGTCCTGGGCAGTTGGCCCCGGACACAGGCCAGGGACTAAGGTTCAAAAGGACACGTCCAGCCAGCAGCCATGTTCTGGGCACTGAACCTCCCCAACACCTGCCCACCGCAGCCCTGCTGACCCAGGGAGCCCAGAAAGTCCAAATTTTACAAGGCCAACCCAAGCACCCTGGGATTTCACATTCTGCACTTGGTGGCAGATAGACCCGGAATGCTTTCTTCCACCGGGCACGGGGACACGAGGACATACACCAACTGTCCGCACCAACTGTCCCGTCACAGGTGACAGCTTCTGGGTGAGCAGGGGGAAGACCAGCGCTCCGGACCCACTTCTCCCCACCAGCGTCCAGCGTGACCTTGGCCGGGTCTCACTCCCTCTCTGAGCCTCGGTTTCCTCATCTGAGGCATCCTAACCCCGTGATTGTCACAGGGCAGGCGAGGTGAAGACAGTTCTTCGGCTCCTCCCTCAGGGACGACCCTTCCGCCAGCGGAGAGCCGCTACGTTTTCATTCCGCGTGCGGGCTCCGGTGGGTTAGCGGTGACCGGAACACGGTAGAGAGAAGGATCCCACGGCCTTGTGGCGACGGATTAGCTGGGTCTGCCACGAGCGAGGACACAGACGCAGGGGGCGGGTGTGCTGTGTGTTTGCCGTACCTGTGATCCCCCAAGTGTCCCAAGTGAACCCTCAAGGAGTTCCCCGAACGCGCCCCACGGGTGACGTGCCCCAGTAACCCCATTTCTGTGCAGATGGACTCCTTGGAGAGATTACGCAGCTCTTGAGAGGGGATTTTGCCTTGGTGCGTGTTTCTCGTAGCCACTTCCTGTCCCAGATAACTGGTTCTCCAGTACCTGCACCGGGGTGTATCCGTGAAGTCACGCTCCCTTTGATCTCTTCGATGCTGGGGACTCCTGTCATGGAGAACAGGGCTTTCGGGTCGCCTCCTTTCCTGGCAGTGCCCCTGCTTCTAAATGCCCCCATTACCACTTCAGCTCAGGTCACGATCTCGCAGTCCGTGAGTTCGAGCCCCATGTCGGGCTCTGTGCTGACAGCTCAGAGCCTGGAGCCTGTTTCAGATTCCGTGTCTCCCTCTCTCTCTGACCCTCCCCCATTCATGCTCTGTCTCTCTCTGTCTCAAAAATAAATAAACGTTAAAAAAAAATAAATAAATGCCCCCATTACCAAATCTCGCCGTCCCCCCATGACCCATTCAGGGCCGACACGCAAATTTGGGCCTGGTTTCTGTGGCTCACGTGGTCTCTCCAGTGCCGGAGCTCCAGACATGGCTGGTGGCTGGGACGTGGCTGGTGACGGGGGGATGGCCTGACCTATCTCAAATCAGTCCAGCCGGTGAGCGTCTGGACCGGCTTCCGTCCACCTTT
The DNA here is from genome assembly GCF_007474595.2 of Lynx canadensis. Taxonomy (NCBI): domain Eukaryota; kingdom Metazoa; phylum Chordata; class Mammalia; order Carnivora; family Felidae; genus Lynx; species Lynx canadensis. The sequence goes on from NC_044308.2 coordinate 5,148,504, forward strand.
GTCACCGTTTGCAGGTCTCTGCCTCCTGGGGCAGTCTTGTTTGGCTCCGATAGGTGACTCCGCTCCACCCTGTTTCCCAAGCCTTCTGGGTCAGAGGGCTCCCCACCCGGTGCTGGGCACCAAAGGGAAAGTCCTGTGCTGGTCAGTGGCTCTAAATTGCAGAGGACGCCTCTGAGTGTCGGAGAGCATTTTGCAGAGCGTAGGAATCTCACCTCCCCGCAGCGCGCACCGTCCCGCAACTCGTCCGGGAACGGGTGCTTAGTTTGCACTGAGACGCCCCCAGAGATGGGGAGCTCATTGGAAAGGATTGGAAATTCTAAAGCATCTTCTCTTTCTTCTTTGTGCCTTTATGTAGATTCAGGTTTTCTACCACGATGAATGAAACCATTCATTCACCAAATATTAATATTTTATTTATTTTTGAGAGAGAGAGAGAGCCAGTGGGGGAGGGGCAGAGAGAGAGAGAAAGAGAGGGAGACACAGAATCCGAAGCAGGCTCCAGGCTCTTGAGCTGTCAGCACAGAGCCCGATGTGGGGCTCGAACCCACTAGCGGTGAGATCATGACCTGAGCCGAAGTCAGACGCTCAACCGACTGAGCCACCCAGGCGTCCCTCATTCACCAAGTATTTATGGAGGGCCTACTGTGTGCCAGGCACTGTTGTAGCCCCTGGGGATAAGCAGTGAACAAAACAGACAAAGCCCCCGCCCACATAGAGCTGACAATCTAGTGAGGGAAGAAAGGCAATACATCAACCCGTAAGGAGAATATAGAGTATGTCCAGTGATGAAAAGTGCATTGGAGAAAAATGAAGCAAGGAGAGGGGGATGGGAGCACGCATTTGCATGTCAACATACTGTAGGCAGTGAAGGCAATGGTCGAGCAAAGTCCTGAGAGAGATGCGCATTGTGCAAGAGAAGTCCAGCTGGAATGGCCAGTGCAAAGGCCCTGGGGTGGGAGTGCTGTTGGAGGGACCGAGAAGTAGCAGGGAGGCCAGTGCCCTGAAGCCAAACGAGCCAGGTGGAGAACTGGGAGATGGGACCTCAGGAAGGCACAGGGATGTCTTTGGTGACGCAAGAAGCCAACTTTTTTAAATAGGAAAGGGTTGGTGGGGTTCTCATAGAAGCTCAAACCCAGATGAAAAGAATGCCCTGATCCAATCCCGGCGAGCCAAGTGAAGACCACACTGGGAGCCGCACGATGGGACCAGCATTTCTGGAAGTCACATGGTGCCTGGCCCATCATCACCTAGAGCCGAAGAGATGGGGCAACTTGGTTTTACAAGCAATTGTATTGATGTAGGGAAAATGGAAAGCAAATGACTATGTGATTTGGTAAGAGGCTTCACAGAAAGGGCTGGGCTTCGATGGGCCCAGCTGGGGGGAGGGAGAAGGTATCAGTGTTCTCAGGCCTGGGTCTGAGGAAGGGGGCACAGGTGGGCGTGGAATGGTACCCCCCGCCCACCCCCCCCCCCCCCCCCCAAGCCGGCTGCCTCGGGCCTGTGAGTGCCTCTCAAGGGAGAGTTTTTGGCAGAGGGTGGGAGTGTCCAGACACGGAGAGGACCCAGGCATTCGTTATGTGAACCTCAGAGTGAGTCAGCCCCAGCAGCCTGACTGTCCTGATCCTTGGGAACCGAATCCCCAGCCTGGGACAGCCGTTGAGGGGGACTCCAGTGGCTCATCGTCTTCATCAGCAAGCTGTTCGTGCCTGTCGCCAGCAAGCCGTGAAGCTCAGACCTGCTCCGTGACCTGGTACCTAAGCGTGGGGTGGGGGGGGAAGCTTCCTCTGGGCCTACCTGAGCGCCCTCTCTCCTGGACTGGGAGCTGCGGGGAACAAGGTCGGGCCGGGACAGGGAGAGAACAAACACGCAGCGGCAGGAGGCGGGGGGGGGGGGGGGGGGGTTGGGATGTGAGGCAAGTCAGGGCAAGAGGAGGGGGAAGCGGAAGGCCACCAGGAGGTGACAGCCACAGAGTCTGCGTCTTATCTTGGGCACTGCCTGGGCCCTGCCCGGCCCCAGCCCAGCAGAGCCGGCCGGGGACTCTAAGGCACATTTAGAACTCTCAATCCGTTCCTTCGCCAGGACCTGACAAAGTGTCATTGTTACAGTCACGGACATAGATCGTTTTCTTCCAAATGGTATTTTTGGCATCTGTGTGTGTGTTCATTCGCTCTGATACCGAGAGAGGGGAGGCAGGGTCACATAACAGGCTCGGTGCGCAGAACTTCAGGGGGATGGTCCCTTGGGAGTCTAGGTCCCATCAGGGACTGTGACCCCCACATTCCCCTTTTGCCCTCTGCTCCAGACCCCCGTATATCCTGCTTCACCCAGCCAAGCAGGGCCTGGCCAAGGTGAGCAATTATGCCCAGGATCTGATGGCAAAGAGCTTAGGAAGCCCCCTGCGCCAGCCACCAGCCCTTAGAGTGGTCACTGGGGTCAGCCTGACACGGGTTCAAACTTCTGACTCCACACTTTCTGTACACGTGACCTGGAGCAAGTGATTTAATCCCTCCAAGGCCGAATGTTCTCATCTCTAAAATGGGTAGTGCCTTCTTGATGGGGTTTTTGGAGGGTTACGTAAGACTTTGTCCAGCATGTAGCACAGGGCCAGCACATAGCAAGTACTCAGTACACGTTGGCCATTATGATTATTTTCATCATCATTACTGTCGGCCTGACCACCTTACAATCTCCTTTTGACACGGGATTTCACTGCCCGAGTTTGCATTTGTGTTTATGATTGTATTGGCATCCAGCAGTCCTTTTTAATTGCTGCTGGCTAACAAGAAAAGAACAGAGGCGGATTTAATGCGTCAATGATGCGTTGAAGCCAAGTGAGGGCCAAATGATGTAAGAGCCCGCTGTGTAAACAGAACCACTGCAGTAATTCAAATAGAGAAAAGTAGTGGGAGAACTGAGTCACGCCCAGCACAAGGCGGCGTCCCGTAGGCATGTCACAGCCGCGAGGAGGCCCGCTCTCATTGGTCCGTCCCACGTCCCTGCAAGCGGCCATTGGTTTCGGCCCAACGACATCATCCTTCCCTTTATTTTTTTTATTTATTTATTTATTTTTTTAAATTTTTTTTTCAGCGTTTTTTATTTATTTTTGGGACAGAGAGAGACAGAGCATGAACGGGGGGAGGGGCAGAGAGAGAGGGAGACACAGAATCGGAAACAGGCTCCAGGCTCTGAGCCGTCAGCACAGAGCCCGACGCGGGGCTCGAACTCACGGACCGCGAGATCGTGACCTGGCTGAAGTCGGACGCTTAACCGACTGCGCCACCCAGGCGCCCCATCCTTCCCTTTAGACTGATGTTCATTCTGAACTGTATTGGGTTTGTAGACTTGTTTATGTTTATCATGTGAATTTCTCCAGAGCGTATATCGCTAGATAGAAAACAAATTGTATATGCTACCATATTTGATTTAAAAAAAAAAAAAAAGAGTACAAGCATACATATGGAGAGAGCAATAAATGTGTATGTATTTTTTTTTTTTTTCAGGAAGAAAACACTGGAAGGATAAATCGGGTCTAGTCAAAATTGGTACTCGGGTGTGGAGGGGGACTACACAGTAGGGGCAGAGGTAGGGTTGCTTATGTGTATTTTCTATACAGTCTTGACTTTGAATCATTTCGGATTGACTGGTTGCATAAGAACTGGGAAAAGGGGGGGTGCCTGGGTGGCTCAGTCGGTTTAAGCGCTGGACTTTGGCTCACATCAGGACCTCACAGCTCGTGGGTTCGAGCCCCATGTCAGGCTCTGTGCGGATGGCTCGGAACCTGGAGCCTGCCTGGGATTCTGTGTCTCACTCTCCCTCTGCCCCTCCCTCACTTATTCTCTCTCTCTCTCTCCCCACTTCCCCCACCCCAAAAAAAGAACTGGAAAAAGGAATGTGTACCTAATATAACAAAAATAATTTATCTCAGTCACCACTGGGGAGGCTGCAGGAGGGTCTGTCCCAGGAAGGCAATGTGCAAGGGCTCAGATCGGAGGCGCGATGTCGGTGATAAAGATCCCCGTTGCTTCCCAAGAGAACGATCTTCCTAGAATCCTATCTGGAAGTATTTCTTCTCTCTCAATGACTCGCAGGTCAGGAAGATCAGCCCCGGCAGGACTCTGATGAGAAAGCCTAGAAAGCACGATGCTGCGGCCGGTGCGGGGACATGGTCTCTGAGGGGCAGCTAGCGGTCTGGCCCCCATGTGGCCAGATTGCCAGGTGCCCCCTGGAGAGCAGTGCCCGCTAGTGTGCCTGAAACGGCCTCTACAGCCCCCAGCCCCCCAGCAGGCATCAGGGTGTGGAGTGGCACCTGCCAGCAAGGCCTGCCGGCCTCCCTCAGCTGGTCCATTCGCCCCAGTGGGCTGCCCACATATTCTGCGGTCCAGAAGCACTGCCTCACTATCCGCTGATCTCTGGCCTTGGAGGCAAGAGGTCAAAGGAGTAGGTGGCTTGTAAAATGGGTACAAGGCACCTTGTGAGCCACCCGGGGACCAGACCACACCAAAGGCTGCTTTGAGCACAGACAGCAGTGTGAGGAGGCTAGCAGCTCTCCTGGCTAGGGGAGGAAAAGGTCATCTGTCAGCTCCCAAAGAAGAGCTGGGGTGAGGGCAGAGATTTCATCCCCAAAAGCCTGGTTTGAGGCCCATGTGGAAGCATCAGGAAAGCATTCCTGGGGCGCCTGGTGGCTCAGGCGGTTTAGCATCCGACTTCGGCTCAGGTCATGATCTCATGGTTTGTGAGTTCGAGCCCCGCGTCGGGCTCTGTGCTGACAGCTCAGAGCCTGGAGCCTGTTTCAGATTCTGTGTCTCCCTCTCTCTCTGCCCTTCCCCCACTCGCGCTCTGTCCCTCTCTGTCTCAAAAATAAATAAACATTGGAAAAGCATTCCTGCCTCGGAAGGAAAAAGGAGGCCACTTAATCCCAGCAGCCAGTGCATCTGGCCAGATGCTGTGCAGAGCACTCTGCAGGCGTCACCTGATGAGCTGGGTAGATTTTTGTCCCATTTCACAGATGAGGACACTGGGGACCCAGAAGGTTGCGTAATTTGCCCGGGGGGGCGTTCAGAGCAGGATTTGGACTGGTAATCAGCACACTTGGAAGGTCTCCTGCAATGTTTGTGTGTAGGGGGGAGGGCAGCTCAGTAGCGGTACACACATTCCAGAAAGAGCCACAGGTACTACGGGCAGGATACAGGCAAACGGGCCTCGTCCAAGAAAGAGTCAAATGTGAATCACAGCTGAGCAGCCCGCACCACCACGCTCGAGGGAACCAGCGTCTGATTCAGCCATGGTTCACCCTCTTCTAGAGGCAGATAGCTGAGTGGTTTAAGTGTGCGGGCTTTCCGTTACGGGTCCCCAGGTTCAAATCCTGGGTCTCCCTCTTTTTCACTGTGACTCCCAGCAAGCTGTCTAGGCCTGTTTCCTAACCTGTAAAATGGGGATAATAATAGCCTGCCTCAGGGTCGTTCTGAGAAGTAAATGAAGCAATTAGCATAAAGCACTTAGAGAATCAGCAAATGAGTGCTCTGTAACTTTCCAGTGTTAACCCAAAGAAACTTTTCTTTTTTTTCATAATTTTTTAAAAATATCTTTTTTAAAAAAAAATGTTTATTTTTGAGACAGAGACAAAGCATGAGCAGGGGAGGGGCAGAGAGAGAGGGAGACACAGAATCCGAAGCAGGCTCCAGGCTCCGAGCTTTCAGCACAGAGCCCGACGCGGGGCTCGAACACAGGAACTGCGAGATCATGACCTGAGCCGATGTCAGACCCGTAACCAACTGAGCCACCCAGGCGCCCTTTCCCAAAGAAACTCTTGTTGCCAAGTCACCTGCTAGGATGCCCACGTAGGTATGGTTTAGGAAGCGGTACCTGAACCCACCCAAGTAGGTGGGCAGTGGGACCCCAGGCCTAACAACCCTGGCCAACCTGCCTAAGTGCTGGTTTCTCAAGGTGATGAGTGACAGACACCCCGTCTTTCCCAGGCTTGCACCGGAGCCCACAAACCCGCTTACTGAGTTACGAGAGTCGCTCAAATTCCCCAAGGCAGTCCCCGACCTCACAGGTAACGTGGGAGGGTCACGGACAGTGCCTCCTGGGCTGGGCTGTTGTGGGGCTCCCCCTCTGAACCCCTATGTGGCTTCTCTCCCCACCATAGAGAACCTTTCAAAAGGGTAAATTAGCAAAATTCTCCAAAATCTGTCCCGTGCTCTGAGAATTCAATTCAATACCCTGACTAGCCCACCACCGGGCTCCATGACCCAGCCTGGCCTCCCCTCCCTTCTCATCTCTTCTACTCTGCTCCCACTGCACCAAGAAGTGTCTGCTTTCCAAGCGCACGAGCTCATGTCCAGGCCTGTCACCTCCTGGTTTCCTTGGCCTGGGACGCCCTCTCTCCAGATCTCTACATCACTGTGTCTTTCTTGAGCCTCGACTCAAATATCACCTCCTCCAAGAAGCCTTCCCTGACTACCCCAGGGACAGCAGACCACCCCCTCCCCCAGGCACTACCGCATTACCCTTTTCATTACTTGTGTTCCAGAGTTTATGCTGCTCTGAACTTCTCTTGTAAGTGCTTACTTACCTGCTGTCTGCCTCCCTCACCACAACTGGAGCCCTGGAGGAGGTCCTGCATCCAGCACGTCCACAGTCACCATCTGAGGGATAACTGAATGAAACGCCTGGTGCACAATCAACCCTCCACACACAGGTCTTTACAGTCCCAAGAAGTTATCCCCACCCCAAGCCCTCTCCTCGCTCCCTGGCCTCTCTCACAGCCTCTTGAGAACCTTGCTTGGAGGTCTCCGTCAGCTAAAAAGTCTCTCAAACTGTCAGCCAGAGGCCCCTCATTGTTTGCTCCCCACGGCTCTCCCTCCTGGGCATCTCCAGCACCTTACCCGGCCAAATGCATCCCCTCGGGCATGAGCCCTGGTGCCTTTCATGTGCAGCCGCCCCCATAACAGCTCTCGGCTCCCCCGGGTGTACCGTGTGCCCCAGGGAGGGATAGCACCCACCCTCCTGCAGGTATTAACTGACTTTTTCTGGAGCCAGTGTTTGCTTTAGGGATTAAAGTTAGTGGAGGAGCCTCATCTGCTGCCTTCCTGGCAGCCAGCGCTAAGTTTGTTATTTTATTTCCCAAGCCCCTGATAATACGGTTCCAGACATGTTGGTTTGAGAACATCGTCCAACGGAAAAACCAGTGCCTCCTCTGAGCCAGGGGACAAGCTCTAGCTGACTTCACGCCGGCTCTCCCTCCTTCCTTAGGCCAACCTTGAGGCCCGCGATTGTTTTCTCCTTTTTCTCTGTTTTCTTCTCAAGAGCTGCATTGCTCTTAAGTACCCCCCAGTTTATCTGGTACAGTCAAGGAACGGGCTACTGCACAGTAGTCAGTTTTCCAAAATAATGCCTTTCAAGCCCTGAAACTTTAAACAATGAAATACATTTTAGAAGCAGATTAATTGACATATGATTGGCACACGATAAACTGCACGTATTTAAAGTGTACAACTTGATCCATTTTGACGTCTGGGTACACCCATGAAACCATCAACGCGATCAAGGTAGTGAACAGATCTGTCCATCACTCCCAAACTCCCTCTCGCCCCTCCCTGCCCCTCTTCCCCAAGCAGCTACCGATCTGCTTTCTAAACACACATTGAACGCAAAGCTGTCTCCCCCACCCCACTTCCCCACCTTAGCAAACAGTGCGATCGAGATTGTTGCTTTCCCTGCTTGGCGTTATCACTAAAGTTCCTGAAAGCGACGGTGCAGAAATACCCGGGACTGCTCGTCCTGAGCACGAAACGACCCCATTGATGCATTCCACGCCGGACGGTTCGGGGTTTGGCAGTTTTCTCCCTTGCTGCCTGCTGTCTCCGGGTGTAATACCCACGGACAAGTCCCGCTGCCTTGCCCCTGGAACACCAGCCAGCTCCCGTGCCAGCTCGTTCCTAGCTCTGGATAGGTGGCTCTCTGCTGGGGGGTGACTCTGCCCCTCAGGTGACCTTGGGCCAGGTCTGGGGATGCTTTTTGGGTTGTCATGATGGGGTGGTGGTGCTCCTGGCACCTAGTGTTTAGAGACCAGGGATATTGCCAAACATCCTACAATACACAGGACAGTCCCTGCAAAAAAAGGAACGATCCGGTGGCCCCAGGTGGAAATAGTGCTGAGGTTGACAAACCCGATTCTGGATGACAAACTAATTGGAAAATTCAACAAGTCATGAAAATTGTTTGTTGGTGTTTTTTTTTTTTTCAAATTTTTATTTAAAAAAATTTTTTTAACTTTTTAAAAAAATGTGTATTCATTTTTGAGAGAGGTGGGGAGGGGCAGAGAGAGAGGGAAACACAGAATCTGAAGCAGGCTCCAGGCTCTGAGCTGTCAGCACCGAGCCCAACTTGGGGCTCGAACTCATGAACTGTGAGATTACACCCTGAACCGAAGTTGGACAATTAACGGGGCCACCCCAACAAAAACAAACTTTTTTGTTTTTTCAAGAGAGTGCATGGGGGAGAGGGGCAGAGGGAGAGAGAGAGAGAGAGAGAGAGAGAGAGAGAGGAGAGAGAATCACAAGCAGGCTCAGCACCGAGCCTGACTCGGGGGTTTGATCCCATGATCCTGGGATCACGACCCGAGCCAAAATCAAAAAGTCGGATGCCCAACCAACTGAGCCACCTAGGCTCCCTCAAACATTTACTTAATTTCTAGTTAGTTAATTGATTGTTTTATTTTTCTGGACCAAGAGGGAGAAGGAAGGGCAGGGATTGGTGGCGACTGCAAAGCCACGGTTGGGGGGCAGGGTGTAGATTCTTGAAGATGCTGGTGCCCTCAGGCACCTCCTTCTAACCCTCGCAGATGTCACTGGCTTCCTGAGGACAAGCTCTAAGGGACTCAGGTGCAAGGCACCAGGGCCCTGCATTCAGCAGGTGCTCAATGAATGTCTGCCAGACTAGACTGCATCCAAAGCACATATTGGGTGCCCAATTGTGGGTAGCATTGGCTGGGCACTGAAGACAAGGAAGAAGACACAAAGTAGGCAAAGGGAAGCTATCAAACCGGTAAGTGACTTCGGGACGTGGCAGAGCCACACAGGCAAAGGTAAGCGCAGACCCACCCCAATAACTGGGAAAATGAGAAGGGCCGGCCATGCTGTGATCCTGTCCCAGCGTGACCAGATATGTCACCAACAAATCGTTTCCAGCTCCTCCCCCCACCCACAGACACCCTGTTTGTCATATAAAGGAGGTTTTCCCAAAGTGGTTTAGCCAGAACCGGATAGGCCCTGCCCTGTGACCAGATAGGAGGAGCCTGGCTGTTGCCCTGGCAGCATTCGAGATGGACCCCAGGTGTTCTGGCGCTAGATGGTGAAGTATGGGCATGCTTTATTCAATTTTGCATGACTTAAAGGTTTAATTATTTCATTATAAGAAGTTACTGTAGACATCTCTGAAAAACGCAGGTAAGCAGAAAGGAAGAAAACAGAAAGCTCTCAAATCCCGCCCTTTCAGAGAAAATACCAATTAAATTTTGTCGTGTGCCCTTCCGTGTATTCTAAGAATGCGGTGTGGACATCTTGATTAAAACCAGGTGTGGGTGCTGCTGTCGAAGGCTTTGAGGTGCCTGAGAGTGGGGAGGAGGTTTTGAGAGGGGGGGACCCCCAGAGCATTCCAAGGGGACATGGGCGAGCCTAGGTGGGTGCAGCCGCAGGACTGAGGTTGCCCTCCAGGAGCCTGGCAGATTAGCCCCAGTTCAAAGGTGAAGAGAGGCCCGGCTGCCTGCCCCCCCCCCCCCGAAGGTGCGAACCCCTTCACAAGCCCCTTCCTCGCTCAGGCCTTACCCATCAGGCCCTGTTCCCCCGCCCACCCCCTCCCCCACCTCTCCCAGGCCTTCCTGCTCTGGACTGTCGTCACATGGTGCTACCAGGTGTATAAACTGATAAACTGTGACCCAGAGGCCCTTGGGCTCTTAAGGCCCTAAGGGGGACTTGGGCTTCAAGGCGTAGTTTAGCTCCCTCAGGCCTCGAGGCCTCAGATAAATGGTTGGGTGTGATAAAGAGAACAATACTTGCCCCCAGAAACTTGTTTCGGGGAGATAAAGGGAGAAGTGGGCTAACAGTCACCAGCTGTGACAAGCTGGGATTCTCTCCCAGAGGGCTCTCACTCAAGGAGAGTGACTTCTTTTTAGGGAGAGGACAGTTGTACGTGAAACTCCCAAATGCGAGGGGGACTAAGGTAAAGATGCTGGGGGCGAAGTAAGAACAGGTGCTCACTGGCTCAGTCCTCCCTCCGCCCCCAAGTGATGCACCTCTGAGCAATACCTCAAGGCCCAGGCAGGGTAGGAGAGGCGGCTCTGCAGCCATCTGGGTCTGGGGCCAGCCCCTCCTCCCCCCCCCACCCCCCTGCTGCTCCCCTGGGGCCAGCCTCCAGGATGGGTGGGGCACCCAGAGGCGGCCGGCGTTGCTTGGTTTCTGGCTTGACCTTTCTTCTAGGCAGGAGGACAAGTGGGAAAAGGGCACCACACTGGGGGACCTCAGAGGCTCCAGGCTACCCGGGGCCAGCCCTGTCCCTGTTTCCCCTCAACAGGGTTCTCTTGCTCACAGACTGAGGAAGAATCATGACTCACTTCCTGCCTCAGTCTGACTGCACAAGTATTGTTCTCCCAAACGTGGCTGGTGCTGGTGGGGCTACCCCAGGGTGGCCCGGATCAATCTCAGCTTTTGGGGAGGGAAGTTCCCACTCCGAGAGGGAGCCAGCCAGACAGCTCCCGGCCCCGACTTCCGGGACCTCACGTTCTAACCCGAGTGTCCGGTTTGGGCAGCGTTTGCTAGAGTAGCCGAGTGGCGCCTTCGCGCGTGAATTGAATATCATCTCCATCCTACGGAGGTCGAGGAGCAGTCTCTGCCCATCCCTCCCTGCTCCCTGTGAGATTACCCGGTAGCACAGTACATCCATCCCAGTAAATGGAGGCTCTGAGAATTAAGGAACTCGTCTAAGGTGGCGTGGCATAAAATGACTGCTGTGGGGGGCGGGGGGGTCGTGGCGGGGCGCCTGGGTGGCTCAGTTGGCCCAGCTTCTGACTTCGGCTCCGGTCACGATCTCACGCTTTATGGGTTCGAGCCCCACATCGGGCTCTGTGCTCTGAGCGAGGAGCGTGCTTTGGATTCTCTGTCCCCTCGCTCTCTGCCCCTCCCCCACCTGCACTTTCTCTGTCTCTCAAAATAAATAAATAAAAACTTAAAAAAAAAAAAATAGTGCCTCAGGGATCTGGACCCAGGCTGACATGCCACGTAGTTACCTTAGGGATATTACTTGACCTCTCTGGGCCTCAGTTTCCTCTTCTGTAAAACGTAGACAGCGCTACATAAAAGTTGCCAAAGGAAGATGTATTGTACCCACCTGGTGGGGTGGTGGGAGGAAGAAATAAGTTAACACATGGAAAGAGCCGAGAATAGCACCGGGCTCACGGTAAGCGCTTGGTGGTGCATCTTTTCGTCATTACCCACCCCCCCACGCACCCCCCACCGTGTTCCGGAGGCCACAGGGTGACACTGAGCTGCCAGGTAATCTCAGCAGGAATGGATGGGCAGAGGCTGCTCTTCGACCTTGAAATAACCCAGCCTGGGGAGCTCTTGGCCACATTTCCCCTCTTTTCTTTCTCAGCTCAAGCAGTGGTGGCCTCAGCCAAGTAGCACAGACGTTTTCTAGGGCAGGGACCCAGGGAGGGAGAGAAGCCGGTTGGTATATTGCAAAGTAGCTTGGTTTCAGGCTCCACCAAAGCCCCAGATCTCCTCCAGGCTCTGGGGCCTGCCAGTTGGGGGCAAATTATTTAAACTCTGTGCTCCTCAGTTTCCTTATCTGTAAAATGGGATTACCAATGTCGGCCTGGAAGCATTATGTAGATTAAATGCTGTACGGAAGGAGATAATAATGTAAAGTGACTGTCCTGGTGTCTGGCAGGCGGTTGGTGTTTGAAAAAAAAAAAAAAAAGTTAAAAAAAATTAAAAGGCGTGGGCTGACTGGTTCAGCTTATCCACCTGTCTATATAGATGCAAACAGTCGTGACTCCTCTAACAGTAGGCCTTGGGAAGGTGTGCCCCATCTCGGTGAAGTCTGACCTTAGGGGGAGCTACCCCAGGTGGGTCACCGCAGGACACTTAACCGGGTCATGCCCAAATTCAATTCGTGGCTCAGGAATGAGGCAGTCGTGGCGTGGGGGGTGGGGAGAGGGCCAGCTCCCCCACAATCCAGCCGAGACCGGGCTCCGCGTGCCTCCTCAAGCCCGCGGCAGCCCGCGCCCAGGGTTCCGAGTTCGGGTCTCCGCGGCCGCCTGCGCCTGCCCCGGGAGCTCGTGGCGCGCAGAGCCGAGCCCGGCGGCGGGAGCGCGGGCGGCGGGGCCGGGGTTGGGGGTGGCGGGGGACGCGCCCGGCGGCCGCCAGGGCTTTGGGATCGCCGGCTAACTTCTACCTGCCCTACCGGGCGCAGGAGGCAGAGGCCGCAAGAAGGCCGAAGGACAGGGCCGGGCTCGGGGCCCGGGGCCCGGCGACCTGGGAGAGCGGCCGCGCCGCGCTCACGCACGGGGCAGGGGCGCGGGCGGCATGGGCGGCGACGGCGGGCCGGCGGCGGCGGCGGAGGCGGCGGCGGCGCGGCGGCGGCGGCGGCGGCGGCCCGGAGCGCGGAGGTGGCGCCGCGAGGGGGAGGGGCGCGGCGGCGGAGGAGGAGGAGCCCGGGCCGCGCAGCCGCTGACAGCGCCGGAGTAAACAAGCCGCGCCGCCGCGGCCCGGCCGCTGCCCCGCCCGAGCCGGAGCCCGAGCCCAGGCCGAGCCCTGCCTGGTCGCCGGCCGGGCCGAGGCGCCCGCCGCGCCTCCCCGCCTCCGCCGCGGTGACGCTGCTGCTGGGCGCGGGGGACGGCGCCGAGCCCAGGCCCCCGCCGCCGGGCTCTCGCTCGGCCGAGGGGCGCCCGAGCCGCCGCGGCGCTCGCCTGGAAAAGTTACCCGCCCGGGCTCCTCGGGTAAGCAGGAGGGCGCGGGGCCCGGGGAGGCGGCGCGCCGGGGCGGCCGGGGCGGCCGGGGCGGCCGGGGCCCGGAGGGAGCTGGCCAGGGCCTGGGCCGCTGTGCGCGCGGAGAGGGCTCCGCGGCCCCGGCCGGGGAGGGTCGGGGCCGCCCTGAACCGGGCCACCAGGCCCCGGCCGCCCGCCGGCTTTCGGAACTGGCTCGGGGGCCGGCCCGAGGGTGGAGCCGCGGGGAGCAGGAAGGGCGCCGCGCAGCCCACCTGAGCGCGCCGGGCCCGGGCTCGGCCCCCCGGCCCCCGGCCCCCTGCCCGTGCCGGTACTTTTCCGCTTGGGGCCGGGGCGAGCCCTCTGACCTCAGGAAGCGTCTGCGGGGGCCCCCGCTGGGGGCGGGATGGGGAGAGAATTCCAGAGGCGCCGGGTGCTCCCGCCTCCCCGCCGGCCGCCGGGGGCCGCCGCCGGCTCGCCCACTCCGCGGCCCGGGAGGGAGGAACGAACAGCCGGGGGCCGCGGGGACCGTTCCCGGCCCGGCCCAGGCGCCGCCCGCGCACCTGGGCGACGGAGACTCAGGTGCGGGTTCCGCGGGCTCCGGGAGGCCGGCTCAGGTAGGTTCCGGGGCTCCCTCCCGCCGAGGCCTGGCCCAGGCCCCTGCTGCCCCCGTGGGGTGGCTGGACTGCGGGGCCGCCCGCTTGCCATACAGGTCCGACAGCGGTCACTGGTCAGTACCCGCTGTCCCCGAGCCCCTGGGGGTGCAGACCCTCGGCCGCGGGAGGGTGTTGGGATTCTGTGTTTGATTTGGGAAGTGTGAGGAGAACCCAGGTGCTGTGGCCTAGTGAGGGCTGGGCAGCTGCGGGCCAGGTGTGGACAACAGCATAGGAGGGTAGCCAAAGGTGGCCGCGGCTCAGAGCAGAGCAGAGCAGCCCATATTGGACTGTTTCCTATATTGAGCTTCCACATAAAATTCGATTTTCTAAAATGGATTATATGGCTTTAAAAAAAAAAAAGTTTGTAAACCTCGGATCTAGCAGTTTTTACCACCAAGGAAACTGAGGCCCACCAAGGAAACGGAGAGAGAAAGTGACTTGCTTGAGATCACACAGCAAATGAGTCGTTGAGCAGGGACTGGAAACCAGAATTTCAAGAGAGCCTTTCAAGTTGCCTGTAACAGGCCCTGGCTTGGGGTCTCTGCTGGAAAAGAGAGACTGGATCGGGTTTCCCAGACAGCCCCTGTCCACACCAGAGCCTCAGTGCCTGAGCACCAGCAACCCTGCCTGGGGGGTAGGCTCAGTTTGATGCTTCAGACTGGCTGGCTGTGTCAGAGGTTCCTGGGACCAGAGAAAGGGCTTTGCCTGAGACCACAGCCAGAAAGAGCACTCCCATCTCTGTCCGTGGCCACAGCCCAGAGCCGAGTCCCATGTGAGAGGGCATCACGGGAGGCTAGAAATACAGCAAGCCTCTGGGTTGAAGCTGAACTGGGACTCATAGGGTGAGTCAGAGTCTGGGATGGGGGTGGGGAGAAGCCCATTCATTCATTGTTCTCAGCGCCTGCTGTTTGGGGAGGGGGGATCTTCCCCTCATCCAGGATGCTGAGCTAGGGCTGTCTAGGGGCTTGGGGGCTCCACGGGGAGCTATATCCATCCACCCCGTGGCGGCGAGGGATGCTGTGCAGAGGGAGGCAGGCCCTTTCCTGGGAGATTGTTTGGTTGTGCCTGAAGCCTGCTTTCTTTTTGGGTGCTGCAGGGTAATTAAATAGTTGGTTAATCACCTCTAACGTCAGCCAGCTGCAGCCCCATTCACCGTGTGCTGGAAGCTGGGACTTGGTTTGGGAGCTTCAGCAGGGCTCACGGCACTGTGGTCGGGGGCAGCTCCACTTGCCATCTGGACCCAAGAGGCAGCTCTTGCAACGGCAAGAAGGGGGAGAAGAGGCCTTGTTTCTATCTGGCTCTGCCCCCCGCCCCCCCCCCCATCCTCTGTTAAACGAGGGGCTTGGGATCCCTTCACATGCTGGGGCCTATGTTAGGCCACCCCACCATTGCTAAGACCGGCTTTCTGGAACTTGGAAGTCCAAGGCATCGTGGGTCTGTGGCTTCCAGGCCTGTCCTGGAGCCCCATGGACTCTGCCCGGGTTGAGGAGGGGCTGCGTTGTGAGTGCCCCCTGCCATCAGCTGTCAGGTTATTTTTGTGTAAACTGAAAATACCCTGGGAATTGTGTGTTGAGTCCCTCCCAGCCTGCAGGGTGGGACTGCAGGGGGACCGGCCAGGGAGGCCAGTTGTGGCTGAGGGTAGCCAGCCCCTGGAGAACTGAGGCTTCCCGGTGGTGAGGGTGGTGAGCGAGCCTGCCCCGCTCCCCACGGCCTGGGGGAGCCGTGGGGAGCTTCCCTTTTGCCGCCTGGCAAGAGTGGCCTCCTTTGGGGCTGGGAGTGGTGGGGGCATCCGGGACCCTGTGGGCAGGCTCTCTGCTCTCTGAGCTTGGCACTGAGACAGGATACCCCCAGCAGCCCTGCTGGGGCCTCCCCCAGCTTCTCCCCACCCCGGGGGCTTGGCTTCTGGCTAGTCAGGGGCCCTATGTGGGGACAGTTATGTGGCCCCGGGCAGAGAGGTCCCGCTGTCTGTTTGCTGAAGGAGGAAAAACAACACGCAGACTATTGATTCAGCCTCACCTTGGCGCTCCTGGCTCAGCAGCCAGTGTTTGCCCTGGCTGCCTGGGCTCGGATTACGCAAGGCTGGTGGGCGTGGAGTTCGAGGGGGCTGCTGGGGGGCCTCTGTGCCCAGGCCTGGGCAGGGCTGGGCGGCCCCAGCGTTCCCCAGGAAACAGCCTGAAAGGAGTCTGGCTCCCCGGTTTTGCTGATGGCCACCAGTCTGGAGTCTGTCCGTGGAGGGAGGTGAAGCCACTGGGATCCCCTGTGCTCAGCCCCCAAAGCCCCATCCCTCCTATGGTCGCCCACTGTTTCTTCCCAGGGGCTGTGGGGCTTTGCAGGTAATTCTTTGTGGCTGGGTCTGCTTTGCTGAACCAAGAAACCCTGGTGAGCCGGGTAGACACCCCCCCCCCATTCAGAAAGTTTGAAAAGCCAACATTTTATTTCTTTGTACAATGTACCTAGGTAATTTGGAAAATCTACAATGATACAAAGAAGAAAATAACAATTACTTGTAACCGTCACCATCTTGAGAGAATCATTGTTAACGTTTTTGCATGCAGCCCTTCCAGATTTTGTTTTGTGGTTCTATATAAATATACGCGTATAAATGGTTATTTAAAAACAAAATGGGGTCATGTGTGCGTAGTGCTTCATAACCCATCCTTTTCGCTTTGATTGTGGTGAACATTTATTCAGTTGTTGTTTCTGATTCTGAGTGACTCAAGCTTGATACACTTCATCCCACTTCCATATTCTTGTGTGGAGAGAGGCTGAGGAGGTGTGTGTGTATGTGTGTGTGCGTGTGTGTGTGTGTGTGTGTGTGTGTGTGTGTGTGTGTATGGGGGGCCCGTCTGGCTGGCTGGCTCACCGACCTTGGGGGACTGGATTTTCACCCCTCTCCCCTGGGCCCCTTTTCAAGCCTAGATTGTGCCATGGGGTGGGAAGGCAGCTTTAGCACATGGCCGGGGAGGCACTGACGGTCTTCCCCTCTTCCTCCCTTGTCCCCCCTCAGGGCCGGCAGCCCTCCTCCCCTGCCCACAGCCCTGCCCTGCTCGGCCCCATGCCCCCGCCAGTCAGCCCCGGGCCACAGGCAGCAAGCAGGCACGCGGGAGCCGAGGCCCTGTGACCAGGCCAAGGAGACGGGGGCTCCGGGGTCCCGGCCACCTGTCCCCCCCATGGAGCTGAGGCCCTGGTTGCTATGGGTGGTAGCAGCAGCGGGAGCCTTGGTCCTGCTGGCGGCCGATGCCTGCGGCCAGAAGGTCTACACCAACACCTGGGCTGTGCACATTCCCGGAGGCCCAGCCGTGGCTGACAGCCTGGCACGAAAGCATGGCTTCCTCAACTTGGGCCAGGTAGGCGCCCTCACTGCCCGCTGGCCTGGGCGTACGACACTGCCGGGGGTGGGGTCAGTGAGGGCAGGGGTTCAGGCACCGGGACCAGGAACTGTGGGGCTTACCTGGGTAGCAGGCGTGTTGTGGGTGGCGAGGGGGATGGGAGCGGTGGCTCGTCCTGCCCTTGGGCTTCCGACATAGGTTGTTTGGAGAGCCGGGGTATCCCAGGGAGATAGAGTCCCTCTCTGTCCCTTGCACCTCCTTGCCGGGTTCCTGGGCAGGCAAGAAGATGCCCTACCAGCCCCTGCCGCCGTGAGCCTCACCGTGAGCAGCCGGTCGTCCACCCCCATCGCTCCCTCCCCGGGGGGACTGACAGATGGAAAGCCCAGCTCAGTCTCCCTGCTCTGTTGCAGATCTTCGGCGACTATTACCACTTCTGGCATCGAGCGGTGACAAAGCGGTCCCTGTCGCCTCACCGCCCGCGGCACAGCCGGCTGCAGAGGGAGCCTCAAGTGAGTGCGGCCCCAGCCCTGCTTGCCTGCCACCCTTCCCCTCCTGCTCTCTGGAGCCGCTCCAGTCCTCCGCCCACACCATCCCTCCCTCCCTCCCTCCCTCCCTCCCTCCCAGGTACAGTGGCTGGAGCAGCAGGTGGCAAAGCGAAGGACCAAACGGGATGTGTACCAGGAGCCCACGGACCCCAAGTTTCCCCAGCAGTGGTACCTGGTACATTGCCTCCTCGGGGCCTGGGTCCTCCTCTCCCCACTGCATCCGTCCAGCCCCCGAAGGGTCTCGTGGGAGGGCAAGGCTGACTTGGAAGCCTCCCCTCGTTCTTCCTCCTCCTCCTCTCTACGGAGCACTGTCTCCCTAGCGCTTCCTGCTGAGCCTGGAGGTTGCCCTTCCAGAGTTTTTTACGCTCCCATGGAGCCCAGACAGCCAGTGGCAGTGTTTCGGGAGCAGGGGGCGGGTGGAGAAAGAGGTTTTGGGGGTGGTGAAGGGATTCTTCGGGGTACCCCTAAGCTCACACGGCCAGCCGCGTCTTCTAAGTGCCGGGGTGACGGGGGTGGGTGTCCCTGCAGTCTGGCGTCACCCAGCGGGACCTGAACGTGAAGGAGGCCTGGGCTCAGGGCTACACGGGGCACGGCATTGTGGTCTCCATCCTGGACGATGGCATCGAGAAGAACCACCCAGACTTGGCAGGCAATTATGTGAGGAGGTGGGGGGGGAGGCAGTGACCCCTGTTGAGGGGTGTCTCGGGGCTGTCCCGCTGTGCCGGTGCGGTCAGACCGTTCCTGACGACGGCCATGTCCTCTCCAGGATCCCGGGGCCAGCTTCGATGTCAATGACCAGGACCCTGACCCCCAGCCTCGGTACACACAGATGAATGACAACCGGTAAGAAATGGCAGGTCCCTGGCCTCCGCCTCAGTTCTCCTCTCTGGCACTGAGGAGGCAGGGCCGGGCCTGGGTTAAGACACCCCCTCCGAAGAGGCTGAAGTTTCTGTTTTGCTCAAAGCCGAGGTGGCCACAGAGTGGAGAATGTGGGAGGGGACCGTGCACACAGGCAGGACGGCGCTCTTGGCCAGAGGGGTGGGCCGACCCGTCCCGTTCCTGAGGCCTCACCTGCTCTGTCGACCGCTAACATCCTGCTCTTGGCCCCTGACAGGCACGGCACACGGTGTGCGGGCGAGGTAGCCGCGGTAGCCAACAACGGCGTCTGTGGCGTAGGCGTGGCCTACAACGCCCGCATTGGAGGTGGGTGTGGGCCTTGGCCACCCTGTCCTTTGGGAGGGCCCTTCGGGTGGGACTTTCTCCACCCACTTCCCATCTGACCAGTGCCCGTCGCCTTCCGCCTGTGGATCCTTTCGGCCACGTGGCTATTCCTTAGAGGGTTCTCGACAGCTCAGAGAGCCGAGCCGTGGGACAGGATGAATGTTTCTCGGCCGGGGCCTCCCTAAATCCTCTCCACCCCCTCTGAGTCCTTACATGGCAGGCCTTGGTCACCACACTCCTCCGGGAACCCAGAGGCTCGTTTTAAGCCAGGGTGCGTGGTCGAGGGCAGGGTGCACTCTTTTTGTTTTTTTCCCTTCCGGGTCTCGTCTAGGAGAGGCAGAGAGGCAGGCCAGGGGGTTAGGGGCTTGGGGTTTCCCAGCACCAGCCTCTGCCCTCCCCCTGCCCGTCCTGTGGGTACAGGGCTGGGGGTGCTCCAGGGGGTGCCCCTGGCAGCTAGACCCACGCAGCATCCCTCTCCCCACCCCCCTCTGCGGCCAGGGGTGCGCATGCTGGATGGCGAGGTGACGGACGCGGTGGAGGCGCGTTCGCTGGGCCTGAACCCCAACCACATCCACATCTACAGTGCCAGCTGGGGCCCCGAGGACGATGGCAAAACCGTGGATGGGCCTGCCCGCCTGGCTGAGGAGGCCTTCTTCCGGGGGGTCAGCCAGGTGAGGTGGGGAGGCCAGGCCCAGCCTCTCGGGGGCAAGCCGGGCGCTCTCTTTTCCATAGCTTTCTTCCTGTGTTTTTCGGTTCCTGTTTGTTTATTCTTGTGTCAAATTGTCATTTTTTAAAAAGTGTTTTTTAACGTTCATTTATTTTTGAGAAAGAGAGGGAGAAAACGCATGAGCAGGGGAGGGGCAGAGAGAGGGGGCGGGAAGACACAGAATCCGAAGCAGGATCCAGGCTCTGAGCAGTCAGCACAGAGCCCGATGCGGGGCTCAAACCCACGAAACATGAGATCGTGACCTGAGCTGAAGATGGACAGTTAACTGACTGAGCCACCCAGGCACCCCCGATTTTAATCTTATACAAGGCGTATTTATTACAACGGTGAAGGACTAGAAGGGCAGAAAAGGGGAAAATGAGTAAAGATGACCCATCGCTCCAGCCTCTGGAATCACCACTCCGGGCACTTTGAGTCGTAACCTGGGTCTGTCTTTCTGCACACAGGCGACATACTTGTATATGTATCTGACCCGCCAGGGATCTCCCAGGCTGCGGGACGGTGTTGGGCGTGTGCAGAGACAGGCCCTTGAGAATGAAGCCCCAGCCTCCCCAGTCTCTGGCAGCACCTTCCCACCAGGCCTCCCTCCCCCAGGTCCTGTCTCCGAGTGACCCTGGCCCGCTCTGTTCACAGGGCCGCGGGGGTCTGGGCTCCATCTTTGTCTGGGCCTCAGGGAACGGGGGCCGGGAGCATGACAGCTGCAACTGTGACGGCTACACCAACAGCATCTACACGCTGTCCATCAGCAGCGCCACGCAGCTCGGCAACGTGCCCTGGTACAGCGAGGCCTGCTCGTCCACGCTGGCCACCACCTACAGCAGCGGCAACCAGAACGAGAAGCAGATCGTGAGTCTCGCCCTGGGTGGGGACCCTGGGAAAATGCTTGCCTGCTCTGCCCCGGGGCCCACTTTCCAGAACCTGTGTGCGGCCGGGTGATCGTGGCGGGGGTATCACGGAACGGGAGCTGGCGGGCTCTCTGAGACTGGGCCATGGGGCTGTCTGAAGCCCCTGAGAAGTGTAGCCTCTCCCCAAAGGTATACGTTGCTCTTACTGGTCCCCAACCTCGAGCTCCACCCCTTGTTCCTTGGGAAACCGAGGCCCAGAAAGGGCCGGGCATTGGCCTGTTCACAGCAAGTTAGCAAGGCAGCAGCTGGGACCGTGTGTTAGTTCCCAGGGCCTGTGGGCAGAGGGAGGGCAGGCAGATGGCCCCTCTTAGTCCCTCCACCCATCACATTGTCCTCCTGGTAGGTGACCACGGACTTGCGGCAAAAGTGCACGGAGTCTCACACGGGCACCTCGGCCTCTGCCCCCTTGGCAGCTGGCATCATCGCCCTCACCCTGGAAGCCAAGTAAGTGGGTCGGGCCGAGGAGCAACCCTGTCCCCACCGGCGCCCCCTGCAGGGCAGCCCTTGGTCTGCAACTTCTCTCTGAAGAGGCTGAGCCCTGGCCTGTCCCTCCCGCCTTTGCAGTAAGAACCTCACCTGGCGGGACATGCAGCACCTGGTGGTACAGACCTCGAAGCCAGCCCACCTCAATGCTAACGATTGGGCCACCAACGGCGTGGGCCGGAAAGGTGAGGACAGGGTGGCCCAGTGCTCCAGACTGGGGGAAGGTCGGGGGAGCGCCGCCTCCCGGCTGACCCCACCTTCCCTGCCCCGCAGTGAGCCATTCGTACGGCTACGGGCTGCTGGACGCAGGTGCCATGGTGACCCTGGCCCAGAACTGGACGACCGTGGCCCCCCAGAGGAAGTGCATCATCGACATCCTCACTGAACCCAAGTGAGGGTTGGATCCTGGCTGGGAGGGGTGGGTGGGGCCCAGGCGTCACAGGGGGTGCAGACCCTCCCTGCTCTCTGCACAGGGACATCGGGAAGCGGCTGGAGGTGCGGAAGATGGTGACCGCCTGCCTGGGGGAGCCTAGCCATATCACGCGGCTGGAGCACGCACAGGCCCGCCTCACCCTGTCCTACAATCGCCGCGGTGACCTGGCCATCCACCTGGTCAGCCCCATGGGCACCCGCTCCACCCTGCTGGCTGCCAGGTGCTTGCTCCCTCCCCTGCCCAGCTTGTCCTTTCTCTCACACTCACATGCCTTCCTTCACGCATTCACACCCTTCCTGACTTGTCACACAGTCTTAGTGGCCACCCCGTTCTCAGTGGGGGCGCTGTTGGCATTTTAGGAGGCCCGGTTTTGTCCTATGGGGCTGTCCCCACATTGCAGGAATCCCTGGCTTCTACCCACTCCATGCCGGGAGTGTGCCTTCCCACGTGTAGCAAGCACCCTTGCACGTTTCCAGAATCTTCTGGTGGAGGGCATCTGGCCCACTGAGAAACAGCCCCTACGGCCCCTACAGGCATTTCCAGCCCCGTGGGGTCCGCGTGTCGTGTACGGGCCATGTGTGGTGAGTTTGGGGCCCCCTGGCTGGGTCTCCCCGGGGCCTCTGAGACAGCCGTGGGCACCCTTCTCCCCCAGGCCACACGACTACTCCGCAGATGGGTTTAATGACTGGGCCTTCATGACAACCCACTCCTGGGATGAGGACCCCTCCGGCGAGTGGGTCCTGGAGATTGAAAACACTAGCGAAGCCAACAACTACGGTATTGGGGATATCGGAGGGCTCAGGGGAGGGGGACGAGGAGGAGAGCTGGTGGGCTCTGGGATTCCAGGTGCCGTGCTGGTGCCCCCTAACTCTTGCCTCCCCGCCAACCCTGGACTAGGGACACTGACCAAGTTCACCCTCGTGCTATACGGCACGGCCCCCGAGGGGCTGCACGCGCCTCCCGAAAGCAGCGGCTGCAAGACCCTCACGTCCAGCCAGGCCTGTGTGGGTCAGTAGTGGATGCCGTCGGGGTTTGGGGGCCTGGGGCTGGGGGGGGGGGGCAGAGGGTACCTGTCCTGAAGCCCAGCGCTAGGAGGAAAGGGGGTTTGGAGATACCCGGGCATGAGTATGGTTCCAGGGCTGGACGCTCCCGGGGGCCCACGGTGACTGCTCGGGGCAGCCGTGTCTGCTTAGCTGACGCCCCCCTTCCGCCCCCTGCCGGCAGTGTGTGAGGAAGGCTTCTCCCTGCACCAGAAGAGCTGTGTCCAGCACTGCCCGCCAGGCTTCACCCCCCAAGTCCTCGATACACACTATAGCACCGAGAACGACGTGGAGATCATCCGGGCCAGCGTCTGCGCCCCCTGCCACGCCTCGTGTGCCACCTGCCAGGGGCTGGCCCCCACGGACTGCCTCAGCTGCCCCAGCCACGCCTCCCTGGACCCCGTGGAGCAGACCTGCTCCCGGCAGAGCCAGAGCAGCCGCGAGTCACCAGAGCAGCAGCCACCCCGGCCACCCCCAGAGGTGGAGGCCGAGCCCCGGGCCAGGGCAGAGCTGCTGCCCTCACACCTGCCCGAGGTGGTGGCCGGCCTCAGCTGCGCCTTCATCGTGCTGGTCTTCATCACCGTCTTCCTGGTCCTGCAGCTGCGCTCGGGCTTCAGCTTCCGGGGGGTGAAGGTGTACACCATGGACCGTGGCCTCATCTCCTACAAGGGGCTGCCCCCCGAAGCCTGGCAGGAAGAGGGCCCGTCGGACTCGGAAGAGGACGAGGGCCGGGGCGAGAGGACCGCCTTTATCAAAGACCAGAGCGCCCTTTGACGAGCGCCCACTGCCTGCCCCTTCAAGCCCATCCCCTCCTTGGGCACTTTTTAATTCACCAAAGTATTTTTTTATCGTGGGACTGGGTTTGGACCCCAGCTGGGAGGCAGGAGGGGCAGAGACTGCTTCCCGCCCTACCTTCGGGCCACCTGGCTGCCTGAGGTGGGGCCCCAGGACCAGCTGGGAGGCAGGGGAGGGCCTCACCCCACCTCCAGCACCTCTTCCGTGTGGAGGAAGGAGTGGAACGTTTAGGGCAGCTTTCCAAGGTCCAGGCCCCAGTCGGAGTCCCTGCGGAGCGAAGCGGGTCAGCCTGTTCGGGCTTCCTGACCCGGGCTGCAGCTCTCATCCCTTCCCTGTTCCTCTAAAGCAATAATGGTCCCCATCCAGGCAGCAGGGAGGCTGGCCTAGGGGGTATTTGAAGGAGGAGGCCACCTCTCCAAGGGCTTTTGTATCCCCGACCCTGTCCCCCACGTCTGGTGAGCCTCTTGAGGAAGCGGTGATCAAAGGAAGGGACCAAGGAAGGCAGGTGCTTCCAGGGCGAGCATGCGTGCACGAGAGGTTGTGTCCCTGTGCCCACCTCCACCACATCTGGCTGCCCACCGAGCGTGGCTGGCCCGACCAGGCCCCCGAGCCAGCATCCTGACCACCCTACCTTCTCGGGGCCCCCTCCCCTCCCGCCAGGGCCCAAGTCCCTGTTTTCTGAGCCCGGGGGGCTGCCTGGGCTGTTGGCACTCACAGTCCCGGAGCCCCTGGGTGGGTGGTGGTGGGGGGCCGGTGGCCCAGCCGGCCTCTCCCGCCTCCCACCCAATGCTGCTTTCCCCTGTGGGGATCTCAGGGGCTGTTTGAGGATATATTTTCACTTTGTGATTATTTCACTTTAGATGCTGATTTTTTTTTTTTTTTTTTTTGTATTTTTAACGGGGGTAGCAGCTGGACCACCCACCTTCCCACACC